>NC_089495.1:124413032-126972223 GCF_036850765.1 Saccopteryx bilineata
CTGTGTGCCCTGGCCGGGAATCGAACCCGGGACTCCCGCACACCAAGCCGACGCTCTACCACTGAGCCAACCAGCCAGGGCCCATTCATTGATTCTTTCAACAGACATTTAACTGTGGACTTGCTGTGAGCCCGGTTCTGTGGACATGGCAGTACAGGGGTGGGCACAGTAGGTGAGGTACCTGGCTCTGTGAGTCTTATGTGGGGAGACAGATGGTAAACAAGAAAAAGCCCCACACACCATTGCTCAGTTGTCCTTGTGCAGGCTGGAGTGTAGGCTCAGTGAGAGCCGTGAGGACAAGCTGATGTGGCTCAAGGCCGGGGCCTGCAGGACTGCAGGTGCCCAGGGAGGCAGGAGAGAGGAAGGTGCTGCTCTGGTGACTGTCCCCCTGGCATTACTTGCCCACCTTGCCCCTCTTCTCAGGGGACAGGGAGCATCAGCTGTATGTGGGACCTCATGTCCTGGCCAGGGACGCAGACACTGGTAGGGTCTACAGATGTCCCCTGCAGTGCAGTTTTCCTTGGGGTCCCAGACGGGGACGCCAGGGCGCCTGGGGATGGAGAGCTGCCCAGGAGCCTCCCGTGTCGGTGCTGTTGTGCAGTGAGGTCAGACTGTCTGGCAGCTGGGACCACTGAGCGAGGGTAGGGTGGGGAGAAGGAGTGCTTCACCAAGGCTGGGGCTGGGGCTGCATTTGCTCCAGGACAGAGGCCTGGAGGCCGAGGTGCTGGAGGAGTACCCGGTGATCATATGCTCTTGGAGCCCTGACATCTGGCCACCCGGTGGGTCCAACTGGGTCTGCTTGGTGACTCAGGCTCCCACTGTGGGCCCATCGAATGCCCTTGCTTTTTGCTTGATCACCATGGGGGTGACTAAGCAAGACAAGTGTGGGTGGCAGCACCAGTGCCCCTGGCGTGAAGAGCTGGGCATGGGGAAGGTTGGGGTGAGAAATGGAGAATGGCATTGGTTTTACTTTGCGGGCTTTATCCTGGGGTGTGGGCCTTGCTGTGACAGTGTCACCACATGCCCTTCCCTGCTTAGAGTGCATTTAGCAGATGAGGCTGGTTTGCAAGGATTGGACTTTCAGGGATGTTTCTGGGATGAGGACAAGGAGGGACAGGGCTGGCAGAGAAGGGTGGCCCCGGGTGTGGATTTCCCAGTCTGGCCTCGCAAGCCTGCTGTGCCGAGCCGTCTCTGCAGCTTCCCAGGGCTGTGTTGAGCTGTGAACTTCCCGAGAGGCATCCCCCAGTAGCTGGCTCCTTTCTGGGGCTTCCTCCAAGCCAGATATGCACCCCACAGCCTGGTCCCAGCGAGCTACAGACAGCAGTCCAATCTCATCATCCTTGGCAGGCCTTGGATTGGGGGGAGAATGTCCTTTGGTGCAGAAGTCCTCAGACAGCACTGGCTCAGGCTGTGCCCAGATGAGCCTGTGCTCAAGCTGGCAACCTCGGGGTTTTGAACCTGGGTCCTCTGCATCCTAGTCCGAGGCTCTATCCACTGCGCCACCACCTGGTCAGGATCCAGTGCATTTTCATCACCCCAAAAGGAAATCCCATACGCATGAAGCAGCCACTTCCCCTCTCCCTGGCCCCTGGCAAGCACTAGTCTGCTCTCTGTCCTTACAGATTTGCCTGTTCTGGACATTTCACATCGATGGAATCACAGAGTATGTGGCTTTTCATGGCTGGCTTCTTTTACCTCACACAATGTTTCCAAAGTTCATCTGTGATGTGGCACAAGTCGGAACTCCACTGCTTTCTGTGGCAGAGCTATGTTCCATTGTATAGATCTAATAGATATACCACGTATTGTTTATCCATTCATTCTCTGGGGGGCATTTTAGATATTTCTTTAGGTAGCTACTTTGTGCCACTCCCTGGGCTAGGAGTTGGCGACATCATGAGCAAGCCACGGCCCCAGGAGCCTGCAGGGTAGGAGGGGGAGGGTAGGTCAGGAACTGCAAGGCAGTTTTCCCAGGTTGGCAGTGCAGGCATGGCCCCTGTTGCTAGCCATGAAGCCTGGACAGGGTGCAGAGAATTGCAGCACTTGGGTTTTGACTGTAGTAGGACCGTGTCCATTATGGTTCAGACTACAACCTTTCTGAGAATCTGCGGGGTTCTGTTAATTAGGCTGGAAAGCAGGGACTCAGACAGATATGCATGCACCCATGTTTGTAGCAGCATTATACATAACAGCCCAAAGGTGGAACCAACTCATGTGTCCGTCAACAGATAATGGGTAAACAAAACGTGGTCTGTTTGTGCAGTGGAATGTTATACAGCCTTATAAAGGCAGGAAATTTGGACACACGCTACAGCACAGACGAACCTTGAAAACTTAGCTCAGTGAAGTATGGAACAAAGGACAAGTATGTGTTATTTCACTGATGTGGGCACAGTGGGCCCTGGCCATTGCGGGGTCAGGTTCCAGAACCCCCACAATAGGCAAAAATCTGCCAAGTAGTGACCTGATATTTATTTTATTATTTATATATATATATATATTTTTTTTTTTTTTTTTTTTTTTTTTTTCATTTTTCTGAAGCTGGAAACGGAGAGAGACAGAGAGACTCCTGCATGCGCCCGACCGGGATCCACCCGGCACGCCCACCAGAGGGCGATGCTCTGCCCACCAGGGGGCCATGCTCTGCCCCTCCGGGGCGTCGCCATGTTGCGACCAGAGCCACTCTAGCGCCTGAGGCAGAGGCCACAGAGCCATCCCCAGCGCCCGGGCCATCTTTGCTCCAATGGAGCCTTGGCTGCAGGAGGGGAAGAGAGAGACAGAGAGGAAAGCGCGGTGGAGGGGTGGAGAAGCAAATGGGTGCTTCTCCTGTGTGCCCTGGCCGGGAATCGAACCTGGGTCCTCCGCACGCTAAGCCGATGCTCTACCGCTGAGCCAACCGGCCAGGGCTTATTTATATATATATTTTAAGGCTTTATAAACCCTCCCCACACTCTTTTTATATTGTTTTCCATTTTTTAGGATAGAAAATGCTTATTTTACCACAAAATAATTAAAATAATAAATATATAAAAATACCTATATACCGCAAAATCCTGCAATATTGTGAAAAATCCACGATACAAAATTAGATATATACAATTTAAAAATTCATGATACAGTGAGACTACGAAAAGTGAACTGCAATATGGTGAGGGATGACTGTACTTCCAGAGCCGCTGTTCCAGGATGATAAGTTCTGGAAATGGGTCGTGGGGATGGTCCCACCTGTTTTAAGTTTAGTTAATGACACCGAATCCAACTTAAATATGGTCAGAATTTTACCTTACGTGTCTGTTACTACAATAAAGAAAATAGGTAGAAGGAAGGTGTAAGCTGGTAAGGTCCTCCAGCCTGGATGGTCAGTTGGGCCATCCTTCCATGGAGGTGCGTGGTGGCATGGCAGGCAGGGATACCCTCTGGGCCTGGCAGCCTGGGGGAGAATGGCTGACCCCAGGGGAGCAGAACTGAGGCGAACCTGGCACCCTTCGGGAGAGGAGGGAGAGGTGGGGGTGTGGCAGTCTGTCCTCTCTCCTGATCCCCCTTCTCAAGGGTTTTCCTCAGCTGGATTCATAGCATCCAGGAGCAGTGAAAAGAGGCAGGTGGGTCTGTGTGACCTTGGATTAGTTACTTCTCTGAGCTTGAGTTGTCCACTTAAAAAACCTGGGCTGCTTCTGGCTCTTTATATTACAATCATGAGTGCAAATAATGTGAAACCTTTTATTTTTCTGTTAGAAACTTCCCTTTCCTATTAATAGCACTTGATGCAATTTGGGTGTGAAACACCCCCCCACCCCCCAAAATCAGGTGACAGGGCAATGGGAAAGAGTGAGACCCCCACCCCCACCCCAGGCAGGAGTTGCTGGGGAAGGTGGGTGAGACACAGGTCAGGAGAAGGGCACTGTGGACCAGCTGGAGTGGCAAGCGCTTCTCCCTGGCCCACTACCCCTGGGAGAAACTCAGGATCCCATTGATTCCACGAGTATTTATGGAGTATCCCCTCGCCATAGGGCTCTGGAGGTCCAGCAGGGATTCACAGAGGTCACCCCCCCCCACCCCGCCCTGGAGCTCACAGTCTGTAGGGGGAACACAGATATTAGTCAGACATCACAGGACTGAATGTGAAGGTCTCGTGTTGGGGTGGTTCCTCAGAAAATTGAAGGTGCTGTGACCGTGTGACCCAGTGATTCCACTTCTGGGTTTGTACCCGAAAGAAAGGGTCTCGGGAACATGTGCGTACCCATGTTCATAGCAGCGTGCCTCAGGAGAGCCCAGATGTAGAAGCAGCCCAGTGGGTAAACAGGTAAAAAAAGGTGTGCTCTGACCTAGGAAGGAATCTGACACGTGCAACAGCATGGGTGGATGTGGGGGACATTGGGCTCAGTGAAATAAGTTAGGTGGAAAAGGACAAATACTGTATGATTCTACTTATGTGAGGCACCTAGATAGTCAAATTCACAGACAGGAAGTGAAAGGGAGGTTGTCAGGGGGAGGAGGATGGGGAAGACCGTGTTTAGTGGGGGACAGAGTTTGTGTTTGAGATGATGAAAAAGATTAGGAGGGGATGGTGGATATGATCGCATGACAGTGTGAATGTACCTAATGCCACCGAATAGGACATTTAAACATGGGTAAGATGGTAACTTTTACGTTATGTGTATTTTACCACAATTTTTTAAAAAGTCATGTGCCCTGGCCGGTTGGCTCAGTGGTAGAGCGTCGACCTGGCGTGCAGAGGTCCCGGGTTCGATTCCCGGCCAGGGCACATAGGAGAAGCGCCCATCTGCTTCTCCACCCCTCCCCCTCTCCTTCCTCTCTGTCTCTCTCTTCCCCTCCCGCAGCCAAGGCTCCATTGGAGCAAAGATGGCCCGGGCGCTGGGGATGGCTCCTTGGCCTCTGCCCCAGGCGCTGGAGTGGCTCTGGTCGCACAGAGTGACACCCTGGAGGGGCAGAGCATCGCCCCCTGGTGGGCGTGCCGGGTGGATCCCGGTCGGGCGCATGCGGGAGTCTGTCTGACTGTCTCTCCCGTTTCCAGCTTCAGAAAAATACAAAAAAAAAAAAAAAAAAGTCACATGTGGACAGCGATGAAATCTGGGTGTGAAACAAACAAAAAATCAGGGGGCAGCTTTTCCATCATAGAAGGCACACTTTTGGATGGTGCTGGGTAGCCATTCTCAACCATCCCTTCCCGCTGGAGCTCCTGGGGGCCCTGGGACCAGGCACTGGTGTCTTTCCATGGGAGAGGGGTTTACAGAAGGCGTCTGGACAGTCTGCTTGCTGGCTCCACTTTTCACATGGGGGTGCTGAGGACAGACCCTGAAGCTGGCCTTGTGTGACTGTGTCTGAGGGCCAGGTGGGTGGGCAGAATAGAAGGTGCCCACCAGGGGCTCCCAGTGAGGCGGGGCAGACCCCTCACCTGTGTAGGAGGATGGGTTTGTTGAGTTTTTATCATTTCTCTAGCAGAGCCCTAGCAGGCAGGATGTTTGGTTTGGTTTGGGTTTCTATTGTGGATGTCCGTGCCTTTGGTGGGTCCAGCTGGAGTGGCTGCTCCCTGGGACGTGTAGGGAAGTGAGAGGGGCTCAGTACTGCTGGGGAGGGGGTGGGGGGGAGAGTGGCTTCCAGGCCTGCCTGCAGATGGAAGCAATTTTCAGTCACGTGGGTGGGGCTGAGCTGCTGCCCCTCTAAGTCAGGGACATATCTGTCTCCAGGAAGCAACCCCAAAGCTACAGTGCAGATGCCGCTCTTATCTTTGTTTATGTAAAGATGCTGGGCCCAGGGAAAGGGTTTCTGAAAAGGGAGCAGAGGCCAGTGCCTTCTGGGCCAGGTTGTGCCGGGAGGAGGTCCCACTGGCTGGCAGGTGGCGGTCCTTCTCCTCTTCCTTCGCCTCTCCCAGCCTAGGGGAGCAGCATGCATCCCTTGGGGCTCCCTGGCTCTTTATATGCTTTATGATAGTTTCTCATCCCCGCAGTTCTCTGAAGTAGGAATTCTTGTGAAAGGGGGGCCAGTAACTCCTGTGCAGACCTGGGCTGAGGGGAAGGGTGCTGTCTCAGGAGCGTAGGATGTCAGGCAGTGGGGCAGTGGAGACTCAGCTGCTGGGAGTCAATGGGGCCCTGGGGGCGTGTTGGTTATTTCCCCAGGAAGTGGAAACTCAGTTTACTGAAAACTTGTCAGTGACCTTCTGACCGGGCACCCCATGTCCTGGGCGTCCTGGGGCTGGGCCAGGAGCGGGTGGTCCAGAGGGCATGGTTGGGAGCTCCTTGCCTACCCTGGCAGAGGGCCACCAGGGCCGATGCCCAGGAAACCAACCAGCCCCTCCCTGGGGTGCCAGGATATGCTGCGTAGTCACCCCAAGCTCTGGGTGCAGCAGAAGAGACTGTGACCCTCTGGGAGGTAGGATGGAGCTGGAAGTTATCAGCAAGCCAGCAGGGAGTAGGAAGAGTCTGGCCCCAGGGGGGCAGCTGAGAGGCTGGCCAAAAGAGGTGTGTGTTTGGGGGGGGGCTTTGGGGGGAACTTGAACTGTCTGAGTGGCTAGACCAGACCAGCTGGATGGGTGTACCTCAGGTCCCAGTGGGCACCTGGGCAAGTCCCTACCATCCCCCCCCCCCCAGCCTCTGACCTGGGCGTGTGGGCTTGAGGGCAGCCAGGGGAGGGGCTGAGGTGGAAGGAGGTTCTGACCTGCAGACCACAGTTATTTTGAGCTCAGCCCCACCTGTGCCCGGCCACTGACTTGAACCTCATTCTGACCTGTAGGCATGGGTCAGAGAGAGGGCAGCCACCTGGATCCAGTCTGGGGAGTGGGGGGCTGGGCTGGGCCAGGGGAGCATCTAGGCACTCCTGCCTCCAAAGAGCCCAGCGGGCTTTCCCACCGGTCCCAGGGCTGTCGGCAACACCTGGGACTGGACATGCCTCACGCAGGAGTGGCAGGATGGACAAGTGCTGGTCTCTGCACTCCGTTTTCACAAGGCCATCTTCTCCATTGTCCTGGCTCAGGCCGTCTGACCTACGGGGCCCCGAGGTCATCAGGCTGCAGCAGGTGGTGGGCTTCTTTGAAGCAGGTGCGGAGATGTAGAAGCCCACCGTCACCCTAGGCACTGCCCTCCTCTGAGCAGTTCTCCAGGCGGGGAGCTCAGGCAATGAGGAGATGGGAGGGTCAGAGGTCAGCCTGCCCCAGAGCCGAGGGAGGGGCAGGTCGGTGGAGACAGAGACTAAAGAGCAGACAGGTCTGAGAGTCTGGGTGCCTTTTACATGGCAAGGGGCTTCAGCTCCAGGCATTCCTTGGGGATCTCTTGGGCAGCTGAGTCTCAGTTTCCCCATCTGAGAAATGGGTCTGATCGTCAGCGCTACCTGAGGATGTAGGAGTTTGGCGGGCACCTGCGGATGACCCCGTGCCCCCTAACACCACGGTTCTTCCCGCAGCCACTGAGGCAGCCCCCAGCTGCGCTGGCGACATGGCCGACACCCCCAGAGATGCCGGGCTCAAGCAGGCCCCCGCGCCGCGGAATGAGAAGGCCCCCGTGGACTTTGGGTATGTGGGGATCGACTCCATCCTGGAGCAGATGCGCAGGAAGGCCATGAAGCAGGGCTTCGAGTTCAACATCATGGTTGTTGGTGAGTCCTGCCCCCAGGGGCCACTCAGTAATGCGGGGGCTGGCTCTGTGGGCCAGCCCCCACGCCCTGGGCCCAGTCTTCCCCAACGAGGGGTGGCACACTTGGCCTGCAGGGTAGGTTGTAGGTGGCATTGTGCGTGCATCTGTGTGCCTGCCTGAGGGCCCCAGCTCCTTGGAGCAGCCGCTGCCCCTCTGTTCAGAGCCCCTGGGAGAGCGCAGGAAGGGACAGCGCTGGCTGGGCAGGTGCTCTGTAAACTGTGGCTCCCTGACCAGTGGCCTTCCCCACTTAGTTTCTGCTGAAGCGTCCCCCTTGCTACCACTTGGACCTTGACCTTCTAGTCCTGTGCAGGGCTGACCCCCACGGTCAGCAAGTCTGGCTGGATAGGCTTCTGGGCAGCCCCAGGACAGCAGGGTGGTCATGGGTACTTGAGAAGTTGCAGAAGCGATGGTGATGGTGATGGTGATGGTGGTACAAATAATAGCAATAACGGGATACACTTTGACATATCCCAGTGGCTGCTCCCAGACATAAGGGGCCGTCGCTAGAACATTTGATGTAGCTCTTGGCCTCAGCTTGGCCAGCACACAAACAGGTGGGCAGAGCGGGGTAGAAGGGAGAGACAGGGAGGGTTAGTCCCAGGCTGCTAAGCTGCTAAACAGCAGGGCCAAGGATTCCCAACACCAGCCTCCTATCTTCCATAAGCCGTTGGAAAATCAGCCTAACTTAAGTTTTTAGCAACGTGTTAATGAGCACAGCATCAGGCAACTCAGTGCAGAGAAGGGTAGAGCTATGGGGCTTCGAGTCTGCGGTTGGGTGCATCTGTGGGGGCCTGCGTGAACCTGTGCATGGGCATGTGTGAACAGTGCTAAGGTATGCCTGGTACACAGTAGGCATCTTATAAACGTCCACAGCCACTCCCACTATTAACCCCAAGGTGAAATGGCTGGGCCTTGAAGCCAGGCCGCTGGGTTCTCATCCCCACTGAGGGCCCGGTGCCTCGGTTTCCCATGTCAAGTGGGATAATGAGGACGCTTGGTTGTGAGGTTAAGTTGATGCACTAGGACGGTGCCTGGCACACAGCAGAGCTGCATGAGCGGGACCTACTGGTGAGCAGCAGCGAGGCAGAGCCTAGATCCAGGAAGACACAGAGCAGGAGGGACCTTCCAGTCTCAGCTGGGCCCTCTCCCCTCCTGCTGTGGGAGGGGACTTGGCATGGGCACACAGCCAGGCCAGGAATGCTAAGGCTCAGAGGCTACCTTGGAACCACGAGAGGGTGGTATGCTGGAGGTTTGCTGGACAGTCTGCCCCTCAGCTGCAGGGTCTGTTGCTGTGGCACTGACCAGTTGCTGTCCCTGCCCCTGGCAGCAAGCACAGCTGCCCACCATCTGGGGGCCCCAATCAGGCCTCTTGTGCCAGGAAGAAGTGACTCAGTGACTTTCACTGAGGCTGGCAGTCCCAGGGCTGCAGGCTACGCTTGTTGAGCATGCCAGTGTTTTAACATAGATGACCCCGAAGGCTGGGAGGCCAGCCCCTGGGTCTTTGGACCAGAACCCAGCAGTGTAGGTGGTCTGGCCTCAGACTTCCCTCCATGGGGGGACAGACCCTCCCTCCAGTGTCTTGGGGTGGCGAGCTCTAGGCAGAGCTTTTCCTTTGAACCTCATGTGGATTTGGTTTGTCCTGGGGAGCCAGCCCCCTGCTCTACCTCCCCCATCCTGCTCTGTGTTTTGGCCCCTCTAGGGAGGGTGCCTTGGGGCCTGCACAGGGTGGTTGGACCCCCTGTGGTCAGAAGGTGGGATCCAGCCATGTGCTGTGGGAACTTGATTGCTGCCAGTCTTCCTGACCCAGAGCCCCCACTGATGGGTGCTGGGGGCGGGTAATGCCCGGACATCGCTGAGTCACAGGGCTTGTGAACCCCAGGCAGGAGCCCTGCCGAACCCCTCTGATGGCCCATTCTCTCCTCAGGGCAGAGCGGCTTGGGGAAGTCCACCTTGATCAACACCCTCTTCAAATCCAAAATCAGCCGGAAGTCCGTGCAGCAGCCCACCTCAGAGGAGCGCATCCCCAAGACCATTGAGATCAAGTCCATCACACACGGTCAGGCCCGGGCTCACGCCTCCTTCTTACATGAAGCTGGGTGCGGGGGTGCTGATTCAGGACTCCAGGGCCCTAAGCAGGGGACTTGCGGCAATACCTCTGGCCATGTTGACTCTGGAGCAGGGGTGAGGGGTCCGCCTCCAAGACCCCTGTAGCCCCAGTCAGACTGGAAATCATAGGTGAGGTCGCCATGGATAAGTGTCATCAGCCCCTGCTGGACTTCTGCCTGGTTGAGGCTTTCACACCCCTGGTGTGACCGGGGGGGGGGGGGGGGGTGTTATTGCTGGTCACTGTGAGGTGTACTCACTGGGCGGGCCTAACCAGGCAGCGGGGACTTTTGTACCAGGGCCTGGCCCGCTGGCTGTGTCAGGGGCCTCCCCCTCCCCCTGAGCTTGGTGGATGCTGTGATCTGTGCAGATATCGAGGAGAAGGGTGTCCGCATGAAGCTGACAGTCATCGACACGCCAGGCTTCGGGGACCACATCAACAATGAGAACTGGTGAGGGCTCCAGGGCCCTGCAGATGTGGCGAAGATTACTCATGGGCACCCCAGATTCTGGAGCAAAACAGAGCAGCCCAGAATCTTGCTCTCCCCCCCCCCCCCACCTCTGAGGTCAAGGTCTAGGATGAGGTTGTGGTCCCTGCTCAGAATGTCATGCACTGTGGCACGTGTGCTGGGAATGGGTGGCCTGCTGTGGGGTCCAGGGAGCTGCCCCGAGCTGCAGTGGGGGCCCCACAGGCAGACTGACTAGTCTCCCTGCACAGCTGGCAGCCCATCATGAAGTTCATCAATGACCAGTATGAGAAGTACCTGCAGGAGGAGGTCAACATCAACAGGAAGAAGCGCATCCCCGACACACGTGTCCACTGCTGCCTGTACTTCATCCCGGCCACAGGACACTCGTATGCACCCTTGCATGGCCATGTCCCAGGGCTGGGCGCAGGGGACCAGGTGGGGGCCGCAGTCAGCCGCTGTCAGGTGGACGGTGACCCTGCGATCCACACTGTGTCATCCTGCCCTCTCCTTCAGCGTGGATGTGGAGAGTGAGGACCGGGCCAGCTGGCAGGTGCCCTCAGCAGCATCCCAGCTGGAGATGGGTGACTCTCCCTCATTCCTGTCCCAGCTCCACTGGCCATACTCTCATCCATGTTTTCCATTCCAGCCTCAGGCCCCTGGACATCGAGTTCATGAAGCGCCTAAGCAAAGTGGTCAACATCGTTCCGGTCATCGCCAAGGCCGACACGCTGACCCTAGAGGAGAGGGTCTACTTCAAACAGCGGGTAGGGCTCCACCTCCACTCGGCTGCCTGGCCTCAACCCCTCGGTGGGAGTGAGGCCAATGAGGTTGGCCTGCCAGGTTTTCTTAGATGGAAGATCAAGTCAGAAAGGGGTGGTCTCCACCCAGGGGGCAGGGGACCACCTCTTCCTTCTCTGCTGTGGTCTCAGTACCTGCTGTGGGGGGTGGAGTGTCTGAGCAGGAGGGCAACCGTAGGCAGCTTCTTCCTAACAGGGCCCCACATCAGGACAACCTGGGAACTCAAAAACCCAGGTGCTGGGCCCCAGCAGAACCTCTGCCCCAGTAGGCATGAGTGAGGGCACTCGCTCAGCTCCCAAGCTCAGCCTCCCCAACTTGGGCGCAGGTGCCTAGGATTTTCCTGGCATGACTAGGGAAGAACAGTCCCCTTGCAATGGGTGTGTCTATGGAGGAAAAAGGGATCAGAAGGCCCCTGTGCTGCATGGTGTGGGTCTGTGCTCAGGGTGGAAATGATGGCAGTTTGGGGATATATCGATTGAACATCTGTGTTGGGCAAATGTCACTGCAGAGGGTGGTGACACGTGCACGCTGGGCTGCAGGAGGAACCTGAACAGGCATTTGGGATTGCAGTGAGGGAGGGATTCTAGGCAGAGCTCAGGAGAGGGAGGACTTGGCACCTGAGTGTGATGAGCTGGAGAGGACAGACAAGGAGGCACTGGGGACAGTTATCCAGGTCCCTCAGGCAGCTGCAAGTCTCCTGGCCCCTCTTCACCTGGGAGACACAAGAACTGGAGAATATCAAGGTCACCAGCCCCTCAAGGGCCTGCTCTTGACCCCGAGCCTGGGGACACTGACACTGTAGAGGTCATGGCAAGGGCAGATACTGTTGGTCCAGCTTGCCACATGGACGGTGTCCACATCTCTGCCCTCTGGATCTACATACAGATCACCGCCGACCTGCTATCCAATGGCATCGATGTGTACCCCCAGAAGGAGTTTGACGAGGATGCAGAGGACCGGCTGGTGAATGAGAAGTTTCGAGTGAGTGACCTGCCTGGGTGCTGTTCCTGCTGGAGGGTGTGGGGGGGTCTTCCTGCCCCATCCAGGGGGCTAAGGAAAATGGGCATGGATGGCCTCAAGCCATGAGAACATGCCTTCTGGGTGGGCAGGGGTTGGAGCCTTAGTGTCCACCGTGGGCCTCTCGGGCCAAAGGTCTCAGTTTTGGGGCCCCAAGCACAGGGCAGCTCCTCCCAGCGGCCCGCATGTGACCCATGCCACCTGCCCCTCCCCCAGGAGATGATCCCGTTTGCTGTGGTAGGCAGTGATCACGAGTACCAAGTGAATGGGAAGCGGATTCTTGGCAGGAAAACCAAATGGGGCACCATCGAAGGTAACCACCCAGTTGGGGTCTGAGGCCGCCGGACAGACCAGCAGAGTAAAGCCACCCCTGCCTACCGGGAGCTGCCCAGCACAGCCTGAGCTGGACACTCCAGAAGCTCATCCCTTGTGTGGCCTCCACCCAGCCACCAGGAGGGGCCCACTGGGGAAACAGCTCGTCCAGGAGCCATAGCTGTTACCTGACAGAGCTGTGCGTGCACCTGGGTCTCGCAAGCGCGGGGAAATATCCAGGGAGGTAGGGTCTACATGGGTGCTGCCCAGTTCCGGGCCTAGGCGCTGGTGTTTCACAGGCATGCTGTGTGACCTTGGACAAATTGAGCCACCTCTCTGGACTTAGGATAGGGCTGGGCTGTAGCTCTGCCCAGCTCTGAGAACCACATGGCCCTCCCGTTGAGCCTCACGCCTCTGTGTTATAACAAATTAGCACAGACTTGGTGGCTTAAAATGGAAATTTATCCTCTAGTTTTGGAGCCAAAACGTCTAAAATCAAGGTGTCAGCAGGGTCGGTTTCTTCTGGTGACCTGAGGGAGAATCTTCCAGGCCTTTTTCCTGGTGGCTGCGGGCCATTCTTGATATCCTTGGCTTGTGGATGTATCCCTGCACTCTGCTCCACCATCAGCCTCCTGCATGTCTGTCTTACCCTCTTTGTATGAAGATATTTGTCATTGGTTTTAGGGCCCACCTTTCTTTTTCCAAATACATAACTCCCTATCCGCAAGTACTGAGGGTTGAGGGTTGGATTTAGTTTTGGGGACACAATTCCACCCACCACAGGTGGTAACACCCTAGGTGGCATGGATCTGGGCATTTCATTGCTCTTCTCTCTGTTCCTTCCTTTGTATGTAGAACGAAGGAGGGGAAGAAGACAGATTAAAATGTCCACTTTGTTTCCTATTTATTGGCTGAAAGGCTCGGTAGAGAGGGAAGCAGAAGGCATTAGGCTCTAGCTGCAGCCCCCAACCCACTTTGAATTTGGGCAAGTGCCTCAGTCCTCCAGGGCCTCACTTTCACCATCCATAAAGTAGGTTGGGGGCCAGGATTTCAGTGAAATGAGAGGCTGTCCAAACACCACTGGAGCTTTGAGGGCAGAACGCTCTAAGAAACTGCTAATGAGAACTGCTAGACGTTAGAGCAAAGAGGGCTGGCTTGTTTCATGTGGATTATCCTTATATCCGCGGAGCTCCCTGTTGCCGAGTCTGTCCCTCCCTTCAGAGCAGGAAACCTGCCCAGGCTGTGGAGTCTATGGGCCACCTGCACCGGACTCCACCCCAGAGGAGGGCAGAGAGGCATAGCCTCCTTCCTCGGGTGCCCATATAGGTGCTTGTTACATAGGTTATCTCCATTGGGCTTTGCCCCAGGCTTGCTCTGTCTTGGCTCCTCCTTTTTCATCTCCTTTCTTCCTGAGATCTTGCTGTTCAAGAATCTTTTTCGGAGGGCGTGTTTTGGAGGGATAAGTGGGATAAGGGGACAGGTGGGGGAGGGCAGTGTGGTGATTGACAGCTCTCTGCTGCCCCCTGGTGGTCAACGGGTCTCGGCAGGCAGCCAGGCAGCCAGTAGTGGAAACTGTCGGGAAATTGTTGGGAAATGAGCTCCCTGCTCCCATGTGATGTCCCTGTTCCTGTCCATTAACTGACCTGGACACACCAAGTCACATTTAGGTTGGCAAAAGAAGCAGCCACAAGGAACTTTAAGGACTCAGGTGGGGTGATGAGTCCTGCATCCCTGCAGACTTTAATGAGGACCCTGAGAAAATTTGTGCCCCGTCTTAGACTGATTGTTCCAGGCTCTCACCTGGCAAGCATGTTGTTAGAAGCTTTCACCTCATTTTTGTGCTCCCCCCACCGGTACTATTTCTTTGTTTTCCTTCCACTGCCTGAGGCACTGTACCCATCCCGGGAAAGCACCTGAAGTGTTTTCCAGGGAAGGTAGGCGTGACAAATCACACAGGTGGCTCGTTTCACCCTCATGTGCTTGAGAGGTGGGCAACGTTATTATTTCCATTTTCCAGATGAGGAAACTGAGGGTCAGAGAGGCCAGGAAGCATCAGTCCCTCACGGTAGCTCTCTTTCTGGCTGTGTCTTAGCCTTGTGGCTGCACCATTTCCCCACTCTTCCAGAATCTTCCCAAGAACAGGAGCTGGGCCAGTCCTATTACCATGGTATCTGCAGCACCAGGTGCCTGCAAGGTGCCCAGTGCTTACATGTGGAGCAGTGTCTCCCCTTCTTTCCCCTGGGGCTCCTCTTGGCACCAGAGCTACTGGGGGCAGGGAAATGGCAGGACCAGGGGAGGAGCTTCGAGCACCATTAAAGCCCCTTCTGTCTCCTCTTCTCAGTTGAGAACACCACACACTGTGAGTTCGCTTACTTGCGGGACCTCCTCATCAGGTGAGAGATGGGCTGTGCTGGGGGTGGGGCTGGCAGTCTTGGCCGCCAGAGGAACCTAAATCGGGGGTGTGGGCAGTGGGGGAGTGGGTGGGGGTCCAGGACAGCAGCTGGCACTTCCTTCCCATCTGCCTGCCCTCCGCTGGAGAACCTCAGAAGCCCAGTTTGTAAAACACCTTGGGGGTAAAGTAAGATGTGAAAATCCTTTTTAATGGTAGGAGCCACCTGGGCATGAAGGGCCGAGATCTCATCCATGTGGCCTGAGCCTCTTATAAACAGGCCCCAGGCAGTCTCCAGTGCCAGGCGTGGGGAGGGGCGGGCTTCCAGCTCCTGTTCCAGAGCCTGAGTCCTCTGACCCGCCTCTACCTGGCTGAGTCTTCGACTCCATCTCCTTGAGCCCAGACAAGGAGTATCCCATCTTTAACTCATTAGACGCATTACCGTGCCAGGGGGTGATGGAGAGGGTGGGGACTCCTGCCCTGGTGCCCAGGGCTCCAGCTTCTCAGCCAGCAGGAGTAGGTATTAGGGAGGAAGTCAAGAGGAGGGACGGGTGTCTCTTGGGGCCTAGAGGTGGGGGGATGTGTTGAAGAAGCCAGTTGAGGAAAGGACACCAACCCCAGGCCCTTCCGACCCCCTTTCCACATCCGTCCCGGTGAATGGCAGAGGAGGGAGAGGCTGAGCCCAGGACTAGCAGGCCTGACCAGCCCTCTACCAGGGCCATGGGTGCCCACTGCGCTTTACCTCCCAGCACCTCTAGCCATCAGCCCAGCACTTCTCAGCGGGAGGAAGGGCACTCCAGCCCTGCTCTCCTCTGGGTCTGTACCTAGCCCCTGTCCCTGGACTCGCCATAGGCTTGACACAGAGAAAGGGGGACAGTTAGAACACAGGTGCCCTGAGAGTGTTTGCGATGCCATGGAGACTGTCCTTTCTCCGTGCCCAGGTCTGGTGGACTGGATGCCTAAATTGCTGCTAGGGAGGCCAAGCAGTGGGGTTAGGGGTAGGGAAGGTGGTGGTAGGAGTCCTGGGCCAGGCCCAGCAGGGTGAGCACCTGCTTCTGGTGCCCTGCCACCTCGCGACCTCTCTGTGTCCCCCAGGACGCACATGCAGAACATAAAGGACATCACCAGCAGTATCCACTTCGAGGCCTACCGGGTGAAGCGCCTGCATGAAAGCAACATGTCCAACGGTGTGGAGGACCAGGAGCCGGGAGCCCAGGAGATGTAGATGCTCCGACCCCGGACCCAGCCCCAGTCTCTTCTGTCCCCCCAGCCCACCCACTCATCCCGTTTTATTCTATACCATTTCCTTCATTCATCATCATTCTCTGCCCCTTGCCACGCTGCTGAGGACAAGATAACAGTACCCCTGAGTATGATTGTTATTGGTCCACCCACTGTGGGGGCCTGGCCTGGAGGCCGGAGCTCTGATCGTCCTCGAGGTCCAGGAGGAACTGGACTGTGGCCAGGAGGGGTGGGAGAGGACCCGCTGAATCAATGCTGACCCCAACCCCAGGCCCAGCTGGGTGGCTGGTGTAGCAGCCTCCTGCTCTTGGTGTCCCCTCTGTCCCTTCCCTACCCCTGCAGCTGTCTCAGCCCCTGGAGCATGCTGGGGTTGTGCCCAGGGGGATGGAGCCAGCCTGAGGGACCTAGAGCCCCCTCCTGCCTCCCGTACCTATGTGGTATGGGCTGTAACTCAGAGAGCCCACCTCTAACCTCTTGTTCCCCCCAAGGGGAGAATCGTTAATTCCATGAGACACAAGTTGCCAATTGCTTAGACAGGGCGAGGCCCATTGGCTGCCACCTGCCCACCGACCTGTGAGCCTGTCCTGGAGTAGAAAGTGCCTTTATCTCAGCCATCCGATCAAGCCCACAGACTCTCCCCGGCTGTCCCCTTGGACGGGAAATGGGGACAGGTGGAGAGAGGGAGGTGTGTCTTCTCCCTGTTGTCCGCTCTCTTGCTGGGATTTGAGGATTCAAAGGAAGAAAAGAGATGCACCCCTACCCTACCCCATCAAACCCCCTGAATTTTGGGAAGGTCCAAGCAAGTGAGTCTCGTGGGGGAGTTGAGTGAGGGAGTGATGGCAGGTGTCCGAAGGCAGGGGAGGGCTGTGTGGACTGTGGCTGGGCTGTTCAGAGTGGCCGGAGTGGCCGTGGTGCCCGCCTCACCCTACCTGTTGTGACTGGGTAAGTGCTTATGTGTGTCTGTCTGTTTAGACAACCTTTTGGCCCAAGATGCTCTGGTTAAATTAAAGTCCCATTGGCCACCTCAGATGCACACTCATCCCTCCTGGCCCGGCCCTTTCTGGTGCTGCAACTTGGGGAGGTGAGGGGCCAGGCGAGCTTGGGTACCCCAGGGCCCATTTTAAGGACCCTCAAGGAGGGAAAGGTCAAGAGTCAGGCTGCATAGCCCACAGCTGCTGCAGAGCAGGAGTTCACATCAGCAAGGCCCAGCTGACCCCTCATACTCTCTCGCCACCAAGAGGGGCCAGCTGGGACCGGCTATGTATGCACAGCCCACCCAAGGCGCTCCTTCCTGCCTCCTGGAGAGATTAGACACAGTGAGGTGCAGGCCCAGCTGCAGAACACAGTTGTGCTTATAGTAGCCAACAAGAAGAGCAGTGGGAGAAATGGGGAGCAGACAGACTTGGGACTGCAGGTGTGCCCTGGTGTGTACACACGTGTCTGTGTGTGCGCGCAGATGGGTGTCATCACCAGCATTTGTTCCCCGCCTACCAGAGGAAGTGGCCCTTAGCGGAGCAATTTACTTGCCGACTTGCCATGTTTTTGCCAAAACCATGATTTTGAAGGACGTGTCCACCTCCAGCATCGGGGCCGGGACGTGGGCAGCCTTCCTGGTGGCTGCCAGCTCCGTGCTGCCCGAGACGCCTCGCTTTCCTTCTCTGTAGCCAGATTTTGAAAAAATTAGTTTCACTGGGATGTTCCGCGGTGGCCTTTTGCTATGTGCCTCCTGAGAAATTCATCTTTTTGTATAAATAACAAAGGGTTGAAAGTGTATTTCCTGAAATAAATGTTCCAAAAGCAAACCTGGAAGGCTGCGGAGTGGGTTCTCTCCTGACCCCGAGGGCCCTGGTAAGACGCCGGGATGTTCGCCCTCCTCTGGGGACTTCGGAAGCTCTCACTGGTGAGAGGACTGAGAAGTGAGCAGCAAACCCTGTTCAAGGTAAAGAAGCCTTTGAGAGTTTGCCTCCAGGAGGAGCTGTGAGCTGCTTGTCGCTATACCCTTGGAAATAAGTTATTTTTAACATTTAAATCCATTGGATTGAAGCCTGTGAACTGGTCAGTGTTTGACATTGATTTTATTCCAAGTTAATGTATTTCGAGAGAACTGGGCCCCAAGTAGACTGGGGTTCAAGAGTCAATCCTATGAGCTTTTCTCTGCATTTCCTGGGTGGGGGGTGGGGGTGGGGGTGGGGGCTTCCCCAAGGAAGTCGCTGTGGAGACCTGGTGACCTGTGATCGCACCGCCAACGGGCAGGCTTGGGCTTTTGCAGACCTTGCCCTGTGTGTGCTTATGTTGGGAGAGGGCACTGGCAGGTGGGCTCCACCTGGGATGAGGCCAGATGGAAATCAGTCAACGGAGGGGGCTCCTGTTGGATCTTTACATAAGGATGTCCCCCTGTCCCATTTAAAGCATGACTTTCTAACTAGGAAAGGAGCATACAACATGGACAATGTTGATGACAGAAAAAAATCCACACCATGGAATTAAAAGCTCTGGCCACCCTTCCCACAGCACTGCCCAGGGTGTGGGTGGGTGGAGGGCGGGGCTCTGTGTGTTGCTTTTATCCTGCTTGGTTTGGTTTTTGCCTGCTGGGGGAGGGAAGTAGGCGTGTGCGGGGTTGGGGAGCCATGCAGGGTCCTAAGCAAGGTCCTGCATGCAAGTGAGGAATTTGGAGGCACCTGTGTCTCAGGTACCACCCCATAGGGTCCCTAGCTCTCCATTCTGCCCTATTAGGGATCCCAGGTGAGGCTTCCTTACCCAGACAGGTGATCATGTACAGGGTACAGAGGAGAGCTCAACAGACCCTTCCGCCCCTGCCCTCCCTCCTTCTCCCTGCTCTCTCACCCCCACAGAAGGGGACAGGGGCCACGGGTCCTAGGCAGTGGGCCCTTCCTGTGATGGAGCAAGAACGCTTCCCAAATGAGTAAGCCGCCCCAAGGCACAGCCAGGAGGTATTTGGGGAACCAGAACCAGCTGTGTGTGTGTTGGGGGGGGGGGATGCTGTCCTGACCCCAGCACATGGGTAAGTCATTGATGAAGAGTGCACACCTGTGGCCTGTCCTTGAAGGGTCCTAGGGAGACTGTAGACCCCAGCCCAAGAAAGTGAAATGAGCTGGTTATTCTCTGATAATATGGACAACACCTGCTTCCTGTAGAAAGTTTGAAAAACAGGCAAAGCAGTAACACTACCAGCAACACAGGAGTGGGGAGAATGTAGGCGCACACTTTTCTTACTCTTGTTCTTCCAAATTAGGTTCAGGTTGTACATATTTTTTTGTTACCTGCATTTTCACTTTCCTTGAGATTTTCCCTATATTATTACATGTTTTTGGAAAACAGGCTTTTAATAGCTGTAGGGTACTCCGTCATATGTTCCTGTCTTACTAAATGCAGACATCTGAGGGTTCACCCTGGTCAGTGGGCTGCACTGGAGGCCAGGTGGGGATCCGAGCCACCCCGTCCTCCTGGCAGAGGTGAGAGACCCTGGTTGCAAGAAGTACCCAGAAACTGCTCAGAAGCCATGCCGGATGGCCACTCTTCCACCCCTCTCTCCCCTTTCCCATCCAGGCACCCATCTCTGCGTTTCTCTGCGTTTTGGCTTGTGGATGGAAGGCATCCTTGTGAGGTCCTGCGGGCCGACCCCCAGAGTCTTACACCCAAAAGACCTCAGGGCTCAAGGTCATTACTCAGCTATTACTGAAACATTCATTTCTGAGCTCTTTTCCCACCTGGACTCAGATATGCAGCTGGAACTCGAGTCCACATGAAAGAACAGGAGGTTACTGTTCACAGGTCACATATTGAGGACCCTCTTAGAGGCCAGAGTGGGGCTGAGTGGCTGAGTAGAGGCAAAAGGCCTCTAGACACTGCCTGAGTCTCCTGGGCTAAGGTGACAGGCAAGGAGGCCTTGTCTGCTGGGAGTCCCTCAGCCCAGAGTTAACGCAGGAAGCGTCTCTGACCAGTGGGGATGAGGAGACAATTTATTCACCTTGTGGTACAGGGAGAGACCAGAAGGCACCACAGCCCTCTGGTCATGCATTGCCTATAGTGGGAAGTGCCCAGTGGAGAAGCTTGGGGGCTGTAGTGCTGTCTAATGGGAGACCTGACCCATTCTGGCTGGACAGCAGGAGGCCCGTGCCAGGAGGGAGCACGTAGCTGGAGAGCCGGCGAGCCAGAGGCTGGAACGGGGCGGGGGCTGGGGTGGCCTCAGCGGCACTGGCAGAGGCTGAGCCGAGCCTCCCTGTGTGCCCTCTGCCTGTGCTTCCAGCGGGGGCCACACCAGCCCTTGTTTGTTAGCAGGGCTGGCTGGTTTTAGGGGACACCGTGCTTCTGAGCCCCCAGGAAGCTCTCCGAGGTCCTGGTCCCATGGAGAGTCCTGTCCAGCTGCTCGACAGGTTTTCACCCGGGCCCGGGCCTCAGAGAAGTTGCTGTGGAATTAGAGCTTGGTGGAAGAAATGTCCTCCTATTCAAAGAAGCTGTCTATAAATAATGAGAATAGAGAGGGAGTATAAATAATTACAGCTGCCCATAGTGCGTGGGCCTCGAACCATCTGCGTGATTTAAAAAGTAATGGAGAGTTGTGAGGCTGGGGAGCATGTCCCCTGCCCCCACGCTGCCCTCCCTCGCACCCTTCCTATTCCCCCTCCTTCTCTGGTGCCAGGGGCACTTAGAGAACTGCCCTAGCCTCTCCATCTCTCCAGCAAATAACTTTATCAGAGTCCATCCCAGGAAGGAATTTAGGTCCCCTGAAGTAACTGGCCACATGGCAGAACTGTAGGTGGGGCGCTGAGTGCCCTGCCTGGGCAGTCTAGGCCTGGGCGCTCTGGGAGCCCTGGGGCGGGGCAGCCTCCCAGCAGGCCAGGGTGGGCTTGCTCCGGAATCAGGATTCTGCCCAGACTCGGCGTCTCATCAGGGATCCCCCGGAATCGCTTCCTTCTCAGGCTTTTCTGGGCTGCCTCCTAGATGGATGTGTCCAGGACTTTTCACCCTATGGCAGCCAGAGGGTAGGGGGTGGAGAGAAAACACCTTTTCTGTAAGGAAGAGCCCTGACTTCTATCCAGTGCTAAGTTTACAAAGATTCTCACCCACACGGTCCCCCTGAAGAGGACGCATCAGAGGCTGCTGGGTCCACTTCACAGATGGGGAAAAGGAGGCATGCAGCAGAGTGGAGGAGGAGACCTGGGCTCCAGATTTCTTCCTGCAGGTGCCTCACTCTAGGCGCTGCTTTGGGCAGCTCTTCTGTCATCCCCACCCTGTCTGGGGGAAGCCAGGCTGGAGACGTGTGTGGTGTTCGAGTGGGGAGTGTATGTGCCTGTGCACACATGTGAAACTCCAGTACACACGCATGCCCTCACAGCACACAATATGGCGAATACGCAGGGCCCGAACAGCCCACCAGACTGGGTCTTAGGTTCAGGGCTCAATCCTGAACAGTGAGGACTTGGATCAGCTGCACTTTGAAGTGGGGCAGAGGGATGCTGACATTGCAACTGTAATGTGACAAGCCTTGAGCCCTCTCTTGACACACTAGAAGTAATTACACAACCAGTATTGGTACACCCAGCATTGCAAAACCCAGTAATGAAAACCAGAGATACCAATCAATACATATCCAAACGGTTAAAGAAAAAAGAACACTGGACCATCTGCAGACTCTACAGTTGTTCTCAGTGAGCCAACCCTAGAGAAGGTGTGAGGAGGGTAGAGAATTTCAGCTTGAGGCTCCCTGAATATTCTTGTCTACATTTTATTTTCCTAAAGGCTGATTTATTTAGGTGATGCATATCCCCCTTAATTTTTTTTGCAGGCCCTTGGACTGTGTTCATTTGCAGAGTTCATTAAAGCATAGTGTTCTCAGGAGCTGGCTTTTGAATTCTGGTTCTTCTACTTACCAGCTGGATGGCTTTGAATGGAGGACTTAACTTAGGTTCATGCCTCTGTTTCCCCATGTGTAAAATGGTAAACGCCATAACACATAGGACTATTGTGATGGAGTCAGCTCACTGGAAGCACTTAGACTAGTGTCTGGTCAGCAATGACACTGCCACAGATGTTAGCTGTCATCGTCACCACTTGTATGGACTGCACATTTGTGTCCCCCTGAAAAAAAATTCTTATGTTGAGGCACTCCCTCCCCAGTCTGATGGCATTTGGAGGTGGCACTTTTTCGGGGATTGGATTTAGATGAGGTCATTAGGGTAGGGCCCTCAGGATGGGATTAGGTCCCTTATAAGGAAAGGAAGAGACAAACAGAGATCTCTCTCTATGTGCATGTGCCCAAGAAAGGCCATGTGAGCAGAGTGAGGAGGTGGCTGTTGACAGCGACCAGAGGCTTTCACCAGGAACAGAATCTGCCGGCATCTTGATCTTGGACTCTGGAACTGTAAGAAATCAATGTCTGTTCTTTAAGTCACACAATAGTTGTTATAGCAACCCAAGGAGATCAACAGTCGCTGACATCATCATCACCATCACCATTAACATCCTGATGCTGAAATAAAGAAAAAGACCCTGCCTTTGCCTCTCAGCTTGCTCCTCTCTGCCCTGGAGCCAAAAGAAACGAAACCCAACCAGAAGGCAAAGGGCAGAGCTGCTATAGGAATGGAAGCTGAGTGCTTTGTAGCACCTCCTGCCGCCCTCCCTGCTGTCTGGCCTGTTCATGCTTTGCTGGTAGAACCTTTACCATCTTTATTATAGTTAACTTAAAGTCCTCATCTAATAATTCCAACATCTCAACCATCTGTGGGCCTGCTTCTATTGATAATTTTTTTCTCTTGATTATGGGTTACATTTCTCTGCTTTGTTGCATGTCTTACAATTTTTAAAAGATTTACTTCAAATGTTGTGTGCAGGAAAACAGTAGTGTGCAATAGAAATATATTTCTCCTGGAAAAGAGAACATGGCCTCTCCACTGTTGGAATCCATGGGAGTCCAAAAGACCAGAGTAACAGGCTTTATTGAAAGGAAGAAAGGAACCCTGCTGGGCACTTCTCCGGGGAGAAGAGCACCAAAGACAGACCGAGGTAAAACTTTATAGGGTTGGGGATAGCCTCGAGCAAGGGTGTGCTAGTATGTTTCACTTTCTGGAATACTCTTCACTGGGGTGATTGACCAGCTTCCTGGAGTTCCTTTGTCCCATGAGCTATTGTCTGGTAATTAAGGGTGGGGTCAGGCAGCCAAGCGGAACAGCAAAAGGGCAGTTTGGAATTCACATATCTATCATTTCTCAACTCTGTGGTTACATATAAAAGAAAGGCAGTTATTAATTTTATAATATACGGTAAGGGGTGATGAGGAGAAAGGGGAGAAAAAATTGGAAAATTATTGCTTCTTCTGGAGAGAACTCAAGAAGGGAACCTTGCCAAGCCAAGTCCCTCATCCAGTTAAGGAGGTCATCAATTTCCATGCTGTAAGGTCTGAACCAGGCAATGTCTCCAAAAACCTGAGTGAGGAAGTAAAAAAATTTTGCAAGGTAATAATTGCGAATTGCTTGCTGCAAGTGCTGATTGAACTGGGTGACATGGTGATACATGGTCTCCTGGATGAGCCTCATGAGACATGCTGGTCTGGTTCCTCTCGAATGGGAGGACATGTGGAGATTTTTAGAGACAGGGAACCTGTTGATGTAAGTTTTAGAAGGACTATGTGTGGTTAAAAGGAAGGGGGTTTGGAGAACATTCAGGAGGAAACTTCTCAGGCTGAGGGGCGGCTTCTTCCTGCTGTCATCCCTACCTATTTGATAATTCCCTCGTTAAGTTCTCCTTGGGGTATTGGGGAATAGGAGTGTAGGAGCATTTGATTGTAGGTAATCCTAGAGATTTCTCTCATCCGGGCCTGTAGGAAGTTGATAAAGAAAGAGGCAAGTTATTTGGAGATCAGGACTGCAGAGATAAGGAGGCTTGTATAGCAGGGAATGAAAGTTCTTCCATGGTAAAGTTAGAGATATTCTTTCCTGGCAGCCCTGGAGAGAGCAGTTAGCTTGAGTTAAAAGAAATGTTTCATGTCCATTTGTAGGCTCTTCTTCAGCCAAGAAGACCCAGCGATCTTGTCCCCTTACTATGTGAAGGATAAAAAGATTGAGAAGTGTTATGAGGTGAATGCTATTCATTCTCCTAGTTCTTCAGGGAAATGGGAGAGCTTTAGGGTTAGGGGACCTGTAGGGGTTGAAAGATAGGATTTAGGAGGTTTGCTGATACAGGGTTTCAGATTTTTCTGTTTCGCGAGGGCAGGTTTCAGGGTTGGTGTGTAGGATTAGGTAGATTTTTCCAATTTTCTGATTGGTGAAGGTCTGCATGTGGTCTGTAAGAAACTAGTGAACAAACATAAGAGGTAGGGTCCAAAAGTTAGAAAAATAAATAGGAAAGTGAGTGGACCAATGAAAGGCAATAGTCAAGACACCCAGTTTGTGTGAAACCACTGGTTCCATGTGTACGAATTCGTTGGGCTTGAGAGACAGAGAAAGAGAGAGAGAGAGAGAGTAGGAATAAGACAAGGAAGTGGCCAGTCCCCCTGTCCCTAGACCTAATTCTGTAGAGATTCCTAAAGCAACAAGAAGAGAAATTACCTGTATAGTTTGTTTGGTCCTTAGATTGACTAGTGTACTAGAAACTGGAAGAGGCTCATGAGGTGGGATTAGGTTGATATTTGGGGTGAGATAGATTAGGGTACAGGTTTCTGTCCAATAAGTAAGGAGACACATATAGGTGTTAGTCCCATATGAGTAGAAAACCCCTGATTGAGTGAGGCAGGCTGGGAGGTGAATAGAGAATAGAAGAACAAGGGGTCGGTTTCGTTTCTCTGTTTCTGAGCTCCAGATGGTCAGGGTGGAGGAAAGAGTCGCCCTTAGCAGCAGTGGGAGTTGTCAGGATCACAGTGTGTGGACCTGTCCATGTGAAAGTCAGTCCTTGGGTGATGTAATGCTGAAAGTGCCACTTCGACAGTCTTTGAACAGTTTGCTGAGTAACCTGTAAATCCTGCAAGTACTTAGGGAAAGGGTGGTTACATTTCTACTACTTTGCAGTTAGAGTTTAAGTTCTAGTGGCCACTGCTTCTAGTTGGAATTAGCAGCAGGTCCCAAGCCTACAATAGGCATGGGGCATTGAGACAAGAGGAATAATGAAAATATTATACATTAAATAAAGTAATGAAATTAGACTGTCAATACCCACAATAGAGATCTTTGAGGGATAAATAAAACTCAAATATTCAAGTGAGGCATAATAGATGGCCCTTGTGTTTACAAGAAATGAGATTAGCTTATCTGCTACTTGGAAGAAATACTTTAGGCTCATGAACAATGTCCTTGGGCCTTCAGTGGCAATTCCCAGCACTCTGGGCAAGGTCAGCTCACAGGTAGCTGAAGCAGGGCTAGAAGAGACTGAACCCTCCCTCCATGGAGCAAGGGGGCCGCTTACCTTCTCGTGTTTCTCTTTCCACAGCAATGAAGTGTCTCTTGATGGGGCCGGGAAGCCTGGCAGGCTTCAGTTCAATGACTTTTCTTTCCACTCTGGAGCAGGGCCCTAATGGAATTCTATGAAGCCCTTTAGGGCGCTGGAGCCTTTAAGAGCATATGCCAAAAGCTGATATTTCCAGACTTCTTTTAGGCCTTATTTGTCTTTTCTGTTACTTCCTTGGCCATTATAGACCTTAAAAGCCATGCTCAGAAGATCCTACTGAGGGACTTGACTAAGAGAGCAAAATTGGGAGTTCAATGTTTAAAGAAGCCTATTAGACTGAGGAAAGAAAAGATTTGATCTGCAGTGGTAGGTGGTTGGAGACTGCGGAGGGTCTGAGTTCGATTTAGGGTGAGACTTCAGGTGGTGGGGGTTAAGGCAATGCCTACATAGACTACGAACTGAGAATGAAGTTGAGCCTTAGCAGAGAAGACACAGTATCACTTCATAGTGAGGAAGTTAAGAAGGGTGGCGATGTGTCTCCTTGAAGCAGGCAGGGAGGGGCTGCAGAGGAGTGGGTTATTATTGTTATTATTATTTTACAGGGACAGAGAGAGAGTCAGAGAGAGGGATAGATAGAGACAGACAGACAGGAACGGAGAGAGATGAGAAGCATCAATCATCAATTTTTCGTTGGGACACCTTAGTTGTTCATTGATTGCTTTCTCATATGTCTTGACCACAGGCCTTCAGCAGACTGAGTAACCCTTTGCTCGAGCCAGCGACCTTGGGTCCAAGCTGGTGAGCTTTTTTTTTTTTTTTGGCTCAAGCCATATGAGCCCACGCTCAAGCTGGCAACCTCAGGGTCTTGAACCTGGGCCCTTCCGCATCCCAGTCTGACGCTCTATCCACTGCGCCACCGCCTGGTCAGGAGAGGAGTAGGTTATTTATATATTGTAAGAGAATACTAGTTTTGAGATTGCATGCTGCTAAATCCTGAGCTAGTGCCTGCCCAAACAGGTGTGGGCTGTTTATGATCCCCTGGGGTAAGACAGTCCATGTAAAAGGTAAACAGAAAGTAAGAGTCAGGGTGTAGAGGAATGGTAAAGAAGGTATTCTTGAGGTCTAGGACCCTGAAGTGAGTGGTGTTTGAGGGAATTTGTGACAGTAACCTGTAGAGATTAGGGACTACTGGATGGAGGGGAACTATTGCCTCGTTGATTAGGTGTAAGTCTTGTATGAGGCGATAATCCCCTGAAGGTTTTCAAACAAGAAGGGTGGGGGTATTGCAGGGAGAGTCCGTGGGGATGTGTAAGCCTTGATTTAAGAGGTGGGTAATTATTGGTTTAAGGCCTTAGAAACAGACAGTTACACATTAAACAAAGACTTTACATAAAAGTTATGAATTAAGGAATTTAAATGAGCGCACTTTACTTGTTTCAATTAAAATTATACTAGAGATATTTTCTGACAAACAAAAAGGCAAGACGGATTACTTACTCACATAGCTTAATATACAATTCTGCTTTTTTAAAGTTTTTCAAGATGGCAGGGAGTTGCCAGCATAGAGGGGAGGAAGAGAGAAAGCAGATGGATGGACAGTGTGAGCAGCTGGATGGAAAAGAAGGAGGGTCAGAATCTGCAGGAGGAGGAAGAGGAGGGTAAAGTACTGGTGTGGTGCCACATGGTCAGAGGAGTCAAAAAAGATTTAGAACTCTAAGGAGAGGGGAGGGGGCGAGGAGGAAAGAGGCACAGTCACAGTTTGTAAGGAGGGAGGTGGGGTCGGAAAAGAGACAGGCAGAACTGCAGTTTGTAAGGAGGGAGAAGGGGTCAGAGAAGAGACAGGCACCGCAGCAGGAGCCATAGCTTGTAAGGAGGGGGGAGGGAATGAAGAACACAGTGGAGAAGGGAGGGGGCTCTTGGAGGGAAGAGACTAAAGTGGAAAAAATTTGCAGAGGGAC
The DNA here is from genome assembly GCF_036850765.1 of Saccopteryx bilineata. Classification (NCBI taxonomy): domain Eukaryota; kingdom Metazoa; phylum Chordata; class Mammalia; order Chiroptera; family Emballonuridae; genus Saccopteryx; species Saccopteryx bilineata. The sequence goes on from NC_089495.1 coordinate 124,440,361, forward strand.
CAGAGAGGGGTCCCAAGAGAGGGGTGTCCTCGGGGGTCAGGTAGGAGGGAGAGAGTTGGGAATCTGTGGAGAAGGAAAGATTAGGAGTGGAGGTTTTAGGTGAGGTTTCTCTGGCCAAAAACAGCCTGCGTGTAGAACAGGAGGCACAGAAATTAAGGACAGGAGTGAAGGGAGAAGAAAGCCTGCATGTAAGGAATTTCTGATGCCCTCCCCGTATGGTGGAAGAAATTGTCAAGATCTCTTAGGATATTGTAATGTTAGTAGAAAGCAACCTGGCTAGGTGCTTAGACTTTCGAGGAAGTCCGTAGAAGCTAGCCACTCAGAGTAGAAACCTCCCAAACTGTGAACCTCAGAGAGTAGGGTGAGTCCCGAAGGAGTAGTCTCTGAGGCCTGAGATTGGGAGGAGCCCATGTTCCGAGGGGAGCCTGGCTGGACGGTTTGAACTGGGAGGAGCCCACAGTAGAGGAGACTGGTGAGAGAAGGGGGCGTCCCCGCCTTCAGTCACGGTTACGAGAGGAGAAAATCTCCATAGAGAGAGAGTCTCAGACAGGAGATTGTCACCCCAAGGCTGAGATCCCGGGACGTAGGAGGGTGGCCTGGCTAGGCGCGCCTAGACTTTCATAGAAATCCATAAAGGAGTAGAGGCAGACCACTCGTAGATATGGGGTCTGAAGTCAGAACTGTCTGACCAGGAAGGGGTGTTTTTAGAGAGAAATTTGGAGGCCAACCAGGGAAGGGGAGGGAGAAACTCCTTACCTTTCTGATCTGACAGGGGTTCAGGACAGGGTTAGACTGCCGGCCAATCGACCTACAATTACACGTCCAAACAGAATGAGGGAGTAAGCCCGGGACGAGCTGCCGCTGCCCATTGCTTCCCTGGTTGTAAGTTTGGACGGCAAAGAGGGATGTCCAGGCAGTCAGTACCCTGTCCCAGGTTTCAGCACCAAATGTTGGAATCCATGGGAGTTCGAAAGACCAGAGTAACAGGCTTTATTGAAAGGAAGAAAGGAACCCTGCCGGGCACTTCTTGGGGGAGAAGAGCACCGAAAACAGACCGAGGTAAAATTTTATAGGGTTGGGGATAGCCTCGAGCAAGGGTGTGCTGGTAAGTTCGGCTTTCTGAAATACTCTTTACTGGGGTGATTGACTAGCTTCCTAGAGTTCCTTTGTCCCATGAGCCATTGTCTGGTAATTAAGGGTGGGGTCAGGCAGCCAAGCGGAACAGCAAAAGGGCAGTTTGGAATTCACGTATATATCATCTGCCACTGAGCCATTCGTGTGTGTGAGGGGCTGAGTCAATCTAAGGTACAGTTGAGTTGGGTCTGGGTTTTGATTCCCATCGCCAGTCATGTCAATGTTTTGCAGGTGGGGTCAGGTCTTTCCCTTGAGTGCTTGGGAGAGAAGAGGCTGGAGTGAAAACTTTAATGTGTGTGTATACGAGAAAAGGTAGGTGGTGCATACCTGACAGTAGGTGGCATGTCAGGGCGCATTGAGGGTGTGAACATGGTGTGTGGAGGGTGAGAGCTATGGAACAGGAGGCCATCAGTGTGCAGAAAGGGGAAGTAATTCTCAAGGACCAGACACTTATCCTTAAACCTTTAGATGTCACAGCTGCAAGTGGTGAACATAACAAAGGCTATCAGCCTGACGAAGGGCCCTCTCCACTGAATCCCATGCCTCCAAGGGTCCTGCAAAGATTCTCAGGACTCCAAGTCAATTGGCTGCTGCTGCATGTTTGAAAAATGCTATAATCACAGCCCCAAACCCTACCACATGCAGCTTTGTTCCTCCAGGGGAATTAGCCAGATAGCTGTGTCCCAGCCTCACCCACAAGGGGGCCTCCCATAAACCCACTCTGCTCTCTGCCTGACTTTGCACGGAGCTTTTCAGCTGGCTTCTGTCAGCTCAAGGCAGCCTTTGAAAACCGGGGAAGCCGAAGGAGTGTGTGTCTAATAAAGTTGGAGCTTTGATTTAGCAATTATTGTAATCCACACTTGTAATTTAAGGGCTTTCTTGTCACTCTTTGTACTCCTCTCTCTCAAAAAGTACTCAGCTTTAATAGCTTTGGCTTTCATGCTCCCAAGGCTGGTATTTGCCAAGTCCCCTCCCCCACTCCCCACCCCAGTCAGCTGCAGGGCTCAGGAAAGTGTGGGGACTATATTTGTGCTACTTTTCAGGGATTGTAAAGGTGAATGGGATGTTTGGCAGCTCTCAGGAAACGGAACTTGCCCTTTGCACACCCCAGCTCTGGGTCCTGCTCCACCCCTTATCCCCGGGGTAGACTGAAGCCACTGAGAGCTGTCCTCTCTGACAAAGCCGGTCCCCTGGCTGCACCCCCACACACACACACACACACACACACACGACTTCCACTTCCACTCCTTTGTCTTGATTTGGGCGTTACCTGTGTGTTTATTTAAGAAGTGATTTTTCGAGAGCTTCCCTGTGTTGAGCACTATGCTCCCTATAGGGCATCTGTTGGGCAGATAGAGTATATTATGCTCACTTTGTTAAATATGACGCTGCCCACGAAGAGGCCGTTGCCCAGGTGATATTAATGTGTGTTGAGAATCCTTGTAGCCTGGGGCTTGGTTTTGGGATTAAGCCTTTCCCATCCCATTTTGATGTGGGGTGGTACAATCCAATCATGCCTCAGATAAGTGTCTTTGTATTAGAGACTTCCCTACTTTGTATATTGGATTAGAGGTTGTGAAGCTACAGTATAAAGTGGGGGCGGAATGGGAGTTTGCGCTCTTGGTTCCTGAGATTATCATTAGAAGAGAGAGCAGAGGAGAGCAGAGTAAAGCCACGTGGAGGAGGCCAGGAGAAGCAGCCAAGATGGCGGAGTGCTGAGTGAGATGCCAGTTTGTGTAGAGTTTGTATCTGGGATAAGGAAGGAGATGGGGAACAGAGGTGAATAAGTCTGGTGAGCTAGAAACCTTTGATTCTAGGAAACTCGGATAAGTCAGTGGCTTTGTGAGCACTGAATGTGATTGGGTTTTGGAGCCCGGTGTATGTTTTTACTTGCCTGCCGGGTGCAAGCTAGAATTAAAGACTATGGCCCACCAGTTTTTGGCTCCGTTGTTTCTTTACCAACTGTCCGAATCCAATGCAAACCTGCATGTGAACGGCCATGATGGTGGCTCCTGGCTTTACATTTGGCGTAGTCGGCAGGATTCGATACAGATTGGCAAGGAGCCTTTGAGTTGTGGAGTAGAGGACTGGCTAGTGTTAGGGTTCCCCATGGCTGTCCTTTTGGGGATTGTAGGCTGGCTGACTTTTACAGCCATGCATGAGGAAACCGAGAGCTCTGTGGAAGAGGCTGCCCGGGACCTGCAAAACCGAGCAGTGGAAGGAGCTGGAGCAAATGCAGGAGAAACCGATGCTGACCCAGAAGCTGGAGGAGGAGGCCAACCAGGTGTTTGAGATTCGCCTGGAAATGGAGCAAACGCTGGAGGAGGATTCAGAGGTTCATGAGTTGCAGCTTGCTCTGGATGTTGCGGAGAGCCAGCAGCGGCAGGAGGCCGGGGCTGAGGCTGAAGCTGAGGCCGGGTCCGGAGCTGCAAGGTCTGCAGAGCAGAAGGCGGCGGCAGCCCGGGGCTTGAGCCTGGCAGTGGGAGCTGGTGTTTTCAGTTCCTCTTTGGAGGATGAGGAGAATCGGGCTGGAGTTGTGATCTGCAGTCTCCAGAAGATGGAAGCCCAGCTGGAAGGAGCACCTACTACGGCCCTGGTAGGTCTGCGATTTGGGGGACATAGGATGGACGTTATCATGCTCTCCAGAGCCAAGATGGAAATGCTGACTGCCATTGCCACATGCCCCTCTTTGGGACAGTGTAAGACCTGCGAGGATGGCAGGAATGAGGGGGGTGGCTGAAGCCCCATGTGTGTGGACTGATTTCCTGGACTACGACCGGAGTGGGCATTGGCTCCTTTGTTGGATGGACTTACGGATTATGGATTTTGGACAATGTGAAATACCCTGATGGGGGTGGGGGGTGGCTTTGCTGGAAGCACTCCCCTGCCCCAGGAAGCCTTTCCCATAGGCCGAGGACATTTTGCACTTTGGGCAAAGTGCTCAGAGACTGGTGAAGTGTACCTTTGTAATTGTTGAAACTGTATGATTTTTGCTGTTGTAATCTGTGTAATGCCTAATTTCCTTGCACAGGAATGCTGGTGATGTAAATTGTGGGTAGTAAAGTGAGCATAGGGGTGGATTGTTGGGCAGATAGAGTATATTATGCTCACTTTGTTAAATATGACGCTGCCCATGAAGAGGCCGTTGCCCAGGTGATATTGATGTGTGTTGAGAATCCTTGTAGCCTGGGGCTTGGTTTTGGGATTAAGCCTTTCCCATCCCATTTTGATGTGGGGTGGTACAATCCAATCATGCCTCAGATAAGTGTCTTTGTATTAGAGACTTCCCTACTTTGTATATTGGATTAGAGGTTGTGAAGCTACAGTATAAAGTGGGGGCGGAATGGGAGTTTGCGCTCTTGGTTCCTGAGATTATCATTAGAAGAGAGAGCAGAGGAGGGCAGAGTAAAGCCACGTGGAGGAGGCCAGGAGAAGCAGCCAAGATGGCGGAGTGCTGAGTGAGATGCCAGTTTGTGTAGAGTTTGTATCTGGGATAAGGAAGGAGATGGGGAACAGAGGTAAATAAGTCTGGTGAGCTAGAAACCTTTGATTCTAGGAAACTTGGATAAGTCAGTGGCTTTGTGAGCACTGAATGTGATTGGGTTTTGGAGCCCGGTGTATGTTTTTACTTGCCTGCCGGGTGCAAGCTAGAATTAAAGACTATGGCCCACCAGTTTTTGGCTCCGTTGTTTCTTTACCGACTGTCCGAATCCAATGCAAACCTGCATGTGAATGGCCATGATGGTGGCTCCTGGCTTTACAGCATCTAAGTCAGAAAAGACAGGATTTGCAGTCTGGTGGGGAAGACATATGAAGGTGTTAATAACTACAGTACACTGCAATCAGGCCGGGCTGTGGGGGAGCCACCAGGACCAGGATGGGCTGAAGGTAAGGGGGGCAGACAGAGCCCAGGGCTGGGGCCAGAGCAGCACTGTGTGGAGGATGGTGAGTGTTCAGACAGGGTGGGTGGGTAAAGCTGCTCAGAGGTCAAAGGAAGGTAAGTGCAGAGAGGTGGAGGCGGGTGTCTGGACATTGGCAGGGGAAGGGCGGGAGTGCAGCAGGGATGATGCTGTGAAACTCCCAGGGCTGCGCTGAGGAACTCGAGGGGTTTGGTGAACCATGGGGAGGGACTAGAGACTTTTCTGAAGGGCAATGCCAGGATCCAGTTTGCATTTAGAACGGAGCTGTGCAGAGGAGCCTGTGCAGGAGTGTGGATGGCCTGGGCCTGAGCTTCTAGGGCAGGGGACGTGGGTCGAGTTGCGTGGGGCTAATAAGAGCTCGGAAAGAGGCCGGTGCACTTGAAGAATGGAATTTATTTTTTTAACGAGAGAAATGAAGTTTTAATTTGGCTTAGAAAATGTCTAAAATTTAACTTTACTTAAAATGAAATTGCCAACATACCAAACAGCACAGTTCTAGAAAGTGAACTTTATGAGGTGCATGAAGACTGTTGATGGGGAAGGAAGAAGGGCAGGTGAGGAGCTGGTAGGGTAATCCGCTGGGAACCAGGTGAGAGGCCTTGAGGATCTGGCACAAGGCAGGGGATGGCAGATTTGAGAGATCTATAGAAATGAGAGTTGACTACTAACTGGGTGGAGGAGGAATCTTAGGTGTCTTATGAATGTTTTAGTTGTGTGCCTGAGTGGATGGGGATACATTTATCAGAAAGAAAAACAGCACACATCTGCGTGTGTGTGTGTGTGTATATGAATATATAGATAAAATTATAAATATGTATAATATCTATTAAAATATATACAATTATAAATATATATTAAAATATATTTTGTATATTCTGTATAAATATATTCTATAAATATATGTGTGAGTATATTTTAGATATAATAGGTACTTATTATATACATATATAATATAGTATATACACACACATACAGTTATAGACCATAGAGTAAGAGAAAGCAAATAAAAGATTAAAAATAGTAAGTTATGATAATACAGTTAGGACTGCACATTTCAGTTATAGCAATGCATGTAAATGGAATAAACCTGTTGAAAGAAAAAGACTCTATCTAACATTGGAGATGTATCCCTACCCAAATGTTTATAGAAGCTGTTATTTGAAATAGACAAACTGGAAACAACTCAAATGCTTGTCAGTAGGAGAATTTTAAACATTTATACAATAGAATACTACTCAACAATGAAAAATGAACCACCAAGACATAAAAATGTGTAGTTCTTAAGAACATTATGCTGAAGAAGAAAAGCTTAGCGCCAAGGGCACGTACTTTTTGATTCCATTCAGATGAGATTCAGGAAGAGCTCAGCCACGGGGATGAGTGTCTGGCGATGAGTGTCAGGTCTGGTTGCCTGTGGGGAGGTGGGGACCCACAGAAAGGGACCGGAAAACTCTCTGCAGTGGTGGAAATAGTTCACGGATTTCTGGTTTACGCATGGATCAAAGCTCATCAAATTTTACACTTAAGGTCTGCACACTTTACGGCAGGAAAATTGTGCCTCAATAAAAACTAACCAATAAAATAAGCAAAAATATCTGACTATCTCTATTTTTTTTTAAATAGGGACTTTTAAATTATTCACATTATTTGTGAAACTGATATTGATTTGTTTGGACTTACTTGTGCTACCTTGTTTTATATTTTAAAAAACAGCATACTTGCTATTTCTTCTTCCTCAATAATAATATCGAAAGCTTTGAATTTATTTCTATATTCAACTTTGGCTGTATCTTATTGTTTTCTGAATAGTCTGTAATAGGTTTTGTTTATTGGGGGTTTTTCTTTTGGTTTTTTTTTTAGAGAGGAAGGGAGAGAGGGAGAGAGAGGCATTGACTTGGTATTCCACTTATTTATGCATTCATTGGCTGCTTTTTTGTGTGTGACAGAGACAGAGAGAGGGACAGAGAGCAGACAGAAAGGGAGAGAGATGAGAAGTATCAATTCTTTGTTGTGACTCCTTAGTCTCCTTAGTTGTTCATTGATTGCTTTCTCATATGTGCCCTGATGGGGGCGGGCGCTACAGCAGAGCAAATAACCCCTTGCTCAAGCCAGCGGTCTTGGGCTCAAGCCTGCGACCTTTGGGCTCAAGCCAGCAACCATGGGGTCATGTCTATGATCCCACGCTGAAGTCAGCACCCCTATGCTCAAGCTGGTGAACTTGCGCTTGAGCCAGCAACCTCGGGGTCTCGAACCTGGGTCTTTCTCATCCCAGTCTGATGCTCTATCCACTGCACCACCACTTGGTCAGTGGTGGTGACCATTGGCTGATTCTTGTATGTGCCCTGACTGGGGATTGAACCCACAACTGTGGTATATAGGGATGACACTAACCAACTGAGCTACTTAGCCAGGAATAGGTTTTGATTTCCTTTCTGACTCAGTAATTTCTTAAGAGATGGTCTAAATAGTTCCAAATCATTGACTGTTTCTTTTAGGCTTTTGTTTAAACTTGACTATTAATTTCCATTTCACTTTTTAAAAAGTCATGGTTAAAACATGTCCTGTACTCCCTCTGCTTTACGGAATGAGACAGAAAGCAGTCTATACCCTGATTTGTGGAAGCATTTTTTGGTTTATTCTAATGGCCTTGAAATGTCCCCTAGTGGCAAAAGACTATTAAAAATTGTTGCACACATAAATCTTTTATTCTTTTTATGGAGGCCAGCAACCGGGGTGCGGTAGGTGTTTAACGTTCCAGAGCCAGACAGTATTTGCTGACTTTTGCTGTAAGTTCGGCCATGTGCTCCTTTCCTGGATTTAATTCTGTCTCCAAGTGAGCAGAGTAGACCTTCCTGTTTGCTGAGAGAGAGTTTGGTGCCCGGGCCCTAAATATCTGTCATTGGCTTCAGCTAGCAAATGCAGCGCCCAGCACACTGATACTTTCACACCCAGGTACAAAGAATCACCTCTTGGTGGTGTCCTTAGATGGGAAACCTGGCCACAGTGAGAATGGAGTTAAAGAGTTTAGGGCCCTGGCCAGTTTGCTCAGTGATAGAGCATCGGCCTGGTGTGTGGATGTCCTGACTTCATTTCTCAGCCAGAGCACACAGAAGTGACCATCTGCTTCACCACCTATCCCCCTTCTCTCTCTCTCTCTCTCTCTCTCTCTCTCTCTCTCTCTCTCTTCCCTATCTGTAGCCATGGCTGGATTGGTTCAAGCATACTGGCCTGGGCACTGAGGATGGCTCTGTGGAGCCTCTGCCTCAGGTTCTAAAAATAGCTCAGTTGAGAACATCAGCCCTAGATGGGCAGAGCATTGGTCCCAGATGGGGGTTGCCTGTCCTGGTCAGGGTGCATATGGGAGTCTGTCTCTCTATCTCCCCTTCTCTCACTTTGAAAACAAGGGAAAAAAATTGATGTATTCAAAATACTGAGGTTATGTCAGGAAATGTGTGAAGTCAAACTGCATATCTTTTAAAAATAAATATCTTTAACAAGGGAATAAATCCATACCACCACAAGTAACAAGAGAGTCAGATGTTATGGTTTTGATTTCTTTTTTAAATTTATTGATTTTAGCAAGAGAGGGAGAGAGAGATAGGAGCATCAATCTGTTCCTCTATGTTCCCTGACCAGGAATCAAACCAGCAACCTCTGTGCTTTGTGGATGATGCTTTAAGCAACTGAGCTATCCGGCCAGGGCATGGTTTTGACTTTTGAGAAGATCATAAGGCCTGTATCTCAATTGTTTTCATTTTTTACCTGGGTAAGACATTCCTTATCAGATTTTAGCTGTAGGTAGATAGAAAAGAAAGAGGTCAGAAAGATCCACTCTGGAGGTGCAGTGTCCTGGCCCGGCTGGTCCTGAAGCCATCTGGGAAGTGGCTGTGACATTCAAACATGTTTAAGCTCAGGTCCCAGGTTTCCCTCCTGACATTCAGGTTCAGCCTCACATTTCTCCTTAGACGCATCACTTTTGTTCTGCCAGGTTTCCATGGCAGTGGCCCCCACCAATGCAGGACTTGGAGTGAGAGGGGGAGTTTTGAGTGGCTCTGGCAAAATATTTTGGAGAACAGTCTGCTTTTAGCGACAACAAGGCCCCGACTTGCTACACTCAGCCCAGTTTCACGGACAGAATGAACCCGGGAGGAGCTCTGAGTGCCCCCATACCCTTGGCAACCTCATTGGGCTCAAGGCTGAGAGCCCTGTTGGAATGTGTGAAATGGACTTCACATCCGTGCTGTGGTGAGCAGATGACGCCTGTGCCAGGGTCCTCCCTCCTCACCCATGTCTATGCCATTCCCAGCCCTGGAGGGAGAAACACCAGACACGTTCCCGCCGTTTCCTGTCCTCCGCCGTGTGCACACCTCAGCCTCTCCCTCCACAGCCCTCCCCTCTCCCATGTGGATCTTCACTCGATTAATTAATATCGCATTCAACAGAGCTTAATTCATGTTCTTGTAATATACAAGATTTAAAAAAAAATCCTACCAAGAGGGCAGTAACAGGCTCCAGCTTTCTGGACAGGAGCTGGTGTGATGAGCCCTGAGGAAGATATTGTCTCACTCCCCTGCATCTGCCCATCTCAGGGCATGAGACTGCTTACCATGGCGAGCAGCATGCCCCATGCCCAGAAACCCCACAGCTCCTTTCCTGGAGACGGGGCAATGCTGCAACCCTCACAGGCAATGCATCTGGCAATCAGCAGCAAGCCACTACCCCCAGACACATTTCTGGGTGGATCTGTGGAGGGGCTGGGCTGCTCTGTCCTTCCCTCTGCCCTTTGGCCTTCAAACACCACCTCCATTCCAATATAGATGAACTTGCCAACCACCCTCTGCAATCATGGGCAGAGGAGAAGAGGCACCTTTGGGGTGATGTTGCCTTTTTTTTTTTTTTTTTTTTCCATTTTTCTGAAGCTGGAAACAGGGAGAGACAGTCAGACAGACTCCCGCATGCGCCCAACCGGGATCCACCCGGCACGCCCACCATGGGGCAACGCTCTGCCCACCAGGGGGCGATGCTCTGCCCCTCCGGGGCGTCGCCATGTTGCGACCAGAGCTACTCTAGCGCCTGAGGCAGCGGCCACAGAGCCATCCCCAGTGCCCGGGCCATCTTTGCTCCAATGGAGCCTTGGCTGCGGGAGGGGAAGAGAGAGACAGAGAGGAAAGCGCGGCGGAGGGGTGGAGAAGCAAATGGGCGCTTCTCCTGTGTGCCCTGGCCGGGAATCGAACCCGGGTACTCCGCACTCTAGGCCGACGCTCTACCTCTGAGCCAACCGGCCAGGGCTGTTGCTCTTTGATTAAAGGGAGATGAATGCAGCTGGAAGTCCAGCATGGTGGGGGCTGGGGGTCGGGGCAATTCTGCACCCACTATTTCTGCATAGCGAGTCCTATCTGTGCACCTAGAGGGCAGAGTCTGGGCACCAGAGCATCACTCTCCTGCTGCCTGCTTTGCTCAGAGCCCAGACAATGCCCATGGATGTGAACATGGTCTTAGGGTCCAAGGGGCTGGTCAAGGGCTCTTGTTGCAACCAAATCCCTCTCTTGATGTCCTTCTCGTGTCCTGGGTGTGGTCCCTGGCTCTTGCTCCCACTTTACAACATTTTGGAAGAGAACAAAAATTGAGGGGAGCGTGCCATGCCAAGTGGTCACCCAAGGCTGGTCACCTTGGCAGCTACAAAGTGCCTCGTTCTAACACAGGGCCCTGCCTCTGTGCATGACTGCTCCTGTCTGGGGTCCAGTATGGCCAGAGAGGGTTTCTCCTTGTTCCTCGACCTCCTCACTGCTCTTTAAATGTCTCCATTTCTGCAGAGCTGCTTCTGCTGGCTCCCTGGTCTGCGTTGCCTGCCTGTGAAGACACTCAGTCCAGCTGCGGCCAATAGGTGCCATTGCTATTGTGGGTTCTTCCAGACCAGGTGGGAGGAACCCAATACCATCCTAGTGCTCTGGCCTGGTGCCTGAGCCATACTTGGTCACTGTCAACTGCCATTTCCTACCTCCATTGGTCCCTTCCCTTCACTACCCCCTTCTTACCCAGCTTCCCAGAGTGTAGTGGGGGCACTGAGGGAGAGAGGGACAGGGAAGGAAGTCCCCCACCACCCAGGAGGCGCAGGTCAGCTAGGACCATAGCACAGAGCACCCCAGGAGGCGCAGGAGACACTCAGGGGCTGGATTGTATGTGTCCTGACTTGGTGCAGAGCTGGAAACATCCAGGTGGCAGCGATGATGATAATAACAAGTGAATAAAACAGGATGACAATAACACATAAACTGGGGCAGGGCCCTGGGGAGACGCCCTGGGAAGATGCCGTCCCCCTCTGAACTGGGTCCCAGCTCTTCTCTCTGCTGCCTGGAACCCAGGGTCCACCCTTCCCGGGCGTGCCTGGCCGCCTCTCCTGATGCTCCCACTTGGAGCCGTGCTTTGCTCTGAGGCAGGGGTGAGGCCCCAGGAACCATGTCCTTGGTCCTGACTACTCTGCTGGCCCTCGGAGAGCCAGGAGGGCAGAGCTGTGGGCCACCTGCCTGGTATCACTGGACGGCTGTTTGCCTTTCAGTCCACTGCTGCCCTGGCACAGCTGGAGGTCAGCACAGCTGAGGAAGATGTTTTCAGGAGAGTGGGTGATTTGACCTGACATCTGTCATATAGACGCTGGCCTGCTGCCTGCATCCCCCCTGGGAGGTCACTCCTGGAGGGGGGACCAGCCCCTAGGAGCTGAGGATGGCCACTAATGAGCCAGGGGAGGGGCTGGCTGGCAGGGCCAGGCAGGTGCAGCAAGTGCCACCCCCAGCTTTCTGGGCCCTGGCGGTGCTGCCCTCTCCCCCCCACGCTCCCTTATGGGGCTTCTAATGTTGATCCTGGAAACCACCTGCTCTTGTCAGGACAGTCCTTCAAGTCTGCAACTTTCTGGAATGTTCTCTCTGACTTTGAGGCATTTGCTTGCTTTATTATGGAGGGAGACCCTGATGGGGAAGGGGAAGGGGTGCTCATGCCAAGCCTGGGACTACCCAACAAATGCCCCTCTGGCTTGGCTAGCTCGGGAGGAGGGGGAGGGAAATTGACCTCCTGAGAACCCCAGGGTTTCTGTACCTCCCCATCAGACAGCAAGTAGTCCAATAAAAAGGCAGCAACTTTGTTTTGTCAGCAAAGAGCAAAGCAGAATCTATTCTGTAAACACAAGGCTCTGGGCTTTGGCATCACACCCTCCCCTCGGGCCCTCCTCAGGGCCTGAACCAGACAGCCAGAAACAGCAGTGCCCAGGGGGCCGAGGCCGGAGAGGGGCTCTTGGTCTCCTCCCTGGGCAGCAAGAAGGCGATGTCTTTGCCTGAGGATGCTGCTCATGTCCCCCATGGAACGGCAGGTGATGAAGCTGAGCAGGAGCCCTGTGTCATTGGGGAGTGTGGCCCAGGGGGAGTGGCAGTCCAGGAGAATGTGAGGGGCCCGGTCACTGTTGTGTACGGTGTCTTTTCATTAAACACTTGAGGGGTAAATTTAATTTATAATAAATCTGTGCTGCAGTGGAAATTCAACTGCTCCAGTTGCTATAAAAATTAATTCCGTATCCTAAACACTTATATAGCTTTTAAAATGAATTGACTTGTGGTCGGTGTAAGGTTGGTGGATAATGGGGGATGGTCACGTGGGGAACTCAGACCCGCAAACTTTGGCTAGGACCACCCACAACCAAGCGCATCAAAAGAGGCTTCACAGGATCTGTTTGGAAAAAAGCGACTGTCTACTAGTCAGTGGGATTTCACCACGTCACATTAGCCCAACTTCCCTAGAGGGACCCCTTTAAATATCTCCCACGCGGTTTAATCCTTGCAACTTCCCTGGCCTCCATCTTTTTTTCTTCAGGGCCAGGGAACCTCGCTGGGCAGGATGCGCGCTCTGTACTTAATAAAGCCATTTGCTATTCCACAAGTGGTGACTCGAGCCCTCTTCCTTCTTGGTGGGGAAAAATACCTTAAATTTTGGTGCCGAAACCCAGGAGAACCAGGAGAAAGAACCAGGATCTCCAACCTTCCACCCACTTCGGCGCACAGTGCAGTAAGTCCCCTGCCTCCAGCCTTCCCCTCAGTTCTTTCCTCCGAGACTCCCTGTCCGAAACCGTAGCTACGTCAGGGAAGTCTTTTCCATCTGTCCCAGGCATGTGCTGTGGAGACGTCCCCAAGCACATCCACTTTACCTTTTCCATCTGTGGCTGGACCTTGAGTTTCTAGGATGCTAATACTCAAATCTGACCACTCTGAAGACTGAGGGCGGCTGTGGGGGCACAGGAATCTCCCTCCTTAAAGAAGAAACTGTTCTTCTCCGCTGTGGCCAGGCCACAGAACCCACTGAATTAGCCTCCTGAAGGGACTTTTGGTGTTAACACCCTCACCAATTTAACTATCACCAAAAAAGCTGGGAACCGATTGGAGATCTCTTACATACACGGCTTCTAATTATTCGCACACCCGTCCTTAATCTCTGTACCACCTGTTCCACCACGCAGGCCTTTTTCTGGCCAGAGAAACCTCACCTAAACCTCCATTCCTGATCTTTCCTTCTCCGTGGACTCCCAACCCTCTCTCCCTCCTGTCTGACCCCTGGGGGTGCCCCTTTCTCGGGACTTTTCTCTGGTCCCTCTGTGGACCTCTCTTGTGCTCGGGTCTCTTCCCTCTGAGAGCCCCCTCCCCTCCCTCCTCAAAAACCTGTTTCTTATTCACCATTACCATCTCTCTTTCTCCTCCCCTGCTGGCCAGGGGCCCTTCCCTTCTCCACTGTGTTCTTTAACCCCTCCTCCGTCAGGCCTTTCTCAGCCTGGCATTGGCTCTTACACCGGTTTTCAGGACGTCCAACCCCAATTTTCTTGCAGGAAGTTCTAGCCCTGTCCTGCCTTTGGCTCCAGCGTTTCCTGCGGGATCTGGGTGCCAGGCTCCCCACGAGCCCTCTCCTCTTATTCCCAAACCCCCAAACCCCTATCCGGAACCTGTGAATATGGCATTTAAAGTTTTGTGGGGTTTTTTGGCATTTAAAGTTTTTAATGGTCCCAACCAGTAGAAACAGGCCAAGGCTGCTCGCCAGGCCCACATGCAGCAGAAGGTAGCGCTCCAAGCCCCAGCTCTTGTGGCAGCCCTGAGACCAGCAGAGCAACAGAGGCAAGGCACAGGAAGTGCTCGACCCAAATCCAAGCCACAAAGAGAAACCGCACCAGCAGCTTGCTTTAAGTGTGGCAAGCAGGACCACTGGTCCCGGCAGGGCCCCTGCCGGCGGCTGCCCACTGAGCCCTGCCCTGACTGCAAGCAGCCTGGTCACTGGCGGAGTGATTGCCCCTTTGGGCAACAGGCTTTTCCTCAGCGCCTCTACCTGGAGGACAAACTGCCCAAATGGGAGGCCAATCCAGCCAGATGGGTGCATCGCTCAAACTCCTAGGACACGGCCTGGACTCGGAGAACCCAGGGTGTGCTGCAACTAGTGGGTAAGTCCATCTCGTTTCTTGTGGACACGGGGGTTACCTTCTCTGTTTTGCCATCACACTCTGGACCTCTAGTTCCCTCACAGGTCTCGGTTATGGGAATGGATGGGACCCCTTCCTTTCCCCTTTTACGCCACTCCTGACATGCAGTTTTGCCTCAAGCTTGTCTCCTTACAGGACCACTGGCAGTCGGAACCACTGGACTCCATCCATCTCCAGTTCACCAAAAGGCTGGACCCTACAAATCCCCCTATTACTTCTCTTTTTTTAAAATCCTTACAGGACCACATCAGCAAAGTTTCTCCAATCACAGCCAAACAGATGTTCCTCCTGACACCCCTCAAAACCACCACCTTCCGATCTCCCCCTCCCCACGACGCCCCTATTTAGCAGGAAGTAGCCAGATGAATAAACGACGCCCCTTTTTCTATTTAACACAGAAGGTCAGAATGTAAGGTTGGTGGATAATGGGGGATGGTCACGTGGGGAACCCAGACCCGCAAACTATGACTAGGATTGCCCACAACCAAGCACGTCAAAGAAGGCTTCACAGGAACCGTTTGGAAAAAAGTGACCATCTACCAGCCAGTGGGATTTCACCACGTCATATTAGCTCGGCTTCCCTAGAGGGACCCTTTAAATATCTCCCACGCAGTTTAATCCTTGCAACTTCCCTGGCCTCCATCTTTTTTTCTTCAGGGCCAGGGAACCTTGCCTGGTGGGATGCCCGCTCTGTACTCAATAAAGCCTTTTGCTATTCCACACTTGGTGGCTTGAGCCCTCTTCCTTCCTTCTCGGTGGGGAAAAATACCTTACAGTTGGGTTCCTGGTTTGGGCCATTATTAGTAATTAATGTAATCAAATAACATCCCCGTAACATTCCCCTCCTTCCTCCAACCCTCTGTGCCCCCCACCCCCAGTTTGGTTGGGAACTGGGTCCCATTAAGTGATCAGAGTTGTAAATCAGGGTTGTAAGAGGTCGCAAACTGCCTGCTGACTTTGGTGGCTGAGAAAGATGCTTTCTTTTATTACGCGTTTATTACTGAACGCGTCTGCCATTTTTTCCTTTTCTTTCAAAGTGCTATGTACTCATGGGGGTAGTGAGATACCTTCCTCTGCAAAGAACCTGCCCAGGGGCTAAGACTCTGACACCTGCTTAGGAAGGAGGTGAAGGTCTCAGGACCACCTGCAATTGTCTGGAAAACATGGTGTCCCAACGCACAGGTGGGTATTTATCCCCCCACCCCAGGAAGTTAGTAGGTTTTTGCAGACCTTCAAAAGGAATCCAAGCCCCAAATCACAGTACCTAGTGTTTATTGAAAAGTGATGGAGACCAGATTGGCGGAGGTCTCATGGGGACTGTGGAGAAAATTAGGGAAGTCCAGGAATTTGGATGAGTCAAATTTACATCGTTAGTTTCTAAAAACTTCTACTGAAATTTAGCATGTCCTTCCATTATGAATGGAACCAACACACCAGAGTGGGATTCAGAGATTACTACATTAAAGTTGTTGCTGATGTAAGGTCGATGGATTATGGGGGATGATCATGTGGGGAACTCAGGCCCTCCTGAAAACTTTGGCTAGGACCGCCCACAACCAAGCGCATCAAAAGAAACTTCCCAGGAGCCCTTTGGCAAAGAGCGACTCCTCCGTCAGCCAGTGAGATTTCACCATGTCATATTAGCTCGACCACCCTAGGGACCCTTTAAATATCTCTCACGGGGGGGGGGGGGTCACTCCTTGCGACTTCCCTGGCTTCTGTGTCCCTGGGACCAGAGAACCTTGTCGGGCAGGATGTGCTCTGTACTCAATAAAGCCTTTTATTATTCCACACTTCATGGCTCCGGCCCCTTCATTCTTTCTCAGCGGGGAAAAATACCTTACAGCCGATATCTCAGAATGGTCTTCATGCTTGTCATGACTTTGAAATTATGTCCGTTATCAAACCAGTGTTAATAAAGAAGTACAAATAATATCTAGATCTTTAAAAAATATTTTAGGGACTGGTATCAGTCTCACAGATGACTGTTGTAAGTCTACGTATTTCATTTTATGCATTTAAAAATATTATTCTCACCTGACCTGTGGTAGTGCAGTGGATAAAGCATCGACCTGGAATGCTGGAGTCACCAGTTTGAAACCCTGGGCTTGCCGGGTCAAGGCACATACAGGAAGCAACTACTATGAGTTGATGGTTCCTGCTCTCCCCCATCTTTCTCTCTCTCTAAAAATCAATCAATCAATAAAAAATATTAAAAAAAATAAAAATATTATTCTCGAAAGGGCTCCATAGGTTTCACTGGATGGCAAAGGGGTCAATGGCAGGAACCCCTGGTGCATGTTACATCCCAGGAGACAGACCACAGCAAACCCAAAATGAATTTTATAAGTTTGATTGCAAACCTGCGCAGGGACTGCAGGCAACCCACGCAAAGGAACACTGCAGCCCCGAGCTTCTAAAATGGCTCCTTTTTATAGGGTGGCTATCTAGGTTGAGCAAGCATTATACAGAAGCAGATGTGGCTGTTAGCTATTGGCTAGGGAGGTCGTGCAGCAACAAGGGGGGGGTGTATAGGTCAGTGGAGAATTTCAAACATCAACTTCTGATAAGGGTCTCTGACTCATGGAATGCAGGATGTTGGGTCTACATTTCTAATGGTTGTTTATCTTTTTTTTTTTCCTCTGGCCATGTACTGGATGTACTCAGTTTTCATGGCTGGTGGCCTGCACCGCTTGTCCTAAGATGTCACATTCCCCCGTTTTCTCCTTACTAGTTCAAATCATTGAACTTTGGTATTGCTCATCCAAACTGGGTATAATCTGGTAGGGCTGAGCTAAGGCCATAAGTCTTATAGTATCTATTCTTTCTCGAACAAATGCTGTGGTGCAACTGCAACAAAGTGGAACTGAACCCCAAACTGATGTAATCAATTTGGGTTTTATACATTGGCCAGTGATCAGCCTACTACGCCTCTCACAATTGACAGCGATGAGCTCAGGGGGAGAGGGGTATTTATAGGTGAAACCTACAAGGTTACAATGTTTTCAGCACGTTTGTACAATATTTTTGCAAAAGTACACAAGCACACACTGTTTTAAGATAATAAACTATTTTCCTGCAATATCTGCAGGGCTGATACACAAGGAACGTGTCCTGCCTTTGCTAGCAAGATTAGATTTGCTGAGGCTCATGAGAATTTTCTACTTTAGCTGTAGCTATAAATTAATTAGGTCAAGGGTCCTCCCTAGTATGTGCTAGCACGCTGATAGTGTGCCCTTAGTACTACAAGCTTTACGGCTTGAATTCTCTTTTGTACATACTGCGTGAGGCAGTTGATAATATGCGGACTAATGGTGACCCCCCTACTATAAGCAAAACGAGGGGTCCGGTAAGAGCAGTAAGTAATGTGGTGAGCTAAGGGGATAAAGAGAATAAATTCTTATACTAATTTCTTTCTGCCTTGTATTTTTCTTCTCGGTACTAACTTCTAACAACTTGCACAAACCTTCTGCAACTTACATAAACCTTCAACTTTTATGAACTTTCTTATCTAGAAATAACTGGCTTTCATAACAACTTGCTTTTCCTTTTTCTTTCAAAAGTATTTCTATACCTTATACCTTCTATTATCAAAACCATACAATTCCTTTCTAGTCAGAATTCTTGATTTAAAAATCTTTAACCTTTAGTGACAATTAAGTTGACTTTCTTTTTATCCTAGTTTCCCTTTTCCTAAAGCCTGATTAAGAGAGTCCTTAGTTTTTTTCTCTAGGCATTAGCCATGCGTGGACCAGTTAACTTCTGGTTTGTGGCTGAAGCAGGGCATGCTGTCCTTCTCAGGGTCAGCTTACAAGGGTTGGCGGGATCAGTCTTCACTGTCCACAAAGGTGTCTCTGCTGGGACTGCAAGCTTCAGCCGGCTGCGGTGGACCCAGGCGGGTATGCCTTCTACCTTGGCAGTAGTGGGAGTGGTCAGGATCATGGTGTGTGGACCCGTCTACGTGGGAGTCAGTCCTTGGGTGGTGTACTGCTAGAAGTGCCTCTTGGACAGTCTTTGAACAGTTTGCTGAGTAACCTATAAAACTTGTAAGTACTGCCTGACCTGTGGTGGCGCAGTGGATAAAGCGTCAACCTGGAAACACTGAGGTTGCCGGTTCGAAACCCTGGGCTTGCCTGGTCAAGGCGCATATGGGAGTTGATGCTTCCTGCTCCTCCCCCTTCTCTCTCTCTCTCCTCTCTATAATGAATAAATAAAATCTAAAAATAAATAAAAATAAATAAAAATTAAAAATAAAAATTAAAAAAGAAAAAAAAAACTTGTAAGTACTTAGGGAAAGGGTGTTACATTTCTACACTTTGCAGTTAGAGTTTAAGTCCTAGTGACCACTGCTTCTAGCTGGAATTAGTAGCAGGTCCTAGCCTACAATAGGCATGGGGCATTGAGACAAGAGGAATAAAGGAGATACTAAACATTAAATAAAGCAATAAAATCAGACTGTCAATACCCACAGTAGAGATCTTTGAGAGATAAATAAAACTTAAATATTCAAGCAAGGCATAGTAGATGGCCCTTGTGTTTACAAGAAATGAGATTAGTTTATCTGCTACTTGGAAGAAATACCTTAGGCTCGTGAACGATGTCCTTGGGCCTTCAGTGGCAATTCCCAGCATGCTGGGCAAGGTCAGGTCACAGGTAGCTGGAGCAGGGCTAGAAGAGACTGCACCTTCCCTCCATGGAGAAAGGGGGCAGCTTACCTTCTCATGTCCCCCTTTCCATAGCACAGGTGTGTCAACCGGTGGGACCAGGAAACCTGGCAAGCTTCAGTTCAATGACCTTTCTTTCCACTCTGGAGCAGGGCCTTGATGAAATGTGATGAAGCCCCTCAGGGCGCTGGAGCCAAAAGCTGGTATTTCCTGACTTCTTTTGGGCCTTATTTGCCTTTTCTGTTACTTTTTTGGTCGTTATAGACCTTAAAAGCCATGCTCAGAAGATCTCACTGAGGGGCTTGACTAAGAGAGCAAAATTGGGAATCCTGTATTTAAAGAAGCCTATTAGACCAAGGAAAGAAAAGATTTGATCTGTGGTGGTAGGTGGTTGGAGACTGTGGAGGGTCTGAAATCAGGTGGAGGTTCAGGATTATGTCTCTAGAGTTCTCCTTTCTACCTATTATGTTAAGAATTCTTCTATTAAGCCAATCAATAGTAATATTTGTTACTCTGGGTTTTGTGACCTAACATTGAACAATTAACAATTACTGAATTATTATATATTCCCTAATATTTAAATTAAAAATTTAACATCACAGGCTATGAAATAGCAAATGAAAAGGAGAATTAACAAGAGACTGTTGAAATAACATATACATATACATTGGTACAAAAAGGAAGTCTTTGTATTTGACAGACTATACAATTCTATAATGGCTAAAGCAGTGGGTTTAGAAGGGGCCGTATTCCCTAAATCTTCTCCTCAGGTCTGGCTCCAGATAGGAGGCGGGGATTCCCCGGAGCCAAAGCAGAGGAGGGCAGGGGCTGTAGCAAGGTGATGATAGCCTCTAGCTTACTGCGCTGTTATCTTTTGCCTGACTAAGCAGTGGCTCAGCCCTTGAGCTGGTGCCAAAGGGGGAGGGACAAGTGCCTGAAACTGTGAGGGGAGCCTGCCGCTTCTCCTGCAGCCAGCTGCAGCCTGGCCGCCTTTTCTTTCTCTACCTCTGCTGCCGTACTGGGCTGCATACTGACCGTGCCACCTGCCTCCAGGTGGGTGCTGGTGATAGTACGCTAGACTCTCTATGTTTTCTATGGGTCTAGCAAACCTTGGTTTGGCCAGTCTGCTCTTAAGTTGGCCATTCTAGTTCACAAAGAGTCCGCAACGTGGCGGAATCAACAGGAGTCTTGTGCCCTGCGAGAGAAATCAGAAAAGTTATCAAGCAAGCACTGAAGAGGCATTAGGGCAGCAGATTGCCCCTGACCCATGGCCCTTGACTCTCGAGGGAATCCTGTGAGGAAGCAATGGGCGAAGCAGACAAACAAACCAAATATGCACACAAAACAAACAAAACTTCTAAACCAAAACCAAAGGGAGAAGGCAGCATCCTGCGTTCCCCGACCGACCGGGTGGGGAGAAATCAGGTGGCGTCCTGCCTGCTCCACTACACCCTTTTCTAACCAGAGCTCTGTTTCCAAATATTCAAAGAGGAAGCTTCCTTACCAAACAGTCTCGAGACTCCAAATGTTTCGAATCAGCCAAATTCAGTTTTCAAACGGCAACTGCCGGAGGCTGGCCAGCTACCAACGTCTGCTGCAGCCCACTCCGTGAGGAGGGGTCTTACACAGTCTATCTCGCTGGGGCCTCCATGTGTTACATCCCAGGAGACAGACCACAGCAGACCCAAAGTGAATTTTATAAGTTTTATTGCAAACCTGAGCAGGGACTGCAGGCAACCCACGCAAGGGAGCACTGCAGCCCCGAGCTTCTAAAATGGCTCCTTTTTATAGAATGGCTATCTAGGCTGAGCAAGCATTATACAGAAGCAGACGTGGCAGTTAGCTATTGGTTAGGGAGGTCGCACGCAGCATAGCAATGGGGGGGGATATAGCTCAGTGGAGAATTTCATAGTGTCTATTTTTTTTATTCATTTTTTAGAGAGGAGAGAGAGAGAGACAGAGACAGAGAGAGGAGAGAGAGACAGAGAGAGAGAAGGGGGAGGAGCCAGAAGCATCAACTCCCATATGTACCTTGACCAGGCAAGCCCAGGGTTTTGAACCAGCGACCTCAGGATTTCCAGGTCGACGCTTTATCCACTGCGCCACTCAGTGGAGAATTTCAAACATCAACTTCTGATAAGGGTCTCTGACTCATAGAATGCAGGATGTTGGGTCTACATTTCTAACGGTTGTTTATCTTTTTTTTCCCTCTAGCCATGTACTGGATGTACTCAGTTTTCATGGCTGGTGGCCTGCACTGCTTGTCCTAAGATGTCACAGTGCACAGGCAAGCAAGTGTGTACATGCGAGGTTGCGTGGTGTCTGGGTTTGAACCCACCCTTCCACCTCACAGCTGCCAGGTCCAGATCTGATCACCCACTTTGAAGACAAGCCTCCACACAAGGTGATGAACAAAGCTAATACAGGTGAAGACTTCAATGCAGAACCAGGGACCACCTGGGTTTGCTCATCCAAGCCTCCTGCAACCCTACACATGGAGTTCTAAAATGATTCCCATTTCACAGAGAGGGAAACTGAGGCTCATTTTCAGTGCCTGAGATCACAAAGCCCAGGCCATTGAGCCACTGATCCTGTGGGCCACACTATACTGCCTTCCAAAAACGTCACACACCCCTGGGTCAGTTTCAGAAGGCCAGTCTTCAACTTCTAGGCTCCTGCAGCCCTTCTTTGACCTTAAGATCCACTTAGTGATTCTCCATAATGAAGTGCAGTTGTGCAGGTCTGTGTGTGCGTGTGTGGGGTGCTGCTTACTGAATGTGGAGCAGAGCTGGGAGCAGTGGGTCTGCGTGCCTTAGGAAGGGGGGCAGGTCACCCTGGCTGAGTTGCTGGGCAGTAGGTGAGACGGAAGCCCTCAGTGACGTGTTCTCTGTCACCTCTGCCCCGGTTGCCCAGTCGTTTTTGGCCAAGCTACAGGGTTTAAAGCTTTGTCCCTTTCTTTAAGGACTCACCTGTCAAGAGAAATTAGTTTGAGATGAAAGGGAAATAAGGACTTGATATGAATTTAAGGTAAAAAATCTCTGGGATATCGAAGAGGGTGGGTGTGACAGTCAGTGAATGCCTCAGGTGCCTGGATGGAGCCATTAAGGCAGTTAATACATCAGGCTGACCTTCCAACCAGAGAAGCACCTGCTGGGACCAATTAGAATCCCTCTTTCTGGGCTGAGTTCATTTGCATAAACTCTGGGCCCCAGGAAGAATTTCCCAGAAGGTTTAGTCTTCGCTAAATGTGGCTTCCTGGGCAAGCTTTGGCAGGACCCTCAGCTCCGGTCCCTGCCTGTGGCTGCACTCCTGGGGGTGCTGCCTCCCACCCCACCCTCACATACCTTGACTCACTGGCCATTATTTGTGTTTCCCCCTGCCTCCAGCTCTAAGGACAGGGATTCCACATTGTTTTATCACAATTGTGTAGCCAACGCCTAGTGCACAGTAGGCATTACTGACTCACTGGATGGAGGCATTTCCTTACATGACACCAGGCTGCCCCCTTGTGAGCCCTTACATAAAGGCTGCTCACCGGCCATTCAGTGGAGGGCTAGCGAGGGGGAGTGTCTTCAGCTCTTCCCCTGATTAAGTCTCTGCTGGTTTCTGTGCCTGCCCCCTGAGGAGTTTACAGCTAAGCTGGGCAGATAAGATGTAAGTACATGAAAAGATTATTTTTATTTTTGGAAAGTTGGATGTTGCAAGCCAGCATCCTGTGGGACTCTGGGGTTAGGTGGGGGGTGTGTGTAGAACATTCTTATTCAACTTGGAATCTCTGTAGAGTTCCAGAAAAGTCTGGATGCTTCCTCCTTTTTGTTTTTTGTTTTTTTTTTTTGTATTTTTCTGAAGTTGGAAACGAGGAGGCAGACAGACTCCCGCATGCGCCCGACCGGGATCCACCCGGCACGCCCACAGGGGGCGATGCTCTGCCCATCTGGGGCATCGCTCTGTTGCAACCAGAGCCACTCTAGCGCCTGAGGCAGAGGCCAAGGAACCATCCTCAGTGCCTGGGCCAACTTTGCTCCAATGGAGCCTTGGCTGTGGGAGGGGAAGAGAGAGACAGAGAGGAAGGAGAGGGGGAAGGGTGGAGAAGCAGATGGGCGCCTCTCCTGTGTGCCCTGGCCGGGAATCGAACCCGGGACTCCTGCACGCCAGGCCGACGCTCTACCACTGAGCCAACCGGCCAAGGCCTCCTTTTTGTATTTTTAATATCCTGCAGAGATTCTGAGATTCTGAGATGAGGCCTGGGAGAAAAGCGCAGGTCAAGATGTCAAAGATGTGCTGGGCGAGGGGATGGGAAAGACAGTGAGTGGGAACTTTCAAGATAACACCAGAGGGACTGGCATTCGGGGGCTCCGTGGACCGTCTTGGGGCCTGGTGAATGCATCTGCTCGGGACACCGTTCATGATAAGCCGCGTGCACACTCTCCCATTTCGGAACTGTTGGTGCATGCAGCCACTGGAATTCACGACATAAACAGCACACAGTCGACAAGGTCTCAGGTGCTGCTGCCTTTGTCCCAGGGAGCTTGGCAGAAGGTGCTAGAATGTCTAACGAGGAGCAGACGCCCCCCCCCCCCCCCGCAAACTAGACTAGCATAAAGACAGCTTCCACTGAGGAGGAGAACGCAGTTTGCGGGCGTGGGAACTTGAAGCCACAAGCTTATAAATCCCCAAGGAAATCCTAAACCTGGGAAGGAAGGAACTGGAGCAGTTGCGCCGAGTGGCCACGAGGTGGCAGTGTGGAACTACACCCCGAAAGTGGGATGCTCCAGGAAGCCGGGCAGCCAGCCCCTTGTGCAGGCTGGGAGTTGGGGCAGCAGCCAGGAGGGTTCTCTATTAATTTAATCCATTTGTTCACTAAACTGAGCATGTGTCCCCATTTCTCTCAGGTAGGACGGCTCCCCATGCAGGAGTCATCGGGGGCCCTTACTCACTGGGCTGGGAATGCACTGATAGAAAGTTAATTTCTATTTGCTGTTGCTCCATAATTGGATGAACATGAAAGCTATTAGATATTAAAATATACAAACAAATAACTAAGTGACTATAATTAGTCAAAGTTTGATCACTGTCATACTTATTTAAGAAGAGGTGACATGTGTCGGCGGGAGACATTTTAAATACCCTAAGCCTCTCTGGTGGTGTCTTTGGAGAATGCTGAGTAATGTACCTAGAATTTAATTAAACCCTGTTGTAAATTAGCTATGATGACAGGGAAATGACAGCCACATGTTGAAACGAGAATTAGTCCACAGCAAGGGATATTAATTAACTCCTTTTCTGGAGGCTTTTTGGCACAGAGTAGCATTAATAAAAACAAAAAAACAACTGCAGCAGCCAGTGCTGTGACATGGGGTGGGGACAGTGCCTGTTATTATTTTTACAATCAACCTTATTATTTATGGCTGTAGTTTCTTCCATGGCCTAGCGCAGCCAATAATCACGCTGCTGTACAGAGAGATTAAACAATTCTTCCCCGGGAGCCATGAGATGGGGTAGAAATTAGCAGAATCAAGGATGCCAAAGGTGTGGAAGTCCCTTTGGGAAACTCTGGCCTTTTTATACCAGTGGGTTCTTGTGCAGATTGAGCTTGGGGAACACACACACAGATATTAGCAGTAAGTGCATGGAGCTCGGAGAGGCCACGCAAACCATCCAGCCTAACCCTGTGCCCCTCACAGAAGAGGAAATGGAGGCTCAGGGACGTCTGAGGGTCTACCCAAGGTCCCGGGCTTCCTGAGCCAGAGTCAGGGCGCAGTGTGACACCGAGTCTGGGCGCAGCGTGACACCGAGTCTGGGCGCAGCGTGACACCGAGTCAGGGCGCAGCGTGACACCGAGTCAGGGCGCAACGTGACACCGAGTCTGGGTGCAGCGTGACACCGAGTCAGGGCGCAGCGTGACACCGAGTCAGGGCACAGCGTGACACCGAGTCAGGGCGCAGCGTGACACCGAGTCTGGGCGCAGCGTGACACCGAGTCAGGGCACAGCGTGACACCGAGTCTGGGTGCAGCGTGACACCGAGTCAGGGCGCAGCGTGACATCGAGTCTGGGTGCAGCGTGACACCGAGTCAGGGCGCAGCGTGACACCGAGTCAGGGCGCAGCGTGACATCGAGTCTGGGTGCAGCGTGACACCGAGTCAGGGCGCAGCGTGACACCGAGTCTGGTTGGCAGAGTTCCCATGAAGTGCCTCCCTGAGTTTGAAAATGCAGACTGCAGAGAGTTCAGGTGTGCCACATCCTGTCACAGAGCACGCTGCTGTGAGAGGCTGGGGACAGGAATGCTATGTCTGGTTCGGGTGCAGAGGTTACCTGTGTGTGTGGAGCAGCGTGTCCACACCTGTGATGGTTGTGTAAGGGCTCCCACACACTCTCCGTGGGCTCAGCCCTGGAAAAGAAGCTGAGATTTTTTTTTTTGTTGTTTGTTTGTTTGTTTTGTATTTTTCTGAAGCTGGAAACGGGGAGAGACAGTCAGGCAGACTCCCGCATGCGCCCAACCGGGATCCACCCAGCACGCCCACCAGGTGCGATGCTCTGCCCACTAGGGGGCAATGCTCTGCCCCTCCGGGGCGTCGCTCTGCCGCGACCAGAGCCAGTCTAGCGCCTGGGGCAGAGGCCAAGGAGCCATCCCCAGTGCCCGAGCCATCTTTGCTCCAATGGAGCCTTGGCTGCGGGAGGGGAAGAGAGAGACAGAGAGGAAGGAGGGGGTGGGGGGTGGAGAAGCAGATGGGCGCTTCTCCTATGTGCCCTGGCCGGGAATCGAACCCTGGTCCCCCGCATGCCAGGCCGACGCTCTACCGCTGAGCCAACCGGCCAGGGCCGGAAGCTGAGTTTTTTTGAGTTGCTTCAGTCATTCCTACTCAAATATGGACACAGACATAACAGGATGTGTCTTTGTGCAAGCAGGGAGCCTCTACCAATTAGTGCAGAGCTTGGCCCTTTTTTGAGGGCTGGGGTCACTGAGACCACCCTGTGCGTCTCGCTCCTTACAACTATGATAACCTAGGAGCCACATTGCTCACTCCTTTGTGAATGTAAGCAGGGCCCAGGAACTTTCTCGTGCACGTCTCTTCCACCAGAAAGTATGCTCATGATGAGGAGTAACTAGGTGTGTGGATGCTGTCTATGATCAGAGTCCTGGGCACCTGCTGGAGTAGCCATCAGCCAAAGTAGCCACACATGGGCCACAGACTACCATCCAATTCACTTCCTGGGTTGGTGATAGACAACTACATCAGCCAATCGAGAGCTCAAAAGGGTGGAGGTCAGTTGCAGCAGAGACAGCCCCAGGTGGTCCTGAGCCCCATATAGGGGGATGTGTGGCTTCCTGAATGTTTTAGAGCCTCTGCCCAAGAGTCCTGCAGAGACGAGAATCTGGCCATGAAGAGGTAACAGGACACAGTCATTACAACCTTCCCTGGAGTGGGAAGGAGTTTGTTCAGACAAAAGCCTGATATTTCAGAGAGGGGGCTGCCTAGCTCCGGTATTTCATGCAGGTGTGTGGGTTTAAGCATGTCCCCAGACACTGGGGCCCACTGGTACTTGGAGAGTGTCTGGGGCAGGCATGGAAATCATGCTGGGAGCATTCTTGCAGGGTCTGGGGAGCTCTGTGTTGAGAGGACAACCACAACTGTTCATTGGTCTAGTGTGGATGATGTTATCTGGAAGCTCAGGGACTTAGCAGAAGCTAAGCTTAATCCCAGGGCCCTTGAAGTCCTATGCTAGGGTCACTGTGTCAGGTCCTGGGGCCCCTTGGGAGGTGAGATGCCGAGGTGAAAGAATGCACATGTAGCTGACATGGGGGGAGATGTTACAGAACCTGTTGTGTACTTTATTTTTCTTTTTTAAAGGGCATTTTTATTTTTTTTTAATTTTTAAAATTTATTTATTCATTTTAGAGAAGAGAGACAGAGAGAGAGAGAGAGAAGGAGGGGAGGAGCAGGAAGCATCAACTCCCATATGTGCCTTGACCAGGCAAGCCCAGGGTTTTGAACTGGTGACCTCAGCATTCCAGGTCGACGCTTTATCCACTGCGCCACCACAGGTCAGACACGTACTTTATTTTTCAAGGCCAGTTTTATATAGTGCAGAGGAATTCGTGTGTGCAACCCCCCTCCCTTCTGCTGAAGTAAACTACAGACAAGGCAGCAGGTTATAACTGTGGGAGCAGCAGCACAAGTGCTCTCACTTCCAGGTCGTGTCCTTTTGGCATAACTACTGTGCAGGTGCTCTGGGCTGCGGCCCATAGCTGGGCTCTCACACTCCACCCCCTAGGGTTCGGGGCACCTGACCTTCTCCCTCAGGCCACCCCCTTGGGCCCAGAGGCCACAACAGCAGTAGAAGGAACAATAGGCTACCACTAGTTCCCCTGCTATTCCGCTATAATAAGCAAGGCCCATCTCCAGGATGTTCCCAGGCTCTCCTACCGGTGGGAGAGAGGGTCCTCTGACAGGGCCCAGATGGCTGACACTTCAGTATCCATCTCCTGCAAAGCCTCTAGGATCTGCTGCTGGTCGTCAGGTGTATACACGTACGTGTAGGGGCATAAGTACTGCCCTGCGCTGCAGTGAGCAAGTCTAAGGCCATGAGGTTCTGCAAGACCACCTTCTGCATCTGGGGAGTCTCATCAAGGAGGAGACTCAGGGAGTGGCGAGTGACATTCAAGGCTTGGGCTTCATGTTGGGCCAACGCCTCAACCTGCAATTCTACATCAATAGTGCCGCCCCAGTACAAAGAGAGCCAGAGGGTAAAACCACCAGGCAGCTCTCTTCTCCCTGTGCCAACAGTGATACACAGGGTCCCGATTCTGGGGCTTCTGTGGCAATGTCGGTACCACCTTGCTGTAGATAAACGGACAACCCCAGATACAACAGCCAGTCCGATGAACTGGCAGGTAGGGCCCCATCTCTTTTTCCCACAGGGGGAAGTGGCCAATAAGCCAATTCTGAGCAGCCAAACAGGGCAACCACAGCGCCAGGCCACAGTACACAGCCCAGCTGTCTGCAGATGTGCAGACATCCAGTTTCTCTCATCAGGACCAGCCATGCTGCTCGTAGCTCGGCCCAGTGACTGGATTGTCCTGCACCTGTATCAAACCAAAAGGTCTCTGAGGCAGCAAGGCAACAGCCGTCCACGTTGGCGGCTGCCCCTTACAGGAGCCATCCGTGTACCACACTTCCACGGGGGGAGGTGGCTCCCCCTCTTGGTATGAGCTCTCTGCACTTCATCTAAGGCCATTTCTATCCCGTTTCTCTGTTACAAACTGTACTGGTCCCAGCAAGGAGTGCAGCTCCTGCATCAGGGGACTAGATGAGAACCGGGCCGTTGCTCCAGATATGCACCCCACTTGGTCAAGGTGGGAGTCTGCGCTATCCCACTTCAAGGCCAAGTAGCCCAAGAACGAAGTCAGCCTTCAACCGGATATGTGGTCTGCACCGTGACTGGTGGTGGCGCTGTGATACTCGCTACCAACTGCTTCTCAATGAGGGAATACCGTATAGCAGCTCCCTTCTACACCTGGGACCAAAAGCTAGTGGGCATCTTCTGACCACCCTGCTTTTGCCAAAGACCCCAGCCAAACGCTGTCTCCTCAACTTGGACCATGAAGAGGAATGGCAGGGCCAGGTCTATTAGCCATGACATCTGGGCACTTAGTGGCACTGCCCTCTTGATGGCACTGAAGGCATGCTCTGCCTTGGTGTCCAGCCCCAGGCTCACCCTTCCAGGTCAACTGATACAACGGTCTGGCCTACAAGGCCAAGCGGGGTATGAAGGTTCACCAGAACCCTAGCGGCCTAAATAGGTCTGCAACTGTTTCACAGTTTCTGGTTGGGGGGTATGCTTGAATTCTGTCAATCACCACATCAGGAATAACCTTTGTCTTACCCAACTAGACAACACCCAAAAACTTGACAGAGTGACCAGGTCCCTGGCCCTTGTCCTTGTTGACGGCCCACCCC
The DNA here is from genome assembly GCF_036850765.1 of Saccopteryx bilineata. Lineage (NCBI taxonomy): Eukaryota > Metazoa > Chordata > Mammalia > Chiroptera > Emballonuridae > Saccopteryx > Saccopteryx bilineata. Next base: position 124,469,541 of record NC_089495.1, read on the forward strand.
CAGCCCGTCAGGGCCTCTTGAAGGCTGCCACTTCAAGATCTGAAAGAGAATCAGAGTTTAGCATCATGTCATCAATGGAATGGAACAATCACTGTCTCAGGGTGGTTCCACATGGCAAATCTTGGGCCACCAGGCCATGACACAGAGTAGGGCTATGCAAATGTCCCTGTGGCCATACTTGAAATGTCCACTGCTGGCCTTCCCACGTGAAGGCCAACTGCTCTTGACGAGCAGCATCAATGTCAATAGAAAAGAAAGCATTAGCCAAGTCCACTGCATAGTGGTATCATCCCAGTCCACTGACAGCTGATCCATCAGCTCAGTGATGTCCGGGACAGCGGCATGCAGAGGCAGGGTGACCTTGTTCAACACTCAGTAGTCTACAGTCATACGCCAGGAACCGTCAGGCTACCGGACAGGCCACATGGGGGAGATGTACGGGCTGGGTTTCAACCACTTTCCTGGTCCCTTGGCTTCCTCCCTAGGCAGGCAAATAGGCCCGTGATGGCGAACCTATGACACACCAGAGAAGTATGGGGCCGCATGCCAAGAAGGACGTTGCATCCTTGGCTCCTGCACGGCCAGCTGCTGTAGTGTAGACACTCTGTGCTGGAGGTCTGTCGGCCAAAACAACAGAACTCCGGCACAGAGCGTCTGGCTCTGGGACTTCCGGTTAGGTCGTTAGGGGATCTTTGACCTCACTTTCGGCCGGCGGAGCAGGGAGCAGCGGAATGCCGCGGGGGATGCATCTCTGGGGGCCTGTGATCGCCATTACCAGCAACCACATAACCACAGCAACCATCACCCAATCCACTGTTCTGGGGTGTCATGGATTTCTAATTGACCATCATTACTGAAATAAGTGAGGGGGAGGCTGGGAGAGGAGAGGGTCTATGCTATGGGTGCTGTTTCCCACCATTAGAAATAGCGGCAGCCCTGGACGGTTGGCTCAGCGGTACAGCGCCGGCCTAGCGTGCAGAGGACCCGGGTTCGATTCCCGGCCAGGGCACACAGGAAAAGCACCCATTTGCTTCTCCACCCCTCCACCGCTCCTTCCTCTCTGTCTCTCTCTTCCCCTCCCTTAGCCAAGGCTCCATTGGAGCAAAGATGGCCCGGGCGCTGGGGATGGCTCTGTGGCCTCTGCCTCAGGCGCTAGAGTGGCTCTGGTCGCAACATGGCGACGCCCCGGAGGGGCAGAGCATGGCCCCCTGGTGGGCAGAGCGTCGCCCCATGGTGGGCGTGCCAGGTGGATCCCGGTCGGGCACATGCGGGAGTCTGTCTGACTGTCTCTCCCTGTTTCCAGCTTCAGAAAAATGAAAAAAAAAAAAAAGAAAGAAAGAAATAGCGGCAGCCATCTTAATTTACATAAGATGCAACTTGCAGAATTTCAAGACAGCATCTGGGCTCAGGTGTTTGTTGACTTGAGGTCAAAGCTTGAGAATCTGGAAAGGTGCTGCTTGGAGAATCAAGAGGAGTGCCACTACGAATAGGAAATTTGGAGTGCCTGGAACCGATTACCAGACACTTTTAGCACCCTGAAAAATATAGCAATGGCTTTACTCAGAATTTTTTCCACTACGTACTTTTGTGAGACCTTCTCCTCAGTGTTAAATAATATCAAAACCAACAACAAAAAAAATCCAGATTGACAGATGAGGTTAGTAGTGCTTGCTTGGGCTTGAAGTATACAAAATACCAACCTTCAATTGAAGATTTAGCCAATGAAATTCAGCAACAAAAAAGTCACTAATAGGCAGGTTAGTTAAAGAATTCCCTCTCCCCCTCACTTATCTTAGTTCACAGCACCCCGCACAAGTTAAATAATATCAAGACCAACAAAAGAAACCGACTGACAGATGAACAAAGAAGTCACTAAGCAGGTAAGTTAAAGAATTAATTTTTAGTTTATTAAATACAATTATATATTACAATTATACATTTTTGTTATTTAAACTACAAATATCGCGAAATTATGGGTTTTTTTCTCGAAGTGACACACCACCCGAGTTATGCTCGGTTTTTTGGCCAATTTTGACACACCAAACTCAAAAGATTGCCCATCACTGAAATAGGCAGTCAGAGCCAGGCCCACCACCTGGACTTCACCGCCACCTTGTGGCAAAGGATGGAACTGCTGCTCTGGATGCAGCTACTGCCACAGAGAAAGCAGAAGGTCCAGAGGTTTCCAGTCCAGTTTCTCTCTAGCTAGTCCTGCTGCCAGCAAATCGTGCCACAGCTGGCGCCGGCTAATGTTTAGGGGCCCACGCTCAGTCCCCTGCTTGAGGGTAGCACTCCCCTTTTTGGCATGTGGTTGCAGCTTCTCGCTTGCTGGCACCTGGGAGGGCTGCCCTGGCAGCGCACCTGCATGTCACCCAGGTGTGTGAAGGGCCCGACGACCTCATAGACCTGTGGATCAGTATACAGGGCGAATAAAGCAGCCACAGAATTAAGTCTTCCATGTGGGCCATGATTCTTCATCCGGGCTGTGATAGTGGTTGGCAAACATCATTTACTGCATTCCCATTTCCCGGAACACCTGGACTAGGTCTAACTACGTAGTCCACTTTGTTACCTGCTCTGGCATATTGCCAGCATTGTCCCAAATAGCCTTGGCTGCTGCCATCAGCCAGTGCATAAGAGTCATGTTAACTGTGTTTAGGTGAGTCTGGGCGACATTTTGTAGCTTCTGCCATAAAAAGGGCATGTTTGCAATATTAGCTAGCTGTGCCATCTCAGTGGGCATCAGCTCTGTGTTCTCAGCGCCATAATCCCACAAATGCAACAGCCAAGCCGGTACAATTCCCCGAGGCGTTGCTTACACTGCTGGCCAAATGATGCAATTCCATGGCTGTGTAAATTGTGTAGGTAGTGTGGCAGGTGGACTGTGCCCCCCACCTGCCACCCCCGGGCCAAGGGCTCCTCTGTCTCCACCTTCTGGTGGATAAGTGGATGAGCATGCGAAACCATAGCCGCCTTCCCATCCAGGCCAGGGCTACTTGCCCAGGACGAGGGAATGGAGTCTTCCGACCTGTGTAGCGTTTATTCAGCCGCTGCCGGGTGCTGTTCCAAGTTCTCCCTGTGCTGTGACTGCTGCAGTTGTATCATCAGCTCATGTGACTCCTGGCTCGCCTGCTGCAAAACTGCAAGAAACGGCCACGCTTCCCAGCCCGCCGCTTCTCAGTGGGCTGCTGGGATATTTGGCTCCAATTGCTCTGGCTGAGGATGGATCACGTCTCAGTACTCTGCTGGAGTCCAGTGCATCAGGTGTGCCGCTACTGAGTACCACAAGGAGGTTGGAAGCCACATCTCTGCCTGCCCCACCCAGGGCTGCTCCTCCACAGGGGTGGGGAGTCCCCCAGCACCACTCACCTCATCCTGCCTACCCTGCTCACTGTATCACTTGCTGGGGTCCAGGGGCCCCTTGGGAAGAGTGATGACAATGGAAAAGAATGCAGGCATAGCTGACATGGGGGAGAGAAGATTATAGAAGCTGTTGTGCACTTCATTTTCCAAGGCCAGTTTTATACAGTGCAGAAGGATTTGCGTGTGCTCTGGGGCTGGGTCTTCAGCCTCTCACCTGTGATTTGTGGACTTCATCTAGGCTCAAAGAAGAAATGGTGCTGAGTTTACTGACAGTCATTTCTGTGAGATACCTGCACCAGGACAGGAAAGCGAGCTTGGTACCCACCCACAGAGGAGGAACTGGTGGGTTGGCAACTACCAGGCCTCGGACTGCGAGGCTAAAACCTAGTGTCAGATGTCGGGTCGGGAGCTCAGGTGGGAGAAATCTGAGTATTTCTGGCCCTGCCTTGCCTGGCAGGGTTCACTTGCAGCCTCTACACCTCCCTCCTGGCTGCCTCCTTCACCTGTGAGCCTGGCCCTCCTGTCTACCCTTCTCAGGCCTGCTCAGGCAGGCCCTGCCCACCAGCTCTGGCTGGGACGAGGCCTCCAACAGGCTGAACTCCATGTCTGTCACATCCTCCTTCCTGAGCTGTCTGCCTGGAACACAGTCCTTGCTTTCTCAGACCTGTGCCCACCCAGCTACTCCTCTGGGCACCCTGCCCCCTCAGCCTGGCTTGGGTTCTGGGGTCCCTGAGGAGATGGAGACAGCTGGCTACCTTCCAGGCACAGGAGGTTGACTCGGCCCAGCAGAGTGTCCAGAGGCCCCAGGATGGCCCAGAGCTCAGCTTTTGATGAACATCAGCTGTGGGCTCTGCACCCACTCCCTAGAGGGCTGTTTTGTAGTGATGGGCACCTGCCTTTTCCAAAGATCTGCAGTTGATTCCATCTGTCAGCCAGGCTGAGAACCACAGGGAAGGCTCTGGGAAGGAGCTGGCTACTTCCCAACAGGGAGGCTCCTCTGGAACTTGCCCCCGTGGGTGCTGTTTGGGAGCACTGACTTCAGACACGGTAACTGGGCTCAGGTTTGTCTCCCCTAACTGACTCTGTCATGTCAGGCCAGCAACCTCACCTCCCAGGGACTCAGAGTTTTACCAGTAAAACAGAAATACTTCCTCAAGTAACAAAGCCTGAACCAGCATGAGGCTAGGAGAATGTTGACTGTGAGAATGGGATGCACCCTGGAGCTCAGGGTGGCCCTGAGCCCAGCAGACAGTGTTCCCTGGTCTCCTCATCTCTCTGAGACCATCCTCAGCCTCCTGAGCTAAACCATGGACCAGCCCTCCAGGAAAGGCCAAACCTAGTTCCCAGGTGGGACCCCTGTCCATCCACTTGGCATTCTGCTTGTCAGCTCCCGGGCCACACCTGTGTCCAGGGTTGCTGTGGGTCATACAGCTCTGCTGAATGTCAGAGACCAGGGAGGAGCTGGAGCACCCTCCCAGAAGTGTCCCCTTACCCCAACCCCAACCCCATACAGTGCCCTCCCAGGCGGTGGCGCACTCAATAAAGCAAGATGCCTGTGTTTGGGGAGTAGACAGGACTGCAGTGGTCCGGGCTCCCCTTCCCCACCCCCTCTCCAGGCGCCTGCACCCCCTGCTCCCTGGCTGGCACCAGGGTGTCTGCTGCTCTCAGTGGAAGGAAGGTCTCTTGCCAGTGCTCTGGGCTTTGCAGACGTTTCCTAAACAAACAGGAGAACTTGTTTGTTAAACTACACTGAGGTCAAAGGGCTGGTGACCCCTTTTAATTTGGAGTGAAGGGGTCACTAGGTTATTTGCTCATGAGCCACAGTGATCCTGGGGGTGGTGGTGACGAGGAAGTTGGCTCATGACAGACTACAACTCCGCGGTTCAGCTTATGTCATAGAGACTGGAGCAGACAGTCCGTGGGCGGCTGCTAAGTGGCACTGGACACCACTTAGGTGACCTCCACCTGTTCTTTCCCAACATGCTGCTAAGCTTAGGTCTCTCTTTTAAGTCCTCCCCTGTCCCACTGCCTTCTCTTCTGCTTGACAGTCCCCCTTTGACCTTTTCACCTAAGCTGCTACCTATCTTGAGACCTCAGTGAATATATCTCAGCTGGATAGGCCACCCACAAGGAAGCTGGCATGTGAATGCCTGTCCTCTCCTGCTCAGACAGTACCAAAAGCCATGTGTCCTCTCCTCCTGCCAGCACTGGACAGCTGTCAGTACTCCAGGGGTGGCTTTAGGGACATGGCCTGGCAGCCCCTAAGGCTCCTCAGCGAGCCTACTTCTCAGTGTTGGCGTGTGCACCTCTGCCGCCCCACTGGTCTTCTGGGGTCACCTTCTGGAGCCGGGGTATACGTACTCTTGCAGGCGTCTGGTGAGGGCCAACTAAAACTCACAGCAACACACAGATCAGCTTTCCTCTGTTGCCTCCCTCCCCCCGTACTACACCTCCGATCTGGGAAAGGTGCCTGGAGGTCTCTCTGCTCCTTGGTTTTATGGGTTTTACACACCCTGGGAACCCTTGGCACCCAGCAAGCACTTGGGTGTGGACTGTTGAGAGCTCTGCAGCTTCAGGGCTCAGCCACCCTGGAGAGGCACGCAGCGAGAATCCCCACCCTCTCCCTCCCTCCTGGGTGGGCTGTGTTTGCAGAATGCAGAAATGACGTAAGAATCGAAAAGAACGCAATTGTCTTATTTCTGGACCCATCAGAAGCTAGGATTTGCTCTGGAGAAGGCCACCCTTGGCTTCTCCCTGCCAGGAGATCGTGGGCTGCCATGGGAGGCCTTGGCCATGGCCTGTCTGGATGCCGCCAATGGAGAGAGCCAATCTTGGAGCTGCCCAGCTTTTGACGAACGGGGGCCATCCACTGGTCACTTTCCCAAAGGGGGTCTCAGCGTGTGTGACTAGGAGTTCCTGATGCATGAGAACCATAGCAGCTGTGTGTGCATGTGTGTGTGCGTTTGTGCACACACACGAACAATTGTGTTTCTATTTCTAAGTTCTGCCTTCTGAGGTCCTGGATAGTGATTGGCAGCTCCTGGGGGCTCCATGCTTTCTGGGTAAGATCCAGTAAGAAAGAGGGAGCCTCTTTGTTCCAACATGCTGAGCAAAGGTTCTGGGCTGGGTTAATTAGGCTGATGGGTTAATGCGCCCACCTTTGGACCAATCACTATGGCAAAGGGATGGGAAACAGTGATGGGCTTAGGTTATGTCCTGTACTTGATCCCTGGACCCAAGAATAGACCCAAACCCATCCCCAACTTGGGGGATGGAGGCTGTGGGCAGAGGGCATGTATTCTAAGAGGGCAACCAATAGGGGTCCGTGCTACCAAGGTTGGGAAGCCCAAAGGCAGCTGTCTGAGCGCTGCAAGACAGGCAGCCAGTGGCACTGGGTTAGGGTCATCTCAGAAGAGTGGACACGGGCAAGTTTGTTGCACGCGTGGGTGGCAGCCTAGCCTACTGGCTGTTGGTACATCATCCACTCAACACCAGGCGTAAAGATGGCCTTGGTCCAGTGGCCATGTGGGGTGGCATGAGGGATGAGGGGAAGCACAGTGATGGACGCCGGGCCCTGCCTCTAGGGAGCTCGTCGAAGGTGTCCCCATGGGAGACAGAGCCTTTGTTTACCCGTGTGGCTCGGATCCACAGTTCTGCCTAGTGTTGATGCCATTTCCAGCACAGTCCCATCTGTTCATGCTGAGAGGGTCTCTTTCAATCAGGGCAGCACTTGTGCATAGGAACAAACCCAGTGCAGGGCAGCCCATGATGGAAAACAGTGGCCCCCACCCTGTTCCTCCCCCCTTCACATCCCCTCAAAGATTTCATTCTTCAAGCATTTCCCTCCCTACGTCTAACTCAGGAATGAGCATTGCGCTGCGCCGCTGCTGGTCTGTGGGTGGTGGGTTTTAGCGTCCTCACCCACACCACTTCTGTCTGTACTTCTTCACAGTGTTCGACAGCTATCCTGGTCTTCCCTTGTCTGTTTTCTTCCTTTTATTTTTTAGGTGAGAGCAAGGTAGATCATGAGGCAGATTCCTACATGCGCCCTGACTGGGATCCACCCGGCAACCTTGTCTGGGGCCTATGCTTGAGTACTGAGCTATTTTTAGCACCTGAGGTTGATGTACTTGGACCAATTGAGCCATCCTCAGCACTGGGGCCACACTCAAACCAATTAAGCCACTGGCTGTGGAAGTGGAAGAGGGAGAGAAGGGGCAGAAGGAGGGGGAGAGAAGCTGATGGTTACTTCTCCTGTGTGCCCTGACTGGGAATCAAACCTGGATGTCCATATGCCAGGTCAACACTCTACCACTGAGCCACCGGCTAGGACCTTCTCTCATCTGTCTTTTCAATGAAAACATTCTATTGAGATTCTTTGGCATTATGTCATCAACGTTTGGTCATGAACTGAGATAGACAATGTGGCATCTGCTTGAGTGTGAGGTCAGACTCTGTTCAAATATCAGACCTCAGTGTTCTAGTGAAATGAAACCAACCATCACAGCTTCCTTCTAGGGGTGCTGGAGGGTTCTGTGGGCTAATGCCCATTGGCTGCTGGGACAGAATGTCACAGACCAGGGCTTACACATAGCGGACATTGATTTCTCACAGCTCTGGAGGCTGTAAGTCCAAGATCATGGTGCTGATGGATTCGGTGTCTGGTGAGGGCCCCCTAACCATTGTCTTCTCATTTTTCCTTGGTCCTCATGGGTCAGAAGAACAGGGCGTCCCTTTTATAAGGACACTAATCAGGGGGTTAGGATTTAACCTATGGATTTCAGGGGCACACACATTCATATCTTATACATCAAGGGCTCAGCCAGGTGGGGACCCGTGGTCACAGGGAAGGGAGCAGATTCACTGACTAGCGCCAGTCCAGGGGCCACAGAGCAGAGGATCAGAAGGTGAAGAGAGAGAGAAAAAGGGAGAGAGAGAGAGAGTGAGCCGTGAGTCCTGTACGCTTAGCATGTCCTCCTGTGTACCCAGTGCAGCCGCTGCTAGAAATAGAACTATACTTTGTGGAGAGATTCTCAAATGACACCCACCAAGTGCCCATTAACTCATCAAAGTGGTGATTCCAAATTGATTATTTCAAGTGTAAGACATAATAACGTTCATCATGGAAAATACTTAGCAGTGGAGTGGGGCTCAGGGAGGCCGGCTGGCTGCCTGGCTCACCCCTGCTGGGAGGGCAGGGAGGAGCGTGCGCACCAAGGCTGTGCTGCTGGCTCTCTCTCGCTGGGGGAACGGGCCCTTGTGCTGCACCCCAGCCCTCCTGCAGCCCCCTGCCCGGTCAGCCCCTCCCCAGCTTTGATGCAGGCTGGCCTCTGGATGTTGTTGGCCTTCAGCAAGTGGGCTGTAATTGGCTGGGCTCCACTGGGGACTGGAGCTTCCTGACACGCATTTCTCTCTCAAACACCTTCACACCGTTTCCTAGGAAACTAAATTGCTTTAGCAGCATTCTGCAGTGATATAGCCACACACACACACACACACACACACACACACACACACACACACACACACACTTTCTCTCTCTCTCTCTCTCTCTCTCTTTCTCTTCCTCTTTCTCTTTCTCTCTCTCTCCCCCTGCCAGAAACAAGTGCCACACAGAACTGTCATTGCACCCCTACCTCCCCCACAGCCCCATGTCCTCCAGGCTCAGACCACACCAAGGGATGGGTGGAAATGTCCACCCTCCGGGGAAGGGAGATGAGACGTCTCTGGGAAGTGCAGCATCTGCTGAGGTAGCAGATTAAATAAGATGTTTATGGGCACTTGGATGGCAAAATGGCTCCTGAGGGTGTGGGGAACAGCAGCTGGTGAAAGGGGCGGGTTCTGGAAGCAGCCCAGCTCCACTGGGGAGCTCTGGTCCCCAGCCTGGTCCTGAGGGTGGGCAGTGAGGCTGCACGGGAGAGCTGCCGAAGCTCCCCGGGTCCCTGCCTGCCCCTCCCCCAGCCCCTGACCATATTTCAAACCTCAGGCAGAAAGTTTGTAGCAGGAAGTGCTTGGGGAGAGGTGTCCTCACCCTGATTAGGGGAGCACATGGAAGGTGGGGGCTAAGTGGGACACCTAGGCCTCTCCCCCCAGCTCTCAGCTGAGTCCTTCTCCTGCCTTCGACTGGAGAGAGGGCCTTCCCCCCACAGTTTCTCAGCCCAGCCTTCTGGGGCAGCCTGTGTCCCAAGTCCCATGCCTAGCCACAGCACGGGATAATGGCCAGGCAGCTCGGTCTCCACTGAGGCCGCTCTGAGGGGCTGCCCGACCCCAGAGATCCAAACGGCTGGCCGAGGTTGCCCTGGGCTGCTGTGGCCTGGGTCTCCAGGACTCCTGCACAGGAAGGGCCATCTCCCCGCGGCTGCCCGTGCACCCGAGAGGGACCCTAGTGTAGACATGTGATTTCTGAGCACCTTCCTTTTGGCCATCCCTCCTTCCACAGTCCTTTGAACACCTACTATGTGCCAAGCACTGTCACCCAGACAGGGTCCCTGTTCTGATGACGCAGTTATGTTTGATGGCAGAGAAAGAGGAGAAATGAACAGTCAGAAAAAACACCTGACAGAGAGCTGTGCTCTGTGCATTTACAGCAGGATGGTGTGTTAGAAACCGACAGGGTGGGCTGCTTTACACAGGGTGGTCAGGAAGGGCTTCCCTGAGGAGGTGACATTTAAACTAAACTTTGAGTAATAAGAGGAGCCAGCCTGTGAAGAGCTCATCAGGTGAGGTAGAAACAAATGCAAAGACTTTCAAGGTGGGGACAAGATTTGTGCCATCTACAGGACAGACAGGAGTCTCTGGGGACAAACTTGGTACATTCACAGGACAGACAGGGGTCTCAGGTGGAGCAGGTGTGTGTGTGGGGGGAGAGTGGCTACAGAGGAACCAGGAAGGGGGGCTTTGTCCTGCAGCGGAAGTGCGGGTGGCCTTCCCAATGCCATAGGAAGGCACTGAGGATGAGGCTAGGTGACCTGGTATGATTTAGGGTTTGCATTTTTTGACTTAATTTTTTGTGTAAAAATCAGAAAACATGAAATTTATCATTTAAAAATGTCTAGTTCAGTGGCATTAAGTACATTCACATTGTACTATGGGCACCCTCACTTCCAGAACTTCATAATCCCAAACTGAAACTCTGCCCCAGAAACACACTGCCCCCCCTCCCCAGCCCTTGACACCCCATTTACTTTGTCTCTGAATCTGACTCCTCCAGGACCTCATGTAAGTTCAGTTATACAATATTTTCCTTTTGAATCTGTTTATTTCACTGAGCATTATGTCCTCAAGTTTCATTCCTTTTTTTTTTTAACAGAGACAGAGAGAGTCAGAGAGAGGGACAGACAGACAGAAACGGAGAGATGAGAAGCATCAGTCATTAGTTTTTCGTTGCGCATTGCGACACCTTAGTTGTTCATTGATTGCTTTCACATACGTACCTTGACCGTGGGCCTTCAGCAGACTGAGTAACCCCTTGCTCGAGCCAGCAACCTTGGGCTCAAGCTGGTAAGCTTTTTTTTTTTAATTAATTTTAATATATATATATATTTTTTACAGAGTCAGAGTCAGAGGGAGGGATAGACAGACAGGAATGGAGAGAGATGAGAAGCATCAATCATTAGTTTTTTGTTGCGACACCTTAGTTGTTCATTGATTGCTTTCTCATATGTGCCTTGACCGTGGCCTTTAGCAGACTGAGTAACCCCTTGGTGGAGCCAGCGACCTTGGGTCCAAGCTGGTGAGCTTTTTGCTCAAACCAGATGAGCCCGCGCTCAAGCTGGCGACCTTGGGGTCTTGAACCTGTGTCCTCAGCATCTCAGTCTGACGCTCCATCCACTGTGCCACTGCCCGGTCAGGCAGAATTCCTTCCTTTTAAACATCGAATAATATTCCATTGTAGGGTTGGACCACATCGTGTTTTTTGCTTTTTTTTTTTTTAGGTTTTATTTATTTATTTTATAGAGAGGATAGGGAGAAAGAAAGGTGGTGGGGAGTAGCAGGAAGCATCAACTCATGTGTGTCTTGACCAGGCAAGCCCAGGGTTTTGAACCAGTGACCTCAGCATGCCAGGTCAATGCTCTATCCACTGCACCCCCACAGGTCAGGCTGTATCATGTTTATCCATTGATAGATGTTTGGGTTGTTCCCACCTGTTGGCCATGGTGAATGATGCTAGGATGAAAATGAGTGCACCGTGGAGGGTTCTGGCAGGGCAGTGACACATCTGTACTTGTGTTTTAGACTGTTCTCTCCAGAGAGGATAGATTGGAGGAAGGGTGTCCAGTCAGGAGGCCAGCGGATAGCAGGTGGAGGGAGAGCGGATGTGGAAGGGTCATTTCCTCTGGTCAGTGGCTGGAACCCTCAAAGTGTATCTCTAATCCAGTAGGATATAAATACCACACAGGCAGGATTCTTGTCTAGGTCATCTACTGTGAGCCTTCAGCCTATACAACAGCACATGGCACATAGTAGACCCTCTGTAAACCACCAGGGAAATGATAGGGACAAGAAAATGCTCCCATGACCCCTCCTCCTCTCTCTCTGTCCCTTGCTCATCTCCTGACTCCATTTACACAGTCTACATCAATGTGGAAATGGAAGTGAATTAGGGTGGGCAGGGCTGTGTCGCCAGACCTCTGTTTTCAGAAAAGAGAATCATTCCTGGACCAGCCCTGCATGAGCCACACCTTTGGGTTCCAGGGGCTGTCATGGGTGCCATGGCTGCCAGGGACCCAGGCTGAGAGACAACAGCTGATAAACAGCGCATGCCTGGCCCAACGCCCTCTTCCTGGCACCCAGTGTTCTTTATGGTTTTGCTCAGGTAGATCACTCGGGGCCATAAATTTTCTTATCCCCAGTGCTTTTCCAATTATGTATAACAATGGAAAAGCAGTCATTGGTTTCCAAAAGGTCATTGAGATAGAGAGCCTGTTTGTGGGAGGGGAAGTGACTTATGCAGTTGGCATGTGTGAATCTGGAGAAGTTTTATGCACCAGTCAGACAAGAAATGTTAAGTGAGATTCAAAAATACATCAAAATTTATGGTGTCTCAGCTAATGAAAATTGCCTCTCCTTCTGCTGTTTGTGTGGGAGTTATTTGTTCTTTACAGGAGCTTTAGGGATGGCTTGTGAGCCAACAAGTCCTCCAGAGTCCAAGCGAGTGGCTCTGGCCTTCTGAGGGCACAGTGACAGTTAGTGCCAGCACCTTTGAGCAGCAGCCTGGAGGAATGTGACAGCAACATCTGCCCTGTGTGGTCACATGGCCTTTCCAGAGACACCGATGATGTCTCCCTCCTTGGTGACTTTGGGACTCTGGGCCAGGCAGCTCACCCTTGTCTGTGGCCACCACAGCCCCTGTCTCTTACCTTTCATCTAGGCAGACCTCCAGGGGAATGTTCTCTCTCGTATTGCGGAAGGCTGTGGCAGGGAACCGAGACATTAGGAGAAACATGCTCTCAGACTTTGGGGTAAAGGGGCCCGATTTTAGCAGAAGTAAGGGGATAGGACCTCCCATTTTAATAACCAGCTCAAAGTCAGGTGGCAGCTGCATGGCTCAGTCACTCAACTCACACTTCTGCTGAGTCTGACACCCCAGCCTTCTCTCAGGGGTCACAGCCACTGGTCTGACTCTGGGCTGGAGTGAGATCTTGTCTGATTAATATGCCTGAATGAGAGACAGGATGGAGAGGACAAACTGTCCCCACAAGGTCCCTTCTCTAGGACAATGTTCAGCAGGGGGCTGTGTTGCCCAGCAGACTGAGGAGACACAGAGTCAGTGTGCAGGGGCATCTGTGGTGCAGGAGTGTGACAGAGAGGAGGCGTGCCAGACTTGGGGTGACACCAAAACAGAGCATTGAAGGCCCACTGGGGGAGGGGCAGGGTCATGGTATCATTTATTCAGCACCACTTCCCTCTCTTTGATGCTCCCATAGATTCGAGGCCTGAGCAGCTGATGGCCTGTAGAGATGCCCTATGGTGTCAGGTGTAAAGTTTTAGGAGAGGCAAGCATTAATTGTGAATTCTCTGTCCTACAAAGACCCTCGTTATCTGTCAAATGCAAAGTTGACTTCATTTTTGCCTTTCTTGGAAATGGTTCAAGGTGAGAAAGATAAGGAAGATTTACTGACCACCTTCAGTAGGCAAAGAAAGTGGAAAGAAACCTCCCCTTTGGAATTTTCCTTTCGGCACAGAACATACGGGGGTGTCCCTTCTCGTTTCCCTCCACTGGATATTGAAGAGGTTTCAGGAACAGTGGAGAATTTAATGCTATTTTCAAAATCTTTAGGTCTTATGCTATAGTTCTCTCTCCCCGGCTCTGTGATCAGGAAGGTCATGAAAAGACATTCAACATCACTAGTCATCAGAAAACACAGGTCAGAACCACAGTGAGGTGGCCCTTCACACCCACTAGGGTAGCCCGGATCAGGACAGATAAGTGTTGACCAGGATGTGCAGAAATTGGAACAACTGAGCGTTGCTAGTGGGAATGGAGAACAGTGTTGTGGCTTCTCAAAAAGTTAAACATATAGTTACCATATGACCCAGAAATTACACTCCTAGAAATATACCCCAAAGAATTAAAAATGAGTATTTAAACAGGTACATATACAACAAGCATGTTCATAACAGCAATATTCACAATGGCCAGAAGGTGAAAACAACCCAAGTGTTTGTTGACTGGTGAATGGATAAACAAAATCTAGTCCATCCATGTAAGAGAATACTACTCAGTCATTAAAAAGGAATGAAGTCCTAATAGGAGCTTCAACATGGATAAAACTCAGAAACATTCTGCAAATTCAAAACAGGCACATATTATATGATTCCATTTATACAAAATGTCCAGAACACGGAAGCCCACAGAGACAGAAAGCAGACTGTGGTTGCCGCAGCGGGAGGGAGGAGGGGCTGGGAGAGTCTTCATAGGTATGGGGATTCCTCTTGGTGTGATAAAGTGTTCTGGAGCTGGATAGAGGCGGAGGTTGTACAACATTGTAAAGGGACTACATGCCACTGGAATGTTCACTTTAAAATGATCGATTTACCTTATGTGAATTTCATCTCAATTAAAAAATACATATGAGAAAACTTTAGGTCGGTGCCTGAGAAGCCAGCTCTGAGAACCGGTCTGACTTGAGGTGAGTTGCTGTGATGGGTGAAGGGTGGTGGTTTTTTTGTCCAGAATTTCTTGCTTCTTCCATGTCAGTAGTGAGGGTTTGGGTAAGATGTCAGATGAAAGGTGAACTCCTCTTGGGAGAATCTTAGGAACCCCCCTGGGCGGAGTCCAGACAGAGGGACCTGGACTGGCAACCCACAGCCCTGCTCACCTCCCCGCTGCTGAACCCCGCTGCCCACACTCCGCGCTCACATGACTGCCTGCCCAAACCCTTCCTTTCACCGGGCCACCCATGTCAACGACAGCCAACACAGGGGAGGGTGCTGGCAGCCAGCAGAGAGGACAGCTTCAGAGGCCAAGCATGTGGGATGTGTTTGTGGCCCCCATGGGACGGTGCTGTCTGTCTCCTCCTTTCATCCCTGGGCTCCAGGAGGGAAGCCCATTTTAGCAGGCCCCCTTCCCTGGGACAGCCTGCAGTCCAGCTCCATAAATGGGGTCTGTAGCAGGAAGAATGAAGGAGCCTTCATCTGGATGGTGCCTGGGTACCAGGCAGCCCCCAAGCTCTCCTGGAGGGGTGGTGAAATTCTCCTCCCAGCTCGTCCCCCTGGGGCCATGCCTCAGTGATCTTCTTTGTTCCAGATCCCAGGATGAATATCCTGGGATGGACTGGAGTTCTGAGGGCCCAAGAGGAATAGCAGGACATCAGCTGGCTTGGCTTGTGCACTCAGTGCAAGGCTGGTCCAGAAGGCGGCCATCAACTGAACTGCAGGCACCTGCAGCCCTGATGCTCCCCCATAACCTGTCCCCCACCCCTGCCATCACCCTCATCCCCACCGCCTCTCTTCCATTATATTTTCTCAAGTGTCTGCTGGTGCCCTGGGGACCTCCTGCTCCTTCCACTACATCCTTGCCTGAGAGAAGACTAGGAACAGAAGTAGCTCTCAAGCATCCAGTGGTCGTGCTAAGAGCTCTCTCTTCTTACATTAACCAGTGAAGAGAGACCCCAACCATGAGCGCGGCCCCTCCCCTAAACTGGAGGCTCCAGGTTCCAATGTGGAAAATCTCCCTTGATCTTTATCTGCCACGGCCCTGCCCCACCCCCACCACCCCCCAGCACTGGAGCCCCAATAAGCTGTGCAAGAGAGGATAATTAATTCAAAAAGGCCCACATCCCGAGGCCTTGGCCCTTTGACGGCCCTTTGACAAGAGAGGAGGGGAGGGGAGGGTGAGGAGCTGAGAAGTATGTTGGCATAATCCCCTTCTTGGGCAAGATTGTTCCAGTCCTAATGAGACCCCCCGGGCATTACCACTTTGTGTATTGTCTATCACAGCCAGGAAGAGGGCGAGACCAACTTCATTTCTGAATTTGGGCTGACTTAAAGAAGTGGCATCACATTTGAAGGGCACCCAATCAATCTGTTACCCTCGCTGCATGAAATTGTATTTGCTTGCTACTTGCTATCTCGCTGGGCGCAGCTGGGCCATAAGTCATTGGTGATAACATTCTTTATTATGCCGTCCTGTTTATGAACTGTGCCTGGAAAGAAGTGATAGAAATATGCAGCAGTATGCAAAGGCGGCTGGGGGGGAGGTCGAGGGTGGGGGGAGAAGCAAATGCTAGTTGCCAGGGCAACAATGGGGTTATTTTGGGCATCAGATTTTGCGGGTGATGAAAATCATTCTACTGTGATGGTTGGACTCTCTTCCCCCCTCCTGGAGGCGATAAACGCAGACCGGAGTATTTAGGCAGGGATGGCTTAATTTCTTAATGAAAAAAGTTATTGTGTTTCACCTTCTACCTCCTGTAAAAATGGACGCGAAACCTGAGGCTGTTGATAAGCATTGTTGAATGGAAGGCAGTTTTGTTCTGGTAGAAAGAGATGTGTGAATTATTTACTAATCTTCGCTGATGCCGCCACCTCCCCCACCGCACACACATACCTCTTCCTACCTACAGCAACCTAATGGTGATAAACTCCCCTGGTGAAATCCCCAGCTCTGGACCTCAGTGAAATCTCCACACTTGCAGGTGTGCGTGAGCAGCGTGAATTCCAATGAATGTCTGGCAACTTGGCTGCCAAGGAGATGGGGGGAAGGGCCGACTCCATCTCACAAAGGCTTGGGAGCCAGCCCTGCTCCTGGCCCTTGTCTAAGACAGGTTTCCCGAAGGAGGGGCTCTTCCCCTGCGGGCACTTAGCCCTTTTCATCAACCCGAGGGCGGCCAGACCGGTACCCTCCGGATCTGTGCCTGTGCTGTGCCCATTTTCACAGGGACAAGGAACTGATGGGTTCCAGTCCTGCTGCCTCCCTATTGTTCCAACAGTGGTTCTCGAAGTGGGTGTCCTGACCAGCAGCAGAAGCAGCATATTGCCTGGGGACTTATTGCAAATGCAGGTTCGGGGGCCCCACTCCAGGCTTGCTGAATCAGAAACTGGAGGTGGGCTCAGTGACCTGTGTTTTAACGAGCACCCCAGGCGAAGCTGAGCCTGGCCCATGTGAGAACCACCGTGTTAAAGAAAGGCAGCGACTAGGGATTTATCACTCTGGCACGTACCTGGGCACCTGGCATATACCCCGTCACGGTGTTGTAGGTGCCCAATATGCAGGGGTTGAATGAATGGAGCGGGGAAACAGTCTTGGGATAGACCCTTCACCCTCCCCGCCTGGCCTGAGCTGTCATCTGCCCACCTGACCGCCCCCAGCATGCTCGGCTGTCCACAGTGACGGGTGGTGGGCAGACAGCTGGTAGATTTCCTGTGCTTCCGGGCCAGGGTCTGGGACGGCAGAGAGGGGTTTATGGCAGACTCTTTCTTTCTTTTTTTTTTTTTTTTTGTATTTTTCTGAAGCTGGAAACGGGGAGAGACAGTCAGACAGACTCCCGCATGCGCCTGACCGGGATCCACCCAGCACGCCCACCAGGGGCGACACTCTGCCCACCAGGGGGCGATGCTCTGCCCCTCCGGGCGTCGCTCTGCCTCGACCAGAGCCACTCTAGCGCCTGGGGCAGAGGCCAAGGAGCCATCCCCAGCGCCCGGACCATCTTTGCTCCAATGGAGCCTTGGCTGCGGGAGGGGAAGAGAGAGACAGAGAGGAAAGAGGGGGGGGGTGGAGAAGCAAATGGGCGCTTCTCCTATGTGCCCTGGCCGGGAATCGAACCCAGGTCCCCTGCAGGCCAGGCTGGCGCTCTACCGCTGAGCCAACCGGCCAGGGCCGGCAGACTCTTTCTGACCTGGGCAATCTCCCCTGTCCAGCATCAGTGGCCAGGCACTCCTGCCCCCCCCCCCGCTCCAGGGCAGGGCTGAGCTCTCAGGGGTACCCCAGGAACTGGGGCACCCAGACATCTCCCTGCCCACTGAGCGCTGGTATCAGATCTAAGATATGTTCTGGGTCTGGAGATCATCTTGCAGGACCTGTTCGGTTCTGGAAGATTCCATAGGTGTCAAAATTTGGTAGAACGAGGTGGGGGAAGACTCTCGTTCTGTAGTTGGATAGGCTTATGTCATTGAAGTACTTTTGTGCCTCTGGCTTTGTGACAGTGAGCTGTGCTGAGTTCTTGCAAGTGGTCCACTTTTGCCCACTCCCACCAAAAAATGAAACCTCTTGAGATGTCCTTTTTGGGCTAATTTTTAGGAGGTTCTTTGTGATAAATTAAAGGAGTAGGTGCTGCTGGTTCCAGATGTGGGCCCTCCCTATGGGCATGTCAGGGATTACAGCACCACTGCCCTGATACTGGAGAGACAGAGAGAGGATTTAGCTTCCTCTTCAAAATGAACTTTTAATTACATAGTATCCAAGTATTATATATTCCTGTAGAAAAATGAGAAATTAGAGACCAACACAAAGAAGTAAACACATTATTTACACTTTTTCTGTCTGAAGATAAAAAGTATTTTTCTGCTTTTTTGTTCTATTCTCCCCCACTTTTCTCTCCTTTTTGCAAACTTGCAATCATATTGTATTTGTATTCTGCCTTTTTTTCAGGTAACATCATAATGTGAGCACTTTCCCTGTTCAAAATGGTCTTCAATACCTGTTCTTTTTTCTTTCCTTTCAAGGGTGCATGTAGATGTATCATAGTTAAGCTTTTCCTGCAAATAAATTTTCCACGTCTCTTTCAGGCTGTGGAAGTGGCAGCTTGTGATTTCAATACCAGAGAAAGCCAGGAAGCGGCCGAGGTGGGAGCAGTCCCTTTGTCTCTGCCGCCCGCCCCGCCCTCCAGGTGGAGGGGTGGCCGGAGAAGCCGGCCCCCATCAGTGGGGTTTGCAGTGAGTTTCTATGTGACATTCTGGGTAAGAGGCAAAATTACTCCCCCAGGGCAGATGGCCACATTTGGCATTTTTGAAGGTTGGCAATGAGATAAATGTAGTAAAACAGAAATTTGTGCAAAGCTTCCTTTGAACACATTAGAACAGGGCTGTCACAGCAGGAACCCCAGAGACCCTGGCCCTTCAGGGCTGCCCTCTGCGTACCCCTTGGGGACCGGAGGCCCTTGAGCTGACCCTCCCCAACCTGGAGGGGAGAGGCAGAGATCTGGTTGGCATGTGGTGATATTTCTGCCCCCTTTTCCTCTATACTATCACATTTGGGGGCCATACCCTGTGAACAGGATTGGGAGAAGAGCCCAGACAGAACGGTGGGTGGCAGCCTGCACTGTGCTGCCCCGCAGCGGCTCCAGGTGCCCGGAGGCCTCCTGCTGGAGGGGCGCCACCCTCGCTGCTCTCCAGGGAGGCCTCTAACGTCCCATGTCCTTTCACAGCTCTTCTTTGACAAGTGGTTGGACTTGCTCTTGATCCCTAGATCCCTGTCAGGTCTCCTCCCCGTCTTCCCGTTGTTCCCATCCCAGCCACCAGCACCAAAAGGGAATCTCTAAGATGGACAGCATGGATCAGCCCTGGAGCCACGGGAACTCTTCTTTATACATACCTATTTCAGCAGAATCTATAGCAGCCAAAGTGCAAACACCTCTGTGATCCCCAAGGGCAGGGGTTCTCTACTGTGACTTTGTTGACAATTCTGTGTTGTAGGGACAGTCCTGCACATTGTAAAATGTTGGCAGCATCCCTGTCCCCATGCACTTTATGCCGGCAGCACCCCTGTCTGTCATGATAACCAAAAATGTCTTCACTGCCCCCACCCCAGGACAAGATCACTGATCTAGAACACTTTCCCAAAATGCATTCTGTAGAATCTGGTTGAACAGGATGCTAATAGGTATTTTTTTAAAAATGGGGCTCCAAGATGAGCTAACTCAAGAAACTGTGGGTGGACAAAGATCAGCAGAGCGGGCTCTGCTTCCATATCACCCTCTTCCTTCTTTCCCCTGTTCCTTACCATGATCCCTGCAGGCGTATGCTCCCTTGTGGTGCTTCTTGGATTACCTCCATTTGCAGAAGTGGCTTAATTTCATGGTTTTCCCATCACTTCTGCTCTGGGTTGTGACATAGCACAGCCTTCTCCTGTCTCTCCTGAACAAATCTGTGATTTGTTCTTTTGCACCATGGAGGTCATCGCCTTTAATTTGGATGAAGGGCTTGGACACATTTTGTCATCTGTTCAGTGACACCATTTTTGTACTGTGGCTGTGTGGCTGCTAGTGGCCTGCTGCCCAGAGCAGAGGGGCAGCACAGCTTTGGTTTGGCACCTGTAGGCTCATGCTCCTCATCATCTGCCTAAATCCCTCCTTAGCTCCCTACTGCCCTCAGGCCCAAGTCCAGGCTCTGAGGACTTCTGCAGGCAGTACCCCACCCCAGCCTCATGGGGAACCTCTTAAGCCCTCACACACCTGTGATCCAGGTGTGGAAGACCCAGCAGTGGTCTTGGCACATGGCTTTTCCTATGTGTGAGGCACCATCCCCC
This sequence comes from Saccopteryx bilineata, assembly GCF_036850765.1. NCBI lineage: Eukaryota > Metazoa > Chordata > Mammalia > Chiroptera > Emballonuridae > Saccopteryx > Saccopteryx bilineata. Next base: position 124,489,870 of record NC_089495.1, read on the forward strand.
CAGCTTTGCCTGGCAGCGTCCAACACATCCTTGAGGTCTCAGAGGAGAGGCGCCTTCTTCCAGGAAGCCCATCTGCCCGGGTTCACCCGTGGTCCTAGCAAATGGCCTTGGGCTCCTTCAGACCTCAGACCTCATGCAGATGGGCCCATGCACCTGTGACTCTGTTCTCCAGGCTCAATGAGGAAGGACCGGCTGCCACCTCAGTTGATGAACCTGCAGGGACACACCATCACCTAGAGTCTACAGTTTGCATTAGGGGGTCACTCTGCTGTTCAACAGCCTATGGCTTGGACAAATGTCTAAGGACACAAAGACACATAACAGTGTCATACAGAGCAGTTTCACTGCCCTAAAAATTCTCCATCCTCCACCTGCTCCTCACTCCTCTTCCCCCCACCAATGCTCTGGCAACCACTGACCTTTCACTGTCTCCATAGCTTGACTTTTCCAGAATGTCAGATAGTGGGAATCACACAGTGTGCAGCCTTTTCAGACTGGCTTCTTTTGTTTAGTAATGTGCATTTAATGGTCGTCCATGTCTTCTCATTGTGTGTCAGCTCATTTCTTTTTAGCACTGAATAATATTCTGTTGTCTGGGTATATCATAGTTTATCCATCCATTCACCTACTGAAGGACATCTTAGTTGCTTCCAAGTTTTGGCCATTATGAAATAAAGCTGCTCTTGACATTGCCTTTTGGGGAGCAGAGGTTGTTAATTCTAGTGAAGTCCAGCTATCAATTATTTCTCTTATAGATTGTGTCTTTGGTGTTATAGTATATACTTTTTATTTTGTAATAATTTTAGATTTATAAAATGGTGCAAAGATGAGACAGAGTTCCTGTTTACAAGTGATTCTCAACTAGAGCCTCCAGGTGACACTGGCAGTGTAAAGAGAGATTCTTGGTTGTCACATGGGGAGGGTGCTTTTAGCTTCCAGTGGGTAGACAGGGTACTGCTACACACCCTACACTGCATAGGACATCCCCCACAACAAATGTCAATTTAAATGCCATCTAGTTTAAAATGTCAATATGCTGAGACAGAGAGGCCTTGACACCTGCCCTTCAGCTTCCTGAATGTCAACATCTTACAGTAACCAGATCACTAAAACTAAAAAAATTAATGTTGGTGCAACACTAGTATCAGCTGGCTTTTTTAACTCTTCTAACAATTTTCAGTGTACAGTGCATTCCTGTGAACTGGATGCAGAGCGTGCAGCAGCTCCCAGAATGTTTTCATCTTGCACAACTGAAATGTGATATAACTTGAACATCAACCCTCCCCACCTGCTTCTCACAGCCCCTGGCAACCACCATTCAGCTCTCTGTCTCTAAGATTTGATTCCTTTAGATCAGTAGTCCCCAACCCCTGGGTCACGAACCAGTACCGGTCCGTAGGCCATTTGGTACTGGTCTGCAGAGAAAGAATAAGTAACTTACATTATTTCCGTTTTATTTATATTTAAGTCTGAACGATGTTTTATTTTTTTAAAATGACCAGATTCCCTCTGTTCCATCCATCTAAGACTCACTCTTGACACTTGTCTCGGTCACATGATACATTTATTCCATCCCACCCTAAAGGCCGGTCTGTGAAAATATTTTCTGACACTAAACCGGTCCGTGGCCCAAAAAAGGTTGGGGACCACTGCTTTAGATGCCTCAGGTAAGTGGAATCATGCAGTATTGTCCTTCTGTAACCGGCCTATTTCACTGAGCATAATGTCCTCAAGGTCCATCCCCGCTGGAGCAGGTGTCAGAATTCCTTCCTTTATAAGGCTGAATAACAGTCCATTGTCTGGATGTGCCACATTATCTTGATCTGTTCCCACACCTGGGCTATGGTGAAGGATGCTGCCATGAACAGCTGTGAAAATAGCACTTCCGGATCCTGATTTCAGTACTTTTGGATAAATCCCCATGAGTAGTCATAGTTTTTAATTTTTTGAGGAACCACCATACTGTTTTCCGTGGCAGATGCGTCATGTTACATTAGTGGTTTTCAAACTTTTTGAAGTCAAGGTGCACTTAAAATCTTACAAATAATTGTAGGTGCACTATATACAAATTTCTGAGAAATATGTTGTAATAATTAAGTCAAATATTAAAGAAAAAAATATAAAGTCCAAGCGTGCTTTTATGGTAATTAAATGAAATAAATACGACAAAATTAAATTTATTCTGACATTAAAAAACATTTTTATGTTACATTTTTTGAGTTATGCTTTTTAGAATTCACAAAAAAGAGGGGTTAAAAAATTAAAAAAAAACAACAAAAAGTTATCTTTTTATATATATAGACACATTCTTAGTAAGATTTAGTAAATTCGGCAGGTCCCGGCATGAATGTGTTTTTTCATTCTTGCGTTTATGAGAAACATGACCCTGATGTGTCATAGCGATTTCTTCAATATTTGGGGATACAGTTGAAGGCAAATTCTCATTTCCTCAATACATTGAAGAATTCCTCTCTTTTTACTCTTGTGTTGAGTGCAGAAAACCCCACCATACACATCATCTTAACTTTACACCAAACAAAGGATAGAAGAAACTTGCCTCCAGTCTTTCTGGGGAACATGGGGGGTAGTGTAAACAATCCAGCACCACAGCTTAACAGCCTTTTGCAACCTAATCAGGCAAGTGAGGTGGGCGTTTGGGCAGACTGTTGGCTTACAGCCAATTCCCCACATCTCTGTCCCCCAAAAATCTAAACTCCAAAAACCCTGTTGGTTTTTTGGTCCCCAACAAGCACATATTTCTCTGGAATACCATAGGGCACACCTGGGAATCTTCTAGGGTGCACCAGTGCCCTGGCCCACACTTTGAGAACCACTGTGTTACATTCTCACCAACGGTGCACATCCTGACCAACGCTTGTTATTTTCTGTTATTTTCATAATGGTTGTCCTAACAGGTGTGAGGTGATACCTCACTGTGGTAGGATTTGCATTTCCCTGGGGATGAGTGATGTTGAGCATCTTTCTGCGTACCTGTTGGTCATCTGTTTGTCTTCATTGGGGAAATGTCTATTCAAGTCCTTTGCCCATTTTTTTAATGTTTTGTTTTATTTTATTTATTTATTCATTTTTGGAGAGGACAGAGAGAGGGAGAGAGAGAGAGACAGAGAGGGAGAGAGAGAAGAGAGAGAGAGAAGGGGGGAGGAGCTGGAAGCATCAACTCCCATATGTGCCTTGACCAGGCAAGCCCAGGGTTTCGAACCAGTGACCTCAGCATTTCCAGGTTGACGCTTTATCCACTGCGCCACCACAGGTCAGGCCCCATTTTTTAATTGGGTTATTTGAGTTTTTTTGCTATTGAGTTGTAGGAGTTCCTTATATGTTCTTGAAATTAGCCCCTTATCAGATACATGGTTTGTACATATCTTCTCCCAGCCTCTAGGTTGCCTTCTTTCTCTGCTAATCATTTCCTTTGTGTGAGCATTTGGCTTTGTTATTTTATTTCTTTTTATAAGACTCTCTTTTATTGAATTTATTGGGGTGACATTGGTTAGTAAAATTACACAGGTTTCAGGTATACAATTCTATAACACATCATCTGTACATTGCACTGTCTGTTCACCACCCTGAGTCACGTCTTCTTCTATCACCATTTATCCCTCCTGTACCCACGTCTACTTCCCTCCATCCCCTTTTTGCCTGGTAACCACCACACAGTTGTCTGTGTCTTTGAAGTTTTTAATTTTTTCCTTAATCCCTTCACCTTTTCCACCCAGCCACCCAACCCCTCTCCCCTCTGACAACTGTCAGTCTGTTCTCTATGAATCTGTTTCTATTGTTTGTTCTATCTACTATATTTTGTTCATTAGATTCCACATATAAGTGAAATCATATAGTACTTGCCTTTCTCTGACTGGCTTATTTCTCTTACCAAAATACTTACCAGGTTCATCCATGCTGTTGCAAAGGACAAGGTTTCCTCCTTTTTTATGGCTGCATAGTACTCCATTGCATAAATGTACCACAGCCTTTTAACCTAATCATCTACTGATGGCCACTCGGGCTGCTTCCAAATCTTAGCTATTGTAAATAACATTGCAATGAAAATAGGGGTGTATCTATTCTTTCAAATTAGTGTTTTGGGTTTCTTCAAATATATTCCCAGAAGATAAATTGCTGGGTCATAGGCAGTTCCATTTTTATTGAATAATTTAAAAAAATATGTTTTTAATTTATTGATTTTAGTGAGAGAGGTAGAAAGGGAGAGAGAGAAAGAGATAGAAACATTGAGCTGTTCCTGTATGTGCCCTGACCAGGAATCGAACCAACAACCTCTATGCTTCCAGATGATGCTCTTAACCAACTAATCCATCTGGCCAGGCCAATTTTAAATTTTTTTGAGGGAACTCCATACTGCCTTCCACAGTGACCACACCAATCTGTGTTCCCACTAACAGTGCAGGAGGGTTCTCTTTTTTACATATCCTCGCCAGGCACTTGCTTATTGTTTGTTTGTTTGTTTGTTTGTTTTTGACAGACAGAGAGTCTGAGAGAGAGACAGATAAGGACAGACAGACAGAAAGGGAGAGAGATGAGAAGAGTCAATTTTTTTGTTGCGGCACCTTAGTTGTTCAGTGATTGCTTTCTTATATGTGCTTTGACCAGGGGGCTGCAGCAGAGTGAGTGACCCCTTGCTCAAGCCAGCGACCTTGGGCTCAAGCTAGTAACCTTTGGGCTTAAGCCAGAGACCATGGGGTCATGTCTATGATCAGATGCTCAAGCCAGCGACCTCTCGCTCAAGCTGGTGAGCCCATGCTCAAGCTGGCAACCTTGGGGTTTCGAACCTGGGTCCTCTGCGTCCCAGTCCGATGCTCTATCCACTGTGCCACCACCTGGTCAGGCTGTTTGTTGACTTATTGGTGTTAGCCATTCTAACAGATATGAGCTGATATCTCTCATTGTGGTTGTAATTTGCATTTCTCTGATGATTAGTGACATTGAACATCTTTTCATTTGTCTATTGTCATTTGTGTGTCTTTTTTAATTCTTTACACCCCAACTTCTCCTGTTCTTGGTTAAGTCACTGGTAGCCAGAAATAAATTTAAGTACATGAAGGGGATTTCCTCTGTGGGGTGATCCATTTTATGAAATAAAACTTTTGTCACATAGGTCACCTTCGCATCATTGATTTGTTCTGTAAAATTCACATTAGGCCAGGCTCTATAAAATGAGAATGCAGGTGGGTATATTTTCCAGGAAAACATCAACAAATCTGCATTGGAACATGAGAGATCTGGATGACATGGCACAGTGGAGGGACCTTTCTAGGGGACACCAAATCCCCTCTCTTGAGTACAGGCCACCTTTTGGAAGTGATATCACAGGAGCTGCTTGTATCCTTGATGTGGATGTGAAGGACCATCCCCAGTACTGTAATGACCTTTCATTCAATTCAACAGATGTTTACCGAGTGTCCCCTGGTGCCAGGCTCTAAGGGGATCACAGTGGGAGCAGGCACTCCCTGACCTTGGCAGGATGAGGTCTCCATGGTGCCAGAGCAAGAGTCAGCTCACAGGACCCCCACCGGCCAGGTTGAAGAGAGGTCTGAGGAGAAACCATCAGTCCCTATCATCATTTTCACTGGCTCTCCCAAGGCCCAGGTTCCACTGCCGGCCCTAGAGAGCCAAACCCTGAGCTCTGCTCCAGGGGAGCTGACACCAGAGAAAAGAAAAACTCATTCACTCCCCAGGGTGACATAGTCACCACAGAGGAAGTGGTCTGAACTGGAACATGCACATGGTCCCCAGGGTCTTGTTAAAGGTGGGTTATGATTCAGGGGGTCGTGGTGGCACTGACCATCTGCATTTGCAACGTGCCCGGTGTTGCCCAGGCTGCTGGTCCTGAGCTGTGTGTTGAGAAGCCGGCGGGGGTGGGGGGGAGGCAGTGTGCAGTGGGGGGAGAGGGCGCAGTGAGCTGGCAGTGATCTTGAGATGCTGTACAAGGCAGGGGCTGCCCTGGGTCTTGAAGGACAGTCAGGATGGAGGCTGATGGTTGCTGATGCCAGGATGCTATCATGAGGGGGCACTGGAGGGGCAAATGGGGAGGGCCTGGCTGCACTTGCTCTGCACAGAAGGGGTTCCCACTCTCCTTCCATTCTCCGTGAAGCAGAAGCATGACTTGCCTTGACTCAGAGGGTACAATGCAGAGGATAAGGTACAAGCTCACCCTCACTTAATTCAACCAGATTCATCAGAGACGCTTGAGTCTGGCAGCAAAGCAGCGGGAAGGCGGTGGCCACTCAGCAACTTTGTGAGAGTTGGGAGGGCTTTTTCAGCCCAGCCAGTTCCTAACGGGTGGCCCAGAGTCCTTTGGGCAACCAGTGGGGCTGCACGTGCCATCCAAGGGCAAAGTTGGTGCCTTTAGAAATTTCTTTCTGGGGAAGCGATTAGCCAGCCAGACCTGTTGTCCCTTTGCGAGCAGCAAATTACCCAGGAAAGTGTAATTACCCATTTGCTTTGTTATTAGTGCTGAACTAAGAAGATTGAAGCAATCGCCCCTTTCATGGTATTTCAAAGCTTACTCACATGATGCATCCTGATATTAAACACAGAGACTTTTTTTTGAATTCAATTAAGTATTTACCTACTGTGACTCTTTATTCATTGCAAATTATCTCAGTAAATAATCTTCATCAAAAGTCAGAACCAATCCCCATTAGTTGTTTAGATTAATTAATGGGCCCCCTGGAGCCACCCAAATGAATTCAATCTGAACATTAACAACTTCACGTGGAGTTTCTCAGGTTAGCATTAAGACAATATTAAACCTGCAATAAGTCACATTTAAAATGTTAATTCAGAGAACCTCTCCATTTAGAGCATTTAATTAAATCCTTAAATAAACTGCGGGCTCAGTACCAGATGGGTCGGCGTTGTGACGGCAGCACCAAGCTGGCTCGGTGGAGATAACCAGGATATATAGAGTAATAAAATCTAATCTTGTTTCCAGCGGGAGATTCAGTGTATGTACACAACCCAAGCTCAAGTCGTAAGTTAATTACATTAACCCCACTGTACTCCAGGGTCTGAGCAGCCAGAGATGAAATTAGTCTTTTTTCCCCTATCATAAGATTCTTTTCAACTTCACTATATTAATTTTTAGCCAAATACGAACTCATAAGGAAAATTGAAGTTAATGTAACCAAAGATAAAGTAATGTGGCCTTAATATTCTGAAGGGATTACGGGGACCGTGAAAATACACTCTGCAAATGTCATTGACTTGGAATGGATTTATGGTGCATGGAGAGGGAATGAGGACGCCAAAAAGGGTCTTGTCTCTATCCAGCCCCTCCCCAGCTAGGGTTAATAAAAGAACTAATCTAGAAAATTCCATCCTTGGGGTCAGTCTCACAAGGGGAGTGGAAAGTGTGAAGAGAAGGGACATGTAGCCACTGGGAGAAGTCACTCCTTCCTCTTGGAGACAGGTCCAGCAGCCCTGTGACCTCCGCGTGCCCCTGAGTGGCCCATACATTTCCATGGATCAGCATCTTAATCTCTGGGTCCTGAGAGCATCCTCCTCCACAGGGAGGAACCAAAGCAAATCACTCTTCCCAGCCCCTCTCAGAATGCCCAGAGGGACCTCTGGGCCGCCACTTGCCGGCCCGGAGACCACTGGCAGCATCCCAAGTCATCAGTGATGTTTGGTCACCTGGTGACCAAAGATCTGGAACGAACCTACTTTTGAAGCTTAAAATGTATCAATTCTCAAACAGCTAAGCAAAAAGTTATTGGCATCTTCCGTTCAGCCCTGTGAACCTGACATTTATGAGTAGCTGCATCTCTTGGGACTCTCTGCCCACTATAGGAATGAGGAAACAAGGAAAACCCAAAACCTTTGTCTCAATACGATTTGTCTCAATACGATTCCAAGCACAGCAGCAGGAAATGTATCTAATTTCCAATACTTCATCCTAGGAAATGATTCTGTGGTGCCTGATGGGTTGTCAAACCCTGCACTCACCTTCACTTGACCTTCTTTGATTCGGTCTGCTGGATTTCCTTTTAGCTCCCTTCTCCCTCCTGACCTCTGCTGTTAGGTTTGTTGCTGAAGGATCTCACACTGAAGTGGCTGCTGGGTTTCGTGCGCCCATCAGCTGTAATCGATGGTGGCTGGTGAGAGCATGGTGTTAAGAAGGATTCTGAACCTGACTCCACTCTGCCTGGCATTGTGCAGGTCTGTGACATGGGACTAGGCACAGCAAAAGCCAGAGCTGCAGGATTATCATTGAAAGGCCACAGAAAGTCAGCATTCTAGCAGTTGGAGATGAAGAGTTTTAGCATCTTTAGTATCTATGTCCCAGTATCAGGGATTGGTCATCCCAGTTCAGGCCAAAGTGAACCCAGCAATCTCAGACCCCAGAGGGAACAGAAAACAGGGCACTCCACCTGCTTTGGGATGAACCCAGAACCATTCATTCCTCTGACCTGACTGGGCTGAGGGTTTCACAGGTACCTGGAAGGGGAGAGACTGGTTTAACCGCTGTGCCACCCCATCTGTTGTGTGGGGCTCAGGGTGTATGGACTCTCCCTGCAGTGAGCAGCCTGCAGCACTGTGTTCAGCCTTCTGTGCTGTTGCAGCACTTACATTGGACACACTCCCTTAGGTGGCCCTGCCCTGGTGCTGTCTCTGAATAGAGGTGACAGTTTTTAGTTACCCCATTACCTTTCCTTCTCCAGGGAGACTCGTTCCCTCTAGGAATATTCTAGCCTTCAGCAGCCTGTGCCTTCATCTCTGGCTGCAGAAGGTGCAGAGGGACCCCTCCTTGGTCACGTGAACACCTCAGCCTGCAGCCTGGGCAGCGCGTATATCAACCACACTCTCCTGCAGACAGCACACATGGGGCCAGGGAACCGGGGACCTACAAATCAGATATTTCCCAAGGGGCTATGCAGGTGCTGTGATGATGGGGGACTAGGGAGGGCAGTCCTATGAATATGGCAGAAGCATCTGGGCCTGAGCCCTGAACTGAACTATGGCAGGGATGGTGATGCAGTGATAGTCCTTTTCGCACTTTTTGGGGGTGGTCCCGGTGACTTTGATCTCACTGCCTGGTAGACCAGGCTGCATCTAGATTAGCTGTGACAAAAGGGAGCAAAGACCTAGGTGATGGTTTTTGTTTTGTTTTTGAAATACAGAAATGGCATACTTGTTTCTCCTCCTTTCTCCAAAGAGAACAGATGGGAAAAGTGTCCATCGCGAGGCAGGCTTGGGCTGGAGCTTGACAGATAATCCAGGCTTGTTCACACATGGTTCTCTCTGCTGCCTGTCCCCAGGACATGTCCTTTCTCACTGGCGAAGTACAGTGTGTCTGTAAAGTCATGGTGCACTTTTGACCGGTCACAGGAAAGCAACAAAAGATGATAGAAATGTGAAATCTGCACCAAATAAAAGGAAAACCCTCCCAGTTTCATACCTATTCAGTGCAGTTCGATGTGGGCTCCATTTGTTGCCCTACACACATCCAAACGATAGTGAAGTTCTTGCCACACACGGGTAAGGACATCTGGTGTAACAGAGTGAATAACGTCTGTGATTCTCTGTTTTAAGAGATTAATGTCATCGATACATTCAATGTACACATGTTGCTTCACATAACCCCAAAAGTAAAAGTCTAAGGGCGTCAGGTCCGGGGATCATGGTGGCCATGGCTTGACAGAACCCCTGCCTATCCACCGCCGGGGGAATGTTCTATCCAGAAACTCACAAACAATGGTGGCGCAGTGTGGAGGAGCACTGTCCTGTTGAAAGATGACACCTTCTGGAAATTATGGCACTGCATACAGTTCCAACATGTCAAGATAGGACTTTGTTGTCACAGACTGCTCCACAAAAAAAAATGGGCCTATCACCTTATCATGCATCAGGCCACACCACACGTTCCCTTTAGGGGTGTTACGTCGTACTCAACATAGGCATGGGGATGTTCGGCAGCCCGTATTTGGACGTTATGGCGATGAACATGTCCACAGATATGGAGCGTCGCCTCATCGCTAAACACAATCTTCTGCAAAAATCTTGCATCATTGTCGATCTCATGAAGCATATCTGTAGCAAACGTGCATTATATGGGTCTATCCGCCGGTTTGATAGTGTGCAACAGCCGCAATTTTTACCCCATAAAACAAGAGACGTTTCTTTAACACCTTATGAACTGAAGTCTTGCTTAGGTGTAATTGTCGAGCACACACACGCCAGATTTTTTAGGGCTCCTTAGGTAGCTATCCCGTATAGCCTCTACAGACTCGTCACTCACTGATGGCCTACCAGAACGGGGTTTCTCCATCAAACTGCCGGTTTCCTTCAACTGCTTATCTCACCGAGTAATGTTATTCCTATGTGGTGGTGCTTCATTATAAATGCGCCGATATTCACATTGCACTTTGGTCACGGATTCAAATTTAGCGAGCCGCAGAACACACTGAACTTTCCTCTGTACTGTCCACATCTCGACTGGCATGGCCGTGGGCTGCTCCGCTGTATACATGGTGTTACGTCATCATCTGCGCATGCGCACATGCTGCCACATCATCCTACAGAAACTGAGAGGGTTTTCCTTTTATTTGGTGCAGATTTCACATTTCTATCTTCTTTTGTTGCTTTCCTGTGACCGGTCAAAAGTGCACCATGACTTTACAGACACACTGTACTTCTTCTCTCGGACATTTTATGCTGTTGACAGTTCTATCCAAAGAAGTGTCCCCGGATCATTTAAAATACTCCCCCAGTACTTGTGCCTTAAACTCACCTTTCTGAAATGCAGCCATTCCTGGTCCCTAGCCTGGAAATGCTAGCTTTCTGAGCCATGAGAACCTCCTCCTGCAGAGGGGAACTGACACAAATGCACTCTGTGCCCTCAAAATCGTAGGCCAGCGCAGGTAAGATCTGATATCGCTCAGCAGTGTCGCAGCCTGTGCTTGGGTTTCAGAGTCAGCTCACCAAATAAACTTTCTGGGACATGTTCCCTCTGTGTAGAGTCCCAGTGGCTCTGAGGAGTGCGATGGGGAGGGCCCCAGGCTGTTTCAAGCTGTCTTCATACATAGCCAGCTTCAGGATTTAACTCAGAGCATGGACAGCTTTCACAGGCTTCTCCCTGCCTTCTTTCCGTAATCCAGCTGCGTGCTTCCCGGCAGGGGTCGCAGGGGAGGGGGACAGCCCACATCTGTCTCAGGTGGAGAATTTGGAGGAAGTAGGAGGGGAGAACTGGGGGCCGAGCTGCCAGCCCACAGGGCTCATGAGTCCCGAACTGTCTCTGGTGCTGTGGCTAGCACATGACTGTGGTGGTCTGGGACAGGCGGTGGTACCCAAGCCCAAGTGGATCTTTCTCACCAGCACATCTGTTAAGCATCAAAACAAGAACACTGTGTAACAGACCAACAAGGGCTGCACCAGGTGTCCCTCCTGGAGAAAACTCTTTCTGTCAAGTCTGGACTCCTCTGCTCCTAAGTAAACTGCATGCATTTCTTTAGGGCGACCAGTGAGCAGCCCTCTGTGGGGGCCAGGCAGTCAGTGACTTATAGGTTTCACTTCCTATCGGTGGAACAGGCACTCCCAGGGGGTCCGCAGCCCCGTGCGAACTTTAATCAGCAGCTGGGTTGGGCATTGGTGCTCTGGGCACCCTAGGATTGGAGACAGAGCCTGCGACTGGGGAGCGGGCCCAGGAGCAGGGTCCTCAAGGCCTGCGAGTGGGAGGTCAGGGCTGGGGTCAGGGCTCCGGGGTCAGGGGCACAGAGGTCACAGGAGTGCTGTGCCTACTCTGAGGAGCCAGAAGTCTGACCTCTTATGAGTGTAGAGCAAGCTGGGTCTGGAGAGGAAGAGTCCAAGGAACGAGGATAGTGCTCAAGGAATGAGGAGGAGGAGATTCTGTCTGGCTTGAGCAGAGGGTCACTGCAGCATAGTTTTGCATCAGAGAGGTGTACGAAGGTCAAAGACTGACCAGCCTACACTTTTCAGTCCTGTGGTCTTAACTTGGTGAGAAAGACTAGCATCCCTCTGACCCCCGGCCCTGATACTCAGCATCCCCCTCATTCTGAACCATTGGCTTTCAATAGCTCTCCCTTCTCTTCCCTGAACTAGTCCTATTTCCCTATGTCTGATCCCTGGCCTGCTTCATTCATTCATTCGTTCGTTCATTCATTCAAGGTCTATCAAGTGCCTCCTGCGACATGCTGCTGCTGACACACCCTGTTCAGCCCTGACACAAGCCCTGCCCCCGCACTGTGTAGACCCGGGCGCCCTTCCCCCTGCCCCCCTCACCTTTGCCCTGTAGATGCAACCACGTCCAACTGTTCTATAGAGATGCCTCCTGGTCTGGTCCAGTCCCCCGGAAGCACCCCGAGCACAGACCGCAAGACAGCACAGGTGCAGCAGATAGGACATGTGTGGACAGCATGAATGAGGCCACAAACAGGAGTGTGACCTTTCCTGCTCCCCCAAATCCAGAGGAATAAATACCACATTTCCCCATAGATAAGATGCTCCCATGTATAAGGTACACCTTAATTTGGGGGCCTGAAATTTGAAAAAAAATGTATTACATAAAGTTATTGAACTCACGTTTTTATTCATCATAAAAGTCAAACAACTCATCGCTGTCAAAACTCCCATCCATTAGTTTGTCCTCATCTGTGTCTGATGATAAATCACTGTTTTCACATATTGCCTTGTCCTTAGTTCTATCTATGGCATTTGAAATGCCACTCTTCTACAACCACTGTATAAGACACATCCAATTTTTAGATCCCAAATATTGATATTTTGAAAAAGGGTCTGTCTTAGACATGGGGACATACGGTGCATTTGGGGTACTCTGGGTTCTTTAACAGAGCAGCAGGCGATATTACAGGGGTAGGGAAAATAAAGCCAGATGCAGTCAGCTAGAGGCAGAAGCTAGCTCATGTTTTACTCTAAAGAAAGACAAGGAAGTGAGAAGGCCTTCCTTCTTTGCTGGTGACATGTCCTCAATTCAGGTGACAGCATGGCAGAGCTCCAGAATCTCCCTGTTACCTCGTTTGATGCTTTGTAGTAGAGGCATTTAAACCACAGATCATGGGGGTGGTCCCCCAGACCGTGCCCACTCACCTTTTGCACCACTGCGTTCTCTTGAAGGGATCCAGGGACTCGAGTCTCAGTGAAGCCACAGGAGCTTCTAAAGAGGGGCTCAGGGTACCTCCTTCGGAGAAGAGGGCTGGATGCCACTTGCCAGTTCTGTGATCTTAGTGGTTTCTGAATCCAGGTCTTCGCCTGATTAATGACAGGACCAGCCACCTCACAGGGCCGTATACGAGACAGAGACGAAACCCACTCAGCACTGGCTGAGCATGTATATGCAACCAACAGGCAACATTTCCCATTCTTAGTGGAATACTTACTTATAAAGGAGCAGCACCCACAGACCACAAGTGGAGGCCCCAGTGGGCTTGTGTAGAGGATGTCACCCCAGAGGACAACTTGGAGGTCCCTAAAGTCACAGGTGACCTACAGATAGTGACGGAGAGCAGGTGTGTGTCAGAGCCCTGGCGCGCCTGTAGCCCTGACCAGCTCGGGGGTGGGGCTGCTCGTTTTTCAGAATGACATCTGAGACATTTTGACACATTCATGAGGAAGGCCCTCCTTGACACTGGGACAGCCCTCACTTGGGGTCTCCTCTCCCTCCTTTGACTAATGGCTGACCTGATATCTTTCAGCGAGTGACCTTGTTGCAGCTGGTAATTCAAATATCTCTCAGTGTCAGAAATAATAAGCACCATGAGATGAGCAAGCAGAGCTTAAGTTGAGTGTAGATTAATGGGGTTTTAATATTTCTAATTTAATCACTCCTTCCTGTTGCACTGTGGGCAGCATGATGTATCAGCTAATTATTTTTTTTTTTAACCATGATGGGGATCTTTCTTAATCAATTTCATATTTAACATAAATGAAGGGAGGGCAGTGACTAATGACAGGAGAAATTTCACCAAACAGGCACAAGCAAGCAATCAGTTAAAATATGATGGGATGACTTTTATTTTCCTTTTCATGTAGCAAATTCTGCAGGGATGGGATAGGGCACAATTTTAAGTCTCTTTCATTGTGAAAAGCAGAAATACCTTGAAATTTTGAAAAATCTCTTGGTTGGACATTAGTAAGCACACCTGTGCTGTAATCTGAACCAATGAATACTATAGCTTGGGAAATAATGTGTCCTGATAAGGAGCATCTGAAACAATGTGTTCTGATAAGCAGAGTGGCATCTCATAGCTGCTACATTTTATAGGGAGCATAATATAGAATCGTGAAATTCGGAAATTCAAAATTTGTGCTGGGAAAATGTACACTTGGCCTTTGGTAACCACAGGTTGTACACCTGCCAATTCAACCAACAGATTAAAAAAATATTTTTTTAAATGTTACGTTGTTGCTGACATGTACTATGATGATTGGGTCTGTACTGAAGATGCACAGACTTTTTTTTCTTGTCATTAGTTCTTAACAATATAGTATAATAACTATTTACATAGTATCTACATTACATTAGGTATTATAAGTAACCTAGAGATTATTTAAATTATACAGGAGGATGTACATAAGTAATATGCAAATACTACCTGATTTTATTTATTTATTTTATTTAAGGGACTTGAACATCTGTGGATTTTGGTATTCGTGGGGGATCCTGGAACTGATCCCTCACAGATTCAGAGGGACAACTGTTGTTAAATGCTGGTGCTGCCTGTTCCTATGCCACCTTGGGCCTCAGTTTTCTCATTTTCCAAATGGGTGTGATAATGTCCCTTCCTTGGAACACTGGGAGGGTTCAGACACACATACAGTGCTTCACATGTATGTGCCCCAAGTCTAACTGATTTTCGTGACATTGGAAGGTGTGTCTTAGGCCCAAAAAACTGTTTGTTAGCAGGCATTTCCTGGAAAGCAGAGTCACGGAGTCAGGAGTGAGACTAAGCAGGAAGGAGGAAGCACAGGGAATGGTATCAGGCCAAGCCCACATTTTTTGGGATTTTTTTTTGGGGGGGCGATTTTTATCATACCCAAGAGTGGTCCCCTAAGGGGCTCAGGATCTGAGAACGTTTGACTTACTCCATCTGTCATAGGTAAGAGAGATAGAAATTCCTGGGCACTTCCAGCCTCCAGCAACCAGAAGACAACCCTTTTGGTGAGACCAGGCACCGTTCATTGAGTGTGCACAAAAATGCTGAAGGGACTCACGGTGATAGAGGTGAAAGCCGACACTGCTTGGGAGGTCTGCCAGTCGCTCCAGGTCACTTGGTGGTCATGAATAGGCACAGACTCCTGACCAGGGAAGGAAATGGTTGGGTCAGATGGGAACTTACACCCTAGGGGCCGCGGGTCCCTGAAGACCTAGGGTATGCTCTGTGCTCTATGCCATACCCCCAGAAAGGAGTCAAGGGGCCTCACCTAAGCATTTCTCATAACAGAGTTAACTGTGTTTGCTAGTGTTTCCATTCATTCATTCAACCATTGTTTAGTGCTGGGGTCCCCAAACATTTTACACAGGGGTTCAGTTCACTGCCCCTCAGACCGTTGGAGGGCCGGACTATAAAAAAAAACTATGAACAAATTCCTATGCACACTGCACATATCTTATTTTAAAGTAAAAAACAGGCCCTGGCCGGTTGGCTCAGCAGTAGAGCGTCGGCCTGGTGTGCAGGGGACCTGGGTTCGATTCCCGGCCAGGGCACCCTTTCCTCCTTCCTCTCTGTCTCTCTCTTCCCCTCCCGCAGCTGAGGCTCCATTGGAGCAAAGATGGCCCGGGCGCTGGGGATGGCTCCTTGGCCTCTGCCCCAGGCGCCAGAGTGGCTCTGGTCGCAGCAGAGCGATGCCCCGGAGGGGCAGAGCATCACCCCCTGGTGGGCAGAGCATCGCCCCTGGTGGGCGTGCCGGGTGGATCCCGGTTGGGCACATGCGGGAGTCTGTCTGACTGTCTCTCCCTGTTTCCAGCTTCAGAAAAATACAAAAAAAAATAATAATAATAAATAAAAAAATAAAGTAAAAAACAAAACGGGAACAAATACAATATTTAAAATAAAGAACAAGTAAATTTAAATCAACAAACTGACCAGTATTTTAATGGGAACTATGGGCCTGCTTTTGACTAATGAGATGGTCAATGTCCGGTTCCATACTTGTCACTGCTAGCCGTAACAAGTGATATGACGCGCTTCTGAAGCCATGACACGTGTGTCCGGTGTCACTGGAAGTAGTACTGTATGTGAGCAATGCTGCACTTTGTGGCATCTGCTTCTTGTGCTCCTCTCACTGACCACCAATGAAAGAGGTGCCCCTTCCAAAAGTGCAGCAGGGGCCAGATAAATGGCCTCAGGGGGCCGCATGTGGCCTGCGGGCCATAGTTTGGGGACCCCTGGTTTAGTGGGTGCCTGTGCTAGCCAGTGACTATTCTAGGCACAAAGTACAAAATGAGCAAGGATCAGAAACATTCTGGAGAGGAAATGGGCAACAGTAGCAACTCCTTGGATACAGTATATCTTATAGGGTGGACGTTTCTTTTTTTTTTTTTTTTTTTTAATTTATTTTATTTTACTTATTCATTTTAGAGAGGAGAGAGAGAGGAGAGAGAGACAGGGGGGAGGAGCTGGAAGCATCAACTCCCATATGTGCCTTGACCAGGCAAGCCCAGGGTTTCGAACCGGCGACCTCAGCATTTCCAGGTCGACGCTTTATCCACTGCGGGGTGGACGTTTCCATGTGTGAAAATAGAGCAGAGACCAGCAGAAAGGGTGGGGATGAAATGCAGTGTGGAAAAAGGTGTCCAGGAGAGCCTAACCAAGGGGGTTTGAGCAAAAACAGAAGGAGAGGAGGGAGTTGTCATGGAGTATTTTAGAGAAGAATGTTCAAGGCAGTGGGACAGCCAGTGCCAGGGCTCCAACGCAGGAGCCTGTTTGGCCTGTGGAAGACAGAGGGGCTGCTGTGGTCACAGTGAGGGGCTCAGGGCTGAATGCCGCGGGCGCGGCTCCTAATAACGGTGGTGCGGAATTAAGGGAACACACTTATCAAAACAAAAACTATGGGACCAGGAGGACTCTTCTACATGCCTGGCAGTATCCGAGGGCCCCATAGCCCCAGTTCGCTTTATTATATAGCCATATGCAAATCAAGGACCTTTATACAAAGTTGCACATCCAAGGCTAAGATAGGAACTCTCCCAAGGCAAAAACAGGATACATTAGTGAAATCTACCAACATCTGAAACAGTCAGAGTCAGAGGAAGGGCATGTATATTGCTTCCAGCAACCCAAGGAAGCAGTAGAGTGGGTGCAAATACTCAGCATCATAGCCAAATATGGAGATAGGGGGGGAGAACTTAGCCTTTTGCTAAGCCTTGAATCTACAATGGCTTTTTGCCATTTAAGGTCCACAACAGCTGAGGGCCTGGTGAGTGGGCGGGACTGGGAGAGGCTTTCCCTCTGAGTGGGTGGGCAGACATTGTCTGATTGTGTGCTAAAACTCCGGATGCCACATTGCAGAACATTCTATGGGGTCCTGGGCTGAAGCAAGGAGACATGCAAGAGGCTTACGGAAGAATCCTAGTGGGAGACAAGGTGGTTGGAGGTGTCAGAGATGAAAGGCCTGTCTCAAAGGTGAAGCTGGCAGTCTTCACCGACATTGGATGGGGGTGTGAGGGATAGAGGGGAGCCAAGGAAAAGTACACATCTTTTGGCCAAAGCAGGCGGAGGACTGGAGCTGCTGGCAGCCTCAGGTAGGGCAGGTTGGGGCACAGCTGTGGAACGCGGGTAAAGTAGCAGTTCGGACATGTTGAGTCTAACACAGCCATCAGACATCTGATTGAAAGTGTTGAGGGCACAGCAGATATGTGAGTCTGGAGTTTGGGGCAGGGAACACGCTGGAGATGGACAACTTGGTGATTGTGGGTTTAATTCTAGGGAAAGGGGATTGTGTCTTGGACTCAGATCTGCTGGGCCCGGGGGGCCTGGACTTCACAGCTGAGAAGCCCTGAGCCCATTTTCTCAAGAGGAGGGAAAGACATTGGGGTGTGATGAGGAAGGGAGGGGCCTGAGCAGCAGAGATGACAAATAAATTGAGGCTGTTACCACCAGGCCATCAGCTCGTGAGCCACACCCCTCATCAGATAGCAATAGTGAACGCATGCATGGCATTAACAATGTTTTAAAAATAGAATTCTCTCATATAATTTTAGCCTTCTGAATTCAACATTATTCATCTTCTCTTCCCAACAGGAACTGAGCGATGTGTTTGCCCAGGAACACAGGCCGTGTGTGGCCAAGCCTGGTGAGTGCCTCTGCCCACCTCCCTCCTCTCACCAGACGTGGACCTGGCAGAGGGCAGAGCTCACCCCTTGTTCCTTTCTGTCCTGGGAGCTGATGGCTTGTTTCCAGTTTGACCTTAGAAGTTTTATATAAATGTCGTCTTGTGTTTAATTTTCTTTGTTTGGGAAGGTCAATTAAAGGTCTCAAAATAATTCTATTAAAACTCTGTCTCCTGAGTGAGTGGTGGAGGCCAAGTTATAAAACTTTACAAGGGGAAGCAAACATGTGCCTAGAAACCCCTTCCTCCACCTCCAGGAGACCCAGAGGGAGAGGCCGCCGCCGCTCTGCCGCTTTCTTTTGTGTCCTTGTGTCCTTTGTGCTGGAAGACAGTCCACACAACGGGGCAGGGGGGCTTGTCTGTCGCCATCCCCACTTGAAAATACCTCTTCTCATCTGGAACCCAGGCCCCTCTTCATCCGCCATGGGGGGGGGGCTGGTGCCTGGTGGGGAGGGGCAGTGCAGTCTCTGTTCCCTCTTCCCACGTGCTCACAAAACTCAGAGGGGATTTGTTCCTGAACATTTCTCTCCCTTGGTTTTCAAACCATTTCTGTTTCAAGGAAATTGAATCCATGTGTGTTTGGATTAATTGCTTAACTCTTACAAATGTTGTTTTGTAAGAGCAATTTGAGGTCCAAGTTTCTTTCCACCCTTTCCATGGGGCCTCAACAGGGGGATCTGAGCCTGCCCACTTGGCCCAGTGCTGTGCTCACAGCTGGATGGGGTGAATGAAAAGTCAGCAGCCTCAGGGGTGTTCAGTTCACCCCCAAGTCAGACGGGCGTACCAGTCTCACCCTGTAGCACAGGAAGTTTTCAGCGTCCTGCTGGGTTTGCGGGCTTTGGAGAACACAGAGGGACACCTTCTGTGCCCTTATGTTTAATTTGAGACTCCCCCACTTCCTCGGTCTGATTTCTAGAGTTCAGCTGCTTCTCTGATAGTTTAAATTGCAGTGCAAGGGATTCAAGGACCCTGAAAGGGTGAGTTTAGCCCAGGAAGCGCTGCTGAGGGATGTCATGCTTTCTGCCCTTGAAATTGTCCCGACATTTGGTCATTCTTGGATGGCATGGCCTCTATTGTAGTGGGAAGAAGAATGCATCTTCTTGACCTGGGGCTAGGAGGTGAATGCTCAGCCTAGAAGGCCTCCTTTAGCTAACATCCCCAAGTCTCAGTTTCCCTAGCTGTTAAATGGAAATAATCTCAGCCCTCAGAATTGTTCTATGAGCCAGTGTAAGATTCATGATTCCTGGGGCTCCCAGACCTCAGGCAAACAGGTGTCTGCAACCTTCCAGGGATGCCTTGCTCAAGCTCTGCCTCCCTTCCTCATGGGCCATCATGGCTTGCCGTGACCAGCTCAGCAATGGGCGTGCACGAAAGGAAGGCACTGCACAACTTAAGAAACAACACACAAAACACAACATACAGAAAAGCTGGGTACAGGGGACTCCCAGCCTCTAGGACTGAGAGCCCAGCTCTCTGCAACCTCATCATGTTTATCAGTCTCTGCTCATCAAGCAAATTAGCAGAGCCTGGGTCAAATTAGTCTAGAATAGATTTGGGTGCAGAGAAAGATAATTTTTTTTAAAGATTTTATTTATTCACTTGACAGAGGAGAGAGAGAGAGAGAGAGAAGGAAGACACAAGGGGGCTGGAGCAGGAAGCATCAACTTCCATATGTGCCTTGACCGGGTAAGCCCAGGATTTTGAACCCATGACCTCAGCTTTCCAGGTCGATGCTTTATCTACTGCATCACCACAGGTCAGACCCAGAGAAAGATAATTAATACCTCTCAGGTATGCAGGAAAAGGCTATAAGGATCAGCTGCTTCCTTTAAGCAGTCAGAGCTTGCCAGGTTAGCGTTCTGCCCCCACACTTGGCATTCCAAAGTCCGCACCAAAGACTTGTCTCAGGACAACAGTCTGATTCCCCGGCCATTTTACTACAATGGCTCCTCCTTCTGTCTGGCCTCCTTATTCATTCCACTCATCCCTCATTCATCCAGCCCCACCCAGGCTCCAACACCTTTCTTGATGACTTCACTGGAGCCCCTTTTATTTCATAGTTACCACTGTAAACCACAAAGTTGGCACCTGATTGTTTCCTTTTAACTTCTTGCATGCACTGTCTTTCCAACAAGAAGACCAGCCACCCTCTCTCCCTAACACCTGCCCCCATATACACTCAACAGAGGGCCCAGACAATAGCCCTTGCTTATTAAATTCCTCTTGATTCACTGCAGGGGAAAGATCAATGTGAGGTGTGATGGTGACACTGGTTTGCCCTAGGGTTCAAAGTTCTGACCATAAGAAGGTAAATGTGAATAATTTCTTCTAACAACTTGGCACAAGTTCGCAGGCTTCAGTGTTCATCATTGTCTCAATTTCCCCTCAGCAATTGGGCTAGGACTTTGCTTTAAGCAAGGAAGATGTCCTGTTGGGGCCAACAGGAATGAAGCAAGAGTATCTCCTGTCCCCTGGCTTCTGAGCAACTTTGAATCTATGACACATTCACCAGGTCATGTGTGATGACATGTGCAAAATTATTCTGACACTGACTACACAGAGTTAGCAAGACCTCCCAGGGTAAGGGCTCAATCCTACAAGACTGCTTGCACTTCAGACACTTGCCACAGTCTCAAGGGTCTACAGACTACCCAGAATTCTGACCATCTGGCTACAAATAGGAGATTTGTCCCCCTCAGTTTCAATAATTCACTAGAACAACTTACAGAACTCAGCAAAGTGCTACATTTATGATTACAATTTTTTTTTTTTTAATAACAGATACAAATCAGAACCAACCTCAAGGAGAAACATATCAGGTGAAGTCTGAGAGGGTCCCCAACTGCAAAGCTTTTATGTCCTCAGGACATGTCATATTGATGCAATTACTGACCAGGAAGCTCAATTGTGCTTCTGTGTTCAGAGTTTCTATTAGGGGTCTTATTACTTAAGTATGAGTGATCCATCTCCCCCCAGGCACAAGGTTGATCTCTCTTGCACGGGCTGTCCTCCAAGGTTCAGCTCCTTAGCATAGACTATCAGGAACCCTCACGAATAACAAAGGCAGTTATTACTCAGAAAATTCCAAGGATTTAGAGGTGGCCTCCCAGTAACAAAGTAACAATGCCCAACCATTATATAACAATTATACAACAATACACCTGATACATACGCAGGTGATCTGCTATTACTACCCCTTGTTGTTATGTGTCCTGAGCCACCCAGCTGAAGCAGGAACCAAGTACCATTCAGAAACAATAAAGGAAACCTTGCATTGGGGCCACTTCTATGGCCAAATTCTGGTTTCTGAAAGAGGTTAGAGCCCAAGTTCATGTGGCCATGAAGACATCTTTAAGTATATATATAATTTTCTAAAACATAAGATTCCCTGAGACCTCCCTGACAAAGTTGCATTGTACTCTGCTTCTGGATTATAAGGCATGGGGCCCCTTCCTTGACTCTGACAACTGAGGACCTCCATTTCAGTGGGATGAGGACAGGCAGTGTCTGTCAATGCTCATCTTTTTCTATGTCCTGCAGTAAGGATGGGACAGGTAACTGGCCACAGTCACTTTGGGTTTTCAGTTACCCTTAGTTCCCTCTCTGCAGCCCTTGATATACTCACAGCCTGTGATGAGGTCACCCCTTGGCCATCTCTTTTCCGGGTCCAGCTGACATCATCTCTTTATCGTCTTGCCTGTCCTCAAACCCTTCACTTTCTGGGCACTCTCCCCTGCATGTGCTCATGTCCTTCTTGAACTGGGCTGTACAGGACTTAAAGCTGCATTCCAGCTGCCACCTGCCCAGCAGCACGGAGTTCTCATGTGCTGGTTCCGTAACTTTTTCCATGCAACCCAGGCTGTGCTGGCTTCTCACCCCTTCCATGACCCTCTGCGAAGTTTGCCACTTTCTTCACGGTCAGCAACTTCCCACATGAGCACCCTTCTGTCCAGTCAGGGCTCCTCCAGGCTTGTAACAATGCCATCATGATCTGTGGCAATGTTTGGCCCACCGGTTTTGGCACAGAGTGGCATCTCATTTAGTTAATTTTGAATCTTTACTCTGTCATCATTTGATTTGAGCCTCCCTCCCGGGTTCCTGCTATTTACAAGTTTTTAAAGCACACTCCTGCTCTATTCCAAAGCACTGACAAACACCAGGACAGAGCAGAGCCCTGTGGCCCTCCTTCCAGGAGATTATGGACACTGACCTGGTGTCCAGTGAGCTATTAATTCCTCTAATTGTTCTATCCTCTAGGATTTGTCTGGAATTTACAAATGTTTATGCAATTCAGTTGAAACATTCTTTGATTCCATCCATCTGACAACATGGAAGGTGGAAATCAGATTTGTGCGGTGTATTTTAGTCTTAGAGAATTTTCAGTTGTGGTTGACCTCACCTGATGCATGCACGAACCAGCTCTACAATGGTCTTACCCTTTGCTAAAGATCTATATCACACTACTAGCCCTTGTTTGTAGAATTTTATTTTGCTATTTTCCTTTTTGAAAAATCAGGTCAGGAGTGGTTCATGGCAGTTTTTCAATACCTCCCTGGCCCGCCATAATTTCTCAGGTGTTACCTGAAGGAGCTCTGAGATGATGACTGCTGGCCCCTTAAACACCCTGGGATGCAATTCATCAGGGCCTGGGAAAGAACTCATTGATAGCAGCTCAGGTAGCTACTTTTTCCTCACACATATATCTGCAATTCAGTTCCTTCTTTGCTTTTAACTCAGCGACAGTTTCCGAGCTCCTGAAGCATGCCTGGTGTTCCACCCTGTTTTAACCCTTCCAGTTTGAAGATCACCCTCTTCCTGGACCAGGCAGAAACAAGATGAGAATCCAGCTTTTTTTGTTTTATCTGTCTGCTTGAGCAGGGACCAGGGGTGTCCTTGATCAACCTTGAACTGAAGGTTGCTTTTATTTTTGTGGATTGTGCTTTTCTTGTTACCTCTTTTCTCTAAGATTTTTGCCTATGTTTTTTTCCCCCTAAAAATGTTATAGTTTTACATTTTACATCCAAATCCATATTCATTCTGAGTTAATTTTTGAATAAAGTGTAATAGAGGTTCATTTTTTTGTCTATGAATGTCCACTCATTCTAGTGACATTGGTTGGAAAGGCTCTTCCCCTTATTAACTGATTTTGGCACCTTAGTCAATAATCAGTTGGGAAAATTTTTTTGCATCTATTTCTGGAGCTCTGTCCTCTTCCACTGGCCTATGCGTCTGATCTTCCACCGGAATCTACAGCCTTGATTTCTGCAGATAAGAAGTCTTGAAATAAAGTCAAGTTATTTCTCTCACTTTGTTTTCTGAATTGTTTTGGCTACTCTGGTTCCTCTACCTTTTCATTTAAATTTTAGAATAATCTTGTCTATAGCTACAAAAAGTCTTGCTGGGGTTTTTGTAGGAATTACATTGAGCTGGTGTATCAGTTTGGGAAGAACTGACATCTTTACTGAAACTTTCAATCCAGGAGGATGATATATCTCTCTGTTTATTTAGGTTTTCTTTTCTTTTCCTTCCTTCCTTCCTTCCTTCCTTCCTTCCTTCCTTCCTTCCTTCCTTCCTCCCTCCCTCCCTCCCTCCCTCCCTCCCTCCCCCACCTTCCTTCCTTCCTTTCTTCCTTCCTTTGATCAGTGTACTCTGCAGCATATAAGTTCTATATGTGGTTTGTTAAATTCACACTTAAGTATTTCTCTTTCTTTTTTTTTTTTGAGTGGTTATAAAAGGTGTCATTTTTAAATTTTGGTGTCCTTTTGTTTATTGCTGGTATGTGTAACTATTATAAATTTGTGTGTGTTTATTTTGTGTCTCTGTCACTTATTAGTTCCAAGAAGGTTTTTTGTTTGAACTCCTTGGGGCTTATTTATTTTTTTGACAGAGACAGAGAGAGAGTCAGAGAGAGGGACAGATGGGGACAGACAGACAGGAAGGGAGAGAGATGAGAAGCATCAATTTTTTTTGCGGCACCTTAGTTGTTCAGTGATTGCTTTCTCATATGTGCCTTGACCGGGGGGCTACAGCAGAGTGAATGACCCCTTGCTCGAGCCAGTAACCTTGGGCTCAAGCCAGCAACCTTTGGGCTTAAGCTAGCAACCATGAGGTCACATATATGATCCCATGCTCAAGCCAGCAACCCTGTGCTTAAGTGGTGAGCCCATGCTCAAGCAGATGAACCCGTGCTCAAGCCGGTGACCTCAGGGTTTTGAACCTGGGTCTTCCGCGTCCCAGTTTGACGCTCTATCCACTGCACCACTGCCTGGTCAGGCTCCTTGGGATATTTAAAAAATATTTATTTTATTGATTTTAGAGAGAGGAAGGGAGAGACTGAGAGAAAGACAAGAACATCTAGCTGTCCCTGTATGTGCCCTGACAAGGAATTGAACAGCAACCTCTGTGTGTTGGGATGATGCTCTAACCAACCAAGCTATCTGGCTAGGGTGAACTTCTTGGGATTTTTTAAGTAGACAAAGGAAACCCCAAGAGTGAATTGGTTGGTGGGGGGGAGGCATGTACACATGGCTGAAACATGGGCTTATTGACAGAATCCTTCTACTGCGGCTGGGGTGGAGAGTGGCCTCAGCTCTGCCACCCAGGCCAAGTGTGGAAAGATTGTTAAGTTGGTCTAAGGAATAGTTTGGTGCTCCAGGCTCTCTGCTCAGCTCTTTGGAATTTGTGGCTTTTCTCTTAGTTTCCAGGCCAAAGTTGCAGATGATAGTGTTGGTGGTGATGGTGGTAGTGTGTGTGTGTATGTGTGTGTGTGTGTGTGTGTGTGTTCTAACTTCTATGTGAAGAGCAGAAAAGATTCATCTGACCTTGGCTAGAACAGAGAAGGACCAGAGTCCAGCTGAAGTTTTCCATTGCCCCAGATCCAGAGATATGTGAGGGGTGGGTCTGGGTAAGTAGAGACATCATGTCACAAAACCAGGCATCTCCAAGGATGTTCCTTCTCTGACCTGAGGTCTTCTCCCGCAGTGGTCCCAAATTACTTCATGTGTGTATTCATGTTTTCAAAGGGGACTCTTTAAGGCCAGAGCCCCAGCAGAGACTAGGGACCATCTTTGGCACACTCAGCTCCTGCCACATGGAGGCCACCCCTCATCTGATGGGTGAGCTGGTCCTGGGTGTAGAAAGAGGGCAGAGATGAGATTTGTGGCCAGTGAAACAGCCACCCACTTGTTCTTTTTTTAGGAGTGTCTGAAGATTTCCATAGACCCCTAGGAAAATGTCCAACTGCCCCTGTAGCATATCTGTAGACCTCTGTTTAGGATAATTCTATTGATAATCACTAATGGCAATTGACCACTAGGTGGCTGTTCTCCTGCTACAAACCTACTAGGTGTTATTAGTTATCCCCATGTGGACACAAGGTGTCCAGATAGTTGGTCAAACATTATGATTTGATATTGTGAGAATATTTCTGGATCAGATTATCATTTTAATGGTTAGACTGAGTAAAGCAGATTGTACTCCATAAAGTGAGTGGGCCTCATCCAATCAGTTGAAGGCCTGAATAGAACAAAAAAATGATTCTCCTCAGAGGAAGAGGGAATACTCCTGCCTGATGTTTTTCAGACTAGGACATCAGCTCTTGTCCTACAGCAGCTTCTGGCCTTTAGACTTGAACTAGGACATCCATGCTGCAGATTTTGGACTTTTTAGCTTCCATAATGGCATAAGCTAATTTCTTATAATTCATGTCTTTATATATAGAACCAATAGGATATATATGTATATAATACAAACTAATACACACAGCAAGGCTTAATACAACAGAAATCTATTCTCTCAAAAGTTTGGAGGCCAGAAGTCTGATATTGAGATGCCAGACTGTGCTCTCTGGAGGTTCTGGGGGAGAACCTGCCGAGTCCTAGGCTTCTGGTCACCAGCGATCCCTGGCTCATGGCCACAACTTCCCTCCATGTAGCCTTCTCTGTGTCCGAGTCTCAAACCTTTATCTGCTTTTCTCTTATAAGAACACTTGTAATTAGATGTAGCCCCCCACGCCCACCTTGAAAACCCTGAGATCCTAACTGAAATTCTATCTGCAAAGAATTTTTTTCACAAATAGGGTAACAGTCAAAGATTTCAGGGTTAGGATGTGGACATATTTTGGGGGGAGGGGTGGGGTCCACGGCAGGTCCTAGACTCCTGGAGTTTGCAGCTGGTCCCTCTCTCCGTGTCCCTCCTTGGCTCTCCCTGTTGGCTGTTCAGCAGCCCCCATTCTTCTCCTGGGATGACACCCTACTTGGTACCCTCTCTAAGCAGTGGCCCATTTCCTCACATCTTCCAATAAAACTGACATGCTTTTCATCTTATCTCTCCTTGTGCTGACAAGTCATTCTGTTCTCTTAGAAAGAGTAACCATGTTGTGTGTATTTCAAACAGTGCTTGAGATCTAGGAAAGACATCATTGGGGTTGAAACTTGGCTCAGAAACGTATGAGCAGCATATTCAAAGTCAAATCCTTTCATGTCCCCCAGTCTTCTCCCTCCCATCTAGAATGGGGAGATAATCAGACCCTGAGCCCTTCTGACTAAAATAATAGTCTCTGAAACGTACTTCCTTGCACCCCAAACTCTGGCAATCTCCTTCTACTGATAATAGACTTAATTATTTAAATTAAATTTGTTAGAGGCCTGATGTTTAATTTAAAAATCCTAATCACTTATTAATATTTAATCAACAATAAAATTTAATATCTATTAACTTGGTTCAAATATGTAAACTATTTAAGTTTTTAACTCAATGCCTATTTAAAAAAATGAAACAGGAATTTTTCCTTATTCCTTAGAGTGGAGGCCCCCTGTCCTCAGTGAGAAGACTATGAGAAGTGAGTACCCGTGTCCCCCAGCCAGCTGCGTGGAGAGGAGGAAGAACAGGAGGAGGTCCATGGTCAACCCTCACTCCCCCTAGTCCCTGGGGAGCTGAGGCTCAAAGGCTGTCTAACTTTGTAGCATCACTGACTAATACATGACAAGTGGATTCATCACCTGCTGGGCCTCTCAGTGTAGCTGCTGCAAAGTAGGCGACCTCACCCCAAGGCCAGGGGAGGAGGAGGCTGTCTCAAGAATGAGGCTTATTGGGAAATCAAACTGCATGTGAATAGCTGCATGGTGTTTTTTATTCAAATGTGAATTAGCATAGATATAAGGCACAGGTCTGGTTATATTGGCAATTAGTTACCAATGAGGCTTTGGAAAGCCACGCTGTCCCTGCAATTCTGACACAGAGATTTCTGACAAGTACACTGTAGCCCTCCCAAAAGCGGTCATGCTCACGTGGTCCTTGAGTAGGAGAGGGTTCCTGTGTCTCCCAAAAGTAATACATTTACATTTGACCCCATGCTATGCAACAACCTACAGGGACTGGTACTAATAAGGTGACCAGTCGTCCTCCTTTAGGGAGGACAGTCCTTTTTTTTAAGTTCTGCCCTCCCTTGAAAAGTGTCCTCCTACATGTCCTCCTTTGTGATATTGGAAGACTAATCTGTAAATGCCTATATTTAATCGATGCAGAGTCGATCCATTGGGTGTTATGTGATGTGTTTATATCAAAATGAATACTTTTTTCTTATAATTATTATTAAAAATGAATAGGCATGTAAGCATAATTACAATATAAAACATTACAAATGTTTTTATTATGCATTTATCATATAGTGTATTATGGTTGCAATGAACAAAATGTTTTTTAAATTTATTATATTGTTTTCTTCTATTTATTTCTGTCCTTCTTTTCATAGTAAACAAGTTGGTCACCTTAGTGCTAGCCAAGTCGCACACTAGGAGGGAATCATTTGGGGCTAGTCAGTCCTGTGGGCTCCTAGGGAGAGGGCTCTGTAGCCTCTATTTGGGTCAGAGGGTTAAGGCAAACAGGAAGGTGCACCCTTCACTCCCTTGCCTTTAAGTATGCCCGAGGTTTTCCTGGTCATTCCGTCTGCAGAGGAAGAGTGAGGCTGCCTGGATAGAGGCACCTGGAATCCTGGACAGGACAGGGCCACCAGGCCAGGTAACATCCATCCTGACATGTTGAGTCACCTGTGGCTAAGCAAGGGATAGCTGCCCCAGGACGTCCTGTCGTCCAGCAGGCCTGGCCTGGGATGATTCACATGATTGTCTCATTTTGCTGCATGCACGTCAGCTTCCGGCTCTGGACTGGGAGCCGTCCCTCTCTGCTCAGGGCATCTGCCACCCCTGGCTGTCAGTGCACTCCCTGGCACACACTCGGTACTCAGTGTTTCGAGGGGAGGATAGAGAAGAGAGTGGCAGAGAAGAGAGACTTAGGATCTAGAGGCAGGAGCCCGCAGCCTCCAAACCTTGGGAGGAATAAGAACTCACTAATGGTGGGACCTGAAAAATGGGGGTCTTCTTTATCGCAGCTTTCCTGGAAGGGTTGTTGCTGGGAGACCCCATCCTGCATCCCCTTCCAATCCAGATGCAGGGTCCAATACCTCTCTCAGGCAACCTCCCCTCATAGTCAGGGAGGGAGCACCAGGCCCTGGGGCCAGCGCTGCTCCTCCCACTGGCCCTCCGCCTCCTGTGACTGCCCTGTGGCCCTGATGCAGGCTGAGGCATTGCAGGCAGTTGTAAATGGGGACAAGGAGCATTTCTGATCTCATTTTCCAGTATTTCAGCTGTGCCATAATCTATTTACCACACAATTTGTGTCACTTTGATAAGCGGCTGCTCCAAGCCTGCATTTATTCAAATCAAGAGCGGGGACAGCTTTCAAGTCTCTCAAGAATTGTAATAAATGTTTGAAATTAGCCATTACGGTGTTTGCCATGGTTCACATCACACACTACATCTTGGTGACAAACAATCACACCTCGTACCTGTTCTTTGTGGCAATGGTGGTGAAGGCCTGGCTCTGAAGTTCCCATGCCCAGGAGCCTGGGCAGGATGGCGGGGATGGGGGGACGAGGGAGCTCCCCTGCGGCAGTGCAGCCAGTCTGGCTGCAGCTCAGCCCACAGCTTGCTCTTTTAGGCTGAGATTTCATACTTAGAAAGGAGCAAAATGGCCAAGGAGCAACTTACTCATCCCTTCCTCTCCAGTGCTCCCCCCACACAAACCACCAGCTTTTATTTCTGTCCAGGTGCTGAGGCCTTCCCTCCACCCTCACCCTTGCCAGTCTAAGGCGCCATCTGAGGACATTGTAACTTTGCAGCTGGTTTACTGTTTCCTTGTGTAATTTTTTTGTAGCTGTGGGAAGCAACCTTGGCTTTAAGTATGACACCTTCTCAGAGGCTCAAGTTCAGCATAGCTTTGAGCTGGGGAAGGGGGAAGGAGGGTCAAAGATCATCAGCGAGATTGATCAGGAACCAGGTGTGGAAAGGGGCCTCCCAGAACCTGTTCCTGCCTCCTTGGTACGTTGGGGGACACACTCTGAGTGACACGGGGAGAGGCTGATCAGAGTATGGAAACCATTAGCATTACAGATGCCCTGGTTTGGTACTGGGAGGGCAGAGGTGGGAATATATATACTGCTCACAAAAATTAGGGGATATTTAAAAATGAATATGAAGCAATAAAATATCCCCTGATTTTTGTGAGCAGCATATTTTCTGACTGATTAGGAAACTTTCCTTCTGATTGAGTCTAAGAGCTCATGGTGCCCCCTCTGAGTGCCCTTAGAACTCCATATGCCACCTGCTTTGGGTACCGTCCTGCTGGCTGGGTCCAGGTTGGGCCCATGAGGAGCTGAGTAAGCAGGGACAGCAGACCCACTGGAGAAGGACAGACACAGGGACGAGGGTCTTGGGGCACACGAGGGAGGTGGTGCTGCTGCTCGGGGACAGGTTTTTATTCCTGGGGAAATGCATCTGAATTTGGTTCAAAGGCTGGTGACAGGAAGTCCTTATGTTCTACAAACAGTATGGAAAGCAGGCATTCATTGCCTTGGAGTAAGGGTTGCAGCAGTGACCTCAAGTTCATGGGTCTAACTGGCATTGTTGGCGAGAGGTATGTGTGGGTGTGCCTGGGAGTGAGTCAGGGGGACAGACAGACAGACAGAAACTGGTAAATGAAATATCAGAGAGAGAGCTGAGCTGTCCAGTCTTCTGTGTTTCTCAATTGAAGGTCTTTCTGAGAGACGCAAACAGTGAAAAAGGCTTTTTCTTACCATAGTTTTACACATAAAAAAGGGAAACAAAAATTTTTGGTCTGATTTTAAAAACAATATATTCTCATTGCAGAAAATTTGGCAAATATGGAAGAGAATGGACACAAAAATATTCTTTTTTTTTTTTTTTAAATAAATTTTTATTAATGGTAATGGGATGACATTAATAAATCAGGGTACATATATTCAAAGAAAACATGTCTAGGTTATTTTGTCATTAAATTATGTTGCGTACCCCTCGCCCAAAGTCAGATTGTCCTCCTCCACCCTCTATCTAGTTCTCTGTGCCCCTCCCCCTCCCCCTAACTCTCTCCTTCCCTCCCTCCCATGTCCTCCCTCTCCCCACCCCTGGTAACCACCACACTCTTGTCCATGTCTCTTAGTCTCATTTTTATGTTCCACCAATGTATGGAATCATGTAGTTCTTGTTTTTTTCTGATTTACTTATTTCACTCCTTATAATGTTATCAAGATCCCACCATTTTGCTGTAAATGATCTGATGTCATCATTTCTTATGGCTGAGTAGTATTCCATAGTGTATATGTGCCACATCTTCTTTATCCAGTCTTCTATTGAAGGGCTTTTTGGTTGTTTCCATGTCTTGGCCACTGTGAACAGTGCTGCAATGAACATGGGGCTACATGTGTCTTCACGTATCAATGTTTCTGAGGTTTTGGGGTATATACCCAGTAGAGGGATTGCTGGGTCATAAGGTAGTTCTATTTGCAGTTTTTTGAGGAACCACCATACTTTCCTCCATAATGGTTGTACTACTTTACAGTCCCACCAACAGTGAATGAGGGTTCCTTTTTCTCCACAGCCTCTCCAACATTTGCTATTACCCGTCTTGTTGATAATAGCTAATCTAACAGGGGTGAGGTGGTATCTCATTGTAGTTTTGATTTGCATTTCTCTAATAACTAATGAAGCTGAGCATCTTTTCATATATCTGTTGGCCATTTGTATCTCTTCCTGGGAGAAGTGTCTGTTCATGTCCTCTTCCCATTTTTTTATGGGATTGTTTGTTTGTTTGTTGTTGAGTTTTATGAGTTCTTTGTAAATTTTGGATATTAGGCCCTTATCTGAGCTGTTGTTTGAAAATATCATTTCCCATTTAGTTGGCTGTCTGTTTATTTTTATATCAGTTTCTCTTGCTGAGCAAAAACTTTTTATTCTGATGTAGTCCCATTCATTTATCTTTGCCTTCACTTCTCTTGCCATTGGAGTCAAGTTCATAAAATGTTCTTAAAACCCAGGTCCATGATTTTAGTACCTATGTCTTCTTCTATGTACTTTATTGTTTCAGGTCTTATATTTAGGTCTTTGATCCATTTTGAATTAATTTTAGTACACGGGGACAGGCTGTAGTCGAGTTTCATTCTTTTGCATGTGGCTTTCCAGTTTTCCCAACACCATTTGTTGAAGAGGCTTTCTTTTCTCCATTGTATGTTGTTGGCCCCTTTATCAAAGATTATTTGACCATATATATGTGGTTTTATTTCTGGGCTTTCTATTCTGTTCCATTGGTCTGAGTGTCTATTTTTCTGCCAATACCATGCTGTTTTGATTATCGTGGCCCTATAATATAGTTTAAAGTCAGGTATTGTAATGCCCCCAGCTTCATTCTTTTTTCTTAGGATTGTTTTGGCTATTCGGGGTTTTTTATAGTTCCATATAAATCTGATGATTTTTTGTTCCATTTCTTTAAAAAATCTCATAGGGATTTTGATGGGAATTGCATTAAATTTGTATATTGCTTTGGGTAATATGGCCATTTTGATTATATTTATTCTTCCTATCCAAGAACAAGGAATATTTTTCCATCTCATTGTATCTTTTTCGATTTCCCTTAACAATGCTTTGTAATTTTCATTATATAGGTCCTTTATATTCTTTGTTATGTTTATTCCTAGGTATTTTATTTTTTTTGTTGCAATCGTGAAGGGGATTATTTTTTTGAGTTCGTTTTCTAATATTTCATTGTTGGCATATAGAAAGGCTATGGACTTTTGTATGTTAATTTTGTATCCTGCGACCTTACTGTATTGGTTTATTGTTTCTAATAATCTTTTTGTGGAGTCCTTCGGGTTTTCGATGTATAGGATCATATCATCAGCAAAAAGTGATACCTTTACTTCTTCTTTTCCGATATGGATGCCTTTTATTTCTTTGTCTTGTCTGATTGCTCTGGCCAGAACTTCTAGCACCACGTTAAATAAGAGTGGAGAGAGTGGACAACCCTGTCTTGTTCCTGATTTAAGGTAGAAAGTCCTCAGTTTTATGCCGTTTAATATGATGTTGGCTGATGGTTTATCATATATGGCCTTTATCATGTTGAGATATTTTCCTTCTATACCCATTTTGTTGAGAGTCTTAAACATAAAATTGTGTTGTATTTTATCAAAAGCCTTTTCTGCATCTATTGATAAGATCATGTGGTTTTTGTTCTTTGTTTTGTTGATATGGTGTATTACGTTAACCGTTTTGCGTATGTTGAACCATCCTTGAGATTCTGGGATGAATCCCACTTGATCATGATGTATTATTTTTTTAATATGTTGTTGTATTCGGTTTGCCAGTATTTTGTTTAGTATTTTAGCATCTGTATTCATTAGAGATATTGGTCTGTAGTTTTCTTTCTTTGTGCCATCCTTGCCAGGTTTTGGTATGAGGGTTATGTTGGCCTCATAAAATGTGTTTGGAAGTATTGCTTCTTCTTCAATTTTTTGGAAGACTTTGAGTAGAATAGGAACCAAGTCTTCTTTGAATGTTTGATAGAATTCACTAGTATAACCGTCTGGGCCTGGACTTTTATTTTTGGGGAGGTTTTTAATAGTTTTTTCTATTTCCTCCCTGCTGATTGGTCTGTTTAGGCTTTCTGCTTCTTCATGACTCAGTCTAGGAAGGTTGTATTGTTCTAGGAATTTATCCATTTCTTCTAGATTGTTGTATTTGGTGGCATATAATTTTTCATAGTATTCTACAATAATTCTTTGTATATCTATGATGTCTGTGGTGATCTCTCCTCTTTCATTTTGGATTTTATTTATTTGAGTCCTGTGCCTTTTTTCCCTTGGTGAGTCTTGCCAAGGGTTTGTCAATTTTGTTGATCTTTTCAAAGAACCAGCTCCTTGTTTTATTGATTTTTTCTATAGTTTTTCTGTTCTCTATTTCATTTATTTCTGCTCTGATTTTTATTATCTCCTTTCTTCGGCTGGTTTTGGGTTGTCTTTGTTCTTCTTTTTCTAGTTCCTTAAGGTGTGAAGTTAAGTGGTTTACTTCGGCTCTCTCTTGTTTGTTCATATAGGCCTGAAGTGATATGAACTTTCCTCTTATTACTGCTTTTGCTGCATCCCAGAGATTCTGATATGTCGTATTTTCATTTTCATTTGTCTGTATATATCTTTTGATCTCTGCGCTTATTTCTTCTTTGACCCATTCATTTTTTAGAAGTATGTTGTTTAGTTTCCACATTTTTGTGGGTTTTTCCCCCTCTTTTTTGCAGTTGAATTCTAGTTTCAAGGCTTTATGATCAGAAAATATGCTTGGTACAATTTCAATTTTTCTAAATTTGCTGATATTGTCTTTGTGGCCCAACATATGGTCAATTCTTGAGAATGTTCCATGTACACTAGAGAAAAATGTATACTCTGTCGCTTTGGGATGAAGTGTCCTGTAGATGTCTATCATATCCAGGTGTTCTAGTATTTCGTTTAAGGCCACTATATCTTTATTGATTCTCTGTTTGGATGACCGATCTAGAGCCGTCAGCGGTGTATTGAGGTCTCCAAGTATGATTGTATTTTTGTTAGTTTTTGTTTTAAGGTCAATAAGTAGCTGTCTTATATATTTTGGTGCTCCTTGGTTTGGTGCATATATATTAAGGATTGTTATGTCTTCTTGATTCAACTTCCCCTTAATCATTATGAAATGACCATTTTTGTCTCTGAGTACTTTTTCTGTCTTGTAGTCAGCATTATTAGATATGAGTATTGCTACACCTGCTTTTTTTTGGGTGTTGTTTGCTTGGAGTATTGTTTTCCAGCCTTTCACTTTGAATTTGTTTTTATCCTTGTTGCTTAGATGTGTTTCTTGTAGGCAGCATATAGTTGGATTTTCTTTTTTAATCCATTCTGCTACTCTGTGTCTTTTTATTGGTAAGTTTAATCCATTTACATTTAGTGTAATTATTGACACTTGTGGGTTCCCTACTGCCATTTTATAAATTGCTTTCTGTTAGTTTTGTATCTAGTTTGATTCTTCTCTTTTGTTTTTCTATCATTTGTTTTTGTTTGTTTGTGTTCCATACTTCTTTCCTCTGTTGCTACCTTTTTTAAGTCAAGTGTTTTTGTGGTGGTTTTTTCAAGGGTGGTTACCATTAAGTAATGAAAAGGGTACCTACCATATTCATTGTAGTACCCTATCTTATAAGTATTTCTGCACTTCATCGTCCTTTGCTACTGTTAATCTCCATCCTCTCCCCCCTTTTTTTCCTTTGTTGTCACAGTTTAAGTTTGGTTTTATTGTGTTCTTGGTGGAGCTGTTACTTGTGGTGTTATTTTCTTTTGTTCTTTGAATCTGGTTGGAAAACCCCCTTTAGTATTTCCTGGAGTGGGGGCTTTCTGTTGATAAATTCTCTCATCTTTTCTGTATTTGTGAATGTTTTTATATCTCCTTCATACTTGAAGGATAGCTTTGATGGGTATAGTATTCTTGGCTGAAAGTTCCTCTCTTTCAGGGCTTTAAATATTGGGGTCCACTCTCTTCTAGCTTGTAGAGTTTCTGCTGAGAAGTCTGATGATAATCTAATAGGCCTTCCTTTATATGTTGTACTCTTCTTTTCCCTGGCTGCCTTGAGAATTTTTTCTTTGTCATTGGTTTGTGTCATCTTTATTATGATGTGCCTTGGAGTGGGTTTGTTGGGGTTAAGAAAACTCGGTGTTCTGTTTGCTTCTTGAATTTGAGGCTTTAGTTCTTTCCACAGGCTTGGGAAGTTCTCGTCTATTATTTGTTTGAGTATATTCTCCATTCCATTTTCTTTCTCTTCTCCCTCTGATATACCTATTATTCTTATGTTATTCTTTCTGATGGAGTCAGACAATTCCTGTAGGGCTTTCTCATTTTTTATTATTTTTGAGTCTCTTTCTTCTTCTCTCTGTTGTGCCTCAAGTTGTTTGTCTTCTATTTCACTAATCCTATCCTTCAATCTGGGCTGTTCTGTTAGCTAAGCTTGTTACCTCGTTTTTCAGCTCGTGAATTGAGTTTTTCATTTCTGTTTGATTTGTTTTAATAGTTTCAATTTCCTTGGTAATATATTCTTTGTGTTCATTGAGTTGTTTTCTGATCTCCCTATATTGCCTTTCTGTGTTTTCTTGTATATCTCTGAGTATTTTTAAGATTTCTATTTTAAATTCTCTGTCATTTAGCTCCAAGGCTTCCAATATGTTAAGTCTTTTCTCCATAGATTTTTCCACATCTATTTGTGTTACCTCTCTTTCTTTTGTATCCATAATATTCGATTTCCTCTTTCTTATTGGCATCTGAGGGTGGTCTTGTTGATAGCACTAATTAGAATTAATAAAGAGTAAAAGTAAAAAAAAAAAGGTAAAACACCCCACAAAAAAAAACAGTAATAATTTATTATTTCCCCCTTTTTTTCTTTCTTCTCTTTCCCTCCTCCCCCCCTCCTCAGGGAAATATCGTGCCTATAATGGAGGGCCTGATTTGGGGTGAAGAGTTCAAGGGGCAAAAAAAGGGAGTAGGGACCTACTAAATGCAAAAAAAAAAAAAAAAAAGGAAGAAAATTTTAGACAAGCATAAGATGATTTGCTTGTAAGTGATGGTCAACTAAGAGATATAATGAGAGGGATAAGAGGGAACCAGAAAAAAGGACCAAAAAAAGAATAATAAAGAAGAAAAAAATAAAAATAATAAGTAAAAATCTGTTGTATTAAGTGGAGCGAAGACTAAATACAATGGAGACCTTGGGTTGGGAGGACCCAAAATGCCACAAAAATAAACAAGAAAAAAAACAAAAGCAAAAAAGAAAAATAAAGCCAAAAAAAGCCTTGAGTCCCAAATTAACTAATTTGTTCGTGATTGAGGATTAAATGGGAGGAAAGTAAAACGAGAAAAGAAAAAACGAATAGAAAGGAAAAAATAAGAAAAAGAGAAAAACGAAGGAAGAAATAAAAAAGGAAGAGAAAAAAACAAAATAAAGCAAATCAAAAAAAAAAACAAAAGAGGAGAGAGTGAGAGTTAAGTGTTTTGGAGTATAACCTTAAAGGAGGGTGAGGATGAAGAAGAGAAATAAAATGTAACAGTTATGGGTAGTGTAGTTCAAGAAATGGGAAGCATAAGATGGGCAGAGAATAGAAGGACCGAGGTGGAGGAAATAAAGGCAATAAGATAGAAGAAACAAATAACAACAACAAAAAAATTAGTGGAACAAGTTGTAAAGTCTGTGGATTTTTCTTGATTTTGAGAGGTTAACTTCTTCCTTTTTCTTTTCTCTCCCTCTTCCTGGTCGGTGACTCTGTACCCCAGGCTCTGCCCCTGTGTCACACTTAGGTAGGGATTTGCAGTTGATGGGATTCTATGGCAATGTCATATAATTGGCTTTAGTCTTGCTGGTAGTCAAGGCTTGTTGGCGTTTGCAGGGTCCAACGATGAGAGAGTTTGCTTTCCTGGATTCTCTCTCCTAGTCCCCCCTTCCTGAATTAGCAGCCTGGTGATCCAGCTATAAGGCTGCAACTGCTTCTGCCTGGGGAGTAAGAGGCTCAAAGAGCTGGGAAATCCCCACTCTATCCCCACTCAGTGCAAGGCTTTGGGAAAGGCTCTGGCAGTCAGGGCCTCCAGTGTAATCAGGCGGGGGTGGGAGTCAATTGTTGTCAAGGTGACTGTTCAGCGCCTAGCATTCAGTTGGACCTCTCAACCCAGGCTTTCCACACTTTGTAGCCTGTTTTGGCTGGGAAGAAGAGGCACTAGTCTCTGCTTGCGACTAGTGTAGTATAGATCTTATTATCTGCCAAGTCCCTCTTGTTAGCGTTTATCCCTGAATATGGAGGCTCTATCAATCAGAAGTTGCCCCTGCCCCTTTAGCGAGAGGCACTAAAAAATATCACGCCTCTTGTCTTGGGTCGCTGAACTGAGAGAGATCTTATCAATTAGAACCGAGGGTGCGCAGATTTCATGGGTTAAGCTAATTTCAGTGATTGGGTTGCAGCTGTGCTCCCGAAGGTATTTTAGGCTGCCTGCGCGCGCCCCTCCCCCAACGCTTGATTGTTAGCTTGAATGGCTGGGTGAGGTGCCCCGCCCACGGAGAGAATCTCCCAAGTAGAAGACCACCCTGGTGCCTCTCCCGCTCGCCCTGCCGCTGGCGGCTGAATCCCACCAGGCGCAGGATAATGGGGCACCCTGGGTGTGCGGGCTAGTAAGGCGCTCTGGGCGTGTGGAATGCCCAGGGCACGTGCGCGAATGGGGTGCTCCGGGCACCGGTGGCTGGCGACTCTCACTCGCAGTGCGCCGGCCACTGGGAACGTTAGCGGTGCTCGCTCTGCAACCGGACCGGGCGCGCGCCGGCGGCTGCTCGCGCTCCGGAGTGTGGGCGGTGCTCTGCTCTGCAACCCTACGGGGCGCGCGCCCGCGGCTGCTCGCGGCTCCCGAGTGTGGGCTGACTCACCACAGGCGCACTCCCTCGCGGCTTGAATGAATGTCGCTGCAGTAGCTTCCTCCACACCCTCGTCTCTCAGATTCAAGTGATAACAGTCCTTTCGCTTTCAGTTTGTGTGGAACTCCGGAATGCTCCAAGGATAAATGTTTCTGTTTCTAGTTGATAAATTTGTTGTGATTTAGGGGAGATCTGTCGGACGCGCTGCTCACGGCGCCATTTCCGTGACGTCACTCCACAAAAATATTCTTTAAGAATATCTGTAATTCACTAACCTGGAGATGACCTGGGTCACATTTTATATCTGTTTATGGGCACCTTTCTGCTTTATGTTCCATTTTAGATCTGATAGAACAAAACTAAAATGTATCGATACTAACTCAGCATATACACATCTATAAACATTTCTGTATCCCTATTAAGCTAAATGGGAATTCATACTGATGGTTATGATTAGGGTCCCACCCCTAACCTAAAACTGCAGGGATGTCTAACTTTCTCTCCTTGCTTGTCTAAAACTTCCCATTGCAACATATAGTAGTAAAACTGTGGTACAGTAAGGGTGTTTATTTTAACTACTATTTGCCCCTGGTTCCTGGAAGGACTCTAAATTCTTGAATTTACTGTGTGTTTGGAGTGTCTTTGTTATTTCTGGTGGGCCCCTGGGAACACACCTGAGTTTATGCTAATGATGTGACCCCAGGTGAGACCTAGATGGTTAATGCTGATTAGCTGACTTCAGAGGGAGGCTGCTTATGCCAGAAAGACCTACTATGAGATTAGAGTGTTGGGGCTTTGAGCCATGTGATACCAGCCCAACCTCTGGGGGGGGGGGAGGAGGAGAGGGGCTGGAGATCAAGTTCAAACACATGGCCAGTAATTTATTCAATCCTGTCTATGTAATGAAAGCTCAGTGAACACACTGGACACTGAAGCTTGGGTGAACTTTCCTGGCTCACTTCCCTGGCTCTGTGTGTTGCTGTGCACTGTTGAGCCCAGAGAATGACACATCCTGATTTCACAGGGAGAGGTCACAACACGGGTTGCAAATAAGTTTATGGAAAGATGCCCCCATAAGTTTATGGAAAGATGTCATACATTATTAGGAAACTGCCAGTTTAAACAGCAAGGAGATACTGCAACACACCTCTTAGAATGGTCAAAATCTGGAATACTGAAAACAACAAATGTGAGCGAGGATATGGAGCAATGGGGACTCTCTCATTCATTGCTGGACAGAATATGCTGACAGTCACTTTGGAAGACAGTTTGGTGGTTTCTTACAAAACTACACATACATACTCTCTTACCATAGGATCCAGCAATTGTGAAGACTTAGGACTACACAAAACCCTGCACATGGATGTTTATAGCCACTTTATTCATAACTGCCAAAACTTGGAGGCAACCAAGATATCCTTCAGTAGGTGAATAAATAAATCTGTGGTACATTCGAACAAGGGAATATTATTTAGTACTAAAAAGAAATGAGCTATCAAGCCATAAAAACACATGGAGAAAACATAAATGTGTATTATTGAGTGAAAGAAATCAACCTGAAAAGGCTACATACCATGTGATTCCAACTATCTGACATTCTGGAAAAGCCAAAGTATAGCTACAGTGAAAAGATCAGTGGTTGCCAGGGTGTGGGGGGAGAAAGGAATTAATAGACAGAGCCCAGAGGATTTTTAGGGCAATGAAACTACTCTGAATGTTATAACAGTGAACACACGTCATCGTACATGTTTCTAATTTGGGGCTATTATAAACAGAGCTGCCATGAGCAATATCACACCCATCTTTGGGTGAACATTTATTTTTATTTCTCTTGAGCAAATACATAGGACCAACGATTCTGGGCCACATGTTAAGTGTATGTTTAGTTTTATAAGAAATGTAGCTGCACCATTTTGCATTTCCACCAGCAGTGCATGTGAGTTATGATTGTTCCCCATCCTTGTCAACACTTGTAATTGTCAGTCTTTTCATTTTGGCCATTCTAGTGTCTCTATCACCTAGAGGTGTGAGGATCTTGACCCTGAGGGATGAAAGCCTATGGCCAGGTCTTTTGCCCAACGCTTATCTCAGGCCCAGGCACTGAGCTGAGATCACTCTTGACAGTGACTGGTCCCCTTCCCGCATCATTCCTATCCCTCACGCCTGCTCCCCTGGGCCAGACTCTCCATCACATCCTCCCCTACAAGCCATCTCATTCTGGGTCACCCAAGCTACGACACCAACTGTTTATTCTCACTCTTGGCTTTTTATCTGTTAGAGTGCTCAGGCTTCTGTGTGGAAAGCCCTTTTTGTAGCCTTAGTTTATGGGAGGGGCAGGGAACCCCATTTTTCCCACTGGGTGTCCTGGAAGAATCACTCTAACCCCCCCTTCTGTTTTTCCTTTGAGTCTTCATTCCTCTGCCTGCCATTTCTTTCCCTTCTTTCTTTACTCCCTCTTCTCTCCCTCTCCTGCTTTCCAAATTCTTACAGGCTTTCCAGCGGCTGACAGTCAGACATGCAGATTGGGGCTCCTGTTTTGCATGAATGTTTGACCTTGGAAAAGCAGCTAACTGCAGGATGGATGTGTTGTGGCTGCATTTAATCAGTGGGAACAGCCCAAGCCTTGAGAAACCATGGAGACCCAATTCTGCCTCTCCTGCCTCCAGACGGCAATGAACTTCTGAGAAATAGCTAATCAATAAATTGAACAAACAACTCAGGCAGCTAACTCTCTCTGTCAGAACCTTAATTACAATTGCGGAAATAAATTGAGGGCAGGGGGCAGCTATAGCAGAGTCAGACAGGAAGCCTCTATTAAACCCTGATTTCTTGGGTTGGGTGAGTGAAGTGAAGTCTTTCCCTCTGGGGAGGGAGAGCTGTGGTTTAATTCAGATGAGCAAAAATAAATAAATAAATTCAATGTAAATCCATCTAAAACCCACATCCATGAAAAGACTGGTGTATTTTTCAGTGTAATTTTCTCAGGGGCTTCCCTGCTCCCAGCTTTATAATTGTGTGTGTGTGTGTGTGTGTGTGTGTGTGTAGGAGGGAGATCAGCCAGCAGCCAGCAGCAGGATACTGAGACTCTGGGTTGGATGTGAGCGAGCTGCCTGCCTGGGGGCTGGGATTTTCCGCAGCAGTAAATAAATCTCCTCTGAGAGGCGGCAGGCACAAAGAGGATGTGAGTGAGATGCCAGCGTCGCCTCGGTGTTTACTGCACAGACAGAATATTTACAGCTCTGGCTTCAATGTGAAATGTGGTTCCTCCGGGCCCCACGAAGGTCACTGGAATGTCGGGATAATTTATGGGTGTTTTCTAGCCATTTTTGCTGGCCGGCCCGGCGGCCGTGTTGTGCACCTCTGTGCCTAGAGCAGAGACATCGCAGGGGGAAGCAGCTAGCTGCGTCCGCCCCCAAGCATGCTCACACCTACCATGGGATTCCATTTGTTAGAGTGTGTGTGAAACATATGCTCCTTGCAGGCTTTGTGGGGGAGCGGGTGTGCAGGAGGGAGAGCAATCAGAACCATGGATCACGATTCTGCTCCTGTGTCTGTTGGCACGGCTGATTAGTTTCGAGTTTAACATAACGGATTCTGCTTTAATTAAAGCCAGTGAGGTCCTGAGTAGATTGGAGCTCTAGGTCCTAGAATCTCAGTGCCGGGCCAGGGATGTGGAGACGATAAAACCTGTAGTTGTTATTGTCAGTTGAGGAGGCCAAAGCAGGAAGACCTTTTGTTTCTTGCACTTGCGTGTTATTAGAATCACTGGAGGGATCACTGTGCACGTCAGAGGGGCTTGAGGCTGGCACACCCCTGGAGCTGGTCCCTCAGAACCCTGCACTATTGGTGCTGAGACAGGGAGCTGCATGCTTTCTCCTGTTCAACTTGTTTCTGCCTCACTAGGTCATAGGTTTCATCAGCACAAGGGCTGGCCCAGATTCTCTTGAATTGGGTCGTGTGTTTATTTGTTCATTGGCCCCACTCATCCCTGTTGATGAGCATCCTGTTCAAGGGTCTGTAATATGGCTTGAGGGCACAGAGAAGAAGGCAAGAAAGCTCCTGCCCGGGAGTTCCCATCTTTAAGGTGCTGAAGCCATGGGGCTAAGACACAGGCAGCCCATCCTGCAACGGCCCTGAGATCTGCTCTCACCAGGCACCTGGGATCTGCCCTGAGGCTGTCCCTCTGTCGTGTGGCTCTAGGCATTTTCCTTCTCTCTGGGTAGCCGCAGCTGCGCGATTTGTAGAAGCATATTCTTGTATCCAGCAATCTTCCATGAGTCCGGGTTTTTCTGACTCTAAGGAGAAAACAGGCACCCAGCTGGGAGCATCCTTTGTGGTTGAGTCTGTGCTGATGTTCACGGTGTAGGGTTGGTCTGGAGAGCAGTCTGGAGGTAACAGGATTGTCAAAAGTACATGAACTTTAATAAGTAGAGAAGGATTAAGGGAGTGGTGCAAAGATTGGTGGTGAAATTATGTGATAAGCATTGGATATACAGTCTCCAAGTAGCTCCCTACAACTCACCCGTCACATACAGCGGGGGAGGCGGGACTGCACGTTGGAGGAGTCGGCTAACACTCTTAAACTCAGGTGCCAAAGGCTAACATCACTAACACAGGGACAGATACTGGTGCCTGCCACCTGGCACGTCTCACCTCTGTGGGATTCCCATAAAAAATGCACAGCCTAGATCTGATCATGGAGAAACACCAGAAAAACTAAATCAAAAGAGTTTCTGAAAATAACTGGCTGGTCATCTTAAAAAAAACCCAACATTATAGTGAAAGAAAGACAAAAGAATATGAGGTTTCAGATTGAAAGAGGCTAAAGCAGGGGTCTCAAACTCAACTCAGCATGTGGGCCGCAGAGCAAGATCACAGCCGTTAGGCGGGCTGCACTAGGTCTACAAAAGGCAACTGTTATGCAACACTTTTCTCACTGCAGTTGAAAACAAAAAAAATCAGTAAAACAAGCACAATCGTACATGCAGTTTACTCAGTGTCACAAAACGACCAGAAACTGTAGTTTGCATCACAACTGCTGTTAACTAAGCTAATATCTAGCTAGGATGCTAGAGAAATGAAAAATACAAGTAGGCCCCTAGGCTTACTTAATTTT
Organism: Saccopteryx bilineata; assembly: GCF_036850765.1. Lineage (NCBI taxonomy): Eukaryota > Metazoa > Chordata > Mammalia > Chiroptera > Emballonuridae > Saccopteryx > Saccopteryx bilineata. The sequence continues at coordinate 124,533,125 of NC_089495.1, forward strand.
ATCCAAAATATTTTGAACTTCGTGGATTAGTCTGCGGGCCGCACAAAATTGTTCGGTGGGCCGCATGCGGCCCGTGGGCCGCGAGTTTGAGACCCCTGGGCTAAAGGAACAGGACAGCTCAATGTGACACCTGGTCCCCGGTGAGGGGCTGGACCAGGCAGAACATTGCAACAAAGGATATTTTTTGGAAAAATTGATAAAATCTGAATAGTGGTGTAGTCCGCTCAGGCTACCATAGCAAAATACCACAGCCTGGGGGGCTTAGACACCAGAAATCAATTTACGCCCAGTTGTAGGGGCTGGCAGTCAAGTTCTGGTCAGAAGCCTTGTATGGTCAGGGGCCGCCATTGTGGCCATTCACATGCAGGTTCTCATTGAATTTGGGCAGACAGTAAAGAAATGGCGGAGTTGGAGGATGGTGGGCCATTCTGTTTATTGGTGTCTCACCAAGACAGGCAAGCCACAAGAGAAGCCAAGGGAAAAGCAGAAAACTTGTTTTTCCCACAGAGGGCAAGGGATCAGGGAGGCCCCTGCAATGCTGATAGCAGGAATCGAGACAGCGAGAGCCCCTGGTCTGCCCCCATTTTATAGTGTAGAAAATTAAAACCTTTAAGCCAATATACAGATAAGGAAGTCTCTGATACAAAGCCACTTATCTGAGGCATAAATGGGATTCCTCATAAGAGTGCACCACCCACATCATGCAACAGTCAAGGGTGTGGGGAAAAGCTTAGTTTTGAGAAGACCTTAGTATTAGAAGGGAGGAAAAGGCTTAGTCTTAAAACTAAGCCTTAGGTTAGTGGTCCCCAACCTTTTTTGGGCCACGGACTGGTTTAATGTCAGAAAATATTTTCATGGACCGGCCTTTAGGATGGGACGGATAAATGTATCATGTGACCAAGACAAGTGTCAAGGGTGAGTCTTAGACGGATGTAACAGAGGGAATTTGGTCATTTTTAAAAAAGAAAACATCGTTCAGACTTAAATATAAATAAAATGGAAATAATATTAGTTATTTATTCTTTCTCTGCAGACCGGTAGCAAATGGCCCACGGACCGGTACCAGTCCGCAGCCCGGGGGTTGGGGACCACTGCCTTAGGTTATATGACTTTGCCAGCTTACAGTTTGTCTTCCATACCCAAAGTGAGCAAACATATACATTGTATTTACAAACTTATTTGACCAACAACCCTCTTCCTGCCTGGAAGAAGGCCACCGTTCGCTGTCCTCACAGAATGGAGGGAGAGAGTGAGCAAGCTCTCTAGTGTCTCTTCCTACAAGGTCACTCATCCCATCGCGGGGGCCCTACCCTCCCAACTCATCTAAACCCATCACCTCCTGAAGGCCCCACCTCCTAATCTTAGACTGGGAGGTCGGGTTTTAACATAGGAATTTGGGTGGGGGTTGAGGGCACAAACATTCAGTGCACAACAAATACAGACTGTGGATTAGATAATCACATTTTACCAGTGGTAAATTTCCTGATTATGCCATGTAAGAAATGTCCTTATTCTTAGGAAAATGCCCACTGAAGCAGCTGGAGGTATTTAGATGTTGGGAGCTCAGGGTCTCCAACTTACTCTCAATAGGTGCAGGGGAAAAAAAATTGTGTCCAGAGAAAAAAGGAATCTGGGACAAAGTATACAATATAATAAGCAGTGAATCTGGGAAAGGGTGTAGGGAGCCCTTGGGACTATTCTTGCAGCTTTTCTCAAGAGCATTTCAAAGTAAAACCTTACCAAAAAGTAAAAAAACAAAAAACAAAAAACAAAAAGCAGCTCAATACATTGTGAGATTTAAGTGTTTAGTCTTGAATCAAAGCCTGCCTGGTTTGGCATCTTCCTGTATGGAGTTACCTTGTCTTTTAAAGTTGATGTGTTTTTCACAATCTTTCAATGCAACCGTTAAATGTATTGTTCCAAAGGAGCTCTGCAATTCACCAGGACACAGGGATGGCTTTGCTCATTTGCTCTTTTTTCTTCATGAAAGCACTCAGGTAACCAAAGAAATAACTATTAGGTGCTTCTACCTGGCCTGCCAAAAAATTTTCCCAGCCGTGAACTGAATCATCATCTTTACCTCCCTCCCTCCCTCCCTCCCTCCCTCCCTCCCTCCCTCCCTCCCTCCCTCCCTCCCTTCTTTTCTTCCTTTCTTCTCTCTCTCTCCACCCCCACTTTTTCTCCCTCTCCCTCTCCCTCTCCCTCTCCCTCTCCCTCTCCCTCTCCCTCTCCCTCTCCCTCTCCCTCTCCCTCTCCCTCTCCCTCTCCCTCTCCCTCTCCCTCTCCCTCTCCCTCTCCCTCTCCCTCTCCCTCTCCCTCTCCCTCTCCCTTCTGCTTAGCTTCCAAGTCAATTGTTACTTTGATCTGAGAGCAGAGCTTCTTTCTTCTCACCTTTCTTGGCTTCCATTCTTCTGAAGAGAAGTGGAAGAAACAGACTTGAAAATGTTTTGTGGGGGAAGATGTGGAGTTGCAGTCAAACATCATGATGATAGGAAACACTGAGCAGCCCTGCCTGACAGGCCTGACAGCTGCGTGTTCTGGAAAACAGCACTTAGGATGTCAGTCCTATACAGGCGCGTGTCAGAATTAAAATAATTACAGCTGATAGCACAACAAAGCTTCCTCGTCATCAATCATCCTTCACAAATCCCATGGATGGAACTTTCCCGGCGGGAAAAGTCACTGTCAACAGGAAGAAGCAAGTAGGTGCTTGCTCTGGATTCCTCTAGAAATCAGGTATACTCACCTCCTGAAGAAGCCCAGGTGTGGAGGCCTCTGGGGCCGCTGTGTTTGCTGGACTGAGAGGATGGTCACTATCACCCCTGGGATGCATTCCATCCTCCTCTGGTCAGCCGTTCTGACTAAACTAACCCGTTGTTTGGTGAGACCATAATAACACCCACAAATAACTTCTTTCTCTCCTATCCCTTTTGGGATTCTGATTTTTTTTCTTTTTTAATTTAGAAAATTAAAATTAACAGGGTGACATTGATCAATAAGAGTACATAGGTTTCAGTTGAATGTTTCTATAGCATTTGAACTGTTGATTATGTTGTTTACCCATCACTCAAAAGGGATTCTGAATTTGAAACTACAATAGTTCAGTTTCAATTTCCTTGAGGTTGAGAGGATGATTAAGGATGTGGCCAAGTTAGCCAGATGCCTGGAGAACCTTCTCTGCCCATGGGCAGGTCCCTTCCTATTTCCTCCTGTTCCTTAGGTTTGAATTTTCCCCAGGATAAAATGCCCTGAGAGGGTTGCCACTTGGAACCCATGGAGCCCTGAGGGGAGTTGCTAGGATTGGAGCAGGGGAGTGTGGAAAGTTCCTGTAGCCCAGAGGGGCAGGGACAGGGCAGGAGGAGGGTCTAAAGGGGTCAAGGAGACAAGGCAGAGAAAGGGAAGATTTTCTGGGCCTGAAGCTGGGCCCTGGCTGGCGGAAGCGCCTCCCCTTCGCTTACTCAGCTTTGAGCAGCTGGCACCATGGAATTCAGTTCAAAGTGGTCAGGTCCTCTACATGGTCTTAGGGTTGCTCAGGCCAGGGTCAGCTTGGGGCCATCTTTACTTATACATCTGATGCTGGCTGTTGGCTGGGACTTCAGGGTCTCCATGTGTGGTTTCCTCATGTCACTTGTGCTTCCTCATGTTACTTGTGCTTCCTCACATTGTGGCAGCCTCAGGATTGTTGGCCTCTTTACATGGCTGCTCAGGATTTCAAAGGCAAGTGCCCTAGGAGCAAGGTGAAAGCTGGTGGCCTTTTCTGATCCAGCCTCAGAAGGCACGCAATGTCACTTCTGCCACATGCTGTCAGTCCCTGTGAGTCATAAGCATTCTTTGACCCTCACCAACACAAGGAAAGACTTTGAGATTCCATGCTGAGGAATCTGGGTTGGCTTCCTTCTCACTATGCCTCTCCAAACCCCAAACCGTGCTCCAAACGTGAAGAGTGGAAGTGTACTCTGATAGGTCAGAAGCCAGCCAATGTCTAGAGTGATTCCCTGGACCAGAGTGCCTGCCAGGTAAGAAGGCCTCTCATTCATCCATCCATCCATCCATCCATCCATCCATCCATCCATCCATCCATCCATCCCTGTTCTCTGAGCCCCCTTACATACCAGGTGTTGTTCTCAGCCTAGGTATACTCCCTGATATCATTGTGTTGTGATTTCAGCAGGGGAAAACAGACAAGAAACAAACAAGATAATTTTAAATAGTGACAAGTACATGAGAAAATTAGATAAAATGACAGAGAGCGGGGCTCCTTCAGATGGAGCCTGCCGGGCAGGTGGCGGTGTTTTCTGCAGGACCCCTAGCGAGGAGTCTGAATTTTGTCCTAAAGGGGATGATATGTCACTAAGGGTTTTAAGTCAGGAGCAAAGCCCTTGCTCCAGGGCTGGGTCTGGGGGTGTGGGGTGGCCACAAGCCAGCCCAGAACGCGGCTCAGAGGGTTGGCGTGGGTGTCCGGGTGGATGTTTGTTGAGTGATTGGTTTAATTATAGCAACACTGGGCACTTGATTCCCATTAATAATGCCATGAATTTCAGTGGAAGATTAAATTCTATAAAGTAGTAAATTGCCCAGGAAAGAGAAACAACGTTGCGGTGAAGGACAGACAGTACATTATAGGTCTTTTATTAGCTAGCAGCCCATGGCAGCGGGCAGACAGGCTCTTGCAAATGCACAGGTAGGAGACACACAGGAAGTGTATCAATCGATTTGTCAAGTGCACGTGACAGATCTGGGCTTGGACTGAAGGTGGCAAGGGTTGGGAAGGGACCAGCCATGGGAGGAGTACTGCCTTATGTATTAGTCCCGCAGCAGGACTGTAGTTTGCTGCCTGCCCAGACTTCCAGAAAATGTGCCTTACAAACTTCAGTTTTATGACTGTGTTGGAAGAACACCATAAAACAACGTCAGAGGGCCCTGGCTGGTTGGCTCAGTGGTAGAGCGTCGGCCTGGCGTGCAGAAGTCCTGGGTCCGTTTGCCGGCCAGGGCACACAGGAGAAGCGCCCATCTGCTTCTCCACCCCTCCCCCTCTCCTTCCTCTCTGTCTCTCTCTTCCCCTCCTGCAGCGGAGGCTCCATTGGAGCAAAGATGGCCCAGGCGCTGGGGAAGGCTCCTTGGCCTCTGCCCCAGGCACTGGAGTGGCTCTGGTCACGACAGAGCGACGCCCCGGAGGGGCAGAGCATCGCCCCCTAATGGGCAGAGTGTCGCCCCCTGGTGGGCGTGCCAGGTGGATCCTGGTCAGGCACATGCGAGAGTCTGTCTGACTGTCTCTCCCTGTTTCCAGCTTCAGAAAGATACAAAAAAACCCAAAAAACAAACAAACAAGAAAACAACGTCAAAGGGAAATGCTGGCTATTTCCTGGTCTGTGACTCTCCTGATGCCAGAAGTACACTGAGAGAAAGGCCTGAGCAAGAATGTCCCTGGTCCTGCTGCCCTCCCCACAGGAAGAGGGGCAGGGGGACTTCCCAGCTGTTCTGACTCTTGGCATCAGGGATATAAACCCAGTCTTGGTCTTGATCTTGGGTTCCAACTTGACAGGAATTGTAATGATGCGCTGGGGGTAAGACGATGTGGGGCTCAGACACCCAGGTGGGAGGCACAGACCTGGCAGGATGGTGAACACAAGGGGGTGCTCCTGGCATCTGGCGGGTAGAGGTCAAGGATGCTCCTGAGCATCCTACAATGCACAGGACAGCCCCCCCACAGAGCTTGGTCTGACCCTGACTACCAACAGTGCTGAAGTGGACACTGTGGTCTAGCCAGCCAGTGGAGTGTCTCTAGAGGTTCCTTATCATTCACACCTATAAAAAAAGGATAAGGCTAGTGCCTACCTTTAGGTTTTTATGAGGTAAGTGAGCTAATACCTGTAAGGCATTTAGAATCAACATGATGCCTTACAGTTGTATGTGTATTAATTTATAAGTAGTTGTGCATGGTGGTCAAAAATTTAATTCTGCTAGTAATTCACCATAAGGAAACATTGGAAGCACTAGAATCAATAGACAGATAGTTAGACAGTTACTGAACTTAGTAGTAATACTTTCTGAGCTCCAGGCATTTGCTGAGTGTGCCTTGAATGCCTGAACTCATTAACCCTCTTAGTCACTCACTGGGGTGGGTATTACGTGTTCAGTGAGTACCTGTGGCTGAATGATCGATATTAGGTTGATTACAAATGCCGTAAGATTGGCATAGACAGTTCTGAAAATCTGAAGGAAGTATCAGTTTTATGCGGGATACTCATGAAACACTGTCAGGTGTAGGATTGGACAAGTGGGTCTGAAGGTCTGACATCAGTAGGCACGAGGACATTTGGGGTCACACAGAGCCTCGAATGCCAGGCTGAGAAGTTTGGGTTGTAAGGGCAGACCGTGTGGAGTTTCAGAGGGTTTGTTGCCCAGGATGTGTGACTCACAAAGAGGTGATGCGAGTGGAGGGAACTTGAAACTAGTCTAGGGCTTGATGTGGCCAAGTCTTTTCCTAGTCACAAAAAAAGAGTTCAGTAACTGAGAGTAATTAAGACCTTTACTTGAGTTTCTCAGAGCATGAGAAAGGGCACAGCTCAGAATCTCCCCGCACTATCTAGTCTAGCTTCAAAAGTCGAGCTTGGCCCTGGCCGGTTGGCTCAGCGGTAGAGCGTCGGCCTGGCGTGCGAGGGACCCGGGTTCGATTCCTGGCCAGGGCACATAGGAGAGGCGCTCATTTGCTTCTCCACCCCCTCACCCTCCTTCCTCTCTGTCTCTCTCTTCCCCTCCCGCAGCTGAGGCTTCATTGGAGCAAGGATGGCCCAGGCGCTGGGGATGGCTCCTTGGCCTCTGCCCCAGGCGCTGGAGTGGCTCTGGTTGCGGCGGAGCGACCCCGGAGGGGCAGAGCATCGCCCCCTGGTGGGCAGAGCATCGCCCCTGGTGGGCGTGCTGGGTGGACGCATGCGGGAGTCTGTCTGACTGTCTCTCCCCGTTTCCAGCTTCAGAAGAATACAAAAAAAAAAAAAAAAGTCGAGCTCCTGTCTGTCTGAAGCCGCACCACCAGAGCAGTTGGAAACAGGGCTTTAGCAGCAGATTGGAAAACAGGACCGGGCCCTACAGCAATCAGGCAGTCAGGCAGTGGTTTGAAAAAGGTCAGAGAATGGATCTGGAAAAAAATACAAAACTTTCAGCATCTCCTTTGTCCTCATTAGTAGTTTCCTTGAGTCATGGTCTGAATTTCACTGCAGACGCTAGGTGCTACTCAGTCAGAGTAATTGAAGAACGTCTGATGTAGGGATGACTTCTAAACTTGCAGGCAGGATTTAGAGAACCAACAAGGGTGTTGAAGCCCACCACTAGGAGCTGTTCACCACCCCAGGGGTTGAAAGGCAAGAGGAGAGGGCCACATCCCGAACACACCGAGACCTGCATCCTGAAGCAGTAGAGCTTCATGGCCAACACGAGATCCAGCAGGGAGGGGTGAGGGACTAGATGCCCTGACCTTTCTCCTTCTGCCCCGTACATCTGCTGGTGCATCCCACTGGCCGAACCCAACCAGCGGCCAGAGGCGAAGGAGACTGGCTGAGGCAGTCCAGAGGCCAGCCTCTGGGACAGAACTTCAGAGGGACAGAGACTATCCAGCCCACCTGAGAACTTCAGAGGCAGATGTCCAAAGTATGAACTACCACCAATAATGTAATTACTGAATTACACTACGCTGTGGTTATGTCAGCAGAGTGACATTTTTTTTATATTTAATGTTTTATTTATTTTTACCTTGCAGGTATATTTCATCTTTATTTTCAAATAAGAAACTGGAGTTCAAAGAAGTCAAGTCACATGGCCAGAGTCATAGAGCTAGGATCCAGTAGAATCTAGACTCAGCCCCTGCCCCTACACTCTTGATGGACGAACAAGATTTGGAGGGAGTAGACACAGCTGTGCTAACGCACATTCAGGGGAGGTCATGGTTTCTGAATACCTACCAAGCATGGCAGGAAGAAGAGCTCTCTCGGGGTCAAGGGCATGAGAGTAGAAATTGAAGTCCACAGCTTCACTCACCAGTACTCAGCCCCAGCCTGGTCTGAGAGTGGGGTGAGCTCAGAGATGCCTAGTGTGGAGGAGGGCAGGCAGAAAATGTGGGGAGCATGCTCCCCTGCCCAGTGAGCTAGACTTCCTAGAAATTCCACCCATAAAACTTATTTCCTGGAGTGGGAAAGTTTCTTTCCCTGTTCAATACAACATCTGAGGGACCCTTGAAGGCACAAGGCTTAAGCTATTGTTTTTTTCTTTCCCCTGTAGTGAATAAGCATTCGTTGAGCTCATATTGCATGTGTTCAGCTCTTCTCCTTAAGAGCTACACAAATAAAGATCCCAGGTACCACCCCAGATGCTGGTGTTGGAGATTGACATTCAAAACACAACAACAATGGCTGCTTCTGAGACACGGAGGAGAGGCAGCTAGAACAGCAAAGGTCTCAGAAAGGGGTCCCAGCCAGGGGTGGGTAGGGACTCTGTGCTCAAGGGGAAGCTGACTTGGTCTCATGTTTTAGCTTCTTAGCAGATGGACTGGTGAAATATAATAAAAGACAAGAGGCCAATGTCAGCCAGCGACACGCATCCTTGATGTATGATCAAACAAGCATGGGCAGCAGGAGTGGCTATTGTAACTCAGTGTAGGGATAGTTATAAGGAGCAAAGGTGATTGTTTATATATTCAACCTTCAGAAAGCCAAGCTTTCAAATGTTTGCTTTCTTGTTTTTTTTTGTTTTTTTTTGCACTTTTCCGAAGCTAGAAACAGGGAGAGACAGTCAGACAGACTCCTGCATGCGCCCGACCGGGATCCACCTGGCACTCCCACCAGGGGCGACGCTCTGCCCGCCAGGGGGCAATGCTCTGCCCCTTCTGGGCATCGCTCTGTTGCGACCAGAGCCACTCTAGCGCCTGGGGCAGAGGCCAAGGAGCCATCCCCAGCACCCGGGCCCTCTTTGCTCCAATGGAGCCTTGGCTGCGGGAGGGGAAGAGAGAGACAGAGAGGAAGGAGAGGGGGAGGGGTGGAGAAGCAGATGGGCACTTCTCCTGTATGCCCTGGCCGGGAATCGAACCTGGGACTTCTGCACGCCAGGCCGACACTCTACCACTGAGCCAACCGGCCAGGGCCAGGATCTGTTGCTTTTAACAAAAATTCTTAGTCGTAATTCTCCCTCATTTCCTTCACAGGTCTTTAAACATCCCACTTCTTTCTGACCTATAAGTTCACCCACAACTACTCCCCTCACCAACCCTCCCTCTGCCTCACCTGTGGCCTACCCTTACCCTTCACCCTGTTGCATGTTCTGCTTGCTAGGTGTGTTGCAGACCCCAGAGGGCTTTGTTTGGTCTCCCTCCAGCAGCAACATCTACATCACAGTGTCAGCTCTTGGAGAGTAGAGGCTAGTGGATAGCCTACTGCTTCCCATAGTACATACATGATGCACAGAGGACTATCCAGGATGGTTTGAGGTGGGGGGTGGATGATGACCCTGTCTGTGGGTCTGAAGCTGGTCACCCAAGCTGAGTCAAGAGAAGCCAAGAATGCCTGTGCCCCAGGGCCGTTCCCCTTCACCTGCCAAAGGCAAATCTGAAGCAGAAGACCCCTGGGACCCAAGATTATGGACACTTACAGCTAAGGCCAAATAAACAAGACAAAAATTATATGTAATTACTCCTGAAGTCATTTACTTGTACCAGTAATTGACCTGTGCATCCTTTTAGCTTTAATACTCTCTTAAAATTCAGCCTCAGGGAGTCATGACGGTTATTGATGTTTGTCATGGTGTGGACTCTGGAGGCATGAGGCTTTGAGTAAGTTGTCTTCAAAAGAAACAACGTATTTAGAAAGACGTGACATTCACACATGGGATGCAGAGATGCAGGGTGAGGGACTGGGGCTGCCTGCATTTTCCTGGGTTTAATAACAAGGGTGATGATGATGGTGACAATGGAATGGCAATTGTAGTGGCACAAAGATTTATTGATGGCTTGGCATATGCTACATATTAATATCCTTAACAGACCTTTAAGACAAATTCTACTTTTAGCCTCATTCTGCTGGAGGAAACTATGGATGGAGAGGTTGAATGATCCACATTAAGAAGCACAGCCATTAGGTGCGGAAGCCAAGCTCCCATCAGTGGGAGCCTGAAACCCAATCCTACTGCCCTCAGTCTGGGGGGCAGCGCCCCTGCCTCACAAAGAAGCCCTCCAAGGATGCCACCTCTGCATGTACCCATGGACAAATTACGTCTTTACCCTTTGGTTCTCTTGTCTACAAAAGGAATGTCATGGTTCCTACTTCACAAGATCACATGAATGTAGCTGTTTGACAAATAGTAGTTCTCTGTGCTCCTGTCCCTGTGAGCCTGGAGCCATGGCTCTGAGGAGCGTGCAAACCTTGCCTTCTCACCTGCTGAAGGTGGAAATGTGGAGAAACACGGCTAATGCTTTCTTTACCCCATTGAGTGCTGCCAAAGCCACTGTTCTGAGTGTGGTGAGAACAAAATGAAACAAAAACAGTTCTGTGCAGAAGTTACAAATCCTCCTCTGTGAGTGGTTGACCTCACTCAGCGCCATGTCCTCAAGTTTCATTCTTGTAGACTATGGCGGGATTTCCTTTCCTTTTAAAATTATTAATTATTATTTTTATTAATTTTACTAGGGTGACATCAATAAATCAGGGTACATATGTTCAAAGAAAACATGTCCAGGTTATCTTGTCAATCAATTATGTTGCATACCCATTACCCAAAGTCAGATTGTCCTCCATCACCTTCTATCTAGTTTTCTCTGTGCCTCTCCCTCTCCCCCTTTCCCTCTCCCTCTTCCCCCACCCCCCATAACCACCACACTTATCAATGTCTCTTAGTCTTGCTTTTATATCCCACCTACGTATGGAATAATGCAGTTCTTGGTTTTTTCTGATTTACTTATTTCACTCCTTATAATGTTATCAAGATCCCACCATTTTGCTGTAAATGATCCGATGTCATCATTTCTTATGGCTGAGTAGTATTCCATAGTGTATATGTACCACATCTTCTTTATCCAGTCATCTATTGAAGGGCTTTTTGGTTGTTTCCATGTCCTGGCCACTGTGAACAATGCTCCAATGAACTTGGGGCTGCATGTGTCTTTACGTATCAATGTTTCTGAGTTTTGGGGGTATGTACCCAGTAGAGGGATTGCTGTGTCATAAGGTAGTTCTATTTTCAGTTTCTTGAGGAACCACCATACTTTCTTCCATAATGGTTGTACTACTTTACATTCCCACCAACAGTGAATGAGGGTTCCTTTTTCTCCACAGCCTCTCCAACATTTGCTATTACCTGTCTTGTTAATAATAGCTAATCTAACAGGTGTGAGGTGGTATCTCATTGCAGTTTTGATTTGCATTTCTCTAATAACTAAAGAAGATGAGCATCTTTTTATATATCTGTTAGCCATTTGTATTTCTTCTTGGAAGAAGTGTCTGTTCATGTCCTCTTCCCATTTTTTTATTGGATTGTTTGTTTGTTTGTTGTTGAGTTTTATGAGTTCTTTGTATATTTTGGATATTAGGCCCTTATCTGAGCTGTTGTTTGAAAATATCATTTCCCATTTAGTTGGCTGTCTGTTTATTTTGTTGTCAGTTTCTCTTGCTGAGCAAAAATTTTTTATTCTGATGTAGTCCCATTCATTTATTTTTGCCTTCACTTCTCTTTCCTTTGGAGTCAAATTCATAAAATGTTCTTTAAAACCAAGGTCCATGAGTTTAGAATATATGTCTTCTTCCATGTACTTTATTGTTTCAGGTCTTATGTTTAGATCTTTGATCTATTTTGAATTAATTTTAGTACAAGGGGACAAACTGTAGTCCAGTTTCATTCTTTTGCATGTGGCTTTCCAGTTTTCCCAGCACCATTTGTTGAAGAGGCTTTCTTTTCTCTATTGTGTGTTGTTGGCCCCTTTATCAAAAATTATTTGACCATATATATGTGGTTTTATTTCTGGACTTTCTATTCTGTTCCATTGGTCTGAGTGTCTATTTTTCTGCCAATACCATGCTGTTTTGATTGTCGTGGCCCTATAATACAGTTTGAAGTCAGGTATTGTAATGCCCCCAGCTTCATTCTTTTTCTTTAGGATTGCTTTGGCTATTCGGGGTTTTTTATAGTTCCATATAAATCTGATGATTTTTTGTTCCATTTCTTTAAAAAATGTAATTGGAATTTTGATGGGAATTGCATTAAATTTGTATATTGCTTTGGGTAATATGGCCATCTTGATTATATTTATTCTTCCTAACCAAGAACAAGGAATATTCTTCCATCTCATTGTATCTTTTTTTTTTTTTTTTTGTATTTTTCTGAAGCTGGAAATGGGGAGAGACAGTCAGACAGACTCCCGCATGCGCCCGACCGGGATCCACCCAGCACGCCCATCAGGAGGCGACACTCTGCCCACCAGGGGACGATGCTCTGCCCCTCCAGGGCATCGCTCTGTCGCTAGCAGAGCCACTCTAGCGCCTGGGGCAGAGGCTAAGGAGCCATCCCCAGCGCCCAGGCCATCTTTGCTCCAATGGAGCCTCGCTGCAGGAGGGGAAGAGAGAGACAGAGAGGAAGGAGAGGGGGAGGGGTGGAGAAGCAGATGGGTGCTTCTCTTGTGTGCCCTGGCCGGGAATCGAGCCTGGGACCCCTGCACGCCAGGCCGACGCTCTACCACTGAGCCAAACGGCCAGGGCCTCATTGTATCTTTTTTGATTTCCCTTAACAATGGTTTGTAGTTTTCATTATATAAGTCCTTTACATTCTTTGTTATGTTTATTCCTAGGTATTTTATTTTTTTTGTTGCAATTGTGAAGGGGATTATTTTTTTGAGTTCATTCTCTAATGTTTTATTGTTGGCATATAGAAAGGCTATGGACTTTTGTATGTTAATTTTGTATCCTGTGACCTTACTGTATTGTCTTATTGTTTCTAGTAATTTTTTTGTAGATTCTTTGGAGTTTTCGATGTATAGGATCATATCATCTGCAAAAAGTGATACCTTTATTTCTTCTTTTCCGATATGGATGCCTTTTATTTCTTTGTCTTGTCTGATTGCTCTGGCCAGAACTTCTAGCACCACGTTAAATAAGAGTGGAGAGAGTGGACAACCCTGTCTTGTTCCTGATTTAAGGGGGAAAGCCTTCAGTTTTGTGCCATTTAGTATGATGTTAGCTGATGGTTAATCATATATGGCCTTTATCATGTTGAGATATTTTCCTTCTATACCCATTTTGTTGAGAGTCTTAAACATAAAATTGTGTTGTATTTTATCAAATGCCTTTTCTGCATCTATTGATAAGATCATGTGGTTTTTGTTCTTTGTTTTGTTGATATGGTGTATTACATTAACCGTTTTATGTATGTTGAACCATCCTTGAAATTCTGGGATGAATCCCACTTGATCGTGAGGTATTATTTTTTTAGTAAGTTGTTGTATTCGGTTTGCTAGTATTTTGTTTAGTATTTTAGCATCTGTATTCATTAGAGATATTGGTCTGTAGTTTTCTTTTTTTGTGCCATCCTTACCTGGTTTCGGTATGAGGGTTATGTTGACCTCATAAAATGTGTTTGGAAGTATTGCTTCTTCTTCAATTTTTTGGAAGACTTTGAGTAGAATAGGAACTAAGTCTTCTTTGAATGTTTGATAAAATTCGCTAGTATAGCCATCTGGGCCTGGACTTTTATTTTTGGGGAGGTTTTTAATAGTTTTTTCTATTTCTTCTCTACTAATAAGTCTGTTTAAGCTTTCTGCTTCTTCTTGACTCAGTCTAGGAAGGTTGTATTGTTCTAGGAATTTATCCATTTCTTCTAGGTTGTTGAATTTAGAGGCATAAAGTTTTTCATAGTATTCTATAATAATTCTTTGTATATCTACAATGTCCGTGGTGATTTCTCCTCTTTCATTTTGGATTTTGTTTATATGAGTTCTTTCTCTTTTTTCCTTGGTAAGTCTTGCCAGGGGTTTGTCAATTTTGTTGATTTTTTCAAAGAACCAGCTCCTTGTTCTATTAATTTTTTCTATAGTTTTTCTGTTCTCTATTTCACTTATTTCTGCTCTGATTTTTATTATCTCCTTTCTTCGGCTGTTTTGGATTGTCTTTGTTGTTCTTTTTTCAGTTCCTTAAGGTGTGAAGTTAAGTGGTTCACTTGGGCTCTCTCTTGTTTGTTCATATAGGCCTGAAGTGATATGAACTTCCCTCTTATCACTGCTTTTGCTGCATCCCATAGATTCTGATATGTCCTATTGTCATTTTCATTTGTCTGTATATATCTTTTGATCTCTGCGCTTATTTCTTCTTTGACCCATTCATTTTTAAAAAGTATGTTGTTTAGTTTCCACATTTTTGTGGGGGTTTTTTTCCTCTTTTTTGCTGTTGAATTCTAGTTTCAAGGCTTTATGATCAGAAAATATGCTTGGTACAACTTCAATTTTTCTGAATTTGCTGATGTTGTTTTTGTGGCCCAACATATGGTCAATTCTTGAGAATGATCCATGTACACTGGAGAAAAATGTATACTCAGTCACTTTGGGATGAGATGTCCTGTAGATGTCTATCATATCCAGGTGCTCTAGTGTTTTGTTTAAGGTCAATATATCTTTGTTGATTCTCTGTTTGGATGACCGATCTAGAGCCGTCAGCGGTGTATTAAAGTCTCCAAGTATGATTGTATTTTTGTCAGTTTTTGTTTTAAGGTCAATAAGTAGCTGTCTTATATATTTTGGTGCTCCTTGGTTTGGTGCATATATATTAAGAATTGTTATGTCTTCTTGATTCAGTGTCCCCTTAATCATTATGAAATGACCATTTTTGTCTCAGTACTTTTGCTGTCTTATAGTCAGCATTATCAGATATGAGTATTGCTACACCTGCTTTTTTTGGGTGTTATTTGTTTGGAGTATTGTTTTCCAGCCTGTCACTTTGAATTTGTTTTTATCCTTGTTGCTTAGATGAGTTTCTTGTAGGCAGCATACAGTTGGATTTTCTTTTTTAATCCATTCTGCTACTCTGTGCCTTTTTATTGGTGAGTTTAATCCATTTACATTTAGTGTAATTATTGACACTTGTGAGTTCTCTATTACCATTTTATAGATTGCTTTCTGTTAGTTTTGTGTCTTGTTTGATTCTTCTCTTTCGTTTTTCTATCTTTTGTTTTTATTTGGTTGTATTCCATACACCTTTCCTCTGTTGCTATCTTTTTAAAATCATATGCTTCTGTGGTGTTTTTTTCAATTGTGGTTACCATTAAGTAATGAAAAGGGTTCCTACCCTGTGTAGTGCACTATCTTGTGAGTACTTTTGCACTCCATCATCCTTTGCTACTGTTAATCTCCATCCTCTCCCTCCCCCCTTTTTTTGTTGTTGTCACAGTTTAAATTTGGTTTTATTGTGTTCCTGGTGGAGCTTTTACTTGTGGTTTTGTTTTGTTTTGTTCTTTGTATCTGGTTGGAGAACCTCCTTTAGTAATTCCTGGAGTGGGGGTTTTCTGATGATAAATTCCCTCATCTTTTCTGTATCTGTGAAGTTTTTATTTCTCCTTTGTATTTGAAGGATAGCTTTGATGGGTATAGTATTCGTGGCTGAAAGTTCCTCTCTTTCAGGACTTTAAATATTGGGGTCCACTCTCTTCTAGTTTGTAGAGTTTCTGTTGAGAAATCTGATGATAATCTAATGGGCCTTCCTTTATATGCTGTATTCTTCTTTTCCCTGGCTGCCTTGAGAATTTTTTCTTTGTCGTTGGTTTGTGTCAATTTCATTATGATGTGCCTTGGAGTAGGTTTATTGGGGTTAAGAAAACTTGGAGCTCTGTTTCCTTCTTGAATTTGAGGTTTTAATTCTTTCCACAGGCTTGGGAAGTTCTCATCTATTATTTGTTTGAATATGTTCTCCATTCCATTTTCTCTCTCTTCTCCCTCTGATATACCTATTATTCTTATGTTATTCTTTTTGATGGAGTCAGACAATTCTTGTAGGGCTTTCTCATTTTTTTTAATTTTTGAGTCTCTTTCTTCTTCTCTCTGTTGTGCCTCAAGTTGCTGGTCTTCTATTTCACTAATCCTCTCTTCTATCTGGCCTGTTCTATTAGCTAAGCTCGTTACCTCATTTTTCAGCTCGTGGATTAAGTTTTTCATCTCTGTTTGATTTGTTTTTATAGTTTCAATTTCCTTGGTAATATATTCTTTGTGTTGAGTTGTTTTCTGAGCTCCCAAAATTGCCTTTCTGTGTTTTCTTGTATATCTCTGAGTATTTTTAGGATTTCTATTTTAAATTCTCTGTAATTTAGCTCCAAGATTTCCAATATATTAAATTTTTTCTCCATAGATTTTTCCTCATCTATCTGTGTTACCTCTCTTTCTTTTGTATCCATGATATTTGATTTCCTTTTCCTTAATGGCATCTGAGGGTGGTTTTGTTGATAGCTTTAATGAGAATTAATAAAGAACAAAAAGTTAAAAATAAAAAATAAAAAAGAATTTAAAAAAATTAAAAGAAAAAAAAATTCCCTCATCCCCCTTTTTTTCCCCTCTCCTCTCCTCTCCCCTCCTTCTTGAGAAAATCTTGTAGTGAACTGTGAATTATATTTTGCTAAATAGAACAAACAATACCTATAATGGAGAGCCTGAGTTGGGGAGAAGTAATAAAGGGGCAAATAAAGGGGGTATGGACTCACAAAATGCAAATAAGGAAAAAATTTGGGTCAAGAATAAAATGATTTGCTTTTAGGTGTTGGTTGACTAAGAGATATAAAGAGAGGAATAAGAGGGAAACAGGAAAAAGGGGGGAAAATAAAAAAAAATGACTATTGTATTTAGTGGAGCAAGAACTAGATAAAATGGAGAGCCATGGTTAGGAGCACTGCTAGTGAGTTAAAAAAAGCAAAGTAAAAAACCCCCAAAGTGCCACAAAAATAATTTTGAGTTGTAGATAAAATAATTTGTTCGTTATTGAGGATTGAATGAGAGGAGACATAAAGGAGAAAGGAAGAAACTAATATAGAGGGAGAAAAGAAAGAGAAAAGAAAGAAAAAAAGGAGGAAACCACAAAAAGAAGAAAAAAGAATAAAAGGATACAAATAAAAGGAGAGAAAGAGAGAGAGAATTAAGAGTTTTGGAGTGCAACCCTCATAGAGAGAAAGGAAGAAGAAATAAAAGATAATGGGAGATGTACCACTTATGGGTAGTGTAGTTCAAGGAGAAGAGAGAGTAAGACTGGCAGAGAATTAAATGACCGAATTGGAAGAGGAAGAAAATAATCAAGACAAGAAGATAAGAGAAACAAACAAACAAATATATAATAAAGTGGGATAGGTTATAAAGTCTGTGGATTATTCTTGATTTTGAGAGGTTATCTTCTTGTTTTTTCTTTTCTCTCCCTCTTCCTGGTCGGTGACTCTGTACCCTGGGTTCTGCCCCTGTGGCATGCTTTGGTAGAGGTTTGCAGTTGACAAGTCTCTATGGCGATGTCATATATTGGGCTGCAGTCAAGGCTCATTAACATTTGTAGGCTCCGACAGTGAGAGAGTCCATGTTCCCGGAGCCTCTCTCCTAGTCTTTCCTTCCTGAATTAGTATCCTGATGATCAAGCTATGGGTTTGCTGCCTCTGCCTGAATAGTAAGAGGCTCAAAGAGCTGGCAAATCCCCATTTTATTCCCACTCCGCACAGGGCTCTGGGTAAGGCTCAATCAGTCAGAGCTGCTAGCATAATCAGGCGGGGCTTCTGCCCACACAAAGACCTCTTACTCTGCCCCTCTGTCCCGTAACACAAGCGGGCGCCCACTCCCCGGGTGCTCGGAGGAATCTCTCACTCACAATCTGCGTGCACCAACCAGGATATGAAGCAGGCTGCCTCTCACTCCAAATGAGACCTCCGCCTGCATGGAAAAGTTTCAGCTTAGTGATTTTTGTTCCCGCTCCCTCCCTGTGTGCTGCTTTTTCAGGGCACAGGGACGACCCCGAGATTCCGCTTTCAGCCCATTCAAAGGCCTCTGACTCTGCCCCTCTGTCTGGTAACACGGGCACCCACTCCCGGGGCACTCGAAGGAATCTCTCACCCACTCTCTGTGCGCGCCGACCAGGATGTAAAGCAAGTCGGCCGCCTCTCTCTCCGAGTGAGACCCCCGCCCGCATGGAAAAGTTCCAGCATTGGAATTAGCTCTTGCTCCCTCCCCATGCGCGGCTTTTTCAGGGCGCAGGGACAACCCCGAGATTCTGCTTTCGGCCCACACAAAGGCCTCTGACCCTGCCCCTCTGTCCGGTAACACGGGCGCCCACTCCCAGGGCTCTAGGAGGAATCTCTCGCCCACTATCTGTGCGCGCCAACCAGGAGATCGGGGCGAATGGCTGTCCCGAGTGCCTTTCTTTGTCTGGGTTTGGCGCGAGTGTTAGCTTGTGTTGACTGGGTTGCCACAAGCACAGTTTTTCCTCAGCTTGGATGTCCTTGCCACAGCCTGGTTTGGTTGTTTGTGCCGCGGCCTGGATCTATTCACACCCTATGCCTGCCTTAGTTCCTATACTCTCAGTTCCCAGTGAAAGCAGCCCTTATTTAGGTTAGTGAGGAAGGCAGAGTGTTTCTTCCTCCTTATTTCCTTCAGGGTTGATTATATATTTAGCTGACTTTTCGCTCGATCATACCTTTGCGTGTAGTGCGGATCATCTGGAGGCTCCAAGGATAGATTTTTCTGTTCCTGGTTGAAGATCTTGTTGAATTTTTGGGGAGATTTATTGGTATCGCTTCCTACCCCGCCATTACTCTGACGTCATCCCTCTTTTCCTTTTTTTAAAGATTGACTAATATTCCATTGTGTTCCACATTCCCTGCATGCATTCATCCAGGGGTCTCAAACTCGCGGCCCACCAAACAATTTTGTGCGGCCCGCAGACTAATCCACGAAGTTCAAAATATTTTGGATAAAATTAAGTAAGCCCGTGGATTAGTCTGCGGGCCGCACAAAATTGTTCGGCGGGCCACATGCGGCCCGCGGGCTGCAAGTTTGAGACCCCTGACTAGACACTTCCCCAAAGAGGATAGCAAGATGCCAATAAGCACATGAAAAGATGTTCAGCATCACTAATGATCAGGGAAATGCAAATCAAAGCCACCCTGGATACCAGCTAACACCCATTAGGATGGCTACTATCAAAACTCCCCAACAAAATTACAAGTGTTGGTGAAGAGGTGGAGAAATTGAAGCCCTTGAACACTACTTATGGGAATAGAAAATGATGCAGCCATTGTGGAAAACATTCTGTAAGTTCCCCCAAATATTAAAAATAGAACTGTGAACTGACCTACACCAGCTGTGAAGGTACTCTGTGATCCCTCTCCCTCCATCCCTGGTCCAAGTCCCTTAGCCAAGGGCAGACAGCAGCTAAGGAGCATTTTCTGATATTTGACTGTATTAAAGCAATGAGTCACCAAATGGATGGAATTAACTGATGAACTGCTAGTTGGCATCTGCCATCAGAGCTTGGTCAATGAAGAAAACTAACAGTGGAGTGTCTAGAACTTGGACTCTTTTGACAAGGTATGCTGTGAAGAGGGTCAGAGAGTAGAGGTTCCTCTGAGGATGTGCAGGTGAATCCTGAGTCTCCAGACCTCACCCAGGACCATTCCTACCCTTCTTCGTCCTACTGTCCCACTTGGGCTGCCCTTCCCATGAGCAGCAGTGTCAGAACCCCAGGACAGTTCCAGTGAACCACCCCACCTTCCCAGCCAATAATACCTGCAGCCCTCAGTCCTTTTATCCTGTGGGCTCCCCCTTCCTGGAGCGTGGGCTCACACCTGCCTTTCTTATAGCTCTCATGGCTAACCAGGTACCAAGCCTGCTGGTTCTTCCTTGAAGTCTCTCTTGAATTCCTCTCCCCATTCCTCATGGTCCTGAGACCAGCAGAGGCACTTTTTTTGCTTAGATTGGGCATTAGCCTCCACCTGGTCTCTCACCTGCCTCTGGGACAAGCAGCCCAGGTGTGTCCTTCTTGTGGGTCCTCCTTGAGGGAGCTTCCCCAAACACACTTCTTTCTTGCCTGCCTTCCCCATTACCAATATACACTTATGCCAAAGGCATTTGTTCTCGGCCCTGGCCAGTTGGCTCAGTGGTAGAGCGTCAGCCTGGCATGCAGGAGTCCCGGTTTTCATTCCTGGCCAGGGCACACAGGAGAAGCGCCCATCTGCTTCTCCACCCCTCCCCTTCTCCTTCCTCTCTGTCTCTCTCTTCCCCTCCCACAGCCAAGGCTCCACTGGAGCAAAGTTGGCCCGGGCGCTGAGGATGGCTCTGTGGCCTCTGTCTCAGGCGCTGGAATGGCTCTGATTGTGGCAGAGAGATGCCCCAAGATGGGCAGAGCATCGCCCCCTGGTGGGCGTGCCAGGTGGATCCTGGTCGGGCACATGCGGGAGTTTGTCTCACTACCTCCCCGTTTCCAGCTTCGGAAAAATACAAAAAAAAAAAAAAGGCATTTGTTCTCTTGCTAGACTGGACCTCACCAGGGCGAGACTCCTGCTCTTATTCCCATTATTTCCTAGGTAGCATCCAATCCCCTATCTCGAGCTGGACCCCTCTTCAGCTTCTGGCTCAGTTCCTCCATCCATTCTGCACATCTCGTCTCCCACCTTCCAAGTTCAGGACCACCCACGAGAACCCCGCCTGCCCTCCTCCCTGGGGTTTCTCGCTGATCATGTTGTAATATAATGTAATCTGCGAGTTTCATAGTGACACCAAGGTAGGTTACAGAAGAAAATTTAGGAGCTTTATTAAGCCAGTGACATGCATGGGCATAATCTCAAATCGTGCTGTCAAGAATATAGCTCTGAGGCTGGTTATATAGACATGATCACATACTGGTTGGGGGAAAAGGAGGAGGAGCATGGTACAAAAGTCATTTACTAACAAGCTTATTGAGTTTTTGCTGTCTTGTTACAAAGTTTATCTATAGAATCTATCAAAAGGAAAAAAACATTCCTACACACTAAGACCATAAGATAACATGGTAGTGATAAATGTTTCACATACCTGATAAAGACATTCCCAAACCTTCTAGGATTTACAACCTATCCCTGTCGCCACAATAGTGGGAAATGTTTAGGATAAGGAGAGAAGCTAAATGAAGTTACTTTTGCTAAGAGTGTTGGGGTTAGCTTACTAGGAAGTCCAAAGCTAGTCCCCGCTTGCTTAGTTTACAAGTTTTGCACATACAAAGAATTTCAAAATGATGATTATGAGAAAGCATATAAAATGTCACAGAATACAGGGTTTTCATGCAAGGGGCTGGGCTCGTGATCCTTTTGTCTAGGTATACGTCATTCTCGTGACTCCAGGATGGGAGAGTGAGTCAGGATTAGTGTAGGAATTTTTAATTAAGGTACCTAAACTTTGTTTCCTAAAGGCTTTTAAGAAAAGAGAAGAGGAAGGGGTTTTCAGATAGGTTCTAGGTTCTATCTTCTTTGCTCTGTCTAGCAAGTGGCATCAGTCCTTCCAGAGAACTATAGGAAATAGTTAAACTATGACTAGCTGACTTTTGCCCCTGCAAGCTCTTCTTCTTGCATTCTTCTTGTTTTTTCTTTCTCAGAAAAGAGGGATAAGGGGGCCTGACTCTTCCTTTTAAAATATTATTGTTAACAATTTTGCAGTTCCTTGACACTTATCACATTCACTCCTTCTGTGCCCTGGACTGCAAGCTTCCAGGTTGGGCAGGTCAACGCTCATGCTCAAGCCATGCCTGCCTAATGAATAGGCTGACTACATTCATTTGGGCTCATTTTCTGGCTTCCCAGCCTGGGTGGAGAAGTCACTGCTTTGACTCTCGTAGTTGGTCCATTAAGCCAAGCCTCAGATCCCATTAAATGGAGGGGGAGGGAGGTATGTGAAAGTCACTGTCTCAGGTCACTGTCTCAGGCTATTTAAGGGGGTTAACACAGAGGGGAAGGCTCTGCTGCTAATCGTCCCAGGCATTAATCACAGCGTGCTGCTGGGGCTGTCTGTTAGCATGTGTTAATTCAGTAATTACTGAGGAGGGGAGGCTGTCCTGTAATCCTTGTTGTTATTTTTTTAACTGAAATATAAAACAGAAATGGAAAGAGGGAGCAGCAGACTTCCTGTGCCTGGGGAGGGTGGGGTGAGAGCTGCTGTCTCCTTTTGTCTCTGCCCAGCATCTGTGTCGCCCCCCGCCCCGTCCCCCACCCCCATGCAGAAGGGAGTAGCCCCAACACCCAGCTGGGCCAGTGTCAAGGCCAAGGTCTGTTTCTTGGAGAAACAGGATTAGAGCCTACCCTTTATGATGACTATCACAAAGGCAAAAAGATTCCAGACGCCCAGGCCCAGCCCTCCTCTGGGCCTTCTCTAATGGGCTGGTGGCTCCCTGTCCGCCCCCCGTGGGGTCTTCTTCTCAAATCCCTTCTCCCACAGGGCTTCCTACCCCCCCTTTACCCCAAATGTTGTCCTTGATTCTATCTCTCAATTCCCTGACTGTCCCCCCTACTCTAATGATGGTTCAGACAGCTAGTCCTTCTGGGTGCTTAGTAAGATGTCTGGGGTGCTTTGTGGGGCTATTTCTAGGTCATTCTTTGTGGGGTCTTCAATGCTCAGCAATGCTTCAAGGAAGCAGAGGGCTTTACAGAGCCACCTAGCAGCCAGGATGGGGGACCCTGTTCTCTCTGTCTCCAGGGCCCAGCTGTGTCTGTCTTCTGGAATCTGCCTTTCTCCCAGTTCCCATCCCTGCAAGGACTCTGGGTGAAGACTTGGCTCTCTTGCCAGGACCACTCCAGTAGCCTGATAAAGCCTCTCTCCTCGGCAAGGCTCTGCACCCTCCAAGCCTCTCCCTCTACCACCAAAGGACACCGTGTTGGGATTAGACAGACTCAAGTGACAATCTCCATGAAACAGTCAATAGGCCTCTGGGCCTGACCAGGCAGTGGCGCAGTGGATAGAGCATCGGACTGGGATGCGGAGGACCCAGGTTCGAGACCCTGAGGTTGCCAGCTTAAGCACGGGCTCATCTGGTTTGAGCAAAGCTCACCAGCTTGGACCCAAGGTCGCTGGCTCAAGCAAGGGGTTACTTGGTCTGCTGTAGCCCCACGGTCAAGGCACATATGAGAAAGCAATCAACTAGAACAACTAGAGTGCCACAATGAAAAACTGATGATTGATGCTTCTCATCTCTCTCTATTCCTGTCTGTCTGTCCCTATTTATCTCTCTCTCTGACTCTGTATCTGTGTCTGTAAAAAAAATCAATAAAGAAAAAAAAAATAGGCCTCTGGGATTGTCTCTGACCAGGTCGTCGGGGCTCTGGCTTTTCCTTCATTCTGCTGCAGCCACACCGGTCACGTGCTGTTCCACCTCCCCGAGTCTGGGCATGCACTGGACACTGGTCTATGTGTAAGCTCCTCCGGGGGTGTCGAATGTGCAGCCAGGCTTGAGAACCAGGATCTCCAGGCTGAAGTTCGAGGTTGTTCTCTGATACTTCTGTGACCTGGCCTGGCGCTCTCCTCTGCTCTTCTCCCTGCCCATCTGCTCCCACCTCTCCTGCCCCTGCACAGTTCCTGCTCTCTCTCCTCTCTGTGCCATTGTATTGACAATCATTCCTGCAGGGAGAACCTCTGCTCACATTTGAGTATTTCCTCTAGCCCTGAAGCCTCTCGTCATGCCCTCGGGGAAACCTTATCAAATTATTTGGGATCCCGTCTCACTTGGTCCTCTCAGTCTATCTCTAAGTCATTCCAGTCATTTATTGACAAGCTCTGACAATGAGGATATAGCGCCCCCATACAAGGAGACGTGGGTTCAGTCCTTAGCTGCCCCGCTTAGATTTGCTGACTTTGGGGAAGTCATGTGACAGCTCTGAGCCTCAGTTCCTTCATCTGTGAACCACACATACTCACTCAGCCATTTTTATTGAGCAGCTACTCTCATGCATTCCATACCCATTTCCCATTTGCTCCTCACCACACGGGAGACAATGCATGGCATTTACAAAAGCCCACTGCATTGGGGTTCAGCTTCATCCCTGCTGGACCTCGGCCAATTACTCCAGCCTCAGCCCCATCCCCTATGCCTCAGGGATGCCTACTGCATGGGATGTGTGAAATTCAGGTGAAATAATAACCTGCCCAGCGCTGAGGACCCAAGAAGCGCTTCACACACATTAGCTCTCATTGTCATCTCTAGCTTATAAAGACTCACCTTCCAGGTAGGGAAGTGTGTTTTACACTCTCAGTCTGGTAGGATCCTTGAGAAGATTAAATGAGATGTGTATAAAGCTTGACCTATAAGAAATTACTTCATAACTTAGCTCCCTTCTCTCCTCACCTGCTCCTCACCCTTCCCTAGGCCAGATTCCTTAGGGACCATGTTCCTTGGGAACAATGAGCACATTTCTCCTCCAGCACCCAGCAGAGTGACAGGCACAGAGTTGGGACTCAATACCTATCAGGATGATGAAGCTCATCTCTGAGGCTATGCGCTCATTTTCTGTAATGTTGGCACTTCCCCTTGACTTCCTCCATCTTTCCATTCGTCTATTCACCCACCCAGTGAATTGAACACCTGTTGTGTCTTGTTCACTGTCTAAGAGCTAATGACAGTCCATTGGGGATGGAGACACAGACCTGCCTGCACATGTAACCCCAGGTAGTGAAAAGGGCTGTTCATAAAAATAAAACAGAGTTTAGGGCCAGCATTGCTTCCTTCCCCAAGCGCAGGGAGGCTCCCCGTGCAGCATGTAGAAAAGGCCTCTCTGGAAAGGTGACATTTGATCATTCTACAGGAAATAGATGTCTTGGTTAACATTTCAGAAAGTACAGAACAACATAACGTTCTTCCATAACCATCACTCAGGAATCACACCACCCCTCACCTTGTCACCTGTCTTCGTGGTTAAATATACAGGTTTGTTTCATGCTTTTGAAAATGTAACAGTATACTACATCACTTTGTAGCTCTATTTATGTTTTCCAATTTCCTGTGTATCAATACATAATAAGAATTTTAAAGAATTGGTTCCATACCTATATGTGAGGTTTCTCCACCTTTGCAATGAAAGTGCACGTCATTGTACCAATTCTAGAATATCATGGTAAGGAAAAACAAAAATGAAAAGAATTCATAATCCTACCATTTAACATATTGGTTTATATCCTTTCCATTTTCCTCTTTTCTTATTGAAGGCTGGCCACTATCAAAGTATTTGCAATTTTTCTAGTTGGATGGGTTAAAAAAAATCTTATTGTTTCAACTTGTATTTCTTTAATTATGAATGAGGCTGAGCATCTTCCCACATGTTTGGCCTTGGCCTTGATTACCCTGGGGTGA
Organism: Saccopteryx bilineata; assembly: GCF_036850765.1. Taxonomy (NCBI): domain Eukaryota; kingdom Metazoa; phylum Chordata; class Mammalia; order Chiroptera; family Emballonuridae; genus Saccopteryx; species Saccopteryx bilineata. Next base: position 124,558,459 of record NC_089495.1, read on the forward strand.
CATAAGCGTTCACATCGGGAGATAGCACTGCCATCTCCCGTTGAGCTCTGCCCACATATCCGGCTATGCTTTCCCCTCAGTGACGAGAAGGGCCAGTCTCTGTCTACAGTCCAGAGCCCAGGGAGCCAGTGTTCACTGCTCTCATAGCAGCATTTCCAACACGGAACCATCTTGTCTGTGGGAAGAGCAAAGAATTTGAATCAGGAAAACCTAATATCTCAAAGCCACGATGTCTCCCCTGAAAATGCAAAGTGACACCAGAGAGGCAAGTAAGTTGGATTCCAGCAGTGTTAGCATCTCAACCATGAGCTTTGTTCTGTATTTAAAGCGATGGTTTGACACTTGGGAAATAGGAAGATGGATGAAGGAAGATGGAGAGCTACCCTGTGCGAGGCGAGCTTTCCATGCTATTTCAATTGTGCGATTTTAGCAATGCATCCTGGTGTGTTTGTTAATAAAGACAGAGCTGAGGCAACATGGGGTGTTTTTGTTTCAGCCCATTGTTTATCTCCAGAGAAGTGTTACTGGAACCATAGTGCATTTTCAGGTCTGATGAAGCTGCAGTAATATAAGCATTTTATGTAAATGTGTCGTGGTGGAAAGAATAGCATGTCATGTACCATAAATCTTAGGTAACTGGAGCCCTTGCTACGTCTCAGTTTTAACACATCGTGATAGGAGGCAATTATTTTGGACCAACAAACTGCCTTTCATGGAAGTTTGTCTGCTTGAAGCTAGAGCCTGTTTACTAGTACAGACTTACGGGGTATGAAGACAGGCCAGCCTGGGGAGCCATGAGCATGGCCGGGAAGGAGACGAAGGCTCACCCATTAACCACTTGCCCTTCCACCCATCCACCCATCCACCCACGATTCATCCATCCATCCTGCATCCATCCATCCTCCATTCATTCTTTATCCATCATCCATCCATCTGTCCTTCCAGGAGTCAGGATAATGTCATGGACAAGAAGGTGGGCTCTGGGCCTAGGGACTGAGATGAGTCTTTGCTCTACCATCTACCATCTGGATGACCTTGGGCAGCCTTGTTAACTTCTTTGAGCTTCATTTTTCTCAACAGCAAAATAGTGATCACAGTGTTTGTTGGGAGGATCAAACATCATACAGAGTCAGTTAACTTGCCATTATAATAAGTGATGTTCATTTACCAGCAAAGCCATCAAATGCCTAGTCTGTAAAAGCCCAAGTGGGAAGAGCTAACTGTGTATGTGTGTGTGCACATGCATGCATGCATGTTTGCTCATATGTGCACATGTATGTTGGTGGCAGGGGATGCCCTGCAGCCTGGAAGGGACTCTACAGGCCTGAGGGCTGGGTCCATCACCTTGGCACGTTGGTGGCTCTCTCCATACATTGTTCACAAAGAGCCTAAAGAGATCTTTCAGTGGAACTGTTACTCTCCTGGTCTCTGTTCTATTCTGTAACCCTCCTTTTCTGGGAGAGCTGTGATTCTTTCCTGGGTGTTGAACGAGTGAAACAAATGGAAAGGTAGTCTCATGTGAGGATTGTCACATGCCCACAGTTCTGCACTGTGCCCCTGCAATCCTGCCTTAGTTTACCTTGGTCCTGGGACCAAGGGGCCTGCATCGGGACACTTGCAGCCCACCTGGTGATATTTATTGGCCACCTGGTATGTGAAGGCAGCAGGGGTGACTCACAGGCAGACAAGACCAGCCCCTTCTGAAATGGGAGAGGTGCCCCAGGTGACCATAATGTTTCAGGTGTACAGCATGCTGGGGGGCCGTCAGGTGGGAGTGTCACTTCCAGTGGGGAAATCAGGAAGGCTTCCTGGAACTGGTGTCTGAGCAGCCATGAAGGACAGGTTGGTTTTGACTTTCATGAGCTGCAGCGCTGCCAGCCTTGGTGGAGCTCATTCTATCCTGACCCCATTCTGTGCCCTCCTCCTGCCCCATGACCATGTACAAGGACTGTTCAGTGTGACCCAGGACACAAAAGAAAAAGACTGGAGCCGAAAGGGAGTCCCCTCCTCTCCCCAGTGTCACCCAGATAATCTTTTTACCTTTCCTCCAAATCCCTTCTGCTCTCTGTACCTTCTTGAATTAAAAAGAGAAAAAAGAAGAAAACGAAAACAAAAACAAAACAACCCTTGAGCCCTCACACAGACACTTGGAAGGTGAGGTGGATAGGAAAGAAGTTACAGTGGGGTGAGACATTAACGTAGGGCAGCATTTTTCACACTTCTTAAACATTGATTCATAGTAAGAAGTAGGTTTTACAAAGCAATCCAGGCTCAGTGAAAATGTCTAGGAACAGGAAAATGTCATCCTATAAAACATGCGGGAACGTCTGATGTTTTCTATTTTTTATTTTGAAACTCTGCCCACTGAGTGATGCCAGGACTCAGCAGTGGGTCCCGCAGTCCCTTGGGCAGAACCAATGGGTGGTCACATGGGCAGAACTAAGGTGGTGCACAGTAGGTGGCCACAAGGGCAGTCCAGTTCTATGTGGGGGTGCAATGGTTACTTAAGCAGCTGAATTCACTTGCAGTTTTTTCTCTGGACTCCTAGACCCTCCCAGGTACCCTTTCCCATACCAGGACCCTCTCTTGAGCAGTCCCTTGGCTATGAAATTTCAGAGTCAAGGGCCTTTTAGGAACCCTTAAGAGGTGGCTTTGCTAACTCCCAAAGAGCCGGCCCAGTAGGGCAGATAGTCCGTCCCCGTGGTCTGTGTCGGCGTCGGTAGAGCCTTTAGAGCTTGCCTGCAAGCAAGCTCTTCTTGGCTTAGTGGCAGGAGGTGGCTCCTCAGTCAGCTCTCTGCCCCAAATCCCGGTGGATCAGAGGATCTGCAGTGGGTGGGGGAAGGCATCCTCCCTGTTTCAGCTCCTGCTTGGCTTCCCTTGTGGAGTTCTGACAATTTGGAATTATTCTTTTAAATCGAGGTAAATCGTATTAAAGGGAACAATTCAGAGGTCTTTAGTAATTCATAATGTTGTGTACCCATCATTGTTATCGTCCAATATTTATCCTTTTGTGTCTGGCTTCTTTCATTCAGCATAGCATTTCCAGGGCTTATTTGTGTTGTGGCATGTGTTGGTGCTTCCTCCTTTTTCATGGCTCAGTAATATTCTGCTGTGTGGATCCACCAGTCTTGTTTCTCTGTTCATCATTTGGGTTGTTTCTACTTTGGGCTACTATGAACAGTTCCCATCATTTTAAACATGACTGATTCTTTGTTTTCTTGTCTGATATCCTCGCTGGACTGAAGGCTTCTTGAGGGCAGGAATGGGTGAGTGTTATTGCTGCCGTGTCCCTTGGGCTCACAGGTTGTCCCTGAGAGCTCACAGTGAGTGCGAGTAGAATAAGAAAGGGAGGAGGGCATCCCTACCTGAGCACAGAAACAATCCAGCCCTGCCCAGCACCCACCCTCTTTGTCAGCTCCCCCATCCTCCAGCAGCCCCTGGCTAAGGACATCACAGCCTCCCCCAGCCTTCTCCTCTGTTCCTTGCCTGGGCACCTGGAATGCAACAAGTGGGGGCAGGAACAGGGCAGGTATCTACCTGCTTGCCCTCCTCAGCCCTGGGGGGACATAGACTCACGCTCCCTGAAAAGAAATCATTGCACTGGACTACCAGGGAAATTGGCCATATGGGTGTCAAAAGAAGAGCTCCCTGGAACTTTGTAACAAGAACAAGAACACATCTGGTGGTCCCTCTGGTTTGCTGTCTCAGGAGGAGTGTGGCTCAGACCCTGGCCTGTGAGAGGAAGCCAGAGGTCTTTTCTTTCAAAGTCTTGCTGATGTGAAATTTAAAAAAAACGGTGCCAGGACCACAACAGTGACCTGTTGCCATAGATGAGCACACCTGTCCCAGGTTGGGAAGGAAGGCTGCTGCAGTCTGGGAGAGTATGGGCAGGTACAAAACCCAGAATTTGGTCAGTTCACCCCTGTTCATGCCGCTGTCCGAGTGCCAGGCATGTGGGGAGCCAAGGGCACGAGGCTGTGCTCAGTTTAGTAGGGACAGGATGATGAGCAGTGACCACCCCATGGGCCTGGAACTGAGAGACCCTTCGTCTGTACCCTCTAAAGGCCTTCCTGGGCAAGTGCCCCCCATTGTACAGGGGAGGAAACTGAGGCACATTAGATGAGTCATAGCCAAGCCCACACAACTCCCCAGGGACACAGCAGCCTTGAGCCCTAAAGAAATGCTGGGCTCTGTTTACTATATCATGTCGCCTCTGAGGGAGAAGAAACAACATGCCTTTTCTGAGAACCATGATGGCTGCCTGTCACCCCAGCTCATCCAGTCACGGCCCAGGGCCAGGTGGCACGGTGGTGGTCTGCCAGGAGGAGTCCATGGCATGGGACAGCCCCACCCTGGCTCCTGCCCAGTCAGAGCAGTGATGAAGAGTCCAGGGTGGCCCCGCCACTGCAGTCTGTGGGTGGGTGAGGGTTGCAGCCTCTTTTATTGTACTGATTTGCAAAGTGCTGCCCCGCCTCCTGGTTGCACTGAGTTTATACAAATTACCCCGAGAGTGATTAACTATCCAGGCTAATTGTCAGTATTAAATCTTGCTCAGTCACAGTTTTAAAGCTTAATTTAAAATCTCTATCTTTAAGAGATACATACTCTCTCCCACCACAGGGGAAAAATTAGATTAGATGGGTTAAATCCATTTCTGTGTGTAGCACCCCAGGCTATAATTAGGTGTGTGCAAAGTGGGCCCGCACACACCTGGCTCTTCTGCGGGTGCAGGTCTGAGTGGGAATGCCCTTGTCTTGCTCCTAAGCATGAATTTCTGAATTAGCGTTATTGCTTGCAGACCCTGAGCCTCTACTGAGGCCCCTCCCTGATTATGACATAAATCCTGTCTGTGTGCTTAGAGGTGAAGACAGGATTCATCCCCAGGTGTGAAAGCACCTCAGGAGGAAGAAAGTAGCCAGCAAAGCCACTGCTCACCAATCAAGGGTGAGAGTCTGCTGGCATTCCTTGGCTTGTGGCTGTATCACCTGCTGTCCACCTCTGTCTTCACACGGCCTCTTCTCTATGTCTCCGTCCTGTCCTTCTCTGTCTGTTATAATGACGCTTGTCATTGTGTTTAGGGCCCACACTAAATGCAGGTGATCTTATCTTGATCCTCACCTTAGTTATATCTGCAAATACCCTTATTCCAAATGAGCTCACCTCCTCAGGTTCTGGGTGGACATAAATTCGGAGGGGGGCACTCCTGAACCCACTACAGCAAGAGAGGGAGTGAAGCAATGGGGTAGAGTCACATCCCCAGAGGTGGATGGCAAAGAGCCGTGCTCCCAGACAGTGGGTGGCTGGGACAGGAATGAGCCCAGCAGGGTATGGCAGGGTCTAGAGGGCAGAGAAGAGTGAGCCCCCCCACTCCCTTCTCCCCTAGTGCAGCTAGGGAGCCTCCTTCTGGAGCCTCCCACATCCCCATTTACCCATTCGCCCCCTGCTTAGGGGTAACCAAATAACGCTTTTTGATTTAATTAAATTACTGAGAATAAATGATTCAGGAGCAGAGACAAATGCTCTTCAGGAAGGCGATCAGGACCAGCAGGCAGCAGAGAACAAAGGACCAAGGCTGCCACCGGGGAGCAGAGCGCCAGGGCTGGCTGAGCAGTGGGAGGAGGGCAGGGGAGGGGTGTGGGGTGCTCCTGCCACAGCTGGGCAGGCAGGGAGGAGGCGAGCCTCCAATTCCCTTTCCCTTTCCCTTTTTCCTTCCCCTTCCCCTTCCCCTTCCCCTTCCCTTCCCTTCCCAAGAATCACAGCCATGATTTAATATGCAAAGATGGAGAGGCTGGCACCGAGGCGTGTCTGTTGTGGCATGCCATATTTCAAACAAAGAATATACAACAAAAGGCCTGTGGATGCGGGGATTTGTCAGAATTCAGCGATGGAAAAGATTTATCTAAGCTGAGTGGAGGGGCCATGACCTTGGGCTCCGGTGCTTTAAAGCAAACAGGCGACTGTTGAAGACCAACAAAGAGATGCTTGTGATTATCGTTATTTAATATAATGGTTTTAAACTGCAGGGAGGGAGAAGTAGGTGGCACAAGAGAATTGTTTTTTATTCCAGGAGCTGTAAGGAAGGTGTAATGGATGGGGAAAACGGGGAGGAGGAGGGAGAGGCTGGAGAGATTTCTGAGAGGAAGGGTAGAGATTGAGCCAGCCAGTGAGAGGCAGTGAGAGAGAGGCAGTGAGAGGCGGGTGCAAATGAACGAGAAAGCTTCTGTCCTTCCATCCAGCCCTCCCTCTCTCCCTCCCTGCAGGTTCAGCACTGCTTGGGGTAAAGTGCTCCGGGAGGGGGACGCTGACCTGTCTGGTGCCTGTGGAGGTCAGGGTTCGTCAGGGCAATAAGCTTCCCCAGTCTGGGGTCATGGGCTGCCAGGAAACCTAGACATTTCACTCTAGGAAGCTAGATGCAGAGGAGGGCTGTGTGTATGTGTGTGCGCGCGCACTGCTGGGAGGCAGAGACCTGTCCTTGCATTAGGTTCCTGAGAGGTAACCTGTGCCCCCTTATGCAGGTTGCCACTCCCGGAACTGCCAGCCCTGGAACTGTGGCACCAGGAGGACTTGGGGCATGGGAAGAGGTGGCTGGCTGGGCCCCCTCTCTGCCCACTGAAGCTGAGAGGAGTCAGTCTGATGTCAGTCCCATCTGTGTGCCAAGCCTGTGCCAGATATCCACGGCTTCCCAGAGAAAAGCAGGGCACCCCTGGGGATGAAACAGAAGCCCAGGCCTTTCACCTCCACAGGACTTGTCCTCTTTTGCTATTTGTAACGTTGCATTCTTTTTCTTTAAGTGCCTCTCTCCCAAAATTAGGTAGTTGTCAGAACCCATGAAGGCAGAATGACTAGTTATTCCTGGAATGTGCCAGAACCCTAGCTGCTGGGGGCTTGGGAAAGCTTCAGAGCCTCCACGGAGGCCACACAGGGACCCCGTTTCCTGCCCCAGGACACAGCCATCCGGACCATGTTTCACTAGAAAGATTTTCCTCATTTTGCACTAGCTGTTCAGGCCACAGGCCAATCCATATACACTCTGAGGTCTGGGGAATGAGAGAAGGAAACAGGCAGAGAGTCCCCAGCCTGGCTGTGCTCCAAAGCTTCGGATAGCTACTGGCCCAGCCTGGATCTGCTGAAACGCACCCTGGAACCAGGGTGGGTATCTGTGCTTTACCAGGAGACAGATGCCCCTAGCCCAGAACCAGGCCAAGCACTGGCCCCAGGAGTCCCTACAGGGCAGGAGCTCTGCTCTATTCCACTCCGGAGTGCATGTGGACTCATCTTCCAGCAGCAGGAGAGGCTGAGAAGCCACCTGGACAGAAGAGGCAGCTGTTTCTCTTTATCCTCCACTCACTAGGGACTGGACCCTAGGTCAGGGGACAGGAGGGGGCAGGTGGACACAGGCAGTATAGTAAATCAGTCTGTAAATGGGCTGGGACTCCAGCTTTGGGGCACTGGTGGGCTGAAACCCCCCATGGAGAGACCAGCTGCAGGAGACCAGGACACAGGCAAATGGGGGCATGATAACAGTGTAAATGACCCAGAGAATGCCTCCCGTGCATACGAGAGACACCCAGTGCTTCCTGGGTCCTGGCAGTGTGGCCTTGTAAGAAGGACCAGGCTGGAGTCAGAGCACCTGGGCAAGCCCTGACATCTACTCAAGGTGTGGCCCTGGGCCTCAGTCTTCTCTTCTATAAAATGGGTATAAGGATAGGATCAACCTACGGGGTGACTGTGAGAATGGGTGAGGTAAAGTGTGGGAGAGGGCTCTGCAAGCTAAAGTTGTCTTGTCACCCCACCCTGTCACTGCCTCCATCATCCATGTAATAGTCTCCGAATCAGCACAGGAGCAGCCCCCTTTGTCAGTGTGAAGGGAGCCTGGCTGGGGTTGGGGCGAGGCTTAACCGAAGGGAATATGTGCCTTTTCCTTTACCTGTGTCATTTTAACCTTTCTAGAGCCCAGGTTCAAAGCCACTAGCACTTTATGAGGTCACCTGGAGAGTATGACTGGGCCAATGGAGACCTGGTTTGAGGCTAAGATGGTTTCAGCTGACAAAACCGATGATCAGTGTAAAATTAAGTCTCTGTCTCTCTCTCTCAGTCACTATGTCTCTCTGTCTCTTCATCTCTTTCTGTCTCTGCCTTCTCCTCTACTCCCCCTGCCCCAATGACCCCAGGACACATTTGTCAGGACATTAGTGAGGCTCAGACTTTCCTCTTATTTGGTCCTTTAGCTTCTGTCTTGGTGATTTTCCGGGACAGACATTCCTTTTTCAGTGTGATTGTGAAACATCCTGCTGGGGGGTGAGGGGGGTTGAACAGGTTTGTCACTCTCCCTGCTATTGGAAAGTCCTTCTTTCTGTCTAACCCACACCCTTCCTGCTGCAGCATAAACTTATTTCTGGTTTGCTTTGAATTCTCTCATTCATTTCTCTACTTAACAGACTCTGATTGATGGAGAACAGTCAGTCTCTTAATCTGTCTCTGGATTTTTTGTCCCTTTTCTGCTGCACAGGGACTCCCTGGGGTCTGGTGCTCAAGGAGTCTATGAAGTTTTCAGTGAGACCATCACCTGCCCTTGGCAGGATGCAATCTCAAGGGTGCTCTTCCCAAGCCCTGAATCCTCTTTCTCTTCACTCCACATCATTATTAAGAGATGATGCAGGTCTTGGAGTGAGACCCCTTTGGCTCTGAAAAAATTATGCGTGACACTTTACATATGGATCAGGTAATTAATGGATGCTCTGATTTCCTCTACCAGCACATAAAGAGGGTGAGGATGGATCTCTAATTCCATATAATTAAAGAGTGATTGAGTCGGTAGGGGCTGCTTAGAGAGTGGGGACTGCGTCGTTAGCACTGAGAGCCGCTCCATTCTCCACACCCCACTGCAGACCACAGCCTGGCTCTCTGGGGGCTGAGGAGCCTGAGACCCCCAGGTCCTCCATGTAATTGAAGTGGCCACATCTGCTGCACCACAGCTTAAGGAATGGGGCGGAGCATTCTGTCACCAAGGGGCTGGGGCTGGCTGTTGTCCCCCTACCCCCCAGGGTCAGCCTGCCTCTCTTTGTCTACCCTGGTGTGCATTTTCTATGTGTGTGCGTGTGTGTGTTTGAGTTGGGACACCAGGATGGTATCTCCCATCCAGGTACTAACCAGGCCCAACCCTGCTTAGCTTATAAGATCGATGAGATCGGGCGTGTTCAGGGTATGATGGCCGTAGACAGGCTGGCATCTCTAAGGTAGCCATGTTTGGTCTCAGAAAGCTGGCTCCCGGGAAAGCTGCCAAGCTCAGAGGGTGCTACTGCCAACCAGGTAAAGCAAGTCATATTGGTGGCCAGCAGCCCCAGTGAGGGTACCACTGCCCCACTCTAGTCCCAAGAGACTCTCTCTCACCCCACCTGGTCACAGGAGACTTCAAGGACACATGAGGGGCCTTGTCCTCTCAAGAGCTGAGGATACTGTAAGAATGAGACGGCACTCGAACACCAGGTGTGCAGGCTTTATTAGAGGAGAAAGACCTGCCGGGGACTCCTCTGGGAGAAGTGCACTGAAACAGACTCTGAGGCTAACATTTATTTATTTATTTATTTATTTATTTATTATTTATTTATTTATTTATTTATTTATTTTTGTATTTTTCTGAAGTTGGAAACGGGGAGAGACAGTCAGACAGACTCCCGCATGCGCTCAACCGGGATCCACCCGGCACGCCCACCAGGGGGTGATGCTCTGCCCCTCCGGGGCATCGCTCTGCCACGACCAAAGCCACTCTAGCGCCTGGGGCAGAGGCTAAGGAGCCATCCCCAGCGCCCGGGCCATCTTTGCTCCAATGGAGCCTTTGCTGCGGGAGGGGAAGAGAGAGACACAGAGGAAGGAGGGAGTTGGGGGTGGAGAAGCATATGGGTGCTTCTCCTATGTGCCCTGGCCGGGAATCGAACCCGGGTCCCCCGCACACCAGGCCGACGCTCTACCGCCGAGCCAACCGGCCAGGGCCGAGGCAAACATTTATTAAGGTGGGGAGAACTTTGAGCAAGTGTGCGTTGTGTCAACAATTCTGGTGTGCTCCCTTCTGCAGTCCTATGATTTTGGCTTCCTGGAATGCTTCTCCTCGGGGCAGCTGACCAGCTTCCTAGAACTTTTCTGCTTCAGTGGTGATAGTAAGTAAGCAAGGGTGGGGTCAGATAGACAAGTGGAACAGCAAAAGTGCAGTTGGAAGTTCTGGTGAATTCATGTATCTATCATTTCTCAACTCTGTGGTATGATAAAAGATAGAAGAGGTGGGGGGGAAGGAAAGGGTATGAGGTCTAGGAAGGAGGTTTGTCTCGGATCAGCCGTCTTCTGGAGCTACTTCCTGCTGTTATCCCTAGTGGGGGCCTCCTTTGTGAACCTCTCCCTGGGGCAGTTGGAATAGGGGTGTTTTTATAGGGTTCCAGATTTTTTGTTTTGCGAGGGCAGGTTTCAGGGTTGGTGTGTAGGTTAGGTAGATTTTTTCAATTTTCTGATTGGTGAAGGTCTGCATGTGGTTCTGTAAGAAACTAGTGAACAAACGTAAGAGGTAGGGTCTAAAAGTTAGAAAAATAAATAGGAGAGTGAATGGACTAATGAAAGGCAATAGTCAAGACACCCAGTTTGTGTGAAACCACTGATTCCATGTTTACAAATTTGCTGGGCTTCAGAGAGAGAGAGAGAGAGAGAGAGAGAGAGAGAGTAGGAATAAGACAGGGAAGTGGCCAGTCCCCCTGCCCCTAGACCTACTTCTTTAGAGATTCCTAAAGCAACAAGAAGAGAAATTACTTGTACAGCTCGTTTGGTCCTTAGATTGACTAGTGTACTAGGAACTGAAAGAGGCTCATGGGGTGGGATTAGGTTGATATTGGGGGTGAGATAGACTAGGGTACAGGTTTCTGTCTAATTAGTAGGGAGACACATATAGGTGTTGGTCCCACATGAGTAGAGGGTACCTGATTGGGTGAGGTAGGTTGAGAAGTGAATAGAGAATAGAAGGACAAGGAGTCAGTTTTGTTTCTCTGTTTCTGAGCTCCAGATGGTCAGGGTGGAGGAAAGAGTCGCCCTTAGCAGCAGTGGGAGTTGTCAGGATCACGGTGTGTGGACCTGTCCATGTGAAAGTCAGTCCTTGGGTGATGTAATGCTGGAAGCGTCTCTTGGACAGTCTTTGAACAGTTTGCTGAGTAACCTGTAAATCCTGCAAGTACTTAGGGAAAGGGTGGTTACATTTCTATACTTTGTAGTTAAGGGTTTAAGTCCTAGTGACCACTGCTTTTAGCTGGAATTAGTAGCAGGTCCCAGCCTATAATAGGCATGGGGCATTGAGAGAAGAGGAATAAAGGAGACACTATACATTAAATAAAGTAACAAAATCTGACTGTCAGTACCCACAGTAGAGATCTTTGAGGGATAAATAAAACTCAAATGTTCAGGCAAGGCATAGTAGATGGCCCTTGTGTTTACAAGAAATGAGATTAGTTTATCTGCTACTTGAAAGAAATACCTTAGGCTCGTGAACGATGTCCTTGGGCCTTCAGTGACAATTCCCAGCATGCTGGGCAAGGTTAGGTCACAGGTAGCTGGAGCAGGGCTAGAAGAGACTGAACCCTCCCTCCATGCAGCAAAGGGGCAGCTTACCTTCTCGTGTCCCTCTTTCCACAGCAGAGGGACCGGGAAGCCTGGCAGGCTTCAGTTCAATGACCTTTCTTTTCACTCTGGAGCAGGGCTCTGATGGAATTCTATGAAGCCCTTTAGGGCACTGGAACCTTTAAGAGCATATGCCAAAAGCTGGTATTTCCTGACTTCTTTTGGGCCTCATTTGCTTTTTCTGTTACTTCCTTGGCCATTATAGACATTAAAAACCATGCTCAGAAGATCTCACTGAGGGACTTGATTAAGAGAGCAAAATTGGGAATCCAGTGTTTATAGAAGCCTATTAGACTGAGGAAAGAAAAGATTTGATCTGCAGTGGTAGGTGGTGGAAGTGGCGGAGGGTCTGAGTTCGATTTACGATGAGACCTCAGGTGGTGGGGGTTAAGGCGATGCCTAGATAGACTAGGGACTGAGAGTGAAGTTGAACCTTAGCAGAGAAGACATGATATCCCTTCATGGTGAGGAAGTTAAGAAGGGTGGTGGTGTGTCTCCTGGAGGCAGGCGGGGAGGGGCTGCAGAGGAGTAGGTTATCTACATATTGTAAGAGAGTACTAGTTTTGAGATTGCATGCTGCTAAATCCTGAGCTAGTGCCTGCCCAAACAAGTGTGGGCTGTTTTTGATCCCTTGGGGTAAGACAGTCCAGGTAGGTTGCTGGACTGCATAATTGTCCAGATCAGTCCAGGTGAATGCAAACAGAAAGTAAAAGTCAGGGTGTAGAGGAATGGTAAACAAGGCATTTTTGAGGTTTAGGATTGTGAAGTGAGTGGTGTTTGAGGGGATATGTGACAGTAACCTGTAGAGATTAGGGGCTACTGGACAGAGGGGAATTACTGCCTCATTGATTAGGTGTAAGTCTGGTATGAGGCGATAAGCCCCTGAAGGTTTGCAAACAGGAAGGATGGGGGTATTGCAGGGAGAGTCTGTGGGCATGAGTAAGCCTGATTTAAGAGGCAGGTAATTATTGGTTTAAGAACTTAGAAACAGACACAGTTAAGGAAGAGAGGAAGCAGAAAGACGGACAGTGTGAACAGCTTAGATGAAAAAAAAGGAAGGTTAGAATCTGCAGGAGGAGGAGGAGGAGGATTGTTGGTGGTGCCAAGTGGTCAGAGAGTTAAAAAGATCTAGAGCTCTGAGGAGAGGGGAGGGGGCGAGGGGTAGAGGAAGGCCTTTGGGGTGGGGGGATGAGTTCAAGAAGAAAAAGAGAGAACCACCCGTCTGTAACTAGTGAAGAGAAGAGAGGGGGCTTTCTGGAGGGAAGAGAGATTTGCAGAGGGACTAGAGAGGGGTTCCCTCGGGGGTCAGGCATGAAGGGAAGAGAGTTGGGAGTCTGCAGAGAAGGAGAGATTAGGAGCGGAGGTTTTAGGTGAGGTTTCTCTGGCCAAAAACGGCCTGCGTGTAGAACAGAAGGCACAGAAATTAAGGACAGGAGAGAAGGGAGAAGAAAATCTGCACGTAAGGAATTTCTGATCCCCTCCCCGTCCGGTGGCAGAAATTGTCAAGATCTCTTAGGATATTGTAATGGTAGTAGAAAGCAACCTGGCTAGGTGCTTAGACTTTCGAGGAAGTCTGTAGAAGCTAGCCACTCGAAGTAGAAACCTCCCAAACTATGAAGTCCCAAAGGAGTAGAGGAGTAGTCTCTGAGGCCTGAGATTGGGAGGAGCCCATGTTCCGAGGGGAGCCTGGCTGGGCGGTTTGAACTGGGAGGAGCCCACAGTAGAGGAGACTGGTGAGAGAAGGGGGCGTCCCTGCCTTCAGTCACGGTTCCGAGAGGAGAAAATCTCCGTAGAAAGAGAGTCTCAGACAAGAGTTTGTCACCCCAAGGCTGAGATCCCGGGACATAGGAGAGTGGCCTGGCTAGGCGCGCCTAGACTTTAGTAGAAGTCCATAAAGGAGTAGAGGCAAACCACCCCTAGATATGGGGTCCGAAGTCAAAACTGTCCGACCAGGAAGGGGTGTTTTTAGAGAGAAATTTGGAGGCCAATCGGGGAAGGGGAGGGGAGAAACTCCTTACCTTTCTGGTCCGGCAGGGGTTCAGGACAGGGTTAGACTGCCCGCCAATCAACCTACAATTACACGTCCAAACAGAATCAGGGAGTAAGCCCCGGATGAGCTGCTACTGCCCATTGCTTCCCTGGTTTTAAGTTTGGACGGCAAAGAAGGATCGTCCAGGCAGTTAGTACCCTGTCCCGGGTTTCAGCACCAGATGTAAGAATGAGACGGCACTCGAACACCAGGTGTGCAGGCTTTATTAGAGGAGAAAGACCTGCCGGGGCACTCCTCTGGGAGAAGTGCACTGAAACAGACTCTGAGGCAAACATTTATTAAGGTGGGGAGAGCTTTGAGCAAGTGTGCGTTGAGTCAGCAATCCTGGTGTGCTCTCTTCTGCAGTCCTACGATTTCGGCTTCCTGGAACGCTTCTCCTCGGGGCAGCTGACCAGCTTCCTAGAACTTTTCTGCTTCAGTGGTGATAGTAAGTAAGCAAGGGTGGGGTCAGATGGACAAGCAGAACAGCAAAAGGGCAGTTGGAAGTTCTGGTGAATTCATGTATCTATCAGATACCTGGGTTGTGGAAGTGGCAGTTACTGCTGCTCCACAAGAGAAGTTACAGAACTTACAGACAACCCTGGCCCATGCATCATCTCTGCTGCCAACGTTCAGGGTTGCCAGGCTGCAGGTCCCCATGGGAATGGTGCAGGAGGAGGACAGGCATTGTGCAGCGAAGGTGAGCCAGTCCTCAGCGGCCTCACTGGAAGATGGGGCCAGGGCTAATTGTAGCCAACGGATTCTGGTTCGCACAGGGCATGTCATATTTCCAGATAAATATCAGCCCTTCCACTGCCAGCCAGGCATCTCGGGTCCCCATGCTTCTGTGCCTGCATCTGTTTGTCCTAATTAGTGACCTCCAGAAATGCATGTATGGTTGTCTCCACAAATACTGAGTATCTGAAGGGGACCAGGCAGGCCACCGAGCTAGTGCCAGGCCGGAGATGGATTAGAAGGGGCTGCTGCACAGAAGAGGCCTGGGCACCCAGGTGACACAGCGTGACTGGCGTGTAGGGATGAGCAGGAGTGATGGTGAGCTAGGAAACTGGGGCCTGTAGAGGAGCTGAAGCAGACGCGGTACCTGCTTGGCAGGGAACAGCTGAGAAGGGAGGGAGCTCACGCGTGTTGGTGTGCACTCCAGGATCTGAGTGAAGGCAAGCTTTCAGGTCATGCCCATCTCCCTCTGTCACAGATAGCTAGCATCCTTCCCCCAAGGGCACTTGGCCACACCTGTTGGGAAAAGGCTTTTTTTTTTTTTTTTTTGTATTTTTCCGAAGTTGGAAATGGGGAGGCAGTCAGACAGACTCCCACATGCGCCTGACCGGGATCCACCCGGCATGCCCACCAGAGGGCAATGCTCTGCCCATCTGGGGCATTGCTCTGTTGCTACCAGAGCCATTCTAGCGCCTGAGGCAGAGGCCATGGAGCCATCCCCAGCGCTCGGGCCAACCTTGCTCCAATGGAGCCTTGGCTGTGGGAGGGGAAGAGAGAGACAGAGAGGAGGGAGAGGGAGAGGGGTGGAGAAGCAGATGGGTGCTTCTCCTGTGTGCCCTGGCCGGGAATCAAACCCGGGACTCCTGTACACCAGGCCGATGCTCTACCACTGAGCCAACCGGCCAGGGGGGAAAAGGCTTTTTTGAGAAGTTGCCAGGTGTGGCTGGCTGTTACAGTATTTTTTTTTTCTGAAGCTGGAAACGGGGAGAGACAGTCAGACAGACTCCCGCATGCGCCCGACCGGGATCCACCTGGCACGCCCACCAGGGGGCGATGCTCTGCCCCTCTGGGGCGTCGCTCTGCCGCGACCAGAGCCACTCTAGCACCTGGGGCAGAGGCCAAGGAGCCATTCCCAGCGCCCGGGCCATCTTTGCTCCAATGGAGCCTTGGCTGCAGGAGGGGAAGAGAGAGACAGAGAGGAAGGAGGGGGGGGGGTGGAGAAGCAAATGGGCGCTTCTCCTATGTGCCCTGGCCGGGAATCGAACCCGGGTCCCCCGCAGGCCAGGCCGGCGCTCTACCGCTGAGCCAACCGGCCAGGGCCCTGTTACAGTATTTGTCATTGTTTATTGAGAGTGTAGAATTTTTAACCCAGCAAGGAAGGAAGTACTGCTTCCATTTCACAGATGAAAAAGCTGAGGCTCAACAAACTTATATAATCCTTGCCAAGCCCCCTAGGAAGAGGCATCCTAGGTCCGACTGACCTGAGGCTGTGTGCAATTATGCTCTGCTGCCCACACCCATGGGCTTTGATAGCTTTGCAGAAGCCCTGGTACCCCAGCAGTCCTATGGGACCATGGCAGGAAGCCCTGGTCTCTGATTTCAGGTCCGCGAGCCTAGCTCTGCTGCCCAATGTTAGTGCTAGAGGCTGCCTTGGCCAAACATTGTGCCCACAGCCCTGGGCAAAGGGCTTAGCAGCTGCAGAGAAAGATAAAGTCCTCACCTGTCTATCTGTCCTCCTATATTTTCTCCAATGGACCCTGTACCAGCAGGCCTGAGTCAGGAGACAGGTTTGCCAGGTCACTGTGATACTGAAGGGATGGTCCCCAGCCCTGTCTAGCCTTCAAGTTACAGTCCTCACTAGTTGGCCTGGTCAAACAGCCAGATTCCCAAAGCTTCCTGGAGAGCTCCTCAAGGTCGAGGCCACCTTCACCTCTCACCTGGCAGTAGCCACCTTGTCTACTGTGAAGCCAGGATCCAGGGCCACTATCACAGCCGCCTGGCCCATGCAGGTTCACATTAGATTCAGACAGTCGGTAAAGAAACAACAGAGCCAAGAACTGGTGGGCCATCATCTTAATCCTAGCTTGCACCTGGAGGGCAAGTAAAAACACACACTGGGCTCCAAAACCCACTCACAAATAGGGCTCACAAAGCTACTGACTTATCCGAGTTTCCTAGAATCAAAGGTTTCTAGTTCACCAGACTTATTCACCTCTGTACCACATCTTCTTCCTTCTCTCTGCACAAACTCTGCACAAACTGGCTTCTCACTCAACACTCCACCATCTTGGTTGCGTCTCCTGGCCTCCTTCATGTGGCCTCTGAGCTAGTGCCTGCCGAAACAGGTGTGGGCTGTTTCTGAACCCCTGGGGTAAGACAGTTCACATAAGTTGCTGGGCTGCATTAGTGTCCAGGTAAAGGCAAACAGAAAGTAAGAGTCAGGGTGTAGAGCAGGGGTCCCCAAACTTTTTACACAGGGGGCCAGTTCACTGTCCCTCAGACCATTGGAGAGCCGGACTATAAAAAAAAACTATGAACAAATCCCTATGCACACTGCACATATCTTATTTTAAAGTAAAAAAAAAACAAAACAGGAACAAATACAATATTTAAAATAAAGAACAAGTAAATTTAAATCAACAAACTGACCAGTATTTCAATGGGAACTATGCTCCTCTCACTGACCACCAATGAAAGAGGTACTCCTTCTGGAAGTGCAGCAGGGGCCAGATAAATGGCCTCAGGGGGCCGCATGCGGCCCGTGGGCTATAGTTTGGGGACCCCTGGTGTAGAGGCATGGTAAAGAAGGCATCCTTGAGGTCTAGGACTGTGAAGTGAGTTGTGTTCAATCACAATCTCAAAGGAGAAAGCTCTCCTGGGAATGTGAAGTCATCCTTCTTAGGGGTCGTCACCACCTAAGGAGGAGCTCAAAGAGAATGTGGAGGGATTTGGCTGAGTGCTTAGACTTTTGGAATGTGCCATCCCTGGGACAGAAAAATGGCAAACCCCTCAAAATGTGAGGCTGACCGGAGAAAGCCGTCTGACGATAAGATTAGAGACTTATGGGTCGAATTAAAGCCAACCGGGAAAAGCCCTGGCCGGTTGGCTCAGCGGTATAGAGCGTCGGCCTGGCGTGCGGGGGACCCGGGTTCGATTCTCGGCCAGGGCACATAGGAGAAGCGCCCATTTGCTTCTCCACCCCGCCCCCCTCCTTCCTCTCTGTCTCTCTCTTCCCCTCCTGCAGCCAAGGCTCCATTGGAGCAAAGATGGCCCGGGCGCTGGGGATGGCTCCTTGGCCTCTGCCCCAGGTGCTAGAGTGGCTCTGGTCGTGGCAGAGCGACGCCCCGGAGGGGCAGAGCATCGCCCCCTGGTGGGCGTGCCGGGTGGATCCCGGTCGGGCGCATGCGGGAGTCTGTCTGACTGTCTCTCCCCGTTTCCAGCTTCAGAAAAATACAAAAAAATAAAATAAAATAAAGCCAACCGGGAGAGGGAAGGGAGAAACTCCTTACCTTTCTGGTCCGGATCAGGGGTTCAGGACAGGGACAGATAGCCGGCCAATCGACCTACAATTACACGTCCAAACAGAATCATGGAGTAAGCCTGGTTCAAGCTGCTGCTGCCCATTGCTTCCCTGGTTGTAAGTTTGGACAGTAAAGAGGGATCATCCAGGAGGGATCATCCAGGCAGTTAGTACCTTGTCCCGAGTTTCGGCACCAGATGTAAGAATGAGACGGCACTCGAACACCAGGTGTGCAGACTTTATTAGAGGAGAAAGACCTGCTGGGGCACTTCTCTGGGAGGAAGGGCCCCGAAAACAGACTGAGGCAAAACTTTATAGGGTTGGGGATAGCCTCGAGCAAGGGTGTGCAGGTATGTTCGGCTTTCTGGAATACTCCTCTTTGGGGTGATTGACCAGCTTCCTGGAATTACTTGTCCCAGGGGTGATTGTCTGGTAATTAAGGGTGAGGTCAGGCAGCCAAGTGGAACAGCAAAAGGGCAGTTGTAACCTCTGGTCAATGCATGTATCTATCAAATACAAACCCTGTGGCAGGCATGGAAGACCCCTGGGGTGACAGGGGTCCTGGGTGGTGCAGGTCAAGGTGACGTCTCCAGGGAAAAGCAGGGTCCCTTTGGCAGCCTGAGCATGGAGGCCACTAGCAGGAACTGTACCCCCCCCCGCCCCCCATCAAATGAAAGACTCGGGCAAGCACAGACGTATGACTGCGGAACGTGGTCAAATGTGGAATTCTGGCTGAGTGGGGTACAGGTAGAAAAAGCTGAGCCCTGATCAGGCCCTTCCAAGCCCAGAGTGCTGGTGAGTTCTGCAGCCCTAGCGTTTTATGCAGAAAATCTGGCAGCTTGGGGTGATGTTCAGACAGCTCAGATAGCAATCCCACAGTAAGCACTAGTTCCTGCCTCACAGACCGTCTCTGGGCATGCTAGTGCTGGTTCCCATGCTCAGACTGAGAAAGGGAGTCAGCAGGGCTTCTGAGCCAGGTGTCCTGGGACTCTGCTTTCATGGAACTGATCAGAACACATTTGAACTGTCCTTGATCAGCCTTGACTGGGAAACCTCTAGGAAAAAGAGGAAAGCCCCCCAACTCTCAGTTTCTCAGATAGCTCTTATTTCAATCAAGTAGTCTCTGCTGCATGTATTTATATTTTCTGGGGGGGCTGTGGGGTTTCCTCTTAAAAATTAAGCTATCCAATTGCCTCTTTGCATCACAAATTATTTCCAAGGGAAGGAGGTGGAGAGGCCGGAGCTCCTGGGACCTGGGCTTGGAAGACTGATCTTCCAGAGCTCATCCCAAAGTGGCTGTAATCCAGGTGTATCCTGACCAAAATGGCCTTTGCCTGGGGTGGGGGAAGGGGCGGATTAAGGTTGGTTGAGGCCCCAGGCTCAGAAAAAAATATTGGGCTCCTTAAAAAAAAGAGAGAGACATAAAAAATAAAAATATATGTTATCCATATTTTAAAATAAATAAAAAATATTATGTACTATTAATGTTAAAATTTTTCATATGAAACCAAACTTGGTGTCATTAGAAAAATGTGTAAAGTTTGGGTTTTGTAGGGTCCTTCAGAAGTTGGGGCCTGGGGTGCATAACCAGTGCATCCACTGTTAAAAATCCACCTTTGTCCCTGGCTGGCTGGCTCAGTGGTAGAGCGTTGGCCTGGCGTGCAGGAGTCCCTGGTTTGATTCCCGGCCAGGGCACACAGGAGAAGCGCCCATCTGCTTCCCCACCCTTCCCCCCTCTCCTTTCTCTCTATCTCTCTCTTCTCCTCCTGCAGCCAGGGCTCCATTGGAGTAAAGTTGGCCTGGGCGCTGAGGATGGCTGCATGGCCTCCGCTTCAGGCGCTAGAATGGCTCTGGTTGCAATAAAGCAATGTCCCAGAGAGCAGAGCATCACCCCCTAGTGGGCATATCGGGTGCATCCTGGTTGGGCGCATGCAGGAGTCTGTCTCTCTGCATCCCTGCTTCTCACTTCAGAAAAATACACACACACACACAAAAAAATCCACCTTTGGGTGGGGGGCCTTCCCCAAGAGCCAGCTCCCTATCTGTATGCCCTATGCCACCCCTGCCTCCACTCCCTGTTAATATTGAGACTGGGTGGGTGGATCAGCCTTTTTTTGCACTGATCCACCACCTAGGACAGAGTCCAGAGTCTGAATTGGAACCTCCTTGACCTTTGCCTGGACCCTCCTCAGCCCTTCCTTCCACTGGGCAGATTCACTGCACTGCCCTCTCCTCCTGGCCTCTCCTTGTTATTGCTTGTGTTGAGTTGCTTGTGGTCTCCACAGCAACAACTACTAAATGGCCCAAGGATAACAGAGGGGCTCTAGAGGTGGGTGGGGGAGCCTGAAGAGGGGTTTTAACTTTCAAAAATGAACATGATGATGGCAGCCCCACCCCGGCCTCCTTGGTCACTGCGGGCCCTATTGTGCCCCTCATCCAAGGGTCTGGTCCCTTCTTCCCAGCAGGGGAGGCAGCCTCTGGAAGGGAGCAGTGTGTGTGGCTCCAGATCAATCCAGGGAGGGTGGAAGTGCCCAGCAAGAGCAACCAGAACCCTCCACGTTTGGTTGTCTCTCATCTCACCACACTTCCTCCACCCTTCCCAGTCCCCTTTCTGCAAAATTCCATGAAGCTTTACTCTGTGTCTCAGGGAGGAGCTTCTGGGTCCACTGTCCAGAGAAACAGTTCTCTAATTACTTCTACGTGGCCTGCCCAGAGCTGTTTACAAAATATGACCAGCCTGGTGAGGCTGGAGGGCCAGGACTGGGGACTGTCCCCATCTAAAGAAAAGCACACTGAGCTGAGGTGGAGGAGGGGCAGGCGGACATGTGTTGGGAGAAACCTGGCTGCCCACTGCCCTGTGCATCTTTCCACAGTGAACCAGAAACCCATTTCCTATTCTGAACGTTTTACATTTGAGCTCGACTGGACTTAGCTGGCTTTATTTATTATTAGAATACAGTCCCAGATAACTTCTCACAGCTCAGAGTTCAGGAGACCTACCCTGGTCAGGGCTCCTGCCACTCTTCCAGCTCTGCAGGGCTTGACCTCTGTGCTGGCACCTGGGGTAAAGGGGTAGGAAGTACTGTAAAAGAAAAAAACAAAAGATCAAAAACAAAATGGGTAGTGTAGCCGGGACAAACCCACAGGCCCAGCCTTCCTTCACAGATGCAGGAGGGAGGCCCTGAAAGGTTGAGCAACTTTCTTTTTCTTTTCTTTTTTTTTTTTTTACAGAGACAGAGTGAGAAAGAGGGACAAATAGGGGCAGATAGACAGGAAGGGAGAGATCAATTTTTCATTGCAGCTCCTTATTGTTCATTGATTGCTTTCTCATATGTGCCTTGACCGGAAGGCCACAGCAGAGCAAGTGTTTCCTTGCTCAAGCCAGCGACCTTGGCTTCAGCCAACGACCTTTGGGCTCAAGCCAGCAACCATGGGGTCATGTGTATTATCCAATGCTCAAGCCAGCAACCCTGTGCTCAAGCTGGTGAGCCTATGCTCAAGCTGGATGAGCTCATGCTCAAGCCGGTGATCTTGGGGTTTTGAACCTGGGTCCTCTGCATCCCAGTCCGACGCTCTATCCACTGTGCCACTGCCTGGTCAGGCTCTTGAGCATATGTGTATGTGCTCACATACACACACGCACACACATACAAGCAAGCACACCCCCCCCCACACACACACACACAGAAACAAACACACAGAGTTTTTCTGTTGAAAGCAGATATCACAAGAGGACAGGTCCCGCCTGATAGAATCTTCCCACTAGTTCCCCAGGGCACGGGGCCCTCTCCCCTCTCTGTCTCCACACTCACCCTCCCTGACCCAGGAGGGATTCCTAGGCTGGGAGTTTAACTAAAAGAAGTCACCACATGAGGAGTGGGAAGGGGGACCACAGGGGGTCAGAGTTCAGGCTGAGTGCATGTATCTATTAATATCAGTAAGGTGACCAATCGTCTTCCTTTACGGAGGACAGTCCTTTTTTAAGTTCCGTACTCCCTCGAAAAGTGTCCTCCTACATGTCCTCCTTTTTGATATTGGAAGGCTAATCTGTAAATGTCTGTATTTGATCAATGCAGAGTGGATCCATTGCGTGTGATGTGACGTATTTGTATTTGACATGATGATTCATCAAGAATCAGTACAGTGCGGCGAGACGCGATTATGAGACACATGCGCCCCACACAGGAGACCTTGAGAGAGCGCACGATATACCGAGCGCGCAAATGGCTTTGTGTACTTCCTACTGAAACACGACACGGCACATATGACATTGCAGACTCACAATTATTTCTTTCTCGCCTGACCTGTGGTGGCGCAGTGGATAAAGCGTCGACCTGGAAATGCTGAGGTCGCCGGTTTGAAACCCTGGGCTTGCCTGGTCAAGGCACATATGGGAGTTGATGCTTCCAGCTCCTCCCCACCTTCTCTCTTTTCTCTCTCTCCTCTCTCTCCCTCTTTGTCTCTCTCTCCCTTTCTCTCTCCTCTCTAAAATGAATTAAAAAAAATTTTTTTTTAATTAAAAAAAAATTATTTCTTTCTCGATGAATATTCAATCATAGACAGGTAAGCACAATTTATGTTTTATTAATTCATTATCTATTTAATAATTTCTAAATATATATAATTTTATTTACAAGTATTTTCCAGAAATTAGAGTTTTAAAGTGGAAATCTAACTTCAAACCATACCTATTAATAATGCATTTTGATTAAATAGTTACATAAAACAGATGTTTTTTAATTAGAAAATGATAAATACACCTGAGTATCACTCCAAATTAGTAGTTTTGCTTGTTATTTAGTTTTACTAAATGAATACTTTTTGCCTGACCAGGCGGCAGCACAGTGGATAGAGTGTCGGACTGGGATGAGGAGAACCCAGGTTCGAGACCCCGAGGTCGCCAGCTTAAGCGCAGGCTCATCTGGTTTGAGCAAAAGCTTACCAGGTTGGACCCAAGGTCGCTGTCTTGGGTTACTCACAAGGGGTTACTCGGTCTGCTGAAGGCCCACGGTCAAGGCACATATGAGAAAGCAATGAATGAACAACTAAGGTGTCGCAACGAAAAACTGATGATTGATGCTTCTCATTTCTCTCCGTTCCTGTCTGTCCCTATCTATCCTTCTCTCTGACTCTCTCTCTGTCTCTGAAAAGACAACAACAACTAAATAAGTACTTTTTTCTTACAATTATTAAAAATTAATAAGCATATAAGCATAATTACAATATAAAATATTACAAATGTTTTTATTAGGCAGTTATCATATTATAGTATATTATTGTTGCAATGAATAAAATGTTTCTTTTATTTACGATATTGTTTTCTTCAATTTATTTTTGTTCTCCTTTTCATTGTAAAAAAGTTGGTCACCTTAATGTCAGGGACCATTTGATGGCCAAGCCCAGCCAGGTTTTGTTTAGGGCAGGGGAAGTCACACTAGGATTTGCAGGTTAAATCCAGACCCTACCTATTTTGTAAATAGCTATTAGAACACAGCATGCCCATTCATTTGTGTAGAGCATGTCTACTTCCACAAGCAGAGTTGAAGTGTTGCAGCAGACTGTATGATTCACAAAGCCCAAAATATCTACTATTTTTCCCTTTAAGGAAAAGTTTTGTGACACCCCCTCCCCTCCACTTTAGGGAATTAAGCACAAGAATGTTCTCAGGTTTATTTTTTTCATTTCTATAACACTTGGTCATCAGTTCATCCAATCACTATCTGTCAGTCACTATTTGGCAAGATCACGTATTTAAGGAACATTTATTGAATTTCTTTTATATGCTAAGAACTAGAATAACCCAGGATATACCTAGAAGGAACATACTGTCCTGCCTTCATGGGGCTCACAGGATCCCCTGAGACTGTTACCAAAGACATAGACACAGGCAAGGATCAAGGTGGCTGGATCACCCAGTGCAGGCTGTGGCTGTGGTGGTCAGGGTAAGGAAAGGCTGGAAGACATTGGGAAAAGCTTCCTGGTAGAAGTGACAAGGAGTTCAGTTCAAAGAACCACTAGCTTGCAGCAAAGGAAGAGAGTCTAAAGAAATGGGACTTGGAAAGACACACGGATGTAATCAGAGTTGGAGTGTAAGGTGCTGGTGATAAATCCAAGTGGAATGAACCTAGCATGGCTGCATGCATAAGGGTCCAGAATCCAGGAGAGAATCTGGGCTGAAAATGGAGATTGGGGGTCATTACTATGAAGTCATTGTGGTAGAGAGTGATACCTTCTCAGTGACAAAACCCTTGAGCGGGTAGAAGTGATCTTCTCTTTCTATAAGAAATTACAGCACTTACCTTTGCTGCCCTAAAGATACCATGGCACTTTGTATTTCAATATGTATGTACCTGCTATCACTCTCCATTAAACTGTAAGCAACTGAGACTTTGGCAATGATGGAGTAATCATTTACTCTACTGCCTTAACAAAATATAGACCAAATATATGAAACAACAGTTTTTGGACACTGGACAACAGGCACCACTGGGTCTCTGAGAGGAAAAGCAAAGGAGCTTAGACCTATTAATGCCCCAGATAATAATATGGAGAGTTTCCAGGCCACAGTACAGGAAGGACAAAACCACATAGCATCCAGCGATCTCATCAAGTTATGGAAATAGTATTCAGAGTTCAGGAAGGCCAAGGCAGCTAAAATTTGTGGAGTAGAGTACTGGAAGGGATAGAGTTGCACACACAAAAAAGAACTCCAGAGGTCCTCAGAGATCTGCAGAGGTCCACCTGAAGCTTTGGCTGACTACTGACCAGTGCCTGCTTGTGAGGAGATGATGAGGCCAGGGAAGGAAAGTAGCAGATGGAACAAACAATCCCAGAAGCTCTCAGGGACCCAGGAAGAGCTCATGGGTCCAATGGCCAGTAGAAAGACCTTCTTATATAGGGACTATCAAACAGAATTTTCAGAAAGGTATTGATTGTTTCAGAAGGGAGACCTAAATTAGCCCTAGATTAAAGGTTGTTCTAAACCTGTGAAATAAAGCTTAAAAATAATCCTTGAAGAAAATAATTAAGCTCTTTTTCAAGTAACTTAATATGAATCAGAAAAAGAGTTCACAAATATATAAAGAAATAAGCACAGGAATTAACAATGTCTGGCATCTGATAAAAAATTACCAGACATGCAAAGAAGCAGGAAATAGGTCTTATAAAATGAAAAAAAGCAATTAATAAAAATAGATCCAGCAATTACTCACCTAATATATTTAGTAGGCAGGGATATTAAAGCAGCTACTATAAATATAATTTATATGTTTAAAAAAGTAAAGGAAAATATGAGCATGATGAGGGGAAATAGAAGATATTTTTAAAAAATCAAATATAACTTCTAGAAGTGAAAAATTTAATATCTGGATGAAAAATACTGGATGGGATTAACAACAGACTAGATACAGAAGAAGAAAAAGAATAGTAAACATAAATACATAGGAATAAAAGTTATTCAAAATGAAATCTAGAGAGAAAAGTAACTGAAAAAAAGAAAATTAACAAAGCCTTGGTGAAAAGCTGCAGGATAACATTAGTAGTGGAAGATATGTATAATTAGTCTCTAAAGTAGAGAGAAAGGGAAGGACATAAAAAATATTGGGAAAATTAATGACCAAAAATTTCCAAAATTAAATGAAATTTATAAATTACAGATTCAAGAAGATCAATAAAGCTCAAACAAACTAACAAAAACATAAAGAAAATCAAATTAAGGCACATCATAATCCAATGGAAACCCAGTGATTAAAAATAAAAATCTTAAAAGCAGCTGGGGTGGGGGGTGGGGGGGGACTTCTCATCAGACACAATGTAAACCAGAATACAGTGGAATAACATCTTCAAAGTATAGGGGGGAAAAATCCTGTCAATTTAGAATTCTATACCCTGTGGAAATAGTTTTTTAAAAAGTAAAGATAAAATAGACTTTTTTTCAGACATACTAAAGCTTAGAGAATTAATTGCCCACATACAAGCACTATAAATTTTTTTAATAAAGTCCTTCAGGCAAAAAGAAAAAATGATATCAGCTAGAAATTTGGATCTACACAGAGGTTATCAAAAATATCAGAAGTGGCAAATATATGCAAAATATAAAATAATGTAACTATTTTCTTATGTTTACAAATTTGTGAAAAGGTAATTGATGACTTAAAACAGAAATAGCCTGACCTGTGGTGGCGCAGTGGATAAAGCGTCGACCTGGAAATGCTGAGGTCGCCGGTTTGAAACCCTGGGCTTGCCTGGTCAAGGCACATATGGGAGTTGATGCTTCCAGCTCCTCCTCTCTCCTCTCTCTCCCTCTCTGTCTCTCTCTCTCCCCCTCTCTCTCCTCTCTAAAAATGAATAAATAAAAATAAACTTTAAATAAAAAAAACAGAAATAGTAACAATGTATTGAAGGTTTATTGCCTATGTTTTTGAAATGTATACATATTGCATGTCTCAATATTAATATTTACTATTTTTATTTCTGGGTAGTATTCTATCCTATGAATATACTTTACAGTGTGGGTCAAAAGTAAGTTTATAGTTGTTTGTATGAAAAATAATACAATAATAAGTAATGATACAAGAATAAACTCTGTGTTTTGCATACTGACAACTGTAAACCTACTTTTGTCTTACCCTATAGTTTGTCCATTTACTAGCTGAGAGAAATTTGAGCTATGTTCAGGTTGCAGCTACAATAAATAAAGCTGCTATAAATATTCACATATGAAGCTTTGCATGTGTATGTTTTCATTCCTCCTGAGTAATAACTGAGGGATGGGGCTGCTGGGTTTTTTGGTAAGTGTATGTTAACTTTACAAGAAACCGCCACAGTGTGCCACCAATGGCTGTGCCATTTTTCATTCCCCTTAGTAGTGCATAAGAGTTCTTTCACATTATCACCCAAACTTGATATTATCCATCTTGAACTTCAGTCATTCTACTATACACATGAAGTACACAGTACATGTATAATTGCCATTTCAATGTTCTGATCTCACGGTGGCTTTTATTGACATTCCCATCTTTTCATGTGCTTGTTGGCCATTCATATATCTTCTCTGGTGAAGTGTCTGCTCCAATCTTTTCCTCATGTTGGGGAGGAAGAGCCTGTCCCTTTTTACTGATTGTTCTCTTGTGTTGCGAGCTTCTACCCGTGGAGCCTGGGTCTCCTTCCTCCGGGAAGTGCCTGGTGAAGGCTGGCCATGGGACAGACATCCCCCATCTGTTGAGTTCACAGGTGCAGGCAACCAGGAGGAGGGTTGAGTTGACCTTCAAACAGCTGGTCATACTTTCTGAGGAGTCCCCCCCATCTCCCACCTTCCCAGGACCTGGCATGTGGGCACTTCCTCGGATGCTTGACACCAATGACCGCTCAGCTTGCCGAGACCCACTGCCTGCCTCCTTCTCTCCTTAATTAATTCAGCAGTAGCACTGCTGCTGCCTTTTGCCAAGATCAGGATCCTGGCATGTGCCAGCCCCAATGGAGGGTAGGGGAGCAGGCCAACACAGGACCAGTACAGCCCCCTTGTGGGCGGAGCCTCCTCATCCCACCCTGCCTGTACCTGCCCAGAACCTCAGGTCCCTGGGGAGCCTCAGGTTGGCTGAGTGATAGTTCCTAGGCTCAGGGATTTTTGTGTTTATTAAGCAGTGAGTTGAGTAACTGCCAGCTGGATTCTGGGTCTTCCCAGGACCAGGCTGTTCTGAGAGATATCTCCATCTCAAGAAGGCCTGGTGGTCAGCCCAGTGGGAAGGGCTGAGTGGGAGAGGGAGGAAGGGGTGGAGGCTCCTGGCCAGCTGGGGCCCCACTCCTTCCCCAACCTGCCCTCTTCTCCCTGTAAGCAGAGAAAGGCTGAGGCTCTTCTCCAGCTAACAAGGGGGCTTCAGGGGGACCTTAGAAGCTTTATAGCAAAGGCTAAGCCTTTGCTGCCCTCTGTCCCAGGTCCTGCTACTGAGAAATTGGTCTTCAGCACCTTAGGACTTTCCTGAGGGGGTTGGTAGACAAGCAGATTTCCAGGCCTCAAGGCCAGCTGTCCCAACCCTGAGATCTAGAATAGGCATTCCTATTCTGCATTCCAGCAATCCCCCAGGTGCTCCTGAGGCTGGCGGTCCTTGGACTATACTCTGTGAACTCCACCTCAACTCTCCCAGCTGGGGAGTGGCCAGGCTGGAAGGGACCCCTGTGTCAGCTCCACCGGGCCATGTGGTACAAAGTAGACTGAGGCCCAGACAAGAAAGACAAGCCATGGCAGCCAGGTAGAAGATGAAGACAGGAAACTGGGCTCCCGGGTCCCCGTTACTCTAGCAGGACAGAGCCCTGAGGCAGAAGGCACCTCAGGAGGAGTCAAGTGGCCCCACCCTGACTCTAAATGTCTGGGAGGTGAGGTGCATCTCCAAAAAGGAGCACTGAGTCCCTGAGAGCCAGGTCAATGGTAATGGCCCCATGCAGCCTGTGTCTCCTGTTCTTTCCCTAGGAGGCTGAAGAGAAGCCATCCAACCTTGGCTGTCCTAACCCTACAGGTGACCCTTTCTGGACCAGGCCCTGACTGGTCTCAGAGGCCCTGCTCTAACAGCAGACAAGGTGAGTGTGGGAGGCAGGACCCTGGGAAGATGATCTCCCTCCCTCCCGCCCTCTTGACCCTGCTGGTCCCTCTCCCTTTGGTGGCCCCAGATGGCTGTCTACACACTGGGGTTGAGTATGTAAACACAAGGCAGGACCTAGAACACTGAAGGCTCTTCAATATTTGTGTAAAGGAAAGCAGGGGAGGTGGGGAGGGAGGGACCGCTATTTAAAAAGTTGGTGGCAGAATAGAAAAAATAATGAGCTAGAAGAGAGAGGTCTTGCATTAGGGTTTCACCCTCTCTTGAACTGGCAGCGTGGCCTCCGGTGCCTCTCTCTTCAGGCACTCTGGGAACTTCTTTCTCTCCTGGCCTCGGCTTCATGTCTGTAAAGCATGGGGTGGCCCAGATGCCCTGACATTAGCTTTGACATTCTAGGAATCCAGCCTTCTCACTGCTGCAGACATCTCCCTGGAAACTGGCAAATGACTGTTTATGGCAACTGAGCTTCTCCCTGGTAACCCGTGAAGCCTGTTCAGGCGAGGCTCATTTATAACAACAGGAAGGGATGTCAGACTGTGTCTGAAGCCACAAGGGGCCCGGCCGCCTACTACGCATTTTGTCATAAAATATGTTGTCACCTGCGGAAAAATCAGCATGGATGAAATATTTCAGGCAACAAGGACAAGAGGTGCATTGATTTTTCCATGAGGTCAGATGACTTCTGGGAAGCCTCTTGTAACAGTTGTCACCACGGCTCTCCCTGAACATCCATTTAGTTGCAAAGTCAGTGGCCTCTGACCCAGGTGGGTCCCCTTCACTGTCACACGCTGTTCTTTGTGGAGGCAGAACCAACCCCTGGCCTTCCCAGACTCTAGGGATCAGGGTTGACCAGATCCAGGGACAATTTCCTCCCTGATTCATCCAAACTGGTTTTGAGAAAGGTCTGCATGGGGACTCCAGGAGGGTCTCTGCAGACCAGCAAAGTATGCCAGGTGTCAATTTTGTGACGCATTCAGGGGGACCTGCCAGGTTCCCTGAACCATCCCTAGTTTTTAATGGGGTTTCACGACACAGGTATGGCTGATTAAGTCATTGACCATGTGATTGAATTCAATCTCCAGGACCCTCTATTCACCTCACTCAGGCTGCCCCAAAGTTGCAACCTTCTAATCTCATATTTGCTTTTTCTGGTGACTTGACACACACTCCTGCCATCCCCAAGCCATCTAAGGAACCAGCCT
Source organism: Saccopteryx bilineata (assembly GCF_036850765.1). NCBI lineage: Eukaryota > Metazoa > Chordata > Mammalia > Chiroptera > Emballonuridae > Saccopteryx > Saccopteryx bilineata. The sequence continues at coordinate 124,588,186 of NC_089495.1, forward strand.
GGAGTTGCCTCGTTAGCATAACAAAGACACTCCTGTTGCTCAGGGAATTCTACACTTGATCTTAGCCAAAAGGCCGAGAAGGGATTGATCAGGAAATTCCAAGAGTTTTTGAAGCTCTGTGCCAGGAACTGGAGCAAAGATCAGAGATGTTCTTTATTATACTCCAGAGGGCTTATCATTGTCATTTACTGAGAACTAACTGAGGCTGAGCGACTAGGTAATGATCTCCAAGTCCAGTAGCTGGTCAGTGATGGACTTGGAACTGAACTTCAGACCTTTGGGGCTCCATGAAGCCAGTAGCCACAGCCACCATCACAGCCGCCTGGCCCGTGCAGGTTTGCATTTGATTCGGACAGATGGTAATGAAACAATGGAGCCAAGAACTGGTGGGCCATTAGCTTTAATCCTAGCTTGCACCTGGCAGGCAAGAAATACACACAGTGGGAAATCACTTCCCTTTCCATTCAGGGCTTCCAAAGCCACTGACTTATCATAGTTTTCCTAGGATCAAGGGTTTCTACCTCACCAGCCTTATTCACCTCTGTTCCTCATCTCCTTCTCTCTGCACAAACTGCACAAACTGCGCAAACTGACTTCTCCTTCAGCACTCTGCCATCTTGGCTGCTTCTCCTTTCCTCTACGTGGCCTTTCTCTGCTCTCCTTTATAGTGTAGAAATCAAAACCTTTAATCCAATATACAAACAAGGAAGTCTCTGATACAAAGCCACTTATTGAGGCATAAATGGGATTCCTCATAAGAGTGCACCACCCACATCATGCAACACAGTCAAGGGTGTGGGGAAAAGCTGTCTTAAAATTAAGCCTTAGGCTATAAGGATCCTGCCTGCTTACAGCTTGTCCCCTACACCCAATGCAAACTATAAGAGCAAACATATATATCATATTTACAAACTTATTTGACCAACATTGGCTCCAAGTCTCTGGTCTTACCCCTAAACTGACCTATGGCCACCATGTGAAAGATTCATGGAAGGAGAGAGCTGAGCTAACTTTCCCCAATGAGCAGAGATGAAACCCCAATTTAAAAAAAAAGGACACCAAGTTCTCTATATATGATACTCTGGGTATTAATCCCTTACCAGATATGTGATTTGCAAATATTTTCTCACATCCTGTGGATTACTTTTCTACTTTGTTGATAGTATCTTTTGATACACAAAAGTGGTGTGTGTGACGCCTCTGCTGTGAGGAAACAGGGACACTGGAAGGTGGGCTTCCCCCTCGCTCCTCTAAGGGAGGGTTCAGTCTCTTCCAGCCCTGCTCCAGCCACCTATGACCTAACCTTGCCCAGAAAGCTGGGGTTTGCCACTGAAGGCTGAAGGTGCCCAGGGCCGTCGGCCCCATCTACAACACTGTGGACGAGCCTAGGGTATTTCTTCCAAGAAGCAGGTAAACTGATCTCATTCGCACAAGGGCCACTTAACTATGTTTTGCCTGAATAGTCAGGTTTTTTATTCTTCCCTCAAAGATCTCTGTTGTGAGTGTTGATAGTCCTATTTTCTGCTGCTTTGCTTAATATATAGTGTTTCCTTTATCCCTCCTACCTCAATGCCCCACTCATATTTCAGGCTGGGACCTACTCCTAATTTAGAGCTCTCTTTCCTCCTTTTGCCAACTTGTATTATGAATTTACCTTTGCCACCCAGCTTAGTGTATCCCAAGGTTCTCTTTACCAGGCCACAGTCACAGAGCTCCAGGGAAAAGCAACCTGGTCTCAACTCTCCAGGCAGAGGAGAACAGAAGCTCCATATCCACACATGCTGCAAATGGCTTTTTCCAGTCTACCTGAATCATTACCAGCTAGAAGCAGCGGTCATTGGGACTTGGACATGAGCTGCAAAGTACAGAATGGTGACAACAATTCCAGTGCCATGCGGACTTTTCCTGTGGGGAACTTTCCTGGACTCCTGCTCCCTGTGACAGCTCCTAACAGACTGAACTGTAGTTGGGTTGCATTTTTCAGGGATTTGGCATGGTGATGGGGCCAACTTGGACTTGGGGAACATGTTAAGGACACTACTCATTCATGGATTCTTGCTGTATTGGCCAAGAGTTTGCTTAAAGGCTGTTAATCACTGTAAAAAAAATAGAGGACTGGATGAAGAAGATGGGGCACATATACACCATGGTATATTATTCAGCTAGGAGAAAGGGTGACATTGGATCACTTATAGCAGAATGGTGGAGTCTTGGTAGCATTGTATGGGGTGAAATAAGTGAATCAGAAAAAAACAGGAACTGCAGGATTCCATACATTGGTGGGACATAAAAGCGAGACTAAGAGGCATGAACAGGAGTGTGGTGGCTATGGGGGGTGGGGGGAGGGAATGAGGGAGGGGGGAGGGGGAGGAGTACAGAGAGAACTGGATGGAGGGTGGCGGAGGACGATCTCTCTTCAGGTAATGGGTATGCAACAGAACTAAATGACAAGATAACCTGGAAATGTTTTCTTTGAATGTATGTACCCGGATTTATTGATGTCACCCCATTAAAATAAAAATTTATTTATAAAAATAAAAATAAATAAATAAATAAATAAAAGAAGAGAAAAAAAAGTGTGTGTGTGTGTGTGTGAGTGACAGAGACAGAGACAGAGAGAGGGACAGACAGGAAGGGAGAGAGATGAGAAGCATCTATCCTTCGTTGCGTCACCTTAGTTGTTTGTTGATTGATTTCTCATATGTGCCTTGACTGTGGAGCTACAGCAGAACAAATGACCCCTTGCTCAAGCCAGCAAACTTGGGCTCAAACTGGTGAGCCTTGCTCAAACTGGATGAACCTGCACTCAAGCCAGCAACCTTGGGGTTTTGAAGCTGGGTCCTCCACATCCTAGTCCAACACTCTATCCACTGCACCACTGCCTGGTCAGGTCACAAAACTTTTAATTTTAATAAGCTTTTCTACTTTTTCTTTTGTTGTCTGTGCTTTTGGTGTTGTTGAGTAGATAAAATATATTATGCTCACTTTGTTAAAGATGGCGCTGACCACATGGAAACCCATCGCGTAGGTGATATTAATGGGTGTTGGGAGCAGGCTGTGGGCAGGCAGGATTCTTGTAGCCTGAGGCTTGGTTTTAGGACTAAGCCTTTCCCACCCTTTTTGCTGTGGGGTGATGCACTCTCATGAGGAATCCCATTATGCCTCAGATAAGTGACTTTGTATCAGAGACTTCCTTATTTGTATATTGGATTAAAGGTTTTGATTTTTACACTATAAAATGGAGGCAGACCGAGAGCTTGCGCTCTCGATTCCTGAGATTAGCATTAGAGGAGAGAGCAGAGAAAGGAGATTAGAGAAAGGCCACGTGGAGGAGGCCAGGAGAAGCAGCCAAAATGGTGGCGTGCTGAGGAAAAAGCCAGTTAGTGCAGAGTTTGTGCAGAGAGAAGGAGATGGGGAACAGAGGTGAATAAGGCTAGTGAGCTAGAAACCTTTGATTCTAGGAAACTCAGATAAGTCAGTAGCTTTGTGAGCACTGAATGAGTGGGTTTTGGAGCCCAGTGTGTGTTTTTACTTGCCCACTGGGTGCAAGCTAGGATTAAAGATAATGGCCCACCAGTTCGTGGCTCTGTTGTTTCATTACCATCTGTCCGAATCCAATGCGAACCTGCATGGGCTGGGCAGCTGTGATAGTGGCCGCGGCAACTGGTCTTATAGATGTCATATCCAAAAAAGAAATATTATTGCCAAGTCCAATATTGGGAAATCTTTGCCTTATGTTTTCTTCCAAGAGTGGTATCGTTTCAGTGTATGTTTGGATTTTTGATCCATTTTGAGTTAATTTTTGTATATGATGTTAGGTAAAGGTCCAAATTCATCCTTTTGCATGTAGACAGTCAGTTCTCCCAGCACCATTTGTTGAAAAGACTGTCCTTTCCCTGTTGAATGGTCTTAACATCCTTATGGAAAATCATTTGACCACATTTGGGAAGGTTTATTCTATCCTAGGCTTTCAATTCTATGCCAGTCTTTATGCCAGTGCCACACTCTTTTGATTATTGTTGCTTTGTAGTAAGTTTGAAGCACAATGAAGCTGTCCACTTGGATGTGCCAGGAAGTGATGCCTCCAGGACCCTCCCGACCTTGCCCTATGTGCACCCATTATAATAAAATTGTAACCAAAAGTATAGCATTGCCCTAAGTTATGTTAGTGACTTGTCTAACCTGAGAGGGTCATGAGGACCTCTGAATTGGTAGGTAGCTGGTCAGAAGTGAGGGTGGCATGGGGACCCTGTGGCTAGCATCAGAGGTGGGGGGCAGCTTTGTGAAGGACTCAGCTCTTCGTCTGTGGGGCCTGACACTAACTCAGGATGGTCAGTGTTCAAATGAAATGGAGTCTACCCTGCCACGTTTTGGGATGGAAACAAAATACTCTCATGAGGTTGTTGCACAGATTAAAGGCAGTAATACACAGAAAAAGTCAGCTGAGTGCCCTGCCCACACCAGAGATGCCACAGATGGTAGCACTTATACTTGATTGTTTTAACACATGTTTTTTTCTGCTTTGGCTGAAGAAAAGCTGAACACTAAGACCTGTCCTGGCTTCTAAGTGGCTACAAGGCCTTGAATGGACCAAGTGGTCGCTTGGTCCTGTTTCCTCATCTGTAATGTGGGCAGACCAGACAAGATCACTTCCAAAGTGGCCTCAAGCACGGAAATCTATGATTCAGTGTGCCAAATTTTACCTATAAGTGTGCTTTTCTTTTAAATCTCAAAAACATAACATCCATGGTACTTTGAGCTTCCTTATTATTAATTCTAGTTTAACAAACAGATTCATTTTCATGGAAAATCATAACTGAGTAGCAGTGTGTTCATTTCCTTTGTAACCCAACATTGACATTCGAATCACAGAGACAGAAACACGGCCATTTTCCAGGTAAGAGCTTACCCACGTGGCCAGCAAAGCACCTGGAAAATCTGATGTGACTTGAAGCTCTATTCTCACAAGAGGAGGTGTCTATTCTCACAAACTTGAGATAACCAGACACCTGAGCAGCCAAGGTTGGAGCAGGGCCTGTGGCGCCCTTATTCAGTGTCCATGGAGCCCAGCCTGATTCTGAAATGCCTTGCAAATTGGCCAAGACTGAATTGGGCTCTGCCAAGTGTGTTAAATGTATTTCATTTCATTCTGATCCTTTTAAGTCCGAACTGTGCACTTTTCAGATATAGGAGGCCTGGGAAGTGCCATCTCCAAGAGGCTCTGGGCCCCTTCTCACCCTCTCACTCCTTGCTGCCCCTTCTTGGCTACCAGCCCCCAGCCTCAGACCTTCCTCTGTCTCTTGCCTGTCTGGCTCCCTTGGGCCCAGAGCCTCAAACTATACTTTGCTTCTGGTCCACTTCCCTGCCCGGACCCAGTGCTGCTTTTTTCCCTGGGATGATCCAACCTGATTCTCTTACCTGTCCTCATACACTATGAGTCCCATCTGCCATACCAGACTAAACAAGACATAGGAAAGATGGAAGAGAAACGTCCTCGAGCCAAAATCAGGATACATATCCATCATATCCTTATCAGCCAGAAACTTAGGTCTCACTCACAGTCCACTGCTTTGCCAACTTACTTGGAGTTTGAATACAAACAGTTTGATTTTATGACCCACAGCACATTAATTATGGGGGAGGCAGGAGAGCCAGGAGAGAGGACAGAAGCCTAAGGAGGGAGGAGGAAACAAAACAAAACAAATAAACCCATGAACAATACTTGAGAAACCAAACACCCCGGCCTGAGACTGTTCTGGGTAGGGACAGAGTTCCCCCCAGGGGGTGCTGATTCATCGCCGGGGCATCAATTCCAAGACATCAGAAAAGGTTGCGTGAACTTTATCCTTTACAGAAGGCATAAAAGCAGACCCTGCATTTCAGAGAGATGACAATGAGAGTTAGTGGAAAATTCTTCAGTCTGGTGTATCTAAGTTTCCACTGGGGCTAGTTAGGAGCATCCATATCTATGTTCTATTCTCCTAGAAACGTCTGCCCTTCTTCCTCTACCTTCCCGAGACTGACACAAAATCCACCAAGAACTAGGTTCCCAAGCACTACACTCACTTCTGCCTAGAAGGATTCCCTTCCCGGGGGCCAGCCTTGGCTCTTCCGTGGACAGTACCAGTGAGGGTCATTTCTTGGCTGCAGATGACCATCAGGAGAGCTGCTGGTGCTGGTAGTGGTGCGGATGATTTAAAGATAGACAAGGAAGTTAGGAGTCATAGAGCCACAGAATAGGTCGGGACCTGGAAACGCCTTCCGATGCTGTGGGCCCAGTCCTGGGGGACTTGCTTGTGGCCAGGCCAGAAGCCAGCAGGAGCATGCTGGGTGAGGTGGATACTCAGGCTCCCAGGAAGTGAAACTGCCCCTAGGGGGGACCAAGCTGAGCATTCTCAAGTCACTCTGGGACTTTGAGTCTCCGAACCAGACCCAGAGCTCTCTCACAGGGGTGACTTGGGCCTGAGCCCAGAACAGGGGTAGGCTGGAGAAAACCAGCGCAATGCCATTGGGACTGGCCACTCTGCTTTGCACTGGACAGTAAGTGAGGCTGTCGTTCCACCTTGGTCACTCGGTTTCCTATCTTCCTGCTCCTCATCTCCAACAACGCTTTCTCCCTGGCTACCGTAATCTAAGCCGTCTTCATTCCTCAAGGGCCTGGCTCCAAACGCCCTTGAATCTGCCCTGGCCTTGCTCCTCACTAGCCTCTCAGCACTGGCCTCTGTAGTCCGTCCACACTGCCCCGCGAGATATGGGCCATGCTTGCCCTCTGCAGTGTGTCCTTAGCCAACCCCTCTCTTTGGTGAACACCCATTCAACTTCCTGTGCCATCTTATTTAGATCACGGACCCCCGTGAGAACCAGACACTGTAGTCCAGAAAGAGGCCACACATACAGCATTGCATGTGTGACCTGAGGGAGCCTCAGCTCTCCCCCCTGTTCATTCAACAAGCCCTCGGAGGTCATGGACCCAACTCAAGGCCAAGAGCCCTGAATCAACTCTGAGGTCCTTTCTATAGGAGGGTCTCTTTGGCTGTGTCCTCATCAGCCAGCTTTTATTGAGGGGTTCCTACGTGTCCCACCTTGGGGTCCCATCCCTCCCAGAGCTCTCAGCTCATGCCCTTATCATGGTGCCATAATCTGTATGGCATTTTAGACATTGCTGTGACTATCCCCCAGACACACGACAAAGTCTTCAAGGGCCAGCACGACGGCGTGTCCAGAGCCAGCACTCAACATCAGGAACGGACAGATGCAGCCACAGGAGACATTCAGTCAGGACAATACCAACAAGGCTGGGTTGTGGGAAGGGTAAGACCTTTAATGGCTGTCTGACTGCCACCCAGAAACGGGTGCTCTCATCTGTAGTCATGGAGGTCTGGCACTCACGTCCACTTCAGTCCTCGCCTGTCTGCTTTGCCTGAAGCGCTCTTTACATTTTCTACTTAAGAGTGGGTATGTTACATACAAATCATTCTCTTTATGTCACAGTGTGGCTAGGGGAGATGAGTATTCTTCCCTCGTCAGCTGTTGCTGTTGTCATACTTTTGGAGGGTAATACTGCAGTTTTGCAAAGTGGCCTCCTCCTAACCCCCCAAGATGTCTGTGAAATAAGTGGGCATGCCTCCCAGCTCCACTGTTAAGACAGGAAACAGCAGCCCCTACAGGTGAACTTACTTGCCCAGGGTCTCATAGTCACTATGCACCATCCAAAGTCCCTGTCCCTATACTTAGCGCCCAGGCAGCTCTCTGCCCCACCCCACAAAGCCCCTTCCCCTCATTCTCTGCCCTCACCCTCTCACCTAGAGAACCTGATGGTCCTCCTAGCATCCCTGCCCAAGATTAGACCTCTTGCAAGCTGTCTCCACGCGTCTCTTTGCAACTCCACGTTAGGCCACATGATGTTGGGAGTTTGAAACCGGTTGCGGTGCGAATATTTACACCAGAGAAATCGACTGAGGCCTGGTGTCCACCCCTAGCCCTTCATCCAGTTCTCTTCATCATCTCCTCTTCTTCCAGCTGGTTCTCGTTAGTACCCTGGAGCTTTTTGTCTCTCAGAGAGAAACGCACCCTTTGGGGGAGCGCCTAGCAGTAGGGGCTGTGCTAGGCTACGTCAGGCAAGGTGGCCCTGCAGGCCCCAGGCAAAAGGGAGGGGTTGGCGTCAGGAGCCAGAGCTTAACCACAATGATCCCCGGAGCTCATTTTCTCCCGGCTGGGCCTCCTTCAGAGCCTCCTTGGAAATGCCAGTCAAGCCTTATGATTTTCCTCTTTCATTATTCAGCAAGGAAAGGATTAAAAATACATGATGGCATTTTCCAGGTCAGACTGTTCAGCATGGTAAGGGTATTTATCAAGGGCCATTGTTCCTGCTGCGATGTCGGGAATATGAGGCTGGGCCCCCTACCTCCCTGCCGACCTGAACCCCTCCGCCCTCGCCTTGGTTGGGCATTTGCTGGCTGGGAAAAGCAAGAGTGGGCTCCTGCCAAAAGACACAAGTCCTTTGTGCTTTGGTGAAAGAGATAGGATTTATTTTCATTTTCCTTTGCCTCCTGTGCTTTGAGGTTCCCCAAAGCCAGGGGATTCAAGAATAAGCAAAGAAATCAGATCGCCCTGTAAGAGTGGCTTTCTGGCTAATTGCCTCAGAGAGGATTAACTCTGAATCCCCCTGTGCTCTGGAATCTGCTTTCTCATTATGCCTTTACTGATGCTTGGGTATCACAATTCCTGCCCCCTTTCATTTTAGGGACACTTCTAGAAATCTTGCCCTTTCTTTGTAAAGGGGTTCAGTGCTGGGTAGGGTGTGCTTTGGGACAGCGCCGGCTGCATGGACTCTGTTCCCATCCCGGCTCACCTTTGCCCCAGCCCTGCTCAGGCCTCCCTGCCAGACACACCCAGCACTGCTTTCCCCTGAAGGTACTGGAAGGTAGAAAGAAGTCCTCTTGTACATTAGCAAGGGGGCCTGGAGAAAATGGGGGTCTTCTGAAGCAGGGTTTCGGGATTGGACACTCCTCTTCTCTGTGCATTGGCTTCCAAGAGCTTCCAAGAGCCACTTCTGCTCATCTCTTTCCAATCTCATGTTGAGTGACATCACATTGGCAGTTTGAAATTGGCTGTGGGGGGAGCATTTATACCATGGAAATGGGCAAACACCACCATCAGGGCTTTATTTTTCTGGAGAGCCCACAGGTTAGTGTCCACCAACACACCACTCCTATATGTCTCTGCTCCATGACCTCAGGGCCAGGCAACCAAGCAGGGACTACAGGACATGTGCTGGGACACAAAAGAACCAGTGGGTGTGTCTGCTTTTTTAGGTAGCAGGACTAGGACTTAAATGTTTCTGACCAGTGAGTAGATTTCTCTACTTACCCAAACTGCTGTGAGTGGGGCTGCTGAGGAAGGCTAAATCAGTGCCCCTCCATTCCATGCAGTGATCCCCTCATGGGTATATGACAGAGGACAGCAATGAGGCCATGGAGAGATCTTTGTCTCTCCCCTTGACAGCAGGTTTTGTTCCAGATCTTGTTCCCCCAGAAGAGGGGCTTTCTGGGGCCAAGGTTTTGGATCAGTGAGGAGGGGCTCTGATGGGGCACCTCTGCCAGTGGTTGAAGGTCCCACCTGGGGACACAGGGGCAGGATTGGGACATTCAGCTCCAGTTTCATTTTGCCCACCCTGGGGAGCCCAGGAAAGCCCAGCTGAGGAGGTCAGGGTATGCCCAGCAACCAAACCAGGACAGATGGCCACCTGGGCCACCAGAGCCTGAGAAGGAACGCGTAGTGTCTGGCCATCTGTCCATCCACCCTCTCTGGCCACACTGATTAATGGTTTGATCCAGAGCAGTGAATTACCAGCCACTTCCTGGGCACAGCAGGTAACCCTTTGCTGGCCTGGGTGGAGACCTTTCCTGGTTGTTTCCAATTAAACAGAGGCTGTGGAATGGCTCCCAGGAGGGACAGTCGACCGAGTGATAACATCTCCTGCCTCCTCTGCCTGTCCCCTTCCAAATTAAAGGGGCTCTAAAGTCCAATTATGGCAAGGAACATGTTGCCTCTTTAAACCAGAGAATCTGACTCTGTTCAAGGGATATTTGCGATTGCCTCCAGCCTCCCCCAGGCTAAAAAATTATATGCTTTCTCTCTTTGCTAAATTACCACATCCTCAGATTGGAGCTGAGGGGTCGCTGCCGGAAAACCCAAGCATCAACCTTCTTTGTGAACTCTGAGCCCATAATTGGTTTGGAAATACCAAGTGAATAGCTAAAAAGGCTTCAGGGGGATTAATGTCAAATAACGCATCCCCTTGATGTTGTGGGGAGCTGTCCTGTGGGTATAGGCGGTGGCAGGCGCTGTAAATTTCTGCCACGGTGCGGAAACATCATCAGGAGTCAGGTTCGGGAGCGCTGCTTCCAGAGCCCCAAACCAGCCCACAGAGCCCACAGGCTGTGCAGGCAGCCCCCAGCTGCATACGCTTCCTCGCTCAGGGCAGGCTATAACAGCGTCAGGGGCTGGGGCTTACCTGGCCTCCCCCTCAAGTGGTATTGGTAAGGAACCAGAGGTAGGTTGAGGCCCCGAGCCAGGAGAAAATATTGGGCCCCCTAAAAAAGAGAGATAGGGAGAATAAAAATACATGTTAACCATATTTTTAAATAAATAAAAATATTATGTACTATTTTTTTTTTTTTTACAGAGACAGAGAGAGTCAGAGAGAGGGATAGACAGGGACAGACAGGAACAGAGAGATGAGAAGCATCAATTATTAGTTGCACAATTTCGTTGTGCATTGCAACACCTTAGTTGTTCATTGATTGCTTTCTCATATGTGCCTTGACCGCGGGCCTTCAGCAGACCGAGTAACCCTTTGCTCAAGCCAGCGACCTTGGGTCCAAGCTGGTGAGCTTTTGCTCAAACCAGATGAGCTTGCGCTCAAGCTGGCGACCTTGGGGTCTTGAACCTGGGTCCTTCTGCAACCCAGTCCAACGCTCTATCCACTGTGCCACTGCCTGGTCAGGCATTATGTACTATTAATGTTAAAATTGCACATATGAAACTAAACTTGGTGTTATTAGAAAAAAGTGTAAAGTTGGGTTTTTTTCCCCTAAGTTAATAAAAATTTAGTTTAATGCTTTTATAAATTAACTTTATATTAGCATCACTTATTGTTAAACTATTGTAGTAACAAAATTCCATTACATTTGAAAATACTTTGTGGATTAGATTTTTTTTTCATTTTATAAGGAATCTTATATAGGTGTGATTACTAAGGAATCATAACCAATCAAACTAAACATATTTTACATATGTAATTGTAATTGTAGCCAAAAAATAATAAAAAGTTCTTTCAAAGTGTTTATAGAATACGGGGATGTGGATCACTGTAATATGTTTGAAATGATATATAGGATGGATTTTCTAAAGGAAGCAGTGCCTAGGGCCTGTTAAGTTCCTACATCACCTGATAACTCCCACTATAGGATGAGGAAGCCAAATGCAGAGGAAAGGATTAGACCAAGGCGAGCCAGTAAGTATAGAGGTGAAACTAAAAACCTCGCCTCCATGGCGCAGTGCTGCTCTGTTCCGTGTCCTCTGGGAGCTCTTTCCACTAACACCTAGATCCCTTCCTTAAATAGCATCACATAGACCGATGCCCCTCACCACATATACACATTCAGGAGTAAGTGCACTTATTTGTGCTCCACTGTAATTATCCACAAAAACTCACCAGCCACTCCCTCACCCAATTTTGTGAGATCGTGCCAGAAAGTATTTGGTACTACTATATGTGAACCTGGTGATTTCACTATGTTTATCACAAACTGAAAAAAAGCTTTTAGTTCTATCCAGAAACAGGTATACTGAAAAGGAAGGTGGTATGATGGGCGACTTCAAGGGTTCAATTATTACTCAGTCTTGGGTTTGGAATTCTATGACCTTGAGCTAGGAACTTCTCCATGCCTTGGCTTCCTTTTTGTAAATTGGGTGATAATAAGAGCAGCTCCTGAGTTGCTGTGAAGTTTGTTTGTTTGTTTTCTGTTTTACCTGCCTCTCTTTTTTTAATTGATTTTAATTTATTGTGTTTACATAGATTCTAGTGTTGCCCTGAATGCAGCCCCTTCCCCCATATTCCCCTCATCATCTTCCTAAAGTTGGGGTTCTGCAGAGTTCTTCAGAAGTCAGGGCCCAGGTTGCACACCAGGTGCGCCTGCCATTAAATCTGCCTCTGGAAGGAACCTCCATTGCCCAAAGAGTAGTCCCTGAGTGGATTGGCTATAGCAACTGAAGCTCAAGATCCTTTGTCTTCTTCCATCCTGAGTGCAGACCATGCATGTGGAAGACCGAGCTTTCAGGTCAGATGCAGGTCTGAGTCCTGCTCATCTGCCCTGAGGCTCAAGGCAAATCACTGAGCCATTCTGAGACTGGTTTGCACATCTGTGAAATGGAAAGAATGTTTCTACAGGCCATGATGAGGATGAGACAATGTCTTAGAGCTCCCCCCAAACCCTAACCCTAACCAAAGACCATTAACCAACCAAAGACCATACCCTACTAAAGATTCTTCCTAGTACCTAAAAAAGTCATAAACCTAGCCTGTTTCACTACAGGCTTCCTGGTGGTCTTTGGCTACAGGACACTGACCCTAGCAGCACTTCAAGTGTTCAGTAGTCACATGTAGTTAGTGGCTTCCATATTGGCAGCACAGACATGTTCTATTACTAGAAAGTTCTATGGATAGCCTTGATCTAAATTATATGATTCCAGGTCCTGGCTCTGCAGTTAACCAACTGTGTGAATGTGGGCACATTATGCAATCTCTCTCAGCTTTAGTTTCCTCATCTGTCAAATGGGAGTAATCATTGTTGTCATGAGTATTAAACGAGATAACACACATTAAGTGCCTGACATTATGCCAGCATGGTGGTTTCCATACATATCCACAGATTCCTTGATAATTCTCCCTTGCAGAGGTAGAGTTCAATTTCCTTCTTCTTGAATGTGTCCTGAATTTAGTGACTCGTTTCCAATGAACAAAGTATGGCAGCAGTAACAATGTGTTCCTTGCAAAACCAGGCCATTTTTAAAGGCCTTTTGGCTTCCTCTTTATCTTCCTCTTGGATCATGTGCTCTGGGGGAAGCCAGCCACCATGTGTGTAGACACTAGAGCAGCCTTAAGGAGAGGTCCACACGGTGAAGAACTGAAGCTTCCAGCCAACAGCCATGTGAATCAGCTATCTCAGAAGCAGCTTCTTGTGCCCCAGGTAAACCTCTGAAGGACTATAGCTTTGGCTGAGAGTGTGACCATGCCTCATGAGAGACCCTGAGCCAGAACCACCCTCTTAAGGTACTCTCCAATTCCTGATCCTCAGAAACTGTGTGAGATAAATGCAAGTTTATTATTTCAAGCTACTACATTTTGGGGTGATTTGTTACACAGCATAGGTAATTAATACACATGGCTGGTGGTAGTGCTTCAGCAATGGTATCCATGGAGTTGGCCTACGGGGAAAGAGCCCAGATCTGCTGGCATGAGCAATTCTGTCGGCCCAATTATCTTCCTTCACATTGCAAATGAAGGAATTGTTCATCTGGCCTTGGATGTCAATTTATGAGTGTGGTCAGTGTGGCCACCCCAAGTGTGGTCATCTGACTTCAAATAACAGCCAGGATATTAGTGGGTGCTGGCAAGTCAGGGGTCTGTGTGTTCAAGGCTTAGGACCAGCCCTTGCTTGCATCCGACTAACCTTGGGAGGCCCCTTCCAGCCCCAGAGAGCCACATTTTAGCCCTGAGCCTGTAGCAGGCTGCCAGGGCCTATGGGCGAAATTTCACTGCACAAGAGGAAGAGCTATAAGGTCGGAATGGGAGAAGGTGGTCCAGTGTTCCCCAGCTTAGCTCCACCCTCCCAGGTTTTTAACCCATCCCAATTGCGGTCTCAGGACCATCATCTGTGGTCCCTGCTTGCTTCCTGAAACAGCACCATGTCCAGGCAGATGGACAGTCAGACAGTTTGTACTCCACCCCCACACCACTCAGGAACCTCAGTTTTTCAGAACTAGCAGAAGTCCCCAGAACCTCTCCCTGCACCACTGGGCTAGGACTCCAGAGAAAAGAAATCAGCACCCCCAAAACTTAGAAAATGGGATGGGACCAGAGGCACCGGCTGCCACACGGTTCTCAGAGAGTGCAGCCCAGGGGTTTCAGAACTGGACATGTGCGTCCAGGCTCCCTCCCCATCACAGCGGGAGGGAGGGCTGTCTGTCCAGCAAGACCTAATGGATCGCCAGAAATGCCCATCCAAGGCTCCCCAAGCGCCCAGCTAGAAGGGGGTGGGCAGAACTGGAGCCAGGTAAGCCAATGAACTGAAAGCGGAGCTGGACTCTCAGAGGCAGGATAGGTCTGAACCCCAGCGCCCCCCCCATGCCACCTGTGGATATGCAAAGTAGCTCTACGGCTACCCAGGGTTGACAACATATATTTAGGAGATGTCACTGCTCCTGTGTTTTCACACGTGTTTGCTAATGAAAGGTAACCTGGGGGTCAGGTTATTATGTAAATAACTTATTGGGGTGGGGGGAGGTGGAGGTGGCCCCCCTCCTCCAATGAGTTGTCTCTGTAACTTTTGGGAAGCGCTAATGAATATTGGATCTTGCCATCTGCTGGGTGCTCCAGCCTCGCTTTACCCAGCAGAGGGATGGAAAGGACAGGTCTGGCTCCACTTGGGGTCAAATGAGCCACTTTTCCCTCCATTTCATGGGAGTGAGTCCGTGTTCTCCTGCCTCCTCCCTCCCCATCCCTCATGCTCCAGCATCTCCTCAGGGACAGGCAAGTGGATGGGGCACACAGTGCAGGACCTTCTGGCTCTGCAGTTGGCCACTGTGTTGAAATCACAAGCCATCTCTGTTGGCCAGGCCTTAAAACCGTCAGCTTCATGCTTCTGGCCCAGAAACCGTCAGCCTGACTCCCCCTGGAAAACAGAAAATAAAAAGAAAAATGTTAGCCAAGCACAGTGCTTTCTAGAGTCCCTTGTAAGGAAGCTGACCGAAGTGTAGCAAGCAGGGGTGGACAAAAGGAGCAGGTGAAGTTCCTGGTCCCACTGGAAGGGTGCTGGGCCACTGCAGGCCCTCGATCCCAGCAGCCAACCCCAGCAAGGGATGGCCAGGGCCTCCAGGAGCAGAGCCAGGCTGTCAGAGAAGGCCACCTGTGTGTCTGTCCTCAGGCACAGGAGCTGGCCATCCAGGAGGGGCTGAGCGAAAGAGACCAGGCTGTCGGGCAGGTGGGCCAGCTGACAAGCATGGGGTTCCTGGCACCTCCTTCAAGCTGGAGGCCTCACCAGCCCACATGTTAGAGGCAAGAGGCCACTAGTCCTGACTGCAGAGGGGCGCCTGCCCTGCCTGGTGCTCTGTGACAACCTCGGTGACGGCTCTGAGTTATGGAGTGTATCTACAAACAAGAGCCTGAAATTCTAGACCTCCCTGATCTATAAATGCTAAGTATAAATAATGGTCCCACACCACATGCCAGCTCTGCCTTTGACTAGAGGGAACACACCAAGGTGATTGATTAAAAATAAATAAAATTAGGCTGTTCTCATTTGTCCAAACAGAACAGTAGGCTCTGCTCCTCAGGCTGGCTGAGATAAAGCAGCCGGCCATGGTGGGAGCTCCCGGGGAGGCGGTGTGAGCTGGCCATGGGGGTTTTAGAGCCCCTGTATGGTTTACACTGGCACATAGGCATGGAGCAGGCAGATACATTTTTAACCAGTAATTGTCAGGTATATCGGGTCCTTGAATGCCAGAGAAACATCTTCCCACAGGAAGGTGGGTGTTCCAGCTGTTTTTGCCAGGAGTGATAGGAAGCAGGTAATTGGGGAGGTTTGCAGGGCTCACCCCCATGAATCAGGGGCCAAGTACACAAATGAGTGCAGCCTGGCCTTTCTCTACTCTTTCTTGGACATGGTGACAAATGCCAAAGGCTGCCTCTGTCCCCACTATCCCCCACATGACCCCACTTCCCCCACATTCTCCCACCACACCCTCCGGCCAACCTCCACCACAGGAAGCCCTACCACTGCTTTCTCCAAAGATGCACCTTTGGGATCTGACCTCGGAACAGGTGCATGCATGGCTCACTAGCTGCACTCAGCAATGGGAGGGAGACATCTGAAGGAGGCAGCTCCTTTCTTCTAGAACAGTGGTTGGCAAACCACGGCTTGCAAGCCACATGCGGGTCTTTGGCCCCTTGAGAGTGGCTCTCCCACAAAATACCATGTGTGGGTGCTACCTTGATAAGGAATGTACCTACCTATATAGTTTAAGTTTAAAAAACTTGGCTCTCAAAAGAAATTTCAATCGTTGTACTGTTGATATTTGGCTCTGCTGACTAATGAGTTTGCCGACCACTGTTCTAGAATAACAATGTAATGGTCTCATGGCCCACACTTAGCATGCTTTCCAAGCATTGCCACATTTAACTCTTTGCAAGCACCCCTAAAGCAGGCTCTGCTGGTGCAGCCACTCATGCTGGAGCAGGATGAGGGAGGATGCTTTGGAGCTGAGAAGGACCTTGTCTAGAATCCTTCCGCGGAAATGTGAGGAAGGGCGTTTGGACTTACGCCTTTCTTATACCAAAGCCAACCAAAACTCGAAGCTCCCAGAAAAAAGAGATTCTCCCCCCAGGTGGTGGTTAGATGTGCATGCAGCAGACTCCCCAAAAGGGTCCTTGAGTGAGACGTTTGCTGTATAGTCAATGCACAGGCTTTGTCTGTTTTCAATGACATATTACCTACTCTACTCCATTTTGACCTTGTGGCTGACAATCCTGGCTCCATTTTACTTGTTTGCAGGAAGATCTGTTCCTTCCTGATAACAAGCTGTGCGAGCTTGGACAGGATACTTCACCTTACAGGGTTTGTCCATTCCATCTGTAAGACAAAGTGATCAGATGATGCACAGTGACAGAAGCCAGACCCAAAAGGTCACATAGCGTATAATTCCATTCACATGAAGTGTCTAGACTAAGCAGATCCATAAAGACAGAAAGCAGTTAGTGTTCGTTTGCAGGCCTGGGGAGGGGGGTAGGGATCAACTGCTCTTGGGAATAGGGTCTCCCTTTGGGGTGATGAAAATTTTTGGAACTAGATAGAGATGATGGTCATACAACATGGTGAATGCACTAAGTGCTGCTGAATTATATGCTCTGACACAGTTAGTTTTATGTTATGCAAGTTTCACTTCCATACCAGAAAAAAGAGGGGAGTGAGCAAGATGGTCCCAGGTGTAAAGTACATGGTTTATTATCTTATGTGATCCCCAAACTGCTCCTCTCCCTCAGCCAGACACCCCAAGACATCAAAATGGCACCTAGTGGAATGACATTGTCATACACCTCAGTTAACAGAGAGGAGGGACTCTTCCTGTGCATTTTAAGGTCAGGAAACTCAGGACTCAAGGTAAAAGCCCGACAGGAAGAGGGCATGGTCCAGAACGTCAGAGAAAGTAATAATGACATCATTCCATAGTCACCTGAAGGTTGCTGGCTCCGAGGAGAGGTATGGCTCTTGAGAGCACAGAGTCAGTGAGGAGGGGATGCTCAGTGTATTTAGCCGGGGTGGGGCTCGGGGAGCCTTTAGGACTGGTGACCCCAGGTAGGGTGCAGGGACTAAAGTGGAGGCCACAGCAGCTATTCAGACTGGCCAGAGCCTGGGGAGGGAAGTCATACACCCCACATATTCTGGTTCTTTCTCTCATACCCTGGGGTGCCTATGACTCTATCCCCTAGCATCCCCAATTCTCCTTGATGACCCACTGTTGTGTTAGCGAAACGCCTCTTAGGTCTACATTTACATAGTGTGATATGTCCAAAGATGTTTCAATGGGGACCTCATGGTAATATTCTCCTGTGACTCAGACCTTCAGATGCAGGAAGTGTATCCTCGGCAAGCCCCAATTTCCCTTTAAAACTATTCAATAAACATGTGGGCAAGAAGTCTGGGCTCCACCCTGCAATCTTCATCTCAAATGCTTCTAGAACTAGAAGGTGGTCAGTAAACCCTGCAAAGGTCAGGGGCCTGCTTGGTCTGGAGGCAGGTCTCCATGGGCAAACCTCAGAGTCGTAATGGCATCGATTCTGCCCACCAATCCGTCCCACCCAGTGATAATGCCCACCTGGTCACCAAGGGGGCTTCTAGCGCAGTATCTGGCACACAGTTGAAATGGATGAATGCATGAATGAAGGAACCACTGACTGTAGAAATGGGCTGAGTGAGCATCTCAGCCCCATGGTTCTCAAACTCTATTCCAGGAGCTGAGGGTGGTGTCAGGTGGGGTGGGAGATGGGCATGCTGGAGGGGTCATGGTGAGGGAGGGTGCCAATCCCTTCCTCCTACTGCCATCAGAGAAGCTGAATTTCTGTTTTATGTAGTGGAGTTTCAAGCAAGATTCGATATGATAAAAGGGCTCCACTATAAATAATCAACCACAACCAGCTATCCAGTTGTTTGTTTTTGTAAAGCTTTATTGGCACACAGACACACCTGCTCATGTATAGCCTACTACAAGGGAGACGTTGCTATAAAGGCTCTCTGGCCACCAAAGCCTGACATAGTTATTATCTGGCTTTTTACAGAAGAAGTTTGCCAACCCCTGATCTAGTCTAATCCTCCCATTTTATAGATGAGCCAACAAAGGCTCAGATACATATTCAAGATCACAAGTTAAGATAATAATGGGAGGCCCTGGCCAGTGGATAAAGCGTTTACCTGGCATATGGACGTCCCGGGCTCAATTCCCAGTCAGGGTACACAGCAGAAGCAACCATCTACTTCTCTCCCTGCTTTCTTCCCCCTTTCTCTCCTTCTTCTCCTCCCGCATCCAGTGGCTCAATTGGTTTGAGTATGGCCCTGGGCTTTGAGGATAACTCAATGGGTCTGAGTGAATCAGCCTCAGGTGCTAAAAATAGCTAAATACTCGAGCATTGGCTCCAGACATGGCTGCTCTCACTATCTCCCCTCCTCTTACTTAAAAACAAAACAACAACAAAAAGATAATAACGGGAGACCTAGGAATAAAACTTCGGCCCAGAGAATTCCTGTGGTAGAGATTTCCAAGGTCCTCACCCCCAACAGCTCACCTTCGGGGAGCAGCCAACCAGAAGACCTAGTATCTACCTTTTCCAAAAAAAACCTACAGGTTTTCAACTCCAGCCACTGTTTCATCTCCAGTGAGCCTGGATGAGACAGGGGTGCCATGTTCCCTGGGTTGGAGGAAAGCACAGAAAAGAGAGGAGGGGATAAGACAAGAATTGCAAACAACCAGCCAGCCACCTCTCCCTCCCCGCCCCTTTTATTTAAGATGGAAACAGATGCAGCCTCTTGGGCTTGGAAATTGGATCTGCAGGGCCCCATGATAAGCACAGGTGAGCAGAGCACAAATTTGCTGATGATGGAGAGACCTTTGGAGAAGTAAAACAATCCCAACAAAACAGACGAGCTGAATAAGTGGAGAGGACACATCATTAACACCGGCTCGGCAAATCGCATGCAAAGGTGAACCCATCAGCAAAAGCGGAAAACAAGTAAGAGGTCTGCAGTGCACAGTTTTAAGGAGTGTGGTCATTGCCGAAGTACACTGGTGTCTGTGCACGGATGAACGCCTGGGCAGCCCCGGAGGGGTGGGTGTGCTGAGGGTTCTGCCCCAGGGGGTGAACAAACAGTACCATTCTCGAAACAGAGTTGTGAACAGACCTGTGTGGTTTTGGGCTAGTTACTAAACCTCTCTGAGCATCGGTTTACTCATCTGCAATATATATTTACCTCAAAGTGTTGTTAGCATGACAAATTACCATGGGCACTTGGCTGGAAGGAATGGAAAACGTCAGTTCAAGTTTGAAAGGGGTACCTCTACCAGAAATAATCATGACATAAGTTTTTTATAACCTGCTCGGAAGAAGCTCATTTCTTCATGGTCCATCCATTGCTGACCTGTACCACCTTCCATGGCCAGTGGGGCTCACCACCTAAAGGGACACATCTGCACCAAAGGCCAAGCACAGCAGGGCTTTGTTCCCCCCAGGATGGGGAGGGCACCCCTCTGCTTTTAATGATTTCTTTGCCCAGAGTCTGCACCGGGCTTGGGAGAGGGGCTCAGCCTCTCCCTCATGCTATTCCCTCCTCTGGAAATACTTTCCCTTCCTCTGCCTGCCCCAAAACTGTACAAACTTCAAAACCTGGCACATAAGTCATATAATCTGTAAACTCTTCTGCACTGCCTGCCATCTAGGGAGGTGAACAGGACTCCTCAGTCTCCATCTCCTCCCATGTAGTGTATACTGATTATATGCATTATAACTATGGGGGCAAGAATACAATCTCTGTGGGGACAGAGCACCACCAGCACAACCCTGACATATGACCAGTTCCCGATACATATTTGTGGCATGCACAATGGATGGATGGATGGATGGATGGATGGATGGATGGATGGATGGAAGGATGGAAGGATGGATGGTGGATGGATGGATGGATGGATGGATGGAAGGATGGAAGGATGGATGGTGGATGGATGGATGGATGGATGGATGGAAGGATGGAAGGATGGATGGTGGATGGATGGATGAATGGATGGATGGATGGATAACAGCACCTAGTAGAGTTAGTTCTTAGCTTTGGTAGCCCAATGTCAGCAAATGGGAGTAGGTCATCCCAATATAAGAAGGCCCCAGGGCACATTTGGGAGCCTTTCCCTCCACAGCCTCTCTGTCTCTAAGCAGGGTCCCAATTCCCCTGAAGACCATGGAAACTGACCTGACAGCCGCCCAGAGGAAGCCTGTCTCTTGAGGCTACAGCTTTCAAAATCCTTCCATCATCAAAGCCTGCAAATGAAAGTGTCCATGCCTGGCAACCTCAGAGGACCAAAAGCAGCAAGAGAAAAGCAAAGGCAAATCACCCTGGAAGGCAGCAGCCCGTGGAAGAAACAGGGCTTGTAAAACTGAAAGCAGAAACCCTGGAGCCTCCCTCCCCTTGCCCACCCGCCACATTGCAGCCACTGCAGGTTCAGGGCAGGGGTTGAAAACCTCTGGGTGAGGAAGGAGAGGCCAGCCTAAAAAAGGCTTTGTTTGGTGCACACTGTGCTTTACTTCTTTTTTTTTTTTTTTACTTTAAAATTTGGGTGCCAGCATCTAAAATCAAATGCTTTCATGTAAAAATCTGGCTTGAATGTCATGTCCCACTTCTCTAGAGAGACCAGATGGTCTGGGTGGCACCAGGATCTCTCCCCCATGACAGCACCTGTCTAGGTCTAAGCAGTCACCGCCTCTGTACTGCAGCCTTCTCCAGGGGACCCCGGCCCACTCACCTGTACCTGCTTGGCCTCTGAAGGCGGATGAATGTGTGACATTCACAGAGGACCTTGACTCCTCCAAAGTGCACATTTGCACAGCTCCTCAATGGTCAGGGTTTGAGGGACTCCTCCTCGCCTTTCACAGGATGGAGCCAATATGTCTTCTTCTCTGTCTCTCTCACGCCTATGAATTTTCTGTGAGACCCAGAGCAGGATCATGCTGCCCATTCCATAACCTCTATGACTTGTCTGTCTAAAGAGGGGAGGTCGAGAGGGGCCACTGGGGTTCCTTCTCACCCTGTTTTCAGCTTTCAGACTCTGCTAATATTGAGCCAAGTGCTGTATGGGGCCAAACCATACCTCTCTCCAGTTCAAGAGACAGAAGGGAAACTGACGAGGGCCTCACTCAGCCACTATCCATTCCAGCAGGTGGATCAAGGTTCCCCGGTGGCTTCCCCGACACTTGGGCTACCTTCTATGCAAGCCAAGACCCATCCACCCAGACTCTGCTGGTGGAAGACTGGTTGATTGTCAGGAAGACAACCAGGGGAACAGGTATTCAGAAGAACCTAATGAAAGAGCAAAAATATATGGAAGCAAAAAGCAGCACAGGTTCTTGTCATCATAGGCGGAGAAGAGAGGAAGTCGCAGGGATCCTACCTGTTTGCACTTGGATGACACAGTGGGGTTTGTGTGCAGGGAGGAGTGCCGGGAGGGCTGTTTGACCTGGAAATGGTTAATCCTTGTTCAAATTTATATCCTGAATTTTTTTCTTTGTATTTTTCCAAAGCTGGAAACGGGGAGGCAGTCAGATAGTATCCCGCATGCGCCCGACCGGGATCCACCCGGCATGCCCACCAGGGGGCGTCGCTCTGCCACAATCAGAGCCACTCTAGCGCCTGGGCAGAGACCACAGAGCCATCCTCAGTGCCCGGGCCATCTTTGCTCCAATGGAGCCTTGGCTGCGGGAGGGGAAGAGAGAGACAGAGAGGAAGGAGAGGGGGAGGGGTGGAGAAGCAGATGGGCACTTCTCCTGTGTGCCCTGGCCAGGAATCGAACCAGGGACTTCTGCACGCCAGGCCGACGCTCCACCACTGAGCCAACTGGCCAGGGCCTATATATCCTGAATTTTTAATGCAACTGTGTCAACGAAGAGTTGGCAGTGTCAGTCCGACAGCTGGGCCCAACTAGCAGAGTAACTCACTGCCATTCCAGGGGTTTTGAAGGACACGGGAGCATACTGGCATCCCCACCCGACCCACTCACACTTCCAGGAACCCCAGAACCCCCAACTTTCTGAAAGGATGGCCCAGAGAATAGGAGAGAGAAATGCTGAGCAGGGCCGACTTTGTGACAAGTCATGACAACCAACCGACTCTGTCTCCCATCCACTGTGTGAAGAAATCGTGTTCTACATCTCCATTTTGGGGCCCTTGTTTTGCTCAGTTTCCATGTATTTATTTTTCAAATAAGTTCTCGTGTTGGCTGGCATTGAGTAATCTCAAGCCAAATGAAAGCAGTGCAGACTGCGTGGATAGTTCCACCCCTACAGTCCGGGAAGGGGCAGCCTGAAGAAGAAGGCAGGCTTTATGCACAGGAAGGTGAATGGGATGAAAGGCAGCCTGGCATCCTTGCAAAGTGGCCTTGATAAACATTATCAACCAGCTTTCCAGGGAGAACAATCCCTGATTTGTCACACTTGCCAATTCCTATGGTATAAATGCTCCCACCATGGATGATTTCATACTACTGATGTGAAGTTGCTCATCTGTGCGAGATGGCTCCCTCTTACCTGCCGAAGACCTGGTAAGCTGCTCTGAGCTTTAGTCTCTTTTCTGCTGAGCTGCAGAAGAAAACTTGGGACAATAACAAGGAGAAAAAACCTTTGTCCGCTGGTAAAAGTGCAAGAAGACTGGCCAGAAGCCAAATGCAAAGACAACACTAGATGGGAGCCCTCTGAACATCCTCACCCAAGGCCAGCCAGACTTTAGCTAAAGGCAGCAGGGCTGGCAGTGCCTGCAAAGCCCAGTCAAGGCTGTTCAAGAGCCCCAGATGCAGGTGGGGGTAGCTTAAGGCACAGGCATCCATTCTGGAAGGAGAAATGTAAAGCTGGTGCCTGGCCAGAAGGAATGGTGGAAGCTCAGTTTTCTCATCTGTAAAGTGGGGTGATCACAATACCTCCTGCAGAGGGTTGTGAGAATTAAATGAGCTGATATGTTGAATGCTTGAGAAATAACTGGAAAGTGCGGTTCTGGTGGATGAGATATGTCTATTAGTAATTGCATCACCCGGCTGGGGATGGGGAGACACAGATCACCAGCCGTGGGCATGCATTCAGGGCATGGAGAGTTTATCTCCAGCAAGAAGGGCAGGGAAGAAATCAGAGCATCTTTACTGAGATGGAAGGACAGGAGGACTGAGACCTGCAAATACACCATAGGGACAGGTATCCAGAAGGAACAAATGAAAGAGCAGAGACATGTGGAAGTAAAGAGCAGCACAGATTCTTGTCATCACAGCTCAGGTTCAAAGTCTTGACCACTGACTAGACCAGAATTTCCCAGACCAAACTCCTTATAAAACTGTAGTCATTAGCAGGGTAATTGATGTCCACCCAAATGGGTTCCAGGCTGACACCTGCCTGCCCCCTGGCACAGCTTTTCCACCTGGTGCCCCAGTCCTTCTGACTCTCAGAGGAGTGATTGGGTTACTTGGGTGTCTAATTCTCACTAAAGTGTTAATGGTTCCTGGTGAATTAATGTATTGCTGTTCTCAGCTATCTCTCTTACATTTTAAGTGGGGTCTCTCAGTGGCCTTGACATTATCAGGGAGAGTGAACCTGAACCTCTGTGGCAGGACTGTATTTTGGGCAGATTCTTTCCTATCTCTTCAAATTATAACACCTAAGTACACAGTCATGTTATCCACTCAGGAGGCTGGCACTTGCTTGCTCTCTCCCCCTCTCTGCATCCTCTGTCCTTTTTTGTCCTCCCCTTTCTGGAATTAAGAAACTTGGAGGGACCAGAAGCCCACAACAGAGGACTGAATTTGCATATGGAGAGAGTTTTTTCTTTCTTTCTATTTTTGTTTCTTTTTGTTGTTTATTTTGGGACTTCTTTGCTCTTTTTGCTGTTGCTACTGTTGTCTGCATGTGGTTAGAGTTTATAGCAGAGGGCAGAGGAGCTGGAGGAGGGCATGGGGACTACCAGGCTCAGGAAACTGGATGGTGCTGGGCTGGCCAGAGTAAACATGGCACCAAATGGTGGGTGCCCAGGTGCCCACGCCTCTATGGGAGGACTAGCTCCTCTTCCTACTTGGGGAGAGGGCAGTGACTCCAGCATTCTTGGGTCTACAATGGCCTTAACTGCTTTTTTTCTTCTCTCTGGCTCACTGTGGACCCCAAGGAGAGGCCCAGGGAGAATTCCTTCTTAGCCTTGAGGCAGACCCCACAGGCACCCCCGTTCCATGCTGTCAGTGATCCATGGAGGGAGGCTTCCTCCGACCCTGACCTTGCCCCACAGCTTCCTGAATCTGCCACCAGCAAGCAGTTTCCTCATCCCCCAGAGACTGGGCTTCAGTAAGTGTAGAATTAGCCCAGCCCAGGTCTTGTTAGCATGATTCAGTGCTAAATGATCTGATTAAATAAGGCTTTCTGTGGCCCAGCTGGAGGTGATAAGCTCCAGTGAGAAATTTGTTTTACCTCAAACTGGGATGTTTAACCCAGAAGAAGAAAACTCCTGCTCCCTCTCTTCTCCTCCCACTCATTTCTCTGGCGCATGTGAGTGGGCTGAGCTGATGGGCCCTTAGCAGAGATAGTTGGATGGAGCCAGATTCTGTGACAGAAAATGGCATCTCCTGTGGCCACTTAAGAGAAAGTAAAATGTTAGCAAGGCAGGGCTGTGGTCTTCTCCTGTGCAGAAGGCATCAGGCATATAAGTCACGGCAGGGGACCAGCCTGCCACAGTCATGCGAACTCTGCCAGGCTCCCTGTGTCTATGGCAGTCCTGGTCCACAGGCCAGCCTGCACCTGGGCAGCCTCTCCTATCCCAGAGATCATCCTGGCATGTGCCCAAATGTGAGTGTCTGGGGGGATGGCAGAGGATACCCTGAAATCAACATATTTGTGCCAAGCCATGGATCTGGGTTTGATTCTGGCCCTGCTACTTACTAGCTGTGTGACCTTGGGCAACTGACTTCACCTCTCTGATCCAGGTCTGTAAAATGGAAATAACAACACAACATTCCTTGCAGCATGGTTCTGAGAATCGAATGAGATACAAATGGAGTGCCCAGCACAGATGCCGGCATCCAGTGGGGGCCCGTGAGAAGGAAAAGATGATTGTGAAGAAAGAAAAGGAAGTACTTCTGCAAGCCACCCCCTTCCACCATGTATGCCAAGGGGACATTGTGTACCTGCAGATCCAGGGACATATACAAGAATGTTTATAAGCAACTTATATGTAATAGCAAAACATCAAGGAGGAGGGTCCAAACGTCCATCAATAGAATAATGGGTAAATCGATTACTCTGTGTTCCAGTGGGATGTCCTATTGACTTCACACTGCATGGTCTCCTGCCACATGTCATGACCTGAGTGATTCCTTTGAAAAGGAATACTCAGGTAACCAAAACCAAATCCAAAATCAAGTTTGGGAAAACAAGACCTGACCAGAACATGCAATTGATCTATTGATCTTTGTAAAAATAAAAATGAAAAAAAAAAAAACCAAACTAAAAAACAAACAAACACAAGCAGGATGAACATCACAATGTTGACAGGTGTACCTGTAAGGATAAAACTCTGAAAAGGCCGGGAATGATAAAAACAGAAATGAAGCCGTGGGTACCCCTGGCCAGGGTACGGGCGGGCACACAGGAGACCAGGGGCGGATGATGCTCTGCAGTTCAGGGGCTTTGCAGGTGGTCTTGTCGTTAACATGTTCTCCCCTTCCATATGTGTGGCATAGATGCCTCCCCATGTATCAAGTTATTTACTTATGATAATGAGAAAAGATTAATTAAAAAGCGCTCCTTCTGATTGGCAGATGAAGGGGGAGCAAATAGGACTTTGCACATGTCTGGTGGGAATGCAGAAAGGGTCAGCGGCTTGGGAAACCTATCTAGTTGTTTCTTATAAAGTTTCACATACCCTTACTCCATGGCTTGGTGATCCCATTTCTCAGTAACACAAGAGAGAAGAAAACATCAGCTCATACAGAGACCTGTAGGCCAATATTCACAGCAGTTTTATAGCCCAAAATGGGAACCAACCCGGCTGCCCATTCACAGGTGAAGGTGTGAACAGATGGGATATTATTCATATTATATTCAGCAATAAAAATACATGCACTATCACGAGCCACAGTGGTGGGTCTCCAAACCATTAGGCCAAGTGCACAAAGCCAGACTCACAGGGCTACACACCATGTGGTTCCATTTATAAGAAATTCTAAAAAAGGCAAAGGCACAGAATGAGAGAGAGCAGAGCAGTGTCACTGGGGTGGGCTTCCCCGGGACAGGAGAGAGAGTGGGGTCTCTTTATCTGGATCCTGGCTGACATCTGAGACCATCTCAGTCTGTTCAAGTTTCCCCAGGCTTCGTTCCACCAGGAGACCAAGGAGTTTTCCTTCTGGCTGGAACGATGTCTGCCTACCCCCACCCTTTTCCTTCTCCTACTCCCAGGACCTCCAAGAGAGGTCACCCCAGCATCCCTTCCTCAGTCTGTCCCTCTTAACATGCACCTGCAGTGCTTGGGCTCTGCCGTGTGTTCAACCCTGTCCAGACCTCCTTGCTCCATGTGATCCAGGCCTCTTCCCAACCACAGGCCTCCATTCTGTCTCCCTGTGTTTGCCCTCAGTTCCTACCCTGGATCTCGGAGTCCTGCCTAGTACTTACAAAGTCTCTCAGGGGCAATGCCTTGTCCTTGAAGCTGTGTGGGGTCACCATTGATTCCACCTCATCTCTGCTCCAGTTTCTGCTAGAGACAATACAGAGGCCGCCCACTCATCTTCACCTCCCTTTCATCTTCCTGGTAGAGTGTCCTGACACCCCCTCCCCCACCACCCAGGCCAGAGCTGGGCCAGCCTGGCCTGGGTCAGTCCCTGCAGGCTCCCAGATCGCACTCCCCTCACTTGTGCTCCTTCAAGACCTGCATTGTCCTTCTTCAGGCCCCAGGGCCCTACGCTGGCCTCACCCCACAACTTGACGAGGTGCAATTTCTCTGGCATCAGGGCTTGTGTAGAAGGGTCTAGAGTCAGACACGCAGATGTCATAAACTACCTGGTCACATTTGAGTTGACAGACCTCAGGCAGATCAGTCCTCCCTCTCACAGCTTCAGTTTCCAAATGTGTGAAGCAAGAGTAGGAAACTCCTAGAGCCGTTATCAAGGGCCTGAAGAAGTTATGATGCCCCTGCTGGGACAGATCTGTCCCAGACACACCATGGCAAACATGCATACTGGGGGTTTCACCAGTTTTCTCTTGAGACGCACAGCTGTCGGAGTTACCTCTTCCACTGGCACAGTCACAGCCTGGTTCTCCCAACAACATTTCAGCTTCACCAGCTTTCTTCTTATGCACGGGGCCACAAAGGGTGTCTGCAGTGGTCTCGGAGAGGGAAATAGTGAGCAGCATGGCTGGGCCACCCTCGGTGGGGGGCACTGCGGAATGTGAGTTCTGCCTCATAGGCGTGCACCCGGGCTACTGCTGTGTTAGCCCCTTTGCTTCAGGGAACGGCACACCAGTGATGGATGAGACTTTAATTAAAGTAATGAGACATTTATAACAGTGGTTATCTCCAAAATTAGGCCATTTAGCAATTATTCCCAGGGAATGTTCCCTGGGAAGATGACTTCCTTCTTATTACAAGTATGGGGTGGGGGAGGGGTCCTAGCACCTGAGTGGGATGTTGCCAGCATCCCGTGGTGGGCTGAGATGGGTCAACGATGGGACATGGTTGCCCTGGAGAATGAGTCATGGCCTCTGCCTGAGGTTTCTTCCCAGAAGAGAGAAGGTTTTTGGTTTTTTGGGGGGGGGGGGGTTGTTTTTTTTTTTTTGTATTTTTCTGAAGTTGGAAACTGGGAGGCAGGCAGACAGACTCCCTCATGTGCCTGACCAGGATCCACCTGGCACACCCACCAGGGGGCGATGCTCTGCCCATCTGGGGCGTTGCTCTGTTGCAACCAGAGCCATTCTAGTGCCTGAGGCGGAGGCCACAGAGCCATCCTCAGCGCCCGGGCCAACTTTGCTCCAATGGAGCCTTGGCTGCAGGAGGGGAAGAGAGAGACAGAGAGGAAGGAGAGGGGGAGGGGTGGAGAAGCAGATGGGCGCTTCTCCTGTGTGCCCTGGCCGGGAATTGAACCCAGGACTCCTGCACACCAGGCTGACACTCTACCACTGAGCCAACCGGCCAGGGCCAAGAGCGAAGGTTTGATGACCCTTGGGGACTGGCCAGGTCATGGGATGCTAGAGAATCTCAGAGAGGGTGCCTTTGGGCTCAGAACCCAAAGATCTGTGTGCAAGTCAGATCTTTATATTATTGATATTTTAATGCACTGACAATGCTTGCTGATCCTGGGAGTTTGGGCAAATCACTGCCTCTCTGACCCTCATTTGTATCTGTGAAGTAGGATGAAGACTTCACAGGCTATTGGGAACAAGAAATAAGGTAAGCCAATGTTTTGTAACCCGTC
The DNA here is from genome assembly GCF_036850765.1 of Saccopteryx bilineata. NCBI lineage: Eukaryota > Metazoa > Chordata > Mammalia > Chiroptera > Emballonuridae > Saccopteryx > Saccopteryx bilineata. Next base: position 124,617,205 of record NC_089495.1, read on the forward strand.
AGGCACCACACCTGTGGTATAATAGCCCATTTCAAAACACTCCAAATAAAACCCCATGTCAGCCCCATCCCTGCGCCAGGGCCTTCTGCCTGTCAGCATCAGTGATGGCCATGTATAAACAAACGAACAAACAGGCCACACAGACCCAGCCAAGTGTGAGGACACAAGCACTCTGGGAGGAGGTCAGAGACGTGGGTTCTGGCCCTCCTTGGTCAGGAAGGTGTGATTCTAGCCAAGTCATTAACTACTTACCCGTGCCACCAGTTTCCTTGCTGGAGATGTCATGCTACGGTCACTGGCCTGTTTATAGCTCAGAGAAAGTGGAGGATGGAAGGTGATTGCTTTCGGAGAGGAGCGCCATAAACCTAAGACCTCTTATCATTTGAGCTGGAAAGGTTACAGGATAAAGCCATGACTCCAGCAGCTCCCAAGCAGACTACTCCCTCTCTGACCGACAGAGAGCATGCAGAGACCAGAAAGACCAGTGCCCTTCCCACAATCACACAGCCAGGCGTGGTCATGTGGATAAAACCCAGGCCGCACATTCTCCGGGCTTTTATCAACATCCACACTGGCTATCATTATTACTGGCAACTTTTCACTAAAATTTATTTTAAATTTCCCATGTGCCAGGCATAATTTTAAGCATTTCTCATAACTCATCACACTGAATGCTCATAATAACCCTGCAAAGGTCCTTGTTATTTTGTTGTTATTGTTCCTGTTTAACAGATGGGGAAACAGGCACAGAGAGGTTGAGAGATCTACCCAAGGTCACACAGCAATATGGACCCAGGTCTGTGTCTCTGCAAAGCTAGTGCTCTAACTACTACAGATACTGTCTCTTACTCTGAATAACCTGGTGGCCACTCTGGTGAGTTGGCTAGAAGGGGTGACACCTGATAAGTGGGGTCACTGCTGATCTAGCCTTTCTGGATTTCTCCAGGGTATGCTCTTGCTTCCTGCCTCTCCTTACCCCGTAGCCTTTCTGTCAATCATCCCACCACAGCAGCTCAGTTTTCCTGTCGACAAAGCCACTGCACTTTGTATCTGCCCCTTCTCTCCTCCGGCAGGTTCTGTTCCCACAGGAAGAGCACAAACTGGTCAATTCTGGCTGAAGGGAAGGACTGTGACCTCTTGGGTCACTTATCTATTCACTTGGTGCTTTTCTGGGTGCTGTGTGTATAGCCGAGAAGAAGTGGGCAGGGTCTGTTCTAGCGCAGCTGATGTTCTAGAAGGTAACCCGTTCCCCACAGCCTGAGACAAACACTGGCTGTGTGCAGCCGCTGGGCACAGCACTCCAGGGAGCAGGAAGGAGGGGGAGCAAGGACAGGGTGCCCACCAGCTCTTCCAGCAAGAACAGGGCTCTGGGAAGGAGTGAGGCCTGGGTGGGAGAGAAGGAAGGCAGTCCCCGCAGGCAGGAAACAGGAGAAATGATACTGCAGCTGCCATAGGGAGGCCCGTGGCACAGCGGCGTGGCTGGTCCCCCTGCTTTGGTCTTTCTGTATGGGGGCTGGCCAAGATGGCATTGGGCCCCAGGTGGTCATGGCGTCTACAAAGAATGGAACAGCCCCCTGGGAGTGGGGAGTGCTCTCTACCCTGCCCAGAAGAAGGGAAGGACCAATGGCAGATGTAGGAGTGGATTCTTGCCCAGCAACAGCTGCCAAGACAGAAGCCATCCCTCCCACATCTTCTCCATGCCCTGACTTTGCAAACACAGGAAACTGCCGGTGTGGGCTTGGCAGATTCCGAAAGAAGAGCCAGCTCTCTGCCTTGGACATAATTTTAAGCATTTCTCATAAGCCGCGAGTGAGCTGGGGCCTGTGGGCGTCCGGCTGGGCCTGAGCATCCTAAATCCAGCCCACAGCGGTGGGGTGTGATGTCAATGAAGCCACCGGCAGCAGGCAGCAGTGGGGAGTGGGAATGTAGACTGCCCCTGAGGGTTCATGACCTGCTGGTGAGGGCAGCCAGCTGCCTGGTCGCCGTGGGAAGATAGGCAGCAGCTTCACTGTTTCCAAACCACAGAGGCAGGAGCCCATCCTGCGGGCTCTACTCAACACCCTTCTCATAAAAGAGCCCTCTGCAGTCAAAGCACCGGGCTTGAGCTCCCAGGGAGTGATCTGCCTCTGGGGGCCCTCCTCCAGGACCCTTGTTTTCTAGCAAACCCCCAAAGGAAACCTTCATCTCTACCTTGAACGGCCTGAAGATGCAGATAAAACTCTCCATGGAGACCAGAGGGCTAAGAGCAAGGACCCAGCGCTCCCCAAGGCGTCTGGGGGCAGCAGACCAGTAAAAAGCACCCCCCAGGCCAGAAAGTGCAGGGGGGCACAAAGGGCTCACTCTGGGTAGTGGGTGGGGTGGGAGTGACTCAAACTCGAACATTCCAGAACCTGCTCCATCACGAAACCAGGCAGGCTCAGGTTCAGCAAGAAATGTGTTCAGAAATAAGAAATCAATTCATTCTTCTACCCAAAGTCCACAGGACAATGCAGGGTGTGCGTGGTGCTCAACATATTTCTGCTCTGGAAATGCACCCACCACAGATGCCTGCCAGGGGGCCAGCGTGGAGACGCTGAAACATGGGGGTGTCATCATCCGCTGTCGGCACCTGGAGGCACCCACACCCACCACCTATCCCATCAATATGTTTTGCAAACCAGAAATTGGAATGCACTGGTTGTCACAGGGTTTAATCTGATGTGAAAAGCACTATGAAGACATTCCAGCTCAACCTCATCCAGCCACGCAGTTGATGAAAACTTCCGCTGGAGAGATCACCGTGTGAGAGAAATGAGCCCTGGAGCCCTGCTTCTAGGGTGCCCTCGATGCCCACAGAGAGGACCCCACACACAGCTTAGATGGGCCAAGATTGATGGGACCACAGGGAACAGAGCCCTCATCAAACTTCTCCTCCTGGGCTCCATATAGCCACACCTTGCATCTTCCTTTCTCAGCGGACATACACAGCCCTCCTCTATTGTTAGCGCCCATGGGCTCTGACCCTGCAACAGAAAGCATTTTGAAAGGTGACCTTCCATTAGCTTCCCCAAATCCAAGTGGACGGGAAGAGGTGGCAGAGGGTCCCCTAGGGCCCTCACCTCTAATCAGCCCCCCTATGCCCTCCCCCAGGCCCCCTGTGTGGACCCCTGGCCCAGATCCCTAGCTCCATGCCTCTCGCCCGCTGTTCTCAGAGCTCTCTGCCTTGCTGGCTGACCTAGAATGGTAATAGCAGTGTGACGTTTTGTTTTGTTTTTGTTCTCTCTCTCCCTCTCTCTCTCTCTCTCTCTCTCTCTCTCTCTCTTTTAGTCAAAATCCATGACAATAACAGAGTTATAAGGCAAGCCATGAGGAGCCAGAAGAAAGCAGCTGGTGTCAAATTGATGCAGGAGGCAGTTAGAGGAACCTATTAGGATTTCAGTTGCCTTCGGATGTGCTGCTTGGCACAGAGCGGTGTGATGTCAATGAAGCCACCGGCAGCAGGCAGCCTTCTTCCCCCACACCTGTCATTAATGTGGAAGGTGGCACAGGCAGCTATTAGTCTGGAGAGGGCACATAAGCAGTGATGTCTCAGTCACAGGAGGGGGCCAGGACAATGCCATAGGGAGGCTTAAATATGCACTCTCCACTCTCCACTAGAGAGTGGGCAGAGAGGGGGCACGGAGGAGCCTCAAGGGTCTGCTGTGATTCCAGGAGCCCTGAGTTGGGGGCTAGAGGTGTTGCTGGGTGTCCTGGGGTCTCTAAGGGGAGGACATCCATCTCATTGCCACACACAGGGATGATTCTTATGGGTTGATAGGAATCTGGAAGGACACAGGTTGGAGCGAGGATGCCCTATGGCTGGTGGGGGGACCCTTGGTTTTTCTCCTGTTATTGTCACTGGCAGGAAGCCAGTACCTGGGCAAGGCACCGCCTCCCACAGGACTCACTCTGCTCCTCCCCCTAAGCTGCACTGGCTCCTATGTTCCCTTAAAGAGACAAAGGCAAATGGGTGTGGGGGGTTGCTGAGCACCCACCATGGGCCTAGGAGAGACCAGAGTAACTCAGGTCTTTATTTTGCTAGAGTCCCTTTGCAACTTCCACCTGAAAGAAGGGTTGGGTGATAGTGTTGACACTTGTCCCCTCCCCAGAGAGTGAAACAAAGTATGGGGAGGGTCTCTCCATCAGGCAGGGCAGCCGACGTGGTAAAAACTCAGGGGCTTTGGGTCCTCCTCACCCAATGTTCTTGGGCAGATGTTTTCTCATCTGTAGAGTGGGGGATGAGGAAGACTAATACAGTATCTGTGTGGGTTGTCCAAGGCTGAACACAGGCCAGGTTACCAGCAGGCCCAGTGCAGGTGACAATGGGAACCCATGGTGAAAAAAATGGCAGGCACTTCAGGACAGCAATCATTACTAGTAAGTTTTTCAAGAGCAAGAAGCCCAATGCAGAGCTCCTCTAAGCGTGGGGACTGGGTGGGAAGGCCCCTGGCACAGGCCCTGTGCCGGGGTGGGGGGGTGCTAAGGCCTCACCTGGACGCTCACTGCCCATGCTGGAGAAGCGGGTTCCTTTGCCCCTATGCCCATGCAGGAGAAGAGTGGGGAAAAGAATGAAGCTAATGAACAGGGACAGGAGCTGAATGTTTCCCAGGAACGGTGGCTGGAATGGTTGGGAGTTGGGTAGAGCACCCTGGGAGCCAAGGCCAGTCCAGGTTCCTGCAGCCTTGACCATAATCATCCAAGGGGAATGGCCTAGGGGGCCCACCTTGCAGGGCTGGCTGCTGTGATGAGTGAAATTAGGGACAGAAGCACCCGGCATCCCTTTGGGGGGAGTTGGGAGTGAGGTGGTGAGCCTTGGTGCAAACACTTCTGGACAGGTCCATCCCCTCTGGTGCTCACCACATCACCCTCATCAGGTGCCTAGGGGAAGCCCCAGCACGATGCTGGTAATCATGAGAACAGGATTTCATGGTGGCACCATGGCAGCAGCAACTCTCATCAAGGCAGCAGAGAGCGGGCTCTGGTCCTCGAAGTCAATGGCCTTGGGTGGGCCAAGAGACGGTCACGTGCCCACTGTGTGCCCAGCACTGGCCAGGTATCCTTCACTGTCTTGCTGAGTTGTCACAGCCACCCTTGTGAGCAGGGGTTTCTTGTCTCCATTTCACAGATAAATAAGGAATCTGGGATGCAGACAAGGTTAAGAACCTGTCCAAAATTCAGAACTCGAAACCAGCAGCAAAGCTGGAATTGGAAACTGTTGCCATCTGAGTTCACTGTCTTCACACTGGGCCACCCTGTCTCAGAACCACACATTTACAACTGCGTGAGCCACCCTATCACAGCCTGAGTGGGGGCACCGCAGTGCCTTCCCACAGGGAAACACCATGGAAGCAGAGGGGGCAGATGGGGCTCAGGGTGGGAGGGCATGCTGCTAATATTCCCATTAAATAAATACATTGTGCTAATTGGATTACTCTGACAGTATTATATACCACTGGATTTCCAACATGATGCTAATAAATTGTGTGAAGAACTTAATCACATTAGCATCCCGAAAGCTTGTAGGAGATGAAATTAGAAAGCCAGGCAAAGTTGACATCTTGCTTTTGCAAGGTTTGCAGACTTGGGAGCTTCCCCGAGCAGCCCTGCACTGTCTTTGAGACTGAAGTTGAGGCTGTATGGGGAGAGGATGGTGGGGTAGGGAGGGGACCATGGGGGGTATTCAGCCAGAAAGTGAGTCACGGTAGGGAAAATCGGTCCTGGGAGGGAACCATGGGACTACAGGATGAAAGCCTTGCATCAGCCCTCATACTGCATCCTCACCCACCAAAAGCCCACCAGAATTGGGCAGAGCAGGCACCGCTGCCTGTGGCTCCCTAAGGACCCATGCAGAGAAGATCAGGCACCTGCAAGCCCACCTCCCTGTTCACTCCGCCCCTCCTGTTAGCAGAGACACTGCCTCTTCCTCATGACTTTTAAGATGTGTGTTTCCACCCATGTTCCCCTTCACCTGGGGAGGCATGGGCCCACGGTAGCCACCAAGTGGTTGTGAGAAGGGTCTGAGGTTTTGAGGAGGGAAGGAAGGGGCAAAAGCTGAGCCAGGTGGCTGAGACAAAGCCCTATCCCTTCATTAATCCTCTTCCTGGGGGCTTCAGAGACAGATAGCTGCCCCCTTTTGATTTCCAACCTAGAACAGAGTGGTTGGTGTTTATTTAATGTTGATAATACACTTGAAAAGTGAAGACCAGAATCTAAGAGCTCATTACTATTCCTGCCCTCATGTCTTGACCCCTGACTATCCAGGAAGTGTTGAGAGATGAGGATTTGTGTTAGAGAAGCAGTGAAACTTGCCATCAAGCAAGTGTCAAAACACAATGCAGGTAGGTGCCTTGGCCAGGTGGCTCAGTTGATTGGAACACCATCCTGAGGTGCAGAGGTTGCTGGTTCGGTCCCTGCTCGGGGCACACACAGGGACAAATTGGTGTCCCTGTCACTCTCTCTCTCTTCCTCTCTCTCTAAAGTCAATAAGATAAACATTTTTAACAACACACAAAGCAGGCCCTTCAAACAGCATGTAGATGCACGTGTGCACGTGCCTGAACACACGTGTATATGCACATACATGCTATCACCTGCTCACAAGCATGTGCACGCACACACACACACACCTGACATCTCTTCAGTGACCAGAACCTCATTAATATAATAATAACTGGGTTCTCCAGCAGCTTCCCAGGTATTAATGCAAATGTTTCTCTAACTCTCCACATTCAAGAGCAACAACTTATACAATTCTAATTAGCATAACAAAATCCAGTTAAAGAGTAAGGGGGAAAAGTCTCTTGTTTGATGCCTCCTGGTAATTAACAAGAACAATTACTACAGCTTCTGGTATTTCCAGCCCCAAAGATGCCAGGTCCACATTTGAGCACATGGGGAGTCAATTTAGAGAAGGCAAAATAAGGTCATTAAGAGTGAGGTTCACCCCGAGTGTGACATGCATAATTGCAAGCAAGACATCCACACCTGCCTCTACACATGTTCTTACATCCACTCTCACACAGCTGTGCACATACCTTGCCCGTGCAATCATCCACCCCACTATCCATTCATTCACTCAGTAAAGAGGGGTGCCCACTCTGGAGCAGGCCCCCTGCCCTGTGCCCAGCCTTCAAAAGTTTTGCTCAGTTTATCCCATGGGCACTGGCACTGGCCTTCTGTGTGTCTGCACTGAGCCGTGAAGATGCAGAGATGAGAATAAGAAAGCCCAGTCTTTAAGACTGCTACGGCTAGTAGGGCTTGGGTCACATTCTCAGTGATGAAGCCTGTGCATGCAGAGGGTGCACAGGGGTGGGGTGCTTTTCTCTCCTGGATAGGCAAGGTAGCAGGGAAGGCTTCCTGAACTGGGTGACAGATGAAAAGTAGTTGGCCAGGTGGGCACAGGAAAGAAAAGAATGCTCATGTAGGCACCATGAGATAAAGTCAGGAAGGCAAGAAACAGCAGGGGCACACAGGCATGGCAGTGGCACAAATGAGGGAAGGACACAGCTGGAGATGGGCCAAGGGAACAGGTGGCTGAGGGACTGCAGAAAGTCTGAAGCTGGGCCTATGGGCAGGAGGAAACTGAAGAAGGAAAGGAGGTTAGGTGAGGACAGGCAAGGCTAAGATCAGCAAGCCTTGTCCTATCCAGGTGAGGGCGCATGGCCCCTGAGCCCCAGGCAGAGATGGGGGGGCCCAGACACAGACAGAAAATGCGGGGCTCTGGACTTCTCTGAGAACTAGCCAAATGGGGAGGGGGGAGACAGAAAAAAGTCCAGAATGACCATATGAATGCCAAGAGGAATAGGTCAGAGGAGGACCACATTGATGAGATGGTTTGGTGTGACCTGTGGGACGTCCCTGGGAAGATGCACCCTCTCAGATAATTCATTCCTGTGGGTCACAGCCTCTGCACCCACATGTATCTCTCAGACCTACCCATGTGGAAATAGGCCGCTCCTCCCCACCATGCACAAACACACAGGCACACACAGCACACACGCTCAGTCTCCTGTACCAAATCAGAGCACCCAAAATAAGAAACATAACGTTGCAAGCTGAGTGACTGCTCCCATTTATCCCTGAGAAACAGGCTCCCTTGCCCGAAACGGAGCCCACAGAGTCTCCCCAGCCTCTCCAGACCACTGGCTCTGAGGTGCTGCTGTACACCTGCCTCCTACCTGGCTCAGAGCCCTCATGTTGCTGCTGAGGCTGATCTTATCCTGTACCCAGTGGAAGCAGGGACACCTGGGCATCTCCTTCCTCTGTGAGAGCCTTGGAATCACAAGTAAATCTCCCTGTGCTCCTCGTCCCTCTGTCTGCACAGCATAGCACTATCTGGAAGCACCCTCCTGGTTCCTACAGGCTTTGTCTCTGGGCCTTTAGAGAGCTGTCATCTCGCTCTCAGCATTCCAGTCAGGAAAATGGGCTAACAAGAGGCAATAATTCACTTTCAAAGTGAAGGTGTGGACTTAGAATGAGGTTTGCCTGTGACCTTCACATTCTAAGTTGGTTTCTCCTGTCTCTGTTCCCTGCAGATGTGAGAAGGCAGGCTGGTGGTCCTTTAGGACGGGGTGGTGGGGCACAGTGGTTCATCCTGGTGTCCTTCTCAGTACCCAACACAAGGTTCCCTAGTGTGTGTTAAATGAATGAATAAACAACCAGTTAGTCCCCCACCTCTTCTCATCCCAGTGATGCAGCCTGCTTAGACTTTCTCAGGAATAAGCACTTGTTTCCATCACTCTGTGCCTCACAAACATTGTGATGCATTTCTAATCTAGAATGAGGGGAAAACCCTCGTCCTTAGACTTCTTTCCTAATTCATCAGTCACTTTCATTACTCTATGATTTATGTTCTCAATGTGACCTTTTGATAATGCCTTGGTTAAGTGGAAAAAGCTGGGGGAACCATAAAGCCATTCTAACGCTGTGTGTGTGTGTGTGTGTGTGTGTGTGTGTGTGTGTGTGTGTCCCGTAATTCAGCCCCTGCTGCACAGGGTGGAATGGAGGGGCAGAGGCAGGACGCTCACCTGGCCAGCTCTGCTGATTATCGGTCTGCAGTCGGCCCACCTGGGCTACTCAGTGAGGGCGGACACAGTCCAAGGGTAAATGTAAACAAGTCTTGGTGACAATTACAAATAGCGGGCAGGGATGTTATTTGCTGCAAGTGGAGGTAAGATAATAATATGAGTAATTTAAACCCCAGACTCCAGGTTGGAATCTATAAGCAGCAAAAAGGGAAGGGTGGGAAAGGGGAAAAGGGAGAGGGGAAAGGAGGGGAATGGGGGGAGGTCAAGGTGTCTGGACAAAGAGATCAGAAGAAAGCTACAGACAGAAAAACAGCATGTGTAAAGCTAGGAAAGCAGGGAGAGCCCTCAAAGAAACCCAGTCCGACCTAGTGACACCCTGGGTGAACAGGAGGGCAGGCAGCAGCCCAGACTGTGGTGCGCAGAAGCCAGCCTCTACCTGCTCCCAAGATTTAATCACAAAATCTTTAGGAATTTTATGAACTGGTTGCTAAACCCAGTTATTTCTTAAAAATTGAATTATATAAACTTACCATTAAATTTTATTTAAAGTAATGGCGAAGATGGCCCGGGCGCTGGGGAGGGCTCCTCGGCCTCTGCCCCAGGCGCTAGAGTGGCTCTGGTCGCAACAGAGCGACGCCCCGGAGGGGCAGAGCATCGCCCCCTGGTGGGCAGAGCGTCGCCCCCTGGTGGGCGTGCCGGGTGGATCCCAGTCGGGCGCATGCGGGAATCTGTCTGACTGTCTCTCCCCGTTTCCAGCTTCAAAAAAAGAAAGGAAAGAAAAAAATTTAAATAATGGCAAGGAAAACTCAAAACTCTTCATTTCCTTACTATTTCACTGTATGTTATTATTAGCTGCACTCGAGATTATTCATATTTCTTGTACCTCTATAATAGAAATATTGTATAATGGTGACCACTGCACTTCCAACTCCATGTTCAAAAATGTAACATTGTTTGTTTGAAATTAGCCATGGTAGGGGGTTTTACACCACAGAAACTGGCAGACTCAACAAATCAGGGCTTGATTTATATAGTTTTGTCAATTGTCTAGACTTAAGTGATTCAAATAAAAATGCGCTTATTGCCATTAATTACATTGTGAATTACACACACACACACACACAAAATAATTGTCAAATTAGGGTTGAACCGCCTGACTAGGTGGTGGCACAGTGAATAGAGTGTTGGACTGGGATGCAGAGGACCCAGGTTCGAGACCCCGAGGTCACTAGCTTGAGCGCAGGCTCATCTGGTTTGAGCAAAAGCTCACCAGCTTGGACCCAAGGTTGCTGGCTCGAGCAAGGGGTTACTCGGTCTGCTGAAGGCCTGCAGTCAAGGCACATGTGAGAAAGCAATCAATGAACAACTAAGGTGTCGCAGCAAAAAACTAATGATTGATGCTTCTCATCTCTTCGTTCCTGTCTGTCTGTCCCTGTCTATCCCTCTCTCTGACTCTCTCTCTGTCTCTGTAAAAAAAAAAAAAATTAGGGTTGAACCATAATCACAGGTTGGCTACAGATATGAGTTCAGCAAAAACCAACTAAAGCACCTTGTGATATAAAATGGGCTGTACAGAATTTATAATGAGGAATATTATCTATTTTATACATTCTTTATATCAATACAATTATAATAAACACACACATAATTTATTTTTCATTGAGCTGGTTGTCATATGTCTAGCAGCACACCATTGCCTGAAAGCCACAGCAGGTGTGTGGCCTTCCGTTTGGGTTAGGACTTTCACCAGGACTGAAAGCACACATAGACCTGTAACTGGCTTTGGATTTTGGACCCTGGTTCAAGGCAGAGAAGAGACAGAAGACACCAGCAAGAAGGCAAGGACACCAGTGAGGAGGCCGTGAAAAATGCCCAACGTTGTGTGTGTACAGCAGTGGTGGGGGTGAGCAGGTGTAGGGAGCATGCAGCTGAGAAGTCATGAACAAAGCCCTCTGCATGGTGCATAGCCTGCAGCCCACCACCCACGCTCCTTTACACAGGGCTCCGTCAGCACGAGCCATTCTCCCAGGATTGTAGCTGATCCGACTCATGCCATAAGTTGCTGAGACCCAGGGTGAGCTTATTTGGAGGAACCTCCTACAGCTCCCAAATCAGGGCATTCCACAGCATGCATTTCTGCCATATACAGGTAGACCGTCATCTGCCTTTCATATTTTCAATCATTCTTTCATTCAATTCATACATATCAAGAAGATGGAGCTAGTTCTGAATTCTTTTTGGGGGGTATTTTTCTGAAGTGAGAAGCTGGGAGGGAGAGAGACAGACTCCTGTATGCGCCCGACCAGGATCCACCTGGCAAGCCCACCAGGGGGTGATTTTCTGCCCATCTGGGGCGTTACTCCATTGTAACGAGAGCCATTCTAGCACCTGAGGCAGAGGCCATAGAGCCATGCTCAGCACCTGGGCCAACTTTGCTCTAATGGAGCCTTGGCTGTGGGAGGGGAAGAGAGAAATAGAGAATGGGGAGGGGTGGAGAAGCAGATGGTCCCTTCTTCTGTGTGCCCTGACCAGGAATCAAACCCAAGACATCCACATGCTGGGCCAATGCTCTATCGCTGAGCCAACCAGCCAGGGCCTGAATTCTTATGGAAGCCACACTGTCAGAGAGCTAAGCTCAAGACCAGGCCTCCCTCCCAACCCCAGCCTGATGGAGGAGGCCCCTCAAAAGCCATCCAGAGGAACAGGCAGAAGCAGCTGCTGATATTCAGAAGAACTTTCTTTGCTCTGCAGCTTTTCACAAGCTGTGAAGCCTTGTGCCCTGTGCCCCCAGACACAGTGAGAAGCCAGCAGCCCATTCACTGTATCGTCTGCAGCCCCTGTGTGGTACCATCGCTGGGGTCTTTCATCCCGGTGGGCAAAGAATCTGTGCTCTGGGACCCTCTGCAGTGTGCGAGATGGGTCGCTGACCTGCCAGGGGATCGTGCTCTACAAGGTTAAGCACATTTGCCCAAGAAAGTGGATAATGCTCTTATTGTATGTTAACTTTCCCATATGTGGAACACTGTCCATGGCAGCAAAAAACACCTTTTTTTTTTTGAGAGAGAGAGAGAGAGGAAAGAAAGAAAGAGGAGAGGAGAAGCAGGAAGCATTGACTCATAGTAATTGCTTCTCGTATGTGCCTTGACCAGGCAAGCCCTGGGTATGTTTTGTTTTGTTTTGTTTTTTTACAGAGACAGAGAGTCAGAGACAGGGATAGATAGGGACAGACAGAAAGGAACAGAGAGAGATGAGAAGCATCAATTATTAGTTTTTCGTTGCGACACCTTAGTTGTTCATTGATTGCTTTCTCATATGTGCCTTGATCGTGGGCCTTCAGCAGACCGAGTAACCCCTTGCTTGAGCCAGTGACCTTGGGTCCAAGCTGGTGAGCTTTGATCAAACCAGATGAGCCCACGCTCAAGCTGGCGATCTTGGGGTCTCGAACCCGGGTCCTCTGCATCCCAGTTTGATGCTCTATCCACTGCGCCACTGCCTGGTCAGGCAAAAAACACCATTTTTTGAAGTGGTTTTCACACCAGGGTATTCAGTCATTAATTACAAGGCATGTGGGTGACTGTTGGTGCTGCTTAGGAAACCCTGGAGTCCCATGGTAGATTCTGGGCTGCCTGAGGGCTGTGCACAAGCCTTCACCTCATATTGGACTCTGTGACATCCTGGGCCAGGCTCCCCCAGACGGCTGAGAGGAAGTCTTCCTTCTTAGCACCCTTGGCAGCAATGTCGATGGGGTCCCTATCATAAGGAGTCTTTCTTCGCCTTCCACAGACCCAGTAAATAACTTGTTCTCGATGCTTCTGCTGAGGCCGTGTGCTTAGTGTCGACTGTATATTTAGACACTGCTGCACACGCCTTTTCCTTCCTCCCCTGCTGCAGCTCTGTGTAATAGCTGACGCTGGCTGAGTCCCACCTCCCTTCTCTACACACCTAATTGGAGGAATGGCAAGCAATCAAACTCAGGAGAGTCACTTCCACAAAGGCGTTTTTGGTGGTCAGCCAGTGAGTACCGGCACTGTCCGATTCATGGCCACCCTTACACACGAGCACTCAAAACAAGGCTAGTCCAGAATGAGAAGCGCTGTGGATGTCAAGCTGGGGACAAAAATAAATGCAAAAGATCGTAGTCACTATTTCTGTACTGATTAACTGTTGGGTAAGGAAAACATATTGGTAAATTTAATGTCACCTGATTTTCTTTTACTTACTTAACTTGGCTGCTAGAAAATGTAAAGTTACAGATGCGGTGTACATTATACTTGTCAGTATAACGCACACGCAGGCCCTGTGCCTGGCCTCACACCTGGCCAGGGTGTGGGGAAGACAGATGGGAGGACAGTACAGAAAGTCGGGTTCCTGTCCTGAGGGCAGCATCTGTGCAAACCACACTTTGTGGAGATTTTTTGTGTGTTTTCTAAACCTAATGCTCACACAAGGTTAGGTTGCCACATACCCTACCTTATGTGTAGGTACTTAGGGATGTGCTTGGAGATCGGCGGGCAGAGGCAGCCAGGGCTTCCCAAGTCCCTTCCATTTGGGAGGATACTGGGGTGACTTCAGAGGGAGCAGAATGGGCATCCACCCAAACCAGCAGTGTCCTCTGGCAGAGGCGGATTAAAGTCGGTTGAGGCCCCAGGTGCAGAAGAAAATATTGGGCCCCTTAAAAAAGGGGGGGGGGATAAAAATACATGTTAACCATATTTTTAAATAAATAAAAATATTATGTATCGTTAATGTTAATATTGCACATATGAAACTAAACTTGGTGTCATTAGAAAAAAGTGTCAAGTTGGGGTTTTGCGGGGCCCTTCAGAAGTCAGGGCCCAGGGCACGTGCCTAGTGCGCCTGCTGTTAAATCTGCCTCTGTTCCCCGGAGATGCTCAAATCTCCCCTCTGCTACAGTTTGACACCTAGATCTGTCCTGGGTGACTTCTTAAAAAGACCAGGCGACACACACCAAGGAACTGCTACCGCTGAAACGAGGTATGTCCTGATGTGTTCTGGGTGGTTTCCAGGCTACGTGCAACTCTTACTCAATTTCCGCCACTGACCAAAAAGCACCTGAAAAGCACAGGTACCCACCTGTGACTGTAGGAGCATTTCCCCATCAGGGCCATCCTGGGCCTAACTCCTGCACAAGTAAATAATGAGATCATTCTAGGGCCAAGGGCTGCAGAGCATAAGCACATGCCACCAGGGGCTGGGAGCACAGAGTCCTGGCTGCTGCTCCTCCCAAAGAGACCCACCTGGAGGATCTTTGGAGCATCCCTGTGTGCCAGACTATGCCGGGAGCTAAGGACTCAGAGATGGATCTGAGTCACCCTTCAATAGGCACATGAACCCATCATTTCTGATAAGTCTGTGAGTGAGGTCCACAGGATTCTTGGTTTGGAAAGGGGGGATGTATTTAGTCCAACCTGAGGATTTGGAAATGCTCAGGGAGGAGGAGATGGAGGAACTGATGCCTCAGCTGTTTTAAAGGACAAAGGATAGGTACCCAAGAAAATAGAGGTGGGAAGGACATTCTAGGCCAGGGCATTATCTAAGGACATCTCTGAGGAACAAGGAACATGGCAGGGCTAACTGTGGGAGGCACATGGGCAGGGGGACTCCAGGCAATATGGTTCTAGAGGACTGTAAAGGTCAAGGTGGGAAGTCACAGGAGACAAAGCTGGAAGAATAGACAGGGTGATAAGGAAGGGCAGAAGGAGCTTGACTGCCACACCCCAAAGGGCTCTGAGCTGGGGCAGAGGGGGCAGGGTTTAGATCTGCCATATGTTGCTCTGGCAGCTGGGCATGCAGTTGGATTAACACCAAAGGGATGCAGTTTGGGCCCAAACTTGAACACTGGTATTTGAAATAGAGAAGAGGCAAAGACCCATGAAATACCGTATTTCCCCATGTATAAGATGCTCCCATGTATAAGAGGCACCTTAATTTGGAGGCCTGAAATTTGACAAAAATGTATTACATAAAGTTATTGAACTCAAGTTTGTTTTTGTTGTGGGGTGTTTTTTTTTCAGAGACAGAGAGAGAGTCAGAGAGAGCGATAGATAGGGACAGACAGACAGGAACAAAAAGAGATGAGAAGCATCAATCATTAGTTTTTCGTTGCGACACCTTAGTTGTTCATTGATTGCTTTCTCATATGTGCCTTGACCGCAGGCCTTCAGCAGACCGAGTAACCTCTTGCTCGAACCAGTGACCTTGGGTCCAAGCTGGTGAGCTTTGCTCAAACCAGATGAGCCCGCACTCGAACTGGCGACCTCAGGGTCTCAAATCTGAGTCCTCCGCATCCCAGTCTGACACTCTATCCACTGCGCCACCGCCTGGTCAGGCAAACTCAAGTTTTATTCATCATAAAATTTATACACTTCTCATCAAGCACCAAAAAGCAGGAAATGCAAGTAAAAAAAATCTACAACCACTGTATAAGATACACCCAGTTTTTAGAATTTTTTGGAAAAGGGTGCGTTTTTTATATGGGGAAATACAATAAAAGACCATTTCAACATGGCAGTCTCCCAAGTGTTGGCTCTGATATCCAGACACAAGAAAGCCATGGCAGGCCTCAGCTACATTCCAGAGGCAAAACAACACCTGCCAACATGGCACCCATGGGCCAGGGCAGCCGCACAGCTGCCCACCAGTCCCACTGACCTCTTGCTGCGGTTGGGACAGCCCAGGCCACAGCGGTGACTCCC
Source organism: Saccopteryx bilineata (assembly GCF_036850765.1). Lineage (NCBI taxonomy): Eukaryota > Metazoa > Chordata > Mammalia > Chiroptera > Emballonuridae > Saccopteryx > Saccopteryx bilineata. The sequence continues at coordinate 124,632,965 of NC_089495.1, forward strand.
AGACTGCTCAAGGCAGCAGGTCAAACCCAGCTAAGTGACTAAATTAAGATATGATTGTAATGGTGATTAAATTGAAGCACCTCATTAATTTCATGTGAGAGGTGAGGAAACACGAGGGTCGCACTTCCTGAAACTCACTGTTTGCCTGGCCCTGAGACATCCTCGTGCAAAAGTCTGGTTGGTCTAATTTAAGTATAAATTTAATGGTTCAGTAAGTAAAATTGCCTTTATTGTTCGGAATAGTTTGTGCAATAATTTATGGTCCCAGCTGGTTCGTTTGATAGGTTCCTATGATGGAGTAGGGTGATGGCCATGAAGTGGGTATTTAGATCAAGAACTTGGGGAAAGTGTGGAGAAAAATTCAGCCCAGAACATCATATTCCCAGCCAGCAAGAGCAGAAAGGTGACCCCACAGAGCGAGGGCCCAGAACAAAAAGCCAGGACAGCTGCAACCTTGGGCACTGGAGGCTCAGTGGGCAGGAGCCTGGACGAACCTAAACCCCTGTTCCTTGATTTTAGAATGCATCGAGTCAGCCTGGCATGCAGAGACTGAGAAGACCCAGGAGCACCCTAAATGGGTAAAAATCTAAGTATTTTGTCACTTCATCCACCACCCGCTTTCTGACCCACACACGCTGGCAGCTGGCAATATGGGGGTCCGGGGACAGTTGACAGGGCTAAGTGCATATGACCAGCACATGGGATGGGCCCAGGGACAGGTTGCTGGGACAGATTCAGTTGGAGGACCAGGGGGAGGGTTCACATAAGATCCAATTCCTGTCTCACTGTGGACAGTGCCAGCTAATAGCAAGAAGATGGAGGTCAGGGAGGCAGGGCTCAAGGCCCTTACACACTCAGGAAATCCAGGTGGAGGACAAGTGGGTGCTGTGGAAGCTTGAACCTCTTTATTTTTGCTGAGGAGAATTTGTAAGTACCTGGGAACAAGTACTTACTGCCCTCGGCTGCGTGCAGACTTGTGCTGTTGATCAATCCCCTGGTGGCTCCCATTCTGTCCTCTTTCCACCTCCCCAGTCTTCTCTGATCCCCTTTCCCCACCCTAAAAATATCCAGTACTGAGAACTGGGTACAGAGAAAACCATTCAGAACTCTGCTTTGGTAGCATGGCTTTTGTCCTGGGCCCATGGTAAACTGAGTCATCACAGGAAGAACATCAGATGGGAAATGGAGTTTGGAGAGCCTTGTCAGAGGATATTCCATCTTTAAAGGGTGGAGCCATTTTATTCCCAGTCCTGAGGATTCTGCACTTGACGATGGGGGTCAGGCCTCCAGACGGAGAATGGAGTGTGTGCATGACAGCGGGCTGAGCAGGTGCGTCCCTCCCAGCAGGCAGCTGGGCTGGCTGCCCCCTTGTGCTGGAAGGGGGCTGCTGAGGACTCCGCTGAGGATGCCTGCCCCTTCCTCTGCCCAGGTTCTGATTCATTCCACCATCAGGCCTCAGCCATCCCCCTCCCCCAGCTTCCTCCCTCTCCCTGCCCATGACTGTCCCTGTCTGTGCTGGGATAAATCAGCACGACCACCCCACACAACCCCCACTTTTCCACAGCTGCTTACCTGCTCTGTGGATTATGTAAAGCCAGTTTGTGCTTCCAGGCCAGCATCATCGCACCCAATGTCCCTGCTCCTCCCCGCACCATGGGGAAGCTCAAAGAGGGGGCCTGCTTCTCCCTGATTCCACCTCAGAAAAATGCAGTTGGGAGAGGAAACCAAACCAGTGTCGAAGTGGGGTGCTGTCGTCACAAGATAAAGGCCCAGGATTTGATATCATGTGCCTTGTTAGTAGACCAGGAGCACTGTGCTGAAATCAAGGTGCCTCCATATTGGTTTCTAGCTCACTTCTCCCCGAGGGGAGGTGGGTCTCCCAAAGCAGACAATAATTACAACCTGCAACTGTCCATGTTAATGGTGACAAGGACCACTGTTTTTCGTTGTGGGGTTACTGTGTGCCCAGAGTAGGCGGTGAGTCCAGGTGTTTGAGGGAACAGGTGAATGTCAAGGGCTATGGGGGGCACCAGCAGTGTTGGCCACACCACTTTAGGAGAAGAAAATAAAGTTCAACAGCCCAAGGCCATGCAGCCAATGGCAGACAGAATGTCCCTCCCCAAAACCCAGACTCTCCCTGACCTTGTCAAAGGGCCCCGGGGAGCCTGCCTCTGTGGGTTCCCGGCAGCACCCCAGCTCCTATGTCGAAAGACATTACAGCCCTCCTTCTGCTTAATATCCCCCCCCCCCATTCCTTGTCCAGGTGGAATGACACCACAGAATGAAACTCTTGAGAATAGCATCAAGGTCAACAGCTAGGTAAACAGTAGGAACTTAACCTTAAAAATCCTGTTTTCTCTACTGACACAAAGAAGAGTTGACCCCACAAACCCCCAGCTGACTCATGTTGGGGACGTGGAGGAGCTGGAACGCTCACATGTTGCTGGTGGGCAGCTGAAAAGGGGCAGCCACCACGGAAGACAATCTGGCGGCTTCTCAATCAGTTAAGTATAAAATTGTCATAAGATCAGCAGTTACACTTCTTGAAGTATATTTAAAAAATTAAAGACAAGTGTTCAAACAAGAACTTGAACATAGATGTTCATAGCAACACTATTGATAAGCTCCAAAAGATGAAAACTACCCAAAGGTCCGTCAGCAGATGATGGATGAACACAATGTGGTCTATCCACACGATGGAATATTACTCACAGAGGTGGATTTGATGGCGGGCACACTGGGCGTGCACCTGGGGCCCCGATTTCTGAAGGCTCCCGCTAAACCCCAACCTTACACTTTTTTCTAATATTAGACAGGGCCTAATATTTTCTTCTGCACCCGGGGCCTCAACCGACCTTAATCTGCCTCTGATTATTCAGTCATGAAAAGGAATGAAGTCCTGGCACATGCCACCACGTGGATGGACCTTGAAAACGATTGCGGTAGGAAGCCAAACACAAAAGGTTGCATATTGTATGATTCCATTTATCTGAGGTGTCTAGAACAGGCAAATCCATAGCGACAGAAAGAAGACTGAGGGTTGCCAGGGGCTAGAGAAAGGGAGGAATGGGCTGTAACTGCCTATGGGGATGGGTGTGGCTTCTTTGGGGATGATGACAATGTTCTGGAACTAGATATTGGTGATGGCTGCACAATATTGTGAGAGTACTGAACGCCACCGAACTGTATTCGAAATAGTTAAAATGGTAAACTTTGTGGAGTGTGTATTTTACCACAATAAAAAAATATAGCTCTACCCAGAAGAAGGGAGAGTGATTCTGAAATTATAAACATTTACTGCACACAATTCAAAAGGGGTGCTTGCGAAACATATGAGAAATCATGACTCTCTTTTTCATGCCCAATGTGGAACCTGGGGACAAATTTAAAGCCAGAACAATAAAGGAGTGAGCCCTAACAACTGTGAGAATAAAAAAAAGTCTTTGGCACACATGTGGATAATCGAGAGTTAACTCTTAATAAAATGATAAAACGCAGAAGCGGTGAGAATAAAGATTGCCTCCTGGCCCTGGCAGGTTGGCTCAGTGGTAGAGCGTCAGCCTGGCGTGCAGAAGTCCCGGGTTCGATTCCCGGCCAGGGCACACAGGAGAAGCGCCCATCTGCTTCTCCACCCCTCCCCCTCTCCTTCCTCTCTGTCTCTCTCTTCCCCTCCCACAGCCGAGGCTCCACTGGAGCAAAGATGGCCGGGGCGCTGGGGATGGCTCCTTGGCCTCTGCCCCAGGCGCTAGAGTGGCTCTGGTCGCAACAGAGCGACGCCCTGGAGGGGCAGAGCATCGCCCCCTGGTGGGCAGAGCTTTGCCCCTGGTGGGCATGCTGGGTGGAGTCTGTCTGACTGTCTCTCCCCATTTCCAGCTTCAGAAAAATATCAAAAAAATTAAAATAAAAAAATAAAAATAAAGATTGCCTCCTTAGCCAAAAGCCAGAGATAGTATTCATAAAATAATGACTCTCTTTTTTTATCACCCTCGTTTTATTGTACAAAATGTAATTGTAATCCGGCTGTTCCTCCAACTTCCAGGGGAAGGTAATTGTCAATCAAGACGAAAATTGTCACCTGACCAGGTGGTGGCGCAGTGGATAGAGTGTTGGACTGGGATGCGGAGGACCCAGGTTAGAGACCTCGAGTTCGCCAGCTTGAGCACGGGCTATCTGGCTTGAGCAAAAAGCTCACCAGCTTGGAGCCAAGGTCGCTGGCTCAAGCAAGGGGTTACTTGGTCTGCTGAAGGCTCGCGGTCAAGGCACATATGAGAAAGCAATCAATGAACAACTAAGGTGTCGCCACGAAAAACTGATGATGCTTCTCATCTCTCTCCGTTCTTGTCTGTCTGTCCCTGTCTATCCCTCTAACTCTCTCTGTCCCTGTAAAAAAAAAAAAAAAAAAAAAAAGATGAAAAATGTCATAATTTAAGTCTCTCCCAGCCTGACTAGAAGGTCCAGATGGTCTTTAAGTGAAGTATGTGGGATGATTTACACGGTCACTAGCAGCTTTCTCCGTGACATTTGGGGACCACATGGACTGGACGATCACTTTCAGCAGCCAGGGGCCACCAGGTTACACTCCACTCTCAGCTGCTTCTGCCCAAAGCTTAAATCTTTAGAGCAAAGAATATAGTCCACCAGTCAGGGGTCACTGGTATCTGGTTTTGTGGTTGCTGTGCTGCTGCATGTTACTGTCTTGTATTTGGAGGTCGTGTCCCCTTTGTGAGGATGCTTACGTACGCATGTGTAAGCGGGGCTGGGGGAGTTAAAGTAGCCATAGGTTACTTTAACCCTTGCACCTGTGCTCAGCACCAGCCGAGGAAGTCCTAGAGCTCCTTGTGCCAGAGGGCAGTGTCGTTTCACCATGTGGACTTGCAGAGAACCTTGGAGCAGGACCATTCCAGGAGCCTCTGACATCCAGCCTTGCAGCCAGCTCCCCAGAGAACCCAGCATGAGACTGTCCTCTGCCCTTTTCCTGGACCGCTTGTGCTGTGCCTTAAACTCCTGCCTTCTCCTGAGAAGCTGACCATGCCTGGCTCCTCCTCCTGTGAGCCTGCCCTGCTCCCCTTCCCAGGCTCTCTCTTTCTTTTTTTTAAGTTTAAATCAATATCAACTGAATGGTATTGCAGGCACACAGTGGGAGCAGCAGCCTGTCTTCCACCCCCACCCCCAAAGCCACCACTGTTTCTGAGGTCCCCTGGGCCTAGGGGCCAGAGTTTCTCCTGGGAGATCAGGAGGTTGAAGAGGCTCCAGGAATTTCTGAGGACAGCAGAGAGCACATGCCTACCACCCACACAGTCACACACTCACACATACACATTTGTGCTCACACACATGTTCACACACTCATGCTCACACACTCACTCATGCTTTCACACACTAAAATGCTCACACACTCACATGCTCACACACATGCTTTCACACACACTCATGCTTTCACAAACACACTCACACACTCACAGGCTCTCCCTCCTCTCGGGAGTCCCCACACACCTCATTGGTATCTACTCCCATTAATTAATTGTGTCTCCCAACCTCATAATATTCTAGGCTGTTCAGTAAATCTTTTCGTTTCCGCTTCCCTGCCACCCTTTTGAGAGGGGGCTGTTTTGATTAATATGAATTCTCTGTCTAAACCTCTTTCCCAGCCATTTTAAAGAAAAATTCCTCTTTTCAGCAGAAGCATGTGTATCATACTGATACAAAGCAAGGAACTGGGATCGATGCGGAGGGAGGAGGGAACAGCTTCCCGCCTTCCGATGACCAAGATTTTATATTTTTTTCTTCCTCCTGCTGCTGCCCAAACCAAGCTTCAGACACAGCTGGAGGGACTTCCTGGACTCCAACTCTCTGTGTCCAAATCCAACCAAATTACCTCTGAAACAATGTGATAATTAGCTGGGCAAGGTATGGCCGCCTCTGGCGCCATCCTGCTAATCCTGTGTGGCAGCTTCCTCCCTTCTCCTCCCCTCTGCTCAAGCCCCCTGCTTCAAGAAGTCAGCCTCCAGGCCCAAATCACTAGCCTGGGACAGGGCACCAGCCTGAGGTGGGTGGTGGGTGGTGAGCCCTGCAGTCTCATAGCTCCCCCTCACTCTTCTCTCCTCACCCCAGCCCTCTTTCCTCCCCACCCCCCAGATCTGCTGTAACTGACATTTTCCATCTGACAGGTTCTGTTTTCCCTGCCTCTGGTTGCCAGGGAAACACAAGGAGAGGACCGGCAGCCAGGGAGCCGTTGCCTTTTTAAGGCGCGCTGGACACAAACAGCACTTTCTATAATGGAAGCCGGGCATAGAGGTTTAAAAACAAAACAATACAGAGGAGGAGGCTAAGTGGGAAAAAGTCCTGGGAGGGGAGGGGCCCTCCCCCGCCAGGTTCATTAGAGACAAGGAAGGGAAGCAGAGCCCAGAAGCTCACTCTTTGGGCAAAGCCAGCCACCTCCCTGAAAGGATGGAGATTCTCCTTGACATGCAGAAAGGCAGCCACCTGGCACCCAGCCCTCGGCTACCAGGCTACAGCCACCTCCGAAGGTCCTCAGTGAGACCGGAGTCTACAGGCAAGCCTCAGCCCCCCTACCTGGGACTTAGGCCCCACTGAGCGGCAGAGGGGCTGTCAGGAGTGAAGCCCCACCTGGAAGTGAGAGGATGCTCTTCCTGAAGTGACAGGGACCAGGCAGGCTACCCTCTCCCACCCTTGCCCACCCATCCCGGGCCATGTAAGCACAACTCCAGATTTTGCCTCTTAAATATTTCAACCCCTCCCCCATCTCCCCCCCTGCAAGGTGGCTCCACCATTTCCCCTGAGCTATGGGGTTGCCTCCCAATCAGTACCCTCCCACCCCTTCATTCTTTTCCATCCGATAGGCTGCAACCCATAGGGACCTATCCTTACACAAAACTGTCCCGCTGGGGAACCCCAGTGATTCCAACTGGGAGCACCTGATGTGAAATACTATTTAGCCTAGAGCAAATACCCAGCACCATCTGACCTTGACTTAGCTTTCCAGCTCCTTCTCCCATCTGCCCCCTACCCCCTCCTCCCAACTTTGGACCTCTGACCCAGGTGAGCTACACAGAGTCCTGCACTTGTGTGTTCATGCATCTATTTCCTCAACCTGGAAGGTTCTTCCTTCTCATCCCTGCTCAGGTTAGCAAAGGCCTACCCAGTTAAAATGTTACCTCTGGGCAGAACCGCCCCGCACCTTCCCTGGCCACAGTGGTGCCCCCTCCACTGGACTCTTAGCTCTGCTGTAGAGCAACCACCTTGGGTTTGGAAACAGGCCTGCCGCCCTTGCAGGGCCTGCCTGCACCTGCACAGTCGACTGCATGAAGCAGTGCTCACCAAATGCTATTTGTTTATCCTCAAGGTGGGCTCCGTGAGGGGAAACACCTTGCAAGAGAGAGGACCCGTGGATACATCCAGGGGTCGTTATCCTGAACACCTGTGTGGCACCTAGCAGCAGGCAGGATGGCATCCCTGCATGACAGAAGGAACTGTGAGTCGAGAGGAAGAACCTACTTTAAATGGTCTTTTTGAAAATCTCCAGTCTTGAAATGTAAGAATTCAAAGGAATTGAAAATGGATTCGATTTTCTTTAATAATAAAGGATGAAGAGGAAAATAAAATGTTGTTCATAAGCTCATGGCCCAGAGAACCCTTTTTGATATTTTTAACATTGTACAACTGAGCCCATTCCCTTTAATTAATTCACAGCACGTGTGAAGAGGTGGCCAGTTTCCCGAGGCCAAGAAATGAACTGGGTTGTTTGGGAAGCACCACAGAGGAGGTCCATGGGCTGGACTGCACCACAAGCGGAGGTCAAAGGGAGGCCAGAGCACAGAGTGTCCCATCCAGCATTCAGGTCATTAAGTCCCAGGGGATGAGAATTGCCAGGCACCTCACTGGCATCATGTTTTTTAATTTACCAGAAGGTTTTCCCATCTTCATTTCATCTTGCCCTCTCCACAACCCCATAAGATAAGCAAGGGAGGCACAAGTTCACTCTTCCCTTATGTGTACACTTCTTGGCCCATTCATTACGTGGATCGTCTAATGATGATATAGGGAAACCAAGGCCCAATACATCAGATCAACGGTACAAGGGGTCGGAGAAGACTCAGAATGGGTGGTTTGTAAATTCTAAGTTAGAACTCTTCTTGGACAGTACCTCCATCTGAAAGAGGTCCTTAACAATGACAATAGCAATGATGACACTGATGATCTATGTTTTATAAATGTACAATAGACACGACATTGGCAGGGGGCCAGGAAACCGATGGAAGAGGGTCGTGGATGCTAAGGTCAACAGTTCCGGCTTTTTCCAGGAGCAGTAGGGACCCAGCATATTTCCAGCTGGGACCATGTGCTGGGTTGAATGATACTCCCCCCAAAAGAAATGTTCACTCCCTGATCCCCAGAACCTGTGCGTGTGACCTTGTTTGGAAAAAGGGTTTTGTGGATGTGGTTAGGTTGAGGATCTCGAGATGAGGGGATCCTCCTGGATTATCCAGGTGGGACTTAAATCCAACCACAGTGTCCTAGGGGAGAGGCCAGAGGAGATTCAAGACACTGAAGAGGCAGCCGCATGACTACAAAGGAAGAGATTGGAGCGATGTGGCCACAAGCAAAGGGATACCAACAACCTCTAGAAGCTGTAAGAGGCAAAGAATGGACCCTCTCCAAGAGCTAACGACACAAAGCATAGCTGGCCACTGCCAGATTTCAGACTTGGGACCTCCACAGCTGATAAGCCTACCTCTCTGTTGCTTTAAGCCACGTTGGTTGTGCTAACTGGTTACAGCAGCCAGGGGGCGCTGATACAGGGTGAGCAGCAGTGCAGTGCCAGAGTTCTGTCTCGTTTGCTGCTTCCATTACCCAAGAACAAGGTAGCCTCTGGCCCTGGCCTGAGGCTCCACAGTCAGCCACTGAGCACAGGGGCAGGACCAGAGCCTGAGCATCCTCCCCCCATCCCAGAGTCTCCCTCACCAAGCTCCAGACCTCAGGCAACTGAGGACTGTGTCCCTTTAACCCCACGAAGTCCTGTTTGTTCCCTACAAAGAGCCTGCTCCTAGGGAATCTAAAGACACTTTCAGCTGATTTGCATCAACTAGGTAAGATTCAAAAGAAATCTCTGCCTTTGTTCAAGAGTTTACCTCAAAACAAGACGCATGCAGGGCGGGCTGGGAGGCAGGTCCCGGACACTGGGACTGCCTCACCTTCTCCCTGGCCATGCTGGCTGGTTGTCCCTCAGAGGTCAAGACTGGGCCCAGGGAACCCTTGAGGTTGCCTCCCATTCTCGAAATTACCCTCTTTGGAGTCAGACCCAAATCTCTCCAGTCTTCAGTTTACTCATCTGTAAAGTGGGATCATTTTAGTGGCTACTTCCCAGGGCTTTTCTGAAAGCTGAATCCAATGACAGAATGTGTGCAATGTGTTCAACAAGGTGCCTTGGGCACGTCAAGCTCTCCCTGGACAATGATGGTGGCAGTTGTGATGATGTTAAACTGAGCTGGACTCCAGGAGGGCATGTGGTGTGTTTGGGGGCCCAATCAGCACTCGACAGGAAAGAGCCCACACACTGACCTTTTCAGGAGTAGCAGGCTTGCCCTGAGCCAGCCCAGCATCCACAGTGCCCAGGGCTCCAGGACCCAGCAGCTGCCTGCCTGGAGAGGCAGCTCCACTTTGCTGCTCTGGGACACAGTCTCACCCACCCACCCTTCTCCAGCACCCGGTATTACATCCAAATTAATGCACTAGGGTCCTCCCTTTGGTTCCTCTTCATGAAGCAGATTTTTGTACCTTGCTAAAAATACAAACACATGACAGCCTCTGAGGATGTAAAGGAGAGAGAACCCGGCATGGCTGTTCTGCTCTGTGGAGTGAGGCCAGGGTGCCAGGGGGCTTAGGGGCTGGGAACGCCCCTAAGCATCAAGATTGTACCCAGCTGCAAAGGGCAGAGAGAGGGTGCAGTCAAGGCTGAGGGCTCCAGGCTGTCAGCCACATCTTGACAGCAGGAGACCACAGTTTTTAAGAACCCTTTTGCACCGCGGCTGTGAGCTGTTCTGCTCTGCTGTTTGGGGTGTTATCTTGTGAAAGACAGACAGACAAACGGGTTCTTGTTTATGGTTATCTGTATTCCACCTGCTTCCTGCTCATGCCAGTCCCAATGAGGCAGTGAGAATCTCCCCCATCTTTCTGACACCCTTCTGTTCCTGGATCCTCCACAACCTTGCACCCATGAGCAAGGCTGCTAGGGAGATCCTCAGGGCACCAACCTCATCCACATGAGCAAGATGACCCATTCTCACTTCTTGCCTCTGATTCTGAGCCGCTTTGCCCTGGGAATACGTTGTGCGGTCTTCCCACGCTCTGTGAGCTCAGCATTCACTGGCTTCAAGGACGGAGCCTGGGGCCAAGAGGCAGCATCTTGTGACTGTGATGCAATGGGACTGTCTGGTTGGAGACTCTAGCTTGGGCAGACTCTGCTTCTTCCCCAGGAATTAGCCAGTGCCAAGGATGATGTGAGAATTAAGGGACAGTGAGCATTCAAAGTGCGCACCCAATGCCGGGGCCAGAGAAAGGATAACTACATGTCCTCATTGATTGGCAGGTATTGTTAGTTATTGTATTCATGCCCTGTAGGGCCAGTGTCCACCGCCATGGCCATGCACATGCAGGTTCTCATTGGATTCAGGCAGACAGCAAAGGAACTGTAGAGCCAGAAAACGTGGGCCATTTCATTTATTATTTCATTATTTCATTGTCTCCTAATGGTGGACAAGCAAACAGGCAGGGAAGATGGCTTCCCTTTTAGGGTTCCCAAACACCTCAGCGCTCCTGACTTACTAGACCCACGGGCCCCCACCAGCCTCAGCCAAACAGGCCAGCTGAAATACCCTTTCTCCTGCAAACAATCGCCCCTCCCCATGGAGGTAGGCAGTCCTCAATTTGCAATCTGCTGCCCTGAGGGCAAGCACCAGAAGCCTTCCACAGACCACACACACACACACACACACACACACACACACACACGCTCTGCCCTGTGCCAATGCAAAATACAAACCAGCAAATCTAAACACACTTTACAAACTTGTTTGCCCAACATGTCCTCACTCTGCTCCCCCAAATGTGGGACCCACACTGACCCCATCCTGGCCCCAGGTCTGGATCTTTAACCCATCCCCTTCCTGGGTGCCTCAGCCCCTGTATCAGACAGGAGGCTGAAGGTCAGGCACTGTCCATCCCTGCCCCTCGGAAGCATGAGTGGAAGGAAAGGAAGCCTTTGTAGAATCTTCTTGGCAGCCAAGGCCCTCCTGTGAATCAGGGTTCTTCTCTAATCCCTACTTTATTCCAGGCAACCTGTTGGGTCATCTCCATCCCCTCCTGGTGTAGACTGAGCAGGAGGAGAGAGAAGAGGTCTGTGCTCAGGTCCACAAGGTCCTGCTGTGGCTGGAGCCCAAGGAATGGACATCCCTTATTGTGCCTGAAGCCCTCTGCAGTGACTGCTGCCTCTTTCTTCCTGAGGTGTCCCCTCCTCAAATGTTCAGCCTCCCTGAGAATTTTGTATCAGGCCATGGGCAGTGTGGAGCAAGAGATTTGGAATGGAGCGGAACTCTAAGCAACTTTCAAATAAGAATGTGATTGAAGATCTGGAACAGGTGGCTGGCAAACCCTTTCTGCCATGGTCCAGGGACAGTTTTAGGACCAGCCTCCTCTGCCCAGCATCCTGTGACCCTCCAGCCCTGAATGAGCAGATGTGGGAGTGTGCAAGCATCCAGTCAGAGCCACCTGCCAGGGCTGTGCCCACATCTGTTCCTTTTTTTTTTTAAGCGGGGGTGAGGGGTAGGGACAGACAAGAAGGGAGAGAGATGAGAAGCATCATTTCTTCACTGAAGCACCTTAGTTGTTCATTGTTTTCTTTCTTGTATATGCCTTGACCAGGGGGCTCCAGCCAGGCCAGTGACCCCTTGTTCAAGCCAGCGACCTTGGGCTTCAAGCCAGCGACCATGGGGTCATGTCTATGATCCTACGCCCAAGCCAGTGACCCCACACTCAATGGCATCCCAGGATGACACTCTAACCATTGCGTGCCTGGTCAAGCCACACCTGTTTCATCTTTGTTCTCCCTGTTCAGTATCTGCAGAGAATAGGACAGCAGGGGTGGGGTCCCCCACAGAGCAGGGACACCTGGTTGCTCGGGCTCTCAGTCATGGCAGGGACTTACCAACCAACCACTTCCTGATGCCTCTAAACACACTAGAAGGGCTTAAAGGCAGCTGTGAGCAGCAAACCACATTAAACAGAAGGGTATGCTGGAGGTCTGGTTGAGTTCACTCTGTAGCCCCAACCCCACCACATGCACCCCCTTTATGGGCACTCATCACAGTCACGTGGACCCATAGGCAGATAAGTGTCCTGCAGCTGAGCCCCAGGAGGGAGGGAAGGGGGAGGAAATCCCATAATTGATCCTTGGAGTGTTGAAAGGTTCTTCCCATGTTGGAGACTGAACCAGAAAAAGGTGTGTGCTATCAGAAGGTCAATTCCAAAATTAGCCACCCCTTGTCTAACTTGGAGTTAAGTAGAACTTCTTATCATTATTAAGATTGTGCACTGTTAGAATTTTTCTATTGTATGGCCAAAATAGTTTTCATTGTCTTGCCCCTGTAGGGTAGGTTGTTATAATAATGGTCCCAACTCATGCCTGCCTGCAACCATGCCCTTGAGTAGCCCATTCCAGGGCTGACACTGAGCTGGGCAGTAACAGAATAGCAAATGTAATGTAGCAGAGGCTTGGAATGTGTTGTGCACCTTGGACCCCTTTAGACCACCCTGAGACACCAGGAGGCCACATGAAGTGGAACTGCCTGCCACCTGCCAGAGTGTGAGTGAGGCCATCCCTGAGCCCCCAGCCAAGCCGCTGGCTGACCATGGAGTTCAGCCAAGCCGACCAGAAAAGAATTGCTCAGCTGATCCATGAGAAACCCAGAAATAATAAATGTGGTTTAAGGCATTAAATTGGGGGATGGCTTATTACTGATACATTCTCCAGCTTCTACCCCACAGGAGCTGTTGGAGGGCAAAGACTATTTTCAGTAAATGTGTATCTCCATTCCTAGAAGACACTCAATGCAATGAGTTGTAAGAAATGAACTTAGGCCTGACCAGGTGGTGGTGCAATGGATAGAGCGTCAGACTGGGACGCGGAGGACCCAGGTTCAAAACCCCAAGGTCACCAGCTTGAGCGCGGGCTCATCTGGTTTGAGCAAGGCTCACAAGCTTGAGCCCAAGGTTGCTGGTTTGAGCAAGGGGTCACTCACTCTGCCGTAGCCCCCAGTCAAGGCACATATGAGAAAGTGATCAATGAACAACTAAGGTGCTGCAATGAAGAATTGATGCTTCTCATCTCTCCTCCCTTCCTGTCTGGCTCTCTCTCTCTCTGGCTCTCTCTGTCTCTGTCAAAAAAAAAATGAACTTAGGTGTGACCGAGGTTTCTCACACGGGACCTTCTTCATAAACTGTGTTGTGGTCTAAGCCAGAGAATAGCAGCCCCCCACCCCCACCCCCAATATCAACAGGGATCTCAGCTCACCTATACCTACATATAACACTTGAGATCACAGAGCTTAAGGAGCCCAAGGTCACGTGTTCTTTCCAAAGCAGCCCAGCATTCAGGGCTGCTCGGCACTGGCACCGGCAGGCTAGTTGACAGAGCTGGCCGGGATCGGGGCTCACCAGGATTTGTGCCTTACCTCCACACCAGTCTGCAAGCCTAGAGGCTGGCTAGTCACAAGGCAGCCTCCCTCAGGCCCTGGAGCACCTGGGACCTGGAGTCACTGGTCTTACCTCTCAGCCCCAAAGGCCCAACCCAATTCCACGAGAAATGCTCAGAAACCGCTGAGCTTAATCAAGTCCTGCCCACGGGTATGTCATAAACTGTTCCAGGGGTGCAAATTGCTACAAGCTTTATGAGAGCAATTTGGCAACATATATAGGATCTTAAAATGGCCATACCCTTCAACATAGTTCTTCTCCAAGTTTATCCTCAAGTATAAAAATTTTACAATGTTTATCCTAGTATTGTTTGTAATAGCAAAAGACATTGTGAACAGCAGTCTTTCCCCAAATACAAGGTAAGCCCAAATGTTAAGTGAACCAAATAAGAAGTCACAAAAAAGCTGGGGTTGTTTTTTGGAAGGAAGACCAATTAGGATACATACTTTTCTTTCTTTCTTGTGTATGAGAGAGATAGAGACAGAGAGAGGGACAGACAAACAGGAAGGGAGAGAGATGAGAAACATCAATTCTTCGTAGTGGCACCTTAGTTGTTCATTGATTGTTTTCTCATATGTGCCTTGGCCGGGGGGACACAGCAGAGCGAGTGACCCCTTGCTCAAGCCAGAGACAATAGGCATAAGCCAGAGACCATGGGGTCATGTCTATGATCCCATGCTCAAGCCAGCAACCCTGCACTCAAGCTGAATGAGCCTGTGCTCAAGCCAGATGAGCCTGTGCTCAAGATGGCAGCTTTGGAGTTTCAAACCTGGGTCCTCTGCATCCCAGTCTGATGCTCTATCCACTGCGCCATCGCCTGGTCTGGCTAGAGTACATATTTTCAGGGTTAGAGTTAAATACTGAAACATTACTTATAATATTTATTTTATTAATTTAGTTAGATATTTTTAAACATGTTCTATGAAGTAGTAATTTGAAATAGTGTACTTTTTTTTTCTATCTATATATTTTGTGCAACAGTCTTTTTACCATTCATCTTTCACAAGGTGTTTTTGTCACATCATTATCTGGGTTGGGGCACAATTTTCAGAAGATTTTGTTTCATTGGAAAATTTTCCCCAGGCCACAGGGGCCACACTTAATGTGAGGACAGTGTTTCCTTTTGCTTGGTTTTAGTCTTTCATCTTGTAGAGGCAGATTCATAGTTTCAATATGATAGCCATCCAATGTTGTACATTTTCAATTGATCGTTAAAGTCTAGTTGGTAACAGCATTGATTGATGTCTAGTAGGACAAATATAATTCCTATTTTCTGAGGGAATTTTTTAAAAAACTCTTGTTTTATGTTAAACATATCCTATAAATGTCTATCAACAAGGAATTATATAATGGGAAACTGTGTGACCTTTAAAAAATGAGGTAAAGTCTGAACACAGAAAAACACTGCCATGTGCTAACTGAATAAAAAGAGCAAACTGTGTAACAATCTAATCTGCAGTATGCTCCCATTTTAAATACATCTATATGTTAGTAATCGCACAACATGATGCAAATTAAAATAGGTCACATTACCAGCCACCACTCCCAAGGCAAGAAGGACTGCGAAAGCATCCACTTTTCCTTTATGCATCTCTGTTGTTCTAAAATTTTTAAATGGCTGAGTGTATGTTCCTTATATTACCAGTTTAAAAAAAAACACAAAGATTAAAAATAAAGAAATGTACTGTGCCAATCCCCAAGACACCAAGCATAAATTGTTCATCAGGTCTAAGTGATGGGCTCCACCATGCTTAATGTTTGCAACTAAATAAACATAGCTGGGTAGACAATGTCCCCCCATAAACCCACCATCAGAAGTGGACCCTCTCGGGCAATATAATCTTAAGGAAACATTGAAGGCCCTTGTATCTTTCTTGGAAAACTTTCCATCACAAGCCCCTAGACTAGTCCACAGGGACATGCAAACCCTGAGGCTCAGACACTCTTGCCCTAGGGGCTCCTGGAACTATAACAGATCCACAGTGACAGTCTCTTCTAATGAGCCCACCTGCCCACCAGGAACCCCTGCTATGTGGTCAGGGTATGCTAGAGTATGCTGTGACAATAGACTGCCCCAAAGGTTTAGAGGGCAGACCAGTTTATAAATTACCAGTCCCCTCCCTGCGAACAACTAGAAAGGCCGGTTTACTTTTTTCTCAATGCTAAGAGAGCAGGACTTGAGTGAACAGGCCACACCACAGAGAGAAGGAACACTGTGATGTCATACGTGTCTTTCCCTCCTGAGGTATTTGTTTATCAGTGCACCTGTCCCCTAAACCTTGGGTCTCTCACAGACGGTGACTGCGTTCCAAGAGGGAATATTCTGAGAGAGGGTGGCACAGCAAGTATCCCAGGGGCCAGATGGCAGCTTCCTGACTTTCTCTGACTCATCTCAGAAGTCATGTGCTATCACTTCCAGGCACCCTGTTGATGATGGGGGCTCGCTCAGGCCAGCCCCAAACCATGGAGAGGAACCAGACCCCAGCTTTTGATGGGGTGTGGAAGGTTCCCATGGCAGAGGCACACACGGAAAGGGGTGGGAGAGGTTGATGTAGCCAGCGTTGGGCCAGAAGTCATCAGCATATGGTTGTATTTGGAAATCATGGATTTGACCAGTGGAATGAGAATGGTGAGGGCCAGGGCGGAGGGAGGCAGGCCACACAGAGACTAAGATCACAGGGATGGAAGAACCAGAGGGCACGGCATCCCCAGAACACATCTGGTGGTACAAGTTTCCAGCCCACCTTCTAGTCTTGTGAGTAGATGGATGAGCAGGCTTTCTCTGCCATTTTAGGGAGGGATATAGAAAGGCATCCTGAAAGTTTAAGGAGCTGACCCCTTTTATTATTGTCCCCGTAAAATGTTACTTGAGTTATAGTTAGGGTGTAGAAGGAGGACGGGGACAGAATTGTTCACTGAAATGTAGTGAACACTAAACTGCAACGTTGCAGGTGGGGCTCCCAATCCCACTCCGACTCTGAAACTGAGATCCCCATGGAGCAGTCAGAAGGGAGCAGAATTGTGCTCACTCCTGGGGGTTCACGTTCCTCTGCTGATCCTGCCCCTCAATCCCAAGTAAGAATCCACCAAGACATCCTCGCCCCACTGCCCTCTGGGAGGCCCCAACCCTTGCCTCCACTGCCCTTACCTACACACACACATACACACTTACACATACACATTCACACATATATACACACTCATACCCAAACAGACATGACGGTAGCTCTTGCTCAATAGACTTGGAGCTTTTCCCAGATCAAACAACAAGCAATGAAAAGCAAGGGCTAAGTTCTTCTCCATCCAGTTACCACATCTACAGGAGCCCAGAGTTCTCTAGGCACCCAGGCATGTAGGCACGGGGATGGGGGCATTAGAAGATGCAGCCAGGAACCTCTCACCCCCAGGAGATGCCTATCTCATCCTGACCTCTGGGAGGATGTGCCCCCAGGATTCCCCACTTGGAGAGGGGTTTAGGGGAAGGTCACCTCTCCTTCCCTCCCTCCTGATGGGGTAAGGATAACGTCCTGCTCAGGGGAGTTGAGGTCACACCGGCCTGGCTCCTCACCACACATCTGTCTCTCTGTGCTGCCCGTCACTTAGAGCTGGCCTCAGTCCCCACATCTGTAAAATGGGAACTGCAACATCAGAAGCCTTCCAAGGTTATTTTCAGGGAAGTCCATGGCAGTGCTCACAAAGCATTTTGTAAATTGGTAATGTATGCATTGTAAAATATTGTGTCATTAAAAAACAATTTTCTGAGATGGGAAGATGGCAGCGGAGTAGGCAGATGCACAGATGCCCAGCTCTCACCACCAAACTGGAATACAAATCAATATAGGAAAAATCAGCATGAAAAACCAACTCTGGACTACAAGAACAGCTCTCAAAAACCAAGGAGCAAAGAAGAAGCCACAACAAACCTGGTTGAGAGCGCCTGAATCTCCCCTGCTTACAGGAACGGGGGGGGGGGGTGAGGCTGAGAGCCCAGAGGGGATCTCACTCCAGGGAAAAGAGCAGAAAATACTGCTCACAGCCACTTGCCTGGTGACCAGGGAGTGAGGTGTGTTGAAAAGACCAGCTTATCTCCCAAGTGGAAAGGACAGGGAGAGGGACAGACTGTGAGGGGCTAAGGAATGCAGGAAATGAACTAAAAAAGCTGACTAATCTGTGCTGGAGGCGGCCATAGCTGGGGGAGGGACTGAACCTTCCACAAAACAGTACTGAATTGCTTCTGGATCAGAGATCTCCAGACATCTCTCCAGCTCCAATCAGCGCAACAAGACACAGCTGAAAACAAGAAGTGGGGAGGAAGGGCAGTAACTCAGGTCTCCATGGAGATCTGAGATACACCTTCCCCTACTGAAGCTGAGAAAACACTCTGCCCCCAGAGAGATTAGTTGGCTGAAGAGGCCTTCAGAGTCTCAGGTTACACCCATCACATTCCTGGATACACTTTCAAGGAAGCCCCCTGCTGAGATCAATAAACAAGACTATCACCTGTTAAGAAAACAAACAAATCAAGACTTCAAAGCTGCCCAAATCCGAAAGTGGATTACAAATAATAGCTGATACCAACCCAAGAAGACCTAGAAATAACACAACTGAAAACTGGAGGCAGACAACACCAAGCCTAGACTCAACCAACTCTACAAATAAAACACCCAAACACAATGAGAAGACAAAAAAGTGCAATCCAAATGAAACCACAAGAGATACCTTCAGGAGATGAACTGAGTGATATGGAAATAATCAAACTTCCAGATGCGGAGTTCAAAATAATGATTGTAAGGATACTTAGGGATCTTAGAACAACAATGGATGGTCATTATGAACACCTAAATAAATAGCAAGTATAAAAAAGAATCAGACGGAGATGACAAATACAATATCAGAAATAAAGACCACAATGGAAGGAATTAAAAACAGGATAGATAGAGCTGAGGATCGAATCAGCGAGTTGGAGGACAACTGGAATGAAGGCATGAAAGCAGAGAATAAAAAAGAAAAGAGACTCAAAAAGTCTGAGGAAACTCTTAGAGAGCTCTGTGACAACATGAAGAGAAATAACATCCGCATCATAGGGGTTCCTGAAGAAGAAGAAAAAGAACAAGGGATAGAGACATTGTTCAATCATATCATAGCTGAAAACTTCCATAAATTAATGCAGGAGAAATTCTGACAAGTTCAAGAAGCACAGAGGACTCCATTAAAGAGAAACCCAAAGAAACCTACACCAAGACACATCATAATTAAAATACCAAAGCTAAGCGATAAAGAGAAAATATTAAAAGCTGCGAGAGAGAAAAAAGCTATCACCTACAAAGTAGCCCCCATAAGGATGACATCTGACTTCTCAACAGAAACATTTGAGGCCAGAAGGGAATGGCAAGAAATATTCAAAGTAATGCAGAAGAAGAACCGACAACCAAGACTACTTTATCCAGCAAGGCTATCGTTTAAAATTGAAGGAGAAATAAAAAGCTTCCCAGACAAAAAACAACTCAAGGAATTCATTACAACCAAACCAATGCTGCAGGAAATGTTAAGGGGCCTGTTGTGAACAGATCAAAGTGGGAAAAGAATATAGCAAAAAAGGACTACAGCTTTAAAGAATAAAATGGCAATAAACAACTACATATCAATAATAACCATAAATGTAAATGTATTAAATGATCCAATCAAAAGACATAGGGTAGCTGCGTGGATAAGAAAACAGGACCCATACATATGCTGTCTACAAGAGACACACCTTAGAACAAAAGATACACATAGATTGAAGGTAAAAGGATGGAAAAAAAATTTCATGCAAATGGAAATGAAAAAAAAGCTGGGGTAGCAATACTTATATCAGACAAATTGGACTTTAAAACAAAGGATATAGTAAGAGATAAAGAAGGCCATTACATAATGATAAAGGGAGTAATCCAACAGGAAGATATAACTATTATAAATATCTATGCACCTAATATAGGAGCACCTAAATATATAAAGCAGACTTTGGTGGATTTAAAGGGCAAGATCAGCAGCAATACTATAATAGTAGGGGATTTCAATACCCCACTAACATCACTAGATAGATCCTCAAGAAAGAAAATTAACAAAGAAACAGCAGACTTATTGGACACACTAGATCAACTCGATTTAATAGATATCTTCAGAACCTTTCACCCTAAAGCAGCAGAATATACATTCTTTTCAAGTGCTCATGGTACATTCTCTAGGATAGACCACATGTTAGGGCACAAAAGTGCTCTCCACAAATTTAAGAAGATTGAAATCATATCAAGCACTTTCTCCGATCACAACGGCATGAAACTAGAAATGAACCACAACAGAAAAGCTCAAAAATTCTCAGACACATGGAAACTAAATAGCAGGTTGTTAAATAACGAATGGATTAAAAATGAGATCAAGCCCTGGCTGGTTAGCTCAGTGGTAGAGCGTTGGCCTGGCGTGCAGGAGTCCCAGGTTCAATTCCCGACCAGGGCACATAGGAGAAGCACCCATCTGCTTCTCCATCCCTCCCCCTCTCCTTCCTCTCTGTCTCTCTCTTCCCCTCCCGCAGCCAAGGCTCCATTGGAGCAAAGATGGCCCAGGCGTTGAGGATGGCTCTGTGGCCTCTGCCTCAGGTGTTAGGATGGCTCTGGATGCAACAGAGCGACACCCCAGAGGGGCAGAGCATCACCCCCTGGTGGGTGTGCCAGGTGGATCCCGGTCAGGCGCATGTGGGAGTCTATCTGACTGCCTCCCCGTTTCCAGCTTTAGAAAGATAAAAAGAATAAATAAATAAATAAATATGAGATCAAAGAAGAAATAAAAAGATTCCTAGAAACAAATGACAATGAGCATACAACAACTCAAAATTTATGGGACACAGCAAAAGCAGTACTGAGAGGGAAGTTCATAGCACTACAGGCACACTTTAAGAAGCTAGAAAAAGCTCAAATAAACAACTTAACCCTGTATCTAAAAGAACTAGAAAAAGAACAGCAGGTAGAGCCCAAATGTAGTAGAAGGAAGGAAATAATAAAGATCAGAGCAGAAATAAATGACATAGAGGCTAAAGAAACAATACAGAGGATCAATGAAACTAGGAGCTGGTTCTTTGAAAAGGTAAACAAGATTGATGAACCTTTAACTAGACTCACCAAAAAAAAGAGAGAGAGGACTCAAATAAATAAAATTAGAAATGAGAGTGGAGAAATAACAACTGACACAACAGAAATACAAAATATTGTAAGAAAATACTATGAAGAACTGTACGCCAAAAAACTAGACAACCTAGATGAAATGGACAAATTCCTTGAAACATACAATCTTCCAAAAATCAATATGGAAGAATCATGAAACCTAAACAGACCTATTACACCAAATGAGATTGAAACAGTTATCAAAAAACTCCCAACAAAGAAAAGTCCGGGGCCTGATGGCTTCACAACTGAATTCTACCAAATATTCAAAGAAGAACTAACTCCTATCCTTCTCAAACTATTTCAAAAAATTCAAAAGGAAGGAAGACTTCCAAGCTCCTTTTATGAGGCGAGCATAATTCTGATTCCAAAACCAGGCAAAGACAACACAAAGAAAGAAAATTATAGGCCAATATCTCTGATGAATATAGATGCTAAAATCCTCAACAAAATATTAGCAAACCAGATCCAACAATATATGGAAAAAATCATACACCATGATCAAGTGGGATTTATTCTGAGGAGGCAAGGCTGGTACAATATTCGTAAAACAATCAATGTGATTCACCACATAAACAAAAAGAAGGAGAAAAACCATATGATAATTTCAATAGATGCAGAAAAAGCATTTGATAAAATCCAGCACCCATTCATGATTAAAACTCTCAGCAAAGTGGGAATACAGGGAACATACCTCAACATGATAAAGGCCATCTATGACAAACCCACAGCCAACATCATACTCAATGGGCAAAAATTAAAAGCAATCCCCTTAAGATCAAGAACAAGGTAGGGGTGCCCTCCTTTCACCACTCTTATTTAGCATAGTCCTGGAAGTCCTTGCCACAGCAATCAGACAAGAAGAAGAAATAAAAGGCATTCAAAGTTGGAAAAGAAGAAGTAAAACTATCATTATTTGCAGATGATATGATATTGTATGTAGAAAACCCTAAAGTCTCAGTCAAAAAACTACTGGACCTGATAAGTGAATTCAGCAAAGTGGCAGGATATAAAATCAATACTCAGAAATCAGAGGCATTTTTATATGCCAACAATGAACAGTCAGAAAGAGAAATTAAGGAAACAATCCCCTTCACAATTACAACCAAAAAAATAACGTACCTAGGAGTAAACTTAACCAAGGAGACTAGAGACTTGTACTCGGAAAATTACAAAGCATTGATAAAAGAAATCAAGTAAGATACAAACAAATGGAAGCATATACTGTGCTCATGGTTAGGAACAATAAACATCATTAAAATGTCTATATTACCCAAAGCAATCTATAAATTCAATGCAATACCAATTAAAATACCAATGACATACTTCAAAGATATAGATCACATATTCCAAAAATTTATATGGAACCAAAAAAGAACACGAATAGCCTCAGCAATCTTAAAAAAGAAGAATAAAGTGGGAGGTATCACACTTCCTGATATCAAGTTATACTGCAAGGCCATTGTACTCAAAACAGCCTGGTACTGGCATAAGAACAGGCATATAGATCAATGGAATAGAACAGAGAACCCAGAAATAAACCCACAGTTCTATGGACAACTGATATTTGACAAAGGAGGTAAGGAAATACAATGGAGTAAAGACAGCCTCTTTAACAAATGGTGTTGGGAAAATTGGACAGCTACCTGCAAAAAAATGAAACTAGATCACCAGCTTACACCACTTACAAAAATAAACTCAAAATGGATAAAAGACTTAAATGTAAGCCTTAAAACTATAGGTATATTAGAAGAAAACATAGGCAGTAAGCTCTCTGACATCTCTCAGAGCAATATATTTGCTGATTTATCTCCACGGGGAAGTGAAATAAAAGACAGGATAAACAAATGGGACTATATCAAACTAAAAAGCTTTTGCACAGCTAAAGACAACAAGAACAGAATAAAAAGACAAACTACACAATGGGAGAACATATTTGACAATATGTCTGATAAGGGGTTAATAACCAAAATTTATAAAGAACTTGTAAAACTTACTACCAGGAAGACAAACAATCCAATCCAAAAATGAGCAAAAGAAATGAATAGACACTTCTCCAAAGAGGACATACAGATGGCCAATAGGCATATGAAAAAATGCTCAACATCACTAATCATTAGAGAAATGCAAATTAAAACCACAATGAGATATCACCTCACACCAGTCAGAATGGCGCTCATCAACAAAACAACACAGAATAAGTTTTGGCAAGGATGTGGAGAAAAGGGAACCCTCCTGCACTGCTGGTGGGAATGCAGACTGGTGTAGCCACTGTGGAAAACAGTATGGAGATTCCTCAAAAAATTAAAAATCGAACTGCCTTTTGACCCAGCTATCCCACTGTTAGGAATATACCCCAAGAACACCATAGCACTGTATGAAAAGAAGAAATGCACCCCTATGTTTATGGCAGCATTGTTCACAATAGCGAAGATCTGGAAACAGCCCAAGTGTCCATCAGAGGACGAGTGGATTAAAAAGCTTTGGTACATATATACTATGGAACACTACTCAGCCATAAGAAATGATGACATCGGATCATTTACAATAACATGGATGGACCTTGATAACATTATACGGAGTGAAATAAGTAAATCAGAAAAAAACTAAGAACTATATGAATCCATACATAGATGGGACATAAAAATGAGACTCAGAGACATGAACAAGAATGTGATGGCAACGGGGGTGGGGGGAGGGGGGATCGGGCGAGGAAGGAGATAGTGGTTAGGTGAGGGGAGGGGCTCAAAGAAAACCAGATAGAAGGTAACAAGACAATTTGACTTTGGGGGAGGGGTATACAGCACAATCAAATGTCAAAATAATCTGGAGATGTTTTCTCTCAACATATGTACCCTGATTTATCAATGTCACTGCATTAAATTTAATAAATAAATTTAAAAAAACAAAACAAAACAATTTTCTGTTACTGGAGGAGGAGCGATGACAGAGTCTGGGAACTGTGTGTGTGAGCTCGGATCTTCACGTGCAGTGTGGAAGTGATTTCTGTGGCCAGAGGAGCAGGGGGCAAACCGTGAGAAGGAGGCCCGAGTCAGGATGATGTCGGAAGGGAAGAGTGGGTGACTGGGCCACAGCAATTTACGCCGGCCCCACAGAGCCAAGCTGGTCTCTCTCTTCTTGCCCTCTCCTCCAAACCAACAAAACAGCCGTTTCCAGAAAAGGCACTGTTGCCATGGTCACACATGTCCAATTATTACTTGCAGAAAATCACTTATCAGCCAACTTGGCCGGAACACATCCCTTTGACAGAGCAAAAACAGATTTTTGGTTTTTTGCCTCCCCTATGACCAGATTTCCAAGTGAAGAGGTGGAGAAGCAGGCTTCAGACTCAGGCCATGAGAGAGGAGTCTTCTGGCCAGAGAGCCCTTTAATACACTGCAGGCGGGCTCCTCCGCATATGCTAGTTGATGGACAAATTGGAGCCTCCTGGAGGGGCTTCAGGGCAGCAGAATATGAAAGGACTGAGGACTGAGGCCATTAGCCAGCACCACTGAGCAGCCACTCTGAGCCAGGCTCTGCCAGGCACTGAGCAAGCAGAGCCATAACACCTCTTAATACCTTTGATGGGGAGCTCAGAGTCCAGAGGGCATGGAGACCAGTGACCAGATTAATAATAATAAGTGATAAGGACATTGATAGGATATCTTCAGAGTACTAAGAAGTAGCTTAAGGGAGGAAAGAGAATGGGGGATGGTAACTCAAAGGTTGGGTTTTGACAAATGAATAGGAGCTTGCCAAACAGACAGGGGTGAGGGTGGATCTCTGGTCTGGGCAGAAGAAACATGATTAAAAAGTGGAGTTTTGGAGCAATTATGCAAACAATGGGAGCACTGTCCCTTGGGGGGGGGGGGCAGAATTATGAGACTAGACGTCACCCCTGCCCTGCAAGGAGTATGGCCTTCGCCTGTAGGCTGTGGGAAGAACCCAGTCAGGTTGGCTTTTGCCAAATGCAGGATGGACAGAAAGCCATCAGACCAGCCAGGAGGCAGGGCCCACCGCCCAGAGGAGGAGTGAGGCCTGAACTGATGCCAGGTACTAGAAGAACAGAGAGAGAAGGAGTTCACAGGTGTGGGTCACTGAGGTGGAGAGCTTCACCAACAGGATCAGAACTTCACCCAGTTCTGGAGACAACCTTAACCAAAATGGGAAACAAGAGGGGCAGGTCTGGGGTGAGAAACAGGGTCAGGTGGTGTCACATTGAAAGGAAGAGCCATGCAGAGTATCAGAGGTAGGGAGGCCGTCAAGGGCTCTGGAGCTATGCTGCCTGAGTTCCTATCCTGGGCTGCTGCCTATTAGCGATCTGTATGGCCATCGGCAGATTGCTGGCCCTGTCAGAGACTTGGTGTCCTGGTCTGTAAGATGACACCCACTGCACTGGATCCTCATGAGGATTCACTGAAGTCAGTGTGTACACCAGGATGTGAGGGCATATGAGTTCCTAAACCCCAGGAAATCTGGGGGCATCTTCATCTGCTTCTCCCTCCTCACAGGACAAGGACCTCACTGCCAATCTCAGGGACTTTTGTTGTTGGTCTCTGCTGGGGATGCCTCCTTATTTTCCTCCACAGGGCTTCCAGGGCCGCGGGTATGCCACACACATGCCAGCCCAGTTCCCCAGATCTGGCCATAGTTTTCCTGAGAGCCATCCTGGCCGGGGGACAAGCATGAGCTCTGGGGCTTCACAGACCCATATTTGAAATCTACCACTCATAGCTACGTGACCTTGGACAGGTCAGCCGATAGGCTGAGATTTCCTTGTCTGTTCAGTGGAGGGCATGATACCTGTCTTCCACCCATCGCCCTGTGGGTCTGCTGGGCCCACCTTTTGAACCAAAAATAGGAACAGGGTCTTTGGCCAAATATGTCTGTGCTCTGTTTAGACATACAGGAGAGTCTGAAGGATTGGGTTTGCACATCCAGTAGAGGTAAATTCAAATTCAACAGAGCAGATGTTAAAGCAGGACTGTCCCAGGAAGCTTGACTGACCCCCAGGGGCCCGCCCTCCGGCCTCACCTGTTATCTGGGCCATCACCCTGCCCGGTCCTTGACAGTAATATCCATTGGCCTGAATGTCCTCAGTTTCAAAGGCAGGGTGTTCAGCCAGCACCAATAGTCACTTCTGAGAGAACTAAACATCTCCTCCACCTCGGAAACAAAATGATGCAGATATGAAGGGCAGGCCCAGGGGTGCAACCAACAGAGGGTAATGCTAAATAGGTCCCATGGTTTGGTTACAAATTATGCTATTCTCAAAAAGGGAGAGAACAGTCTTCAGGAATCTTCCTAATGGAAAACCATGCTTTTGTTTGTTTGTTTGTGCAAAGCTCTCAGCTCTGTGGAACCATCAAAGCTTTGTAATTCTATCCAAAAGGTGGGCTATTCTGTCCACTACGAAGTAGGTATCAATTTCTAAATAGCCTATGCAGTTCCCATGAGAATGAATCTTGTCCTTTCTGAAACAAGAAGGTGGATAATTAGCATGTAACTGCTAATGATAATTTCAGAGGGGGTGAGCTGAGTTCATAATACCAGTCTAAATATACTGTATTTGATTTCGCCAAACTCCTTTTTCTCTTTCTTTCTTCTGTGATTTTATTTCTTTTGTTGTAACTGTAATTATTTTAATTGAGATCTTCCCTAATGGAAACAAAGAACAATGTCTGTGGGAGGATCAGCTCCTTTGGAGGTCACAGATGCTGGCAGCACCCCCCCCCCCGGGTCAGCCTCCAGATCCCTGAGGGCCCTTTGCCTCTGGTGGCCCTGCCCTCCACCAGGCAGCAGGCACAGGCAGGTGGGCTGTGTCTATTCCTCTCAGTTTACTGCCCTGCTCCAGAAGGATGGCATGGTGAGGGGAAAACACAGACCGGAGCCACGAGGTCTAGATTTTCTGAAATTACTCTGATTCTCTGCCATTAACTAGGGGAAGGACCTTGGGCACATTCCCTCTCTGCACCTCAGTTTCCTATAAACCACCGAGGCTGCCCAAGACCTCTCCAGGCCCCAGCTAGGTCTGGCCATGAACTCTCCACCCTGTTCTCAGCCACGCCACCACAGTGGTGCAAGGTGTGCTCAGTGTGTTGCAAATGGAGCACACCAGGGTTCCCATCCTCCAAAATCCACTTTCTAGAAGCTTCTACCACATGTGGCACAGAAAGAGGAGGATGCTGGTGGTCCTGCCCTCTGGGTACTTAACACGGAGACTCAAAGGAGCGACAGAGGGCAGTCAGGCAAAGACCAGTGAGCAATAGAGGGAGATGGTCCCCTGGCCCACCTGTGCAGCCAAGAGCTCTGGGTCCTCAGACTCTGACGATCACCCCCGCCCCCATTTTCTCTGTGCTCCGGAGGCTGTCCTCCAGTAATTCTCCTTCTCCAGACAGTTCTGGGTACTTTGGTTACTTAATTCTGGCTCAGCAGCCCAATTCTCATCCCACATAGTCCTCACCACAGTGGCCATGCTGCTGGGTCAGTATCACTCACAGCCCCAGCCCCCAGGTTCCTGCCCCACCCCACCCCCTAGCTGCTCAGCCCCCCCACCCCATTCTTGGAGACATCTTGCATTTGGTGGTTTCTCTGCCGAGCATTCCCTGATTCCAGCTGGCCTGCATGGGTCCCTCCCTCATAGAGGTTTTCATTCAGACCTGTGTGGGAGCCTCCTGGGTAGGGAGGCCTGGGCCAGCCTCCGGTAACTCCCAGGCTAAACACTGGTACGGTCCTTTTGAATGGACATTAAGTGCGGTTGTGCAAAAGTGTGACAAATGCCCCAGAGGCCCACAGGGAGGCCGGTGGTCTATGGAAGGGCAGCCCCATGCCCAGTGTGCCAGGGGTGTGGTCAGGTGAGCTCTGAGAGACACGGCATGTGCCTGCCAGCCTCAGATCTAGCAGCTGTGCCAATGCAGCCAACACAGTGTACTGGACCAGCTCAAAGGACCGTTTCCTTCCCAACACGGCGGGGGGGGCTGTCTCTGCTACCCCTGCCCCCTGCCACCTAGGGCTGGGCCCAGCCTGCCCCTCCCCAAGGTCACCAGGACCTCTGCCATGATAAGGCCAGTCCCTGAGAGGGAACATTTACCTTCACAAAATGGAAACCATGGTGGAGGCCATAATGTGGCCATCCATGTGGCTAGCAGGCCCCTGGTCAGCAGAGGACACAGGCAGACAGCGGGCCCAAGAAGTCATCAGAAGGACTTGTCCAGAGGGCCCGCCCTGCCACCCAGCCTCTGCTGAGGCATCTCTCTCTCCTTTCCTCCCAGGGGTGCTTAGTGACTCAAGGGAGGAAACTCCACCCTGATTTTTCATTGTGTTTACAGAAAAGTTAGTTTCTGCCAAAAGGGAAATATTAAAATGGGAACAGCCTCTCCTCACTCCCCAGCCCCCCAACTGGGAATTGTAATTGTCTTCATTAAACCTTCTGGTCCAGCCAGGGCTGAGACAGTTCTCTCTCCTCCTTGGCTGAGGAAGGTCCTGCCCCCCATCTTTAGATCAAAAGCAAAAAGAAGAAAATAGACTAGTTAAGAGGGTCATGAGAAGGAGGGGAGAAGACACACCAGTGTTTTTGTAGCCCCCCCAGGGTCCTGGTCACCCACCACAATCCGGGCTGGCTACTCAGCACCATGAATCCCTGCTCAGGTGGGGGAGGTCTCTATTCGCCCCCTGGGTCCTTTGATTCAAATGTTGGGGGTGAGCAGCTCTTGGAGATGCACCCTCCTCTGCCCTCTCCTTGGATGCAGTGGGGTACTAACTTTTGCCGTCCTGCCCCAGCTGGTGACTGGAGTGCTGCACGCTGCCAGAGTACAGGTCCTTTCCATCCTACGCAGCCAGGACCCTGTCTGTCCCAGGCAGCCATGTGTTTGAGTTCAGGTCTCTGCTACATGGGAAGGTCAGGTGAAGGGGTACGGCCAACAGAAGTTGAGATGACCATGTCCTCACTTATGGAGAGGAGAGGACAGGAGACTTTTACCACCTCCTGTCCCCTTCACAGAACTCCAAGGAACAGTAAGACAAAGGCTGGCTTAGCTTCAGGGAGGCTGATGGAAGGGCACCGGAGTCTCTTTCTCAGCCACGAGGGCAGACGAGCAGTGCCAGATAGTAAACGCCTTCTTCCCACCAAAGCAGCCAGCAGCCACAACCCAGTGAGGTTTGGTGGGGACGTACCCAGCCTCCATGCTCCAGGAGAGATAACCACACTGTCTCCCAAGAGCCCCTCGGTGCCTGCTGCTCTGCCTCCACTCCCAGGACCACCTTCCAAACATACCACTCAGATTCAGGTACTTGACTCAGGATCTGCCTCAAAGGGGACCCAAAATAGATGGGGGAAGGCAAAGTGCCCCTTCCCCTGCTCCCGTTCACACAAATAAGTGGGCCATACACTCTGAGTCAGCAGTACAATGGGACTGCCTGGAGAAACTGCTAATACACAACAACCCTCACCCACAGAAACACAAATAAGCGGTGTCAGTGCAATACAATTGACCATGCCGTGCACAGTAAGCAATGTGGCATGTTTGTAAATGGGCTCCATCACTCCTACCTGACTATAGACTGAGGTTCTTGGAACCAGTGATAATGTGACACTGCTGTCTTCATTAATTGATGAATTTAAAAAAATCTTTGCCACGTACTCATTTCGTATTTGTACGAGGATCCTTATCTTACCTTTCATCAAAACTGTTCTTTAACTACTAGAAGCTCAAGTTCTGGGGACAAGCTTTGGCAGGTGGCACATTGAAGGGTTTTGTTATTCAGAATGTCTATCCCTAGAAGAAAAGGAAAAGAGTTTCTGTCCCAGTGTCCCTTGCCCCCAACACTGTCCCCCAGCACCCCTCTGGCTTCACTCTTTTACTGTATAGCTGACACAAAGTCTGTGCCTTTAAAAACTGGCTGAGACCCTCCCTCCACTTCTGCAGTTTCTAAGTGGTATTTTGATCCCCTCTGCTGCTGTTGCTGCTGCTGCAGTGGCCACCTTTCCT
This sequence comes from Saccopteryx bilineata, assembly GCF_036850765.1. Classification (NCBI taxonomy): domain Eukaryota; kingdom Metazoa; phylum Chordata; class Mammalia; order Chiroptera; family Emballonuridae; genus Saccopteryx; species Saccopteryx bilineata. The sequence goes on from NC_089495.1 coordinate 124,662,912, forward strand.
CTGAAATGACTAACATGGGATTGTCTCTCCTTGAGGGCCAGGTCAATAGCAGGTGTCTGTCCAGGGTGTGTGCTGGACACACCCACAGCAATAGACACCATTGCTGGGATGCTCCCTGCAGGGCCACGTAGCAGCCAGGAAGGTGCCTTGTCCCAGTTATACTCGAAATCGGCTGTTTCAGGGAGTCCTCTGGCCTCAGACTTAAGACAGAACTGGAGACTCAGCCTTCTCTTATCCCTCTTGGTCAACAGAAATATTCTGGTCTTAGCAGAACTAAAGCAAAGGACCCAGTGTTGGTGACAGTGTGAATGGCAACCCTCAGACTCTGCTGGCAGGAGAGTAAACTGATACAGGCACTTTGGAAAACTGCAGCCCAGTGTGTCTCAAATGATTAAACACAGAATTACCATATGACCCAACTACCCCACTTCCAGCCAAGTACCTTACCCAAGAGGGATGAAAACGTTACATCCACAACAGCATTAGTCACAGCAGCCCAAAGATAGAAATGACACCAATGTCCATCAACCAAGGAATGGATAAATAAAAATGGGTCTATCCACATAGTGGAATATTACTTGGCCACAAAAAGAAAAAAATGCTAACACACTATAACAAAAATGAAATTTGAAAACATTATGCTGAGTGAAAGAAGCCAAACAAAAGGCCACATGTTGTTTAATTATATTTCTATGAAATTTCCAGAAGAGGCAAATGCATTTACAAAAGAAAGTAAACTTATCATTGCTTAGAGTTAGGAGAAGAGGGATAAGGACGGGATGACAGGCTAAAGGACATGAGGCTTCTTTTGGAGGTGATGAAACACTCAAAAGTGTTGACTAGGCCCTGGCCAGTTGGCTCAGTGGTAGAGCGTCGGCCTGGCGTGCAGAAGTCCCGGGTTCGATTCCCGGCCAGGGCACACAGGAGAAGCGCCCATCTGCTTCTCCACCCCTCCCCCTCTCCTTCCTCTCTGTCTCTCTCTTCCCCTCCCTCAGCGAGGCTCCACTGGAGCAAAGATGGCCCGGGCGCTGGGGATGGTTCCTTGGCCTCTGCCCCAGGCGCTAGAGTGGCTCTGGTCACAACAGAGCGACACCCTGGAGGGGCAGAGCATCGCCCCCTGGTGGGCAGAGCTTTGCCCCTGGTGGGCGTGCCGGGTGGATCCCGGTCGGGCGCATGTGGGAGTCTGTCTGACTGTCTCTCCCCGTTTCCAGCTTCAGAAAAATAGGAAAAAAAAAAAGTGTTGACTGTGGTGACAACTGCAGAAGTCTGTGAAGATATCAAAACCATTGACTTGTCCACTTGCAACAGGGGACTTTTATGGTGTGTTAGTCTGCTGGGGCTGCCAGAACACAACACCACAAACTGGGGGTAATTAAACAATAGAAGTTTATTTTCTAACAGTTTGGAGGCTGGAAGTCCAAGATCAAGGTGCTGGCAGGATTGGTTTCTTCTGAGGCCTCCCTCTTGGGCCTGAAGACCTGTGTCCTTATGTCACACAGTCTTCCCTCTGTGTGCACATCCCTAGTGTCTCTTCTGAGGGTCCACATTTTCTTTTAAGTCAGTCACATTGCATGAGGGCCCACTCTAAGAGCCTCATTTTAACTTTAACTTAATCTCTCCAAATAAGTCATATTCTATGCCAAGGGTCAGGGCTTCACCACATAAATTTTGGAGGAGATAAAATTCAGTTCATAACACATAGCATGTGAATGATAACTTATTAAAGCATTTTTTATTTGTTTTTTAAGAAAAGAGTGAAGAATCCAAGAGCCTTCTCCGAAGGAAGACACAATTTAATTTCCTCCCTGACTTCTTCTCTACATGCTAAATCAAAAGGCACTTTGCCGAGTGCCACATCCTCAAAATGGGCAGGCCGGGCCACAGGCGGTGGAATGATTTGGGACCTGGCTTCCACCAAGCTGGGCAGGTGGATGCCATGGGGCTGAAGCATCCCCAGGAGCAAGATCACAGGTGTTTCTCCAAACATCCTGCAGGAGTCATGATCAGGCCCATGGGCCTTTACTGAGCTCTGCTGCAGAAGCACCAAGAAAAGCAATGTTCCGCAAGTCAGCACAAGGCTCCAGCCCTGGAACGCTTCCAGCCTCAGGCAGCTCCTAGCCCTGCCAGCACCACACATACAGGCCTGAAAGGCTGACCATGCCCCAGACCAGGAGTGAGAAAGAGAAGCTGGGGTCAGCTCAGGAAGAGGGTGCCTGGGCAGTTCTCTCCCCTGCACCCAGCACCCAAGGGCTCCACAGAGACAACCTGGATGCAGAGCAGAGCACTGGGTGTCCGAAGCAGCCCCCAGAGGGTTCGGCTCCCTCTCTGTAGATGTCTCACCCACCAGGCTGCCTGTTGGAGCCTGCAACCCTCATTTGACGCACAAGGACGATGGTCTCAGACTTGAGCTGTTTTTCCTTTTATCAGGAATCACCCTCCTCAGCACTGACTCAGTCTTGGTACCTCCAAAGTCTCTGTGGATATTAACTATTAATAATTAGTGTAAATACAGGAATGGGGAGATTGCCGATCAGCTGTCAGTAGTGGGTCATCAAAGGTGGTGAAAACCTTCTGTGAGCTCTCGTCTGGGGTTTGGCTTCAACTTCTTTCCCTGCAAGACAGGTCTCAGAGCCAAGAGAGGCACAATGAGGTCAGAGCGGAGGCTTTGGAGTGGTGAGTGTAGTGCCAGCGGCCCAGGCCAGGCAGGTCCACACTGGATTTGGGCAGATGGTAAAGAAACTGCGGAGCCAGAAAGCATTAGGGCCATTCTGTTTAATTAAGGCTCACAACAGCGGACAAGCACACAAGCAGGGAAAACCTCTTCTCCGACACACAAACAGCAAGAATGGCCCCTCACAGTGGCAGGCAGGCACCCTGCCATCTACAATCCCCCATCTCTCAAATGCAAGCACCCATAGCCTTAGATAGGCCACACACACATGTGGTGCTGCTATTCGCTCACGCACCAATCAGGCAGAGTGCTTGCAGCTAGTAACACTGCAAGCAAGCCTAACGTGGCTGTCCCACAGTGAGGAAATGCAGTATTATGTTTCCTCCAGTGGATTGTTTATTCCCATCTCTTTGGGCGGGTCTCTCTAATGAGAGGGGGCAATGACTGGTCCAGAGGAGACCTGGGCTGGGACTGTGGGAGGTGAGAGATTCAGATCGGTTTGTGGTAGCCACTAGATGTCCAGGGAACCTATGACTCCAGGAGTGTCCACAGGTCAGCACTTGTCTGGTAACAGGGAGGACCCTTGTCCTCAAGATCTCTGAAAGACAGCCGCTGGGGCAGGGAAGGGCATGTGTGGGGCAGCTGTGCTACGCTTGCTCGCGGGGTTACAGGCTCAAGAACTTTGCCTGATTGGTATGTGAGTGCGTGGCTGTGTCATGTGTGTGTGGCCTATATAAGGCGGTGGGTGCTTGCACTCAAGAGAGATGGGGGATTGTAGATGGCGGGTTGCCTGCCCACCATTGTGAGGGACCATTCTTGCTGTTTGTGTGCCGGAAGAGAGGTTTTTCCCCTGCCTGTGTGCTTGTCAGCTGTTGTGAGACTTTATTAAAGAGAATGACCCAATGCTTTCCTGCTCCACAGTTTCTCTGCCATCTGCCCAAATCCAGTGTGGACCTGCCTGTCCTTGGCCACCGGCACTATAGCATGGGAGCCGAGAGGCTGGTTCTAGGCCCTGGCAGATACTGATCAGCACTAAATCTCTGGAAAGTCACCTCATTCATTCATTCAACAAATTCTCCAAGGCACTGAAAATATGGATTCTCACCTCACCAGCAAACCGTGGCACTCTGGCCATCTGCTTATCTAGAATTGGCCACATCCGACCTTCTCCAACCTGTCACTGTGGGTCCAAGACAACTGGATCCCTGCAGTAGCCTCCCACCAAGTCCCTGTGCTTGCCCTGCCACACACACACACACACACACATACACACGCACATGCACAGAAGTGTCAGAGTAAAAGCCCAAATCTAACAACACCCACTAGCCTCCTCTTGTCCTCAGCCATGCCTCGCACGTTCCACTGTCAGGGCCATGGGACCTGCTATTCGTGCACCTTGACCCCTCTTACCACAGACATCTGCTTAGAGCATCCTCACCTTTCCTGAGAGGTCTTCCTGGACCCCACCATCTGCACAGGTCTGCACGCTTTGTCTGTAAAGGGCCAGATAGTAGGTAGTTTCAGAGTTGCCTGCCAAGCAACGACTCAAGTTTCTGTGGCAACCCTTCACCTTGGAGACAGCCATAGACTGCATGAGAAAGCACATGTCTGGGTTCCAATAAAACTTTATCCATAAACACAGGCAACAGTGAGTCAGGTTTGGCCCATGGCCGATCTTAAAAAACACCCCCCACCCTTCTCCAGTCTCTGCCCCTGATGGATGCTGCTTGCTGGCACTCGTGACAACATGTGTCTGTGTCCTTCCTTGCTATCTGCCTGCCCTGCTGGGACATTGGCCACCAGCACAAGGACTCCATCTCTTTTGCTCATGGCTGTGTCTTCAAATCTCAAAACAGTGCCTGGCACATAGCAGGTACTCAATGTATTAAAAATAGATAAAAAGGTCATAAGCTATTAAAAGTTTAATGAAAGCAACAGAAAATCATAGCTAATATATTTATATATAATATAATGAATATATATTTCTATTATATATATGCTATATCAATATGTATTATGTATACTATGCGTGTGTGTGTGTGTGTGTGTGTGTGTACTTATATGCCGAGCCAATAAGGAAGAGCTAAGGAGGGGTAGGAGTAGCATAGCCAGACCAGCTCAGTCCCAGAATCTGTCTCAAGCCCTTTCCTAAGAAATGAGGGGTCAGAATGGATGGGGACATGTGCACAGGCAGCCACGCATCCCTGGTCCATCCTGAGCTGCAGACACCCAACGTGGTGATGACATGCTGTCCCAGGTGCCTGCACTCTGCCCAGATCTCCAGTCCAGCCATCTCGGCAGCCAGTGCCAATGGATCAGCATGGACTTGACCCTCACTTTCCTGTTTAACCAAGAGAGGCCAACAGAGCAGTCCTTACCTCCCTGGGCCACCAGGGCAAGGGTCTTACTTGGCCTGAAGCCCCTGAAGAGTCACAAGAGCTTCAACCCAAGATCAGCAGAAAGTGTTGACTGCTTTCAAAGTGAACTTGCCACAGAGCATGAAACTGACGTTCGGACCCTAAGGGTGATGTGATCAAACAGATAGTGAGTGACTGTGGAGGTGCTGCCCTCCAAAATCCTGGCCACTGTTCTCCCATCTTCCTGTCTTTTTACGCAGGAACCAGCATGGGCCCATCTATATTCCTGCAGGCAGGTGTGCGATCCCTTCCCCCTGCCCAGCGCTGTAGGGTCCTGTCCACATCAGTGAGACCATCCACTCTCATGAGGACTCAGGGTCTGTATTCCCATCTCTTTGGGCGGGTCTCTCTAATGAGAGGGGGGAAGAACACGTAGGGTTAGTGTAATGCTGATGGCTGAGGCCTGACGGGTTCACAGTGGATTCAGGCAGACAGTAGAGAAACTGTGGAGCTGGAAAGCGTTAAGGCCATTCCGTTTAATAAAGTCTCACAATGGCGGACAAGCACACAGGCAGGGGAAACCACCTCTTAGGCAAACAAACAGCAAAATGGCCCCTCACAGTGGTGGGCAGGCGAGCAGGCAATCCGCCATCCCCCAACCCCAATCTCTCAAGTACAAACACCATAGCCTCATATAGGCTATGCACATGTGCTTCTGCCACGTGCTCACACACTAATCAGGCAAAGTGCTTGCAGCTGGTAACCCCAAGAGCAAGCCTAACACAACTGCCCCACAGTTAGCAAAGCCTTTAGGGGCTCCCAGGCTTCAGACTCCAACAAGAAGCTCTATCCTAGCCTTATTTGGAAGGGAAACTCGCCACATCTCAGAGCCTCATGAGTCACCCAGCAAGAATGCTCATGACATTTCATAACAAATAATAACAGTTCCTTACTTCTGTGGGCCTCTGAACATACTAGCTCATTGGACCTCACAAACCTGTGAGAGGCTAGGACTGATATTTTATTGATAAGGGTCACAGAGCCTAGACAGCCTTGCCCAAGATCACACTGGGGGTGGGCGTGGGGGACAAGGGAGCAGCTGGAGCGGGTACAGAATCCAGGCTTCTGGCTTCGGCCTAGTGCTGCTCAGGCACTTCCTTCTCACAGACCAGGCCTCCTGTTTCTCTGGTACATGAGCCAGCGCAAAGGCAACATATCATTAAACAAATGTACATCGGGTCCCTGTGTTATGCAAGAAGCTGAACCAAGCATAATGCAGAAGTAAAAGGTGATTAAGACCTGTTCTAGAATCTCCAAGTTGGAAGACACCTTGTAGGAGACCTCCTGGACAATACACCCTTCTCCTTCATGACATCGTGTATTGGTCATCCATCACTGTGTAATATACAATATCACCACAGCTTAACAGCTTGAAACAACACTCACTGATTATCTCACGTCTCTGTAGGTCAAGAGTACAACATGACTTGGCTGTGTCCTCTGCTTCGGTCTCCTCTGAACAATTCAGTTGAGGTTAGGGTCTTGGTTTCATCTGAGGCTTGTCTGAAGAAGGCTCTGCTTCCAAATTCCCAGGGTCATGGGCAGGATTCATTTGTTTCAGACCTGTTGGACTAAGGGCCCCAGTTTCCTGCCGACTGTTGGCCAGAGATCACCTCTGATTCCTAGCTGGTAGTTGGCCAGAGTTGCCTTCAGCTCCCTCCTGTGGTGGGCCACCCCAATATGGCTACTTGCTCCATCAAAACCAGCAAGAGAGAATATCATGGTAAAAGAGATGTCATACCTGACAAAACATTACCACGGAAGTAACATCCCATCTCCTTCATTGTATTCTACTGGTTAGAAACAAGTCACAGGTCTCGCACACATATAAGGCCATGAACACTTTAGGCAGGATGTTGGTAATCAACAGGAATCTGTCTGCCACATCTTTGTGTCATCCGTCTCTTTGTGAGCATCTCCAGAGTTGTGTTGCTCCCTAGCTCACTGGGCAGCCTGTTCCATTCTAATATGAGGTAGTTAAAAGTCCTTCCTAGTATCAAACCCAAACCCATGTCTCTATGACTGTTATTCACTGGTCAAGGCCCTGCAGTGTGGAACAACCCAGAACAAGTCTAATCTGGCAGGCGAGCTCCAGGAGGGCAGAGGGTTGCTGTATCCTCAGAGAGTGGGATGGCTGGAGGCTCATCAATAGCACTTTGTAAAAATGTGCTGAGAGAATACAGAACACAGCAGGTCAGCCAGGGTGGTCTCAGCAGCTTGCTGGCTGGGGTCTGACACAGGAGCAGCTTTGCATGGGAACTTGCTCACCTACAAATCTTGGAGGGCTGACCCTCACAGCCTGCCTGAGGACCCTTGGAAACTTGGCACTTTAAGAGGATCTGATCCGATCTAATCACTAGGAACACCACAACTTGCTCAAAGTCACACAGCTGGTAAGTGGCAGAGCCGAATCTGGGGTCAGGCTCCTTGTCTCCTAGGTCTCTCTGCCTTCGTCTTTGCATATCACTGACTATGGGCCAAGGACACCAGACGAGCCTGGATGCTGCATCCTGGGAGTTTGCACCCAAGACTACCCTTCCCCCCCCCTTCTATGAACTGTCTTGATCCTTGGCCAGGCAAAGCAGATATGGCCCATCACATCCTCCTGGTCAGACACAGGCAAGCAGAGAGCCTCTACAGGCTGTAACAGGGGTCTGAGGGTTATGGTTGCTCACTGTGCACTTGCTCTGCACACCAGAACATGGCTTCTCTCCCAGGAACAACCACACCCCATGTGCTTCCTGGTGTGCTGGGGCCTCCTCAGAACTGAGTGCCTGGCCCAGCGTGGTCCCCCAGGCCTCTGCAACTTCTCCAAGGGGTTCCTAGGTGCTTCCCCTGCCCAGAGGCGGACTAAGGTCAGTTGAGGCCCGGACACAAGAAAATATTGGGCCCTTTAAAAAAAGAGAGACAGGGAAAATAAAAATACATGTTAACCATATTTTTAAATAAATAAAAAATACTATGTACTATTAATGTTAAAAGTGCACATATGAAACCAAACTTGGTTTCATTAGAAAAAGTGTAAAGTTGGGGTTTTGCGGGGCCCTTCAGAAGTTGGGGCCCAGCCATTAAATCTGCCTCTGCCCTTGCCTCCACACCTCTCAGCCAGGGCTCTGAGCCATGGGGGAGCTCAGCAAGTGTTGAGTGGACAATTGAGCAGAAAGGGCTCAAGTGCCTGGCTGGGAATCTCGGCTGGGAGGCCCAGCCGGCTGACCCATAAGAGGAGAGGCCAAGAGCGGAACCTGGGCTCTGAGCCACAGGCTGAAGCTGCACCAAACATTCTCTGGAAACAGGCCGCAGGGAGAAGGAGGACCCACAAGCTCACTTCCTCCCTTGGAAACATCCTTGTCACAAGTTCCCCCAGCCATTTCCATCCTGCTGTCCTGTTTCTGAAGGGTCTTCTCCTCCTTCAATGCCTCCTTTCTGCGGCTACTATACAGCAAGTGCTCAGTAAATGCCCTAATGGAGTTATTCCAGTTAGAAGTTCTCCTTCCCCTCCATGTATTGACACGCTCAAGGTTCTAGCACCTAACAACCTTTGTTTTAAATCTTCAAGAACATTTTGTGTGGTAGGCCAGAGGTGACTTTTATTTCAGTCTTCTCTACCATGAGCGTGTATTTTAAAGTGATTAAAATGATAACAGCCGATGTTACTGAGCAGGGACGCTGCGCTGAGCTTTCCATGACCTGTCTCGGTTCATCGCCTCGACAACCCCACGCAAGGTGACCACTGTCCTGCTTCTCCCAGACCAAGGGGTTTCCCATGACCCAGGACAGTCTTGGCTAAACCAAGACGGTTGGCCACCCTTTCCTGGGGGAGGCTCTAGTTTGTTCTCCATTCTACAGATGAGGAAACTGAGGCTTAATGAGGCTTAAAACTCTGCCTCAGAACATTTTCCAAAAATGAGCAAAGGACTTAAACATTTTTTTTCCAGAGAAAATAGGCTGATGGCCAGAAAGCACATGAAGAGATGCTTGACATCATTTGTCATTAGGAAAAAGCAAAGCAAAACCACAAAGAGGTTGAGCTTCACAGCCATTAGAATGACTAGGATTTCTTTAAAAAAAAAAAAAAAAAAAAAAAAAAGGAAAACAAGTATTGGTGAGGATGTATAGAAATGGGAACCAGCATATGTTACTGATGGGAATATAAAATGTTTCAACTGCTGTGGAAAACAGTTTCCCAGCACCTCCAAAAGTTAATCATAGAATTACCAGATGACCCCAGATGCCACTGTTGCAATTAGACCCCAAAGAACTGACAGCAGACACTCAAACAGATACAGGTGCACACACATATTCATAGCAGCAATAGCCACAATAGCCCAAAGGTGGGAACAACCCAAGTGTCCACCAAGCAATGAATGGATGAATAGTGGTCTACACACACAATAGAATATTATTCAGCCTGAAATAGAAATAAAAGTCCTGAGACATGCTACAGCATGAATGAAACTCAAAAACTATTATGCTCAACCACAGAAGACCCCATACTAGAGCATTCCATTCGAATGAAATACCCAGAATAGGGAAATCTGTGTAAATAGAAAGTAGATTAGTAGTTGCCGGGGTGGGGAGGGGGTGTTGGGGAGCAACTGCCAATGGGTATCATATTTTCATTTGGGGGTGATAGAAATGGTTTAGAACTAGACAGAGGTGTTAGCTGTAAAACATTGTGAATACACTAAATGCCACTGGATTATTCACTTTAAAAGGATTAATTTTATGTTATGTGAGTCTCACCTTAAAACAAAACAAAAAACATCTGCACCTCGGGTGACATAGCTGAGGGTCATCGCAACTGGCAATTGTACGTGGGCAGGTCAGCCCCATGAGCCTGTGCATGGACGACCTTCCCTGACTGAAGGAGCCCCTCAGTGCCAATGTCTGTCCCTCTCTCACCTCCACCATCAGACACACTTCTCCAGAACCCCTCCACGTGCTCACCTCCACCATCAGACACACTTCTCCAGAACCCCTCCACGTGCTCACCTCCACCATCAGACACACTTCTCCAGAACCCCTCCACGTGCTCACCTCCACCATCAGACACACTTCTCCAGAACCCCTCCACGTGCTCACCTCCACCATCAGACACACTTCTCCAGAACCCCTCCACGTGCTCACCTCCACCATCAGACACACTTCTCCAGAACCCTTCCATGTGCTCACTTCCACCATCAGGCTTCCATACCACCCCCCATGTGGGTCTCCCGTGGCCTGCCCATTCCTGCTGAGGATATTTGCCATTTTTTTCCAAATGACTACAACCGTTTTATAAAAAAAATTTTATGTAAAATTGCTAAGTAAAACCTGACTGGCTGCCCCCTGGGGAGGACAGGTCCCACCCCAGATCACCTCCTCAAGTCGCTGGTTGGAACCTCCTTGAACCTCTGCGCACACCTCCCAGGTCAGGTCACACCTCCCAGGTCTGGCTTGCAGCTGCTCCCCCTGCCCCCGCCCCAGGCAGCCACAGGCAGTCTGCTCCCTCCCTGGGCTCCTCTCCCCTTCCATGGGGCCCACATCTCTGGGCTGGAGAATCGTCGCAGTTCCCTGGCTATGCTCTCTACGTTGGATGAACCTGCCAGGTAATAATGTCCAGGGAAAGAAATTATTTTTTTAATATTTTATTTATTAATTGTAGAGAAAAAAGAGAGAGAAAGAAGGAGAGGGAGCATCAGCTTGTAGAAGTTGATTCTAGTATGTGCCTCGACCGGGCAAGCCCAGGCTTTCAAATGTGCGGCCTCAGCGTTCCAGGTTGAAGCTTTATCCACTGCCTCACCAGAGGTCAGGCTTTTTTTTTTTAAGATTTCATTGACTGAAAGAAATTCTAACCATATTTTACATAACAACCCTTAGCTGTAGGAGAATGGTGAGGCTGGTCTTATCCTGCATTTCCTGTTTATAAATATATCACCAAGAAGCAGGGGTGGGAGAGAATTCCCAAACCTGTCTGGGGGCTGCAGGGCCTAGCAGACAGTGTGGGCCAAGGGTGAACGGGAGACACAGTTCCTGCCTTTCAGCTGCAGGGCATGTGACGTGGTCCAGTTGGCCCCACTTCACCAGCACATGGGAGGGCAGTCTGTTCATTTTATCTACTCTGCTCAGTGTGAAACCATATCGCGTTGAGATTTTAATTTGTATTTTCATGACGTCTTAATGAAGGTGAGCGTCATTGTATATGCTTGTCATTTAACTTTTGCATATTGATTTGTAGACGTTCTTTATATATTCTGGGCACCATAGATATGGATACAGATTAACTGTAGGTACAGATGTGGGTAGAGACAGAGATAAGTATATGTTACCAATGTCCCTCAGGTTCCACCGAGGTGAATTTTCTCCTGTGTTCTGCTGATTCAATGAGTTACATCCATAGTATTTGATTGTTAAACCAGCTCTCTGTTCCTGGAATAACCCACCACTTGGTCGTGAAGAATTCACGCGTTCATGTCATACTGGGTCTGATCTGTGACAGTTTGGTTTAGGGCTGTTGTACCCATGTTTGTGAATGAGGTAGTTTTCTTTTCTGGGCATGTCCCTCTAAAGTTTGAGCATCAAGGTTAAACAGCCTCATACCTGACTCGGGCTGTTTCCTTCCCTGTGCATTCTCTGTGACAGCTAGTGGAAGACTGGTTCAATGGGCATATTCAGGAAAGCTCCTTTGCTGGGCCTTGGGGCTGTGTCTGGCATCCTGTATCTGTGGCCTCATCTGCCTTCTGAGCAGAGAGGAGGGGCACTTGGATTCTTACCTGACAAACTCCCCTGACAGGGGTTAGAACAGGAGATCAGAACCACACCCAGAGTTTCGCTGGGGACTCTGCTCTTTCTTCTCTCCTCAGCTCCCTCTCAGTTTCTCTCTCTCTCTCTCTCTCTATGCCAGGACTTCCCATAAACACCTCCTGAATGCTGCACACGCGCATGTATGTGTATGTGTGTGGCCAATGGCAGTGTCCACTGCTGGGAGATGCTAAATGCTGCTCCACCTGTCTCAGTCATGGTCACTCACCTGCTTTGACGTGGACTCAGGCCTGCATTCCTATTGAAACTCCCCCATGTGTCTCCCCCACCCCTCGCTGCCTCCGCCTCCTCCATTTCCCAGTTTTGTCTGCAGTGGCTGGTGGCATATGCTTGAACAGCCTTCTGGAGTGCCATGAAATATTCATGAGGACCAAGCGTGAGATGTGGGCTGACTGGGCAGAGGCTGGCACTGGGCTCTCAGCTGGCAGAAAGGTGACCCCTGGCCATGGCAGGGAGCTGGGAAGGGCAGTCTGGCACAGCCCTGGCCACAGAGCTGGAGAGCCTCACCATGGTGCCCTCAAAGTCAGCACATTGCCACCAAGGGAGTGGAGGAGGGGCGCCCTGTCGCTGAACACCAGGTGAGTATTTCATTTGCACAGACACGAGATGTAAAGGATAGGCCTGGCCAGGAGCTGGCTGGCTGTCCCAGAGGGGTTGCCCAGCAGCCCACTGCCTCTCAGGGACGGGGTAGTTCCTTTAACGGGGTAGTTCCTTAAAGATCAGTGAGCCAGTGTGTGCAGCTGCCGGGGGCCCTGGTGTGTCTGATAAAGAGCAGCTCTGCCATCTCAGGGATATGCCAGCGGGGGAGGTGAGGCAAGCGGGCAGGTGGTGCTCAGGGACGTGAAAGCCTAGAAAAGGGCCCACATTCCAGAACCTTCTGCGCCAAAGTCAGTGAGCTGTGATGACAACAGACAGCCTGATGGAACAGTTCCCCCGCCCCTCCTGGCTTCCTCATCCAGATGAACATTTTCAATCAAGCTCTGGCCTCGGGAGCTGAACCCACACCCCGGAGGCTCCCCAGGCAGAGACCAGGGAGGACGAGCGTTCTGACAAGAGGAACCAGCGCTCTGCAGAGTGAGGGGTTGCCCTCCCCCTGGTTCGACACCCGCCCTGAGTGGGAGGCCGCAGGAGGGGCTCAGCCAGCCCAGGCCTGCAGCTAACTCATGTGCTGCTGTTGGCCATGGCCCTTCCTGCCCTACACCCCACATCTTCCTCTGCGAAGGGATAGAATCACCTCAGGTGACAGGGACTGTCCCTTCCTGCCCGCGTAATCTATACCTCCAGGGCTCTGGGGTAAGGGGGGGGGGCAGGTGTGGACAGACCCCGGGCCATGGGGAATGGTAGGATGTTGACCCTGGACACTAGGGACCCTGTGGTGCTGGATAAAGGTCTCTGTGGCCTCCTCCAAGCCAGGGGCTTCTTGGGCTCTCATTCAAAGTTGTGCTCGTCATCACTGTTAATTACAATGATGAGAATAATAGTAATCATCTAATCATAGCCTGGCTAGTTGGAGTGGTGGCTGCCTCAGGGAACCATTACTACAGAGGACAGGAATATTCTTAGAGACTACAGGAATTTTCCAGGCTCCTACTGCTGGGGAAGTGACCCAAAGGAAACGAACCTTGCCCACCTGGGCTGTAAGCCGTGGCCATGGGCAAGACACAAAGTCAACTCTGGCTCCCGAGCAGCTGAAGGCATCAAGCAGGCCCACCCTAGCTCCTGGAAAAGGGTCACACAGCTGGCCAGAGGCACCCTGCTAGGCTCCAGGAGTGGGCAGCCAAGGCCCTAAAGAGGCCTCCTTTGCCTGAAGTTGCATTATGGTCTGAGCCCTTGACGACAGCAGAGAAAGGGAAATAGAGAAGGAGGAGACCATGGCGGGAGGAAGGGACAGAGGGAGGTAGGGAAAGCTCTGCCTCTCACTCCCCAGGGAGGCCAGAATGCTGATGTATACAGTACACCCACATCTAATGGAGGAACGAGAAGGTGTAATCTGTTTCCAGCCTTTTGCATTTTCTGCATTGCGGTCTAGGAGGCACCTGGGCATTTGAGGAGTGATTCCCGGTTGACCACTGCATCTTTTTGCTCCTGTGAGCCCAAGCAGTTGGCATGGAAGGCACTGGCCACATTGCAGAGCACCTCACCTCTTCCATTTCTATCTGGTCCTCAGTCAACAACTTTCACCAGGGCATCTCTGCTCACTGTCCTGTCTGCCTTTTCCTGCTGTTATCCAAGTGGGTGGGGAAGCAGGAGTTGACGGTTCTGTTGAATATAGTATGTGGATTCAGAAGGGAGGCATATGCACTTCAGAAAAATTAAAAAAAAAAAATTTTAAGGGAGGCACATGGCCTGACCCCCTGGGGACTGCAGAGTCCTAATTCAGAGACCAAGGTCTATACACCACCCAACCTGCATGTGCAGGCTGAATCAATAATGCCCAAATTGGGGTTATTTTTTTAGATGCATATATGCAGTTACAAATAATCAAATACAAATTAATTTTAAACCACTACTGAATTCCAAGTAGCTTGTTGTCATTGTGAGTTTTCTTAACCAATGAACCCTCATCATAAAAGCCCCAGCACGTAAAGAGGCCCTCCGCGACTTTGATGTTAAGATGTAGTCACAGACTCGGAAAGACAGGGAAGCTCAACTCCATGGCAAATCCTTCCTTTTGACTGAAGAAAGGGCCGCTTGGAAAGGCTAAAAGCCCGGGCCAGGGTCACACAGCTTATGAGGGTAATTCTGTGCCTGGACCAGTGCAGGCCCTGACCTCCGGCCAGGATGAGGACTTTCATTGCTGAGTTGCCATTCTGCTCTGTATAAGGGGATTATTGAGAGGATTCGAGAAAGGATCTGGGTACAGTCGTTGGCACAATGCCCAGCACATAGTAGGTGTTCAATAAGTGATGGAGATCACTTTATCAATTATTTACTATCGTCATTGCTGTTACAACCTGTTGCCTTGTGTATTCTCCATTTGCATCTAAGCCACTCTGGCCCTGTGGGTCACCTGGCCATACACACATCCAACCTGAATATCCAATGTGCTCAGATAGAACAGTCCTCTTCAGTGCTACCTCACCCCTACCTGTTGGGGACCAAAAGCCAACAGGGTCTTTGCAGTTTAGATTTTTGGGGTGTAGAGATCTGGCAGTAAACTGACAGTCTGCCCAACCCCCCATCTTACTTGTTCTGTGAAGTTGCTAAAGGCTGTTAAGCTATGGTGCTGGATTGTTTATACTCATCCTACCCTCCATGGCCCCCGGAAAAACTGGAAGCAAGTTTTCTTTTATCCTTTGTCTTGTGAAGTTAAGATGTTATGTATGGTGGGAGTTTTCTGCACTTTGTAGAATTCTTGGGTTGCCTTGGAAATGTGATCACAGATCTCTTTGATTTGCTAATGGCCCACTTTACCCTATAAATAAAGCAGGAAGTGGGTGTTGAGCATGCTCTGTTCTTGCCATTAGCATTGCAGAGGCCTCCCAACACCATCCTTTTACTCTAAACTTATTTTCTTAATTCCACACAGTTCCTAATTCCAGGACCTGGAATTACTAACTGCGCTGGTTCGCAGCACATACCCAAAAAACACTCCTCAGCACAGAGTCCTTGCTGAGAGCTCCCATAGTAACTAGTAGTTTTCCTAATATGGCTTGGCTCTTTCTGAATTGCTTTTGCCTGGGTGCAGGTCTGTGTCCCACATCAAATAGCAAGCAAAGTGGGATTGATAACCAGGTGAACAGTTCACTGGTTAGCACCAGTGCTTAACAGGGTAATCAATGGATGGGTTAGTGCAGTGGTCAGCAAACTCATTAGTAAGCAGAGCCAAATATCAACAGTACAATGATTAAAATTTCTTTTGAGAGCCAAATTTTTTTTAACTTAAACTATATAGGTAGGTACATTGTTATTAACTTAATTAGGATACTCCTAAGCTGGCCTTTGCTAAAAACATCCCATGCTATTAGGTCACATGTGGCTTGCAAGCCGTGGTTTGCCAACCACTGGGTTACTGGATAGATGGTGGAAGTGTGGATGGATATGTGAATGGATGGATGGATGGACCATTTTCAGGATACTCCCTGAACTACAGAGAGAAAGGTTAAGCAAGATAATGAAAAAAGAGGCAAGATGCTTCAGGTAGAGTCCAGATGATATTTTCAGAGAGTTTTTAACACCACCAAGCAGCTGCCCAAAATTCTAGCATCTCTGCCCACTCTGTGGGTCAGCACTGCCTTGCAGATGAGGATTGGGGGCTGAATGGGGAGTAGAAAAACCCAGGAAACCCCCACCCAGTCATAGGAGCAAACCACCGTCTGTCCTGAGCGGTAGAAAGCACACTCAGAGGAGGCCAGGCACGCTTGGCCAACCAAGGGAGAACTTCCCGGGGGCTGAACGAATGTGACTGGCACCACAGGAGGGAGGGAGGGTTTTCCTAAGAACCTCCAGGACCTGACCCTGAAGGTTGGGGTGAGCCTCTTCCTCCCCTAGCCCACGGCCAAGGGCAGCTCTGTGGGGCTGCTCCCACTTGGAGGGGGCAGATGGCTGCCTGAGAGCCTCTCAATCCTGCATCTGTTTATAGCCGAGCTGCTTGTTTTATTTATTTGTAGGGTTTTTGTGGGTTTTTTTGGTTTTTGCATCCCAAAATCTCATGTGCTTTGTTCTGCCAGAAGGAACAGAGCTGCACAGCCCTGGATGCTGCCACCACCAAGGACCCCCACCTGGGTAGTAACAAGAGAAAGCCCCCACGTACACATGTATTCAAGCACACACGTCCACATGCATACTCACACCTATGCACACGTTACCCATGCATGCATGTGTACATAAGCTCACACAAGTTATGCAAGCACTCGTGTGCACACACACTCAAACATGCACACACATGCACTCACTGATTGGGGCCCTCCTGTTCTTTGGCCCCATCAGTCCTAGCCCCTAGCACATCACTCGCTTCAACTGACCAACACACCCTTGTTTTACACAAAAACTTGTCTCTGAACTTCCTGCACTGACACCTGACTTTGAAATCCAATCCCTTTCCTTCTGTGAAGGAAGCCCTGGAGCGGGACTTGGAGCAGAGTTCGAACCTTTCTGTGAGCAGAGAATCAGCTGTCACGACCTGCTGAGAGCCTATGATGCGGACATCAGATTTTGCTAGTCACCTCATAGAAATGATCTGTTTTGTAAGTGAACAGTTAGGACCTTGAGTTTTTACTGCCAGCCTGGAGGGGTCAGGTTTGTGGGTCTGAATCTGGGCTTACTGAGGCACTTAGGAGTCAACCCCCATTTCTCTCCCCTTGGTCCCCTCAGAGCGGATGGCTGGAAGGATGTGGGGGAGGCAAGGTTACCTGAACCAGCCATGGGCTCCACCTTCAGGGGCCTGGTCAAGACCTGGTCCCCAGCTACCCTGGGGCTGCCGCTCCTTTGTGGGGGAAAAGAGAGAGAAGGGAATCTGCAACCCATCAGTGCGCGGTGGACCTCAGAGCAGTGCAACGGGGAGCATGTGAGTGAGGGGTGGGCCACTCAGATTCCCCAGGAAGCCAGAGTGGGCGTGAGTACTAAGTGAGGTGGGCAGCTTGGGAGCCCCTCAGGATAGGGCAGCTGACTTAGAGACCCCTATAGCTAATCCTCAGGGGAGACATTCAGATCTGGCCAAATGAGCCACCGAGACTCAGAAACATTGGTGGGGGCACCTCAGGCCAGAAGGGACAAGGGACAGCTGATTCTAGACTGTCAGGAGCCGACTGGCATCAGACCAAATCAAAGGCTGGGGGTAGGGGTAAGCATTTAAGCCATTATATAATAACCAGGCTTGGTTTTCCTCAGGTCCTCTTACTAAGACCCAGAGTTCTGTGTGCACGTGTGTGCATGCATGTACATGTGTGTGTGTCTTCTACGGCTTTTGATCAGTTTTTTCTCTGAAGAAAAGAAAATTGCCAAGATAAATGATCACCCAAGCTCAGCCCCTCTGTCCAGAGCTCCCACTAAAATAATGAAACACCTGAGAGCAGCTGCCCCCACCCATCCCCACCCATGTCTCCCAAGGGCCCTCCTCACCCCCTTGGGCGTGGGCTGTGCCAGCCTGCCAGCCAGGCCCAAGCTGGACCCTGGAGAGGAAACCACCAGAGCTACAGGGGCAGGTTGAAGCTCAAAGCAATCTCCTTGGGGGACAACCAGCAGTAGCCTGCTGGACTCACCAGCTCAGCCTACACCAAGGGACCCTGAAAGAGGGCTGCTCAGTGACAGTTCCTCCAGACCTTTTACTGTTATTGTTCAAAGACAGTGTTTCCTAAAATGTGAGAGCCAAGACTTTGCCTCTGATAGGCCTGGGTTCAAATTCTGCTTTGCCACGTATTAGCTGTGTGACTTTGGGCAAGTTACATAACCTCTCTGGGCCCCATCATCTTTGCTCTATAGAATGATGACATTGTTAAT
This sequence comes from Saccopteryx bilineata, assembly GCF_036850765.1. Classification (NCBI taxonomy): domain Eukaryota; kingdom Metazoa; phylum Chordata; class Mammalia; order Chiroptera; family Emballonuridae; genus Saccopteryx; species Saccopteryx bilineata. The sequence continues at coordinate 124,681,239 of NC_089495.1, forward strand.
GCCAGCTCCTTGGGTTATTGTGAAGAGTAAATGGGAGAACACACACAAAGCAACAAGCATATTGCTCTACACAAAGTATCAACAATAAAGATGTCATTAACATTTTGATTTACAGCTTACAAAATCGGAAACAATATGAGTGTATTTATCGCACAATGTAACTAACAGATGATATGGGCCCAAAGCCAACCTCCAGCCTCCTTCACTAAGCAATGACTCAGCCTGCCTCAAAGTAGGGCTGAGGGACTCACAGCCTCAGCTCTGACCCACTTCACCCCTCTTCTTCTCCCTCTGAATCCTCAGATGCCACTGCACATCACGCGGGGCTGGGTGTGCTCCCTGGCAGCCTTCACCATCTGCAGTGCCCAGGGTTCACACATGCATTCCTCAGGACATGCATTAAAGTCAAAGGGACAAGTGCCCTTCTGGGGCTGGCTACCTCCTCATGGAATGGACTGTCCCTCCCAAGGAAAGAAGAGGGAAACATGCTGGCCCCCCATCCCTCTGCTTCCATGAACTGATAAGGCCAGAGAGGGTAAGCAACTTGCCCCGAGACACATAGCAAGGCAGTGGCAGAAGATTCTCAGGGTTCTGAGTTCCAGCCTTTGGTCTCCTCCATCAGACTCATTTACAATTAAACTGCTTTGTGTCCCAACAACCTGGAGGGTAAAATGAGCCTTCAGTAAACATTAAAGGCTCCTTTTCCTCCCTAGGCCTCCTGAGGGCTGTTCACACTTCTACTGTCTTCACACTGTGGTCAGAGGTCAGTCTTCCTTCACCTTGCAGGAAGAGAAGCGATTGCCGAAGAAAACAGCACCCAGTCAAGGGAGAGGGGATGGCAGGGGAACAGGCCCCCACAGGGGAGCTGCAAACCTCTCTGAGCAACCATGGAAGTGAGCAGCTCCCTCCACCATGATGTGGAGGTCAGGCAGCACCAAGCCCGGAGCCTGGGGTCCTCAGGCAAGCCCCCAGTGCCTTTGGCAGGCCTGCTTCTCCCGGCCAGATCTGGGCCTTGTGGAGCTTGGCTGTTGCCTTCACTCCCACAGGGGACCAACCTCCTCTCACCATCTGGGAGCCTGCACAGCCTCAGATGACCATCAGCAGATAAAAACAGCAGTGTGGATCCCCCAATCACCCTGCCCCGTACCTCCTGCGGCTCCAAGGCCTGCAGGAGAACCTCAGACAACATGTAAGTGTAGGCACTGACTTCTCAGGAGCACATGGTTGGAACAACAGGCACAGCAGAAGCACTTTGGCACCTGGCTCAAACCCCCACCCCCCACTCCTCCAGTTTCTTCTCTCTTTGGACCAGTGAGGAAACAAGAGACTCATTAGCCAGAAGCACATTCAGGGACCTGTTCTCATTCAGCTCAACAGTAGCCCGCAGGGGGAGGTGAGGGGGCCCCTTCTCACTCCCCTGTCAAGTGAAGCCGTCATGCATGGACTGCTGCAGCAGCCTGTCCTGGACACACCAGGGGCTCAGGCAGGTGTCAGTAGCACCAAGCCTCTCCTCACCCTCCTTCCTCAGGGACGAGGTCAGCCAACAGAGCACCTGGGCAGGGATGTCACAGGAGAACATATAGAAACAGGTAGAGCCTCCCTTTACCGGGTGAGGGGTCCAGTAAAGGCATGCTTAGGTTCACATGGAATCAGAGCTGCCTTCCTGGAAGAGAAGGACTATGGCTGGGTTTGGAAGGAGGCACTGGGACTAACCGAGCTCCTGGTGGTAAGCATGTCCACAGTTTTGCCCACCTGCTTGCTTAGCAGGGCAGCCACCTGCTGGATGTTCTTTCCGTGGCCGTGGCCTCCAAGAGTTGACATGTGAGTGTGTGTGCCCCTGTGTGTTCAGAGGTGGGGTGGGGCTTCCTTATAGGTTGTCCTTAAGCAGATGCTGGCAAAGTCATCCAGAAGTACCCAGGTCAGCAGTAGAAAAATAAATTATCACTTAATAAACAGTTGGACTGGCAGGAACCATTTTTTGAGAGAAAAGAGCCGGGCAGAGGCTGCCAAGAGATGGGAAGGGGTGTTAAATTCCTTGTCTCTCCAAAGGCTGCTGCTTGCCACGGTGCTGTGGGCCAATGAATGGTGATACATCTCCACTGGGTCAACATAAGACACTTACTTGTCTCTCTGCTACCTTGATATGTCACATCAAAGCAGGTGGCTCCAGGCTTGGGAAGTGGCTCTTCTCTAGAAGCCTCATGGACACAGGCCTCGGTCTCCAGCTGAACCCTGTGGTCTGTATGTACCCTTTTGCTCATCCCAAATGGCTAGCAGTTTGGAGAATTTGAAATCTATGGGATGGGGAATGAGGACCCAGCTTGCAGGCAGGCACGGTGACACCTGGAGGAATAAGCTTTGCCAGTCAGCCAGTGTCCAGGAGGAGGGAAGTGGTTTGGGGTGATGGCAGATGAAGGAGGACCTCCTCTGTTGTGCCAGGATCACACGGAGGTCTGAGCTGACTCTGGTCCAGCCCCCAGGGCCTTGGTGAGTGTCATGTGCCCCTGTCCTTCCCTTGACTGGTTCCCAGCTCGGGGTGAACAGTCCCGCCTTCTCAAAGTCCAGGTGGCTATGTCTATGTTGCAGTTGTTTCAACATTCAGAGCAAGAACTCTGCAGAATGAGGCAGCTTAAAGTGCCCAACTGGCCCCTAAAATACAGACTCCTAGGCCCCACTGGGGTGAGGCTCCCAGGCAGGCAGGATCAGAAACTTCAAGAGAAGCAAGGGGGATGTTTGATTTGGGACCAAGAGGCCAAGACAACTCCCAACTCACAAATGCCTGCTCTGAGGCTGAGCTGCTCTGTGAACTCGGGCCAGCCCCTGAACTTCGCTCAGGTCCCCCACTACCAAAGGTAGAATCAGTGTTTTGGCCCTGACAGCGGGTCAGGCTATGGGCAGATTGGGTGAGAAAACGGGATATGAAACCCTTCTGTAAACTGCCCAGCACTGAGCAAACACAAGATGCTATTGTTATTATGCCACTTCCCTGTGCTGTGCTGTGCTGTGTACCTAGCCACACCTACGTCAGCCCAGGCTAGCCCCACCTGTCTGCAACACCCCCTTCCCAGCCTCCCTCCAGGGCTGCCTTGCTCAAGTCTCCCTGGGGTCGTAATGCATTTATCCCACTCCTTGAGCACGTTGCACACATCGGCACATTTCACTCTACCCGCAAACTCATTTTCAGATGAGGAAACTGAAGCTTAGAGAGGATGAGAAATTATCCAAAGTCAGTGAGTCTGGGTCTTCACCTTGGATCTGTCTGGTAGGGACTGTGCCAGGTTTCACAGGCATTTGCTCTTCACCTTCATGAGTTTTGCCAGATATATGTCACAACTGTAGTGTTAGGTATAACAGTGCACATAAAAATCGATTATACACAGTCATTTATTTGACATATTTTTATTAACCTAATATGGGCTAGGCACCATTTCAGGGACTGGAAATAGAGCATGAACAAAACAGAATGAAATACTTACCTGTATGGGGTTGACCTAATACCATTATCTATTTACTGAATGGTCTTTCAGCATTCCAGGTCGACGCTTAATCTGCTGCGCCACCACAGGTCGGGAGGTTTTTAATCACTTTTTAAAGAAACATTGATTTTAGAAGACAAGTTTAAGCCTGACCTGTGGTAGACAGTGAATGGAGCATCAACCAGGAATGCTGGGGTCACCGGTTCAAAACCCCAGTTTTGCCCAGTCAAGGCACATACAAGAAACAACTACTACAAGTTGATGCTTCCTGCTCCTACCCCCACCCTCAAATCTCTCTCTCTCTCTCTTTCTCTCTCTCTCTCTCCCTCTCTCTTTCTCCCCCCTCCCCCTCCCTATTTCCCCTCTCTCTTCTGTGGGAGACTGCAAGCTGGCAAAGCCCTCACAGTTTAAGGATTAGCGAAAAGGCTAAATTCTCTCCCCCCATCTCCATATTAGCTATGAAGCTGAGTATTTGTATTTATCCCATCCTCCCCCCACTTCAATTGCTTGCTTAAATTGCTAGAAGCAATTTATAATGCCCTTCTTATCACTCTGTGTTTGTTCTGATGTTGGTTGATTTTAGTTATGCAGGGTGGAGGGTTTTCTGCACTTGGGAGAATTCTTGGGTTGCCTTGGAGATGTGTGACTTTGTATCGGAGACTTCCTTATTTGCATATGGCTCTGCACTATATAATAAAGCAGACCCCGGGCTTTGTTTTGGCTCTTGCAAGCTAGCTACCTGCATTGTAAAAAGACCTCTTGATCCCATCCTTTTTCTCTGAGTTTCTTTCATCATTCCGTACCATTCTCACTCAGGACCTGGACAATTGCTAGCCATGCTGGTCTGCGGCACTCTTTAAAAATAAAAAAAAATTTAAATCAATAAATAAAATCTTTTTTAAAAAGGAAGACAAGCTTATGACGTGACTACCGATGAAAGCCAGTCTTGATGATCTCACTTTAAGTGGAATCTAAACACCAAAAACAAACCAACCAAATTGAAACAGGCACAGTGTCTATATCAGTTCTCTGTGTCTACAGAGAACAGATTGATGGTAGCCAGAGGGGGAGGGGGCTGAAGGTGAGTGAAAAAGTGAAGGAATTAAGAAATACAGATTGGGTGTCTTCCCTGTGATGGCACAGTGGATAAAACATCAACCTGAACTCTGGAGGTTGCCAGTTCGAGACCCTGGGCTTGCCTAGTCAAGGCACATATGGGAGTTGATGCTTCCTGCTCCTCTCCCCTTCTCTCTCTCTTTACTCCTTCTCTCCTCTCTAAAATGAATAAATAAAGTCTTTAAAATAAGAAAGAAATCAGATTGGCAGTTACAGAATAGTTATGGGGATGTACAGCCTAGGCAATATAGTCAATAATATTGTCATAACTCTGTATGGTGCCAGGTGGGTCCTGGAAATATCAGGGGAACACTTTGTAACATATATGATTGTCTCTCCACTATCCTGTACACCTGAAACTAATACAAAATAATATTGAATGTAAAGTGTAATTGAAAAATAAAAAAGGAAGAAACCTCAGCCTTGGATTTTCTGATCCTGTAAAGACAAATACCATCAGAGTCAAGGTCCTCAAAGTCTAGCTGAGCACGCCTGCCTGCTGAGGGTCTGGATCCTGCTCTTATTTGATCAGAAAGGGAGATTTCCAGGCCTCAAAAATTTAAACATAGAATTTATATGACCCAGGAATTTGACTCTTGGGTATATACTCAAAATAATTGAAAACAGATATGCAAACAAATGTACACAGCAGCACTAGTCACAACAGCCAAAATGCAGAAACTGCCCAAATGTCCATCAACAGAAAAATGAATAAACAAAATGTGGTAAATTCATACAATAGAATATTTTCAGCCATAAAGAGGAATGAAGTTCTGACACATACACGACAACATGGATGGACCATGAACACATTATGCTAAGTGAAAGAAGCCAGACACAGAAGGTCAGATATGATATAATTGCATTTCCATGGCATATCCAGAATAGGAAACTCCACAGAGACAGAGAGCAGACTAGTGGCTCCAGGGATAGGGGACACAGGGGTGGGGGACGATGGGGAGTGCACGCTTTCCTTTTGGAGTAATAAAAAAATCTTAGAACTGAGTAGAGGCGGTGATTGCACAACACTGTGAATATACTAAATGTCACAGAAGTATACACTTTAAACTAGTTCATGGTTAATTTTATGTTATGGAAATTTTACCTCAATTCTTTTTTTTTAAAGGGAGGCTTCCCAGTGTTAACAACACAGTAAAGACCTATCCTTTTGCCAAATAAGATTTTCTCCTTAATGGAATAAAAGGAGAAGAAAGAGAATTGCATTTCCCCCTCTAATCCCTATACTACTTTTGACTGCAATATCTCATTGGGTCCTCACAGTGACCTTAGGCTATACACAGGAAGGTTATTCACAGGAAGGTAACAGGCTCTGTACTATTCACTCTAGCTGCCACAGATGGGGGAGAGGGGCTGGGGCTTAAACAACCAATATTTATTTTCTCACAGTCCTGGAGGCTGGGAGTCTGAGATCAAGGTGTCAGCCAGTTTGGCATCTCCTGAGGCCTCTCTCCTTGGCTTGCAGATGGCTGCCTCTTGCTGTGTTCTCACATGGTCTCTCAATCTTGCCCATGCATCCTGTCGCCTCTTTGTAAATCCAAATTTCCTCTTCTTATAAGGACGCTAGTCAGATGGGATGAGGACCCACGGTTGGGGCTTCATGTTAGCTTTATGGCCACTTCAAAGACCCTATCTCCAAATATGGCCACATCCTAGGTACTAGGGATTAAGTTCTATATAGGGACTTCATGGGACACAATTCAGACCATTAACACAACCCCGGTTAACTCATGACAGGAAGTCAGCTCAAGTCAGAGAGCTAGAGGGGAGCAGAGCACTGCTCCCAACTTTCTCACCATTACAAATCCCCACTGGGTTCCCCTCTCTGCCCAACAGCCAGGCAGGACTTCGTGAGGGATCTGACTTGCGTATGCAAGGACTAGGTGTCCACACAGCTTGGGGAGAGGTGCCACACAGAGTGCATGCCCTGAGCCCAGAGTTTGTAGCTGGAGAGATTAATAACCACAGGCAAGCACTCAAAATTCAAGTTGGGTCTTTGTTTAACATGCATCTTTCTTCCCTAGGCATGGAAGAGATTGATTTGTTAAGAGTAAACAAACTTCAAAACAGGATCTGGTCTCTGAGAGCGACTACCTGCTTTGGCGATCCTGGCTGGAACTATCCCAAGCCTTAATCAATTTGCAAGTAGATAAAAGAGATGACAGACAGCAGAGGGAAGGGGAAGGGAGATGCTCACCAAATGCCATGCATCCTGGTTCTGTTCCTGAAACTGAAGCTCCGGGCTGTTTGAGCCAGAAACAATGCAAAGGAGACCAGCACCCCATCTTACTCTTCCTGACATCCACCACCTTGCAAGAGCCCCATCTCCATACCAAATGCCTCAAAGGCTATGCCTGCTGCATTCCAGGCTATTTTAAAGGACATCCCCTGATGAGATACTCCCTTGGAGAAGCACATTTCTGGAGACCAATCGAGACCAGTCGCTGGCTCCCCCCAAGCACCTGTCTCCTCGGAATGGCTCCTCTACTCTGCTCAAACCAGAAACCTGGCTCCCCTTCCAGATCCCTGCACCCCTCGCCCACCTCCAAACCTGTAGAGCCCACCCCTCAGTAACCCCTCATGTAATAATAACACAAGGCCCCTGTTCAAACACCTTTAAATTATTAGAAGGAGGGGGAAAGACTCTTTAAGATGTAGTTAGTTAGAGGAAACCAGGTTGTAAAATGCAAAGTGCTTTAACAAGTCAAGGGTGGGCCACTGCCTGTCCACCAGTGGGGTGAGGGTGGGGGGCGGGGTGGTGGGAGGGGACAAACAGGGCCCGCCCAGTCATTCTGAGAACTGGTAGAGGAGAGGGGATGCGCCATGTTATGGGAGGCCCAGCTCAGCAACGCTGGTTGCTGTCCTTTTGGCGTCAAGCTCTGTACTGGACCCCGTGCATCCATGGCCTGGCTTCCTGGGTCACTCTGCCTCTCCCCATCAGAGGGCCAGACCTGCAGGGCCAGGCAAGGGTATGTGTGCAATTAGACAGACCTGGTGGACCCCCAGCACTTTCTCTGTGACATCGCGGGCAGAGTCTGAACCTCTGTGAGCTTGTCTTCTCTCATGAAAGGTGGAGGTGATATCGAAACATACTTTAGGGCTAAAAGGGACACGCTGTGGGAAATGCCCTCTTGAGTTGGCACTCAGTGGTCTCTGCTCCTTCCTATCTCCCAGCATTTCCTGAGGAAGCAAGGAGCTGCTGAGGGGTCCCGGGGCCTCCACAGCCTGCCTGTCATCTGCTAAGCTTCCCGCGCGCCCCCCGCCCAGCCCCCGGCCCCCAACCCCCACTTGGCACTGAGGGAGCTCAGACTACGGAAGCATCCAGACTGGCTCCAGCCTGGCCACCCTGACCACATGCTCACGCTAATTCTGCCAGAAACACCAGCCTGTGGTTAGGAGGAGCAGCCATTATGGTTTCCAGAAAATTTCTCAGAGCAAGGAGAAGCTGCTTGCCATTCCTGAGGACTCTCCTGCCTGTGAGTGCGGTTTTCCAATTAAGCCAGGGTTGCTCCCATGTCTCTACTTTAAACAACCATTGACTGCTTTTCTTCTAAAGAAACAAAAATCCTCCAGCCACGGGCACTTCTTGCTCTTATTTTTTAAAATTGACTTCTGTTTGTTGTGTGTTTTTTTTCTGATTACCCAAGTTGTACCTTTTCCATCATTCAGGAACGTTGTGGAAACCCAGCTGGGTGGGAAGTCTGAGGGGGGCAGTGAGGCCATGCTGCTCACCAAGTGGGGTCGTGCCAGGAGAGACTGAGTTTGGAGGGAAGGACAACAAGCTCCTCTCTGGATGGTATTGTGTGGGATGTGCATTGGAATTCTCAATTCAGCCTCCGGGCAGATGTCTGGGTCAGGGTGGGTACTCAGGGCTGGCTCTCAGGCCCTCAGGCCCAAGGAGGCACAGGGGCTGGACAAGAGCTCCGGGACATTGTAGATGGCCGAACAAGGAAAGAGCCAAGCATGAAACAAGGATGAGGGAATCCAAAGAAGAGAACTCATCAGAGAGGTCTGGGAGGGAAAGGGGTGGAGGAAGAGGCCCAGGAGGGAGGAATGTCAGGGTGGTCGGGAGGAGGGCTGGCCAGCCAAGTCACACGGCCAAGGCAGTTTAGATGAAGTCTCAATGGTCCATTGGATTTGGTACTTAAGATGTCACCAGATATCCCCCTTCTCCCACCTGAAGAGATGCTGGGCCAGGTCTTGGTCTAACCTTTAAGAAGACTGGCAGCTTCCACTCCTTCCTTCTTGAAATGATCTTTCTTAGGACACTCACTTAAAGAATCAAGCCATCATGCTGTGGGAAGCCCAGCCTGGGACCTGTGTGGCCTCTCTAATCAGCAGCCCCAGCTGAGCAGCTGGCCCACAGTCAGCATCAGATTCCAGTCACATGACTGAGACATGGGGGCGGGGGCCTCATATCCAGTCAGGTTTATATGTGACCACGTCCCAGCCAACAATGCTCCCAGCTGAGCCCAGTCAACTCATAGAATCAGGAAACTTTTCACACATACCATCAGAGACTTCACCAGAACAAGTTTAATGGCTTGATGGGGCTAGACCCCCTACTAAGAGGGATAAAGTGTGAACAGGTGTGTGTTGCATGTACATGTGTGCAGGCAGAGGAGGCAGTGGTTAGAAGCTCTTCACGGAGGAAGTTGACCATGGAAGGAGAGGGATGGGAACTGCTATTTGTTTCTCACTGATTACAAGTTCATTCTTCCCCACCAAGAAAACCTATCCACAGCTTCAGCGGGGGACTGACCTGTGTGATTGAGCCGTCTTTGCAGATGGAGTCTTGGGCAGGGATGGGGGCTTGGGTCTCAGCTCCAGCTCTGCCACTTAGACTCATGGGTCTTGGTTTCCTCCCCTCTCCAGTGAGGCTAATGACATTTGACCTGCCACATTTTCAGGACTATTTATGGAAAGAAATAAAATGAAGGATATATAAGACATTGGGACAAAGGCCAGTGTGAGGCATTATTATTATTATTATTATTACCATTATTATTCAAAGGAAGGAGGAGATTAGGGAGCTCATGGCCTACTTCCATCTACACAGCACATTCACATGAAAGAAGGCTTGGGAAGGTCAAGGTGGCCCACAGTGCTTTGAATCTCACCGCCACCCTGAAGAAACACCCCAGGTTGGCTCAGATCATGTACTGAGAGCCTGCCCAGACTTTGGCCCCTGGGAGGCCTCCTGAGATTTCCAACTGAATAGAGGGCTGCTTCTGCAACCAAGAATCACAGCCGTTTCTATAACATCTGCCAGGGGAGCTGGCACCCCCCTCAGTTTATCATAATCCCATATCCTGCCTCAACCCCTGTAGCTTAGACTCAGTGCAGCCTCCTGGAGTGGAGAAGTGATCACCAGGAAATGAGGCTGAAAGCACCATCAAGTTTAAACAAATTATTGGCACCACCATCCAATTGACCTGCAGGCAGCAGCCTATGCCAAGCCTGTGAGGTGAGCAACCTGGGAGAGAGGGGACAGGGCACACAAAGGGAGAAAAATAAACAAAAGTCACACATCACGTTTGGGAGAGGGTCCAAACGGCCGAACAATGGCAGTGGAGCAGCCTCTCCAGATGGCTGCAAGCTTTCGGGCTTTCCAAGTGGTTTCCATGGCACCTATGCCTTCATAATCCTCACCCAAACAGCTCTCTTTCTGCTCACCTGTGTCACCCAGTCAGAGAAATTCAGTGGATACAACAAAATGCCCATAGCCAGAAAGTTGTGTGTGTGTGTGTGTGTGTGTGTGTATGTGTGTGTGTGTGAGAGAGAGAGAGAGAGTGTCAGAGAGAGAAAGAGACATGGGGTATGGGGGTGGGCAGAGCTAGTTTCCCCTCCAGAATCAGTGACCCGGATCCCTGCCTGGGGCTCTGAAAGCATTTCTGGGGGATCAATGCCAGAGAGTCCACAACTGAAGTACCCACAGGGCTTGGCAGGAAAGGGGAGCGCCGCCTCGCCCCAGATGGTCAGGTCTCACATGCAGGTCCCATGCGGGAACAGACCCTGAGCCCCTCTCAGCCCAAGAACCCTACAAGAAGGAAGTATGGAAGGTCTCCCCAAGAAGAGTCTAACCACTGACAACGATTGATTTCTTTACTTTATTCATTCCACAGTTATGGAGCACTTGCGTGGGCTGGGCACAGGATGGGGCTGTAGGCAGAGGTTCCATCCAGACTGATGTCCCATTACCCTTCCCTTTGTGCCCGGGCCCAGCCAACAGGCAGGCTTGAAATGGAATCTCACTGCTGTGTGCCTTTCAATTTCCTGCTATTCAGCTTAGACCCCAGGCAGAGGTAGGCAATTGAAAAAGATTTCCCGGTGCTCTGTTCTCCCTTTCATCCAACTTCTCTCTCTGCCTTTTTGTCTCCTTTTAAAAACACTCTTTAATAGCGGAAAGTTCCCATGAAAGAAAAGAAAATGAGGCTCAGAAAGAATGTTTCTGATGTGCACTGATTTGTTAACCTGTGAGAAGTTCTTTCTCTCTGAGCCTGGATGCGGAGGGTCCTGCACTGCCCAAAGCCAAAGCGGCTGCAGAGGATCTCGCTTCTCCTCTCCTGAGAGCAGAGACATCGGGTCAGGACCGGAACAACCAGGGCTTGCTGCCAGGTCTCCACTGACCTCTTTGCAACCATGTGAGGGCCCAGGAGAATCAGTCTCCATAAGGCATTGTCCTCTTTAGCCAGGACCAAGAGCCTGATGTCAGGAGACAGGGGAAGGTCAGGAAGGAGGAGGGGGTCCTAGATTCCAGACATGTGTCCCAAACTAACCAGGCATTCCAAGGATTCAGGTCACCACTGCCCCTCCTTCCCACCTGGCACCTAGCCATGTGTCCCAGTGCCCTCTGGAAGAGCCTGCCGTTGACTTTCCTAGGACCCCAGCTGGCCAGCATCCCCTACCCTGGACTGAACTCCTACCACCCTCTCCTACCCACATGAAGACACCAGGACCATTTCTAAGGGGTAGCAGGTGGAGAAGACTCTTACCTTGGGTCCTGCTTTCTGAGGAGGGGGCTGGCTGCCCACCATGCAATCCAGGGTCTGTGCCAAAGTATCCATGGCAAGATAGGGGGATAGGCTGCTAGAGCTTATTTCCCTGGGAATCACTGGAAGGAGGTGACATAGGTGAGCCTAAAGTGTAGAGAGAGGCTCGGTGAGCCAGTGGTTAGAGCATGGACTCTAATGTCAGCCTGGCCAAGTTCACGTCAAATTGAATCAGGTTCCCTCTTATTAATTCTATGACTTCATCTCTAATTTCCTTCCTATAACCTGGTGTGGTGATAGCATCATCTCACTGAATCGTTGCATGAGTTATCACATGGAGAGCACTGAAGGTGCCTGGCACCCAGTAAGTACACAGCACAGACTTGGGGACAAATGAACACAGCAGTGTCCTGAGCTCAGTCAGGTCCTCAGGATCCCTTGCCTCCCTGCCTGGCCGTCGCCTCCTGAGCCCTCTGGCAGGACACAGAAATGGAGAACAGGTGTGTGTCCCCCCAAAGCCAGACCTAGGGACAGCACCTGCCTGGGCTAAGGGCTAACCCTGGAGGAGGCAGGCAGGACTCACCTGAGGGCCATTTGCCCAGTGAAGGCTGGCTGAAGGCCCTGAGGCATGAGCCTGAGAAGGGAGGGGGAAGGGCAGGAGGTGAGGAAGGGGCTGGGCGAGGACTGCACAAAAGCCCACTCTGTCAGCTGGCCCAGCCTGAGGGCACATAACTTTTCCCTTTTCTTGGAGCCCCATGAATTATTTGTCCTAAAGATTGAAAAGGGACAGGAGAAATGCCTTCACACATTCTCTGCACCTAGACCATCTTGCTCCCCACCTGCTCCCAGAGGGCAGAAGCTGAAGTCACCTGAGGGAGTGTGGTTTCCTCTGGACCTCTGCTCCTCAAAGATTTCTGCTCAGCAAAGATGTTGTCGGGAGGTGTCAGCCAGTCCTCATAAAGCCTCCCTGCACCCAGGAGGACATCAGACAGACAAGCGGGGCCAAGGCCAGGCCCCTACCAATGGAGGGGCAACAGGTAGGGACCACAGGGAGAGAACAGCACCTGGGGAAGCTAACACAGGAGTCTGTGCAAGGGCTAGTGGGTGGGGCTGTGTGCACACGCGTGGTGTACATCTGCATGCAAATGCCCATGTGTGACATTTGTGCGTGTATGCAAGTGTGCATGTGTGTGCGGGTCCTGGGGAGTGGGGAGCAGAACAGATACACCCATAGTGAGGGCCAGTGCTGCCCAGCGGCCAGCAGACAGAAAACCCTGAGAGGCAGACATGTCCAGGCTCACGTCTCCATGACTGGTCCCCATCGCAGAGCCTGGCGTACAGTAGTTGCACCGTGACTAGCTGCAGTACTGGCACTCCCTCCTAACTGCACTTCTTGCCCTCGCCTTCACCAGCCAGCCCCTCCTCAGACCGTGAGGGAGCCCAGGGTCCTATCCGCCCAGCATCTTCACTCCACATGGCCCTGTCCTCCTCACCCAGGAACAAGGGGATTTCTGACCATTTCTTCAGCCTGTGATGTAAGCTGTTTTTCTCATGTTCAGCCAACCAACCTTCCAGGCCTTCATTTATCTGCATGCAGAGGCCTTGGGGAGCTAGTTTAGCTAGCTCATTTCCACCCAGCATCCTGGAACAGTTCAGACTTCGTGCTGCCTTGAGATACTGGCACATAAGGCACAGAGCCCTGCAGAGGGACTGGCGGGACCAGACTATTCCTCAGACCAAACCCTGTGCCCCCCTGCCCCAGCCCCACCCCAGCAGACAGAGTCTCCAGCTGTGACATGTGATAGGAACTGAGCCTTCAGAGGGTCGGACCAAAGCACCAGCCACAGACCTGACCGTTGAGTGCCCAGCCTGGCCCCTCCCCTCTGCGTGGGTCTCTTGCCCCCACTCTTCACCTCCAGCTTCTTCATCCTTCATGATTGCCACATAGACATCCCTCTCTCCTGGGAACATTTCCTACCACCGAGTCTGGGTCAGGTGCCTCTCCTGGGGGTTCCCATCGTGCCCCAAACTTCCACTACCAGCATCAGTCATGGGGACTTGGATTTGCCAGATTACCTGCCTCCGAGGACAATAATCTCCTTGAGAGCAAGGCTTGGTCCTGTGGCCGGTTTTATGGCCAGTGCCCAGTACTTAGTCGATGTCCATGAAATGTATGTGGCATGAACATACTTTCCCAGCACACAACAGAACTCACTCCGGAACCAATGACCAAACTGAGGTGGATTCAAAGCATCTACTGAAGGGTTACTGGGAGAGTAGCTCATCCCTCCCCCTCCATCCCCACCACTCCAGCTGCTCTCTCCCTCCCCCACTGTGCTGCCATCCTTGAAGCCCAGCTCAGGATGGTGACCCTGCCAATAACTGATGCAGACTCATCAGCTGTTGCCATGGAAACCAGCGTGCAATCAGCTCCGCACCCTCCTGCTGCACAAGGTGGGCAGAGCAAAGGTGGCAGCCTGCGGTGTGAAGAGAGAACCTGCCAAACAAATGCCTGCTCTGGACTCAGACAGGTCTGGGTATGAAGCTGCCTCTGTCTACCCTCCTTCCCACAGCAGAGTGACCTCAGGCAAGTCATTTCACCTCCCCAAGACACATAGGTTTTCAGGGATGAGATGGACCATGCGAGATGAAGGCTGTTACGGTGTCACTTTAGCGTGCTGGCCTCTGCAGGGCCACTAACGTGTGTCACACTGGTCACTTGCCGAGAAAGAAGATGCTTCTCATCCCTCATCCCACTGGTGCCTGACCTTTGGGGGCAGGAGAATCTTCTGGACCCAAATAGTACATAACACACATTATAAAGAAGTGTTGCTCTGGGGGAACAGTGGGGCATCTTGCCTGCTCAGGCTCCTATCCCCACCCTTTCCACTCCAATCTCTGAAGCATCCCAGGCTACCAAGGGACAGAATTTCTGTTGTTTCCCCACAGCCTAAAAGCCATGACTCTATCACACTGTCAGCCCTTTGAGGTCATGGACTATCTAGGGACAGTATCTTTCCATCTCTAGCACCTAGCAGCCTTCCTAATCCATGGCAGCCACTTGATGTTTGTTGAATGAATGAATGATCTACAAACTAGTCAGCTATTGCTATGATAATGCTGCATAACAGGCAAGCTCCTAAACCTCAATGACTTATAATAAGCATTGACTTTTTTTCTTATTAATGGGTAAGGTCAGCAGGGGAAATTCTAGGATCAAGTGTCTCCTTTTGGGACCAGCAACCACCGGCATCCTGTTCTGCTCACAGTGAATGGTCCATGAAAACATATTAACACCTCTGCCTGGGTAACATTCACAGACATTCCGTGTATGGCCATACCCGGCATCAGTGGGAAATTCTGCATCCATCATCCTGAAGTGGGGGTGGAGGTACTACAAAGACACCTGTAAATGTGAAATTCCATACCAGGGAGGAAAGGAAGAATTGGAACCAAGAATCTAATCTGCCACAAACTATAAAATGGAAATAATAAAAAGAATATGCCCCTTCCAGGGTCATTGTGGCAGGATATATGTAAAGTGACCTGTAGACCACAAAGCATCAGATAACTGTTATAACTGTGCTATCATGACCTATCATGACCCTTAGCTGGGACAGAATGGGGTGCTGGGCAGAGAGACCCAGCCCACAGAGGAAATGAGGTTGTGGATGTGGCTCATTAACATGGTTCTAACACTCCAGAGTATGACCTGGGGGACAGGGCAGGGGAGCTGGGTTGGCACTTTAAAAGCTATTGATACAGAGAAAATATAGGGGGTATTGTTAACCCTTCAGGTTTCATCCCAGATTTCAGATATGTGTAGCTAACACTGGATTCCTCCTTACATGTGAACCCCTGCACACTATACATGCACACACAAACATGCTCTCACAGACCCTCCCCCCTGCTCCCCAAAGGGACTCATTACAAAGGTGTAAATGCCCACCGCAGGCTGCTGTGCCAGATGAGGATAGGGACCTGAGCCCACTCTGATCCCAGCACTGCTCCCTAGAGAGCAAGTAAGCTCTGCTTACTTGCAGAAGTTTGTCGGTTTCCTACTTCCCTTTTTTCCCTTTCCAAAGCTTTGCTCACCGGAGAGAATACTGTAAACACTTACAATGGCATTTTAATCACCCCGGGGGGCATTGATCATTGTTATGAATCTGAACATAGGTGAGTTATTAATGTTTGACAGTGTAGTCATGAAGGGTTATGCATTATAAAACAAATGCCAAAAGCTGCTTTTTTTTTTTTACAAGCGCTACTTCCTTTGTTGTCTCAAGAGGGAGGACTTATTCTCCCCATTAAGGTGATCCAAAAACAGGGTCATGAAGTATCTGACCCAACCACCTGCCAACCAGGGACTCAGGGGTTCAGAACTGGCAGCCGTCTGTTTCCTGATAGAATCCTCGCCACCAGTTCCCAAGAGCTGTATGTACAGCTTTCTTCCTCAGCTCCACAAAACACCTTTGTCTCTCTGTCCTTCTTGTACCCACCTTGATTCCCAGACTGTGTGTCTGGCCCCTGTGGTTCGCTCCACTTATCTCTCAAATTAGCTCTTTCCCATCTCCTGCCTCTCCCTCTGCATGGCCACTGTCCTGTCTTTGTGTACAGCTGTGTTCAAACCTCATCCCTCAACAACATGCTCTCCATACAGGTCCCCCCACAAGCACACAGGTCCCTCCTATAAACACACATCCCCACTTGCAAACACATAGGTTCCCCCCTGCTGCAATGGCTTGGGTTTCCCTGAAAGCAGAGTCAGGCAGGTCCTTTGGGAGGTGACCCCAAGACACCGAGGAGGGGTGGGGGTGGCCTAGGGAAGGAGAAAGGAGAAACAGGGTGCATTGAGCTGGCTGCATCTGGACCTCTGGGGAGCAAGCCCATTGGAGACATATGAGGAACAAATAGAATGAGCCTCCGAATTGTCCCTTGGAAAGAACCAAGCACTGTGCACACTAGTAAGTATGCTGCTCAAAAAGCAGGGCTAGGGGTCAGTGGGAGTAGTTAAGTCATTTAACTAGCAAATGACCTAAAACACAATAGTTCCAAGACACATAGGACTGTATTCTGAGGCTGGATGCAAAAGTCACATGACCTTTTTTCCAGACCTCAATGGTTCACAAACCCCTGGCCACTTCCATTGGTAGTCCAGACCCACAAGCTCTGCTGTCTCTCTTCTGCTTCTAGAAACACCTGGCTCTGGCCTAGAAGTGTAGGGAGCATCCTGGCCCTGCTCACGCTTTCTCGTTTTCTTTGACAAAGCAGCCTCAGCCCTGCTGCAGACCCCTCTCCAAATGCCCACCCTCTTCTTGGTCCAGAAAAGTTTGTCCCCAAGCCTGGTGAAAGGCGGGAGCCTGGGGCTGCATGGGTGGTGCCTAGGAGGCAGTTGAAGCCACCCTCCCTACAGCGGTGGCCACAGTCCATCCTGAGACACAAGGACACCAGCCATTAATCATTGTTCACCAGTGTTGTCAGGCCCGGCGACCTCCTGTAGGTGTCACATAAATATATTTAACCTCTGAAAAGCCAGGGTGGTGGACCCATGGAGGGGGAGTGAAAATTCCTCGCCCACAAGAATAAGCCACCAACCTCCTCCACTCTGACTCTCTCAGTCACAGAAGGGGAGAGAGTTTAAAACAAGGAGGAAGAGCTGTTGTAATCCTAGCCCCATCTATCAAACTGACAGAGCTCTGGCCGCCAAGAATCCAGTGAGGTTTTCCAATGAGGACAAAGGCCAAGAAATGATGTCAGTATGAGCAAACAAGCCTATCTGTCTAACATCCCAAGGGGCAGCTGTGCCCCTGAGAACAGAACCTTTCCTGCCAAAGGGGCGAGCAGCTGTGAGGTCCTGGGCTGCCAGGGACTAGAGGATCTGCCTAGCTAACACCTGAGAGCCTGCTCGGCTGGAGGAGGGCACCCCGCCACCCCTCACCTTATGCTCACACCTTCATTCATTCAGTGGAACCATTGAGCACCTTCCTTGGTCCAGGCGTGGCGCTAGGTGCCAAGGACACAAGGAGAAATCAGAGACAGTCTTTTACCTAGGGAACTCACAGTCAATGGGGTGGTGGGGAGGCAAGCCTGCAAGAAATCATTTCCATGGACTGAAAATAAATTCTAGGATAGGGTAGAGAGGGGGCACCATGGAGCCTGAGAGAAGAAGAAAAGTACAAATGGCATCTCAGCAGAGAGGACATTGAATCTGGATCTCACTGCATAAATAGGAGTTCTCCAGGCAGACAAAGGGAACTTGAATGGAGTGGCTAGGGCATGTGTGACAAGCTGAGGGCCAAAGCTAGGAGTCTCAGTAAGGCCAGCTCCGAGCAATGCCACAAAGAGGTGGACACTGGGTTATGCCACCCAGATCCCCCTTCAGTGTTGGCAGTGAGCTCAGGTACGGCCTCAGCTGCAGGAAGGATCCTGGCCCAAGGCCTCCCCCTCCTCAAAATGCCACATCCAAGGACCTGTGGATGGAAGGTGCATAGGCCTGGCTGGTTCCTCAGTGCACAGAGAGCTCTGAGGGCCCACTCGTCCAGGCTCTCCCCTGCCTGCTTCTGCTTCATTCCCTTTCTCTTTTTATCCCCCCCCCCTTTTTGTTTACCTGTTTGTTTGTTTAAGGGCAAGCAACAATTTTCTTCAAAGGATAAGATACAATATTTATTTAGAAAATTGACCTCCTCTATCATAACTCCAGGGCCCTAAGCAGGTCTTCCTTCAGGCTCACAATGAACTCTCCCTGAATGCAGAGATCATGACCCTTCTTTTCTTTCTTTCTCTTTTTTCTTTCTTTCTCTCTTTCTTTCTTTCTTTCCTTCCTTCCTCCCTTCTTTCTTTCTTTTTATCTTAATTTTGACTTTATTTATTCATTTGAGAGAGGGAGAGAGAGAGAAGGGGGAGGAGCAGGAAGCATCAATTTCCATATGTGCCTTGACCAGGCAAGCCCCAGGGTTTCGAACCAGTGACCTCAGTGTTCCAGGTCAACACTTTATCCACTGCGCCACCATAGGTCAAGCCTCTTTTTCCTTAAATTTGAATTTATTGAGGTGATATTCCTGTATTCCATTCTCTTACAGTAAACACCCTGCAGATGCCAACGTGTGCCTTTCAGGAAAGTAACCTGCACAACAAACAGTGTAGGGTGAAGGGAAGGCAGCAATGTAATGACAGATGATCGGTAAACCAATCAGGAAGGAATGTTTCACACTCACCAGCAATGAACTCATTCCAACTTCATGATCAAGACTCACTCTGCTTCCAAAAATCACCCTCCGTGGAGAAAGGCAGGGATCTGAGCCTTTCCAGGGGTAGGGGGAACAGCTCACCATGCTGCTTCCCTCAGGTCCCTAAACCGGGACACAGCCCATGAAAGATGTTATCTTGTGCTGAAGAGAGCTTGTCCTAAAGGAGCCCTGGGATGTCATAAGCACGAGCACCAGGGTAGGAGTAAATGCGATGCTACAATGATCCCAGTGAGTCAGAAAGACGTGTCCCAGGATCTTCAGTGAGGGCACTGGGGGCACCTACCCATGGGTGCTCAAAATACCTTAGAGCTGCTTCTGAAATAACAACAGAAGTTCTGAAAACCACAGGTGTGCTCATGGCTATGGTTCCAGCTCGCGGCTTGCCGGGCCCGTGTGCACGCTCCACTCCAGGAGGAGGGCCTGTTGAGTTACTGGGCCAGCAGGGTAGGAAATCGGGGCGATAACAAACAGAACTGCCTCTTCCTCTATTTTCCTCCCCAGGTCCCTGACTGAGAAGCTCCAGGTATACTTGCCTTAAGGTGTTTGAGTTGAGCTTTTAATTACACTGGCCCTCCCAAAGCAATTTTCCAGCTGCTTCCCAGGAACACCCTGTGCCTCTGGTGGAACACTCACCTAACACCCAGCTTTGAGGGGCAGATGAATTGCAATTGTTCATTTCTTCATTGGGAGGAGGCTTAGTTGCCAGGGATTTATTTGTTCACTTATTTTGACCTGCCCGGCTGTCCATGTGTGGGTTAGAGAGGGAGCGATGTCCTCTGGTTCCCCAGTGTACCGAGCACGTGTGACAAAGGTTGTCCCATAACAGTCCCTGCAGGGTGGTTTGTTCCCATGACAATGTGCAGGTGAGCATGCATTTCCCCTCTCACTTCCTCCCTAGACCTCAGGAGACCTGCAGCCCAGGATGTGGGAGGGGAAAAGCCTGAGCTGGGGCTAGGTGGTGCTCCACCTCTTAGGGGAGACCAAGGCAAGTCATCCCGCAGGATGGCCTTTGGGGACGCAGCGGGGCAGCTGCCCTGTGGCTAGGATGAGGCAGAATGGCCCCCTGGGGCAGCCCTGAGTCAGAGGGTTCTTGGGAGCTGAGCAGGACCTGAAGGAGTCTCACCAGAGGTGACTTAGAGAAAAGGGAAGCACAGAGTGGACTAGGTGAGGGCCCCCAGTGTGGTGGGTGGGTGAGCTACAGCTGCAGGTGTGGCATCCTGTGGAGCCACTGCAGGAAGAATAGGTGGCACTGGGCAGGTGGAGTGCCATGAGGGAAATGCAGGCAGGACCTCAAGTGAGGCCCTGACCATGCTAAATGTCTAAACCAGGTCCTCAGCCCTGAGGAGTCAGGGCCAGACAGGGCCACCAGAAGGCCAGCTCAGGAGAGAAAGAAGAAAAAGGAGCAGGGAGGGACTGTGAGGGGCCTTGAGGAATCACCCTGGCATGTCACCATGGCTGCAACGTGGCTCTCCGGGGAGGCCAGGCAGCTCCTCATCTATAGAACCACCTGAGATGTGGGAGGGGAAGAAGATCCCTTTCCTGCCACTGCCACCCTAGGCCTCCGCCAACTCTAGGCATGGTGCCTGTCTAGCTGACTTTTTGGCACACAAACTTTTGAGAGCCAGTGGTGACCAGAAGGAGCTCTGGGTCATGTTTAGAGCAAGTTTACCATCAGGCACTTAGTACTTTCTGTCTTGTTCCAATCTAAGCCTCATTCTCCTAGTATGTGAGTTAGGACTAATGATCAATAGCTAGCTCATACGATTGCTGTCATAATTTTAATAGTACACTGATAATGCGCTTAGCCCAAGGCCAAGCAAATGGTACATGCTCAAAGCAAATTTATTATTATTACCAGTAGCTTAATTCCAGTCCCTGCCTCACAGATGTGGAGACAATATAGGTGTGTTCTCCCCTCCCCACCCGCTCTCTGTATTTGTTTGGTACCCAGGCACTCAGGTAGAGTGACATTTGAGGTTCAAGGGTAGCCAAGGACTCCAGTTCAGAGGAGCTGGGACAGGCAGGGACAAAGAGACAAGGATGGTCCCACCACGCCTGAACCTTCCAGACTCTCAGCCACTCCAGTGGAAGAGGCATTGATGTCAAGCTCAGCCCCAAAGCCAGGTGGCCTTGAATTTCTTCGGAGAATCTTCTTCCATGACAAAGAAAATGAAAACTTCAGGGACAGCTGAGGCTGCTCTTGCCCACCCTTTCTCACACCTTCGGTCTTCCCAGCTCACCTCTGAAAAGCAGCCAAGCAAGAGAAACGTTCTGGGCCCTTCTACTGCTGCCTGGGTCTGCTCAGACCTACAGGGAAGGTGTGACCCCATTCCACTCATCCGTCCATGTAGGAGGTGGGTGGCTCACCAGCCTCCAACAGCCCCCACTTCTTCCCTTCCAACCCAAGACCCCACCCCAGCCCCCTCTTACCAAGATGCACCTCCCCCATAGTCCCCCCCACCTTCCCTCTGTGGCTGCCCTGGCTGCCCAGGGAATTAACAGGGGGCATCTTAAGTCTTCCCTTGCTTCATGGCCCTCCTACACCCATTCGGGGTACAAGGGCAGATTTTGTTGCCTTCATTATAGACCATAGCACAAAAACATAAAATAAAATGAATGTTTTCTCAGTGAAAATCCATTAGATGAGTTACTGTTGTAATTTAATAATGGGATGGGAAACTAAAGCAAATTACCAAAGTATATTATTAAAGTAAATCCAGTTTAAAGTCCTTTATTGCTTGGTGTTTCTCAGATCTCAGTCTCTCTCCACCACACCCCCTTCCCTTTTTCTGAGTGTGGAAGGGGATGGGGACTATGGGTTCCTTTGAAGCTATGGGTACCTGGTAGCAATCAAGACTCCCTTGATCCTTCCGAGGGAGGACGGCGCACCTGGCAGTGGCTGAGGCCCCAGGCTGGCTTCCCAGAGGCCTGTGACAGCACAGGCTGAGGTCAAATCCCAGGACCCACCTCTGTTGGATCCTCAGGGGTAGCGGTTGAACAGAGGAGGGGTGGTAAAGAAGAAAGGTGTGTATCCCCTACAAATACCGTTTGTGAAGGACAGATGTCACTGACCCCTGGACCTCAGATTTGCTAATGATCATCAATTTCAAGATGGTATTGTGGTGAAGGGGCAGCAGGAAGCCAAGACTCAGAGAGGTACAATATTCTTTCAGGGCCACACAGTGACAAGGGCAAAGATTCCTACCTGCTGGGTATAAAAGCCATTTTCAAAGGCAGAAAGAGGAGAGGAAAAATGCTTGTTTCTAGGGCTGTTTTTAACTTCCTGGAACTCAGTGTCAGAGGTATGGGGGGCCCAGGGTAGGCATAGTCAAACCAAGCCTGTGGTCTCACATACACAACATTCTGTTCCCCCTTTCCACTTTCTAAACTTGGGAATGATACAGGCTTTAGACCCTCTGGGATTAATCTCCATCAGAAGGCCAGAGACAGGTCCTGGCCCCCAGGATGCCCCCAGACCCTCTACTTGGCCTGACCTGCCATGAGGAGGGGGGCTCACAGGCTAGCCAACCCAACACAGGAAGGAGCTGGCTGAGTCTGTGGTCACCTGAAGGATCAAGATGAAAGAATTTCTGTAGTGTATTTTAACCCAGGATGATGTGTTTCCCCCTTTCTAGGCACTGGGGACCTCTGTTTAACTGACAGCCACAGAAAACCAGGTGGCCCGAAAGAGATTAAGCCACAAGGGTCACTTTGTTAGTACAGTGAGCTCTTGGCTAAAAGGAGAAAATGACCCTCAAGAAAAGGAAGGGCCCTGGCCGGTTGGCTCAGCGGTAGAGCGTCGGCCTAGTGTGCGGAGGACCCGGGTTCGATTCCCGGCCAGGGCACACAGGAGAAGCGCCCATTTGCTTCTCCACCCCCTCCGCCGCGCTTTCCTCTCTGTCTCTCTCTTCCCCTCCCGCAGCCAAGGCTCCATTGGAGCAAAGATGGTCCGGGCGCTGGGGATGGCTCCTTGGCCTCTGCCCCAGGCGCTAGAGTGGCTCTGGTCTCAACAGAGCAACGCCCTGGAGGGGCAGAGCATCGCCCCCTGGTGGGCGTGCCGGGTGGATCCCGGTTGGGCGCATGCGGGAGTCTGTCTGACTGTCTCTCCCTGTTTCCAGCTTCAGAAAAATGGAAAAAAAAAAAAAAAAAAGAAAGAAAAGGAAGAACTCTACTGCCCACTGGCAGGTTTTCCGGAGAATCCTGGACCTCAAGAAAGCCAATCCTGCCCACAGCAGCCCTGGCCAGGGGCCCTGTCCTCCTCTAGCTGGCCCTCCTCTTCCTCTCCAAAAGAGAGGACCTGAAGGTGAACTCCTCCCAGATCTCCACCCCTCACAGGAGGATGATAAAGAGGTGTGGGTTCCACAGACTGCATGTCCTATGCAAATGAGATGCAAAGTGGATGCAAATCTGAGCTGCTCTCTGAATTTCCACTTGTCATCTGGTAGCTGAGCTGCTGAGCCCTCCAGGCACTCTGCAGGCCACTGTCTCCTTCCAGCTTCCTGTCTATCAAGGACAGGGAGCTCTGGCGATGGGGTAGGTGAACAGCGCTTCATAGGTGACAGGGGGCTGCCCACCCACCTAAAGCCTGACCAACCCTCCGAATGCCACTTTTCCTGGGGCTCAGGTCACTGACGTTTTCTTCTCCATCAGCCATCCTTTACAGTTCCGGGGCTGTGCCCAAAGATATGTATCCCCCAAGTCCCAGGGAATGCCAGTGCAGTGAGTCCAAAATGCAAATGCAAATGCCCCAGTGCTTCCCTCTAGCTGCATGGGGTGGGAGGGGGGGGGTTGGGGTTGGTGGTGAGCATGATGCAGTGCTGAGGGTGAGTTCTCCACCTGGATTTCCAAGATTGGAGAAGTCAGGGCTGTTTCCAGTACCAGGAGAGTCGAATAGGGGAGGCCTCTGCTCCTCAGGGACTGTGCCTCAAAGCCACCCTCCAGTGCTGCCCAGGCAGCGCATGCAGCCCACATTTGGCACTTGGAACCTGCTTAGAAAGAGCTTCTTGTAGCATCCAAGAGCTGCAGGGCTCTGTCCTAGAGAAGGAACCAAGACCCCATGACCACATTCATGGACAGAGAGAAAGGAGGCAAAGAGGCCCAGAGAAAAGAGGGGCTGGCCTTAGGGCAGCTGTTTTATAGGGTTGGGAAGATGAGGCCACAAGGGAGAGATGCTGGAGGCCAAGGACCAGCTGCCTGTGGAAGGAAACATAACGTTTACAGGGGAAGGGCCCAAGGACGAACACTTTTCCCCCAACCTGACAACACTGTCGTAAGTGTAGCAGCTGTGTCACTGTCCTGATGAGGGTCAGAGACTTCTCTGAGAGGTGTGGCCCTCAGCAGTCCAGTTCAGCTCTGGCTCCCAAACTTGGTCAAAGATTCTAACTTTTCTCTTACTCCTCTCCTGCCCCAATGCTTCCCTGAGAAAAGCAAAGGGGACAGAGAGGAAGGTTGGAATAAACAGGCCCAGGGTTTCCTCTTTCTAGCTGCAGCTCTCCTTGCACACTATGGTAGCGGGCTAGAACATGGGGCTGGGAGCTGCTGCTAAGGAAGCCCTGGCTGGCACCCTCTTGTTTTGTGCAGCCTGGACTAATTCCTGCCCTTCTGCAAAGGCTCCAGATGAAGAGGAACCTGTTTCAGAAATTGCCCTCCAGGTAGTGGATGGGGACGCTCTTTAGACCCACAAAGTTATGTTCCAGAGTGAGATGTGCTTATCTGAGTGTGAACAGGCACAGAGCTCCTGCTACATACTGGGTGCTGTGCTAACCCCAGGGGTCAGGGATGGCACAGCAGGACGTTATGCTGCACCTTGTTCCCTTCCCAGCAATGCCTATACTTGCTCTGTGCCAGCTGTGGTCAACTTCCAAACACAGGAGGTTTCCCATTACTCCAAGGTAAGGCTTGCCATCCAAGGTGAAAGGGAACCAGGACCACATAGCCCTGGGTGAGAACAGGATAATTCATCAAAGTGACCAGGAAAGCCAGAATCCTGATGCCCAAAGGTGCCCTCCTATCCCTGAGAAGGTGCTGGCATCTCCACCCAACATTAGGCAGACCCTCTGGGTAACACTGGCTGCAACAGACATAAGTGTACTTTTTAAATCTAATGACTACAGACATCGGAATGAGGGTTGATCCAGAGGCCACAAATATCTCTATAGAAACAAAACATACAAACAAGAGTCTGATCTGCTTAAGACCCCAGGACAGCAGACATCCCGGAGGCTGCTTCCCTCCTGGGGGCCTCCACTTGGTCTGGCGCTGCTGCCGTCTGCCTGGGTCAGCAGCTGCAAGCCGGCCCACTGAGTGTACAGCCCAAGATGTGTGTCCTTGGCTTCCCACAAGGGGTTTTCCAGCCCTGTCCAGCCCTGGACTATATGAAGCAGACAAAGATTCAACAAAAGAAGTCTGCACCGTACCTCTCACTGCCCCAAGTGCACACCTGGGTAGCTCCTGGCTATCCTGACAACCATATATGTGGGTTCAGAAAACGCCACAGTTGCCACCATTACAAAGAAGTGGGTACAGGAGCCTGCCCAGGGGAGCACGTACCTGTTAAGGCGTGGGCATAAGGTCCTTTGGTTAGCTGTGTTAACTTGAACTTGTTCCTTAACCTCTATGAATTTCTGTTTCATCATCTGTGAGATAAGAAAAAAAAAATTGTACCTTGCCTTTTTGTGACATAGATTACATTATTATTCATGTATCTATTACATTATTATTTATTACTGTGAACTTTCTATGGACCAAGCATTTAGTTAGATACTCTCATATTTATTCATTTGATGAAGAGAGGGAGGTACTAACTCTGTATATGAAGAAGCTCAGTAAGGGTTGAGGTGGTCAAATTGCTTTCAGACTCAGGCATTCTGGCTACAGGCCCTGGCCTCAATCACTGTCTCTTGGGTCCATCCTTGCTGTTCAGCACCTGGCACAGACGCAGGTACCTAAACGGCTCTCCATAAATAGTGGCCATTCCCACCCCAACCTTTCCTATGGTAGCGTTGTCTGTTCTTTTTTTTGTTTTTTATATTTTATTATTCATTTTAGAGAGAGGAGAGAGAGACAGGGGGAGAGAGAGAGAAGGGGGTAGTAGCAGGAAGCATCAACTCCCATATGTGCCATGACCAGGCAAACCCAGGGTTTTGAATCTGCGACCTCAGCATTCCAGGTTGATGCTCTATCCACTGTGCTACCATGGGTCAGGCAGCATTGCCTATTGTTTAAAATTAACCAACCTATATACCCACACAGGTGTTCTGCATGGCCTCATTCGTGTCTTATGGCTACAAGACAAATTACTCCAAAACTTATGAGCTTAAAACAACACACAGTTATTATCTCACAGTTTCTGTGGGTCAGGAGTCCTAGGACAGCTGTCTGGGTCCTCAAAGAGCTACCAACAAGGACAGGCTGTGATCTCATCTGAGGTTGGACTGGGGAAGGACCCACTTCCAAACTCACGTGGTGGTTGGCAGAATTCAGTGCTTGGAGGTTACAACTTGGGGAATGGCCCCTCCTGAGGCAACTCATAGCAGGGCCACTAGCTTCATCAAAACCTGCAGGGGACAGAGAGTCTCCTTGCTAGGTGACATTACAAGGTTATGAAACATAATCACATGCATCCTGTTAGTCACAGGTCCCGCCTACCCTGAAGGGAAGGGGGCCACCCAGGCAGGACATGAACACCAGGAGGAGGGGAATCATGCTCCTGAGAATCTGTCCTCCACATTGGACATGACAGCCATGGGTAGCCATTCCTCAGTTCACGGATGCAGGGGTGAGGCACGGGGAGATAGAAGATTCCCCCGAGGACAGCGTAGCCTTGTGTGTTTACAGTAACCTGTGATGTTGCTCAGCTGTGCAGACACCCCCAATAAATAAAGGTGGTGTCTGTTACAGAGTCAGCTGGCTGTCCTGTGTGGAAAGAGGCCATGTCTACAGAAAAGGCTCAGCTGAATGGGGCAAGTAGGAAGTTGAATTCCCCCCTCCCTGGGGCCTAGACACCCCTTCCAAGCCACAGCAGCCCTTAGCTGTTCAAGAATAAAGAAAAGGCTTTTGTTATGAGAACCCTCTTTAATGGAAAGGAAATGCAGTCTTGTCAAAAGCCCAGGGTGGTAACCCATCCTTAACACAATATAGGCAGGGTGACAATTTCTAATAAAGACTTTTATGATAGAAATGTAATTGTAAAATAAAAATGATTAAAAAATTGGTTTCAATCTTCGCAATCCAAGAGTTCATTTGTTTCCTCATTCATGCACTAAATAAGCCCCTAATTAATCTTGAACCTTGGAGAAAGGAGGCTAGATTGTCATTTTCTTCATAAGGATGCTCTTCACATTTTGGAAAGTTTGAAGAGGCTCTTAAGTGTTTTCCATTAGTGGTATTTTATCAGCATTTCAGGGTGGCTTCATTAGGCTGCTAATTGCATTACCATATTTTTAAGCCTCCTGGGTGCGGGTCAGATTCCTTCTCCAAAGTCTTCCAGTATTGTGCTTCTTTGACATATCAGAGATGTGGTGCTCGCTCTGCTTCCCAGAGGGAAGGAAGGTGAGCAGTGGGCTGCTGCAAGCTCCTCACAGCTGGCAGCTGGTGATCACAGAGGAGAAGGGCCACCTCTCACCAGCGGGTGCCAAGCTGCTTTTTCTTCTCGCAGAAAAGTTAGCATGAAGAAGCATTGTTCCTAGGGAGGAAGAGAAACACCTCCAATATTCCAGCCAAGAAAAGAAAAACAAAAGAAGTGTGTGTATGTACATGTGTATGCATGTGTAGATGTGTGTGCATGTGTGTGTGAGTATGTGTGTGTGTGTGTGTGTGTGAGAGAGAGAGAGAGAGAGAGAGAGAGAGAGAGAGAGAGACATCCCTGAACCAGAAGGAGCTCCACACATCAGAAGAACAGAAAGCGCTGTGGGCTCAGACAGCAGGGTTGTTGAGAGATACCAGACCAGTGTACAGGCTCCAGAAGTGGGGGCTCCATCAAGATACCCCAGCAGAAACTGTACCTGGGAATGACCACTCCCCTCCCAGCCAGCGGGCCTCCCAGGAGAGCCATGTTCCCTAGCCCAGGATGGCCTTCTAGTCAGCAGACTTGCATGCTGACCCCTGGAATGGCTGGGGCACAGAGAAGCCACCCACATGCCCAAACCCCAATCCACATCCCATCACCTAATTTTAAACATGACACACCCCCAAATGGTTCTCTCTTCTGCCAGGACACCCGTTCTCATTCTGATTTTCCTTTTAGCTACTATCACTGGAAACTCAGTCCAAGAGAAAGTGCATCAAAGCAACAGCTAGGAACCATTTTCCATGTCAGACCATTCTCTCTCTCTCTCTCTCTCTTTCTTTCTCTCTCTCTTTCACACACACACAGGAGTCAGACACTTAAAAAAAATCACAGCAATTCTAAGATTCAAAATGACACATCTATTTCCACACCTGGGCACATCAGCCTTCCCATTCCTTCCCAAAAACATGATACTAATCCACAAACAAAATGCAGTGATAAGGTCTCCATGCAGCACGCACACATACACACAGGTATCTGTCTCAGCTAATGACATCAGCATGTATTGTCTCTGAGGTGTAGATTTTTGATCAGCTTAGCACAAAGGAATTCCAGGCCCAGTGACTGACCCAAGTAACATATGATTTCGCAGGGGGACATGTGATATCAGCAACAGTCCCGCCCTCTGAAGGCACTTTATTTCTCCCTACAGGACACATGTTGCCTTTGTCTTAACCTCACACCTGGGGGCAGGGACTGTGTCCGATGTCTCAGTTTCCCCCTTAAATCCAGCCCACTGTTTCTCATACAGCAGGCGCTCAATCAACAACTGCTGAGTGAATGTCCTCCAAATGCCTAGATTGAGAGAGAGCGAGGCACCTGAGTTCCTGGGTTTCTCCCTCCTTACTTCCAACCCTCTGCCCTGTGGCAGCCTCACCTGTAGATGAAACACCCACCTCAGATGTCACCTGGATACCACCATGTGGCAAAATTCCAAAACAGAGAAGTAAAGGATGAACTTGGATGTCCAACTTAATCCCTGAGTACAATTTTTAAAGCATGTGTCACCCACTGTCACTGTTATTTTATAAAAGGAAGGACTAACACCAAAAGATAGAGAGGATATAATCACAGAACAGAGAGCACCTGGCTCTATGAAAAACACTCACTCCATCCATGTTTCCAAACCTGAATCAGACGATGGATCAGGGTCCAGGAGCACATCCCCCTGGCCTAGGTGGAAGTGGGGTGGTGGGCAAAGGGCCAGGCCAGGAAGGCAGGAGGGATGGGGAGAGGAGGA
This sequence comes from Saccopteryx bilineata, assembly GCF_036850765.1. Lineage (NCBI taxonomy): Eukaryota > Metazoa > Chordata > Mammalia > Chiroptera > Emballonuridae > Saccopteryx > Saccopteryx bilineata. Next base: position 124,710,395 of record NC_089495.1, read on the forward strand.
GGTCACGATCAGAGCCAAAGGTACAGAGGCTGAGACCTCGGGAAAGGATGCTGGGGGTCCTGACCTGGAAGGCCACTGAGAAGATGGCTGAACCCAAGAGCAGGGAACCAGACACCCTTGGGATAGGGTTTCATCAAAGAGCTGAATGAGAAACTGGAAGTCTGAAAAATTTCCCTAGACATTTCGATTCTTTCAGTTTTTCGGTTAAAGAACCAGAGACAGCCTGACCCATGACCAGGCAGTGGCGCAGTGGACAGAGCGTCGGACTGGGATGTGGAGGACCCAGGTTCGAGACCTTGAGGTCGCCAGCTTGAGCGCGGGCTCATCTGGTTTGAGCAAAAGCTCACCAGCTTGGACCCAGGGTCGCTGGCTTGAGCAAGGGGTTACTCGGTCTGCTGAAGGCCCGCGGTCAAGGCACAAGAAAACAATCAATGAACAACTAAGGTGTTACAATGAAAAACTAATGATTGATGCTTCTCTCTCTGTTCCTGTCTGTCTGTCCCTGTCTATCCCTCTCTCTGATTCTCTGTCTATGTAAAAAAAAAAAAAAAAAAAAAAGAACCAGAGACAAATGGTGTTCAAGGCTTGCTTCCGGTCAAACCTCTCTTCTCATTTTATACCGACACGGTCTTTGTTTCCATGAGCTTTTCCTGTGAAGCCAGAGCCAGAGCAAACAGAAGACCCCATTTGCTCAGCCACCTCTCATCTCCTCCCCCACAACCACACTGTGTGGCAACATCAACTGAAGGAGCCTAGGCAGCCACCCCAGCCCCACCTTCCTCACCCACCTGCCATCACTGTCTATTATCCACTCGCCCCGCCCCACCTCCTATCACAGTCCATCCAGAACACAGCCCCTGGATGCTTTCTGTGTACCAGGCATACACACAGTTCTCATCCACTGAACGTCCCCAGCCTGTGGCTCTTTCATTACCAGATAAGATGGGAGGAGAAAGGACTTTGCTCTCACCTTGTCCCTCCTGCCCTGCTTCTTCCATTTGGGTCTCAGAGCGTTGTCACCTAAGGAAGACACAGAGTGCAGGGTCTCTCAGCTCTGGCTGCACATTCAAACCCCCGCGGGGCCCTGACTGCACACATCAGAGATGGGCCTGGGCTTCCCTCCAGGTCCCAGGGGGTTCTGCCACGCATCTCAGTGAGAACCTCAGCACTAAAGGCCACTTAGTGGGACTGTATCAAGGAAATACCTGTCAAGCTTTGTCTTCGGGACAGAATGAGGAATGAACTCTGGGCTCTCAATAGCTCAGAGCAGGGCAAGATGACACTGGGGAGAGGAGGCCTCCAGTTGAGAAGTCACCCACCCACTGAGGGAAGTATGGAAGAGACAGAGGAAACCTGCCCTTCCTTCACGTGCGTGTCTGATTCCCAGGCCCTTCCCTGCCTCCCTGGGTGGTTCATGCCTAGGAGCTGTCTGCAGAGGCCACGGGGGACTGCTCCTAGCAGTGCCTCCTCCATGCTGTTCTTCAGGATTTAATGGGACATTGGGTGTAAAGTGTGTGGCACATGTGGGAGCTTTGAGGTCATCCTCCTCCTGCTCTGCCCTTCTGATCATCTCGGCTACTCTTTCTCTGTCCCCCACTGTGGACACGTTTGCTCCCCCGACCCCAGCATGCCAGATCCAAGAGCCATGTCCCCAGCCTGTTGCTGAAGTCCCCCAGCACCCAGCATGAAGGAGTGCTGCCCAGAGGTGCTCAGCAAACATTTGTGGAATGATGGCTTAAATACTTGCACACAAGTACACACTAAGCTGTGAACAGCACCTCCACCCACCAACATACTGCAGCCGAAACCTGGCCACAGGGCCCCCACACTCCCCTCACCCCGTCCTGCTCTCCCTCTCTATGCCAGCCACACTATCCTCCCACCCAGTACCCTGCACCTCCTCCCACTCTCCAAAATGGGCTGCAAAGCCATGACACACAGGTTCCTCTTGACCTGTTGAAGGTGTGCACAAGCCATCATTCACTAATGACTGCATTTTTCCTGAATGATTTGCTTTTCAGAATACAAATTCGAACTGAGTCAAGGTTATCATCCCTCTACGAAAGACAACCTCACTCAGGTGCTTCCTATACAGCACACTGCTCTGGGACTTTGAAAGGAAAGGGACACGACACCTGACAGATGGTGTCTGGTTCATGCAAAGATGGGATCTTTCCATGTGTGCCTCGTTTATTCATCTGTAAAATGGAAGAATAACAGTATCTCCCTGATAGGGTTGGTATATTAAATGCATTGCTACATATAAAACTTGGAGCACAGCTTGGTTCATTGTGTTAGCTATCACCATCACCATCATTATCATAATCATCATTTCCACTAAAAGGGGGGCTGAAAACTGGAATTTGCACTGTAATCAGGGTTATTGTCAAGTCACACATATGGCCACTCCTCTCCCCTCATAAAAACCTCTCTATGGCCCCCCGAGTTCCCTCAGGCAAAGTCCTTTGAGATCTGGTCCCGGCTGACCTTGCCAACCTATTTTGCACCTTGCACCCCCACTCTCCCAGTCATACCAACCAACTTCATCTGAGAGGATGGTGACCGGTCAGCTCCAAAGAGAGCTAGTTCCTAAGTTTGTCCAAAACAGGGGGATGAGTTTTCACAGAATCTGAACTGAATCTGGCTTGGGCAGGGTCCTGTGGTGTAAAGGCAAAACGCAAATGATAAATTCTGAAATCAACAGCAGCCTGGATCACTGCTCAGGGGCAGGGAGCTCTTCTTTCCGAAGCCAATGCTGCCCGATGAAGTCTGCAGCACTTCCTCAACTGCCACGTGTGTGCTATTGCAGGTACTCACATCCTCTGACATTAGTTTTTAGAGGATAAGGTAGCAATGTTAGCTCTGCTCAGAATTATCAGCCTGCAGTTCCAGCTACCTGTACTTGGTATTTACCACAGAAGTAGAAAACCTTCTAAGACATGTGAAATAGATCTGATGGGGGGAGAGGAAAGACAGATAATATAGAGAGAAAGAAAGCCATCATAAGAGCTGAGGAGTAAAATGTGATCCTAATTAAGCACAGGGGAGGAGTTAATGCACTAAGGTTAAAATATGCACAGTTCTTTTTATTTTCTTTTTGCAAATTGTGTTCTCATGTGTTTAATGATGACGGATGTGATAGATTCTGGGCTTTCAGAGCAAGAAAAGTCATCAGGGTTTCATTTGTTATGTTTATGCCAATAGAAATAAATCTCAGCCGTCACAGAGAAGGTTGCTCACACTCGGATGGTGTCTGGGGAATCCGTCTGGTCACATCCCTGGCAGGCAAGCTGAACAGATGTGGAGTCGGATACACTTTGGCCTTATTGATCATAGCACTTCTTCATTACTTCTGTGGGGCCACAGATCAATAGAGCAGCCCAATGAAACAGAACCAATTTTTTCTTAGAAAATCAATTAAACAGCAATTTTATTGTTTTTTACAGAATGGAGTTTGCATGGCCATTGTCTTGGATGTGCAGTTTTAATATTTTTAAAGGGGTTTCTTTTCTAAGGTCTGCCTTCTAATGACCTGGGGGCAAAGCCCCATTTACAAGGTTGTATCTGAAATAAGAAGAAGGAAGTCTCCAGGAAAACAGAGCCCCCAACTTGGCCCTGCAACCCTGGCTGGATAGTCTGCCTTTACTAGAAAGCACCAGCACTGGCCTGATCCCCGCACATCATCATGTGGGCAAAATCTGTCTTGTGTTTTGTCTCAGGCTACAAATGTGGAACTGAAACTTCTTGAAAAGCTCAGATTGATGTCTGAATGTCACCATTCTGAAAGCAGAAGGAAGCCCGACAGGCACAAGGTAAAAGATGGCCAAGCTGCGGCTACCCTGATTGGCCACGGCACTGCTTTCTCCTCTGAGGACACAGATGCTGCTGGAGGCTCTCAGGGACATGGGGTTCAGGCAGCAGAATAATGACAGGAGGAAGTAGCCAAAGCCTGGATCTTCAGCCAACTGGCCGCACACATGTGGGCTTTTTCAGTTCACAGATATTCAAGCACTTTCTCATCGCGCCAGAGGAAGCGGGTGGGGGTTGGACAGTATGCTGACTTGTAGACACGCTGCACCTCCCCAAATCCTGGTCCTGAGCAGGCAGGAGCTGACACAACTCCTGTTGCCTTTTCTTCAGTTTTCTTGCCACTATCTTTCAGTCTGGCACGCTCTCGAATGACATCCCTAAAGGAAAAAGTCTCCTTCCACTGATAGAATCGGGAGAACCACTCACATTGACATGGTGATGTGGTGTGGAGCCCAGCAGGACAGCCAAGCTGAAAGTACTCCAGCACTACAGAACAGAAGGAATTATATGTTCCTGGCAGGATGTAATAAATAACAAAACTGTAATTCCATAGGGGAGCCAGGTGATGACATTTCAAAACCTCCCTTAGCTTTGTTCTGGTGGTTCATGTCATCAGAACACCAGGCTGAAATCTCTGCATGAATTTATGTCCATTTTGGAGTGTCAGTTGTTTAAGCCTTGTTCCCTTGCCTCTGTCTCTCGTCTTGGGCTTATCTTATCTTTTGGTAACTCAGGCGTTCCATCTGGGCCTCGGCCTCTTGCACACTCTACCCTGGGGCAGGTGGCACTGAACTGAGACCTGGAGTGTTCAGATAACTCAAGGAGCATAAAGCTTCAGCTTTGGCTCAGTCTTTGTGAATTCTGCCAGTTTCTGTCTCTCTCTTTTTCCTTCTTTCCTCTGAGTTTGAAAGATTCTGAATTGAATCAGGAAAGCTAGGGTGCAGTGTAAAGCCTGACCCCTTTCTGTAGGACCAAAAACTTGAAAGCAGCAGACTGACGGCCTGGAGACCAACAGCCGCCTAAACATGGAGACGCCCTTTCCTTCAGTATGGACAGAGGGGCAGGTGGGGGCCAGGGGGTACCACAGCACCCTGCCTTGTTCAGGGAAGAAGGGGCATTGGGAACAATGCAAAGTATGAGGGCCAAATTGAGAGGTTTTTTAGACTCGGTAATTTGGGGGAAATTATTTCTTCTAAGACCATGTCTTTGGCCTGTTAGATTTCATGATATATAATACAGGTCTCAGCAAAACAGCGCGTGATTCATCAAAGGACCCACTTTGAACCTTTCACATTTAACTATTCGGAAATTCAACTTGGATCCACAGTAGACAATTCCAAGACCGGGAGAAAACAGTAAAGGAAAAAAACACAGCATTGCCATAATAAACAATGTGGAAAGCAGAAAATCAGTGTACGTTGTCTGTTGGGACATTTTTTTACTTGGAGACCCATCACTCCAAATTCCTATCTCTCAGAGACGGACTGATAGGACATTACCTCATCTAATAAGTGTTCACTGCGGCCCGCCGCATGCCAGGCACTCCTCTAGGGGGAGTGGCTAATGAACATGAAGAAAGCCTGTCCCTAAGGAGCACACAGTCTGTGACCAAGACAGGAAATAGACAAACACACATAGATGTGATGCCAACTCCATCAGCACAGGGATTGTCTGTGTATTCACTGCTGAATCTAGAAGACAGCTGGCACAGATGACCCTCAGTAAGTTCTGGACTGCAGTGTCTGTGTGTGTTTGTGTATGTCAGATGGTAATGAGTGATGTATGTGCCATGAAGAACACTTTCTAAGAATAAAACATAAAGGTCCTACAGGGGTCAAGCTTACATATCCTTGACCCCAGAGCAGGACCAGATTTATAGCCCGACTGACCTTCGCACACCATTCAATCAAGCCCACAGACCGTACACATATAAACACACACACATACCCCTGACTTCCATCAAAACACAGCCTCCCCTCATCTACGACAAAACCGTTCTCTGCAGGCAATTTCTGAGTGTGAGGCCTCATACCTCATCTCACATTCAGAGTGGGTGACTTTTTAAGGCTCAGCCCATATAGCAAAATGATTTTTGGTAATTCCGGTTGGCTGAATGATGGCCCCCAAAAATATCTTCATCCCTAGAAACTGTGACTATTACCATAGATGGCAAAGGGGACTTTGCAAATGAGATGACCTAAGGATTTTGAAATGGGTAGGTGATCCTGGGTCACCCAGATGGGTTCTTACAAGAGCGAGGAAGAGGGAGATTGGAGACTGGAGAAAAGGCTATGTAAGGACAAAAGTGAAATACTTCTAAGGCAGAGGAAGGGGCTACAAGCCAAGCACTGCGAGTGGCCTCTAGGACCCTCCTCACCTGGAGCCTCTGGAGTGAGCTCAGCCCAGCCAGCACCTTGATTTTGGCCAGGTGACACCCATTTCACACTTCTGGATTCCAGAATTGTAAGATAATCAGTTTATGTTGTAGTAAAGTCACCAAGTTTGTGGCAGTTTGTTATACCAGCTACAGAAAACTCATTCCGTAATAACACGCGTAACTGTCATTCTTTTCTTGGTTTTAAAAAGAACACATTGTCATCTTAAAATGATAATTCTAATTCAGTAAGCCATTACACATAGAAACTAAAACTGGCACTCACTAGCCATAAATGCATCTTGTCACATCTCCTGCTGTTTCACTGTTTTTAATTTTAAGCATAAATAAAAACTGCAGGCATCACACAGAAGGACTGAGTTGAAGGAAGTCAAGTTTTGTGTCTTTGCTGCCATCCCCGTGCTCTGTCATTGTCTATTTCTAATCTGCCATTTAAATACAGAGAAGTGCAATTCCTCAGGGGTTAGACGCACAACACTGCACCAGAATTGATCTTGAAAGGTTCCAAACCCTCAAGAACGTCCTTCCCAAAAGAACAGAGTGCCACACCGCGTGCTGGGAGCCAAGTGCACAACCCGGGTTTTCCAAATTGGCTCACGAAGAATGCACTGTGTATCACAGGTGGAATAAACACACACACTGATTTGAAGCTTACATATATGTATATCAGAACCCAACAGTAACAACAATTGTTTAAACCAACAGAAATATACTCTAGGGATGCTGTCGGGAGCTGAGGGTACATGATGTTATAATAAGATACAGACCAAGTTGTGCTGGTTTTACTGCTGTTTTTAAATTTCCTACAGATCCTGAGTGTCCTCATTGCAGGGACACAGAACAGATAGCTCGCCCGCCTGCCTGCCCTTGGTCTGACACTATCTGTCACAATCCAGGTAAAAAGGGTGTTGAATGGTACACCCAGGTTAGTGCCCGGTCTCAGAGAGAGAGCTGGAAGGCAGAGGAGCAGGGGGCACAGGGCATTCCACAAAAGGCCCCAGGCCCTTACTGAGTACCAAGAGAAAGGTGGCCTCCCTCTGTGCTAAGGTGTGTGGCTGGCAGAGGATTTGTGGGAAAGGCCTAGAAGAAACTGACAGATACCAAGTGCAGCCTTACCTGTGATTTAGGACATTCCTTCCCTGGGGCACACCAACCCCACTGAGCCCGGCCCACAGGGAGTCCTGCCCAGCCCTCCCCAGCACTGAAAATCCCCCTACAAGGACCTTACCCCTGATTGATATCCTCAGCCAGGATCTCAACCACTGGGCTAGCAACCAACCAGAGACTATTTCCCTGGCCAGGTGAGAGCCCCAGAGTGGCCAGCCTTGAAAATTATGGGGATCTGAAAGTCTCCGGGCATGTGGCAGTGCCCTGGAGGCCAGTGAAGGTATGAGGTCATCAGGAAGCAAGAAGTATCAGGAAGAGGAAAATGGGCCTGGATCTCAGACCAACCAAGCCATCCGCCCCATCACCACTTCCAGGCAAGGTAGTAGCCAGTCACTGGTCACCACCACCCACCCCTTCTTTCCTGAGAAAGGACCCTGGACTACAGATGGCCTCCTGGTGACCTGTGGACTTTGCAGTCAACAGATCTAGACTCAGAACACTGGGCCTGCAACGACACAGGGAGGGCACCTGGCACAGGGTGGGCAGTGGACCATCCCCTCACCTCCGTCCTCTGTGCTCTCTCAGAAACATCCATCCTTTTGAAAACATCTCCTGGCCAGGCACAGTGCCATTTGCTCAACCCCCGCCTCCCCCATCCAGGAGGTGTCCTGTCACCTCTCACAGGCAGCTTTGACGATGATACAGGAGCTTTTTGGAGACAAGCGGACCATTTTCAGCAGTGTCATTGAGGAAGGTGTTCAAGGGCTATAGGGCACCCTACAAGGTGTCCCTGGGGCAGGCAGCCTGTTTTGAGTTGGGCCAGAGTGGAACCAGGAGAGGAGAGGATAGAGGTGAACAGGGGTGGTAAGCACAGAGGGAGGCAGTTCCCACCCATCAGTATGCAAATCACTAGTGCTGAGATAAATGATCCGGAAGGCAGGCAGGCAGGGTTCCCAGCGGGAGCCATTTGTCATTCCTACTGCAGATGAGTGAGCAGCACCTCCAACCCCCCAGAGTTTCACCATTCCTCCCTCCCACTCAGGTATCTCAGCTCAGGCCCAGGTATGGAGGCATCTACCCAACCCCCGCCTCCTGTATCTGGACAGGGGCAGGGCACGCTTCACAAGGCCTTGCACTTGGGTTACCCAGCACCAGGCATGAGAAATACACTCTTTGGAGGCCTGGGAAGAGGGCCCTTTGTCTCTTAGGAGGACAATGTGAAACCAAAAACCTTCCTTTTAGTGATCAGCTCTTGGCTAATTGACAAGTGTATGCCCTATGCCGGAGCTGCTCAGGTTTTCTGAGATATCAGCAGAGCCCAACAATACATGGGGTTCAATCTGGCACTGGGTAGAAGAAGTGTGGGGCTGGGTTGTGCTCTAGCAAGAGTTTGAGTAATGCTTGGGTTCTGTGGCCCCGTTCATAAACGGGTGGTGTAAGGTATTTTTCCCCACCGAGAAGGAAGGAAGAGGCCAGAGCCACCAAGTGTGGAATAACAAAAGGCTTTATTGAGTACAGAGTGGGCATCCCACCCGGCGAGGTTCCCTGGCCCCGAGGAAAGATGGAGGCCACGGATTAAACCACGTGGGAGATATTTAAAGGGTCCCTCTAGGGAAGTCAGGCTAATATGACGTGAAATCCCACTGGCTGGCAGATGGTTGCTTTTTTCCAAAGGGCTCCTGTGAAGCCTCTTTGAACGTGCTTGGTTGTGGACGGTCCTAGCCAAAGTTCGCGGGTCTGAGTTCCCCACGTGACCATCCCCCATTATCCACCAACCTTACATTTTGACCTTCTGTGTTAAATAGAAAAAGGGGCACCGTTTATTCATCTGGCTACTTCCTGCTGATTAGGGGCACTGTGGGGAGGGGGAGATCGGAAGGTGGTGGCTTTGAGGGGTGTCAGGAGGAACATCTGTGTGGCCGTGAGTTGAGAAACTTTGCTGATGCGGTCCTGTAAGGATTTTTTAAAAAGGAGTAATAGGGGAATCTGCAGGGTCTGGCCTTTTGGTGAGCTGGAGATGGATGGAGTCCAGTGGTTCCAACTGCCAGTGGTCCTGTAAGGAGGCAAGCTTGAGGCAAAACTGCATGTCAGGAGTGGTGTAAAAAGGGGAAAGGAAGGGGTCCCATCCATTCCCATAACCAAGACCTGTGAGGGAACTAGAGGTCCAGAGTGTGATGGCAAAACAGAGAAGGTAGCCCCCGTGTCCACAAGAAATGAGATGGACTTACCCACTAGTTGCAGCATACCCTGGGTTCTCCGAGTCCAGGCCGTGTCCTAGGAGTTTGAGCGATGCACCCATCTGGCTGAATTGGCCTCCCATTCGGGCAGTTTGTCCTCCACGTAGAGGCGCCGAGGAAAAACCTGCTGCCCAAAGGGGCAATCACTCTGCCAGTGACCAGGCTGCTTGCAGTCAGGGCAGGGCTCAGTGGGCAGCCGCCAGCAGGGGCCCTGCTGGGACCAGTGGTCCTGCTTGCCACACTTAAAGCAAGCTGCTGGTGCGGTTTCTCTTTGTGGCTTGAACTTGGGTTGGGCACTTCCTGTGTCTTGCCTCTGTTGTTCTACTGGCCTCAGGGCTGCCACAAGAGCCAGGGTTTGGAGCGTTACCTTCTGCTGCATGCAGGCCTGGCGAACAGCCTTGGCCTGTTTCTACTGGTTGGGACCGTTAAAAACTTTAAATGCCATGTTCACAGGTCCCAGATAGGAGCTTGGGGGGGTTGAGAAAAAAGGAGGAGGGCTCATGCGGAGCCCGGCACCCAGATCCCACAGAAAACACTGGAGCCAAAGGCAGGACAGGGCTAGAACTTCCTGCAAGAAAATTGGGGTTGGACGTCCTGAAAACTGGTGTAAGAGCCAATGCCAGACTGAGAATGGCCTGATGGAGAAGGAGTTTAAGGACACAGTGGAGAAGGGAAGGGCCCCTGACCAGCAGGGGAGGAGAAAGAGATGGTAGTGGTGAATAAGAAACAGGTTTTTGCGAAGGGAGGGAAGGGGGCTCTCAGAGGGAAGAGACCCGAGCACAAAAGAGGTCCACAGAGGGACCAGAGAAAAGTCCTGAGAGAGGGGCGCCCCGGGGGTCAGACAGGAGGGAGAGAGGGTTGGGAGTCCACGGAGAAGGAAAGATTAGGAGTAGAGGTTTTAGGGGAGGTTTCTCTGGCCAGAAAAAGGCCTGTGCGGTGGAACAGGTGGCACAGAAATTAAGGACGGGTGCGCAAATAATTAGAAGCCGTGTATGTAAGAGATCTCCAATCGGTTCCCAGCTTTTTTGGCGATAGTTAAATTGGTGAGGGTGTTAAAACCGAAAGTCCCTTCAGGAGGCTAATTCAGTGGGTTTTGTGGCCTGGCTACAGTGGAGAAGAACAGTTTCTTCTTCTTTAGGGAGAGAGATTCCTGTGCCCCCACAGCCGCCCTCAGTCCTCGGAGTGGTCAGATTTGAGTATCAGCGTCCTAAAACTCAAGCTCTGGCCACAGACGGAAAAGGTAAAGTGGATGTGCTTGGGACGTCTCTGTAAACAAACACTCACTCGGAACGGAAAAGACTTCCCTGATGTAGCTACGGTTTCGGACAGGGAGTCTCGGAAGAAAGAACTGAGAGGAAGGTTGGAGGCAGGGGACTTACCGCACCGTGCGCCGAAGTGGGTGGAAGGTCAGAGATCCTGGTTCTTTCTCGGAGGGGATGAGGAAGAGGAGCGGTCCTTGCGGACTTCAACTCCTCCCGGGTTTTCGGCACCAAAATGTAAGGTATTTTTCTCCGCCGAGAAGGAATGAAGGGGCCGGAGCCACCAAGTGTGGAATAACAAAAGGCTTTATTGAGTATAGCGCATCCCACCCGGCAAGGTTCCCTGGCCCAGAAAGAAGAAAGATGAAGGAGATGGAGGCCAGGGAAGTCGCAAGGATTAAACTGCATGGGAGATATTTAAAGGGGTCCCTCTAGGGAAGTCAGGCTAATATGACGTGGTGAAATCCCACTGGCTGGCAGATAATCGCTTTTTCCCAAAGGGTTCCTGTGAAGCCTCTTTTGGTGCGCTTGGTTGTGGGCAGTCCTAGCCAAAGTTCGTGGGTCTGGGTTCCCCACGTGACCATCCCCCATTATCCACCGACCTTACAGGTGGCATGGGATAGAGATGGATCCATCAATCCTAGAGATTTTGAAATTGCCAGAAATTCAATCCAAGTCATCTCACCCTTTTCTCTTTGGGGCTCCTGAAGCCAGTAGCCACGGCCACCAGCACAGCTGCCTGGCCCGTGCAGGTTTGCATTTGATTCGGACAGATGGTAATGAAACAATGGAGCCAAAAACTGGTGAGCCATTAGCTTTAATCCTAGCTTGCACCTGGTGGGCAAGTAAAAACACACACTGGGCTCTAAAACCCACTCATTCAGCACTCATAAAGCTACTGACTTATTCGAGTTTCTTAGAATCAAAGGTTTCTAGCTCACCAGACTTATTCACCTCTGTTCCCCATCTCCTCTTCTATGCACAAACTCTGCACAAACTGGCTTCTCCTTCAGCACTCCACCATCTTGGCTGCTTCTCCTCTCCTCCACATGGCCTTACTCTGCTCTCCTCCCTGCTCTCTGCCCTCCTCCTAGAATGCAATCACTCTTCTCACAGAACAACGTGATCTCTCTTCCTTTTAAAACCTTTTGGCGCAAAAGCTCTTCCCCAACACACATTAATATAATCACGCTCATCCCAAGCAAGAAGGGCAAGTAATATTATCACCTGAGTGACGGGCTTCCACGTGGGCAGCACCATCTTTAACAAAGTGAGCATAAAATATTTTATCTGCCCAACAATCCTCCCCATGCTCACTTTACTACCCACAATTTACACCACCGGCATCCATGTGCAAGGAAATTAGGCACATTACACAAATTACACCATGACAAACCATACAATTTCAACAATTACAAAGGTATATTTTACCAGTCTCTGAGCACTTTGCCAAAAGTGCAAAATGGGAAAAGCTTTCTTTCTAGCCATGGGAAAAGCTTCCCGGGGCACGGGAGTGCTTCCAGCAAAGCCACCCCTCACCCCCATCAGGGTATTTCACATTGTCCAAAATCCATAAGTCCATCCAACAAAGGAGCCAGTGCCCACTCTGGTTGTAGTCCAGGAATCAGTCCATGTACATGGGGCCTCAGCCACCCCCTCATTACTGCCATCCTGGCAGGTCTTACACTGTCCCAAAGAGGAGCACGTGGCAATGGCAGTCAGCATTTCCATTTCTGCTCCGGAGAGCATGATGGTATTCACCCCTATGTTCCAAAATTGCAGACCTACCAGGGGTATAATAAGTACTCTTTGCTGCTGGGTTCTCACCTTCTGGAAACTGCAGATCGCAACTCCAGCCCAATTCTCCTCATCCTCCAAAGAGGAACTGGAAACACCAGCTCCCGCTGCCAAGCTAGAGCCTGGGGCCGCTGCCGCCTTCTGCTCTGCGGAACTTGCAGTCCCAGCTCCGGCCTCAGCCCCGGCCTCCCACCACTGCTGGCTATCCACAATGTCCAGGGCAATCTCAAACTCACAAACCTGTGATTCCTCCTCCAGCAGCTGCTGTATTTCCAAGCGAATCTTGTGAACCAGGTTGGCCTCCTCCTCCAATGATTGCTCCAGCTCCAGGGCCAGCATCTCTTTCTCCCATGTTTGCTCCCTCTCCTTCCACTGCTCAGTTTGCAGGTTCCAGGCAGCCTCTTCCACAGAGCTCTCAGTTTCCTCACACATGGCTGTAAAAGTCAGCCAGCCTATGGCCCCCAAAAGGACAGCTATGGGGAACCATAACAGCAGCCAGTTCTCCACTGCACCGCTCAAAGGTGGTGGCGGCTCCATACCGAACTGTATCAAATCCTGCCACAGACTACGCCAAATGTAAAGCCAGTTGTTGCAGCCACCATCACAGCCGCCTGGCCCATGCAGGTTCGCATTTGATTCGGACAGACGGAAATGAAACAATGGAGCCAAAAACTGGTGAGCCATTAGCTTTAATCCTAGCTTGCACCGGTGGGCAAGTAAAAACACACACTGGGCTCTAAAACCCACTCATTCAGCACTCATAAAGCTACTGACTTATCCGAGTTTCCTAGAATCAAAGGTTGCTAACTCACCAGACTTATTCACCTCTGTTCCCCATCTCCTTCTCTCTGCACAAACTGGCTTCTCCTTCAGCACTCCGCCATCTTGGCTGCTTCTCCTCTCCTCCACATGGCCTTTCTCTGCTCACCTCCCTGCTCTCTGCCCTCCTCCTAGAACACAATCACTCTTCTCCCAGAACAACATGATCTCTCTTCCTTTTAAAACCTTTTGGCGCAAAAGCCCTCCCCCAACACACATCAATATAATTACGCCCATCCCAAGCAAGAAGGGCAAGTAATATTATCACCTGGGTGACGGGCTTCCACGTGGGCAGCACCATCTTTAACAAAGTGAGCATGATATATTTTATCTGCCCAACAGACTCCTTGTCTTGAGAACAAAGGACTAACATCACATTGAACAAGACTCAAAATACTGTCTGGGAGCAAGTACCAAGCAGCAAGGATTTACAAAAAATGTCACCACCAGGGCTGCTGCTCTTCCCATGTCACGTGGACAGGTTCCAGGGCCAGAGACAATCTCCCACAGCGGTGATGGGCTGGCCTGGTAAATCCCACCCCTTCCCAGAGCTCAGAGCCTTGTCCATGGTGGGGGCTTAATAAATACTTGTTGAATGAATTAGTAAGCAACCACATAAAGCCCTTCACAGTGTGGTAGGCAGTTAGACACACAAGCAGAGTAAGGACACAATAGGCCCCTAGGGCAAAAATGCCCCAGGTGCCTCACAATGGGCAAAACTAGGAAAGCAAGGACACCCCCACCCACCCATCCAGGGTGACCTTTCCTCCCTTCTGTATCACTGGTCATACAGTTTGTATCCCCTTCAAGGAGGAACAGACAAGTAACCTGGAGACTAACCCTTAGGCATTAACCCCTAGAGATGACAGCTAGGCCTCAGTTGTGTTTCAGCTCCAGGCCCAGAGAAGCAGCAAAACAAAGACCAGCCAGGCTGCCTGCAGGACCAGCTGCACTGACTAATGACCCCTACCCTGGCGCCAACCAATCAGTGGAGAGCATGACCCCAAAAGAACACACCTGGAGAGCTGATGAATGTTTTATTAAGAGCCTCACTGGACCTTCCCTAAAATCCCCACCCTCAAAACCCCTTAGGCCAGAGGTCCCAGTGCCTCCCCTTTTGGGGAGCACTCCCCATCTTTCCTTCCCCCTCCTCCTTCTCCTCATCTTTCTCCAGGCATGTATTGCTTGCCCTCGCTTTCTCCTAAGCTCTAAGGGACCCCATGAGACTTGCAGAGGCAGCTTATTCCCTGGCTAACCCACTGAACCTGTCACCCAGGTCCCCTTTCCTCTAACTTCCTTCCTGCACAACCTATAAATTCTTCCTTTACACTTGTCTCTTGATTGAATTCTTTCCCTCAAGAAGATACGAATTGAGGTCTCCTCACTCCTCCTGTAACAATAGGACCACATAGCACAGATGTTGTTCTCAAAAGAAGTAAAGTTCTTTGGAACTGAACCCCCAGCCTTTGTGTTAAAAGAGTAATGGCCTCACTTTGGCCTTTAATTCACATGTTCACTTACTCAGCCTGGGAGCACACATGGGAGGGCGCTGTTGGGGTGTGCCTTCCCAGCTGTGGGTAGGCCAGAGGGACCGAGGAACCTGTGAAGTCACAGGGAGCCTCCCCTGGGGGGGGGGACACCTTGCTGTCAAAGAGATCCAGCTGCCCCTAAATTCAGGGGAGGGGACCCCTGCCACTCCCTGGGAAAAGCTGAAAAATGTGGCAAGAACCTGTAGGCTCAGAATAGACGGGCAGCCAGGAGGCTGGGAAGGGCAGGTGGAGGGGAGCAAAGAGAGCTCAGGATGAAAATGAGACGGCGACATCTGCTCCCCAGACATCAGGGCTGCCTTTGCAGAACTTGCAGGGCAGCAGTGTCCCTGAACTGGCCTGCACGCCCCCAACTGTGCACCTACCATATGCTCAGCACTGCTCTAGTTACCTGAGGTATGACAGTGACCAGGGCAGCACAGTCACTCTTCTTGGAACAGATAGACGTGATGCTTTGGAAGCAGAGATGAAGAAAGTAGGCAAGTGTGGGAGGGCAAGGCAGCGGGGAGTGGGACAGAAATTTGTATTCAGGGAACTAGAGGAAGGCCTCCTTTTTCCTGGAGGAAATAAACTCCCCAGGTTGGCTTTCCTGAGTTCCCTTTCTCCTCTCCTGGAGGCAGGTGTACCCACTCCTGGGTGAAGAGTAGAGGATGCAACAAGTTTTGAGTGTATCATTGCCCACTGGAGCTTTTTGGCTTGGCTGCTGCTCAGGGAGCCTGGTAAGGTCTTCTTGTCCCTCCCCCACCTTCAGGTGAGGGGTCTGCCCCCCCCCCCCGAGTTTTACCCTAAACCTAGCCCCAGGGTGTGGCAGTGAGGCCCAGCAGAGCCACTGGAATCCCACAGAGCATTCATCCTCTGATTCTGCCTCCCTCACTGCAGCTTTGGGAAAAAGTCACCTGGGAAGCAGAGCTTATTGAAAGAGTTCCACATGAAAAGTGGGACAGACATGGCATTCTTCCTCAAGGACCCTGTCCCCCAAGGAGGCTGGATGCAGAGGTAGAGGGCCAGTCAGGCAGGGCCTCAATGCATGAGCCTTTCCAGCAAGACACTGCCCCCACTATCTCCAAGATGGGCTTGTGCAGTCCTCAGAGAGATTAAATAACCTGCCTGAGGTCACACAGCTCCAGACCACACATCCCAGGCTGACAGCCTTCACAGTCAGCTTTCAACCAGTGCAGTGCCGCGGACCAGCGCAGCTTCCAAATAACGGTGCGGAATTCAGGAAACACACTTTGTCAGAACAAAACCGATGGGACCGGGAGGACTCCTCAAACTGCCTGGCAGCATCTGAGTGCCTCACAGCCTCAGTTCGCTTTATTATATGGACCTATGCAAATCAAGGACCCTGATACAAAGTTGCACATCAAAGGCTAAGACAGGAACTCTCCCAAGGCAAAAACAGTATCATTAGTGAATTTTACAAACATCTGAAAACAAAGAGTCAGAGGAAGGGTATGTATATTGCTTCCTGCAACCCAAGGAAGGAAGGGGAGTGGGTGCAAACACAGAGCATCAAAGCCAAATATGGAGATGGAGGGGGTAGAACTTAAGCCCCCTGCCAAGCCTTGAATCTATAATGGCTTTTTGCCATTACCGGTCCACAACATATCCCCCTTTTCTTTTTAATTTGTGTGCGGAGATTTGCACTCATCTGATTTTCTAATTTGGAGGCAGACGGAGAAAATACAGAATAAACACAAAATTAGTATAGCCAATGCTAACAGATACCCAAAACAAGTATACTAATACATCACAGTAATTAAAGCCTTTAAGCAAACTCTTTAAGCTAATAATACAATAAGAATCTATAAAAGAGTAATGTCCTTAAAGTGTTCACCAAGTCCAAGTTGGCACCAACACCATTCCAAATCTCTGCAAATGCAACCCAACCCCAGTTCAGTCCATCAAAAACTGTCACAGGAGCAGGAGTCCAGGAAAAGTCCACTTTCAGGAGAAGTCCACATGGCACTGGAATTGCTGTCACACTTCCACACTCTGCAGCTAGCATCAAAGTCCCAATGACCGCTGCTTCCCAGCTGGCAATGACCCAGGTAGACTGGAAAAGCCATCTGCAGCACGCATGAAGACGGAGCTTCCATTTTCTTTAAACTGGAAAGATGAACCCAGGGGTCCTATACTGGAGCTTTACAGCCATGGAGTGGTGAGGAGAACCTTGGGATACACCAAGCTGGGTGGCAGAGGTAATTTTGTAAATTGGCAAAAAAGGAAAAAAGGAGCTCTGAATTAGGAGTAGGTCCTAGCCTAAACTATGAGTGGGGCATTGAGGCAGGAGGAATAAAAGAAAGACTGTATATTAATCAAAGCAGCAGAAAACAGGACTATCAATACCCACAACAGAGATCTTCGAGGGAAGAATAAAAAACCTGAATATTCAGGCAAGACCTAGTTAAATGACCCTTGTGTAAATGAGACCAGTCTACCAGCTACTTGGAAGAAATACCCCAGGCTCGTCCACAGTGTCGTAGATGGGGCTGACGGCCCTGGGCACCTTTTAGCCTTCAGTGGCAAATCCCAGTATTCTGGGCAAGGTTAGGTCACAGGTGGATGGAGCAGGGCTGGAAGAGACTGAACCCTCCCTTAGAGGGGTGAGGGGGAAGCCTACCTTCCAGTGTGTCCCTTCTTCCTCACAGCAAAGGCATGTAAGCCTGGCAGGCTTTGGCTTAAATGACCATCCTTTCCACTATTGAAGCAGGGCCCTGATGAAGTTCCAGTTGGAGCGTTGGAGCCTCTGAGGGCGTATGCCAAGAGCTAGTATTTTACCTGATCTCCTTTGGGCTTTTTCGGCCTCTTGGTACCTTAAAAGCCATGCTCAGAAGATCTCGCTGAGGGGCTTGAGGGTCCCTATCTGCCTATATATCTGGAGCTATTCAGCATAGAACAAAACAGTGTCATTAGCTGGAATCAAATAAAAGTAAAAAAAAAAAGGTAGTAGTTTGCAGGACAAAAATTTGGGCATCTCTTGTACATCAGCATTCAAGATAAACTGTTTGAAGTAAAAAGCGTAACAGGGTAGACCTGCAGGAGCTCCAGGACATGACTCTCCCCCCCCCCCCTTTCTTTTTATATTATTTACAATTGAATTACACTTTACAATATTTTGACTTCAAATATTGCAAGAAATTCTTGACTTTGTTAACTTTTAACAAAAATAGAGTAAAAGCACCTCCAAACAACATTCCCACACTTATCAAAACACCCCCTTAACATTAATTAACAGGCACTTTAGAGAGTACATATCAAAACTGAAAAATCCCATTGTGATCTTCATTATTCTTCTACAGCAAAAAAATCTTTACACCTTTATTATGTAAATCTATGCTGCTTCAAGCCTTTCACTTGCGGCCTGGAGCAGCCTGGGCAAGTCTTTTGGATCCAAAATGAGCGTGCTCTACTTATTCCAAACAAAATTATATTTATATAGGGAAATGAAATTATTCCCGTTTTGTTTTCAATACTACAGCCGGCACTTCCAAAACTATTATTATCATTACTTTTCATGTAAGGACTTATTCAGGCCTTATAAACAAAAACACTTAGACATTAAACAAAGACTTCACATACAATCACACAAATCAAGAGTGAAACCCGGGGTTTTAGAGATTGAACTATGGCCTGCTTGATCTTAAGTAGGGCTATCTTAATAGGAACGTAATAAGGATATATACTAAACAGAGATCTCTCTCGAAAAATCTCAAGACGGCCGTATGAGATTTCTATTCAGCAATACCCAAATCAGGCTCCCCTTTCGCCCTCTTTTCAAGCAATGGATCAGGAAAATAAAATGATCTAAAACATTAAAAAAAAATTAGATAATAATTGAGAAAGGGAAAAGAGCATAGTAACTCTTATGCAATTGCTCTTGTGAAGTGAGTCTCTCATCTAGAATCATGGTGTCTCACCAGTCGTTCAGGGATCCACCGAGGAGCTTCAGCAGACCTAGGAAAAACACACACATATCCTCGGCCCCATAAGAGAACAGGGTCTGGCCCTTGCCAGATTCCTGTGAGTGGGTCCCTCCATCGCACTTCAGGGAAGGCTTTCCTTGCAGGGTTCCAGAGTCTCTCTGCTGCTGAATGACCCTGTACATCAGTATTTAAAAAATTTAAAGTGAAAAGAGCATGACAAAGAAGATTTGCAGGAGTTTGAGGGTATAATTCCCCTTTTTTAATTTTTTCCAATTGGTTTTTAAGTGTTTGATGTGCACGCTCTACAATGCCTTGACCCTGGGGATTGTAAGGAATTCCTGTCCTTAGGTCAAGTCCAAAAGTCTGACAAAATGTAGTAAATGCTTTTCCTACATATGCAGGAGCATTGTCAGTTTTAATCAGTTTAGGAAGTCCAATAATAGAAAATGCATACAAGCAGTGAGCTATAACATGTTTAGCAGCCTCTCCTGTTCTGGCAGAGGCTACTAGAAATCCAGAATAAGTATCTACTGTAACGTGGACAAAGGATTGTTTGCCAAATGAAGGTATATGAGTAACATCCATTTGCCAAAGTTGCCCCGGTAGGAGTCCTCGAGGGTTAATTCCAAACGAAGGGACAGATTGTAATATAGGGCACCTTGGACAAGATTTAACAATCTGCCGTGCTGCTTCCCGAGAAAGTTGAAACTGTTTACGCAGGGCTGCAGCGTTCTGGTGATGGATAGTATGAGACTGAATTGCTTGATCTGTCATGGTTGCTCCAATAATTTTCTTTTGGGTAGCTTGATCAACAAGGGCATTCCCTTGCGCTAAAGCTCCAGGGAGCATGGAGTGAGCTCGAATATGTCCTATAAAACACAGAGCTGTATGTTGACGTACAAGTCTTTGAAGAAGGAGGAACTGCTGAAATAGTTCCTCATCAGCAGTTGTCCCTAAGACAGCAGTCTCTATAGTGGAAACAACCATAAGTAAATATCTGCTGTCTGTATATAAATTAAAGGAGGAGTATGGCAAATGCTGAAAAGCCATGATAATGGCATGTAATTCTACTCTTTGGGCTGATTTTAAGGTGACTGTTTCAGTATAAAGCTGTCCATTGATTATTAAGCCTGCTATTCCTGAGCTGGATCCGTCAGTAAAGATTGTAGGTGCTTCAGGAATGGGTTCATTAACAATTGTCTTAAGAAATACAAATGTAGTAATTAATGAAAATTGAACTATTTTATCAGCTGGGTAGTGAGAATCAATTTGGCCTGTAAAATTTGCAAAAGCGATTTGCCATTTTGTGGAAGTTTCCCAGAGCCATTGTTGTTGATCCTTTGAAAAAGGAACAACAATAGTCTGTGGCTCAAAACCTATAAGCTGCAAGAGTCGCCTATGCCCTTTGATAATCAAGGAGGCAACAAGATCAAAATATGGAGATAAAACTTTCTTAGGAGTAACAGCTAAATGAATCCATTCAATAGGACCTGAAGCTTGCCACAATAGTCCTGTTGGAGTGTAACTTGAGGGACATATTAGTAGGGCAATTGATTCCTCAGGATTTATGCGTTTTAGTTGTGCTTGCTGCAAGGCCTTTTCTACAAGCTTTAAAGCTTGTTGTCCCGCAGGTGTAAGTAGCCGAGGAGAAGCTGGTTCAGCTGAGCCTCTAAGAATATCAAAAAGTGGCTTCAGTTCTCCAGTAGTTAATTTCAAGGAAGGTCTAAGCCAACCTCCTAACAGTTTCTGGAAATCGTTTAAAGTTTGCAAATGATCTGTCCTGATTTCTATTTTCTGTGGGCGAATTTGTTGTCCCTCAATAATTTGTCCTAAATAAGAAAAAGGTAAAGATTGCTGTACCTTTTCAGGAGCTATATAAAGTCCTGATTTTTTCAGAGAATATTCTAGTTGTTGCAAAATGGTCAACACAGTGTCTTTATCTGGATGAGCAATAAGAATATCATCCATATAATGAATTATGTATGCCTTAGGGTGTTGCCTTCGTACTGGAGAGATGGCTTGAGCAACATATTTTTGGCACAAGGTAGGACTATTAGCCATACCTTGAGGCAAAACTCTCCACTGGTATTGCTCCATGGGAGCCTGAAAATTAAGTGAAGGAACACTGAATGCAAAACGCTTGCAATCATGAGGGCTTAAAGGAATAGTAAAAAAGCAATCCTTCAAATCAACAACTATAAGGTGATAGTTCCATGGAATGGTAGTAGGAGAAGGAAGTCCTAGCTGGAGAGGACCCATAATTTCCATAGTCTTATTTATTGCTCTCAAATCTTGTAATAGCCTCCAGTTTCCTGATTTCTTTTTAATGACAAATATAGGCGTATTCCATGGACTATTAGATGGTTCAATGTGCCCAAGCTGTAGCTGTTCCTGTACCAATTGAGCAGCTGCCCTAAGTTTCTCCTGAGAAAGGGGCCATTGGTCTACCCATACAGGATTATCTGATTTCCAAGTAATTGGGTCTGCACAGTGCATTATTGGGGTAGCAGGAGCTACCAAGGCCCCTATGCAAAATTTTGATATCCTAATCCATGCCTTCTGGTATTGGGTGCCACTTCTATGGGGGTGAGAATTCCTCGCTGTTCTTTCCCTAGACCCTTAGTGGGCAAAAATCCCTGATCAAGCATTTGAGTGCTAACTAAACTATTAGGACTGACAAGCAATGCCCCCATATTTTTCAAAACATCTCTACCCCATAAATTAACTGGCAATCCAGGGAGCACATAAGGCTGAAAAAATCCAGAATGACCTTCTTTATCTTCCCATTGTAAAAAACTAGAACTTTGTTGAGGGGATTTACTCTGCCCTATACCTTGTAATTCTGTGGCTGCTGCATGAGTGGGCCAGGAAGGAGGCCAATGTAGCTTTGCAATAACAGATACATCAGCCCCAGTATCTAAAAACCCTTTAAATTTACGCCCTTGTATTGTTAGTTCCATTTCAGGGCGTTCCTGACCTATTTTTTGAATCCAATAGGCAGTATCAGTGGAGCCAAATCTTTGATTCTCTTGGGGTCCCTTTAGCAGGGTTTGGCCTTGTCTTAAAAGAGGTAAAAGGATTAATTGAGCAATTTTCATATCAGGGGAGATAGTGACTATATTCCTCAAAGTGTGAGCCATTACTTTAATTTCCCCTGTATAATCAGAGTCTATCACTCCAGGAAGAACAAAGAATTCCCTCATAGTTAAACTACTTTTGCCTAACAAGATTCCTACTGTGTTACTGGGAAGTGGCCCAAAAATTCCAGTGGATATGGCTTGAGGTCCCATTTCTGGAGTCAATACGAATTGGGAGGTGGGACTGAGGTCCAGTCCTGTACTGCCTGTTGTTGCCTGGGATAGTTGGGCAATGTTTGGCCTACTGGAATCTGAATTTGCTGAGGAAACACTGACATTGCCCCTATTGTTTGATGGGGCTGGGGAGGGCCCCATTGTCCGTTTCCCTGCCCTGCGGTAGTACATTTAGGCCTCCCCTTATTCTTCCAATGTTTCCCATGTTTACAGAGTGGGCAGAGGTCCGGAGCCTTAAGGGCTGGCTGTCCTTGAGGGAGAGGCCGAGACCAATATCCGGGGAAAGCAGGGCAGTTTTTAGCAAAATGCCCCGAACCCCCGCATTGAAAACAGTTTCCACGGGCAAAAGTACTTCCCTGACCTTCCTTCCTTCGCTTGTTCTGTCCTTTATCAAAATTTTGTCCTGGAAATCTTGCCTTATTACCTGTGGTAAAGGCAAGACCTTGCATGTATGAAGGCCCAACATCAGCGCAAATTCTAATATAATCCTCTATATCTCCCTTCTTGCGGTGAGGCCGAAGTGCAGCCTGACAAGCAGAATTAGCATTTTCATAGGCTAGTTGTTTTATTAAAACCTTTCCCACATTTTTATCCCCTACTATTCTTTCAACTGCTTGAATTAGCTGTGAGACAAAGTCTTGAAATCGCTCGTCTGCACCCTGCCTAATTTTACCAAATTCTTCTGGTTTGGTCCCTGGAATAGGCAGGCATTTCCATGCCTGTGTGGCTAGCTGATTAATTATATCATAAATAGCTGGTCGATATTCTAATTGAGTTGCCATATGGGCATACTGTCCTTCTCCAGTTAACATATCTACAGTAACAGCAACCTCCTCTTGCTGATTTTTCTCATCCAGCTCTATAGCCTTTTCATGAAAGTTTGACTTCCACAACAAATAATCACCCCCAGAGAGACAAGCACGAGCAATCGCCTTCCAGTCATTTGGGGGAAGAGCCTTTGCACTAATGGTATCTAATAAACCAAGTGTAAAAGGGGCAGTAGGCCCATACTGAGCACAAGCAAGTTTAAGCTCTTTCAGAGTTTTAAAAGGTACAGGTTCATGTTCTCGCACTAGTCTCCCTGTATCATCCTGTCTTTCCACAATAGGAAAACAGGCAAAGCCATCTATTGTTTCCCCTATATTTCGAGCCTGGTCTATAGATTGTTGGAGAGATTTCCCAGATTTTGAGCTATAGACTATGGAATCAGCCCGATAAGGGAACGGAGGAGCAGAGGGTTGAATGTAGGAAGGAGCTGAGGGCAGCGGAGGCCCCGCGGCTAAGGCAGCCATAGCCACGGATTTTTCATCCCCCCCTGTCATCCTCAGACTTCAAGTTATCCTCATATTCACATCCCTCTGTTTCCGGCTTACCCTGATACTCTTCAGACAATGATTTGTCTTCATATGGAAACATTTTTACAAAAAGGTCCCTTACTTTTGACCCTATCTGTCCCATATTCTTTTACTCCCAACTACACTTTCCCCAAAAACTTTCTTTACTCACTGTGCGCACTTCACTTTGGGGAGTTCCGTCACCTTCCTTCAGTTTTAGTTTCCTCGTACTCAAGTCGTCTGTTCGGGCGCCACTTGCCGCGGACCAGCGCAGCTTCCAAATAACGGTGCGGAATTAAGGAAACACACTTTGTCAGAACAAAACCGATGGGACCGGGAGGACTCCTCAAACTGCCTGGCAGCATCTGAGTGCCTCACAGCCTCAGTTCGCTTTATTATATGGACCTATGCAAATCAAGGACCCTGATACAAAGTTGCACATCAAAGGCTAAGACAGGAACTCTCCCAAGGCAAAAACAGTATACATTAGTGAATTTTACAAACATCTGAAAACAAAGAGTCAGAGGAAGGGTATGTATATTGCTTCCTGCAACCCAAGGAAGGAAGGGGAGTGGGTGCAAACACAGAGCATCAAAGCCAAATATGGAGATGGAGGGGGTAGAACTTAAGCCCCCTGCCAAGCCTTGAATCTATAATGGCTTTTTGCCATTACCGGTCCACAACAGTGCAGGGTTCTCTGAGATCTTTCTCGGGCAACATCACCCTGCACCGGTGTCTTTCCATGTGTCTGTTCACCAGGCCATACCTGCCAGCCTCTCAAGTGGTCTGTCCTCTAGGGCCAGGGGTCTCTGCCCCTTGGGAATAGGAAATGGAGACTGTGGAGACTGGTTACAAGGGAGGCATCACTTCTAGCCAGAAGCAGAGACTAGGAAGGAGAAGGTTAGCCCCTGGGGAAGCCCAGGCACCTCCCTCACTCCTTCTTGGTCTTGCTCCTTCCCCTGAACCTCCTTCCTGGGGTCCCCAGGTCTTTCATTGGGACCGTGGGAGCCTATTACTTCCTAGTGCCAAGAAGCTAGAACTGGCTTCTTCTCCCTCTTCCCTGTCCCTCTTGCCCACGTCCTCATCCTCCCAGGGTCCCCAAATCTCCTGGGTCTTCCAAAGTACTTACTTAACTGCTGGGTGGAGTAAGGTATTTAGTTTTTCATCTCCACTGAAATCAGATGTCAGCGGTGACCCAGGATAGTCCCCACAGCAATAGGCCTCCTCTGTGTGTGTGTCAGGGCCCTATAGGGAGAGGCCACAGGCAGTGCACTACACAGCACTCAGCAGCCATGGAGCCAGGTCCCTGGCTGAGGGACCAGTCATGGGAGCAGCCCCTGCCTGCCAAGAGGCTTTCTGCTTGCTGGCTGCAGGCTGGAGTCTAGAAGAATCACCCAGGGCCAGTGTGTCTAGGAACCACTGAGCTTCTTGGCACCTATTGAGGAGCCATTGTGGCCAGAGACAGGCATGACCCTGAGCAGGTGCCACAGTCACATCACCAGAGCAGCAGAAGGGAACCACAAACCAGACTTCACATTTTATAAAAAGAAGGATCTAGCCCTAGGGCCCAATGCCCATCTGGAGTCTTCCTCACTCCCCTCACTGTTCTGTCTCCTTCCCTTCTCTCTCCTCCCCCTCTCTCTCCTCCTCCATCTACCTTTCTGGAGCAAAAGGATACCCCCAGGTGAAGAGGGAAACCCCTACCTTGCCTTACTCTCCCTTTTGGTCAAATAAACCGTCCTAAGGCCCAAAATGAACAATTAGCTTGGAATCTATTCATTCTCTAGTCCCTGGATTTGAGCTTTCCCAACCCATGATTCTCTGCTGGAGAAAGCCTGCCCTGCTCCCTCCTTCCAGCCCCACCCCCACTGTTCTCTGGGCCTTTTCAAGTCTCATCTTCTTGCACTTCGATGGCTTGGTGGGGATTGCAATTACTGCATTAGCCCAGTGGCCTGAAGAAAGGTTGGGGTGGAGGTGGGAGTGGGGAAAGTAGATTGAGAACAGGAGAAGAGGAAGGTTCTTTATTAAATGCAGATGTTTTTTAAATCACTGTAATCAAATGGAATGGACACCACAAATCACATACATAAAGCTAAGTGGGCTTTTGTTTTAACTATTTGACATTTATTTAAAAGGGTCATTAGAGAATATGACACATAGAAATGTTGTTGTATACTTCCTGTTTGCTTTTGCTTGGCAAAAGCTTTCTCTGGGCATGCACACCCATACCCTTCCCATTCTCTCTGTCTCTCATGTGCACACACACAACCCTCTCATCCTTTCTCTCTTTGTCTCTCGTGGGCACACACACACCCCCTCCCATCCTCTCTGTCTCTCTGTTTCTCATGTGCACACACACACCCCTCCCATTCTCCCTCTGTCTCTCGTGTACACATACACCACCCCTCCCATCCTCTCTGTCTCTCATGTACACACACACCCCCTCCCATCCTCTCTCTCTCTGTCTCTCATGTGCACGCACACACCCTCCCATCCTCTCTCTCTCTGTCTCTCATGTGCACACACACCCTCCCATCGTCTCTCTCTTTCTCCTGTCTCTCATGTGCACACACACACCCCCTCCCATCCTCTCTCTCTCTGTCTCTCATGTGCACACACACCCTCCCATCCTCTCTCTCCTGTCTCTCATGTGCACACACACACACTCCTCCCATCCTCTCTCTCTGTCTCTCATGCGCACACACACACCCTCCCATCCTCTCTGTCTCTCATGTGCACACACACACCCTCCCATCCTCTCTCTCTGTCTCTCATGTGCACACACACCCTCCCATCCTCTCTCTCCTGTCTCTCATGTGCACACACACCCCCCCTCCCATCCTCTCTCTCTCTGTCTCTCATGTGCACACACACCCTCCCATCGTCTCTCTCTTTCTCCTGTCTCTCATGTGCACACACACCCTCCCATCCTCTCTCTCTCCTGTCTCTCATGTGCACACACACACCCCTCCCCTCTCTCTCTCTCCTGTCTCTCAGTGCACACACACCACTCCCAACCTCTCTGTCTCTCATGTGCCCCCTCTCCATCTCTCTGTCTCTCATGTGCACACACACACCCTCCCATCCTCTCTCTCTGTCTCTCATGTGCACACACACACCCTCCCATCCTCTCTCTCTGTCTCTCATGTGCACACACACACCCTCCTATCGTCTCTCTCCTGTCTCTCATGTGCACACACACACCCCTCCCATCCTCTCTCTCTCTGTCTCTCATGTGCACACACACCCTCCCATCCTCTCTCTCTGTCTCTCATGTGCACACACACCCTCCCATCCTCTCTCTCTGTCTCTCATGTGCACACACACACCCTCCTATCGTCTCTCTCCTGTCTCTCATGTGCACACACACACCCTCCCATCCTCTCTCTCTCTGTCTCTCATGTGCACACACACATGCTCCCATCCTCTCTCTCTCTCTGTCTCTCATATGCACACACACACCCTCCTATCGTCTCTCTCCTGTCTCTCATGTGCACACACACACCCTCCCATCCTCTCTCTCTCTGTCTCTCATGTGCACACACACCCCATCCCATCCACTCTCTCTCTCTGTCTCTCATGTGCACACACACCCTCCCATCCTCTCTCTCTCTCCTGTCTCTCATGTGCACACACACCCCCTCCCATCCTCTCTCTCTCTCTCTGTCTCTCATGTGCACACACACCCCCTCCCATCCTCTCTCTCTCTCTCCTGTCTCTCATGTGCACACACACACCCTCCCATCCTCTCTCTCTCTGTCTCTCATGTGCACACACACATCCTCCCATCCTCTCTCTCTGTCTCTCATGTGCACACACACACCCTCCTATCGTCTCTCTCCTGTCTCTCATGTGCACACACACCCCCTCCCATCCTCTCTCTCTCTCTCCTGTCTCTCATGTGCACACACACACCCTCCCATCCTCTCTCTCTCTGTCTCTCATGTGCACACACACACCCTCCCATCCTCTCTCTCTCTGTCTCTCATGTGCACACACACACCCTCCTATCATCTCTCTCCTGTCTCTCATGTGCACACACACACCCTCCCATCCTCTCTCTCTCCTGTCTCTCATGTGCACACACACACCCTCCTATCGTCTCTCTCCTGTCTCTCATGTGCACACACACACCCTCCTATCATCTCTCTCCTGTCTCTCATGTGCACACACACCCCCTCCCATCCTCTCTCTCTCTCCTGTCTCTCATGTGCATACACACACCCTCCTATCGTCTCTCTCCTGTCTCTCATGTGCACACACACCCTCCCATCCTCTCTCTCTCCTGTCTTTCATGTGCACACACACACCCCTCCCATCCTCTCTCTCTGTCTCTCATGTGCACACACACACCCTCCTATCATCTCTCTCTCTGTCTCTCATGTGCACACACACCCCCCTCCCATCCTCTCTCTCTCTGTCTCTCATGTGCACACACACACCCTCCCGTCCTCTCTCTCTGTCTCTCATGTGCACACACACACACCCTCCTATCGTCTCTCTCCTGTCTCTCATGTGCACACACACACCCTCCCATCCTCTGTCTCTCTCCTGTCTCTCATGTGCACGCACACATCCTCCCATCCTCTCTCTCTCTGTCTCTCATGTGCACACACACTCCTCCCATCCTCTCTCTCTCTCCTGTCTCTCATGTGCACACACACACACCCTCCTATTGTCTCTCTCCTGTCTCTCATGTGCACACATACACCCCTCCCATCCTCTGTCTCTCTCTCTCTGTCTCTCATGTGCACACACACACCCCTCCCATCCTCTCTCTCTTTCTGTTTCTCATGTGCACACACACACCCCTCCCATCCTCTCTCTCTCTCTGTTTCTCATGTGCACACACACACCCCTCCCATCCTCTCTCTCTCTCTGTCTCTCATGTGCACACATACACCCCTCCCATCCTCTGTCTCTCTCTCTCTGTCTCTCATGTGCACACACACACTCCTCCCATCCTCTCTCTCTCTCTGTCTCTCATGTGCACACACACCCCTCCCATCCTCTCTCTCTCTCTGTTTCTCATGTGCACACACACACCCCTCCCATCCTCTCTCTCTGTCTCTCATGTGCACACATACACCCCTCCCATCCTCTGTCTCTCTCTCCTGTCTCTCATGTGCACGCACACACCCTCCCATCCTCTCTCTCTCTGTCTCTCATGTGCACACACACACACCCTCCTATTGTCTCTCTCCTGTCTCTCATGTGCACACATACAACCCTCCCATCCTCTGTCTCTCTCTCTCTGTCTCTCATGTGCACACACACACCCCTCCCATCCTCTCTCTCTCTCTGTTTCTCATGTGCACACACACACCCCTCCCATCCTCTCTCTCTCTCTGTTTCTCATGTGCACACACACACCCCTCCCATCCTCTCTCTCTCTGTCTCTCATGTGCACACATACACCCCTCCCATCCTCTGTCTCTCTCTCTCTGTCTCTCATGTGCACACACACACTCCTCCCATCCTCTCTCTCTCTCTGTCTCTCATGTGCACACACACCCCTCCCATCCTCTCTCTCTCTCTGTTTCTCATGTGCACACACACACCCCTCCCATCCTCTCTCTCTCTGTCTCTCATGTGCACACATACACCCCTCCCATCCTCTGTCTCTCTCTCCTGTCTCTCATGTGCACGCACACACCCTCCCATCCTCTCTCTCTCTGTCTCTCATGTGCACACACACACCCCCTCCCATCCTCTCTCTCTCTCCTGTCTCTCATGTGCACGCACACACCCTCCCATCCTCTCTCTCTCTGTCTCTCATGTGCACACACACACACCCTCCCATCCTCTGTCTCTCTCCTGTCTCTCATGTGCACGCACACACCCTCCCATCCTCTGACTCTCTGTCTCTCATGTGCACACACACACCCCCTTCCATCCTTTTTCTCTCTCTCCTGTCTCTCATGTGCACACACACACTCCTCCCATCCTCTTTCTCTCTCCTGTCTCTCATGTGCACACACACACACCCTCCTATCGTCTCTCTCTGTCTCTCATGTGCACACACACACACCCTCTTATCGTCTCTCTCCTGTCTCTCATGTGCACACATACACCCCTCCCATCCTCTCTCTCTGTCTCTCATGTGCACACACACCCCTCCCATCCTCTGTCTCTCTCTCCTGTCTCTCATGTGCACACACACACCCCTCCCATCCTCTCTCTCTCTGTCTCTCATGTGCACACACACACCCTCCCATCCTCTGTCTCTCTCTCCTGTCTCTCATGTGCACACACACACCCCTCCCATCCTCTCTCTCTCTCCTGTTTCTCATGTGCACACACACACCCCTCCCATCCTCTCTCTCTCTGTCTCTCATGTGCACACACACACACACCTCCCATCCTCTCTCTCCTGTCTCTCATGTGCACACACACACACCCCTCCCATCCTCTCTCTCTCTGTCTCTCATGTGCACACACACACACATTGAACTTCTGACCACCACAGTGCAGAAGCTGTGCCCATGGAGAGTTGCTGCCCCATTCTTTTCCTTGTCCCATGAAATAAGTGAGGGGACAGATGTATCCCCCTTTGGGTTAGACTCCCCCCTTTTCTCCTGGAATGCCTTTCCCACTGGGGCACACTCCTTCACAGTTTCAGGGCGTGTGAGGCAGGAGCAGGCTGTCGTGAAGAGGACAGAGGTACTATGAGAGGTTTTAAAGGTCTCCCTAGCCAAACACCTATTCCCGCCCTTCTTCCCAGGCCTGTATCTGAAACATGGGGTCCACAGCTTGTCTGTGGTTCATGGCAGAGAGAGGGAACCAATAGGACAGGCAAATCTGCAGCAGCAAGGGTTTATCTCTCCAGTATCTCTGGGCCAACCCGAACCGGTCCTCCCAGAATTGCCCCTGCAGGGTTCAACCACTGTCAACTCAGTCCTTTCCAGAAGGACCCATGTCTGATGTGTCCACATAGCCAACAGCTCAACTGCTGGAGGAAGCCAAGGCTAAGTGGCCTGACAGCGGGTGCCCACCTCCAACACAGCCACCAGAGCTGCCAGCCATGCCCACCCCTGACATCCATGTCCACTAGCACAGCGAGGCTTCCCTTTTACACTCTCTGCTGGTCCTCCCTCTCCAGCTCCTCACCAGAGCCAAGCAGGTGGAACAGGGAAGGGGGCCAGGAGGGAAGTGGGGTGAGGAACCTCCCAGTCCTGTCCTTGCTCTTTCTTTCTCACCACCCAGAACAGACGCCAGAAGAGCATTTCTTCCTAAGCTTTGACAATGTCCCTCCATCCTGGCCCCCTTCTTTCCCGGCATCAGTGAGCTCCCTCTTTCTATCCTCTTCCGCACAACTTCCTCCCATGTGTCCAAACTCTGAAAACTTGTTTGTTATTCAGAGAACTAGATTTGGGATATTCACAACCTTTAAAGAAGACGGCCAAGAAATCTAGCTTCTAGCAATTTAAAGAGTCTATTTGCATGTCTGGCCAGCAAGGAGATACTCTCAATTTATGTAAAGAGTTTTTGCAGGAAGGGGAGGGACTGGGCATTTACTGAGCAGCTACTATGTGCCTGAAGTTCCCCGAAGTTCTAAAGGCATCATCGCAACCAATCTCATTCACTATCTTTAGAACTTCATGAAACAGGAATTTACCACCACCGTTCTACCAGGAGACTCAGAGAGTCAGTTACCCAAGGCCTGGGACTCACTCCGGTGCATAGGGGCAGAGGATGGGGAGGACAGCAAGAATCACCCCTGTTCAGGCAGGCCTAAGGACAGCAATGCTTTGTTCTCTCAGCTGGGGAGGTTGCTTTTCCTAGTGGGGAGGTGATCGTGGCAGAAAGAGTCCCAGGCAAACGCTGCCTAGTCTTTTTAGGGCTCCCTCACACCCCTCCCAGTGTGATTTGGTAAATTTCCTCACCAAAGCCACTGTTCTCTGTACTACACAGGCAGATATGGAAGTGGGGGAGGGTCAGAGGAAAGAAACAACAAGAAAGAGAAAAAGAGAGTGAGACAGAAAGAGACCAAAAGAGAAAAAAAGTAACCATGCCTTTAAAAACCACATTTTCTCCATGTGAAAGTAAACAACATTTTCAAAATGGAGGTGCATCTTATAATCAGTGCTAGGAGAAATGTGTCAGCTCAGGTACATTTTACAACCATGGTGAATTGGATTGGGGTGGAGTGGGGGGGAAGAAATGTGGTTCAAGGCCACCCCAGAAGCTCACAAGTTACCTGAGTGGTCCCAACTCCACTGCGCAGCTCACACAGACTACGGGGAGTCTTCTCCCTTTTGTCATCCCAATGGCGGCCCAGAACCTGGTTCCCATGCTTCTACCCACGCTGACTGAAGGAGGAGGGAATATGAGGGCTACACTTAGAGTTTTATTTGCACAGTCTCATATATCTATTTTCAAGTGTATGTTCCCAGCATTGGAGGCATTTTTTGTTTGTTTTCTGGCTTTTTACAGTAACAATTAACCTAATAAACCACTGTTGTTAACAGTAATAATTAACCTAATAAACCACCATTGTTGCTCTGGTTAGATTAACCACTTCAGAGAACATCAGATAAGACACAGGGTTTTGCATTTGGCAACTTCTGAGCTGAGACTGCTTTTCAGAAGCCAGGGCCTGAACAGTGGGGGTTGTTTTAACTCTGCAATCCTGGTAATGAGAAAGAAGAGGCCCCTCAGGTAACTGCTGAGAAAGGCTCCTTAATTTCACCCTGCTTCACATAGTCCAATTTTCAATAAAATTAGGCACTTCAGCACTATCCCTTAGGAAATCACCTCGGAGCCCATAATCCCTGGATCTTCCTGGGGTTATTCTGTCTAAAGTCCTCTGTCTGAGCTGTTGTCATAGACCAGAGTCCTGCTTCCTGCTCAACGTTTTCCACATCCCACCCCTGTGCCCAGGGCAATGTCAGTCAAGTCCACGCTTTCTTCCTCCTTCAGTGGGCTTTTCCCTTCTTATTACTGCTTGAACCTGCTTCCCTTCCCAGCTATCAGTGGAAACCCAAAGCAGTAGTTGATGCTTTATTCATTATTTACTTATTTATTTATTGAATGGTATTTCTATGGAAAAACATGTTTCTACCAGACGTCGGAAGAGAAATACGCTCCCAAACAGCCCCCCGCCCGTCTGATCCAACGCTGAGGGGTGGCATATGTTCTCCTGCATTCAGAAACTGCCCCAACTCCTTGTGAAACATCCTCCCTGGGTGCTTTAATTTAGTGCTAGGTTTGTTATGGTTTGGTATAGTTTTGTTTATTTTTTGTTTGTTTCCAAATGTCCCTCCTTCAAGTGTGATCTGGCTGTCTGGAACCTTCAGGCAGCATTTCCTTCCAGCCAAGCATCATTTTTTCCATTGCAGTACCAGGAAATGCAGGCACTTTCTGAAGAGCCCCTAGGCAGGCTTTGCTGCCTGGGTTTCTCCTCCAGCCTCTGTGGTTGCCGGGTCTGAGAAGTCAGGAGTGTGGCAGGGATTCAACCAGGGGTGGGATTCAAATAATCTAACAAATGCTTCTCTGCCCTAATGATCATTTTAAGTATAAACAATGATATACTGAAAGGTAGTTTGTTATTTCATGCATTTAATACTTAAATAAGAACAATAAAAGAGGTACACAAAACTAGGTTATATTATAAGAATGAGTTTTAAAATATTAATGAAAAAAATATTAAATAATACCTAACAAAAAACAATAAAACTGTTATTTAAGATATATCCATATTGCTTCTTGATTGGCATCCTCACTTGCATTATTTTTCACCTCTGGACGAAATGAATATTATTATGGGCACTTAGAATATGCTGTTGCACAGATGGATGTTAAAAAAGAGTAAGGAGCCTGACCTGTGGTGGCGCGGTGGATAAAGCGTCGACCTGGAAATGCTGAGGTCGCCGGTTTGAAACCCTGGGCTTGCCTGGTCAAGGCACATATGGGAGTTGATGCTTCCAGCTCCTCCCCCCCTTCTCTCTCTCTGTCTCTCCTCTCTCTCTGTCTCTCCCTCTCCTCTCTAAAATTAATAAATAAAAAATTTTTTAAAAATTACAAATGCCTTCCTTTAAAAAAAAAAGAGTAAGGAATGTAAAGTTGTGATTTACAAATCTAAGGTAGACAGTTGCCCACCTTAGAAAGAACCCTGATTACAAGTGCCATTTTAACAACCAGTTCACCAAACTCAACCAAAAATTGGTTCTTCCGAACTGGTGCGATCCAGTTGAATCCCACAACTGGATTCAACCCCTAACAGCTTCCTGCATGAGACTTACTCCATGCCTGCAAAACTTAGCTCAGGCATCCACTCCTTCAGGGAAACTCCAAGAGCCCAAGCTCAGCTCCCTGTCCTTTATAGGTCCTTGTACCAAACATGCCATGCTCATCTGAAGTCATCAGTCTATGTGTGTTTCCAACAGGACAGAAGCTCTTCAAAGGGAGTATGTTGGAAAGTGCTCCTCCTCCTGCTGCAAATGACAGAAAACCAACCCAGTGGGTTTAAGCCTAAGAAAATATACTGGCTCCAGAGACTGAGGTCGGGTTGGCTTCACGTGTGACCTGATGCAGGAGTTCAGACATTAGGATCAGTACTTGTTGCCACCCATCTCTTGGCTTAAGTCCATGGCCTTCATTCCCAAACAGACTCTCTCCTCATCAGCTGTCAGTTTTGTATCCAGTTGAAATAAAGATAGCAGAATAAAGTCCTGTTGGGCTGGATTGGCTTCCCCTGGACCTATACCTAGCTCACAACAATTCAGGGGTGTGTCACTGGGAGGATGAGACAAGTAGATTGAATCTAGGAGTTCAGTGGAACCATAGGATATTCATAGTAGTAATAACAATAGCTCACTGTTAGTCATCTAAAAGTAGGGGATAAGTCCTTAAATAAAAATGGGATGACTATTATCACAAGGGGTGTAGAGCTGAGCCATAAACCACATGCCTGCTGCCACCGCCAAGGACAGTACTAATCCACACCTGCCCAATTGAGAAGATTTAAAAATTACAAAAAAATAAAAACAGTTCCCACATCACCCAAAGACAACTATTAGCGTTTGGGGGTGCTTCCCCTCCAGCCTTTCCCTCTGTGTGGACACTTCTATGTCTCTGTGGTCACATTAGCTACATGTTTGCTGTCTTGCTTTCTCTCCCTTAACACTGCACTTGTCTCACTTAACCTACGGTTTTGGTAAGCACTTAACAATTGCATAATAATGCATTGAGGTGGTATAAATTAATCTATTTAATCATTTTATAAAGGGCTGTTTTGGGAGAAAAATATAAGCTATTATAAAAATATAATCTGAAGCATTTAAAATTTCAAATTGGGTATTAGAGGTGATCCTTTCCAAAGCGGGTGGTAATCTGACGTTATAAAACCATCCTAGTGGTCCTGGACCTTCCAAGACTCGCCCTCCATCTCCCTTCTGATTCTCCTCAGAACTGTGGCGAGTAGAGAATATTTTGTTTGGTTTTCTGAATATTCCCGTCTTCATCCAGGGAACTGCACCGGGCTCTCTGATGACAGATTCATCATAGGGATGTGCTTGTCCTCCTAAAATCCTCTTCAGGGAACAATTTTCTGAGGTCTCACATAGTACCTAATTGACAACTCTCTTTAATGGGCTGGATGATAATTCTTTCTTTAAGCCACAAATGATGATTGATGGAGTTCCAACAGGATAAGGTCTTCACTTTATTCTCACCTTCATTATTTTAATCTCTCAGAATCATTGTATAATGGATCTGTATTGCTGTAAAGTTCTGTGAATGGTAGGTGGGTGTCTATAAATTGCTCAGAATCACAAGAGGTCCCTCCATTTGATTAAGGAGACTACGGACAAGCTCAGATAAAAGTCTGCCCATCCTGCGGATGCAGGAGAGGGAGACACCTGGAGGAGTGACATTAGGCCTGACTAGGAAGTGGCCACATGACTTTGGTTTTCCCCTCAATGGCTCCTGGAATCAAACTGTGCTTAATCCTGGTGGGAAGGCATAGGAAGCAAAGGTTGAAATGGAAAGTTGGAGAATGTCAAGAGTACAAAAGGTTGTGAGGAATTAATTAGGAAGTTGTCGATTGAGTTGTTCAATCATTCAGCATTTACTGAGGTCACTGGTCTTTGCCAGGGTCTGTGCCTGGCACAGGGAAATCAAGATAACTGAAGTAGTCCCAGTCCTCCAGAGTCTTACAGCCTCCATGTGGGAGGAAGAATCTACAACCTAACCGTGACCTTATTGAGCAAAGTGCTATTAAGGTGCCATGGGCTAGCCAGGCTGGCTTCATGGGCATGGGACCCATGCAGTCACACATGGGTGGGCACATAGAAGGTCCTCGCACTTGATTTAATGTTCTACTGGAGGGAATTGCTACCCTTTAAATTTACTCATGCTGCAAAGATTTACTGAGTGTCTGCTATGTGCCAGGCACTCCTCTGGGCACTGAAGACCAATCAGACACAGGCAAGAGCAAACAACTATGTAAAACACCTAGGATGTTGGCCCTGGCCGGTTAGCTCAGTGGTAGAGCGTCGGCCTGGCATGCAGGAGTCCTGGGTTCGATCCCCGGCCAGGGCACACAGGAGAAGCGCCCATCTGCTTCTCCACCCCTCCCCCTGTCCTTCCTCTCTGTCTCTCTCTTCCCCTCCCGCAGCCAAGGCTCCACTGGAGCAAAGATGGCCGGGGCGCTGGGGATGGCTCCTTGGCCTCTGTCTCAGGCACTAGAATGGCTCTGGTTGCAACAGAGCGACGCCCCAGATGGGCAGAGCATCGCACCCTGGTGGGCGTGCCGGGTGGATCCCGGTCAGGCGCATGCAGGAGTCTGTCTGACTACCTCCCCATTTCCAACTTCAGAAAAATACAAAAAAAAACCCAAACAAACACCTAGGATGTTGAAATGTTGGCCGAAGGAGGACAGGTTAAGAGTTCAGGTTAAGAAAAGTTTATTAGGGGGTCTTCTACTGGGCCGACTCGTAAGGTGGAAGTCTGCAACCAGTTCTCTAACAGGCAGGGTTAAATAGAGGATTTGAGGGTGGGGGCTAGTAGTCATTATGGGGGGAGGATTAACCATAAGTAAGCTAGAAGACCTTCCATACCCAGGTGAGTCAGTCCAGATGCCTGGGGGAAGGTGATCTGGAACATCTAGTCTGTCAATGTCCCTTCATCCACTTAAGGGAGGAGGGGGTCATGGCTCCCGC
The DNA here is from genome assembly GCF_036850765.1 of Saccopteryx bilineata. Classification (NCBI taxonomy): domain Eukaryota; kingdom Metazoa; phylum Chordata; class Mammalia; order Chiroptera; family Emballonuridae; genus Saccopteryx; species Saccopteryx bilineata. Next base: position 124,747,100 of record NC_089495.1, read on the forward strand.
CTGCAACCCTATCAGATGTCAGATGGGAGTACGTGCCAGGGAGGAGAGCAAAGCTGGAGACAAGGTGAGGGTGGTCTGAGTGACCACTCACTATGTGCCACCACCTTGGGCATGATTGTTAATCTTACATGTCAGCTTCACTAGACTATGGCACCTAGTTGTTTGGTCAAATGCCATTACTGGGAAATAATTTTTTAAAGATTTTTTTTTTTACTTGTGCTTAACATTTAAATCGGTAGGCTTTGAATAAAACAGATTACCCTCCATAACAGAAATAGTCTTCATCCTATCAACTGAAGGCCTTCAGAGAAAAAAAAGGAGGTTCTCCGAGGACGAAGGACTTCGGCCTCCAGAAGGCTTTCAGTTCAAAATTGCAACATAACTTTTTCCCCAGTTCCCCCACCTGCCAGCCTGCCCTGCCGATTTCAAACTTGTCAGCCCCAGGAATCACCTGAGCCAACTCCTTAAATCTGTCTATGTGTTTATCTATCTATAATCTATCTAATCTCCCTTTCCTTATCTCTCATTCTATCATCTATGTATCTATATATGAATCTATGTATCTATGCATCCATGTATCTATGTATCTATCTATGATGTATCTAGTTAGGTATCTATCTATGTATCTATCAATATCTATCTCTTTCTCTCCCATTAGTTAGTTCTCTGCAGAACCCTGATTCACACAGCAGTGCACAAGGTCTGTCACTGGCTCTGCTACCTCCCAACCTCACTAGCTGCCAGAAGCAGGATGCAAAGAGAGGGTACTGAGCATAGGGATGCATGTGAGGCCTCCCCTCCTCAAGGTTTCTACCACTAACAGCCATGGCAGCTGCCCCTACCTGTGTCAGTGATCTGGCACAGGTGTCTTCTCATTTCCCTTTTTTAAGGACCCCGTGGCTTGAAAGCCCTGCACACAGCACCTGGCCCAGTCCTCTGTGGACCGTGGGCAGAGGCTTGCTTTCTGCCTGATGTCTATTGTATTTGGCTTGCATTGGACCAGGGATAGAGGGACTCCATGGCACATTGGCCTTTAAATCAAGCCCAATAAAATCTTGTAAGCTGCTAATCATGACAATGGTTGACACTTCCTACACAGCACTCACAAACTCCCCACAAAGGCACTGTGGCCAGCTGGGTGGTGGGAGGCTGCTGCTGTAACCATTTGGATGATGTGTAACAAGGTCTGTTAGCAACAAGTACAGGATTCTTCAAAGAGATTTTTACTAGAATGTCAGACTCTGCTCCTTTTTTTTTTTTTTTTTTGACATTGAAACACGTGTCATTGCTCCAGAATGCTGTTGTCTTCTGGGAACAAACACAGAGGCCCATTGTTTATACTGCCAATTAGGAACCATGATTGACCCTAACACACAAAGGCCTGGTTGTGCCCTAATGGCTGAGGGAAGTGTCTTGGATTTTTGACACAGGTCCTTGGACAGAAAAAGCCTAGGCTTGTTGTTTATTGGGGTTCTGAGGATCCATTTTCCCTTGCTCAGCGAGCTGGCCGTGCAGCCAGAAGCTGAGGAATGCAGGTCTTAATGCTGGTTCCCATGGCTTTCCTCCTTTGACAACTAACTGCAGTGTCCACCAGGGCTTTTCAAGAACATGTGTCACCCTGGGGCAGCCACTGATCCTGAAGTCAGGTAGCATCTCCTCTCCGAAGAGTTGCAGAAGGAAGTTGGATTTTGAAGGAACATCAGGAAAACAGGCAACCAAAGACTTCCTGGCTCAGCATGGCAGCTGCGGGGGGAGTATATGCATGTTCCCAACCAATGTGAATCTTCTGCCACCACGGGGTCAGGCACTAGGGCAACATAGAACCACATGAGCAAGGCACTTGGTATCCATGAGCTTCATAAAAAGCTCTGCAAGGTGGCAGAACTAACCAAAGGCAACAGCAAACTGCTTCATTTTGATATCAAGAAAGCCAACCCACTGACTTTGTCTGCTTTAAATATGAAGAGTAATGGAAAAAAGGATTGTCCCAAATAAATGCAGTAGTTACCAAAATCTATTCTTTGGGGTTATCTTTCCATCTTTAAACAAGGGAGGAAAGTGAGGGAGATGCTTTTTCCAAAACATATTGGTAGCCAAACAATGCTGACCCTTCCAAATGCACCCTGATGTCACTGGTGGCGGTGGCAGTACCACCAGTAAATGACATGGAGAACTCCCACATCCATCAGCAATGAGGACTTAAATCTGAGATCATTTTGCAATCTTTTGCAGCTAGTAGGAGATTTGTTAGGTAAGTTATAGCAAATTCTTTGATAAAACAGTATGTCTGCTATTAAGATGGTGTTTTAAAGAGTTTATGATAATAACATGAAAAATTAGAATTTGAAACAGTTTCTTACTCCTAGACTGATCACACTCCTCTTATCCCCAGAGGGTAATTCAGAAACAATTTGTAGAGCATCAATGTGTCTATGGCTTTTCAGACTACGCTGTGAATCTAAGGAGGAAACACTAAATGTTAACATTGGCTTTTTTGAGGATTGGGACAATGTGATATTTTTCTTCTTTCTGTCTTTCTATATTTTCTATGTCTTTTATTTCATAAAGAACATGTCTTATTTTATAGTGAGAAAGAATAAAATAAACAAGCAGTTGCTACGATGAGAGAATAGGGTGGCAATTTCATTATCTTGCTTCTCCTTTCTTCCAATATCACATTATACCCATGGTCTGACAACTGGCAGCTGGGAAACCTGCCCAGAGTGTGTGAGAAGGCTGCCTAGGACCTTTTGGCCTCTTCCAGGTCACCCCAGATGCCAGATTTAAGGGTTTGGCAACTTCTGAATTTCACAAGTTTCAGGGGTTTTTTTTCTTTGTAATTATTAAAAAAACCACACAAAACACACTTCTGGCTACATATACACCCACAACAAAATCTATGCACTTTGATTCATGAGGTTCCACATGGTTGGACCCTCTGCAAGAAGCAGGTTCCCAGGGTACCTGACAGTGTGAGTCTCTTTGCAGGAAGGTGGACTCCTTTTGTCAGTGTTGGAACTCTAATTTTTTTCTTCTCCAAAGGATACTCACCCCTGAAGCCTACCTTCAGAAGAGAGAGATTTTGTGGTAATTCCCAGAGCCATGCTGTCCAACATAAAAGCTATGTCCCACAGGTGACTTTGAGAGTCAACACAGGGTACCTCCCCAAGCTTCCTTCCTCCCCTGGCTCTAGGGGCAGGACCGGTCCCCAGGAGGAGGGAGCACACTCATGTCCCAGAAGATTGGACACACTGTGGCAGGCTCCAGGTAAACCTGCCCTGTTTCCATTGCATCAACTGATTGAAATCTGTGGTTTGAACAGCTGCAATGAACATGTGAATATCTCTCTGGCCTCACTCCTCTAATTATTCACCCTGTAGATTTTAGCAAGAATTGCAGCTGAGTGTCTGAGGTCAGAATTGTTTCCATTACCTAAATTGCCCAGAGGAATCTACTCCCGTTTCATAAACTGGCTTTCCCACCTTACGTACGTGGACTCCTGAGCCTAGCATGCATGTCTATCCCTTGTTCCCCTGATACTCCCTTGTTCCAATATTATCTTTGACTGATGCCTTCTCTGAAACTCATGGGCAGAGGTGAACCAATAATACCTGGTACAGAAAACCATTCCTCACCTGACAAATATGTAGTGAGTACCTATTACATGCCATACACTGGGGATACAGCAGTGAACCAGTTAGAAATGATTCTGCTTAGGTGGACATGGTTGGACACTTAATAAAATGGCCAAAAGGAAACCAGAGACAGACAGGAAGAAGCAGACTGTGAGAAAATATTATTTCAGTAATGGAGATATTAAGTTTGAAAAGCATATTAGAAATCCAAGTAGAGATTTTGTAAAGGAACTTGCATATATGACACTGAAGTTGAGGGCAGATCAGAGCTGGAGATACAATCTCGAGAGTCATCATCTCAGAGTGTTTAGATCCAAAAGACTGTATAAGATGGCCAAAGAACTCTGTGAAGAGAAATCACCAGGGGGGTTGTGGAGAAGCGGGAGGGTTCTGTGCCCCAACAGAGCACCACTGTTGGAGCACAGCAAGCATCTAAGCTTAACACCATGTTATTTGGGATAAAGTGAGGAATTATCTGCATTGAAACCAGGTCAGGACTCCCTTGGGTTCAATTTAATAACAGATAGTACATGTTTGACAAATTTTTTACTCAAATATTATTAAAGATGAACTATTCTTAATATTAACCAACCCTCCTCAAATACTCCTATTTCTGCTCCTGGTACCACCATTCTTCCATTCACCTGGGCTCATCATGTGAGTCACTTTGACCTCTCCAGTCTCCTGCCCTCCAGTTAGTGGCCAAGTTCATGTCTCTCTGAAATGCTTCCAATTCTTTCATCAAAGCCACCACCCTAGTTATCTTCACATTATCAACATCTGTCTTTTCTTTCATAAACATTAATTAAACACCTACAGTGTGCCAGGCACTGTGCTGGTTCTGGGATAGACCAGTAAACAAACAAACAAATAAAAAACAGGCACTCTCTGCAATCATAGAAAGTATGATCTAGTGGGGGAGGCAAGCATTAACTATATGCAAATGTAAGTGAGAAAGTTGATTGACTAAATGAATAAATGAATGAATGACCAATTGCTTGGACTGTCATGATCCCTGCTCTGATCCATCCTACAATGGTGCTGCTTGGATAACTATAACCTAGAAAAGCTTTGCTCATGTCACTACCCTGCTAAAACTTTCAATGGTTCCCACTGTACACTAGGTAAGTACTGTATCCCTAGCCTAGTGGCTCTCCAGTCTCTCTAGTCTCAACCTACTTTTCTAGTGTTATTTCCTTCTAACCCTCTAGGATACTCTTCATACTATTCTGTTATGTGTTTGGTTTGCCTATATAGAAAATTCACCTCCAATTCTGCTATTGAAATCTTATCCATTTGAGGGAGGGGAAATGTGTGGAATGATGGGATTTGGTATAAAAAAAACAACAAAAAAAACCCACAAATCCCCATCTTCTAAAGTAAGAAGTCATGATGTTCAAATAGGAAAATCAAGAAGAAAAAGAATAAGCATATTATTTTAAGAAATAAGGAGGTAAGTAGCTAAAGGACTTGAGTGCATAGTGGAATGCCTGGCATGTAATAAGCAAAGAAGAAAAGGTTCGCAATTCTTTTGTCTTTCAATAAACCCTGCCATGACATTGGGTCCTGTGGCAGTTCCTGCAACGGTTTCCTACAAATTTTTTGCTTTCAGTGTTTCCTGACCGATTAATGGCATCGTCCTCTTCTGAAGATTATTTTTCTCTATAAGTCCCTGTTGAAAGACTTTACAAAGGTTTCCTTTTATTTTCTTTTTTAGATTTTATTTATTCATTTTTAGAGAGGGGGGGAGAGAGAGAGAGAGAGAGAGAGAGAGAGAGAGAGAGAGAGAGAAGGGGGGGGGGCAGGAAACATCATCTCCCATTTGTGCCCTGACCAGGCAAGCCCGGGGTTTCCACCGGGCAACCTCAGCGTTCCAGGTCGACCCTTTATCCACTGCACAACTACAGGTCAGGCTACAAAGGTTTCCCAATGTGTTTTAGAGTAGTGGTAGCTGCTGGAACAAACAACTCCCGAACTCTTAAGGACTTCCACCTAATATATTTCCACTCATCTGGCATTCCTGGTTGTAGCAGATTTTCCTCCGCTTGACGTTTCAGAAACATAGGCCCTTTTCATTTTGAGGCTCCTCCCACTCCCTGGGCCCCAAAGTCCTCTGTATCCAGGCGGAGGTGAAAAAAGTGAGAGGGGAAGATACAAATGCTTCTCAGTTGTCTAGGTACCTCAGGGACGCCTGTCACTCCAGCTCTCATTCCATTGGCCAAAAACAGTCAGGTGTCCCTACCTAGATGAGAAGGGTATCCTGGGAAATGTAGTCCGTGGCTGGAAAGCCTCTTCTCAGTGAAAACCAACAATGTGGAAAGGGCGGTCAGGATGTTTTAAGTGGAGGCATGTTCAACACATCACAAGCTACGGAACCACATCCAAACTCACTTAATTGTCTAATCCCTGTGGTTCCTACCTCCCATAGGAACTTTCTATAGTCTCAGCCGCAGACCTTGCCATCATCTCTGCCTCTTGGTTCTGTACATTCCATGGGGCACATCCCATATGTCTAAATACAATGGGATTTTTCAAGTATAAATTCTGTCTTCTCTTGGAATACTTTTTCATTTCTGTAGCCATCTACTGACTGAGACACTGAAACTGAATTTCTGAGTTATAGAATTTGGGAGTTAGATGGGACCTTAGCAACATGGTCCAATCCTTTTTCTTAAATTAATTTTTTAGATATTTATTTATTCATTTTAGAGAGTAGAGGAGAGAGAGAGAAAGAGAAAGAGCGAGAGCAAGAGAGAGAGAGAGAGAGAGAGAGAGAGAGAGAGAGAAAAGGGGGAGGAGCAGGAAGCATCAACTCCCATATGTTCCTTGACCAGGCAAGCCCAAGGTTTTGAACTGGTCACCTCAGTGTTCCAGATCAATGCTTTATCCACTGTGCCACCACAAGTCAGGCGGTCCAATCCTATTGATGTAAGTGAAGAGAAATGAGGCTCCAAAAGGCTAAGGGAATTCCAAACACATGGTATTCACAGAAGATCTCTTTCCTCTTCCTGCCGACAGTTCATCAGGAACCTCAAAGGCACGACAGGCCATGGTCTGAATTTTGCTGTGCCACAAATTTGAATGTATGTGCTGTGTATGAGCCTAAATGATCTCTGGGTATTTGCTTCTCCATGTGGATTTGTTGTAATGGGAGTCAGCCTCCAAGATGGCCCCATGAGCGCCACACACTGTGTAGTCCCCTCCCACACTTAGCCAAGGTTGTCTGTGTAGCAGAAGTGATAGAATGCTGATGGCAGATTATAGAGGACTTGGGCTTCTGTCCTGGTGCTCTCGCCCTTGGATCACTCACTTTGGAGGAAGCCATGTCAGGAGCAGCCCTATGGCGAGATCCATAGGACAAGAAACTGGAGTCTCCTGCCAAAAGCCATGAGAGTGAGCTTGGAGCAGATGCCTCAGTTCCAGTCAAATCTTCAGTGACCGCAGACCCAGTCAGCTGCTTGATTATAACCTCAGGGAAGACCCTGAGCCAGAGCCACCCAGCTTGGCTGCTTCCAGAATCCTCGCTCTCAGAAACTGTGTGATACAACATGTTTGCTGTTTTAAACTGCGAAATCTGGGGATAATCTGTTACTCAGCAACAGAACACAGACATTTCTGTTTTCTACTTGCAATCAAGTATGCATTTTGGTTTACTTGGGCTGGGGAGTAAATTGAAAATTGGCTATAGAAGCTTCTTTAAAAATTTTTGAGTTCTACAAAGGTCTCAGGAAATGTCTGTTGTAAATGTCAAACATTCTGGCATTTCTTGTGTGGGTTGCCCTAAGTCCTCAATTAATGGAGACACTACTAAGAAAAACAGAAAAAAGGAGGAGGAAGGGAGGAAGGGAGAGAGGGAGGGGAGGACTCCTGTTCATCCCTCTAAAGCTGTAGGGATGCTATGTTCCTGTGGAACCTCCCCTGATCCATCTTGCATATGTGATATCTAGATGTCATTTCTCCCACAGCACTTTGATGTTAACTTTCATAAGCCATTGATAGTAGTGTTTCTTAATTCCTTCATTCATTTTACAAAGAAAAATTTATTGGGCACCCAGAGTATCTCTGCTCTATGTACTTGAGATACATCAGTGAACAAAACACAAAGATTTTGCTCTAGAAGAGCTTACATCTTAATTGGGAATATGAGAAACAATAACCATAATAAAAAGCAAAGGTATCCAATGCTGTAGGAAAGGAAAAAACAAACCAGGGAGGTAAAGTTGCTTCTATCTTTATCATGTTTCCTCTATCAGGGGCTCAGGGTGGCTGGTGAGCCTGGAACATCTGTCATGCTTTGCATTCTCTAGAGGCCTGCAAATATCTGCTTAATTCATGTGAGAATGAAGGAGCTAGTCCCAGAATGGGGAGTTCATTCAGATGGCAAATCCAAAAGTTGCTGATCATCATATCTATAGCAGATTTTGGCCATAGAGAAGCCCAGCTGGGAAGCAGCCATGAAGGATCCTTTTTCCTTCAACCCTCAATGTAACTCTGCCGGCAGAATTACTTTATCTTCTCCCTGGTATACCGGATTACCAATTTGGCAGAACTGGATCAGGGAAGCAGCAGTGCCCACAAAGCTGTCTGTTCAGCATCACAGGACCCTGCTAAACAAGGCTGTTGGAAATATCTGAGCCCTTGGACAGGTGATATTCTCATCATGACTTCATCAGTCAGCTTATGGTCAGTACTCAGATGACCTGGCCCAGACTCTCACCCCCTCATCTGGTAGAAATAGACCCAGTAGAAAGAGAGTGCTACGAATATCGACCTGTGCTGACCAAGGCTCACCTCCAAAACATCTGACATATCACTTTATGATTCAGACCCAAAGAAACAAAGGCCAATGAAATATGCCTCCCATGGTTTAGATATGTGGTCCTATATGGGGTTGGCATGTGTTTCAATAGCAGGCAAAGATAAAAAATGTATGTTTTCCTATTAGGTTTAATACACCTCAGTCAATAAATTAAAATGCAATATTATTAATACAGAATAAAACAATAATTTGTATTCAAATAGCTATTGAGTTACAAAAGATCTAGAAACAGAGTTTTAGACCCAGAAGGGATCTTAGGCCATCATCAAAAAAATAAAGGTGGTAATGTTCTTCATTTTTTATAAACCTCCCCCCATCTCACACATACACACATACGCAATCACACGCATGCACACACAGACTTAACTGCCTCTGCAGCTATTTCCACACCTCTCTCTGGTCTCAGTAAAGGAAGTGACCCCTCACAGCCCCTGAACACAGAGTACTGCCTCCCACCACCATCCTCATCTGCCTAAAGGCCTGTGTTACTCCATACCCAACCCCTTCAAACAGACAAACATCTTTCTCTTTACTGTGTCCCCCTTATTGACTTGCTCTTCCTTCCAAGCACATTAACATGCTCACGTCTCTCCCTCTAAAAAAATAAAATAAAACGAAACAATGAAAAACCGCTTTTTTGTCCTCACATTTCTCTCTCCTTATGTTCCCTTCTTTCGTGGCTATATTGGTTTCCTGTGGCTGCAGTAACAAAGTGCCACACACCGGGTGGCTTCAACAACAGAAATGTATTGTTTCACAGTTCTGGAAACCAGAGGTCCAAGATCAAGGTGTTGGTAGGGTCAGTTCCTTCTGTGATTGCAAGGAAAATTTGACCCATGCCTCTCCCACAGCTTCTGATGGTTGTTGGCAATCTTTGGGGTTCTTTGTCTTGCAGGTGCATCACCTCGACCTCTGCTTTCATCTTCATGTGGCCTTTTCGTGTCACATCTGTGTCCAAACTTCCCCCTCCCTTTTTGGGGGGTATTTTTCTGAAGTTGGAAACGGGGAGGCAGTCAGATAGACTCCCGCATGCGCCCGACCGGGATCCACCCGGCATGCCCACCAGGGGGCGATGCTCTACCCATCTGGGGCATCGCTTTGTTGCAACCAGAGCTATTCTAGCGCCTGAGGCAGAAGCTACAGAGCCATCCTCAGTGCCCGGGCCAACTTTGCTCCAATGGAGCTTCGGCTGTGGGAGGGGAAGAGAGAGACAGAGAGGAAGGAGAGGGGGAGGGGTGGAGAAGCAGATGGGCGCTTCTCCTGTGTGCCCTGGCCAGGAATCGAACCCAGGACTCCTGCAGGCCAGGCCAACGCTCTACCACTGAGCCAACCGGCCAGGGCCAATCACATTTTTAAAGACCAAATCAGTTGCTATCCATGGGTGACAAGCAGAAAGAACCAAGTCCAGCTCTGTTACATTTTCATCAAAAAGCAATCTTTTGGGTTTTAAAAAATATATTTTTTATTAACTTTTAGACAGAGAGGGGAAAGGAGAGAAATATCAATGTATTGTTCTACTCATCTATGCATTCATTGGTTAACTCTTGCATGTGCCCTGAGCAGGGAGGGAACCTGCAACCTTTGGTGCACTGAGACAATGCTTTAACCAACTGAGCTACCAGGCCAGAGCAAGCAATCTTTGCCTTGAGCCCTGAAGCTTTGCCTTTTGGAGTCCACCATTAGGATGCAAATTCAAATAGAGGATGGGAGTGGGGACTTAAGGAAGCAAAGCAGCCCTGTGTGGTAGGAAATGGCCAGGCTGGAGGGGAGGCAAGTGTCACAGAAAAAACTCTAAGAAAAGGTGCTCTTTATTATTTGCTTTATTTTCAAATTTTAGTGTGCTTCGGAATTACCTGGAGGGCTTGTTAAGAGGCATATACCTGGACCTCACCCCAAGTTTCTGATTCAGCAGATCTGGCAGGCTGCTTTTCTTACAAGCTCTCAGATGATGCTGATGCTGCTGACCCACAGAGCACACTTTGAAAACCGCTGAACCGATTCAAGCTTTGTGCTCAATGCAATAACCTATTTTTTGAAATCCATGGAGATAGGGTTGTGATCAACCCGTCTTTCTGCTTAAACCAGACGTGGAACTTGTTATAAGAGTCATTTGGGGACGACGCTAGAATGGGTTGTGAATCTTAGGGAGTGCTTAATACAGGGCGGTAAAAGGAGTGCACCAGGCTCAGGAGACCCATGACAGAAACAAGAGTACGGAGTTTGTTGTGGCTTTTCTATCCACAGACGTTTCCAAGTACCACACTTGCGGCAACAAGATTGCACTGCGAAAGTAGTGTCATTACATCTGCCCTCTTCAAGATAGGGAGGGACACGTACACAAATGGCCTCCTCTGAGCCTCCACAGCACCAAGGGGAAAGCTGGCCTGCTTCCACGACCCTTTACGAAAACAGAGACAATTCTTCTCGAGACTTGAACCGAAAGTTAAAAAGGGGCTTTTAAATTGCACATCGCTCCAGACCTATCTGCGATTAATGATTAGTGTATCCAAGAGGAGCGGCGGAATGGAGGACCAGGACCGGTTGCCGAGCGCCGGGAAGCAACCTTGCGGTGCTGGAAGCGGGAGCGCCGGGGTTCGGCCCGGACGCCCGTTTGTGCGGGGCGGATGTTCGCGCTCCGGAGAAAGTGATGTCTCCCCGGGGGACTGTTGCACCGTGAGGCTTGTTTGGCTCACAGCAGGACGCTCCCCGGGTAGCGGCAGCGCGCAAGGGCAGGCTGGGAGGCGCGCGGCCAGCAGGATGCTCTAAGCCGGCGCGTGTACGTGTGCTCACTGTGGAGAGATATAGGGCGTGTGACCCGCACGGGCGGGACGCGCGCCAGTGCTAACGCCGGGTGCCGCGCAATAGAAGGCTGGCACTGCCGGGTAAAAATGTCGCACAAACCCCAGGCCCGGGCGCCGAGGAGCGCTCGACTGGAGAATCCAGCGGACGCACAGGGCCATATAAGTGCCTCGTGGTTCAGCGTGATTACAATGAGTCGCTGCACCAAAAGCCTGGGAAGGAAGCTGCGAGGCTCTCCTCGAACCCCGGGCGCGAAGCGAGTCCCCGGGACCCACACGCGCCCCGCACGCGCCTCCCCAAGCAGAGCGCGCGCCCCCTAGCTCACTCGCTGGCACCCAGGCACCCTCCCAGAGCGATCTGGCAAACCACTGCGGGGCGGGTATTATGGGGAGGGGGTGTGGCCTGACCCAGATCAGCCAATGAGACTGGGAGGGGCATGGGGGCGGAGCTGGGGGGTAGAGTGTCTATTGGCCAGTTGGCCTCCGGTATGCAGATACGGTGTAGTCATGTGCCAGGGGCCGGGGCGACTTCCTGTTGGAGGCCAACGGGGGGCGGGGAAAGGGGCGCGAGCGCCCGGTCTGGCTGGAGCGGGGGGAGGGGGGTTCTTGTCAGTTAGAGCAACAAGATGGCCGCGGTGGCAGCTCCGCACCTCAGCGCGACGGCCCCGGGAGCCGCAGCCGCCGCCGCCGGCCCCGCCGCTTCACTGTCCTGAGCACCGCCCCGGCCACCTCCGCAACCCCTGACAAGGCCTTCCGCGCCCCCGCCGCGCTCCTGCCTCCGCCGCCGCGGGCACACCCGAGCAGGAGGCGGACGGAGGGCAGCCAGCCGAGCGCCGAGATCCGAGCCCCGCTGCCGCCTGGGATCCCGGGCCGCAGCAGAGCCACCGTCCCGCCCGCAGGCGCCAGGAGGAGGGCGCGTCGCGGCGTCGCCGGGGTCGGACCTGGACCTGCAGGGACGCGCCACCGCCCACCCGCCCGCGCCGCCGCCGCCCGCGCAGGGACCTGAGCCCGTGGCGTCGGCGCTAAGCGGGCCCCCACCGCCCAAGCGCCCCGCAGGCCCCAGGGCGGTTGTTCGGGTTGTTGTCGCTGCTGCCGCCGCCGCCGCCAGGCCCGCGCCGCCGGAGCTCTGCCGAGGAGCCGCCGCCGCCGCCGGGGACGGAGCCCAGGTGAGCGCGGGCCGCGCTCCGAGGCGCTGCAGCTGGCCGAGCTGGAGGCGTCGCCTTTGTTCGGCCGGGCTTGGAGCGCGTGGGGTCGCGGGTCCGGGCGGGAAGGGGTGTGCGGCGCGGGGCGGCGGAAGGAGCTGCCCCGACTCGGGATCGGGAACGCGCGCGCGCGCGGTGACAGAGGCTCGTATTCTCGGGTGTGGGACACTCGGCGGGATCGCCACGGATGTTGCGGTGACACATCCGTTGTGGGGTTTTAAAACTGATGCAGTCGGTGGAAACGAGCTTTCCCCGAGCGGTCACCGAAGCGGATTTTGCATTTCTGGTGGCATGCGGAAACCCGAGTGTTTTCGGGCTAGGGCCTCCCGTGCCGTTGTTCAGGGGATGAGCAACCCCGGGGCGGTTGCTGGCGGAGGGTGGCGGGGCCTCGGCCTCGTGCTGGCCTGGAGTCAGGTGGGTTGCTAGCGGCGTCGCAGGCTCCGGAGCGATGCGCACGAGGAAGGAGAGCCGCGCCACATCACAGCTGCCCTGCTATCAAATCGCGTAACCCGAGCGCTTCGGCGCTACCTCTGCACCTTCACCTTGTGGACGAGATTTAATTGATTGACTCGTAGTACTGAAATGTGGAGATGCGAATTTAGGGGCTCCCTGCGCCGTAACCTGGCGGAGAAACTGCTCGCTTGCAGGTTACGCGGAGGTTGGCGGAATCTCACCGAAGATGCAGGATCGCTGCCTCGACGTCGCGAGCGGGGGGAGGAGCAGCCGCAGATCCTGCTGCAGCAATTGCAGTTTTCAGGCACTCGCCGGCAGCAGTGATTCTGCACAAAATTAGAGGATTGCCTGGAACCTTGGCCTCTGTCAGATAGAACATCCATTTGCTGTTATTCTAGGCATGAACTGCAGATTCGGAACTCAAAATGGTGCTCAGTAGATGTGAAACTCGAGCGTCTTGAAGGAGTTGCAAGTTGGAGGCTCCGGGCTTTTTCAATCCATTGTGTAGCCCCGGGGTTTGGGTTTTCTCCTGCATCCGGTATTCTGGTCGATGTGCTTCGGCCTGTGTAGGGGTCAGTTTATGATGGTCACGGTGTAGAGGCTGCTGCGTCTCTGGACGTAATTGACCCTGCACAGGCTTGTTTTATACAAATTATTAACCACATTTAGAATTGAGTTGAGACACTGGAAATATGGCTTGGGTGATCTTGGGACAGTAGTGGTGGGTTTGAAATATGTAGAGGGTGCTGACAATTATGCCTAGATTTCAGACTTCCTTCAGTACTATGTGAAAGAATAAAGGATAAAATTTAGCCCCAGGCCAGATGAATTTGGTTGGCAGAGGGCACCTTGAAGAAATTTACATTATTTCAGAACCGAGGAGGTGAAGAAGCTTTTTGAACACTTCTGCCTGGTGTCTCTAGGATCCTTTATTAAGGAAAGTGATGCAAAATGAGGTTTTAAAAATGACCAACCCAGGTTGGTCATTTTATCCAAGTTAATTTCATTGTTGCGTTTACAAAGACACTAGCCTGAAAAGTGGTTACTTTGTTTACCTATACTGAAAGTTTGTTTTTTCTACAGAAGTTCTTGATACTTTTATTTTCCTAAGAGTAGAAATTCTTAGAATCTGTTCTTCTTTCACAAGGTGGGGCATGAGAAATTGATAGCCGAGGAAGTGGATAATAGTAAAATTACTGGTTAAGTTAAATTATATTTACGGTGACACAGACATTTCTTCACGTTAGCATTTCCTTAACCAGCAGAATGGATTTACAGTCCTAGATATCATATAAATATATAAGGATTTCATTATGAGGATCTAGTATTAGAAGCCTCATTCTGAGTCTTTTCATGCTTGTCCAAATCAAAGACCTTATTAACCAATAACTCTGTTTTATTATTAAAGTATGCAGTTAAATAAGGTTGACACTAAGACGGTCATAAGGCTTAATCCTATTTCATTTGGATTCTGGCATTAAAATATCTTAGTAGTAACCTGGGGTACATGTAAATGTTGATTTTAGATTTTCCTACTTACAGTGTTTATTTTTCTTTTTCAAGTGGCATATGTTTTAACACTTTCACAAAGATTATTTTTTAACAGATTTATATTTATACTTAGTTGGCTCAGGAATTTTGGAACAAATAGTTACATTATAGTGCCGATTATGAGGGAAACTGGAGTGAACTGTTTCATTTGACTCTCACTTATTATATTAAAAAATGTTGTGGAGAAATATAGGAAACTATGTTACAGCATTTCTCATCACCAGCACCTTTTTGTTAAGCAGCTGGCTTTACTGAGATAAATTCATGCTTTTCCAAGTGCTGTCATCTGGCTCCCTTCCAAAACCAAGCTGGTGGAGGAGGAGGAGGTGGTGGTGGTGGTGGTCAGGGCTGGGAGCAGGGCAGCTTTTTCCTCAGCGAAAAGACCATTCAGTTGGAAGGACATGGAAGATAGAATTCTACAGTACTGGCTGAAAATGGGATGTTTGCATTACTTCCCCAACTCCCAGTGAGGTCCTGAAAGTGAACTTATTCTTGCTATACTCAAGAAAGTGATGCTAATTTTAAATAAAATTTAAAAAAGGACTAGTGGAAATTAGACTATTCATTATTTGATTTGAATATATATAATGTTTGTGGTATCATATAACTTCCCTGACAACTTGGCATTTTAAGGCTAAAGAGCCGTTTGAGAGACTATTTATGGACCTTTTAGGTCCTCCCCAGTAGGAATTATATCCATGAGATTGCATGATACGTCTTAGATGCCTGTTTACCACTCAATTGGGGTTTATTGTGCAGAGGTGAAATCCGAGGAAGATTTTATAAGGAAAATAGATTTACTGTGAAATCTGAGGCTGTTCCACATATCAAAATAGTATATGAAATAATTAAGATTTGGAGATGGAACAAGTAAAGATTACTTAGCCAGAGTAACTGAAGCCTGTAGGAAAAGCATGAGAAATGGAGAAACAATGATAGAAGGCCTTGGAACCCTAAGAGGGCCTAGATTGCAGGAGCAGGAGGTGGAGCCTTGAGCGGACAGTGCATAGAAGGTCTATGTAGTTGGGGATGAACTAGGTTACATTTTGGTTTTCGTTGTTTCCTTTTTCTTTTTTGTGAGTGACAGAGACAGAGAGAGGGACAGACAGAAAGGAAGGGAGAGAGACGAGAAGCATCAGTTCTTTGTTGCAGCTCCTTAGTCTCCTTAGTTGTTCATTGATTACTTTCTCATGTGCTTTGACCCTGGGGTTGGGGGGGGGCCTGCAGCAGAACGAGTGACCCCTTGCTCAAGCCAGTGACCATGGGGTCATGTCTATGATCCCATGCTGAAGCCAGTGACCCTGCGCTTAAGCCAGTGAGCCTGCACTCAAGCCGGAGACCTCAGGGTTTTTTTTGTTTTTGTTTTTTGTGTTTTTTGTTTTTGTATTTTTCTGAAGCTGGAAACGGGGGGGGGGGGGGGGGGGGGGGGGTGTTCAGACAGACTCCTGCATGCCCCCGACCGGGATCCACCCGGCACGCCCACCAGGGGGGTGACCTCGGGGGGGGGGGGGGGTTTGAACCTGGGTCCACCACGTCCCAGTCTGATGTTCTATCTCAGAGGTTCTCAACCTGTGGGTCGCGACCCCGGTGGGGGTCGAACGACCAAAACACAGGGGTCGCTCTGATGGCTTTAGGCGGTTGAGAACCGTTGCTCTGTCTCCTGTGCCATTTCCCAGTCAGGCTGTTTTTGTTTTCTTTGATTGAAATTGTTTTAACTTCTCACTCATGATTTTGAGACAATCAAATGGGTTTTACCTTTCATTCCACCTTAATTTCAGAGGGTCTTCTGATGTTTTAGAACTCTTTTGAAGGTGCATTGGTGCTGTGTTCTGTTTTCTGTAACTGATTTTTATAGTGACAGTGATTGGATTTTAGTTGTTTAATTAAGACATTTAACATCAATAATTTTGTTTGAAGACGTCATTGATTTAAGTAGGGAGACCAGAACATCAAATGAGAGCTAGCCTTTTTTTAAGGCAGATTTCATATTTTTCTTTAAGCCAGTCTAGTCATGATTATCTAAGATTTTACATATTAAATATGTTCAGTTATGGGGAGTGCATCCTTTGCTATAATATACAATAAGCTTTCTTTAAATAGACTTTAATGCAGTAAAGATGTTCTCAATTATAAACATTCAGTTTATACACAACTTTTCAAGAATATAATTACTTAAAAATATAAAGGTTACTTGTCAGAAGTAACTGTTTAACCTTGTGTAAGCTTAAATGGCTGACATAGAAACCAGGAAATATGTAGTCCTTGCCCAGTGAACTTGTTTGAATAAGTTGACTGATACAATCTTGTAAGTTTTCTGCTTTCCAGACCATGCATTTGAACTGTAACTTATTTAATAAAAAGTCAAATACATATTTTTTAGTTCTCCAACTGGGATCTGACAAGCTTTTGCATGTTAAAAACATAGTGAAAATTTATATGTTTGTACCAGTTTTGGAGTTTTAGTAAAAGTGAATTTTTTTCTTGGCTACAGATGCCTTCAGAGAGTGAAGAAGCTTATTGCAGGGATGGAGAACTGTTTGTTAAGAATGCATTCTCTCTCTGTAGCTCTCAAAAGACTATAGAGCTGTGTGCAGAGCTAGATAATCTGGGCACCTAGCCATAAAACATCACTGCTTTGGCACAGACAGTTGTTCGCACCCTCCTGAGCCCTCCATCACTGCAAACCACAACAGAGGGAATGGCCTGGGGAAAGCAGCATTCACTGCTATTTTGAACTCTTAATATTCTGTGTTGGCTCTCAGAGTTCCAACTATGCATTGGGACTTTGGTTTTCTAAGATATAGTAACAATTAAGAATGAGCAAGAATGTAGCTACTGAAATATGTCTCTTCTAGGCCAGTGGATTTAAATATTTGCTCTAGGAAATACAGAATGGTGAGTTATCTGTCACATGGTCTCTCTCTCTTTATTTGCCTCTTTGTCAAGACACTTTTATTGGGGAGTGATGTGCCCAACCATGGGATCACTGGGTCACAACACACAGGGCTCAAAGAGTCATTGGAATCTCTATTCCAGTTGGATTGAGCTGATGTGGCTAGTTGCCACTTTACTTCCTTATAAACCTTTTCTAGCTCCAGTATTTTTTTTTTTTGACAGAGACACTGAGAGAATCAGAGAGAGGGACAAATAGGGACAGACAGGCAGGAAGGGAGAGAGATGAGAAGCATCAGTTCTTTGTTGCAGCACCTTAGTTCATTGATTGCTTTCTCATGTGTGCCTTGACTAGGGGCTACAGCAGAGCGAGTGACCCCTTGCTCAAGCCAGTGACTTTGGGCTCAAGCCAGCAACGTTGGGCTCAAGCCAGTGACCTTTGGGTTCAAGCCAGCGTCCATGGGGTCATGTCCATGATCCCACGCTTAAGCCAGCAACACTGCACTCAAGCTGGTGAGCCCATGCTCAAGCTGGATGAACCCATGCTCAAGCCAGTGACCTTGAGGTTTTGAACCTGGGTTCTCTGCATCCCAATCTGACGCTCTATCTGCAGTGCCACTGCCTGCCTGGTCAGGCTGGCACCAACATTTAAAAAAAATATTTATTGATTGATTTTAGAGAGAGAGAGGAAGGGAGAGACAGAGACAGAAACATCGAACTGTTCCTACTATATGTGCCCTGATCAGAGATCAAACCCACAACCCTTGTGTATTAGAAAGATGCTCTTACCAACCAAGCTATCCAGCCAGGGATGATGCTAGAAAGTTTTAATTTTTTTGTACAAAAAATATGAAAATGAAAGAGTATACAATAATGTCAACTCATCTTTTAAGGTTAAAGCATTTTCTGTGACCAATATCTATTTGTATAAATTGAGATGATCTCTCTTAACCCTCAAGAATATGGATACCCTAACAGGTCTTTTTTTCTCAAGACACTCTGTTTTCCTTCTTGAAAATGTTTTGGAAATTAATGCTGTGGTATTATGTCCTTCCTCTGATGGCCTGCCATACCACAATATCAAGTCAGATTATTTTCAGTGTTGGGATAAACCCTGTCTGTGGCTGAATCCTTTCAAATGTGCAGACTTGCTAATACCAAACACAGATGAGCGCCAGGGTGGTTATTGGGGATGTGCGCTTGCTGGGTTCATTTTATGTGCATGGTATAGCTCATTAAGAATAAAATCGCTTACAACTGAAATAAATTACTTGGGTTGAGTCTGGCAAAGGTATTGTTTACTTTTTATTCTCAAAGATAATTTCTTTTTAATTACTCCTTTAATTGAAGAAAATATAAGTTAAAATAGCAATCGGGAATTAAAATCAGATCTGAAATTGGGAAATGGCTGTGTAGGCATAATTTATCATCTCTTCAACCATTCATGGTGTGAATAGATGTTAACAGCAGAGTTGAGAAATTACAGGGGTTGGGGGGATGAGGATGCAGAATGACTGCTTTGATTGCGTTATGTTTTTTTACACTATAGATGAAATATGAAATACCAAGGGAGAGGGGAAAGAGTATGTAGGAAGGGAATTTAATAGGCTTTGTTCTTCAGGAGGCTGGTGTTTTCAATGAGGCTTTCCTAGGTAGGGCGAGGAGATGAGGGAAGAAGTTGATGACTGTGGAAACAAGTACATTTGTGTCACTGGGGACAGTTGAGAAGGGGGATATGGTTGGGAGTAGTTAGAAAGTATCCTCTTAGGTGACCAGATGTCTACTCAAAAACATCTTCCACCTGACTTGTGGTGGTACAGTGGATAAAGTGTTGACCTGAAATACTGAGGTCGCTGGTTTGAAACCCTGGCTTGCCTGGTCAAGGCACCTACGAGAAGCAACTATCAATACTATGAGATGATGCTTCCCACTCTTTCAAACTCTCCCCCTCTCTCTTTCTCTCTTCTCTCTAAAATTCAATTAAGTAAAATCTTAAAAAATATATAATTTTCCAATAGGTGCCGCTAATATTTGAGCATTTTTACTCTGTGGTAGCAAGGACATGAGTATTGTCTTATTTAATCCTCACAACACTCCCAGAAAATGGTTGCTTTTATTAATTCCATTTTACAGATGAGGAGAAGGAGTACAGACAAGAAAGTAACTTCTACAAGATCCTACTACTTGTAGGAGGTGAGGCCAGAATTTAAACTTAGGCCATTTCAGAGCCCTTCCACATGGATGAATAGTTTGGATTACTTGAATAGCTTTTAAATTAGTCTCTCTTCCTCTGATTTGTGTACCAGCAGTCCATCTGCTAACATTAGCGGAATACTTTCTGGACACTTCATGAGTGTTATCTGTTTCTCAACAGCAACTTGGAAGTTAGGTACTGTTAGTCGTGTTCATTTTTCAGATGGAGAAACTGAGGCTGGTAGAGGTTGAATAGCTTGCCTGAAGTCAGTGCCTTTATTAAGTGTGTTTAGGTCTCTGCTGCCATAGTCTGAGCTCTTTGTCATCCTCCCAGGCTGCTTTCTTGTGCCCAAGCCTGGTCACTCCATCTCTTCTTTCCTTCACAGAAACTTATTGTATGCAGTAGCCTCAGTGAAGGAGTGGACATCTCCTGGCTTCTGGAGTTGTCCTATGATGAGAGAGATAGGCACTGAACGAGTGAACAAAGCAACAAAAATGAGATAGGAGATCAATGTCGTGAAGCTTCCTTGAAGTAACAGAAGTCTGTGGTAGTATAATGCAGTGGTTCCCAACCCCCGGGCCACGGACCAGTAACGGTCCGTGGGCCGTTTGGTACCGGTCCACAGAGAAAGAATAAATAACTTACATTATTTCCATTTTATTTATATTTAAGTCTGTACGATGTTTTATTTTTTAAAAATGACCAGATTCCCTGTTAATCTTTCTAAGACTCACTCTTGATGCTAGTCTCGGTCACGTGATACATTTATCCATCCCACCCTAAAGGCTGGTCTGTGAAAATATTTTCTGATATTAAACCAATCCGTGGCCCAAAGAAGGTTGGGGACCACTGGTATAATGCATTTCCCCTCTTGAAGATGCATATTAATATATTAGATGCTTACAGGAGTTCAGCAAAAAAATATGTTTACCTTTATTAGCCCAGTCTTTCCCAAAGCTATGTGACTACCAAACATTCTTTTTCCTTCATACCATCTTCTAGTTTGGTGGGCAGACTTTGGGAGAAGGGGAGAGAGGGCCTGCTCATCCAGAGGAAGGATAGTCATGGGTCAGAGTAGTCAGGCAGGACCTCACTTGCAGTGGGTCCTGAAGGTTGGCAGAATATGGCTGATTGGAAGGAGTATTTTACAACAGAGGCCCCCAAACTACGGTCTGCCGCCGGCTGCATGTGGCCCCATGAGGCCATTTATCTGGCCCCCGCTGCACTTCTGGAAGGGGCACCTCTTTCATTGGTGGTCAGTGAGAGGAGCATATTGACCATCTCATTAGCCAAAAGCAGGCCCATAGTTCCCATTGAAATACTGGTCAGTTTGTTGATATAAATTTATTTGTTCTTTATTTTAAATACTGTATTTGTTCCCGTTTTGTATTTTTACTTTAAAATAAGATATGTGCAGTGTGCATAGCGATTTGTTCATAGTTTTTTTTATAGTCCAGCCCTCCAACATTCTGAGGTACAGTGAACTGGCCCCCTGTGTAAAATGTTTGGGGACCCCTATTCTACAAGAAGACAAACGGACAAGCCATCTTTGGGGGACATTTTGGAAAGGAACTGACATAGTAGCTTGGACCCAGTATTTTTACTGAATAAATGACACATGGGTCTAGCTACAAGTGGAGGTTTGTGTTGGCAGTAAGGTTTAGAAGGGGCTTCATGGGTAGAACCTCTTCTGTGATGGTTGTTGCTGGGCATGACATAAACTCATTGGTAGATTAGAAACTTCCATTGAGCCAAGATGTAGCAGAATGTTTGGAGGTGAAGTTGGAAGCATGAAAACCATGGCATTGCAGTTGTCTGTGTAAGGGATGAGAGCTTGGACACGCACAGTGGTAGGGTTGAACTGGAAAGGTGCAAGGAAGAGTCAGCAGACCAAACAGTACAAAATGATTGGTGGGGTTGTGGAAGGAATGTCTGAGAGCTCAGGCATATGGTGGTACCCAGCTCTTCCTGGAGTGTGCCAGAGCGGCTTTAGTAAGGAAAGAAACTGTTAAAATATCTGGTTAGATACATGCAGTGAGTTCTTTTACAATACTTATATTATTTTTGTGTGAGCCCACAAGAGATCTTCTAGCCTCATTCCCTCTTCCCTCAGTATTTCTCCTGTTATTATTTTTTTAAAATATTTTTTATTTATTCATTTTAGAGAGGAGAGAGACAGACAGACAGACAGACAGACAGAAAGGAGGAGCTGGAAGCATCAACTCCCATATGTGCCTTGACCAAGCAAGCCCAGGGTTTTGAACCGGCGACCTCAGTGTTTCCAGGTCGACACTTTATCCACTGCGCCACCACAGATCAGGCCCGTTATTATTTTTATGCTTACATTTAAAACTATGTAATGCTTTATTTAATGAGATTCCCATTCTAACTTTACTGGATAGGACAGTACTTAAAAAAAGAAAGCCAAAGTTATATAGATAAGTTCAGATCATGCAGAGCATTAGACCCTTGTCTGAAATGGTTTTACAAGCACACATCAATGCCAGATTCTTTGCTCAGCTTCTGGTAGTGCTGTTCAGAACTCAGATATGGTGCTACTTCAGTGTCTCACAGAGATTCCTTCAGACGCTGGGGAAAGACAGCTGACACAGGAGAGAGCAGTTTCAGAAGAGGTAATTGTATGAGGTTCTGGGGTAGAGACTTGACTCAAAGCATAAATCCAAGTATGTAATGAGTCATGTAATAATAGGGTCCTGCTGTTAATTATGGAGAAGACTCTTAAGGAAATCAAATTTTGTCAGTACCATACCCATTAAAAAAATCTTAATTCAGTCCCAAATATCTTATAAACTTTATGAATATTTTCAGAATATTGACAGAAAAGAGAAAACAAATCATCAATATATTTCCAGGAAATGGAAGATCAGATTATACAATAAATATATCCAGTGTTAGTAGTGTCTGTGTTGAAGTGTGGAACTTTTTAAAGGTTAGATAAATTTAATAGATTGCTTCAACTTAAGTGATAATAGATTCTTTTTTTAACAAAGAAAAAAACAAAAAGTGGACTTTTAAAAATGCTCCTGTAGAGCGGAGTTGGAGAGCTTTAAAACAGACAAAAATATTTATTTCCTACAGTTGGGTGATGAGTAAGAACCTTGGTCACCATTGTACCTGTGTATATATTATGGTTTTATATTTAATTGATGAGCACTGTTTATTCTTTCTGTTCATTTTAGACTCTAAACCCTGGCATAGCCCCTTACAGATTAGTGCTTTGCAAAAACTTTCACTGTCATGTTCATTTCTCCATTAGATTTTAGTTACTTGATAGCAGAGATAATATGTTTGTATTTGTACAGTATTTTGTGGATACAAAGATTAAAATTTCCAATTTTATTTTGAGTCATCTATTTCTTCAGAGATTTTGCTTCCACAAATGATAGTGGGGAAGGGAAGAGATTGATAAATGAGTACTTTGCCTTCTTTTTTTAGTCCTTTTAGGATGGTAGCCAACCATAATTTTAAATAGCCTTGGGGGGGCTTGAGGAGAGTTGCATGGAGGGGTTGGTCTTAACAGTCCTCAGCAAGGCACCTTCCACTGTGTTTTCTGTTGGTACTGTAGGAAATGGGCAGTGTCCTTTCCCTGAGGCCCCTGGGTAAGTGCCACCAACCAGGTTGTGAGGAAATAATATGATATTTCTTAGGGACATTTGAATTTTAGGTATGATAGGTAAAATTATATAAAATATGCTTGGTTTGCCTTTTACAGATTTGGTGACTATCTTCTGATACTAGACCATTGAAAAAATGAGAGTTTTAACTTAATGGGATCATTCTGGCTGATCCAGAATGTCTGGTTAGCATATACTAAATGTATGTTGCATTCTCCTCTAGGGGGTTCTGTGGAAATCAGATCAGATTCTGAAAGGATGATCTCAGAATCATTTTTCTTGAACTCAACTTATGTTCACTCATAATTTAAGTACTCCTTTAGCAAAATTATTAGATGTGGTTATAAACTATACACATATCTGTTTAACCTTCAGTGGCAGAATTTTCATTACGTAGATCCCAGAGCCTAAGAAAATGGCTATTCTTTAATTCATGATTTTCCAACTAAACCTTAAATTAGTGAACACTGATTTCCGAATTCAGCCTTTAGGATCACTCAAAAATTTGTCTAGCCTTATTTATATTTCCTATCACCTTCCCCCTTTTCAAAATGTGCTCTTTTCACAGTTTCTGGGTTTGGTTTGGTTTTTTACGTTTTTCTGTCCTAAAACGTGAAACATCAGAGAGGGGATAAAGGCCTGGTGTGAGGCACCAGGATGAGCAGTCTTTCACTTCAATATATTGTGCTCCAGCATCATGTCAGCTCTGAAGATATGAATGCGCCACTGGAGAAAGGATTCTGGACTTCATAATAGCTGTGGCTTTTGAGTTCTTATCATGTGCCAAGTACAGAGCACTGAATATATTATCTCATGTGTTCTCATCAATAGGTGAGGAAACCAAGGCACCCCAAGTTCTGTTGCCGACCTCATTCAGAGAGGGAGTGGTTTGCACTGTCTCTGAAGATCTGAGAGCTTTGGGGCCCAGTATGATCTGTGCATCTGATCTACTTAATAAAAAAGTTATCAAATGTTACATAAGTCTAATGGATTTGCAATCCCCAATAGTATAATTTTGGGCTCTAAAAATATATTAAGGAACACTAACTTTGATGTGTTTAAAAGAAACAACACATTTGGAAAGCCTGCTGGTAAAGCCCCTTTTTCTCCTGATGCAGGCTCTGACATCTGGAATGCAGCTTGGGCAGGAGTGTCTGTGAGACAAGCATCACCCTCACCGATTATTTTTTTCTGTCACTGCAGCGGGGTTTTCTTGAAGCATTATTTGAAAATTAACATTACTGAAATATTAAGCCTATTTAAAAGGATTTTGGTTTTGTTCCACATTATAAAAAGTAGAAAGACATTTTTATAAAAAATCTGTGTCACCTTGAAACTTGCATGCTTTAGATAAAGGAGTAAGCTGTCTCTGATCTATAGAGCAGCATGTGAATGGGCGATAACTGACTTTTCCATCTAATTCA
This sequence comes from Saccopteryx bilineata, assembly GCF_036850765.1. NCBI lineage: Eukaryota > Metazoa > Chordata > Mammalia > Chiroptera > Emballonuridae > Saccopteryx > Saccopteryx bilineata. The sequence continues at coordinate 124,771,703 of NC_089495.1, forward strand.
GCTACTTCGTAGTCAATCACAAATCTCAGTTGGAAAGCAATTTCCTTCACTTGATCCATTTTCCTTATGCATTATATCTTTCTTCTGGCTCTTCAACAAAAAAAAAATTGAAGGAATGAAGTGTTTTAAATCCTTATGAATTTAGGAAGTGAGGAGATTCAGATACATCCTTTAGAATAAGCATGTTGCCTTTTGTTTCATTATTGACTTTCTTGGTTGAAGGGATAAAATTTGCTTCTTTACTTAGATATCACAGTTTCCAGAAGTGATATGTATTAAAAGTGCCTGAGATTGGTAGAAAGGATTATAGGTATAGAAAACAATAGGTATGTGGGGGCAAGGATATTGTGTAGTAACACAGACAATTTAAGGATGTTATAATTTTAGTAAACATATAGTATATGAAATGAGCCTAATATTAATATATCCATACTTTTAAATGTCTATCTGGACACCAAGGTCTCTTGATATCATTATCTGGTAATCATTAACACCTCTATTAGTCACAGGTATGACATGGCTATCATGTGATACATTTATTTCACATCCATGCTTAATGAGAGCTTGAATTGGCTTCTGTCCTTGCCAGATTGAATTCTAAATGTCCTTAACATACTTAACATCAGTCTCCTTTATGAAACCTTTTATAACTTCACTCATGTAAACTTGTTTAGTTTTGTTTTGTTTTTAATGATTTTATTTATTGATTTTACAGAGAGAAGAGGGGGGAAGCGAGAAGTTTCAACTTATGGTTGCTTCAGTTTTGTTGTTCGTTGATTGCTTGTTGTGTGTGCCTTGACTGGTCAAGCCCAGGGCTTCAGACTGGAAACCTTAGTGTTCTAGGTTGACACTTTATCCACTGCGCCACCACAGGCCAGCCTCATGTGAACTTTTCACTATCTATACTCACACATTTGGTGACCTCATTCACTCCCTTGACTTTAAATGCCACATGTACCCGGAAGACTCCTAAGTTTTATAACACCAGCCTAGACTGCTCCCCAAACTCAGTACAGTGGTACCTTGAGATACGAATTTAATTCGTTCTGTAAGCGAGTCAACTCGTATATCAAACTGCCAATACTAGACCTGTGCGCCAACTAGCGGCAGCTTTCCAAATCACAACTCGTATCTCGGAATTTTGCTCGGATCTCGAACAAAAATACAGAACAAGTCGCAGCTTGTATCTTAAAAAAAATTGTATATTGGTCTGCTTGTATCTCAAGGTACCACTGTATTTGCATATCCATTTGCCTTCTCTACATGCTGTTTAAAGAGCATTTCCACCCCTAGGCCCAGGACCACACACCTGCTCTGGCCCCACGTCATTCTGGCACACCCCTCCCACCTTACTTAAGAGTACTTCAAACTTCCATCCTCTACTCACTCTAGTCAAACCTTTGGAATCCCCTTCTACCTCTCCTCTTTTCCATATATAATCCATAAGAAATTAAACAGTAGATTTTAAAAGAATACAAGGACAAAGAAGAGATCACAAGAAAAGTTAGAAAATAATTTGAACTGAATTAAGAAAGAAAACACAACATATCAAAATTAATGTGATGCAGCTAAACTGTATTAAGAGGGAAATGTATAGCTTTAAATGTCTGTATTAGAAGAGGAGAAAGCTCTCAAATCAATAACTTAAGTTTCCACCTTATGAATCCAAAACGTAGAGAACACAGAAAGAATGAAATAAAGATGAGAATGAAAATCAATGGACCAGAAACAGAAAACCAGTAGAGAGAATGAAGACTAATAAAACTAAAAGCTGGGAAATTGAAAAGATGAACAAAATTGACAGATCTGTGGCTAAGTTGACCAGGAAAAACAAAGAAGACAGAAATGACCCAAATCAACAATGAAGGAGGGAATGTGAGTACTTATCTTACAGAAATTAAGTAGATACAATGAATAACTTTATACAACAAATTAGATAGCCTAGATGAGTAGATGAAATCTTAGCATAGACAAACTACCAAAACTGACTCAAGAAGAATGAAAAATTTGAATGGACACATAATAAGAAAATTAATTAAATTAGTAAATAAAAAGTTACCACAAAGAAAAGCCCAGCTCATGTTGGCCTCACTGGTAAATTATGTCAGACGTATGAAGAACTGCCAAAACTTCACAGACATTTCCAGAAAATAAGCTGACATTTCCCAGCTGATTCTATAAGGCCAGTATTGCCATGATTCCAAAGCCAAAGACATCACAAGAAAGTAAAAACTATAGCCCCATATCTCTCATGAACATAAACACAAACATTTTTTTTTTTTTTTAACACAAACATTTTTACACATTAGGAAGCCACGTCCAGTACCATTTAAGAAGGTTTATGAACAAGTGGGATTTATCCTGGGACTGCAAGTTTGGGTTGACATCCTAAAATCACTTAATGTAACATACTGTATTGATAGAATAAACTATCATCTCAAGAGATGCAGAAAAATTCAACACCCAGTATGAGAAAAACTCTCAGAGCCTGACCAGGTAATTGCACAGTGGATAGAGCATCAGACTGGGACTCAGAGGACCCAGGTTTGAAACCCCGAGGTCACTGGCTTGAGCCCAAGGTCACTGGCTTGAGTAAGGGATCAATTGCTTTGCTGTAGCCACCCCCCCCCCCCCCCGTCAAGGCACATACAAGAAAGCAATCATTGAACAACTAAGTTGCTGCAATGAAAAATTGTCCCCATCTGTCCCTCTCTCTGTCTCTCTCACACACCCCCAAAAAGAAACCAGAAAATTAGGTGTAGAAGGGAACTTCTTCAACTTGATAAAGAGTATAGAGAGCCTGACCAGGTGGTGGCGCAGTGGATAGAGCATTGGACTGGGACGTAGAGGACCCAGGTTTAAGACCCCGAGGTTGCCGGCTTGAGCACAGGCTCACCAACCTGAGCACGGGGTTGCTGGCTTGAGTGTGGGATCATAGACATGACCCTGTGGTTACTGGCTTGAGCCCAACCAAGGTCGCTGGTTTGAGCAAGGGGTCACTTGCTCTGCTGTAGCCCCCCAGTCAAGGCACATATGAGAAAGCCATCAGTAAGCAACTAAGGTGCCACACAAAGAATTGGTGCTTCTCATTTCTCTTTCTTCCTGCTTGCCTGTTCCTATCTGCCCCTCTCTCTGTCTCTGTCTCTCTTCCTATCTCTTATGCTAAAAAAAAAAAAAAGAGTATAGGGAAAACATACAAAACACAAGTTAATATATTTAGGATGCGTGACTAAACGCTTTCTTCCTAAAATTGGGAACAAGGCAATATGTCCATGTACTTTAACTTCTATTCAACATTCTGTTGGAGATTTTAGCATATGTAGTCAGGTAAAGAGAAAAATAAAGGCACATAGACTAGAAAGGAAGAAGTAAACTATCTTTACCCACAGATGATATGATTCTGTATGTAGAAAACCTAAGGAAACCACACATAAACAGCTACTAGAACTAATAAGCAAGTTCGACAAGGTCACAGGATACAAGATCAGTGTATAAAAATCATTTGTATTTCTATATCCAGTGGTAAACAATTTGAAAATGAAATTACAAAAACGATAATTCACTGTAGCATAGTATCAAAAGGAATTAAATACTCAAGAAAAAATTTAATAAGAAGTAAAGGACTTTTAATATTAAAAACTGCAAAATATTGCTGAGAAAAATTAAAGATCCAAATATTTGGAGAGATGTTCTGTGTTTGTGGATAGGAAGACAATATAATATAGCAATTCCCTGAATTTATCTATAGATTCAATGCAGTTATCAAAATCACAGAAGGCTTTTTTTTTTTTTTTTGCATAAATGGAAAAGCTGATTCTAAAATTTATATGGACATGCAAAGGACTTAGAATAGTCAAAACAGTTTTTGCAAATAACAAAGTTAAAAGACAAACTTCCCAATTTAAGACTATATATATATATCATGGACATAGACAAAAGTGAAGTGCTTACTAGAGGGAGGGGGGTGGGAGAGGGAAGTAAAGAAGGACAAATATAGGGTGACAGAAAATGATTTGACTTTGGGTGATGGGCACACAACACAATCAACAGTTCAGATGCAATAGAGATGTTTACCTGAAACCTATGTTTAATTTCTAAATTCAAAAAAGTGAATATGCTATAAAGCTAGAGCACTTAAGATAATGTGGTGTGGCATATGAACAGACAAATGGAGCAAATTTAAGTGTTCAGAAATAAACCTTTATATTTGTTGTTGAGTTTAATTATTTTTTTTATTATTTTTTTTTAGAGAGGAAGAGGGAGGGAGAAAGAGAGGCATCAAACTCATTGTTCTGTTTAGTTGTGCACCCATTGATTGCTTCTCCTATGTGCTCTGACTGGGACTCAGACCTGCCACCCTGGGATTAGGCCAGCAACCTTGTCACTCTGGGATGATGCTCTATCCACTGCACCAGGGGCCAGGGCCTGAATCTGGTTTTTGACACAGGTTTCAGCACAATTCAGTGATGGAAAGAGTGTCCTCAATAAACATGCTGAAATAATTAAATATCCATATGCAAAATAGGTAATTTAGACTCTTACATCATATGCAAATATGAACTCAAAACTGATCATAGACTTAAATGTAAGAACTGAAACTGTACAACTGTTTGAAAAAAATAGGAGAAAATCCTGTGACCTTTGATTAGACAAAGACTTTATAGTTACAACACCAAAATTAAAAAAACATTTTTACAAAAAGGAAAGAGCCTGACCAGGCAGTGGCACATTGGATACACAGTGGAGTATCAGATTGGGATGCAGAGGACCCAGGTGTGAAACCCCAAGGTGGCTGGCTTGAGCACAGGGTCGCTGGCTTAAGCCCAAGATTGCTGGCTTGAACAAGGGGTCACTTGCTCCACTGTAGCTCCCCAGTCAAGGCACATATGAGAAAGCAGTCAATGAACAGCGAAGGTACTGCAACAAAGAATTAATGCTTCTCATCTCTCTCTTTTTGTCTTTCTGTCCCTATGTCTCTATCGGCCCCCTCCCTGTCTCTCTTTCTGTCTCTGTCACAAAAAAAGGAAGACTAGATAGAACTTCAACCTGGGATACTGAGGTCCCAGGTTTGAAATCCCAAGGTCACCAGCTTGAGTGCAGGCTCACCAGCTTGAGCGTGGGGTCACTGGCTTGGGCGTAGGATCATTGACATGATACCATCCATGGTCACTGGCTTGAGCAAGGGGTCACTGGCTTGGTTGAAGCCCCCCAGTCAAGGCACATATGAGGAGCAAAGTCCCACAACAAGTTGATGCTTCATCTCTCTTCCTCTCTCTCTCTCTCTCTCTCTTTCTCCTCTCTCTATTGCTTAAAAAAAAATACCATAAAAGAAAAAAGAATGTGGATGGTCATACAGTGGAATATTATATGGCAATAAAAAGAATTGAAGTTCTGATAACATCTACAGTGTGAGTGAACCTCAAAAACATTATACCAAGTAAAAGTAGCCAGATTTTAATTATTTAATATTTCAAGAAAAAGGGGAAACAACATAGGATTAAAAACTGTATTAGTGGCCCTGGCCGGTTGGCTTAGTGGTAGAGCGTCGGCCAGGGCACACAGGAGAAGTGCCCATCTGCTTCTCCACCCCTCCCCCTCTCTTTCCTCTCTGTCTCTCTCTTCCCCTCCTGCAGCGAGGCTCCATTGGAGCAAAAATGGCCCAGGCACTGGGGATGGCTCCTTGGCCTCTGCCCCAGGCGCTGGAGTGGCTCTGGTTGCGACAGAGCAACGCCGGGAGGGGCAGAGCATCACCCCCTGGTGGGTGTGCCGGGTGGATCCTGGTCGGGCGCATGCGGGAGTCTGTCTGACTGTCTCTCCCCGTTTCCAGCTTCAGAAAAATACAAAAAAAAAAAAAAAGTTTACAATCTGTGGTTTTGTAGAGGTGCAAGCCGAGATCCAGAGAGGCAGTGTACATGCCTAAGGTGAGACAGCAGTGGCTTCGTTTGCAGATCTCACAGAAAACGTTCTGCGCCTCCTGGCATAGGAAGTGAGCACAGGCAAAGACAATGTATAGAACAGATTAGTAAGCAAGCGTATAAGCTTATCTTGCCAGTAATCAAAAAAAGTAAAATTAAAGCAACCAAACTTTTGGAGAACATGTTCAGTTGGCAATGTTTAACTATAATCCTAAGGAGAATGAGAAAAGAAATTCTTCTGTTCATATATTGCTTGTGAGAATGTGGCAGTGAAAATGCTAATACATATTAGAAGGTTCAAATACCTTATTATCCTGGTGCAGTTATTTTTATCTTTATTGAGGATTGCTGTTCTCCTACATATAATAAAATGCACATATTTAAAGTATATCATTAAATAAATTTCATATTTATGTATACCTGTGAAATCTCCATAATTGAAAGAATGAGCAGGTCCACTGAGGTTCAGTTTTGGAGTGTGCTGATGGGCATAGTGGGACAGCGTGCTGAAAGGGGAGGAGCAGCAACAATCAGGCAGCAAAGCCCAGTCACTTCTGGGAGGGTGAGGGGGATGGAGTGCCTCTCTTATGGTTTTGTCTATAAAGGTAGCTACACACATTTATAGGTTAAAAAATAACTGTCATTCTTGTAGGAAAGTAATTATCTCAAATATTATTTAATCAAACCTTTCCTTTGGGTGTAAAATCTGTTCTTTTGAGAATGTAGAAAAGCATTGTGGTTAAGAGACTTTGGGACAAAACACAAATACATGGAAACCAACATCTTGTCGCCATCTTTCACTCTTGCCATGGAAGACATTTAAATACAACCCCCTCTCCCACTCTTGTCATTCCTTTATAAAATAAAAAATATTCCCAGGCCAAGAAGAAAAGTGGACAGACACCATTTTAGAGGAGAGTTCTAGAAATTGTGTGAATTTGACCTCAGGAAACTGTCATAAGTGATGACCAGCATTTGAAGATCACTGGTATAAATGATCTTGGAAGTTGTTAAGAATGGACTAGATTTCTAGGAATGCCACTTATTAGCTAAGTGACTTTGGGTTTATTTTAAAATTTCTCTGAGCCTGGATAATGCCTACTACAGGATTAACATAGGGATTAAAGGAGGTCGTGTTTAAGTTTGACACAGTGTAGGTACGTATTATCTTCCCCATACTCAGCCCTGCTATTCTTCCCTGTCATACATGTGTGCTGTCATAATCCATTTGTGTGTATATTACTGTAATTTCATAAGTGTGATTCAAGACTAGAAAATGATATTATTCTAACTCTACAATAAACATGACCATAGTAATCACTTTGTATTATTTGTAAGGTATGGGAGGAGGGTTGTTTTACCCTGGAAACATCCATAAATGCTGGCATATAAAATATTCTGAGCAAATACATGGAATAGAGATTGAATTTGAATTCTTTGTAGACTATTAGGTTTTGTTTTTGTGATAGGTTGTCAGTTTAATTTACTGTATTTCACACAGAGAAGCCCCAGTCAGGGGCTTTATGTCCAGAAATGCACATAAAGCTGTCTCCTGTGACATTATCATAATGAGGTAAAGCTTTACTCAGTACGATCAGATACCTAAGAAATATATACAGCTAGTGCTCGACTTATGACCACGATTGGTTCCGACAGACTGCTTGTAACATGATTTGGTCGTAAGTTGAGTAGGCTATATGTACAATACTGTGAGATGATGTTATAAAAATCTTTAAGTCATTTTTTATCATAATTTTCTTTCATTATTGTTATATATCATAATTTTCTTTGTTCATTTTATGCCATTTGTATCGTCTCTACACCATTTTGTTTCTTATTTTTACATTCGTCCGGTTTAAGTAAAACACTGCATTACCAGTACAACTGGTTTAATATTTGCAAAGACAATTTCCTCTTGGTAGACATCTTGGGAGGGGTTTGATGTAAGACACAAAACACAAATTGCTGTACCGAGTCTGGGATAACAGTTGAAATGGTGCACGCGGAGATGGTAGTGCTGCCGGAAGCTGGTCCGCACTGTCGTAGGTCCAGCTGGGCAACACTTGCGCTGCCAGACGCGGAGCAGTCGTGGCTAGCGAATGTGGTCATAAAGTCGAATGGTTGTAAGTTGCATGGGTCGTTAGTTGATCAATATTTGTAGTCACTCAGTCACTTTATATATAAAGCCTGGTTTTCCCCTTCATTTTACAGGAATGTTAAAGAAGGAAAAAACAGAATGCTTAACATGTTGTTACTTGCATCCAAGTTGTATGAACTGTTATGTCAAGTGTTCTCAGTTTATGTTTGTCTCATGGCACTTGCTCAGCCATTCTACTTTTTATAATGATTATACATGCACACATTTTCTCTCTTCTATTAGATTATAAACTCCTTGAAGGTAGGATTCATATTTAATTCTTATCTTTTATAAAATTTAGCTTATTGACTTACACATAGTAGTCACACTTAGTAAATAAATATTACTTAGTTGATGTAAGAACTAAATCTTCATATGTCGTAGATTACTGATATCTGTTGATAACAACTTTCCTTCCTAAGTGTGATGAGATTCCTGGTGCTGAATAAAGTAGGGGAGCATAATAGCTTCTTTTCTCTTTTTTTGTATTTTTCTGAAGTGAGAATCAGACAGACAGACAGACTTCCGTATGCGCCCAACCAGGATCCACCCGGCATGCCCACCAGGGAGCGATGCTCTGCCCATCTGGGCCGTTGCTCTGTTGCAACCAGAGCCATTCTAGTGCCTAAGGTGGTGGCCATGGAGCCATCCTCAGCGCCAGAGCTGACTTTTGCTCCAATGGAGCCTTGGCTGTGGGAGGGGTGGAAAAGCAGGTGGGTGTTTCTCGTGTGTGCCCTGGCTGGGAATTGAATCCGGGACTTCCACATGCTGGGCCAACTGGCCAGGGCCAATAACTTCTTTTCAATTCCAGTAATATCCTTCTGAGATCTATAATCTCCAGTAATTTTAAAGCTTTGGTAATGAAAAACAACTCCCTGACTCAAAAATAGTAGATATTGGTACAGCACAAAAGACAACTTTTAGGTCAAACAGAAATAACATTCATTGAACTTTAGATTTGTACCAGGACAGAATCTTTTTAAGTAGTCATGGAAACCTTTGAGAATCCAGAAAACCCAAATAGAACAAGGAAGAATTTTAATTATAAAAGACTTTATCTCCAAAAAGTTTCTCCTTTCTAGATAATGTTAATAAAAATTAATTTTTTTGTATTTTTTCATATTTACTATGTAAATTGTCTCAGAACTTTAAAAAGAGAGAAAGCTACCTAGTTTACTTTATGAATTTGCTTATGATACCAAAAACATGAAAATGATAGCAAGAAAGCTAACTTTAGATTTCTGTCACATAAATCTAATCTGAGAATCTTTATTTAAATTTTTTTTTAATTTATTGATTTTAGAGAGAGAGAGGGAGGGAGAGAGTGAGACAAAAACATCAATCTGCTTCTGCACATGCTGTAACTGGATCAAACCAGCAACCTCTGCACATTGGGAGGATGCTGCAACCAACTGAGCTATTTGACAAGGGCTAATCTGAGCATGTTAAATAATATACTAGAAAGTATAATTTATCATTATTAGTATTATTAATTGCTACCTGGAAAGTCATTGAATAAAATTTAATTTTCTTTGAGCCTTTTGCTTCTAGCTAAGGCAGACGAGCTGTATCAGACCAACTGTGCTACCAGAAACTAAAAAAGCTGGCTAGAATGTAAACAAGTATTTGAAGGCATTGGAAGCTACTGGGACATTGAGGACTCTGAGTGGCCAAGATCCCCCAAGGAAAGGAGTTATAAAGAAGCAGAATAAACACGTGGTGTCACATGATCCTCAGAGGCATTGCCAACTCAAAAATTAGACGGAAAAGCTGAACAGAAAACAGGTTGACAAGCTAAGTAAAGTTCAACAGACTTATGAGGCTGGGGCATAAAATCTGGAGTTCGGGGATGAAATAGGAGGAGACCCTGGTAAACATCCTAGGCTTTTTTTGGACCCCACCCTGCCACCCCCCAGAAAAGTTTTATCCCAGGAGTAATGGTGAATAGAAGGATGATTCTGAAATTCAGCCCTCACAAAAACTAACACTTAACCTCAATGCCATGTATCATGCATGTTATTATAAGGTCTACCGGAAAGTTCTGTCCGTTTTTGGAATAAAACAAAATACAAATTTTTCTTACCATCAATAAACTTTATTAAATAATATAATTGCCATTATTATTAATGATTTCTTGCCAGCATGAGGGCAATTTGTATATCCCATTTTTGAAAAATGTTTTATCTTTTGATGCGAAAAATTGAACCAGTGCTTGTTTGATATCTTCATTTTTGAATTTTTTGCCCTTCAAAAATTTTTGTAAGGACAAAATCAAGTGATAGTCGGAGGGTGTTAAGTCCGGGGAATATGGTGGATGCAACAGGCATGCTTCTGTAGCATTTCTTCCTTGTTGAAATTCGTAAAAATTACAGTGGTGTAAATGAACTTTATCAGTAGCCATGGGTACACTATGGCTTCACACATAAGACTAACATGAATCAACTTTGTTTTAGTTAATTTGCTATGTCAGTATGTATACATTAAGTGATAAAAATAGGAAGGCACACATGCGCCAAATAAACGTGCTTACGTGTTGAAACTTGTGATAGAAACAGACAGAACTTTCTGGTAGACCTTATACAAATAAATAAAATATCAAATGCAATTGAATTAAGAAAAAAGAAATAACAGTGGAAATCTAAAATAGAACAAGTGCTATCTACTTCCTAGTCTTTAATTCATGCATATTAACTGACATGATTTTATACTCTTGGAAAAACACTTCTTGTTAAATGACACAATCAGGTTCCAGTACAGCTCTAACAATTACAAAATTACATGTGTTAGTTTTTGCAACATGTATGTAATTTTAAAAATTAAGAATAAAAAAAATTTTAAATAGTCACTAAATTCTTTTCTCTCATGGAAACTGAGTTGAGAATAGCTGCTCTAGGATAACCACTAAAAGGCTAGAAAAAATTTAGGGCTACAGCTGTAGTGCAGAAGGGAAGGGGGAAAGAAATAACAAAAAATACTTACTGGACTGAAAGAAGACAAGCAAGGGGAGAAGAAAGTGGAACATAGACTAGATGGGATACAAGTGTAGTAAGATGATCAATTTAAGTGATATCAAACAGACTTCAAGGCAAGACACATCACTAGAAACGAAGGTTTCATAGTCCATCAAGAAATTTGTGTGCACATAAAACAGCTTCAAAATACAAAAAAGCAAAAAATATCACTATTTCATCTTTTACACACATTAGGAAGAGCAGGATATTTGTTTAATCACACACATTGGTGAAACCCTAAGAGCAGTCTCTGTTATTATACCTCAATAACTCCTTCACAGACTTCCTGCTTTTCATCCCAGCAGCCCTGAGTTCTGCTGGGGTTTGGTGTTTGTTGGGCAAATGAGTTTGTAAAATTTGTATTTGATTTTGCTCACTTTAGTGTTCAAAAATGGTGCTGGGCAGTGCCAGGTATGTGATCTGTGAAATTGCAAATTACCTTCCTGCTTGGGAAGGGCCATTGTTTTGCTAATGTTTGCTGGAGGAAAGAGTTTCTGCCCCGAAAGTTTTGAAAAGGAAAGGAGAGGAGGCATGGAAGGAGGTAGAAGCCATGTTTTGCAGGGAGAGCAGAGAAAATGCAGAGGCTGCTGAAGGAGAAACCAGTTTCTACAGAGAAGGGAGAGGTGTGCAGATGGGGAACCAGAGGTGAGGGGCTTTTGCGAACTCCACTGAGACTGGTGGGGCCTTGATTCTAGGAGGAACCAGAGAAGATTCTCCTGGTTGTGGAACCGGAGGGAAGTGTTTTCCCTATGTGTTTGCTCGTCACCCGGTGCGAGATTTTAATAAAGGAACGGCCCACCACTTTTTGGCTCCACTGTTTACCGTCTGCCCAAATCCAATGGGAACCCGCATGTGAATACCTGCAACAGCCTGACTATTGGTCGTACAGTATTCATACTTTCCAGGTGGGGAATGCCTCTCCTGGAGGACACTGAATAGTTCCATTGAATTGGAATGTAGCTAGACTGCCATCCATTTGGGGCTCTTTATGGGCCTGGACCAAAAGAGTTATTACTTTACTGACTGGAGTGCTTAACCATGATAATTAAGGAAAAATGTAGGTGATGCTACACAGCAGGGACAAGAAAGATTATGTCTGTAACTGGGGACTTGCTGAAGTGTCTCTTAGTAAGTACTTAAAGTAATGAAAATCTGTAAGACCCCCAAACCCTTCCCCACAAGGCAGGTCTGTTGAGTCAGATTCTTCAGGAATGAAGGTTTGGATCATTCTGTCATGTTGACAACTCTGACTGGCTAGGGTCTGATTTAGGACAAAAATAAAATAGGGGATGGATTAAAAAAAAAGGCATAGACACCATTCATGATCTCATGACCAGGTACAGAAGTGAGAATTTAGCATATTTTTTCTTTCCTTGTTATCTCTATGTTTAACTTTTTTTCTTCTTTCCCTTATTTTGTATCCAAATTGTTGGAAGTTAAATTGACAATGTAGTTTTTAAAGAACAGAATACTTAGTGAGATTGTACTGAATTTAAGGAGTAATTAATAAAACCAGTGATGGATATAATGGGTGTTAGGACTGTGGCTCCTCACTTTGGGGAGATGAGAGCATCTTCCTTTATAGGAAGATAAGTGCATACTGTTGGGTAAAAACAGTTGTTTTGATGCTTTAGGTAGTTCAGTGTGTAGAGGATATATATGGAGACCAAGTAGCCAAAGCAATGGACGGTGCTAATTTTCTCTCATCTCCCAATCTATGCAAGTTCAAGTCCATCCACATCCAGCCTTGGGATACTGGAGCTGGGAGGTATGTGTACACCAGAGGCCAGGAATCTTGGGGCTGAATCTCTTGGCTGCTTACTACAGTATAAAATAGAAATAAGAAATAAAAAGGCAAAAAGATTATTTTTATTTATAGACTGTATACACAGAAAACCCAATATGATCAGCTAAAGAGTTATTTTATTCAATATAGATAAATCAGTAACCTGACTAGATACCTATCAGTGATAACCATTTAGATAACACAAAGAATATTTGATTCTATACATAATAACACTAAAATATAAAATTCCTAGAAATGAGCTTCTTATGTATAGGAAATAAATATGAAGAAAATAATTTCACTGAAAGAGGAAAGAAACAAACAGAGATTTGCTCAAGTAGGAAATTTAAAACCTAAAGTGGTTTCAGTTCGGTTAACTTGTAGGTTTAAAGCAATTCTAATTTAAAGATACAATTTTTCTTTTGGAACATGACAAAATTATTGTTTTGTCATTGTTATAAATTTCATCTGGAAGCATAAAAGCATATTTAAACCATTTTTTAAAAAGTAATGAGGGAAACTAGTGACAAATTACCAAAAAAATTTAAAAACTGGAGTAATTAGAATCCTGGTGGACCACACAGTTACTAATGGGGCAGATGGTCTTCAGGTCTGTCTGTTATATGTGACTTTGATCCGTGAAGAGTCCATGTCTCAAATGAGTAGAGAAAGAAAAGGGTCACTTACTCCTGCGGTGCTATGTGATGCCCAGGCACTCTGCTGGCTGCTTGATTTACAAAGAAACCAAAGTAAATCCAGTGTCTACCATACACCCAAATAAATTTTAAATCATCATCTGTATAAAAAAATTAAGAAATCTAGGAAAGAAAAATAAATGCAGGGAATATTTCTACACTAAAAATTTCATAAAAGTTTTTTTTTGTGGAATTTATGGGAGTTTAAAATTTCTGAATGCCAAAAATAATTAAAAGGCAAATTAAAATTGGAAAAATGCTTGCTTACAGTGACATGATAAAAGGTCTAATATGTTTGACATATAAGCTTTTATAAATTGATAAAGAAAAAAAACCCATTAAGAACCCAAAGGATAGGCCAGAAGATATAGTCAATTCACAGAAAACAAATTCATTCCAGTTAACAAATATGGGGAAATAAGTTTATTAATAATTAAAGAATTGTAGCCCCAGCCAGTGGTAGAGCATTAGCCCAATGTGTGGAAGTCCTAGGTTCAGTTCCTGGTCAGAGCATACAGAAGAAGTGACCATCTGCTTCTCCACCCCTCCCCTTCCTCTCTTCTCCCCTCTCTTTTTTTTCTCCTGTCCCACAGCCCTGGCTCAGTTAGAGTAAATTGGCCCTGGGTGCTGAGGATGGCTCCATGGCCTCGCCTCAGGCACTGAAATAGCTCAGTTGAGCAATGCTCCAGATGGGTAGTGCATTGCTCTGTAGGGGGCTTGCCAGGTGGATCCTGGTCAGGGTGCATGCGGGAGTCTCTGCCTCCCTGCCTATTTTTTTTAGGCACGGTCCAGATAGTGGACAGTGTAATATGCTGTCCAGATAGCTCAGCGCATTCATCCCAATGTGCAGAGGTTGCCAGTTCAATCTCCCGACCCGACAGGGCACATATAGAAACAGATTGATGTTTGTGTCTCTCTTTCTCCCTTCTTCTCTACCTAAAGTCAGTAAAAAAAAAAAAAAAAAAAAAAAAAAATTTAAATAAAGTGAGCAGAAGAGAGACAGACAGGAAGGGAAAGAGATAAGGAGCATCAACTCTTGTTGCGGCACCTTAGTTGGTCATTGATTGCTTCTCATACGTGCTTTGGCAAGGGGCCTCCAAATGACCAGTGATCCCTTGATTAAGCCAGAGACCTTGGGCTCAAGCCAGTAACCTGGGATTGTGTCAGTGATCCCATGCTCAAGCTGGTAAGCCTACACTCAAGTCAAGTGAGCCCACGATCAAGCCGGCGACCTCAGTGTTTTGAACCTGGATCCTCAGTGTCCCAGGTTGATGCTTTATCCACTGCGCTACCACTGGTCAGGCTAAAATCAGTAAGTAAAATTTTTTTAAAAAAGAAGAAAAAATTGTAATGCTCAGTGCTTGAGAGGGTATTTTCAAATAAGAATGCTTGTACTCTTAGTAAAAATATAGATTATTAAAATGCTTTTGGATAACAGTTTTGTTATAAGTATTGAAACCCTTATTTATAGTTTTTTGAGTAAATCTCCTGGAAATCTCTCAAGACAATAGTCACAAACACAGAACAAACTACGTGAAAGGAGATTAGTGATTAAAATAATATAAAATGGAAACTCCTAAATAAACAACAGGGAATTGTTAAGAAAATTATGATTTGTCTACAGAATGATAGTGTTGTGTTGTCATTAAAAATTATACTTATCCCTGACCAGGCTGTGGCACAGTGGATAGAGCATCAAACTGGGACGTGGAGGACCCACCCAGGGTGCTGGCTTGAGCATGGGCTCACCAGCTTGAGCCCAAGGTCGCTGGCTTGAGCAAGGGGTCATGCCACTCAGTCTGCTGTAGCCCCCGGTTAAGGCACATATGAGAAAGCAGTCAATGAACAACAAAGATGCTGCAGCAAAGAATTGATGCTTCTTATCTCTCTCCCTTCCTGTCTGTCACTAACTGTCCTCTCTGTCTCTGTCACCAAAAAAAAAAATTATATGCGCGCGCGCACACACACACACACACACACTTATGAAGCTTGTTTAATATGAGAATACCTTGTTATAAATGAAAAAGCAGAATATAAAATTTTATATAAAGAATTATCTCAACCATTTATTTTTTTTAAGTTTAGAGGATTCCCTGAACTGAACCAACATTACTGAGAGTGTAAGTTCAGATGGCAACCGACTGCATGTTCTCAGTGCTCTGCTGATTGGCAATGCTTACCTGCATTTCACTCTTCACTGCTTCTTTCTCCCAACATCAGAATTTCTTCTCTGCACCTACCCATCTGTTCATCTGTTCTCACAGGAGATTGCTCCTGTGCTCTAATGACACCCTGGTTAAAACAGCCAACCCCCTGCCTTGCTTTTTCTCTTTTGTCTGAGCATATTTAGACTCCAAAGGGCTTGGTGATAATTAGCATCTTTTCCACTAAGTGCTACTGTTTGTATTTCAGGCTGTAAAGACTTATTCTGTTGGAATTAAAACTACACAATTGTTTTTTCAGTGTTGGACGTTGTTCTTTGGGTACTGAATGTTTAAATCTCTTTTATGGTACCTGTGCCTACAAATGAATAACCATTAATGGGAGAAATACATTAATTTTCAGGGAAGCTTTCTGTACTTTTACCTGAGAGAGGCAAGGGTATATATTAAAATGTGAGAGCTACATCTGCATCATCTTCATTTCAAGCAGATGTGTGTTTACTGGAACTTTCTAAAATGTGAGCTCTGAAGGCAGGACCAGCCATGGTCTGGCACACAATACACTCTCAGTATGCTTAGGTCATAGAAGAGTTACTGCCACTTTGTGGGCATGTCTACAACCAGAATTAGTTCTCTGGATATCCTTATACCTATACCAGACTCCTGGCATGTTGTGGCCAGGCATTAATAAATAATTGATGCATAAGTGATGGATGGACGTTTGAATGACTGTCTCATCCTTCTGAGCCTGACCTTTAAATGTTGATGGTCCTTAAGCCTCTGGCCCAGGCCCTCTTTTCTGCTAACTCTAACCACTTCTCTACTTGGTCTCCTGTATGGCTATGGCTTTGATTTATATCTCTACATTGACATCTCCAAAGATTTTCTCCAGCCTGAAGGTGTTCCTCTGAATGCAGCGTGATATATCTGGCTGCCTGCGCCCTTCCCGTCTTATGCTCAAGCATCTCAGACCCAGCACATCCCCTCTAGTGTTGATCTCGGTGGGGACGATGCCATTGGCACCCTTGGTCACTCTGGTGAGAGCCTGAGGGCTGCTCTTGATGCCTCCCCCTCCCTGTGCTCATATCCAGTTAATCACTGAGTTGTTTTATCTCCTAAAAAGATTTTTTTTGAATGACTGCAGCTTCTTGGGCCAGTCTTTTTTTTTTTTTTTTTTTTTTAAGATTTTATTTATTGATATTTGGAGAGAGGGGGGAGAAGAAGCAGGAAGCATCTGCTCATAGTAACTGCTTCTTGTATGTGCCTTGACCAGGCAAGCTCAGGGATTTGAACCAGTGACCTCAGCGTACTAGGTCTATGCTTTATCCACTGCGCCACCACAGGTCAGGCCTAAATATTTTTAAACCCTGCTTTCTGTCCCCATATCCTTTGTTACCCCCAAGTCTAAACTCGCTTTGACAGTAGGAGCCTACTACTCACTGGTTTCCATTCTTCTACTCACCCTCTTATAGTCCCATTTTCCATATAAATGCCAGAATGGTCTTGTAAAAGCACAGATATAATTGTTATTCTCTTGCTTAAAATTTTTTAGTGGTTTCTCATTGTTCTAAAGATTCAACCTAAGTCTACATGAATGGACTTGCTCTTGCCATTTCTCTATTGTGCCCATGCTTTAGGCCCACTGATCATCCTGCGGTTTGTCTCCCGTGCCACACTCCCCAACATCCTGTTGTCCCCCTGCCAGTTCAGCTCATTATCCTTCAGAACTTAGCTCACTTCCTTGGGAAACATGTACTCTCCTGAAAAGGCCAGAATACTGTCTCGTCACGTAGGAAAGTAGCTGTCTTTTCCATAGAACTGAGTTGGTGTTTTTAAATTCATGAAGTGCAGATATAGCCTTATATATTATTTATATCGTTATAGACATTGGCTGAATAGCGACTATAATCATTTGTCTTCTAAAATTTTATTGATTTTTACCCAGTTATTTCACAGGATAGATAAGTTTGATTTGTTGTTTCAGGGGCATACTGCATTTGTTCTGAGAGACACATTTTTCTCACTTTTAACATCTCTGAAATTGGTATGTATCTTATAGACATCAGCATATCATGGTGTTATGGGCAGCATTTTTCTTTTAGTGGTGCAGAAAATATTGTCTTATATTTGAAGGTATTTTATATTACATAAAATTTGGCATTTTGTAACATTCATTCTGGAAGATTTACTGGGAACCTGGTGATCCTCACTCGTCCTATAGAGGCATTACTAAGACTATTTCCAGGTAAAGGTGGGCAGGCCATCTGTCGGTTCTACAAATTGTTCATTATCCCTGAGCATTATCCCCTTCTTCTATTTGGAAGAAATTTTAGATGGGCACATCTGGAGACATTTTCCCAGACTTCCTCCTATCTAGTTAGGGCATATGAATTGGTTCTGGTTAATTGGATATGAACAGAAATATGTGAACTTCCAGGGCATGCTCAAAAAAGAAAACGATTTGCTCTCCAATTTCTCTTTTTCCTTTTCTAGTGAATGACATGAATATGGGTCCTTAGTTAACCTAGTGGAACAGAGATGCCTGGCCAGCCTCTGGACTGTGGGGGAAAAACATCTTGGGGTGTCTTCGTTATTGCAGCTTTGCCTATACTGTAACTAATGTATCATCTCAGAGATTGTCTTGATTGGGCTCGTCGATTTAAAAAAAATGAGGTCAGCCATATACCATCTTAAGTCTGGAGCAGATGCTCGCACTCTTGGGCTACACAGTAAAGAGTATGTGCTCTTTAGAGATGCACTGTGGTATGATGAATGCAGCATATGGGAGAGATGCAGTCAGACCTCAGCTTGATTGACAGCTCTGCCCCTGACTATCTGTCCCATTGAGCTATTTACTCACTGGGATCCTTTGAGCTTCAGATTCCCCTCCTCTAAGATGCAGGAGATGTCCATTGCAACAAGATTGTTTTGAGAAGTGAATGAGATCATCTATTTAAAGGTCTTTGTAGCCCGGTGCTTAGTAAATGACCACTATTGCTATTATTAGTTTTTCCTAAGACTACAGCCTCAAACTCTCTACTGCCCTAGTGTTTTAGCAGTTGAATTTGGTATCTGTGGAGGAGTGTTGCCTTGGTGCCCCAGAATTGCTGAGTTTTTGAGAGTTCCCTGAGTTTTCTCATTATGCTTCTGGTTATGAGGAGGTTTAATAAATCCCCGCCTTTCACATTCTCTAGGGCAGGGGTTGGGAACCTTTTTGGCTGAGAGAACCATGAACGCCACATATTTTAAAATGTAATTACATTTTAAAATGTAATTCCGTGAGAGCCATACAACGACCTGTGTAGGTTACACATTATCCAATAAAAATTTGGTGTTGTCCCAGAGGACAGCTGTGATTGGCTTCAGCCACCCGCAACCATGAATATGAGAGGTAGGAAATGAATGGATTGTAATACATGAGAATGTTTTATATTTTTAATGTTATTATTATTTTCATTAAAGATTTGTCTGCGGCCAGATACAGCCATCAAAAGAGCCACATCTGGCTCACGAGCCATAGGTTCCCGACCCTGCTCTATGGCAAGAAAAAAGCTGTCTAGCACTTGACTCTATGTCAGGGGTCCCCAAACTTTTTACACAGGGGGCCAGTTCTCTGTCCCTCAGACTGTTGGAGGGCCGGACTATAAAAAAAAACTATGAACAAATCCCTATGCACACTGCACATATCTTATTTTAAAGTAAAAAAACAAAACAGGAACAAATACAATATTTAAAATAAAGAACAAGTAAATTTAAATCAACAAACTGACCAGTATTTCAATGGGAACTATGCTCCTCTCACTGACCACCAATGAAAGAGGTGCCCCTTCCGGAAGTGTGGCAGGGGCCGGATAAATGGCCTCAGGGGGCCGCAGTTTGGGGACCCCTGCTCTATGTCATTTGTGTGAGGTGCCCCCTGAAAAACATGTGGTAGGATCTCGATGCTAGGAAAACTTTTTCTTTTACAAACTGGTGTGTGTTCTCATGGTTAGTGAGAGGCCATAAAGGACAGGGAGAGGAAATGAATCGTAAATAGTAACATAATTTGGTGAACTACTTGCTTTCACTATAGGGCAAATTGTAGGTTAGCTCTGAGTTAGCTATGTTGATCTATTACTAGGTGCGGTCCCATGAAAGTCCTTTCAGGAGGTAAACTCTAAACTTTTTTTTCCCTAAGAAATCAAAAGCCACAATTGTGGTAAACTAGCAATAAGTTGACTTTGTGAGAGTAATAGGAAACATTTGCTTTTTAAAGCTGCTTTATAAATATAATAATGGGTACACTGTTCATACAAGTTTACATATTTTGAGTATTAGAGTTGATTTAAGCCTGACCTGTGATGGCTCAGTGGATAAACCACCCGGAACACTGATGTCACTAGTTCAAAACCCTGGGCTTGCCTGGTTAAGGCACATATAGAAGTTGATGCTTCCTGCTCCTCACCCCTTCTCTCTCTCTCTCTCTCTCTCTCTCTCTCTCTCTCTCTCTTTCCCTCCCCCTCTCCCCCTCTCTCTCTTCTCTCTCTAAAGTGAATAAATAGAATCTTTAAAAAAAAAATAGAGTTGATTTAAGATAGTGGTATCCAGGAAATAGTTTCAGGTGCAGAAACAACAATCTATGACTAGTAAATACTTATTAGTTACAAAGTATGTGACTAAGCAAGTCAGGGTCTCCAACTGCTCCAGCACCTCACTGCTTTGCATTTGTGAGATTATGACTAAAGACCAAACCTGGTTTATCTTTAGAACAGGATGGCAAATTTTAGAACATTTTTTTTTCTTAATTAACTAGTTCCCCTAGGATCTCTGGCCAGACTTTTTTTTTCTTTTTGGCTATGTTAATTTGTTTTGTATTTAAAAATAAAAAAGTAGTATTTTTCCTATAACTAATATTTTTGAGGTAGGTTTACTTCCTCATCATTTCAGAAGTAATGAGTTATTACCTTTTTTTTTTTTTTGGTGACAGAGAGGGACAGATAGGAACAGACAGACAGGAAGGGAGAGAGATGAGAAGCATCAATTCTTCATTGTGGTACCTTAGTTGTTCATTAATCACTTTCTCATATGTGCCTTGACTGGGGGGCTACCACAGACTGAGTGAGCCCGTGCTCAAGCCAGTGACCTCCAGATTTCAAACCTGGATTCTCCGCGTCCCAGTTCGACACTATCCACTGTGCCACCGCCTGGTCAGGCAGTTTTACATTTTTAATGTAAAATATTAATAATCCTTTTAGTTCCTGTGGTGTTTTTCTGTACAAATATAATTGGCCCCATAATTTTTTCCACTTTAGGTTTCACTATAGAAACTGCTCAGGCAGGCATTTGAGACCCGTATCAGCTCCAGTACACACCCTTGAGACCTCTTTTCTGACTGTCCGCCCTGCAAACCTGGATTTTGCAGATGTTTCCAGATCCAAGACCTGGGTGAATGGTGGTATCATCTCCTTTTTTTTTTTTTTTTTTTTTTTTTTTTGTATTTTTCTGAAGCTGGAAACGGGGAGAGACAGACTCCCGCATGCGCCCGACCGGGATCCACCCGGCATGCCCACCGGGGGGCGATGCTCTGTTGCGACCAGAGCCACTCTAGCGCTTGGGGCAGAGGCCAAGTAGCCATCCCCAGCGCCTGGGCCATCTTTGCTCCAGTGGAGCCTCGGCTGCGGGAGGGGAAGAGAGAGACAGCGAGGAAGGAGAGGGGGAGGGGTGGAGAAGCAGATGGGCGCCTCTCCAGTGTGCCCTGGCCAGGAATTGAACCCGGGACATCTGCACACCAGGCCGACGCTCTACCACTGAGCCAACTGGCCAGGGCAGGTATCATCTCTTTTTATATCTGCCTTTCCCCTCACAGTGACTGTCACTGAGCCCATCTTGCGCCCTTGCCTGCTCTCCCAAATCAGAATTGAACTTTGAGCACAAGGTAATTTAATGGCTCCTGAAACTGAATCTATAGTTAACAACCCTTTTAGCTCACAGAATTGTAGACTTTTTCATAGACAGTTACCCTGGGGTGACCTGCCATCCAGATGGCTCATTGATGATGGCCCCAGGCGTCTATGTCATCACTCCAGAGACTGACCTGCACTTGTGCAGTGCTGGGACTTTGTCCTTTTTTTTTAAACTATAATCATGAAGGAGAGCCTTTCTAAATTTGCTCCAGTGTGCCATAAGTTTTAGACAGTAGAAATATAATGGAGTTAAAAAAAATATATCAGGCAAGTAATATTAGTCAAAGTCAGGCAAACAAAGTCTTATCCATCAGTTTTGATGTTTTGCGTCTGTGGGTTATTAATTAAATTTAATCTATAATTTTATACTTGGATATCATTTAGGCATATCTGTGAATTTTATTTATGTGTGTGACAGTATGAAAAAGTCTCCAGGTTTTTGACAGGATTGAAATAATTTAAGGATTCTTTCTATCAGTGAGGAATGAAACTATACAGTGGTGTGATGAGGGAAAGGTTAATACAAAGAATTGCTAACTGTACTAGGGGATTGAAGTAATGAGAAATTGGCCAGTCAGAAGTCAAGAAAACTTTATAAAGAATGTGGGAATAGTGGGCAAAAGGAGTAACCACTGCTCCCCCAGGCTGAGGTCTAGACCTCATTGGATTGGGCACAACTGTGACTCACAAGATGGCAGAGAAGAGGCCCTGGCCAGTTGGCTCAGTGGTAGAGCATCGGCCTGGCGTGCAGAAGTCCCGGGTTCGATTCCCTGCCAGGGCACACAGGAGAAGCGCCCATCTGCTTCTCCACCCCTCCCCCTCTCCTTCCTCTCTGTCTCTCTCTTCCCCTCCCGCAGCCAAGGCTCCATTGGAGCAAAGATGGCCCGGGCGCTGGGGATGGCTCTGTGGCCTCTGCCTCAGGCGCTAGAGTGGCTCTGGTCGCAACATAGTGAGGCCCGGGATGGGCAGAGCATCGCCCCCTGGTGGGCAGAGTGTTGCCCCCTGGTGGGCGTGCTGGGTGGATCCTGGTCGGGCGCATGCGGGAGTCTGTCTGACTGTCTCCCCATTTCCAGCTTCAGAAAAATACAAAAACTAAAATAAAAAATAAAAATCAATAAAATAAACATTAACAAAAACAAAAGATGGCAGAGAAGTCACTGAGCAGGGTGCGAAAGGAGAAGTTGCTGGATTGGGAGGTGTGAGTGGGGGTGGGGTCTGCAGTGGCCTGCAGGAGCAAAAAGCACTCTGCTCTACTGTCTTTGTGGCGCCCCCTGCAAAGAGAGCTTCACCTCATGCCAGCTGGCGAAGAAAACTGTTTAGGGGCCCAGATATCCATCATTGTCTCAGATGGGGCAGGAAGCTGAGCATGGAGCTGAGAGACAACAGATCAATAAACAGCCCTCATGGTGCCTTTCACCCACATTCCTTAGTAGTGGAAGTAGATGCATTTGGAGATAGTGAGTTTATCATCGGGTACAATATATATTTTTTAATTCTCTAGCAAACTGTGAGATCTTTTTTTTTCTTTTTTTTTGTATTTTTTTATTTTTCTGAAGTTAGAAGCGGGGAGGCAGGCAGACAGACTCCTGCATGTGCCCAACCAGGATTCACCTGGCATGACCACTAAGGGGGCAATGCTTTGCCCATCTGGGGCATTGCTCCGTTATAACTGGAGTCATTCTAGCACCTGAGGTGGAGGCCACAGAGCCATCCTCAGCACCCGGGCCAACTTTGCTCCAATGGAGCCTTGGCTGTGGGAGGGAAAGAGAGAGAGACAGAGAGAAAGGAGAGACGGAAGACTGGAGAAGCAGATGGGCACTTCTCCTGTGTGCCCTAACCGGGAATCAAACCCACGACCTCCACACGCCAGGCTGATGCTCTACAGCTGTGCCAACCGGCCAGGGCTGATTCTGTTCATTTTTCATAACCACTCATAGCTTGTGCACCAGGATGTGCCAAGGACTGCTGTGTCTGAGGTACTGGTTGGAGACTTGCTTTTCTTACTGTAAGCATGTTTAAAGTACACATAGTCGGTGTCATTATATACATTGACTATGAAAATGGAGCAACATTAAACAGAATAGTGTCATTTTTCTGGCTTAATTTGAGGTGTCTTTAAACTCAAATGAAATAAAGAAAAGGTTTTCAAACATATTTATAACTCTATGATTGTAATTGACATGTTAATATAGTAATACTGAAACTATTTTTATAGTGGTTAAAACTGTCTACTGAATCTGATTCATTCTGAGACAAATCATTCGGGCACAGTTACCAAAGGGAGGAGTGAAGGAAGCCGAGTGGTGAAAATAACGGAAGTAATTGGCTGTATTGTAGAGAAAAGCCAACCAGAATGAGCAACAACATTCCTTGTTCTGTGACAAAAAGCCAATGGAAGAGGATAACAGATGTTGACAAACATTGGTGAGATGGAAAGGGATATGCCTAGGTCAGTAGTTATATACCAGGCACCTTAAAATGTTGTTATCAAGTGAAAAGCAAGAGATACTACTTATGACATCTAGCCAATCAGACTGCAGTAATTCTTACCGAGAGTGCTGCTGGGTTTTGTTCTGGTTTGGTGTGTATGTCTTGAGAAATAAAATCCTAGGTCTGATATCCCTATGAGCGCTAAAATGAAGATCAAGTCAGCAATTCTTTGAATTACCTTGAGGCCTTTGATTTTTGTCTGCTTCTCCTCAGATCTGTGATTCTTCATCCTTCTAAAAATAAAAGTCCTACAGTCACCTGTTTCTAATCAGGGATCTATTCCCATTGCTACTCTGAGGTTTTTCTTACTTTCCTCCAATCTTCCTTCTGTGCCTTTTGGTACACTGGTCCTGTGGTAAACAAGCACCTTTATCTTTAATGCTGTACACACCTTCCCCCAATTTAATTGAAACTTCAGTTCTCAGCAGGCCAGGAATGGAGAAGGGGAGGGAGTACATGAGGGAGGGATTCAACATTCTCTAGAACCCCCCATCCCACTATGACAATTTATAAATATCTTTTGCTTTTTAAAATTTTTTTGTTGTTTTCATTTACTTTTTATTTTTATAGTTTACATGCACAGTATAGTTCACTCTCTGGTGTACAGTGATATAAGTTTCAACAACTATATATAGTATATATAAATGTAATGTATGTACAGTGTGTCCGTAAAGTCATGGTGCACTTTTGACCGGTCACAGGAAAGCAACAAAAGATGATAGAAATGTGAAATCTGCACCAAATAAAAGGAAAACTCTCCTAGTTTCATACCTATTCAGTGCAGTTCAATGTGGACTCACGCACAGATTTTTTAGGGCTCCTTAGGTAGCTATCCCGTATAGCCTCTACAGACTCATCACTGACTCATGGCCTACCAGATCGGGGTTTCTCCACCAAACTACCAGTTTCCTCCAACTGCTTATCCCACCAAGTAATGTTATTCCTACGTGGTGGCACTTCGTTATAAACGCGCCAATATTCACGTTGCACTTTGGTCATGGATTTAAATTTAGCGAGCCACAGAACACACTGAACTGTCCTCTGTACCACCCACATCTTGAATGGCATGGCCGTGGGCTGCTCCGCTGTATACACGGTGTTATGTCATCATCTGCGCATGTGCGCATGCTGCCACATCATCCTACAGAATGGGAGGGTTTTCCTCTTATTTAGTGCAGATTTCACATTTCTATCGTCTTTTGTTCCTTTCCTGTGACCAGTCAAAAGTGCACCTTGACTGTACGGACACTGTATTTCTGTGTAAATCACCATCACAATCAAGATTCAGGACAGTTCCATCACCCTCCAAAAAAAAGTCCCTCTACTACCTCTTACAGTCATTACCTTCCTCCACCCTGGCCCCAGGCAGCTACTAGTCTCTTTTCTATTCCTATAATTCTTTTTTCCAGAGTGTCATATGAACCATGGACCACAGACCCTTTGGAATCAGGCTGCTTGTGCCCAGTATGATATGTCTGAGTGTGATTTTCTTTGAATTTATCCTGTTGGGAGTACAGAGAGCTTTTTGAATCTGTAAATTGTTACAGGATGCAGCCAAGGCCAGTGCTGAGTTTTCATCTGGAGGCTTGACTTGGGAAGGTGGGCTTTCAAGCTCACTGAGGCTGTTGGCAGAATTCATTTCCTTGCAGCAGTAGGATTCATGGTAGCCAGCACCTGACAGGGAGACTAAAACCAGTCTGCTGGAACGATGATCTTTTATAATGTAGTCAGGGAAGTGGCATTTCATCACCTTTCCCAAATTCTAATCCTGAGGAACAAGTTGCAGGTTTCTCCCACACCCAAGGGGAGGGCAATGTTCAAAGGCGTAAACCTCAGGAGACCTTGCCTCTATTAGCTACATCATGCTGTCATCCTCAAAGAAAAACTTTCTTCCACCCTCTGCTTCTGTTCATCAGAACCACGGTTCCCTTGCCTACGCTAAGTCCTAGTGTCACACCAAGTGATTTAGTAGTTCTTATAAGTAGTCCATCCTACACTCGGGCCTTCAGGTTCTTGACTTCCTGTACAAGCAAGTGACCTTTACTTTAGAACCCTGTCCTGTGACGCTGATCCAACCCTACATTTTTCACTGCATCATTTTGTTGATTTCCATAGTCTTAACAAATATTCAGGCTAATTCAGGCCTTGCCTTCCCTTTCCTACTAGATTCTCCGGCCCTTGGGGTCTAAGACTTTTATGTTACATCCTTCATGTACTGCCCACAAAGGTCTAGTCTTATTTCCTGCACATGGAAGATTGCAACACACACATGTTGAAAAATTAAGAACCTAACAACTGGACAGGACACCATTTCCTTCCCTTTCCCTTTTTAATTTCATCTAATAACATTTTACCAGCCCTTCCTAACCTAAACAGTGTCAGGAAATTCTAATTTCTAAGTAATGACATATAGCACACATGTGCGCACAAGAATGAATGGATATTTTAATGACATGACATTTGAGTCTAACCTGTATAATTTCAGAGTATAGGCAGTGGCAGGTCCTGTAGGTAAAACTAAGTCAGGATGAGAAATGTTTATGATTTCTGGTAACTAAACCTCAAAGGCAAAAAAAAAAGGCCCACCCTCTTTTATTGAATCCTGTTCTTTTGCAAATGTAAGGGGTAATCAACTGACAAAATAACTGGAAATTTGGAAGATTTTCCCAGCCAGCTTAGTTTTACATGGGGTGGCTACATTCCCAGTCTACCTATAGGATTTCATCTTTTAAATCATTGTTTCTCTGGGACATGTAGTTTAACTAGGAACACTGTGATACCCATAGAGGCTCCCCCCACTTTAGGGGGCTCTCCTCCTTCCTAGTTCTTCTAGATGCCTCCAAAATTTGAGTTGCTACTTTCTCCAACCAAAGCCTCTTAATCTGGGTATTACTAAACTATTTGAAAATAAAGAATCTTTTATTATGAAATCCAGGTAATGGTACATATTTTTTTAGTAAACTTCAGTATAGTAGGGACCCATTACAGTGTGCCTTGCCTTACAAAGTAGAGGTAATTTATGTCTAGTTGCCCTTTGACTTGCTCTGGGTCCAGAAGTCAAACCCCATATCCAATTTTTTCCTTACCTAGTTTACCCTGCTACTGTCGCAGACACCAATCAAAGCAATGCTGTTCTTTTTAGCAGAAGCTGGGCGGGAGGTGGGAGAGCTGGAGTTACTCATACTGGTAATAAACTTGAAGTGAATTGTATGACCAGGGGAGTAATTGAATAGAATATGACAAATGTTCATACCCCATAGTATACTATGGAGACATTAGAAATAATAGATTAGGCCCTGGCTGGTTGGCTCAGCGGTAGAGAGTCGGCCCAGCGTGTGGAAGTGTCAGGTTCAATTCCCGGTCAGGGCACACAGGAGAAGCGCCCATCTGATTCTCCACCCCTCCCCCTCTCCTTCCTCTCTGTCTCTCAATCTTCCCCTCCCGCAGCTAAGACTCCTTTGGAGCAAAAAGTTGGCCTAGGTGCCGAAAATAGCTCCATAACCTCCACCTCAGGTGCTGGAACGGCTCCAGTTGCAATGGAGCATTGCCCCCTGGTGGGTATGCCAGGTGGATCCTGGTCGGGCACATACAGGAGTCTACCTTCCCACTTCTAACTTTGGAAAAAATACAAAAATAAAAATAATAGATTAAATCTATCATTTGAGGGAGGGCATGAGGAAAGAGATTCCTGCCCACTCTCACTTCCCCCTATGAGAAAAGCAAGATGCAAAAAACTGTACAGTATAACAATCCAAGTTTTGCAAAACAGTGATCAAATTAAATTTATTGTAAAGATACATGGGTATGTATGTTTGCACATTGATACCTGAGCATGAAGAAGGGGTGTTAACTAAGGGTGGGGAGTAGCATGAGTTATCTAGAAGGGAGGTTTAGAAGACGACCTACGATATGAATGTGGGAGAGAATGGGGAAGATGATGCCAAGTAAATGAGAAACAAGAAAACACACACGCGTGCATATATAAAATCGTGTAATTAGATGTTATTTTTTTAATTGAAATTAAAATTTTTAAATGAAATTCTCCCAACCTGATTATCACTTTTCCTTATTCCACTTGCAGCTTGACTTGTCAACCTCACAACTTATCCACAGAGAAAAAATACTAATTGACTACATAGTTGATATATATTAGTTTTTTCCTTTTTCAATGGGTCAAAAACTTTGAAATCTAAGTTTATAATCTTCTTATTAGCCCTGAAAGGTAGATGGAAACTAATTACTTGATCACTTCAGAAAAATAAAGCTTCCCTAGGAAAGAAAGTATACTTATAGATTTTCTTCAGTATAAATTTCAGCTGAGATTATAGACCAGAAATTGGTACCAGAAATGTCTGGGATGATGACAGACTTTGCTTGGGGCCGTAGAGGTAGAAGATAGTCTGCCACCAAGATACCTACAGCACACAGTGTTTATTAAAGCCAGTACATACAGTCCCCTAACTATGACAAGGATAACACAAGCAGGAGGATATCGCCCAGGTAGACCTAGATGTCCATCTTCCATGCTCCTACTGCGTCTGTACATCTCGCAGTTGTAACAGTGTTAATTCATTTGGCTCGTTATTTATGTGATTAGCCTTGAAAGCATATGAACTCTGCCTTGTTCTCTCCTCTCCTGAAACCCCAGAGCACTTATCATGCCATTGTTCAGAAAATATTGGCTAAGAATCAATACTTCTTTTTGTTCCTGGTGTCAACCACAGTAAATAATGTATGTTAGTTGTATAGTTCCTGAATAATTGAATTAGTGAGCATATAAGATGGTGTTAAGGTTTAAGCTTTCTAGGAAAGGAACTGATGAATGTACCTTGGAAGAAAATGGAAGTAGGAAATAGATTTCATAAAGATAAAGAACAGATATAGTGAAAAGAGGAGTAAGATAGGAAGTTTAGGTCAGGATGCAGAATAGCAACATCTAATATTTAAGCAGTGGAATAGTTCTGGGTAGTTAGGGTCTAGTGCTTATACTGCAGATAAAGTGCGCTAGTGATCAGGGCAAAGCTGCAGGTTGGTATTGGAGGCTGCTCTAACAAAACAGTCAGCTCCCTACCTGATCTCCCTAAAGAAATCCCACTGTGAAACAAGTCCAGCCCATGCACACAAAGCAGAGTGAGTTTTTGGTGCCTTGCTTTAAAGCCTGAATGGACAGCCAGAGATTACCAGACAATTGCGAAAAGGCTCTTACATCAAAAAGAATCCAAAGGGAAGAAACATCCAGAAAGGAAACAAAGTAATACAGGAAATTTAGGATAACTTGAGAAAAACCCTAATTACTATCTTCAGCTGGAATAGAGATGATTTTGCATCCATAAAACAAGAACAGAGTAGGGGGTTGGAGGAGAAAGAGGAGGGTATGGGGGGGGGATCAATGGTGATGGACAGAGACTTGATTTGGTGTGGTGATAGAGTGTACAGATGATGTGTTGTAGAATTATGCAACTGAAACCTGTATAATTTTGTTAATTGATGTCCCCCAGTAAAGTCAGTAAAAAGGAAAACAAAAACAAACAAACAAAAAAAACAAGAACACAGTGTTACGGAAAAAGAGCAACCAGAGAATAAGAAAGTTATTTAAAATTTTAAATATGGAATTAGAAACTCCATAGAAGGATTGGAATACCAAGTTGAGCCAAGTATGCAGAAAGTTGAGAACTACAGTAGTAAAAAAGAGCAGAAAATATAAAAGATATTTGTAAATTATTAATCCAAAAGGTTTAATATGTTGTCATTTACAAAGCAGAAGATGTTTTCAAGAAAACAGAATGGAAAGAAATGTCTCTTGAAAGCTTCAGCCAAGTGCTAAACAAGCAATGGAGTACAAAGGCACAGGTACATCACCATGAAATCTCAGAATCCTAAGGATGAAGAAAGGCTTAGGAAAAAATCACCTGAAAAGGATCGAAAAGCGGCCCTGGCCTGTTGGCTCAGTGGTGGAGCGTCGGCCTGGCGTGCGGGACTCCCGGGTTCGATTCCCGGCCAGGGCACACAGGAGAGGCGCCCATCTGCCTCTCCACCCTTCCCCCTCTCCTTCCTCTATGTCTCTCTCTTCCCCTCCCGTAGCCGGGGCTCCATTGGAGCAAAGATGGCCCAGGCGCTGGGGATGGCTCCTTGGCCTCTGCCCCAGGCGCTAGAGTGGCTCTGGTCTCAACAGAGCAACGCCCTGGAGGGGCAGAGCATCGCCCCCTGGTGGGCGTGCCGGGTGGATCCTGGTCGGGCGCATGCGGGAGTCTGTTTGACTGTCTCTCCCCATTTCCAGTTTCAGAAAAATTAAAAAAAAAAAAGGATCGAAAAGCACAGTGACATCAGGCTTCTCTTGTAGGCAATAGATACTAGAATACAGTGTCACAGTGCCTTCAAAGTTGATTGCAACCTATATTAAGCTGAGTCATCAGTGAAATGAAAATGTAGCCTAAAACCATTTTTAGATATGCATGGTCTCCAAAAAATTACCCTCCCACACACCCTTTCTTGAAAAGACAACTTGAAGAGGTTTCCCAGCAAATTAAGGGTGTAACTCAAGGAGGAAAACGAGGGAAGTCACAGGATGACTGAACTTATAAGGTCAATATTAATGGATGGGCAATGAAGTTTTGCTGAGGAGTTTGCAAGTGTAGTTTCTTCTGCTTAGTCTGTAAGTTCCTCCTTTCCACTGTAATAGTCTGGGTTGATGGAAATTGGACCTTTGTACAAACAAGTTTTATATAAAGAATAATTAAACTATGATGAAAGAGTAACTGTAGGCTCCAAAAAGATAAACAAATGTCCAACAAGCATGTGAAAAAATGTGCAACATTACTAGTGGTTGGGGAAATGCAAATCAAAACCACAATAAGTCGGCCTAGCGTGCGGAGGACCCGGGTTCGATTCCCGGCCAGGGCACACAGGAGAAGCGCCCATTTGCTTCTCCACCCCTCCGCCGCGCTTTCTTCTCTGTCTCTCTCTTCCCCTCCCACAGCCAAGGGCTCCATTGGAGCAAAGATGGCCCAGGCACTGGGGATGGCTCTGTGGCCTCTGCCTCAGGCGCTGGAGTGGCTCTGGTCGCCAACATGGCAACGCCCAGGATGGGCAGAGCATCGCCCCCTGGTGGGCAGAGCGTCGCCCCATGGTGGGCGTGCTGGGTGGATCCCGGTCGGGCGCATGCGGGAGTCTGTCTGACTGTCTCTCCCTGTTTCCAGCTTCAGAAAAAAAAACAAAAACAAACCACAATAAGTAGTCAAATCAATAAAAACAGAAAACAGGATGGTGGTTGCCAGGGGCTGGGGAGGGGGAGTGATGGGCAGTTGTTTAACAAGGACAGAGGTTCATCCGGTTTTGCAAGTTCTGGAGATTGTATAACAGTGTGAATGTAATGTTACTCAGCCTGTATACTTACAAATGATGAGGATAGTAAAATTTATATTTTACCACAATTAAATTTTTTTTAAAGAGTGGAGAGGAGGCAGAGACAGACTCCCACATGCACCCCAAACAAGATCCACCAGGAAAGTCCACTAGGGGGCGATGCTTTGCCAATCTGCGGCCCTTGCTCCGTTGCAACTAGAACCATTTTTTTAGCACCTCAGGTGGAGGCCATGGAGCCATCCCCAGCGCCCTGGGCCAGCTCACTCCTGTTGAGCCCTGGCTGCAGGAGAG
This sequence comes from Saccopteryx bilineata, assembly GCF_036850765.1. Taxonomy (NCBI): domain Eukaryota; kingdom Metazoa; phylum Chordata; class Mammalia; order Chiroptera; family Emballonuridae; genus Saccopteryx; species Saccopteryx bilineata. The sequence continues at coordinate 124,803,494 of NC_089495.1, forward strand.
GAGGAGAAAAGAAGGAGAGAAGCAAGAGGGGGAGGGGTGGAGAAGCAGATGGTCACTTCTGTGTGCCCTGGCCGGGAATCGAACCCGAGACTTCCACACACCGGCTGACACTGTACCACTGAGCCAACCAGCCAGGGCCCACAATTAAAATTTTTTTAAAATAAACTCGGTACAGTAGAGGATGTTAAAAGCTGGCAGAGCTCCCTGTTCTTTTTTTTAATAAATAAATTTTTATTTTAATGGGGTGACATCAATAAATCAGGGTACATACATTCAAAGAAAACATTTCCAGGTTATCTTGTCATTTGGTTATGTTCCATACCCATCACCCAAAGAGAGATCGTCCTCCGCCACCCTCCATCCAGTTCTCTCTGTACCCCTTCCCCTCCCCCTCTCCCTCCTTCCCTCCCCCCACCCCCCATAGCCACCACACTCCTGTTCATGCCTCTTAGTCTCGCCTTTATGTCCCACCAATGTATGGAATCCTGCAGTTCCTGTTTTTTTCTGATTCGCTTATTTCACCCCGCACAATGCTACCAAGACTCCACCATTCTGCTATAAGTGATCCAATGTCACCATTTCTCCTAGCTGAATAATATACCATGGTGTATATGTGCCCCATCTTCTTCATCTAGTCCTCTATTTTTTTTTACAGTGATTAAGAGCCTTTAAGCAAACTCTTGGCGAATACAGCAAGAATCCATAAATGAGTAGTGTCCTTAACATGTTCCCCAAGTCCAAGTTGACCCCATCACCATGCCAAATCCCTGAAAAATGCAACCCAACCACAGTTCAGTCTGTTAGGAGCTGTCGCAGGGAGCAGGAGTCCAGGAAAGTTCCCCACAGGAAAAGTCCGCATGGCACTGGAATTGTTGTCACCATTCTATACTTTGCAGCTCATGTCCAAGTCCCAATGACTGCTGCTTCTAGCTGGTAATGATTCAGGTAGACTGGAAAAAGCCATTTGCAGCATGCGTGGATATGGAGCTCCTGTTCTCTTCTGCCTGGAGAGTTGAGACCAGGTTGCTTTTCCCTGGAGCTCTGTGACTGTGGCCTGGTAAAGAGAACCTTGGGATACACTAAGCTGGGTGGCAAAGGTAAATTCATAATACAAATTGGCAAAAGGAGGAAAGAGAGCTCTAAATTAAGAGTAGGTCCCAGCCTGAAATGTGAGTAGGGCATTGAGGTAGGAGGGATAAAGAAACACTATATATTAAGCAAAGCCGCAGAAAATAGGACTATCAACACCCACAACAGAGATCTTTGAAGGAAGAATAAAAAACCTGACTATTCAGGCAAGACATAGTTAAGTGGCCCTTGTGCGAATGAGATCAGTTTACCTGCTTCTTGGAAGAAATACCCTAGGCTCGTCCACAGTGTCGTAGATGGGGTCGACGGCCCTGGGCACATTCAGCCTTCAGTGGCAAACCCCAGCTTTCTGGGCAAGGTTAGGTCATAGGTGGCTGGAGCAGGGCTGGAAGAGACTGAACCCTCCCTTAGAGGAGCGAGGGGGAAGCCCACCTTCCAGTGTCCCTGTTTCCTCACAGCAGAGGCGTGTAAGCCTGGCACGCTTTAGCTCAATGACCTTCCTTTCCACTATTGAAGCAGGACCCAGATGGCATCCTATGAGACCCCTTTGGGGTGTTGGAGCCTTTAAGGGTGTATCCTAAAAGCTGGTAGTTCCCCCTGATCTCTATTGGGCTTTTTCTGCCTCTAGGTATCTTAAGAGCCATTCTCAGAAGATCTCGCTGAGGGGTTTGAGGATCCCCATCCACCTATATAAATCTTTTCCATATATCTGGAGCTATTTGGAAAAAAGACAGAACAGTGTTATTAGCTAGATCTAATAAAGAAGGTAGTAGTTTGCAGGCGAAAAAGATTTGGTGTCTCCTGTTCATCAGCATTCAAAAGAAATGTAAATTTTTTTTTTAAAATTAAAAAGCATGATATGGTAGACCCATCGGAGTCATTGGCCTGGTGTACAGGATTCCTGGGTTCGATTCCCGGCCAGAGCACACAGGAGAAGCGCCCATCTACCTCTCCACTCCCTCCCCTCTCCTTCCTCCCGGCCCCCCTCCTCCCGCCTGCAGCCAAGGCTCCATCGGAGCAAATCCACCCTGGGCACTAAGGATGGCCCCATGGCCCCCGCCCCAGTCGCTAGAATGGCTCCGGTTGTAACAGAGCAACATCCCAGATGGGCAGAGCATTCCTCCTGGTAGGCATGCCAGGTGGATCCCAGTCAGGCGCATGCAGGAGTCTGTCTGACTGCCTCCCCATCCCCATCCTCAGAAATATACAAAAAATAAATAAATAAAAGAAAAAATACTAAAAAAAAAAAACACAAAAAAAGGGGGGGGGCATTCCCTTTTGCTAAAGCTCCAGGGAGCATGGAGTGAGCTTGAGTATGTCCTATGAAACATAGACCTCTATGTTTACTTATAAGTCTTTGAAGAAGGAGGAACTGCTGAAATAGTTTATCAGCATTTGTCCCTAAGACAGCAGTCTTTATAGTGGAAACACCATACGTAAATATTTGCTGTCTGTAGATTAAGGGGGGAATATGGCAAATGCTGAAAAGCCATGATCTTTGTGCCCCTCCCCTCCCCCAACACCCTCCCTCTCCTCCCCCCACCCTGTAACCCCAACACTGTTGTTCATGTCTCTGAGTCTCATCTTTATGTCCCACCTATGTATGGAAACATATAGTTCTTAGTTTTTTTCTGATTTACTTCTTTCACTCAGTATAATGTTATCAAGGCCCATCCATGTTGTTGTAAAAGATCCTATGTCATCATTTCTTATGGCTGAGTAGTATTCCATAGTATATATATACCAAAGCTTTTTAAGCCATTCGTCCTCTGATGGACACTTGGGCTGTTTCCAAATCTTTGCTATTGTGAACAATGCTGCCATAAACATGGGGGTGCATTTCTTCTTTTCAAACAGTGCTATGGTGTTCTTGGGGTATATTCCTAACAGTGGTATAGCTGGGTCAAAAGGCAGTTCGATTTTTAATTTCTTGAGGAATCTCCATACTGTTTTCCACAGTGGCTGCACCAGTCTGCATTCCCACCAGCAGTGCAGGAGGGTTCCCTTTTCTCCACATCCTCGCCAGCACTTATTCTGTGTTGTTTTATTGATGAGAGCCATTCTGACTGGTGTGAGGTGATATCTCATTGTGGTTTTAATTTGCATTTCTCTAATGATTAGTGATGTTGAGCATTTTTTCATATGCCTATTGGCCATCTGTGTGTCCTCTTTGGAGAAGTGTCTATTCATTTCTTTTGCCCATTTTTGGATTGGATTGTTTGTCTTCCTGGTATTAAGTTTTACAAGTTCTTTATAAATTTTAGTTATTAGCCCCTTATCAGACGCTATGTCAAATATATTCTCCCATTGTGTAGTTTGTCTTTTTATTCTGTTCTTATTGTCTTTAGCTGTGCAGAAGCTTTTTAGTTTGATAAAGTCCCATTTGTTTAGTCTGTCTTTTATTTCACTTGCCTGTGGAGACAAATCAGCAAATATGTTGCTGCGAGAGATGTCAGAGAGCTTACTGCCTATGTTTTCTTCTAAGATGCTTATGGTTTCACGGCTTACATTCAAGTCTTTTATCCATTTTGAGTTTATTTTTGTCAGTGGTGTAAGTTGGTGGTCTAGTTTCATTTTTTTGCAGGTAGCTGTCCAGTTTTCCCAACACCATTTGTTGAAGAGGCTGTCTTTACTCCATTGTATTGTCTTACCTCCTTTGTCAAATATCAGTTGTCCATAGAGCTGTGGGTTTATTTCTGAGTTCTCTGTTCTGTTCCATTGATCTATGTGCCTGTTCTTATGCCAGTACCATGCTGTTTTGAGTACAATGGCCTTATAATATAACTTGATATCTGGAAGTGTGATACCTCCCGCTTTTTTTTTCCTTTTCAGGATTGCTGAGGCTATTCGTGTTCTTTTTTGGTTCCATATAAATTTATGGAATATGTGTTCTATATCTTTGAAGTAAGTCATTGGTATTTTCATTGGTATTGCATTGAATTTATAAATTGCTTTGGGTAATATAGACATTTTAATGATGTTTATTCTTCCTAACCATGAGCACGGTATATGCCTCCACTTATTTGTATCTTCCCTGATTTCTTTTATCAATGTTTTATAATTTTCCGAGTACAAGTCTTTAATCTCCTTGGTTAGATTTATTCCTAGATACTTTATTTTTTTGGTTGCAATGGTAAAGGGGATAGATTCCCTGATTTCTCTTTCTGACAGTTCATTATTAGTGTATAAAAATGCCTCTGATTTCTGAGTATTGATTTTATATCCTGCCACCTTGCCAAATTCTTTTATCAAGTCTAGTAGTTTTTTGACTGAGACTTTAGGGTTTTCTATATACAATATCATGTCATCTGCAAATAATGATAGTTTTACTTCTTCTCTTCCAATTTGGATGCCTTTTATTTCTTTTTCTTGTCTGATTGCTGTGTCGAGGACTTCCAGAACTATGTTGAATAAGAGTGGTGAAAGGGGGCACCCCTGCCTTGTTCCTGATCTTAAGGGGATTGCTTTTAATTTTTGCCCATTGAGTATGATGTTGGCTGTGGGTTTTTCATAGATGGCCTTTATCATGTTGAGGTATGTTCCCTGTATTCCCACTTTGCTGAGAGTTTTGATCATGAATGGGTGCTGGACTTTATCAAATGCTTTTTCTGCATCTATTGAAATTATCATGTGGTTTTTCTCCTTTCTTTTGTTTATGTGATGAATCACATTGATTGATTTGCGAATATTGTACCAGCCTTGCCTCCCAAGAATAAATCCTACTTGATCATGGTGTATGATTTTTTCCATATATTGCTGGATCCGGTTTGCTAATATTTTATTGAGGATTTTTGCATCTAAGTTCATCAGGGATATTGGCCTATAATTTTCTTTTTTTGTGTTGTCTTTGCCTGGTTTTGGAATCAGAATTATGCTCGCCTCATAAAAGGAGTTTGGAAGTCTTCCTTCCTCTTGAATTTTTTGAAATAGCTTGAGAAGGATAGGAGTTAGTTCTTCTTTGAATATTTGGTAGAATTCACTTGTGAAGCCATCAGGCCCAGGACTTTTCTTTTTTGGGAGTTTTTTGATAGCTGTTTCAATCTCATTTGTTGTAATTGGTCTGTTTAGGTTTTCTGATTCCTCCAGATTGATTTTTGGAAGATTATATGATTCAAGGAATTTGTCCATTTCATCTAGGTTGTCTAGTTTTTTGGCGTACAGTTCTTCATAGTATTTTCTTACAATATTTTGTATCTCTGTTGTGTCAGTTGTTATTTCTCCACTCTCGTTTCTAATTTTATTTATTTGGGTCCTCTCTCTTTTTTTCTTGGTGAGTCTTGTTAAAGGTTCATCGATCTTGTTTACCTTTTCAAAGAACCAGCTCCTGGTTTCATTGATCCTCTGTATTGTTTCTTTAGCCTCTATGTCATTTATTTCTGCTCTGATCTTTATTATTTCCTTCCTTCTACTAGCTCTGGGCTTTACTTGTTGTTCTTTTTCTAGTTCTTTTAGATGCAGGGTTAAGTTGTTTATTTGAGCTTTTTCTAGCTTCTTGAGGTATGCCTGTAATGCTATAAACTTCCCTCTCAGGACTGCTTTTGCTGTGTCCCATAAATTTTGAGTTGATGTATGCTCATTATCGTTTATTTCTAAAAATTTTTTAATTTCTTCTTTGATCTCAATGTTAACCCATTCATTGTTTAATAACATGCTATTTAGTTTCCAAGTGTTTGAATGTTTTTCAATTTTTCTATTGTGGTTGATTTCTAGTTTAATGGCATTGTGATCAGAGAAAGTGCTCGATATGATTTCAATCTTCTTAAATTTGTTGAGCCCGCTTTTGTGCCCTAACATGTGGTCTATTCTAGAGAATGTACCATGAGCGCTTGAAAAGAATGTATATTCTGCTGTTTTAGGGTGAAAGGTTCTGAAGATATCTATTAAATCAAGTTCATCTAATATGTCCTTTAAGTCTGCTGTTTCTTTGTTAATTTTCTTTCTTGAGGATCTATCTAATGATGTTAATGGGGTATTGAAATCTCCTACTATTATAGTATTGCTGTTGATCTCGCCCTTTAAGTCTAACAAAGTCTGCTTTATATATTTAGGTGCTCCTATATTAGGTGCGTAGATATTTATAATGGTTATATCTTCCTTTTGGATTGCTCCCTTTATCATTATGTAGTGACCTTCTTTATCTCTAACTATGGTCTTTGTTCTAAAGTCCATTTTGTCTGATATAAGTATTGCGACCCCAGCTTTTTTTTCATTTCCATTTGCGTGAAATATTTTTTTCCATCCTTTTATCTTCAGTCTGTGTGCATCTTTTGATTTAAGGTGTGTCTCTTGTAGACAGCATATGTATGGGTCCTGTTTTCTTATCCACGCAGCTACCCTATGTCTCTTGATCGGATCATTTAATCCATTAACATTTAAGGTTATTACTGATATGTAATTGTTTATTGCCATTTTTTTTCTTTAAAACTGTTTTTCTCTTTTGCTATATTCTTTTTTTCCTTTGATCTGTTTACCACAGGTCCCTTAGCATTTCTTGCAGCCTTGGTTTGGTTGCAGTGAAATCCTTGAGTTTTTTTTTGTCTGTAAAGCTTTTTATTTCTCCTTCAATTTTAAATGATAGCCTTGCTGGATAAAGTAGTCTTGGTTGTAGGTTCTTCTTCTGCATTACTTTGAATATTTCTTGCCATTCCCTTCTGGCCTCAAGTGTTTCTGTTGAGAAGTCAGAAGTCATCCTTATGGGGGCTCCTTTGTAGGTGATAGTCTTTTTTTCTCTAGCAGCTTTTAATATTTTTTCTTTATCATTTAGCTTTGGTAATTTAATTATGATGTGTCTTGGTGTTGGTTTCTTTGGGTTTCTCCTTAATGGAGTTCTCTGTGCTTCCTGAACATGTGAAATGTTTTCCTGCCTTAATTGGGGGAAGTTTTCCGTTATAATATGTTTGAACAAAGTCTCTATCCCTTGTTCTTTCTCTTCTTCTTCAGGAACCCCTATGATGCGGATGTTATTTCTCTTCATGTTGTCACAGAGCTCTCTTAGAGTTTCCTCAGACTTTTTGAGTCTCTTTTCTTTTTTCTGCTCTGCTTCCATGCCTTTATTTATTGTGTCCTCTAACTCACTGATTCGATTCTCTGCTTCATCCATCCTGCTTTTAATTCCTTCCATTGTATTCTTTATTTCAGATATTGTATTTGTCATTTCTGTCTGATTCTTTTTTATTATTTCAATGTCCTTTTTAATATTTGTTATCTCTTTATTTAGGTTTTCATAATGGCAATCTATGGTGGTTCTAATATCTTTGAGCATCCTAACAATCGTTATTTTAAACTCTGCATCTGGTAATTTGGTTTTATCTGATTCACTTAGGTCCTTTTCTGGGGATTTCTCTTGGTTTATTTGTGTTGTATTTCTCTGCCTCCGCATTTTCTCTTCACGAGAGTGGCTGTGATCAAGTGCTCGGGTGCACAAGGGTTGGTGGCTTTGGCCTTTGCCCCGCCCCCGTGTGTGACGTTATGCTCGGTCCTGAGGGCACTGGCGAGCACCTTTGCTCAGCTGCGGGTCTCCGCCTGTTTCCGAGCTTTCGCCCTGCCTTTGCAGGATGATCCCACTCAAGGAACAGCTGCTAGCCTTGGCTCTACGGCCAGACAGGGCTGCATGCCCAAGCTCAGCTTCGTAGCGCAACTCCGCCTCTTCTGGGCTTTTGGCTCCACCCTTGCGGGAGGAGCTGGCTACCAAGTCAGACCGCAAGCCTGGGTTGCATGGGTAGGGCAGGGATGTGCTCCTCTGCCCTTGCCCCGGGGCTGGTTTCTACCCTTTCTGGGTTTCCCGCCCTTCTCCCGGAGGCTGGATTACAGGCTGCCGGCAGCTGAGCTTGACCGCTTTTGCACGCCCCCTTCTCCCTAGCCGGGCAAGATTGAGCTCACACCTGAGCCCACTGGTGGCCAGCCGGCTTCCGCCCCTGCCAGCAGAACCGCGCTTTTGTCTCCCGCTGCCGCCCGCTCTCCGGTGCGCCCTCAGCCGTGTGGGTGGGGCGTTGCAGCTCGGACCCTAAGACTCACTACTGTAGACCCGAAAGCTCCCTCCTTCTATGCGACTCTGCTCTGAATGCTGCGGGGGAGCTTGTTTGGCTGCTCTCCTGCTTCCCTTTGCTGGTATTGCTGTTTCCGGGGGAAATATTCACTTCAGCTTTGGGGAGTGCCTCGTCTCAGGGGTTAGGGTGGCTATCTCTCAAAATGTTTCTCCCTATGCCTCCTAGATTGCACTCTCTTCCTGTTACTGTGGTTTTCTCCTCTCTCCTCCCGTCCCCAGGAGCCCCAGGTGAGTGTTTGTGAGAGAGATGTTCTGCGTGGTCCCTTTAAGAAGGATCCTGGGTCTGAGAAATCAGACTCTCTCACAAACAGTATCCTGACTTGTTTCCAGCTAAATACTGTCCTTACGCTGCTTCTGGGCTCTGGGGCGGCAGGCTGGGGCTTTGTTCCTGGGGCTCAGGACCCTTTCCCCTCTGCTAAACTCACTTCCCGCCACGCGAGTCTCTCCCTGCTGCCCTTCGCTCCGAGAAGCTGGGCAGCCCTCTCCGCGTTTCCGCTTTTCCTACCAGTCTCTGGGTGGCTTCTTCTGCGTTCCTGGGTTGAAGAGTCCTTTTAGTTTAGTCCAAAGTTGGTTTTTCCAGCTGATAGTTCATAAAATTAGTTTGTAATCTACATTGGTTCTGGGAGGTAGATGCTGGTGCGTCTGCCTACTCCAGCGCCATCTTGTCTCTTCACGAGCTCCCTGTTCTGAGTGAGCTGGGCTGATGGTTCTGGAGAGGTTTGGGATTGCAATAAGGGAAGGGCTCACACTTAACTGGTGGTAGAAGGGGGTGTGGAAAAAAAGAGTTTCTGTAAGGAAATCAGTACAAGAAAAAAAGAAAACCATTAGGCATTTTAGGAAAAACATCTATACAAAAAGTAAAATGTAATCGCAGTGTGCCACGTTGCTCTGCAGTGGACATAATGCCATGCATTGATTTCACTGAGAGCCACTGTGAGGTGGAAGACAGGGTACTGTCAGAACCAAATCCATAGCCGACACTTAGGGGTTAAATTGCTAATGACTCAAATCGATAAGTGAAGAGATAGCAATCCAAGCTAGTGTTTGGAGATGTGTAGGACACTTCTCCATGTATATTGGAGGGTGTAATTAAGTGAGAACGAGTATATTGTAGAAGGGAGTGAGTGACAAGCTCCCATGTATTCCAGCAAAAGGAGACAGCAGTGTCTAGTTCTGTAGAGAGACGCTCTTACAGCCAGCTATCTGAAGGACTGTTGCTGTTGATAGAGGAGCTCTAAGATCAAGGGCCTGGGGCCCTGGTAAAGGGAGTCTGTCTTGTTGTTAATATATCTGTTATATTGTGTGTGTGTTTTCCATGAATATGTATTACTTTATAGAGTAAAAATGTAATTTGATGTTGGTTGTTTTAAGTTATTAATGAAAAGTGGGAGAAATTACTGCTAGTTGGGATTTAGATGAGCTCTTTATTTACATTTTATCTCACTATTACAGTGAAATCTTAACTTGTACTGCTGGGGAAATAGCTTACTTTAATTTAATTATTGGAGTAATAGGACTAATCAAAAGTCATTTTTATTCCATCTTCTATTGAATACCTTTTAATACTGCAGCTGTACTTGCCTGCTTTATTAAGTTAAATATCTGGAGATAGTTTACAGCTTTTGCTGGGCTGTGTGTAGATTAAGAAAGTGTAGCAATAGGGGTGGGTGACCACTGCATGCCTGGTTCTCATTTGTTCTCTTTCCTGAGCTGTGTGGCCACAGCTTGATGATGACAACATCAGCCTGTCACTCACAGGCTTGCCTGTACCTTATAAAGATGTTGTAAATGCACATTTCTTAGTGTCTCCACACCTTAACTTGAAAATATTCCTAGAAAGTATCATCTAAGGTAATGAATTGTAACTGTTCTCCAAACTTGCTTAAATGTATGGCTCTCCTTTAAAAGTAGTTTTCCTCAACCTTGGCTGAACACTGGAGTCATCTGGAAGCTTTAAAAATGGCTGGTGCCCAGGTTCCACTCCTGGAGATTTTCTGAAAAGGGTTGCAGCCTTGGTATGGGAAGTTCTTAAGGCTTCCCAGATCATCTTGATGAGCAGCCAAGACTGGGAACCACTGTTTTACAGGAAGACTGTTCCTCATGTTCATTTAAATTACTTTTCTTATGATAGTCTTTAAGTATGTACAAACTGACCCTAGGTTGAAATTCCTTATGCATGTAGTTGTATATTAAACACATTTACAAATTAAAAACATACTCCAAAATAAACCAATTTAAAATCGACATTAATGGGTGGATGACAATGTTTTGCTGAGGCTTTTGTGCATGTGTGCCTTCTGCTTTGTATGTTCAATCCTCCTTCCTTCCTCTAGCAGTCTGCGTCCAGCTGGGAGATAGAAACCATATGGTGATATAAGCAGGGAAAGTGTGATGTAAAGAATAACTAGGCCCTGGCCCGTTGCTCAGTGATAGAGCTTCGGCCTGGTGTGTGGATGTCTTGGGTTCGATTCCCAGTCAAGGCACACAGGAGAAGCGGCCATCTGCTTCTCCACCCCTCTCCCTTTCATATCTCTCTCTCTGTCTCTCTCTCTCTCTCTTTCTCTTTTGCTTCCTCTCCTGCAGCCATGGCTCGATAGGAGCGAGTTGGCCTTGGATGCTAAGGATGGTTCATGGTCTCTGCCTCAGGCACTAAGAGGATCTTGGTTGCTAAGCAATGGAGCAATGCCCCAGATGAGCAGAGCATCTCCCCCTAGTGGGCTTGCTGGGTGGATCCCAGTTGGGGCACATTTGGAAGTCTGTCTCTCTGCCTCTCCCTTTCTCACTGAATTTAAAAAAAAAATTTTTTTTTTCTAAAAAGAACTATACTTTGGTAAAACAGTAACTGTAGAAAACTATGGTACCTGGGGCTGCAAGAGAGTACCCAAGGGAGGACTGAATGGAAGAGCACCCCCTCCCCAAGGCTGGGGTTCAGTCTCCTTGCAGAAGGTATAGTTGCAGCCCATTGGATGGCAGAGCAGGCCCTGGTTTGCCCCGGCCAGAGCTGGTCTGTAGTTGCTGGGCAGCAGGAAGCACTGCCTAGAGCACAGGAATATCCTGGGAAATCAAAGCCATTAGCCAGTTCCGTGGGCTCACAGGAAGTGGGGACCCTGGTCACAATCCTCCTGGTGGCAAGCTGCACCTGCATGGCTGGGCACGCGGTGTGCAGAGGGAGTGGGGTATTAAATGCAGCGCCTGGAGAACTTTGGTGTCCCAGTTGGGAGGACCATGAGAGACAAGTGTCAGGTGGAACAAGTGGCAGCAGGCCCGGTGCACATAGTGTCTGTTGGAAGGGTCACACCTCCAAAGATCCTGATTTGGTTGGGCTGCTGTGGAACCTAGGAATATATATTTTTAATAGGTAGCCCCATGTTTCTGATGACTGTAGTCCCTGAGACAACACTTGAAGGAATACTGGCCTGGGACCGGACGGTGGGAGCTGTGTTTCCCTCCATGTTGTATCCTTATCACCTAATAAAAGGTTGCTGTTCAGATGTGGGCTGAATGAGTGACCTATGAACCACGACAGAAGCCCAGGGCACATTGCTGCAGTGCTAGAGGAACGTCCCAGCAGTGGGGATGCGTCTGCTTCTCACAGCTCTTCTCAAAGTGTCCTCGTACCACACAGGAAACACTGTTTGACTTGAAACTTTCTAAATATCATGCGTTTTTACTTTTTGGTTTAAGATGGACTTATACTAATACCACTTTTCTTTATATTTAATAGGGAGAAAGAACAAGAAACACAAAAAGAGGAACATTTGATGGAAGAAAAGAAAAAGAAAAAGCAGGAAGAAAAGAAAAAGAAGGAAGGTGCTCAGAAAAAGGTGTGGCTGGAGTTACTACTTCACTGTCCTGTAGTCATCATGTGTCTCATTGGCATTGTTATGGCCATTACATTACAGAAGTTCATTTTATCACTTTTAAAAATGAATATGCTAAATCTATAATTAGCAAAAAATAGATATTATGCTAGTGAAATATTTTATGGCATTTGATATACCAAATTATGCCATTTGTTTTTGTTCTTGCCTAGTGTAATGTATCTTGTAGTTTTAAATTGTATGCCTTTTAGACGGTATTCAAGTATAAAGTTCAGATGAGCTCCCAGATAGATTTGTTTGACTTTAGATCAATATTGGCATATAATCAGTAGCATGTAGACAATTAAACATTTCTCCCAGTAATAAATTTTAATGAATAAGCTGGGCAAAAACTTGTTTTTGACATGTCTAATGTTAAAATCTGCTTATAAACTTTCATAGAAGTATGCATTTACACAATATTCCTAAAGTTTCTGATTTTTTTTTTCAGGTTGCTGATCAAAAAACCAAAGGTAAGTTTATTTTATTTAGGGGGAGCACATTTTATGGCAGTACCAAACTCTTTATAATGAAGATGACTTTTTCTTAATGATTGGAAGCAAAGACTCGAACCCTGCCTTTACTACTCACTGTGAAACGCTTCCTTTATCACTGGTTCACATCTGCATCCATTGACATCTGTGTAAGCTGAATGCCTAGAGAATGTCATGTTAGCTTTCTAAACAATGCTGTGTATCTTTCCTTTGGTCTAATTCCCACCAGACAAGGATTAAACTGATACATTGCTTCAGTTTGATTAAGAGCAACCAAAAGTTTCTAATTTCAGTTCACCAACTGTTTATAGCAAAAAGAGATACATTATTTATGGATTCCCTCTTTGCTTATTAATAGGTAAGATTTTTTTTTTTATTCTCCAAGTCCAGAATATTTTTATCACTATCTTTTTTTTTTTTGTATTTTTCTGAAGTTGGAAACAGGGAGGCAGTCAGACAGACTCCCGCATACACTCAACCGGGATCCACCCGGCATGCCCACCAGGGGGCGATGCTCTGCCCATCTGGGGCATTGCTCTGTTGCAACCAGAGCCATTCTAGCGCCTGAGGCAGAGGCCATAGAGCCATCCTCAGCGCCCGGGCCAACTCTGCTCCAATGGAGCCTTGGCTGTGGGAGGGGAAGAGAGAGACAGAGAGGAAGGAGAGGGGGAGGGGTGGAGAAGCAGATGGGTGCTTCTCCTGTGTGCCCTGGCCGGGAATCGAACCTGGGACTTCTGCACGCCAGGCCGACGCTCTACCACTGAGCCAACCGGCCAGGGCCTCATTGATTTCCTTCTTAACATTTGAGAAGTTTTTTTTTAACTGATATATCTTTTTTTTTTAATTTCAGTTGTTTTGTTTTTAAGAAAATTTATTTATTTATTCATTTTTAGAAAAGAGAGACAGAGAGAGAGAAAGAGAGAAGGGGGAGGAGCAGGAAGCATCAACTCTCATATGTGCCTTGACAGGGCAAGCCCAGGGTTTTTTTTTGAACCAGCAACCTCAATGTTCCAGGTCGATGCTTGATCCACTGTGCCACTACAGGTCAGGCCACATTTGAGAAGTTTTTACAACCTATTGGTACCAGCTATAATCCATCGCCATTGTCATTATAACCGTTTCCTCTGCAAATAGTAAAGACTTGCTATGGTTATGTGCAGATAATGGGTTACATTGTCAGCACCTTCTACAGTTACTATTCTTTATTACTATTCTGATAAGTATTTTCATTGCTGACTCCAAATTCTACTGAGGCTGAGAGCATGAGTGGAATGGCTTGCTGTTGACTTGGCCATTAGTGTAAGGGCAGGACAGGGCGGGGGTACCCCGGCACCTGACCCCATGCAGTGGACCTCAGAGCTTCTGCACCAAACCAGGATTCACCCAGCAACCCCGTCTTGGGCTGTGGGGTACCAAGTTATTTTTAGTGCCTGAGGCTGATGCTCAGATCAACTGAGCTATCCTCAGCGCCCAGGGCCACACTTGAACCAATCAAGCCACTGGCTGTCATAGGGTAAAAGGAGAGATGAGGAAGAAGGGGAGAAGCTGATGGTGGCTTCTCATGTGTGCCCTGGCCAGGGATCAAACCCAGGATATCCATACACCAGGCCAATACTCTATTCACTGAGCCACCAACCTGGGCCTACTGAGCTTTTGTCTTCTTTTATTTTCCCTAAAATACTGTTCCTATGGGTACAATTTGTCAGTAACTACTAACTATAGCTAGCCTTAGAAGAGATCGTAATAATTATTACATCCTTCTAAACAAAAAAATGCTTTTTTGAATTATAGATAATCTAACAGTGCTGTTAGGTAATTTGTTAATTAATTTCTCAGACTCTCCATTACTCTAGTTCACATGAAAATAAACTTGCCTGCAAGCCGGTGGTTCTGAGTCTCTGATTGGGCACGTGTAGTCACTAGTCTGAGCCTGTGTGGACATGAGCTGCGCTACAGGACCATCCCAGTGCTCACACAGCATGGAGTGACTGCTCCAGCCTTGCAGCACCTCCATATTTTTTGCTCTGGTCTGTGCAGGTGGGAGGCAGGCCTACGTCAGCCTCACTCACTGTTACAGCCCAGCTCCGAGTGCCATGTAGTCAGTAGGCCTGAGATTAGCATCCTCACTAACCAACTGCCTCTATGCCCGTCTTCATAGAGCTTTAAATTATGTTTAAAAAGTTTTTTTATATCTGCTATAGCCATTGAACTTAAACAATAAATCTTCTTTTAGAAGATTGACCCAAAACTAAATCTTACTAGAAATTTCTTTTTTGATGCGCTTAATCTAATATATAGCAGCTGAGTAAGTGTGGAACACTGTGCTGCCAGCATCCACCTGGCACCCTGCCTTGGTGTCAGTTGGGAGTCACACTATCTATGCGGCTGCTCTGGAGGTTTGTCTCCAAACAGTAGATTCCCTCTCGCCTCTCTCCCATTCTCCTCCTTGTGCCCCACCTCCACCCCCAGAAGGCCTGTGGGTAATGTCCTGTCCTCCTGAGAAGTGTAAGCTCGTTTATGTGTCCAGAACCCTCGGCCCTCTATGCCTTCCAGCCTTGGGTGTTGCAGTAATGAGCTTTGTCTAGAAAGAAGTGTGTTTGCCTCAAATCCCTTCATCCTTAGATATTTACCACTTGGTGTGTTGTTGACCGTCCTTGAATACATCTCTTTATGACTGCATATACAGTGTGTCCGTAAGGTCGTGGTGCACTTTGACTGGTCACAGGAAAGCAACAAAAGATGATAGAAATGTGAAATCTGCACCAAATAAAAGGAAAACCCTCCCAGTTTCTGTAGGATGATGTGGCAGCATGTACACATGCGCAGATGATGACAAAACACCGCGTATACAGCGAAGCAGCCCACAGCCATGCCATTCAAGATGTGAATGGTACAGAGGAAAGTTCAGTGTGTTCTGTGGCTTGCTAAATTCGAATCCGTGACCAAAGTGCAACGTGAATATCGACACGTTTATAATGAAGTGCCACCACATAGGAATAACATTACTCGGTGGGATAAGCAGTTGAAGGAAACCGGCAGTTTGGTGGAGAAACCCCGTTCTGGCAGGCCACCAGTCAGTGACGAGTCTGTAGAGGCTATACAGGATAACCTAAGGAGCCCTAAAAAATCTGTGCGTGAGCCCACATCGAACTGCACTGAATAGGTATGAAACTGGGAGAGTTTTCCTTTTATTTGATTTAGATTTCACATTTCTGTCGTCTTTTGTTGCTTTCCTGTGACCGGTTAAAAGTGCATCATGACTTTATGGACACACTGTATATATATTTTTCATACAAACTCTCTGCTGCTTCCCCCAGCTAACACTCCCATCTCCTGCCCCTCAAGGACCTGTGCATGAGCCTATTCACAAACAAAAAAGTCCTTTGTGAATTCTGCTAAACATTGTCTTTGCTTTGGTAACTAAAGAAAGAGCTGGCTGAACCAATTACCTGTTATGCCATAGTGAGACCCTAGATCAGGGGTAGTCAACCTTTTTACACCTACAGCCCACTTTTGTATCTCTGTTAGTAGTAAAATTTTCTGACCGCCCACTGGTTTCACAGTAATGGTGATTTATAAAGTAGGGAAGTAACTTTACTTTATAAAATTTATAAAGCAGAGTTACAGCAAGTTAAAGCATATAATAATGATTACTTACCAAGTACTTTATGTTGGATTTTCGCTAAGTTTGGCAGAATCAATCTTTATAAAACAACTTACTAGAGTTAAATCTATCTTTTTATTTATACTTTGGTTGCTCCACTACCACCCACCATGAAAGCTGGAACACCCACGAGTGGGCGGTAGGGACCAGGTTGACTACCACTGCCCTCGATGCTCGTGTTGGAGGAGGGGACTCAGATATAATCCTGTGACCAAATACTGTTGACTTGTGTATTGCATCCCTGCTGTGCAGCTGCTCCTGTCTGTTCTGTGTCTGTTCTGCTTCAGTCAACGGCAATCTCTGCTCTTATTTGGAGCATTGCCCTTGCTTTGGACACAGGTAGTAGCTTTATATGTATTGTGATGACTTTGTGAGCCAATATTTTCCATATTGTCTTTTGGGTTTTTGATGGGTTTAATGTTTTTGTTTTGTTTTTAGGATAAACTATAATAATATAAATGTGAAGTGAATTGATTTCAGTGATTTTTAGCCACCTTTTCAGGAGTTCATAAAATGGTTGTTTTTACATAAAAAGCTTGAAATTCATTATTTTATGTATGAAAGTGAATATCTTGATGACCCACTATGGCTCAAACGTCATATACAGTGGCCCCTCGTCAGTCGTGGGGGTTAGGTTTCAGAACCCACCGCAATAGGCGAAAATCCACGAATTAGCAACCTTGTATTTATTTTATTATTTGTATATAAGGCTTTATAAACCCTTCCCACACTCTATAAACCTTTCCCACACTCTTATTAACCTTTTCCACACTCTTATAAACACTTCCTATGCTCTTAAACACTTTCTACACTCTTAAACCTATGTAATTTTAACAACATAAAATTCTATATGGGTACATAATGTTCTTTTAATGTTTTAATATTTTTTTATTTTTATATTGTTTTCAATTTTTAAGGCTAGAAAATGCTTATTTTACCGCAAAAAAAATTAAAATAATTAATATATAAAAATACCTATATACCACAAAATCCTGCGATATAGCAAAATATCTGCGATACAAAATTAGATATATATCGTTTAAAAACCCGCAATACACTGAGACCGCAAAAAGTGAACCACGGCGAGGGACAACTGTAATTAATGATTTATGATTTTAGGTTTCATACTTTTTTTTTTTTTTACAGGGACACAGAGAGGGATAGATAGGGACAGATAGACAGGGACAGAGAGAGATGAGAAGCATCAGTCATCAGTTTTTCGTTGCAACACCTTAGTTGTTCATTGATTGCTTTCTCATATGTGCCTTGACCATGAGCCTTCAGCAGACCAAGTAACCCCTTGCTCGAGCCAGTGACCTTGGGTGCAAGCTGGTGAGCTTTTTGCTCAAACCAGATGAGCCCATGCTCAAGCTGGCGACCTTGAGGTCTCAAACCTGGGTCCTTCCACATCCCAGTCCCACACTCTATCCACTGCGCCACCACCTGGTCAGGCAGGTCTCATACTTTTATAAATTCATACATTGTAATCAGTTGCCTATCCTGCTGGAAGGACTATAAGTTTTTCAATCAGGTATTCAACTTTGCATGCATTCACTTTGTAATTGTACATTGTGAGAAAACCGTTATGCATTTGATAATGTAAATCAACTGAACAGTATTCTTTCAGAAGACTTGTGTTGTGTGATGAGGGTTTGGAGTCACAGGTGACATGCACTGTGCTGTATTGCCATGAAAGCTCATTCTAAACATTTAATTTGTAAAGCTTTTGCTCTGGATGAATGAAAAGTAGTGACAATTGAGGTTTAGGACATGTCTTCCTGGTTTCACAGATACAAATGAACACAAATAAATGAAAACCCACATTCATGCACCACTCCAGTCAAGTGGCATTTCTGTTGAGCTGAGGCGGTTGCTCGCTGTTGGCTCATCTTACAGGGTTTTCAGCACAGTAATCCTCGGCTAGTATTTATGGAGCATCAGATCTGTGTTTTCCTGAGTTACACTGTGCATTAAAATTGGCCAGATTTTTTGAATTTACATGTGTTCATGTTCATATTCACATAGCCAAAGCAAAAATTATTTTGAGTGTATGAGTTACTTTAAAGGCAGTAGCTAAATGTCTAGTCAGCATGCTCCATACAATATATTTTATTTGCCTGTCTACAAAATTAATAAAATCTTAGAGCAAAGGATCCTTAAAGATAATCCATTTTCCTGTGTTGGATAGGAAATGAGATTCACAGAGGCTAATTGATTTGTACAAGTTTTGACAGTTGGTTTGGCCAAACCAGAACTAGAACCCTTATCTTTTTGGTTGTCAATTACGTATTTTTCTGCTATGGTTTTAGGACATAATTTAAGATCTTTTTAAATAAGGCTGATGATATACATTTCTAAGAGATTTATTATAAGAGATCTTTATAGGATAGTATCTTATTAGGATTTTAAATATTAGATACCTTTAGTTATGTTGCTCTATGTTTACAGTAGTCACAGTCATGCGCAGCCTAACAGCATTTCAGTCAGTGACGGACCACACATATGACAGTGGTCCCGCAAGATGATAATGGAGCCAAACATTCCTGTCACCTAGTGACTTCCCCCTTCGTAACACTAGCAATACATGACTCACCTGTGTGTGGTGCTGCTGTTGTAAACAAACCCAGTGCGCTGCCAGTTGTATCAAGTACAGCACATACAGTTACGTATGTAATATTTGGTAATAGCCCAACCAGGTGACTCAATGGATAGGACTTTGACCTGGGACACTGAGAACCCACATTCAAAACCCCAAGGTTGCCGGCTTGAGCATGGGATCATAGGCATGACCCCATGGTCGCTGGCTTGAGCCCAGTGGTTGCTGGCTTGAAGCCCAAGGTCACTGGCTCAGCTAGAGCCCCCCAATCAAGACACATATGAGAAAGCAATCAATGAACAACTAAAGTGCCCCAACTATGAGCTAATGTTTCTCATTTTCCTTCCTTCCTTCCTTCCTTCCTTCCTTCCTTCCTTCCTTCCTTCCTTCCTTCCCTCCTTCTTCCCTTCCCCTTCCCCTTCCCCTTCCCCTTCCCCTTCCCTTTCCCCTTCCCTTTCCCCTTCCCCTTCCCCTTTCCCTTCCCCTTCCTTCCTTCCTTCCTTCCTTCCTTCCTTCCTTCCTTCCTTCCTTCCGTCCGTCTACAAAAAAAAGAAGATTTAATAATAAACCACTTGCTGGTTTATGTGTTTGCTATACTGTACTTTTAATAATTATTTTTAGAGTGTATGCTTTCTACTTATAAATTAAAAGTTTGCTGTAAGATAGTAGCTGTGATACGCTGGCCACAGCCTGGCAAAAAATGGGTCAGGAGGCTTCCTTAGAACTAAATACAAAGTCTTATTCGTGGGTCTTAAATGCATTACAATCCTGGAGAGTTAAAATGATAAAAAGCACATTCTTGCAAAGAATCAGTGCTGCATTCTTAGCTCCCAGAAGAATGGCCCTGATGGTCATCTTCCAGATGTCCAGTGGTCTAGACACATGAGCGTTCTTTGCCAAGGTATTCAGAAGGTTGTCTATAGGATTTATATAACTCCAGGCATTGATGAACAAATAATAAGTTCAAAAGTTTAAGTTCCCAGACCAATTAAACTAAGATGAAATCAATTAGCTCATGTTTTAGTCCATTATGATCTTCAGTAGTTCTGTTAGTTTGACTATAGTGACTCCATTTTGTTTCTTCACGCTTTCCTCAAGCCTCATATATCTCTTGTTTATGGAGTCTTTTGATTGCATCATTTTCTCTTGTGCTTGATTTAATCTCATGTTATCTTGTTCATCATGGCCCCTAAACATTCACACAATCATGAAATCTAACGATGCATTTCTCAAAATGAATCCCCATCAATAAGTGACTCATGACTGTATTTAATTTTACCACTAAATCCCTGGTAGGAAGAAGATATAATAAATGCATTAATATTTTCCCCATGAGAATAAAAGAAAGTGTATTAAGAAGTGGCATTTTCCAGCTAATTGTAGGCAATTTAAAAAGATAAAAAGAGTTCACATCTCTGTTCAGTATAACTTTTCACTAAAATGTTAACATAAAGGCAGTTTCCAAGTTTAAAGTTATAGCTTACAGCTCTAAAGAACACTAACAGTCTGCTTTCTGAGAAGTAATTTATCAGATTACCTGCTTTTCTTTGTTGTTTTTTTTAAGTTTTATGGAATTATATTTGATATACAGTAAACTGCATGTATTTAAAGAGAATGATTTAACATGGTTTGGCTTGTGCACCCCTATGAAACCATCCTCTTAGTCAAGATAACACCCATCACCCCTAAAAGTGTCCCCACGCCCCTGCGCAGCCCATCGGTCTGCAGGCAAACACTAGTCTCCATCCTGTCACCACTGAAGTTTTCTTTCCCCCTACGGCTGTACACGTGGAGTCACAGAGCAGACACCCTGGGCTTCTCTCTCACAGCTAACACTTGAGATTCACCCCTGCTGTTGAGTATACCACTGCTTGCTTGCTATTCCATTCACCTGTTCGTGGACATTGGAGCTGTTTCCAGTTTTCAGTTCTTGTGACTACAGCATCTGTGAACTTCCGTGTGTTGTCTCTGTATGGATGTGCGCTTCCATTTTTCTCTGGTAACATGGGAGTAGAAGGGCTGGGTGTTATGAATGAGATAGATGCATGCTAGAGCTGTCACTCCTGCATATGTCCCCTGTGAACACAAGGGCAGGAGGGATGCCTTCTCCCAGTTCTCCTAAACCTATCTATTATGCCATTGGAATTGAGCACTCTTACAAGCTTATCCTACCAAAAGAAGGAGTTGAAGCTAGAGAGGTGGAGGACAGGGAGGCTAGCTCATAGACTCCTTGTACACCATCTTGAGGACTTTCAAGTTAATATTTTAGATCAGAGGGAGCCACTGAACAGCTCCAAGTGGGAGAGTGACATCATGAGATTTAGATTTTAGAGAGGTCACTGAACATGCCAGGCTGAATGTGAATGAAACCATTGGAGAGAAGACTAGAGGCATTGGGTGCAGTTAGATTGCTGCATGGTTCAGACGCTGATGTCTAAGTATAGGGGTCAGGTGGACAGGAAAGTATCATGTTGATAGAAACTAGTTGGGCTGATCAGTTTATTCAGCAGATACTTTATTAAACACGTACTATTTGCCTGGCCCTGTGCTGTTTACTATAGGGAGAAAAATTTTAAAAATAGATATGCTTCTCATTCTCATGGAACTTAGACATGTATGGGGAATGGACATGATCACCTATCACGGTGCTTGCTGTAGGTATCGTTACTATGGAAGGAAAGAAACATTGTGTCATGGGAGCATAGAACAGGAACCTGAACGAGGCTGAATGTGGGAAGGCGTCCCAAGTGATACTTACATTAGGTCTGAAGGATGAAGAGAATGAAACTGGGCCTGGCAGAGGGAGGAGGACTAAGACTCCCACACACACAGGGAATAGCATTGGCAAAGGGCAGTGGTGGAGTGTGGCATTTTTCAGGGTGAGTGGTCAGCAAGGGGAAGAGTGGTGTCCAAGAGGCTAAAGGTAGGTGTTAATGGCCTAGGCAGGGCATGATAGAGGGCAATGTCCCTTTTCCTGAGAGTAGTAATAGGCTTTTCATAATCAATTTACATGTGGCTGATTTTCCTGCCCCTTGCCTCACCTCTGGCTGAATGATGGACTTATTAACCCTGGGCACCCTCTTCTGGCAGGTGGTTGGAGTCTGCACTTTTGGGGGAAGGACATCCAGGATTATTGCTATTCAACAATTTATTAATTTATTAAAGAAACCACACACTCCTACTGCAGAATGCAGTACATGGGTCCTGAGGGGACCAGTACTGGAGGCTCAATTCCACTTAAACCTCCTGTGTTTTGTGAGAGTTGGGATTTGCTGTTTCTGAGAGCTTGTTGAAGTTCAGGATGAGTCGGCGTGGAGAGAGTCAGGTGGTGGGGGAACTGAATCTGTACACACGATGGACACACACTGCACGTGTGTCCAGTGTGCTGTCTCACTCGGAGAGTATCCCATTGACATTTCATATGGGAAATATGATGGAAGAGCCAGTACATGTTCATGCTGTATTGGTTACATGGCTTTAACATATGCTGTTACCGAATTTTTCTATTTCAATCTTCTAAATCAGCAGCTGTTGTTTACAAAAACTTAGAAATATTTGCTTGTGTGAAAAACAGTATGTTTTCTTAGAGTACAAGAATCCAAGGAACAAAACAAAGTAAGCTTCTAATGAAATTACTTATTTTTATTGTGAGTAATCATTATTGAAATACTTTTACTTTAACGTTTATATTACTCAGTTTGATATATTTAGAGTAGCATTTAATTTAATACCTTTTAGAGCAGTAACTGTAATACATTAGAATAGAAAATATCACTAAACAGCATTTCCTATTAGCAACAGACACTAAGTTAATGTAGTTAGTAGTTACTGAGTTTGTGCTCATTTTGAGTTGGGCTCCAAAAGTTGCCATGGTGACAGATCAGCCAGAAACTGTCAACAGAACAAACAGAAGACCACTGCTTTGTAACCCCCTGGGACTGCCGATAAACTGGGCAGATGGACACTTGTCGCTCATAGCTCTCCCTGCCTGCATCTCATTGTTCTGAGGGAACTTCTCACTACAGTGTTTGCTGCTGTGCAGATTACAGAAGGAATTGCAATGATGAAGATACTCCTTGGAATATTTTTGCACAGGAGAAGTCACATTTGCAAATAGTCAATCATATATGTTTGATTAAGTTTTGAGTTTTAAGAAAGTGAATCTTTGAGTATATGTTCTGAAATGGTGAGAATTAATGCATGATTTTTTAACATTTGTGTGTATTTGTGTATGTAGCATCTGCATAAGAGAATTCTATGCTTTACATATAAAACTTAAGTTCTAAGATGCTATCAACTGCAAGACATATCATTGATTTAATGTTTTGTTGATGGAGTTTGAGGACGAATGAGGAAACTATTAAATTTATGCACCAATTTTAAGATGCGTTCAAATTTCAGAAATAAAGCATGTTAAAATGTTTGAGTTATAATATCCCTGTAGGTTTTAGCATTTACCTATAAATGCTTTCTTTTCTTTTTCATTTTTCATTTATTGATTTGAGAGAGAGAGAAACATCAATTCTTTATTGTACTTATTTATGCATTTGCTAGTCAATTCTTGTGTGTGTCCTGACTGGGGATCAAACCTGGATGATGCTCTAACCAACTGAGCTACCCAGCCAGGGCCTAAACAGTTACTTTAAAAATATATACCTCTAATGCAATGTGTGCCTACTTGTCAGCATATGTTAGGCTAATGGTGGTAGCCTTTGACATTCTGAGTGAGGTGTGTATAGTTAAGCCCCATTATTGTCAATGCTGTTAGAAGGAAACCACTGTTTAATACCTAGCTCGCACCATGTAGCATGAGGTCCAGGTGGATGAAAAATTTAAACAGACTACTTGCTAAACAATCTGCTCCTCACCATAGTTCAGCCAAAGGTGTAGAACCCACTCTAGCTCTTTTAAGAAGAAATTAGTTTAAATACAGAGAATTGGGTACGAATAAAGTCATTGTGAGGCCAGGGGGAGGGACATGCCCTGGGCTGGGCCTCCAGAAAGGGTTCCACAAAGCATCCTCCTGAACAATTGCTCCTGGGAAGAATCAGGAGGCCCTGCGGCACTGTTGGCATCACCTGTACAGTGTCTCTGCTGTGGCCTGTCAAACCAGAAGCTGTCATTAGTACTATCTCTCACCCCCACCAAGGCACTCATTGGGAACCAGACCTGCAGACACTTCCACCAACCATCTGCAGGGCTGTGCTTCACCTTGGAGCTGCACGGTCCCAGAGTGCCCGCCAGATCGCATATACGTATCTAATGGGGCCTGAGTCACAGCTCTCTCCTCCTTCCCACCGTGAATCCGACCCCTGTCCTCCTGCCATTGGCGTGCATGTTGGAGGAGAGGAGAAAACTTTGACAACTACTCTGTAACATTTTTTAAAATGATGGGGTAGCTGTTGATTTACATTGCATAGTGTTTAACACTTTCCAGACAGTGGAAATGTGAAACCTAAATTAAGGTGGGAGGTTTAGGGCCAGGCAAGAGATCCAGTTCCCCCAATCCTGAGTACAGCTGCCGTTCTCTCTTCAACTACCTGTCACTGCTTTGAGTCTGCCTACCTATTCCCTTCTTTAGCTCATATCTGTAGTTTATTTAGTGGGAGTTTGTTTTATTTAATCAGCCTAAAATACTTCCCATTGCTTCTGAGGGAAGGATTATTATAACTGTTCTTTGAACACACTTCAGTCAAGCTCCTGGACCTTCTCCTAGGCTGTCTGTATCTGTGCTTATGGAGCCCAGTTTATCAAGAGCCCTGTGGAGTAATTTAACCAGCCTCCCCCCCCCCCCCCCATATATGCTCAGGTCCCTCATCCTCCACCAACGCCCACGTGATGTCTGATCCCTCTGAACTATTTTCAGGAAGAGTTGTTAGGTCTGTTTAGCCAAACCTCCCTACGCCTGATGTTTCTCTTAGTAATTTTTCATCTGCTGCCCCCACCCTGCTCCAGAGCTGTAAATCCCCACTTACCCATGCTGTGTTCCAAATTGAGCCCAGCCTCTCCCACACTGAAATCGCATGGTCCTGAATCAAATTAATCTTCCCATCATTAACAGCCATTGAATTTTTTCCCTTTAACATAATATAGCCCTGGCCGGTTGCACAGTGGATAGTGTCATGGAACACCAAGGTCACCAGTTCAATCCTGGGTCACTGGCTCCATCTCGAGGGTGCTGGCTTGACCCCCAAGGTTGCCAGTTTGAGCCCTGGTCAGGGTACACATAAGAAGCAATCAGTGGCACAATTAAATGGAGTAAGTTGATGCTTCTCTCCCTCTCTCTTTCTTTTTCTCTCTTTCCCCTTCTCCCATTTCCCTCTCTCCCTTATTTTCTCCCTCTCTGCCTCCCTCTCTCCCCCCTTTCTCTCTCTCAAAAAAATAAATAAATAAATAAACACAGTGCACTCACTGTGGGCCAGACACTGTTGTAAATGATTCTTTACATACATTAACATTTACTCCTCAAGGGACCCTATTAGTAAGGTGTACTACCCCCATTCCATCCCCCACTTGTCCACATTTTACAGTTGGCATGACTGAGGGACAGAGTGCATAACTTGCCCAGGGGTCACCAGCCAGTAAGTGGTAGAGCTGAGGTACCCTGAGTCCATATCTGCATCTGCAGAGAAGTATGTAGAGTGACCACCCTGAGTGCGCATGGCGATTATCTCTTTGGGGAAGATGGTGTGCACAGTCGAGTGGAGGTGGTGGCTTTGGTGGGATTGATGGCATTTTTTTATTAAGCTGGAGGTTGGGCACATGGAGGTTTGTTGGTTATTTCATCTTTATGCCTTTTGTACATCCTAAATATTTCCAAATAAAATTTTTAAGAAATGAATGTCTTGTCAGTATGACTTGCATGATTAAGACGGAAAAGCCTCTGTGCACTGGGCACCCCATGCCCCCCAGTGTGTTCCTGTGCAGTTTGTAGAACGGGACGAGCTGTAGTTACCATGTTTCCCTTACCTGGGATGGTGATGTCAGACAGGGCCACCTGGCTCTGGAGCCTCACAGACAGGTCTTGATCAAGGTCACCTGCTTGTTAAATGAACAGCCTCTGATGGTCACATAGATTCAGCTCTTTGGGTTTGTCATCCCAGGAACCTAACCCTAGAAAACTGCTTCCCCAGACTGGAGGCTCCAGGCTTCTCCATGTGCTGCATCCAAGATAGGGACACCATGGAGACTTCCACTAGGCTGCCCCGATTGCTCTCCCTGCTGTTGGCCAAGTGATGGAATCCAGTGCCCACAGAGTCTATACCTGCCTCTCTGCCTCATGTCCAGCATTTCTCCCTCAGCCCAGCACTCGGGCACACCGACCTGTGTCAGTCCTGGAGGACACACAGGCTCTTCCTTGTTCCAGCACCTTCCCAGGCACTGTCCCAGCTGTGCGGGTGAGCTTACCAGCATGGACTCTGGAAATGTGCTCTGAGCAATTGGGCTGAGTGTGCAGCTCAGCCTAATTGTCACTGCTCAGAGGAGCCTCTGAGCCCCTTACCAAGCTGAGATCCTCTTTTCCAATGTTCCTTTTCTTGTGTTGTACAGTTGCTTTCAGAATAACAACTATCTTAATAGACTATAAACCATGGGAACAGTAACCCTGTCTGTTTTCCTCAGTGCACACAGTGCCTGGTACAAAGTGGGCACTCATTAAATACTATATTTCCTAACTAAACAGAAAGGAGAGGATAAGGAAGGAGGCTGGCATGCTTTGTGGAAGACTGACATGCAGTGAGAAAAAGGGGAGTTTCGTCCTGCCCTGCTTCCCTCTGTTTTCACAGCACTCCTCTCTGCCTGCAGACTGTGGCACTTTCTGTGTCATGTTCAGCGTTTATCTTCCCCAGCTGAGATGTGAGCTCCACGGGAAGGGCGGCTTACTTGTCAGCGGGGTGTCCCCAGTGCTTGGACAGTGGCTGCACTGAAGGGGCTCAGGGCATGTGTACAGCAAATGAGCAGTTTCAGCCCAGTGGCCAGGAAGCCTTGGGTCAAGGGGCACTGTGTGGTGTGGGGTCCTTGGGCACAGGGAAGTTGCACAGTCACAGTAAGGGAATCCTGGCAGACCACCTTAGATTGTTAGAGTACTTCTCAGTAGCAGCGGGGCTTAAAGCAGTGTAAGTGGGCAGTGGGTTTTGTCACTTGCTGAGCCTGCATTTGCAGGCATTGTGGACAGCAGGCTGAAGACTGGGATGGTACAGAGATTGGGCAGCATAGCAGAGGGTCAGCTGGGCCTGGGCATTCTGAATGTCCATGTGGAATGGCTTTGGAGGCAGATGAGAGGATGGGGTAGTAACCAGGGTCAGTAGAGGGGACTGGGTCAGCAAAGGAATCTCCTTTGCTCTTTATCTAGCAACAAGGGCTGAGGAGGCATACCTCCCAAATAAAGTTTTCCAAAGCCCTGAAAGGACAGCCTTAGCTTCCTATCATGCTGCAGCCAGTTCTGGGAAAACAGTAGTGGGGAAGTTATAAGCTATTTGGACCCTGTTGTGACAGTGTTCTCTGCAAATTTCAACTGAAAATAAAGAAATTGTTTCTTGGAAAGAAAATTGTTTTGAAAGTGTGCTTTTTTATATAATGATGTAACCACCTTTTCACCAGCAGATGTCGCCCTCATTTAAAAAGAAAAAGTAGTAAAAGCTTATTAAGGCAAAGGAGCCTAACCAAAATTTCCAGCTTACTGGAAGGTTTGATGTTTTGTTTATTTGGTTTGTTTTTTAGCTATGTAATTATTAGCTGGTTGCTATTGTAGTTTTTTCTAAATAAAACAAATGATTCATTGATGACCTGTAAACAAAAATCAAGCCACCCCCCTCCCCTGCCCCTGCTCGCCTTCCTGAGTTCTGCTGTGTAAACCTGTCCTTCGGTGCTGCCTTAGGGTTGGGCTTGAGAAGAGGGCTGTTGAGTTGCTTTGACATCCTACTCTGTGTCTTTGGGCAGCAGTAGGTTGAGAATTTGGATCCAAGAGAGTGTGTGGCTAGCCAGAAACTGCCTGTTTGATCTACAGATTAGAATATATCCAAAAAAAATTTTTTTTTGACAGAGAGTCAGAGAGAGGGACACCTAGGGAGAGAGATGAGAAGCATCAATTCTTTGTTGCAGCACCTTAGTCATTCATTGATTGCTTTCTCATATTGCCTTGACTGGGGGGCTACAGCAGAGCGAGTGACCCCTTGCTCAAGCCAGTGACCTTGGGCTTCAGGCCAGCAATCTTTGGGCTCAAACCAGCAATAATGGGGTCATATCTATGATCCCATGCTCAAGCTGGTGAGCCTGCGCTCGAGCCAGCGACCTCGATTTTGAACCTGGGTCCTCTGTGTTCCAATCCGATGCTGTATCCACTGTGCCACCACCTGGTCAGGCAGAATAGATCCAAATTTTGAGATCCTCCACTTACCAGTTGGGATTATGTTAACTGGCTGCTAGTTTCAAAAATCTGAAAAATACTGACTTAAGCCAGAGAAGATTGGTCATTAGCTTGTAGCAAAGAGGCCAGGGCCACAGCTTCATGAGCCAGAAGTCTTGTTCCCTCTACGTCACACTCTCCTGAGCAAGGCTTCTCCTCCCTTTACAGAGGGTCCAGGGTGGCTCCCAGACCAGCAGCCATGGCATTAGCACTTCAGACAGCTGGGAGCGTTGCCATGAGTATGAATGTGTGGGTACTTGCCTGAGAGTGCTGGGTCTGCTCTATGGCCCAGGCCCTGGGTCTCTCTTGTTAACTTACCAAATACTAGTTACTCTTTTATATGTGAGACGGTGCTAGAGCTTCGGCTAGTGCAGAGCTGTCAGAAAAACCACCCAGAAAAGTGTGTTATCTACCACAATGACATAGATAATGATTTAAATGTAATGTCTTTCTAAGAAACTAGGTCAAACTAGACTTCTTTCCAGAAGAAAGACCAGTGCTGTTCAGGAGAAATATAATTCAAGCCACAAATGTGAGCCACATAAGTAATTGTAAATATTCTAGTAGCAACATTTTTAAACAAAAAAAACAGGTCAGATTACTTCCAATAATATATTTTTAACTCAGTAGATCCAAAATACTATAATTTCAACATGAAATCAATGTTAAATTGCTAATAAGGTATTTTCCATTCTTTGTAGTAACCGAATCCAGTGTGTGTATACGTATAGCTCATCTCATGAGGTTCAGACATCAGGTGCTCAGAGGCCTTGGGTGGTCAGTGGTGCCATATTGTGTGTGGTCCTGTTTCCTATCTGAATGAGTGGCTTCCAGTCAGTACCACATTCTGTATCTTGTAATAGTTATTTTCTCAAATGATTGTTAAGTGAGCCCAGTGTCTTCCTGCACAGTCAGCACTGTCCTGGGCTCAGACCCAGTACATTCTTGTTTAGCCTTTGGACACGTTCAGTTTGGAGGGTGACAGCTTGGCAGGCAGCACTGTCCAGTAGGCAGCTGAAGATCAAGACTGGACTACAGCTGAGGGCAACATGGCACAGTATTTGGGTGTCAGCGGCATAGAGATAATGGTCAAAATTGTGAAACTCGATGGCCTCTCCAGAGAGTCCAGGACAGAGGAATGAGTCCATTGATGGTTCCAAGGCCCACAGAAGCGAGAGGAGAAGGATGCAGGAAGGGCTGGGCAGTCCATCTAGTCTTCTATTGACAGGGCTAACAGAGTGGGTTTTCTTTGACTAATATAGGTGCTCTGATATATTAAAAGCATCTGGGTCGCCAAAAGAATATCTAGTAATCTCTTAATGTTTTGTTTGTTTGCTTGTGTAATATTACTTTTTCATTCAGTAATCACAAAGAAGATAGGTGATCCTCACAATTGCAAAGGAGACATGGAATAAATCAATTAACTATAATTACTTTTATTAAAAAAAGAGGCACCCACACAAGACTTTGAACAAGTCATTGATAGCAGTGGAACCAGGCAGACCCAAGAAATTGTAGTATAGTCAGGAAGCACTGAGAGTGGCCTGAGGTTGGGGACTAGAAATTTGTGGTGATAACAAACTGAATGGCTGTGATTTCTTGAGAGAGCCTTAGCAATCTATGTCCATGATAGAGAGTGGATACTGGCTTCATCCAGGACTGAAGGTTTGCTGAGCATGGCAACATAAAAACAGTGGGCAGAGTCTCTGCGGATACTAACTACCCAGACGGTGTAAGGTCATCACGATCAACAGCAGAGCCCATGTTGGGAGATGAGTTCTCCCCAGTGCTGACTGGGACTATTTTTATAGTGTTCCTTATTCGTGTAAGATGTACACAGAACCAGGTATAAATTTGTTTCACACATAGCTGTTAGTCAGCTGGAAAGCCAGAGACGTTTACAAATTAAGTAGAAAGAATTTTTTTTCCAAACAAGATAAATGTAATGTTTATTGGTTATTAACATTACAAGTGCAAGAGGAGAGCAACTGTTGAGGCTCACATTTCTTGCACTTGACAGGTCTGTGCTCCTTCCCACATGCAGGGTTACTACTCAAATACCCTTCTGCATTCAGCATGCTTGTTAGCATAGCCCCATTGTGTTATCACTCAGCACTCCTGCACTTTCTACTGGAATTACTGAGAAATCTTTATTTATGCAGCACCTCAGCGAGCATTTTGGCTTTCACTTAATGCAGATTAGCCCCCTGCACTCTTTTCCAATAAGTCTGGGACAAGGGTAGTAGTGTTTAGATACCATCACCACAAATGCTTTAATTATTTGAATAATTCTGAATTCACCAATATATGTATTTTTAGACTGTCAACAGAATTAAAATATTCTGGATATCTGAGTCCTTTATTTTTGAGAAACACTGACAAGAGCAGTGGTTCTCGAAGTGTGGTCCAAGGATTAGCAATGCCAGCATCACTGGGACTTGTCAGAAATGTATGGTGACTTTTGGTGGTAAGCACACAATAGAGTATATATAGATGTATAATGTAATATTGTACACCTGAGATTTACATAATGTTATTAACCATAACATTAGATATAAGAATGGAAAATAAAATTTTTAAAAACCCACTAATTTGCAGTCTTCCTACTGAATTCCCTGGTGGCGCCCAGGAATCGGGCTTTACCCAGCCCTGAAGTTGAGGCTAATGCAAGCCAGCATGTGAGACTGCTACCTTAAGCACCCATTTCAGGGCTGAGGAGACTGGTTCAAAACTGGTAAGTCAGGACTACAGTTATTTTACAGGAAAACGAGGTCTCATACCTGCAGTCTAGACTTAAGTCTGGTTCTGTTCCCAAAGCACTACATTGTCCTCTCTCAATTTTTTCTTTTATTTCCTTCTATTTGGATTGGGTTTTAAGGAGGTATTACTAAAGTTTTGGGTCTTTTTTATATGTCCTTCTAGTGCCAGAACCTACTAAGACCTGTTCCAGCCAGCCGCAGCCTGCCGGTACCGGGACCAGTACTTCCACCAGCACTCTCTCCGGCAGCAGCAATGGCAAACGTGCACCTGCTGGCGGCCAGCAGCCAGCTGCATCCCGTTACCTGCCTCGCGAGGTGCCTCCACGCTTCCGCCAGCAAGAACAGAAGCAGCTATTGAAGAGAGGTCAGCCATTGCCCACTGGGGCTTTGACCAGTGCAAGCCCGACCCAGGGTGCTGGGCCTGCAGGGGTAAGCCCGCCTCCCCTCCCTGGAACTGGAGTTCAACAGCAGCCCAGTAAGCTCCAGCCAGGTAAGACCACACAGAAAGGTGCTCTTTTCTCTGGGCACTTGTGTGCTGTTTTCAACTTGTCTGCCCAGGGATAAAACTGGACGTATTTGGGTCCATATTTGGTATATACATACGATAGAGCTAGCTAGATGATAGAAGTATAGATGAAAGAGGGAGAGTTAGACAGATAGATGATAAGTAGATGACTGATAGATAATAGGTAGAAAATAGATAATAAGTAGATTAATTTTAATTAGATTTTAAAATTTAATTGTTTTCCCCTACTTATTTATATATTTCTCCTGTATTTTCAGATGGCATTAGCTACTCTGTTGCTCACCAGGAACCAAAGGTCTGTACATCAGTACATATGAATGTGTCTAGGCAGATGCTTTAGAATTCTGCAGTGAAAACTTCTAAACAAAACCCTTTTCTCTCAGTTAACCAGGATAACTCATGACCACACACACATTTTTTACAGGGAGATAATAGCATTTCATGGGCAGTGGGTATTTCTAACTAGAACGGGAATACTTTCAGCCAAACCTGCCTGATATCTCCTCATTTCCATCCTGCAGTGTCTCGGGTTCTATTCCACCGTCTGCCTGCTGGTGTCTCTGCTACAGTTAGATCCAGCTTTCTCTTGGCTTCCAGAGAAATCATTGCTTGCTCATTTACTTTCTGGCTTCCAGAATGTGACACCTCATCTTCTATCTCCTATTCCTGGCTTCTTAACCTTAATGATTTAGACTTAAAAAATTTTTTTACTGGCATTTTAGAGAAATTTTTGAAAGAGAGCAAAATCCATGTCTTCAACTGCATGTGTGTTATTTTCTGTTTTAACAATTGGCACTGGTCCTCGTGTGGAAACCCTCAGTGCTGATTGTGGTGAAATTCAGGTCTGTAAATAGAGAAGGAGGAGCCTTCTTGTGATAGGAATTTAAAAGAAATATGTTACAAATCACAATATTTTTTTCTTTTGCGTGTTGCCTTTTAATATGGGGAATAATTCCAACATGACACAAGTATTTATAGCAGTATTTCTCAAAACCATGACTTTGTGGTATATTTGAAACAAATATTTTTAGACAACTCTGACTTGTCTCTTCAAATAATCTTGACTGTCATCTGCCAAGTTCCTGGCAGAGGGGATGCAGGTCAGCGATTGTCTGCAAAAAGCGAGAATGGAAAGAAATGATCAAATATATTCATTGGTCAAGAATGAATCCTACCTACTTCACTGCAGTCAGTTTATAATTGAATATACAGTTACTTTCTACACCGAAATAACAGAGACAAAGATTGTACAGTCATACCTAAATGGCTTGGTGTATTGATTTGTGATGCTTATTTTTGAAAAACTGAAAAAGAAATATTATACCCTGCTATTTTCTGGGTTTATCTCATTATTATATGATTAGTTGCCAATATTACACCAAAGTTTTTATCAAATGCTACTGTGCAAAATGTTGCTGGTATCTGTCTTCTCCAGTAAGTAGAAAATTAGCAAGAGGCCCTAGCCAGTTGGTTCAGTGGATAAGAGCATCAGCCCGGCATAGGACATCCTGGGTTCAATCCCCGATCAGGGCACACAGGAAAAGTGACCATCTTCTTTTCTTCCTCTCTCTCTCCCCCTTCTCTCTCTCTTCCCTTCCCTCAGCCAATGGCTCGGCTGGTTCAAGCATCAGCCCTGGGCGCTGAAGATGGCTCAGTCTGAGCATCAGGCCCAGGCACTGAGGCAAGCATCAGCCCCAGATGGGAATTGCTGGGTGGGTCCAGGTCCCAGTCAGTGCACATGCAGGAGTCTATCTCGCCCTGCTCTCACTTTAAAAAGCAAAAAGAGAAAGAAACAAAAGTAGCAAGAAATTGATTCAGTAAAGTTTTGTATAAAAATATTTTTTAATTAAACATTTGTCTCTATAAGTATAATATTCTCTAGGAATTCCTAATTCATTATATTTTAAGTATATATGTGTGTTGTATATTAAAGACTAGATCATCATTTTATATATAAAAACATCTCAGAAAATGGTATTTCTATGTAATATTAATAAAATAAGAAATGGTTAGGTTTTGGCTTCTGAACAGAAGTCTTCATTTTACCAATTTCATCTTCCCAGCAGTCTGGTGTCATAGCCAGAGAACTCTTTCTAACTCGTCACCTTGCATTGATTCAGAGACCCCTCAGCTGCCTGTGCTGGTCTCCAGGTTCCAGTGCACTGTCTCTGGCTCTCTGCCTAGCTGTCAGGCCTCCACTTCTGTGTCTGGCCAGCATCTTTCCTGCTGTTCCCCATGGCCTTTTTTCCATTCAGATCTCATGCTTTGCTGCCTCACGGAAGTGCCTACTCAGTGTCATCTTCCCCAGTACATGCACGCGCATGACTGCCTGCCCCTCTTTGTCTTCACATCTTTGTCCCCGCCCCAAGGAGCCCTGTGCACTTCCGTCCTTGCTGTTCCTCAGTCTGCAGCACACACCTTCCCACTCCTGTGTACTCGTAACCGTAACCGTTTGCTGAACCCCCTGTGTAGGACTCGCTCAGCAGGGGAGACTGCAGTGTAGGGAAACCCTGGCAGCTAGCACTGGTTTGGCACCAGCTAGTACTTCCTTTGCTCATCTGCACCCTCATGACCTCTCATCTTAAAGGTCCCTCACCTTCCAAATAGTGTGTTTGGTTCTGTCAATGGGAGGCGGTGCTCGCAGCCCCTCTTCCTGCTGGGCCCTCGCAGGGCACCCTCAGCTCCTTTCCAGCCCTTACAGGACATTCTCGGCTTTCTTCACCTGGCTCTCTGGATGTGCCTGTCAAGAGCCCCTGACGTCTATGAGGAGAGTCACAACACAGGAGAGAGCTGAAATGAAGTCCCAGCCTCAACATTAAGAACCAGGAGGCCACTGATTGGCCAGCTAGAGGGTAGAGACGAAACTAATGGGGCAAAAGAACTGAGCAGGGAGGCCTGAGTCCTGCAGGCAGACCCTGCGGCTCTCCTCCATTACTGGCAGTATCCAGAGACAGTCATGTGCTGTCAAGCATGGAAGGACTCCTGTACATGGGGAGGCCAGGGTTCTCCCAACCCAGTTCCAGGTTCTCCCTGTAAATAACAATTGTTTGTCCTGAAATAAAACGTGGTCAGTGAATAAAATAACACAGGGGTCTCTGGATTTTTTAATTCATGTATTGAATTGGCAAAAATTTTTAACTGGTAAGGTTGTTAGTATGGAAAGGTAGTGATTCAGGTCCAGAAAAATGTCATTTTACCATGTTTTTTTCTGCTCAGATTATGTTTTTTGCGAGTCTGAAGCCTAACTCCAGTATGAAACACTTGAGAGCTTTTATCATTTTTTAAAAAATCTTTTTTTTCATTGTGCTAAAGGGAGAACAATATGTTGTTTTGGTGGCTGCTTTGTGTGTTTATAAACAGGCTTTGGTGACTATGCAGCTGTGTTTGCTATTTAGATCTTTTTTAAATGGAGGCAGGAAAGTAATTAAGAAGTTGGACACTTGCCAATTTGCATATGGCACTCATTTGGAATATTAGAGCTAGTGTTGGTATGCCAAATGTTTTTTTTTTCGGGGGGGGGGTTAGGAAGAGCGAGAAAGAGCAAGTGGAAACAAAGGCACTAAGAGAGAGCAGCAGTTTATTTGCATGCAGCCGACAGGCAGTACGCTGTTATTCTTTTGGCTGACTTTCAAAAAAGGAAAACCAGCTCAGTGCTCCCTATAACTGGGGCCTGAATAGAAACGTTGTGACAATTGAAAGAATTGAAGGAGGAGGGAAGATCGGTTTAGTGTCAGCTGCAATTAGATAATCAAAGCTTTCCAATCCCCTCTGTGGGCACCTCCCCCTACTGAAGGGGGTGAAGTGGGGCCTCCCTGAGTGGAAGGGCCCTGCCAACCCCTGCCCGCCAGCCACCGCGGGCACACGCAGGTTGCCTGGGACTTTGCTGGCAGTGCGACAGGATGAGGCTATCACTGTGCATGGCCGACATGGTGGAGCTGAGAGCCCAGACGACCCCAGATGCTGGCGAACAGGCAGCTGGCTCGCAAGGTAGTGTCTCCTGGGGAGGGGAGGGAGGCCCCTATCTGCAGGTATTTCTGCCCTGTGGCCCTGACAGAGAAGGAGAAACAAAACACCCACAGAGCAGAGTGTGTGCTCATCTCAAATCAGCGTAGGACATGCCATCCAGAGAACAGGGCAGCTCTGAGGCCGGGTGCCCGGGGTTGGTCACACTGATAAAATGGCGTCTTGTAGAAGCTGCTGGCCCCAGACCTGCTGTTGGCAGCTGGGCATGGCAGTCAGGCGGGGCAGCCAGGCATGGCCCACAAGCAGGGAAGCCGGGCAGGGCCGCTGGGCATTGCCACCCACCAGAGCAGCCGGACATAGCATCCCCGCCGGGCCTCCTCCACTTCCTTGGTGTTGGCTGGACTCCCAAAGGAGGATACAGCTTTTTTTGCCATACTTTTATCATCGTTCTAAGAGGTTGTCAACCTGGAAGAAGCAATTTCCTGCTCATTTGAAGAAAAACCCAGGGCAATAAGCATCTTCTCTTGAATACTTTCATCATTATTTCTAGCATACCTTTTACTCTGAAATCTGTCCTCCGTCCGGAATTTCATAATTCCTCCTTACAGAGGGTGGCAGATCAGGTGTTTTAAAATCTGTCCAGCAATGGAATTCTGAATTCTGAATTCTGAAATCCCCAAGATTTTTACACACAGTGAATGTAGTTGAGGGGGAGGCGTTTAGGGTCCTCAAAAGCTGAAAATAGTTGTTACATGTATCCCACCACTTGGAAACCAAGTGGCGAGGAACCTGTTACCATAAGCATTAGTAAACATGTATTTCCTACTACAGACAGCTTTTGGAATTATTTTTTATAATTTACAGTTTATTATTTTGTAAGTTCTGTGGAAAGGCTGTGGTGATACTGAATTATGTCCTGTTTGTCAGTGTTACAACTGATTAAACATTCTGCACACTTCTAAGTAAGTCTCATTCATGCTTCCCTATCTGCTTAATTTGATACCTAATTAAGATTTCTGTTTACTGTAGCTTTTGGAAGCTCTTTGTTAAATGCTTTTCTTTGAAATTTTTATCTTTATATCTTTAACATTCTAGAATTTAAAAGCAAAAAGAAAAATGGAAAGCTTTTCTCTTTAAACTATGCTATTATGTAATCCTTTTAAATTTAATCACTTAAGACAGTTATGTTACTTAGATTTTTATAGACATCTATTTTTAGAATGTGTGAACCATTTAAACAGCAGAAGAAAAGACAACGTACCGTTATACACAAACTTCATTACTTTTTTCTTTCTAAAGGCTTTTCTTAGGGGAGATTATTTTGATAATAGAATGCTATGGTGGAAGGAGCACTAGAATTTTATTCTGAAAATTAGGGTTTTAGTTCAGTCCTTACTGCTTATTAGTTATTTCACTTATTTATGCATTCATTAATTGATTCTTATATGTGCCCTGACCTGGAATCGAACCTGCAACCTTAGTGTTTCAGGTCAATGCTCTAGTCTAACCAACTGAGCCACCCAGCCAGGGCTACTGCTTATTAGTTATAATACCTATTCCAAGTCTGCCCTCTCTGAACATCTGTTTCCCTGTCTATAAAATGAAATAATTTATGAGTTTCAGTTAATTCATTGTGTGTGAAAATACTTGCAATTTCAAAGTACTGTGAAATATGTGATGTCTTATGGATATAAAGACTCTTGCTTATAAACTCTCAGACTTGCTGTGTATCAGGTGAATGGATTTTGGCCTTTTAAAGCTCCTGGACTACACCGAGGGGTCTGGAAACCTGTAGGAGAGTGCAGTCTCAGTTCATTTCACAGCTGTCATTCATGTCAAATGCCTGTTCCTAGAAGTCAGTCATTTCACAGTTTTTTTCACGTAGTTCTGTCTTTTAGACTACTACTAAAAGATAGATTTATGAATTGATAAACACAGTCAGGGGACTTTGGGTTATGAAAAGCAGGTTATTCAAAGTTTGTTGAAGTCAGAGTTCTAAGAAGAATGGCATGCTCTAAACGTAAAGAGAATACTAGTCCTTTTACATGTTCATTTTAGAATAAATTCTAGGGTCAGGATATGTTGTGTGATGGTGGTGGTGCTGATGCTGGCAGTGATTGGGGTGATAATGAAGGTGATAATGGTGATGATGAGATAGTGGAGATGATGATGCTGGTGATGGTGAGGAAGAGAGATGTTTAGGGATTCC
Organism: Saccopteryx bilineata; assembly: GCF_036850765.1. Lineage (NCBI taxonomy): Eukaryota > Metazoa > Chordata > Mammalia > Chiroptera > Emballonuridae > Saccopteryx > Saccopteryx bilineata. The sequence continues at coordinate 124,841,102 of NC_089495.1, forward strand.
CTAGGACAGCTAGCTATTCAACCTAGTCCAGCCAGGCTCTGCAAAGACCCAAGGGAGTCTGAGCAGTGGAGAAGGGATGGTAGCGAATGGGTAGAACCTGATTTTTCCAAAGTTGCTTTATTATTATTTTTTTTTAATTTTCTGAAGCTGGAAACGGGGAGAGACAGTCAGATAGACTCCCGCATGCGCCCGACCGGGATCCACCCAGCACGCCCACCAGGGGCAACGCTCTGCCCACCAGGGGGCGATGCTCTGCCCCTCCGGGGCGTTGCTCTGCCGAGACCAGAGCCACTCTAGTGCCTGGGGCAGAGGCCAAGGAGCCATCCCCAGCGCCCGGGCCATCTTTGCTCCAATGGAGCCTTGGCTGCGGGAGGGGAAGAGAGAGACAGAGAGGAAGGAGGGGGTGGGGGTGGAGAAGCAGATGGGCGCTTCTCCTATGTGCCCTGGCTGGGAATCGAACCCGGGTCCCCCGCATGCCAGGCCTACGCTCTACCGCTGAGCCAGCCGGCCAGGGCCAAAGTTGCTTTAGATAAAACTTTTCATATGTTGGGGTTATAATCTTGCTGTTTGCTTTCTGTGACGTGTGCGCTTGTGTGTGTGTGTGTGTGTGTGTGTGTGTGTGTGTGTGTTGGTTGTTTACCACTAGACTAAGAAGATGGTTGTGAATGGTATTTTCAAATCAGCTTGAGTCTATATTTTAAAATCATAAATACTGCACTAAAATTATAACTTTTGCTTTGTGGTTTTCAAGACCTTTGCAGATTTTAAATTTTATGTTCAAGGCCCTGGCTGGTTGACTCAGTAGTAGAGTGTTGGCCCAGCGTGTGGAAGTCCCGGGTTCGATTCCCGGCCAGGGCACATAGGAGAAGCGCCCATCTGCTTCTCCACCTCTCCCCCTCTCCTTCCTCTCTGTCTCTTTCTTCTCCCACAGCCAAGGCTCCATTGGAGCAGAGATGGCCCAGGCACTGAGGATGGCTCCATGGCCTCCAGGTCAGGCACTAGAATGGTTCCTGCCCCAACAGGTAACGCCCCAGATGGGCAGAGCATCACATCCTGGTGGGCATGCCGGGTGCATCCCAGTCAGGCTCATGTGGGATTCTGTCTTGACTACCTCCCACCTCCCTACTTCTAACTTTGGAAAAATACAAAAAAAAAAACCTATTCTTTTTAAAACTATATTCAAGTACATAGGACAGATACTCATTTTAAACTTTCTTGAGCAGGAAAAAATAAGACAAAGTGAAAGAAGGAAAAACAGAAGCTGGCCATGGAGCTGCTTCCCACACCTGTGTGTGCCACCTGTACCTCCATGTGGGCAGGACAGCTTGTCCCGCACCTCTGTGTGCCTCGGCAGGGTGTTCTCAGAGCGGGCAGGAGGCCCTGCACCTCCATGTGGGCAGGACAGCTTGTCCCGCACCTCTGTGTGCCTCCGCAGGGTGTTCTCAGAGCGGGCAGGAGGCCCTGCACCTCCATGTGGGCAGGACAGCTTGTCCCGCACCTCTGTGTGCCTCGGCGGGGTGTTCTCAGAGCGGGCAGGAGGCCCTGCACCTCCATGTGGGCAGGACAGCTTGTCCCGCACCTCTGTGTGCCTCGGCGGGGTGTTCTCAGAGCGGGCAGGAGGCCCTGCACCTCCATGTGGGCAGGACAGCTTGTCCCGCACCTCTGTGTGCCTCAGCGGGGTGTTCTCAGAGTGGGGACGAGGCCTTGTTCCTCTGTGCAGTTAGGGCGGCTAGACCTGTGAGTTTGGCCAAATGTAACTGTCAAAGGGAACCTCTAGTGGAGGACACTGGCTGGAGTCGCACAGGAACAGCACAGTGTGGGCCCCAGCATGGAGGAAGAGAGAGATCTGTAAAGAAGGCTCCTGGGACACCAAGAATGTGTCAGGACTGGAAACACTCTGAGGTCAGCAGTCAGAGTCATAGAACCATGGCATAGAGCAGTCTTCACTCTTCATCCCTAACTTTTTTGTTACATAAAGTTTGTTTTGATCCCACTAGAGCCCCTAAAAGTACTTTTTTTGGAGAAATGCTTATATTATTTTGGAGACCTAGTTTGTTTTGATATTGTCAAAAAGCGAAGACGTAGGGAACACCAGAACAGCTAAGAGAGGAGAGAGGAGGAGAGGAGGGGCAGTGTCCAGTAGGGGCAGGCCATGTGTTAAATGTCAGCAGCTGCTGCCTGAAACCGACAGGCCATCAGTCCTCTGCTCTGTGCCTGTGACCGGATACCTGCTGCTACAAGGTTGCCTGAAAGCCATATTCACCAAGTGCTGTGGAGGCTGTCCATGTGGGAGAAAGGGACAGCAGGACCACCCAATGGTTTGCCTTGTTTTAGGCAAAATGCCATTGCTCCAAGGTGATATCTGCAGTTTTCTGATGTACCTCTGAAGGAAACTGTGTTTTAACTGCAGATGTATAGTGTCAGATGTTTTTTTTCTAAGTAAAGATTTTTCTATGACTTAGTCTGAATGGATCACCCAGTACCTTTGCAGACAACTTTAGTTAAGTTGGCTGCTTAATCAACCAATGGTAATTTTTGCTTAATCTTAAGATTCCGAGTTGACTGAAAATGTAAGCAACATCATCTTATGTGACTGGCAAGCTGCTTTCAAATATTTGTAAAAATTATTCATTAATTCATTTGTTCACTATGGGTATTTATTCACCATGTGTGTCAAGTGCTCTGCTGAGCCATGGGGAAAACCAGGGCAAAGCAGGCACCCTGGCCTTTGTGGAATTGACCACCTAGTGGAGAGACACCACACCACCATGTGCATGAGGACGTGCACTCCTGAGAGGCATGTATCCTCCAGGCTCCTCCCCGTGTCCCTGGCATGGTCCCCACACAGTAGGCGCTCCACTATAGTCGTGGAGACCAGGGCTAGGGACGTAGCCCCACTTTTTTCTTTACGTGTTCTCTCTGGAGGCTTTTGCACCACAGGACAGGATGGAGTAGTGTGACACAGACTATGTGGCCCACAGAGCCTAAGTATTTACTGTCTGTCCCTTTACAGAAAATGTTTGCCAGCTCCTGCTATACATGAATTAGCAGAAAAGGAAGACTGCTATGTTATTAATGTGTCCGAGGTTCCCAACTGGGGAAAGCAAGCTTCTCAATGAGAGATGTCCATTGAGCTGAGAAAGGAAATGGGTAGACACTGAGTCTAGTAGGGTCCTAAGACCCTGTCTTTGGGGTGGGGGCATCCGAGAGGGAAGTGGTAGGAGGGTTCAACTCATCCTGCCCTCTGTTGACCCACAGTTTGAGGATGTGTCACAGTGCCTCTGCCTCCTGAGCTCTCTCTCCAGACCCTGAAAGACTGAACAGTGGCAGCTGTGTTGCTGTGGTCAGTCCTGCCGAAGACGGACATGTTGGTCACAAACAGCCCAGGTTACACAGGTGCCTCTGCACACCCTGGAGACATCTCACTGTGGGGATTGTTTTTCTACCCTAATGATTAATATATTTCTTGAAATTTGGGATTTTTTAAAATACATGTGAATGAGAAAGATTCTTTTTCTCCCAGGATTATTTCCTGAATTCCAGTAGTTAGCCTTTAGCCCATGCTTGTCCTTTGCTCTCGTGAAGCTCTGAGGGTGGAGGACTATCATGAAAGCACGGAGTCCCAGAGTTTTCAGCTGCACTGATGTGGGCACTCTACCTCGCTTTTCCAGCTTCCCATCCCCTCCCGAGTCTGGTTGCCTCGGCCTCCTACTCCCTCAGAAAAGTCTGTAAGTTACTCTTTCTGTGGACTGTTAGGGGACAGATCTCAAAATGTACAGACCTAGATTTGTTTACTTTTCTCATAAGCAATGACATTGCCCCATATTTTTAATCTCAAAATATCAAAAATTAAATGTTTTGGCTCAGTTCCTTTTTTGTGGGGGTTTTTTTTCCTGTATTTTTCTGAAGTGAGAAGCAGGGAGGCAGAGAGAGAGACTCCCACATGTGCCTGACCAGGATCCACCCAACAAGCCCACTAGGAGACTATGCTCTGCCCATCTTGGGTGATGCTCCCTTGTAACCAGAGCCATTCTAGCACCTGACATGGAGGCCATGGAGCCATCCTCAGCACCCAGGCCAGCTTTGCTTCAGTGGAGCCTTGGCTGCAGGAGGGGAAGAGAGAAACAGAGAGAGGAGAGGGGGAGGGGTTTGGAGAAGCCAGTGGGCGCTTTTCCTGTGTGCCCTGGCCAGTAATCGAACCTGGGACTTCCACACACTGGGCCAACGCTCCACCACTGAGCCAGTTGGCCAGGGCCTTGGCTCAGTTTTATATTCATATTTATTACACTTTTATATTTTGATTATAACTATTTGTGGAAAATTCCAAAACAAAATCATCTGAATAGGAGCGTGACATATACTGGAATTGGTTTACATTATTTATAGAAAAACTCATTGGTTTTATGTATGTTTGTTTTTTAATCTCTGAACAGCATAGTTCTATGTCTTTGACTCTTGCTTATTTTATTTTATTTTATTTTATTTTATTTTATTTTATTTTATTTTATTTGTGACAGAGACAGAGAGAAGGACAGATAGGAACAGACAGACTAGAGAGAGAGAGATTAGAAGCATCAATTCTTCATGCGGCTCCTTAGTTGTTCATTGATTGCTTTCTAATATGTGCCTTGACTGGAGGGCTACAGCAGAGTGGGTGACCACTTGCTTAAGCCAGCAACCTTGGGCTCCAGCGAGCGACCTTTGGGCTTAAGGCAGTGACCATGGGGTCACGTCTCTGATCCCATGTTCAAGCCGACAAGTGCCCCACACTCAAGCTGGATGAGCCCACGCTCAAGCCAGTGACCTTGTGGTTTCGAACCTGGGTCCTCTGCGTCCCAGTCTAATGCTCTCTCCACTGCGCCACTGCCTGGTCAGGCAACTCTATTCATTTTAAACAGAATAAGTAAGTTTGATTATAAAAATAGCTTTGCTTTACATGAGGAAAGAGACTCAGCATCGCACTAGTCATTAAGGAGATACAAACCAAACTCACAATGAGATACTACTTCACACCCAATAGGGTGGCTGTTATTCAACACACAGAAAATAACATGTTGTTGGCAAGGAGGTAGAGAAGTCAGAGCCCTGTACTCTGCTGTCAGTGATGTTTAAAGTGGTGTGGTTCCTCAGAAACTTAAATGTAGAATTTACATATGATCCAGCAATTCCACTTCTGGGATAAACCCAAAAGAATCGAAAGCAGGGATTGGAACAGATGTTTGTCTCATCACATTTGTGGCGTTATCCACAATAGCCAAAGCGTGGAAACAACCCACACTGATAGACAGATGAATAAACAAAAGGTGGTCTGTACATACAGTGGAATATTACTCAGCCTCAGAAAGGAAGGGAATTCTGACACAGGCTAGACATGGATGAACCTTGAGGACATTATATTAAATGAAATCACAAAAGGAAAAAAGTTTGCATGACTCCATTTATAGAAGCTACCTGGAATAGTCAAAGACAAAGAAAGTAGAATAGTGGTTACCAGAGTCTGGGGTGACAGGGAATGGAGCATTACTGTTTAATGAGTATAGGGTTTCAGTTTAGGGTGATTAGTAGTAATTAGGGTAATGGTTGCCCATATGAATGTACTTAAAGTCACTAAAATATATACTCAAAGGGGGTTAAAGTGGAAAGTTTACATTTTGCATATTTTACCGCAATGAAAAAAAAATCTTTGCTTTACTAGTATAGTTAAGATTGAGTATGCTGCCTGACGTGTGGTGGTGCAGTGGATAAAATGTTGACCTGGAATGCTGAGGTCACCAGTTCAAACCCCTGGGCTTGCCTGGTCAAGGCACATATGGGAGTTAATGCTTCCTGCTCCTCCCCCTTTCTCTTTCTCTCTCCTCTCTAAAATGAATAAAGAAAATCTTTAAAAAAAAATTGAGTATGCCAAAAGAGCGGCTTAGTAATTTTTTGTTGATTCTCATGTTAAGGGTAATATATGTAGCTCGAGGAATCATAAATAGTCAGAGCTGAGAACCTTAGAAATCCTATAGTTAGTTCATTATCTTCTTTATAGAGTTGAGAAATGACCAGATTGTTCAGCTAAGTGTTGCTTATAGCTAGAACTCAGATTTGGTTCTATACATTTATTCTTTTTTTTTCCAGGAAACATTTATTGGTTGTCTAATATGTGGAAGCATTATGGATATAAAACTAAAAAGATACCATCCATGCCCTTAATTAAGAAACTGACCTTCAGAAATTAGACTCTTGCCCTGGCCGGTTGGGTCAGTGATAGAGCATTAGCCTGGCATTTGGAAGTCCTGAGTTCAATTCCCAGCCAGGGCACACAACAGAAGTGCCCATCTGCTTCTCCACCCTTCCCCTTCTCCTTTCTCTCTCTCTCTCTTCTGCTCCTGCAGCCAAGGCTCCATTGGAGCAAAGTTGGCCCAGGCGCTGAGGATGGCTCCATGGCCTCCCATGTCAGGCACTAGAATGGCTCCAGTTGCAACAGAACAACGGCCCAGATGGGCACAGCATCGCCCCCTAGTGGGCATGCCGGGTGGATCCCGATCAGGCACATGCCAGGAGTTTGTCTCTCTGCCTCCCCACTTCTCACTTCAGAAAAAATATAAAAAACAAAAAAAGAAAGAAAGAAATTAGACTCTTAATTCAGTGATCAGATTGTTTTTTTAATCATACTGAATCTCTTTGCTCTTATAAAGTTATCACTTCTAACAGCAAAGATTTGCTCTCTTACTTACATTTCTACTACCTAAGAACATTGGATACTTACCTTGGGTACCTTTTGTGATTACATCTGTTACCTCATTTGAGATATTTAAATATCTTTCAATTTTTTTGGAAATGTCTTTAATATAGAAGAAAGTATACAGAAAATAAAACTATATTTGTAATACAGATTTGGCATAATATTTTGCCATATTTCTTTCAGTTCTCTGTTTTAGAGATGTTATAGATGTTGCCCCAATCCCATTCTTGTCCCCCCACAAAAGAAACCAGAAACCTTCAGGTGTGAAAATGACTAACCAGAGTGAGAAGTGATGTCTCGTTTTATTAAAGTGTATTTCTTGAGCATTGATGAGGTCAGTTATCATTTCCTATGGATTTCATACTCTCTAAATTGTGTGTTCCTGTTCATTTCCCATTTCTGGTGGATTGCTGAGCTTTTCTGTGATGTGTAGTTCTTTATTGTGAGCCTCCTCTATCTGTTCTCTCTCCTTCCAGTCTGTGACTTGTTTTCCAGTTTTCCTTTATAGCAGGCGGCGCATGCAGCCCCCTGAGGCCATTTATATGACCCCCCCCCCCCCCGCACTTCCGGAAGAGGCACCTCTTTCATTGGTGGTCAGTGAGAGGAGCATTGTATGTGGTGGCCCTCCAGCGGTCTGAGGGACAGTGAACTGGCTCCCTGTGTAAAATATTTGGGGACCCCTGCCTTATAGGATGCCTTTTGTCATACAGATGTTTTTATAATCAAATCTTTCCACTTTTTTAATGTCTCGTATAAGAAGATAGAGTATCCAAGCTCATAGAGATAGTTTCCTATATTTCCTTATTAAGCTTTATAAAGTTTTACTTTTCATATGTGAGGCTTTAATCCATCTAGAACTAGTTTTTGTGTGTGGTACATGGTAGGGATGCACTTCTATTTTTGCACATGGCTAGCCCATTGTACATCAGCTTTTATTAGCTATCCTTGCCTTCTCCTTAGTCTGCAATTCTGTCCTTACCCATCAGGATAGAAACAGAGTTTTCAAACCGAACATATAACTCGGCATGAGTCCATCAAACTGGGGACTGGGAAGTAGTCAAAAAAGCATTTCACACAAACCCTCAAAGTAGACTGTTGCCAAGAGCTGCTCTTTCACATTGTGACTTCTGTGGAATGGATAGGATAATATTAAGTATTCATAGGGCACTTCGTGCCTGGGGAGGAACCTGAGTACACTGGGTGGTTAAACTCCTGCCTCTGAGTATGGGCTGCAGTGAGTGCTGTCCAAGTGAAGAGGAGAGTGGCCCACTTCCTGTGTCCCCTGTCTCTAGGGAAAATGAAATGGGATAGGGAGCTGAGGTAGATTTACTGATAACAGGATAATTCTGGGTTGTTTTTTTTTTTAAATTTTTTAATTTATTGATTGTTTTTAGAGAGAGAGGAAGGGGATTATAGAAAGACACATTGAATTGTTGGTCTGCCTGCATGCAATCATTGATTCTTGTGTGTACCATGACTCGGGATCAAACCCGCAACATTGATGCATTGGGATGACACTCTAACCAACTGAGCTACCCAGCCAGGGCCTGGGAGTAACTTGTTTTTAAAGTTGCTTTTTTATTTGCATTTTTATTTTCCAAGTGAGAAGAGGGGGATAGACAGACTCCATCATGCACCCCAACCAGGATCTACCTGGCAACCCCATCTAGGGCCGGTGCTCTGCCTATCTGGAGCCATACTTGCAACCAAGCTATTTTAAGTACCTGAAGTGGAGGCTCCACAGAGCCATCCTCAGTGCCCAGGGCCGATGCATTTGAACCAATCAAGCCTTGGCTGCAGGATGGAAAGAGAGAGAAAGAGAGGAGGGGGAGAGATGGAAAAGCAGATGGTCGCTTCTCCTGTATGCCCTAACCAGTAATCAAACTAGGGACATCCACACACCGGGCTGACACTTTACCACTGAGCCAACCAGCCAGGGCCTAAGATGGTCTTATTTTCTATTAAGTGATGAATCTCATGTATCTCTTTTATTCAGTTGTTCCATAAGCTAGTTTTTATAGTATATGCAAACCCACAGGGGAAATTGTCTTAACTGGGGTTGCAGAGCCTACCTTAGTACTTGGCAATAAAAAACTTAGTTGTTTTATAATGACTTACATACTTAAATGCCTATCTCCATTTTCCTTTGTAGTGTTTACCTAAAACTTCCTACCTACTTTACAGCATAATTAATTCCCCACTTCATTATATTCTTTTCAAATCAGGCAACAAAAATTGTTTGTTTGTTTTTAAGGTTGAAGTTAGCTTTGTTATGTTCTTTCTTGTGATCGTGATAATTCTTTACATACTTCTTTTTTTCTTTTACCTCCATCAAACTTTAAAAGAGCTTTTCTTCGGGAAACCAGTTTTACTGTTTTATTTTGTTTTTTACTAAGTAAGGTTTTTCTTGTTAAAATAAATTTGTTTTTTTACAGAGAGAGGGTTAGATAGGGACAGATAGACAGACAGGAACGGAGAAATGAGAAGCATCAATCATCAGTTTTTCGTTGTGACACCTTAGTTGTTCATTGATTGCTTTCTCCTATGTATCTTGACCGTGGGCCTTCAGCAGACTGAGTAACCCCTTGCTCAAGCCAGAGACCTCGGGTCCAAACTGATGAGCTTTTGCTCAAACCAGATGAGCCCGTGCTCAAGCTGGTGACCTCAGAGTCTCGAACCTGGGTCCTTGGCATCCCAGTTTGACGTTCTATCCACTGCACCACCACCTCGTCAGGCCTGTTAAAATAAATTTGAACAGAACATAAATTTCTGGGTTTTTTAAGAGAAGAAATATGTTATTGAAATTATTTATATATCTATCATACTCTAAAGAAACTCTGACAAGGATTTCTAAATTATGTGAGCAGTTTGTACAAATTAAATTTTTTTATATTTTTTCTCATTTTTGAGTGATTCATTGAATAAAGTCTGCTGGAAAATTCAATGGAATATAATTTTGACTGCAATGTTAGAAATACTCAAATATTAGGAAATTGGAGGAGATAAAATGCAGATACCAAATACTGGTTCTTTAAAAGGATCCTAAGGGTGAAATGACAGAAATAGTATAGGAAGAGGTCATGTGAAGAAGAGACTGTCACTTAGGGAATAGAAGGAGATTCTGAGAAGACTCCTTAGAGGGCCAGAAAGCTACCAGATGTGGGCAGAGGAACGATGATAAACCGTGAAGTAGTATATAGCTGTAAGCAAACACTTCTAACCCTCAGTACCCTTGATAAGATAGCATTTTCTAATGCCCTTTCTCTCTCCCTCTGTCTCCCACCCCCCAAATACCACTTCTGTTACACGAATCTGCGATGCATTACAATTCTTTTCTACTCAGTGTAGCCTCTCTATATACTGTAACTCTAGTTAGAAGTCTTGAAGGGAACAGCAGATTGTATTCAAGAACCCAGGAGAACTTGCCTTGGAGAGTCTCCCTAGTGCGGGGGTTTCTGGTGTTGTAGAGTTGCGTTTCCAAATCGCACACTATAGTGAGGCAGCTTCCTTCCGCTCATGCATCATGAGTCTTCTCAAGAAGAACGATAGTATGTTCCTCTTGTGAAGGGGTGGTGGTAAGAGTTAATAAATATTTTAGCAATGTGAACTCTTCTTTTAATGGGAGCTGTTAAGAAGAGACAACTTTTTTCTTTAAGTAATTTTTTAGCCTCTGTCATTCAGAATTGAAAACTCAGTCCTGGCCGGTTGGCTCAGCGGTAGAGCGTCGGCCTGGCGTGCGGGGGACCTGGGTTCGATTCCCGGCCAGGGCACACAGGAGAAACGCCCATCTGCTTCTCCACCCCCACCCCCTCCTTCCTCTCTGTCTCTCTCTTCCCCTCCTACAGCGAGGCTCCATTGGAGCAAAGATGGCCCGGGCGCTGGGGATGGCTCCTTGGCCTCTGCCCAAGGCGCTAGAGTGGCTCTGGTCTCGGCAGAGCGACGCCCCGGAGGAGCAGAGCATCGCCCCCTGGTGGGCAGAGCATCGCCCCTGGTGGGCGTGCCGGGTGGAATCTAGTCGGGCGCATGCGGGAGTCTATCTGACTGTCTCTCCCCGTTTCCAGCTTCAGGAAAAAAAAAATAAATAAAAAGGAAAAAAAAAAAACTCAAATTCATGAGCTTCCCCCAATGACTAGCTAACTGTTGATTTATTGACAAATGGGAGGAAAATCTAATTTGAATTTGTTTCATCTTTTTCAGATCTCAGTCACAGTGGATTGGCAGATCATTATGAAAGTTCCCACTGGGGACAGCAGCCCACTTTCAGAAGTGAAGCCTGCAGCTGGGATAAAGTGATCATAGACAGGACTGATAAGGAGGCGTGGCCTTCCATCACAGGAACGGAGACAGAATCCGCCTCAGAATGTACTACAGACACTGACTCTGCCTCCAACTGTGGCTCAGAGAGCAGTAGCATGGCTACAGGGAGTGCCCAGGGCAGCTTCACTGGACATACCAAGAAGACCAATGGCAATAACAGCACCAATGGTGCACTTGTCCAAAGCCCGCCACATCAGAGTGCTCTTGGAGCAGGGGGAGCAAATGCCAGTGGTGGGGCGGCCCGGGTGTGGGGTATAGCCACAGGCTCCAGCTCCGGTCTCACTCACTGCTCTCTCAGTGGTGGGGATGGGAAGATGGACAACATGATTGCAGATGGGAGAAGTCAGAATTGCTGGGGTGCTTCCAACTCCAATGCTGGCATTAATCTTAACCTTAATCCGAATGCCAACCCAGCTGCCTGGCCTGTACTTGGACATGAAGGAACTGTGGCAACAGGCAACCCTTCCAGTATTTGCAGTTCAGTCAGTGCCATAGGTCACAGTATGGGCAACCAGAATGGGAACCCGACGGGCACGTTGGGTGCTTGGGGGAGCGTGCCACCACAGGAGAGCACAGAACCACAGACATCCACTTCTCAGAATGTGTCTTTCAGCATACAACCTCAGAACCTTAACACTGATGGACCAAATAACACTAACCCTATCAATGCAATGCAGACGAATGGACTTCCAAACTGGGGCATGGCTGTCGGAATGGGGGCCCTCATCCCACCCCACCTGCAAAGCCTTCCTGGTGCTAATGGATCGTCAGTCTCTCAAGTCAGTGGGGGTGGTGGTGAAGGAATCAGCAGTTCTGTATGGGGACTGTCCCCAGGCAATCCTACCACAGGAAATAGCAGTTCTGGGTTCAGTCAGGGGAATGGAGACACTGTGAACTCAGCATTAAGTGCTAAACAGAATGGATCCAACAGTGCTGTGCAAAAGGAAGGGAGCGGAGGGACCACCTGGGACACAGGGCTTCCTGCTGGCCCTGGGATCCTCACTTGGGGGAGGGGCCGTGGTAGCAATGGCAGCGTCGGCAATATCCATTCAGGAGCGTGGGGTCACCCCAGCCGAAGCGCCTCTAACTGTGTGAATGGGGAGTGGGGAAAGCACCCAAACCAGCATTCCAGTGGTGACGTCAATGGAAAAGGATCAACAGGATGGGATAGTGCCAGTGTTGGCAGCCAGAACCCTGCCCTACAGCCTAGCAGTGAGCACGTGAGCTCATGGGCCAAAGCTGCCTCTCCCGGAACCACGGCCAGTGAGGGCAGCAGCGAGGGTTCGGGCAGTCACAACGAAGGAGGCGCAGGGAGGGAAGGAGCCGAAGGCCGGAGGCGAGATAAAGGGGTTCTAGACCAAGGGCACATCCAGTTGCCAAGGAATGACCTTGACCCAAGAGTTCTGTCTAATACTGGTTGGGGACAAACTCCAGTAAAGCAAAACACTGCCTGGGAATTTGAAGAGTCCCCAAGGTCCGAGCGAAAAAATGACAATGGAACAGAGGCCTGGAGCTGTGCAGCTACTCAGCCTTCACACTCAGGGGGGAAGAACGATGGGTCCATCATGAACAGTACAAATACCTCTTCAGTATCTGGGTGGGTCAGCTCACCACCTACTGCTGGGCCAGCAAACACAGGCTGGGGGGACAGCAGCAGCAGAGCACCTAGTGGCCCTGGGGTGTGGGGGGACTCGGTGAACTCTACTGCTGTCGCTAATGCTGCTGCTGCCAAGAGCGGCCACGCTTGGAGTGGGACCGGAAGTCAGGAAGACAAGTCACCCACCTGGGGTGAGCCTCAAAAGCCCAAACCTCAAAACTGGGGAGATGGACAAAAATCTAATCCAGCCTGGAGTGCAGGAGGGGGAGACTGGACAGACTCATCTTCTGTCCTTGGACACTTGGGGGATGGGAAAAAAAATGGCTCTGGATGGGATGCTGACAGTAATCGATCAGGGTCTGGTTGGAACGATGCTACAAGGTCTGGGGCCAGTGGCTGGGGCAATGGCACAAATGCAAAGGTGAATCCAGGGACAAGCTGGGGGGAGTCTTTGAAACCTGGCCCCCAGCAAAACTGGGCAGGCAAGCCCCAGGACAACAACGTGAGTAACTGGGGAGGAGCCGCTTCTGTTAAACAGACAGTAACAGGGTGGATCGGAGGGCCAGTCCCTGTGAAGCAGAAGGACAACAGTGAGGCCACAGGCTGGGAAGAACCTTCCCCGCCATCCATTCGACGCAAAATGGAAATTGATGATGGTACCTCAGCTTGGGGTGACCCAAGCAACTATAACAACAAAGCTGTAAACATGTGGGATAGAAACAACCCAGGCCTCCAGAGCAGCACTGTGGTGGCTACCACCACCACCACCACCACGAGCAACAGTGCGAACATGGTTGAGACGCCATCACCCCACCCGGCCAGTGCCCCACTGAACCGATCGCCACTGCTCGGTCCAGGTATGGAAGGGGCTTCGTGTTCTTAAAGAGTAAAAAAGTGTTTATTCTCACTAGGTATGCATTTTTCCTCTGACTGGTGTTTTATATTTATAGCAGGTGACATTGGGTGCCCTTGATGCTTGAGCCAGCAACCCCGTGCTCAAGCTGGATGAACCAGCACTCAAGCTGGTGACCTCAGGGTTTCGAACCTGGGTCATCTGCGTCCCAACACCTTGTAGTGTTGTATTAAATAGTGTCCAAAGACAGTAAATAAAGTAGTATTCTCTGATAGCTTTCCCTCCAGGAGAAAAACATGCTAAGCGCCTTCAGTGGAAAGGAGAGGGAGAAATATGTCCTCTTCAGGGAAGACTGGGGCTGTCCTGTTAGTCTGTGGTTACTTTACATAGGCAGTCTTCATGTCTTTTTTTGTGTGTGTGTGTGTGTGTGACACAGAGAAGGACAGATAGGGACAGACAGGCAGGAAGGGAGAGTGATGAGAAGCATCAAGTTCTTTGTTGTGGCTCCTTAGTTGTTCATTGATTGCTTTCTCATACGTGCCTTGACCAGGGGGCTACAGCAGAATGAGTGACCCCTTGCTCAAACCAGCAACCTTGGGCTCAAACCAGCAACCCCGTGCTCAAGCTGGTGAGCCCGTGCTCAAGCTGGATGAACCGGCACTCAAGCTGGCGACCTCAGGGTTTCGAACCTGGGTCATCTGCGTCCCAATCCAGCGCTCTGTCCACTGCGCCACTACCTGGTCAGGTCAGCTTTCATTTCTTTATGAGATAAACCAGTGACTCTCAACCTGCACTCCTTAGAATGTGCCAGGGGTGCGGGGGCTAGAGATGCCCACCTCAGAGTTCTAGTGTCGTTGGCCTTCAGAGAAGCCTAGTCACTGATCATTTTAAAAGCTCCACAGGTGTTTCTGATGTGTGGTTAACACTAAAGTAAATCCAGTTTTATAACATGCAAGTGCTGTTATACAACACAAGCCATGTTTTTATTTAAGTTGAAAGAAAAATCTATTCTTTATTTTGTAGCACCTTAGTTATTCATTGATTGCCTTTTTTTTAATGTATACAATTAAATTTAACAGGTGACATTGGTCAACTAGAGTTCAGTTGAAAGAAAAATCTTAAAATCAGACTAAACTTGTGCTTGTGTAAAGACACTGGTAGAAAAGAAGACAGGATGATCCAGACCAGAGCCTGCCCACATGGAGTGTGGATTGTAACAGAAAGTAAACTGCAGCAGAGCCATTAGGGACACAGATAAAACTCAGGTGGGCTTTGTACCTGGAGAACTTACAGGAGCCCCATGGCCCTAGGCACAGTGTCAGTCCATGGTGGAAATCACCACTGTTCTCCAGACATGGGCTCATCAAGTTGCAGAGCATCCAGGTCTGAGAGGGACCAGAAGGAGAGGGTGTCCAGCTCAGGGCATTGTGTACAGGACTTTCCCTCCTGCACACTCAGCAGGCACCTGGAAGCCTCTGCACAAGGCACACATATAGTGTGGGGAGCCCCTCCCATTTCAAGCACGTCTTTTCCAACCGCTCTAGCTGTTGTGTCCTTAGTCTGAGCCTCAGTCAGCTTCCCTTTGGGTTCTATAATTGCTTGTATAGTTTTGGGACAATGCAAAACCAGGCTTAATTTCCCATACTGCAGAATTTCAAAAGGTTGCATACAGTTCTCACATCCCATTGGCCTGTCCTCCAGAAAGTAGTCCTAGCTCCTGCCGCTCTCCCTAACAGGGATGTCTTTCAAGTCTTTTTTGTTGTCATCTGGGAAAGACACAGCTGGTGAGGGTTTCTGTGCCCAGAACTGACATCATTACTGTAAGTACAGTTTAACCAGTGCAGAAGTAGTAGAGATATAACCTCCCTCACTTCTAAAATCATTCTCCTCATAATGCATTCTGAGTTTTCCTTAGCCTTTTGGAGACATGTTGCACTGTTTTCCTTAAATTGAGCTGATAATCTGAAGCCTTTTTTGGGAGGCCGCTATGAAGCCCTTACCCACTTGGAAATTTTCTTGGGTAGTTGGTGCCATGGTTCCAAGTGCAGAGCTTTACTTCTGGTAAAGTTTTGAGTTCCAGTCCCCTAGCTATTGATCTTTTTGAACCCTGGTTCAGTAATCAGCATATTGGTTTTTTTCACTAGTTTTATGCCATCCCTACATTCCATAAACATAGCATGAAGACAAAACCAAGGACAGAGTCCTTTTCCATGGTCATTCACTCATTCGTTTTTCATACGCAACTGCATTTGCTTCTAGAAACCTACAGAGAGTCTGGAAGTCGTTTGCTAACTCTGAATCTTCTGTGACACAGGAAGGCTTGTAGAAGGGGAGTGGAAAGGGTGCTGAGTGCTTGTTGACTGTCACATGCAGAGATTTGGATTAAAAAAAAATTGTTCTGGCCTGACCAGGCAGTGGCGCAGTGGATAGAGTGTCGGACAGAGATGCAGAGGACCCAGGTTCGAAACCTTGAGGTCGCCGGCTTGAGCATGGGCTCATCCGGGTTGAGTGCAGGCTCACCCAGCTTGAGCGTGTGGTCACCAGCTTGAGCATGGAATCATAGACATGATCCCATGGTCGCTGGCTTGAGCAAGGGGTCACTCATTCTGCTGTAGCCCCCCCCCCCCCCCGTCAAGGCACATATAAGAAAGCAATCAATGAACAACTAAGGTGCCGCAATGAACTGATGCTTCTCATCTCTCTCCCTTCCTGTCTGTCCCTATCTGTTCCTCTCTCTGTCTCTGTCGCAAAAAAAAGTTATTAGAACAGATGTGAGTAGAGTCTGGGCTACCCCCACGACCCCACAAGAGCTTTATTAGAAACCCAGTGGAGGTTGGCCACTCCCATTCCTCCACCCCTGACTTGGCTCCCACCTTTGAGCCTCCTCAGCCCCATTGTGATTACCCAAGAAAGCCACAGTGGTCTCACTGGTTTCTTGTGGTCTCACACTTATCCACAGTAATGCTTCTAGGACCAGTACCATAATCCTTTTATGAGGCATATCCTCACTCAAAAATACCTTGTTGAACACCTGTTATGTGCTAGCCTAGCACACAGATATTCAGGGTATGACAGTGCGGGGGGGGGGGGGGGGAGCAGGAGCTCTGCCCCTTTGAATTTCCACCTGGACAGAAAGACAGGTACCCAGACAATTACAGTACAGTGCCAACAGTCATGAGCAGGAAGTATAGCACATAGGATGCACCTGAGCAAGGTTTTGATCATGGAGGGTTGGGGACAAGCAGACATTGTGTCAGAGTGCCAAAAAGTGTTTCAGATAGAGGGACTGGCGTGTGAGACCTAGAGGCAGGAGAAAAGACAGTGTATTTGAAAAACAGAAGTTCAGAGTGGTTGACACTTGGGGTTAGTGGGGAGGATGATGGAAAGCCTCACAGAGAGAAGGCTGGAGAGGGGTCAGGGCAAGGTCAGGTGAGGTCTTTTAGAAGAGCTGGGTTGTATCCAGAGGCCTGGGAAGCCAGTGAGGAGATTTAAGCAGAGGTTGAATGGTGAGACCTACCTGTAGAATTGGTCCAGCTATAAAATGAAGAACAGATCCGTGGAGAGCTAAACCAGTGAAGAGGACCTGAGCCGGCAGATGTCTTGGTGGCAATGGTGGTGGCTGGACTGGAGTGGCAGCAAGACATGGAAGCAAAGAAAGATGAGCAAAGAGGGTTCAGAGCTTCGGCGGGTAGGCAGACACCTGGGCCATTTACTGACTTATCTGGGAGCACAGCAGGAGGCACCTATCCCAAGGAGGTGACAACAGGTGGGAGAGTGGCAATGAGCAGAGGGCAAGGTCAGGAGTAGAGATTTTGTTTAAGGTCATAGAGTTTTGAGCATGGTCAAGAGCTGCTAAAGGAGCAAGCAGAGAGGGAGAGGGGATGCAAGGAGAGGAGATGCCTGCATCCAGTTGGGGAGGCATCATCTGTAGGAGACAGGGCATCTGAGGCCCGGGGAGAAGGGTGCAGGCTGTGTCCTCCTTTTTCTGGGGATGGAAGACACTGGCCCAGAGTGGGAAGAGGGAAGGTGGAGCAGGGGTTTAAGCAGAGGGGAAGTTATATTAGGCCATGTAGATGATTGGACAGAGCTGAAGTGTAGCTGGGCAGTGTTTGGGATCCAGCGGTCACAGTTCCACAGTGGGTACACATTTATTTATTCTACATGTGTTTATTGGGACCCACTGTGTACCAGGCAGCACTCTATCACTCTATTTTGGGGGGATCCAGCAGGAGACAAAACAGACAATCCCTGCCCTGATGGGGCATGCAGTCTGTCAGGAGGGACGGAGGCTTCATGAGTTAGCTGGTCTGTGTCAGGTGGCGAGGACACTGGAGAAGGATCTGGAAGGGTGTCAGGGGTGCCAAGTCCGGCAGAGGGGAGCCTGGGCCTGTGGGCAGCTATGTGGTTTTCACTGTAGGCAGTCAGCAGCTGGGGTTGAAGGGGAGTGGTCCTCCTCTTTGCATTCAATTCAAAGTCTACTCCCTCTGAGGCTGCCCTGGTTCACAGCTGGAGGGGACCCTCCAGCCTCCTTGCAGATTCTCTGGCAACTCACTTCTACCTCTCTGATACACCAAGAATTCTCTTTGGAGCTTAGGATGACTAGCCTCTACATGTCCTCCACTGTCATTAAACCAAAGGTCAGACACCTGGTGGTCCATGGGCTTCACTTGCTCCTACAGATAAGCTTTTTTGATGCAACTTTTCATGTGAATCATTGTTTTTAAATGGAAATGTTCTGTATAAATCCCAGATTTCTGGCTTCATTTGAGAACTGGATCTGACACATTGGATTCCCATGGCAACAATCAACTAGAGCGCAGTTGTGTTTACCTAGTGCCTCTGCTTTCTAGTTTGCCATACTCACCACCCTCTTGTACCCCCAGCACCGAGTTTGAGCTATCGCCATTGATCATCAATCAAGTGTGCTGGTCTTATGTTAACCACCTGGGTCTTATGTTCCCAGAATATTCGAAATTGTAATTCCTAGTTTTTTCCCACTAATGTATGACTTACATTTCTTAATACTTAAGTTTTATAAAGTAATTAAAGGGAATGAGGGGACCTACGAAGGAGGAAAGGTAATTGATGCTGAAAATGAAGGGATATAAACATTAAGACGTGGTGTGGTTTAGTGGGTGAGGCCAGTAATGTAAGATTTAGTAGTTGATTGACATTATATTAGAGGTATGCAGAAGTCCTCTGAGAAGAGTTGATAGTTAAAAAATTGCTATCATCTACGCACCCAAGGATTTCTTAAAATACTCGTCCCGAGGCTGTTCCTCGTGTCACTATGTCCCCTCATCCTGCTATAGCCCTCTGGAGAAGCTCCTGCTGAACAGTGTGCCCTGTGCCAGCATGGGGGTCCTGGTCATGAGTAGTCTTGACAGTGACCACACGTGGCTATTCCTGCATTCTCTCATGTGACCCTCATTCTACAGGTGAAAAGTAGTCTCCTGAGGGCACACGTGGAGAGGAGGGGATGAGGCTCTGCTGCGTGAGACAGACCTTACCTGCTGCCATTTCTAAAGTGCTCCCTCCCTAACACCCCACACTGCACGGGGAGTGCTCCTTCTCCTTCCTCTTCCCTGTGTGTCCCTTTACAGTCAGCTCCAACTGGGTTTCAGTGGACAAAACATATGAGCTTTACTCTGCATAAAGGCATTCCTGTTTCTTTGGAAGGACAGAATCATTGTCTTTTATATGAAAAATGTTTGTAGGTCTTTTTTTTTTAACCATGTTATCAGCGAACGTAAGAGAAGGAAACTGCTCCATCGTCCTTGGTGACTGTTGTCTCTGGTTGCAGCACTAGTGTGGAAGCAGTCAAAGGGAGGCACTGCCTGTAGGCAGTGAACCCATCTGCAGAACCTGTGTCAAGTTTACAATGTTGCACAGCATTTGGTGGGCTACCTACAATATTTTTATTTATAATATTAGTCTCTTCTACCATGACACCGTATGCTGAGCCATTGTTCCTTCCCTGATTACCTGTGCTCTTCCAGTTTCAGTTCCCAAGTGTTCCTTTGTGAGGAGAGCAGAATTTCTCACTCTCAGGAGTTGCAGGTGCTCTGAGCCTGTCAGTGCCCAGCCTGTTAGCCCGAGCATGGGAGGAGGAGCAGCCAGGCTGCCACCCCATAGCCCTGCAGTGGAGCAGTTCCTTCTGGTCCTCTCCACTCATTATCACAGACCTCCCTCTGCCCCTAGCCCTCCTGGCAGGCACTGCGAGATGTGTGCAGCCTGCAGCAATGATGGGAGCAATGGTCTTAGCACCAGCAACTCTGCAAGTCAGCTAGTGGCTTGAACACGTGGCCAGACTGGCTTTCATGAATCCACTGGGATTCCTGCTCCAGACAGAGCCATATAACTGATAACAACCTGATCAGGTTTCCGCTGTTAAAAAGTTGGTCTTTTATAGGGATTCTGCCATTTTGCTCTTGACCTATACTGATTTTACAGAATTTTGACTTTATCTCAGAATTTGGGTTTTAAATTGTTTATCATCACCAGTTAAGAGTATTGGTCTCTGTCATAAAATATGGATTCTTAATTATAGGGATTTTTAAATTTCTTTATTAATTTTAGAGAGAGAAAGGGAGAGAGAGAGGGAGACAAATATCAATCTGTTCCTATATGTTCCCTGAGCAGGCAGGGATCAAACCTGCAACCTTTGCATACCATAATGCTGCTCTAACCAACCGAGCTAGCTATCCAGCCAGAGCTCATCACATGTTTTTTTTTTATGTGTCCAGTTTATGGAAGTAAATGCTACAGGACAATCATTTTTGTCCCATCCTTAATATGTTGACATTAATTCGTTTTCTGAGAGTCTGAGGAAAGCTGACATGAATTTAGGGAGTGCAGTGTAGCTTCATAAGCTGATTACTTGGACCTGGTTCAGACCCATTCTGGAGATAGAATGAAGTAATTATCTACAGGGAAACGTCCCTGTGCTGGTCTTTTAATCAGAGATGCTAAGCTGCCTGAGACACCAGCCATCACGTCATGTGAGCTAGCCCGTACCAGCCCTCCTCCTCAGCACTGCGCAGCGACTTAGTGTGCACACAAGCCAGTCGTGCATGGCCTGGTCACTGTGTCCTGCTGTGACAGGAGCTGTTAAGATGCTGGAGAGACAGTTGGGTGTTTTGACCACGAATGAAGATGCGGCCAGAAGTGAGGAAGTGCAAGCCCAGCATTTACTTAGGTTTCTAAGGGGTGGAAGCAGGTTCTAACAGTCCTGAGCAGCCTATCTAGTGCACTTAGACATAAAGATTCTGGGACATTTGAAATCAATTTGCAGACACAGGAGAACATTGAATATTAATTAATAACACTTGGAAAATGACAAGTCCTCACAGCAGACTCTTAGTCTCACAGTGTGATGGAGGGAAATCTCCTGAGGTGGATTCTTCAGCCCTGAACTCTCAGGCTTCACCACAACATATAGGTAACTTGAAAGGGATGGGGGGCTGGAGTGAAATCAAACATGAAGGACATGATGGATTTGATTCCTGCTACCCCAGCGACAGAGTAAGTGGCATCATGAAATCTTGTCTGGGGTTAGCTTTTCCAACAGTGGATGGACGTGAAATATCAGTACCAAATGCCAATCAGAAGAGCGGAAGTACACTGTAAAGGTTCATCTTAGTCCAGAATAACTTTTTTATCCATTTTACTACCTATTCTTAGCTCCTCAGGACGTTGCATCAGCCATTGCTGGCATCTCAGCTGTGCCCATGGTGGTCACTGTAGCTGGTGCTCCAAGCGGAACAAGACTCCCCTTTACCCTGAGTACTCACTCAGTCTCCTGGTGTGTTATTCTGCTTTACCCCTTCGTTTCCTGGCACAAATACTCTAACCATGGGCAGCGACAGTGTGAACTAATTATGGGAGAGGCAGGTCACTCATACTCTAAACTAAAACTTGGGAGACCTTGGATTTAGGAATTCTGTTCCTAGGCAGGTAAAACACGTGTGCCACTTCCCTTCATCTCAAGAGCAGAAGCTGGGGATATTGTCCTTTCTGCGAGGCCTCTGTCCTGGACGCTCACCTACTCCTTTATCCCCCTCACTGTAAAAATAATACCAGAACACAGAGCCACCTGCAGATGGAGTGAATCAGCAAGAAGCTGCTAGAGCTCAACCGTGTCCACAGCATAACTGCAGAAATAGATCTCATTGCCCTTCCAGCCAGAGCGGTTCTATTTTAAGCACCATGCAACAGTCATTAAAAGAGGTATGATCTCAGCAATCTATGTTTTTCACGGATATGGGGTTTTTCTCAGGTTTGGTTTGGTTAGGGTGTTTTTGATTTTCTGTGTCTTAAGGGACTTAGTAGGCAGGACTGGATCAGAAAATAGGAGGTCCTGCTAAAGAAGTTCCACTCTATGCAAGTCCTGGGGTACATACTCGGTTCAAAATGGAGAATTATTAAGACAGTTAAAAATATTGTTTGCACCCTACACATGTCAATAAGACAGACTTAGCACATTCAAAATCTGTGCTAATATACTAAAAAACTAAGATTTCTGTTTCTAATACTTTCTCTCCATGATGACACAGTAGGTGGACAGAAGAAGCTCTTGCAAAGGGCTGCTGTGCAGCTCAAGGCCATGTGGCCCACTTTTGAAAAAGATACTTCTCTGCAGCCTTTAACTACAGTCCCTGAATTCAGAACAGAAGTGTCAGATAAATGACATGAAACCAGGCATTCTAGAAAGCAGCACACTTGGCCACCTGCCTGAGCAAACCCCTCTGTATAAAACTTCACTCTGTACCTATCTTGATTCCATTGAAAAATTGTTGTTGCAGCTACCAATTCTGGTCTGTCCATACATGGGCCAGTAGCCAGTCACACATTATAATAAATTCACATTACACTTAAAGGCCCTTGGTGTGAGCAGAAGCCTGTCTTATTAATATGTATGTCAGTACCTGAAATGCCAAGCACATAGCAGGCACTCAGCTGCTTAATCAGTTGAATTTTTAGCCCTTTATCTTTCCTGCATTTAAATTGTAAGTGGCCACTTTTTCTCTTTGTATTTTTCTGAAGTGAGAAGGAGGGAGGCAGAAAGACAGACTCCCGCATGCGCCTGACCGAGATCTACCTGGCATGCCCACCTGAGGTGGAGGCCATGGATCCATCCTCAGCGCCCGGGCCTACTTTGATCCAATGGAGCCTTGGCTGCGGGAGGGGAGGAGAGAGACAGAGAAAGGAGAGAGGGGGAGGGGTGGAGAAACAGATGGGCACTTCCCCTGTGTGCCCTGGACGGGAATTGAACCCGGGACTTCTACACGCCGGGCCAACACTCTACCACTGAGCCAACCGGCCAGGGCGTAAGTGGCCACTTTTTAACTGAACTTTTCTTCCCAAAAAGGACTACCAGCCACCTTTATAAAACTATTTAAGTAGCATCCGTGGAACAAGCTAGATTTGATTTCTTATTTCCCAGAAGAAAGCATGCCATCTACCGACTTCACTGTAATGCTTAAGGGAATCCTGAAGTCAGGTAAAGACTGTCCCCCAGCTCTGTCCTCTGCCTGACAACTGCTGTGTGTTCATTTTCAGATCAGTCTTCTGGGTGCATACCACCTAGGCACTCTTGTCTTCTCTGTTCTGATAGAAAGATGCAAAGTATACATTCAAAATTGAATGAAGCCCTGGCCAGTTGGCTCACTGGTAGAACATCAGCCTGGCGTGTGGAAGTCTTGGGTTCAATTCCCAGCCAGGGCACACAGGAGAAGGACCCATCTGTTTCTCCACCCTTCCTCCTCTCTTTTCTCTTTATCTCTTCTTCCCTCCCACAGCCAAGGCTCCGTGGAGCAAAAAGTTGTCCCAGGTGCTAGAATGGCTCCTGTTGCAAGGTAGCAACACCCCAGATGAGTAGAGCATCGCCCCCTAGTGAGCATGCTGGGTGGATCCCAGTCAGGGGCATACGGGAATCTGTCTGTCTCCCTACTTCTCACTTCAGAAGAATGCAAAAAGAAAAAAAAAAAGAAAGAAAGAAAATGACAGACTGGTGGCATTTCCTTTTTACTGTATTACATTCCCAGCACCATATCTGTTTCAGAAGGGCGATGACTCCTGAACCTCACAGTATGGAAATACTTGGCCAAGAGCGGTAGACAGGGTGGGGCAAAAGTAGGTTTGCAGTTGTGAGTACAGTTTATTCTTGTGTTATTATCTACTAATTACCGTATCATTTTCATATGAACAACTGTAAACCTACTTTTGCCCCACCCTGAATCTGAAGGCTCATTTAAAAAATTTTAATATCAGTGTTTTAAACGTAAGAAATTTGTCCTGCCTCATTAAACCCAACTTTAAAAGAACCTTTGTAAAATTATTAACAAAAAGGATATCATTCCAGCAATAAACACTGAACAATAGAGATCATATTTATTTTAGTATGTAGTTATTTTCCCTCTACTGAAAATATTTGCATCAAATGTCTACTCTTAGACATTTCTACTGCTTTAATAAGAATTAAAAACTACAGTCTGACCAGGCAGTGGCGCAGTGGATAGAGCGTCAAACTGGGATGCAGAGGACCCAGGTTCGAGACCCCAAGGTCACCAGCTTGAACCCAAGGTCGCTGGCTTGAGCAAGGGGTTACTTGGTCTGCTGTAGCCCCACGGTCAAGGCACATATGAGAAAGCAATCAATGAACAACTAAGATGTCACAACGAAAAACCAATGATTGATGTTTCTCATCTCTCTCTGTTCCTGTCTGTCCCTCTCTCTGACTCTCTCTCTGTCTCTGTAAATAAAAAAAATAAAAAGAATTAAAAACTACAACAATCAACTTAGCTGTAATTACCATAGTCTTAAATATCTACTCATTTTGGATTTAGTTAAATAATTTGTAATAATGTATTGCCTTTCAAAGAGATGTCAGTATAAAGATAGCAAACAAATTTTAGATGAGTTTATTTTAATACCTACAATAAATCAGTATTTTTACAACTGATTGGCCTTTAGCCAACCCCCAAAGTATTTTATTGTTCCAAAACACCCATAATTTTTATCTGCTATGTCAGTTTTACTGATTTAATTTTGTTACTTCAGTTTTTAAAACTACTTCTCCCAATATGCACTATTGTTTTCTGTGTGATTACAGGTAATATTGTAGTTGGCAGTTGCTGATGGTAACTTATTGGGGCTAACTTTTCCTTTTATTGGTAACAACTATTGCCCAGCACAGAGCTCGTAATTGAAACTGGGTCGAATGTTCTTTGGTCATTAATGCATATTATATTTTCTTAGAATAAAGAGCATCAATGGGACTTATTCCATGTTATTTTTTTTTTTTAGTCAGAAAACTAGTGTTTTCTAATTAAGATGGTAATATCCATGTTGTAACCAAATAATTTAAAATCTAAGGCTATTTGTATTTTATGCCTTCTATTCTTCTGTTAGTTGGTATGAAAACATTTACATTTCTATCTTTGAGATACCCTGCCTACTTGAAAATTGTAACCAATATGATCCATAAATATTATCATCAGTATTGTCAAGTGAGCTTATGACCAGTAGCAAAATGATCAGAATTTGCATTGCTTTGGAAACATGAAGTTTATATATGTAACATAAAATATTTTTCTTGCTGAAGTGTAAAGAGCGGGAGAGCTTATTGTTGCCAGTCCCATGACCTTGTCTGTGCCATAGATGGTGATGCCATAGCCTTTTCTGTAATCATGGCATACCCTGACCAGGTGCCAGTCCTTGGTCAGGATGCTGTGGCAACAGGACTGGGCAGAGGAACGAAGAAGAACTCCTGGAAAACCCTTGCAGTCCGTGTGCTGCTGGAACTGCTGACCCACAGTTCCTCCACTCTGTTCCCAGCTTTGAGACAAGTGCCTCATCTCTAGCTCAGCCCTTGGTGCTACCTGGAAACTGTGTTCTCTAGTACTTCTTTATCTATACTTGTTTAGTCTATCTTCCTGTTTCTTTGCTTGGATCTGTGTCTTATCTGATGGCTTATCAAGAGATAAGGAGGAATAATTTTTCAATATATATTTGCAACTTGTAGATTTTTCTTATAAGAAAATTAACAATTTCTTTTAGGTTGTTACATATAAAACTATAAGTAAAAAAGCTACTTCTAACAGTTTTAAACTTTTCTTTTTTTCTTTTCTTTTTTTTTTTTTTTTTTTTTTTTCTGAAGCTGGAAACGGGGAGAGACAGTCAGACAGACTCCCGCATGTGCCCGACCGGGATCCACCCGGCACGCCCACCAGGGGCGAAGCTCTGCCCACCAGGGGGCGATGCTCTGCCCCTCCGGAGCGTCGCTCTGCCGCGACCAGAGCCACTCTAGCACCTGGGGCAGAGGCCATGGAGCCATCCCCAGGGCCCGGGCCATCTTTTGCTCCAATGGAGCCTTGGCTGCGGGAGGGGAAGAGAGAGACAGAGAGGAAGGAGGGGGTGGGGGGTGGAGAAGCAAATGGGCGCTTCTCCTATGTGCCCTGGCCGGGAATCGAACCCGGGTCCCCCGCACGCCAGGCCGACGCTCTACCGCTGAGCCAACCGGCCAGGGCCTAAACTTTTTTTTTTTAACCTATTATGTTGTAAATACTGTGAAAATAACAGTCTTTAATGTTTAATGGACTTGCAGCTTTAAGTGGATGGGGGTCAGGAGTTGAGAAAATGGCAATTTTAAGAAGCTAAACAAATCTGATTAGATTTAATGTCTGCTTTCCACTTTCTACTGAAAGCCCTCCTAAAGATAGATTATCTCAAAATTGTTTTGGATTTGAAATTACTGTTTTGCTTTTTCTGTTTCACTTTTATTCTTTTCTCCTGTGGTCCCCTTTTTAGTTTCATCTGGCTGGGGAGAAATGCCTAACATTCACTCAAAGACTGAAAACTCTTGGGGAGAACCGTCCTCCTCTTCTACCCTGGTTGATAATGGCACAGCAGCATGGGGCAAGCCACCCAGCAGTGGCAGTGGCTGGGGAGACCAGCCCACAGAGCCAGCTGTGACGTTTGGGAGAGCCAGTGCACCCGCCACCACCCCAGCCCTGTGCAAACCAGGTACGCCAAGCATTCAGTCTGCCTGCCCTGACTTATCAGTTTAGAAGTGGGTTTGAGTATTTTATTTAGAGGCATATTTTCCATTGACTTTTTTTTTTTTTTTTACAGAGGCAGAGATAGACAGGGACAGACAGACAGGAATGGAGAGAGATGAGAAGCATCAATCATCAGTTTCTCTTTGCAAGTTGCGACTTCTTAGTTGTTCATTGATTGCTTTCTCACATGTGCCTTGACCGTGGGCCTTCAGCAGACCGAGTAACCCCCTGCTGGAGCCAGCGACCTTGGGTCCAAGCTGGTGAGCTCTTTGCTCAAGCCAGATGAGCCCACGCTCAAGCTGGCGACCTCGGGGTCTCGAACCTGGGTCCTTCCGCATCCCAGTCCGACGCTCTATCCACTGCGCCACTACCTGGTCAGGCCCATTGACTTTTAAGAATTAATTTTTAGGACACTTTCCTCGTTTTATTTACACTTTAAGGTGAACATTAAGGCTGTAAAGACGTATTTTCCATGTCTGATACATGAGCACTGAGGAGCTTTCCCAGAAGCCCAGCTTTCCTTTTCAAAAATAAATAAATGAAAAGATCAGAATAGGATGCTCCTGGCTGCTGCCTTGAACAATTTAACCTGCTGTCCCCCAAGCACATTGGTACAGCAGGCTGCTTCTCCTTCTCCAGGTTAGGTTTTGAAACACTGCTGCATAACAGGCTGACATGTCTTGCCTTGTTTTTGTCTTGAAAACAGAATTCTGCTTTGGGTACTCCGGCTCATGCTCTTTCTCTTTGTGTGCATGTATGTATGAGTGCGTCTTTGGAAAAAAAGAAAAAAATGGCCTGACCAGGCGGTGGCGCAGTGGATAGAGCATTGGACTGGGTTGCCGAGGACCCAGGTTCGAGACTCCGAGGTTGCCAGCTTGAGCGCGGGCTCATCTGGTTTGAGCAAAAGCTCACTAGCTTGGACCCAAGGTCGCTGGCTCCAGCAAGGGGTTACTCGGTCTGCTGAAGGCCCGCAGTCAAGGCACATATGAGAAAGCAGTCAATGAACAATTAAGGTGTTGCAGTGTGCAACGAAAAACTAATGATTGATGCTTCTCATTTCTCTGTTCCTATCTGTCTGTCCCTGTCTATCCCTCTCTCTGACTCTCTCTCTCTGTCTCTGTAAAAAAAATAAAAAATAAAAAAAAATAAAAAATGTTCTCCATTCTCTCATTTTCTGAAAGTATCATATAAGCGTAAATACAAAACACATTCTTACAGATGTTCAGAGCACATTTTAGCAAGGGGAATCCTCCATATGTGCATTTGGTGATATGATACTTTGTGTGTGTATGTGTGTGTGAGAGAGAGAGACAGACAGACAGACAAACAGGAAGGGAAAGAGATGAGAAGTATCAATTCTTAGTTGTTTATTGATTGCTTTCTCATATGTGCCTTGACTGGGAGCTACAGCAGACTGAGTAACCCCTTGCTCAAGCCAGCGACCTTGGGCTCAAGCCTTGCTCAAACCAGATGAGCCCACACTCAAGTTGGCGATGTTGGAGTTTCAAACCTGGGTCCTCTGCATCCCAGTTGGATGCTCTGTCTACTGCACCACTGCCTGGTCAGACGTGATATGATACTTTTGACATTAGTATGAGATTGCTGACTTCATTCTGATGTTAAAATTCATTGTTCATGCTGACTGATGATGGCATAGTAGATAGAGCATTGACCTGAGATGCTGAGGTCAGAAGTTCAAAATCCCAAGGTCACCAGCTTGAGCACTGGCTCATCCAGCTTGAACATGGGCTCATTGGGCTTGAGCGTGAGATCAACATGATTCCACCGTCCCTGGCTTGAACCCAAAGGTCGCTGGCTTGAGCAAGGGGTCATTGGCTCTGTTGGAGCCCACCCCATCCCCCCGTCATGGCAAACTAAAGTGATAACAACTGTGAGTTGATGCTTCTCGTCTCTCTCTCAAAAAAAAAAAAAAAAAAAAAGAAATCAGTATGTGTCTTAGATCTTAAAATAATACTTGAGACTTTGCTAACACTGGATAGCCTGCTCCATACCCACCATCCTGCTGGGTGGTTTATTCCATTCATGTTCCTTCTTGTTGCAAACCTGAAGGAGAAGGCAGCTTCCAGGTGTCCAGATTCCCATGCCATCTGGAGGCAGCATGTTTGTTTTCATGATTTGTCCTTGAGGCCTGAGGATGTGCCTGTCTCCCCTGTAAGCCTCAGATCTTCATGGCTAACAGTCTCCAGCTAACCGTGCTATCACCTAATCCTGGGCCTTCAAGTTCTCCCAGGAAATGAGAATTTAAGATAAATTTTACACCAAAAATCATTTTGTATTTTAAGAAAGGAGAAAACATAATATCCTGAGTGGAAACTCAGTGCTCAGCCTAGAGCTCTGTCTGCCTGAGGCCTTACCTGTCTCCTTGCAGTTATTCTGGGAAGACTACTGGGTCTACCACAGACCTCCTACACCCCTTATGGTCCCCAGGTGACTTGTGTGGTCACATTGGGGTGCACTGGTCCACACAACGGACTGCTGCAAATTTGGACCAAGTGCCGATTAAAAACCACACAAAGACACTGTCATTCTCAGTACTCTGCATGTTACTGGCTGTGCCGAGATGGCCACCTTCTCCTGTGGCCCCAGGCTTTGATGTTAGCGTGTCTATGCTTTAGAGTGACCTATAGTCAGTGAAGGGGATTTGGAACAGCACTGAGTACGAAGAGCTGACATTTGCAGGAAAAGGCATGTATATGTATGTTGTGTGTCTAGTAGGAGAAATCCAGTTCTTAAATCTACGGGAAGGAAGCTTACAGTGCACCTCCCCCTAACTAACAGAAGAGAACACTGTCTGCTTCAGGAATGGTGAATTTAACAACCTCATGTTCGCTCTCTTTTTAGCTTCAAAATCTATGCAAGAAGGCTGGGGCAGTGGTGGGGACGACATGAACCTCGGGCCCAGCCAGTGGGACGACGAAGAAGGGGGCGTGTGGAACAATGCTGCTTCCCAGGAAAGTACCTCCTCCTGCAGCTCCTGGGGAAACGCCCCAAAAAAAGGGCTCCAAAAGGTGGGTGCATGTGAGAGATGGGAGGTCGCCTCAACACACGTTCCACTTAACAGTATGCCTGCAGTTAAGGAGGGGAGGCAGACCTAGTTCCTCAGAGTGCCCTCAGGGTTCTGGGAGGTCCTCGAGACCCTCGCAGGGAGTATCTCCAGGTGACCACCACAAACACAGGGAAGGACACAGGACCCTGGGGCTGCTGAGATCCAGCTAGGAGATCTGCAAATGTGCACGACAGCACCCGGCTGCCCTCACTGCCACACCCTGCAGTTAGTTTCAGAAAAGACAGTTCCTCACCTGTGGTGGCGCAGTGGATAAAGTGTCGACCTGGGAACTCTGAGGTCACTGGTTCAAAACCCTGGGCTTGCCTGGTCCAGGCATATATATATATGGGAGTTGATGCTTCCTGCTCCTCCCCCCCCCCTCTCTTTCACTCTCTCTCCTCTCTGTAAAAATGAATATATAAGAAAAAAAGAAAAGAGTTCTTTTCCACTAAAAACGTTTTCATATTAACAGGATGGGTTTGTTACTGTTTTCTTTTTAAACAAATAAGTAAATATTTTCTAAATGTCTCACTTTCCTTTTTAATACAGTAAATATTAATAGATAACACCCATGTGAAGCTAAGTTCTTTAGGCTCCCTCTTTAAGAGATGGCGGTGGGTCCTGAGACACAGCAGGCCGGCAAATGCCCAGTGCTGAGAGACCAAACACACATGTGGGTGAATTAAACGTGAAATTGTGGCGATCGCGAGGATTGAAACTGCCTCCAGAAGAAAGACTGGTCACACCCGAGTCTAGTCCACCCGTCACAACCCTGAGCCCAGTCCACCCGTCACAGCCCTGAGCCCAGTCCACCCGTCACACCCCTGAGCCCAGTCCATCCGTCACACCCCTGAGCCCAGTCCACCCGTCACAGCCCTGAGCCCAGTCCACCCGTCACACCCCTGAGCCCAGTCCACCCGTCTCACCCCTGAGCCCAGTCCACCCGTCACACCCCTGAGCCCAGTCCACCCGTCACACCCCTGAGCCCAGTCCACCCGTCTCACCCCTGAGCCCAGTCCACCCGTCTCACCCCTTGTGCCCAGTCCACCCGTCATACCCCTGAGCCCAGTCCACCCGCCTCACCCCTGAGCCCAGTCCACCCGTCACACCCTTTGTGCCCAGTCCACCCGTCACACCCCTGAGCCCAGTCCACCCGTCACACCCCTGAGCCCAGTCCACCCGTCACACCCCTGAGCCCAGTCCACCCGTCTCACCCCTGAGCCCAGTCCACCCGTCACACCCCTGAGCCCAGTCCACCCGTCTCACCCCTGAGCCCAGTCCACCCGTCACACCCCTGAGCCCAGTCCACCCGTCACACCCCCTGTGCCCAGTCCACCCGTCACACCCCTGAGCCCAGTCCACCCGTCACACCCCCTGTGCCCAGTCCACCCGTCACACCCCTGAGCCCAGTCCACCCGTCTCACCCCTGAGCCCAGTCCACCCGTCACACCCCTGAGCCCAGTCCACCCGTCACACCCCTGAGTCCAGTCCACCCGTCACACCCCTGAGCCCAGTCCACCCGTCACACCCCTGAGCCCAGTCCACCCGTCACACCCCTGAGCCCAGTCCACCCGTCTCACCCCTGAGCCCAGTCCACCCGTCACACCCCCTGTGCCCAGTCCACCCGTCACACCCCTGAGCCCAGTCCACCCGTCACACCCCTGAGCCCAGTCCACCCGTCACACCCCTGAGCCCAGTCCACCCGTCACACCCCTGAGCCCAGTCCACCCGTCACACCCCTGAGCCCAGTCCACCCGTCACACCCCTGAGCCCAGTCCACCCGTCACACCCCTGAGCCCAGTCCACCCGTCTCACCCCTGAGCCCAGTCCACCCGTCACACCCCTGAGCCCAGTCCACCCGTCACACCCCTGAGCCCAGTCCACCCGTCACACCCCTGAGCCCAGTCCACCCGTCACACCCCTGAACCCAGTCCACCCGTCTCACCCCTGAGCCCAGTCCACCCGTCACACCCCCTGTGCCCAGTCCACCCGTCACACCCCTGAGCCCAGTCCACCCGTCACACCCCTGAGCCCAGTCCACCCGTCACACCCCTGAGCCCAGTCCACCCGTCACACCCCTTGTGCCCAGTCCACCCGTCACACCCCTGAGCCCAGTCCACCCGTCACACCCCTGAGCCCAGTCCACCCGTCACACCCCTGAGCCCAGTCCACCCGTCTCACGTCTTGTGCCCAGTCCACCCGTCTCACGTCTTGTGCCCAGTCCACCCGTCTCACGTCTTGTGCCCAGTCCACCCGTCACACCCCTGAGTCCAGTCCACCCGTCACACCCCTGAGCCCAGTCCACCCGTCACACCCCTGAGCCCAGTCCACCCGTCACACCCCTGAGTCCAGTCCACCCGTCACACCCCTGAGCCCAGTCCACCCGTCTCACCCCTGAGCCCAGTCCACCCGTCACACCCCTGAGTCCAGTCCACCCGTCACACCCCTGAGCCCAGTCCACCCGTCACACCCCTGAGCCCAGTCCACCCGTCACACCCCTGAGCCCAGTCCACCCGTCACACCCCTGAGCCCAGTCCACCTGTCACACCCCCTGTGCCCAGTCCACCCGTCACACCCCTGAGCCCAATCCTTAGTTGGCAGGCTCCGTTTTGAAAAGCCCTATGAAGATTGTTTACATTGCTTTATGGCAGCGTCACAGTCTCTGTGACTTGAATGAGAGGGAGATAGATGGTTGAGGAGAGGATCTCCTGTCCTGCTCATGGAGCTCCCTCCTCCACTCTGCATGTTCCCTCTGTGTGGCTGACCTCTCCTTTCTCCCCTCCCTCCCTCCCTCCCTCCCTCCCTCACACTAGCCCATCCATGGTTCTCTCCACACTCAGGCCTGCAAGCAATAATTAGTTAATAAAACTAACAGGACCTGTCCCTTCCTTCTTACTGCCTTTTTTATTGTGTTGGAAGCAACCCCCTAAAAGATGCATTCTGTTATCTTTTAGAATACAGCTTATTAAAAGGCAAAAGCCATGTAGTTTTTTCGTAAGCTTCACATGCCATTAGCAGAGGGCCAAGTTCCAGGGAGCACTTACTCCAATGATTTGATTGTGGAAATAACGGATCCTTGTGGTGGATTGAACTCATTCTCTGGGGAATCATATACAGGCCAAACAGCACGTGAAGCCAGAAGCATTCCTTAATGCTAGCCAAGAATGCTGTCCGGGGCTTTCAGGAACACAGCAGTGTTCAACATTAACAGAAAGAGATCCTGTGACCTTAACACCCCATGAAATTTAGGTATTTCTTTGTCTAGAAGAAATTCATGAAAATGTGATTCATGGACTTCCCCTTGCCCACATTTCATTCCAGGGCATGAAGACATCTGGCAAGCAGGACGAGGCCTGGATCATGAACCGGCTCATCAAACAACTCACGGACATGGGCTTTCCGGTGACTGGCATCTTGTTCTGCTCCCTCGTGTGCCCCCCACCCTAAATGGCCCCATTGTGTCCTGTCCACACTTGTCATATGTAACAAAGAAGGGTGGTCGCCATAACTTAACTCAAAAATTCCCCTTTGCCTGGGCACCTGTTTAGGGATCATTGCTTTAACTACAGCAGAGAACCACATCCTTCATTTCAAGAACAGCATGAGGGTCTTTTCCTAGAATTAAAAATGCCATGTGATTTTTCATTTTCATTGGTTTATACAGTTCTATATTTTCATTTTCAATTAAAAGTGAGTTTTTATTAGTTTACATAGTAGATTGTCAAAGATTACAAGAAAGCTCAGTATAAAAGAAAAGCTTCATGTCCAGGAAAAGAATCCTAAGCATACCTGTTTAGTTCCTGAGTTCCAGATGATGTTTAAGAAGAGCTCAGAATTAGGGGGTGTCCCTCTGAAAAGCTGTCACAGTCCATTCTGTTCCTCAGATCAGAGAGCAAGAGGAAGTAGCAAGGTGCACTGCCCATATCTGCCATGCATTCCCTTCAAGTGGTGTCTTTCCACATCTTTGTTCAAGTGGGTTTTATCTTTTGATTATTGTGGAAGTCCCTAAACAAAGAGTCCAGATTGGCCCCATCTAGAGGGCACAGGCCCTCCAGCACAGGGAAGGACACAGTGCTAGGTGCCGCCCCCATCAGGTACACACTGCTGGGAGGAATGACAGAGGCCTGCCAGGAGTCCAGAGCTTAGTCTGCTCCAGTCACAGGGATAATTATCAAAATGAATCCACTTGTGTTTTTATATTTCTTGGTGAAATGTAGTTAACCGCAGAGTTCAGTCTGTCTAGTAAAAGGTGAACCTCTGGGCTCTGACTGTTACAGTGACCTTCCCACAGCTTCCAGCACGAGGGGCAGATGTCCATGTGTGTCCACACCGGCAGCTCTGCTGTCCTGGTCAGGCCTAGGCCTTGCTGAGCCACTGCCATTCAGTGTTCAGGTGTGACAGCAGTATTCCACAGCACTGTGCGTTTTGTTTTCAAAGTATTAAATACATGATGCACTCCAAACACCAGTTCAGTGCATTTTCTCACCTCAGGTGTCGTTCACTTACCAGACCTTTAACCTCCATAGTGAAGAACGTATTTCTAGTTCCAAACCCTAATGATGTTGGGTTAATAATGACCTTTTCCCATCCTGGCATGTTGGCTCAGTGGTAGAGCGTCGGCCCGGCGTGTGGAAGTCCTGGGTTCAATTGCCGGTCAGGGCACACAGGAGAAGCGCCCATCTGCTTCTCCACCCCTCCCCCTCTCCTTCCTCTCTGTCGCTCTCTTCCCCTCCCGAGCAAAGTTGGCCTGGGCACTGAGGATGGCTCGATGGCTCTGCCTCAGGCGCTAGAATGGCTCTAACTACAAAGGAGCAATTCCCCAGAGGGGCAGAGCATCACCCCCTGGTTGGCATGCCGGGTGGATCCTGGTTAGGCGCATGTGGAAGTCTGTCTGACTGCCTCCTGCTTCTAACTTTGGAAAAATACAAAATAATAATAATAATAATGACCCCTTTCCTAAGCCAGTAGTGATGAACTCTCTGAGCTTTTTCTTCTGCTAATGCACAAGTCTAATGAAAACTGTTTTCCTCCACAGAGAGAGCCAGCTGAAGAAGCCTTGAAGAGTAATAATATGAACCTTGACCAGGCCATGAGTAAGTGACACACACTCCTGAGTGCACTCCTTATATAGGCCCCCACTAGCACAGTGAGGGTTTTTACAAGTGGCTCAGTGTAGTCATGGGTTAGGGTGGACTGTGTGCTGGGTGAACAGACCAGGCCCCTGTGCAGAAGGAATGTGCACTGTGCCCTGACCATGTAGTGAGTCTCGGTACTGGTAGGCTCTGGGGATGAGTGGCCACATTCCTCCTTGACGCATGCTTTTCTCATTTTTCCCCAGAGCTTCACCAGATAGCTGAGTTGTTCTCCATCTTTTTTGAGGGAGGTGGTAATGGCACTTGTGGAGCAGGTGCCTCCATGACACATGCCAGACTCCACACTAAGCACACTCCTCACACCGGCCCAGCACCGGCTCGCACAGTGTACCGACTCTGGGGACCATCACAGGACAGCAGCCCTCATTCTGGAGCCACCTTAAAAATCACAGTTGTTATGTTAAATGTTCACGTGTAAAAGACAAGGTTCCTGCTTCTGGAGATATGCAGGGTTGGGCCCACATATCTCTGGCTGTAGCATTTTGTCAACCAGTCAACACATGCCTTGTTTTATGTGTGCTTCTATTTAAAGACCTCATGTGAGATCTTTCTCACAAATAATCATATGCCCTATTTCTTCGTAATGAAACATCAGCTAAGAAGGGTTTAACGTGGCTCACCCTGAGTAATGTGACCGTAAGTTTCTTCAGCTTTTAGACGCCTGAGTCCACACTTAGCCACTTTCCCATCTTTCCCCCTGCTTCATCACACACTGTAGGTATTCCTTAGCCCTTTCCAACAGCCGTATGTGCGGACAAGTGGCTTTCCTTTCCTTGCTCTGGACATACTGATGGTTGGCTCATTAGCACTGAGCTGGTGGCTGACAGCACCGTCACACGGTCTGAACAGCGCCCGTCTAACCCATGTGCTTCCTCCGCAGCATTCTAGCACACTGTGCTCAGGGACCTTTTAACACCACAGTCAGAGACGGATTAAGGTCGGTTGAGGCCCCGGGCACAGAAAATATTGGGCCCCTTAAAAAAAGAGAGACAGGGCATAATAAAAATATGTTAACCATATTTTTAAATAAAAAATATTATGTACTATTAATGTTAAAATTGCACATATGAAACCAACTTGGTGTCATTAGAAACCATTAGAAAGTGTAAATTTGGGGTTTTATGGGGCTTTTCAGAAGTTGGGGTCTAGGGTGCGTGCCCAGTGTGCCTGCCGTTAAATCCTCCTCTGACCACAGTCCCCAACAAAAAGCACAAAGGTGTGCAGACGTGGCACTGAGTAGACTACAGGGGACATGCGTTGGCTGTGTGAGTGCTGGAGCAGGGAGTAGGGTGTTGTCTCGTTGAACCTGAGTTTCCCTCACCCTGCACGTGTCCATAGGTGACCCCAGAAAGACTGTGATTATTGATTTGGGGCCACAAGAAAATTGTAGCTAGTAGTTGACTTCACAAGGACAGAATCTGCCAATGACAAGGATCAAGTTTCTAATCGTGTGCGGTGCCAAGTGTCAGGCAGAGCTGCCCAGACAGGGAAAAGGCAGGGTGAGCGCTACAGGAGTTAGATCTGTGTCCAAAGTTAACATGAGCTAAACAGACAGACTCGCCAGGTTGCAAACCATGAGGACAGACACTGTTCAGCATTGTGTTGTGTCCCCAACAACTAGAAGAATCCTTGCAGCTAGTAGGGACACAGTAAATGGAAATCCATGACCATGGGTAGAACAAGGGATCTGTTTTAGACGGATGGTCAGGGAAGGCCCCTCTGAGAAAATGACCACCAAAGTGAGGGATGGTCCCAGGGGAGAGGACGACTGAGCCCTGTGGGACAATGTGGCTGGGTGGAGCGAGTGCAGAGGAAAGGAATGAGGGCTGACAGCCAGGCTGGCAGGCAGTCAGACATGGGCCAGAACCAAGCCCAGGGCCTCTTTGTTTTCCGGGGGTCAAAGGTCTTGTGGTCAGGGTTGTGACTGGTCTCTGGGCGTCTTTTCTCGAGCATTCCTGCTGTCTCCAGGTGCTCTTCTGGAAAAGAAGGTGGACATGGACAAGCGTGGACTGGGAGTGACTGACTACAATGGAATTGTCACCAAACCCCTTGGCTGCCGCCCACCAATCTCCAAAGAGTCTTCCGTGGACCGCCCCACCTTTCTTGACAAGGTATGGATTTAGGTGGTTTTGTCTGTCTAACAAGAGGTGTTTTTCATTCTATCTGTGATCTTAAGGGAAGCCAGATTAAAACCCCAGTTTTCCAAATATATATAAATGTTTAACTCATAAGAGGTAGTGTTATGTTATATATGATGTGATGAGGAATAAAAAGTACTAAAATTGAAAACTGATTTTCATTTTATTGGGTGAACTTTGCTGGGTTTTCTACTTCAATTTGTCCAACAGAGAGGGGCATCTGATTTCATGTTACTATCCGATTTTATGTGCATAATTCTTCCAGTTGGAATTGATGTGTTCCATGATGACTGAGAAAGGGACCCGAGGTGTCTGGGCGTGGCCCAGCCTGGCTGGCCCTGCATGTGTCAGCCATGCTGGTGTCTGCAGGGTCTTCACCCTGGGTGTTTAGCACGTCCTGGCACTGGTTCAGTCTGTCAGTGTCATTGGAGTAATGTCCCCTCCCCAGAGAGTGTGACTTCAAAGGGCAAGGCAGCCTCACACTCAATTCCATCAAAATATGGAACCTGAAAAATAAAACGGAAGCCAGAAAGAACAAGCTAGGAAAACAGGCAAGGCTCACAGGAGAAGAGAAGGGCGTCCTCTCTGTTCTCAAGAGAAACAGGGTTCTTTATCCCAAGCTCCCCCCACGTCCTGGCCCCACTTTGCACCAGTGTGACCAAGGATCAGAGCCACAGTGGTCAGGTGACATTGGAATTGCAGATAAATAATTTTTGAAGCTTGTCTTCTAAAATATTATTTGTCTGAAATTCTAATTTTACTTGGCATTCTGTATTTTTATTTGTTCATTGCGAGAGCCTGAGCAGTTTCCTTTTTTGTGGAGTAACATTGCAGGTCTGTTGGGAAGGTAGATGGGATCAATACATAAAGGACCAGACACAGAGCATGACCTCAGTAAGTGTAACAAAATTTATAGGATTCTGTTTGCTCTAATACGTACCCAATTAGAATATTAGATCAGAGATGGGTTGCTGGGTTTGTCCATTAGAAACAGTTGGCCATCCTGTCAACAACCTCCCCGCCCAGAGGGCACCGAGAGCCTCGGCAGCACCTCAAGGGAGCCTATCTGTTTGGAAATGGTTGTAGAGGGTTTCCAGATCAGAGCTTCTGTCTCTCCTGACTCTCAGCCCTAGGCAGGGGCAGTGGTGGGTGAGAGTGCTGTAAGCTAACGTGTTTGTGAAATAGTTGTTAACACTGAGATAGCATCTTAATCCTGTTTCTCTTTTCTCTTTCCCCCCTTCCTTTTGCCCATGTTCCCTGTCCTGTTATGATCCTCCTTCTTGCTCGTTTTCCTCTTTCTTCATCCATGTTCCTTGTTATTCTTGGGAAATGACTCTGTGTTCTGTCTGCAAACGGACACGGCACACAGCTCAGCCTTTCTTTCTCCAATCAGGACGGCGGCCTCGTGGAAGAGCCCATGACTTCACCATTTTTGCCTTCGCCAAGCCTGAAGCCCCCACTTTCAAACAGTGCCCTCCCTAATCAGGCCCTGGGTGGGATTGCCTCAGGGCTGGGCATGCAAAACTTGAATTCTTCTCGACAGGTAAGGCTGCCAGAAAGCCAGTGCCCACTCTGTTTTGCCTGTCTTTAACGCTTCTTATGTTAATTATACCTATGTTAGTTAACACCATGTTTTAAAATGTGGTTGAATATGTATAGGTAGTTGAAATACTCCAAGGCTTTTCCTTTAAGTGATTTATTGCTGTCAAGACTGGAATCCAGTTCTTGAGATTTGGCCATGTTGTAGGAAGTGCTGCAAGGTTATATTTATGATTCCATGTAACTAAAATGCATCTGCATTTGGCCAACTCACTGCTCGTTTGAATGGTGCTTGTTGCAGAGCAGCCAGCAGTGACCAGATTCATGCACGGATGGAAACCTTAAATGTATTGATCTGCCAAAACACCACATGCATGTCTCCTGTAAGGTTCTCAGTGATTCTCAGAGAAGCATGTCAGCAGTCTTCCCTGCCTTTGACACTCGGGGAAGTGAAGTCACTGTCAGACATTGCTGAAGGGTCTTGACTGATGGCTGCCCCAGAGACTCTAGAATGAACTGATGGGCGAGCAAACCATGCTCGTTCTGTCTGGAGAATATCCCTCCTCGTTGATTTTCTGATTGATGAGGCTGACATACACCCTTGAGGTGTCTTTTTCAGTAAATGCTGTGACATTTGGGGTGGCTGAACAGCGCCCAGCATGCCTGTTGTCAAGGCTAATGATCAGCCATGCCCCTTGCACTGTGTGCAATGTTCCAGCCTGTTGACCCTTGGGATCTGACACGGCCAAGCTGGGCAGTTCCAGGGGACACCTGCCGTCACATATTTCACCTGCAGGCGGGGTTTCTAGCCTCTCAGACACCCCGGCCCGCCGAGCAGAAGGCAGTGTCACATAGTGATTGCCTGAATGTATCCGCTCATTCAGTCTTGGATTCTGTGGCTGAAATCACAGCTCTGTATCCTTCATGAAAATCAGGCCCCTCTGTCACTCTGTTACTCCGAACTCATCCTCCTAGGAATGTAGATTATCCAGAGCCATGCCTACGCTGCTGCCCTGGGGTAGCCTTGTTTCAGGGCACTTCAGAGCTGGCCCTGCTAAGACTTACATGCATGGCAAGCTCCCTAGGCAGAGTTTCCATCGTCCATAGCCAGGTGAACAACACTCACTGAAAAGTCACACTGGTGCAGGTTGACAGGAGGGAGTAGGAACCATGTTGCATTCCTGATTAGGGAAACAGGTAATTTCACACACCGTGTTCCTGCAGCTTCAACTCTGACAACTCTGTACCCCCGTCCCCCAGCAGATACCGAGTGGCAATCTGGGTATGTTTGGCAGTAGCGGAGCAGCACAAGCCAGGACCATGCAACAGCCGCCGCAGCCACCCGTGCAGCCGCTGAACCCCTCCCAGCCCAGTCTCCGTGCTCAAGTGCCTCAGTTTCTATCCCCTCAGGTCAGACCTGCACACGGCCAAGCTAACTTTCTGTGGGATCCTGTGCCACGGTGATATTGCTGTGACATCTGCTTCTCCCGGCCCAGAAGGTTCTGAGAACCCCTCCTGGGGTACCTCAGCTGGGGCCAACCTGACAGCCAGCAGTGCTGGGGGCCACTCCAGCCTGAGGGGCAGGAAAGATGGGTCCTAGGGGACAGGCACAGTCTTCTCCTCACTTAGCAAACCAGCTGTTCCATCACCACACTGTCACAGAGTGTTTTCCATCAGTTGATTTGTCTTCTTCATCTAAAAAAATTCATTCTTCAAGAAAATTCTACATGTCTACCATTAATAGAAAAGTCAACATTTTTTTAATGCACACTCAACAGCTAGTAAAGTAAAATCATCCTGATAACTAGACAGACATTCAGTGGGCATTACCGTGGCCAGTGCCTGGCTCTTGGCTGGTTCCAGGCACTGTCCAGGTCAGGCTGCCAGAGCCACACAGGTAACCACAAGCAGGAGGACCACTTTCCAAGCATGTAAACTCAAGAAGGGGTGACTGCCCACCCTGGAACAGGACTCCATTGGGGGAGGCGTGGTGCCACCAGTGGGGAAGCATGTACATTCCTGCTGTGATAATGTTGCACTGGTGAGGGAGCGTGCCCCTCTCCTGAGCTCACCTGCCCTGTCTGCAGCCCTGCACTCGGGTGACAGGTGACCCACAGTCAGTCCTAGAAAAGAAATTGAACAGTTACTTCATAACTAGAATATTTGGAGGAAGAAATCTTTTTCTTCCTTTCCCCTCCCTTTTTTCCCTCTTTCCTTCCTTATTCTTCAGAAAAATATGTTAAGTAATGTTAAATGGTCTGCAGATTTTTTAATGGCTTTTGAAGTTCACTCATGAGACAAATATAATTGCATTTAATGATCAGTTTTTAATCTGGAAACTACACAGACAAATATTTAGTAGTGGTTCAGTACTCATGGTGTGTTTTGTGTTAAACAGGTTCAAGCACAGCTTTTGCAGTTTGCAGCAAAAAACATTGGTCTCAACCCTGC
Organism: Saccopteryx bilineata; assembly: GCF_036850765.1. Taxonomy (NCBI): domain Eukaryota; kingdom Metazoa; phylum Chordata; class Mammalia; order Chiroptera; family Emballonuridae; genus Saccopteryx; species Saccopteryx bilineata. The sequence goes on from NC_089495.1 coordinate 124,882,005, forward strand.
ACTATTAACCTCGCCAATTAACCCTCAGCATATGACGATGTTGAACCAGCTCTATCAGCTGCAGCTGGTAAGTGGAGAGCCCCACCCGAGTTCTGAAACAGAGGGGGCGCGATCCCTGACATGCAGATGACATGCATGTGGAGGCGCCCACAGCACACACACTGACTGTGTAGAACCAGTTGTTGCAACACTTACATGGCAAACTGTGAAAAGAATTAGAAAGTGTTTCACTTGCAGTAGTGGCTCCTTTGTGTTCCCAGCACATCTCAGATCTTGCACTCAGGCAGGTCACAGCTGGGGCCTTTGGCCGGCCTTCCTCACCCAGAGGTTCTCATCCTGCCACAGAAGACAAAATCATTTTGGTGACTGTTTTCTAAATTTTCTGAGGACGGAATACAGGAATATCATTCTGGAAGCATGAGAGAAGTTATTTTGTTACAGAGGGCATGCCTCAGATATTAGGACTTGATTCTCAGAATCCCTGCTGAGAATGGCTGGTGTAGCCTGATAATTCTTGGAAGTTTTATAATCTAACCTGTCTTGAACTCTGAGTTTTTAATTTTTTTTTAATTTTTCTTTTATTAATTTTTTTAGAGAGGAGAGAGAGAGAGAGAGAGAGAGAAGGGGGAGGGAGGAGCAGGAAGCATCAACTCCCATATGTGCCTTGACCAGGCAAGCCCAGGGTTTTGAACCGGCGATCTTAGCATTCCAGGTTGACGCTTTATCCACTGCGCCACCACAGGTCAGGCCAAACTGAGTTTTTAGCAGTCTCGGTGCTTTTGCTATAAAATGCCGTGTCATTGTATCCCTATGTACTGAATTTGTATATACTAAAGGACCACATGTATTGTCCTTTTTTAAAATTATTTTTTAACTTATTGATTGATTTTAAAGAGAAAGGAAGGGAAAGAGAGAAATATCAATTTGTTGTTCCTCTTATTTATTGGTTGATTCTTGTATGTGCCCTGACCAGGGATAGAATCTACAACCTTGGTGTATCGAGATGATGCTCTAACCAACCGAGCTACCTGGCTGTGGGGTTTTTTTGTTTGTTTGTTTTGCTTTAATATATTGACACTTGATTTATTTAGAAGACTTGTACCACAACTTTATCTCCTAGAAAATGATCAGGAATCATAGAGAAAGAAAAGGCCTCCAGTAGACAAAACAATTGTCATCAAACTGTTCCTTGCAGAAGAGTCCTGGGCGCTCTCAGTCTTGACCCTTTCCTGCTTGTTAGGTATGCATTTGACCAGTTTGAGTGTCTGCTTTCCCAGTAAGTAGCATGCAGGAAGGAAGAGGGGAACACCTGGAGACAGTTGTCATGTTCATGAAGTATGCAGAACTCTGGACTCTCAAACTGTTTCCCCATCCATAAAAGTGAAACCGGCCCTGATTGTGTGGTGGCAAGGCTTCCTGAGGCCTGCGAGCCCTGGGCAGGTGGTTCAGAGATAGTCCTGTTCTTCTCAGCCACCAGCTATAGGAAGAGACCTTGATCTCAACGGCGGAGAGGAAACCACCACAAAGCATTATTCACAACTCACTGGGGAAGAAGGTCACTTTCTGCTACTTGCGAGTAGTTCTGTGTTCTAACACTATGCACGGCTAGTTAGCGTCCAGCAGTTTATGACCTGTTGCTCCTGCATTATTGACCCCATTATGTGAAAGACACTACAAAAATGTTGAATTACACTTAATGTGTTCTGATTTTAAAACAATGCATACTGTTTTTACATTTTTCCCAGAAAAAAATGGTAAAATAAAGTTTCAGTGCATCCTAAGGTTATGTTTTAGGACCTGTAAGGATTCACAGCCCTGGCTGGATAGCTCGGTTGGTTAGAGCGTCATTCCAAAGAACACAGTTTGCTAGTTCAATCCCTGGTCAGAGCACGTACAGGAACAGATTGGTGTTTCTGTCTCTCTCCCCATCCCTCCCGTCCTCTCTCTAAAATCAATAAATAAATTTTTAAAAAAATAAATAAAAGGATTCACTTAAGTGAAGTATTTTATTCCTTCATAATTTACAGTTTAATGAGGCTTTCCAGTAGTGTAGTCTCTACATTTATTTGGATTGTATTTTAATATATCCTCTTGCTAAAAACATCCCAGAAAATCCATGTTGTATAAAAAGATATTGGCGATATTCAGCCAATATTTTGGAACAATCAGATGACCAAGCCTTCTGCATCTGTGTACAGAATAGTGTGACGGTCATTTTAGCCGGCTACATAGACGGGGCCTGTGTTGACAAATGGGTTGCAAATCTGAATTTCAGGGTCCATGTGGACTGAGCTCATCACACCACCCTTGCTACTTACAGGCCTTTGATATCATTATAAGAATAAGCCTGACCTGTGGTGGCGCAGTGGATAAAGCTTCGACCTGGAACCCTGAGGTCGCTGGTTCAAAACCCTGGGCTTGCCTGGTCAAGGCACATATGAGAGTTGATGCTTTCTGCTCCTCCTCCCTTCTCTCTCTCTCTCTCTCTCTCTCTCCTCTCTAAAATGAACAAATAACTAACGTTTAAAAAAAAGAAAGAATAAGTTTTGGCCCTGGCCGGTTGCCTCACTGGTAGAGCATCAGTACGACATGTGGATGTCCCAGCTTCAATTCCCAGTCAGGGCACACAGGAGAAGCAACCATCTGCTTCTCACACCTCCCCCTCTCACTTCTCTCTCTCTCTCTCTCTCTCTCTCTCTCTCTCTCTCTCTGTCTCTCTCTCCACTTCCCATAGCCATGGCTCATTGGAGCTCTTTGGCCTCAGGTGCTGAGTATGGCTCCATGGCCTCCACTTCAGGTGCTAAGAAGAGCTCAGTTGCTGAGCAACAGAGCAATACCCCAGATAGGCAGAACATCATCCCCTAGTAGGCTTGCCAGGCAGATCCTGGTCAGGGTGCATGCAGGAGTCTGTCCCTGCCTCCTCTTTTCTCACTGAATTAAAAAAAAAAAAGTATTGGCCCTGGCCGGTTGGCTCAGTGGTAGAGCGTCGGCCTGGCCTGCAGGAATCCTGGGTTCGATTCCTGGCCAGGGCACACAGGAGAAGCGCCCATCTGCTTCTCCACCCCTCCCCCTCTCCTTCCTCTCTGTCTCTCTCTTCCCCTCCCACAGCCGAGGCTCCATTGGAGCAAAGATGGCCCGAGCGCTGAGAGTGGCTCTGTGGCCTCTGCCTCAGGCGCTAGAATGGCTTTGGATGCAACAGAGCAACGCCCCAGAGGGGCAGAACATCGCCCCCTGGTGGGCATGCCGGGTGGATCCCTGTCGGGAGCATACAGTAGTCTGTCTGCCTCCCGTTTCCAGCTTCTGAAAAATGAAAAAAAAAAAAAGTATTATTTCATTTTACTCTCATTTCTTTTTACTTCTAGTTAATATGACTTGATCAGAAGAATTCTGATCTCATTAACTGAAAAATTATTACTGACAAACTTTATTACCAACACTCACCAGGGGTCCTGTCTGGGGTCCTATATAGAAATCCAGGCACTGGAAGGGTTTGGAAAAGGCATTTCTCCTTTTGAGAAAGTTACTTGGGCCTGAGCTTTGGTGGCACAGTGGATAAAGCATTGACCTGTGTTGCAGTACCTCAGTTGTTCATTGATTGCTTTCTCATACGTGCCTTGACCAGGAGGCTACATCAGACTGAGTGACCCCTTGCTCAAGCCAGCAACCTTGGACTGAAGCTGGTGAGCCTTGCTCAAACCAGATGAACCCACGCTCAAGCCAGTGGCCTCGGGGTTTCGAACTTGGGTCCTCTGCATCCCAGTACGATGCTCTATCCACTGTACCACTGCCTGGTCAGGCCCTTTTTCTTTTTAACTAATGTATTGAAATCAAACCACATGTTAGTGCCTTTCTTACAGTGTTTCTTGTTCTCTTTCTGGTGGCAGGCATACCAACGTTTACAAATCCAGCAGCAGATGCTACAGGCCCAGCGGAACATGTCCGGACCCATGAGACAGCAGGAGCAGCAAGTGGGTATCACTGGGCTCAACTGGCTATGCGCTCTAGTCCTCGCTGCTCCAGGAGATGCTTAGCAATGGGCTAGGCTGTTGTTGTTGGTTTTGTCTCATTAAAGCCTCCCCTTTTACAAGTCTTGGGGTCACTTAGGTTTGGGAGGAGGTTGGCCCAGCCAGGGGTATCCCAAGTGTAAATGTAGTCGAGACTGACAAATGAGTGACAGCTGTCCCTTTCCCTGCTAATTGTGTCCGCTGCCAGGTCGCACGCACAATCACTAACCTGCAACAGCAGATCCAGCAGCAGCAGCGCCAGCTGGCCCAGGCCCTGCTCATGAAGCCCCCGCCACCCCCGCCGCACCTGTCTCTGCACCCCTCTGCAGGCAAATCAGCCATGGACAGCTTCTCCCCACACCCTCAGGCCCCCGGCCTGCCTGACCTGCAGACCAAAGAGCAGCAGTCTTCACCCAACACCTTTGCTCCTTACCCTCTTGGTGAGTCTCTGGTCTGAGCCACCACCCAGCTGCCAGGGGGAGGGGGAGGTCCACGTAACGACTGAGATGGGAAGGTCATGGGGACCCGCCGCTCCCAGCAGTCTGAGAGCTGCTGTTTCGGGCGTCTCCTGGGTGTGCAGAGCAGGAGCTGTTCTATACATACTTCCAAAGTGGACTCTTGTAGAGCAGCACTGGCAAAGGCCCCTCATGTCCCTTGTTTTTTTTTAAAAAAACATTTTATTTATTTATTTTAGAGAGAGAGAGAGCGAGAAAGGGGGAGGAGCAGAAAGCATCAACTCTTATGACCAGGCAAGCCCAGGGTTTTGAACCAGCAACCTCAGTGTTCCAGGTCGATGCTTTATCCACTGCGCCACCACAGGCCAGGCTCATGTCCCTTGTTGAGTCCTGGTTTGCCTGACTTGGCAACCCCTGTCCTCCTTTATCAACTGGAGGGGAGGGAGTAGAACCGCGCTGCAAGAAAAGGTGTTCAGATTCACATGAACCACACACTTCTACAAAGCAACAGAAGGCGAAAGCAACCAGGCCAGCACGTGTGTACTGACCCCTGACCAGCAAGGGGCAGCTCAGCCCTTGGCACCCACAGGCCCATGGATGACACAGTGCCACCCTCACCCTCGGGCACAGGGCAAGGCCACACAGATAGCCAGGAGAGAGAAGTGAAGCCCTGTAGGCCTGTCAGCTGGCTGTTAGAGTCTGCAGCCACAGGGCAAAGGGAGTCAGTGACCTGGGAAACACATGTCCAAAGGGGCAGAGGCCAGTTGAGTGGTAGTGAACTTACTACTAGCTGATAATGTCTCTTTCTAAACTGCTACCAAATGTCTTTGAAAAGTGGTATATTCTAATCATATGGGCACTTTCTACTGGACGTACAGCCAATGCGGGGAGTCTTCAGCATGACCTGGTTATTCTGTCTCCATGTCACTTCCCACCCATCATTGCCTCTAGAGTCTAGTATTTTAAGGACCTAGTTTAAGAATTAGACTGTTTACGTTGATTCCTAGCTCCGCCACTGACTGGCTCGCCACTTCCTTGTGCAATTTGCCTGGCTGCTATTTGCCTCAATTTTCCCATCTGTGAAGTGGGAACTTAACTTCAGTAGGTTCTTTTAAATATTAAACGAATTAATATGAAACTTTCTTAGGACAGTGCTTGGCACATAACAAGTACTTTGGGAAATGTCAGCTGGTCATGTAAGCACTTCTTTTTTAAGAATAGTTGTTTCAGGAAAAATTGAATTTCATCTATTATCTTAAAATGCTTCAACTTAAGCTTCCTAGTATCCATCTGTCCTCTTCACCACTCTGACGAATAAAGGGCACTAATCTTTGCTCTTGAAAGATTTTTTTCTTAGTACAAATGAAAGATGCAGTGAATCTTCAAAATTAGATGAAGAATAATTCTGAAAGAATTGCACAATATTCACATTGTTGTAGAATAAATGTATTGGAAATAAATAGCTAATAAAAGATAAGTTATGTAGCCAATGAAAGTACCGATCAGGTTGGTGCTCCGCACTTTTCCAGCATCGGTAATCCCACCCGTCCCCTTCCCACAGCCTCTCCTCGGGGCCCGTTGTGTGCCAAGGAAGATCAGGCACGTAAAAACGGAGCGTGCCCTTCCTGGCCAGTGTTGCTTGTTACAGGGCTGGGAGGACAAGGCAATCATGGTCACCCCGTGCGGTGAAAGAAACCCAGGGCAGGGTCTACGCCTGGACCTCAAACAGTAAGATTTCAGTAGGAAGGACCTGGCACAGGAGAGAAGGTGCATCCAGGCCACTGTACTGACGGGCCGGGTGGTTGGCTGACCTGTGGAGGGAGAACAGACATGAGACAGAGGCTGGGAGAGGTGGGCAGACTCCGCTGTGGGATCGGGAGTCCTCTGACCACAGCTGCACCTGTAGAAGTGGAGATGGTCTGAGAGCAGAGACTGCAGTTGGCAGGGTCTGACTCGCAAGGTCTTTTGTTAGGTCTGCACAGTGCGTGCGTGTGTGTGTGTGTGTGTGTGTGTGTGTGTGTGTGTTCATTGCCAACTTTTAAAAATTGAGAAGTTTCAAATAAAAATGGCTCTGGCTTCTCTTGAGGATGGCGACATTGGCCCTGCCTTCCATAAGCACCGGCTGGCTTAGGACAAGCACCACCTGGTTTGCCACAAGCCTCATCAGAACACTACCAGTATTCGCATTGCCCCCTTGGCCCATGTAGCATTTGAGTTGGCAGCCCCTTGTTTAGAGTTAAGACAAGAATGATGAATCTCCTGCTCAGGAGTAGAGTCACCTGTGCTTATGTAGCAGGGCCTGCGGGACAGAGCCTACAGCTATGAGTACCTGGAACCCTGCGTGCACTCTCAGCTCACAACTGGTGTCCCCATGAGGGACTCTGTACTCCAACCTTTCTATCATTTATCGCCCCCTTCATCAACCCAGCACAGTGACAGTTTTGTCAGAAACCCCAGTGCTGCCTGACCTGTGGTGGCGCAGTGGATAAAGCATCGACCTGGAAATGCTGAGGTCACCGGTTCAAAACCCTGGGCTTGCCTGGTCAAGGCACATATGGGAGTTGATGCTTCCTGCTCCTCCCCCCCTTCTCTCTGTCTCTCTCTCTCTCTCTCTCTCTCTCTCTCTCTCTCTCTGTATCTCTTCTCTAAAATGAATAAATTTTTTTAAAAAGAAAGAAAGAAACCCCAGTGTCTGCTTCCAGCTATAACAACAGGTAAAGCAGGACCACACCCGTTGCCGCTGGGCAGCTGCAGCACCCTCACCCCCAGTGAATTCAGTTCCTTAAAAGTCTTTTGATCATGAATTCCTAAATTCCTTCCGAGCAGACTTCGGTAAGGGCAGCTCTCTGAAAATAGCACTGAGTCATCCCAACCAGCTTGTCCCAGGGCTCCTTCAGGGCGCCTTTCACAGCTCGGACAGTGGTTTGGTCTGGAGGTTTCTATAAGAGACCCCGAGATCAGAAAAGATTTTCCTAGTTGTTTGGACTTGTTCTGTTTCTAAGCAAGCAAGAAGCCTCAGAACCAATCTTAGCACAGAAAAAGTGAAATTAAATTAAGAAACTCATTGGTCTTAGAGGACTACTTAGTACCATTTCACCTTGATTCGGGAATGATGTTTCTAGAAACGTGTGCCTTTAAAAAGACAAGGTTCCTCTTTCCTACCAGCATTAAATGTTAAAGTATTTGGCTGTGAATTAAATCTTAGATTGATTATCTACAAGAGCTTTAGAAAGTGGTCATTTAGAGGATAGGGACACTTATTCTGTTTTTATTTATTTTTATTTTTATTCTTTTTTTGAGAGAGAGAGAGACAGGGACAGAGAAGGTAAGAAGCATCAACTCTTAGTTGCTTTCACTTAAGTTGTGCGTTGATTGCTTCTCTTATATATATGCCTTGACTGGGGCCAAGCCAATGACACCTTGGTCAAGCCAGTGACCTTTGGGCTAAAGCTGGCAAGCTTTAGGATTGTGTGGACAATTCTCCTGCTCAAGCTAGCAACCTGTGCCAGCGAGCCTGCACTCAGAGCCATCAACCTTGAACCAGCGACCTCAGCATTCCAGGTTGATGCTCTGTCCACTTTGCTTCCACTGGTCATGCCTAACAGTGTTTTTATTTTCAGCTGCACTGAACCCCAATATGAGTGTCAGCAGCATGGACATGACTAGCGGTTTGTCGGTGAAGGACCCATCTCAGTCCCAATCACGCCTCCCTCAGTGGACACACCCCAACCCGATGGATAATGTCCCTGGTGCTGCGTCTCCTCTCGACCAGAACCCCAGCAAGCATGGTATGGCTACGCTACAGCAACCAACACGGTTCTTTTATTACTCATGCTGTATTTCTCTTGTAAGAACTCAGTGCTTAAAGCTGAATAAAAACTACCCCATCGCATTGTGAGGATGAGGGCCCAGCTAGAAATCAGACCTGAAACCTCCAGCCCCAGACCTTAGCTATGGCCCAGAGGAAGCCAACCATGCCCAGAGCAGCATACAGTGCAGGCCCATCCTACACGATTTTATTTAGGTCTGCGTTCTTCCACCCGAAGTGTGAGTCTACTAACAAACTTTTCAGTAAAATGATAAAATGCAATAGAAAATCAAATGCTTAGGAAGAAAGGAGAAAGAAGCAAAAATGCTAATAACCATAGGAGGCAATCTGTTAAGCATTAAATTTAGCTCGAACTTTCCTCATATCATAAAAGCAAAGAAAACTTAATAGGGTATATAATTCTTTCTTGAGATATAAAGCATTCTAAAAAGTGAAAAAAAATTCTAATGGTCAATTTTACAAGAAAATCATCACATGCTATCTGACGCTTTCCTTGGCATGAGAGAGCTCAGTGGCCTATGGCAAAGGGGTTAGGAGTCAGGCATGTGGTTCGCATACCAGCCTGTCTTTCTGTGGTGAGGGCAGCATCAGAGCAGGGCGAGCACAGAGACTCCACTCCCCACAGAGACTCATACATTATCCCAGGGAGGGTTCCCAGGGCCAGCTTCCTGTGGTGTGTGGGTGCATATTATCAAGATGTCCAACCTGACAAACTAATGCGGTTCTTAAAGAGTTAGTCTTTCAAGAATGAAGTTACTTATTTTCAGAGAATGCTGGACTATCCATGCCTGGCACCTCACATTACTGAGAAAAGGGCAAGACCTGGTGCTGGGCACTGAGAACTTAGGCCACTGTCTGCTCTGCTTCCTGCTCTCCCTCCCTGGTGCTTGGCAGTGAGAGCTCGGGGCTCCCTGACACTCTGTTTCCTGCTGTCTCTGCAGGTGCTATCCCTGGAGGTCTAAGCATTGGACCTCCAGCCAAGTCCTCCATTGACGACTCCTATGGCCGGTACGATTTAATCCAGAACAATGAGTCACCAGCCAGTCCTCCAGTAGCTGTCTCCCATAGTTGGTCACGTGCCAAATCTGACAGTGATAAAATCTCCAATGGCTCCAGCATCAACTGGCCCCCAGGTAAGAGTGGGCAACACTTTGTGCAGCCATAGGTCAGAATGTACCCCAGTCCCAAGCAGAGCAGTGAGACCCAAGAGAAACCAGGCCCTGAGCTGAGAATCCTGGAAGCATTAGCCTCATACCTTTGGCTTTTCATTGGAAATCTGCCTGTCAGATCAGTTTTGGGTTCGGTTGGCGCCAAGCACTTCTCTATCCCCCGTAGTTCAGGGAAAGGAGAATAGAGCACTGCTCCGCCTGGTTTGAGCATCTCTCAGCTTCGGCACGCTGGCTGAGCGGAGTTACTATGACAGCCGTGACACCTGGTTCTGTTCTGCTCCAGAGGGGTGCTGACTTATGGAATGAAAGTCTGAAATGTCCCTTGTGGTGTGATTAGATTATTAAATTTCCCATAAATAATTCTCATGTTTTAATCTTCATCTTATTTGGAATTTTCCAGAATTTCATCCTGGAGTTCCATGGAAAGGACTTCAGAATATCGATCCTGAGAATGACCCTGACGTCACTCCTGGAAGTGTCCCCACTGGGCCTACCATCAACACCACCATACAGGATGTCAACCGCTACCTCCTCAAGAGTGGAGGTGAGGGGGTGCCCTGCCTGCATTCATGTGGAACCCTCTGCGTGTGCTCGGCAGGGTCAGGGGTAGTCATGGGCTCTAAGGCAAGTGTGGCAGAAGACCCGTGGGTGGGTAGCTTCTCTAGCCATCACGGGCAGTGCAAAGAGGTCAGGTAGTACTTACAGTGGGTTTGGGCTCAGCGTTTTTCTAGGTTTATTAACATTTTATAAGCAATGTGTTATAAAGTCACAGTATTAACTGTTAAGCTTTTTAATGAAAACATTTCTACTTGAAGTCTCTTTTAATTAAAAATGAACTAACTGCCTTTATTCATCTCAGTCTATGTTTCCTTTCTAAAAAAAAAAACAAAAAAACAACTGGTAAAAGGATTAAAATCCATCTCCAGGACCTTTCTCCTGCCAGAAACTCAGAGTGCAAAGTTTTGGCACAGCCTGTGTCAGATGGGAGCTCCATGGAAGGGGCGCTGAGCTGTGGAGTTGCAGGCGTAAGTGTAGACCTCCCGGGCCACCCTACGAAGGGCAGGAGTGCTCTCCAGAAAGGCATGCAGAGGAGGGCAGCTATGGGGGCACTGCCGAAAAAGGTTTATGATCAGTGTTCTGACAGTGCAAGGAATAGCCAGGTTTCCATAGATCAGGGGTCGGGAACTTTTTTGGCTGAGAGAGCCATGAACGCCACATATTTTAAAATGTAATTCTGTGAGATCCATACAATGACCCGTGTACGTTACACATTATCCAATAAAAATTTGGTGTTGTCCTGGAGGACAGCTGTGATTGGCTCCAGACACCCACAACCATGAATATGAGCGGTAGGAAATGAATGGATTGTGATACATGAGAATGTTTTATATTTTTAACGTTATTATTATTATTTTTTTTTTTTGTATTTTTCTGAAGCTAGAAACGGGAAGAGACAGTCAGACAGACTCCCGCATGCGCCCGACCAGATCCACCCGGCACGATGCTCTGCCCACCAGGGGGCGTCGCTCTGCCACGACCAGAGCCACTCTAGCGCCTGGGGCAGAGGCCAAGGAGCCATCCCCAGCGCCCGGGCCATCTTTGCTCCAGTGGAGCCTTGGCTGCGGGAGGGGAAGAGAGAGACAGAGAGGAAGGAGGGGAGGGGATGGAGAAGCAAATGGGCGCTTCTCCTATGTGCCCTGGCCGGGAATTGAACCCGGGTCCCCCGCACCCCAGGCCAGGGCGTTATTATTATTTTTATTAAAGATTTGTCTGCGAGCCAGATGCAGCCATCAAAAGAACCACACCTGGCTCGCGAGCCATAGGTTCCCAACCCCTGCTATAGATGTTTGTCACCACTGAGAACACTTGGGTAGGCCCTGGCCAGTTGGCTCAGCGGTAGAGCATCAGCCTGATGTTTGGAAGTTCCAGGTTTGATTCCCAGTCAGGGCACACAGGAGAAGCAACCATCCGCTTCTCCACCTCTCCTCCTTCTCTAGCTCTACCTTTCTCTTTCCCCCTTCCGCAGCAATGGCTCTGCTCAAGTGGTTCGAGCAATTTTGCCCCAGGTGCTGAGGAATGCTCCATGGCCTTGCCTCAGGTGCTGAATTAGCTCGGTTGGTGAGCAAAGGAGCAGTTGCCCCAGATGAACAGAGCATCGCCCTCTGGGCGCTTGCCGGGTGGATCCTGGTTGGAGTGCATGTGGAAGTCTACCTCCCTGCCTCCCCACCTCCCTGCCTCCCCACCTCCCCACCTCTCACTTAATTTAAAAAAGAGAGAGAACATTTGGGCAGTCCCCAGAACTGATTAGGTCTCCTCCTTTAACTCTGACCTATGGGAGAGAATGCATTTCCTTTCAATGGTTCTTCTAAGTTCTTCTAATGGTTCTTCATGTGTCTGGGCTCTGGGAAGGAAGCCAGTACAGACACAGACCATCCTTCCTGTTCAGTGCCATGCCCTCCTCACGTTTCTGTGCTGCCGCTGCTGTCAGGGACTGGTGGGTGGTACGGGAGACACAGAGCTGTGGGAGCAGAGCCTGGCTGAGAGGATGGGGCGAGGCTCACAGGGTGAGGCCCAGCAGAATCAAGACTTGACGCTTGCTGCTCCCCACCTCGAGAGCTACTGCTGATCTGATTATGAGTCAGGAAGAATTAAGGTTGCTGGGTATAGAGTCGAGCTTCCTGCCCGGTGCCCAGTGGGTCATCACTGCCCTGGCTCCTGCGGGCCCTGGGGTGTTGTGGGTGACTTCCGCACTTGCACAAGTGTGCCACAACGGGACAGGGTGGCCAGGTGGAGCAGAATTCTGAGCACAGAGCAAAGCGGTCCTGTCCACAAGTGCCTGCGAGGAGGCTAACTGAAGGGCAGGAGAGACTCTCAGCTGAAGACAGGTGCTGGCATTAGGGAAGATAGGGGGCAGGGCCTCTGCTCCAGGGTGGAGAGCAGACGGGCATGCTTCTGGGTGACTAGAAGCTTCACGTGGTTCTCTGCACGTGTGGTGTCATGTGGCATCTGCAACTTGATGGTTAGGGGCAAGTGAGGGGCAACTCAGGCGCTTCCTATGCCCCAGTGCCCACATGGTTTGTTCAGGGGAAGGGGAGCAGAACGAGCACATCTTTATGGAGACATGCCACAGGGCAGTAAGGAGACTCTACTCCAGAGTGGGCTGTGCTGCCCTGCACACCAGGAGCTCCTGAGTGGCCCTCTGGCTGACCAAGCTCAGGCACCAAGCCACACAAGGCCGTGCCACCTTTGAGTCACCAGCTTGATCTGACGTACAGAGAGAACAAAATTAAGAAAACCTGCCCTAGAAGAGCAGTGAAAAATAGTCACCAATTTGACATATTTCCACAATGAAATTTGTTGTTTTATTGCATATACTGTTTCATTTACATTTTTGTTTTTTATTCACTGGCATTAAGTTCTGGTTTGGTATTAAAAACTTTCACTAGCCCAGTGTTTGTTCATATGTTTACAAACAACAGGGGATACTTTATAGCTTCATATTTATTTTGAAATATCCCCTAATTTTTGTGAGCAGTATAGTTGTAACCCTTCTAAAGTGACTGTTAACCAGAATTATGAAGTAATGTCATGCCATCTCATGACATTGATGTTAACACTTCCTCTAGAAAGGAAAGTTAGCCTGACCATGTGGTGGCTCAGTGGATAGTGTCAGACTGGGACGCAAAGGACCCAGGTTCAAAACCCCAGTCAACCCTAAGGTCACCGGCGTGAGTGTGGGCTCATCCAACTTGAGCGTGGGTGTGAGCGTGGAGTCGCTTGCTTGAGCCCCAAGGTCATCGCAGGCTTGAGCAAAGGGTCACTTGCTCTGCTGTAGTACCCTGGTCAAGGCACATATGAGAAAGCATTCAGTGAACAGCTAAGGAGCTACAACAAAGAATTGGTGCTTTTCATCTCTCTCCCTTCCTGTCTCTCCCTATCTGTCCCTCTTTCTGTCTCTGTCTCTGTCACACAAAAAAAAGTTAACTAATTTTATGGGACAAATTCACTGTTAAAACCAAAAATTTCCTGACCAGAGCATTGTTATTAAGATCTGAATGCCCTATTGTTAATTATGAAAGAAATAGTCTGAAGTCTCGGGCTCTTGGGTTGCTTGCAGCTATTGGCAAATGACAGGAGGGGATCAGGAAGGGAGCTCGGGGCCTGTGACACTGGTGACCTGCAGTGCGCACTTGAAGTGTAATGTCATGAAATCAGGCGCCCTCAATCTGCGGAGGCCCGGTACAGCCAACAGCCGGGGCATGGACACTAGTATTGCAGGTATGCACCTGGCCTCTCGACTTGCAGGGAGCCTTTTCTCTCTTTCCCCAAACATGGACACCGCACCAGCCTGGGGGCTCCTGGGACCTCCCCTGGGGTTGCCCCCACACCACCCAGAATGGGCCCTGCCGGGCACTCCCACTTGTGGGAGACTGTTTGTGGTGCAGAATGTGACAGCTAAACTGTCATGTGCCCATGTCCTTTCCCTCAGCCTCCACACAGAGAGCTCTGATCCCAGCCTGCTTTCCGTCTACTGCATCCTCCTCTTTTGTGCCTCTGGCTTCCCCCAGATCATGATAGGGAGCAGCCTCAGCCTCCCTCCCGGGTGTGGGAGCAGGCTTTCAAAGTAGGAAACTGCCATCTGGGGCTGCAGTCGCCCAAGTTCACAGTTGTTAGCACAGGTTTCTCTTCCTCACTCCTGAAGTTCAAAGAGCAGTATTGGAGGGATGGAGTGCCTGAGACATTTTGAGTCATGAAAAAGTGCTTATCTTTGATGGCAGAATTTACAACAAAAATCATGGAATTTGGTTTCCTGTCTTAATGCAGTGGGCATTGTTTGAGGTGTGGCAAGATGGCAACTGCCCTGTTTTATTTTTATCTGGCTTGCAAGGAGACGTCAGTGTGATCCTTTAAAACTCAGGCGCAGCATCTTAAACATTCTGGTGGCAGGCTTCTCCTTTGTCCTTGAGACCCTGTCAGAGAAGTTCTAGCTATCTCCTGGTCAGGAAGGTCTCAGGCCTCTGGCAGCGGCGTGGGGACCCAGAGCAGGAGGTGTGTTTATGCCTTTCCCCCCTCACTACAATCTTGATGGTGTCACACTCTAACTTTTAGCCAGGTCAGCTCTGGTGGTGAGCCGCTCACACCCAGCTAGTGGGCTGCCACATGCCTGCGCCCACCTCTTAGTGCCGTGTTTGGTTCTGCAGGGTCCTCCCCACCACCACCTCAGAGTGCCACGCTGCCTTCCTCGAGTGCCTGGCCGCTCAGTGCCTCCAGCTACAGCCCCTCTTTCAGCAGCACTGCTCCCACACCTAGTATTGCAGGTATGCACCTGGCCTCTCGACTCGCAGGGAGCCTTTTTCTCTCTTTCCCCAAACAAACGGACAGGCCTGGCTTTTCCTGGTGGCCTGTTGACTCCATCCCTGAGCTGGTGGCCATGTGGTATGATGGTCAGTGGGCCTGGGTTTTGCCAGAGCATCTGCGGGACCTGGGGCACAGTGGCTTCCTCCATGTGCAGTGGGGATGGTGACAGTCCTCCATGAGGTTGTCAGGAAGGTCACTGTAAACTGCTGCTGCCACTCCTCCCTGCCCCCTATGGCAAGACAGGGAGGGGTCTGCAGGTTACAGGCTTTTCCCTGTGTTTGCCACCAGGGAGGGCAACAACCAGAGCAGGCCCCGTAGTTAACTCCCAGCATCATGTGACCACTTCCCGTTCATCAGATAGAATAGGCCTGGATAGTCTCTCTGTTATTGTAGACTTCAAGAGCCTTCCCAGTAAGAATTGAGAATGGTTTGTCATAAGAACTTAAGAGGAATTTGAATCTGAAATGTTAAGACCAGGATATAAAGAAATGTGGACATACGCATGAGCAACATGTGTAGCAGGTTTGTAAATAGAGGACTTGCATAAAGAGGGTTTATTGTTGCCTGGCCTCTGGTGGCTCAGTGGATAAAGCATCAGCCTGGAACACTGAGGTCTCTGGTTCAAAACCCTGGGCTTGCCTGGTCAGGGTACGTATGGGAGTTGATGCTTCCTGCTTCTCTCTCACCTTCTTTCTCCCCTCTCTCTTTCTCTCCCTCCTCTATAAAAATAATGTATAAATAAAAATTTTTTTAGCCTGACCAGGCAGTACGCAGTGGATAGAGCGTCGGACTGGGATGCGTAAGACCCAGGTTCAAGACCCCGAGGTCGCCAGCCTGAGCACAGGCTCATCTGGTTTGAGCAAAGCTCACCAGCTTGAGCCCAAGGTCAAGGCACATATGAGAAAGCAATCAATGAACAACTAAGGTGTCCCAACGAAAAACTGATGATTGATGCTTCTTATCTCTCTCTCTGTCCCTGTCTGTCCCCTGTGTATCTCTCTCTCTGTCTCTGTTTAAAAAAAAAAAAAAGTTTTAAAATCTTTTTTTAAAAAAAGAGATTTGTTGTTTATAAGTTTCTTCAAATATAGTTCTGTATCCCATCAGAGCTTCTCATTCAGGCTTCTTTGAAGCTGCGTAAGAATGCCACAGGGATTCTTTTGATTCCTGGTTCTGGGGTAGGAAGTCATCTTGATGTATCTTAGCATCTTATTTAAAAAAGAGAGAGAGAGCTTCTGCATTATTTTTTTCCTTCTAATGTTTATTCTTTTTGATGTTTACAAGAGGTGTGTTTAGACCTTTACTACTGCCAGGATCATTTAGCTAAAGAGAAGGGGCAAAATAAAACCACCTTCCCTGTTTTTGAGGCACTTTTTTGGCATTTCTGTTTTTCTGATCAGTGACATGTTTGCTAAGTAAGATTAGCATTTGTTTGTTATGGGGTCACAGTTGACTTCAGGGGGTCCAGGATTAGAGAACTACACTAAGGTTGGTGTTGGCCTGCTCACTGCAGTGCTGTCCAGTGAGCACCTCCTTTGCAGCCGGTCAGGTGGGCATGGAGCGTGGCCGGTGTCTGCACAACCCAGCAAGCCCTGGGCGCAGTGGGGCTGGGGCTGACAGTTGTGACCAGTTTGGTTTGTTCTCTCAAAGAGAACAAACATGCTGTGTTTATTTTTATCTTGTTTGCAAGGGGAGATCAATGTGCTCCTGGAAAGTCTGACATGGCATTTTAAACGCTTCCTCACCCAGGTGCCAAGATGCCAAACCGCTCAGCCATCAGGGTGGCTGGCCCACACCCAGTTCCACAGTGTGACACAGGGCACATCTAGGAGCTATACACAATGACAGTATAGGTGGGTTATGTCACAGGCATGACTTTAAAACAGGGATTTATACCCAAAGAAGCAGCCTAATGCCCTGGCCGGATGGTTCAGTTGGTTAGAGCATTGTCCAGAAGCAAAGAGGTTACCAATTCAGTCTCCAGTCAGGGCACATACAAGAACAGAGTCGTGTTTCTGTCTGTCTCCCCCTTTCTCTCTCTCTAAAATCAGTAAAATAAACAAAAACAAAAAAAAGAGAGAGAGAAAGAAATACGCTAAGCTCTGGCCTTGATTAATTTGTTAGGTTATGTGTCCTAGCAAAATATGTTGGTAGGTGAGCTGTAACATCGAACTTCAAAAATGCTATTTTCTTGATGGCAGACTCATGTCTGGCACATTTAGCAAATTGGTTAAGTATCAGAAACACTGGCCAGATCTACACTGAACACAGGCAGGAGGAAGGAGCTGGAGAGAGCATGTCCCCTGGTTCTCACATGGGGGTGCTTTACTTAGTGTTTCCTTTCACCACACAGTCCGCGGCCGCTGGAGTCCTTCCTATGTGCGGGTCCCCAAGCACTGCACTGATTTCTCTTCTCTCCTCTGCATCCCTACCCTTCTAGGTAAACTGTCAGACATGAAATCAACATGGTCCTCCGGCCCCACCTCCCACACACAAGCCTCTCTGTCTCATGAACTGTGGAAGGTGCCCAGAAAC
Source organism: Saccopteryx bilineata (assembly GCF_036850765.1). NCBI lineage: Eukaryota > Metazoa > Chordata > Mammalia > Chiroptera > Emballonuridae > Saccopteryx > Saccopteryx bilineata. The sequence continues at coordinate 124,899,352 of NC_089495.1, forward strand.
ACTACTGCACCCACAAGGCCACCTCCAGGGTTAACCAATCCCAAGCCTTCCTCCACCTGGGGAGCCAGCCCCCTCGGCTGGACCAGTTCTTACTCCTCTGGTATGCAGCCGTTCTAGTATTTGGTGTGGGGGTGGGGTACTGTGCCTGCTCTGCTGACTCCCCGGCCCCAGAGTCTATGCCTGCAGCTCTTTTGTGAGGACCCCGACCCCGCCCTGGGCCCTGTGAGGGCTTTGAGGGGCCAAGGGCCCAGTCTCTCAGGACCGTGTCTGGGCCTGGCTCCAGCTGCCAGTGTTCTCAGCATTGGCCCTGGCGCTCAAACTCACATCAGGTCTGCCCTGATTGGGCAGGCCAAGTCCTGTCAACCTGCATGGGGCCTCACTTCCATGTGGATGCCTGCTTCTCCACAGCACTTCCCTGCAGCATAGGTGGAGCTTTTCCAACCAAAACAAACCTCAGCATGAGACCAGCCTCCCCACATTGCTGTTCTGTGGCTTTCACAGGCACCTTCTGCTGGTTGGAGGGGGTGGCAGGCGGGCACTAGGAATCCAGGAAACTGAGGTTGCAACCAGCCAGACAGGGTAAAATGGCTGTCTCCGCCTTTTTACAGCAGCCCTGTGCTTTGTCTTATTAACCAGTAGCTAGCCCTGGCTGGTGATGCAATACAATAGATAGAGCATTGCCCCAAAGCACAGAGATTGCTGGTTCAATCCCAAGGGTGCAACTTGAGCCCCCAGTCAGGGCACATATGAGAAGCAATTAATGCACAACTAATGTGGAACAGTGAGTTGATGCTTCTCTCTCCCTCCCTCCCTCTCAAAAAAAGAAAATAAAAACACATTTGGAACTATGAAGGAGACCTAGGGGGGCTCTGTCATCATTACCTCTGGGGGCTGCAGGGTGGGGAGGTTTGGTGTAGCACAGTGTTGCTCCATGCTGCTATTGGCAAGATGAGGAACTGCTGGAAAAGCTGACCGAGTTCTTCGCTGGTCTCGTGCAGGTTCTACTTGGAGCACCGACACCTCAGGAAGAACCAGCAGCTGGCTCGTTCTCCGCAACCTCACGCCCCAGGTACTGTAGGGGGAGGGGCTCCATGACCCAAGAGGGGCCCCACCCACCCCCAGTTTGTGCTGGGTGCCCTCATTCAGGGGTCTTTCAACCATGTTCCTGAAGAATTTTATTGCTTACTCTTAAAGCTTGAAAACTATACCTTTGTAAACAGAGGTACTGTGCATACTATACCCATACATAAGTGATTTGGCATGTGCCCTCTCCCAGGTCATGGGCCGCAGGCTCTGTGCTGTACTCTGGTCAGGGAATTAGAACCAGATGGGCTTTTTCCTTCTGCCTAGCAGTCATCAAATACAACAGAAATGTCCCAGATATGTAAATACATGGCCATAAAAGGTTTCTATCACAAAGTCATATGTATTAAGCCCTTTTTAGAACAGACATTTTGCAGCAGTGAGTGCATCCAATTTCATGTACATTTTCTTTGAAGAGCATAGTGGAAGAAGTCAGAGGAAGCTCACTTCCACCCCTTCTGCTTCCTCAATTAGATCGATGGCTCCACCCTGCGGACCCTGTGCTTGCAGCACGGGCCGCTCATCACATTCCACCTGAACCTGACTCAAGGCAACGCCGTGGTCCGGTACAGCTCCAAGGAGGAAGCCACAAAGGCCCAGAAGTCCCTGCACATGTACGTCTTCGCGCCGCTGCCCCGTGGCTGCAGCCCCTGCACTGTTGGGTTTGGGATGTCGTTAGAGTATCCTTTAGCTGTGATATAGTACCACAGGCCAGACATTGATTGTCTCATGGTTACAGATCTGAGGCCTCTGTCCTGAGCTTGCAGATAGCCACCCTCTCCCTGTGTCCTTACATGGTTGTCTGAGTATGTCTGTGTCCTAACTTCCTCTTCTTGTAAGAGCAGCAATCACAATGGGTTAGGCTACCTCGATGTCCTCATTCTATCCTCATTATCTCCTTAAGGATGTCTCTCCAAATACAGGCACACCCAGAGGTGTTGGAGGTAGGGCTTCAGCCCATGACAGGTGTCTTGTGACATGTTCATGTCTTCTGCTGGGTTGCTATGGCCATGCCTCCACTAGGGAACGGCCCCAGGAGAGAGTGTGGAACCCAGTGACAGAAGGAAGATACCCTCTCTTCCAGGTAACAACAGGCATGTGACCCACATGCTGGACTTAACTGTGGTCCTTATAGCCAACTCTTCCCCCCAATTAAAACACTGTTGTTTTTTATTGATTGATTTTATAGAGAGAGCAGAAGGAAGAGAGAGAGAAACATCGATTTGTTGTTCCACTTATTTATACATTCATTGGTTGATTCTAGTATGTGCTCTGACCAGGGATCAAATGCACAATCTTGGTGTATCAGGATGACCCTCTAACCAATCAAGCTGCTCAGTTAGGGCAACACACTTTTGATAAGATGTGTGAGTAGACCTCCTTAGTGACATCTCTTGAAATGTGGGCCCCAGAAATCAGTTGTCCCTGCTTTTAACCCAGGTTGTAAATTACACTGACCCTAGATGATGCTCAAGTTTTACCTGTGCATTTATACACTTCTTAGGAATACACTATCTGCAGCACACAGTATGGCTGCTAGAAGTCTAGAATGAGAGAGAAGTTCACCCTCTGGACCAGGAAGCAGCAATGGTCACATGAAGTACAGACTTTCTGGGTGGCCTTGACAGGAAGCCAGCAGCCGCACTTTCCCTGTTCAGAGAACAGAGCCAGTGAGGCGGACACGGGAAAAGCCGGGCTGCCCGCACACATGGCCTAGCCAATTCTCGCTTGTTGGTTGGTTGGTTGGTTGGTTGGTTGGTTGGTTGGTTGGTTTTGAGAGGTTTTTTGAGATATAATTAGCATACAACTTGTGTAAGAGGTGCAACATTTAGATTTAATACATTTGTATATGGCATCATGATCACCACTACAGCATTAGCTAACTAACACCTCTATCACACCACATAAAAGTTTTTTGTAATGAGACCATTTAAGATCTACTGACTTAACTTTCAAGTGTATAGTGCAGGATTGTTAACTATAGCCACCAAGCTACATGTCAGCTATCAGAACCAATTCATCTTCTAGCCAGCAGTCTGTGCCCTTGGCCAACATCACCCATTGCCCCAGCACAGCCCCTGGTGACCGCCATCCTGTTTCTACAGATTCCACACATCAGTCACATTAGGGGACTTACCTTTCCATACCTGACTGTCTCACCTGGCATAATGCCCTCAAGGTTCATCCATGTTGTCGCAAGTGGCAGGATCTTTTTTTATCTCATGGCTGCATAATATTTGTGTGTGTGTGTGAGAGAGAGAGAGAGAGAGAGATCTTTATCCATTTATCCATTGATGGGCATTTAGGTCGTCCATTTTTCAATCAGATTGTTTGGTTTTTTTGTTATTGAAGTATAAGAATTCTCTTTATATGTTGGGTGTTAATCCTTATCAGAAAGATGGCTTGCAGATACTTTTCCTCATTCTATAGGTTCTCTTTTCATTTTCAGATGGTCTCCTTTGCTTTGCAGAAGGTTTTTAGTTTTATGTAGTCTCACTTGATTTCTGTTTTTATTGTTGGTACTTTGGGTGTCACATCCAAAAAAAGAATCACTGCCAAGATCAGTGTCAAGAAGCTTTTCCCTGTTTTCTTTAGGAGTTTTGTAGTTTCTGTCTTATGTTTAAGTTTTTAATCCACTTAGAATTAATTTTTGTGAGTGGTGTGAAATACAGGTACAGTTTTACCTTTCTGCATGTGGTTGTCCAGTTTTCCCAGCACCATTTATTGAAGGGACTTTCCTTTCCCCCATTGAGTATTCTTGGCACCCTTGTCAAATGTTAGTTGACTGTATATGTGAGGGTCTATTCTGGGCTCTCTAGTCTGTCCCATTGGTCTGTTTTATGCCAGTATTATCCTGTTTTGATTACTGGTACTCTGTAGTGTAATTTGAAATAGGACATGTGATCCCCCTCCCCACTACCCAGGTTTGTTTTTCTTTATCAGTATTGCTTTGGCTATTCAGGGTCTTTTATGGTTCCATACAAATTTTAGGATAGTTTTTACTATTTCTGCAAAGAATGCCATTGGAATTTTGATGAGGATTTCATCTATAGGTAACTTGGGATTATATGAACAATTTTAATTCTTCTGATCCATGAACATGGTATAGCTTTCCATTTGTAGCTGCTTCGATTTCTTTCATCAAAGTTATAGTTTACATTGTACAGATCTTTTACTTCTTTGGGTAATTTATTCTCAAGTAGTTTATTGGTATTATGCTATTGTGAATGAGATGTTTTTTCAGAATTTCATTGTTAGTGTATAGAAATGCAACTGTTATCTGTATGTTGATTTTATATCCTGCAACTTTACTGAATTCATTAATTAGTTCCAACAGTCTTTTGGTTGAGTCTTTAGGATTTTCTATATGTAAGATCATGTCATCTGCAAACCATGACAGTTTGACCTCTTTCTTTACAATTTGGATGCCTTTTATTTCTTTCTCTTGCCTGATTGCTCTAAGGCTTCCAGCACTGTGTTGAACAGAAGTGATGAGAGTGGGCACCCTGTCTTGTTCCTGATCTTAGAGAAGAAGCTTTCAGCCTTTCACCATTGACTATATTAGCTGTGGGCTTGTCATACTGCTTTTGTTCTCTTGAGGTGTGTCCCTTCTATACCCTAGTTGTGGAGGATGTTTATCATGAAAGGATCTTGTGTTTTATCAAATAATCTTTCTGGCCTGACCAGGCGGTGGCGCAGTGGATAGAGCATCAGACTGGGATGCAGAGGACCCAGGTTCAAGACCCCGAGGTCGTCAGTTTGAGCGCGGGTTCATCTGGTTTGAGCAAAAAGCTCACCAGCTTGGACCCAAGGTCGCTGGCTCCAGCAAGGGGTTAGTCTGCTGAAGGCCCACGGTCAAGGCACATATGAGAAAGCAATCAATGAACAACTAAGGTGTCGCAATGAAAAACTGATGATTGATGATTCTCATCTCTTTTCGTTCCTGTCTCTCTGTCCCTATCTATCCCTCTCTCTAACTCTCTCTCTGTCCCTGAAAAAAAATAATCTTTCTGTATCTATTAAGATGATGGTATGATCTTGATCTTTTATTAATGTGATTCATCATATTTATTGATGTGCATATGTTGAACCATCCTTGCATCCCAGGGATAGATCCCACTTTATCATGGCATGCGATCCTTTTAATGTGCTGTTGAATTTTGGTTTGTTCATATTTTGTTAAGATTTTTTGCATCTGTGTTTATCAGGGAGGTTTGTCCGTAGTTTTCTTCTAGTGCCCTGTCTTTGGTACTTGGGGTAATACTGGCCTCATAAAGTGAGTTTGGGAGTGTTACCTTCTCTTCAGTTTTTGAGAATATGAAGAGAACAACATTGATTATCCTTAACTCACCAGTGGAACCACCTGGTCCTGGGCTTCTCTGTATCAGTTCAGTCTCCTTACATGTTATCTGTTTAGATTTCCTATTTCTTCATCATTTAGTCTTGGTAGGTCTTTTCTCTAGAATTGGTCCATTTCCTCTAGATGATCTATCCAATTTGTTGACATACATAGTAGTCTCTCAAGATCTTATGTATTTCTGTGGTATCAACTATAGCATCTCCCTTTCATTTCTAATTTTATTTGAATCTTCTCTTTTTTTCTTAGTCTAGCTAAAGGTTTGTCAGTTTTGTTTGTTTTTTCAGGACCCCAGGTCTCAGCCTTGTTGCTGTTCTGCTCTAGGTGTGTCCTGGGAAACACGACCATCTTGGCTGAGTTCGCTGGTGAAGAAGAAGTGAACCGTTTCTTAGCCCAAGGCCAAGCACTGCCACCCACCTCCAGCTGGCAGTCCAGCCCAGGGACCGGCCAAACAAGGCTGGGCGCCGCGGGCAGCTCCCACAGCCTGGTGCGCAGTGATGCCGGCCACTGGAACCCCCCGTGCCTGACAGGCAAAGGGAGCAGTGACCTGCTGTGGGGCGGGGTCCCCCAGTACTCCAGCAGCCTGTGGGGCCCGCCCAGCAGTGATGACGGCAGGGTGATCGGGAGCCCCACCCCACTGAACACTCTGCTTCCCGGTGACCTCCTCAGTGGGGAGTCCATCTAGGATCAGAGGAGCCTTTGGGCACCACAATCATCAGCACTAGGAAGAGAAGCTGACCCTTTCCAGTCTGGGTGTCGCGGAGGACCACACGTGACCCGAGCAGCCCAGCAGCCCTTTCAAGTACCTCTGTCCAGTACTGAAGACGAACCTTCGTGCAGCCTTTGTGAACTGTTCCTGAGACAGTGCGGGCTGTGCCCAGTCAGTGTCACACGCTAATGACAGGATGTTTCTCATAGCTTTTTATTTTGTATTGTCTTATGTTTGTATGATGTGTTGTCATTTTGATTTTTTAAGTATAAAAGCTGCTTAGAATAGTTCTATCATGAAGGGCACTTTTCAGATCGTGGGCTGGAAAGGGTTATTTTATCAAGGGGGGGAGGGAGGGAGATGAGAAAGCCTATATAAAACGAGCCTGTGACGATTATGCACATTACCAGAGGCGGACCCCGTAATCAGGGGGGCTGGCGTTCATCTGGGACGCAGCACACGCCCCCGGTGAGCTGAGCGGAAGGAACAGTCTGCGATCTGTCCTCTGTTCCCACGGATCCGCCTATGCACATTACCCTTGTTTCATTACTTTTTCATGTCATTTTTTTTATCCCAAAAAATATTTTTTAAAAGTTAAAAAAAAAAAAAAGACATATCAAACATGCAAATACTTGAATCCAGCAGGCCAATAATGAAATGTGAACACTTTCTAAGTCTAATTCTACACTTCCAGGTTGACATCAGTACGCAGAAACAGGCTCTAGGAAAAATTTCTAAGTTCACAGCCTATGTGTGTGTGTGTGCGCGTGCATGTGTGTTGAAACGGAAGTGTGTGTGCGTGCATGTGTGCACTTCGTGTGTCCGTGAGTACATGTGAGGGATTGAACTATGGGTTTTCCCTTTTATTCAGTATATGCTTTTTTTTGGCGCATTGGTCAAATGTTTGTTATTTTAGCTTCTAACTTTGCACTGAGTGTCCCTGCCCTTCCTTGAGCTGATCCTCTATGTTAAAGAGAATTCATAGGATAGGGCCGGCGACAATTCACGTGTAAATGTTTACTCAAGGACTCTGTTCTCGCGTTTAAAAATTACAGTGTATATCTCTGGAGAAATAATATGTATACCTATCTTTAGCAGCTTTTTATTGTGGACTAATGGAAGAAAATTATTACCAGAGTATTGCACCATTTTTCCATGTGGAATATAAAGTCAGAGAAAAAACTGTTGTGAACTGTGGCCATAGATACTTGTGGAAGATGGATGGTTCCGGGAGGAACGGACACAGCACTTGGGCGTGGGTTGTGACTGCTTTCAGAGGAGCCCGTGGTGGGGGCTCCCACCTGTTTACAGACCTTTTTTTCTCCTTCAGACTTTAAAATAAAAAAATTTTAAAAAGGAATTTAAAAAAAAAAGACTTCCATCATAAAGAAACCTATTTTCAGAATGCGGATACGCTACTTCAGAGCTCTGGGATCGAACAGTGTTGTCTCCCTCCGCCATCATCGTGGACTGTCGATTGTCCCCTTCGTCCAGGTGACGAGACGTTGTGGTCACTGTCTTGCACATGCGGAAGCGCTCTCAGGAAAGCCAGGGTTCCCGAGGGGCAGCTCCACACCATTTCATGTATTTTGTAACCCAACTCCTAGCACTGAAGATGTTATTAAAAAAAAAAAGAAAAAGAAAGAAAAAAGGAAAAAAAACACAAAGAAGAAAAATACCTAATCTCTAATGTGTAGCAGTTACATATTTACCAAATAATGGACTCAAAAAAATAGATGTTTGAAGAGTGCTTTATATATTAAAAATTGCTTTATGTTTTAAAAATGATCAATGTTTTGATTGTTTAGCAAGAAAGACAGACAATGGAGTAACATACCCTCAAATATGTTTTAAAAGAAAATATATGAACATTGTGCTCCCTGCCTGCTTGATCAGGAAACTTGTGCATTACATTTTTTTAATTCGCTTTTTAATGGTTTTATCAAAACAAAAAAAAAAACAAAAAAGAAGGTCCTGCAGAATTGCAGAGCCACAAAAGCTGGTTTTATAGAGGCTCATGAACTATGCACAACTGGGCTCCAGACTCTTCTCAGTTCAGCCGCGTATTTAGCTAAACAAACCTCCTTCAGAGTAATCACATCTCATCGCCATGACCTGCATTCTCTATATTTGATGTATGTATCCCCATATGTATGTCAAATATACATGCGTGCCCGCGTGCATGCGCACGCCCCACAGAGCGCCCAGGCTGTCATTCACAGCATTGAGTTCTGGAAAAACTCCTGATGTTTGAAAATTGGGGATGGAAGTAAAGAATCTGTTTTTGTTCTATGTTGGAGTTTTGTTGTTTTTTTGTTTTTGTTTTTGTTTTTTGTTTTTTTTGACGTTTTATTTTAAAGATGTCTGTAACTCTGAGATTAAAAAAAACAAGTTTGTGGCTTTTAATGTTTTTCCTCATAGAATGTGATTGTTAAAGAACATGCACCGAAAGTTGCTTTCAAAAGTACAACGCTTTGTTGAATCTTAATAAACTGCAATTTTTTCTTGGCTGTTGAAATAAATAAGTTTTTATTTTCCTTTTTCAAAACTAGGTATCATTGATTCTATGTACTGGGAGAGAGAACTGTCCTGCTCTATGTAACAAAGTCCCTGTCCTTTTATGACACCCTCAGCATTTATATCATTAGCTGAACTCTGAATTTTGGTTGCCTGACTTGTAATTTTACATTTGCTTTGTGGTTCATAGTGCACTTTGACATCTTGTTCATAATCACCGAGAGGTGCAGTGTGCTTACAAGCTTTGTGCCCGCTGTCACCTGCCTGAGTAGTCCCAGTGACAACCATTGCTTGTGTGGGACCGAACATGTAGCAGGCCTGGCCTCCAAGTCTGGCTCCCCGGTCACTGGGAAGAGCAGAAGCATCTGCAAACCAGACTGTCTACAGCAGTGGGTGCACGCCCTGCTGAGGACCCTGCTCACGCTCAGCTGTGACCCAGTTTGGGCATCAGAAATATTGGGAAAGAAAAGAGTAATGACAGCCTTTTGTGTCCCCTAGACATTTTATTGCTTTATTTTTGTACTGTCACCTTAGCTAACTTGCAAAGCACTTAGTGCACAGAACCTGCAGTCCTGAGTAAAGCGGCGCACTGTCAGCACAGCGTGTCTCGGGGCAGTCAGGAGGTCCCCCAGAACACTGGCCGTGGACTGAGAGTTTAGTGTTGGGGCTTGTCTCATCAGGATTACAGATAGTCTCTTGAAGACAAACCAAAGTGTCCTTTGTGGTCCCTTGCTCAGACAAGCAGACATTTTTAGTCTCCACTCCTATGGGTCAAGTCCTTGTTTCAAGACTATAAGACCCAAGTTGCCCCTCAGGCAAGGTAGCATACTCCTGGCTCTTTAGAAAGTTCAGAAGGAGAGCACTGAATGGGTCGTAATCAGGAGGAAGAAATGAAAGACCAGAGAAAGAGTGAGCTGGGCCAGACAACGCACTTGACCTTCTAAACTAGTATGAACCTGGAGGCAGCCCTCTGCCAGCACTGCAAGCCAGTGCTTCAGGTGCTTGTTTGACGGCTGTGTGCAGCCACTGAGGGAAGCAGACCACCAGGTCTGACTCTGGAAGAACAGGTTCTGCCTCAGGAGTGTCCTGCAGAGGCAGCAGGCTTCATGCAAGAGGCAGCACCTGCCCTGGGCCTGGGAGGCCAGATTGGATGTTGATGGGCTGGGAACAACAGTGAGCCAAGATCAGGAGTGACTGCCTCGTGACACCTGGTGGGGTGGGGTGAGGGTCCAGTAGCCATGGGTGAGAAGAAGCCTTGTTGTCTGAATCAGGAAAGCAGTCGGTTCAGAGCTGCACTTTTTCCTTGTCCTGGCAACGGCACAGAGAATGACAAGGCAGATGCTCAGTGGTGGCAGCGGGACGTGCACAGAAAGGACGTCACCAGAGGTGGGGAGAGCTGCCATGGCAAGCTCTGACTCCAGGGACACGAGAGGAGAACTGCGCTGTGGAGGAGCAAAGCACACAGGCCCCGAAGAGTGGGCAGACAGACGGGCGTTTCGGGAAGTCTTTACAGGAATGGTACGTGGGGATGGGTCAAGAAAGCCCTGCAGAGGAGTAATGAGGGAAACGTGCAGTTAATGAAATAGCTTTGCCCATCATGGTTCACCGCGGAAACACCGTGGACAAGCTCTTCCTGTGTGGGACTATCCTTGAACAGCCTCCGAGTATGGCTGCCTGGTCGCCATGAAGAGCAGAAGCGTTTCCACATACCCCGAGTGGGAGGCCCTGCCTTGGGCTTAAGTGGCATCTCGGGTGCTGGATGGAGCAGAGAGCAGTGGTCCTCAACATGTCCGACTATTTGGATATTTTTTAAAACCTCGATGCTAAGGCACACCCCAAACCAATGCAGCCAGCATCTCCGGGGGTGGCCCCATGTGCCAGAGCTTCTGAAACTCCCCAGCAGAAGCAGGGGCATAGAGGGGTCTTGTCATCAGGCTGAAACAGCTGTCAGCTCCCACCCATGGTAACACCAAGTCCCAAGGTCACTTGGCCTCAGCTGGCATTTGTAGGAAGCTCTTTGTTTTCTGTTTTTCTTTTAGTCACGCTGTGCCGGGCACGCTGCTAAGCACTGTGTGGGAACTGTGGCCTTTTTCCACCAAAGGTCAGGAGTTGGGCAGGTCGAGGGTCAGACCCCAGGTCCAGACAACTGCATAGCCCATCTCAAGTCAGCCCCAAACGGCTCCATCATGGAAGAAGCATAGCAAGACAGTCCTGCTGGAGGGCATGAGGCCCCGTGTGCTCAAGACAAGAAGAACCAGCAAGCACACAGAGGGCAGCCGGGCTGACACTGCAGGCGAGGCCCACAGGCCGCGGCCCTGAGGCTGAATTTCTGCAGAAAACTCAGCTTTGCTCTCTGGATCTTGCAGATGATTGTGTGAGGCCCACCCAGGTTACCAAGGTCTCCTTCAAGTCAACATAAACATATCTACAAAATTCCTTCACAGCAGCACCTGGCCTTGCGCTTGAGGAAGTAACGGACCATCCCATGGTAACCCAATGAGAACGTCCTGGGCAGGCCTGTCGCCATCACTAGCTTGTTCTGACCTCAGAGGGGGTGCAAGGCAGGTAAGGCGGGCTCCATCTGCCGTAACTGTTGGTGACACCAAACAAAGTGGTCACTTTGTGTCCATCCACCCAAAAGTGTATCTGTGACTATCTGGAGCAAGGTGTCTGGATGAGTTTGGCCCAGAGACACAAACCAGAGTTGTCACCCAGGATCAGTGCCAGCTACCTGCAGAGGCCTCTAAGCACCCCCTGGCTGGAATGGGCCACAAGCCCAGGGATCCTGATGTATCAAGGACAGCAAGGGAGCCATCCCCCATGTGCAGAAGTCAGGTTGACACTGGGTGAACCTAGAGCCACATCAGCAGACAGCATCTGCCCCGAATATCTGCCAAAAACGGAGCACTCCAGAGGACTGTGCTGGGAAGGGGGCCCAGCCTGGGCCCTACTGGCACCCTCCCTGTGGGTCTGACCTGGCCCTCCCACCACCACTCCCAGGCCTGAGCTTGGCTTTTCCAGGTTCCCTTCTGAGGTGTGGAGGCATGGGGCCCAGTGCCGCTCCACTGTTTCCCCACCCAGGGCCAGTACCCAGCTCCTGCAGCCACTAGATATGGCAACTATGACAGGCTAGTACCCTCCTCCCTGCACCCTTGGGCACACGGCATCCTACAGGCCTGGTGGGACCTGGGGGTCACCCCACCTGCCCCAAGCAGGGACTCGCTGCCCCTCTGCCTGGCATGCTACTCTCCCCATGGCTCATTCACAAGTGAAATGTCATCCCTCAGTCCCTCCCTAAATTTTCTCCCACTCCAATAACCACAAAAGCCCCCTGAACACCCTCCCCCAAGTAGTTGTTCCTGCCTGCTGACTCAGGCTGACCCAGGTCAAGCTGGGATGTGTCCATCCTGCCATCCAGAGCTCAACCAGCAGAGGTCGTCCTGGGCTGAACGCAAGAGCCTGGTTTATCAGGATTGAAATAGCCCCGAGCAGGGAGACGCTGAAGGAGCATCCTGGCACTTGGTGAGGTTGTAAGGCCCTTTGTGGCAAGGGGCGGAGCCTCAGAGAACCAGAAGGAGGAGCTGCACATGGTCCATGGGGCAGTGGGAGGCAGGCTGCCACACCTGGACAGGCGCGGGCATGAGCACAGATTCCCACAAGATGAACCCATTTTGCAAAACGTATTTCATCAGAATAACTGGTGTCCCAGGCAAAACGGTCCACTAGGGGTGCCCCAGCCCCACTGACCCACCCTCCAGCTCCAGCCCTGGATGAGCTGTGGAGTCCCGTCAGCCTTCCCATGTCCCAGTGGGGTCACGCAGAGGGGGCCAGCATGGTCTCAGGTTGATGTCTGTGTGCCCAGGGCCATGGGAACTGACTTGAGTGGGTGAGCAGATGCAGGGCTGCCAGGCTCGTCGCTGTCCTACCAGGTGTCCCCATCGTCTATAAGCAGGGCTGAGGGCATCACAGCCTCCTGGGTTCTACAGACCCTGCCAGAAAGGGAAGTTGGTAAAGGGAGACCCTGGCTGAGACCAGATGCCCAAAGCCTTCTTTCTGAGGGTCAACAGGCTCCAGAGAGACGTGAAGGGCTTGACAGAGGCCAGGAAGAGCCCAGGAGCTCAGTCCTGCAGACCTGAGCCGGCCACCTGGCTAGGTGTGTGTATTCCTGCATGTCTGTCTGTCTAGGCAGCAGGAAGATATCTGGACTCATCTCTCTTTCCCTGGGCCTCACCACAATAGCTGAGATGAAGAGTTAGAGGTAAGGTGCTTCCTGCAAGCCCAGGGCAACCAAAGCTGCATTTCGGGCATTGACCCCAAGCGGGGAACAGACTGGGGAAATGAAAAGGGCCAGCTAGGCTGCCCCCTCCCCCAACTTTCGGGAGGAGAGGAGGCACAGCCCAGAAGGCCAGCTCCACCCTGCCCCTGCACATGGCTCTTTCATTTCCACTTTCTCCTTTGTCACCACACCCAACTGTCTCCTCCTCCCCCAGGTGCCCCACACATGTGGGGAGGAAAGTGAGACAGGAGGGCAGTGGCGTTCCAAAAGGTTGAGGGCCAGCCAGGGAGCCAGCAGCCACTTCCCTCCCATCCCCAAATCAACTCGGGGCCCCAAGGGAAGAGGCCCAGGGGTCCAGCCCCTAGTCCCTCTTTCCCCCACACTCACATATGGAGTTACAGAGTAGCCCCAACGCCCCCCCCCCCCAAGCCCTTCACCTGCTCCTTTCCTTCCTGTCGTAGACGGAGTGAAGCTTGTTGGTTAAGAAGATTTTGTCTTCCCCCTCCTATAAATGCCAGAACACAAAAGGTAAGAATGGAAATTGTCCATCTGTACTGCCCTGTTCTAGACTGCCCTTGGGGACGCTCATAAGGAGTATTCAATATCACAAGTGAAAAAAGTTTAAAGAAGGGGGAAAGAGGCACCAAAACAAGGACAATGGAAAACCTAAAACCAGACAGTGGGCACGTATATAAATCTATGCTTCCTAGTGGCCAAGGTGGAAGGGACATGGGACAAGCCACACACCAAGGGCCCCAGAACCAGCCTGACTCGATTTAAAACTGGCCCCACCACCTACTAACTCTGCCTGGACAAGTCACCTCCTCTCTGACCTCAGAGTCACCCTGCGTAAAAGGGGGATAAGAATGTCACAGGGCTTGTATTAGTTTCTATTGTTGTTCTAACCAGTCAACACAAACAGTGGCTTAAAACACAAATTCATCTTTCAGTTCTAAAGGTCAGAAGTCCAAAGTGGGCCTCACTGGGTTAGAATCGAGGTGCCTGCAAGGCTGTGGCCTTCCTTAAGATCTAGGGGAGAATCTGGCCTCTCCACCTCCTAGGACACCACATGCAAAGCCAGCAACAGCTGGTCAAGGCTTTGAAGCCTGTCCTGGGGGACCCGGGCTCCTTGGACAACTGAATATGGAAAGCACGCAGAGCTTAGCACCTAAGGTGTGTGAGCGCCTGGTTCACCTGGGGGAGCCACTTAGGCCTTCTTAGCCACCTTCCTGTCCTCTCTCCTTTGAGATGGAGTTGTTGGGTACAGAGGGCTGTACACATGAGTAAGAAGTGCAGGAAAGCCCACCTGGGCAAGGCACTAGCTGAGCTCAGACCTGTAGCCCCAAAGATTTGGAATTGGGGGCAGGGCTCGGCCTTGGGTGGACACTGTCAGCTAAAAGGCCGCCTGGAGAACAGTCCTTCAGTTCCCAGGGAAAAGGGGCAGAGCTGGGCTTCCTGGCTCCCACTCCCACTTGCTCTGCTCCCACCACCCCGCCCACCTGGTCCCCGCGGGCCGCAGGCGCTCACTGCCCAGAGCACAGAAGCAGTTTCTGCTTCCAGCAGAGGTCTCTGGGCAATCACCTCAGTGAAAATGCCCAGCCTGACCTCTGCTCCCAGTACCCCCACAACACCATGTTTGTGGCTGGCGGTGGGGGGGGGGGGGGGGCTACTTGTGTTATTCATAATCCCGTCAGAAGAGGGCGCCGTGACCTAGAGGTCTGCCTGCTTGGAAAGGGCTGACCCAGAGCCCTTGCCCCAACACCAGCAGCTAGCAGCAGGGTCGCAGGCCTGCTGCATCGTAGCCCACTCCACCTTGCAGGACATGGTCCTGACCCCCGAGTCCTTTCCCAGGGTAGAGACGGCATGGAGGATGCAGGCACCAACTGGCCCCAAATCTGAGCCCAAAGGTTAGGGGGGGGAGACAGGCATTGAGTTCATACGTGAAAAACTTGGGAGGATGCCTGACCTGTGGTGGCGCAGTGGATAAAGCGTCAACCTGGAAATGCTGAGGTCGCCGGTTTGAAACCCTGGGCTTGCCTGGTCAAGGCACATATGGGAGTTGATGCTTTCTGTTCCTCCCTTCTTTCTCTCTCTCTGTCTCTCCTCTCTCTCTCTCTCTCCATCTCTCTCTCTCTATCTCTGTCTCTCCCTCTCCTCTCTAAAATGAATAAGTAAAAAATAATTTTAAAAGTAATAAAAATTTTTAAAAAAAAAAGAAAAAGAAAAAGAAAAACTTGGGAGGAAAAGGAAAGGGGGGGATGGCAGCGAGGAGAGTGCTGTTGGGCCCTGGGGGCCACTGAGCATTTCTACGGAGACCTGCTGTCCCCTGGGGCAGCCAGCCCAGCCCAGGCAGAAGGGGATGGGGTGAAAGGCCGAAGTCCTGCTTCACATGAACGTGCTGACTCACAGGACAGGGCCAGAGCAAGGAGAGGGCGCCCTTGGGAAGGAGGGACATCTCACAGGGCCAGACAGGCCTCCTCCCAGGGTGGGCGCTGGGTGGCCGAGGCCTGGGCTTCCCTGCGTCCTGTCACCCTGCTTCTCCCTCTCCAATGATGAACTGCCCGGCACTTAATATGAATGTTTTAATCCCAACCCACGTGTACCTGTTTGCGAAATGAGAGCACTGAGCTGGGTCTGTATTCCGACCCTGTTCCCTGGGGGATTCAAAAGCCACTCCGGGATCTTGAAGACCCTCACTAAGACTGTGTGTACCCACACATGGTCACCCCTAAAATGCCGTGTTGCTCTACTGTGGCTGGAATCAAGAGTTCAGGGGCCCATGTGCCCTGCTGTCCCGTGTCCATCGCTTCATACAGACAGTGTCAGTCGGTGTGATTGGTCTGGCAAATAAACCTTTTCAACAGCCCAGGTTGGGGGGCCTTTGGGTGAGCCAGCAGGTGGCCCCTGGGCAGGAGCAGTGAGAGGGGCACTCACATTGCTGATCTGCTCCTTGAGGAGGCTGATGACCTTCCGCTGGCCCTTTACCACCTGGATGTTGAGGTAGATCACAGCCCTGTGAGAGACGGGCAGCAGGTCAGGCCAGACCCCTGCAGGAGCCCAGGGCAGGGGAAGGTGCGAGGGGGCCCTCCCTCCTGCCTAGCACTCACAGCAGCAGGGCTGACACCAGGTAGATGGGGAAGGTACTCTCCACCAGGTAGCGGTGGATCCAGGGCAGCCAGGAGACACTGGGGCCTGCCCTCTCCAGGCGGCGCACCCACACCTTGCCTGCCTCATACATGCTGCCCAGCGTCCGGAAGGGCCCACAGAGGCTCGAGGGCCTTACCCTGCGGGAAGAGGGCAGCCTGAGCCTTCAGCCAGGCAAGGGCAGCCTCCACATTGCCCCAAACTATTGCCACCAGCTAGCCACAGTCCCCAAGACCCAAACCAGGCAGAACCTCCCCAAGTCCTGGGTGACCCGCCCATACCAAGGCCAGCACCCACTCACTGCCAGATGGCGTAACAGAGGAAGATGGCAGTGCCCAGGAAGGAGGGGAAGCAGAGCAGCGAGATGAAGACGGTGCTCATGTGGGAAGCCAGCCAGGGCCTGCGGGGTGCCTGGCAGTTGGCCATCAGGCTTGTCTGGGGACAAAGGCTGAGCTCTGCCATAGCCTGCCACACCCTGTCCCCTGGCCTCCACCAGGGACGAGGGGTGGGGGTGCCTCAGCGAGAGCCCAGGACAGGGCGGGCAGCCTGCAAGAGAGAAGCTGAGCCCAAGGGCTAGGAGGGGAGACAGGCACGTGGGAGGGAGGAGGGCTTGTCCGGGTCACCCGTATGCAGAAGAGCTGGTAGTAATGGCCACCTCTTCTGGATTCAAGGTCTCTGCTGGCCAGATACTATACCCAGCACTTTACAAATGTCATCTCCAGCCACACACCCCAGTTCAGTGTCTCCACTGTGTAATTGTCATCTCTAACCATCCCCCTGGTGCGCTGTCCCCATCGCACAGAGGATGAAATGGAGAACCAGGGAGAAGAGCCTGGCTCTCACCACTGAGTACCCCTGAGGACACAGGACAAGTCACGCCCCACAGCCAGCGGAGCTGAGGCTCAGAGCACCTCCCATCTCCCCCGCCCTACACCCAGCACACGGCACCCAGTAATGACCACGGGCCCAACAAGACGCTGCCCAGCCTGCCAAAGGCAGTGATACCAGGGGAGGGGGCCATGGGACTGGCCCCAGAGTGTGGCCCTGGGCTGCTAGCCCCACACCAGTTGGGTCAGGGGAATGTTTCCAAGTGCCAGGACTTTGTGTCGGCCGGCTGGGCGGCACGCCCTGGCTGCCCTTCAAGGGCCCGGCTAACATCGTTACCTTCTTGACATAGAAGAGCAGCAACAGCTTGATGATCTGAATGGCAGGCAAGAGGGGCGAGAAGAGGACCCCCAGCCTGGGAGGAGGGGAGAGACTATGTCCAGAGGCCTGTGCTGCTCCCCAGGCCCAGAGCAGCCACCGGGCCTAGCTCGGGGTTGGAACAAGCTGCCTCATGCCCTCCCCCCCTCTGCCCACCCCAAGGCCAGGAAGAATTCAGCAAGACTTGCCACTGAACTGGTGCCCTAGGAGGGGAGGGGTTAGGGCCCATGTCACCCCAGGATGCCAGGGCTGGGCCTTGTCGTGGTCCCAAGGGAAAAGGGGCTCAGCCATCCCTCAGGGCAGGGCAGTGGAAGGCCACTGGAAGATGCTCACCAGGTCATGGTCTGCCCATAAATCAGTTCCAGAACATTCCCAGCAATGTCAAACTCAGGCTTCCCCCTCCTAAGCTTCTTCTCAGAGATGAGCCTGGGGCAGAGGAATTGAAGGGACATTCAGCAGGGCCAATCCTAGAGACGAACCCTAGTCCCTAGGCCTAAAAGGCAGCCGCCCCCGAGGGTGACGCACACACCCGGCCCACCGCAGGCACTCAGCAATATCCAGGGGAGATAGATGGCACCTTGGGGTCCCCACCTGCTTTATCTCAGTTCTTTTTCTAAGTACATACAGATGCACCCAGGTGTAAACACACACAATTGGCATCAAACTTTTTAAATCTGAATTATTAAATTCATACGTTCTCCAAGAAAACAGAAGAGGCAACTAAGAAGCTCCCGCGCTGCTGGCACCGCGTGGCCCCGAGCACTCGGACACATCTCCCCACTCTCCCTTCCTGTCCGTTCTTCTCTGCACTGGACCAGTGGTCGGCAAACCGCGGCTCACGAGCCACATGCGGCTCTTTGGTTGGCTCTTTGGTCCCTTGAGTGTGGCCAGCTTAGCAGTACCCTAGTTAAAAGTTCATAACAGTGTACCTACCTAAATAGTTTAAGTTTAAAAAATTTGGCTCTCAAAAGAAATTTCAATCATTGTACTGTTGATATTTGGCTCCGTTGACTAATGAGTTTGCCAACTACTGCACTAGACTAAGATTATATTGTACACATCACAGAAAAACCTATTTTCCTTTCCAACCTAAAAATAGGTGAAGTCCAGTCTCATATTTTCCCAGTTTAATTTGATCTTTTACAACAGCTGATGTGAGCAGAGACTTACAGTCCTCATCTGGGAGGTCAGAGGCCTGAGAACCTCCCGGGGGCCCCGCCCTGCCACACAGGTGCCAATGCTCTGAGCCCTTCCGAGGGTGGGGTGAGGGCAGGGACCTATGCTCACGGAGGGGCCTCACCTCCACACCAGCTCCCCAAAGAGCGTGTCTAGCAGCATGAAAATGAAGTCCATCACCATGAGCCGGTACAGCTCCTGGCCCACAAAGTTCTCCCAGCACTGGAACAGACAGGACCTCAACACCCCCGTGCCCGGGTGCCCCACCTACCCTGCTTGTCCAGCCCACCTGGGGGCCTCCAATCTGCCTTTAGACCGGGCCAGATAACGGTAGGGCAGAGCAAGCAGGTGGGGCTGCTGCTGCGAGGGGCCCTCGCTGCACCCGCCCTCGGGGCCAGCACAGCCTCCCCCAACGCCCCCCAGGCCTACCCTCACCTGGTCCTCCAGGGTGCCCACCCTGCGGCCCAGCCAGTGGTAGCAAAGAATCCCCAAGATGACCGTCTTGAGGATGAGGTTTCTGTGGAGGGCGAGGCATACAGGCTGAGGGAGGGGCGCCCCGCGGAGAAGGGCCGCATCCCAGGAGGCCCCACCAGCTCCACTTGGTCACATACCTGCAGATGGCCACATACACCTCCAGCACGGGGGAGTCATGCCGCTCCAGAGCAGCCAGACTGCGGTACAGGTAGGGGGCCCCCACATTGAGGAGGCAGACCACCAGGGGCAGGGCCAGCAGTGCCCACTCCCGATCAGCAGACACGGAGCTCTGCTAGGGTGGGGGGATGGGCTGCAGTCAGGGCAGGCTCCTGATTCACAGGCAGGGGCCAGGTCTACCGATAGGCCCTGGAAGTGTTGGGCTTTGGGGAGGGGTCCCAGAGCAGAAGGAGGGGGTGGAACTGGCAGGCAGCACCCTGTTCCCTCAAGATACATCCACCCCAGGCCTGGTGTTCAAACCACACAGGAAGGAGGGTGGGCCACAGGCCTTAGAAGAAAAGGGAAACAAGAAGATGAGAAAATGAAAGAAAAAAAATAGGAAACCGCATGGCACAGGTCGAGGGGAAAGAATGAGGCCCTCTAGGGGCTCCCAGGTCCAGGTGCAGGGTAGGGGCCCCAGCTGACTTCCCAGCCGGGCAAATGCCGGTTACCGAGGCCCCTTTCCAATGAAGCGGAATTCTGACCCCATGGCCAAGCCCCCAGGGCTCCCCACCCCATCCCTTCACCTTGATCATGTGTTCAGAGAAGGCATAGACGGCCACGGTGCACCCCAGCGCGACCCCCAGGCACAGCAGCCACACGACCCCCAGCGTGGCCACCTGGCGCAGCCGCCTGCACCTGCTCCCGCGGCCCCGCTGCCGCTGCCACACGGCCAGCAGCTCCTGTGGGCAGCAAGGCCGTCACTCACTCCGCAGCCAGCCATGCAGAGACTTGCAGACACACAGGGAGACTTAGAGGGACTGAGCCCTCCCAACCTACACTGCCTGTCCCTCCCTCAGCTCTGGGGCTCTGTCTCCAGGCCCAGAGAACACAGAATTCGCACCCAAGGCGGTAGCCTGTGCTCAGTCCCCACCAGCCCCCATGTGTCAACCTGTTCCCACTCAGCCTTGTGTTGCACCCTGAGGCTGACCTCAGCCCCTCCCTTCCAGCCCTGCCTTCTGAGCTGTCCTCCTGTTGCCGGGAGGTCCCTGCCCATGGGACCTCCCAGAGGCAGGGAAGACCCACCCGTTAGCCAGAGGAAGGCTGTGAGCTCCCCTGATGCCCGTCCTGCAGCACAAACCCGAGGAATGCAGAGACGTTCCCACGAGGCCCAGCTCAGCCAGCCTCCCACCCTGTGGCCTTTGGCAAGGGAATGAACCTCTGTGCCTCAGTTTCCTCACTTGTAGCATGGGGAGACAGCCGTCCTTACCCTGGGCACAAGGATTCCAGGAGATGCCCCAAAGCACACCTAGCCCTCTCCCTGTGGAGTACCGGCCCTGGTTCTGCAGCCCAGGGGTAAGGGCCAATGGATACACCGAGTCCCCACAGGATAGAGGGCAGGCTGTCATCTAAGCGTGCCCACAGAAGCCCACTGTGAGCGGTTTTCTGTTGACATGGCTCCTGCGTGTCCAAGGGCAATGGGCACTACTGCTCACTAGCATACAAAAGGCAGCCCCAAATGAGGGAAGTGGACAGGAGACAAAACCAGGAGGATCTGAGTGTTGAGTCTCTGGAACTGGGAAGCATCTGCCGGTCACTGTGGCAAGACAAGACTCCCACCCCTACATCCAGTCCACGGCAGCACAGTTCTGGCTGTGTGGTTCTGAATGGAGCACGGGCCAGATCTTCAAGATTTGAGCAGGCTAGGACTGGTGTTCTAAGGATTCAAGGTCAGAGGGTGGCGGCCCTGGGCCCCTGGAGAGGTTCACCTTCAGCTGAGTTCGAATGTTGTCATGTTGGAGGCGAGAGGCCCATTTCTGAGTCACCTTGTGATCCCAGGAGCAGAAAACGGTGATGGCATGGGCCCCTGAGGTGCTGCCCACCCGGTAGCTCTCCCCAAAAGAATGGGACATGCTGTGGCAAATAAAGCAGAGTGGGGGGAATGACAATGAGGGGACAGGGAACAGAGGCTGGGGAGAGACAAAGCTGGGACAATCCCTGCAGCCAGAACCCACTATCCACTGGGAAGAGTCCTCTGGCCATGGATTGGCCCCCATGCCCGTCCTCCAGCCTAGCTCTTGGCCTCCTGGTGTGGACATTTGGCCACTGTAGATCAGCCCTGTCCAAACACAGTGTCAACCAGCCATAAGTGGCTAGAAGAGGGGTGGGGCTCCATTCTCCACTGACATGGCCAGCTGCTCCTATTCAGACTTGGCTATACAGTAGAAGCTTCTGGCTCACCTCAGGGCCTTTGCACTGCCTCTCCCGATAACCAAGACACCTTCTTCTTCTTCCCTGCCCATTCTTACTTAGCTTCCCCTCTGAGGCAAATGCCACCTCCCCTAGGAAGCCAGTCTGATTCCTCCCACAGTGCACCATAACTCCTGGGCACACACTCAGTCACCCTGGATTTCCCCGGGCTCCAAGCCAGCCTGTCTTCCCCTAGACAGCAAGCTCCTCAAGGACAGGCACTACGCTCATTTATCTTCCTGCCCTGAGCCCAGCCAGTGAATTCGCAGGGTGGATGGATGAAAGTGTGGGTGGAAAAAAGCAAGGAAGGAAGAAGAAAGGAAGATGGGAGGGAGGGAAGAAAAAAGGAAGGGTAGGTACATGGTAGGTGGATGAATGAATGGTACATGGATGAATGAATGGATAGTTAGATAGTTGAAAGGATGGAGTGATGGGTGGGTGGGTGGGTGGGTGGATGGATGGATGGAAGAATGGATGGATGAATGGATGAATGGATGGATGAATCAATGGTACAGAGTCTGGGTCCTGTGGTGGAAGGCGATTACCTGTACACCAGGGTAATGCAGGTGATAAAGAAGGCTGCACCCACAGTGAAAAGGTAGGCCAGGGGCATGTTGTAGGGCAGGCCGGCTGCCTCAGGGGTGCACAGGCCACCATCCGGCGGGCTGGCACACAGCCGGTTCAGGGTGGCATTGCTGTAGTAGCCGTAGTACAGGACAGAGTCAGTGAAGTAGCCCTGCTGGGAGGAAACCCAGCCAAGTCAGGAGCCCTCCCCCGGCCCAGCCCACACCTAACCCACCCTCAGGCTTCAAGAGGTAGAGGGCAGGCCCCCAGGGGGGATGGCCAGGGCACAGCCAACAAGGACAACACAGAGGTAGACAAAAATCCACAGCCATCCTGGGGTTTCCCAGGCCCCAGTGACACTGGACAACAAGGATTGCTGACTATGACTCACGTGGAGTCACAGCACAGGATGGGGGTGGGGCTCTCCCCAGGAGAGGCTGGGACATGAGGGTGCCCCACCGGCTCAGAGCCCCTGGCCCCACCCCACCAAGCCCTCACCCCACCAGTGAGGAGCTCCAGGCCGGTGAAGGCAGGGGCAGAGCCCAGGGGCGCTGGCGGGAAGGCGGCCTGCACGCCCACAATGAAGGCCAGAAGAGGAAGCAGCAACAGCACGTTGAAGCCCAACAGGGTCTTGAGGAACAGGAAGTAGGACAGCACACTGGAGCCGAACTGGCCACCGATCCGCTTCAGGGCATAGTGCCATGGCGCCAGGGCATGCAGCCTCGACAGCAGCACGAGCCCCAGGTTGTGCAAGGCCTGTGGGGACAGCGACAGGGAGGTCCTGCAGGCAGGGTTCTTTTGGGGGGGGCCCCGAGCCAAAAGTTCAGGGCCCCAGTGTGGAGGTGCAGGGGGCAGTGGTGGGGACACCAGTAGAGGACAGGGGTATGCATAGCACCAGAGCTAAGCTGAAGGCCAGGGGACTCCACGAGCATGACAGCAGAGGAAGGATGGGTGGCCACCCCCAGCCCACCTGGCCCCATCCCAAACGGAAGCCCAGCCCAGGAGGCTCCTACCAGGACACAGGTGTCATGGAACCAGCTGCAGCAGGAGAGGGGACCAAGGCGACCCTGCTGGCCCCACTGCTTCCCCTTCGGGGCCCAGGTCTCTTCTCTGCAGGCAGAGGCAGCATCAGGGCCGGGCCAAGGTGGGGCTCCGCTCCCTCCCAGGGACCACCCACCACAGGCTCAGGGCCTTTCTAGCCCAGCACCCAGCCCGGGAGGGGTGGGCACTGACCGCAGACAGCGTTTCTCAGCCAGGCTGAGGGGCATTCCACGGAGCATGTGGTCCTGCTGTGCCACCGTCAGGCCCTGCAGCTCCTTCACCAGGAGGACCCTCTTCTCTGCAGAAAAGAAACAGGAAGCCCTGTCAGTTCCTGGAAGCATCTCTCCCTCCTTCCCGCCATTGTGACCATGACCCTGAACAGGCCTACCTGCTACCCTACTCCACCCCAGGCCTCTGCTCACTGTGCCAGGCCAGGATGGTTCTCTATGGCCATCAAAGCCAGACCCTGCCCTGCCCAGCCCAATTGTCTCACACACCCACCCTCTGAACCCCTTCCATTAAGTTCTCAGCACCCTTTCAATGTTCCCCCTCTTGGACTCACACTCTCCTCCTGGGCCCCCACAAGCACCCCCCTTGTTCTGACCCCCAATGACCTGAGCCCCGCCCACCTCTGATCAACAGCGATGGGGTCCCAACCCCACCCCTGTCCCCCACCACTTCCCACCATGTCATCCGCTTCTTGTGTATCTGGTTCCCGTTTCACTGTGCAGACAGTAAGCTGCGTAAGTGCCAGAACCAGTCTGCTTACCACCATCACAACCCAGAGCTGAGACCCACATCTGCAGCGCTACAAGGACTCGATAGATGCGTGGGGCGTGTGAACAAATGTTCCTAAGTGCCTGCCTCTCAGACCCAAACCCTTAAAAGCCCAAAAGGCCCCCACTTCTTTCCCAGTGGCAGGAACACCAAGGTGGAACACCCCTCCAATGAAAGAACCTCCCAGCTGGGTGCCATGAGGCCTGGCCAGCCCAACCTGCCCTCACCGAGGCTCCAGCCCCCACTCACCCTCCTCCTCAAGGGCCGTGGAGTCCAGTTCCAGGTCATACAGGCGGAGGCTGGGCCGGGCTGAGCGCCCCAAGTCCCTGAGCCGGGGCCGGCTAGCCCTGCGTCGCAGCCTCACAGTGCGGTTGTAGTACTGGGAGATGATGGCTCCACGGCTGCGGCCTGTGGAGGCACTGGTCACAGGGCTCAGGCCTCAACTCCCCCTTCTCATGTGATGGCAGCAGCCACCCCCACACCTTCCTAGGACCCAGGAGGTCCCTTTATAAGAGACATCAAGCACTACTGAGTTTCCAAGAACCTATTTTTATCCCTGTGACAACCCTGGAGTCATTTTTAGAACCCAGCAAGGCTGCACAGGTCAGTTGTGTCCCTCTGTGCAGCAGACGGGGCATGAGAGCTGAAAAGACCTGGCTCGATGGGAGACCCCGGGAGACCCCGGGCAAGCCCAGGAACTGAAGTCAACACCAGGGGCAAGGGCAGAGGGTCCCACTCACCAATAGTGCGACTAGGCATGCTGGCCAGGATTTGGAGTGTGGCCGTGCTGTGGGCAGCGGCACCCTCGGGCCTCAGGAGGGCCTGGTGGGCACTGCCTATGAAGCAGGAAGACCTCTGTGTCCAGAGGTCCTGGAGACACTGCTGGCCAGCAAGCTCTCCCACCCCCTCCCCGCCCCCATCCCAGGCCTGCCGACTGCTGGGAGGGATGTCCTGAGAGGTTGAGAAGGCTCAGGGCCCTGCCCACTCCGTCCCAGCACCTCGACCTGGGCCAGGCAGGCTCACCTGAGGCCCTCAGGGTTCCAGCCCCTGACCCCCTCTGCTGCAGCTCCAGCCCTTCCTGAGCTGCCCACTGGCTCTGCTCCTGGATGAGCTGGTGGAAGGAGTGGTGCATCTCACTCTCATCATAGGGGCTGGGCTCCGGACTACTGCAGTGAGAAATGGGCGGGGGCGGGGTTCAGGCTGGGGCTGACCCAGGCTTCTCCCCAAAAGCCTGCGCCTTCCAAAAAGCCATGGTCCAGACGGCCTCTCCCTGGGGTAGTACACCCAGCCCACAACCCCACAGTCCCAGAGCACTTACCCTTGATCCTCTGGAGTTTCCGAGACATTGAGGACAAAGGCCATGTCTGCTGCCTACTTTCTGCCAGTCTGCCGATTGAGAGCAGCTCAGAGCCTGGACACACACAGCCTTCAAAGCCTCCTGCTGCCCATCTGATGAGACCAAGAGTTGCCCCACAACCGGCCTTCAATGCCTGGCACGTGGCCAAAGTGCCCGTTCCCTGGGGACCATAGGAGGTACCATTCACAGCCCAGGCTGCCAGAGTCCCTGCCCTGCCCCCTATCCACAGCCAAACATGTGATCCGGTGAGTGGCGCCAAATAAACCTCACGCCAGAATGTACTGAGGGACAGCCCCTTCCACTGCCCAGGAAAGGACAAGGGAGGGACAGGCGGAGGGAGTTCCCCATCAGACTGCTCAGTGTTTCTGGTCCCTGGGAAATGGGGAAGGGGTGGGGTGCTGTGGACACAGCCCTCCGGCTCTAGGGTTCTGCCCTCGGGTTCTCATCTTTTGGTGAGAAAGGTCAGGACAGCTCTGAGACCTTCCCTATGCCCACCCTGTAACCCCACAGCACTTCCCCTCACAGGAAATCCCACCCCACCCCTGCTCAGGCAGAACAACACAACCTCTTCCAGCTGGGTCCCACCCAGGCAGCATCTCACATACACACACACAGTGGTCACTGCACCCCTAGCCTGCAAGGGTGCAAGGCAGGGTGTTCTCGGGAAACTAACCCCGTACATTTTGAAACCAGTCACCAGTCACCCAGGGCAAGCCCACCAAGGCAGCTGGCTGGGGGAGGGGTTGGGCATTAAACAGACTGCCTTTGTCCAGCCTTTGTCTGATCAGAGGTCTCTGCAATCACCCAGGACAACTGGAAGCAGGGTGGCTTTGTCTGGACTCTTCACCCCGTGGGAGTGGGGTGGGGGGAGCAAGCTCCTAGCCACCAGCTGATTGCTGCAGGACTCTGCCCCAGCACAAGGGCCAAGCCTTCAGTCTGTCCTGTCCTCTGTCCTTCCTCTCCTCCACTCCCAGAGTGCCCAGACAGAGCAGGTCCTGCTAGGACTGTGCCCAGACAGAGTCCTCACTTAGAGGTATCCAGAATGTCCAGTCTTTGAGCCCAGGCCCCCCTCCCCACTCCCCTTCCCTCCTGCAGGAGCACAGATCGGGAAAAACAGCAGAGAGGGTTCAGAGGTGGGAACTCCTCAGCCTGGAAAGTTGTTGGCAGGGTCCTGACAGTGTGCTCCCCAATCCAACCCCTGAGCTGGAATCCTTCAGACTGACCCTCCCAAGCCCCGATCCACTGGCCTCACAACACACAACACACAACACACAACACACCCGGTCTCCAAACAGGAAGGCCGAAGAGTGGAGATGGGAGGAGCAGGGAAGCAGGAGGCGGTCAGAAGCTATGGCCTGGTCCCAACTGCCTTCCCCCAGAGAATGGGGGCTCACCTGGGCCCACCTGAGCACTACCCTGGACTTACTCTAGCTGGTAATGGTGCTCTGACACCCTACTCCAGGCCAGGTCTGGTCCGGTGAGTTTCTGGGTGCACCATTCCTGAGCCGTGAGCTAGGTAGGGAGGGGCAAGGGTTGGGCCCTTCCGGGTGGGGCCCCTCCCAGGAACTCCACTGCAGCAGTTCCCCCTGAGAGAAACTTATGCCCAGATTGAACCATAGCCAAGCCTCTTCGCGCAGAGCAGGAGCAACTCGGGAGCCCCTCGCCCTCGGCCACCACTGCCTCACTCCTCACTGATGGTCAGTGTTACCGGCTGGGGTCACCCAGCCTCCCCACCTTCCCACCCCAGACTGGGTACACATCATTGCCCTCTCCTGGGTTGCTGCCAAGCCAGCTGGGGTGGGCTGGAGGCTGCAGTTTCCCTGCTCCCACCCCCCCCAAGAGAGTCAAACCCCAGGATACCCAGGAGCCTAAAGAAATTTGCACGGGGTGGAGCTGCCAGGCCGGCCGGGAACTGCTGGGGCTGGAAGGAGAGCACCGCCCCCACGCCCCGGAAGGGGTGCTTCCCTGGGAGGTGCTGAGGAAGAGGGGCCCTGTCCCCAGAAGGCCACTGGGTACTATGGTTGAGAATCCACCACCTGGGAGAGGGACTCAGGTTACAGGAAGGGAGTGACCAAAGGCCCAGAGGGAGATGTACCGCCCAGTGGGGCCCACGTGGGAGCAAGCCTCAGGCCTCATGTGACCTGGCTTGGTCCTTGGGCACACTCTACCTCTACTGGGGTCTCCTCCAGCAACTATGCCCTCTCTCTGCCAACTTCAACAGTTCTTGCACCCCACCCTGAAGTCTGGCAGAATGAAGGCTTGAGTGTCTATATCTACTCCAACCTCTGGGTGAAGCCCGCAATTTCTATAGGACTCAGTTTCCCTAAGTTTCAAAGGGGGACAATAACTGCAAGCCCTGCCTGACCTGTGGTGGCACAGTGGATAAAGCGTCGACCTGGAAATGCTGAGGTCGCCGGTTCGAAACCCTGGGCTTGCCTGGTCAAGGCACATATGGGAGTTGATGCTTCCAGCTCCTCCCCCTTTCTCTCTCTCTGTCTCTCCTCTCTGTCTCTCCCTCTCCTCTCTAAAAATGAATAATAATAAAAAAAAAATTTTTTTTAAAGAAAAGAAAAAAAATAAAAAATAAAAAAATAACTGCAAGCCCTCCCACTTCCCAGGATAATTATCAAAATAACAGAGTGCTGCAAAGCCCCACTAACACAGCACCTTATGACACCAGGTTGGGTAACCCCTGCCTTTTTCTTTTTCTTTTTGTATTTTTCTGAAGCTGGAAATGAGGACAGTCAGACAGACTCCCGCATGCGCCCGACCAGGATCCACCCGGCATGCCCACCAGGAGGCGATGCTCTGCCCCTCTGGGTCGTAGCTCTGTCGCGACCAGAGCCACTCTAGCGCCTGGGGCAGAGGCCAAGGAGGCATCCCCAGCGCCCCGGCCATCCTTGCTCCAATGGAGCCTTGGCTGCGGGAGGGGAAGAGAGAGACAGAGAGGAAGGAGAGGGGGAGGGGTGGAGAAGCAGATGGGCGCTTCTCCTGTGTGCCCTGGCCGGGAATCGAACCTGGGACTTCTGCACGCCAGGCCGACGCTCTACCACTGAGCCAACCGGCCAGGGCCCAACCCCTGCCTTTTGACAAACACTCCCCAGGCTGGCTGGCAGAATCCAGGTGATCTACCCCACCCTGATCTGGGCATGGCTTTCATTGCTGCTCAGCCAGGAGCCCCTGAGGGCTCATCCTGTGCACTGGTTGGGAGGAGGGGCAAGGTGGCAGAAACTGACACTCTGGCTGTCCCACGGTCATTTTCCATTTTTCTTCACAAGCCAGGGAGGTAAGCACGTCCCTAGTTCACAGATGAGGAACCTGAGGCTAAGAGGTTCATCAGCCTCCAGAAGTCATCCACCAGACCTGAGTCTTGTTCAGTTCCCCAACTCTGCCTGGAAACCTGACTTTGACAAAGCCTGGCAGAAGGCCAGAAGAGAGGATCCCACAGATTTGAGACAACAGGTCTCCACTCTGGACAGTGGTGAAGGGATACCCTTGGTTGGGAGAAGCCTTGAGGGGCAGGCAGGGTATGAGTGAGTTGGAAGGAGAAAAGGAAGGAGGCTGCCAGGAGGGAAGAACAGGTGGGCACAGCCAGGACACCCAAATGGAGACACATGGTGCAACCCAATGGGAAAGGGGTCCTGGGACTGAGGTTGGACAAAGAGGGAGGGGCCGGAGTTGGGGGGTATTTTGCAGCTGTCAGTGTGGTCCTCAGATACAGTCTCAGGCTGTATCTTGGCACGAGGGCGCTGAACATAGCAGCCCAAGCCTGTCCAGTCTGTCTCTCCTCCCTCTTCTCCCCACCTCCCTGCACACCCACGCTTCAGCCTCCTTTCATGATGTCAGGCCTAACTTGAAGGTCATCTCCTCTGAGAGGCTTTCGTGGATTGAACCCTATTAGGACACCTGCCATATACATTTGCCAATCTGTCTCAACTCCTCCAAGTCTCTGATCCCACTGTGTGCCCAGCACCAACCCCCCACCTGGGGCCTGGCATAGTGGAGGGACTTAGCAAACCAGAACAGGGCCAGGCAGGGAGGCAGAAAAGCCACGGGAGCTCAGCTATGAGATGGCTGGGCCCTAAAAGTGGAGGAGAGAGAGCGAGGAGGAAGGCAAGAAGCTTGAGGACTCTCAGGGGATCCCAGGAGAGCGAGAAATGGCCACGGTGACTCAAACATCTTAACTGGGCAGGCATAAATGGAGTTCTTCCCTAAGTGCTCTCAGCCCAGGCTTTGGCATGAATGCCAAGGACAGAGGCGGGAAGTTAAAAAATAACGGTCTGATGTGATAGGGCCCACCCAGTAAGTCACTATCATGCTCTCCGAGCAAAGCCAGGGCCACCGGCCACAGGCAGATAAGGGCCAGGCCCCTGTGGCCCCCTGCCCCCTGCCTGCAGCGCCCACAGCCCCACCGGGTCAGGCTTCAGCTCTCCAGGCCGGAAGGGCGGGGCCCAGGCCAGCGGGGCTCCGAACTGCGAGCTGCCACAGTGCAGACCCTGGGCTCTGGGAAGCCCCAGCCGCTGGAGCTGGGGTCCCTCGGATTCGGCTGGGCCTGTCCACGTACCACACGGGGAGGGGAAAGGCCGAGCCTGCCCAGCGCGTACTGGGGAGGCTGAGCTAGCTGCCCGCGCCTCTCACCTGCCACCAGCGCCTCGGGCCCCGCAGGAAGTGCCAGCCGTCAGTGAGCAGCAGAGGAAACTGCGGGAGGTGGGGGAGGGGAGCGAGGGGTAGGAGGCCGCGCTGGAGCTGGGGTTCCTGTCATGTGACCCCCTCCCGCTCGGCTCTTCAAGCCCTGCCAGGCGTAAAGGGAACCAGTCCGAAGAGGGTATCTGCTCTGGCCATTTGTTCCCTTGTCCCCAGGTGAGCTGGGTGCAGAGTAGGGGACAGGAGTCCGAACGTGAGGGGATAAAAGAGAACTGAGGCGGAGGAGCTGCTGGGGCTGGGGCCGTGGTTGCAGTCGCTACACAAACGGCAGAGGAGTCCCATCGGCCCCTTCGTAGGACTGGGGCGGTAGTCACACCTCATCTGGGGTCCGAGGGAGACAGGCCGGAACCACAAGCTAGACAGAAGTGGGTTTCAGCACATCCAGATCTGTGTGCTGCAGGGTACCTGATCCTAGAAACTGTTGGGTTCAGGATAGGGACTGCTTCCTCGAAGGAGAATCAGCACATGAAGAGCTGGAATTGTCTCTCACACAGGGTGACCTGGAAGGCCAGCAGCCACAGGTAGCAGGCAGAGTGGGCCTTGAGTCCAGCGTGCCTTGGCTTGGGCTGTGAGGGTCCCGTCTTTCCGTGCCCTTTCCACCTTTCTCCCTATTTGACAGACAGGAAAAATGAGGCCCCTCGTGATGCGTTGCTTTGGGAGGTGAATGAGGACTGAGGCCCCATCTCTTCCAGCAGGGTTCTTTCTCTTCATTTCTGGGCATGCCAAGGCCAAGACCTTGAGGCTCACACAACAGGCGCCCACATCCTTCCTGGAAAAGGGGTATTGCAGCTCTTTGCCCCAGCCTCCTCCTCCCCAGCAGCGATGCTGCGGCAGTGGTCAGTGCTGTCGGGGCAGTCTCCCGGGCAGCCAGAGCCAGAACCTGAGCCTGCGGGGGAGGAGTTGTGGGAACAGGAGATGGAGTGGCTGCACTCCTCCCAGGCATCGCTGCGGATGCTGCCCTATGCCATGGTGGACAAGCGCCTCATCCGGTGGGTGCCAGGGTGAAGACACAGCTCAGGCCGGCAGTGGGGTGGGGGGATGGGGGTGGAAATCAACTGGGGCTGCTCTGCCTGGCCTGGGTGTACACGGTGAGTGACTCAGGGGCACCCCCATCACCACCCCATCCCAGGCAGCTGCAGGAGCCCGAGGGGGCGAAGACCTCATACTGGCAGCAGTGGCGGCGAAGGCGGGGGACTGCGACTCGGCGCCTGGGGGAGGCAGCACAATGTCTGGCCCAGATCTTTGGACTATGGGAGGGGGCACTCTACGAGATCGGGGGTACGACCTGCACCCCACCTCCCGCCTCCCCTCTCTGGAGTCTCAGTGTTCAGTTTAGAAATGGGAGGAGGGCATCCCCCTTGCCATTGCTTCCCTCTGACCCAGCCAACCAAACTCCCCATCCTAACACACATCCCTCCACACCAGAGATGAGGACTAAACCTTGATAGAGGGCAGCACCCCCGGTGGCTGTCAGAGGTAGTTAGAGGGGCCTCCAGGATGGGACTATTAAACAGAGGTGCCATAAGGCTGATCACCCACAACCGGCTGGGTTGGTCAGCCCTCGGATTCTAGCTGGTTTCAGGCTCAGTGCCTGTGACTCACCTGCTGTTCTCCCCATAGGCCTCTTTGGCACCGGAATCCAATCCTACTTCACCTTCCTTCGTTTCCTGCTGATGCTCAACCTACTGACCCTGCTTCTGACCTCCAGCTTAGTCCTGCTGCCCCTGGTCTGGCTCCGCCCCCCTGACCCAGGCCCCACCCTTAACTTCAGTGAGTTCCTGTCCCACAGAGGGAACAGTGACCTGGAGACCACCTACACCCTGGAGTGGTCGAGGCTCAGAGTGTTGGGAGATCTGGGCTTCCTCCTGCTTAGATCCAGCCCTGGGTCTCCACTTGAACAGGCTTCTGCATAGCATGCCTCCCTGGGGTTGGGGACTCTGGAGTGAGTAGGGGCAGAGTCCCACTTATGCCTTGGGGGTCCTTTCCTCTTGCCCTCTCTCCCTCCTCAACAGCCGTCCAGTGTCCCGGTGGCTCCCAGCCCCAGATGGGTTTTCCCAGTTTCCACCATCAAATTTGGAATGTTTTAACTGGCAAAGTAAGTGGGCTCCATCAGGAGAGCTGGGGAATCCAGGGAACTGGCCTGAGGGAACCCCAGTCTAGTGGACCCCCACTTCTTCAAGGACATTTTGGCTTTTAGGGAGACAGTCTTAGACCAGCTAGCTGAGCCAGTGATGGGGTCAAAGAAAGACTGAGGCCACTCACTGCACACAACCCAGGCTTAGGGACACATGCCCAGTGCTCAGGGCCCATCTGGTGTGGGAGTGCAAGGGACAAGAGGGGACAAGTGTCCAGGAATCTGAGATAAGCACCACCCCACCCTCATCCCTGAAAGGCACTTGGTGGTTACCATGCAGTCTCCTGTGTTCCAGCCCTTTCTCTTCCTTGAAACTGAGTGGCCTTGGGCAGGTTGCCTAACCCCTCTGAGTCTCTGTGAAATGGGGCTACTCTTACCCTTACCTGATGGGGTTATTGTAAGAGTGAGTGAGTTCATACATGGGAAGCACTTAGCACACAGCCTCACAGGGACTCATACAGTTGTCATCATCTGCATCCCCAGGCCTTCAACAACACCTACCTCTTCTATGGCACCTACCAGGCAGGGCCTGAGAGCAGCTCAGCATACAGCATCCGCCTGGCCTACCTCCTGAGCCCGCTGGCCTGCCTGCTCCTCTGCTTCTGTGGGACCCTGCGGCGGTGAGAGCGGGGCCCTTACCTCTATCTCTTAAGAGGCAGGTCTTCCCTGCTCACCTTTTTAGCGAGGTACCCCCCAAATTGGTAGGAAGACCCTGGCTCCTGTCCAATAAGGCTCATAGGTGCTTCCAGGGTCCAAACTCTGTGTCCCCAGCTGCAGACCTCAGGGACAGGGGCCACTGCCTTTGTATCCCCACGCCCCCAACCCAAGTTGAGGCCAAAGTCTGCCCCTAGGGATGCCAGAGGCTTCCCACCCCAGACCCAGAGCTGAGCCAAGGCTGAGGCTGGCAGGTGGAGGTGCCCCTCCCCAGTAGGCCCTGGCTTCCTGCCCCTCCAGAATGGTGAAGGGGCTGCCTCAAAAGCTGTTCCTGGGCCAGGACTACAGGTCGCCTCTCAGTGCCAAGGTCTTCTCCTCTTGGGACTTCTGTATCCGGGTGCAGGAAGCAGCCACCATCAAGAAGCATGAGATCAGCAATGAGTTCAAGGTGAGTGAGAGAGCATGAGGTGTGTCTGTGTAAGTGAGTGTAAGTGTGTGTGCACATGGTATTACAGCTGGAGGTAGGGGCTATGCAGTGTTAGGTGTGAGCACTCACCTGCTCACCTGCACAGTGCAAGAAGGGGGTGGTCTAGATAAAACCAGCCACCACTCCTGAGCCTGTCCATGACCCAGTGTCACCCAAACCCTGCCTAGATCCTGGCAGCCTGTGTCCCATGAACATTGACTGCTCCCCTTTCCATGCACCACCCAGCCAGGGCCAGCCGTATCTACCTGTCGCTGTTTCTGCCCCCACAACAGGTGGAGCTGGAGGAGGGGCACCGCTTCCTGCTGGTGCAGCAGCAGACCCGGGCCCAAAGAGCCTGCCACCTGCTCACCTACCTGCGGGTCAACATTCTCATTGGACTCCTGGTGGTTGGGTCCATCAGCGCCATCTTCTGGGCCACCAAGTACTCGCAGGACAACAAGGAGGTGCCAGGCAACTGACATGTGTTTATTTAATCCTGCCCTGAACTGTGGGAGGAGATGGAATGGTCCCACTTTGCATGAGATGAGGAAACTGAGGTTCAGAGAGGTTGAAGCAATTTGCCCCAGGTCACAGCCCAATCAGACTGGCTGTACCTGAGGATGTCCCTCACCTGCCATGGGCTTACAGATGCAAGGCCTGCCTGCCCCAGTTACCCTGTAGGGGGTGCAGGGGAGGGCAGGCTGCTGAGGGCCCTCTGCTCATGTGCTCCTTCCCTGCTTTTCCCCAAAGGAGCCCCTGTTTGTGCTTCTCCAGTACCTGCCTTATGGCGTCATCTCCCTGGTCAACTTTCTGGGTCCTCTGCTGTTTGTTTTCCTGGTCCAGCTGGAGAACTACCCTCCCAACACCGAGGTCAACCTTACCCTTATTTGGTGTGTGCCACCCTTGGGGTGACAGATGGGACCCAAGTGGAGGGGAAGGCAGGGAGCGCTCAGAGGCACATGAGGAGTTGTACCCTGGCACCAGGGGTCCCAAGCAAGGGAAGGCATGAAGGTGCTACCAGAACACGCCATCTCAGGAGCCTTGCCAGTCCTGAGGTGTGCCAGTCCCCTTTGTCCAAAGCAAGCCAGCAGTCTGGACCAAGCATCAGTCACTCAAAAGGGCCAGTGGCTGTTTTGCCAGAGGGTGTTGGGAACCAGCTTCACACACAGAGGAAAACCAGGGATGTGGGAAGTACACAGTTTCCACGTGCCTGAGGGCTTACACCCCTTGCCTTGACAACCCCCATGTGACCTATGAAGTCAGAACCATCCTCATCCCCTACAGGTTCACAGGGGCCAGGTGCCTTGGCCAAGGTCGAACTCACAATGCCTGCCGGGTGCAGGCTCAGACACAAATCTCCCTCTGCTCTGTCTCCCCCCTCCTGGCTAGAGTCCTGCCTTGGACCCACAGCCCCTCTTTGGATCTCACCCCCCACCTAACCTCCCTCTCCACCCCACCCAACCTGCCTCCCAGCCTCCCTCTACAGAAGGAACACTGTCAACAGCCTGCCATGCACCAGCATCGGAAAGTCCACACTTAGATATAATGTGCATGGAATGATTTGGGGTTGGTCATCTACCTGGGTGACCCAGTGTGCTCACTCAGTAGTATACATGCACGTGTTTGTGACATATGAGGCAGTATAAGTGGCCTAGGCATTAACAGGCAGTAGGAGAAAGGATGAACTCACCTGCAATAGGATACTAAAGGTGCATCTAGCCCTGTGAGTCTCCAAACTGGGTGTGGGGGAAGGGTGATGAGACTGTGCACTGTTTCCCAAACTGATTTAAATACAATCCTTCTCCCACGAATTATCTGGAGACCAAGATTCCAGGGAACACACTTTGGGGAACATTGCCACAGACAAAGCAGATTGGAAGGGGGCTGGGTTCTGGATTTAGAGGGTGCTGACCCCAGGAGAGACACGGTCTCATGCAGTTATCAGCCACATCTGTGTCCTGGGTTGAGCATGCCAGCATACCTGGGCCCCTTCCCTGACACAGTCCCTGCCCCCAGGTGTGTGGTGCTGAAGCTGGCCAGCCTGGGGATGTTCTCCTTCTCGCTGGGCCAGACCATCCTGTGCATCGGCAGAAACAAGACCAGCTGTGAGTCCTATGGCTACAACGCCTGTGACTACCAGGTGGCTGGGGGCTCCTTCAGAGCTTGTCCCTGGGGGTGTTTCCCCAACTCTGTGATCTTCCTGTCCCTCTTCAAGCCTCACCTTTGGGAGAGGCTGTGGGTAGAGCCTCCCCTTCTTTAGCATACCTCCAGGGGGTGCTATTTGCATCACACTGCACTGTGCAGGGTGGCAGCCCTGGCTGTCTGGTTTCCCCCTGTAAGTCTTATCCTTGAGGCCCAGGTTTTGACTCAGTAATTATATCAGACTCCAGGCAAGGCTCCTGTCCACGGGAACGCCCCCATGGGAGGGTGAGGGGTGGTTGGTTGGGACTGTGGGTGGTGATGGACCATTCTGCACCAGTGCTGGGAGAATTCGGTGGGGGAAGAGCTGTACAAGCTGATTACCTTCAACTTCCTGCTCACCGTGGCCTTCGCCTTCCTCGTCAGCCTACCTAGGAGGTGAGCCAGATGG
This sequence comes from Saccopteryx bilineata, assembly GCF_036850765.1. Taxonomy (NCBI): domain Eukaryota; kingdom Metazoa; phylum Chordata; class Mammalia; order Chiroptera; family Emballonuridae; genus Saccopteryx; species Saccopteryx bilineata. The sequence continues at coordinate 124,934,984 of NC_089495.1, forward strand.
GGACACCATGGGGGTGAGCTGGGCATATCTGGGAGTGGCCAATGACCACAGCCAAGGGTGAGCAGTTGTCCATGCATGTGTCTGTGTGACTGAGTGTGGGATGGTTTGTGGCCATGATCATGAGAGACGTGGTCCACATGTCCTTCCGGGTGGTAATACCTGGATACTCCCTGTGCCCAGGCTGCTGGTGGAGCGATTTTCAGGCCGGTTCTGGACCTGGTTGGACCGGGAGGAGTTCCTTGTGCCCAAGAACGTGCTGGACATCGTGACAGGGCAGACTGTCACCTGGATGGGCCTCTTCTACTGCCCGCTGCTGCCCCTGCTTAACAGTATCTTTATATTCCTCACCTTCTACATCAAGAAGGTGTGGTCTCACATGCTAGGAGGGGGCAGGAGGCACCTGGGTGGGCACCTGAGTGGGGTTGACGTCCTGCCTCTGACCCCCCACCCACAGCATCACTTCTCTGGGCCTCAGATTCCTTGGTGTCGGCAAATAGGAGCTAACAGCCCTCATTGTTGTTGCTTGCTCCCTAGTACACCCTCCTGAGAAACTCCAAGGCGTCCCCTCGGAGATTCCGAGCCTCTAGCTCCACCTTCTTCTTCCAGCTGGTGCTCATCCTTGGCCTGCTTCTAGCCACTGTGCCCCTGGGCTATGTGGTCAGCAGGTGAGGGGTGTAGAGGGGCCGGAGGCTGAAGGATAGGTGGGCAGCTCCTCACTGGGGCCCTGACGCCAGCCCTGTTCTGGCCGTCTCTTCACAGTATCCACTCCTCCTGGGACTGCGGCCTCTTTGCCAGCTATTCAGCCCCCTGGCAGGTGGTCCCAGAGCTGGTGGCCCTCCAGCTGCCACCCTTTGGCCAGCGCGTCTTCCACTATCTGGGCTCCCATGCCTTCAGCTTTCCTCTCCTCATCCTGCTCAGGTGCCTCTCAGGGTGGCAGGGGTCAGGGGAGAGGACACCTGGGAGGAGGTCCTTCCATGGGCACCTTCATCCAGTCTTACGGGATCCAGGGGCCAGACAAGGAGAGTCCAGGAAGGCTGGTGGCCTAGGGGTTCCTCTGTGTCTATGGGCAGTCCCGTGGGGCCTCATCTGTAAATTGTAAATTGGGCATCTTACCCGACCACTGGGGAAGCACAGTGCCTAGTGCACGTGCTGAAAAACCTTCAGTGGTTACTGTTGTCATTTAGAGGAGAGGGGCTGAGCACTGGTGGGAGAAAGGAGGGGTGAGAGAAAGCAGCTTCTGCGAACCCAGGTGGAGAGAAGAGCCCAGGAGGCAATTTTAAGGGACTAGGGTGGAGAGGAAGGAATGGGGAGGGGGTGACTGACTCTGGATGCCCCTCTCTCCAAAGCCTTGTCCTGACTGTGTGCGTCTCCCAGTCCCAGGCCAAGGCGAGGGCCATCCAGGGACTCCGGAAGCAGCTGGTATGGGTGAGTCTTATCTAGGCTGGGAGGGGCCACCGAGTGCAGGTGAGACTCTGTCTGGGGAGTGTGGTATCAGACTGGGAATAGAAGTGTGTGTGGGGGGTGTCCTGACCTGTGGTGGCGCAGTGGATAAAGCGTGGACCTGGAATGCTGAGGTTGCCAGTTCAAAACCCTGGGCTTGCCTGGTCAAGCCACATACGGGAAGCAACTACTACTGAGTTAATGCTTTCTGCTTCTCTCTCTCTCTCCCATCTAAAAATCAATCAATAAAAGAAGTGGGGAACGTAAAAGGAGGGGAGAGGTTGGCATGGTCTGAGGCCAGGAGCCAGACATAGGAATGTGGCCTTGAACTTGGGGACAAGTGTTTACTATTCTTTTTGTTTTTGTTTTTTGCGCCTTAGTTGTTTGGGACAAGTGTTTAATAAAAGTGTGGCAAAGGACGCCTCCGATACCCTGTTGGGGGGTGTGGTCTCGGACCGCCTAAGGCGGGGCCCTGGATGGACGTTCTTGGGAGGGAACGGGATCTTACAGGGCGTGGCCTCTCAAGGGGCAGGACCTGAAGGGGCGGGGCCTCAGGGGGGGCGGATCAGCAACAGCGGCCGACCGCTCCTGGGCCTGGCCTGCTAGTGGGGGGCAGCGCCACGCCATTCCTAACTGGCTGGTCACTCCCCTTTAGCAAGTCCAGGAGAAGTGGCACCTGGTGGAGGACCTGTCGCGGCTACTGCAAGAGCTGGACCTCGGTGACTCTCTGGAGCCTGAGCCCCCTCACTCGAGATCTTCACACCCGCGATCCTTCTGTCCCGGATTCCCCTGCCCGGGCTCCCCGGGCCCCAGGTCCTCCAGGCCCTCACCCTCCCACATGGATCCCATCTGTAGATTCTGTTTCCCCAGCACACAGAGCTGTAGCACCGACCCCCCACCTCAGCCAGGAGACTCCCCAGGCCCGACGTGCAGCCCCCACTTCTGCCCCAGAGTCCCCCTTACCCCACGCTCCTGCCCCCTGGTGATCACTGCCTCTCCGTAGAGGCCCCAAAGTGGGGTTCACATGCCCAAGAGCCACAGGAAGAAAATAGGGAAACTTGTGCTTATAGTTTATTTTTTTATACTATTTTTTAAAGTTTTCTGTTTTGTCAATTGTTTTATAATGAGCATATGTTAGTATAGTAACCCATGAATACAATTTATAAATATACATCCATTGGGAGTGCTCAGAAGTTGTTTGCTGTGGGCAGTGCCATCATAAAATGTGAGGATCTCCACCTGTGGGAGGAGGTAACCTGGCACAGAGTACTTTTGTTCTGCTGCGTTATGACTGCATAACACCCCACACAACCTCCTGCTATCCCTTCTTCGTGTATGAGACGGCAACACTCACAGAGGTGCAGTCAGCTAGGACATAGCTGGGATTTGAACACTGAGCCCCACTGCACCATGTAGGACTTACTGTGCATTCCCCAACCTGACCCCAGGGCTTACAAGACTCACTTGAGTCAGTAACAGTCTGAAGTTGGCCTTTCCCTAGAAGGATTTCTCACTGCCCCATGTTCTGACCAGCAGCCCCATGTCAATAAAAGGGTGCTCCTCAGGGACCAGAGTAGAGGACCCCTGGCAATGCCTTCTGCAGAACCTGGTTCTTCTACCTCTGAGTCCTCAGTTGAGCTGACCTTAAGGAATGATGGGGGTAAAGATGTCCCACCCAATAGGGTCTGGAGGTGGCAGGGCTGGGATGTCATTCCAGGCTGGATTTGTGATTCCTGAGCCTGTTGAAGCGTTCTTTGTGAAGCCCGAGACTGCAATGGCTCACAGAGCTCAGCCTTGGAGAACACTGGAGAAGCTGTCAGAAGCTGCCCCGTGCCAGCGACTCATGCACTTGATTCTGACCCAGCTGGCAGCCAGGCACCAGGGCTTTCTAAAGCTTACTGGTGACTTATCCACAGCCAGGGATCAATCAAAATTGCTCGTCTAAAGAACCATGAGGAGGGAAGATGAGAAGAAACCCCAAGACCTACTTGAAAACCCCCCACATCCAACAGGGGCCCCTCCCCTGGCTGGATTCCAGGCCTGGAGGCAGCATCTGGGCAGCTCTGACCCAGTGCCCTCAGGCCAGAGGTTTCATAGTGTCATTAGAGGTTTGGCTGATTCAGCTCCTGCTGCCCCTGTCCTCTCTCACCCAGCATCACGAGGCGAGGCACATCAGTCTGTCAACTGTGAGGGGGGCTGTTCTGCGGCTGGCAATGGGCTTAAGGGAAACACGGAGTTCTGTGCTCAGTCTGAAGAGGGCCATCTAAAATTGACACATGTTGACTAGCAGTTTATGACTAAAGTGTGGTTCCCAACCAGCAGCCTCAGCATCATGTGGGAATCTGTTAGAAATTCTCAGGCCCCACATGGCCTCCTGAATCAGAAACTCTAAGGCTGGAGCCCAGTGGACGAGTCCCTGTGGTGATGATGGGCCTTAAAATGAGAGAACCCCTGCACAGAGCCATCAAGGTCCTTTACTTAGCAGCTTTCTGTTCCTCCACTGAACCCTTGCTGAGAACCAGTCAGCTGCAAGGCCAGGCTCCCCAGGAGCTGTGGGAGAGAAGACAGGCTTAGAGGTCCTGGGAAAGTCAGCCACCCTCTGCATGATTGTGAGGGTTAAATTGTTATAAAGTACTGCACCCCAGATTCTGAAAGGCATCATACCTCACTTCATTGAGTTCACGTAGAGACACCCAGTCCAGATGAATTTTGAAGAGTTTTTTTTTTTTTTACAGGGACGGGGGGGGGGGGGGGATAAATAAGGACAGACAGACAGCAACGGAGAGAGATGAGAAGCATCAATCATCAGTTTTTCGTTGCAACACCTTAATTGTCATTGATTGCTATCTCATATGTGCCTTGACCATGGGCCTTCAGCAGACTGAGTAACCCCTTGCTTGAGCCAACGACCTTGGGTCCAAGCTGGTGAGGTTTTTTTTGGCTCAAGCCAGATGAGCCCGCACTCAAGCTGGTGATCTCGGGGTCTCGAACTTGGATCCTCCGCATCCCAGTTCAATGCTCTATCCACTGCGCCACAGCCTGGTCAGGCTTGAAGAGTTTTATTAAAGGAGGAAATTTATTAAATATGCCAACCGCATATAGCTTACATGGGGCAGCAGACCCAAATCGTGTGTGTCTATAATATTCTAGGGGCTGGTTATATACCCTTAATTATACATAGGTGGAGAAAAAGCCTGACATCACAGCATAACCTTATAACCTTTGTCTTCACCTATACAGGTTTGGGAAAAGGATGAAGGGGGGAATGGAACACAGTTCATTAGCAAGTTTATAACATTTGTCTATAGGATTCATAAAAAGATGTTTCTACACATTAAAACTTACAAGGTAACACAATAGTAAAAATGTCACTTTACATATTAAAAGATATTCCTATATTTTCTAGTTTTCATTTGCTATTCCTTTGTTCAGAGATACATACATTAACTACATGCTTTCAGGAGGGGAGGGGTAGTTTCCATGGGGACAAATGCCTGTAAATGGCCCATCAATATAAGAAAAGGTTTATTTTAATCTTTTTCTTCTGCACCTGGCTAGCTATTCACCTATTTCCTTATAGCTGTGGGGGAGGTCAGAGAATCCAAATCTCCTTCCTCTCTCATTTACAACACAAAATGCTATCAGTCATCCTGGTTTGATGCTAATCACACAAGTACAAAAATCATTTACAAAATCTTTCTGCATGCCTAGCCCAAATTAATAAAATGTTCTTTAAGCTTTCTAAAATATTAATATTAATTCTGTAGCTTTTTGGTACCTTACAACAAAATAAGCAACTACTTATACAGTGTCCCAATGGGTACCTGGCCTTTCCTAGGAGTATGGTCCTTCCCCGCTCTGAGCTCAAGGGCTGTGCTCGAGCCCAGCACCTGGTAGAATACACTCCTGAGCTGAGCAAGGGCCTCACCCAGCCTGAGGTTAAATTTGGAGCCTGGGCCCAGCAATGGCCACCTAACAGGACTCCAAAAGGAGATCAAGAAAGATCCAGCCTGATATGAATGGAAGTTGGCTCTCCTGCCTGCTTCTCTAACAGGAGGCCAGCCTACCAGCTCTCCAGCCTGTATGTCAGACTCCCCTGTGGAGCTTTAGAAGAACCCTGGTGATTATAGTGGGTCCACCCCAATAATCTAGAGTAAACTTCTTACCTCGAACTCACCAGATTAACAAACTCAAGTCCTCCTAACCAGGTAACATACGTATGCCAGGGGTTAGGATGTGAACATCTACCTCCCGGAAAGCCCAGGGGCCCACATCCTAGCAGTGCTGGCTGAGTGTAGCCCTGTTTGGCTCCAAGGACCAGGCGCCTCCTAATTCCATCTGGGCTGTGGAGCCTGCTGTTCTGGGCCCAGCCCTGGTTGCTGAGGCCCTGGGGCACTGTGGCCTCTAGGTTATCTCCCCACTGCAGGTACCTCCCAAGGAGCATCCTGGGTGGCCCCAGGGTGGAGGACGCCCCCGGCCAAGGGAGGTTTTTCAAGCCTGGGCAGAGGGCTGCACACCAACAGAAGCATGAGGCTCCTGCTGCTGTTCTGCTTGGCCATACTGGGTAAGCCCACTGGGGACATCTTCGAAGGGGACAACTGTGCTCCCTTTTCTGGTGCTGGGGGCCACAGAACAGGTGGGACCTGAAGCTATGGATACATCCAGAAGCATAGGACAGAGGGATTTGGGCTTGAATCTCAGACCAGCTCCTCATGGCATATGTGGCCCAATCACTGATTCTCCATTTTGTCCCACTATTTACTCATCTGCAAAATGGACTAATGACACACAATGTAGGCTCAAAAGAGTTTTTGTGGATGAAGAATCTTGGTGCGTCCTGCACTTCCCATCTGGCCTCAGGAGGAAGCTTTCTGGGTTGACTCCAGCCCCTCCTTCACCTGAGGCACCATGGTGGGTGCCCTGGCACGGGGGAGGTTGCTGCTGGTGAGGGGGTATCTGCTGATAGACAATTGGACAGTTCTAAAACCCAGCCCCAACCCTGACAGGGCGTAGAGAGAAGGTTGGGGACTCCAGGGGACATGGGGCAACAAAATACTTGGCTTCCCCTTGGGCTATGTGTGTGTTAGGTGCAAAGCGGGTGCCTCCCTGGACAGATATGTTCTAATCAGTGTGCCCTGGGTGCCAGGTATGAAGCAAAAGCCCCTTTGGGAGCCCCACAGCTCTGCTGGGTAGGTGTGACCACAGAGAGAACTGGCAGCGTGGTGGGGAGGAACGCCTGTTCCAGGAAGGGAGCATTGCGTGATGGGGAAGTCCAGGCTCCCCAGAGGTCCAGCAGATGGGAGGCTGCTTCACTCTCAGAGACAGCAAGAGGGCTCAGGACCTACCCTCCATGAGTCTAAAGGAGTGTTACAGAGCCAGGGGGAGAGGACAGGTCTGGTCCAGTAATCTCCCCTAAGCTTTGCCCCTCCCTTTCCCTGTCCTCTCTCCTGCACCCATTTCTAGCCCTTTTGGACAAGGTGGTGGGTCACTTCCTCCTCTCCATGGCAAGGGAGTTGATCTTCCTGCCTGTTTGGTCACTGGGTCAAACAGCCAACATCTGCCTCCATTACACTGAAGGGTGGGTCTCAGTTGACTGCAGCACAGGCTGGACTATCATTTCCTCATTTGCTTTAAAAACAAACACACTGTGGTGTTTGGGCTAAAAAGAGAGCAGAGCTCATACAGGGGCACAGGCATCTGGGTCTCTGTGGAGTACCTGGACAGGGTGAGTCCTTTGCACTTCGTCCCCTGACTTTGCTCAGACTCTTATCCAGCAAGTCCTGCTAACTAAACTCCTCAGAGACCAACAGGTAAATCATTCATTCATTCATTCATTCATTCATTCATTCATTCATTCAGCAAGCACTGACTGAGCACCTGCTTGGGGCTGGGCCCTGCTTTAGGTCCAGGATGGATACACAGGGTGCAGAAACAAACCTAAGATCCCTTCTTCCTATAGCTGACATTCCTGTGGGCTGGAGGGACAGGTGATGATAAAATTGAGCACAGTCTCCATTGTGCTAGGATGTGATTGTCCTACAGTAAAGCAAGTGATTGCAGGTAAGGGAACCCATGGGTGGGCACGGGGCAGGAGGGCAGAAATGACTGGGAGGTTGACACTGAGAAGGGGACACCCAAGCCAAGACATGTAGAGCAGAACATGCCTGGACAAGGACCTGAGTGGCCAAAGCAGGAAGCAAGGGGATGGGGGGAGATGGGAGAGGTCAGAGGGATGGCAGAGGGTTGGGGGGAGGGCCTGTGGAAATAGCTGTGGGAGGGTTTGCACAGAGACACCGTCCAGTTGAGCCTTCACAGGTCCTCTTGGCTGCTGTGTTGAGAAGAGGCACCTGGGCCTGGGGATCCAGGTCCAGCCCAAGAGAGCCATTAGACTATTCCCCAGATCAAGAGACAGGTGGTGATAGCATGGAGAGGTGGTCGGGTTATAAGCTCAGGCTAGCTGCACTTGCTCTTGCTGGTGGGTGGGTAAAAGGCAGAGCCACGAGAGGTGACCCCAGGGTTTCTGCCTGAGCCCCTTCAGGGACTGGCTCAGGTGCTGCCTTGCAGTGGGAACTTATGCAGCTGAAACAGCTTCTGTGGATTGAGCTGTCGGGCAAGGGATACTGCATGTCAAGGAACTGTCAGAGCCAAGACATTGGAAAGATTACATCTGTGTATTTTGAAATCCCCAAGCATTACAGCAAGTATAATGTTGAGAGTGTGGTCATGTGCTGCTTTGCGACCGGGCGGGGAGGGGGGGTACGTTCTGGGAAACGGCATTGTTAGGTGATCCCGTTTTGCAAGCATCACAGTTTGTGTACACATACCTAGGGGTACCACCCACTACACACCTAGGCCATATGGGAGAGCCTACTGCTCCCAGGCAACACCTGGATAGCACGTTTGGATTAAACATGCTAAATAAAACTTAAAAACAGTTTGCTGTTTAAAAACTATTCTTTTTCATTTTGCAAGAACTAGTTCAAAGTATGCCACTGAAATCCCAGACAGATGAAAATGCTGAGTTTGAGACTTTTTTTGGGTTGGGGAAGGGAGATACAGCCTTTAAACTTCATGACAGTAGGTCTTTTCAGTTCTGTTTTGCACATTAATCACATCCTTGCTGCTTAACACATAAATACTAGGGAAATCCAAATTAATTTTGGTAATAACCCAGGCAACGCAAATTGCGACTAATAAACAAAATGTGGTCCACAACAGCACGAGATGAAATCGAGCACAAGAGAAAACGAGGCTTGACCTGTGGTGGCGCAGTGGGATAAAGCCGTCTACCTGGAACACTGAGGTTGCCGGTTCGAAACCCTGGGCTTGCCTGGTCAAGGCACATATGGGAGTTGATGCTTCCTGCTCCTCCCCCTTCTCTCTCTCTCCCCTCTCCCTAAAAATCAATAAATAAAATATTTTTAAAAAAATTAGCCTGACCAGGCGGTGGCGCAGTGGATAGAGCGTCGGACTGGGATGCAGAGGACCCAGGTTCGAGACCCTGAGGTCGCTAGCTGGAGTGCGGGCTCATTTGGCTTGAGCAAAAATCCCACCAGCTTGAACTCAAGGTCGCTCGCTCCAGTAAGGGGTTACTCAGTCTGCTGAAGGCCCATGGTCAAGGCACATATGAGAAAGCAATCAATGAACAACTAAGGTGTTGCAACGCACAGTGAAAAACTAATGATTGATGCTTCTCATCTCTCTCCATTCCTGTCTGTCTGTCCCTGTCTATTCCTCTGACTCACTCTCTGTCTCTGTAAAAAAATTAATTAATTAATTAATTAAAAAAAATTTTTTTTAAAGAGAAAACGACACAATCACGACACTAAACACAAGGGCTGAGGCTCTGCCACAGTAACACACCTACTGTTTTACAACAAACTTCATTTTTAGAAGTGGAAAGAGTACACTCTAAATTTCAATAAGAAATATAGTATAGCGAATACATAAGTCAGTGACATGTCATCTATTATCATCAAATATGGTCTACCGTACATAACTGTGTGTGCCACACTTGTGTACGATTGCAGTACAGTAGGTCTGTTTACACCACCATCACCACAGACATGTGAGCAATGCATCGTGCTGCGATATTAAGACTATAAAGTCCCTAGGTGATAGGAATCTTTCAGCTCTGTTATAATCTTATAGGACCACCATCGTATACACCTGTCATTGACTAAAATGTCCTTATGTCGCACATACTGTAGGAGGACCCAGGAACAAGAATCTTCAAGGAATGATGGGCATTTCTAGGTCATTGCAACCCAGAGGGGCAGGTAGAATATGTCTAACTAGAAAGCCCGGCAGTCATAGGAAATAACCGCTGTTCTAGATATTATAAATTGTAATTAAAATGATTTGTGCAAAGGTGTCTGCTAATTCAAACTGAATTACCCAGGGCAGGCGGCGAGGATGCCCCTTTGCTTACTGCCCCACGGGGTTTCCCCCTTCTACTTGCTTAATTGCTTAAAGTAGAGTGCAATGAAGGAAACCACTGGTGGTACATTTCTTAAGAGCCACCGCTAGCTCAATAAATAAAGGTGATTTAAATAATAAAATGTTAATTCACATGTCAAAGATCTCTTTGTACACAACATTTCTTGTGTAGATCTTTCCATCATTTTTAAGCTTGCCTTGCAGAGGACCATCAATTATTTTTAATTTTACATCCGTTCTTTCACGAACTCTTGAACAGGCAACATAAAGTTGACCGTGTCCAAATGCAGGCTCAGGTAAAAAAATGCCAACACGCTTAAGCGTTTGGCCTTGAGACTTATTGATGGTCATAGCAAAGGCAAGTTTTACAGGAAATTGTCTATGTCTCAATTGAAACGGCAACCCTGTTTGAAATGGAGCCAAATCAATTCTTGGAATGACATGTATTTCACCTTTAGAGGAGCCAGTCAAAGACTTAGCTATTATGACATTATTTTTCAATTGGAGAACCTCTAGTCTTGTACCATTGCAAAGACCTCTTCTGGTGTCAAGATTTCTTTTTTTTTTTTTGTATTTTTCTGAAGCTGGAAACGGGGAGATACAGTCAGACAGACTCCCACATGCGCCCCACCCGGCACGCCCACCAGGGGCGATGCTCTGCCCCTCCGGGGCGTCGCTCTGCTGCGACCAGAGCCACTCTAGCGCCTGGGGCAGAGGCCAAGGAGCCATCCCCAGCGCCCGGGCCATCTCTGCTCCAATGGAGCCTCGGCTGCGGGAGGGGAAGAGAGAGACAGAGAGGAAGGAGGGGGAGGGTGGAGAAGCAAATGGGCGCCTCTCCTATGTGCCCTGGCTGGGAATTGAACCCGGGTCCCCCGCACGTCAGACCAATGCTCTACCGCTGAGCCAACCGGCCAGGGCCAAGATTTCTTAACAGCATAATAATTGCTCCAATCTTTAACCTCAATTTGTGAGGTGGCATGCCAGAAGGCGGGACTATTTGAATGCCGTGGCAACTTCACCCCATTGGCTAGTACAGTTACGCAAGCAACCAATAAGCTATCGGCAACAAACAGACACTTAAGCTGCATATAATAAAGAAGACAGGAGGTTCAAGGCTGGTGCTTAGGAAGGTAAATGGAGAATGGTCCAGAAATATCAAGATGTCCAGACCCCTTGTCCCAGGTCACTGTCAGGGACAGTCACTGTCAAGGAAGGCTGTGGGGCCCGCATGCCCCGAGACTGCTGCTTGTATAGGCAGTGCACTGAGGAGGGCCTGTTCCCCTTGGGTGTGGACAATGAGAGGATGTGGAGGGTTGTGAGGACATCAGGGCCATCTAAGCCTACATGCCAGAAGGTGTCACGAACCCGCGCCTCAAATAATTTTGCAGGTCTTGGGTGGGAACCATGGAGGATTAGAAAATAAACACAGAAAGAAAGAGGATGGGATCGGGAGGACCCCTTGCACAGCTGATAGCTTCCAAGAGCAAGTCTCCACCCCCAAACCATTTTATTAATAAGGCAGAGCAAAGTCATTAGCAAAACAAAGAAAGCTTAGATACAAAGTCATATTTCTGAGGCAAACCAAGAACTCTCCCAAGTGCAGAAAACCTCCACCCTGCATAACATCTTTTTTTTTTTGTATTTTTCTGAAGCTGTAAACGGGGAGATACAGTCAGACAGACTCCCGTATGCGCCCCACCGGGATCCACGCGGCACGCCTACCAGGGTCAACGCTCTGCCCACCAGGGGGCGATGCTCTGCCCCTCCGGGGTGTCGCTCTGTTGGCCACTCTAGCGCCTGGGGCAAGGCCAAGGAGCCATCCCCAGCGCCCAGGCCATCTTTGCTCCAATGGAGCCTCGGCTGCGGGAGGGGAAGAGAGAGACAGAGAGGAAGGAGGAGGGGGTGGAGAAGCAAATGGGCGCTTCTCCTATGTGCCCTGGCTGGGAATCGAACCCGGGTCCCCCGCACGACAGGCCGACGCTCTACCACTGAGCCAACCGGCCAGGGCCCCTACATAACATCTTAACTTCACAAAACAAAGGGTAAAAAGAAAACTGCCTCCAGTCTTTTTGAGGGACATGGGGGTGGGAGGAGTGGAAACACTGCTAACACAGAGGTGTGGAGAAAGGTATGTAAATTGCCTCTACCAATTTAAACAAACAGAGGTTGTGGGGAAGAACTTAGCCTTTAGCAACTTAAGCAAGTGAGGTGGGGGGATGGGCAGCAAGGATCCTGTCAGCTTACTGCCAGTCCCCCATACCTGTCCCCCCCAAATCTAAAACGCTAGGACGCTGTCAGCTTGCGGTCTCCAACAGGAGGACACATAGACTGCACACGGAGACTGAGAAAGTGCCAGGATTGGGCAGTTTGGAGGGTGGGGCGTTAAGGGGGATGTGCAGAGCCAATAAGGGGTGTGGCAAGAGGATGTGGGTGACTTGGGAGCAGGAGGTTCCTGTGAGGCTGTGTGAACATGGGACAGTGTTGCTGTTCAGAGAAGTGTCTGGTTGAAGGTCGTATTTGAACTGGCGTACCCTCGTAGAGAGACCAACAGAACCTTGATGAGCTGTTCTCCCTTTACCCCAACACCTGTGGCGTTTCTGAGTGAGGTTCTAGACTAAGTGAGCATCTAGAGCAGTGCTGGTCAACCTGGTCCCGACCACCCACTAGTGGACGTTCCAGCTTTCATGGTGGGTGGTAGCGGAGCAACCAAAGTATAAATAAAAAGATAGATTTAACTATAGTAAGTTGTTTTATAAAGATTTATTATGCCAAACAGCAAAAATCCGACAAAAAGTACTTGGTAAGTAATTATTATTATATGCTTTAACTTGCTGTAACTCTGCTTTATAAATTTTATAAAGTAAAGTTACTTCCCTACTTTATAAATCACCATTACTGCAGAACCAGTGGGCGGTTAGAACATTTTACTACTAACAGAGATACAAAAGTGGGCGGTAGGTATAAAAAGGTTGACTACCCCTGATCTAGACCATTTCATCAAAATCAGGCTGCATTAGCAACCTGTGGTTGCCGTGACAAAGCGCCACAAACTGGTGGTTAAAAACAACAGACGATTTTTCCCTCCCTGTTCTGGGGGCCAGAAGTCCAAAACCAAGGTGTCAGGAGGGTTGGTTCCCTCAGGAGGCACTGAAAGAGAAACTGTTTGTTTCATGCTTCTTTCTGACTTTGGTGACTGCTGGCAACCCTTGGTATTGGATGGCTAGTGAGTGCATTTCTCCAACCTCTGTATCCGTCTTCACATGGCCTGTGAGGGTGTGTGCGTGTGTGCATGTTTCTTATTAGGGCCCACCATAACCTCATGTGGATCATTGGGGTCTATCTGCAAATATAATATTTCTGAATAAGGTCCCATTCACAGGCTGGAGGGTTAGGGCTTTACCATATCTTATCAGAGGACACAATTCAACCCTCAACAGCTGGGCTGCTCTTTCAAAATCAAGGGACTTGCCTCAGGTCTAATGAATTGGATTCTAGGGTTGGACTTCAAGTCTCCAAGCTCCCAGCATCCACAGAGACTAGTGTGGACAGAGGAATGATCCCGGAAGGCCCCTGAGCCTTGCAAGGCAGCAGCTGCACTGCCCCCAGCCTGGGCAGAAGTCTTAACTTCTGTTAGTAACAGACAGAGGCTCTGCCTAGCTATCTACCCACGCAGCCCAGCCTCTGCTTGGCTCAGTGTCTAGTCCCAAGGGTGGCCTGTTGTCACCTCATGAGTTTTTGAGTGTGCCATCTTATCATTCAAGTGTTCTGGCACACTTGAACTTCAAATTAAATGATAGACCACCCCATCTTGGTGGGCTAGATGCATACACTAAATAATCCAAAGGAAAAAATAAACAAAACCCATGAGTCTTGTTACAATTAAAAGTGAGTACCCCACGCATAGTGTGCAAAAAAAAATTGGCTTCTGTCTGTGAACTTATGTAAATCAACCTTCTATTAATATCCATTGAAATGGAATAAAGGTGGGTCAGCTTTTCCCTTCCACTTTTTTTAATTGATTTAAATTTATTGTGTTTACATAGATTCCAGTGTCCTCCCGAATGCATTCCCCTTCCCTGTGTTCCCCTCAACATCCCCCTTGTCCCCCTCCCCTCAACACCCTCCCCCTTTCCCTCCAGGATTTTCTTTTTTGCTCTCTATAATTCTGTGTTATGTATATATATTTTCACCAATCTCTTTCCCTTCTCTGATCCCATCCTATCTTCCCCTTTCCCTCTGTCCACTTTCCCTCTGATTCCTTTGATCCCACCTCTGTCTCTATTCCACTACTCAGTTCATATTGTTCATTGGAGTCCTCAAATGAGTGAGGTCATATGATATTTTTCTTTCTCTGCCTGGCTTATTTTACTTAACATAATAGTTTCCAGGTCCATCGATGTTGTAGCAAAAGGTAAGATTTCCTTCTTTCTCATGGCCCCATAGTATTCCACTGTGTATATGTATCATAGCTTTTTAATCCACTCGTCCACTGACGAACACTTGGGCTGTTTCCAGATCTTGGCTATTGTATACAATGCTGCCATACACATGGGGGTGCATTTCTTCTTTTGAATCATTGATGTGTTGTTCTTGGGATATATTCTTAAAAGTAGGATGGCTGGGTCAAAAGGCAGTTCGATTTTTAATTTTTTGAGGAGTCTCCATACTGTTTTCCACAGTAGCTGCACCAGTCTGCATTCCCACCAGCAGTGCAGGAGAGTTCCCTTTTCTCCACATCTTCGCCAGCATTTATTATGTCTTCTTTTGTTGATGAGCGCCATTCTGACTGGTGTGAAGTGATATCTCATTTTGGTTTTAATTTGCATTTCTTTAATGATTAGTGATGTTGAACATTTTTTCATCTGCTTGTTGGCCATCTGTACGTCCTCTTTGGAGAAGTGTCTATTTATTTCTTTTGCCTATTTTTGATTGGATTGTTTATCTTCCTGGTGTTGATTTTTACAAGTTCTTTATAAATTTTAGTTATTAACCCCTTATCAGATGTATTGTCGAATATGTTCTCCCATTATGTGGTTTGTCTTTTTATTTTGTTCATATTGTCTTTAGCTGTGCAAAAGCTTTTTAGTTAGATATAGTCCCATTTATTTACCCTGTCTTTTATTTCATTTGCCCGTGGAGATAAATCAGCAAATATATTGCTGCAAGAGATGTCAGTGAGCTTACTGCCTATGTTTTCTTCTAAGATGGCAATGGTTTCACAACTTACATTTAAGTCTTTTATCCATTTTGAGTTTATTTTTGTGAATGGTGTAAGTTGGTGGTCTAGTTTCATTTTTTTGCAGGTAGCTGTCCAATTTTCCCAACACCATTTGTTTTTTAAATTTTTTTAAAATTTATTCATTTTAGAGAGGAGAGGGAGAGACAGAGAGAGAGAGGACAGACAGAGAGAGAGAGAAGGGGGGAGGAGCTGGAAGCATCAACTCCCATATGTGCCTTGACCAGGCAAGCCCAGGGTTTCAAACCGGTGACCTCAGCATTTCCAGGTCGACGCTCTATCCACTGCGCCACCACAGGTCAGGCTTCAACACCATTTGTTAAAGAGACTGTCTTTACTTAATGTTTGCTCTTACCTCCTTTGTTAAATATCAGTTGTCCTTAGAGCTGTTGGTTTATTTCTGGGTTCTCTGTTCTGTTCCATTGATCTATATGCCTTTTCTTATGCCAGTATCAGGCTGTTTTGAATACAATGGCCTTGTAGTATAACTTGGTATCAGGAAGTGTAATACTACCCACTTTAGTCTTCTTTTTCAAGATTGCTGAAGCTATTTGTGTTCTTTTTTGGTTCCATATAAATTTTTGGAATACTTGTTCTATATCTTTGAAGTATGTCATTGGAATTTTAATGGGAATTGCATAGAATTTATAAATTGCTTTGGGTAATATAGACATTTTAATGATGTTTATTCTTTCTATCCATGAACACGGTATATGCTTCCACTTGTTTGTATCTTCCTTGATTTCTTTTATCAATGTTTTCTAATTTTCCGAGTACAAGTCTTTAACTTCCTTGGTTAAATTTACTCCTAGGTACTTTATTCTTTTTGTTGCAATAGTGATGGGAATTGTTTTCTTAATTTCTCTTTCATACTGTTCATTGTTGGTGTATAAAAATGCCTCTGATTTCTAAATATTAATTTTATATCCTGCCACCTTGCTGAATTCATTTATCAGATCCAATAGTTTGATGACTGAGACTTTAGAGTTTTCTATGTACAGTGTCATATCATCTTCAAATAATGATAGTTTTACTTCTTCATTTCCAATTTGGATGCCTTTTATTTCTTCTTCTTGTCTGATTGCTGTGGCTAGGACTTCCAGAACTATGTTGAATAAGAGTGGTGAAAGGGGGCACCCCTGACTTGTTCCTGATCTTAAGGGGATTGCTTTTCATTTTTTCCCATTGAGTATGATGTTGGCTGGTGGTTTGTCATAGATGGCCTTTATCATGTTGAGGTATGTTCCCTGTATTCCCACTTTGCTGAGAGTTTTGGTCATAAGTGGGTGCTGGATTTTATCAAATGCTTTTTCTACATCTATTGATTTAATCATGTGGTTTTTCTTCTTCCTTTTGTTTATGTGATGAATCACATTGATCGATTTGCAAATATTGTACCAGCCTTGCCTCCCCAGAATAAATCCCACTTGATCATGATGTATTATTTTTTCATGTATTGCTGGATCTGGTTTGCTAATATTTTGTTGAGAATTTTAGCATCTAAATTCATCAGGGATATTGGCCTATAGTTTTCTTTCTTTGTAGTGTCTTTGCCTGGTTTTGGAATCAGAATTATGCTTGCCTCATAAAAGGAGTTTGGAAGTCTTTCCTCCTCTTGAATTTTTTGAAATAGCTTGAGAAGGATAGAAGTTAGTTCTTCTTTGAATATTTGGTAGAATTCACCTGTGAAGCCATCTGGCCCAGGGCTTTTGTTTGTTGGGAGTTAGGTTTTTTTGTTTGTTTGTTTGTTTGTTTGTTTTTAAAACTGTTACATAGATCACTTTTTTCAATTTTTATTTTTATTTTTATTTATTGAGTTTTGCCAGAGAGGAAGGAAGAAAGAGAGATACAGGAACATTAATCTGTTCCTGTATGTGCCCTGACTGGGGATCAAACCAGCAACCTCTGTGCTTTGGATCAATGTTCTAACCCACTGAGCTATCTGGCTAGGGCTGTTGGGAGTTGTTTTTTTATAAATTTTTTGAATTTATTTATTCATTTTTTTAGAGAGGAGAGGGAGAGACAGAGAGGGAGAGATAGAGAGAGAGAGAAGGTGGGGGGAGGAGCTGGAAGCATCAACTCCCATATGTGCCTTGACCAGGCAAGCCCAGGGTTTTGAACCTGCGACCTCAGCATTTCCAGGTCGATACTTCCACTGTGCCACCACAGGTCAGGCGGGAGTTTTTTGATAACTGTTTCTATCTTGTTTGTTGTAATAGGTCTGTTTAGGTTTTCTGATTGTTCCAGATTGATTTTTGAAAGATTATATGTTTCAAGGAGTTTGTCCATATCACCTAGGTTGTCTAATTTTTTTTCATACAGTTTTTCATAGTGTTTTCTTACAATCCTTTGTATTGTATTTCTGCTTGTTAATTGTTACTTCTCCACTCTCATTTCTAATTTTATTTATTTGAGTCCTCTCTCTTTTTTTCTTGGTGAGTCTGGTTAAAGGTTCATCAATCTTGTTTACCTTTTCAAAGAACTAGCTCTTGGTTTCATTGATCCTCTGTATTGTTTTTTTAGCCTCTATGTCATTTATTTCCACTCTGATATTTATTATTTCCTTCCTTCTACTTCCTCTAGGCTTTACTTGATGTTCTTTTTCTAATTCTTTTAGATGCAGGGTTAAATAGTTTATTTGAGCTTTTTCTATCTTCTTAAGATATGCCTGTAATGCTATGAAATTCCCTTTCAGGATTGCTTTTGCTGTGTCCCATAAATTTTGAGTTGTATGTTCATTTTTATTTGTTTCAAGGAAATTTTTTATTTCTTTCTTGATCTCATTGTTGACCCATTCATTATTTAATAGCATGCTGTTTAGTTTTCAAGTACTTGAGTGTTTTTCAGTTCTTCTATTGTAGTTGATTTCTAGTTTTATGCCATTGTGATCAGAGAAGATGCTTGATATGATTTCAATCTTCTTAAATTTATTGAGACTCATTTTGTGTCCTAACATGTGGTCTATCCTAGAGAATATGCCATGAGCACTTGAAAAAAAATGTGTATTCTGCTGCTTTAGGATGAAAGATTCTGAAAATATCTATTAAACCCAGTTAATCTAGTGTGTCCTTTAAGTCTGATGTTTCTCTGTTAATTTTCTTTCTTGAGGATCTATCCCAGGAATGGCCAACAGATTTTGTCCCTGGGCCAGATTAGAAAGAAAACATTTTTTATGGGCCAGATGAAATATTAAAATTAAAAAATGTTAAATACAAAAATGATTTGTTTAAGTAAACAAAATTTTATTGTGTAATTTGTTTATGGATAAATGTAAGTGAGTGAAAAAATTTTAATATACAATATTATTTTAATACAAATATATTTTAGCCTGACCAGGTGGTGGTGCAGTGGATAGAGCATCAGATTGGGATGTGGAGGACTCAGGTTCAAGACCCCGAGGTCGCCAGCTTGAAAGCAGGCTCATCTGGTTTGAGCAAGGCTCACCAGCTTGGACCCAAGGTCGCTAGTTCAAGCAAGGGGTCACTCTGTCTGCTGTAGCCCCCCGGTCAAGGCACATATGAGAAATCAATCAATGAACAACTAAGGAGCCACAACAAAGAATTGATCTTTCTCATCTCTCTCCGTTCCTGTCTGTCTGTCCCTATCTGTCCCTCTCTCTGACTCTCTCTGTCTCTGCCAAAGAATAAATAAATATATATATTTTAATAAAAATATAATTACGTACCATATAAATATCCAAATTATATTGCAATCAATCAAAACAATATTTAATTAATAGAATGAGCTTGAAAGGGTTATATCACAAATAAAACCATTATTTTGTTTTACAAACAGCCTGGACATGTTTTCAGTTATCAACTGCAGCTATTGTCTATGCTGTAATGCCACTTGATTCAGCACACTTGACCACAAAAATAATGAATTGTTTGACCTTGGGTGTGCACCAGCAAACTCCACCTAAAAGAATGTGGGTTTCACATCACCACTAAATGTCAAACAGTTCATATCGAGTACAGATAAGTACAAAAGTTGTAAATCTTTATAATGGAATTAAAAAATAATGTAGTATCGCGAATCCATTTGACCAATTATTGGAAGTTAACCCTAGATTAGTCACATGCGGAAGTCTTTCCTGCATATCACTATCTTCTTAAATATCTCGATTTCCAATAATCAAAGACGCTTCCGCTTCTGAGTAGCTGAGATTTTAAAGTAGTGGAGAATATTAAAAATTTAATATGTTGGCCATGCCTGATCTATCCAGTGATGTTAGTGGGGTATTGAAATCCCCTACTATGATAGTGTTGCTGTTGATCTTGCTTGCCCTTTATGTCCATCAAAATCTGCTTTATATATTTAGGTGCTCCTGTATTAGGTGCATAGATATTTATAATGGTTATATCTTCCTGTTGGGTTGCTCTTTTTATTATTATGTAGTGACCTTCTTTATTCCTTTGTTTTAAAGTCTATTTTGTCAGATATAAGTATTGCTACCCCAGCTTTCTTTTTCGTTTCCATTTGCATGAAATATTTTTTTCCATCCCTTTACTTTCAGCCTGTGTGTATCTTTTGTTTTGAGGTAGATCTCTTATAGACAGCATATGTATGGGTCCTGTTTTCTTTTTCTTTCTTTCTTTTTTTTTTACAGAGACAGAGAGTCAGAGAGAGGGATAGACAGGAACAGACAGACAGGAACGGAGAGATGAGAAGCATCAATCATTAGTTTTTCATTGCGCACTGCGACACCTTAGTTGTTCATTGATTGCTTTCGCATATGTGCCTTGACTGCGGGCCTTCAGCAGATCGAGTAACCCTTTGCTCGAGCCAGCGACCTTGGGTTCAAGCTGGTGAGCTTTTTAAATTTTTTTTAATTTTATTTATTCATTTTACAGAGGAGAGAGAGAGACAGAGAGAAAGGGGGGAGGAGGAGGAGGAAGCATCAACTCTCATATGTGCCTTGACCAGACAAGTGCAGGTTTTGAACCAGTGACCTCAGCATTCCAGGTTGATGCTTTATCCACTGCGCCACGACAGGTCAGGCCAAGCTGGTGGACTTTTGCTCAAACCAGATGAGCCCACACTCAAGCTAGTGTCCTCGGGGTCTCGAACCTGGGTCCTTGGCATCCCACTCCGACTCTCTATCCACTGCGCCACCACCTGGTCAGGCAGGTCCTGTTTTCTTATCCATGCAGCTACCTTATGTCTTTTGATTGGAGCATTTAATCCATTTACATTTAAGACAGGGGTTGGGAACCTATGGCTCGCGAGCCAGATGTGGCTCTTTTGATGGTTGCATCTGGCTCGCAGACAAATCTTTAATAAAAATAATAATAACATTAAAAATATAAAGCATTCTCATGTATTACAATCCATTCATTTCCTACGGCTCATGTTCATGGTTGCGGGTGGCTGGAGCCAATCACAGCTGTCCTCTGGGACAACACCAAATTTTTATTGGATAATGCGTAAGGTACACAGGTTGTTGTATGGCTCTCATGGAATTACATTTTAAAATATGTGACAATATGGCTCTCTCAGCCAAAAAGGTCCCCAACCCCTGATTTAAGGTTATTATTAATATGTAGTTGTTTATTTTATTCTTTAAATCTACATTAATGTTTTACTAGATTTTTTTCCCCGTTTGTTCTGTTTACAATAGGCCCATTAACATTTCTTGCAGCATTGGTTTGGTTGTAATGAATTTCTTGAGTTTTGTTGGGTTTTTTTGGTCTGGAAAGCTTTTTATTTCTCCTTCAATATTAAACAATGGCCTTGCTGAATAAAAAAGTCTTGGTTGCCTGACCTGTGGTGGCGCAGTGGATAAAGCATCAACCTGGAAATGCTGAGGTTGCCGGTTCAAAACCCTGGGCTTGCCTGGTCAAGGCACATATGGGAGTTGATGCTTCCTGCTCCTCCCCCCCCTCCTCCCTTCTCTATAATAAATAAATAAAATCTTAAAAAAAAAAAAGTCTTGGTTGTAAAAAAAAAAGTCTTGGTTGTAGGCTCTTGTTCTGCATTACTTTGAATATTCTTTCCATTTCCTTCTGGCCCCAAGTGTTTCTGTTGAGAAGTTGAATGTCATCCCTATGGGAGCTCCTTTGTAGGTGATTGACTGCTTTTCTCTTGCAGCTTTTAGTATTCTTTCTTTATCTCTTAGCTTTGATATTTTAATTATGGTGTGTTTTGGTGTATGTCTCTTTGGGTTCCTCTTTAATAGCATTCTCTGAGCTTCTTGAATTTGTGTGACTTTTTACCTGCATCAATTTTTGGAAGTTTTCAGCTATTATTTCTTCAATCAGGTTCTCTATCCCTGTTCTTTCTCTTCTCCTTCAGGAACCCCTATTATATGGCTGTTGTTTCTCTTCATGTTGTCACAGAGCTCTCTTAGAATTTTCTCAGACTTTTTGATCCTCTTTTCTTTTTGCTATTCTACTTCTGTGCTTTCGCTTATCTTGTGTTCTAAATCGCTGATTTGATCTTCTGCTTCATCCAACCTGCTTTTAATTCCTTGTAGTGTAGTCTTCATTTCTAATATTGTGTTTGTCATTTATGTCTGATTCTTTTTTATGATTTTAATGTCCTTTTTGATGCCAGAAATCTCTTTGTTTAGATGTTCATTTTGTCCATCTATTGTTGCTCTAAGATCCTTGAGCATCTTAACAATTATTATTCTAAACTCTACATCAGTATCTTTGTTATTTCCATTTCATTTAGTTCTTTTTCTGGGGATTTCTCTTGTTGGTTCATTGGAATTGCACTTCTCTGTCTTCCCATTTTGTCTCTGTATAGATTGCTCTTTTGGATGTGTTGTTTGTGTAGCTAGCTGAGTATAGGGTTGGTGTTGTCTGCCTCTAGCTTTCAGTTGTGTTGTTTCTACATCTTCTTGGGATGGCTTCAGCTGTTTGTATTCTGCTGTGGTCTACTTGTCTGCTGCTACTGCTCTTTTTACTGTTTGTGACAGCATTTTCTATGCCTTAGCTGGGTCAGGTGTGAGGAGCCTTTCCTTAAGATACCACTCTAACTATGGTTGTTAGGTCCTGAGTTCTCTGTATCTGGCTATTGGATGTACCAGCCCTGGACTTCCTTGGCCAGAACCTGGCACAGACCAGTGGGGGTCACTGCTTTTCATTGGCCCCTAGCAACCTTCTTGGAGCTACAGGTGATCCAAAATTTGTGTCTGCCTCTGCTGGGCCCTGACACCATTGTAAATCTCAGCTGCACTCCTAGGCTGGCTTTTATCTACTTTTGGCCAGTGTGTGTGACCTTTCTATTCCTGACATGAGGTCTTTCCACCAGCTCCCCTCTGCCTCTGCCTCCTCAGGCACTCCAGCACCAGCACGGGCTCACGGACCACAGCTCAGGCTGCTTTGTGGGTATTGGGGACTCCTCACCTTGCTGGTCTCTGCCCCCCAAGGGGGCAGGTTACCTCTCTGGGCTCCGCCCTCCACGGGCCCATGGGAAGCCTCATCCCTCTGGGGTCTGGCCTATGCTAGAGCAGGGGACGCCTTGTTCCACCCTGGGGGCGTGCGGGAGGCCTCTCTGGGCTCTGCTCCCTGCCACTGCTGCCCAGGTTACCTCGCTGGGCTCTACCCCTGTCCACTGCATGGGCCAAGCACCACCACTGCAGCCTGGCCCTCCTGCCCTTCAGAGGATACTCAGCAGGTTGGGGGGGCCATGTAGCCCAAACCTCAGCACTCAAATCCTGTGTCCCTGATGCGCCCCCTGCTTCTAAGTGCCTCTGCAGTGACAAGAGCAGGGGAGCCTCTAGTGGGTGGGGTAAGTGCTTCCCTTTGCTGGCTTGGTTTCCCAGGAACAATGGGCACTTTAGGTTTGGGGAGTGACCCATTACAGGGGCCAGGGTGGCTGTCCCCCACAGTCTCTCCTTGTGCCCTCGAGACTACACTCTCCTCTCGCAACTCCAGTCCTCTCGGCGCTCCCCACTCCGAGCCCCGGGTAAGTGGCTATGAACAAGGTTTTCTGTGCGGTCCCTTTAAGATGGAGCCTGGGTTTGAGAGTTCTGTCTCCCTCTCACAAACAGTAACCAGGCTCTTCTTTCAGCTAAACACTGTTTTTATGCCTCCTCTAGTCTCTGGGGCTCCAGGCTGGGGCTCTGGTCCTGGAGCTGAGGACCCACAAGTCTTCAGGAAACCCACCCTACCGTGAGAGACCCTCCAGGCTGCCTCTCACTCCTGGGAGCAGGGCAATCCTTTCTGCGTCTCCACCCTTCCTACCAGTCTCAGTGTGGTTTCTTTGGTGATGCTTGGTTATAGATTCCTCTTAGTTTAGTCAAAGTTGGTTTTTCAAGATGATTGTTCCTAAGTTAAGTTGTAATCACTTCGGTTCTGGGAGGTGGGAGTTGTAACGTCTGCCTACTCTGTCACCATTTTCCCTCTCTTCCCTTCCACTTTTATAAGTCAAGGTCATTTCCCTCCATCAAAGAGAAAAGAGTCATCATGCCTCCACCCTGAACCCCCATTTCCCTGTTGAGGTGGGGAGAGTCTGGCCTCAGAGCAGGTTTGGGCAGCAAGTTGATTCTTTGGCCCCAGGGTAATTATTAGTAGCAATTTATGAAATTATTAGTAGCAATTTGCAAAATGGTGCCCCCGAGAATAGCTTCAACTCAAGATACAGTTTTGCATACAGTACTTTAAATCAAAGATTCTGCAGGAAAGCCTGTTTGAAAACAAGTCATAAAAAATAGGGGTTGGCCTGACCTATGGTGACGCAGTGGGTAAAGCATCGACCTGGAACACTGAGGTTGCTGGTTTGAAACCCCGGGTTTGCCTGGTCAAGGCACATATGGGAGTTGTTGCTTCCTGCTCTTTCCCCTTTCTTTCTCTCCCTTCTCTCTAAAATTAATAAATAAAATCTTAAAAAGAAAATAGGGTTTGGCCCTGGCCGGTTGTCTCCATGGTAGAGCATTGGCTGGCATGTGGATGTCCTGGGTTTGATTCCCAGCCAGGGCACATAAGAGAAGCACCCATCTGTTTCTCTACCCCTCCCCCTCTTGCTTCTATCTATCTATCTATCTATCTATCTATCTATCTATCATCTAGCTAGCTATCTAGCTTGCTATCTAGCTATCTCTTCTCCTCCCCTCCTACAGCCATGGCTCTATGGAGCAAGTTGACCCTGGGTGCTGAGGAGGGCTCCATGGCCTCTGCCTCAGGGGCTAAAAAAAATGGCTCCAGTTGCAATGGAGCAAGGGCCTCAGATGGGCAGAGCATCGCCCCTAGTGGGCTTGCTGGGTGGATACCTGTTGGGGTGCATGTGGGAGTCTGTTTATGCCTCCCCTCCTTTCATTAAATTAAAAAAATAGGGGTTCTCATGATGGTTAGCAAGAGGCACAAATGATAAAATATTTGTGGGTGATGTAATCCTGGGCAGGGGAAGAAATCCTGATTCCACAAGCCTGGGCAGGCTTTCTACACCAGTGTTTTCTTTTATTTATAAAGATTTTATTTATTGATTTTAGAGAAAGAAGGAAAGAGCAAGGGGGAGGAGTGGGAAGCATCAACTCTTAGTGATTGCTTCTCATATGTGCCTTGACCAGGCAAGCCCAGGGTTCCGAACCAGCAACCTCAGCATTCTAGGTTGACACTTTATGCACTGCGCCACCAGAGGTCAGGCTCTACCAGTCCTGGTCTGTGAAAAAGTTAACCACCTTGATCTTGTGTGAAGATTTTAGATTCAATGACCTTAGTCGAATTTGCTTATGCTCAGGGTGATTTCTGCCCTGAAATCATTCTATTTTTACCAGTCCCCAAGTGTAAAAAGGTTGAAAACCAGTTTCTCAACATCCATACTACTGAGGCCAGGGCTGGATAATTCTGTGACATGGACTGTCCCATGTTCTGTAGGATATTTAGCGACATCCCTGGCCACTCCTCCACTCAATACCAGGAGCATTCTCCACTCGTGATAACCAAAATAATGTCTGCAGACACTAAGGCCCCCTAAAGACAAACTCCCCCAGTAGAGAACCACGTGTTTAGAATGCAATACATATGTTTAGTGGTCAGGAGCTTAGGATTCCTAGGAAATGTCTCTGAAGACTATTGCATTCTAGTCTGTTCCAACTCACTGCTCAGTGAGCAATGTGCTGACTGCAGTGGGCTTCCCGAGCCAGCATGCCCAGCGTGGTATGGAGAAAGTATGAGGGCTGTGATATTTGGGTTTCATAGCTGCTTCCCTCTACCCTTCCCTCAAGCACTGCCCCTACATACTAATTTTGTGTGTATGTGTGTGTGTGTGTGTGTGTGTGATAGAAACAGTGAGAGAGTCTGAGAGAGGGACAGATAGGGACAGAAAGAGAGGAAGGGAGAGAGATGAGAAGCATCAATTCTTCGTTGAGGCTCCTTAGTTGTTCACTGATTAATTTTTCATATGTGCCTTGACCCAAGGGGCTACAGAAGAGTGGGTGACCCCTTGCTCAAGCCAATGACCTTGGTCTCAAGCCAGCAACCTTGGGCTTTAACCCAGCGACCTTTGGGCTAAAGCTGGCAACCATGGGGTCATGTCTATGATCTCACGCTCAAGCCAGCAACCGTGGGTTCAAGCCGGATGAACCCACACTCAAACAGATGACCTCGGGTTTTGAACCTGGGTCCTCTGTGTCCCAGTCTGACACTCTATCCACTGTGCCACTGCCTGGTCAGGCCCTACACACTAGTCCTGAAAATGGGCCATTAAGAATACAACCCTCTTGGCCCTGGCCGGTTGGCTCAGTGGTAGAGCGTTGGCGTGTGGATGTCCCAGATTCAATTTCCAGTCAGGGCACACAGGAGAAGCGACCATCTTCTTCTCCACCACTCCCTTCTCTCTCTATTTCTCTCTTCCCCTCCCACAGCCATGGCTAGGTTGGAGCAAGTTGGCCCAGGGCACTGAGGGTGGCTCCATGGCCTCACCTGAAGTGCTAAAATATCTTGATTGCCAAGCAAGGGAACCATGTCCCCAGATGGGCAGAGCATCACCTAGGGGGCTTGTCGGGTGGATCCCCATCAGTCAGTTACATGCAGGAGTCTGTCTCTCTGCCTCCTCCACTTCTCCCTTAAGAACAACTAAAAAAAAAAGAAAAGAAAAGAATACATCCCTCTCTCCCAAACCTCCATTCAGGAGGCAGCTTTGTTCAAACCTGGTTGTTATTTTGGCTCTATGGACGGCCAGAGATGCCCGATAAAAAGATATGAGAGATGTCTGTGTTCATATCAACTCCAGGATCTGCCTACAGAATAGGAAGTTACTTTCAAGCAGAGAGTGTGTTGAATCCCCGATCAGGGCACATACGAGAATCAACCCATGACATTATGAAATAACAGGGTAACAAATCGATGCATCTTGCTCTGTCCCTTCCTCTCTCTCTAAAATCAATAAACATTTTTTTAATTGTGGTGACATTCACATGAAAATTTTAACCATTTTAAAGTGAGCATTCAGAGGCATTTGGTGCGTTCACACTGTTATGCAACCACCACCTCTATCTAGTTCAAAAATATTTTCAGCACCCCAGAAGGAAACCTCTGACTCATTAAGCAGTTGCTCCCCAACCTGCCTGTCCCCTCTTCATCCCTCACCTCCCCCCCACTAACCACCAACTTGCTTTCTGTCTCTGGATTTTCCTCCTCTAGACATATTGAGTAAATACAATCATGTAATATGTTGATTTTTGCGCCTTGTGTCACTGAGCATAACGTCCTCCAGGTTCATCCGGATTGTAGCTGGTGTCAGGCCTTCACTGTTTGTCATGGTTAACTACTGCTTCGTTGAATGGACAGACTATATTTATTTGTGCATTCATCCATTGATGGACATGGACCTAGAAGCTACTTCTACCTCTTAGCAATTGTGAATAGTGCTGTGGTGAATGTGTGTGCACATGTGTCTGTCTGAGTCTGTTTTCAGTGATTTCAGTGCATATCTAGAAGTGGGGTTGCTGGGTCACAAGGTGATTCATTGTTTAACATTTTGAAAAACCAACAAACCAGCATTTTCTTAACATGTTTGACAAATGCTGGTTTCCTTCCTTCTCCTATTTCACCTCCCAGAACTCACCTCCAAGATCTTCATTACCTACAAAGTCCAGGACTTCTTCCCCAGGGGCCACCGAGTTCTCATCACCTGCCACTCACCCAATATGCTCCCACCTATCACCTACTCCCTCCTGGGAAGCCGGGACATTGAAGTTGCCAAGAAAGTGGTAAAGACCCGTGACCCAGCCTCCTTCAACATCAATGTCACACTCAAGTCTAGGCCAGACCTGCTCACCTACACCTGCCAAGCGTCCCCTACCTGGGGCAAGCACGTGACCAGCAACAAGCTGCAGATGTACCGGGAGCTGTGGGCCAGTGAGTGCATGGGGAATGGGTGAGGAGCACATGGGATGCAGGGTCTGGAAGATAAACAAAGCTCCCGGGGGGTGGGAAGACTGAGGACTGGGGTCTGGAGCGGGAGGGTCAGGACAGGACAGGTTACCTCCCTCCAAGGGCCACTCTTTCCTTAGGGCCTGGCCATTGCAGGTGTAGCTCCTGGCTGGGCCTGAGAGGGCTGAGGGGAGAATGAGAAGGTGGATGAGGGCTTGCTGAGCTCTGACCCCAAGCTGATAAAGTGGGCATACTTTGTGCTTTATCTGGTTTAATCTTCACAGCAGCTGAGGGTGGAGTCGTGGCTCCAGCTTCTAGAGGAGGAAGCTAAAGCTCTTGGAGATTAAGGCAGTTGTCCTTGGCCATCCCAGCCTGCAGGTGGCAAGGGACAGTTTCAAACTGCACTCCATGGAACCCCAAACCTATGTTCTTCCCATCCTTATCCTGCTCTTAACTCAGGTGTCCTTCCTAGTGGGAGGCATGGGGGTGGGAACCAGGAAATGTTGCCTGACCAGGGCTGGAACTGTACACCCACAGCCAGGAGGAGACAGCTGGGGAGGAGAGCCCTGAGTCTGAGCACTACAGGTCAAGGGTTCGAATCTCTACACTTATAGGCTGTGGGTTCTTAGGCAAGTCACTCAAACTCTCTGAGCCTTCATTGTTTCATCTACAAAACAGAAATAGTAGTACCTTCAGAAGGTAGAAAGAAGTCAGTGGAAGTTCACAGTAGGTGGTAAGCATTGGACAAGGGATGACAGTTCCTTCACAGAAAGGCTCTTTGGAGCATTAACCTGAGGTCCTGGGGACTTATAGAATCTAGACTCCTCTCAGCAACAATTCTTGCCCTGAAGGAGCATGTGTTTCAGTAAAACAGTCAAGATTGTAAGAATATAAGTAAGATTGCCAGATACATTTTGCATAGGATGTACCCATACTAAGAAATTACTTATTAAAAAATAAAATATCGTCCTGGCCAGTTTGCTCAGTGGTA
This sequence comes from Saccopteryx bilineata, assembly GCF_036850765.1. Classification (NCBI taxonomy): domain Eukaryota; kingdom Metazoa; phylum Chordata; class Mammalia; order Chiroptera; family Emballonuridae; genus Saccopteryx; species Saccopteryx bilineata. The sequence goes on from NC_089495.1 coordinate 124,963,410, forward strand.
GAACATCGGCCTGGCATGTGGATGTCTTGGGTTCAATTCCTGGCCAGGGCACACAGGAGAAGTGCCCATCTGCTTCTCTACCCCTCCTTCTCTCGCTTCTTTCTCTCTCTCTTCCCCCCTTTTGCAGCCATGGCTTGATTGGAGCAAGGTGACCCCAGGTGCTGAGTATGGCTCCAAGAGCTTGGTTGCTGAGCAACGGAGCAAGTCCCAGATGGACAGAGCATCCTCCCCTAGTGGGCTTGCTGAATGGATACTGGTCTGGCACATGCGGGAGTCTGTCTCTGCCTCCTCTCCTCTCACTAAATAATAAATAGAGATAAATAGATAGATGATAGGTAGATAGAATAAAAATAAAATATAAAAAATAAAAATTTATTCATTGTTTACATGAAATTCAAATTAATCTGGGTGTTCTGTTTTCATTTGCTAAGTCTGGCAACCCAAAATATACATTATGAGAAGAAAACCAAATGAGAAGCTATTTTGTTTTGTTTTTAAGATTTTGTTATTGATTTTAGAGAGAGGAGAGAGAGAAAAAGGGTGAAGGGGAGTGGGAAGCATCAACTCGTAGTAGTTGTTTCTTATGTGTGCATTGACTGAGCAAGTCTAGGGTTTTGAACCAGTGATCTCAGCATTCCAGATTGACACTTCAGCCACTGCGCCACCATAGGTCAGGCCCACTGAGAAATTGTGGTACACACTGCAAGTGGGGTAGAAGCCCAGACAGGCTGAGGGATTACTCCAGAAGGTTGCCAGAGGAGGCCCTCAGGTTCGTTATTTTGTAACAAGGGAACTTGCTGGGAAGAGGCGTTAAAGTCTCCCAGCCATGCCTGTGCTTCCTGTCCCACCCTGCCAGATCCTGTGTCCCAGATGCAAGCTGACTTTACCGTGCTGGACAGAAGGTCAGGCCCAAGGGTGGAGATGTCCTGCCTGGCATCCTTGGGCAGCCCACCCATCACCTACAGCCTGATTGGGAAGGTCGGCATGTCCACATGCAGCAGAGCCGCAACACCGGCAGCCTGCCAACTTCTCCTTTCCACTGACTGCGACAATAGACTGCTTCCAGTGCCAGGCTGAAAATGCCATCAGTGTCCAGAGCAGCTCGTTCACGCTAGTGCCACCAGGTTAGAGGGCCCCTTGGTTTCCAGTTGGCACTTCTGGGTAGGTTGGTGGGAGGTGCCAAGAGCAGGGAAGGGGGTCTGGCAGCAGTCATGCCTACTCTGGTCCTTCCTGCCTCCCTCACAGGACAGCTGCCCAAGGGACCCATCTTCATGCTGGCTGCCAGCATCACCTCCATTGCAGCCATCACCTCTGGGATGCCGGGCTGGAACAGGTAGGAAGTGGGCCCTGGATGTGGGGGAGGAGTGAGAAGAGCTGGCTGTCTATGTGGACCAACAGAGGTCCTTGCTGAAGAGCTGAGGGTGGTGGGTCTATAGGGCAGAGCTACCACCCTAGCAAACACAGGGCCACATTGCCTGTGAGTGACTTGCTGAAGTTTATTAAGGGCCTATTATGTGCCACATGCCCTCTGAGGGCTTGCTGATTGACAGTTTTATATGACACGGACCACTGTTCCCAGCTGCCTGCCCTACAGTGCTGTCAGCTGGCCTCTGGGTGGGGCACTCTCTTGTATTTTCTGTTTGTCAGAGGAGGGAGATTGGGATGGGGGACATGCTTACCAGGACCAGAGTAGATCAAGGGCTTCTGCCCTCCATAGGAGCCACATAGGTCACTGCTTCCCAGCTGGTGGCATGAGGCAGGGGTTGGAACCCCTGGGGTCCCCTCTCCAAGGTCATCATTTCAATGGCTTATAAAGTGACCAGGGCCTTTGTTCTGACCCTAGACAACACAGGTTCTGTATGTCTGGCCTGTAGTGGCAGTCACTCCTGCCCTGTCAACTTCTCACCTCCCTTGGTTCCTAAGACACTGCTGTTTCCTGGTCCCACCTCTTTGGTGGGCATTGTCCAGGAGTCTATCCTTGGCACTCTCCTTGTCTCATCTCAGGGTCCCTTTCTCTGAAGTTTCTGTCCTTTCTAGAGGCCAGAGTCATGGGCAAGTCATGTTACCTCTCTGAACCTCAGTTTTCCCTTCTACAAAATGGGGTATAAAGACCTGACTCGCCTGACCTGTGGTGGCACAGTGGATCAAGCTTCGACCTAGAACACTGAGGTCGCCGGTTCAAAACCCTGGGCTTGCCCGGTCAAGGCATATATGGGAGTTGATGCTTCCTGCTCCTGCCCCCTTCTCTCTCTCCCTCTCTCTCTCTCTCTCCCCTCTAAAATGAATAAATAAATAAAAAATTAAAAAAAAAAAAAAAAAAAGACCTGACTCCCACTCACCATGTGACCAGGGGCTAGCACTTGCCCTCTGGGTGATTCACTGCTCCCCTTCATTTCGTGAGGTGACTAAGCCTCACACCCCTACTCCTGCCCAGGGCACTGATGCACATGCCACCATAAAATTCCAAGAGGCCTTGGGAAGGTGTTGTTGGGATGTATGCTTGCCTAATCTGGAGTCTCACCTCCTTTGTCATCAAGGTTGTGACCAGAAGATGGACGCTCAGCAGAATCCCCCAGGAGAGCCCCCATCCTTGCCCCCTACAGAAGGACCCACCATTTGCATGAAGAGCTGGCAAGCCAGCCAGGATTCCTGGAGCCTGATGTTCTGCAGGGAGGATTTCAGGATAAGGTGGGGCTGTAGAGGGACAGGAGGTCCACAGGACAGAGGGGCTCTGCACAGGTCCCTCCTGCCCTTGTTCCTCAGCTGCTTGTCACTGTCCATGCAGATCTGGTAAGAAGGTGGAGGTAGGCCCAGCTGCAACCTCACCCAGGGCCTCCTCCCTTCCACACACAACAGCTCCCCTCTTTCCTGAAATGGCACCCCATCTCCTGGTGGCCCAATCCTCTGGTTCCACACGCTGATGGTCCATTTTATCTGGGAGGACTCAGCCCCATCTGGAAAGACCCAGCACCCTCATTAACCTTAAGGGATTCCTCCCTCCTCAGCCTGTGGCCCCCAAGAAGATACCCGCAACCCCCCTCACAGAGCTTCCCTGTTCAGACACTCTGAACCATTTCAGTAAAAAACTGGATTATGCCTGACATGTGGTGGAACAGTGGATAGTGTCAGCATGGAATGCTGAGGTTGCTGGTTCGAAAACCTGAGCTTGCACAGTCAAGGCACATACAGGAAGCAACTACTACTGCTTCCCTCTTCTCCCTCCACCATCTAAAAATCAATAAAATAAAATAAAGAAAATAACCCCTGGCCGGTCACCCTGGAATTCTGTTTCTGTCTGCACATCATCCTGGAGTTTGGAAGTCTGAAGTCACACTGCCTTTCACAGCCTGAGGGCAGAACCCAGCCCGGGAAGAATTGGGGGGTTCTCACCCCAGATTTAGTTACAGAGAGAAGGAAAGAGAGACATAACAGGCAAGGAGGGGGTCCAAGCTGTGGCCTGGGGTTTTGAGTGGAATGTGATGTGGAAAGGAGTGGGTGTGCCTGGGTCCTAAGCAGCTGAGGTCCAGAAGGGCCTCTGGTGGGGCTTCCTGGAGGAGGAGATGGGAGTGCGGGGGGCAAAGGGTGCGTGGGGCCGAGGGCCTCCATGAATTCCACTTTTCCTGGGGACTCTCCAGCCCTTTCGGGTTGCGCCGCGGGCCAGCATAGCAGGGGTCGAACCCCGGCTGAGAGCAGGGCTGGGCAGTCAGCGCTCGGCTGCTGGACGGGCATCCACCACTGGAAACAGCCTTACAGCCAGTTCTGCTGTTCGCGGCCGCTCGCCAACAGCCCGCACTTTGCCCTCAGTCCCTGGGGCCGCGCTGGCCACGCCTCGGGGGCGTGGCCTGAGCGGGACGCCCGGCTGGCCCCTCGGCGGTCCGCGTAGGCGACGGCGACGGCCGCGGCGACGGCAACGGCGACATGGAGAGCGGGGCCTACGGCGCGGCCAAGGCGGGAGGCTCCTTCGACCTGCGGCGCTTTCTGACGCAGCCGCAGGTGGTGGTGCGTGCCGCGTGCATGGTGAGTCAGCGGGGCCACGGGGACCAGCTCGCCCCCACCCGGCGGCGGCCGCGAGCCTGAGAGCGCGACAGGTGGCCGCGGCCGAGGGCCGCCGGGCGGGAGGCGGCGCGCGTCGGGGCGGCGCGCAGGGCCAGGACCTGCCACCTCCCAACTCACGGGCTCGGGCGTCCCTCCACCCCCGGGCCTGGGCGCAGGGTGGCCCATCTCCCCGCTGGCAGTAGGAGGAGTCTGGGGCAGCTTCAGGACAGGTGGCGGGCACTCAGCAGCTTCGGCTTGGGGAATTCACCTGGAAGGGGCTTTCCCAAGCCACATGGGGTGTGGGAGGTGGGGGATGGCCGAGCGCCCCGAAACAGGATCTCCTTTCCACGCAAGAGTAGCCTACAGGTCTGCTGCCCCACCCAACAGTGGGTGACTCTAAGATGTACCCCTGTCCATGAGCTGGGCGAGCCTTCCAGCAGCAGGTTACTGGGGTGGGAAGGTTGGGAATGGGTCCCATGTTCTTGGACAACTGGCATCCAAAGCTGGACAAGGTGGGCAGGTAGCAGGCTGGGACCGCAGTGCTCACACCACACCTGCCCGGGACTGGAACCTTCTGAGGTGCCCTTGTGGCACGCATGCCCCCTCCCTGCTTGACTGTAGTAGGGTCTGCCCCTTGGAGCAGATGCCCGTGTGTGGGGACGGCAGTGTCAGGAGTTTGGCTTGGTATAGTGCTCCCCAGCATCCTGGAGTTCCGGCTTCATCTCTCCTGGGGGTGGGGCTTGTGACTGCCAGCTCCAGAGCCTATTGAGAGGACCTGGTGTAGGCAGGCGGGGTGGGGCAGGGGAGAGGCCTGGGCCTGTCCCGGAGGAAGCCAGATGTCCAGAAAGACCTGCATCTGCTGACTTGGGGCGGAGATGGGTGGTAGCCTTGAAGTTTAAGGAGACCAGATGACATGAGGCTGTTCCCAAGGACCTGGAACTACTCCTGGAGTTCTGACTGGTGTACCTCCCTTCACCCTCAACCCAGGACCTCCAAGGCTGAGTGCAAGCTGTATCAACAGGCCCACGGGTCAGACCAGCCTGGAGCAGTGTGTTGTCAGGACACGCTACGGGTGGGAGGCAGACAGGGGGGTTCCTCAGAAGGGAGGGGCCAGGACGCCAGAGACTCCGGAAATACTGGTAGGAAGAAAGCTGGTCAAACTGGGGAGGCCAGCCTGGGGCAGAGAAGAGTTAGAGAGGCTCAGGAGGTGGGAGTCTTCCTTCTCAGGGTGTACTGTCATGGCTTTCCTGAAAGGGGGGAAGTCTTCTATCACTGGGGCATTCAGGCAGAGAGGTTGGGCACTCAAGCAGGTGATCAGGGGGATGAGAATCCAGGCCTAGTTTCTTTGATTTTGTGGCCCACTCGTGTTTAAAGCTCATTGAAAGTGGAAATGGGCAGCCTGACCTCTGGTGGTGCAGTGGGTAAAGCATCAACCTGGAATTAGGTCACCAGTTCAAAACCCAGGGCTTACCTGGTCAAGGCACATATGGGAGTTGATGCTTCCTGTGCCCCCCCTTCTCTCTAAAATGAATAAAAAGTATTTAAAAAAATAAAATAAAATGTGGCCCTGGCCAGTTGGTTCAGTAGTAGAGCGTCGGCCTGGCATGCAGGAGTCCCGGATTCGATTCCCGGCCAGGGCACACAGGAGAAGCGCCCATCTGCTTCTCCACCCCTCCCCCTCTCCTTTCTCTCTGTCTCTCTCTTCCCCTCTCTCAGCCGAGGCTCCATTGGAGCAAAGTTTGCCCGGGCGCTGAGGATGGCTCTGTGGCCTCTGCCTCAGGCGCTAGAATGGCTCTGATTGTGGCAGAGTGACACCCCAGATGGGCAGAGCATTGCCCCCTGGTGGGCATGCTGGATGGATCCCGGTCGGGCGCATGCGGGAGTCGGTCGGACTGCAACCTGGTTTCCAACTTCAGAAAAATACAAAAAAATAAAAATAAAATAAAATGAAAAAAAGTGAAGGTGGGCAGATTGCCCTAAATCCCCATCATGTAAAACTGTGATGACCCCCTCCAGCCAGACAGCTGGGGCAGGGCAGTCCTATCTCAGGATATCCCCATCCTTTCCTCGCCATCCTCAGTCCAGGAATCCCCAGCCATGCCCCTTGTGGTGGCAGCTGTGATCTGGTCTCTCGAGAGGACCAGGAGAAGTGAGAGTGAAGGTCCTGTGTACCAAGAAGCAACTTGCTTGTCAGCTCACTCCCCACTTTCCCAAGGGGCTTTGATGCTGACCTCCTAAAGGAGGACCTGGACAGCTGCTCAACTTCTCCTCACCACTGTCTCCAGGTCTTCGCCTTGATCGTGTTCTCATGCATCTTTGGTGAGGGTTACAGCAATACCCACGAGTCCAAACAGAGTTACTGCGTGTTCAACCACAACGAGGACGCCTGCCGTTACGGCAGTGCCATCGGGGTGCTGGCCTTCCTGGCCTGTGCCTTCTTCTTCGTGGTCGATGTCTATTTCCCCCAGATCAGCAATGCTGTTGACCGCAAGTACCTGGTCATTGGTGACCTGCTCTTCTCAGGTATTTGCCTGTAGCACCTCTGTTGCTCTCAGGGTGAATAGGAACAGACCGTGTTTCCAAAAGCTCTAGGGTTCCGGGTCTGCAGAGCCTCTGGAGATGGGAGGGGAGCAGCACAGAGTCCCCCTCGAGCGGACAGGCTTGTACACAGGATTTCCCACCATCTGAAACCCACTGGTGTTGAGTGACAGCATGGGGATCTGGAGCCAGGCCTCCTGAGATGGCACCCAGTCCTCACCCCAGCTTCTGCCTCAGTGCCCTTCCTACTCCTGGAGATTTCTGGGAGATGCCTGCCTCCTCCATGGAGCTGACCCTGTCCTCCTGGCCCTCTCCTCAGCTCTCTGGACTTTCCTGTGGTTTGTTGGTTTCTGCTTCCTGACCAACCAGTGGGCAGCCACCAAGCTGCAAGATGTGCTGGTGGGAGCTGACTCAGCCCGTGCGGCCATCGCCTTCAGCTTCTTTTCCATCTTCTCCTGGGTAGGTGGGCCAGGTTCCTGGTGTCTTTGGTGCAGGGTGGTAGAGGGCTTGGTAAAGGGTGGTAGAGGAACTCAGCCTCGGTGCTCCCTGCAGGGCCTGCTGGCTTCCCTGGCCTACCAGCGCTACAAGTCCGGGGTGGACGACTTCATCCAGAACTACGTGGACCCCACCCCAGACCCCAGCACGGCTTATGCCTCCTACCCGGGCCCGTCTGTGGACAACTATCAACAGCCACCTTTTACCCAGAATGCTGAGACTACCGAGGGCTACCAGCCGCCCCCTGTGTACTGAGCTGCAGCCTGGGATGGTAAGGGGTGTAGGGAGAGTGACAGTGGGCCACCCCTCCGCCCTGGACTCTTCCCTCCTGGTCCCGTGTGGTGCCTGTGGGAGCCCCGTGCATAGCCGAGTCCCTGCCTCCTTGCCCTGAAGTGCCCATGCTCAAGGGCTGCACCCACCCCTCCTCAAGGGCATTTTTTAGAAAAAGGTTTTTAGCTAGATGTTTGTCATTGCTTTTATTGATCCCCAACCCTACTTGGAGTAGCTAGAAGACCCTGACACGCTGTTGTTACAAGTGCCTTAGTTTTTCTCAAGCCCATAAGGAGCCGGGCCCAGGTCCAGGCTGTGGTGGCCACAGTGACTTGGGGTTCTCTGCCAAAGATGAGACTGAGGGTGCCTCCCACTTGTTCTGTTGCTGGTATGGGACTGTTTCCTTTCCCCTTACTCAGGTTTGTTCCTGCCCCCTGACTCAGTGGTGTCCCCTCCACCACCTGCCCTAGAGTGGGCAGCTGTGTTCACAGCTGCAGTGTCTGCTCACTGTTGGGTCTGGGGTCATTATCCTGTGCCAGGGCCTCTGGGCATTTTTCTGGACAGCCATGGGGCAAGGTTGGTGCCCACCCTAGGGAACACTGGGCAGCACTTCCTGTCCCATGCTCCTGCCCTGCCCTCTGCAGCAGGGAGGGGCTTTGCCTGACAACACCCAGCTTTATGTAAATAATTCTGCCACTGTTAGGCCGTGTGGCATGTGCCCAAAGCCCCCAGGCTGTTCTGAATGTATTAAAAAGTTCTGGGGAAGACATACAGCCTGCTCAGATTCTGTTAGGCTGGTCTGGAGATGGAATAAATGTTTCCTCATTCATAATCTCCACTGTCATTGGTTGGGCCTCAGTACAAGTTCTACCACTCTGGGGGACAACCTTGGGGGGAGAGCTTTATGGAATTTGCATTTTGAGCAAGGTGTGGCAAGTGCCTCTCCAGTGTGCCTGGTGACAGCCCTGTGTCTGGGGTCTCATTCCTCACATTGCCCTCCATCAGCATCTTAAAATAGCAACTGTGCTCAGCTCATAAACAGGACGGGTTTCTGCACTGCCTTGCCAGGGTCCTGCTGTGCCCTGGCCAGCTTTGGTGGAGGCACCTGGGAGCCAACTCTCTGTATGCCCCTTCCCCAGTGATCCTTTCCTTTCCCCACTCCCCACAATGGAGGAATACTCTGGGAGTGGCCAGCATCCTCTACTTCCTACAGACAGGGCTCAGTACCTCCAGAACCTTTCCCAGGAAGGATGTGGCAAGGAGCAGGCTTAGCCACCCAGCCTCCCTCAACTCCACTCAGAGGAGCAAGCCCTTCCCCCTGGAAGAGGCCATGGACCTGATGCAGCTATTTCCCCGTTGAGCAATGACAGAGGTAGCTGTCAAAAGTGGGCCCTAGTTGTTTTAAAATCCTGAGTAAAAACAAGTAGCATTCAGAGTTAGAGCTTCACCACTGTGCTACACGTGTAACTTGGGACCCCAACCCCATGTGCATGGGGCACCTATAGCCCAGGCCTACCCCACCCCAGCGGAATCTCATCTCCACGTGAGCCTCCAGAAGCACAGCTGAGCTGTTTTCTTGGCTCCTGAACTGTCCAGCGTCTGTTTCACAAACAGAACCTGACCCTACAGCCCCAGCTGGCAGCTCTGAGCACAGCCTCCTCATCTTTCCAACTTGGGCCCCAGGCTCTGTGTTCACCCATTTTTGTCCTGAAATCCGTGTGAACAGAAGAACAAGTAAATGTTCCACCTAGGACGCACTTCACAATCATTTCTCAGTTAAGGGCAGTGGCTAAGAGCACTAGTACTAGGGAAAGATCTGGAGAGAAATCCCCAACAAATCACATTGTCTACAGTGCAACCTGGGGAATTCCAGGTGGTTCAAGAGAACTGTGCATCCATCAACTAGTACATTTTAATGCCATTATTAATTTCACAAACTACAACAGAAGAATCAGGGATCCTACCTCCCCCCCCCCTTAAAAGACAAGTAAATTCCTGGGACCTAAGCCCCAGCAGGGTAAGTGTCCCCTATGTAAAAGAAGCTGTCATTCTGCAGAAGGTGACCACCAGAGTAGGAAAGGCTTTCTGCCCAGAGGGAAGCAAGATGGCACAAGTACAGCCATCCTCCGGGGCCGGGAGCCCACCCCAGGAAGAGGGATAGGTGCCTTTGTGTGGAATGAGACTCAGTGCTAAGCCAGAGCTGCCAGTGCTGGACTTGCCAGTGAGAACAGAAACTCAACAGTGAAAGCCACAGAGGAGGAAGGAGTCAGCAGTGCCTATGTCACAACATCATGTGGCCTGCTCCTCACCTCAAAGGAGAAGCAGTGTCTGCCAAGGCAAGAGCCCAAGCCACAGCACAGAGCCAGCTTCAGCCCTGGCTGGATCATGAGTGGACTAGCAGCTGGGAGGGGAACTGAGAAAAGCCGGTGGGCAGGCAAGGAGGGAAATGGGACTGCAAACCACCTGCCAGGCAAGGTCCCTGCAGATGCAGAAAGTTCCACAAGCCAGTGAAACCTCTGGTCTGGATTTCCTGCTAGGACAAGGTTGTTCAGTGTGCAGGGGACAGGTGTCCGCTAGGGGGCGCAAGCTCCCCCAGGCTCAGTTGGCTGGGCTGCATTGCAGGATCTGATGAGGGGCCAATGGCTTCCTGGGCCCTGCTGCTTCTCCCAGCTTCCCCAGTGCCAGGCAGTTCTCCTTATCCTCCTTATCCAGCCCCGCGAGCTGGCCCGAGGTCTTCTGGAAGTAGCAGAGGCGGCACACAGCATGGTACTTGTCTGCGCCTCCAATCACCTCGACCTGGCCCAGGGGACACAAAGGGCCTGGACTGAGTGGGCACAGCACCTCCAGGCCACCCTCACCCTTCAGAGAAGGTGGGCGACAGCTACCTCCTTCTCCATGCCCAGCCTCTTGGTGTACGCGGCCTCTCTGAAGCACTCCATGCACACCGCAGTCAGCTTCACCACACTCTCAGCCAGGGGCACCAGGTTCAGGATGGTCCCAAAAGCCTACATGACAGGGGAAGACGGCAGGTGTACACATTCCCCTCGCCAGATGGGTTTGTCTCTGCCATCCTCTGATTCACAAGCAATGAAGCCAGGAAATTGCTTTGACCTTGCTTTCCCCACCCTTGGAATTCTAACCCTAGCCGCAGAGAGCATCAAGGCTGGGACAGACTCACTCCTGGGCAAACCAGGGAGCGCCTTGCTGACATAAAGAGGCTCGCTGGGCTGCCTGTCTCTGTGCACCACCCTGTCCCGCCCAGGCCCCTTCCTCCTGCCCAGCTCCCATTCCAGGACCCAGACCTGATGCTTTACCTTCCTCTGGAAGGTCCCATCTAGCGCAGCCACAATCACAGTCTTCCCAGCATTGGCCATGGCCTCGCTGAACTCCACGATGTCAGGGAACTGTGAAGTGTGGTAGGAGGGGAGTGAGCATCCACCCTGAGCAGAGCTTCTGGGAGCCACAGAGAAGACCTTGCAAGACCCGGAAGTCCTACCACCTAGATCAGCACTGTCCTCCACACGGGTCCTTCCACACCAGAACCTGGGGACACTAGGAGGGTCCTTGGCACCCACATGCATGGCAGTGATGCCCATAGAGAGAAGGTTCTTCTACCTGAATGCTCTATCCTGTTCACATGCCACCCCCCCCACCCTGGGAACACCATACCCTTGGCCCCAGCAGGCGATCCTGAATCATCAAAAGTAAGGATGGAGCCACCCTAGTCTCTGCTGCATTTCCAAATGTCCACTGGTAACCACATTACTGGCATTTACTGTCAGTAGTTTTATAGATTATCTTATACATCAAATTGTGTCCCCCCCTGCCTCCCAAACATTAAAATCCTAACCATCACTATCTCAGATGTGACCTTATCTAGAGACAGGATCTTTGCAGAAGTCATTCAGCTATAGCAGGGGTAGTCAACCTTTTTATACCTACCGCCCACTTTTGTATCTCTGTTAGTAGTAAAATGTTCTAACCGCCCACTGGTTCTGCAGTAATGATGATTTATAAAGTAGGGAAGTAACTTTACTTTATAGAATTTATAAAGCAGAGTTACAGCAAGTTAAAACATATAATAATAATTACTTACCAAGTATTTTATGTCGGATTTTCGCTAAGTTTGGCAGAATAAATCTTTTTTTTTTTTTTTTTTTTTTTTTGCATTTTTCTGAAGCTGGAAACAGGGAGAGACAGTCAGACAGACTCCCGCATGAGCCCGACCGGGATCCACCCGGCACGCCCACCATGGGGCGACGCTCTGCCCATCCTGGGTGTCGCCATGTTGCGACCAGAGCCACTCCAGCGCCTGGGGCAGAGGCCAGAGAGCCATCCCCAGCGCCCGGGCCATCTTTGCTCCAATGGAGCCTCGGCTGTGGGAGGGGAAGAGAGAGACAGAGAGGAAGGCGCGGCGGAGGGGTGGAGAAGCAAATGGGCACTTCTCCTATGTGCCCTGGCCGGGAATCGAACCCGGGTCCTCCGCACGCTAGGCCGACGCTCTACCGCTGAGCCAGCCGGCCAGGGCTGAATAAATCTTTATAAAACAACTTACTATAGTAAAATTTATTTTATTTATACTTTGGTGCTCCGCTACCGCCCACCATGAAAGCTGGAACGCCCCCTAGTGGGCAGTAGGGACCAGGTTGACTACCACTGAGCTAGAGTGAGGCCAGTAGGGCGAGCCCCAATCCAATGACCAGGGTCCTTATGAGAAGGGAAATATGGACAGACACGGAGGGACGATGATGTGAAGACAAGGAGAAGCAGCTGTCTATAAGCCAAGGGGAGAGGGAGGCCTGGACCGATCCCCTCTCAGCCTCAGATGACACCAGCCCTACCCACAACAGGACTGCAGCCTTCTAGAACTGTCCGAGTTGATTTCCATTGTTTTAGCCCAGCCTGTGGTATGGGAGTCCAAGCACATTAATAATACAGGCTACACTGAAATGGGACTTCAAAGTACGTCATAAATTTGGGGCTTCCTTGGTAAATAAAATAATTACAGTACGGGATCCAAGTAGGAAAGGAAGATGGGGACAAGTTTGCCCACTGGGGCTCCTCGGCCGGTTCTGCACACTGGTGATCGACGACATGCCCCGAGCCACTTCCTGAACAAGGTCTGATGGGGGAAGAGAACCCAAAGGGAAGATGAGGAGGTCTGAAGGTAGATCTGCCCCTCTGTCATCCTCTTGCCGAGAGCGGACTGGCTCAGGTCGCCACCAAAGGATCCCTGGACCTGCTTCCTGGCAGTCACGCTGGCACTGAAGGTTCAAAGGCCACAGGGACAGGCATGGAAGATGTGACAATAAAGCATTGAACAACAAATGGTAAAAGACTAAATGAAAAGCCAGGCAAAACCCGACAGCAAACGAACGGGAGAATATTTACAGCATGTGACCAAGCGGCACCAGGTGTATCAGGTCAGCTAGATACAGGACAAACCAAGAGAAAAATGGGTGCACACCCTTAAAAGGCAACTTACAAAGGAGAAATGAATGCAAGCAGCCAACAAACCTGGAGAACGATGTCAGCTGAAAGAGTGAGAGAGAGTCAACAGGATGCGTGCAGAGCAGCATCAATCAAAAAGAAAGACAGCAAATTGTTACACACAGATGAGTAGCAGATACAAAAAAGGAGCTAACCAGAAATCCCCAAAATGAAAAATAGTCCTCAAAACCCAGCACTTTGGGACATGTGCCTAGAACACCTCACAGAGACAGACTGAAGGGACCATGGCTTCATCCTCCCGCCAGGAACGAAGCCCTGAGTGCTCACAGTCAGAAGGCACACCACATGCAAAACAGGGTAAATGAACACAAAACCTCCAGGACACGCAGTTACGAAAGCAGACCGCTGACCTGCCTGGAGAAGAAGCTATGGGCTGACCTTCTCATAAGCTACAAGAGTGCTGATGCTCTTCCAAAGGCACAAGGAAAAATGGCCAACCTACCATTTGCTGTCCAGCTTAACCCAGAGAACAAAAGAAAAACAGAAAAGGGACAGTCAGGGGGTTCACAGGAAGAACAAGGCCAGGACAAGCCAACTTACAAACTGCCCTTCATCAATGCCTATGACAGCCACACCCAGGGCCTCCTGGGCCACGTCCCGTAGCAGGCAGGCTGGTAGCGCCTCCATGGTGTTCCTGGGGAGAGAGAGCCAGAGCATGAGCAGGTCAGGGAGACCTGGGAGACTGGAGCCAGAGGCAGGGGCCAGCACTGGTGACCTCTGCTGGCAGAGAGGCTGCCAAGTCTGCCTAGAGCTTGGAGAAGTCAGCACCCATGGGAAGGCAGGGGGAAGAATCAAGGCCCTGGTGCAGAAAACCGGTTATTCAACACAAGCTATTTCACCTTACACTCAGGACTAGAAATCTGAGATGCCAATGTAAAGCTCTCCTCTGCTTCTGCTCAGGGGCCCTGGGGCAGACAAGGTTACCTCATCAGGCAGTGTCCCGAGCCACAGTACTTTTAGAGGCCAAGAAAATGTTTTAATTTCATTTAAAAGTCAGAATACTAAATATAGCCTGACCAGGCAGTGATGCAGTGGATAGAGCATCAGACTGGGATGCAGAGGACCCAGGTTTGAAATTCTGAGGTTGCCGGCTTGAGTGTGGGCTCAAGCCTTGGGGTCATGGACATGACCCCAAGGTCGCTGGCTTAAGCAAGGGGTCACTCGCTCTGCTGTAGCCCCCTAGTCAAGGCACATATGAGAAAGCAATCAATGAACAACTAAGGAGACTAAGGAGCCAGTGAAGACTTGATGCTTCTCTTCTCTTTCCCTTCCTATCTGTCCCTCTGTCACACACACATGCGCACACACACACACACACACAGGCTAAATATAACTCAGCTCTGTGTTACAAACCAGTCATAAAATATGTTGTATTCTGGCCCTGGCCAGTTGGCTCAGTGGTAGAGCGTTAGCCTGGCGTGCAGAAGTCCCGGGTTCGATTTCCGGCCAGGGCACACAGGAGAAGCACCCATCTGCTTCTCTACCCCTCCCCCTCTCCTTCCTCTCTGTCTCTCTCTTCCCCTCCCGCAGCCGAGGCTCCATTAGAGCAAAGATGGCCCAGGCTCTGGGGATGGCTCCTTGGCCTCTGCCCCAGGCGCTAGAGTGGCTCTGGTCACAACAGAGCGACCCCCCCCGGAGGGGCAGAGCATCGCCCCCTGGTGGGCATGCTGGGTGGATCCCGGTCGGGCGCATGCGGGAGTCTGTCTGACTGTCTCTCCCCGTTTCCAGCTTCAGAAAAAAATAAAAAATAAAATAAAATAAAAATATGTTGTATTCTTTTACTTTGCATGGAGGAAGGGACCTACTAAGGCAAAGAGCCCAAGGCCCAGGAAAGCTGTGGCATGGCCCTGGGAAGACCATTGGCACCTGACTGTGAGTCCTGCATGCCCGGGGCAGAGCTAAGCCTGGATTCCAACAGCAGCACGACAACCTAGAAGAATTTCTTTCACTTGGCTTCTCCAGCCAATGAAGAAATTCCTCTATGATCACAGAGTGATTAGCTGGCAGAGTAGGATTCAATCTGCAGCCTTGTGTCCTGGGGGAGAGTCCAACCCAGCAGTTTGAAAGGCCACACGTCGGAATGTTCCAGTGCATTAAATGACACTCTGTACCCTACTTTCCCCCTACAGCCAGGGCCTTTTTGAAGAGGAATGCTGTTCTTTGTCATGTCTTTTTAAATAGTTCCTGGGTTTTTCTACAATGTTGTTTTATTGTTTCCATTTTTGCTATTCCTGAGCTAGTCTTCAGAGGAGCTGATAGTTTCCTGAAAGCTCAGCAGTTTGTAGTTGTATTTATAAAAAAATAAAGCACCTTACAACTTAGTTATTACCTGGCTTTCACCCTACTGTTCCATGCATGTTAAATTCCCATCCCCTCCTGAAACAGAAAAGCAGAGGGTAGGCAGGGAGCAAGTCTGTTCCAGCTTCCATCAGGGCAGTATCTGGGAGCTTTGTCATGCCTGCCAAGCACTTGGTCACAGTCACCACCCCGTAGCCTATGTTAGACAGGACTGTGACACTGAATCAGAGCTCGGATTTAACCCCAATCTGACCGACTTGAGAAACTGGACTTCTGATCACTGCAGTGTTGCCTCCTGTGTGGATGTGCCCTGCTCTGTGCAGTGGACCCAGTTTAGGGATGAGGAAGCAAATTGGGAAGTATAAGTGGACCCACATCAGACAGCACGACCCAAAACATCACTCCAATTCTATACAACTAACTGCAAGTCCCCAGCACTCTCCCACCTCACCCCCCTCTACCTGGCTTCAGAAACACCATGCTCCCACAGCATGGTTTTGCTGCTGGGGGCTCAGGGGACAGTCCAGAGTACCAAGAAAGGAGTGTCTCAAGCTGAGAAACACCAGGCCCCAATCTGCTGCCAAGGAGAGGGCTGGAGGGGAACTAAATTTAACTCTGACCTCACGTTGCAGCCTGAAATGTGCACTGGGCACAGGCAGATAAAACAGGGATGCATAAAGGCCACAAGGCCATAGGGAATCAACAAGGACAAGCCCACTGAAAAATTAAATAAAACCCAATGTGCAAGCCAAACAACACCAGCTTGCAACCTCTGCATAGGTATAAACTGCAGAGCAGGACTCCCATCCCTGGCAGGTACTACTGACTATGGCAGGTCATTGGTGTCGTAGGGATTGTCCTGTGCATTGCAGGATGCTCAGTAGCATTCCTGGCCTCTGCCCACTAGATGCCAAGAGCATCTAGTTATGAAAAGTGAGAACATCTCCAGGCATTGCCAAATGGACTGGGGGAAGGGGGCAGTGGGGAGGAAATCGCCCCCAGCTAAGAACTACTGGGCTAGAGTCCTGTGAAAAGCCAAGTCCTAGGCTACCTTGCCATGCAACCTGGAAAGTTTGCCAATTTGAACATTCAAGCCTTATTAACCATCTTCACTAAAGAACTCTGACAGCATGTTCTATGCCCTGTGAGTTTTCACAGGGCTTCTCAGATAAGCTGTCAAGGCAGGACAAAAAAAGCAGGGACTGACCGGTCATGAGTGGAGAACTTGCTGCTGTACCGTGTGTCTTTGGCGTATTTGATCACCAGGCACTTATACTGGGCAATCTGGAAGCGCTGGACTCGTCTCATCAGCTCAGTACTGCAAAGGCAAAGACAGAGAAGCAGGTAAGGCCTATGGAGTAAGAGGCGGCGAGGAGGAAGCCAGGCTCCCTACCACCTTCTAGGGGCTACAGGCACCCACTGATGGACAGAAAGACCGCAGGGCAGTGTGGGAAAGACTAGTGAGGACTAGAGGGCCCTGCTCTGAGAGTTCGATCTGGACCTGAGAGGGATGTAAACAAGTGCCCTATTCACTAGGGACAAAGAATGGCCCTGTGGTGCTCTGGGGAAGGGCTGGAGGGGTAAGTTTCTTAGGAATATGCTGGGGTGCACCAAGGCCACAGGCAGAGGCGAGGGGCCCAGATTGCATTCCAAAGTGATCTCCTTCCAGAGTTCTTCACAGTTGGAACTTCATAAAACCTTGTGCCACACAGAAAGCACTTTGCTTCTGTGTCTAAGAGCCTACCCTGAGCCTCACTTTCATGGGCCAGGGATTTGGGTTGGAGTGTTCCCAGGGCCAGGAAGTTACTGAGGGGCTCACTAGCCCCACCTGGTCCAGTTCCATCATACCCGGGAGCAAAGACGAGCAGCTTGACTCCTTTCTCAGTGCAGGAAGTTTCCTGACCATCTAAGGGAACAGTCACTGGAAGGAGGTTTACAGATCCTACAGGAGGAACAAGGCCTGGTTCCCAGGGGACACAATTTTTAAGACTTGCACGCCCCCTTCTGAGTGAGAGGTTAAACTGTAAACAACTGAGACCAGCTCAGGAGAGAGTTTGACCTGGGCCGGCAGGGAAGGAGTGTGCAGCCTTCAAGACCAGATTTCTGCCTGACCAGGTGGTGGCGCAGTGGATGGAGCGTCAGACTGGGTCAGACTGGGATGCGGAGGACCCAGGTTCGAGATCCCGAGGTTGCCAGCTTGAGCACGAGCTCTGGTTTGAGGGGGGGGGGGGGGAGCTCACCAGCTTGGACCCAAGGTCACTGGCTCAAGCAAGGGGTTACTCCGTCTGCTGAAGGCCCGTGGTCAAGGCACATATGAGAAAGCAATCAATGAACTAAGGTGTCCCAACGAAGAACTAATGATTGATGCTTCTCATCTCTCTCCGTTCCTGTCTGTCTGTCCCTATCTCTGATTCTCTCTGTCTCTGTAAAAAAAAAAAAAAAAAAAAAAAAAAAAAACCCAAAAAAAGAAAAAAAAAAAAAAAAGACCAGATTTCTGGGAGCAGTGGCATCCTGGCTGGGAAGGTATCCAGGGCGGGAACGCAAGGTCTGGCAGTGGCGGCTGGGGCTGTTCTAGAGGGGGGCTCTGACAGAGGCAACAGGTCTGGGAGGGGCGCCAGGGGAGGAGGACGGGGTCCCGGTGGGGAGAGGAGAGGAGGAGGAGGACGGGATTTCCGGGGGGAGAGGAGGAGGAGGAGGAAGAGGTGGTCCCAGTCCACCCACCCCACCCCCCCCGCCCCGCGAGACTATTACCTTTTTCCTGAGAACATGGGTCCGAGGATCACCTAGGAGAGAAGAAGAGGTCACTCCAGGCCCGCGGCGCACGGACGCCGGGGCACCAGCCGCAACCCCGCTCCCGCATGCTGGGACCCCGCCGTGGCGCTCGCACCTGGATCTGCCCCCGGGTCTTGCTGGGGGAGCTGGGCAGCACCGAGGGCAGGTTGGCGCAGCTCATGGCGCCTGCGGTAACCTTGCTGAACACGGGATACACCGCTGCGGGTGCGGAAACTTGCGCTGGTTCCCGCGCGCCCACCTTTATCCCCCCACCTCCCACGAGCGCAGGCCAATGGGGAGCCGGCGCCGCGGTCTGTGGGAGTCAATCACCGGAGCGGCCGCGGAATTGGCGGGAGATTTTAATCCACTGCGCGTCCCCTAGCTAGCGGGACCGAGGACGCGCGCTCCGGTCGCCGGGGTGGGGACGTGCTCGGGGGTGGGGCCTGGTCGGAGCCTCGCCACGCCCCTTACTCTTAGGTCCGCCCTGGGTGAGAACGCGGGCGCAAGCGAATCTGGTCCGGACGTCCGGATGGATGCGCCTGGAGAAGGTCGCAAGGGCGAGGCTCCCTGGAGGAAGATGTGTAAGGAGGTAGGCGACTTGCAGGGAGGGGCTGGGGTTGGAGAGGGCAGCCCAGAGATGATTAGGTGGAAGTTGTAAGAAGGCTCAGAGGGTGCGATGGAATGCCTACTGCGTGCCCGCTCCCGAGGGCTTCAGCACGGCGGGCAGGCCTTTATGCGTCGGCGAGCCAGACTTTCGGGGTGGAGAAAATTGAAGCCCTGGCTACGCGAATATCCACAAACCACAGGAGTTGGGACTGAAGTTCTCTGATTTAATCTGAGTTTGTGCAATGCGTGCGAATGATGTTGCCAGACGCTGGTGTTAACTGAGGGGTACTTGCGAGGGTTAGAAACAACCTATGTGAAGCTTGTTAGGATTATCATTCAATTTTAATTTCCTAACAAGTTTTCCTGGATTTTAGGCAGTGATTCTTTTTATGGTCATACATGCATCTGAGAATCTGGTAAAAGTTATGGATACTGCCCCTAAGAAATCCTGTTGTCTGTCTGTCTCTGTCACACACACCCCGACAATATCAGAGGATCATCAGAAATCCCTTGCAATATCATTATCATAAATAATAGCAATAAAGATGATGATAGCAGAGTGTGCCAGGCATGGCTGTGACCAGCTTACAGGCAGTAACAATAACAGGTACAGATTGTGCAGATCCCTGGCCAAGAGCCCCTGTTCAACAGGACAAAGAGGTAACCCACATTAGCGGGGTTATTAGCTTTACTTTGTTTACATGCCTTGTGTCTTTTAACCTTGTAAGGCTGCCATTATTATACCCATTAAATAGACAAGGGAACTGAGAGCCAGAGATTATAAACTGCCCATGGTGAAACAGCCTATAAGTGATGGAGCTTGGATAGCACTCAGCCTTATCTGAGTCCAGAGCCTGAGACCTTTCCATGAGGCCACCCTGTCTTCAAATTTCCCAACCCAGCTTTTATCCATTCTCTTTTGTCTTTGTGTCCTTTCTCCAAATCCCTGTTCCTTGTTACTTGCTGCACTGGTTCTGAACATTTTAGCCTGACGTTCAAAACCCTCTGTCTGCAGTTCCAGCTTCCCAACCTCGCCTCTGTGCTTCAGCCATCTGGTTGGTTAACACAGACTGACCTTCAGTTCCTTCCTTATCACCTCTGTGCCTTCAATTCTGCTGTGTCCTCCCACCATCAACATTGTTCCCTCTAAGGGCAGATTAGGTCCACGTCACTTTCTATAGTTGCCACCCCAGCTCCCTGGCCTCCTGTGGTCAAAGCTGCTGGCGTTAATCAGAACACAGTTATGGGACCTCATCTTCCCTTTAAGGCTGTTTGCTGGTTAAAGGCATGGTTGCCACTCTAGACCGCGGATCTGAAAGTGTCTGCAATGCTGTATCTAAAGCACCTCATTAATCAGTGGGGGGAGATTGGGAAAGGGTTGCCAGGCTGGAGACTGGAAGGGCTTGAAGGAAGCTGAGGGTGTCTGAGAGCCTCCGCCAACGGGGAGGGAGCTTCTCGAGACAGGAGCGCCCAGGCATGGGGATGGTAGGCACATGCTATGTGGAGAACAAAATCTTCTGGAACCTATGTCTGTGTCCCATAGGAGTTGGAGAAGCAGTACAACCCCAGCAGATGGGCTGTACGACTGGGAGCAGAGGAAGTCCTGAGGACCTACACAAAGATGGGAAATGAGGGTACTGGGGGACCTCTCTGTGGCTGCTCTGGGTGGACTTTAGCATGTGGCTAAAGTGGTGCAGAATGATGGGGGTGGGGACAGGAGTCGTTGCACAGCCCATTTCTCAGGGCATTCCCAAAGCCCAGGCACTGCATAAACCTCCTGGTGGGCTCAGGCCAGGCACCAAGGAGCCCTTGCTGCAGAACAGGCTCTCCTTGTCAATCATGCCTCACTGCCTCTCCTGCTCTGCCAACCATGCCCAGGCCTTAAGGCCACATTCCACAGTGGCACTGGGAGAAGGAGTAAAAAAAAAAAGAGGACTCCTTTTTTCTCTAAAGAAATCAGGGCTTGGCCCTGGCAGTGTCGCTTACTAGGTTAGAACATCGTCCCGATACACCAAGGCTGCGGGTTTGATCCCCGTCAGGAACCTAAAAGAATCAACCAAGGAACGCATAAATAAGTAGAACAACAACTCGATATTTTTCTTTCTTTCTCATCCTTTCTCTCTTTAAAAAAAATCAATAAAAAGAAAGAAAGCCTGACCTGCGATGGCGCAGTAGATAAAGCATTGACCTGGAACACTGAGGTCACCAGTTTGAAACCCTGGGCTTGCCTGGTCAAGGCACATATGGGAGTTGATGCTTCCTGCTCCTCCCTCCTTCTCTCTCTCTCTCTCTCTCCTCTCTAAAATAAATAAAGTCTTAAAAAAATAAGTAAAAAGAAAAAGAAGAAACAAGTCTTTAAAGAAAGAAAAAAAAAAGTACTTTGGGACCTGTAAGCTAGTGAGTGTCAAGGTTTGTTCCCATCGCTGCCCTGTGTTTCCAGAGTGCTGTGCTGCTGTTCTTACACTTGGCAAAGGAGGGCTGGGGAAGCAGGCTTCACGGGGAAGTGTGAGTAGGGAAGTAGCCAGTTCGGAAAATCGGGTGTTGGGATCTGCCTTGTTTGAGCACACTGAACAGAGCTCCCAGCCAGATGGTTCTCTAACGTGAGATAACCCACCAGGGTACAGGCTCATGGGGACTTCCTAGCACCCACCCTGTCCCAACAGGTGTGGGTTGGAGCAGTGTCCTGAGCTCTTCAGAGTTCCGTGCTGTGCCCAGCCCCGTGCCAGTACATTGCTCTTTGCTCAGTAAATATTTGAGTGTGTAGTGACCTCTGCATGAGCTTGTAGAAAACCTGTTTGTCTGTCTTACTCATCTTGGGGATGAAGAGCTAACCCTGTTGAGAAAGAGTCACTCATAGGTAGCAAGAGCTGAGATGCACCTGCTGCCGTTGCCCTCCGAGACACTTTCTGGTAACCCTGGTAACCACTTTCCGCGAGCCCTGTGGTCAGCTTTCAGTTCATGTTCCACCTCCTTTCCTTTCTTGATGCTCCAGCTGGCCCAGAGGACCAAAAATGCTCCATCTGACCCATTTTGTAGATAAAGAACATCTTCACTAGTGTACCAAGCCTGTCTCTCTTTAAAATGCCGACATTTTGTTCATCATGGACTTTTTCATATTAACTTTTATTTTAAAATAATATATTGCGCTTAAATATTATTTATCTTTATATTGGTCAGCTTGAGCTTCTATAACAAAATGCCATCACCTGGGCAGCTTAAACAATAGGAATCTATTTCTCACAGTTTTGGAAGCCAAGAAGTCCAAGGTCAAGGTGCCAGCCGATTTGGTTCCCTAGTGAGAGTTCTGTTCCTGGCTTTCAGGCCGCTGCTGTCTCTGTATCCTCACATGGCAGGGAGAGAGTTCTGGTCTTTCTTCCTTTCTTATAAGGCCACTGATCCCATCACAGGGGTTTCACCCTCATAACCTCATCTCACCTTAATCACCTCCCCAAGGGACCACATCCAAATACCATCATATTAGGGAGCAGGACTTCCACATATGACTTTGGGGGAGGCACAGAGAAGACACTTAGCCCATAACAATCTTCATTACTGAGTTTTTTGGTGCCACTCTCCAATACTGTGCTCTCACTTACCCCCCGCCCCAGTCCATGCCCTGCTTGATGAGGTTAAATAACTTATCCAAGCTCACGCAGCCAGTGATGGTCACCACCTCTGTGGAGCTTCCAGGACGCTTCCAGGGAAGAGTGAAACAGGTGCTGTGTGTGTGTGTGGGGGGGGGGGGGAGGTGATGATAGACAACATTAGTGTTTGCCCGCCAGCTTGTTTTCCTGGGTGGAGTTCCCCAGACCTCCTCAGCAGTGCTGCCTGCAACCTTGGAGCTTGCCTCCCTGGAATCAAACTGATGAGAGGCAGCAAAATATAACAAAAGGGATGGAACGTAGAAAAAAATGAAAGATAAAGTTTCCTGCCTGACCAGTGGTGATGCAGTGGATAGAGCATCAACCAGGGATGCTGAGGTCCCAGGTTCAAGACCCCAAGGTTGCCTTCTTGAACATGGGATCTTAGTTATGACCCCATGGTCGCTAGCTTGAGCCCAAGGTCACTGGCTTGGCTGGAACCCCCTGGTCAAGGCCCATATGAGAAGTCATCATTGAACAACTGAAGTGCTGCAACTATGAGTTGATACTTCTCATCTCTCTCCCTTCCTATCTGTCTATACCTGTCTGTCCTCTCTCTCTCTCTCAAAAAAAAAAGTCTCCCAACAAGCCAGAAAACCTCTCCACAAAGAGAAAGATTTTGTTGGGTAAAGATTAAACCAAACTACAGTGTGCATCACAGGCAAGCCACTAGAGATTGAACCCTTTAATACAGCTGGGAAGATACACACCATGCCACCTGACCAGATGGTAGCGCAGTGGATAGAGCATCAGACTGGGATGTGGAGGACCCAGGTTCAAGACCCCGAGGTTGCCAGCTTGAGCGCAGGCTCATCTGGTTTGAGCAACACTCACCAGCCTGAGCCCAAGGTCACTGGCTCGAGCAAGGGGTTACTAGGTCTGCTGTAGCCCCCAGTCAAGGCACATATGAGAAAGCAATCAATGAACAACTAAGGTGCTGCAGTGAAGAACTGTTGTTTCTCATCTCTCTCCCTTCCTGTCTGTCTGTCCCTCTCTCTCACTCTCTGTCTCTGCCACCAAAAAAAAAAGATACACACCATGCCTGTGCTCAAGATGACACCATGGCCTGGCCGGATAGATTATTCGGTTCGGATGTGGTCCCTGCATGCCAGGGCTGTGATTGTTCCCCAGTCAGGACACATACAGAAACAAATCAGTGTTTCTATCTCTTTTTTTTTTTAAGAGTTTATTTGACTGATTTTACAGAGGAGAGGGTAGCGGGAGTGAGAAGTATCAATTCATAGTTGCTTCACTTCAGTTGTTCTTTGGTTCCTTATCACATGTGCCTTGACCAGGCAAACCCAGGGTTTCGAACCGGTGACCTCAGCATTCCAGGTCAATACTTCATCCATTGTGTCACCACAGGTCAGGCAAAAGCCTTAATTTCTTATTATTAAGTTCGCTAGACAAAGCCATTCTACTAAACTGCATATATTCTAAATGCTGGCTTTCACCTTATGTTGGAAGCTCATCATGGACTGGTAGCAAACAGGGCAGTGTCCACAGACCACACCCAGTAGCCCTGCTCTGCCCCGTCTGTGGTTGACTACTTTTAGGTACCATTGTTTTCTTAGAACAAAAGGAGCATAGGCTTACTAAAAAGGATTTAAAAAATAAAGTCATCAATAATTTCACCACCATTGTTAACTAGTTGGGGGCTGACAAGCCCGGCCTTTCCTTGGATGGCTTCTGTGGGTGTACTATGCCCTTGCCCTGCAGGCTGTCTGGCAGGTTGCCCTGCAGGCTGTCTGGCAGGTCTCCCTCCGCCGCCATGGCATTGCTCTCTAGACGCTCTGGCCCCTTCTGTGGGTGTACTATGCCCTTGCCCTGCAGGCTGTCTGGCGGGTCTCCCTCCGCCGCCATGGCATTGCTCTCTAGACGCTCTGGCCCCTTCTGTGGGTGTACTATGCCCTTGCCCTGCAGGCTGTCTGGCGGGTCTCCCTCCGCCGCCATGGCATTGCTCTCTAGGAGCTCGGGCCCCTGTGTCCCCTAAGAGCTCTAACATATGCTTAGTTGAGTCCCTGACCCTGCTTCCTGGTCCTGGTGTATCTCTCTGTAAGACAACTTTGGGTTGTCTTAATAGAAGCCAAATTTTTGCTTTTTCACAAAAGGAAGTTTGTAAAAGGTCTATTCATTGAAGCCCCCCTGTGTTCCTGCCCTTGTGTATTCAAGCTCTTGAGGAGGTTGTAGGTCATCTCCTTCTCTGTTCCTGCACTCAACTGTCTGCCACCAACCACTGGACCACCTCCTAGAGAGAAAGTTTCTCCTTCTCAGGGTCAGTTGAGGTTAATGTCTGAGGGAGGGAGACTTGTGCATGATCATGAACACTAACAGCCACTTGGTTATAATTGCTCTTCAATTTGGAACATGAATTTTCTTGATTTTTTCCTCACAACACAAATCCCTTTGGTTCACATAAACTTTAAGAACCCTGTATTATTGAAATTGCTACCTTGTGCCCTGGCCGGTTGGCTCAGCAGTAGAGCATCAGCCCAGTGTGTGGGAGTCCCGGATTCGATTCCTGGCCAGGGCACACAGGAGAAGCAACCATCTGCTTCTCCACTCCTCCCCCTCCTCCCCCCTTCCCCTCTCTTAGCCATGGCTCAAAAGGTTCAAGCAAGTTGGCCCCGGGCGCCAAGGATGGCTTTATGGCCTCATCTCAGGTGCTAAAATAAAATAACTCAGTTCCTGAGCAACAGAGCAGTGGCTTCAGATGAGCAGAGCATCACCCTATAGGGGTTAGCCAGGTGGATCCTGCTCAGGGCACATGTGGGAGCAGGATGTCTGGTCTGTCTGTCTGCCTCACACTTAATAAAAAATTTTTTTAAAAACAAAACAAAAGAAAGAAATTGCTACCTTGCAGTGAGACCACTCTGTTGATGAGCTTGTCAGGCAAAGACATTCTTACCGTGCTGATGGGAGGGCAGTGGCAAAATGACCAAAGCATATGCCTTTGATCCAGAAACTCCACTGCTGAGAGCACGTCCTGCAGATCCTTGCGTGCAGGTGGGGTGATATATGCGCCAGGATCTCACCACCGGGTTGTCAGGGGTAGCCAAGCCCAGATGCTTCTCAGCAGTAGACTGGTTCATCGTTTACTATTCCAGTCAGTGAATATTTGTTGGGTGCTTCATGTAGACTGGTCACTCATCTATGTGTGTGGGATATATCTGTGAGCCAAACAGACAACCTCCGGCCCATGTATTGCTGTGATTCTGAATGGAGGGAGGGAGATGAGAGACAAAGAACAGAAGGAGTAGGTCAGTGTCAGTCTGTTAGGAGGGCAGGTGCTCCTAACAGAAGACACGACAGGTGAGGGGGATAGCAGAGGGAGGTCAGGTCAGCTGCTTGGAGAAGGTGAGCAGTGGAGAGTTGATTTTGTACGGCCCCAAGACCATTGGAGAAGCTTGAGAACTTTTGTGACCTGAATCTTTGTGTCCAACCAAATTCACATGTTGACAGATGCCCTGTCCCATAGTGTGGCTGCGTTTGGAGGCAGAGCTTCTAAGGAAGTCATTAATGTCAAATGAGGTCCTAAGGTTAGGGTCCTGATCCTGGAGGACTGTTTAAAGAGACACCAGAGAGCTTACCTCCCCGGGGAGAGAGAGTTACATGCACAAAGAAGAGGCGTGTGAGCTCAGAGATGGAGGCGGCTGCATGCAGCCCAAGGGGAGGACCCCTGCCAGATGCCAGTTCTGCTGGCACCTTGATCTTGGCCTTTCAGTCTCCAGAGCTGTGAGAAATCAGTGTCTATAGTCTAAGCCGCCTGTGCTATGGTATTTGTTATGGGAGCAGGAGCCAACTGACCCTGGAGCCCTGGATTGATTTGAGCTAAGGATCTGCAGACTGTGATGCCCACTAGGACTGTTACATATGTGGCCATAGGGTAGGGCAAGCTGGTACATGCAGGAGGCAGTGACGGGCTGTCACTGCCCTCCAGAGGAGGAAGAAAGGGGACCCAAGGTAATCTCAGTGGGGGTGGGGAGGGGATCCGGGATCCAGGAGAGCTGGGCAGGAGGGAGGGGAGAATTTCCTGAAGATGGGCTGTGATTTGTTTGTCCCAAGCAACTGGTGTGACTGGTTTAAACAAATGAGCCTAACAGGCGGTGGCGCAGTGGATAGAGCGTCAGACTGGGATGCAGAGGACCCAGGTTCGAGACCCCGAAGTCAATGGCTTGAGCACAGGGATCACTCGGTCTGCTGTAGCCTCCCTGGTCAAGGCACATAAAGAAAGCAATCAATGAACAACTAAGGTGCTGCAGTGAAGAATTGATGCTTCTCATCGCTCTCCCTTCCTGTCTGTCTGTCCCTATCTGTCCCTCCCTCTGTCTCTCTCTCTCTGTCACACACACACACACACACAAAGTCTCAAATTAAAATGCAGCCATAGGATGAAATACTAATTAACTTTTTTAAAGAGAAAAGAATGAGGAACACTCTGTGTACTGACTGGAAAGCTCTCCAGGAAATCTCAAGTGAAACAGGCAGGGCAGAAATGTATTTACTATGCTGTCATTTGGATTAAAGGTAGGGAGAGTCTGTGTCCATATTGATAATGGTGGTCACCACCTTGGCAGGGGGCGGGGGAACATTTTACTGAAAAGCTTCTTGTGTATTTTTTTTTAACCATGTAAACGTGTTATTGCTTCATAGGAAAAACTAATGGCATTTACTTTTTTTTTTCTTCTTTTCCAAATGAGAGGAGGGGAGATAGACTCCCACAAGCTTCCCGACCAGGATCCACCAGCAACCCCTGACTTGGGCCGATGCTCTGTCCATCTGGGACATGCTCACAACCTAGCTACTTTAGAGCCTGAGACAGAAGCTCCATAGAGCCATCCTTAGCACCCCGGGCCAATGCACTCGAATCAGTTGAGCCATGGCTGCAGTAGGGGAAAAGAGAGAGAGAAAGAGAGAGAGAAGGGAGAGGGGAAGAGGAGGAGAAGCAGATGGTCATATCTCCTGTGTGCCCTGACTGGGAATCAAACCCACGACATCCATATGCCAGGCCGACACTCTACCACTGAGCCAACCAGCCAGGACCAGTGTTCACTTGTTTAATTTTAAACTGATGATCAGTTAGTGCATAACTTTCAAGGATTAAATTCCTCTGAATATTTAAGCACTGTACAAAATATGATAAAGGTTTTAAAAAACATGTCAGCTGAGACTCACAATGCATTCTGATTCAATTCACAAAGTCTCATGGTACTCATCAATTAAAAGTTATCTAATTACTAATACATCGATTTCATTGAATATGTCCTGCAGAGTGGTCTGTGCCCCGCATGGTATGTGGAGCCTGTTCTGTCCTGGTTAGATCTGATGTTTATGTATTTATTTGTTTCTGTTGATTTTAGAGAGAGGAAGGGACAGAGGGCAAGAGAGACAGGAACATCAATCTGTTCCTGTATGTGCCCTGACCAGGGATCAAACTGGGCAACCTCTGTACTTGGGGATGACGCTCTAACCAGCCAAGCTCTCCAGCCAGGGCCTGGTTAGATCTAACTGTGGGTTAGATCCTGGCAGAAGTCACACATCGGGATCTCTGAACAGTTGGTCGCTTGAAGCTTTAGGAGGTGGGACATCTCCCCTCATCCCTTCAGGGGAGGAGGGGCGACCCACAGAACACAGCTCCCCCCTGTCTTTGTCCCCTCACTCCGAGGACAGGGCATCAGTAGACATGGTCAGTGATGACCACACTGGTTTCGCAACCACTTCACCCTGGCTTTGACGCATGGGAAGTTTGGCATTTACCATCATTTTTATCTTTCTCTGGCCTTGAGCAACCCAACTGAAATGGAGACAGCACATTTTATGCACACTTTTATAAACATTTATAGAGACTACCTTCACCTACCAAGTTTACCCCTCCTGGAGTTGCAGAATCACCCACCCCAGAAGAGCACACTGTTCTTTTGAGTCCCACTGTGGCCACTGAGGTTGGGGTCCAGGGGATCTCTGGGATCTGGACCCCACGTTGCAGGTCTCTCCCTGCCAGTCCTCAGTATTGGGAGACATTCTGTGTAACCAGTGTTTGCCCCTTTTGAAAGTGCCTTTGTGGTTCTGTTTATGCAATCTTTGCCTATTCCGGGGTCACGAAGATTCTGCTGTTTTCTAAAAGCTTTGTTGTCTGTCACATGCGGATCTATAGTCCATCCAGAATTGATCTGGTATGGTGTGAGGCAGGGATCAAGAAACTTTTTATTTTTTTATTTTTACTATTTGGATATTCAGTTGACCCAGCATTACTTATTGAAATCTTTATTTCTCACACATTTTCTTTTTCCATACAATTTTTTAAAGTGCTTACCATATATCAGGCAGGTCTGGGTGTACAGAAGTGAGGAAATCCAAACCCTTATTTTCACAGAGCTTATATTCTAGGGAGGGCAACAGACAGACCATAAGTAAGATGAAACATGTCAAGGATGATGAATGCTGAGATGAACAATAAAGCAGGGACAGGGAACATACCATAATGTATTTAACCAGTCTTTCTCTCTCTCTCTCACGAGAGAGAGAGAGAGAGAGAGAGAGAGAGAGACAGGAAGGGAGAGAGATGAGAAGCATCAACTCATAGTTGCAGCACTTTAGTTGTTCATTGATTGCTTCTCATATGTGCCTTGACAGGGGTGGGGGAGGGTGCTCCAGCCAAACCAGGGACCCCTTGTTCAAGCCAGCAACCTTGGGATCATGTTGAGGATTCCACACCCAAGCCAATAATCCTGTGCTCAAGCTGGTGAACCCATACTCAAGCCAGCGACCTTGGTGTTTTGAACCTGGGTCCTCAACATCCCAGTCGGTGCTCCATCCACTGCACCACCACCAGTCAGGCTAATCGGTCTTTTTTTTTTTTTTTTTTTGTATTTTTCTGAACCTGGAAACGGGGAAAGACAGACTCCCGCATGCGCCCGACCGGGATCCACCCGGCACGCCCACCAGGGGCGACGCTCTGCCCCTCCGGGGCGTTGCTATGCTGCGACCAGAGCCACTCTAGCGCCTGGGGCAGAGGCCAAGGAGCCATCCCCAGCGCCCGGGCCATCTTTGCTCCAATGGAGCCTTGGCTGCGGGAGGGGAAGAGAGAGACAGAGAGGAAAGAGGGGGGAGGTGGGGGTGGAGAAGCAAATGGGCGCTTCTCCTATGTGCCCTGGCCGAGAATCAAACCCGGGTCCCCCGCACGCCAGGCCGACGCTCTACCGCTGAGCCAACCGGCCAGGGCCTAATCGGTCTTCTATTAGAGGTCACTTGGGCTATGACCAGTGCTTTATTATTGTAATAGCATTACTGTGAGCATCTTTAAAACAAATGCTTGGAAATATTCCTGATTTTTAAAAATAATAAATATGTGGATAAAGACTTATACATCAAGGATAAGAGATCACCCTTAATTTAGGGTGGGCCCCAAGTTAAGGCCCATCCTTAAGCTTTGACACATTTCCCAGTTCCCCTCCGAAAGAGCTTACCATGTACTCAGTTGGAGGGAGCTAAGCTCCCTGGATTTCAGTGGTTGTTGGAGGAGCTCTTTGGGTCATTTTTACAGCAGGATGAACATATGAAGTCCTTTCCCATGCCCATACCTGTGGTGTTTATACACAGTACTTAACAGTTCCCTTCAATACCTTTCCTCCTTTCTTCCAACCCAAGTGCTAGCCAATTTTTACATCACACTGACCTCTCCCATCTTGCACCTAATTATATATAGCATGTTGTTTCATTACTTATTTCAAGTGACTTATATCTTGTTTCCTTAGAACAGGGGTCCCCAAACTTTTTACACAGGGGGCCAGTTCACCGTCCCTCAGACCGTTGGAGGGCCGGACTATAAAAAGAACTATGAACAAATCCCTATGCACACTGCACATATCTTATTTTAAAGTAAAAAAACAAAACAGGAACAAATACAATATTTAAAATAACAAACAAGTAAATTTAAATCAACAAACTGACCAGTATTTCGATGGGAACTATGCTCCTCCACTGACCACCTATGAAAGAGTTGCCCCTTCCAGAAGTGTGGCGGGGCCGGATAAATGGCCTCAGGGTGCTGCATGTGGCCCGCGGGCCGTAGTTTGGGGACCCCTGCCTTAGAAGATTGTTTTTCCAATTGCTGGGAAGAGTTTCTAGTACTTCCCAGAGCATGTAGCAAAGTATAACACACATGCTAAGTGATTAGAATGGTGCCTCTCAGAACCACAAGCTCATCTACAGGCAGAGGTCTGCAGGTAGTGGTGGCTCCACTTGAATAGGCCAGTCTAGTCTTTTTGTAACAAACCATGTGGGGTGCCTTACAACCCAGCCCAGGGTCATGAGGACTTGGGGGAGCATTGTCAGCTGGAGCCAACTGGTCAACCCACAGGGGCTTTTTGTGAAAAGATTTCTACCTGAAAGACAATCGGAATTTCTGCTCCCTGAGTTTGTACTGACAGCAATTTGTCCATTGCCTTGAGACAGCCACCGAGAGGGCTCGGGCCACCAGGGTGAGCCTGCTGAACATCCCCTATGGAGATGGTGGAGGGGAGAAGCTAGACATCTACTTTCCCAAGGCAGAATCTGAAGGTGAGCAGAGGAGCTGGCAGTCCCTTTGCAGTGCTCAGCTGGGATCCCTGCCTCAGCCTGCAGCCCGCGTTCTGTCTGTCTTCCAGCCCTGCCTTTCCTTTTGTTCCTTCATGGAGGATACTGGCAGAGTGGCAGGTAGGTCAGGAAATCTGGATGAGGAGAGACAAAGCAGGTTCCTCTCTCGCTGGCCTGTGAGTGTCCTGGGACTGCGGCCCCAAATTCCCCCACACTGGGGGGCTTGTCACAGTTCTGGGGCTGGAAGCCTAAGACCAAGGTATCAACAGAGCCATGCTCCCTCCAAAGGCCTTAGAGGAGGACCCATCCTGCTTCTGGTGGCTCTTGGCCTTCCTTGGCTTGTGGCAGCATCAGTCCACGCTCAGCCTCTATCATCTCATGGCCTTGTGTCTCTGTATCTCAGAGTTCCTCTTTTCTCGTATAATATCACCAGTTACTGAAGTTAGAGCCCATCCTAAATTAAGGGTCATCTCATCTCAAGATTCTTAATTACATCTGCAAAGACCCTATCTCCAGATAAGGTCATATTTGAAGGCACTAGGGGCTAGAATGTGGACATATCTTTTCAGAGGACACTGTTTGACCCACTATAGTTCAGTGAGAAGTATGATTAGTCCACTTTGTAATCAAAGGGAAAGCCACAGGGAGTCTCTATCTCAGGAAGTGCCTGTGATAGGAACCCACCCTCATACATTCATGTTCACAGTTCATTTATTGCACCTTTATCCTTTGCTATGTGACAGTCTCTACATGTCAGACCTCCTTCAGTTCTCATACACAGCCCTGAAGAGAAAGAGCATAATCGTCCAGACAAGGAAATAGGCTTAAAGGTTAAATGAAGTCCCGAAGGTCCCATAGCTTGCATGTGATGTGGCAGGGGCAGAACCTATCTTTTCCACACCACACAGGTCAGAGAGGGACAGTGCTGTGGGTGGACAGGACACAGAAGCAGCATGGTGGCCACATTGCCTCCAGTTGTCACACCTTTGTCGCTTTCTATAGTAAAGATGCATCAGCCTTCATGGTCAACCAACTGACAGCTCAGGGAGTGGCCGTGGTGATCATGGCTTATGACATTGCCCCCAAAGGTAATGAGGGTGGTCCTGCAGCTTGGGGGCTGATGGGGTTTGGAAGGGAGTGAGCCCCTGACAGAGCCTAGCCTGGTTCATGCTCTCTGTGCAGGCACCCTGGACCAGATGGTAGACCAGGTCACCCGGGGCATCGCGTTTGTCCAGAGGCGGTATCTGTCCAATAAGTGGGTATCATTAGAGGATGTCGGATGATGCGGTGGGGGAGTACACTGGGTTCAGGCCCTTCGATGCAGCCCAGCTGCCTTTCTGGCCCATGGAATAGAGAACAAGTTGGGATGCCTGATATTTTGAGGAAACCAAGTGCAAACCTAGCTCTCTTCTCTGACTCATCCCAGGGGAATTTATCTGTGTGGACACTCAGCTGGGGCCCACCTGGCCGCCATGATGCTCCTGGTTAACTGGACCAAGCATGGACTCATGCCCAACCTCAAAGGTTTCCATAGAGACTGCAGCCTGGCTGGGCAGCCTTCACCCTCCCTTGTTGGGCTTGCGGGTCTGCATTAACTGCTCAAAATCCAATGCTCGTGCTTGGCTTGACCTAGGGGTTTTGAGCTCTGTAAGCAGCGCCTGTTTGCTTCTCCTCTGCCCCCTAGTCTGGTCTTGCCCCCCTGACCCTGGAGCCTGGCCTGGCCCCGGAGCCTGGTTTGGCCCCATTTTGCCCACATGGTGCCTGCTTGAGACCTGGTCTTGGTGGAGTGATGGCCTCACTTCCCACTGGGTCTTCCCACTGTTTTACCTTTACAGGCTTTTTCCTGGTAAGTGGGATCTACGACCTGGAGCCCATCACACACACCTCTGTGAACATCCCTCTCCTCTTGACCTTGTGAGTCACTCCCCTTCCTTCCCTAGCTGGCCTAGCACCTGCAAGGAGGGGGAGGGGGAGAGGTGAGGCACAGGCTTTTCTCTGTCCTGAGTTGCCCCTCCCCACCCCACCCGTACCAGGGAAGATGCTTGGAGAAACAGCCCACAGCTGCAGCTCAAGGTGGCCCCCAAGCAGCCTGTGGATCCCGCCTGCCATGTGCTAGTGGTTGTGGGCCAACACGACAGCCCCGAATTCCACCGACAGTCCAGAGAATTTTATCAGGTACCCCGAGCATCTTGCTTTGGGCTGGAGGTTGAAAGTCATGCAGTCTCATGATCCTTATCTTTATTTCAGTCAAATGACTCTGAGACCATTATTTACTTAATCAGATGCTTAGTGAGCACCTGGTTTATGTCAGGCACAGTGTGAGAGCCCCTCTCTCCACTCCTGCAGCCTCATATTCCCCCTTCCTCATTTCTCCTACCCAGATGCTCTGCCAAAGAGGGTGGAAAGCCTCATTTGAAGAACTTCATGATGTGGATCACTTTGAGATCATCTGGAAACTAACCCAGAAGGACTATATGCTCAACCAGGTGGGGTGCGTCCCTCCTGGTGAACAGCATGGATCCTGCCCCTATACATGAGGACAGGTGGGGAGGCAGGGAGCACAGAGGAGCCACTGGGCTGGTTTTCTGGTGTCCAGGAGGCTGGAGAACCTAAGTTTGGGGGACCTGACGATAGGAATCAAGTGCCATGCTTGCTTCCTGTACTTCACCGCCCTGCAAATCAGCCCCAAGTGATCTGCAGGGTCTGGTCCTGGGCACACAGGTTGGGATCTGCACGGGGTGGACGGGGAAAGGCAGGTACGAGACGGTGTAAGCCTGTCCGTGTCTCAGCATGAAAGCAAAGTCAACTTCATACAGGAAGGGACAGGTGAATCTGGTATGTAAATGTTTATTGCAGTTTTAATATGGAAAATCCTTTTTAAAGTCAAAGGATAAACTGGCAAAAATATGTGCCATGGACCTGGCAGGAAAAGGTACTACTTTTTTCTGGGCAAGTGGGTACTTGACAAACTTCAGTTTTCAATCAGCTGCCACGTCTGTTGGGCTTTTCTAGCATTCAGTTTTCATTCACATGGTTAGTATCCTTACTATATAAAGAGCTCTTTCTAATCAAGAAATAAATTCACCTGACCAGGTGGTGGCGCAGTGAATAGAGTGTTGGACTGGGATGCAGAGGACCCAGGTTCGAGATCCCGAGGTCACCAGCTTGAGTGCGGGCTCATCTGGTTTGAGCAAAGCTCACCAGCTTGGACCCAAGGTCGCAGGCTTGAGCAGAGGGTCACTCTGTCTTCTGTAGCCCCATGATCAAGGCACATATGAGAAAGCAATCAGTGAACAACTAAGGTGTTGCAACAAAAAACTAGTGATTGATGCTTCTCATCTCCGTTCTTGTCTGTCTGTCCCTATCTATCTGTAAAAAAATATAAATAAATAAAATAAATAATTTAAAAAATAAAAAAAAAGAAATAAATTCTTTCTCTTTATGAACTGAGATAAGTGGCCAGGGCCACTTATCAGGTAGCTCAGTTGGTTGGAGTGCTGCCCTGATACACCAGGGTTGTAGGTTGGATCTCTGGTCAGGGCACATACAAAAATCAACCAATGCATAAACAAGTGGGACAACAAGTCGATGTCTCTCCCCCTCTCTCTCTCTCAAGTAGATAAATTTAAAATAAAATTTTTAAGAACTAAAATAAGTGGAAAATAGACAAAGAGTAAGAGACCATTTTAAAATAGAAATAGCCAATAACCATGGGGGAAGATTAAAGATCATAGAAATGTAACTTGAACACCTTCTTTTTTTGTTTTTGACAGACAGGAAGGGAGAGAGATTAGAAGCATCAATTCTTCATTGGCACCTTAGTTATTGATTGCTTTCTCATATGTGCCTTGACCAGGGAGCTACAGCAGAGTAGGTGACCCCTTGCTCAAGCCAGCAACCTTGGGCTCAAGCCAGCGACCATGGGGTCATGTCTATGATCCCACGCTCAAGCCAGCAACCCCATGCTCAAGCTGGATGAGCCTGCACTCAAGCCAGTGACCTCAGGTTTTTGAACCTGGGTCCTCTGTGTCCCAGTCCAACACTCTATCCACTGCGCCACCACCTGGTCAGGCACTTAAACACCTTTCACTCGGAATGTTTGAGTTCTAACAATGTTCCATGCTAGTGAACAGGTGAATAGGCAGCAAGGGTCATCGCCTCCAGGTCTGCTGCTGGAAGCTCATGCGGCCCCGACTGTTTGGCCCAAACCTGCTGACTCAGGAATTCCTCTGGAATCTGGACAGGAAAATCACAAAAACACACAAAGATAGTCTCCACAGCTTTATTCAGGTTCAAAACTTGGAAACAACCTAAATGTCCCATGGGGTTAAATTACGGTAGACTCAGGTGATGAAACAGTGCATGAAAATTAGGACATATCATGTTGATTCACAAGTGGAGGCAGAAACAGAGATAGTGGCTCCAACATATTCCTAGCTCACATACTTAGACAGCTGGGCCTTTGGGGCATAGGGTGCGCAGGAAAAGAACTGTCCACCAGTGGTGTCAGGAGGACGTGTTTGGAATTCATTTCCATGGTCTACCATGATCATGCATTTTTTCTTTTTTTAACAAACACTCCTAAATGACATCTCTTGGAAAACCTAAGAAATAAATCTTTTGGAGAACCTAAGAAAATAGCCTGACCTGTGTGGCGCAGTGGATAAAGCATCAACCTGGAACGCTCAGGTTACTGTTTTGAAACCCTAGGCTTGCCAGTCAAGGCACATATGGGAGTTGATGTTTCCTGCTCCTCCTCCTTCTCTCTCTCTCCTCTCTAAATAAAATAAATATAAAATAAATATAGCCTGACCAGGTGGTGGCACAGTGGATGGAGTGTCGGACTGGGATGCAGAGGACCCAGGTTCGAGGCCCCGGGGTCACCAGCTTGAGCGCGGGCTCATCTGGTTTGAGCAGAAGGCCCACCAGCTTGAACCCAAGGTCGCTGGCTCCAGCAGGGGGTTGCTCGATCTGCTGAAGGCTCGTGGTCGGGGCACATGTGGGAAAGCAATCAATGGGCAGCTGGGGTGTTACAACACGCAATGAAAAAACTGATGATTGATGCTTCTCATCTCTCTCCGTTCCTGTCTGTCTGTCCCTGTCTATCCCTCTCTCTGACTCACTCTCTATCTCTGTAAAAAAATAAATAAATAAATAAATAAATAAAAAATATATATATATAAAATGAATAAATAAAATCTTTAAAAACTGAATCAAAAACCTAAGAATAAACATTTTAGGATTTGGGAGCCATCGGTCTCCTATACAAATGTCCAGTTCTGCTGCTGTATCTCAGAGGCTGTCTGCCACAATTTGTAAATGAGCGAATGTGGTGAGGCTCCAATCAGACTTTATTTTATGGATGCTAAAATTTGAATTTTACACTATTTTTAAATTTTCATTTTAAAATTATGGTTGCACTCTTATGTTGGTTTCAAGTGTACAGCATTGTGATTAGACAATCATATAGTTTACAAAGGGATTCTCCCCGTGAAATAAGAATTTTATACAATTTTTACCTATCCATAAATAATATATTTTTTGGATTTCTTTTCAACTTTGGGGGGATTTTTTTGGTTTTGGTTTTTTTGTGGCAGAGACAATCAGAGAGAAGGACAGATAGGGACAGACAGACAGGAAGGGAGAGAGATGAGAAGCATCAATTCTTCATTGCATCGCCCTAGTTGTCCATTGATTGATTTCTCATATGTGCCTTGACCGTGGGGCTACAGCAGACCGAGTAACCCCTTGCTCGAGCCAGTGACCTTGGGTCCAAGCAGGTAAGCCACGCTCAAGTTAGCGACCTTAAGGTCTCGAACCTGGGTCCTCCACATCCCAGTCCAACACTCTATCCACTGTGCCACCGCCTGGTCAGGCCTCTTTTCAACTGTTTAAAAACATAAAGCCATTCTTGGCTTGTGGGTCACACACAAATGGATAGTGACCAGGCGGTAAGTCTACACAGTCCTGGGCGCTGCATTAGATAGAACATTTCTGAAGGGAGGTGGGAAAGGACTCCTGAGTTGCATTTCTGTGATCAGTAATGCAGCCTGTTTCTTTCATCAGATTCATCCTGAGAGCGCTCACAAGAACCTTTCCAATTCTGGGGCTTGTGTCTTTCTTCCTGATGCAGATTATTTTGAAAACAATCTTCCATGAGTTCTGATGGCTCCTGAACCCCAGATGACGTGCACCCAACTTGTGATGCTTCTCCAAGGGGCCTGACCACTGCCCCCTTCTTCCAGCCTCCACTTCCCCAGAGCCTGGTAACCCCTGTTTGTCCACTTGCCCTGGCAAGAGCCCATTCTTCCCACTGCTCTCAGCAGGAATACAGGTCTCCACTGCATGCCCTGGCCTGGATTCAGCCACTCCAGGGATGGTCCCGCCCAAGACAATGCTGCATGATGCCGGGAACCACTTCTTACCAAGTCTGACCCTCCACCCTGCCCACCCCACCTTCTGAGAAAGGTGACAGAAATGACAGCTCCTAACCTTTCGTACACTTCTCTCCAGCTTGCTGCCCATAAACCTTTTAAAACAAATTAGAAAAGAATATTCTTTCGTGATCTGTAAAAGTTATATAAAGTTCAGCTTGTGGATAAAGCATCAACCTGGAATGCTGAGGTTGCTGGTTCAAGACCCTGGGCTTGCCTGGTCAAGGCACATATGGCAGTTGATGCTTCCTGCTCCTCCCCCCTTCTGTCTCTCTCTCTCCTCTCTAAAATGAATGAATAAAATCTTTTTTTTTTAAAGTTGTATAAAATTCAAATCCACAAATAAAGTTTCATTGGAGCCCAGCCACGTTCATTTATTTACAAATTGTCTGTGGTGGCTTTGGAGCTACAACAGCGGAGCTGGGTTGCTGTGTCAGAGACTGCATGGTCCCCAAAGCTAACGTATTTATGAGCTGGCTTTTTTCAGAAAAGTTTGTTACTCCTCCTTTTTTTTTTTTTTTTTTTTGTATTTTTTCTGAACCTGGAAACGGGGAGAGACAGTCAGACAGACTCTCGCATGCGCCGGACCAGGATCCACCCAGCACACCCACCAGGGGCGGACGCTCTGCCCACCAGGGGGCGATGCTCTGCCACGACCAGAGCCACTCTAGCGCCTGGGGCAGAGGCCAAGGAGCCATCCCCAGCGCCCGGGCCATCTTTGCTCCAATGGAGCCTTGGCTGCGGGAGGGGAAGAGAGAGACAGAGAGGAAGGAGGGGGGGGGAATGGAGAAGCAAATGGGCGCTTCTCCTATGTGCCCTGGCCGGGAATCGAACCCGGGTCCCCCGCACGCCAGGCCAACGCTCTACCGCTGAGCCACCCGGCCAGGGCTGTTACTCCTTCTGTAAAAGCTTCCCAGACCACTTCTGCCTTTTGTTTCACTGCTTTGTCCATTCGGTCCGTGGCTCCTCATAACATTGGGGTCTGTCGCTGAAAGCCCTGGGATGTTAGCCTCGGGGATACTACCTTGACCGTGACAACAATGAAAGCCACAAGTTTCCTCTGCCCACCACATCCCACTGCCTCTCTGCCTCACTCTGAATACCTTGCAGTTCAAAAATGGTTGATTATAGGGGGAAAAAAGTAGTCTCAATATCTGTCAATAAGGTCTAAGTACATCTGAGCAGCCAGCCACCACATGGCCATTAGATTGAGATCTATGTTTACAGAATATTCAGGCACAGAATTATATGATGAGCCTGACTGGTGGTAGTGCAGTGGATAAAGCACCGACTGAAACAATGAGGTCCCAGTTCGAAACCCCAAGCTCACCAGCTTGAATGTGGGATCAATATGATCCCAAGGTCACTGGCTTAAACCCAAAGGTCTCTGGCTTGAAGCCAAAGGTTGCTGGCTTGAGCCACCAATTTGAGTGTGGGC
The DNA here is from genome assembly GCF_036850765.1 of Saccopteryx bilineata. Taxonomy (NCBI): domain Eukaryota; kingdom Metazoa; phylum Chordata; class Mammalia; order Chiroptera; family Emballonuridae; genus Saccopteryx; species Saccopteryx bilineata. Next base: position 125,002,022 of record NC_089495.1, read on the forward strand.
TCACCAATTTAAGCATGGGATCATAGTAATGATCCCAAGGTCACTGACTTCTGCTCAAAGGTTACTGGCATGAGCCCAAGCTCACTGGCTTGAACAAGGAGTAACTGGCTTAGCTTGAGCTGCCCAGTTAAGGCACATACAAGAAGCAATCAATGAACAACTAAAGTGAAGCAACTATGACTTGAAGCTTCTTGCTCTCCTCCCTCTCTCTCCCTTCCTGTCTCTCTCAAATCAATAAATTAAAAAAAAAAAAAAAATATATATATATATATATATATATATATATATATATATATATATATATAATTCCCAGCTGCTGGGTTAATTCTTAGCTGTGGGAATCTGATTTTTTTTAAAAATTACATGACCAAAGCAGATGCTTCATGATAAAATAGATTACCATCAGTGATGTCACCTAATATAAAACTTACAAAGTGTCCTGTTTCTGAATGTGCTTGTGCCTCTGTGAATACGGGGAAGAGTTAGACCTCCCACACATCTCTCTTCCCTTTGGGGAGGGGGTGGAGTGGGAAGTGTGGAATGTACTGTTGGCTTCTGGGTTCTATGTATCTTTTAGGATAAGAATGTGATGAATATTTAGATGTAGTCTGTAACTTGAAACGTTAAAATAATAAAAAAGCAAAGCCCTGGACAGTTGTCTCAGCGGTAGAGCATCGGCCCGGCATGTGGATGTCCCAGGTTCAATTCCCGGCCAGGGCACACAGAAGAAGCACCCATCTGATTCTCCACCCTTCCCCCTCTCCTTTCTTTCTATCTCTCTCTTCCTCTCCCGCAGCAAAGCTCCATTGGAGCAAAGTTGGCCCAGGAAAGAAAGAAAGAAAGGGAGGGGGGAGGGAGGGAGGAAGGGAGGAGGGAGGGAAGGAGGGAGGGAAGGAGGGAAGGGAGGGAGGGAGGGAGGGAGGGAGGGAGGGAGGAAGGAAGGAAGGAAGGAAGGAAGGAAGGAAGGAAGGAAGGAAGGAAGGAAGGAAGGAAGGAAGGAAGGGGAGAAAGGTGAGAAAGGAGAGAAAGGAGAGAATACTCCAAAAGCCTTCAGGATGCATGCAAATGAGAATGACCTGGATGTAACTTGAATTGCTCTAGATTTTTAAAGGAAATTTTTAAAGTAGGACTTCATTTAATATTTGTAACAAATTCCTGATGGGACACCTCACAGCTGCTGACAGGAAACCCAGGCACCACATGAGGCGTTGAGCATTGCTGTCTTAGGTTATGCTGTTTGAAGGCAAAATGCCCTAAGGTAAGCAAAGGACAAAACAAAAACGTGTTACCGCTGTGTGATCCTGTTTTTATTTAAGGGAACAGAGACACACATACAGGCACATGACATGCTCTACACAGGTGTCTGTAGGGACAGAAAAAAGGTAGGAGACTACACATGTATGTTTTTTTTGGGTTTTTTGTTTTCATTTTTGACAGAGACAGAGCAAGTCAGAGAGGGACAGACAGGAAGGGAGAGAGATGAAAAGCATCAATTCTTTGTTGCGGCATCTTAGTTGTTCGTTGATTGCTTGTTGGTTCATTGCTTTCTCATATGTGCCTTGACTGGGGGGCTACAGCAGAGCGAGTGATCCCTTGCTCAAGCCAGTGATCCTAGACTCAAGCCAGTGACCTTGGGCTCAAGCCAGCAACAATGGGATAATGTTTATGATCCCACGCTCAAGCCAGCGACCCCGTGCTCAAACTGGTTAGCCCGCCCTCAAGCTGGATGAGCCCATGCTCAAGCCAGCGACCTTGGGGTTTTGAACCTGGGCCCTTCTCATCCCAGTTCGACGCTCTGTCCACTGTGCCACCATCTGATCAGGCTACATGCGTATGTTAATAGTCAACTGACAAGGTGAAATTGTGGGCAAGTTTCATTTCCTTTTATCAAGTATTATTTCCTCTTTATATTTCTATAAACATTTTAATTGACCATAAAAGTTACATTAAATAGACTGAGATTAAATAACTGATCAATGCTAAATTTGCTGATTTGGGCAATTATGCTCTGATAATGTGAGAGAATGAAATATTTAAGGGTAAAGAGTCAGGATGCCTTCAACTTACTCTTAAATGGCTCAAGTAAAAAATATACATATATACATAGCCTGACCTGTGGTAGCGCATTGGATAGAGCATCAGACTGGGACACAGAGGACCCAGGTTCAAAACCCCAAGGTCCCCTGCTTGAGCTTGGGTTCATCTAGCTTGAGTGCGAGGACACTGGCTTGAGTGTGAGATCATAGACATGACCCCATGGTCGCTGGCTTGAGCCCAAAGGCTGCTGACTTGAAGCCCAAGGTCGCTGACTTGAGCCCAAGGTCACTGGCTTAAACAAGGGATCACTTGCTCTGTTGTAACCCCCTGGTCAAGGCACATATGAGAAAGCAATCAATGAACAACTAAGGTGCTGCAATGAAGAACTGATGCTCATCCTCTTCCTGCCTGTTTGTCCCTATCTGTCCTTCTCTCTATCTCTATCACAAAAAATAAAGTAAAGTAAAATAAAATAAAAAATAAAGCGTCAACCTGGAACACTGAGGTTGCTGGTTCAAATCCCTGGGCTTGCCTGGTCAAGGCACATATGGGAGTTGATGCTTCCTGCTCCTCCCCCACTTTTCTTTCTCCCTTTGTCTCTCCCTGTTTCTCTCTCTCCTCTCTAGAAAATGAGTTTAAAAAGTTAAAAATATGTATATGTATACTGTATATACATACACACGCATATGTGTGTATATGCATGTGTGTGTGTATACACACATATGGAGACAGAATGAGGATAATAAAATAAACAGGCAAAATGTAAACCAGTTAGAAAATGTGGGGAAAAGGTATATGAGTCTTCCTTGCACTATTTTTTCTAAATTTAATTTAAAATCAGAAAACAGGAAGCTACCCAAACACCATGACACTGGAAGCATAGAGGTCAGCAGGCCCACATGGAGCTGGAGGACTAACGAGTCCTCTCATTGTGCCCTCTGCCCAGCCCTTCAGCTGGGGAAAGGACAGGAACGCCCTGTTCTGACAAAGACCAAGGACACGGGTAGTTTTTTAACTCCCGTAGGCTGCTGGACACCTTCTCTGGGGAGGGTAAGGGGCACCTGGTCATTGCCTGCTCTCCTTTAGGGTTGTCACTGTGGTGGCCCTGCCCTGCCCTGGAAGGCAGTCCTCCAGGACACCCAGGGCTGGGCGGTCAGCCGGGTCCTCAAGGACTTAGAGTTCCTCCCTGTCCCTGTCCTTTGCCTTTCAAGCTCACTTGGAGTGTTCTGTGTGGCCTGGAAACTCTCCTTCCAGACTGGAGAAGGTCAGGGTGGCGCCCCCTGTAGTTGCCTAGCATTGGGAGCTCCACGGGGAGGGCGCCTGGAGCCTGGTTTTCATCCTGGATTCCCTGCCTTCTCCAGACTTCTGCCAGTGGCTCTTGTTGCACTCGCCGGGTAAAACAAACACTGGAGACGTTTGGAGAGTTTCAGACAAAGTTTTATGGCCAAGAGAAAAAGAAAACAAAACAAAACAAACCTGCGCAGGGGTGAACTCAAGTGGTAGTCACAAGAGCCACACCGAGCGCCTACAGTCTAGGGGTTCTTATAGCATAGCAAGCAAGCAGTTCATACAGAAGCAAATTTGGCATTTAGCAATTGGCTCCCCCAAATTAAATTCTAGTCACGTGCCTTAGTAACCAGTCATACAGTTGAAAGCCCCAGCTGGAAATATCCCTATCTATCCCCTAGGATGTGGTTACATTTACTGTCTTAGGAGTTCTTGTGACTTCCTTATCTCAAGGACTCCTTAGCTCCTAACCATCCGGGGAGTCTAACGACTTCTCTATCTCAAGGACTCTTCAGCTCCTAGCCATCCTGGGAGTCTGGGCTCACCTGTTTACTGGACTAGTTCCTTTGAAGTTATTTCTAAAGCCTATTAATATATTTTATAGCTTTTATTCGAATGTCACAGCTCTGCGTCTCCATTTACTCAGGTCCCAGACCGTAAGGGAGTTTAGTATGTGAGAAAGCTGCTTTAACCCACTGAGCGATGCTACTCACTGAACAAAAATGGTGTGGGGCAACTGGCTGGATTGTGGAAGATGTGAATCTGAACCCTCTTCACACACCCTCCATTGGCATACTTCTGAGGGATAGGCGGTCAAGATGTCAACACAAAACCAAAGCCAGAAGAAATCATCAATGAAGAACTTGCATAAGACATCTTAGAGTGGAACAAGCCCTTCTCAGCATGGCCAAAACATCCAAACAACAGAAGACAACCAGAAATAGAAAACAAGAGCCAGAGAGAAAATGAGCAAAGAAACAGACTGCATAAAAATTTAATTTTTAAAAACTATTGATTGTGTTTTGTTTTTTTTTGAAAAATTACTTTGCTGTTCCACTTATTGATGCATTCTAATGGTTAACTCTTATATGTATCCTGATGGGGGATCAAGCCCACAACCTTGGTATGTTGGGACAATGCTCTAACCAACTGAGCTACCTGGCTGGGGCAAACTGCATGAAGATTTAAACATGACAAGGTCAAAAGACAAACAAACTGGGTTCAGGGCTGAAGGACATGACACGTGAGGTTAAGCCCCTTCTGTGTACAAACCTTCACCAAACAGTAGGGAAAACCTCAGTAACCCCACAGAAAAATGGGCAAAGACATGAACAGATAATTCATGAAGTTTAAGTGACTAATAAACTTGAGGAGAGATGACTAGCCCCTGCTTTTAAATAAAGAGACATGACTAAACACAAGCATCTGTTGCTTCGAAGTCTCTGGTGGGCAAAGTTCAGAAATTGATGTGACAGCAGTGTTGTGAGAAAACAACTCTCAGGGGTCAAAGAAAGTGGACTTGACCTCGTGTTAACCAGGGAAACCTTTGGCCCCGAGAATCTAGCAATGAATAGAAGCAACAGCCTCCCTCTCCTTCCCACCTCAGTATGGATCTCCTTGTCTGTCTCGGTAAGGTTTTCTCTCCCCTTTCTATTTCACAAAATTGCTCACAATCTTCTCATAAATTAAGCTGAGGAATAAATCCAAGCCACCAGCTTCTTAAACAATTCATAATGACTGTGACTGGTAGAAATGAACCAAACAAAATTTGACAATGACTGAAGCAGCATATGGTAAGTGTCTTTATTTAAACTGATATAAGCCTCAAGATCATTTTAGTTACCAAACTGAGATGTTAAAAATTGGACCCAAGGGCCTGACCTGTGGTGGCGCAGTGCATAAAGCGTCGACCTGGAAATGCTGAGGTCGCCGGTTCGAAGCCCTGGGCTTGCCTGGTCAAGGCACATATGGGAGTTGATGCTTCCAGCTCCTCCCCCCCTTCTCTCTCTCTCTTTCTCTGTCTCTCCCTCTCCTCTCTAAAAATAAATAAATAAAATTAAAAAAAAATTGGACCCAAGGCAATAGGAATGGGGTAGAAATAATGCAGACAACTCAAAATGGAAAAGGCTGTTACTGGTAAAATTTGATTTAGCCAAAAGCAGACCTATTAAACTAAATATTTGTTACAAAGTCCTATGGAAAATGGGGAATTAGTGTGTAATGAGTGGAGTTTCAATTTGAGAAAATGAAAAAGTTCTGAAGACGGATGGTGGTGACAGCTGCACAACAAGGTTAATGTGCTTAATGCCACTAAACTGGACACGTAAATGGTTAAAATGGTAAATCTTATGTTTATGTGTATCTTACCCTGTATAATTGTGTATATATATCAATATATATACACACATATATATAATATATAATATGTATGTATAATATAATACAGTGGTGTACCTTGACACACGAATTTATAATAGTTCATTTCATGGCCGAGCTTGTGGCTTAATTTGTTCATATGTCAAATTGAATTTCCCCATTTAAATTAATGGGAATGCAATTAATCCATTCCAGCCCCCCAAAACCACACCAATTTTTCTTTTATATGCTTTTAAATAAGAAAATATACTTTATAAATAACAAATACACACATATATATAATAAGAGAGAATGTAAAGAAATAAACTGGTTTATGAAATGTTATTATTTTTTTTTTTTTCTGAAGCTGGAAACTGGGAGAGACAGTCAGACTCCCGCATGCTCCCGACCGGGATCCACCAGGCACGCCCACCAGGGGCGACGCTCTGCCCACCAGGGGGCGATGCTCTGCCCCTCCGGGGCGTCGCTCTGCCGCGACCAGAGCCATTCTAGCGCCTGGGGCAGAGGCCAAGGAGCCATCCCCAGCGCCCAGGCCATCTTTGCTCCAATGGAGCCTTGGCTGTGGGAGGGGAAGAGAGAGACAGAGAGGAAGGAGGGGGTGGGGGTGGAGAAGCAAATGGGTGCTTCTTCTATGTGCCCTGGCCGGGAATCAAACCCGGGTCCCCTGCACGCCAGGCCAACACTCTACCGCTGAGCCAACTGGCCAGGGCCTTATGAAATGTTATTTACGTTCAAGTTCAGGCGAAGATGCTGGCAGGGGGTGAAGACTGGCGGAGGTTTTCATTTCTTTTTTTTTTTTTTTTTTTCATTTTTCTGAAGCTGGAAACAGGGAGAGACAGTCAGACAGACTCCCGCATGCGCCCGACCGGGATCCACCCAGCACGCCCACCAGGGGCGATGCTCTGCCCACCAGGGGGCAATGCTCTGCCCATCCTGGCCGTCGCCATGTTGCGACCAGAGCCACTCTAGCGCCTGGGGCAGAGGCCACAGAGCCATCCCCAGCGCCCGGGCCATCTTTGCTCCAATGGAGCCTTGGCTGTGGGAGGGGAAGAGAGAGACAGAGAGGAAAGCGTGGCGGAGGGGTGGAGAAGCAAATGGGCGCTTCTCCTGTGTGCCCTGGCCGGGAATCGAACCTGGGTCCTCCACACGCTAGGCCGACGCTCTACCGCAGAGCCAACCGGCCAGGGCGCGGAGGTTTTCATTTCATGTGCTATCACTTAACATAACTTATTCTCTACACACTTAACGCTACATTTAATTGCAAAATTGACCTTATACACTACATATGATACTGTATGTATATTTTATCAATTTACTTGTGTAACCTGTGAAACCCAACGTTCAGCAGGCTATCTAGTGGAGGGTGGTGGAAGTTCGTAATTAAAATATCCATTCGTGACTTAAAGCAAAAAAATCCCGCAAGTGACTGCTCATCTCTCAAATTGTTCATGATTTAAAGTTCTCGTGGCCCTGGCCGGTTGGCTCAGCGGTAGAGCGTCGGCCTGGCGTGCAGGAGTCCCGGGTTCGATTCCCGGCCAGGGCACACGGGAGAAGCGCCCATTTGCTTCTCCACCCCTCCCCTCTCCTTCCTCTCTGTCTCTCTCTTCCCCTCCCACAGCGAGGCTCTATTGGAGCAAAGATGGCCTGGGCGCTGGGGATGGCTCTGTGACCTCTGCCTCAGGCGCTAGAATAGCTCTGGACACAACAGAGCAACGCCCCGGAAGGGCAGAGCATCGCCCCCTGGTGGGCATGCCGGGTGGATCCCGGTCAGGCGCATGCGGGAGTCTGTCTGACTGCCTCCCCGTTTCCAGCTTCAGAAAAATGAAAAAATAAATAAATAAATAAAATAAAGTTCTTGTGTGTTAATGTACCACTGTAAAAATAAATGCAGGCAGCCCTGGCTCGTTGGCTCAGTACTAGAGCGTTGGCCTGGAGTGCAGAAGTCCCGGGTTCGATTCCCGGCCAGGGCACACAGGAGAAGCGTCCATCTGCTTCTCCACCCCTCCCCCTCTCTTCCTCTCTGTCTCTCTCTTCCCCTCCCGCAGCGAGGCTCCATTGGAGCAAAGATGTCCCGGGCGCTGGGGATGGCTCGGGCGCTGGGGATGGCTCCTTGGCCTCTGCCCCAGGCGCTGGAGTAGCTCTGGTCGCAACAGAGCAACGCCCCGGAAGGGCAGAGCGTCGCCCCCTGGTGGGCATGCTGGGTGGATCCCGGTGGGGCGCATGCGGGAGTCTGTCTGACTGTCTCTCCCCATTTCCAGCTTCAGAAAAATACAAAAAAATAAAATAAAAAAAAATAATAAATGCAGGCATTCTAAATACTTTAACTTAATTATACCTCTTTCTGTTACTGTAGACATTAAAAATAACCAAAGCCAAAATGTCAAGGCTTTTCTACATATACAATGTTATATACTAACTTTATAATCAATATCTTATCAATGTTATGTTACTCTTGTATATGATGAAAATATGAGTAATAATTTTTTTTTTTTTTTTTTTTTACAGAAATAATGGACAGGGCTTGTTTTACGCAAAGATAAGCCTTTTATTTTATTTTATTTTATTTATTCATTTTATAAAGGAGAGAGAGAGGGAGAGAGAGAGAGAGAAGAGAGACAGAGAGAGAAGGGGTGGAGGAGCAGGAAACCTCAACTCCCATATGTGCCTTGACCAGGCAAGCCCAGGGTTTTGAACCGGCGACCTCAGCATTTCCAGGTTGACACTTTATCCACTGCGCCACCACAGGTCAGGCGAGTAATAATTTTTTTATAAATAAATTTTTATTTAAATGGGGTGACATCAATAAATCAGGGTACATATACTCAAAGAATACATTTCCAGGTTGTTTTGTCATTTAGTTCTGTTGCATACCCATCACCCAAAGAGAAATCGTCCTTCGTCACCCTCTATCCAGTTTTCTTTGTACCCCTCCCCCTCCCCCCTCCCTCCTTCCCTCCCCCCACCCTAATTTTTTTAAAAGACCTGAGCATTTAAAGTTTTCAGTAAAATTAAAGTATTAATGGAAAAAAATTAAAACCTAAACTTAAAACATTTGCTTGATGGAGTATGCTCTTGAACAGCGTAGTCAACCTGGTCCCTACCGCCCACTAGTGGGCGTTCCAGCTTTCATGGTGGGCGGTAGCAGAGCAACCAAAGTATAAATAAAAAGATAGATTTAACTATAGTAAGTTGTTTTATAAAGATTTATTCTGCCAAACTTAGCAAAAATCTGACATCAAGTACTTGGTAAGTAATTATTATTATATGCTTTAACTTGTAACTCTGCTTTATAAATTTTATGAAGTAAAGTTACCTCCCTACTTTATAAATCACCATTACTGTGGAACCGGTGGGCGGTTAGAAAATTTTATTACTAACAGAGATACAAAAGTGGGCAGTAGGTATAAAAAGGTTGACTACCCCTGATTTAGAAGATATTTCTGTTCAAGGAATGTGTGGGGCAATTGTGTTAGGCTTGCTTATGGGGTTACCAGCTGCAAGCACTTTGCTTCATTAGTGTGTAAGCACATGGCAGAGGCTCATGTGCATGGCCTGTATAAGGCTATGGTGTTTGCACTCTAGAGAGATGAGAGATGGGAGATTGTGGATGGCAGATTGCCTGCCCACCACTGTGAGGGGCCATTTTGCTGTTTGTTTGCCTGAGAGGTGGTTTCCCCTGCCTGTGTGCTTGTCTGCAGTTGTGAGACTTTATTAAATGGAATGGCCCAACCTTTTCCAGCTCCGCAGTTTCTCTACCATCTGCCTGAATCCAGTGTGAACCTGCCAGGCCATGGCCTTGGCCACTGGCATTACATCTGGCGTAGTCGGCAGGATTTGGAGCAGATAGGTATGAAGCCGCTGACACCCTTGAAGGGTGGGGTAGAGGAGTGGTCGCTGTTCTCCAGCATATGGTTCCCCATGGCTATCCTTTTAGGGGCCGTAGGCTGGCTGTTTTTTACAATCCTGCGATAATAAACTAAGAGCTCTGTGTGAGAAGCTGAGCGAGGTCAAAAGCTCCAGGATGAGCTGCATACCGAGCAGCAACGACTGCATGAACTTGAGCGAGAGCTGGAGAAGGAGGCTGACCGGGTTCGAGAGCTGCAGAGCACTGACCGCACCTGGAACTGAAGCGATCTACAGGTTCGTGAGTTGCAGTTTGCCCTGGAAGTTGAATGTTGGCGGCGGTACTTGTTGGAGGAACCACTGTGGGTTCAGCTTCAGGCCGAGAGTCAGCAGCCGCAGGAGCTGAAGATGGAGCCGTGCCAGTGGAGTGGCTCTGAGTCAGCGGGAACAGGCGTCTCCAGCTCCTCTTGAGGATGTAGAGGCTCGAGCTGAAGTTGCTGCTCACACACTCAGAGCTTGGTCAGTGGTCGTCCAGAAGGTAAAAACCCAGCAGCAAAGAGCACCTACTGAGCTCCTGGAAGGGTTGCTGCGATTGTGAGGCATAGGGGTGGATGGCAGCATGCTCTCTGAAGCAGAGATGGAGAGGTGGGCCACTGTTGCCACGAGCTCCTCCTTGGGGCACCGTCTTCAGAGCTGCTATGATGACAGGGATGAGGGGGGAGGCCTAAGGCCATAATCCAGTTGCCTGTAATGGACCTTTACCTTGGTGATTTGCACAGACAACTGGGCTACGATGGACTGACTCCTGGACTGCAACCAGAGGGGGACACCAGCTCCCTTGTTGGATGGACATGCCACCTTTGGACAGTATGAGAGTCCCTGTGGGGGCAGCTCTGGTGGATGCCCTCTTGCACCAGGAAGCTGCTCTCAGTTGCAGAGATGCACCAAGGACATTTTTATTTTCAATGGGCATGGCCCTGGACTGCACAGGCGCCCCCACCTACAATGGGTGGCCTTGTTGACACTGTGGAGTGGGGAGTTGGAGGTGGGCCTCCCGTTAACTCCCTCGGCAGAGTGCTAAGAGAGACATTGTGAAGGGCACCTTTGTAATTGTCATTTTTGGAATGTATGTAATGTACCTATTGTGAGGCGAGCAACCCTAAAGGGGTGGAATGTGGGGCAGCTGTGTTAGGCTTGCTCGCTGGTGTACCAGCTGCAAGCACTTCGCTTGATTAGTGCGTGAGCACATGGCAGAGGCACGTGTGCACGGCCTCTATATAATAAGGCTGTGGGTGCTTGCGCTCGAGAGAGACGGGGGATTGGGGATTGCAGATGTGCGGATTGCATGTCTGCCACTGTGAGGGGCCATTTTGCTGTTTGTTTGCCTGAGAAGTGGTTTCCCCTGCCTGTGTGCTTGTTTGCCATTGTGAGACTTTATTAAACGGAATGGCCCTAACACTTTCTGTCTCTGAAGTTTCTTTATCACCTGCTCAAATCCAATGTGGACCTGTTTGGCCATGGCCTCAGCCATCAGCATTACAGAATGCCATTAATATTGCTAGGACTCTGATTTAAATAGCCTAGGATAAGAGAGTCAGGGCCACATGCAATGGGCAAGATGGCAGAGCAAACCGTATTATGCTCTGATGATTGAGAGGATGGGTTGGCTGTACACCAAAATTTTAAAGAAGGGCACATACACTTTCCCAGCAATCCTGCTTACTGACCAGCATAACTGCACATGTGTGGCAGCCAGAAGGGTCAGCTGGAAATCTCCTGGTTCTGAGTGATTCAAGTTGCCATTTACACTTAAGGAAACAGGCTCAGAGAGGCCAGGTGCACGAAGTCAAAGGAGAGTGCCCGTCAGATCATTGAAGGAGAGTGCCATTCAGATCTTCGTGGCGCAGGTTCACAAACTTAGGACTCTGGCTTTCCAAGCAGTGAGTGATGTTCTGCATGTGATACGCTAGCATGGCACCTCTGGGACTTCGTCAGATTTATTTCCTGCTGGGCTGCTTGTGCTTGAAACAGGATCTGGTTGCATAGCGGGCCTGTAATTAGTACTCATTGAATGAATACCAAGTAAGTGCTCAGTAAATATAGACTTTGTCATCTTGTGAGCTAGCTAGTGTACTGACAGCTAGGTGTGGGAGTTAGATAAACGGGGTTTTAGATCTGCTCTAAATTAACAAAGAAAACCTCAACTAAAATTGGGATCTGGAAGGCCTGTAGAGAAAGGTATCACACTTTGCCTACCACTTAGGCAATTACCCTGTAATGCCAGTGGCCACTGTCATGGCCAGGCAGGTCCACATTGAATTTGGGCAGATGACAAAAAACCTGTGGAGCCGAAAGCATTGGGCCATTCCATTTAAGAGAGTCTCACAATGGCGTACAAGCATGCAGGCAGGGGGAAAACGGCTTTTCAGGCTACTAAACAGCAAGAATGGCCCCTTACAGTAGTGGGCAGGCAATCCTCCATCCACAATCCCCCCAATCTCTCTCGAGCGCAAGCACCCATAGCCTTATATAGGCCACACACACATGCTGCTGCTACACACCCACGCACCAGTCAGTCAAAGTGCTTACAGCCGGTAACCCGTGAGCAAGCCTAACACAGCTGCCCCACAGCTGTGCACACGTGCCTCTGCCAGGTACTCATGCACTAATCAAGCAAAGTGCTTGTGGCCGGTATACCAGTGAGCAAGCCTAACACAGCTCCCCACATACCCCAAACAGGAAAAGACTAGTGTTGCCTCTCCAACAGAAAGGTATATCTACTTTACTACCTGGACAGGAAGAAGGAAGACTTTCTTCTGGCCCAGCAACAAGCCTAGCCAATGAAAAATGCTGCAGCTCAGCTGTGGGGCAGCTGTATTAGGCTTGCTAGTGGCTTTATCAGCAGCAAGTACTTGCTTGGTTAGTGTGTGAGCTATGGCAGAGGCACAGTGCAGAGCCTATATTAGGCTATGGGTGCTTCCCCTGGGCGGTGATTCTTCCAGATCACTCTCCTGCCACCATGAGGTGCACTTTTCCTTCCTCCCCTGCCCTTACTGCGAATAGCAGGTTTTCCTTTGTTTATTAGCTCTTTCCTTTTTGTTGTTTATTTGTGAGCCTCCAATAAATGGGTATGGCCCGACACTTTCTGGCTCCAGTTTCTCTACCATCTGCCCAAATTCAATGTGGACCTGCCTGGCCTTGGCCACCAGCATTACAGGGGACATGGTACTTCCAGTCCACCCTTAGGTCTTGAGCCCATTGCCTCTCCATAGAACCCATGAAACGAGTACCATTGTCACTTTCAAGGACCAGCGGCCACCTGTACACAGCACTCAGGCAGTCCAGAGCCTGTATGACCGCCCTTTGGTCTAGACTCTAGGTTATGGGCAGGGTAGGCAGCAAGCAGACTGGTGGCAGTTTCTACACATGTCACTGCATATTGGTACCTGTCTGACTTTGGTAAGGGTCCAATGATGTCTGTGCCATCGTGTCAGTGGAACATGACCCCTCTGGATCTGGCCAGGTAATGCCAGTTGTCTTCATGGGTGCTCCTTGGAACACACTGCACATTGCTTGCAGGCTGCAAGTACCTCTGCATAGGACATAGGCAAGGTCCATGCCTTAACGGTTGCCCACATAGTTTTTTGTCCTACATGGAGCAGATGCCAGTGGAGCCACTGTGCCATGTCACCTGCAGATGCAATCTCTAACCATCTCACCCTCGCCAAAGTGTCTGCCTCATCATTCCCAGGATGGGCTAGAGGGGCATGCCCTGTGACATGGTATACTGTCACCTGCTTCTGGTGTCCTATTTCCCATAAGGCCTGCCACATGGCCTGACCCCATTGCAAACAGTGCATTATCATCTGCTGGTTAATGTTCCAGGTAGCAATCTAAAGGGTCAATCCATGATAGACAACCCAGCTGTCAGTGCAAATTGCTGTGAACCAGCGCAGCTAGTAATTCCAGGTCCTGAGGGAGAACAGCATGGAATTAAGAAAATAGACTCAATGCTGATGGTAAGATCAGAGAGCGAGAGCCCCTGGTCTTGCTTTATTATATAGCTTAGATAATTAAAGCCTTTAAGCCAATATACAAATAAGAAAGTCTCTGATACAAAGCCACTTATCTGAGGCATAATGGGATTCCTCATAAGAGTGTACACCCCACATCATGCAACAGTCAAGGATGTGGAGAAAAGTTTAGTTTTGAGAAGTGTATTGAGAAGATCTTAGTCTTAAAAGGGTGTGTGGAAGATCTTAGTATTAGAAGGCTGGAGAAGAGCTTAGTCTTACAATAAGCCCTAGGCCTAGGTTGTAAGGATTTTGTCAGCTTACAGTCTGTCTCCCACAGCAAATCACCAGAGGTGAAGGTTCATTAAGAGCAACTAGCCATATGGCTCTTAATTTCGCCCACTGGCTGCTTTGGCCTGTACCTGTGTCCATCCAAATAGTCTCAGTGGCCAAGTGAAAGGATATGGCCGTCTACTTGGCCAGCTGGCCCCTGCTAGAACCATCAGTATACCAGGCATTCTCAAGGATGGGCATTCACCCCTTCTAGTAGGGACTGACTTCAGGTTCTGCCTCCTGAGCCCCAGCTGCACCTGACTCTAAGGTCGCATAGGTGACTGGACTCAAGACTTCCCGCACTTCTGCTGTCAATGGGCTGGTGCTAAGAGCACAGCGTTGTATGCACCCCACTTGACCAGGGTGGAGGTTTGGGCCATACCACTGCAAGGTATGGTTGCCCAATCTCTCACCCATTCTGCAATAGGGTATGTGGTCTTGACCGTAACTGGAGTTGTGGTCATAATACTCTCAGTGTCTAGGAGGGCAGTGTACACAGTTGCCAACTGTTTCTCCACTAATGAGTAATAGACTTTAGTGCCTTTCCACAATTGGGACCAAAACCCAATAGGTTGCCATAGGCATTCTGTCTGTTGCCACAAGCCCCATCCAAACCCCTCAGGGGTTACATGGACATCAAGCTCACAGGGCCTGGCAGGATCAAACACATTCAATGCCTGTGCCACCTTGAAAGCTCTCTTAGCTGCTGCAAATGCAACTTGTGCCTGCTCAGTCCAATCCCAGCAAACCCCCTTCCAAATAAAATGATATAAGGGGCACAGTTACAGAGCTAAATGGGGTGTGAATACTCACCAGTACCCCCACAGACCTAGGAATTCCTGTAACTGCTTTACCATAGTGGGCATGGGGTATGTTTGGATCTTATCTATAACTGCGTCAGGGATAACCTTTGTCTTACCCAACCAGACAACCCCTAGGAGCTTAACAGATACCCAGGTCTTTGTAATTTGCCCTCATTGACCGTCCAGCTACACACTTTCATATGGGATAGCAGGGTAGGGACTGCTTGCTCCAATTCTGGAAGAGTCGCAAGTTAGTATAATGTCATCGATATAATGATACATATGAACTGCCTCTGTTTGTTTCCATTTAGCCAGGTCAGCAGCCACCAGCCCGTGACACAAGGTGGGGCTATGCAAATAGCCTGTGGTAATACTGTAAAGGTCCATTGCTGCCCTTCCCAAGTGAAGGCAAATTGGTCTTAACTCTCTGCAGCTATATCAACAGAGAAAAAGTCATTAGCCAAGTCTGCCACAAAGTGGTATGTCCCCAACTCATGGCTTAACCAATCCACCAGGTTAGCTATTGAGGGTACAGCGCATGAAAAGGGTAAACAACTTTATTAAGTTCCCTGTAATCCATTGTCGTTCACCAGATTGCATCTGGTTTGTGCCCAGGCCACACTGGGGAGTTGTAAGGGCTGTGTGCTAGCCAGATGATCCCCACCTTTTCTAGTTAGAGGATCATCCCAGTGATTTCTTCATAGCTGCCTGGCAGGTGGTACTGCTTCGTGCTAGTCACACACTGGGGAACAGGTAATTGCAAGGGGGAATGTGCTGCATGTCCCTGCAACACTGCCTTCACAACCTAGACTTGCAGATGGAACTCCCAACTATAGTTTCCAACCACAGTCCTTGTAAGACATCTACCTTATATGGCTTAGGAAGCACTCTTCCTATCCCCAATGAAATAGTTATTGGCTGCACTTGAACAGATTGGCCCCATAACCATCAATGGCCACTGGGGCCCGGGTCCCAGAAAACCATTCTGGGTTCTCATAAAGAAGGAAACATTCTGCACCTGTATCCACCAAGGCCAATACCAGTTGTACGTTAGAAGGAGACCAATGGATAGCCAGTTCCACGTGTGGCCTCCAGTCCCCGCCTGTCCCTATTAGACAGGTCCCTCAGCCTTCCCCCTACTCAACTGGGACAGTGGGTCTTGGGGTCCTCCTCTCCTTCAGTGGTCTCCATCATATAATCTTGTAACCATGCTGCCCGTGCACCAACTGTTTTATTGGTAGCTGCTGGGGCCATTCAACTCTGCAGCTGGAATCTCTGTCCTGGTCTAAGCTGCTGCCAAAACTCCAAAAGAACCTTGTTATGCTTGCCATCCAATTTCTCCCTATCTGCCCCAGCCGCAATTAAATCCACCCACATCTGTGTTCAGGTAAGTTTCACAGGCCCATTCCTCTTGCTAGTCAGAGGGGGGAGCACGGGCAGCAGCCCTCACAGCTTTGTGATTCTGTGCTGCCTCCAGCTCCCCCAAATCTGCTACCATCTGTGTAACCATGTTGATAGGCTGTCCCACATAAAGGCTCAGGATTGCCACTAGTGACCCAAAAAGGGCTGATGGGGCGCTGCAGAGAATAAGTTCCCGCATCCTGGCACTCATCTGGTCCACGGGGCCCCGGGTGGAAAGCAGCATTCTTCATACCTAATTTCTGAAGAACCTTTACTAACTCACTATAGCACTGCCACTAACTCACTGCCCCCAGCAAGTCCCCAGCATTCTGCCAGACTGTACAAATGGCAGCCATCACTCATTCTAATAGGGTGTGGTCTCCTGGGTTGTCATGGCAGTTCTGAAGACACTGCCTCATGGAGGAGTGTATAGTAATGGTGGCCTATTTCTCCATCTCTGTTCTGGAGAGCATGATGCCATTCACCCCCTATGTCCCACACCTCAGTAGCCAGACTGCTAGGGGCTCCATGGGTTTCTGCCTGAATTGCACCCCCAACTCCATCAGCTCTGCCTGGGTGTAAGGCCAGACCACAGAGTGCCCCACTATTGTGGAGGAGGCTGTGGTTGCCCCTGAGGGACTCTTTGCTGCAACCTGGTGAATAACAGTGGATTATAGGGAACTTAATAAAGTTGTTCCCCCTTTGCTTCTTGGTGATCACCAGCCAGGCTCTGAGTCTGGGGACAGCAGTTGCAGCCTGAGTTGCTAATGGCCCACTTTGCCCTATAAATAAAGCAAGATGCAGTTTTTGAGAGTGGTCTGTTTCTGCTATCAGTTTTGCAGAGCCCTCCCAAACCCATTCTTTAATTCTTTAAGCAGCCTGACCAGGTGGTGGCACAGTGGATAGAGCGTCGGACTGGGATGCGGAAGGACCCAGGTTCGAGACCCCGAGGTCGCCAGCTTGAGCGCGGGCTCATCTGGCTTGAGCAAAGAGCTCACCAGCTTGGACCCAAGGTCGCTGGCTCCAGCAGGGGGTTACTCGGTCTGCTGAAGGCCCACGGTCAAGGCACATGTGAGAAAGCAATCAATGAACAACTAAGAAGTCACAACGCGCAACGAGAAACTGATGATTGATGCTTCTCATCTCTCTCCGTTCCTGTCTGTCTGTCCCTGTCTATCTCTGCCTCTGTAAAAAAACAAACAAAAAAACAAACAAACCCATAATAATTCTTTAAGCATATTTTCTTAATTCCACACCGTTCCCACTCAGGACCTGGAATTACTAGTTGCGCTGGTTCACGACACATACCTATTTATTGGAGGCTCACAAAGACAGGTGAACAAATAAACAATAAAAGGGCAAGAGTTAATAAACAAAGGAAAAGCTGCTATTTGTAGTAAAGGCAAGGGAGCAAGGAAAACCACACCTCACCTCACAGTGGTGGGAAAGTGACCTAAGAGAACTGCCACCCAGGGAAGCACCCACGGCCTTACATAGGCTGTGCACACGTCCCTCTGCCACTTGCTCATGTACTAATTAAGCAAAGTGTCTGCAGCTGGTAAACCCGCAGGTAAGCCTAACATGGCTGCCCCACATCCCCTACCACCCACAGGCTGCTAGTATCATTGAGCGGTATAATGGACTCTTAAAGCAGGGACAGCAACAGGAGGGAGGCACTAGTTCCCTTACTGGATAGATATGCTGCTTGTGGACAGTACTCCAGATTTTGAATGAGAGACCTTGACAAGGGTGCAGGGGCAGCTTTGGTGGATTCCCTCTTGCACCGGGCAGCTGCTCCCATCCAGTTATAGAAGCACACCAAGGACACCTTGCTCAATTGGGCTTTGGGCAACAGGGCAATGTGCTTTTGCCTGCCCCAACATCCCTCCTTAAAGTCCAATGGCATCAATGGGCGTGGCCCTGGACTGTACAGGCCCCCTACCTATGATGGGTGGCCAGGTTGGCACTGTGGGGTAGGAGGCTAGAGGTGGACCTCCAGTTAACTCCATGGGCAACCAGCACCTGGCCACCTAAGGGAGAAGTGTATTATCGCTTGAGTGCTCAGGAAGACAGCATTATGAAGGGCATCTTTATAATTTCTATTTTTAAATTTTTATTTATTTATTTATTTATTTTGTGACAGAGACAGAGAGAGGGACAGACAGGAAGGGAGAGAGATGATCAATTCTTCATTGTGGCTCCTTAGTTGTTCATTGATTGATTTCTCATATGTGCCTTGACCGGGGGGCTACAGCAGACGGAGTAACCCCTTGCTCGAGCCAGCGACCTTGTGCTCAAGCTGGTGAGCCTTGCTCAAACCAGATGAGCTCATGCTCAAGCTGGTGACCTCAGAGTCTTGAACCTGGGTCCTCCACATCCCAGTCCGTTGCTCTATCCACTGCACCACTGCTTGGTCAGACTATAGGACCAAATTTTATATGTGGGGAGCTTGAGGTCACATCCCTCCTCTATGCCATATGATAGTATGATTACCTTGACCACCAGCTGTAATTAAACCATTGTTCTTATGCCACCTTAAAACAGCACCCTGACCTTTTACTCGGGTGAAATATGAGGGCTTTAATCTATCATGTTTCATGTACAGATGTATTACTTTTAAATCCGTATCCTTGTAACAAATGTTTTTTCCTTCTCCTTTACAGTTATTTTTGACAATAGAGAGCCAAACTTGAGCTTCTATTTTTAAACAATGTGGCTCATGTCCTATACATATAGGTAATCCCTCAACTTCTGTTGTATAATTTTCTAATTTCATGCCTTCTTCTGAAGGTGCTAAGGGACCTCGTATCATCAAAAGGTCCTGGAAGCCAATTAGAGTCATTAACAAAAATAAGAAAGGCACTATCTTCCTAATGAATAGCTCTACTTAATGGAGGATTAGGGATATATGCCTAATAATTAAAAATTTCAGCTCTACTTACCGGAATTGTTACCAAAGCAAACATTGCTAAAACCAGGTTAGTAGCATTTTCTTCTTTTCTAGTAGCTTGTAGCATCTTTTTACCATTAAAGGTCAGCTTTTTAAGTTGACTCCAACTTGGTATTTTAGCCTTTTCAATACCAAGCAGCAGCATCTTTAAGATTCTTCTTTTGAAAAAAAAAAAAAAAAAAAGATTCTTCTTTTGAGCCTGACCAGGTGGTGGCGCAGTGGATAAAGCGTCGGACTGGGATGCGGAAGGACCCAGGTTCGAGACCCCGAGGTCGCCAGCTTGAGCGCGGGCTCATCTGGCTTGAGCAAAGAGCTCACCAGCTTAGACACAAGGTCGCTGGCTCCAGCAGGGGGTTACTCGGTCTGCTGAAGGCCCACGGTCAGGGCACATGTGAGAAAGCAATCAATGAACAACTAAGAAGTCACAACGCGCAACGAGAAACTGATGATTGATGCTTCTCATCTCTCTCTGTTCCTGTCTGTCTGTCCCTGTCTATCTCTGCCTCTGTAAAAAAAAAAAAAAGATTCTTCTTTTGAAATTTATTTCTTCTATCTCAGAAATGGGCAGATATGGAAAGAATCTATTTCTCTTACTCATGTTGTTAGTTTAATTCTGCAAGCAGGACTCCAAAGGACTTCACCAGATTCTGCAATGACACAAGCAAACCCTCTTCCCCAATGTTGCACTACACCAGGTACCTATTGACCCAACTCATTTTTATGATGCACAGGTTGATTAGCATTAGAACTGTTATTTTTTGTCCAGTGTCTGTCTGCAGCAGTCATATTATCTTCTCCTGTATTTAAGAAATTTAAAGTAAATAAAGCTTTATGTAACGTAAGTCTAGGGGATAATCTTCTCTCTCCTTTTTGTTTAAGTAACATATTTTTTAGAGTGCAATTACTGCATTCAATAATTGCTTGTCCTTGTGAATTATATGGAATTTTAGTAGTATGTTTAATATTCTAAAATGCTAAGAATTGTTGAAATTTAGCAGATGTATAAGCAGGATTATTGTCAGTTTTAATTGCTTTAAGAATGCCTATAACATTAAAAGCTTTAATAAAATGTTGAGGCCCTGGCTGGTTGGCTCAGTGGTAGAGCGTCGGCCTGGCGTGCAGGAGTCCCAGGTTCGATTCCCAGCCAGGGCACATAGGAGAAGCGCCCATCTGCTTCTCCACCCCTCCCCTTCTCCTTCCTCTCTGTCTCTCTCTTCCTCTCCCGCAGCTGAGGCTCCATGGGAGCAAAGTTGGCCTGGGCGCTGAGGATGGCTCTATGGCCTCTGCCTCAGGCGCTAGAATGGCTCTGGTTACAACAAAGCAACGCCCCAGATGGGCAGAGCATCGCCCCCTGGTGGACATGCCGGGTGGATCCTGGTCAGGCTCATGCGGGAGTCTGTCTGACTGCCTTCCCATTTCCAACTTCAGAAAAATACACACACAAAAAAAGCTTCAGTAAGATGTTGAATGACACAATCAGCCTTTTCTCTAGGCAAAGGTGTGGACTATCAAAAGGAAGAATAAATATCAATAAAACTGTACCTAAGATAGTTTTCTAAAAGAAGAATTATGAGTAATATCTATTTGCTACAGTTTATTACTGTGTTGCCCTCTAGAATTCATTCCTCCTGGTAATGGAGGAGCATTTATAATACTATACTGAGGACAGTTTCTAACAATATTCTGAGCTTCTTGCCTGGTCATTTAAAATTTTTGCATTAAACCTTTTCTATTTGTATGAGTCTCTGTATGAAATTTAGTAGCTATTTCTATTGATCTAACGAGTAATTGATTAACTTTATTATTTGTAGTAGACATAGGTCCTGGTAAAGCTGTATGAGAACAAATGTGAGTTATATAGACAGGGGAATTTTGTTCCTACAATAAAAGTTGTAACTCTTGCCTGACTGGGTGGTGGCATAGTAGATAGAGCGTCGGATTGGGATGCGGAAGACCCAGGTTCGAGACCCCGAGGTCGCCAGCTTGAGTGAGGCTTTATCTGGTTTGAGCAAAAGCTCACCAGCTTGAGCCCAAGGTCACTGGCTTGAGCAAGGGGTTACTCAGTCTGCTGAAGGCCCGTGGTCAAGGCATGTATGAGAAGGCAATCAATGAACAATTAAGGTGTTGCAATGTGCAACGAAAAACTAATGATTGATGCTTCTCATCTCTCCATTCCTGTCTGTCTGTCCCTGTCTGTCCCTCTCTCTGACTCTCTCTCTGTCTCTGTAAAAAAAAAAAAAAAAAGTTGTAACTCTTGAAACAATTTGTGCAATTTAGAACTATCATTTGAAATATAAACAGTTTCTATAAGTTTAACTATATGTTCTACATATTATGAATCAGTAACAATGTTAATAGGACAGGATGTTTGAATTTTGTCTTTAGCTATAATTAAACTATACTGATTTAAGGTTTCAGAAGTATCTTTTTTTTTTTTTTTACAGAGACAGAGAGAGAGTCAGAGAGAGGGATAGATAGGGACAGACAGACAGGAAGGGAGAGAGATAAGAAGCATCAATCATCAGTTTTTCCTTGCGACACCTTAGTTGTTCATTGATTGCTTTCTCATATGTGCCTTGACCGTGGGCCTTCAGCAGACCGAGTAACCCCTTGCTCGAGCCAGCGACCTTGGGTCCAGCTGGTGAGCTTTTTGCTCAAGCCAGATGAGCCTGCGCTCAAGCTGGCGACCTTGGGGTCTCGAACCTGGGTCCTTCCTCATCCCAGTCCGACGCTCTATCCACTGCACCACCGCCTGGTCAGGCCAGAAGTATCTTTAAGGATGACTGAAAGTTCAGCATTATTGTCACAAGCTATTAATATGTCATCTATATAATGGATTATTAAAGATTGAGGATATTTCGGATGAATTTTTTCTAAAGGTTGATTTACATAATGTTGATACAGTGTCGGGCTATTCAACATTGCTTGTGGAAGTAATATAAACTTAGTAAGAATAGTTAGTTATGCTTATTGTTATAGACACAACAGCTAGCATTGTTAGAAACAGAGCTAAGGATGTTTTTAAAGTTTTAGTCTTAATTAAAACATTTTTTGGCCTGACCTGTGGTGGCGCAGTGGATAACGCGTCGACCTGGAAATGCTGAGGTCGCTGGTTCAAAACCCTGGGCTTGCCTGGTCAAGGCACATATGGGAGTTGATGCTTCCAGCTCCTCCCCCCTTCTCTCTCTCTGTCTCTCTCTCTCTCCCTCTCTCTCTCCTCTCTAAAAATGAATAAAGAAGAAAAAAATTAAAAAAAAAAAAAAAACAAAAAAAAAAACATTTTTTGCCTTCTGGGTAAGTTTAACTAATAGTCAAATTTCCCTTTTTTCTACATCTGACTTATGCCGAGGCTTCAATCTTCTGGAAGGTATCTACTGGTCTCCCATATCTGTGGAGATAAGAGCAAATCCTCACCCCTACATTTTGCTTACATTGCTGTTGTAAATTAGCAAACTGTCCATTTAAAAAGTTTATCTTGGGTAATATTAATAAGGTTAGCATTAGCATTCCGATTAGCATGAATACAGCCTAATTCTTTTACTAAGTCATAAATTGTAACTCTTTCGCTTTTGAAAGAACAGTCCAAGCTAACATTTCTAAATTTTTTGAGATAATACATTCAGAGTCCGTAAAGGAGGATAGTAGTTCCTGCGGATAAGGAGAGTTAGTTCTATAGTGGGAGCAAGCTGTTTTTAACTCTTTAAGAGCTTTGACAGGGATTTGGTCATAGTGAGTATAAAAAACTCCTTGTCAGAAAGTTTAGACTATAATTTAAAAAGTTGCTCTTTTAATTATTTCTAAGATAAATGTTTTTCTTTATCAGAGGCCAAATGACCCTTGTTATTTTCCTATTGTAAAAAAAATTTTTTGCCTGACCTGTGGTGGCACGGTGGATAAAGCATTGACTTGGAATGCTGAGGTTGCTGGTTCAAAACCCTGGGCTTGCCCGGTCAAGGCACATACAACAAGCAATCAATGAACAATGAAAGTGAAGCAACTATGACTTGATATTTCTTGTTCTCTCCCCTCCTCTCTCTGTAAAATCAATAAATAAAATTAAAAAAAAAAAAAAATTTTTTTAGAGCTTTTTTTTTTTTTTTTTTTTTTTTTTTTTACAGAGACAGAGAGAGAGAGGGATAGACAGGGACAGACAGGCAGGAACGGAGAAAGATGAGAAGCATCAATCATTAGTTTTTCATTGCGCGTTGTAACACCTTAATTGTTCATTGATTGCTTTCTCATATGTGCCTTGACCACGGGCCTTCAGCAGACTAAGTAACCCCTTGCTCGAGCCAGCGACCTTGGGTTCAAGCTGGTAAGCTTTTTGCTCAAACCAGATGAGCCGGCGCTCAAGCGACCTCGGGGTCTCGAACCTGGGTCCTCTGCATCCCAGTCCGATGCTCTATTCACTGCGCCACTACCTGGTCAGGCCTTAGAGCTTTGTTTCAGGACTTTCCCTAAGCCTTGCAGCTTAGTGACTACTGTCTAAGAGGGGTAAAAAGAAAACTAATGTTGCTTAGTAATAAGAGATGCATCAGTTTCTATATCTAAAAGTCTCTTGTATTGTTAAGTCTATTTCAGGGCATCAGAAGAACTAAATTCCCGCTTTCCTTGGTGCCTCTTTTTCAGGATGTGGCCTTACAAGCAGCCAACTGCCTGAAGCAGCTTGAAATAAATTCTTTAAAATGACTTAATTTTACTTAATTCCTTAATTTTACAGATTTGAGCATATTTTTACACAAAAATAAGACAAATTTTCAACACAGAAACACAAGTATAACATATAACTTTAATTAATCCTAATACTTGAATTCTTATTTGATTTAAAAATTTTAATATACCTTACAATGTATTAACCAAATTAGCAAGTCCTAAGGATCCATATTCCATTCACTTTAAATTTAAATGAACGCTCCTTATAATTTCTAATTTTAAAGCAAAAAATATATGTATGAAACTATTTTTTGAATATAAAAGCTGGCATTTTTAATTTTTGCATGTAAACAATTCAGGCCTTAAAAATCACATTTTACGCCTGACCAGGTGGTGGCACAGTGGATAGAGCGTCGGACTGGGATGCGGAAGGACCCAGGTTCGAGACCCCGAGGTCGCCAGCTTGAGCGCGGGCTCATCTGGCTTGAGCAAAGAGCTCACCAGCTTGGACCCAAGGTCGCTCCAGCAGGGGATTACTCGGTCTGCTGAAGGCCCACAGTCAAGGCACATGTGAGAAAGCAATCAATGAACAACTAAGAAGTCGCAACACGCAACAAGAAACTGATGATTGATGCT
Organism: Saccopteryx bilineata; assembly: GCF_036850765.1. Taxonomy (NCBI): domain Eukaryota; kingdom Metazoa; phylum Chordata; class Mammalia; order Chiroptera; family Emballonuridae; genus Saccopteryx; species Saccopteryx bilineata. The sequence continues at coordinate 125,026,354 of NC_089495.1, forward strand.
TCTCATCTCTCTCTCTGTTCCTGTCTGTCTGTCCCTGTCTATCTCTGCCTCTGTAAAAAAAAAAAAAAAAAAAAAAATCACATTTTAGACAACATCAAACAAAAACTAAACAAATTAGAATCATACAAACCAGACTAGACAAACCAAAGAGAAACCCGGGATTTCAGAGCACAGTCAGACTAGAAAGATGCCTGCCTGATTTTAATCAGGACATTTTCTGACAGAGGCACTGACAATGGATGAGACTAAACAAAATTTCCCCAAGAAAATTCTCTTGACAGCTGCTGGGATATTTCCTATAGTCAGATCCAACACATGTCCCCTGCCTCAGTTTCCAGGCAAAGAATAAGAAAGAAACAAAATGGTAGCTCAGAGGATTGTAGCTAAAACACCAAAGAAAATTAGTATTTATTTATTTTATTATTACAAAGACTGGAGAATTCTAAGGACTTCATGATTCTTCTGTATGTCCCAATTCTAATTGAGTTTGTATCAACTGATGTAAAGCTGCAAGCTTTTCTTCCTTGTGTCCAACTCCAAGATTTGCATCCAGGCTTTAAGACAGGCAATCTAATATGAGATATAACAGCATCAGTATAACCAGTTTGTTGTCCCACAGCTGTATAAGTGCCAATGCCAATGAGCATTTCAAAAGTAGCTCCCGGGGGATTATTTTTGGTGTTCATGCGAGATATTTGAAGAGCCTCCTCTCTCCACCAAGATTTGAATTGTAAATATTGTCCTGGTTCCAAAACCATACTGGCAAGTAAATCCCAATCCAAAGGAATGATTAAATAATTATTACAATAGGAAGAAATAGGCCTTGAACATATGGGAACTGAGGTCCATACGTAGCAACAGATTGTTTGATTAGTTTTAAGAAAGTAAATTCAATTTGGTCGAATTGAACATTATACCCTCCCCCAGGATGTTGAGCATTAGGAGGGAACAGCTGTAGAACAATTGGAAAAATAGATGCAGAAAAATTACTAGAATTAGATTCTAAATCATCATGACACATAAGCACCTGTTGCATTTCAGAGATTTCAGGGAATTAAAAAATCCTTCCCCTGCCAGTACCAATTAATTCTTGACCTTGAATTGGAGGAGCCGTAGGCTCACATATATCTTGCTTTTGAACAGGATAAGCAGTATACCGATTTCCAATCTCCTGTTGTTCCAGTGTAAGTTGTAATTTATTTTAATGTTTTAGACAGGCAACATCATCCATAGGGGTCCCCTCATTTTTTGGGAAAGAGGAATGAAAGCCTGTGGACAGCTGAATTTCATTAACATTATCAGTAACTTCAGAAGCAGAGACAGTATTGTCCAAGTCATTATTCTGTTCATTCTGTGCTGAATCAAGTTCTTCAGGATCATTATAAATAACCTCACTCAAGTCTTTAACAGAATCTCCATCTGATTACAAAGGGACAAAGGTTGTAGCAATAAGATTATAAGGAGCCTACATTTCAGCATCAAGCGGATCTCCGTGCTGATGAGCGCGGCGTAAAGATTTCCCTACTTGTTGCCAAACATTCAAATGCAATTGATTATGCCTGACCAGGTGGTGGCACAGTGGATAGAGCATCGGACTGGGATGCAGAGGACCCAGATTCGAGACCCGATGGTCACCAGCTTGAGCGCAGGCTCATCTGGTTTGAGCAAAAGCCCACCAGCTTGAACCCAAGGTCGCTGGCTCAAGCAAGGGGTTACTTGGTCTGCTGAAGGCCCGAGGTCAAGGCACATATGAGAAAGCAATCAATGAACAACTAAGGTGTTGCAACGCACAATGAAAAACTAATGATTGATGCTTCTCATCTCTCTCTATTCATGTCTGTCTGTTTCTGTCTATCCCTCTCTCTGACTCACTCTCTGTCTCTGTAAAAAATAAAAAAAATTCAATTGATTATGATGTTCAGGAGTATACCAATAACAATGTTTCTGAATAGCATTTAGAAGATGTAACAAAACTTTGTCTTTTGCCTGACCGAGCGGTGGCGCAGTGGATAGAGCATCGGACTGGGATGTGGAGGACCCAGGTTCGAGACCCCAAGGTCACCAGCTTGAGCGTGGGGCTCATCTGGTTTGAGCAAAGCTCACCAGGTCGCTGGCTTGAGCAAGGGGTTGCTCGGTCTGCTGTAGCCCCATGGTCAAGGCACATATGAGAGGGCAATCAGTGAACAACTAAGGTGTCACAACGAAAAAAAACTGATGATTGATGCTTTTCATCTCTCTCCATTCCTATCTGTCTGTCCCTATCTATCTCTCTCTCTCTCTGACTCTCTCTCTCTGTCTCTGTAAAAGAAAAACAACTTTGTCTTTTATCTGAATTCCAGATCCCTTTTAAAGGGATTTTAAAACTTGTACATAGTCCATAGTCATCTAATAATGAATGGGAATTCCCCATGACTTTGCTAGTTTTCCCAAAAGTTTCACATACACAGAGCATCTAATTTATCCTTTCAGTTTTGCCCGTTCCTAATCTCTTCTTAAGGCCCCATAGTAGGTGCCAAATGTTGTTGTGAGTCGGGTGCAGAGAGACAGATCAGCAGACAAAATCATTGTGGAGCAAAGGACCACCGCTCGCTCAGGCAAATGACACCAAGTTCGCGTTGTGTCCTATTTTTATTCACAAGATTTCAAGAAGCTTATTTACTTAGAAATTGGCATAGCATCAAGCATAATCTTTACTTAAAGATACATGGAGTCGCCTGACCAGGCGGTGGCGCAGTGGATGGAGCGTCGGACTGGGATGCGGAAGTACCCAGGTTCGAGACCCCAGAGGTCGCGCGCGGGCTCATCTGGCTTGAGCAAAGAGCTCGCCAGCTTGGACCCAAGGTCCCTGGCTCCAGCAAGGGGTTACTCGGTCTGCTGAAGGCCCGTGGTCAAGGCACGTGTGAGAAAGCAATCAATGAACTAAGAAGTCGCAAGGCGCAACGAGAAACTGATGATTGATGCTTCTCATCTCTCTCTGTTCCTGTCTGTCTGTCCCTGTCTATCTCTGCCTCTAAAAAAAAAAAAAAAAAAAAAAAAAAAAGATACATGGAGTCGCAACATGGCGACGCCCAGGATGGGCAGAGCATCGCCCCCTGGTGGGCAGAGCGTCGCCCCATGGTGGGCGTGCCGGGTGGATCCCGGTCGGTCGGGCGCATGCGGGAGTCTGTCTGACTGTCTCTCCCTGTTTCCAGCTTCAGAAAAAAAAAAAAAAAAAAAAAAGATACATGGAATACATCTGCATGATAGCTTAGTAACAATATAATATCAAAAGGCATTAACTGTTATTGCTTCTATGGTTTCCACAACATTCCTTTCTTTTATCTCAAGAAATAGCCTTGAAGGGAACAGTAAAATCTTATGAAAATGTTTTACTGAGAAGACAGTCTAGCAACCGCTTTCGGTCACACAGACTTGTTCCAGTGACTTGCCTTCAAATTACAAAACAATTCTCTTGGCAAAACATTCTTTTCTTGTTGGCTGTGTTCCCATCCAAGGTCATGCAATGGATTATTTCACTACAAGCATCTTAGAAGAAAACATAGACAGTAAGCTCTCCGACATCTCTCGCAGCAATATATTTGCTGATTTATCTCCATGGGCAAGTGAAATAAAAGACAGAATGAACAAATGGGACTATATCAAAATAAAAAGATTTTACACAGCTATAGACAATAAGAACAGAATAAAAAGGCAAACCACACAATGGGAGAGCATATTTGACAATACGACTGATAACCAAAATTTATAAAGAACTTGTAAAACTCAACACCAGGAAGATAAACAATCCAATCAAAAAATGGGCAAAAGAAATGAATAGACACTTCTCCAAAGAGAACATACAGATGGCCAATAGGCATATGAAAAAATGCTCAACATCACTAATCATTCAAGAAATGCAAATTAAAACCACAATGAGATATCACCTCACACCAGTCAGAATGGTGCTCATCAACAAATCAACACAGAATAAGTACTGGCGAGGATGTGGAGAAAAGGGAACTCTCCTGCACTGCTGGTGGGAATGCAGACTGGTGCAGCCACTGTGGAAAACAGTATGGAGATTCCTCAGAAAATTAAAAATTAAACTGCCTTTTGACCCACTACCCCACTTTTAGGAATATACCCCAAGAACACCACAGCACTGTTTCAAAAGGAGAAATGTACCCCAATGTTTATGACAGCATTGTTCACAACAGCAAAGATCTGGAAACAGCCCAAGTGTCAGTGGACGAGTGGATTAAAAAGCAGTGGTACATATATACAATGGAATACTATGGGGTCATGAAAAAGAAGGAAATCTTACCTTTTGCGACAACATGGATGGACATGGAAACTATTATGTTAAGAAATATTATTATTAATAATAAATATAATAATGTTAGTAAACATTATTATGTTATGAAATAAGCCAGGCAGAAAAAGAAAAGTATCATATGACCTCAGTCATTTGAGGAATCCAATGAACAATGTGAATTGAGGAACGGAATTGAGACAGAGGAGGGATCAAAGGGACCAGAGGAAAAGAGGACAGAGGGAAAGGGGATGATAGGATGGAATAAAGCTGAAGGGAAGGGGGGAGGGCACTAACGGGAGGGGACAAGGGAGATGTTGAGGGGAATATGGGGGAGGGGGATGCATTCAGGGCAACACTAGAATCTATATAAATACAATAAATTAAAATCAATAAAAAATTTTAAAAAAGAAATCTAGCATCTGGAAGCAAAAGTACTAGAACATAAGGATACTCATATAAAGTCTTTATTGTAGTATTTATAAGAGCACAAAATTAGAAACCTAGGGGCTCATCAATCAAGAGCATGACTGGCCTGACCTGTGGTGGCGCAGTGGATAACGGGTTGACCTGGAAATGCTGAGGTCGCCGGTTCGAAACCCTGGGCTTGCCTGGTCAAGGCACATATGGGAGTTGATGCTTCCAGCTCCTCCCCCTTTTCTCTCTCTCTCTGTCTCTCTCTCTCTCCCTCTCTCTCTCCTCTCTAAAAATGAATAAAGAAAAAAAAAAGAGTATGACTGAATAAGTATCCGGATGCTGCAGTATAGTCAGAGCTCTAGCCATTGACCTGAAGGGATCTCTAATCCTGGAAGGATTCTGATGGAAAGGGGAGAACAAAGCTCCAAGAGTCCACTTCTGGACTTCCAAGAAGCCTCGGTAAAAAGACTTGATAAGAGACAAGTTAATAGCTCAGTCCAGCGAAGGCGGAGGTTGAGCTGTGGATTCCATCTATGTGAACTCTTTTGCCTGGAGAATGCGCGGCCTCCAGACCAACGTGCCGCAGTACACATTCCAATGCGCAGCCCGCACAAAGGTAGGGGGAGCTAGTTTGAAAGGGTTCCAAGAGTGGACGCCCACGAAAACGAGAATCTGCAGGCTGAAAGGGCTTATACATATTCAGTCGACAGGCGCCCCTCCTTAAGTTCATTACAGGGACTTCGACTCATCCTCAGCTCCACTTCCCACTACTCCTTGCTAAGCGTGGCAAGAGGCAAATGCTGGACCAAAGTTGCCAGGTGCGCAAGACGCAGAAGCGGACCTGCGCAGGGCGGGACTACAACTCCCAGCACACCCCACGCCTCCCAGCCTCGCATTCCCAGAGGGCCGCGGGGGACTCGCTCTAGAACCGGGCTTTCCCGACATGCCTCGGGGCAGCCGCCAACCACTGGATTTGAATCGTGGCACCGCTCTCTGGGCCCGCGGAATGGGCGCCCCTTCGTTGCCCGAGGTCTGGAAGCTCTATCTCAAGGACTACCGCGTTTCTACGTTCAAGAGCTGGCCCTTCCTGGAGGGCTGCGCCTGCACGCCGGAACGGGTGAGACCGCGAAGCCTCCCGGGGACTCAGACCCACCCTACTGAGCCCCAGGCCTGCCTGTCCCGCCCCAGAGCCCCGACCCCCGACCCCTGTCCCTGGTGACTCCCTCCCGCGGGGCTCCGGCACCTCTCTGAGTTCCCGAAACTCCGGGACCCCCCTCCAGAGTCTGAGCTGTGTTCTCCCTTGCAGATGGCGGCGGCCGGCTTCATCCACTGCCCCACCGAGAACGAGCCCGACTTGGCCCAGTGTTTCTTCTGCTTTAAGGAGTTGGAAGGCTGGGAACCAGATGACGACCCTATGTAAGTACCCCGGTTCTCCTCACTGCGCTTCCTAGGTGGCCCACTGCACCGGGAGCTTGTGGTTTGAGCTGAGCTCGGGAAGACTAGTTGAATTTCGAAGATATGTAGTGAAGGAGTCGCGGTTTCTTAGTCTCGTTTGGCACCCTCAGCAGCTGCTGCGAATGGACGAACCTCTTATGTGCTGGCGCGTCAGTGATGCTTTCGATCTAATCGACCTGATTTGGCCAAATGCCCTCAGTGTGCATGTTGGAGAGAGGCTTGTTCTTGGAGATGCTTGATGCCTTTCAGGTTCGACCAAATATAGGAGCGATCCTGTTGTGACCAAGGGACACCCAGGTGCTTTTCTCCTTTCATAGTTTTTAAATATTTTGGTTTTTTTTTGTTTTTTTTTTTAATTTATTCATTTTAGAGAGGAGAGAGAGAGAGAGAGAGGGGAGACAGAGAGAGAGAAGGGGGAGGAGCTGGAAGCATCAACTCCCATATGTGCCTTGACCAGGCAAGCCCAGGGTTTCGAACCGGCGACCTCAGCATTTCCAGGTCGATGCTTTATCCACTGCGCCACCACAGGTCAGGCCCTTTCATAGTTTTTAAATCTGAAGTTTTGTTGAGCTTTGTTATGGTAGTATAATGTTATAGTAACTAAATATATAGAAATATAGAAAAAACATAGAAGATCTATAAAAATAAGTTAGGATATAATATTAAAAGCCTTTAAAGCAAGTGAATAAGGCTATGCCTTCTGAGTGGAGCTAATCTAGTGTGTAGAGATATGATAGTCAAGAATATGCCTTTTTGCCTGACCAGGTGGCACAGTGGATAGAGTGTTTGGACTGGGATGCGGAGGACCCAGGTTCGAGACCCTGAGGTCGCCAGCTTGAGTGAGGGCTCATCTGGTTTGAGCAAAGCTCACCAGCTTGGAGTCAAGGTCGCTGGCTTGAGCAAGGGGTTACTCGGTCTGCTGAAGGCCCATGGTCAAAGCACATATGAGAAAGCAATCAGTGAACAACTAAGGTGTCACAACGAAAAACTGATGATTGATGCTTCTCATCTCTCTTCGTTCCTGTCTGTCTGTCCCTATCTATCCCTCTCTCTGACTATCTGTCTCTGTAAAAAAAAAAAAAAAAAGAAAGAATATGCCTTTTGTGTAGGGCCCAGCTAGTGTGTGTGTGAAATTATACAGCTAAAAAAAGAGCTCCCTGGGAGAAACTCCCTAAAAATGGCTTGATGTGATAATCCCGTAGATTAACACCTGTTAGAAGGCATATGCCAGAAAAGGTACTAAAGCTAAGGGCCCCCCCCTGCTGCAGTAGTCGCCCAGACTCCAACGTTGAACGTGGACTCTCTCCATGCCTGGACTCTCTCCACGCCGCTCTGACCAAGGACAGCCGAGAGGAGCACGCCAACAGGGCCCCATTAAGCTGTACTTAGGCACTCCAAAAGGCTTTATGAGTAATAAACTGCCTGTGTGATTTTTGCAACTAACTTGTGTGTCAGGTGTGTCTTTCCTCTGGTGGCAATTGGTCTCAGTACCAATAAGTTGAATCCTCACAGCTGCCTCAAGAGTAGTCTCAAAGAGGCCGCTGGCCCTGCTGTTAAGCAGGAGTGTGCCTACTGCACTGGGAAGTTGCATCAGGGAAGCCTGATCAACATAGAGCTCGGGCCCTACTGAGACAAGCTATAATTCAAACATTACAAAAACCAATCTTTTAAAGTGGTTCTCTTCACTGCTGTTTTGGGTTTTGTTCTTGAAGAACAAGATTCTGTGTATATATGTATTCAGAGAGCACAGCAACTGTCTTTCCACGTTCTATCCTCACCGTTTCCCTGCTGTCAGAATCTATTGTCTCCATGACTTTAATTTTTTTCCATGGAGGATCACCTGAGTTGTTTCTCTTGTTGCCCAGAAAATGTGTTTGCTCTCATGACCCAGTAGTGGCTGGATGGCGTGGGGAGCATATCAGGAATCACTGGGAAAATACCAGTTGTGTTTTTGGGAGTGGGTAATATTTTCAGATTCTAGTTACTGTTGGCTGTCCCTGTGGACTTTGTGTGGCAGCGTGTTCATCCCAGTACTGTTCTGGTTCAGTGCCGTGCGCTCCACGGGGCTAGTTCCCCATGCAGATAATGATGGTGCGAGGCAGAGAACTCTCCTGGACAAGCCTGGCCCGTGTTGCCCTTATTCCAAACCAGTAGATTATGTAACAATTCCAGTGAAATGAGATTGCTTCAAACAGTTCCTTGAGGATTTTTGAGGGATTTGACATGTGATGTTTCTGGACTTAAACATGTAACACTTTTCCAACTAACTACAGACAGACTCCCAGTAAAATTCATCAGTGCAAGGATATGAGGGGTTGTGTCTGCAGAGGAGAAGGTGCGAAGACAAGCTGCGGGAGAGTTTGGCCTTGACCTAGCACTGGGTCTTCTGCTTTGGACATCACTTTGCTCTTGCAGCCAAGCCGGGTGTCTGGGAGTCAGAGGCGGTGGTGGGAGAGGGGCTGTGACAGCGCACTGCTCTGTTTCTCCCTTTACCGACCTTTCTGTTGACGTGCTCCTATGTTGGTTTTTCTAGAGAGGAACATAAAAAGCACTCATCTGGTTGTGCTTTCCTTTCTGTCAAGAAGCAGTTTGAAGAATTAACCCTTGGTGAATTTTTGAAACTGGACAAAGAAAGAGCCAAGAACAAAATCGTATGTATGACTGGGAGTAAGAACCCTGCTCGGCAATTTTAGTTTTTTGGGTTCTTTTTAAGCAAGAGACACAGGAAGGGAGAGAGATGAGAAGCATAAACTCATAGTTGCATAACTTTAGTTGTTCATTGATTGCTTCTCTTACATGCCTTGACCAGGGGACTCCAGCTGAGCCACTGACCCCTTGCTCAAGCCAGTGACCTTGGGCTCAAGCTGGATGAGCCTGCACTCAAGCCAGGACCTCCAGGTTTCGAACTTGGGTCCTCAGTGTCCCAGGATAGTGCTCTCTCCACTGCACCAGCACCGGTCAGGCTGTTCAGTGTCTTTAATACTAAACGTCTCAGCCCCTCACCAACGCTGGGTGAGTGGTTCTCCTTCATCAGCATGTTGAAGCCTGTCAGATGTGCATGTGATGGTACGAAAGGACAGAGCTGCGTTTATCCTGGGGTGTGGTCTCAAGTTGTATTCCTTCAGGGAAAGTGTGTTCAGTGTGCGGTTCCTTCTGATGCTGGGACAATTGAGATGGGAGGTCAGTGATACAGTTTTGTGTGTTAGTGGTGGGGACAGAGGGTTTGGAGACATGTAGTGGAGTGCATATCAGGGAAGAGCTGTTATGTGTATTGGGGGGAAAGGCTCTGGTCCAACTGGACCTTGGAAGGATTTCTGCAGGTGAACTTTAACTCTTGGACAGACTGGGAGAGTGAAGCTGTGAGTCCCCAAAGAAGAGGCTCTGAGCAGTCTGGGCTGCAGAGAATAAAGGTTGTCAGAGAGAACCAGGACTCTCAGTTAAATCTGAGTTTCAGATACACAGGGAAGAGTTTTTTAGTATCTTTTACATTTTGTATGGGTATTGACTGAAAAATCACTAGTTTCTATGATGATGAAATTTAACTGGGCATTCCTGTCTTTATTTGCTCAACTGATAACCCTACAGAGAATAAATATTTAGATGTTTTAGTACCCTTGTAGCAAAGCACTGGGCATCCTTGTTTCTGCCACTTGCAGACTTTGTAAGTTTCAGCCAGTTTTGGTCACACTTTCCTTGCTTCCAAATGAAGGATAACCCCCCCCCCCCACCTCAGGTTTTAGAGATCAGTATGAAAGAATTCTTTCTGTCCAATATAGCTGCTTTTAAATGCTAAGGACAAAATTATTTTTTTGTCAGTAAGTGGGGAGAAATCGGTGTTCAGAAAGCAAGCCACAGGAGAGCTGTCTGCTCGCCGGCGGTCTTGGGAACACAGTATTGGAACACAAGTGGGCTAGGGAGGTCAGCATGCTCCGCCATGCCACTGCCTTCTGAACCGTGGAGTTTCTGTGAAATGGTATTCTTTGTTGTTTTTGCTTTTCACAACTGTTTACAAATGTAAAGACCATTCTTAGCCCAATGGCTATATAAAAACCAGACCGTGGCCTGGTGGATGTGTTCTGCAGGCTGAAGCTGGCTGGCCTCACTCTGGCAAGCAGCAGCGTTGTTTGTATAGGTCAGGACAGCTGAGAGAAAGCTCTGCCTAAGCAAGCGCCTGGCTGCAGCATGTGTGCCTCTGGCGCGTGCTTCCTGCTTCTGCATTGCTACCTATGTCTTTTGGGAAAATTGAAGTGAGTTAGAACCAGTGTGGAGGTCAGTCAGTTTAGGGAGTAACCTTCCTGTGGAAGGAAGCAGAGACTGACTTTCATTTGTAAATGGTGCGATCAGAATGCAGTGAACCCCCGCGGGAGAATGGGGTCCTGAACTTGGCTGGCACAGGTTTGCTCAGCAAGTTTTATTGTGATTTTTAGTAGTAAGCATCTTGTTTTTTCTTGAACCCCCTTTGTTAGAAAATGTGTAAAATGAAGTTGTTGACCCCTGCATTGTGGTGGTGCTTAAAATTATAGCCTGCCTACCTGGGTCCTAGTTAATCTCAGGATTGTACAGGTACACCATATGTTAGGTGTATCAGTGTATTATTATTATTATTATTTTATAGAGACAGAGAGAGGGATAGATAGAGACAGACAGACAGGAACGGAGAGAGATGAGAAGCATCAGTCATTAGTTTTTCCTTGCGCATTGAGACACCTTAGTTGTTCATTGTTTGCTTTCTCATATGTGCCTTGACCGCGGGCCTTCAGCAGACCGAGTAACCCCTTGCTCGAGCCAGCAACCTTGGGTCCAAGCTGGTGAGCTTTTTGCTCAAACCAGATGAGCCCACGCTCAAGCTGACAACCTCGGGGTCTCGAACCTGGGTCCTCTGCATCCCAGTCCGACGCTCTATCCACTGCGCCACCGCCTGGTCAGGCTGTCAGTGTATTATTTTTAAAATTAAGTTTTCTTTTAATTTTAAGTACGCCTTGTACATGGGGTAAACTTTAAGATTGCCTTGCTTGGCTCTGGCTGGATAGCTTAGTTGGTGAGAACATCGTCCTGAAATGCAAAGGCTGTGGGTTTGATCCCTGGTCAGAGCACATACAGGAATAGATCAATGTTTCTGTATCTCTTTCTCTCTCCCTTCCTTTCTCTAGAATCAATCAATCAATTTAAAAAAATGTTAGCCTTTATCATTTTTCTTATTAGAAAACATTTAAGCCTGACCAGGTGGTGGCACAGTGGATAGAGCATTGGACTGGGATGCGGAAGGACCCGGGTTCGAGACCCCGAGGTCGCCAGCTTGAGCGCGGGCTCATCTGGCTTGAGCAAAAAGTTCACCAGCTTGGACCCAAGTCACTGGCCCCAGCAACCCCAGCAAGGGGTTACTCAGTCTGCTGAAGGCCTGTGGTCAAGGCACATATGAGAAAGCAATCAATGAACAACTAAGAAGTTGCACGTGCAACGAAAAACTAATGATTGATGCTTCTCATCTCTCTCCATTCCTGTCTGTCCCTGTCTATCTCTGCCTCTGTAAAAAAAAAAAAAAAAAACAACAACAACAACAACAACAAAAAAGAAAACATTTAACCCAGCCCTGGCCAGTTGGCTCAGTGGTAGAGTGTTCGGCCTGGTGTGTAGAAGTCCTGGGTTCTGTTCCTGGTCAGGGCACACAGGAGAAGTGCCCATCTGCTTCTCCACCCCTCCCCCTCTCCTTCCTCTCTATCTCTCTCTTCCCCTCCTGCAGCCAAGGCTCCATTGGAACAAAGTTGGCCCGGGCACTGAGGGTGGCTCTATGGCCTCCACCTCAGGCACTAGAATGGCTCCAGTAGCCCCCTGGTGGGCATGCCGGGTGGACCCAGTCAGGCGCATGCGGGAGTCTGTCTGACTGCCTCCCTGCTTCTAACTTTGGAAAAAATATCAAAAAAAAAACAAAACAAAAAAACATTTAATGCAATAAAGTTCTTGTTTTTTCTGTGACAGAAATCACGGAGAATAAAAATTCAGGCAGGGCGTGCAGTACCTGGGTTTTATTGTGATTGTCACTTGTTCCTCCAGAGATCACTCTTAACAGGATAGAAGGTTGGCAGCTAGGTTGTGGGGTGGCTGGAAGTGAAGGTTTTGTGTCTCAGGACAAGACTAATGCTCAGCAGGTCTCTTCAGCTGGACAGGAGGGACTCTGGCCTTTCCTGTAGGAACTTCGACACAAGTGGGGTGGGGTGAAGGGTAGACTGCCGGGCTTGCTGCCACCCAAGCTGAGTACTGTCTGAACCTCCCTGATCATAGCCAAGTGTGGTTTGGAAGCTGTTGTTTCAGTTTCATGAGTCTATTCTTATTTTCAGGCAAAGGAAGCCAGCAGTAAGCAGAAGAAATTTGAAGAAACTGCAAAGAAGGTCCGCTGTGCCATCGAGCAGCTGGCAGCCATGGAGTGAGCCCCTGCCGTGCCCCTCTCCCAGAGTGGGGTGCGCTGTTGCCAAGGCCCAGCCCCAATGTGCCAGCCTCTCTGTGGGCCATACAGGGCCTTAGGAAGGGAGAACAAAATTCTGAAATGGGAATATTTAAACTGTATTTTTGTTTTCTCTTAAAAGTGGTGCCCCCAGCTACCTCTATCTTTGCACCTGGTGTTGCTAAGAACAGTGACTGATCCTTTATTTGGTAGTTTTGCTGTGTTGATCCTGGACTTGATGATGAACCTGCAGCTTAGATCCTAGAAGGCAAGAAGTTTGGTCAGTGGGCAGAGCCCTTCCATGACGAAGTGTCTGGACTTCATGTTGACTGGCTGTCGAGACTCAGATTTGATGGGAATGCGATCATAGGTCCATGATTGATGGACAAACAGAGAATTAAGGATACCATTTTAAATTTTATTTGCATAATCTAAATTTATGATGTGCATTTCTTATGTTCCCAGTACTCTGTTTTTATCTCACTTTGACAAGTCCTGCGATCATCCTGTTACCTGCCAGGCCTCTGACTGTGCTGTGTGTATTAAGAGGTTTCCTCACCTGTTCATTTTGTAATCTTTAAGGCTGCATGGGTGCGGCTGGTCGCACTGAGCCCAGGCTGCCTCAGGGCTGTCAGTGGGGCTTCTTTCAGGACTGAGGACTGAGTGGCTGGGAGGGATGCGGGAAGGCTGGTGTCCTAAATAAAGCTGGCTTCTTGCTTTTAGGTCTGTTAAGATCCTTCACCTCCAGTGGGCATGTGGCAAGGTTGCAACATGTCTCTGAAACAGGGAAAAGGTCCTTAGTGCCAGACACGGCATTTAGTGCAAATAAAATAATCTTCGTGCCGGGCGCGTTGAAGTGTCCTCTCTAGCTGGACGAGTGCAGAGCAAGTCTCCAGGGGAGGCTGCTCTGCATACTGTCATCTGTGGCGGGGAGGGGCTCCTGATCTTATCTTTCCAATGTTCCCAAACGGCTATTTCCCATTAGTGATGGGGATAGGCAGCTGATCATTTCACCTGTCTTTCTAATACAAATCTTCCTAAAAGTAGGACTTAGCATAAATTAATTTAAAAAATTGTATTGGCAAACCTTTTGGGAAAATTTTTTAAACATCTCGTTTGTAGCCTTACAAGAGGACAAATGCAGTGGTATTTGAGTTTCAGTCCTAGCATGGACTAAGCGAGGGATCTGAGCAGTTGTGACAAAAGGTGTCTGGGCACCCATGCTGGGCCCTGGCCGTGGGCCCACCTGTGGGCTCACGCCCAGCCCCTGTTGAATCTAAGCTGCAGGTTCATCATCTGTCACATGATGATCATAAGACCTGTGCTGCCTCAGCTGGCTTTTTTTATTGTAGATACATAGTTTTGATATAATGAGGAGGGGACTTGAGACAAAGTCTTCAGACCCTCCTAAGGGTCTACAATATCATTTTCTTAGTCTTTGAATTATTATTTCACAGATCAGCATAAACTAGAACTATAAGTGAGCACCCAGCCATCCTCAGCGAATGGAGAAACCGATGTGAACATGAGATGGATTTGGAGAGCAAGTGAGGTAGCAGGAAATATCTCGCAGAAATGAAATTGCTGCAAGATTAGACAGCCCAGTGAGCCACAGGAACCACGCTGTTGCTCCCTCCCCAGAACAGTGCAGTGGCCTAAACCCTTTTTAAATAACTTGGCTCAGAGCTGTGGGGACTTGCTGGGCTGCTGTGGGCAACCTGTCAGCGCAATTGGGCCTGTCTCCATTGCTGCGACGCCTGGCCATGTCCTGGGCTTCACTCTGGGGCCCGCTCTTCTCCCAGTCAGCTCTCCCAGGGCTGTAGCTGGGTGCTAAGATGCTAGATGTGACCTCACCCTCCTCACGTAGGTTAGCTGTGGGGGATTGTTCCTGTCCTCTGGAAACCTCTGGAGGTCGTCTCAGTTGTTCCTGAAAAATAAAAATCATTTTATTTTATTTTATTTTTTTATTTTTATTCATTTTAGAGAGGAGAGACAGAGAGAGAGAGGAGAGACAGAGAGAGAGAAGGGGGAGGAGCTGGAAGCATCAACTCCCATATGTGCCTTGACCAGGCAAGCCCAGGGTTTCGAACCGGCGACCTCAGCATTTCCAGGTCGATGCTTTATCCACTGCGCCACCACAGGTCAGGCAAAAATCATTTTATTTTAAACATGGCTGAGGACCCTTCCCAGTTTTTTAAATACTGCCAGCTTTTCATGGTGGTTTCTTAGCCTGCCAACTGATGCCTCCTGCACAAAGTTGTGAGGGAGGGACATGTCCTGGCAGTGACAGAGCCAGCCGTGGGCCCCTCTACGAGAGCCACTTGAGACCCAGATCCATTCCTGTGTGTCATCTAGCTCATTCTGTGCATAAACTGGCTGTGAAAAGTCACTCCTGGTTCATATGTTCCTGCCATGTCTCAGGCAGAGAAATGTGTTTTCCTCTCTGAGCTGGGAGAATATGGCAGTGGTTTTGTTAGGGGAGAAATGTACTCCAGCCCCAGTCATCTAAGTTCCAGTCTATGAGTGGACACTTTATTTAATAACCTGCCCTGACACGGCTTGATGGAGAGGCTAAGGTAAAGTATCCTTGTCCTCGATTTTGCTTGGCAGGTGATGCAGCTCTTGGCCTCGTCAGGCTGTGCTACACTTTACACGTTTCCTCTTCCAGAGACTTGTTTTTTAAAAACCGTACTTAATAGCTGGCCTATAATGACTGCAAATGTTGAGAGTTTAATAGACGTCTGCTAACCGAGTCTTAAACCCTGGCTGAGTTCCTTCAAATTTGCGTTCCTGTCTTAGGTTCTCCGAGGTGGGCAGCAGACGAGAGGGGCAGGGGCTGTAAGTGGGTGGTTCATAGGTGGCCACACCAGGTGTGACTTGCAGTTACAGTCCTGCGGGCCAGCCTCAGGAATCCGAATCTGTCACGTCATCTGTCTCCAGTGCATCAAGAGCCAGCCTGCCGGCAGCACGGTACGTGAGAAGGGTGCCGTCCGGCAGCCACAGCCTGCACGTGGCAGCCCCTTGGGACACACTCTTTGCAGGTTGTACTCACTTAAAACAACTCACAATTGCCTATGAAGTCTAGTGTGATCTGCAAATATTTTGGTGCAGAAGTGGAGACTTGTAAAGAGGTGAAATAGCTTGCCCACAACCATACAACTAGTAAGTACAATATTAGGGTCGGGTTTTGAACCCAGGCAGTCTGGCCACAGAGCTGGGGCATGGCTGGTCAGCTGCCTGACTCCAGAACTTAGGCTGTCTTTAAACCGTCCCCTTCCACCTTTCAGGCAGTTTACTGGGAAGGCCTTGGCTGTCTTGAGCTGGCTCCTGCTGACCCTTACAGCCCAGCACTTCAGCTTTCTATTCTGCACTGACTCAGAGAAAGTTGTGAAGAGTACGGGCAAAGGGTGGCCTGTACCCTCTGAAGGGGGCCTGTGTACCCTTTACCCTGCTTCCCCCATTATAACTATGGTCCAGCATCCCCACTCACTCTCAGCGTCTGTCTGAGCTGAGGGGGATGGTATAGTGCAGTTTGCCCTGAGCCAGAGTTGCCATTGTGAAGTGTTCCTTGTCTTGCCCTGGGGGAAGCTAGCTCTTAACCAAAGGACCAGCTGAGCTGTAGGTTTTCTCTCCGTGGGGCTCTGGCACGGTGGTTGAGCCAGTGTTGAGCTGGCTGCGATCACACTAGGGCTGTGGCTTCTGTGCTTGTTTCCCTCCCGATCCCCATTCGTCCTGCGCACTGGTCGCTGTGTCTAGCACTTGAAGCCCAGAGAGGTCTGAGAGTCCTGCAATGAGCTCACAGCTTCCTTGTCTTCTGGATGGTGGGAAGACAAAGGCCAACAGCAGTCCTCTGAGTGTGGCATGTGTCCGCAGCAGAACACTGAGCATCTGCTTGTCCGGGATTAAGAAAGCAGCTCCAGGTGGACAAGGAAGGGTGGGCAGGGCGGAGGCAACGGAGCGTATACTCCAGGGTGCAGTGCATTCTCTGATGTGAGGGAAGCCAGGTAGAGTTGGGCACCTTCCTGTTCCCTGTTAGCAAAGCTCTGCCGAAGGTTGCCAGGCTCACTGGGCAGAGGCAGGCGAGCCCAAGGTGGCTGTGAGGAGCCCTTCCAGGCCTGTGAGTTCTTGGGGGTGAGACTAGCCAGCTCTATGGCTGCCTCCAGTCAGGGCCACATCTCCCAAGGACACAGCCTCAGTGAAGAAGGCACATGCTTCCCGCCTGCCCCTCAGCCCCAGGGACCCCTTAGAGTGGTTGGCTTTGACTAGAACAGTGTCTCAAGTCTACCAAGATGGACCAGCTTCATAATGCACCTGAGTGGATGAGGGGACCTGGTGGATAGTACAGTATAGTAAATGTGTATTTGGTGGGAGGCTGTTTGCCAAACGCCATGAGATGAGTTGCAGTGTCATTGTTACTGAGCTGCTCTGACTGTCTCCCACCGGTCCTGCATCGAGGCAGTATGCCGTGTTATATATGCCACACATGCTCAGTGTGGAGTGAGAGGCTGGGCTGCCAGGCCGTCGCTGGGGTCAGACACTCTTCTTCCAGCCGCTTCAACTTGGTTGAATATGAGTTTAAAGGAAAGGCTGTGTGCAGTCCTACTTTTTGTCACTTATCACTGGAATTTCTTCCATTGGAAGGTGGCTCCTGACCCTGATTTCAGTGGTAGTGATCTGCTGCTGGCTTTGAAGTGGCCATGATGCCCTGGAGACAGGCATGGTGCCTGCCACGTAGCCCACTGAGAGCTACAGGTGGATGACGGGTGAATAATGAAAAGAATGGGTCGTTGCGATGCGGCACCTTTTCAGAACTGGGCCAGGGTGTAATTTGGATCCATCTCAAGGGAAGTAGACTGGCAGAATTTATCCAGGTAGCCCCTCAAGGACCAGAGCCTATAGCCAAGGGGACAGGGCAATCAGTTGCTCTGACTGCACATCTTCTGAGCCAGGGGTTGAAAACATGGGCTGTAGACTACTAACCTGGCCTTCCACACTTAGCATGAGGGAAGGTGAGTCTGTTCCCCTGCAGAGCTGTGTGGCTGTGCAGTCACAGTGGCCTCCAACAGTGCCCGTTGCTGGCCCTGACAACCGAGTCCTTTTCTGTTTACTCTTGATGGAGGTGCAGATGAAGTCCGTTAAACCAGCTTAGGCCAAGAGATTGGGGTTGTGGGGGTTACTGGGAGCAAGCTTGTGAACATGCCACCAAAAAGTAGTTCTCCCTACACAGTGCCCCTGGATTCATACCTTAAACACAGGGAGGTTTTGCTTAACTACGCGTGTGACATAGTGGATAGAGAGTTGGACTGGGACACGGAGGACCCAGGTTCAAAACCCCAAGGTCACTGGCTTGAGCATGGGGTTGCTGATTGAGCGTGGGATCATAGACATGACCCCATGGTCACTGGCTTGAGCAAGGGGTCACTCGCTTTGCTGTAGCTGCCTGGTCAAGGTACATGTGAGAAAGTAATCACTGAACAGCTAAGGAGCTGCAATGAAGAACTGATGCTTCTCATCTCTCTCCCTTCCTGTCTGTCCCTATCTGTCCCTCTCTCTTACTCTGTCTCTGTCAAAACAAACAAAAAAACAGGGAAGTTTTGACCCAACTAAAGCAGTGTTGGTCCTGGTCATATTGTGAGGTAAATGTTAGGGTCCTTATTCATCCTACTTCCCCCACTTGTCACCAGAGCCCATAGCTGTTCTCCAGCAGAAACCCTGCCCCTACCGTACCCTCCTCCCCTCCCACTTTTATAGGTGCTTTCCCTAGTCTTCCTGCTGACTTCTTTCACCTTTCAGGCCGAGGCCTCTGAGGGAGAAGGGCCCCTGGCTGCCACTGGCCTCCAGAGCAGGCACTGGGAGCAGGGCTGTCAGACACAGAGGCCACGCCACTGCCATCGCCTGGAAGCCCCGGGTCCCGGCCGTATGCCCGACCCAGTCTGTGTGGAAGGATGGACAGCCTGCACAGACCCCAGCACTTCCATGCCACTGTGCCTGAATGCAGTCTGAAGTATTGGCTCAATAATTGTGCTATGACTGTTTTTCCTGACTATTTCTCAAACCTAGAGGAGCTTGAGTAGAGAAAAAGGGGCTAAAACAAACTCTTGACATGAGAGCCCTGGGGTGACCCTAAGTCATGGAGCTGCTCTGTCTGAAAAGGGCCCCCTCAGTGAGGTGTGGACCTTGGGCCTGTGACCCCGTCTTTGCAGCCCCTGCCAGGATGGGCCTTCCCCTCACGCAAGACTGAACCTCGTACAGCCCCAGTCTGACAACCCCCTCTGTCCCTCCCATGCATGTCACTGCCTGCTCCTGTGTCGGGGCCCCTTGTGGTTCCTGACACCTGGCCTAGAAGGTGCTTCCTGCATGTTTGCTGAGTGAATGATGGACAGGCAGAGGCTGGCCTTGCCCCCCTCACACTTGTAATTAGGAGCTCAGCAAGACTTCCTCTGCAGCTCCCTTGCCAGCCCACTTCTCTGCCATGCTCTGCTCCTACTGAGTCCCTCCGACAGGGCCAGCCTGGGGCCTGCCTCCCACCCTTCAGGCTCCCAGCTCCCAGGGCAGGTCAGGTCCCACCCTTCCTCCTCCCTTGCAAGGCCATTTGGTGGGGAAGAGCTCAGGTTTCTAGAGATTAAGAAATTTGCTCAAGGACTCCTGGTCTGCAGCCAGCTGGGTAGGGAAGCTAGGACTTGAACCCTGGTCTGCAGCACGTCCACCTGAAGCTCCCAGACTCCCGTCTTTCTTTGAGGGTGAGCGGTGCAAGCCACCTCAAAAAAGTGGGATCATTTTTCTGCAAACCTGAGCGCATAGGCTGGAGCAAGCGGCAGGCCCTGCCGCCACCCTCTCCGACTCCCTGCGCCAGGCGCTTCTCCCCCACTCCCCAGCCCTGACCCCCTACTCCCACTGCCCCTCATTCCCACTCTCCGCCAGGATGCTCCCACACACTCCCACCCTCTCCTCACTCCCTAAATCCTTGCCTCTTGCACTCCCGAACCACCCTGGCTTAATTCTCTGGCTTCCTCCACTCCATGCCACCACCTATTCCACCCGCACCCCTGCACCCCCAGATCCTCGGATGGCCTGCCTGGGCACACTGCTTCTGGCTGCTGCCCTGGGCGTGCTGCTCGGCTTTGCACTGCTGGTGGCCACGGTGGCCAGCAACTACTGGTACTTCCTGGAGGAAGCTGCCACTGGCACGGGGCTTGGGCCCCTCTCCTCACATTTGGGGCTGTGAGCAGCACTTGGGGCACTGGGCAGGGCGGGGACTGTCCCTTCAGATCTGTCCCCTCCCACATCTACTTTGCAGTGCTGAGAGACCCTTCCATCTGTATGTCTGCCCTTAAGGGGTCTCTGGTCCCATCCTGCAGGAACCCCATCTTGGACAAGTGCAGGGTGAGTGCCAGCTCAGCAGGTGTCTGGCCCACCAGGCTTTGTGTCCTTACTGCTTTGTAGGACACAATGGCTGCATCCCCCTGATAGACCCCTTTGCCATCAAGAGCCTGGACGTCTCTACCTCAATGCAGCACTTCCTCTGTGACTCTTGGGGAGGAGTCACCCCTTCCCCTAATCTCTGGGCTGAGGCCAGTCTTGGGACCACCCTTGTCCTAGCCCCATAGAACTACAGACAGCTGGCCCTGCCTGACCCAGAAGATAGTGCCATACATATTTGAAAACTCCCTTCAACTAGTCACAGCCCCACATCCTTCTGGTGGCTCATGACCACAGGTGCCCAACTCCCACCTACCCTATACTGCCCTGAGACTCTGTTTTTCTAAATGGGTCTACCTGGTGGGTGTCTCCCACCTGGTGGGTTAGGGAGCATCTATCTGCTGTCCCAGAGAAGCCTGGAAGAATGAGGAAGGTGCTGGAAATGCCTTCTTCCCCCTGGGCCTCAGGAAGCCTGGGCCAGGACGGGTGGCCACTGGGAGCCTGGGTGGTTACCATGGAGATGGGCATCTGAGGGAGGCAGATGGTCCAGCTCCTGCGATCAAGGCGGCCCTGTGTGTCCTGTGAAGGTGGACTGTAGGCGGACAGGGCTCTGAGGGCAGGCCTGGACCGCCCGAACCCTGATCCCCCTCTCCTGGAAGCCCTACACTGCCCTAAGCCTTGTTCTCATCTCGTATGGCTGGATCTGTGGCCTCAGCTCTCTGGTCCAAAGCATCCCCCGGCTGTTCTTCACCCATTGCCACTTCTTGCTGGGCGGTCAGTCTGGGGTCGTGAGGACCTCAGGTCCTGGGAGTGGGATGCTGGCCCTCCTGCCTGTCCTCTGCTCCCTTTGGGCTGTGCTGACCTGGGCCCACCTGGGGGGTTGAGCTGCAGCAGGCAGTCACTCTCAGTGGGGTCTTATTAGGGGCAGGGATTCTGGTTGGGGACAGGAGGTGGGGGGAGCTTCCAGGCATGGGAGGCATGAGGCTCTTCCAGGTGATTCTTGGGCCTATGTGCCCTACTGGGCCTGCATCTTAGATATGAGACCAACCCCCACCCATTCTCTTTTCCTTCCTAGACTGTGCTGGTGGGAGGAGTGAGGGCAGGCAGGGCCAGGCATGATGGCAGGTGATAAGGGGTCTCAGAGTCAGTCCCCAACCCAGGCCCAGACTGACTAATGGCAGCTTATCAGCTGACATTCCCCTGAGGCTAGCACTCTGTCAGGGACTCAATGCAGCACTTCAGTGGCACTGCATGATCCCAGCATCCAGCTGGGACATCTGAGGATTCACCAAGGTCTACAGGAAGCTTATCTTGGGGTCCCCTTCAGTGCCTTTTGGTGACACTGCCCCACCCAGCCACCCAGTGCCCTCAACTTCCCAAGGCTGGCTGTCACTGATGGTGGGCTGGTGGCACCTTGGGGACAGTCCTCAGTGACCCCTGCTATTCGGGCCAGGCCTGAGCTAGGTCTGGTGTCCTAGATCAGCAATACTGTTAGGTCATAGTACTTGAGGACCAGATTACATGGACCTGGGCTCCCTTCTCAATAGGCCTCCTTCCAGGGATGCTGGCCCTTTGAGAGGCCTGGTCGCAAGGGAGTGGTCAGGCCTCCCTGGCGCCAAGGGTCTGGACACCAGCACCCTGGTGTTTGCTTAGAGAATGAAAGCAGGAGAAATCGAAGCACTAGTTGTGGCCTCACCCTGGGCCCCATCTGCGTGTGTCCAAAATCCAATTAAGAGGGCCTGGGAAGTCACTGAGAGGAGTGATTGGGTGGGATTGTAACCAGGAAACTTTACGATGACAGGAAACCTTGCAATATGCTTGGGACAAAGGTGCCGTCCAGTGGGTGGAGGGGGTTCTGGAGGCACCCACTAGGGACCGTCCCTACTCTGAGGGCCCGAGGACCTCCAGGGTCAGCAATAGGCCTGGTTGAAAGAACTCCTGGCTCCTCCCCCTCGCCCTCACTCGTGGTCCAGCGTGTCTGCCCGCTGCTTTCCTGGCCCGGGGCTCCCTGTGGAAAGGGGTTAGCAAACATCAGAAGTCTACCCAGGTGGCCTGGATAATGCCAGGACTAGAAGGCACACCAGCTCTGGGGGTCTGAGACAGGGATGTCACACCAAGGGGACCTACTTGAGGCCAGCTGGCCCCACACTTTCTCCATCAGCACTAAGAAAGGAGGGGACACAGATTGTTCCAGGGGGATATTGGGTGGGTGGGGTGCCACTCCCTGAGATGAAGCCATTGGGGGAACAGGGCTTGGAGAAGTGAGTCCCACTGTCATTGCCCATAAAGCTTGGGGCTCTGGTGTCAGCCGGTGGCCCTGGCGGTGGGTGTCCTTCTTGGAAGCCTACTCTGTGCCCCCTGCTCTGGCAGAACGGCGGGTCCTGGTTTCGGCCAGGCTGGACAGAGTAGCTGGTGGTTGGGCAGGAGCTCAGCTGGTAGGCAACCTAGGCCGGTGGGGGGAGCAGGGACTTGGCCAGAGCTCTGACCACTGCAGGCTGAGACAGAAGCCTGTTTCTGGGGTCCTAGCTGCATGACAGCTCCCTTAGGGCTCCTGGGAGAGGTGTCTGCCAGCCCCCTGCTAGATGCTGAGGATGGGGCCCACTTCAATTAATTGGCGTCACATCCTCTCCCACATTAAATCTGTAACTCTGCTCCTGCTCTGCCCAGCCCCCTCCCTCCTTCCTGCCTTTGGTCAAGTGGGGAATTGCAGAGGGACAGTCAGGCAATGAGGGGACCTGAGGTCTGTGCCCCTTCACTGGACCCCAGTGAGATCCAGACATGGCCCTGAAGGTCAGTCAGCTCTGGCCAACCTCCTGCCCTCAGCTGGGCAGTGTCCAAAGGGGACATTAGGTATCCTGGAAGTGCCTGTGGGGACCTTTGAACCCCCGCCCTTGCCCATGTCTCTCACAGTTGGCACAGGGTGGACTGTGGCAGCAGCCTGCAGCTGCGGACCAGCAGTGGCTCTAGTCCTTTGAGCCCAGATGGACAGGAGAATGTCCCAATGCTCAGACTTTGCTTGTCTTTGATAGCTGGGTAAAGCGTCACATAGCACTGGGTAAATGCATCACCCTATGCAAAGCCAATCTCCCTCTTCTGAAGAAAGCTGGGTGCAGGGCCGCAGGGAGGGGAAGTCCTCTGGGAAAGGGTGGCTACAGGAGCAGAGAGGGGAGGCCTGAAACTCGCCCTGGGGCCCGGGGAAGGCTTCTGGAGGGCACTCAGGCTTGGGCGAGAGGAGGAGAGGTGGCACCCAATGGAGTGGGTAGAGGTTGCTGCGAGGGACAGGTCAGGGGACTGTCTCAGGGCACCTGGTCAGAGCTCCGGTGCCCCTAGTTGCCAGTAGAGGTCAGTGTATGTGTGTGAGTGTTTGGGACTCTGGCGCATACTGGAGGGGGCACTTATGTGAATGGGAACTGTGTTGGGGGTGTAGGTGGTGCTGTTTATACTGGGTTTTGTGGAATGGGCCTAAGGATTGAGAGCCTCCATTCTCCACAAAGGCGAGGGGCCAGGTCCCCTGAAGGAAGCCATATCTGCAGGATCCCATGTAGGGCAAGGGCCCCAGCAGGCAGACACACTGAGCGGTCACCCTGCCCTCCTCCTCAGGTGCCCTGACCCTGACGGGGTCAGCATCTACATTAGCTACTTGCACCTGGCCTTCGCCGAGACAGCCCAGCAGTATGGCCCCGGCCTGTGCAATATGCAGGCATCTGCTTTGGCTGGTACTCCTGTGCCTCCGAGATGTTCAGTGTTGTTCTCCTGCTTGCAACGGCCCAAGTCCTCAGCCTGAGCCGGCGGCAGGTGCCCCCACTCCGTGGTCATCTGAGTTTCAGGTGGGCAAGTGCCTGGAGAGAGGGGCTCGGTTTCCCTTTGCATCCTGAGATTGGGCACCCCGTTCTGCAGGCCTGGCTGGAGTCCTGGCTTGGGAGGGGGCTTTGAGGGTGGGTAGAGGGCTGGGGGCAAGAATCCAGGCTGCTCTTGCCAGATGTGTAGGCCCTCCAGAGACTGCCTGTTTTGCCTCTTGCAGAGATGAGAAAGTGAGTCCCAAAGAGGAAGCAGGTGCCCGAAGATGTCCCCATTCCTAGGGACTTGGGTCAGGTGGAGAAGCTACCCCTGCTGTGGGGAGAGGCATTGGAGAGAGGCAGGGACCCACATGCTGATTTCTGTACTGAGTGCTGTGTGCTTATCCGCTCATCCCATCTGCTGGTTGCCTTGACAATGCTTAGCATTCATCCATTGTACAGAAGGGAAGACTAAGGCACAGGTCACCCAGAGCAAATGGCTGAGCCAAATGCCCTCACTGACTGGTGGGACTCCTGGGCCTCTCTTCTGTGCCCTCACCCCTGAGGGCAGGTGTTGTTGGGAGGAGATGGGAGAGGGCCTGAGAGTTCTCTAGAATCTGCAATGCAGGTGAGCCAGCGGGCTGATGTACCTCAGCCTCCTCCCTGGTTTCCAGGCCTGTCCTTGTCCTGGTGTGGCTGCTGCTCCTTCCAGTACGCCAGGACCCCAGTTGTCCCATCTGCAGCTCTCTAGGGAAAGTCTGCAGTTGCCAGGGGCTGCGTGGGTACCCTGCTTGGGCAAGTGTGGAAATGGGGAGGGGGGAGAGGCGAAGGGACTGCTTAGTTAACAAGGGCCAGGCTGCCCAATGGCAGAAGGCAGAGCTGCACCCAGGCTGGGTGGGGCTCCTCTGAGACACAGGCCTGCAGGCTGCAGAGGAGGCCAGCATGGAGGGCTAGAAAGGTGGGAGGATGGCCATCCAGCCACAGCTGGTCACTGTGGTCTGTGAAGACATGCCCATTTTCCTGTATGTGGAAATCAGGGTGACAGTGGAGAAGGGACCCTGGGGGGCACGCAATTCCTGAAGCTCCCAAAGCAGCCCTGTTTCAAGGACTTCCTGAGTCTGGGGTGTGTGCTGGGAGGCGGTGGTGGTCCTCCTGCCTTGGTCTTTCCCTGACCCTCCCAGTCTCCCATTATTGCTTTCAAGGTTACAGGAAGCTTCTGAAGGCACATGGGCTGGCACCATCTTGGGGGTCCCACTGAGGGACAAAGAGCTAGGGGGTTGAGCAGGGTGTTAGCATTTACCGTTCCCTGTCGCAATGCCATGTCAATTTGTCCTGAAATAAATCAGCATGTGCTGTGTGCAGTGTAAGCTTTGTTTTCTCTCTTAAAAATTTTCAAAATAGCCTGACCAGGCGGTGGCGTAGTGGATAGAGCGTTGGACTGGGATGCGGAAGACCCAGGTTCGAGACCCCGAGGTCTCCAGCTTGAGTGCGGGCTCATCTGGTTTGAGCAAAAGTTCACCGGCTTGAGCCCAAGGTCACTGGCTCCAGCAAGAGGTTACTCGGTCTGCTGAAGGCCCGCGGTCAAGGCACATATGAGAAAGCAATCAATGAACAACTAAGGTGTTGCAATGCGCAACGAAAAACTAATAATTGATGCTTCTCATCTCTCCGTTCCTGTCTGTCTGTCCCTGTCTATCCCTCTCTCTGACTCTCTCTCTCTGTCTCTGTAAAAAAAAAGTTTTTTCAAAATACATAATGAATGCCTATGGCTCACAAACAGTGTATGGGCCAAGCCAGGGTCACCAGTTCTGTGTGTCTGTGTCCATCCATCCAGAGACACCCCAAGTGCATCCGTGCTTGTGTCCATGCATCCAGAGCATCTTCTGCAGACACAAGTTCCTCCCTGTAGGATCAGGGCCTGCGAGTCTCTCACGTCTCCCTCCTCTCAGCACATGGCAGCTTCTCCTGTGGGTTTGCTGGGGCATGGGCAGTGTGAGAGCTTCACCCTGGGCCTCTCCTCCTGCATGTGGCCTGGGCTGTGAGGATGGGACACCAGAAAAGACACACATGGGTGGCCACTGCTATGCCAGAACTCCCTAAGAGAGGGTATGTGGAGTGCAGTGTTGAGTTGTGTGGTGGTGAAGCCAGCAGCATGCTCCAAAACACTCAAGTAGCCCTGGGCTGATGCCCCTAGCTAGGAACTGAAGCCTCCTGCCAACAGATGGGCCAACACACCAGCCATGTGGCCGTTTGAGCAAGTCACCCGAGACCACAGAGACAGTGCTGCTCTAGCGATGTCCCGACAGCAGTGTCGTGGAAGCTCTAAACCAGAGGTGCTCAGTGGAACCTAACCCTAACACACAGGCATGACCAGAAACATCTAGGGATCATGACTGTCTTAAGTTGACTTGGTTCTCAGCAGTAGATTACTGATGGATAACACACACTTGCTGTCACTTGCCTCAGACAGGGCAGGATACACACATGCAAATCCAGAATAAAATGTACAAGAGCAGTAACAGTGGTTGTTCTTGAGTAGTTTTTAAAAATATATTGTATCCAGCCTGACCTGTGGTGGCGCAGTGGATAAAGTGTCGACCTGGAATGCTGAGGTCGCCGGTTCAAAACCCTGGGCTTGCCTGGTCAAGGCACATATGGGAGTTGATGCTTCCTGCTCCTCCCCCTGTTCTCTATCTCTCCCTCTCTCTCTAATAAAAATGAATAAATTAAAAAAAAAAATCTAAAAATATATTGTATCCAAAAGTGTAGACCTGGAATAGGGTTCAAAACCATGGGCTTGCCTGGTCAAGGCACATATTGGAGTTGATGCTTCCAGCTCCTCCCCCCCCCTCACTCTCTTTCTCTAAAAATGAATAAATTTTTAAAAATCTAAATATATATGTGTGTGTGTGTACATATATATATATATACATACACATACATATAATACATATAAGTATTGTATATGTATATATACCATATATCTATATTGTATCCAGATCTCCAGTTGACCTCAGCCAGAGGGCTGGACTTCACCACTGATTCGGCCCAAATTACCCCAGTAAGATCCAGTCCCAAACCATCTGCAATAAAGACATGTTCTTTTCTCTTTCTTTCTTTTCTTTTTCTTCCTTCCTTCCTTCCTTCCTTCCTTCCTTCCTTTCTTTCTTTCTCTCTCTTTTAAAGATTTCATTTATTTTAGAGAGAGAGAGAAAAAGGAGGGGGAGCAAGAAGCATCAACTTGTAGCAGTTGCTTCTCACATGCGCCTTGACTGGGCAAGCCTAGGCTTTCGAACTTGCAATTTCAGCATTCCAGGCTGATGCTGCATCCATTGTGCCACCACAGGCCAGGCATGTTATTTTCTTTTTAAATTTTTATTTATTGATTCTACAGACAGAGGAGAGACAGGATGGGAAGCGAGAAGTATCAACTCATAGTTGCTTCACTTCAGTTGTTTGTGGATGGATTCCTTGTCATATGTGCCTTGACCGGGCAAGCCCAGGGATGCAAACCTGTGACTTCAGCTTTCCAGATGGACACTGTATCCACTGCATGACCACAGGCCAGGCATGTTATTTTCTAAGCAGAAAATTTTATTTTTTATTTTTATTTTTATTTATTTATTTATTTTTTTCTCTCAGAGAGAGAGAGAGGGATAGACAGGAACAGACAGACAAGAACAGAGAGAGATGAGAAGCATCAATCATTAGTTTTTTGTTGTGCGTTGCAACACCTTAGTTGTTCATTGATTGCTTTCTCATATGTGCCTTGACCACGGGCCTTCAGCAGACCGAGTAACCCCTTGCTGGAGCCAGCGACCTTGGGTTCAAGCTGGTGGGCTTTTTGCTCAAACCAGGTGAGCCCGCACTCAATCTGGCGACCTTGGGGTCTCGAACCTGGGTCCTCTGCATCCCAGTCCAATGTTCTGTCTACTGCGCCACCACCTGGTCAGGCGAAAAATTTTATTTTTTAAAAATGATAAACATAGATTTCTATAAGATGAAGCCCCAGCTCCTCCCCGAGACAGTTAACGCCTATACCTCCCTTCCTCCTGCACATCCTGAGCATGGCGCTCTCATGAGCTGCGTGGCTATAAGCAGGTGGATCATGGTAGTCCTGTGCACTAGGGCAGAGGCCCTGACCTCACTGCCTTCTGGGCTGTGGTGATGGGTCCCACCTGTCCCTGCCTGTTGGGGAAACCTGTCCTGGACACAGGAGGCACTCAGGGTTTGCTGAGGAAACACAGGTGGAAGGCTGCACCGTAGGTGTCACGGGAAGTTAAGGAGTCCAAGGGCATGAGCTAATAATGGGGTACTGTTTTCCTGACATCTCCACTCCCTGCCTTCCTCCCAGTCAGGGTCCTGTCACAGGTCCTCTGGGCCCAGCTGCTTCATTGGGTGGATTGGGGCGAAGGAGGATCAATCAGGTCCAAGGACACTTCTTATCTCTGTCCTGCCTGCTCCTCCCCAGCTTTGGGCTGTGGAGTGTTCCCCCTGTGTTGTGGACGTGGGTACAGACATCCCAGCTAAGGAGGAGAAGGAACAGAGCCGCCCTGCTCTTTTGAGAGTGCTGTCCCTCCCGCCCTAAGCACCTAGTGCTCCAGATGCCCACTAGGGGGCAGCAGGATGCCGAGCTCTGCTGGTGTCCAAGAGGCTGGCTTGAGTCAGGGCTGTCCCCACGTGGTCATTCTGGCTACAGCTCTCCTTGCCTATCTGGGGAGGCCACTATCCTAGGTCCCAGTCCAGTGCATGGGAAGCAGATTCCCACCATAAGTGATGAGCACCCTGTGCTGGCTCCAGGGAGGGGGTGCCAGGTCCTTACCTGAGCCACCCCGCCCTGCTCATGGACGTGGAAGTGCACTCCTGCCTGAGGAAGAGCCTACAGTGACAGATCACAGAGAAACGGGTGGTATGCAGTGTTGGCACAGAGTCCCATAGGACTCAGGCATCAGTTGGGCACCGGCAGGAAACAGAGGGCACAGGCACACTGGAAAACCAGAGTTTAATAAAGGGATAATCTACAAAGGTGTGGCAGAGAGCAGGAAAGTCAGCAGGGATGGTGCAGGACCTCCCAGGCTGGAAGGGGTGAGAGGAGGGTGGTTACAGGAACATGGAGACAGGGAAGAGTGAAGAGGGCTGCCTGTCTGGCTCAGGGACACCCTTCAAGAAGGGAGCTGGGGAGGGGCATGGACACGCTGACTTCACTCTCCTCTCCCCCTTCATCTCCTCTCAGGAGCCTCACTAGTTGACCCCAATGGACATCCAGAAGGTTTGGGACCCCACAGGAGTTGTTACAGCCCCCAGCACAAAGGGGAGAAGCATGGAGGGAGGGAGGACCTGGAGATGGAAGTTCCTGCCTCACCAGGGATGAGGCTGGCTACGACATTGGTGGGCAGAAACAAGGTCTGCTCCAACCACAGCGGCTTTCTATCTACCTGCATCTCTGAGGGAGGGGGCAGGGGGAGCAGAGCGGCTCTATCAACAATTGCACCAGCCCAAAGTCACTGATCTAAGTGCTCCCCTTGAGTTACTGACGACCCAGAGCAGGTGTCTGGATAACGGCACCTTGCCAGAGGCTGTGCTGAGTAACTGAGCAGGACTGGAGCCTCAGTCTGCCAGCTGAACGGTCTGTGGTCTTAGTGACCAAGTATCTCTGGGTCCAGAGGCCCCTCATCTACCCTCTATGCCTCACTTCCTCCTGGGCCATGGTCCCCCCACATTGAAACTGTGGTTTGAACCCTGCTGACCCACCCAGACCTCACACCTGTCTCACTTCCTTTCCCATCAGCCCCTTGCAGGTGGGGCCCTGCGGTTTCTCTGCTGACTTCCTCTCCCAGAACAGAAGGACTGGAGCCGCAGAGGGGAGACTTTGAGGGACTGGGGGAGGGGGACTTCTGCTTTAAAGCTTACTGTGGCTCCCCACTGCCTATGGCATCAGGTCTGAAGCCTTCAGTACAGCATTTAAAGCTGGGGGGAATCTGGCCTCTGCTTTCCCCTCTAGGGACAGAGGGCCCCTTGCACCCTACAGTCCAGCCACATTCCCTATCCTATTCTGCACTCCTTTCTCACCACTGTGCTTCTGCTTTTGCAGTTTCCCACCCGGTGACCCAGCATTTTCTTCCCTGTTGTCCCAGGCCTCCCCTCACCCCCCAGTTCCCTAGGTGCTCTCTGGACACCTGTCAAGCCCAGCACCTCCCCCAACTGATGGCTGGCAGGGATTGTTTATGCATCAGGCTGCCTGCCGAGCAGGGCCTCAGCATCTTTGAAGTTCCAGGCAATAGCAGGTGTAGGCTGGATGAATGATCAGCCCATTCACCACCTGACCCCACAGGCAGGCCCTCGGGGCTCAAGTGGCAACTCCTTGGCTTGTCCCTGGCACAGCTGAGGGTTGTACACACCCTAGCAACAGCAATGGTTCACTATGGCAGCAATTGGCAACGCAGTATGGGAGTGCCGATCATTGTGCCTTGAAAACGCATCACTAGGTTATCAGAACCGTCTCTTCTGAAGGTGCAGAACCCATTTTCTAGATTGCCTTTAGGTGGGAAATCAGTGAGTGCAGGACAATGGCTATGGGTTTTAGAGTGAGAAGACTTTGTTTCAAATCCTGCTTTGCCACTTACTAGGTGTGGGACTTCGAGGACCTCGTTTAGCATCTCAGAGCCTCCCTCTGCAAAATGGAATAGCACCCACCTCGGGGCAGTTGGGCGACACTTTGATGTGCACACAGATCACCTGTGATGCTGTTGGCCTGCAGATTCTGGTTCAGCATGTCCGGTGTGGGACCTGAGAATCTGAATTTCTACCAGGCCTTCCTTCAGGTGATGAGTCGGACTGAGCAGCAAGGATGCGGAGCGCAAAACCTCGTCTGCACCTGCGTTCTCCACCCTGTGCACCCCAGGCCCCCTCTCTCTCCAGCACCACGGACAGCGCTCTGGGGGTCGCCGCAACGACCCCGGGCCCCCGGCCGGGTGCCAGGCTCACCGTGGATGGTGGGGTCCTCGCCATAGTCGTCATCCCCCGACCGCCTCGACTTTGGCGTGATTCTCGTCCGGCCCGGACTCGGTCACCGTGTTGCTACGCAGGTTCACCATATGCGCCCGGACCCCGCCAGACTCCTAGATCCCCACGCCTAGTGGGTCCCTTGCCTCTGGGCCGTGGCCCGGGCCAGTCCGCGGAGCATGCGGGAGCAGCGCCTAATCCTCTCGGGCGAGGAAGACCAGGAACTGCGGGGTCAGTAAGGTACGACTTATCAGACTTAAGACGCGACTAACCTGGGCCAAAGGAGGGCACCACGGCATGATGGGAATTGTAGTTCGGGCTTCCTCGCGACAAGCAACACGCGATCCGGGTGGCCGGGCCGCGCAGCGTGCTGGGAGTTGTAGTTCGGCTTTCTTCGCAACCGGGCCCGTGGGGTCCCGGAATGTAGGGGAGGGGGCGTACTGCTTACCGGAGAAGAAACCGGGGACCCTCCTGCGGCTCCTGCAGTGCGCCAGGAGCTGTCCCAGGCACTTTACAAATATGAGCACAGTTAAGCCCCCACACAGCTTCAGGAGACAAGTACCTGGTTTTACAGATGGGGACACTGGGACACACAGAAGCTAATGACCATGCCTAAGGTCACTTGAGGAAGTGACCAATCAGGCTGTCTCCAGAGTCCAGCTCTGAACCACTGTGTCACATTTTCTGAAAAGTAGCTTCACGTCCTTCATTTGGTTCAATGCAGATTTGAGTACCTACTAACACTATGTGCCTGGCACTGTCCAGCTGCCAGATGAGGGACACCAAGTCTAGCATCTGACTTGATAGGCATAATAGGAAGCAGGATTAGAGGGCTGCATAGAGAGCTCCCTCCTGCACATCCCTGTCCTTGAGAGGCAGTGCAGGGTAGTGGTGAAGGGCACTGACCCACTCAGCACAGGGAGTGTAAAGCCAGTAGCCAGGGCCACCATCACAGCTGCCTGGCCCATGCAGGTTTGCATTGGATTTGGACAGTCGGTAAAGAAACAACGGAGCCAAAAACTGGTGGGCCATCATCTTTAATCCTAGCTTGCACCCAGCGGGCAAGTAAAAACACACACTGGGCTCCAAAACCCACTCACATTCAGTGCTCACAAAGCTACTGACTTATCCGAGTTTCCTAGAATCAAAGGTTTCTAGCTCACCAGACTTATTCTACTCTGTTCCCCATCTCCTTCCTTCTCCCTGCACAAGCTCTGCACTATCTGGCTTCTCACTCAACACTCCGCCATCTTGGCTGCTTCTCCTGGCCTCCTCCACGTGGCCTTTCCCTGCTCTCCTCTCTGTTCTCTCTTCTAATGATAATCTCAGGAACCGAGAGCAAGCTCCTGTTCTGCCTGCATTTTATAGTGTAGAAATCAAAACCTTTAATCCAATATACAAAATAGGGAAGTCTCTAATACAAAGTCACTTTCTGAGGCATGATAGGATTGTACCACCCCACATCAGAAGGGGTGGGAAAGGCTTAATCCCAAAACCAAGCCCCAGGCTACAAGAATCCTGCCTGCCCACATACATTAATATCACCTGGGTGACGGCCTCCACGTGGGCAGCGCCATCTTTAACAAAGTGAGCATAATATATTTTATCTGCCTAACAGGGAGGACAGGCCTCCCTCTGAGTGCCTAGTCCCACTTGCAGCTCCTTTTCCTGGAGTGGAAGCTGTAACATCCCCCATGGGAGGAAGTCAGTCCCAGAGGGCCACAGCTCCGATGAGGGCCCCACTTATCAACAGGGACACTCAGCTTTCATTAGGCACTGACTTTTGTCAAAGCTCTGCTATTGCAGGCTCCAAGTCAGTCTGGGGACAAAGGAGAGTGTTGGGCAGATAAAATATATTATGCTCACTTTGTTAAAGATGGCGCTGCCCACATGGAAGCCTGACACCCAGGTGATTGCTTGGGATGAGCATGATTGTATTAATGTGTGTTGGGGGCGGGCTGTGGGCAGGCAGGATCCTTGTAGCCTGGGGCTTGGTTTTAGGACTAAGCCTTTCCCACCCTTTTTGATGTAGGGTGGTACAATCCTATCATGCCTCAGATAAGTGACTTTGTATTAGAGACTTCCCTATTTTGTATACTGGATTAAAGGTTTTGATTTCTGCACTGTAAAGTGGGGCAGACCAGGAGCTTGCTCTCTCAGTTCCTGAGATTAGCATTAGAGAGTAGAGCAGAGGAAGGCCACGTGGAGGAGGTCAGAAGAAGCAGCCAAGATGGCGGAGTGTTGCAGGAGAAGCCAGTTTGTGCAGAGAGGAGATGGGGAACAGAGGTGAATATGTCTGGTGAGCTAGAACCCTTTGATTCTAGGAAACTTGGATAAGTCAGTAGCTTTGTGAGCACTGAATGAGTGGGTTTTGGAGCCCACTCATTTCTTGCCCATCAGGTGCAAGTTAGAATTAAAGATGATGGCCCACCAGTTTTTGGCTTCGTTATTTCTTTACCGTCTGTCCGAATCCAACGAACCTGCATGGGCCAGGCGGCTGTGATGCTGGCCCTGGATACTGGCCATACAGAGAGTCAGAGAAGCCTGCCCTCGGAAGTCAGGGCCTGGGGAGGTGGGATCATGATGTTGGCCCTGGGAGAAGCTGCGATGGGCCTTCCCGAGGCGTTAGGGTAGGCTTCCTTGACTGAGTGTGGAAACCAGAACAGGGGGTTAATCATACAAAGGCACAGGGAACAGTGCTCCAGACTGAGGGAACAGCATGGGCAAAGGCTCAGGGTAGAGGCAGCTGGAGTGTTTGGGGCCCTGGGAGAAGGCCAGCCTGTCCAGAGAAGTGAGCAGGGATGGAGATGGGGCCCAACAACTACTGTATTTCCCCATGTATAAGACGCGCCTTAAATTTGGGGTCCAAAATTTGAAAAAAAAAAATGTATTACATAAAGTTATTGAACTTAAGTTTTATTCGTCATTAAATTTAATGAGTGCAAAGACAAGCATGAAAAAGTGAGAAATGCAACTAAAACATCTACAACCACTGTATAAGATGCACCCAGTTTTTAGACTCCAAATTTTTCAGAAAAGGGTGCATCTTATACATGGAGAATGCAGTTCACGCATGGTCTGGTGGCCTCCCTGGAGCTCTCCACCTCTTGCCCTCTGGGCCTGGCAGAGTCATCCTGAAAGGGCAGAAATCCAAGTTCCTGTGGGGTGTGTGGCCCCCAGGACCCCCATCTAAAGGTAAAGCTCCCTGTGCCCTTCCCCACCCCAGTGCCCCTCTGGCCCTGACCTGAAACCTGCACTGAATTCCAGGCCTATAGAAAACAAGTCCCTTATCTCAGTCTGGCTCCAGGCCTTCTGCTGGGAGGTGGGGGGCAGGGAGCAGAGGCCTCTGTGGGAAGGAAGGAAGGGGTTGTGGCAGTGATGGTGGCTCTCAGGGGAACAGAAAGAAAGGGACAAACAGCTAGGTCCCCAGGCACCTCCCAGTCATCGCAGAACCACTGAATGCTGTCCGTTTGCTTGCAGGCACTTCCCAGTTTACGGCCTCCCTGCTAATCCTCACAGCAACCTGGGCAAGGGGGACTGGACAGGGGGTTTAGGGTAACTTGAGAGTGCCACCAAGGTGACACAGAAGTCACCAAACTGACCTTTCTTGTCCCATAGTCAAGCTGTCTCCCTGGAGAGCTGACCCTTCCTGGGGGAAATCAGGGTCCTACAGAAATTCTTTCCACCCATGCTGCTTGTCACCTGCCTTGCCCCAGTGACGGCTTGCCTGGGTGTAGAGGGAACAGGAAGGGTGGGAGAAAGATGGGGGCTTCCCCGAGCAAGGAAGCATGATTCTGAGGAGGGGAGACCCTCAGACCAAGGCTTGGTCTAAGGGGTTGTCTAGGCTCGTGTGTGTGTGTGTGTGTGTGTGTGTATGAAAATGTGTGTCTGTGTGTACATGTGCATTGTGTTTGTGTGTGCGTGTGTGTCAGTGCATTTATGTGTGCACATAAGCATATAACTTGTTAGTCTGTGCATAGGGTTGCTATGTACATGCTTGTGGAGGTGGGTATGTGGACTGTGTGCCTGTGTGTGCCCGTGCATGTGTGTGTGTATGTACATGTGTGTGTGTGTCCCTAGCTGTTTCAGAACTGACTCATGTCGGTAAACTGGGGACAGTCCACAGCTCCCAGACTGGGATGAGAAGCCAGAAGGCCCTGTGCAGCCCATCAAACTTGCTCCCTTTCCCCACTGCCCAGGTCCTGAGCTGACCTCATCCTCTTCTGAAAAGGAAAGTCTAGTCCCCTTGCAGGCACCTATCCCCAGAGGTCATGGGGTCATCTCCTGACTCCACGCTGACCTGCTCTACCCCACGCATCAGCTGTTCCCTACTCCTCCACAGCCACCACCCTCAGCCAGGCCAACTTGGACTCCTGCCCCCAGGGTTGCAGCCCCTCTTGCCTCCCCATCCTCATCCTCACCATCACCTCCTTCACACCAACTGTAGCCCATTTGAGACATTTCTGTTCCCCAAAAGCATTAACCTCTCTCTCACCCCCAGATCTTCGCACCTGCTATTTCTTCTGCCCAGAAATCAACCGTGGGCACATCTTCCTGGTTACCACCTTCTCAGTCTTCAAGTCTCAGTGGAGATACCCCCTTGTCCATGAAGCTCCCCTAAACCCAGCCCTGCAGGGGAAGGAGGTGGTCACCCACTGGGGTTATGATAATTCACTGCCTGCAGGTTATGGGCAGGGACTAGGATGATCTTGGCCTTTGGAGTGTCCTGTGGGCCCAGCCCATAGTACTTGGTAATTCTAGCTGAATGACTGATGAGGTGGGGACACACGGCCCAACTTCCCCTAGACCCAGGACCCTGGGACAGCCTGGACACTGCTGTAGGAGACAGGGAGTGATGTTGTGTTCTGACGCTGGAGGGCCATGTTCCTTGCAGGAAGAAGCCAAGAATGTATGAGGAACAGATGCTAATCCTGCCTCAGTTTCTCCATGGGGGATGGTGTGGGGTCCCCAACATAGCCTCTTTCCTGGCCTTTTTGAGATACCTATTTGCTGCTCCCCAGAGTGATGGGAGGATACTGGGCAGGCTTGCAATAGAAGCAACATATAAGTCCTGGGGCAGCTGCCTCTCACAGTACCCTGAGGCTCCCTGGCACCCCTCCAGGAGCAGGCTCTGGGGTGTGGGCTCACACACAAGCGCACGAGCTGAGTTCAGCATGCGTATTCCTGTAACGCTGGGCCTCTGGCAGGAAGTGAGTGGCGGGAGGCTGCTGCTGGGAACCTGATGCTGGCCCCACTGAGATAAAGCAAGGCAGCAGATTGGAGCTGGAGATAGTGGCCCAGGTCCTGGTAAACAGGTTGGGGGAAATGTCCTTCCCAACCCATCCTCTTGGCCCTGAGCCGCAAGATCTATAGCACCCTGGCCTGGGTCCAGAACTGACAGCCTGGGAGTCGAGCAAGAGCTATTTGTACCATCATTTCCCTAGATTGGGGGGTGGCAAAGGAGAGCGTGCCAGGTCTGGGGGGCCTGGCTGGTACGGCTGGCCTCAGTACATACTTGGCCCAGTGGGGCTGCCCTTGGTCAGGTGTGTGCTATTGGGAGGGAGGGGGTAGGAGGAAGACCTGGACCCCCCTCAGTGGTGATGGAAACATTGCAGAGCACCAGAGAGGTCACCTTTCAGAGCCATCTAGGTAAACCCAAACAGGGTGGGAGATCCAGAGAGAAGGGGCCATTGAGGGCAAGAGTGGGCTGCATGCCACTGCTCAGCAGGCAGGCTCTGTGGTGGCCTTGAGGGTCACCCAAGGGAGAACCACAGAACTTCCTACTCATTCCGTGAGCTCCTGGGCTGTGCATGCCAGAGGCAGGGCTGGGTGGGACCCCAGAGCCCTGCATGGTGTGCTCAGGTACACTGGGGTATTTTTTAAATTATGAGATAGCACACAACATATACAGAAAAGCACAGAAGCCTATTTTTAGTTTTACAAATAAATAGAAAATGAAATTCCATGTTGTTTCCACTCTGCTTAGGAAGTAGACCAGGATTCCAGAAGGTTCTCTACCATTCACAACCCCTTCTTCTGCCCAAAGTTACTGCTGCTATCTGACTTGCAGTAGCAAGTCACTGATGGTTTTGCCACCATGGTTGGATCCCTTAGTAACAGCTGAGTGCTGGTAGATTTTGAACTTGACATAAAGTGACTCAGCGGGGACCCTTGCACACCTGGCTCCTCTGGGTGGATGTTATGCCTGTGAGAGTCATACGTGTTGATCTAGTCCAGTCTTCACCACAGCTGTGCATTTCTATGGTGTACCTAGGCTATCGTTGATTCCTCCATTCCACCTGTCGGGGATCTTGGGTGCTTTCCAGATTGGTTTATTAACATGCTGCTCCCCCTGGCACCACCTGTGTGCATGGGGAAGGAAAATGCCTGGGGCAGAATTGCTGAAGCCAAGATACTTATCTCCAGTGTGACTAGACATGCCTGACTCTAGGTTGAAATGATTTCCACTCCTACCTGCCTGTTGCCTGTCACTGTCCCCATCACTCTGCGTTCAGACCTCATAACTCTAGCCATTCTGACTGTCATGCATCGGTATCTGTTGATTTTAATCTGCTCTTTACTATAGCTGGTGAAGTTGAGCACCTTGTGCTAGCCAGTCAGACTCCTCCTCTGTGAGAAGCCTGTGTAAGCCTTTCCCATTGGTGCCAGAGGTATTTGTGTGCTGTACACAGTCCTTGCCAGTTACAGGTGTTGCAGAAAGATCTCCCCTTTTCTAGGGTCTGTCTTTTCACTTTTATGGGATTTTTTTTTTCATTTTCTTTTTAAATGTATTGATATCAGAGAGAGGAAGAGGGAAAGAGAGGGAGGAAGGGAGAGAGAGACATTGACCTGTTGTTCCACTTATTTTTGCTTTCATTGATTGACTCTTGTATGTGCCCCGAATGGGGATCGATCCAGCAACCTTGGTGTATCTGAACTATGTTTACCAACTGAGCTACCCAGCCAGGGCTTCTTGATAGGTTATAAATTCTTCCTTTTATGTAGATAAATACACACACACACCCTCCGCCCTTTGTCTTAAGAACTCCTGCCCTGGCCGGGTAAGTCAGTTGGTTAGAGTATGGACCCAATACACCAAAGTTTCAGGCTTGATTGAGGCACTAAAAAAAAATAAAATAACTCCTTCATTCTTCAAGATCATGCTAATGTTCTCCTATTAATCTTCTAAGGTTGGGAGGTTCTGCCTTTCCCAGGAAGTTTACACTTGTTGACTGGCTGTCTCCTTACAGCCACTGTAAGGGTGGGATCCCTGCACCCACGTGGACTTCTCTCTGTTCTGCAGGCCATTCAGCTGTTCCCAGATGGCCATGGCACCCTGGCCACGGCTGGCAGGGTGGGCTGCCAGGGCCAGGGTAGAACAGGAGTCCTGACTTGAGGCAGGAGCAGTCGAGGTGGGGCTGGGTCTTGGTCAGAAGCAAAAGGGAGGAAGGAAAGTGCCGCCATGGTTTCGGGAGGGAATAAAAGAGGGACTTGGGCAGGCAGCCTTGGGCCGAACTTCCAGCCCTGTGAACCTCAGAGTGCCTGGTGCACAACAGGCACAGCCCTGTCCCCTTCTCTCTGGTGAGGCCGGAAGCCCCTTCCTCTGCCCAGACTGTTCCTCCCTCCTTAAGCCACCCCTCTCTGCTGCCTCTCAGGGTCCCCCCCCCCCCCGCACTGTGCAAAGCTAGGGGCTCAGCCTCTTGGCATTGGAGTGCTGGGGGTCCGACACCTTCCAGAAATGCACCCACAGCTTGGGGTCCAGTGAGGAGGGCCACGGGGAGCTCCAGGTCTCAAGGGTTTCTCAGGGGCCTCAGGGGGCCTATGGGGCAGAAATGCCCAGCATAAAGGCCTGGCAGCCCCGTGGGTGGAGCAGCTGGAATCCTGGGAAGTCCTCTGGGACAGTTGCTCCAGGGCTCCCTCTGCTCTGCTGGGAAGCAGCCAGCCTTCCAGGAATCAGCTCCAGGGTGGGGGCAGGGAGGAGTGTGGGGGGAGCTAAGCAAGCCTAGGGCTGGGTCCCCACTTCAAGGGCCCCCTTGGGGGTTGGGGCCTGAAGTGTGATTGGAGGCATGGGGGCTGGGCCCGGGGGATCCTCTGCAGAGCTTTGGATCCCCTTTGTGTTTCAGGGCCCGCCAGCTAGACCCCCACCTTCCCATGCTCACCCCCTCATACACGCACTCTAGCTGCAGCCAGTACACAGCCGTGCATACAGCCTCTGCCCACCTGCCCCTGCCAGGGGCCCAGCCCGAACACCTGGCTGGCCCTATCACTAGAGACAAGTGCTTGAGGTCTGGCCTTATTTACTGCTGCAGCTTCCTCCTCCTTCCAGTAACTTGTCCTCCAGCTCCAGGCGGCTTCTGATCAGGCGGCAGACCTCTAATCTTTTGAATCTCGCTAGCTTACTGGCATTGGCGTCTTGCTTCCTGTTACTCTGCCAGGCCGAAGCACTGGGTCAGCTCCATGCAGGCAGGGCCCTCGCTGTTCCTGGGGCCTCTGCCTTGGCCCCTACAGGCAGAGAGGACTGAGGGGTCAGACTGGAGGCATGGGCAAGGTGGCCTGCCTGGGGGTGGGTCCAATTTGCTGGGTGCAGAGTGCCCAGGGATGAGTGGGCCCCTGGCTCTGAGCCTGGGGTTCATGGTCCTGCAAAGTAGGAGACCAGGGCTCCTCCCATTGCCCCTCCTGCTTGGCAGACCACCCACAGAGGTTGCCCTTCCCTTCAGACCCTCCCTGGCCTCTGTTTCTGACTCCTGCAGCCATCAGGGCCAGAGCCTGTGTGGGAAGGATGGGCAAAGAAGGTTCTGGAAAACAGACATGGATGGAATTCATGTGGATGGAAGGAGTCAGCTTTGGAGTCTGCTGCCCTAGAGACTCCCTTGGCCTTATCCCCAGGGGGCGAAGGTGGGAAAAGGCTTCTGCTGCAGAATCTCAAGCTTGTGCACCTTGTGTACCCTCGGTGGGTCTCCTTGGCTGCCCAGAGGCTTCCCAAGGTCACAGGGGTGTGGGGAGAATGGCTTCCCAGCCTCACTACATCTGCTCTGAGTTCAGGGACAGACATCAGTGCTCTGGGCCCAGATCCATGTTGCTTATGAACAACATTTCCAATGATGTCTTCACGTGTTGGACACCTACTGCACGCCCTAGATACAGCACCACGGTCCATCACCCACCCCAGAGACGGGATCCAAACCTGGGTCATCTGGTGCCCTCCTTCTGTGCTCTAACTGTACAGGGACCCCAATCCTTCACTTATCTCTTATTGGCCTGTTTCTGTCCCCTGTGCCACAGACAGGTCTAATTTCTCTCACCTGGCAGCCCTGCAGAGGGTGGAAGATGGCCTTTTTTGGAGGACAACCTGGGTACCCCAGACACAGCTCCCCAGCTCCTAACAGGATGGCTTTGGGAAGAAGGAAAGTTGGAACTTGAAGCTGGGGCCCGGGCCAAAGTAGGGGAGGGGCCAGGGACCCCGTCATGCTGGGGAGTCCACAGGGTATTCCCCTGACTTAGGTCTCCAAAGGAAGTTACTCAGCCTGGTCCACGAAGGAGGGGAGGAGGATTTCATGCTTTGTATCTAAATTTCATTCTTTTAAAGTGTCTAGCTTTTGTGAATATTTTATTTATTTATTTATTTATTTATTTATTTATTTTTTGTGGCAGAGACAGAGAGAGTCAGAGAGAGGAATAGATAGGAACAGACAGACAGGAAGGGAGATGAGAAACATCAATTCTTCATTGCAGCTCCTTAGTTGTTCATTGATTGTTTTCTCATATGTGCCTTGACTGGGGGGCTACAGCAGACCGAGTGACTCCTTGCTCGAGCCAGCGACCTTGGGTCCAATCTGGTGAGCCTTGCTCAAACCAGATGAACCCGTGCTCAAGCTGGAGACCTCGAGGTCTCGAACCTGGGTCCTCCACATCCCAGTCCGACGCTCTATCCACTGCGGCACCGCCTGGTCAGGCTTTTGTGAATATTTTATAATGCAGGTATTAGACTCATAGAGTCATAGAAACTTGTAATCTATAAATAACTGCACATATATGGTTATGAGCTCAAACACTTC
Source organism: Saccopteryx bilineata (assembly GCF_036850765.1). Classification (NCBI taxonomy): domain Eukaryota; kingdom Metazoa; phylum Chordata; class Mammalia; order Chiroptera; family Emballonuridae; genus Saccopteryx; species Saccopteryx bilineata. The sequence goes on from NC_089495.1 coordinate 125,067,208, forward strand.
TTATTGCAGAGTGCATGATCCAGACAGTATGAAGATTTGAAGGTCACTGTCTCTTAGGTCTTATAATTTCTCATCCTGCCTGCTGAGCCTGAAGTCCATAATGGTGCGATGAAGGAAGATCCCACATTCAAGGACCTGGAGGGATGGCTTCCAGGAAAAGTCTCGAGATGGCCTGATGGGGGTGACAGGGGATCTGAGGAGCAGGGGTGTCATGGGCATAGTTGAGATTTGGGTCTCCCTCTGAGGGGGCCTGCTCCCATCAGAAGCAGAGATAAGCCTGAGTTTGCCATGCCCCAGGGTGTAGGATCCAGAGCCATGGCTGACTCTGGAACCAGGAATCCATCCCTCAGGGTGGAGGACACTGCACAGAACTGGCGGCACCTGCGAGGGCACTCACACTTGTCTCTGCAGCCCTGGGTCCCCGGGAGGAGCTTCATCACTGCAGAGATTAATTCCACAAGCAAATATTTGTCACGCTCCTGCAGGGCCCAGGGCAGGGCAGGACACAGCTTGTGTGTCACTTGTTTCTACTTGAGTGGGTGGTTGATCAAATGTTGGTGACCGAATAAATAAACAGGGTATTTTTGCAATCTGGACAGAGCTGCTGGGCCCAGACCCCACCTCATTTGCCTAGTTAACAAAGAGCTGCACCTGATTCTCATTTGTCTCACCCGTGTTCTCTGGAGGAGGCTGGAAGTTAGTTTCTTATTAGTGTAAAGTAGATTTGGATGGCATGGTGGGGGTTGTCTTTGAGTTGCCTTGGAAACTTAATTGAATTGCTGATGGACCACATTTTTTCTATAAATAAAAGTGGATGTGTTTCTGGGAGCGTGGACGTTAAGTCTAAGGAACAGTAGAGACTGTTTGCCATGGCATCCTCCTGAACCCATCTCTCTCTCTCTATATATATATATATCTTTAAGTCCCTGTTTATCATTTATTTCAATTCCATACCTTTTCCCATTCGGGATCCCATAATAGACTTGTTGTGGCTGGACTGCAACAATCAAACAAGACGCCAGGGGTCCTAAGTGTAGGGGGCAGCCCCAGAGTCCTGGGTGAGCAGGGGCTGGTGCTCCCTGTCAGCATCAGTCATTACTGAGGAAGGAGGGCCGGGAAGAAAACTCCAAGGTCTCAATCCATTCATCTGTCACTATCTACTGGGCACCTCTTTGGTCTGCCAGCCCATGCTGGGGTAGGGTGCTTTGTCTCTTACTGAGGACAGAGGACAGAGAACTGAGGGTGGATGGCCAGGGCTATGCATGGCTGGGACCATGATTCCCATTGTAGAGGCGAGGAAACTGAGGTCTGGCAGTTAGAGTAACTTGCTAAGTAGCAGAATCAAGATTGGAACCTAGGGCTCAAGGGTCCAGCTCTGAGTACCACAGGTGTGTGTGAAGCCAGCAGGGGGCAGTGTTGGGAGGGACTGGAGGCACTATCCAGCCTTCCCTTCTGCACTAGAAGAATCCCACCTGTTTTCAAGGCTCGGCTCAGCCTGTCTCTTCTGTCAGGAGGACATCCATGATAGCCTTCAACCCTCTACCAAGGTACACACACCTCTCTCCATTTCTCTACACTTGACTTACCTCTGAGCAACCTTTGTCATCAGTCACTTGCAAGTGCCACTCACTGGGCTGAGGGCCACTAAAGGGCCAGACGTGCGTCTTTTGTTCTTGGGGTCCCTAGCACAAAGCTTGGAGCCTGATGAGCGTTAGGAGGTACCTAAATAGATGTGGATGAGAATACTGAGAGTAGAGGGATATGAGGGGCTTCCCTCCCAAGATGGGAAATGGACCCAGAGAGGAACAGGATTTACACAAGTAGGCAGGGAGAGGGGGCTGGCCACTTGGGGACAGTTCCAGCAAGGGCATGGAGCAGGGAGCAGCAAGAGCCTTGCCTGATCCAGCAGATGGCCCAGTGGGAGGGAGGACCTTGAAGGGCAGCCTGAGGGATGGGATTAGATGCTGTTGTCAGTAGGGAGCCCTGGCAGGTCCTTGAGCAGGGGCGTGGCAGAGCAGGCCTATGCTGACCCTCCTGCAGAGGAGGGTAAGGAATGCAGCTCTACTCTGCTGGGCCTGTGGCCTGACTCCCTCTGGAAGTTCTTCCATCTTTCTCACCTGAGGCCCTCAAGCTGCACCTGGAAAAGGTGTCTGCCAGAGCTCAGAACAGATACTCCCTTGGAACCTGGAATCAGCCAGTTCATTGGTGCATTCATTCATTTATTCAGTAAATGTTAATTGGGGACCAACTAGGCCCTGAGACCCCCTCCTGGCATCGGGGACCCTGACTAAGGGCGGAGCTTCTGGGGGTGCATGAGGGCCACCCCCATGGTGGGGCTAGTCTCTCCAACCCACCCTGGGCTCAGGACTTTTCTGTTGCCCTATCCGGGTACATCTGGGCGGAGCAGGGAGACAACCCCCTAGATCTGGGGGTGGAGCTTGATGGGGGCGGGGCTAGTGGGATGGGGCGGGCCTCAGCAGCCCCGCCCCGGCCCCACAAAGCCAGTTCCCGGAATGGGGGCTTTAAACTTTTTTTTGTTATTGACGAATACGCATGTGGTCTTAATTATTTATATGCAGCACTTATCTCCCCCAACTGTTTTATCGAGATTCGGCAGATCCGAGAGCGCTAGATGGATGCCCCGGGCAGCGCGAGGGCGGGGAGGGACTTTAGGGAGCCGTAGGGAGCGCAAGAGACTGATTTAGGCAACCCACTCATGGGTGAGGGAGGGAAGGATCCTGATCCGTGGTCAGTTTAACTCTTTCAGGCACTGATGGGCTTTGGGAAACCGCAGCCAGGTGTGGGTCTACAGGAGGCCACACCTGGGGCAGGTTTACTTAACCTCTCTGTCCTGCGTGGATTCTGCCAGCGGGATACGCCACGCCGGGCCAGTTCTTCTGGGTGCGTCCCTTGTGGACAAAAAGAAGGGCGGAGAGCCATATCTCAGCAGCAACCCAAGAGGCCTTAAGAGGGGTCCTAGGTCTTTCCTATTGGAGAGGGGAGAGGCGAGAAGAGACGTGACCTTGTAATCCTTCAACTATTAACGTGCTGGGGCATTAGTGGTCCCCTGAACGCTCACCACCCCTTGGAAAGCGGGTGGTCTTATCCTGCCCCTTCTCAGGTGAGGAATCTCCCGTCTAAGGACCTCCAGTAGAGCAAGGATTGGTGCCCACGGGGACATGAGCGGGTGGTCTTTCCTGGGCAAGGAGAGGGCAGTAGGTCGAATCTCCCCACTTGGGACCCCTTCCTGCCAGGTCCCCCCAGCTCCCAGCTGCAAACGCCCTCTGTATGCCCTCTCTTTCTGGCCGTTTGGATAGCGCAACTGGAGATTCCTGGAAGTGCCTCCCGGGCACTCCCCCCCCCCCCCCGGCACTCGCCCTCCCCATGCCTGCAGGACTTGCAGGGCGCTCCGAGGCCAATCCCTCTGCCCTGCGGAACCCCAGGAACCTGAGCCTGGAGGGCCCGGGAGCCCAGATACCTCCAACCAGTAGTGCCCAGGACATCCTGGCCAACCCCCGCGTCCTATCAGCACCCAGGAGGCCCTAATGGGCCTCGGGCTGCGTTGACTGCCCTGGCAGGGCGTAGAGGAGGGTCCTGACTAGAGGGCTAGAGGGTCGCCGCGAAGGGGTGGGGCGCTGGGCGGGTGCGACCCAGACGCCAGAAATTCCCCGGTGGGGGGCGAGCGGGCGGGGGTGTCGGAATTAGGAGGTGCACCCAGGGACCTCCTGTGCCTGGGGGCTGCATCCCACCACCCCATTTCAAAGTTCCTTAAAGTTCCTCGCAGCGTGGTGGTGCGTGTTTGCGTTGGGGGTGGGGAGGAGTCCATTGAACTTGCCGCCGCGGCCGAACCCTCCTGGTGGGGACCGAGTGGGGTGTGCTCTTGAGCCCCCTGGAATCCTAAACCGCCTCACCCATTGTGCTGGGCCGCGAAGGGCAGCCTAATTTATGGCATTCCCTAAATTTCACCCCAGGCCCGGTAGCGGAGGCTCTCCAGTGGTAAAGCTCCTTCAAGAGGGAGATTCCCGTGAGCTCCCGGTGGGCAGCTAGGTAATTGGTTCATCGATTAACAGCAAGTGTAGGGGGCGCTTGGATGGCGCGGCGGAGGGTGGGTCCTGGCCCTAGGGAGCTGTTTACGGAGGGAGGTGGGGAAGGCGGTAATTCCTGGTTGGGGAGGGTCTCTGTACTTCCTCGAGAGAATAAGTACTCCTGGGAGGCAGCTGTTGGGCCACTGGGAGCCAAGCGCCAGCTAGGCCCCCTTGGGCCCCTGGAAGAATTGATTCCCAACAGCCAACCTGTGCCTATAGTCAGAAGTTGCCATGGTGACCCCCTCCCACCTTCAGCTACAGCTTTTCCAGTAAAACCACTGCAGAAATCCATACTTCCCGACAGGCACGCCCCCTGGTCCCCCACCCCCAGCTCTGCGCGATCTGGGAGCAGCTGGGAGTTAACCCTCCACTTGCCGGCAGACAGTTTGGGGGAACCGGAGGCGTGCGAGTTGGGAGTGGGGGTCTGGGCTGGAAAGGAGGTGAGGAGATAGGCCATCTGCTTTGTGCCTCAAGGCACCAGCAAATGGACTTGAGCAACTCTAGGAAGTTGGAGGGGTGAAGGGAAGCCAGCTCCCTACATAAGGCTCCCACCTTGCAGGAGCCTTGCTGAGCGGGATCCTCACTGGGCTCCTCACTGGGCTCCAGCGCTCCAAGGAGGACTGGACTGCAATCCGTGGGGGGGTCAGATGGATTTAGCCTGGCCTGCAGCTGCTGGCTGGAATAGTTGCCCCTCTTTCTCTTCTGTGCCTCCTCCCAGCAGAGGGCTTAGCCCAGGTCCAGTGGCCCCATTACCAGGCACCTGAAGCCCCCAAAGGGAGCCTGCAAGGCCAGAGCCTGGCTTTGTGCCCAGTGGTTGCTCTGATGGGCTGTTGGACAGAAGTTAGTGACCCTTCAGGGTCTGGGCTTCCTCCCTGTGAAGAGGGGATAATGATCTAAGCTGCTTGCAAGTTTGAGGAAGAAGAGGGTTTCTGCTGGGCCCCAGGAACAAGCCTGCTGTGCTTCCTGTCGGGAAGGGCCCCTGGGGGCCCCTGAGGCTGTGCAGGTCCAGGAGCTCACCAGCTCCAGCCCCACTTCCACTTCCAGAGCTGTGAGCTGGAGGTGCTCTAATTGCTCTCTCTGTAGCCCAGGATAAATAATTGAGAGGTCTTTGAAGATAATTAATTAGCCAGTTTATTGACTGTAAATGCTTTGCTGCAGATGAAAAAGAGAGGGCTCACAGGCTGTGGGGGCACCTGCCTGCTGGGGCCAGGACTGGACATTTAATCTGTACCCAGAGTTCTCTAGGCATGACCAGAGGGCTCAGTCTTTGCCTGGGTCCCCCTTGTCAGGAAGTAGGGCGTGCCAGTGGCTGAGCCCCACCTCCTGGCATCTTGATACAAGGTCCCCTCAGCCACAGCTCTATCCATTTCTCTTCCAAAAGACAAGGTAAGAGCCCCCTTTCCCCAAGGAGAGGAGTCCCTTCTTCCAAGGAGTGGGGAAGTGTATTTCCCACTGCACTCTGGACTCCTGTCCTGGGGCCAGGCCCTGGGCAGAATTGCATGACCAGAGGCAAATTTAACTGTGGGCGCACTGGACGCGCACCCTGAGCCCTGACTTCTGAAGGGCCCCGCAAAACCCCAACTTTAAACATTTTCTAATGACATCAAGTTTGGTTTCATACGTGCAATTTTAACATTAATAGTACATAATATTTTTTATTTATTTAAAAATATGGTTAATATGTATTTTTATTTTCCCTGTCTCTTTTTTTTGTTTGTTTGTTTGGTTTTTTTTTAAATAGTAGCCTTCTTTTTTTTTTTTTAGAGATTTCTTTTTTTTTATTTTATTTATTCATTTTAGAGAGGAGAGAGAAAGGGAGAGAGAGAGACAGAGAGGGGGAGAGAGAGGAGAGAAAGAGAGAGAGAAGGTGGGGAGGAGCTGGAAGCATCAACTCCCATATGTGCCTTGACCAGGCAAGCCCAGGGTTTCGAACCGGCGACCTCAGCATTTCCAGGTCGATGCTTTATCCACTGCGCCACCACAGGTCAGGTTCTCTTTTTTTTAAGGGGCCCAATATTTTCTTCTGCGCCCAGGGCCTCAACCGTCTTTAATCCGCCTCTGTGCATGACCCTTTGGGGGAAGGCACCCCATTCGACCTGTGGGGCTGCTCTAGGCTCTGGGTTTCTCTCCATTCAGTCCAGTACTCCTACTGCCCCCCAGACACTGTGCAGCACTAGATAGTGACAGGAATGATTGGGTAGTAGTAATTCATAATAATGACAAACAGTTCTATAGCTGTTACTCCAGGCCAGGCCCTGTCCCAAACACATAGATGGACTCATTTAATTCTCCTGCTGACCTCGTGTGGACCCCATGAAGACGGGGCATGGGCTTGTTCCCCAGGGGGCCTGCAGAGCCTCACATAGATGAGGACTTGTCGAATGAATGGATGAATGAACAAACGAACAAATGTGAGGAAGCCGAGTGTCAAAGCTGGACTTACACACCCTCTTTGTCTGGTTGAGTTCCCATGCTCTGATGTGTCTGCCAGCCCTGGGAAACTACATGGGGCCCCTGAGCACCATTCCAGGGGCATCAGTGACTATGATAGCTGGCACCTGTGCAGGCACATGGAGACCTGGCTTAGAAATCCCAGCCCTGCAGTTCTGTGATGTGTGGCTGCAGAGAGACTTAGCTGGGGAGCCCAGTGGAGATCATAGCACTTGGTCCAAATGAGTTATGACAGGGCCTGGGCTGAAACTACATTGAAGGATAGAGAGGCTGTGCCAGCTCCAGTGGAGAAGTAGGGAGAATGTAACTGAGTGACTTGCAGCTGGGATAAGGGGACAGAGGAGTGGCAATGACCTCAGGGGTTTAGTTGGCCAATGAGGGCAATACTCAGAAAGCATGGTGAGGACAGCCAGCCCTTCAGGGAAAGAAGATGTACCCCCCCACACACACACATACTGGATATCCCCGTCATCCTTCCACAGTACCCCTGTGCCAGGGCAGACTGCCCTGTGAGGCCTCTTCCTCTCCCTTCTGTTGGGTTTAGCAAGGTGTTGGGTGCAGAAGGTGGGGGGTAGAAGGCAGTGTAGCAGGGGATGGGGGGTATCTCCCTCTGCCCAGGTTACACCCTCTCCATCCATTCAGCTCTCTTCCAGTGCTGCTGTCAGCAGGGCTATTTGTTATTCTTGACTTTAATACATCCGACAGTCCTTGGAGGTGACATTGTTGCACAGCTGACTCCCAGATCACATCTGACTTAGACAATTGCCCCACATTATCAAGTCAGTAAGTGTCAGAGCCAAGGCTTAAACCTGCATGTGCCAGATTCCACGCTGCAGTGGTTTTTTGCTTCCCTTGCTGCCTCCTCCTCCTCGCCTCTAGGAACTGCTCCTCTCTGCCCTTAGCATATTGATATTGGAAGCTCATGGACACCTCACCTAAGGACTTCTGCAACTGAGGGAGAAAAACTGGTGTCCCTCAAAGTAGCTGAAGCTAGGGGTGAAACTTGGTATGGTTGGCAGTCATGCATAAAGTGCACAGGGTAGGAGGAAAAGAGGAACTCTGTCTGAAGTACTCTGCATCCCAGGCAAGGGGCAAAAGCAGAACTGAAAGCCCAAGCCTGCCTTCATCCTCTCCCTGCATTCCTGCAGGTGGTGGACATTTGTTTCTGTATCAGTCAGCTATTGCCATGATAAACCATGTAACAAACAGTCCCACTATCTCAGTAGCATTCAACAGTAACGTTTAAATTTTGCTCTCATCTCTGTGAGTTTGTTGGGGTTCAGCAGAACAAGCCTGAGGTTAGCCGGGCTTGGCTCTGGGCTTCAGGTTGGGTCCAAAATTGCACCACTTGTTTCTTGCCTTTCGAGACCAACAGGTACTATAGGTATGTTCTTCCCAGGACTGTTTCAGCCTTGCAAGAGAGCAAATTTGTTGTACAAGTGCACACTTCAAGGATCCACTCACTGCACGTCACTAATGTCACATTGGGCAAAGCAAGTGACATGCTATGGTTTGCATGTTTGTTTCCCCTCAAATCTATATGTTGAAATCCTAACCCTCATAGATGATGGTATTAAGAGGTGGAGCCTTTGGGAGGTGAGTAGGTCTAAAGGAATCTGCCCTCATGAATGGAATTAGTGCCCTTATAGAAGAGACCCCAGAGAGCTCCCAGCCCCTTCAACTCTGTGGCATACACAGCAAGAGATTCACCTGCGATGAACCGGGTAGAGGGTCCACACTAGTATCTGGCTCTTCCAGCATCTTGATCCTGGACTTTCAGCCTCCAAAGCTGTGAGAAGTGAATTCCTGTTGTTGACCAGACACCCAGTCTGAGGCATTCTGTTATAGCAGCCTGAATAGGCTGATATAGATGGCTGTGCCCAGAGTCAAGGGTGTGGACCCATAATTCTATTAGAAGTGATTAAAAAAGCAGAACGAGCAGCTTGATTTCCCCTTTTTATTTTTAATTTTTAATGTGAAAATCATTTTTTAAAAACCAAAAAAAACACCCTGACCAGGCAGTGGCTCAGTGGATAGAGCCTCGGACTGGGATGCAGAGGACCCAGGTTCGAAACCCTGAGGTTGCCAGCTTGAGCACGGGTTCATCTGGTTTGCTTATTTATTTATTTATTTATTTATTACAGAGACAGAGAGTGAGTCAGGGAGAGGGATAGGCAGGGACAGACAGGAACGGAGAGAGATGAGAAGCATCAATCATTAGTTTTGCATTGCGCGTTGCAACACCTTAGTTGTTCATTGATTGCTTTCTCATATGTGCCTTGACCACGGGCCTTCAGCAGACCAAGTAACCCCTTGCTGGAGCCAGCGACATTGGGTTCAAGCTGGTGGGCTTTTGCTCAAACCACATGAGCCTACGCTCAAGCTGGCAACCTCGGGGTCTCAAACCTGAGTCCTCCGCATCCCAGTCCGACGCTCTATCCACTGCGCCACCGCCTGGTCAGGCTCATCTGGTTTGAGTAAAGCTCACTAGCTTGAGCCCAAGGTCGCTGGTTTGAGCAAGGGGTTACTCGCTCTGCTGAAGGCCCACGGTCAAGGCATATATAAGAAAGCATCAATGAACAACTAAGGCACTGCAATGAAGAATTGATGCTTCTCATCCTTCTCCCTTCCTGTCTATCCCTATCTGTCCTTCTCTCTGTCTCTGTCACACACACACACACACACACACACACACACACACACACCAAAAAAACGAAAACCAAAAGTAGGCAGAAAGACATAATGAATCCTCAAAGGACATCACCTAGATTTCATAGTTATTAATCTTTCTGTATTTGTCTAATCTGTTATTTTTTTCTTGTTAAGGTATTTTTTACTTTTAAAAATTTGAGGTATAGTCTGACCTGTGGTGGTGCAGTGGATAAAGCATCGACCTGGAAATGCTGAGGTCGCCAGTTCGAAACCCTGGGCTTGCCTGGTCAAGGCACATATGGGAGTTGATGCTTCCAGCTCCTCCTCCCTTCTCTCTCTCTCTCCCTCTCTCTGTCCTCTCTAAAAATGAATAAATAAATAAATAATTGAAAAAAATTGAGGTATAATATACATAACACAAAATGTACATCTCAACCATTTTTGTGTCCAGTTCAGGGGCATTAGGTACATTCACCTTGTGCAGCCGTCACCAGTTCTCCAGAACTTTTTCATCATCCCACGTAGCGTGTGTCAGGACCTCCTTCCTGTTTAGGGCTAAGTAGTATTCCATTGCATGGACAGACCACCTTTTGCTCATCCATCATCTGATGATGGACACCTGGGTTGTTTCCTCCTCTTAACTATTGTGACAAATGCTGCTATGAGCACAGCTAGGCAAGTGTCTGTTGAGACCCTGCTCCCAGTTCACAGGGTCTGTACCCAGCAGTGGGATGGCTGGATCAGACAGCAGTTCTATGATTTACTTTTTGAGGAGCTACCTACACCGTGTTACATTCCCACAAGTAATGCGCCAGGGCTCCAATTTCTCTACCTCTTCACTAACACTCGATATTTTTGTCTTGTTTTGTTTTTTGGTTTATTTTATAGGAGGCACACTAATGGGTGTGGAGTGGTGTCTCATGTTGGTTTTGATTTGCATTTCAATCTCTTTTTTACTTCAGCTGGTTTGAGATAGGTTTCTGTTTCTTGTAACTGGTACTAGTTGAAGTGGGCTTAGCAGTTGTAACAAGAGACTTACATAGTAGTTGTGGCTTGTGGACACGTGACTGCCCACATGTCCAGGTAGGTGTTCGCAGTCAGGGGACATACTCCTCCCTTAGGGGTCTCAGGTGGACGGCCACTCTATTTACTAATGATGGAGCCTCTGAGGTCACTCAGCCCTCAGAGAGGAAGCAGGGGCTCAGCATGGGTGGCTTGCCTCCTGCAGGAGGGATGGGGAGTGGTCCCTGACCCACAGAGGGGGAGAGAATGGATCCTGGAACAGTCCCTACTGTGGAGCACACCAGGCCGCTCATGCTCTGCTGATCTTTCCTGCTGCACAAACTCAGAAGACCCCAGGAGGAGCCAGGGCCCCACTGTAAGGTTAGGGTTGCCGGAGGACTGGGGCCCAAGGCTGCTGATATGACAAGTGGACACTGGGTGGAAGGAGTCTTTTGCCATGAGGAGAGCTCTGAAGAGGCCACTATGAGACCCCCCCAGTGAGCAGTGACCCCCCCAAAAAAGATGCATCCACATCCTAAACTCTGGAACCTGTGAATGAGGCCTTATTTGGAAACGGAGTGTTTACAGATGTAATTAGTTAAGGCCCTCGAGATGTGGTCACCCTGGATTACCTGGGTGGCCCCTAAATCCAATGACTGGTGTCCTCCTATGATAAAGGCCAAGGGAGATTAGAGACCCAAACCCAGAGGATAGGGAGGCAATGTGAGCATGGAGACAGAAATTGGAGCAATGTTAAGGAATGCTGGGGAACCAAGAAGCTGGAAGAGGTGAGGGGAGACCCTCCCCTAGAGCCATCATAGGGAGCCCTGCCCTACCACCACCTTGCTTTCTAACTTCTGGCCTCCCAAACCATGAGAGAATAAATGTCATTTGTAAGCCACCCATCTTGTGGCACTACCTATTATACAGCTGCAGGAGAGGCACACACAGGAAACCTGGACCAGCACCAGTGACAGCAGGCCCCGTGATCTGTCTGTCTGTTCTAACAACTTGGGACACTGACCAAGAGCTGCCCACAGGTCTTGAGTCTGTCAGCATCAGGAACCCAGTAGATTAGGCCCAAATGGATGACGCTTGCTCATGGCCTCCCTCTGTCAGTATCCTTGGGGGTCCTCCAGGGATCTGGCTCAGTGTTAAGCCCCAAATTTCCTCTCTGTGCCTGTCTCTTGGGCTTGGTCTGACACCCTGGACAAGTGGACCCACCAGCTTCCTGGGACCCTGCCCTGATCCTGAACCCTCCTTGGCCGCAGAACCCTCAGCTCTGGACACCAGCTCCCTCTTGGTTCCAGCTAATGTGTGCTGAGAGCCTACTGTGCACCAGGCTCCCGCCCCCCCCCCAGGCACTGTTCCAGTCCAACCAGTGAAGTAGGTGCTACTTATGATGTCCAGCGTGGGTGAGGACAATGAGGTTGGGGTGGACAGGTGATTTGTTTGAAGGCACATAGCTCAATATTCAAAGGCAAGTCTATACCTGAGCCATGACCACAGCAGCCTAGGACCTGGGCCCCTGCCATGGAAGCATGGGTATTGTGTGTGTGTGTGTGTGTGTGTGTGTGTGTGTGTGTGTGTGAGAGAGAGAGAGAGAGAGAGAGAGAGAGAGAGAGAGAGAGAAAAAGAGAGAGACAGAGAGAGTCAGAGACAGGAAGGAAGGGAGATGAGAAACATCAATTCTTTCTTGCGGCTCCTCAGTTGTTCATTGATTGATTTCTCATATGTGCCTTGACCCGAGGGGGCTACAGCTGACCGAATGACCCCTTGCTCCAGCCAGCAACCTTGTGCTCAAGCTGGTGAGCTTTGCTCAAACCAGATGAACCCGCGCTCAAGCTGGCGACCTTGGGGTCTCGAACCTGGGTCCTCCACATCCCAGTCCAACACTCTATCCATTGTGCCACTGCCTGGTCATGTGGAAGCATGGGTATTACCAGGTCACTGCCAGGGAAGTAGGGAAGTGGACCCCAAGACCTGGACAGCACCGGAGTGCGGGGAGCAAAGGCACTGAGAACCATTTCTTCTATCCCAGGAATAGACATTTGGAGGCTGATAGTGCCTTGGAAAGCAGAGTTCATTGCCCAAAAGGGCTGTTCTGATACCAGAAGGAAGAAAGCCACCCTACCCTATTCACCAGGAAGCTGACTGTGGGCTCAGCTAGGCTTAGTTAACCCCTGTTCCCACCCCCAAGACCCCTCCCCTGGCCTGGCCCAAAGGGTCTGGGGCGTTTTTGTTGACCTGTATTGTGGGATGGATTCACTGTGCATCTCATGCCCAGAGGTGGCGCTAAGGAGAGCCTGCCCAGGGCTCTGGGTATTCAGAGACTTCATTCAGATGGAGCTCAGAGGGAGGCAGGGCCTCTCACCTGCTCTGTGCCTACTTAGTGTCCATGGCCCCACCCACCCTGCAACAGGGGTCTTTGTTGCTCCTTATATGGCCTGCAAGTGCGTTAGTGCCATTTCCAGTGAGCCCAGGGTTGGTCCTGGAGGAGGTGTCTGCAGAAGGAGGGATCCAGCTGGGCATGGATTTCTACCCCACCTACCCCGGGGCCTCAGGCCACAGAAGACTACCTTGTGTGGGGGCCAGGTTGGGGCAGTGGGCACAGCGGGCCTGTAGGAGGGGCCAAGGGGCCGCTGGGGAAGGGACTTTACCACAGACAGCTATGCTGAGACCCCAGGAGGCCTTCTGATTCCCAGAGGGACAGAACTTGGAGTGAGGTGCCAGCTTCTGCTCAGCAGAGCCCAGGGCTCAGCCCCACCTGCTGCTGCTCCCACCTGCCCCTCTTCTCCCTGCAGTTCTCCCCCTCCCCTTCCTGATGAACACCAGACAAGTTACAGCAGGGGGACTACTGGGGGTTCCCGCTAAGGGGTCAGGAGACATCCAGTGCCCCATTCCCCAACCTGGCCACCAGCCTAGACACCCTCACAGCCAGGCCTGAAGTGAGCACTTGCCAAAGTGCTGGGCCTGGAGGAAGTGTGTCCCTGCCTGCCCTGGGGTAGGGCAGGAGAGGGCCTGAACAGTATGAAGGAGTGGGCATTTCCCAGGCAGGTGAACTGGAATCTTCTCTAGAGTTCCCTGTGACCCTGTCTGAGGGACCCGGCTCTCACGCAGCTTCAGCAAGGGGGACACAGCAGAGGGAACAGGGTTGCACACACTGACAACCCCCCACCCCGTTCCGTCCCCCATATCTGCTCTCCAGAGATCTGAGGAATAGGCGGTACTTGCCCCTGCCCACCCTCACTTAGGTGCAAAGAGCCAGGCATGGTCTCTGGGGAAGTCTTGGGTGGGTTCCCAGGGACTACAGGATGGCCCCTCCTTTTACAGAAAGAGGAAGGAAGACGCAGCATCTGGGGAAGCTCGGAAGCCTCCATATCCCGCCTGTCTGTGGCCTGGCCTCAGGAAGAAAGGGCAGCTGAGGGGGAGAAGTCAGTCACCAAGGAGCCCCCAGGGGAGGATTTATGCCATCTGTGCTTCGGGCCCAGTCTCCTCTGCACCCACCTTCTGGGCCCAGTATGGTCAGGAACAAGGTCCTGATTCTCTCACTTCTCCAGAGACCCTAGTGGCCCTCTGCCCTCTGGCTGGAAATGCAAGTTTGCCCAGTCTCTGGAGCAGGCTGCTCTGAGGACTCTTATCAGGGCCCTAGCCCCACCCTGCCCTGCCTGGGGGTACTCCTGCAGGGAGGGGGGAGGGCTGTGGTGGTTATTGTGAGCCAGGCACTGTTGCTGTTTGAGGCTGGGGAGGCACAGCAAACAAAATGCGGATGGAGGCCCTGGCCGGTTTGTTCAGTGGTAGAGTGTCGGCCTGGCGTGTAGGAGTCCCGGATTCAATTCCCAGCCAGGGCACACAGAAGAAGCACCCATCTGCTTCTCCACCCCTCCCCCTCTCCTTCCTCTCTGTCTCTCTTCCCCTCCCACAGCCAAGGCTCCACTGGAGCAAAATTGGCCTGGGCGCTGAGGATGGCTCCATGGCCTCTGCCTCAGGCGCTAGGATGGCTCTGGTTGCAACAGAACAACACCCCAGATGGGCAGAGCATCGCCCCCTGGTGGGCATGCCGGGTGGATCCAGGTCGGGTGCATGCAAGAGTCTGTCTGACTGCCTCCCCGTTTCCAACTTCAGAAAAATACCAAAAAAAACCCAAACCAAAAACGCGGGTGGTCAGGGCAGGCGGTGAGGGGTGAGTGGAAAAGAAACCTGGGGAACAGCTAGAGCAACAATGCAGGGGGGTGGGGGCAGCTAGGTGTGTGTTCTGGGAACTGCAGGGAGGCCCAGGCTCCAGGCAGAAAGGGAGGGACTTGCAGGTACCCTGTGGTGGGAGTTGGTCAGCCAGGTCACCCAGGAGCCATGGGGAGGTCGTAGTGGCAGCCGGGAAACCCCCACATGAGGACACGGGGGCTCTGCCAGGAGTGTCAGGGGAGGTGTGAGAAGTTGTTGGCTTCTTGATATATTTTGGAAATACTAAATTTCCACCTTGCTTGCATTAAGAAAAAACAAAAAGCAGGCCCCTACCAGTTAGCTCAGTTGGTTAGAGCATCATCCTGAGATGCCAAGGCTGTGGGTTTGATTCCTGGTCAGGGCACATATGGGAATAAATCAATGCGTGCACAACTAAGTGGAACAACAAATGGATGCTTTCCCTCCTTTCCTCTGTCTCTCTAAAATCAATAAATTAAAAACAAAAACAAAAAGCAGAGACACAGACCTGTGTGTCCAGGAACACAGGTGTCCATAGCACACAGGAGCCTGTGGGTGCTCCTGAAACAGAAGGTGGGGGAGGGAGGGTGTCTTTCCGGGCCACTGTCCATGCGCTGCTGATGTCCACCATGACCACCACCTGAACTAAGCGAAACCCAAGTGGGGCCAGGACAGTAGTCCCATCCATAGAACCCCCTTGGGGTGGAGCCTGTTCGGGGACCCCTGTGGGTGCGCCTCTCCTAACTCCCTCATGTTGGAAGGAAGGAGCGAAGCTATTCGCCTCTGGAGGTGGGCTGTACTTGCTGCCAGACTTGGCAAATGAGTGGTCCATCAAAACTGGATCATGCAACTTTTGGTCCAAAGTACTAAGCTGACTTTCTCAGGTGGCTCAGAGGCCACTCCAAGTCCAGGCCTCCTGCCAAACTCTTCAGGACAGAAGATGTAGCCTCTCAGGTGGTCATGGTCTGCTGGGCTAATCTAGAAATGCTCCCTGCCAACCACTCTATGACCTCACCCTGCAGTTGGGGGAAAGAAGTTGGGTGCTGGTCCCATGGCTCCCTATTTAGCTGTGTGACTAGCTATTTAAATTCTGTTTTGTAAAACAGAGACCAGCACACCCCAAGTTCCCCTCACAGTTATGAGGCTTACATGAAAGTACATCTACATCTCTACCCAAGTCATACCTCTTCTCACTTACCTTTGTGCCTACAACCAGAGTCAAGGCTAAACTAACACCTTCAGAGCATGCCTCACGTCTCCTCACTCAAGCTTGGGGACACGGTAGACCAACTGAGATCAAGGACACCCGGTCACTTGGCCAACCTGGAGCACCTGCACCTGTGACTGTCCCCCAAAGTCTGCAGTCATTTCCTTGAAGAATTCACTTCTGAAGGTGGAGGTTCACTCTTGTCTTCAGTCCCATCGAAGGTTTCAAAATTTAATACAATAAATAAAAGATCAGGGGCCAAGTCCAATTTGAATGGCAGGTAAACGGCAACTCGCTTTAGTGTAAGTATATCCCCTGTAATATGTGGGATATGCTTGTCCTAAACATCATTGGTTCTGTATCTGAAATTGAAACTGAATTGAGCATCTTGCATTTTACCTGGCAACCCTTGCTCTGTCCACCTTGTGGATTTCTTGCACCTACATTTTTATCCTAGAGCTGAAACATCTTTTTTTTCTTTTTGCATGTTATAGCTTTATAATTACAGCAGTAAAAAATTCTTGTCAGCAGGATGGTTGGAAATTTAACTTCAAAGGGAATCTTTTGTCTTATTTGTGTCCCATCAGAAGCAAGGCATGAAACAGAATCCCAGTAACAGCCCCCCACCTCTGGGCCCTGTCTCAGGGCTGGTTTTTAGTACTTGGCCACCAGCATGCTTTATGCTCACCATCATAGAGCCCCCTTTGCGGCCAGAGGGGGATTAGTCTGCGCCTAGGGCCCAGAAGTGATATTCATTCCCAATAATCCCACTGCAATGGGTTCTCAGTAGCTTACAGTTATTACTGCAATAATATTTATAGTCTGCAGAATCATGGCTGTTTTCAGCTACTAACCAGGATGGTTATTTTCGTTTGTTTGTGTTGTAAAAGCCATGGAAATAAAATTTACTCCCAACAATGCAGCTACAATTTTCTGTTTCTGAAGCTGGCCGTAAATAATAAACATAATAGCAGAATGCCTGTAAAACACTTAAAACATCCTTCTGATAAAAAGCTGGCTCTCTACATTGATCCTGGGATCATGGTGGGACTGGCGAGGTGAGGGGCCCAGCTTAGCCCCGAGGCCCACCTGACCGACTTCAAAAGGATGAAGCAAGTCTTTGCAGGCTGCCTGGGGAGGGAGTTACTTCACATTAATATCCTGTGGAAGGGATGGGAAGATGTCTTTGGATCCCTGTGTTGGTTTCCTGAGGCTGAGGAGGCAAACTACCCTGTGCTGGGAGGCTTACAACAACAGAAATTGATTTTCTCATGGCTTTGGAGGCCAGAAGTCTGAAACCGTGTTGTGAGCAGGGCCAGCCCCTGCCAAGGCTCCAGGGGAGACGCCTTTCTTGTCTCCTTCAGTTCTAGCCGCTTGGTTTTTTGTGGCTGCCACGCTCCAGGCTCTTCCCCTGTGACTCAGGTCTCCATTTCTCTGTTTTCTGTCTCTTAGAGGACACATGGCATTGGGTTTAGGTGCACCCTCATCCAGGATGATCTTATTCAAGATCTCTAACTTGATTGCATGCCCAAAGACCCTTTCTCAAATAAGGTCACTTTTGTCACTATAGACATATTGGGGGGGGGGAGTAGTCAACTCAACCGATTACTGTAATAACATCATCATCATTATCATCATTATTGTCAGTTAGGAAGTAAGATGGAAAAGTTGAGAAGCACCAGCCCCAAGGATGGAATCAAGTAGGAGATGAACCTGGGGTACCATGTGGGGAATCTATACCATACACTATTATTCAACCTTAAAAAGGAAGGGAATTCTGACTCCTGCTGCAGTATGGGTGCACCTTAAGGCCATTATGATCACTGAAATATAAAAGGACACAAATACCGTGATTTTGCATATATGAGGTATCTAGAGGAGCCAAGTCATCAATGGGAGGTAGACTGGAGGTTGCCTGGAGGAGGGGGAGGGGACTTGTTGGTTAACGAGAACAGAGATTGAGTTTGGGGAGTTGTAAACGTTATGGGGGTAGATGGTGATGATGGTGCACAACAATGTGGATGTACCTAATGCACTGAATTAAAACACTTAAAAATGGTAAAATGGTAAATTTTATGTCATGTGTATTTTACCACAAAATTTTTAAAAGATTTTATTTATTGATTATTAGAGAAAGGAGAGAGAGAGAGAGAGAGAGAGAGAGAGAGAGAGAGAAATGAGGAGCACCAGCTTGAAGTGGTTGCTTCCCACATATGCCTTGACCGGGCAAGCCTAGGGTTCTGAACCAGTGACTTCAGCATTCCAAGTTGAATACTTTATTTACCCACTGTGCCACCATAGATCAGGCAATTTTTTTTATAAAGAAGAAAAAAAGAAAGCCCATGAGGAACCCATGACTTTTCTGGTCCCGTGTGGCTGTGCAGAAACCAGGTCTCAGAGAGGAGAGGTGGGCTCCCTGAGGCAAATGGCTGGCCAGTGGCAGAGGCAGGAAGGAGCTGCAGCTGGGGAGCTGCCGCTGCACTCCTCTCCTGAGTGGGGCCAATGGCCCAGACAGCCTGGCATTTTTGATATCACCAGAGTCTGGTTAGTTCCCTCCTAACATCATTAGCTCAAGGGTTCCTCCTGAGGCCCCTCTTAGTCTGTTGAGTCTCCATGTGGCTGATACTTCCTGCCTTGGGATCTGGGGGGCTTGTTACACAGGCATCTCCTGGTCTGCACCCCACACTTCCTGGCTCAGGATCTCAGACATGAGGCCTTCCCAGGCAGTAGATGATGCCACAGGAAGCCCAGGAACTTCCCGGACTTGTTCTCCAAATTACCTGGGCTGCTGGTTAACATCTGGCTTCTCTGACTTCTCTCTTGCTAAGTCCAAATCAGCAGATTGGGGAAAGGTACCTTGGTTCTATTGCTTTTTTGTTTTGGTTTTTTTTTTTTTAGAGAGAGAGGAAGAGAGAGAGATAAAGACATTGATTTGTTGTCCTTTGTATTTATGCATCAGTGGTTTATTCTTGTATTTCTTTCTTTTTTTTTTCTTTTTTTACAGTGACAGAGAGAGAGAGTCAGAGACAGGGACAGACAGACAGGAGCAGAGAGGGATGAGAAGCATCAATCATTAGTTTTACGTTGCAACACTTTAGTTGTTCATTGACTGCTTTCTCACATGTGCCTTGACCGTGGTGCTGCAGCAGACTGAGTAACCCCTTGCTCAAGCCAGCAACCTTGGGTCCAAGCTGGTGAGCTTTTGCTCAAACCCGATGAGCCCGCACTCAAGCTGGCGACCTTGGGGTCTCGAACCTGGGTCCTCCACATCCCAGTCTGACGCTCTATTCATTACGCCACCGCCCAGTCAGGCACCTTGTATTTCTTGTATGTGCCCTGACCAGGGATCGAACTCACATTCTTGTATATGGGGATATGCTCTACCATGGTTCTATTGTGAAAAGTGCCCCTGGCATTCTCATGATATAATAGTGGCAAACTAGGTGGTAACTCACCCCTTCAAATCTCTTCTTACCCCGCCTCACCCCCTCACATTTCAGCCAAGTCTAGAGTTCTAAATACTGTGGGCAGCTTTATGCCTCCAGGCCTACATAAGGCTTCCCTTCCTCCTGGGACACTAGGAGTTGTGGAACACCTTCCCTGCTGTGCTCATCTGTGCCTGAAAGCTCCATAAATGGTGTGAGCTCTGGGCTGACACTCAGTACCCACCAGTGACCTGTTTTACTCTCCTCAGCCTGGAACCCTCTTGAGGTCTCTGACCCTGTCCTTCTGCTCTGAGATTCGAGCCTCTGACTTGGGCTACTGATGGCAAGTGTGTGGTTACCGCTGCTCAAATGAATGAATAAACAGAAGGCAGGTGTCCAGACCTGGCCTGGAGCTGGGAGGGAGCTGGGGCTCCTCAGGGTACTGCTGAAGCCCCTGGCAGGTACAAGGTTCCATTTCTTCCTACAGAAGGTTAGAAGTCAGGCCCAAGCTGCAGCCATGTTCCTGGGGCCACTAGAGGGAGACCTTTGCGGCCCAGCCTCACATTTAGCCAAAGCCACGGAGTACAGCGCAGTGCACAGTCTGGGTGAGAGCGGGAGAAAGTGTGTGTGTGCCTGTGTGTGTGTGCACGTCTGTCCTAACCTGGGCAGGAGTGGCAGTGGGCAGTGGCCTGAGCCCTGCACACTGCCCTGTAAGTGGAGATGGTCTGTTTACTGGAGGGTGGGTGAGACTTAGAAGCTGGGGGATGGGGAGGAGATGGCACCTTGGCAGGGAGGACAGCAAATAAAACCCTAATGACATCAATGTAGCCTTTCCTGCACCCAGTGCTGTCCTTAGCATTCTGTGTATTATGAGAAATAACCTTACACAGGGTAGAGTCTATTAAGACAATATCCATTTTACAGTTAAAGAAACTGAGCTCCAGAGAGGTTGAGTAACTTGTCAGAGCTGGAAGAGGGATCCAGCGCTTGGGTCCCCGCAGCGCTAAAGGTCACAGCCAGGGTAGCTCAAGACAGCCATTTGGGGACCTGTGGGCCTGGCTTTGGATTCCAGTCCTTTAGTCTACCAGCTGAACTCCCTCAGGCAAGTCCCTTGATCTCTCTGAGCCTCACTTCCTCCTCTGTAAAATGGTATTAATGACACCTTCAGAGGTTTAACTGGGCTACAGGATGTAAAGGGAGACATACTCCTTGTTAGGACACTTGCCCTGTGGCCACAGGGCCTTTGCATATATGGTGAGTGTACCTCAGGTACCCCTTATAATGTCTTTGCTCCCTCACCACAGACTTTTATTCTCCCCCATTTCAAAGAGGCAACCAACTCAAAGAATAAACACATTGCCAGACCAGACAAAGCCAGGCCTCCTACCGCACTCAGGCTCCTTTGTTTTAGAGATCTTGGTTGGTTTTAATAACTGGCCATATGGGTCACCGTTTGTTTTCTCTTCCTTCCCAGTTCACTCCTGTGTTTTAAATTCTCCAATAAAGAGTGAGCCCCCATCCTCAACCACAATAAAAGCAGCACCACCAGCCTATGCACACTCTCTTCCTACCCAAGGCTTCACTGTGAGGCCCCATGTCTGTAATTTCAGGTCCTGTGAGTAACAAGCCTGAATCTTCTCAAAGTTCCCTGGTGGTGTTGCTGAAGGGTGTCTGGTAATCTCAGGAAGAACCTCGAAGGCCTGTCCAGCTAAAATGTGGGTCATCCATAGCCTGAGACCAGCAGCACTCGGCTGGTCAGCCCATCATCTGTGGAGCTTGCTGGGTCTCCTTGCACCCCCAGTTCCCCTGGGTAGGTGGTAGTTCCAACACTCAGCCTAAGCATCTTACCACTGAGGGAGCCTTCGTCCCGGCCCCTCAGACCACGCACTCACCTTCACACCAGCGACTCAGAGCGCCCACAGTGGCCCGCCTTGGGCAGCCCCAGTGGGACACATGAAACCATTCAGCTGGCATCTTTCATCCTTCACTCCTGGCTCCCAGGCTAGGGAGCTGCCCTCTGGCCCAGCCTGGCCAGCCTGGGGAATGTCCTTCGGGGCAGGTGGTGTTCTGGAAACAGGCAGTGTCCTGGCCAGCAGAGAGGCCAGACCTGGAGGCTAGCTGGAGGCCTCTCCAGCCACATGGTTTAAGCCAGATAGAATATCTTACCCCCTTAGTCACATATCTCAACTCAGGCCAGATGGCCCCTCAGGTAGATGTACAGTGTGTCTGTAAAGTCATGGTGCACTTTTTTTTTTTTTTTTTTTTTCATTTTTCTGAAGCTGGAAACAGGGAGAGACAGCCAGACAGACTCCTGCATGCGCCCAACTGGGATCCACCCGGCACACCCACCAAGGGCGATGCTCTGCCTACCAGGGGCAATGCTCTGCCCATCCTGGGCGTCGCCATGTTGTGACCAGAGCCACTCTAGCGCCTGAGGCAGAGGCCACAGAGCCATCCCCAGCGCCCGGGCCATCTTTGCTCCAATGGAGCCTTGGCTGCGGGAGGGGAAGAGAGAGACAGAGAGGAAAGCACGGCGGAGGGGTGGAGAAGCAAATGGGCACTTCTCCAGTGTGCCCTGGCCGGGAATCGAACCCGGGTCCTCCGCACGCTAGGCTGACACTCTACCGCTGAGCCAACCGGCCAGGGCCTCATGGTGCACTTTTGACCGGTCACAGGAAAGCAACAAAAGATGATAGAAATGTGAAATCTGCACCAAATAAAAGGAAAACCCTCCCAGTTTCTGTAGGATGATGTGACAGCATGTGCACATGCGCAGATGATGATGTAACGCCGTGTATACAGCAGAGCAGCCCACGGCCATGCCAGTCGAGATGTGGACAGTACAGAGGAAAGTTCAGTGTGTTCTGTGGCTCGCTAAATTCAAATCCGTGACCAAAGTGCAACGTGAATATCGGCGCGTTTATAACAAAGCGCCACCACATAGGAATAACATTACTCGGTGGGATAAGCAGTTGAAGGAAACCGGCAGTTTGGTGGAGAAACCCCGTTCTGGTAGGCCACCAGTCAGTGACGAGTCTGTAGAGGCTATACGGGATAGCTACCTAAGGAGCCCTAAAAAATCTGTGCGTGCATGTGCTCAACAATTACACCTAAGCAAGACTTCAGTTCGTAAGGTGTTAAAGAAATGTCTCTTGCCTGACCTGTGGTGGCGCAGTGGATAAAGCGTCGACCTGGAAATGCTGAGGTCGCCGGTTCGAAACCCTGGGCTTGCCTGGTCAAGGCACATATGGGAGTTGATGCTTCCAGCTCCTCCCCCCCCCTCTCTCTGTCTCTCTCCCTCTCTCTCTCCTCTCTAAAATGAATAAATAAAATAAAAATTAAAAAAATAAATTAAAAAATTAAAAAAAAAGCAAATATCACAATAAAGTGAGTCATAATCAAAAAAAAAAAAAAGAAACGTCTCTTGTTTTATGAGGTAAAAATTGCGGCTGTTGCACACTATCAAACCGGCGGATAGACCCATATAATGCACGTTTGCTACAGATATGCTTCATGAGATTGACAATGATGCAAGATTTTTGCAGAAGATTGTGTTTAGCGATGAGGCGATGCTCCATATCTGTGGACATGTTCATCGCCATAACATCCGAATACGGGCTGCCGAACATCCCCATGCCTACGTTGAGTATGAACGTAACACCCCTAAAGGGAACGTGTGGTGTGGCCTGATGCATGATAAGGTGATAGGCCCATTTTTTTCGCGGAGCAGTCTGTGGCAGCAGTCTATCATGACATGTTGGAACTGTATGCAGTGCCACAATTTCCAGAAGGTGTCATCTTTCAACAGGACAGCGCTCCTCCACACTGCGCCACCATTGTTTGTGAGTTTCTGGATAGAACATTCCCCCGGCGGTGGATAGGCAGGGGTTCTGTCAAGCCATGGCCACCATGATCCCCGGACCTGACGCCCTTAGACTTTTACTTTTGGGGTTATGTGAAGCAACATGTGTACATTGAGTGTATCAATGACATTAATCTCTTAAAACAGAGAATCACAGACGTTATTCACTCTGTTACACCAGACGTCCTTACCCGTGTGTGGCAAGAACTTCACTATTGTTTGGATGTGTGTAGGGCAACAAATGGAGCCCACATCAAACTGCACTGAATAGGTATGAAACTGGGAGAGTTTTCCTTTTATTTGGTGCAGATTTCACATTTCTATTGTCTTTTGTTGCTTTCCTGTGACCGGTCAAGAGTGCACCATGACTTTACGGACACACAGTAAATCCAGGATGTTCATGTTAGCTGGAAGAGACTCGTTCTTTTTTGTAGGATATGGACCTAGGGACACATGGCCCTGGAACTGTCCAAGGGCATCTGGGAGCATGTGGGAGAGCCTGCCCAGAGGGAGCTGGGCCCCAGGGAGCAGGCTCCTCCCACTGGCTGCTCATCTGGATGAAGGGGCCTTTCCAAACCACTGGACTACATGGTCACTGTGCCCATCAATACCCTCAATGTAAAGCTGGGTTGAACTTGGTTTTCTGTTTACTTGCAATCCCAGGCATCCTGGCAGACACAGTTCTCTGCACTCCTGAGAGGAGTTCAGTCTCTCCCTGAGTGCCCAGCCACAGGAACCCCACAACCAGATGAGGCAGCCCACTTGATTTCTGGAACATTCTGTCTCAAAAAAGCACTAATGTTAACCCCGGATCTGCCATTTTATTTTTCTGACCTTTCTACCCTTGGTCTCTAACTCAGTGTGCACCAAGTTCCAACCCCTGGAATTCTCTGCTGTCATTGCCCAGGAACACCCACTCCAACCCTTGCTTTTGCCCCCATCCCTTATACCTCCAGAATCTCTCTCTTCCTGGGGGTGCGGTGTCTTCAAACCCACTCAAGCTTGACCCTAACCCTGCTTGACCCTTGGGGCAACATCATCAGAGGTGAGATGAGCACAGGTACTGATGTATCAAGGGAGGGCACGAGAGGTCCCCGAGGTTCTCCACAGGATGGAGGCCTTCAAGGGGCTTGTGAGTGGCCATAAGCAGGGTCCAGGAGGCAGGCAGGGACATGAACTGCAAAGAGGGAAGTAGACTCACCCAGAGGGCTGAAGGAGAAGCTCTGTCTGAAGTGAGACACAGCTGGGGATGTAGGAACGTTGAAAACTAGACCCTGTGAGGCTTCGAAGTCACCAGAGGCACATGGGCACCAGGTTCTGAGATGTGTGTCAGTTATGGCCACAGCCTGGGCCCCTGCTCATGTGCCACACACTATGGCGACAGGAAGAGGTCTCGTTCATTAAATGGAGAGGGTATCCCAGAAGGAAGTCCAGTCGTGGATCCTGATGGGGCTCCCAGGTCAATAACCCCAACACCTAATCTTAGGTATCAGTTGTTCTGTGCGGTGATGCTCACCCCAGGCCAAGTGTATGGTTTCTAAGAAACCCAGGAAAGCAGAGCTATGTGGACACTTTCCCATACCTTGTACTTTGCAACCATTTACAAAAAACGATGCTGCTCCCTGCGCCTTTCTTAGCTTTTGTGCTGTTTGAAATGGTGTGAAGTGTATTGACCCTTGAAGAACATAGGTTTGAACTGCATGGGTCCTTTTATACAAGGGGTTTTTTGTTTGTTTGTTTTTTTCAATAAATACCTGTACTGTTTCTGCAGCTAGGAGTCTGTGGATTCAGTGGACTGACTGTACACATTGCCCTATGCCATTTATACAGGGGACTTGAGCATCTAAGGATCTTGATATTCACAGGGAGCAGAAGGGTCCTGGCACCAAGCTCCTGTGGATACTGAGGGACAACTTAAGTTTGAGGGTGACTGTGCCATCCAGGACTGCCAATAAAATGTAAGAGGAAGGTCTCTGAGGGCTTCTGAGAAGTTCAAGGAGAAATCTGTTTTGCTTACACCACATTTCCTCTCGCTCAGTGCACTGTCCTGTGAGAGTGTGATGCTTAGAGCTATGTCAGCTCTTCTGTGCCCATGAGGAGCCACATCTTCAATACCAGGGTGACTAAAAGTCTGGATTTGATTTCCCAGGATACAGGACTTTCCGCACTAACACTGGTAAAGTCCTGGGCAACAGGATGATTGGTCACCCTAAGTTGGTGGCATGAAAGGCTAGAAAGAACTTGAGTCCTTGCCAACATCCTTGAGCTGCCAATCATCTCTGGAACCCCTAATCTTTGAATTTTCCAATGTAAACAACAAATGTCTTTCTGGTTTAAGTCTCCAGGTGTTCCTTGCAGCTGAGATCACAGGCATGACAGTGGCACAATTCCCATCCTTTTGATTCCTGACCCCATGACCCCCATGCCTGCTAGGACACTGCATCCATCCTATTGGCCCCTCCTCTTCCATGGCTTCTCTTCTGCCAGCTGCAAATGCACTCCCCTTTGCTGTACTGTGTTCAGCATTCTTGCAGACATTTCTCATACTCTGCCCTGCATTGCAGCTCACTGGCTGCTTCATGTCTTTTCTCTGCCCACTGCCCCATTCTAGCCCCCACAAGTGACAAGCCCCTGAGGCGCAGACAGCTGACTTTCTCAATCTTTCTTCCAATCTAGTCCTGGTGCATGGAGAGTGGCCCACAGTCCTGGTTTAACAATCTCTGCCCAGCATCGTCTCTGGGCCAGGAAATGAGGTTAATTTAATTCCTCATTAAATTCCTGGGCCAGGGGCTCACTGCACCCTCACCCCCTTCCCGGGCCCGAGGGCCATCAGGCCTTTTCTCTCCTGCCCTGTTGCTGACTTAGCTTCTTCTCACCTGTCCTGCCCCAGGCCCTCTCACCCCACCTTTTCTTCCCTCCAGAGACACGAGCCCTTCTCTACCTTGTCAGAGTACTCCCCTCTCTCCCCTCTCTCTGGACTCAGCTTACTCAAAGTCATGCCCCCTGTATTGCACCCAACAGATCATGCACCCAAGCAGCCCACCCATTTCATGGACAGCTGTTCAGGTCATGATTCAAGCCTGGTGCCAGTGAAACACTTTGGTGTTGGGAGCAGCCCGGGTGTAGTCCTGCTCCTGTTTGTAACTTGCTCTGTGAGCCCATACTATTCCCTCCCATCCCCTCTCTGAGCCTCAGTCTCCTGCTCCTGCAAAAGGGACTCACCTGATAGCTACTATCTAAGGTCCTCAATCAGGTAAGGGTGGGAATATTCTGGCCAGCACCCCACGCAATAGGCTTCATGAGACCCACTTGAGGGCAGGAGGGAAGGTGGAGGGAGGAGCACTGGGGTTGGCAGTCTCATGTCCAAGCTGGGCCCTGGGTCCTGAGTCAGGTGGGCATCAAGCTAGCCAAGCCAGCCTTTCTGGGGACTTGGTGCTGGAGGGGGAGGTGTTCTGGGCTTACAGGCAATGCTGCTGGGCACAATGGGATGGGAGCCAGTGGGCTTCCAGGAAGGGAAGCTAAAGATACCCCCTTCCCGGCATGGCTGTAACCTTAAGAGGACTGAGATTCAGTTCCCGGCCTGTTGCTGCCTGGGGCAAGGGGTGGTGACCAAGAGGGCCCCCAGCAGCTGTGTTTGGCTGGGTGCTTTTGGGGGCTGAAGCGCAGGCCCTGGGCATCTACTGGCTGAATCCCTGGGCTGGTGGGCGAGGTTAAGCAGGACCAACTGTTCCTGGAAGCCCAGCAGCTCTGTCTCTCTGCCAAGCTGCCCGCGGCATTCCTTGGCCTCTTATTTCCAGTCAGACTCTGCATCGGTCCCAGACTGGCCTGCCTGAGCCGGGATGCCAGGGTGCCCATGTTTGGGGGCACTTGAGCTTTGTTTGGGGCAGGAGTTGAGATGGGCAGGTAAGGGTTGGGCACAATGCTATGAGGGAACCCAGGTCTGTGGAGGGCAAGGATCACCTCTCTCCCGTGCAGTACTGGGAGCTCAGGTGACCTGGGTCACAGGACCTTCTTGCAGAGAGTGTGTGTGTGTGTGGGGGGGGGTGCAGGTGTAGGCGTAAGTGTAGGTGTGTTGAGACCCCAGCATGTGTGGGCATGCCCATCTTCCCCGTGGGGTTTCCTGAGGGCTGCACTGTGCTCTGCAGAACTGTGGCAGGGACCATGTGCATCTGGCTGCCTAATCATAACCTGCTTCTCCTTGCGGGGTAGCTACCCATGAGCTTGTCCCAGACCATATTTATATTATATATTTTTGTATTTTTCCAAAGTGAGAAGTGGGGCGGGGGTGGGAGGATGGAAGGGGAGGCCGACAGACAGACTCCCGCATGCACCCGACCAACTGGCATGCCCACCAGGGGGCGATGCTCTGCCCATCTAGGACGTTGCTCTGCTGCAACCAGAGCCGTTCTAGCACCTGAGGCAGAGGCCATAGAGCCATCCTCAGCACCCGGGCCAACTTTGCTCCAGTGGAGCCTTGGCTGCAGGAGGGGAAGAGAGAGAGATAGAGAGATAGAGAGGAAGGAGAAGGAGAGGGATGGAGAAGCAGATGGGTGCTTCTCCTGTGTGCCCTGGCTGGGAATCGAACCCAGGACTTCCACACGCCGGGCTGATGCTCTACCACTGAGCCAACCGGGCAGGGGATCCCAGACCATCTTTAAGGCTCCAGGGGCTGGGATCCTGTATTCCATTGAATTGGTGTCCCCATCCTGCAACCTTGCCAGGGATGGTGGGGCCAGTAGAAAGCAGAAGTTTGGGCTTAGCAGCCTGGTTTCATTCATTTTGGTGGTTGTCCCAGACCATAACAAGCATGAGTTCAATGACCCGGGTTTTTTGTTTTTATTTAATATTTTTTATTGTGGTAAAATACACATAACATAGAACTTACCATTTTAACCATTTAAATGTCCAGTGCAGTGACATTAAGCATGGTCACAATGTTTTGTTTTTTTCCAATTTTTTTTTTTTTTTTTTTTTTTACGGAGACAGAGAGAGAGTCAGAGAGAGGGATAGACAGGGATAGACAGACAGGAACAGCTTTTTGTTGTGCGCATTGAGACACCTTAGTTGTTCATTGATTGCTTTCTCATATGTGCCTTGACTGCGGGCCTTCAGCAGACCAAGTAACCCCTTGCTCGAGCCAGCGACCTTGGGTCCAAGCTGGTGAGCTTTTGCTCAAACCAGATGAGCCCACGCTTAAGTTGGTGATCTCGGGGTCTTGAACCTGGGTCCTCGGCATCCCAGTCCAATGCTCTGTCCACTGTGCCACCGCCTGGTAAGGCACACGGTCACAATGTTGTGCAGCTGTCATCCCCAACCATCTCCAGAACTTGTTCATCTTCCCCAACTGACACACTGTCCCCATCAAACACTAATCCCCGTTCTACCTCCCCCAGCCCCTGGCAAAATCCATTTCACTTCCTGTCTCTAGGAATTTGGCTATTCCGCATCCCTCATGTGAGTGGAGTCACACTGTATTTGTCTTTTTGTGTCTGCTTTATTTCACTGAGTGTGATGTCTTCAAGGTTTGCCCATGTTGTAGCAGGTGTCAAAATGTCCTTCCTTCTGCTGTGTGGAGAGACCACATTTTGTTGATCCAGTCATCTATGGGTAGACATTTGGGTTGCTTCCACCTTCTGGCTATTGTGAAGTGCCTGGGTTTTAATCCTGGTACCAAGGACAGTGAGGGCCTGGCATATGACAGGACCCCTCTGGACCTCTCATCTATGAAATGGGATCTACACCAGTCCCAACCTCCTAGTTCTCAGGTTGAAATGAGGTCATGTGTGGACAGCACTGAGCACTGTCCTCCTGGAAGTCATGAACTGGGCGAGTGTATCCACCGCTCATAGCCAGGAAATGAGGGGTAAGGATAACTCCCCGTGGGGCCGTGGTGAGGGTACACAGGGTCGGGGGTTGTCCCAGGCAGAGAGCCCAGAGGGGCTGGCAGGAGTGACCCTCCCAGGGCTCTGGAGACATCTCCTCAGCGTTCACTCATTTCCAAGCCCCCTCCTCTGTCATTCCCTGGGGTTCTTTTTTTTTTTTTAATTAATTATTTTTATTTATTTTAAAATAAAATAAATTTATTTTAAAATAAAATAAATTTTAAAATAAAATAAATTTATTTTAAAATAAAATAAATTTTAAAATAAAATAAAATAAATTTATTTTAAAATAAAAAAAAGGTTGCCATGCCTTAACCGTGGGCCTTCAGCAGACCGAGTAACCTCTTGCTTGAGCCAGAGACCTTGGGTCCAAGCTGGTGAATTTTTGCTCAAACCAGATGAGCCCACGCTCAAGCTGGCAACCTCGGGGTCTTGAACCTGGGCCCTCTGCATCCCAGTTTGACGCACTATCCACTGCGCCACTGCCTGGTCAGGCTGACAAAAGTTTCTTGAGAAACATCATCACTCTCTGTGGTTGGATAAATAATGGGACCCGAAGATGTCAACATCCCAATCCCCAGAACCTGTGACTGTTACCTTTTTTGGCCAAAGGAACTTTGCAGATGTGATTAAGTTAAGGACCTTGACAGGGGAGATTATCCTGGATCATCTGGTGAATCCTAAATGTAACCACAGGGTCCTTATCAGAGGGAGGCATGAGGCTTTGAAGACGGAGGAAGGGTGTCTTGGTCAGCTCAGGCTGCCATAATGAGTACTATCAGCTGTGGTGGAGTAGGGGGAGGGGAGGACTTAAACAACAGAAATTTATTCCTCACACTTCTGGAGGCTGGAAGTCCAAGATTGACACCTAGCAGTTGGGTTTCTGGAGAGAGCCTCTTCCTGGCTGGAGATGGCCGGCCACCTTCTCACCGTGGCTTTATGTGACAGAGAAAGTGTGTGCGCGCTCCCAAGTCTCTTCTTGTAAAGACAATGATAATAATAATGTCTCTTAGATGGACAATCCCATCATGAGGGCCCCACCTCCAGATGCCCTTGCATTGGAAATTAGGGCTCCAACATATTAATTTGGGGGGACCCAAACATTCAGTTTTTAACAAAGGGGCCGTGAGCCAAGGAATGCAGGAGGTCTCTTAAAGCTAGAAAAGGAAAAGAAACAGATTCCCCCTAGAGCCTCCCGAAAGAACTATTCCTGTAGACTCATTTGAGACTGCTGACCTCCAGAACCCCAAAATGATAGCTTTGTGTTGCTTTCAGTCTCTAATGTGTTAGAGCAGACACAGGGAACGAATACACCCTCACTGCCCAGCCTACTTCCCCAGCCAGAAGCTACCAAGGTTACAGGTGGTTTTTGTGTGTATCCTCCCAGGTAGATTTCATATACAGGTATATGCAAATGTGAGCATGCACATGTATGCACACACAGGGATGTGCACGCACACACTTCCTCCCCCCACAAATCACAGCATATTGTATATGCTATTCTGGGCGAGTCTGTCCTCCAGGTCACAGATTTGTATATGGTCCCCTCCTCCAGCAAAAACATGCTACAGGCCAGGTCGTATGCCAAACCTGGGATGAGGCTGCCTGAGATGTGATCCCTGCCCCTCTGGGGGATCCCAGCAGCCCCTCTGATCACAGGACCTCAGTCTCCTCTTTCAGCCCCTCTCTACCCAGCCATAGCAGACACCTCTATTTTAGGAAGACAAATCAGCCGCCCCAACCCTAGACTAGAGCAAGTCCTTGTACTTGACGAAATCTTTGTTGATCACTCAAAACCCTTTAAAAACCGGGGTGAAGGTATGGGAGGACGGTGAGGATAGATCTAGTTAAGGGAGATTTGCTGGCTGGTTCAAGTATTGAATATATAGGTCAGCGGGCCAGGCCAGTAAGGCCTGTGTAAGGTAACAATAAGAGCCACAACTTCTCAGGGTCACAGGGCGGTTTGGGAGCCCTGCACCAGCTACTGCACCCGCAGCTCTGGGGTGGGGTTGATGCTCACTTTTCTGCTACAGGCAGGCAAGGAGCGACTTGTCCACCGAGAAGGGACTAAGAGAGCCGCCCGTGAGACGAGCCCCGGGCCATATGCGGCGGGTAGCCGGGTTCCTCGCTCCATTAGACGGGCGGAGCGCCGGGCGCGCATCGATTGCTGGTGAAGACGCAGCCGCGGCGGCAGCTGAGCGCCCGCGCCGGCCGGCTGTCGGGAATAGGCGGCTCAGCGCGCGCTTACTGGAATTGTTCTCCCGAGCGACGAGAGGCTCGAAGGACGGAGCCTGGCCCGCCTTGTCCGAGGGCCAGGCTGGGAACCAGGACGCCCGCGGCTACTGACCCCGCAGGGCCGCCCTGGGTGTGGGCCAGCCCCGGAGGGACCCGGCACGTCGCCGGGCGCGCGGGATCGCTCCGCCGGGCAGGAGGCGGAGGGAGCTGGTCCGCAGCCGGCCTGGGGACCCGCCGGGGAAGCCATCGCGGGGGGGGGGGGGGGGGGGGGGATGTCAACAGCTGCGAAACTCAGCTGCTTCCCTTCCCGATATTCACGAGGCCGCCGCCGCGAAGAAGGTGGCGCTGCGCCAGACGGAGACCAGAGCTCTGCGCCCTGCTGAGGGTGCTGGTGGGCATGGGCACTGGAGGGGCTGGGGATCTGTCACCTTTGCTGCTAGGGACAGCCGGGGGCTGGGCATGCCTGCAGTCACTGTTGTCTGTTGAGCACATACCATGTGGGAGTCCCTAGGGTGCAGTTGGCTTGTGGTGGGGGCAGTTTTCTCCCTTTCAGGAAAATGTTCCAGAGCCTGTTGATTTATCTATTTAAAAACCATAGGCAGCCTGACTAAGCAGTGGCACAGTGGATAGAGCGTTGGACTGGGATGCGAAGGACCCAGGTTCGAGACTCTGAGATCGCCAGCTTGAGCGCGGACTCATCTGGTTTGAGCAAAAAGCTCACCAGCTTGGACTCAAGGTCATTGGCTCAAGCAAGAGGTTACTCGGTCTGCTGAAGGCCCGCGGTCAAGGCATATATGAGAAAGCAATCAATGAACTAAGGTCTCCCAACAAAAAACTAATGATTGATGCTTCTCATCTCTCTCCGTTCCTGTCTGTCTGTCCCTATCTATCCCTCTCTCTGTCCCTGTAAAAAAACAAAAACAAAAACAAAACAAAACAAAAAAACCATAGGCATATTGTTACTAGGTTTATATATTATGTACCCACAAAAGTTGACATTTTTAAAGGATGAGATAAAATGTAGAAGGGTTGTGTTTCTTGCCATATGCCAATGGCTTATCTTGCACACAGCCCACTGTGAAGACCAGGGTTAGGTGGCTGCATATGGGCTGGGCCTGGACCTAGAGAAAAGACCTCCCCACAGACACCTTGCCTCATCGCTACCTTCCCATTGGGGTTCATATCACCCTGCCCCACCAGGCCCTGGGCTGAGCTGCCTTTGGACCCCTGGTTCCCACTTCCTAGGCCTCAGCAGAGGGTAACAGACAGCAGCTAGGGTACTGGAGGGTGCCCTGAGGTCTGGCTACTTACTGGCTCAGTGACCTCAGGCATCTCTGAGCCTTGGTTTCCCTTCTGTAAAATTGAGGGAGAGGTATCTTCCCTCTGCCTGGTGGAAGGCCTGGTGGCTGTGGGCTGTCTCCCCCCCACACACACACACACCTGGCTCTGCTGCCAGGTGGGCACAGGCAGGCTGTGGGATAGACACCCTTCAACAACCCCTGAGGGCAAAGCAGTTAGGAGCAGACCCTCAGTGTCAGGCAAGGTCCTGTGAACAGTCTCATGGTGTCTGGTTAGGATATGGCTCCAGTGAGGGGTCACTCTTGGTAAAATCCGAGTCACGAAATGAACAGGCTGCAGGAGAGAAAGGTTCAAGAGGAGCTGGTGGGAAAGAGGAGTGGGGAACCAAAGAGTCAACAAACACTCATTGAGCATGGGCTCTGTGCCAGCATTGTTCTAGGCAGCAGACAGGGAATTCACTCGCAGCCTGGGATCCCCAGGGCATCCTCCTCAAGGAGCAGTGCTTCTGTGAGGCGCTACTAGCCACCTTCAGGCCAGGGCTAAGGGGCCCCCAGGAGCTGGGGGAGGCCAGGTCCAGAGCTGAGGTGTGGTCCCCCTGGGCAGAGAGTGACTCAGGCTCCGCCAAGCCTCCCCATTGCTTGGGTTTGGTTTGTTTAAGAACAAATTAGTCACAGAACAGGCAGCTTTCCCGAAAATAAAATGAGAATCCCCAGGAAGCAGGGAAAATTGAAGGCAAGCGGGTGAGTCAGCACGTGCTGCCCCTAGGGTTCCAGTTTTCAAAAGGCTGTACCCCTCCTTCACTTCCTTCTCTCCCCCACCTCCTCCTGGGCACTGACACCCCCTCCCTCAAAACAGTTCGCCACCAGGATACTCATTCCTTTCCTCTTTTCCTTTTCCTTCTGCTCACGCCTGACTTTTGCCGTTGACCCCCCACCCCTGTTGCCTCTGCGCCCACCCCAGTCCTCTTGCATGTGCACTCGCTCACCCATGTCTTCCCTTCCTCGTCCACTGTCTATCCATCCGTCATTCGTTCCCTTTGCAATGCAGAGCATCCACCAGGGGATAGGAGACTCCAGGGTAGGAGGCCTGACAAGATGTCACCAGACTACAGGCATTGTCCTGACTCTGTCCCCTACCTCGTCCTGCTCTCCTGGTCACTCCCTCCACTTGGACAGACACAGCTGGGCCCCCAACCAAAAAGAAAAGGACAGTGCTTGGGACTTCCCTCTAAGCTGTCTGTCCAGCCTTCCTCCTGGTCAGAGCACAGGGCTAGTGGGATGAGAGGGTGTCTGGAGGGTGGACCAAGCAGGACAGGAGAACTGGGAGGCAGGTCTCACTCACTGCCCCTCCCTTGGCCTAGTGTAAGGGTCAAGGGGAGGGGCACTGGGCTGTGTTTTGAATTTGAGGGATGATTTCTGATGTCCACCTGTTCCCTGCCTCCCCATCCTGAGCCTCCTACGGGAGAAGGAGGCCAGGCCTGAGCTTTAGGAGGACTCTGGCCATACACCCTGCCAGCCCAGCCACCAAGAGCAGCAGAGTAGGTTCCAGGCTTCAGGAGGAAGACACAGAGGGGAACCAATCACCTGGGAACTTGGCCTCTTAGGACAGATTTGTAGCCTGTGGTTCACCTGGCCAGAGCATTGAGACCCCATCATTAGGACAAGTTCCTGAGGGGCCCCAGAGGGGCCCTCTTGAAGTTGCTTCCCACATGACCAGGGTCTCCCCCATGCCCACCTCCCAGAGGGCATCCACGCTGTCCCACTTCTCCAGGCTCTTAGGGCCTCTCACTTCCCAAACCCCTCTAACGGCAAAGGGGGCAGTCCCACGCCTGGGTCAGGGGCTCTACTGGGGTCTCCTGTCTCTCCAGGGTCGCTGTCCAGTCTCTGTCTGCTGCTCTTGATGAATAATTTAGTTGTTTGAATTACAACTAAATTACAGTAAAGAGCTATTGAGCTTTCCTTCCCAAATCGTTAAGAGCTGACACAAGATGCCTTGGTTCCTTCTAAGGAAAGTCCCTTTCCCAGTGAAACTAAGCCTTGTGGGTGGGGGTCCCCCCCAGTCATACACCAATAGTGGACAGTAACAGCAGATTTGCTTTTTTTTTTTTAATCTTGGCTGTAAAAAATGGATTGAAGTATTAGATGCCAGTTTTTGGGAGCAGGAAAATATAACTGTCCTGAGAGGTATGGGGTGCTACTCGGGAAAGAGCCTGGGGGAGCTCATGCTGACCCCAAGTCACAAGCGCAGCCCCTGGAAGGGACCTGAGAGACAGGAAAGAGAAGTGCAGGAGCCTGGGAGAAAGGAGCATGGGTGTGAAACCAACTGGATGGTGCAAGAGTGCATGTGTGTATCCAGGCACACAAGAATACTTGCATACATATGTGAGTATATATGTGTGTCTATGTTGCACACATGAGTGCTCATGGTAAGTGGGTTTGTGCATGTGTGTGCACACATGCATTGTTCAAGTGAGTGTGTGTATGTACACATGGGTGTGCATGCCTGTGGATGGATGTGAGCATACTTATAGGAGCTCGGGTGCCAGAAGGGTGAGGCTGGGCTGTGTGCCTGGGACTGAGATTTTCAGTGCAGGGAGCCTGTGGAGCTGGAAGAGTTGGGTGGGGAATCTGGGTGGAGCTGGGCTCCTGCCACCCAGTCAAGTGACTTGCAAGCAGGCAGGGGACAGGCTTTAGGAAGTAAAGAGAGAGCGAGGTAGGAGTGGGAAAGGACAAGGCTGGGGACCTTGGCTAAAAGAGTGAGGCAACATCCAGGGGCTTGAGCATATGGGTTCCAGAGCCCAGGAGGGCTGGGAGGTGGGACTCCCTGGTGATAGAGCCAGTGGGTGTGGGCCCAAAGGAGAGGGCTGGGTCTCAGGCCTGGTGCCTGGCCCTGCTGGTGGACGCAGGCCAGGCCAGGGGGCTGAGGAGGAGAAGCCAGGCTGAGGGTGCAGGTTCCCACTCCTACAGCTGTGGAGATAAGCAGGGAAGGGAGGAGGAGCACCTCTGGAGTCATGCCTGGCAGCAGACTCAGGGTAAGAACCAAGCCTCCAGCCAGCTGTCCCAGTCTAACTGGAGGAGTGTGTCCTCTGCCACCC
Source organism: Saccopteryx bilineata (assembly GCF_036850765.1). Lineage (NCBI taxonomy): Eukaryota > Metazoa > Chordata > Mammalia > Chiroptera > Emballonuridae > Saccopteryx > Saccopteryx bilineata. The sequence goes on from NC_089495.1 coordinate 125,102,602, forward strand.
CATGGCAAGAATGGACCGGCATGTTCCATGACACCCCCCCACTGCAGAGCCACTTGGCCTTTGACGTGCACCTGACTCACCAGTGGGCTTCCCAGATCTGTCAGTGCCTCCATGTCTGTCTGTTCTCCTGAACAGGGACCCCTCAGCACCTGAGCACACAGCATACATCAAAGGCCCAAGGGGTTGTGAGCAAAGCCCCCTCCTTGCTTCTTTCCCACCCCTGAGATTCCCCCAACTCTGGGGAGTCAGATAGCTCAGGAGAAAGGTGCAGTCTCTAGACTCACTCTAAGTGGTCCCAGGTACCCTAGGAGTGACCCTGGGGGGCTAGTCCCAGGGTCCTCCTGCCTCTGGAAGGGAGCTCAGAGACAAAAGGACAGGTGGCTTCTTGGGTACCACCTGCCTGAGCCCTGGGCTTGTAGCTCTGGGTGAGGGGAGAAGAGGCCTCCAGGCACCCATCTCTCTGCCCTCCAGTAAAGGGCCTGACCCTATGCCCTGCCAAAGGAGAGACTTCTCAGCACCCTTGAGCTGGGCTTATATCACTTACCGCTGCCCATGGGGCAGCCCCAAAGTGTGTTGGCATGGCAGGGGATACCACTTCCCCTTAGCTAGATGGTGCGGTTTGCTCCACAAATGCCCAGGTGTCCCCATGAGAGCCTCCTGTGTCCCCAACCTCCCAAGGGAGCCTTCACAATGCTGTCTGACCCTCATCCAATGTCTCTGCTGCCCAGAAGACTGTGTGGGGCCCAGCTGTGGCCTCAGCACCACCTCATCAGATGTGGACCTGTGCTGACCAGAGGGTGGCCCTCAACCTCCTGTGTCAGTATCGCTCCAGCTGTGGCCAAGCAGGAGCCAGAGAGAGGCAAAGGGAGCACCCCAAGGACCTACTGGGGACCTCTCCAGGATTAGGACAGCAGCCCTGGTAACCTCCCTGTTTCTTCCTCCTGGAGAGCCCTGGGCCCGATCTTGTCCCCTTGGGAAGAGGGAGGCATTGTCAAGCCCCACAGAAAGGAGAAGTGAGTTCTCCCAGCTTCCTTGGAAAGGAATGCTCTAATTTCCAAGCCCTCCTGGGCCCCAGGGGCTGCTCCTTGCTTCCTGGTGATAAGGAACAGGCTCTCTGTGTCTTGTCCCTCTCCGCTTCCCTGGGAGGCTCGCATAGGGGGGCTACCTGGCCAGCGGCAGCTGAGCATTACGCACTTGCCCTCACTACCTCTTTTCTAACAGGCAGACTAGCACAGGGCCTGGCACAACTAGGCGCAAAATAGTATTTGTTGATTAAACGTGTCTTGTTCAATCTTCACATCTGAGTGAGGCATATTATCTTCATTTCATAGGTGAGCTAACTGAAGCCCAAAGAGGTTCAGTAATTTGTCCAGGGTCACCCAGCTGGGGCAGACACAAGAACTGAGCCTCCACACTTGTTTCCTAGGCACTGGGCCTCAGTCCCAGTCCTGGGCCTCTATCCCAGGGTTAGGCCTCCAGGAGATGTGGCCAGGCTGTTCCGAGGCTCAGGGAGCCCAGTCTGACTTTTGTCCTTGGCATCAGGCTTGCTCTGAAGCTCATGGAGGCTCCCAACCGTCTCTGCCTTCCTAAAGGGCCCTGCCCTTCCATGGGGTGACATTCTTTGTGACTTAATTCTTTGTGACCCAGTGCTTCAGGATCCCTGATTCTGTGGTCAGCCACCACCCCTCCCTAGCCTTAGCACAGCCTGGGCAAGTGACAGCTCTCTTCCCACCCCCTGACTGTGGCTATATCCCCACTGGCCACAGCCTCCATTCAGCCTCCACCCCAGTCTTCCTTGCCAAGTGTTAATCTCCCCATATGTCAGAGGAGGACTATTACCCTGACACCTTTCCACTCGCAGCATCAGCCTGGGAATTGGGATGTGCTCCTCGTGAGGAGTTAGGCTGTATAAACATGTGGTCCAGCTGTGGTCTGCCTTCCCATCATGAGGCGTCTTGGGGGGGTTTCTGAGGTTGGGGACAGGAGATACAGGCCCCTCTCTGCCCTTGCTGACACTCACCCTAGGACCTGGTCGCTGCAGTCAGCTCTCCCAACTAGCTCTTTTCCACAGAACAGCCTGACATCAGGGTTCCCATCACCTGGGCCAGAGGTCATTGGAAGTTCCCCCATGCCCCTGCCCCCTCAGGGAGCAAGGAAGAGAGAGACCAGAATTGTTCTCCCAGTGGAGCTGGGGAAGAAAGCTAGGATTCCCTTGCAGGAGCAGGTACAGCGGGGTAGCTAGGTCCGAGGGAGGTTAGTGTGCATGCAGCCACAGTGTAGAACCCACAGTTGATATGATGGCTTCCAGGGCAGTGAGATGAGAAGGTCGCCATCAGAGACCTCCGCTCTCATCCGGAGGCTGGAGGAGGAATGTCCAGCGCTGAAGACCAGAGGCTCGCTGGAGAGCCAGCACAGACACAGACGCTGAGAGCCGGCCAAGGGACCGCAGGGAAGCAGGAGAGGCTCCTTAGAAGAGGCCCACAGCTCTCCTTCTCCTCCCTCCTCCCCTGTAAGTGCAGCCTGAAATGTCCAGGGTTTCCAGCCAGTGAGACCTGGGGTGTATGTGTGCTCACTTCACTGTAAAAGCAGCCCTCTCGTGCCAGCCATGCCAAAGGCCACCTGCCAGCTGCCACCAGGAAGACGGGGGACATGGTTCCTGGGCTAGGGTAGGAGCAAAGGAGGGAGGGAAGTGAAGTAGAAGGAGAGAGGAGAGAAACAAAGATGAGACTAAGGGGAGAGAGAGGGATGAACAGATAGAGAGAGTGAAGAAGAAAATAAAGAGGGATGAAGGAGAGATACAGGGAGGGAAGAGGCCTTGAGTATCCTCCCAACTTTGCAAAGGCCCCTGGGGGTCCCTGGGCTGAGATGCTCACTTCTTGGCTCTTCCTAGGTATTTATTGCCCTCTTGTGTGTACTTATTTCTCTCTGGGCTCTGGTGCCAGGTCCAGCTGGGATTGGCCTCAGTTGTCTTGGCAACATTTCTTTGTTAGGCACCAGCATCTGGAAATGTCAGAACCTGGTTCCCTTTCTTCTTCCCCCTTCTCCTTTTTCAACTTGGTTGCCTCTGCCCAAGTTACAAACTTCCTCTGTCTCCATGGGGATAGAGGAAGGCTGTCTTTCTTTTTCTGTCCCAAACATCTGTCTCTATAAACAGTTGCTCGCTGGGCACCTCCTCCTTCTGGGCTGGGGCCTCGGGCTTGGGAAGGAAGTGCTTTGTTTATCTGAAGGGGTCAGTTTCCTTGTTCTTCTGGGGTTGGCTAGTGAGGGATGGCTGCAGCCCTGGACTCTGGGAGTCCTGGGTGGGCAGCCAGTGCATGCTGCTCCTCTATGGCTGGTGCCTGGCAGGAAGGTTGGCTGCTCTGCATAGTTGTCTGGTAGACCTCGGCTCTGCTTTTCTGGTTGCATTGCCTCAGACAGGTGACTTAACCTCCCTGAGCCTCTATCTCCTCCTCTGTAAAGTGGGGCACTAACAGGGCCCCCTAACATTTGTCAGGGATTAAGAGACGATACAATCTTTACAGTGTCAGGTACAGGTGGCTGTGTTCTCTCCCGGGATGCTTATACCTCCTGCTCCCACGGCTTTTATTTTATTTTATTTAATTAATTAATTTATTTATTTTTGTATTTTTCCAAAGCTGGAAACGGGGAGACAGTCAGACAGACTCCCGCATGCGCCCGACCGGGATCCACCCGGCATGCCCACCAGGGGGCGATGCTTTGCCCACCAGGAGGCGATGCTCTGCCCCTCTGGGGCGTGTCTCTGTTGCAACCAGAGCCATTGTAGCACCTGAGGCAGAAGCCATGGAGCCATCCTCAGCGCCCGGGCCAACTTTGCTCTAATGGAGCCTCGGCTGCGGGAGGGGAAGAGAGAGACAGAGAGGAAGGAGAGGGGGAGTGGTGGAGAAGCAGATGGGCGCTTCTCCTGTGTGCCCTGGCCGGGAATCAAACCCGGGACTCCTGCATGCCAGGCCGACAATCTACCACTGAGCCAACCAGCCAGGTCCTCCCATGGCTTTTATTTTATTTTATTTTTTTAAGATTTTATTTATTTATTATAGAGAAGGGGGGGAGGAGCAGGAAGCATCAACTCCCATATGTGCCTTGACCAGGCAAGCCCAGGGTTTTGAACCGGCAACCTCAGTATTTCCAGGTTGACGTTTTATCCACTGCGCCACCACAGGTCAGGCTCCCATGGCTTTTAAATGACTCTGTTATCAGCCCCCTTCCGGAGACCCAGAGAGGTTAATTGGCCCAGGGCTGTGTAGGAACTTGGCAATGGGAACAGGATTTCACCCCAAGGTGCAGGCCCAGACATCTTTCAATCCATCAAGACCTCGCTCTGAACCCCAGGTCCTCAGCGTGCAGACTGAAGAGCTTGAATCCAATGACATCCTCTGCAGCCTGAAACTTTGATTCATTTCAGGGAAAAGGGTGCGGCAAGCTAAGAAGTTAGTAGAGTTTTGCTGAGAACCAGGGACTGGAATGCATGATGTATGGGTGAGAAGGCAGGGACAGGGACTCTGATGACTCAGACCTGCTTTCTCTGGCTGGTGGAAATGAGAACTGGGCCACCTGGGAGAGCCTGTCCTAGGCCTACATGGTATCAGCACCTGCATCACTCAGCAACCTAACTCCCAGCTCTAAGTGGGGTGTCCGCAATCCCCACATGGTGCACAGAGTGGGACAGTCTTCTATGTCCAGATGATTAAAGAGACCTCAGAAACAGCCATTGCAAGGGCTGAGGGGAAGCTTCAGAGCAGGAAAGACTGGGTTGAATCTCAGTCTATTAATTACTGGCTGGCCTTGGGTGAGTTCACCTCTGAGACTCGATGATCTTACCTGTGGACCAGGGAGCAGAACAGTACCTGCTGTGCACAGGTGCTGACAGGAGCTGGGTTAGCCTGGGGGGCAGCTCCTGCAAGGATGAGGACATTACTGCTGTGACATTCAGTTGGCTCAGGATGGCAGAAGGTTGTGCTCCCCAGTTCCTACAGACTAGACACTAGAGAATAGGGTCCTGATGCAATGTGAACACCGTATAAGGCTGGGTCGTGGGTGCTGGGGAGGGGAGGGGGCAGTGACCCGTTCCTGGAAGACAGCAGGCAGGACTGTAGGGAGCCAAGGCTCCAGCGCCAGCTCATTCTCCACTGTCCCATCGGACTTCAATTAGAAAACAACAAATTGAAAGATAAAATTATTAAGAGCTTCAAGGTGACTGCAGAGCATGGGCTCCTGCCTGAGCATGGGGTGCTGAGTGTGCTGTGACTGCCTGCTGCTTCCTGGGATGTCTTCCAAGAGCCTGAATGAAATGGACCCAAGGACAGATGCGGGGAGGAAGAGTTCCCATGTCCCATTAGTCAAAGATTCACCCTCCCAAAAATTAATGTCCCAGATTTGACAAATGCTGAGTGGACAATCAGCACCCCAGACCAGGCAGGAGGGAAGGGCTTGGGGGTGCTGGCCCCTGCCAGACACACAGGTGAAGCTCCCCCATGGCTCTCCCACTCACAGACCAGGTGTGTCTGAGATGGTGCAACTAAACCGTCTGAGCCTGACCAGGCGGTGGCGCAGTGGATAGAGCGTCGGACTGGGATGCGGAAGACCCAGGTTCGAGACCCCAAGGTTGCCAGCTTGAGCGCGGGCTCATCTGGTTTGAGCAAAGCTCACCAGCTTGGACCCAAGGTCGCTGGCTCGGTCTGCTGAAGACCCGCAGTCAAGGCACATATGAGAAAGCAATCAATGAACAACTAAGGTGTCACAACGAAAAACTGATGATTGATGCTTCTCATCTCTCTCCATTCCTGTCTGTCTATCCCTCTCTCTGACTCTCTCTCTGTCTCTGTAAAAAACAAAAAAAACACCGTCTGAGACAAAGCCCTCCCAGGGCAACCCCTGTGCTGTGACCCTGGAAGTCATGCCCTTGTTTTTAGGACACACACACTGACTTGTGCTGGGGGAAGGGGGGAGGCAAATGTCTGTAACTTACTCTTCATTGGCCTCAGGAAGCATGGGGAGTGAGTGATAAGGAGAAAATGCGAACACCAATGTGGTGAAATGTGAAGATTCGGGGTACCTGGGTGAAGGGTGTGTGGGAATTCTCTGTAGCCTTTTTGCAATGTTTCTGTAAGCCAGAAATTATTTTGGAATAAAAAGTTGGGCCTGACCAGGTGGTGGCGCAGTGGATAGAGCATTGGACTGGGATGCGGAAGGACCCAGGTTCTAGACCCCGAGGTCGCCAGCTTGAGCGCGGGCTCATCTGGCTTGAGCAAAGAGCCCACCAGCTTGGACCCAAGGTCACTGACTCCAGCAGGGGATTACTCGGTCTGCTGAAGGCCCGCGGTCAAGGCACATGTGAGAAAGCAATCAATGAACAACTAAGAAGTCGCAACACGCAACGAGAAACTGATGATTGATGCTTCTCATCTCTCTCCATTCCTGTCTGTCTGTCCCTGTCTATCTCTGCCTCTGTAAAAAAAAAAAAAAAAAAAAAAAAAAGTTGGGGTTTTTTGTTTTGTTTCGAAGGCGATGATACAGTTATTATTGCTGGGGGGTGGGGTGGGGTGGGGAATGCCAGCAAAAAGCCAGTCCTGCTGGCAGTGGGTTGAGTGCTGCTTGGAAGCCCCCAGGTTCTGCTTGAGGGCCCTTGGCCATGGGAGAAGGCAGCTAAGGCACCGAAGTGCCAACACCCCCACTCTGCTACCCTCAGGCTCCAGCTTTCTGGCTTTGTGGCCAGTTTTTCCCTTTGGAGGGACAGTGACTCAGCCATGGGTTCCGTGTGGCAGGAAGTGGGCAAAGTGACTCATGGAGTGGCTCTGTACGCTCCCTCCTGGAGGCTGGGATAGCAGCAGAGGCCCCAGGCCAGAAGTGGCCTCAGAGGAGAGGATCTGCACTCCATGATGGTAAGCCCAGGGAACGCTGCTCTAGAAGCTGGAGGCCTGGAGGGCACAGCTGGGATGGGCCCATCCTCAGCCTCGGGGGCCAGCTAAATGTGCTCTCTGCCAGCTCTGGCCACAACCTGCACAGTTTTCTGACCATCTGTGGGCACGTGCATGATACTGGACACTCCTTAAGAATTCCCTACCATCTGCAGAGCCGGCAGCTGCTGCCGAAGTCCCTGACCCTGCTGGGTGGCCCCAGCTGTGTGCCTTCGCAGGGGATCTTGTTAGCACTCAGCAGTCATGCAGATGGCCTGAGTGCCCTGTTCCCTGGGGCCCGGGCTGCTTTAAACCCATTCAGGCTCAAGCTCCAGAGTACATACCCCTTGCCATGCAGACCAGTGCTGGGAACTTGTCTTTTCTCTTGTACTGATTTCAGTGTATGTGCTGCTGAAGAGAGCACTTTGTTCTCTCATTGCTAAGTCCAAAACCAACACCTCCTTCAGGAAGGAGCATTGCTTCAGGGCTCAGACTGGGTCCTCCAACCAACCGAGATGCCCTAACCTCTCCAGCTTTCCTTCTTGCTCAGGACTAGCGTTGCTCAATTCAAAGTTAAACTCCGCCCACATTTTTTGGGGGGGAAAGGGGAGCAACCCAGGGCCTATACATCTATTGTCTCATTTATCCCCATAACAGAGGAAAACTGAGTCTCAGAGAGGTTACGGAACTTGCCTGAAGCCACACAGCATTCAGTCTGGATTATAACTCAGATCTTCCTGACTAGAGCGTTCACCACCCCTTCCCACCTTGTGATGGGCCATGTGCTGTTCTCTAATTTTTCACTTTTATGCTTTGTCCCCTACAGAGGGTAGATTCACAATGAGATGGCTTCCTTATCTTCTGATTCCTCCCAGCACCCCGCAGTCCTTGACACATCGAGGTGCTTGGGCATGAGCTTGGGCTCAGAGGTGACTCTGAGCACAGTCTTCTGCAGCAAAACCTGCCAGCCCCCCACCCCCACCCCACAGAGTCTCCTGCTTGTCTCTTCCTCCCACAGCTGCTTGTCAGGGAAGGTGGGTGTGATCCCTCCATGCCCAAAATACCAGGCTGGGGCCTGCCTCCGGGGCTTCATACTGAGGGCCACGGTCTCTCTCCAGCTTCCACGGTGCCCTCCCAGCCTCTGACTCCCTGCCTGCCCCTGGCTTTCCCTCTCCTGTGTTTCTCTTTGTCCCTCTCTCTCTTTTATTTCCCTTTCTGTTCCCTCTTTTCTTCCTTTCCCAATCCCTCTCCTCCACTACATTGTCATTAGGCTGATGTTATTATTCCCAGGCTAGTCCACCAGTACTGACTTCCCCAGGGTCACCCCCACTCCAGGGCCCTGTCATCTGTCTGGGCTTTGCTGGGTCACTTCACTTTTTTAGTACAAACACAGACCCAAGGAAGCTGCTTCCAGTGGATTGGAAGAGGACCTTGGGGTCTTCTAGCCCAACCTCCCTGGTGGTCAGCTGACCTCTGCTGGAGCACTTCTGTCAATGGCAGGCTCATGGCCATGGCCGGGTCCCTGCATGGACAATAAGGTGAGCTCTTGGGAGGGCTGGACAAGAGATAGTGAGCTGAGAACCCGGCTCTCAGATGAACATTTTCCCCTTCGTTGTATTGAGTTGAAATCAACCTCCTGGAAACTTCCTTTGTTCTTTGACCTGGGGGGAAACTGTCTCCCCGTGATTGTCAACCAGCTAGTGAACCTCATCATGCCTTTCATGGAGTGTTCATCTTCTGACCCTTCTGTCCCACCATTCTGTCCTCATGCTCTCTCATTTACTGATATTGCTCTTTACATTTTTTTCTTTAAGTTTATTTATTGATTTTAGAGGGAGAGGAAGGGGGAGAGAGAGAGAGACAGAAACAGATCTGTTCCTGTACGTGCCCTGACCAGGGATCAAACCCGCAACCTCTGTGTATCCAGATGATGCTCTACCAAGCTATCTCGCCAGGGCTGACATTGCTCTTTAAACATGTCACCCTGAACTATGCCCACTGCTGGCCGCAAAGAACTGGAGACTGCTTCATCCTGAAAGGACCAGACACGCGGGGAGCTTTCTGGTGCTTCATGGCATTCAAGCATTAACTCATCTGCAGTCAGCTAACGCCCCTGTGTCTTTCCTTCTAACCCCCGCCCCCAGTGCTGTGGCACCTGGCTATATATTTGATCCTACTCAATTTATTTATGTTTTTGGATTTTATTTATTCATTTTAGAGAGAAGAGAGAAAGAGAAGGGGGGAGGAGCAGGAAACATCAACTCCCATACGTGCCTTGACCAGGCAAGCCCAGGATTTCAAACTGGCAACATCAGTGTTCCAGGTCAACACTTTTATTCCCTGTGCCCCCAGAAGTCAGGCTGATCATACTCAATTTCATCCCTGTCTTTCAACCTATTCTTCTAGCCTGTCATCAGTTTTGAATGCACATGAGTTGCATTACCCGCAGGCTTTTTTTGTTTTGTTTTTTCTGTATTTTTCTGAAGCCGGGAACAGGGAGAGGCAGTCAGACAGACTCCCGCATGCGCCCGACCGGGATCCACCCGGCACACCCACCAGGGGGCGACGCTCTGCTCACCAGGGGGCGATGCTTTGCCCCTCGGGGGCGTCGCTCTGTTGTGACCAGAGCCACTCTAGCGCCTGGGGCAGAGGCTGAGGAGCCATCCCCAGCGCCCGGGCCATCTTTGCTCCAATGGAGCCTCGCTGCGGGAAGGGAAGAGAGAGACAGAGAGGAAGGAGAGGGGGAGGGGTGGAGAAGCAGGTGGGCGCTTCTCCTGTGTGTCCTGTCCGGGAATCGAACCCAGGACTTCTGCATGCCAGGCCGACGCTCTACCACTGAGCCAACCGGCCAGGGCCTACCCCCAGGTTTTGTTTTATTTGAAAGTGCCATCATGGTTTTCATTTAAGTTATTGATGAAGCTGTTGACCAGGACTTGGTCTAGGCCAGAGCCATGTGGCATATCTCTAGGTTTGCTTCCAGAGGAACACTGTTTACTAATCAGTAGCTTTTTATTTCCTTTTCAGTAACTTTGTACCTGCTGCAATTGTACTATTTTTTAGGCTACTTTTACTGTCTTCCATTAGATTATCACTGCAAGTCAAATGTTTTGGTGGAATCAAGGTATTCCATATCCAAGATGTTTTTATGATCCCTGTCAAAGAAAAAAAACTTTTGTTGTTGTTTTAGGTTTTGTTTTTATTTTTTTTACAGAGATGGAGAGAGACTCAGAGAGAGGGATAGATAGGGACAGACAGGGACAGAAAGAGATGAGAAGCATCAATCATCAGTTTTTCGTTGCAACACCCTAGTTGTTCATTGATTGCGTTCTCATATGTGCCTTGACCGTGGGCCTTCAGCAGACCAAATAACCCCTTGCTCAAGCCAGCGCCCTTGAGTCCAAGCTGGTGAGCTTTGCTTAAACCAAATGAGCCCGCGCTCAAGCTGGTGACCTTGGGGTCTCGAACCTGGGTCCTCCACATCCCAGTCCAATGCTCTATCCACTGCGCCATCACCTGGTCAGGCTGTTGTTTTAGATTTTATTGATTGATTTTAGAGAGATGAAAGAGAGAAAGGGGTGGGGAGGAGCTGGAAGCATCAACTCAGAGTTGTTTCTCGTATCTGCCTTGACCGGGCAAACCTGGGGTTTCAAACTGTTAACTTCAGCATTCCAGGTTGACACTTTATCCACTGCACCGCCACAGGTCAGGTGAAACATTTTTTTCTATAAATTTATAAAAACATCTAGCCTGACCAGGCGGTGGCGCAGTGAATAGAGCATCGGACTGGGGTGCAGAGGACCCAGGTTCGAGACCCCGAGATCGCCAACTTGAGCACGGGCTCATCTGGTTTGAGCAAAAGCCCACCAGCTTGGACCTAAGCTCGCTGGCTCGAGCAAGGGGTTACTCGGTCTGCTGAAGGCCCGCAGTCAAGGCACATATGAGAAAGCAATCAATGAACAACTAAAGTGTCGCAATGAAAAACTTATGATTGATGCTTCTCATCTCTCTTCATTCCTGTCTGTCTGTCCCTATCTATCCCTCTCTCTGACTCTCTCTCTGTCTCTGTAAAAAAAAAGTTTATAAAAACATCTAGAATATGCCCAAATGCTCATTAAAAAAACAAGCAATCAGATCTAAACACTCTTGTTATTTCTCTTTTTCACTTAGTAATATTTTGTGAATATCTTCACATGAGTTAATAGACAGCTAAATAAACTTTTTTTTTTTTCTGTGTAGTCTTCCATTGTAAGGATATAGCCTATTCAACAGATCCCATGTACTTGGACTCAAACTTTTTGCCTTTATAAACATTGTTATGTATACCTATTGTGGCATACCTTGTTTCTTCCCTGAAATGTTGAGCCTGACCAGGCGGTGGTGCAGTGGATAGAACTTTGGACTGGGATGTGGAAGACCCAGGATCGAGACCCCGAGGTCGCCAGCTCGAGCGCGGGCTCATCTGGTTTGAGCAAAGGCTCACCAGCTTGAGCCCAAGGTCGCTGGCTCAAGCAGGGGGTTACTCGGTTACTTGGTCTGCTGAAGGCCCATGGTCAAGGCACATATGAGAAAGCAATCAATGAACAACTAAGGTGTTGCAACGGGCAACGAAAAACTAATGATTGATTCTTCTCATCTCTCTCTGTTCCTGTCTGTCTGTCCCTGACTATCCCTCTCTCTGACTCTCTCTCTAGAAAGAAAGAAAAAAGTTGAGCTATAATTGTTAGCCTTTTCTAAGTGTTCTTTGAATTTCCTTAAGATTCAAAGGTTTTATCTCTACTTTTCTGATGATCATATTTTCTATAATAATAACTATATACTACCAACTCCCTACTTATAGCTGCTAAGATCCTTCAAGGAGCAGTCTACCCCAATGAAAGACCTCACCCCTTATGCCGAACACAATAGCTCACACTTAAGAGACTCTCTGTGAATATTTGTTGACTAAGGGCATGAATGAAAATGAATTTGTTCAGTGATTCATTGCAGAGTTCTGCCGGTGATTAACACCACACTTGCTAGTTTCCAGTTTCTCAAGCCTGGTTTCTGCCCCCACAGGGCCTGATTTGCCCATCTTCCTGTCCCTCTCCCCATCTCAGGGATGCTAGAAAGATGACAGTATGCCAGGGGTGCACACTCCCTTCAGTCCCAGGGTGACACTGACCCGGGCTGACACTTGAGTTGACTCAGAGCCTCCCAGCCCATTCTTGCTGTCTCAGACTTCAGTTCCCTTTAACCTCACCCTGCCTTACTTTCTTTTTTAGTTTATGGACAAGTAGGGAGAACTTGGAGCCAGCCTGTTGGGCCATTTGGAGAAGTGGAAAGGGTGTGGCCAACCTGAGCTGCTCCCTTGTTGGAAGGGTCCAACACTCTCTGTTCTGTAGGGCCTTGGTCAAATGCATGGACTTTAGAGGTGGACCAGTACATAGTTGGAACCCCATTAACGCCGTTTTCATTCTCTTTTCTGTTGTTGGATACAATTCAGTTTTCTCACCTTGGGGCCAAATCTGTCTTTTGTGGTTGAGAAGCTTCCCTTCTTTTCTGCCTTCCTTCTTTTGTCTTCTCTATGCCATCTTTTTGAAATATGACCACAGCTCCCTAGAGGGCTTCTACTACTAGAGGTACTAGTATGTAGTACCCCCACCCACCAAGTCTCTTTCTTGAGAAGATTTTTGTGATTGCATTGTAGACTGTGGGGTTTTTCTTTCCTCCCCAGCTTATCATTTCTTTGAACCATTTTATTCTGAGAACCTATAGCTTATTCTGGCCAGAATTCCCTGAACTTTTTGAAAAAATATCCCCTAAAGTCTAGGGTGTCCACCTGACAATTCCTAATATCTCTTTCCTCAGCTGTGATAAAGCCACAGGGAGTTACCCTGTGTGAAAAGTGAGTCCACAGTGAAATTCCTGTCCTGGAGTTCAAACATCAGACTCATCACTTGAATAAAGACCATCATCATCCTGGCCTTCGGTAACTCAGCTGGTTAGCATTGTCCCTATATACCAAAGTTGTTGGTTCGATCTCAGGGCATATGCAAGATTTCTCTCTCTTCTTTTTCTTCTTTTCTCTCTCTAAAATCAGTCAATAAATTAAAAAGTTTTAACCTGACTGGTGGTAGTGCAGTAGATAGAGTGTTGACCTGGGCTGCTGAGATCCCAGGTTCGAAACCCTAAGGTCGCCAGCTTGCATACAGGGTCACCCACTTGAGCGTGGATAATCAATATGGTCCCGGGGTTGCTGGCTTAAAGCCCAAGGTCGCTGGCTTGAGCAAGGGGTCACTGGCTTGGCTGGAGCCCCTGGTCAAGGCACATATGAGAAACAATCAATAAACAACTAAGGGCCTGATCTGTGGTGGCGCAGTGGATAGAGCGTCCACCTGGAATGCTGAGGTCACCAGTTCAAAACCCCAGGTTAAGGCACATATGGGAGTTGATGCTTCCTGCTCCTCCCCCTTTTCTCTCTCTTTCTGTTGCTCTCTACTGCTCACCTCTCTAAAATGAATAAATAAAATTTAAAAAACAGATTTTATTTTAAAAATAATAATAAATAAATAAATAAATAAATAAACAACTAAGGTGCCACAACCACAAGTTTTGTGTTTTGTGTGTGTGTGCGTGCGTACACACACATGCACGTGTGACAGAGACAGAGAGGGACAGATAAGGACAGTCAGGAAAGGAGAGCGATGAGAAGCATCAATTCTTTGTTGTAGCTCCTTAGTTGTTCAGTGATTGCTTTCTCATATGTGTCTTGACTGGGGAGTTCCAGCAGAGAGAGTGAGCCCTTGCTCAAGTCACAACCTTTGGGCTCAAGCCAGCAACCATGTGATCATGTCTGTGATCCCACATTCAAGCCAGCAACCCTGTGCTCAAGCTGGATGAGCCAGTGCTCAAGCTGGTGAGCCTGCACTCAAGTCAGCAACCTCGGGGTTTTGAACCTGGGTCTTCTGCGTCCCAGTACGATGCTTTATCCACTGCACCACCACCTGGTCAGGCACCACAATCACAGGTTGATGCTTCTTATCTCTCTCTCTCTCGCTCTCTTTCTCTCTCTCTCTCTCCAGTTCTGTCTTTTTGCCTTTTGCCTCTCTCAAAAATTTTTTTCTTTTATTTTTTTATTTTTTTTTTTTGTTTTGTTTTTTTTTGTGCATTTTTCTGAAGCTGGAAACAGGGAGAGACAGTCAGACAGACTCCCACATGCGCCCGACCGGGATCCACCCGGCACGCCCACCAGGGGGCGATGCTCTGCCCATCCTGGGCGTCGCCATGTTGCGACCCTCCTGGGCGTTGCCATGTTGCGACCAGAGCCACTCTAGCGCCTGGGGCAGAGGCCACAGAGCCATCCCCAGCGCCCGGGCCATCTTTGCTCCAATGGAGCCTTGGCTGCGGGAGGGGAAGAGAGAGACAGAGAGGAAGGCGCAGCGGAGGGGTGGAGAAGCAAATGGGTGCTTCTCCTATGTGCCCTGGCCGGGAATCGAACCCGGGTCCTCCGCACGCTAGGCCGACGCTCTACCGCTGAGCCAACCGGCCAGGGCCGAAAAATTTTTTTCTTTTAAAAGACCATCATCAGCTTGACCAGGTGGTAGTACAGTGGATAGAGCGTCGGGCTGGGATGTGGAAGACCCAGGTTCAAAACCCCAAGGTTGCCAGCTTGAGCGCAAGCTCATTCAGCTTGAGGGCAGGCTCACCAGCTTGAGCATGGGATCACAGACATGACCCCATGGTCGCTGGCTTGAGCCCAAAGGTTGCTGGCTTGAAGCCCAAGGTCGCTGGATTGAGCAAGGGGTCACTCATTCTGCTGGAGCCCCCTGGTCAAGGCACATGTGAGAAAGCAATCACTGAACAACTAAGGAGCTACAACAAAGAATTGATGCTTCTCATCTCTCTCCCTTCCTGTCTGTCTGTCCCTGTCTGTCTCTCTCTCTTACTCTCTCTCTGTCTCTGTCAAAAAAAAGGTAAGACTATTATCTTCAACCCTAACAACTGTGATCCCTAAACTCAGCCTAAGATTAATTAATGAGCCCTAAACTCTGCCTGGCTCCTCTGTAAGGGGTTGGCTTCCTAAATAACGGCTGAGACAGGCAGTGCAAGCCAATATAACCAAATCTGCTGAGCGGCTATGACATGCCTTTGAACCATAGATTAGGGAAAGATAGGTGAGAATTTGAAGAGTCAGAATTTAATGGCTAAGAGTTTAGGATTTAGAATAGGAGAATTTACAACCCAAAGCAAAGGAACGTTAAGAAGGGGGTAAAACTCGGGATAGATGTTGTCATCCTGTTTCTTCATCAGGTGTAAATAATTTCCAGCCATCTCATTCATTAAATAGATATGTACAAAGAAAGAAAAACAGGCCAAGAACCTGACGTGTGCACAGTCGGACACACATGAGCCTGTTCTTTGGAGACTCAGCTTTGCCCCGTGAAAAAACCTAAAGCACAAGGGACACCAAGGTCAGAGGGCAAACAGCCAGCCCTTGCCAGTGGTAGTCACCATAAGTTCTACTTGAGGGGCTCAGGGTTGGGTCTCTGAGAGTGGAAATCTCTGGGAAAACCCTAATACTTCTGTTGCAACATTCTAGGAAAACGGCCCATCTATTAAATAAGGATGAATCAGCCAGGGGAAGGTCTGGGGCAGTCACTGCTGTCCCAAAGCCCTCTGTCCCCACCTTTTGCTTCCCCAGTGATACTCCCACCACCGTTAGGGAGGACAGGGTGATGCTCTGGCCTGGAATTTCAACAAGATATATGCAAATGGCCAGTGGTCTCTTTGGAGGAAGTTATGAGACAGAGGGCTATGGGTGCTCAATGTTTATAACCCACAAAGCAGAAGTGAGATGGGTGAGATTTCCCAGTTCTCCCTACTCCTTTCCCACCCCTTCTCACTCTGCCCCACCCCTACCCCATGTGGCCCTGTTCTTTCCCTCTCAGAAATGAGACCTGTGATTTTCCCCAGTTACCCAAGCCTGAGAAAATATCTGTCTTTAAAGGAAACTCGATGTGTAAGGCTCCTTTCGGACCCACACGTGACCTCCACCACCACATTTGGATGGAGCAACTCCGGATTCCCAGCAACTTCCACTTTTAATTAATCGTCAATTGATCACACTTCCACTTACACGGGGCAGGCAGGCTTGTGAAGACCCTAGTGTCTCTGTCAAGAAGCAAACTATCTATTGACAAGTGAGTCAAAGCATTGATGGCTCTTACTATTTCATAAACCAGGGTGTTGGCACAGCTGGGTTTCCCCTCACCTTGTCCAGCTTGCCCTGAAAGATGGAAGGAGAGGGCCCTGGGGAGAAAGTGGTTTCCTCACTCTTCCTGGGACCACGTTTGAACCACACTTTCTTCTCTCGCTCACCCAATCACTTGCTCACAAGATTTCCACCCCAGGCTAGGAGGCTTTGTGCCTATCCTTTCCTCCACCTCTGGCGCTGACTCTGGCCAACCCAAGGAGGAAACAAAACAATGCGATATTCACGAAAGAATTGGCAGTATTGCTTTCTCTGGGGAGTGAGAGAGAAATGGTGCATGTGCTAAGTTTCACTTTTTATTCACATATAATTTAATTTTTATTTGTTTTAATTAGATCAAGTATACATTTAATATACACATGCTTTACCAGACACAGATATTATGCAATAATTTGAAAGAAAAAGAAAGGAAGCTAAGGGCTGTAAACTAGGGGTGGGGTGGGAAAGGACCTAGGTGGAGCACCTGAGGCTCCAGGGCCAGGGGACATTCTGGGCCTGGGCGCTGGTCTTACCACCTTAAGCAAGCTGAGTACCCTCTCCCAACGGCAGATTCCTCATCTGAACCAGGTAGACTGCTGTGTGGACTCTCCCTCCTTCCTCCTCGCCAATGGGGTGGAGTGCTGGCAGGTGGAGGCCTGGGGCTGTAAGAGAGGCAACATCTTGGGCTCCACCTGAGCATAAGGGATCTGTCTGCATTCTTAAATTTTTTTATTTATTTATTGATTTTAGAGAGGGAGGAACGAGATGGGGGAAAGAGAGAGAGAGAAACATCAATTTGTTGTTCCACTTATTTGTGCATTCATTGATTGATTCTTGTATGTGCCTTAACCGGGAATTGAACCTGCAACCTTGGCATGTGGCAATGATGCTTTATCCAACTGAGTTACCTGGCCAGTGCCAGTCTGTATTTTAACAAGATCCAAGTGTTTCACACTGACTAAAGTTTGAGAGGTGCTGGGTAAATGGCATGCCATATTTAAGACATCTGGAGCAGATTGCGCTGGGTGAAAGTTGGGGCTGGGTGAATGTACATCCCCCACCTTCTTCCCTGAGCCTTCAGAGACACTCTCCTTGGGAACTTTTAGTTCTGGAGGAAGGGTTTGAGTTAGACAAATAGAGATTGAGTAGCAGCTTGCATTCTGATGATGTTGCCTATATTTTGTCTCCTTAGACAGTGGACATGGGACAGACTGTAGGTACTTTTATGCTGGCTCACAGATGTGGCCCTGAGGAGTCCAACAGTTGGTCCTAAGGTCACAGAGTAAACCCAAGGGGACCTGGGTCAGGTGTGCAAATACCTCAGGCTTTTCCATCAAGCTGAGGCCACCCATGGAAGTGGTCTCTCCCTCTGGTGGGTCAAAGAATCCTATGACCATCAGAAGGGTTTACTGGACAGGATGTGGGGAAAAAAACCCAACAAGGGATTGGAGCTTGGTGTCCTAAATGGAACATAAAATGTGAAAGTTTAACAACTTTTAAGAGTATTTTTGGGGCACCCACCGAGAGGTTACAGTCAGGAAGGGCAGGCCAATGGAACAGATGGGGACAAAGGCTGTGCCCAGACAAGCACAGGGTGCTGGGAAGATCACCCCAGACAGAGAGGTGGGAGCAGAGAATAGAGAGGCTCACGTGCCAGCACCTGCATGGTGGACACTGAAGGAAGGAACACTGTGGCCACAGGCTCTGGGACACTATCAGTAACCTAGCACCAGAGAATGTTCGCGGTTTAGGGAAGGGCCTGGGTCTGGTCGAAAAGGGGTGGGAACTGAACACGGCCTGGGTGGAAGGTGGGGATAGAGGGGAGGAGGGGAGCCCTGCCCTAGGGTGCCCTCTGTCCCGTCCGCATACCCTGCCGGGAAGCCCGGGCCCCAGCTGCTAGCGCCGGCCGGCCCAGAATAGCCTCCCTTCCGGGCAGGGCTGCCCCGGCCCGCAGCGCCAGCACTCGAAATAGGGCTCGCCCGGAGGCCCGCGGGCGGCGGGCGCGAGGGGCCGCTCCATCTCCGGGATGTGCACAGGCTTGGGGACCCCGGGCGCGCGGTGGGGACCTGGAGCGGGGACCCGAAGGGGGACCCGGGGACCCAGGTGGAGCGCAGGCCAAAATCCTGGAGCCGGGGCCCGGAGGGGGCAGGGGGCAGGGGTCGGGGTAGGGGC
Source organism: Saccopteryx bilineata (assembly GCF_036850765.1). NCBI lineage: Eukaryota > Metazoa > Chordata > Mammalia > Chiroptera > Emballonuridae > Saccopteryx > Saccopteryx bilineata. The sequence goes on from NC_089495.1 coordinate 125,120,917, forward strand.
CGAGCACCAGGGGCGGGGAATCGGGCTCCGGGACCGGGTTTAGGACGGCGAAGCTGGGGGCCAGGATCTTGGGCGCAGGGCCAGCTGGAGGCGGCGGGCGGGGCGCTGACCTCACTGCTTGTGAGGAAGCCCGACCGGGGCCGGCCGCGCTGATGGAAGGACTGAGGAATTCGCAGCTGGCGGCACGGTGGGGCGGTTTTCTGTGTGTTCCCTTCCCCTTTACACGTCGCCGGGATAGGAGCGGTTGCCATGGGCACGGGCAGGCTGGGGGACTCAGGCGTGCCCAAGAGTCCCGCGGCAGGAATCTTCCAGCCCCACCTCGGCACCCTGCTCCGGCCCGTGGAGAAGCTGGAAAAGCGGTGTCGCAGTCAGCGGCAGACCTGGAGCCAGCTGGGTCCGGGAGGCTGTAGAGTGTAGACCCACCTCTCGCCGGTTACCCGCTTACCTCCGTGGACACTGAGGCTGAGCGAGTTTAAAAGGCGTCTAACCTCACATTCGGCCTGGGCAGCCCCACCTCTCACCAACCAACCTTCCCCCCACACACTAATCTCCTTAACCAGCCTCAGTTTCCCCATCTATAACCAGCGATTAATCCTATCTATCATGCAGGGTTGGTATGATTAGAATAATTATGTAACATGGCCTGTGCTCTATAAATGGGGTCCTCTCTCTCCCCTTCCTCTTCAATCAAGGCTGGGATCAATTAGGCCTTCCTATGGCACTATCCTGTGCCCTCCCCCTTCTCTTCAGCTGCTGTGCACCAACAACACCCTTGCCAGGGCCTTCCCTTCCCCCCTCCCATAGGGTTACCTTGAAACCCGCTTCACAAGAGGATAGTCGGAACCTGCAGGAATCCCGGGCTGAGGTCCAAGAATATTAATGGAGGGCCCAGTCTGGCTGAAGTGAGTCAGCCTCTCCTAACATTAGTTGCTGCTTCAGCTGCCCTTTGCTGGTGGTTGCCAGGATAAGGTGGCCCATGGAAATCTCCGGGAAGATCAGCATGTCCTGGGGGTGGGGTCAAGAGCCCATGGGTGCACCAGGCTGAGAAGGGGCTCTGATCCCTCCCTCTCCTCCTCTATGAAAACCAAAGCTTGGACTAGACCAGGAGCAGTGGTACCCCATGTGAGGAAGGGCGGGCCTGACTTACTGTAACTGCCTGGCTCAAAGCCTGATTGTCCTGTGGTTGGGCAGGCCAGCCAGAGAGGGGCCCTGGTGTAGTAAGAGCTGGATCGCTCCATGTGAGAAGTGGAGGAGGACCTCCCTGCTCTCCCAGGGACAGTTAGAGACCAGGTAGGGCTTCCTGGATGTTGCCAAGACTTCTGCTTTCTCCCCTAAGCAGGTCAGGCTACCACTTAAATGCCAGATTACTTGCAAAAAAGAGAGTCTGTCCAGGGTCCCAGCCCCTTCCCAGGAGCCTCAAAGTAGCCAGTGTTGACAGAGTGAGTACTCACTACCTACTAGGCAATGTGGGTGCTCACTCACTGAACTGTCACAACAACTCTAGGAAGTGGGGACTGTTTATCCCCATTGTACAGATGGGGAGCAGGTTGTTTTGAGACCTGCCTGGGTCTCCTAGCTGTGAGGTGGTGGATGTACCCTGATGAAAATCCAGGCTTGGATTCCCCACTCCCTCTGGTCTCCTGACTGTGACCAGGAAGAGCCTGGGACAGCCCAGCTGACCACCCAGGTGCTGGAGCCCCACCCCCAGGCAGCTGCTTGCTTGGTACTCAGCTGACTTCCTGTCCCTGGAAGTGCAGCTTCGGGTAAGCTGGGTCAGGGCAGTCCCCTTCCTGTGGTTCAGGTAAGAGCATAACCCAATGCGTTCTTGGCATCCTTCCTCTCTCTTTTCCTGGGCTCTAGAAGTCAGATCTGGGTCCCCCAAAGAGCCCCTCAGGGCCAGAGGTTTGTCCAGAGTCCCTGGCTACAGGTGAGGGGCAGCGTCTGCAGTGAGAATGGCTGCAGGCCCTGACTGAGGAAGTGAGAACCTGAGAGCTCTCAAGGACCACCTGGAGGCTTCTTTCATCAAGCCCCCTCTCTGAGATGATGAAGATGCAGTGATAAAAGGTGCAATGATAAAGCCTCTTAACATCATATCCCAGCTCTCCCTAACCTGAATTTAAAACGTATATTTGAGGGATGTAGGCTGCTGAGCGCCTGTGTCCACTTCACCATCAGACTTCCAGGGCTTTGCAAAGAGCTGGCTGTTGGGCATCCCCTAGACTTTTCCCTAGGTGACATTGCCAAGGAACTGTGACACTAGCCAGGTTTCCCACACCAGCCCCATGGCTCCACATCCGCCCTTCCCCTTGCCCATGGATTCTCCAAATACGCTTTGCAGAAGACGCTCATTCTTCTGTGAAGAGTCATCTAAGGTTACTAAGACGGCAGCTCTCCTCCAGAGACATGCAGAAAGCATCCTCGCAGCTAAATGAGGCCGTGTCTGTGGAGGATTGGGTCATGCCAGGCAGGCTACAGACATGTGCTCCCTCCCCAGGAGGAACTGCCCTTAGCTCTGAACTTTGCTCAGCCATTTGCTAGGTTCCATCCATGGGAAACTTTCAACCTGTCCTTTGCTCAGGGTGCCTTTCATATAAAGGGGCATGCTACTTGTCCCTCTGCTTGAGAGCAAAGGAGGACACATTTTTCAAGCTCTTCCTGGAAGATGCAAAGGAGAAAATGTTCCTAACTAGAGATCCTGCAGGACCAACCAGCAGTACTGGATTGAGCAGTGCCCCCCAAAATCCTTGTCCATGTGGAGCCTGTACATGTGACCTTATTTGGAAATAAAGTCTTCACAGATGTGATTAGTTAAGATGAGGTTATACTGGATCAGTTTGGGCCCTAATACAATGACTGATGTCTTTACAAGAACAGGGAGGTCCTGGCCAGTTGGCTCAGTGATAGAGTGTCGGCTCAGTGTGTGGAGGTCCCGGGTTCGATTCCCAGTCAGGGCACACAGAAGAAGCGCCCATCTGCTTCTCCACCCTTCTCCCTCTCTTTCCTCTCTATCTTTTTCTTGCCCTCCCGTAGCCAAGGTTCCTTTGGAGCAAAAGTTGGCCCGGGCACTGAGGCAGCTCCATGGCCTCTGCCTCTGGCACTAAAATGGCTCTGGCTGCAAGAGAGCATCACCCCAGGTGGGCAGAGCATTGCCCCCTGGTGGGCATGCCAGGTGGATCCTGGTTGGGTGCATGCAGAGGTCTGACTGTCTGACTGCCTCCCCCTTCTAATTTCAGAAAAATACAAAAATAAAATAAAATAAAAATTTAAAAATTAAAAAAAAAAGAATAGGAAGATTTGAACACAGACATATGAGGAAGACAGCCGTGTGAAGTGGAGGCAGAGACTGAGTGATGTTTCTAGAAGCCAAGAAATGCTAAGGATTGCAGCAACCACAAAAATCTGGGAAGAGGCGGCCTGACCTGTGGTGGCGCAGTGGATAAAGCGTCGTCCTGGAAATGCTGAGGTCGCCGGTTCAAAACCCTGGGCTTGCCTGGTCAAGGCACATATGGGAGTTGATGCTTCCTGCTCCTCCCTTCTCTCTCTCTCTCTCTCTCTCTCTCTCATTCTCTCTCTCTCATTCTCTCTCTCTCTCTCTCTCTCCTGTCTAAAATGAATAAATAAAGTCTTTTAAAAAAAATTTAAAAAAAAATCTGGGAAGAGGCAACAAAGGATCCTCTCCTTGAGACTTTAGAGGGACACCTTGACTTTGGACTTCCAGCTTCCAGAACTGTGAAAAAGTCAAGTCAATGTCTGTTGTTTTCAACCCCCTGGTCTGTGGCCCTTTGTTACTGCAGCCCTAGGCTCCTCATAGAGCCACCTGGTGTCAAAGAGAGGGCAGTTGAGGAAAGCAAGAAGGAAATGCAGCTGGCACATAACACAGAGACTCCGAAAAAACTGAGGAGGAGACAGGAAGGAATGCTTCCTCTCAGCATCTTCCTCTCACCCAGAACAGGAAACCGTGGACCCAGAAGCTGAGTGTTGCCTATTGCTGCTTCCCTCCTCAGCAGGAGTGTGCAGCATTGGATGACAGGTGGATGGGAGGTGTCCGGTCTTGCTGGTCCCAGGGAGGCCCTTCCAATAACAATAATCTTGGACATGTTCTTGTCTCAACCTTACAACTCGTGAAGCAGCTTTGTCTGAGATCCCCATGTATAGGATAGGAACCAAGGCAAGTTAATTAAGTAGTCTGCCCTCTGTCAGTCCGGGGCTTCTTGGTGGGGTCAGCAGACGCTGATGCCACAGGAAAGGATGCTGATGCCAGACTGCCTGGGTTTGGATGTTTGATCTGTTCCTGGCCAGCTGTGTGACCATGAGTAAGTCACATTACATCTGTTTCACAGTCATCCCTCTCCCTCACTAAAAAAATGGAACAACAATAAGACCTAACTCATGAGTTGCTGGAGAAGGAAATGAGTGTGCATGTTTCTAGTACTTGGCATATCGGAAGCCTGACCATATAAGTCTGAAATAAATTAGACCCAATGGCCGAGGTCCTTCTTCCTCCCGGAGAGGGCTGCAGGATAGAGAATCTGAGTTACTCTCACTCCAGAGGCCAGGGGCAACCAAGACCAAAAACAGTCTCATGTAGCATTTGTTTGTTTCTCATAGACCTTTTTAGAGACCAGCAAGGAGGGGCCCGAGACCAGGGAGCCGAGTCCGCTGACAACCTGGGCAGGCTGATTTAGTTGCTTGAATCCCATCTCTGAAGCCAAGAGCACTTTTGATCCTAGTCTAGGCCAACTTTCTCCTCCCAGAGGAAAACTCGGACCCAAGCCATCTCTTCCACCCTGAATCCCAGCTAATTCCAGTTAGCTGTGTTGCTCACAGTGGTAACCTAGACTGGTGTGATTCACCGTCATGTATCACCCCATAGAGAGGGACTCCACAGTGCATATCCAAGGGATGCTACTGTCTGACTCATTTACAGCAGGAGCTCAGAATGTGCTGAAGAACACATGCGTGCCGCAATGTGTCCACCCCATGCATGTCCAGGAAGTCCTCTAGTCTTCCCTGGCCATTTCCTCATCTTTCTATTGGGGGCCAGCTCCTCTACCTGGGGTTTGGCCCTTTTAACAGGCTCCTCCCCAGATATCTCTCCTACCAGCCAGAGTCTGGGCCAATGGTCCCATGGCCTTGTACACTCTGCCCAGGTTGAGAGTCCTCCCCTCCTCACCCCCAGGATTGGCCAGCTCAGTCCTCATCCTGGTGTGAGTACAAGGTCTTTTGCCGAAGCTTGGCCCCTTGGCTGACCTTCTCTCAGCTCCTTCTCTTAGACTGAACAAACTTGGAATTGTGCCTGTGGGAGGGCCTGGCCGCTCTCCTGGTCTCCTCCCCTTCGCTCCAGGGATCTGGCCCAAGCCTGGTCAGGGTCCTTGCTGAGTTCTCAGTGAAACCCTGAAGATGGCCCGAGGAACCCAATGGGGAAGCCCCCATGTGCAGAGCAGTATTTCATAGCCAATGACTGTTCCCACCCACACTGGGCAATGCCGGCTGGGCTCCGAATATCTTTTGAGTGGCTTCCTGTCAGGCCAGGTGCCAAGGGACACTGGAAAGCTTGGAGAAGCCACCCTGCCTCCCTCCCAGCATTGGCTTCTCTCCCTCCAGCCTCCTTTTCCAGAATTTTGTAAGAGAAAGGAGAGGTCATTTCATCCATCCCTTAGCTTCCAGAAAGGCCAGTTTAGAGCAACACTGGGGTTCTCTGAGGCTTCAGGCAAAACCCTGCACACTGGGTTGGCTTGAGGTCTTGCTGGAATATCCCAGGGAATTCTACATCCATTGAAACCACCAACCCTGAACAGCTGAGGCTCCCATTGCTGGAAGACAGAATGACGCTGATGATCTCTGCCACCCACCCGAGGTCTGGATGGGTGGGAGGCCAATCCCAACAATGTCTCCCAGGGCTGAGCTGGTTTCTGAAGAGAGGCAAATGTGGACTCAGTCACCTCTTGGGTCCCTTGGGGAGCCCTTCATGGTAGCTGCTAAGGGGAGGTCCTGAATGCTGGACTTCTGACACACAGATACAAGCCGCAGTGAACAGGGAGCTAGGTTTGAAGTCCATGGAGCAGTATTCCAATTCTGCTTCTACCACTAATTGTGGGCCTTGAGGCAAGTCTCAGTTTCCTTTGCTCCTTAGTGTGCTCATCTGGAAAATGTAGTGTGGTCCATTGTATCTGCCTCACTTCCATCCAAGGCATGTAGGGAAGAGGTGACGAGATAACATACTAGGATGGGTTTTGAAAAAAACCCGAAAAACATAGAAGGTCTATTTATGCAAACATAACATACAAAAAGGATGCCTGTTTACTTCCCAAAGTAAAAAAGTTGTGAATGATTTAAATCATATTTTAACGACTTCTGAAACCCCCTTATTTAGACACGTTTCTTCTCTGGTACGGCCATGGGTCAAGTGGATGGGGGTGGGGGGTGGGAAGGCTTCTGCTGGGTACTCCCCCCACTCTGCTGGATTTTGTGAAAAACTTAGAAAAGAGAAGATCCAGTGTCTGGTACCAAGTAGGCATTCAATAAATAATTGTTATTAAAGAAATGAATAAGAGTGAGTTTCTCTCTTCAAAGAGTTTGAGAGAAATCAGAGTCAGTAACACCATGTGACAAAGTGATAGCAAATAGCACAGGAGAAGCCTTCTAAGGGAACAGAAGTCTCCAGGACTCTGGGAGTCCTGGAGGGCTTTAGGGCAGAGGCAAGAAAGGGAAACGAGGCAGCCTAGAAAGAGAAGCAGAATTCCGAGAGGGGAAAAGGCTGTCTGCGCAGGCAGGGTAACCCTGACATGACCTGGCTCATGGATGAGCAGAGTGAAGCATGCAATGGGCAGGTGAGGAGATCATGATGGGAGGAAGTTTGTTTCCCAGTGTGGGGTAAAGCGGGTAGGAGTTGAAGAAGATAAATGTTGCACTTGGGTGAGACCCTGAAGCTTATTGGAACCTACTTAGAGGAAAGTGCCAAGGGGAACCAGCATGGTTCCTACGGGGATGAGCTGTGTGTGTGACATGATGCAAGCAGTATTTTTAGAAAATGAGTCCAGCATGTATGTACCCAGTGGGGACATACCAAACTTCTTGAAGTTCCCCAAAGATTTTTCCCTTTTCCGGATCATTTCCCTGTTTCTGGTCATTAGAATGCCCCACTGTCCCATGCCTGCCAAGGGAACACCTGCTGTTTTGCCTTAGCTCAAGAGTCACCTCTGCTGGAAGGCCACTGTAGGTCATTCCTTCTGCCCCCCCCACCCCCGCCCTGGCCCGCTGTACCTTGTATACCATTTTATTTTTATACCCACTCCTTTTTAGGATACTTCTTGGTTTTCTTGTCTGGTTCCCCTTTCAGACTGTAAGCCTATTGAGTTGGAATGTTTCCTGGTTGGCACTGATACCCAGCACTGGGCAGTGTCCAGAACAGAGGACCTACCTATGATGGTATCACCTGGGGTGCTGTTAAGGCAAGCGTCAGGTGCCACTAAATGCACCCTAAAGTTCAGAAACATCGCAGCACCCCTGTCACACAATGTCACAGGACACCATCCACAAAGATCACAATCTAAAGAGTGCCCCCTGGAGTTGTGCAATACAGTGGCCTCCTGGAGGACCAGGTGGTTATAATTCATGTCTCTACCTTCAATATCCTGAACTTTTTTTTTTCCTTTTTTTCACTTTTCCAAAGCTGGAAACGGGGAGGCAGTCAGACAGACTCCCGCATGCGCCTGACCAACTGGGATCCACCTGGCACGCCCACCAGGGGGCGACGCCCTGCCCCTCTGGGGCGTGGCTCCGGTGCATCCAGAGCCACTCCAGCGCCTGAGGCAGAGGCCACAGAGCCATCCCCAGCGCCTGGGCCATCCTTGCTCCAATGGAGCCTCAGCTGCCGGAGGGGAAGAGAGAGACAGAGAGGAAGGAGAGGGGGAGGGGTGGAGAAGCAGATGGGCACCCCTCCTGTGTGCCCTGGCCTGGAATCGAACCCGGGACTCCCGACGCTCCACCACTGAGCCAACCGGCCAGGGCCAATATCCTGAACTTTATAGCTCCTAAGTAATGTTTTCTGTATGCAAAGAAGATTTGAGATTTAGGGGAAGGGAGGTGAGAGAGAGGAAATACATTTTCTTGTGTAATGTAAATAACAAACTTGCATCCTGTTTTGTTTTGTTGTTTGTTTGTTTTTTCAAGTTTAGGTTTTTAGCCTCTTTGTCAAGTTGGGCCGGATGACTGCTATGAATACCGGCAGTGATGGCATTCATGATGATTGCATGAAGTTTTAGCATTCAGAGCCCTGGCTTCTTTTCAGGAGACAGCTGGGGGGTGGAGGCTTGGGGTGGGAAAGCCTCAGATTCTCTCTGCCGCATAGCCTTCCAGGCTACTGCTGTTGCTTAAGGCCATGCTGCAATCGGATGCTCAGGAGTAGGAAGTCCAGAGTTCTCCCCGATTCTGGGAACAGCTCCCCACCCCCTCCCTGCACTAGCTCCACCAGCAGTCCTCATGACAGTGGGTCAGGCTCACCCAAGTATTTCACAAATGCCTGGCCTGTTCCCAGCACTGCACAGCTGGGAGGGCTCAGATCTGGGTTGGGGAGGAGAGCCACCCCCCCCCCCCAGGCCCCTGTCCTCATCATTGGAGAGGGAAGGGCTGCACTTGTCCATGCTTGCCACAAAGTGGGTGGTGAACCCCGGCCTTCCCTCCCTGCTGACTTCCCAGTTCAGCTTAGTCAAAGTTCAAGGAGGAACAGAGGAGAATTCAGGCTTGTCTTCTCCGAAGGCAGCAGTGGTCTCAGAGTCACCTTGGTAGCCGTTGAGTATTGAAATTCCTGGACTGTCCTCAGGGCTTCTGATTCAGAAGAGCTGGGGTAGGTAGGAGTCCAGGCATCAGTAATTTCATCCACTGCCTAAGGGGCCTGCAGGTGGTTCTGTACATTCAGGGGCCTGGCAGGGAAGGGGACCTGGGCCTTGAAGAGTTCATAGTCTAAAGCTCTGGATTCTCAGGACCTCTAGTTCTTTCCAACCAGCAACTTGACCTTGTATTTCAGGCCTCAGTTTCTCCATCTCTGAAATGTATGTGTTCTGACTCCAGGGCAGGGTGATCAACTGTAACTGTCCTGATTTGCTGGACTTTCAGGTCTAAACTGGGACAGTGCTGGGCAAACCAGGACAAGCTGGTCATTCTACCTGAGGGTGAGACAAAATCGCAGATAAGTGATATACTGGAAATGGGACTTGAAGAAGCACCTCTGCGGCACTATAAAGAGCAGTCCCTGTTATTTATATATTTACCAGTAGTTTATTGTCTATCACTCCCACCAAATCTCACAAGAGTAGGTTGAGCGGGGCCTTGTCTTGCTCCATAAGCAGTTCCCTGACACACAGGCATTGTTCAGTAGATATTGGCTGAGTGACTAAATGAATGAGTGAATGAGAGACTGCGTGGCAGGGGACTATGTGGTTGCAAGAACAGGATCACTGGATACGAGTGTTGGTGGGTGGGGGGTGGGGGTGCGAGGCCTCTGCTGGCCTGGAGGGGGAACTCCGCTCCTCTGGGAAGAGAAAACTTGATCCACTCCCAGCCGGGAAAGAGTCGATGCTTTCTGAGCAGCCTCCCCTCCGAGGGGTCAGTGACCCTCAGTGACGAAGGACTCCCTCCCCCCAGGATCCCCGGGCGCGCTGGTCCACCCTCTCTCCTCCCTCTCTCGCTCCCCCCCCCCCCCCACTCCACTCCAGGGAGGTGCGCCTGGCAGCCTCCCCGCCCAATTTCCTGGCACTGGGCTGAGAATAAACAGCACTCTGCGCCTGTAATCCCGTTGCCATAGCGACCGCGCTTTGCGGGCGGCGCGGGGGGCGGGCTGGGGGTGTGGCCTGCCCTACGCGCTGCTCGGCTGGGTGGTGGTGGCGGTGGCCGTGGAGGCGGTGGCGGTGCGGGCCTGGTGTTGCCACCGTCCGCGCTCGGCGTGGACATTCTTCGCGTATATCCGCCAGGGCTTCTGCGGTGTCTGGGAAGTACCTCTTCGTGGCAGAGGGCGGCCTTGCAGCGACGCGCCCGCCCGCCCTCGGCTGCCCAAATGGGAGGGGCGGGACGCGGCAAGGAAGGTGTGCTCTGGTCCCAGCTCTACCCACCGTTAGCCTTGGTCTTCCCGGTCCTTCCCTGTGCACGTTGTTCCCCCCACCCCACAGACTTCTGTCTCTACTTAAGACTCCCTGTGTGGCTCTCTGCCTCTCCCCGTCGCCGTCCCTCCAACCCCCCCCCCCCCCCCCCCCCCCGCCACTCACTCCGATGGCGTCCGCTCCCAAATACCCTTACTCAACTAGTGCGGACATATTTTCCATCTTGCGCCCCTGTCGGGGGGCCTCCTTCCCTTCCTACCCCCAGAGCAGGCCTTAGATTTCCCATTCCAGGCTTTAAGTCCCAAAACAGCAACACCTGAGAAAGGATAGGGCCTGTTGGGGGTAGATTCTCACAGAGCCAAAAGCTGCTAGGGCACAGGGCTTGGGAGCAGCGATCTCCCCACTTCCCAGAGGCCAGGAGACCCCAGCTGGTCTCTTCTGAAGGTCCGAGCCATGGGTACCTGCTGAAGCCACAGGGAATTGTCCCCACGCTCTGCAGGATGCTTCTCAGCAAATCTTGGAACAGGTGCACTCCTCTGGCGCCAGAATAGAGGGCCCCCCATTAAGTCCTTTGGAGGAGGGGTGTCTGCCCCTGAAAGAACTGGGAAGTACAGAGAGATTTTGCCACTGGGAGGGTGAGAGGAGTAGGGACAGGTGGAGGAGCCCTGCTAGGCAGAGGATCTAAGGGAGGGATTCTTGCTTTGCTATTGCCACTAGCTTGCTGTGTGAGCTGAAGCAAGTTGCTTCCCTTCTATGGGACTGTTTTTTTGTGTGCAGAACCAGAGGGTTGCCCTAGTCTGTGGACAGAGACAGAGTCAGAGATGGGGAGAGACAGTAAGTTATGGGAAGAAGGCTGGAATAGGCACCAAGGGAAAAGAGTGGGGGGTCTTCCTGCCTCTGTGTTCAGCCAGGGGTCTGGGAGAGCAGCTTCCTCTGGGGCCAGAGAAGGCCACTCCCTTTAGTTAGGTACCTGTGAACACTGGACATTCTGGCTAAACAGCTGCCTTCTGGGGCAGGACTTGGTGAACTCCAGGTTACAGGTGTCTTGGAAGGCAAAGGGTGGCTGACTGGTAGACCCCAGGGCTGGGAAGAGCCTGCCAGTTTCCCAGGCTCTTATCCTCCCAGGAGGCACTGGGGACCCAGGCCCCACGGGGTTCCCTCACCTGACCTAGTGCTTTGGGAAGGTGACCTTATATCTGAGTCCCTGTTCCTAGTTGCAGGGGTGGTGGTCTCTCTAGTGTGGTTGCTACACGCTCTGTTCACTCAGCTAGCCTGGCCCTTGCTTGTCACTGTATTTTCCTCAAAAGGCCAGGAATTGGGAAAGAAAAAGGACTTTATTTTTTTTATTTTTTAAATTTTTTTTTTTAATTTATTCATTTTTTTAGAGAGGAGAGAGAGGGAGAGAGAGGAGAGAGAGAGACAGAGAGAGAAGGTGGGGAGGAGCTGGAAGCATCAACTCCCATATGTGCCTTGACCAGGCAAGCCCAGGGTTTCGAAAGAAAAAGGACTTTATTTACTCTCAGTTGCCTGTTGGACACTGATTCTTGGAGCAGCTTATTAGGGACCTGGCATTTGTTTTAGGCATCTGCGGCTCACAGATGAGGACTTAGCCTCTGACTTGAGGACAACAGTCATTTTTCCAGCTGTCAGGTCTAGGGGGTTGGGGTAGGAGGAAGCATGGAAGGAAAATGCCACAGAGAAGATATTTTTGTTTGTTTTTTAGCAGAAGCCTAGTGCTGAAACTTGAGTACTAGTAATGGAGTGGTACTCACCTCTTCGCTTTGCAGGAAGCACCCACCTGAGAGCAACCCTGAACATATACTTGGTGCTTAGGGAGGCAGAGTCCATGGGCTTTGGAAGTAAATGCTCCTAGGTTCAATCCTGTGTCTTTCCTACATTCCCAAATGGTTGTCCTTGGGCAGGTTGCTTAACTTCCATGAACCTGAGTGGCTGCCCCCACTGATCTGACAAATATTTACTGAGCACTGTCCTAGGCAAGTCCCTGCTCCCATGAATGCACAGTTGTGTCTGAGACCATGGGGGTGCTAACACCTGCCTTGTGGGAGTGGCTGGGAAGGTTATTCCAGGTGGTGTCCAAGTGCCCAGGGGGTGGGAGTGACTAAAAAATAGATGAATAGATGAGTGCTCTTCTTGGGAGGTCCTTGACCCCATCCACAGCTGGGGCTGGGGATCCTAGGAATTGGGTGGAGAGCTGGAGGTGTAGGGAGGCAGTACCTCTGGGGACGGCCCCACCTGCCTGCAGGGTTTGCATTGGAACTATCCCTTCCCCTTACCTCCCATGAACTCCCCTATACTGAGGTCAGGGGTCATCACCAGGACCCTGTAGTCTGGGCTTTCTTGGAACACCTCCCTGACAAGGGCCTCTAATAGCTCAGAGCCTCTAAAAGCTTTGACCACAGCTCAGCTCACTCCCTACAAGCTCTTTGAAGTGCTTCCTTTGAACTTGCTTTGCATATTCTGGTCAGATCTGAATCAGACTAGCAGGAATTACCCTCTCAGTACAGTCTAGGTGGCTGCCAGAGCTTGTAAGTGACGTGAAGAGGAGTTTGAGGATGCCAGGGCAGCAAGGGGACAGAGCCAGGAAGGGTGATGGTGCCCTCCCTCATCCCCTCCTGTGCAGAGTGTGGGTATGGGTGAAAGAGAAAAGGCCAAGGGAAAAAGGCTCAAGTCACATTTTTCATTAAAAAATAGTGCTCTTTATTATAAATTACTGAAATGTTTCCTTTTGAATATAAATATAAATATGTGCAAAGTTTGACTTGGACTGGTATTTTGTTGAGTTCAAGCATCTCCTACCAGCCTTGAAGGCCTGAATGGGGGGAAGGGAAAGGACTAGAGGTGGAATCTTTATAAAAGACAGAGTGATTGAGGCAGATTGTAAACATCATTTAAAAAACAAAACAAAAATCAAAGTAACAGAAGGAAAAAAACCACCCCAACACACAGCTGCCCCATCCAGACCTATACCTGACATAGAAAACTTTGTATTCCTCCCCCCTCCCCCCCAAAAAACAGTTCCAGGTAATTCCATCCTGCTACATTCCTGTAATTTTCACTGATCAGTGCTATTGCAGAACCAGCCAGGGTGGCAGGGGCCCTGGCCTCTTGATGACTCCCTGCATGCCCCCCCCCGCCCCCCCCCACTACCAGGTGAGGAAGGAGTGCTGTGCAGGGCCTGGGTTCATGCGGGACCTGGTAGCTGTGCTCTGGCCAGGGCCCAGGCACCATGAGGCACCTGTGACAGGTCAACAACAACTGGGCTAGCATTTTTCCAGTGCTCAGTTGAAAGGTGCAATCATCTATCTTTGTGCCCACCTCCCATGATGACTGGCCAGCTACCTGTCCTCCGAGAATCCCTTGACCTCTGCCTGGATTGGCAGAGTGTGTGGCTTCTTGTGTGCCAATCCCTATCCATGGGACAGGGAGCATTTAAGGCAAATCTCCAAACCAGACATAGGAGGGACAAAGTAGAATCTTCCCATCTTCTCTAGCCAGGGTCAGGGGTCAAAGATGGCTCATTTCCTACATTTCCCCCACCCCCAACTCCAGGGGCTGGAAGCTATAGCATGAGGAGAATAAAAACTGACCAGCCTGTCCATCCCCCTTAAAACGGGGGAAGGGGCACTCAATGGACTCTAGGACCTGTGTTTCCTGGTAGCTGTCCTAAGGAAGAGGGAGAAAAATGGTCCCCCCTTCAGGTCACCTCTTGGCTTTCTCCCCAGAGCCAGGGGAGGAGCACACAGCCACCCTCCTCACCTGGGCTGGGCAGCAGGAATGGCCACTTCCTTAGCCAGCCTGCAGCACTGGGCCCCTCTCTCATCCACCCTTTCCCAGGCCTGAGACTTGCTCAGGGTTAAAGCCATGTTTAAAATCAAATCAAAGAACAAACAAGTTCCCTTGGAAAGTTCGCAGATTCCCTGGCAGTTCTCACCAGTTCAGCACTCCTGCAGTGTCCCTGGTCTTGAAGTGCATGGGAGAGAGTCAAGGAAGCTAGGAACCCGAGAAGAGAACCAATCCACTGTTACCACTACTGTGGTCCCACCAGGCCATCTGGCTCCTCCAGAGAGGCTGGAGTGGGGGAGAGGCGCTCAGGTGACACTCCCCCCTTTTCCTTAAACACATTCCAGGTCCTGGCTGCCCCAGTGGGGGGGGGGGGGGGCAGAGGGAGGGGCTTGTCCACCCCTGGCTCACCCAGAGCTGCAGGACTCTCCAGGTTGGATTCTTGTGCTTGTGCCTTGTGCCACTGAGGAGAGGAGACCCAGGCCCCTTGCCCCGACCCCTGCCCTTTACTCATTAAAGTGGAGCATCGTACTGGTCCAAGAACTCCCGAATGGGTCCAGGCAGCTGGGCGACTTTCTCATAGGAATCCAGGTGGCCATTGACAGTCTTCCGACAAAGATGTTGGAGAGTGGCCACGTTGGAGGAGAGTGGCCTGCTCAACACCAGAGGGATCTTCTCGCCGCCCGAGTAGATGTAATAGGCTCTCCTAGGTGGGTTCCCTGGGAGAGGCTGGGCTGGAGGCTGTTCTGGCGCCTCGGAGGTGGGTGAGGAGGATGGTTCAGTCGGTGGCAAGGGGAAGGAGGGGGCGCTGGGGGGCGGCATGTAGTGATGCACCAGCTTGAGCACACAGTCGAAGCGGGGCACAGGTTGCGTGCTTCGGGGGTCGCTCTGCAGAGAGAAGCTGCCCCCCTCGCACTGAATGCGCAGGTTCTTGGTCCCCGACTGGGTCTTGACGCTGAGCGTGAAGAAGTGGCGCTGGTCCGAGCTGTCGCGGATGAGGAAGGTACCGGCGGGCTCTGCGCTAAGCAGCAGGTTCGCCTCGCCGCCGGTCACGGCACTCCAGTAGAAGCCGCTCTCCTGCAGTTTGCGCACTGCGTTCACTACCAGCTGGTACTCGCTCTTGGAGCTGAAGGTCTTGAGGCGCAGGCTGGTGTCCAGGGGGCGGCTCATCCCGGCGGCGGGAAACTTCCTGTGGGTGACCATGGCGCACGGAGCCAGCGTGGACCTGAACGGCGGCTGCAGCTGCTCGGTAGCCTCCGCACAGCGGCCGCTACCGCATCACCCGGGGCTGTAGGGAGGAAGGCGTGAGACCCGTCAGTGCCGGGAACTCTCCAGCGCGCCCGGCCCGCCCAGCTCCCCTGACTTAGCAGAGTGGCTGAGGCACCCACTGGCCCGGAGGCCTTCACCTAAGCACCTCGTTCCGTATCAGGCACCCCGTGGAGCCCGGCCAGCTCTTGTCCCCGCTGGCGGGGGTCGGAAAACCAGATAGCCCCTTCTCCACCGCGCACTGGCAGGGCGCCGAATGGGAAACTCAAGCGCGGAAGTTGGGTCTCCAGTAGTGTGGCCGGGGTGGGAAGTAGAGAAGGGCCCCCGGGACGCTCTGGGCTCCTCTCAGTCCGGAGGCTTCGGGTGGCGGGGACAGAGAAAGAAATTTGAGGTATGGGGGGGCGATGGACATGAGAAACCCAAGGGACCCCAGTCTGGGTATTCCAGGAACCTGGGATCTCCGACTTCCATCCGCTCTGTCTCTTACCTAGTCTCCTCCCTACCGGGAAAGACCCGGGAAAGGGAGGGAAAACCGGGAAAAGCTCCTGGGACTAGCAAGGGCCACCTCCCTCCACACCGCGCTTCTCCTTCCTACCTGATCCCAAACTGAAGTCTCGGGCCTTGAAGCTGCGCCTCCTACGGCCCCTAAGATGAGTCGGCGGCGCGGCGGCCAGCGGTGGCCCACGTTGCGCCCAGATGTTGGTGGCAGTGAAGTCCACAAAGGGGCCCTCGCGCGTTCGTCCCTCGGGCTTCGCCGGGGCGCACGCTCTGTCCCCTGCGCACCCCCGGTTGTCCCGGCGGAGAGAGGAGAGGGGCCGCGGGGCGAGCTGCAGGCGGGCGGCGTGTGGGCTGGAGTCGTGGTGGTGGCAACAGCAGCACGAAGAGTCCGTATCGGAGCCGCCGCGGAGGCCGCGCTCGCGGGTATATACGCGGCGGCTTCGCCCCGCCCCGCCCCCCCCCCCCCCCATTCCAGGAACCGTGTGGCTTCTTGTAATGTTTAGTCACTACTCGCAGCAATGAAAGGCTGCGCGCCGAGCGCGAGGGAGGGGCCGTAGGCCGAGGGCGGGCCGCCCGCCGCGCCTGGGACCCGCAGAGAAGCTCACCGAGACAAAGCGCGACGCTAGCGGCCAGGGCAGCGGGCGGGCGCAGCGCCAGCCCTAGCGGCGCGTTCCTGGCAGCGGCCCCTCCCCCGCGCGCGTTCCGCCCCCAACTTCTCATTCACACTTTCCCCCCTCCCTTCTAAGAAGGCCTGTTTCTGGCAGAGGCAAGGGCACTGCTTTGTGAGCGCGGGCAGTTCTAGGAGGCCGAGCGGGAGAGGCTCCCGGCTCCCCTTTCCTTCTCGGACCTCGGAGACACCCCTTAGCCCCCACCCGGGGCCGCCCGAAGTCCCGATCGCGGCCCCAGGAAGTCCCCACCTGCCGCAAGGGAACTGGGGCACCCCAAAGCCAGGCCGCGAAACTGGGGCCAGGTCTGGGAGCTGGAGGGTGTGGGGGCGCGCGACAGTCAACTGTGTTCATGTCCCCGAGGCGAAGCCTGAGTCTCAGGAGGGGACGCAGCTTGCATAGTAGCTGTCCGGCCTCAGCCCGTGGCCAACCGCCAGTTTCTCTGCTGACGCTGACAAGTATGCCACCTCCCACTAAAACAAAAACAAACAATAACCGCTATCATACATCTTGGTCTCCAAACCTGCGTGGTGCGGTGCAGGGCCGGCCAGGTGCTCTTCCTCCGCGGGACTGACCCGAGGACTAGCGATGGCCGCACCCCGCGCCGCGCGTCCGCTAGAGGGCGCCCTGGGGTCTCGTAGGTGTAGTGGAGTTGAGCGCTGCTTCCCCAAAGCCCTGGAATGGAAAGCGGAGGTGCCTGCGGAGAGGCTGGCTCAGGAACTCGGGCGCTGAACGTAATGAGGCACCGAGGAGAAGTCGCATCAGTCTGGAATTAGACAAGGAAATAAAAGTACAGCACGGGAGAATTTTCAGAAAGCAGTTTTCAGAAGTTGAGCCCACTTCCAGATGGCCTAACACAGCCTATAATGTGTTAGGCCCCACCTCTGAGTGTGAGGCTCTGCTCTCTCCTGGGATGGGGGGTGGGGTGGGAGGGGTGGGGGGAGGGTCGGTGAACTTGGGTTTCAGTGTGATCCAGCTGTCTGGTTGTCCACATCATCCCTTCCTTTCCAACTCTCTATCTTCAGATGTGTGGCATTGGAAAAGGGGGCAGGGCCCAAAGCCCACAGCCCCTGCGTTCTGAGAGATGTCTATCTGTCACTTAAGCTGGCTCTCAGGTGTTTGGAGACAGATTGAAAACCTTTCATCTTTCAAAAAGCTGGCCCTGGTTAGCCCAAACCACCCACACCCAGACAGCTTGGGAGTCTAGAACATGGAGACCTGGCCCCTTTGCTTCTGGGGGAGTCAATAGGACCTCACAGCCTTTCCCACGGTGTCTTCAGTCTGCGCCATCACGACTCTTGCCCCACAGATGTAGGGGGACTATGTGAGATTTGGGCAGCCTCTCTGAGATTGTTTTGCTATATGCAAAATAGAAATGGTAACCTTTTCCCATCAGAGATCTGAGATTAAAAAAAAGTAAGGTGGCGCAGTGGATAGAGTGTCGGACTGGGATGAGGAAGGATCTAGGTTCGAGACCCCGAGGTCGCCAGCTTGAGCGCAGGCTCATCTGGTTTGAGCAAAAAGCTCACCAGCTTGGACCCAAGGTCACTGGCTCGAGGTCTGCTGAAGGCACATATGAGAAAGCAATCAATGAACAACTAAGGTGTTGCAACAAAAACTGATAATTGATGCTTCTCATCTCTCTCTGTTCCTGTCTGTCTATCCCGCTCTCTGACTCTCTCTCTGTCCCTGTAAAAAAAAAAAAAAAAAAAAAAAAAAAATCAAAAGTGCTATAAATGGAAACAGTTCATCCCAATTCTCCCTTCAGGTTCTATTAGAGAGCAGTAGCAAGGAATCTTCTTGTAACTTCTGCAGCAGGGGAAGTTAATTTATTCAATACACTTCACAAAAAGTGGGCTGTCTGTAGCAGGCATTATGCTGGGCATTGAACTATAAAGGATGAATAAGACCTGGTCTTTGCCCTCAAGATGCTTGCGGGCTAATGGAATGGATTCTCCTTCTCTCCTATAATCAGGAGTCCATTCTTTATCTCATCCATTGATTATTAGGAGACTGCACCATAACCATACACTTCTGTGCTGAGCCTCATGGGGAACAAGGAAGACTCACAAGGAATAGCCCTTGAGTTAATGGATGAGAAAGTGCTTTGTAAATTATAATGCTCTGACACGAGTCAGGTTCATTCATCCATTCCACAAACCCTCATTGAGTGCCTGCCTTGCCAGGCATAGGGTGAAGTGATGGGAAGACAGAGTGCCGGGTGAATCCTGTAGGGAGACAGGCAAGGTGAGAGACACGGGATGTCCCCACCCCCACCCCCAAGTGATGAGTGCCATGAGAAAGGGAAGGCGTGGTTATGATCCTATGAGACTGTGATAGTTTCTTTTGGGGAAGGAGGAGTAGATCAAAGTGGGGAGAGATAAAGAGGAAGAAACAGCCCTGGAGCTCTGGTAATTCTAATCTGGTTGGAGAGACCTCTGAGACAGGTAATTCCTAACATCAAAAGTGTGGTATCAAAGTGAGCTGAAGCTCTGCAGAGGATCAGCAGCAAGGCTGCATGGCTGGGAGGGAGCTGAGAATGAGCCAAGCGTACAGGGATGATTTGGAGAGCAGAAAGGAGAGGCAGGGGCAGCAGGCATGCCCAGGATCCTGCAAGTGGCTGCCCAGCTAGAAAAGAACAGGTTAGTAGGAAGTAGACTGGTCTCCGTGCACACTGATTTAGGAGATTGAACTGCTGTGTCAGCTCTACTGCCCAGTAACTGTATGGCTCTGGGCAACTTACTTCCCCAGCAGTGCCTTGGTTTGCTTACTTGTAAAATGGGCTGATAATGGGTACCTACCAGTAGTTGTGAGGACTAAATGAACTAATGCGTGCAAAAATGCTTAAGAAAACATGTCTTGCACATATTAAGTGTTCAACACACTTTAGCTGTACTTATTTTGAAAGCCCTGGGGAGTCTGTGGAGAGAGCAGCTGGGACCACTAGAGCAGTGGTCCCCAACCCCTGGGCCGCAGACTGGTACCAGTCCGTGGGCCATTTGGTACCGGTCCGCAGAGAAAGAATAAATAACTTACATTATTTCTGTTTTATTTATATTTAAGTCTGAGCAATGTTTTATTTTTATTTTTTTATTTTTTTAGATTTTATTTATTCATTATAGAGAGGAGAGAGAGAGAGAGAGAGAAGGGGGAGGAGCAGGAAGCATCAACTCCCATATGCGCCTTGACCAGGCAAGCCTAGGGTTTCGAACCGGCAACCTCAGTGTTTCCAGGTCGACGCTTTATCCACTGCGCCACCACAGGTCAGGCGCAATGTTTTATTTTTAAAAAATGACCAGATTCCCTCTGTTATATCCGTCTAAGACTCACTCTTGATGCTTGTCTCGTAAGTTCGACAATTATATTTAAAAATACCACAGTTTTTACGCCGGTTGCATTATTTTATTTTGTGCATTTATCCATCCCACCCTAAAGGCCGGTCCGTGAAAATATTTTCTGACATTAAACCGGTCTGTGGCCCAAAAAAGGTTGGGGACCACTGGCTTAGAGGATAGACATGGCCATGAACATCTTTCTGTTTTGGAGAGCTATCTATCTCCTATGTAAGATACATGCCAAAAGTTGCTTGTCGTTTTGTTCAACCAGCCACCAAGTTTCTGTTTGGCTTTCTAGTAGCTCCAGGGGTTTCCAATCACTTTTGGGATGATCCCAACCCCTCCATGTGTATCTAAGGCTCACTGCTCCATTTCAGCCTCATCTGCAGCTTCTGATCCATGGACGTCTCATGCTGCAGCTACATGGAGCTCCAGTTGTCTCCAGAATGTTCTCCACACCGGGGTCTTTGCATGTTCACTTCCCGCTGGGTGAACTTACACAATGTATGGCCAGAAGCTGCCGCCATCATGGCCATGCACATGCAGGTTCTCATTGGATTCCGGCAGATGGTAAAGAAACAGTGGAGCCAAAAAATGGTGGGCCATTCCATTTATTAAAGTCTTGTACTGGCAGACAAGCAAACAAGCAGAGAAGACGGCTTCCCTCTCATTCAGAGCTCCCAAAACCCCGGGAGCATTCTCCGGTTCCACAACCCAGAAAATCTTTGGTTCCTCCTGGAATCCAAGGCCCCACCAGCCTCAGCAGAGCTCCCAAAGCCCCTGGGGGGGGGGGGGGGATCTCTTCTCCAGCAAACATTAGCGATACAATGGCCCCTCCCAAGCAGGAAGGTGTAATACGCAATCTGCTGCCCTGAGGGCAAGCACGGCAGCCTTTCACAGACCACACACATGGCGCTGCCCAGGCCAATAAAAGACACTAAACTTCCAGGGTAGCTCTTTCTACATTGACCAACACATCTGATGATTTGTGTGGTGAGAACCTTGAGAGAATGGGCATATTTGATGTTTTCTTTGTAAGCCTAGAATTTGGTACATAGAAAGAGCTCAATGAATTATTTATGTGTGTGTGTGTCTGTGTGTGTGTGTGTGTATGTGTGTGTGTGTGTGTGAGAGAGAGAGAGAGAGAGAGAGAGAGAAAGGGACAGTGATGAGAATCATCAACTCAGTTGAGGCACTTTAGTTGTTCACTGATTGCTTTTCATATGTGCCTTGACTGGAGGGCTCCAGCCGAGCCAGTGACCCCTTGCTCAAGCCAGCAACCTTTGGGCTCAAGCCAGTGACCATGGGGTCATGTTGATGAGCCTGCACTCAGGCCAGCAGCCCCAGGGTTCTGGACCTGGGACACTGATCCCAGGTTCATTCTCTATCCACTGCGCCACCACGGGTCAGACCCAGTGAATTTTTAAATAAGGTCTTGGATTGATTTCTGTTTTCCATCACTGTTAGATACCACTGTCTTTCCCCTAGAATAGCTTTTGGTTTCTTCCCACAGGGCTCAGGAGAGGCTGTGTAGATAGGATAGAGGGTGGGTGTGTGGATGGCAGAGATTAGTAGGCTGGTTTATCTGAAAACAAAGGGAGTGAAGACTCAAACTTTACTGGAAAAGTTGGGGGAGGAGATGCCGGGCCAACACAGGACACACTCCCAGGGACCCACTTCCAGGCAAGAGAGGTGCCCAGACCAGAGCAGATCATCTTGTTTCTCACCATCCCTGTCTGCTGGGGGCTCAAGGGGAGAGCAGCATTAGCAAGGTCTAGCCTCTCTGCCCTCTCCTGCTCTTTTCCTGACAAAGGGATTTAGGAGCACTCCCCACCCCCATCTTTTCCTAATCTCTCCCTTTGCAGAATTTCTATGAAGTCAGAATCCCATTTCCAGGCAAAGGTGCTTGGTCATAAAGATAATAGAAGTTCATTCACGGTGGAGGGGAAGTACACAGTGGTTTTAGCTGCTGTGGGTGCCACTTACTCATAGTGTGTGACAGATGGTGAGCTCTTCCCCAGACCTCAGAGATAGGAACCCTGGTGCCCAGGGACTGCTCATGGGAAGCTATGGTACAGTTTGGTGAACTCATACTTGCTCTGACATTCTTCTGTCCTCCAGCCAGCCCTGGGGGTGGACGTTAAGGTTGTCATTGTTTGGTGGCTAAGTTTGCAGCCAGAGGAATTGGGAGGCTGGCCTCAGACCACAGAGTTGCTCAACACCAAGCCCAGGGCCCCCAAGGTGGGCTTTCTTTGGCACAAAGAGGTAGCTTATGTTCAACTGCCCAGTGGTCTGATGTTACTTATTTCACACCGACTGGACCAGTTAGTTGGTAAGGCTTGGAGATACTGACAGTGGTGGGAGAATGATCTGGTTCCTTTTCTCTGAAGCTTTTCATGTGGTGATGGTGGTTAGAGGGGAGGCACCAGAGGCAGGGACGCCTCCCTTTCCTGCTCTCCACGTGAAGGTGATGCTGAGGAACCTGCACCACCCCTGACCTTGGAAGCCTGGATGCCTGTTGCCCCCAGTGTGGCTCATTGGGCATCAGGGCCCTGAGGCATCTCAGCTACTCTCTGCTGAAGCCCTTGTCCCTCCTTGGCAGCTGCTATGGCAGAGATGACCTTTGTGGGTAGAAGTCACACAGCAAGTTGACCCTAATCTCTGTCTTTCCCATTTCAGACAATGCTGGGCAGCTGGGCAGGCAGGCAAGGCTGGGACAATAGCTTACCACCAGGAAATGGCATTCCAGTTTGCAAGCCTTTGTTATTCCTGCCTGAGGGACCAAGAGTTGATGAAAAGGTTTGCAGCTAGGAGTCTGTGAGCAGTGGAGGAGTTCTTTCAAGCCTGACATCCAGGCCCAGCCGGCCTCTAGCATTTCCCAGAAAAAGTTCTGAGGGAGGGTAGAGAAAACACTCCACCAACCTACCCAGCCACCTACTGGCTCTGCCTTCTCAGATTCCTGTTCCCTCTGGGGTTGAACTGGGCCTGAGCTCCCTGATCCCGACTCCGGAGTGGGAGGAGGCATTCTTCCATGCTCAGAGTGTCTGGGGGTTGGGAGGGGGTGACTCCAGGAGAGTGCAGCGAGTTTGAACTGTGTAGGGTACAGAGGGAAGGGGAGGGACGCTTCCTCCTACTGGCTCTATGAGGAATTCACATCTGGTCCAAGTTTGGAGTTGGGGGGTAGAGAAAGAAGGCAGTTAGTTCCAGCCAGTTATCTCCCCTGACCCCAAACCAACAAACGTTGCTCTGTCTGGGGCTGGGAGAGGATAGTCTCTCTGCCCTGAAGGGGTGCTGCGCCTGCCTGTGACTTCACACCCTGGGAACAGACACCAGGGTAGCGGGCAGTTCTGGGAAGTGAGGCTGTGGTAAACCATCTGGGCTGCAATGCAAATGAGGCCTGGCCTGGTGCCTGGAGCTAAAATGGCAGTGTCCAGGAGAAGGAGAGAGCCCAAGAGGGGGTGAGAAGTGTGGCTGGCTCCCGGGACCCGTGCCCTGGGCTCCAGATGCCCTTAGATGGGGAGCTAGGGGCTGATGGGGGACCCGCTGGATGCACCTGTCTTGTTTGCCTACAGTAGACCAGAGGGCAGGGCACTTGAGCAAGGCAGCTGATGCTGGGGCTGCACACACACGCACACACACAGGTGTGACCTCCATGTGTGACACCTCTAGGATGGTCCCTGGCTCCTCCACATTGCAAAGAACATATGGGCACGGACTTTGTCATGAACTGACTTGGACAAATTCAAAGGGAAAATTATATTCCATTTTTCTGGTTCCTAAAGTCCCCAACCAGCCAAAATGGCAGAGAAGGGAGTAAGAGCGGGAGGTGGGAGTCACCATCAGGGACAGAGATGAGGTTCCACAGTGTGACACTGGGGTGCCTCTCCTGTGCTGCACTCACGGGGCCTTACAAGGTGCACTTCAGACTGTCTACACCCAGGCTAGGGAACTGCCCACTACAGTTGTGAACAAAGTGCTGGTGGCAGTCCAGGTTTCTGGGGCAGGTTGACCCACCCAAAGTCACTTTTTTAGTTTTATTTTTGCACCAGCAGACCTCTCATCAAAGTCCTGTTTTTATAAGGAGAGGGGAGCCTGACCAGGCGGTGGTTTAGTGGATAGAACATCGGACTGGGATGCAGAGGACCCAGGTTCGAGACCTTGAGGTCGCCAGCTTGAGCGCGGGCTCATCTGGCTTGAGCAAAAAGCTCACCAGCTTGGACCCAAGGTCGCTGGCTCAAGCAAGGGGTTACTCGGTTGGTTTGCCTGGTTTGCCGAGTCAAGGCACATATGAGAAAGCAAGCAATGAACAATTAAGGTGTCCCAAGGAAAAACTGATGGATAGAGACCAGCAAGACCCAGGCACCACATGCAGAGTCCTCTTAAGCAGGTCCTGCAGGCTGTTTACAGGCGGGAGGAAGACCATCAGGCCTGAGCACAGGTGAGTGCCATGGGGTGGTTCCAGGCTGGCATACCTGCGAGATCCTGGTGGACTTGGAGAGGCAGGAGGGTCTGGTGCCGGGGAGTTGGAGAGTGCCATGGGCAGAGAGCCAGACAGCCCCTCAGAGACATGCTGGCAGGGGTGAGTTCAGCCCTGGCCTCCCTCACACCGCCTGCAGGTGCTTTGACAGCAGTGCAAATATTGGGGGGAAGGTGGAGGTGGAGGTGCTGGCTGGCTCAGGACAGTAGGATTTACTGCCAATCTACATGAAGCAGGCGCTGGGGAGTCTACTGTCCTCCCCCCCCCCCCCCCCCCCGTCTCACCGTCTCATACTCCCAAGTCACTTCTTATTCCCCTGCAAGATTTATTTTAAAAAACCACTCATTCATTCATTACTTTAAGAGATAATTATCGAGCACTTACTAGGTGGAGCACTTACTAGGTGTCAAAGGTGGAGCAAGGTGTCTGAAGTTTATCAATCTGCTCTTGCAGCTTAGATTTTTTCCAGAAAGGCAAGATTTGATCACAGTTGATGTCACAAGTAGTTAATTTGTACTGCACTAAAAACAGGAAGGAGGAGAAGAAGCCTGCAGGGCTGTGGGAATGCATCATTGGGACCCAATCTATTGGGGGACAGAGAGGGAATTCCCTGAGGAGGTGACACACACAGGCTGATGGGAGCTGAGCTGTGGAGAGGTCACCTCCCCTCCCCAGGCCTCTCAGCTCGTAGGTGCAGCAACAAGCAGGGCCCAAGACCACCAGTGTCAGGGTGCCCGCTCTGCCACCACATGTCCTTTGTGCTGGTTTCTCCTGCCTCATTCTCCCACCCACCCACTGAAGTCCTCAGCCCCCTGCTTCCAGGTTCAACCTGCGGGGCTAGGAGTCCAGAAGATGAGAAGAGTCTACTCACTCCAAACGTGGAAGGTGGGTCAGGCACATTCTCTGCCATCTGGAACTATGTGTAAACGTAAAATGTGCTTTACAAATAGGCAATAGAGTCCCATGGTTCAACCTTCAAGAAGTACAAACAAGTAAACTGTGAGCTCCCATTATTACCCTGCCCCCTGTGGTGCCTGGGATATTTCTTTACAGACCAAAAGATGCTTGCAAAGTGGTATGCCACAGGAAGAATGCAGATCAAAGAGGCGTTGGTTGGCCTGTACAGAATTTTAAGAAAATGTTTGAGACAACAGTTAAAATCCGGACATTTTCACATCCACATCTGAATTGGGAGCTTTCTTTGGAAAAATCAGACGATCTGGCATCAGTGGCAGGTTTCCTTTGGTTCTTGAGATGGGACACGGGCTCTAGAGCTCATCACAGGCCCACCCCCAGGAGGACTGCTCTCCCCCCACCCCTCACCAGCACTCCCTTCTAGAAGCTTTGGGCATTGACGCAGCAAGCCTACCAGCCTCTGTCCTCCCACCTTCCCCTCTTTAGGCTAAAGGGCAAGAAGGACAATTGACTTCGGGGGATTTATTTTTGTCTCCTAAACTCCCGGAAATTGGAAATAAATCAAGCCTGGGCCTGGGAGTCCAGAGCCCCCGTCCCACCCACTGGGGGCCTGGTCTGCTTGGGGCTTCATCTCAAGCAGGACTTGTCCACATCAGGTTTCAGATGCTAGCCTGGGGTCACACTGCCTTTTGCTGTAATTCCCGGTGAAGGCTGGGCAGGGGGCTGTTCCACTAGGAAGCCCTCCAGCCCCTGGCCTCAGCCACCCAAGTGAGCCCCAGGGAGCCGGGATTCCCTGGGAGAGAGCTGGCCAATGGCCGCTGTGTTTCCCCCACATTGGGCTGCTGGGTCAGAAGGAGGCAAGGAGGCACGCAGCTCCTCGCTGGGGTGGTGCTGGCTGCCTGCCATGCCACAAGAAGCTGAGCTTCCCCTGAAAATGAGAGCTGCATTTATCTCTTACCAGGACAGAAACCAACCAGCATGCTCTGCCCAGGAGGCATTTCCAGAAATTTGGGCTCTGGCGTCTTGTTGATGAAATGCCAGCTGATCCCGGGCCTCTCTGCGGCCAGGGAGCCATTGTGCAATAGGTGTTTTGTTTTGCAGCTGACAAGATTTTTTGACATTGAAAAGTTTAAATGATAAATATGAGACCCTTTACAGGCTCCCACCCCTGCTGGGGAAATTGCTGATTTGAGCTTCAGTGTTTGGCAAATTTGTTCTTGACAACCTTCAACTCCTCCAGCCCTCCCTGCAGTTACTGGTGACTCAGGCCCCTGGTGCCAGAAGACCTCAATCTCTCCCAGCTTTGGGGCCATTCAGGGTAAGCTGTTTTCTAAAGCAGAGAATGGCAAATTATGGTGCATGAGCTGGCCTACTGTCTTTGTAAATAAAGTTTTATTGGAAACGCAGCTGCATTCATTTGTATCGCTTATGGCTGCTTTGCTCCAGAGTTGAGTAATTGCCATTTGGCCCACAAAGTGTAAAATATTTACTATTGGGCCTTTTAAGAAAATGTTTGCCTGGCCTGACCTGTGGTGGCGCAGTGGATAAAGCGTCGACTTGGAAATGCTGAGGTTGCCGGTTTGAAACCCTGGGCTTGCCTGGTCAAGGCACATATGGGAGTTGATGCTTCCTGCTCCTTCTCTCTCCTCTCTATCCCTCTCTGTCTCTCTCTCTCCTCTCTAAAAATGAATAAATAAAAAAATAATTTTAAAAAAGAAAGAAAATGTTTGCCAAGCCCTGCTTTGAGGGAACAGCAGGAAGGGCTGGGGTCGGGTCTTAGTTTTAGGGAAAGGGCCTCAAGGACTGGAAAAGAGGAGGGTCACTGAAGGAAGGAAAAGAGGAGGGTCACTGAAGGAAGGAAAAGGGCCTGCGGCCTGAGGGGAGAGAGACCTAGATAAGCCAGTCCCAAAAGGTAGGCCTGAGCTGCCAAGTTAGCAAACATTTGTGAAGCAGATCAGTAACCACCCCAGGAGGCTGAGCCGCCTCAGGGGGAGAGCACAACTGGACTAGCTCCCTACTGCAGCCTGGAGGCTCTGGAGTTGACCACCTCCTGCCACACATGTGTTTGTTAAACCAGCATCCATGGAGCCCATATCAGGTGCCAGGTTCTGTTCTGGGTGCTCAGAGAACAGGAAGCTTTAAGAGCTCACATGGGGGTGGGGAGAGGGAGACAAAACACACAACAATCAACAAATGAATAAGATTAGATCACAGCAAATATCGGGAAGAAAATAAAATTGTGTTATGGCTGGGAAGGCCTTTCTAAGGGAAGGTCAGAGCTTGGAGGATAAGCAGAGCTGGCAGAAGACACTTGTAAGCAGAGGGAGGGTACAGCTAATGCAAAGATCCCAAGGCAGCAACATATGTGGGGAGTGTAAGGCTGGTGAGGCCAGGCAGAGACCAAGTAGAAGAGTAGAGGGTGCGGTCAGCAGTGGCCCAAGGCTGCTTTCATCCCATCCTGAGTACCTGGGCTGTGATCCCTATAAAACCAGAGTACACTCCTCTGAAACAGCTGATCAGCCCCCAAGTCAAAGTGACCAAGGAACATTTCTGGTCACTGAGCCAGAGGATGGGCTGGCCAGCCTCATCTTCCCTCTTGAATTTGCTATCAGCCCTTTGTTGGGGAGAGACCCTTGCTCACAAAGCAAACTAGGGGAAGAGGGTCCTTCCTTTTGCATTGGCAGGATTTTCAGTTCAGGGAAAATCCTGAATCACAGACAGTGAGACATAGGCCCCTGGCTCAGGATTTCCTGGTATTTCCTGCCAGGGAGACCAGACCTGCCATCAAGGGCAGCAACCCACCACTCCCTGACGTCAACTCTCTGAATGGGTTTCCTTTTTCCTTTTGGGAAGATGCAGTCTCTGTCATCAGTCCATCGACCCTGTCATTCTAACCCTGGCACCTCCTGTTTGTGAAGAAGCAAATGGACTAACGAGAAGGCAGTGGGTGAAGGGGACTCGGCTGATGGGCTTCCGAGCCACCAGAGGGTCTCAGAGGACAGATGCCTTCTCCAAGGTTATCAAGGTGTGACTTGACTTGAGGACCCCCAGCAGCAGGAGTGGTGTCTGCCCAGACTGCTCACCCTTCCAAGCAGCATGGGGGGCTCTGAGGCTGACTCTCTGGGGCACCATCCTTATCTACTTATTATCAACAGCCAAGCTGATACCTCCTAGAGGAAAAAGTGTTTGGGCTGTCATCATGTAAATGGAACCATTAAAAAATTGCTCAGTGCTCGCTTCGGCAGCACATGTACTAAAATTGGAACGATACAGAGAAGATTAGCATGGCCCCTGCGCAAGGATGACACACAAATTCGTGAAGCGTTCCATATTTAAAAAAAAATAGATTGCTCAATCTCTGAAAACCATTATTTAAAATTTTTGCAATCTCTAAATGTGCATGTTCTGGGGCAAAGTTGTAATTGCTTCACTCTCGTTGTAGCTCTGACGGTTTCAAACTAGCCCTGAAGGCCAGAGGCTGTTAGTGTGTGGCTCAAAAGGCATGGGGTCATTGCTTGCTATTTATTTATTTATTTAAAAAAAAATTTTTGTTTTTGTATTTTTCTGAAGCTGGAAACGGGGAGGCAGTCAGACAGACTCCCGCATGCGCCCGACCGGGATCCACCCGGCAAGCCCACCAGGGGGCAATGCTCTGCCCATCCAGGGCGTCTCTCTGTTGAGACCAGAGCCACTCTAGCGCCTGAGGCAGAGGCCATGGAGCCATCCCCAGCGCCCCCGGCCATCCTTGCTCCAATGGAGCCTCGGCTGTGGGAGAGGAAGGAGAGGGGGAGGGGTGGAGAAGCAGATGGGCACTTCTCCTGTGTGCCCTGGCTGGGAATCGAACCCGGGACTTCCACACGCCAGGCCAACGCTCTACCACTGAGCCAACTGGCCAGGGCCGCTATTTATACTTAATGTAAATACTGTCCCAAATGTAGTCTCACAATATGTTGATTTATTTGAGATCAGAAATTCCCAGGGTGTCAGTACTATGATTGTCTCACTTCATACCTCACCCAGCAAAGGACCATAAGCAAAGAGAAGCAGCCAGCTCTTTTCAGGATGGTTAGGGTGCTTCTGTGGTCCACAAGGTGCTCACCACTGGGCATCATGGCATAGCCATTCAGCAACTTGACCCTGCCACTATCCTGTTCCAGGCACTGTGAAAAATGGAACCATGAAACAGATGGTTTCATTCTAGTTACTGGAAGTTAGGAAATTTGATGATTCACCATTTCTGACTTGGAAGAGTTGAATGAAATTCCACCTTGTATTTGTAAAGCTATCTAAACTTAATGGAAAAATTGAAATCAATTTGAAATACTCGTTGATTGTAAACAATTTGTAAATTCTTGAATAGCACCAAATAACCAATGTTAGCATGTTGGTGTATTTGCATTTAATCTGTCAGACATGCCCTCTTTTCCCTTTTTAACAAAACAAAGTAAGCTCGCCTGACCTGTGGTGGCGCAGTGGATAAAGCATCGACCTGGAAATGCTGAGGTCGCCGGTTCGAAACCCTGGGCTTGCCTGGTCAAGGCACATATGGGAGTTGATGCTTCCAGCTCCTCCCCCTTCTCTCTCTCTGTCTCCCCTCTCTCTCTCTCTCTCTCCACTCTAAAATGAATAAAAAAAAAAAAAAAAAAAACAAAGTAAGCTCTATACCAGTGGTCCCCAACCGTTTTTTTGGGCCACAGACCACTGCTCATACTACTCTTTGGTAATTTTTTTTAAAGATTTTATTTATTCATTATAGAGAGGGGGGTGAGAGAGAGAGAGAGAGAGAGAGAGAAGTGGGGAGGAGCAGGAAGCATCAACTCTCATATGTGCCTTGACCAGGCAAGTCCAGGGTTTTGAACTGGCAACCTCAGCGTTTCCAGGTTGACGCTTTATCCACTGCACCACCACAGGTCAGGCAGTAATTTGGTTTTAACCCAATGCCAACAAATGTTCTTCTATAACAAATATTCTTTAAGAACATAATTTTTTATGGAAGCATAGCTTTCCAACATAGTGAGGTACTATTATTCATGTGACCAATTACCCCATTGTTGTGTCCATGGTTTTGATATCATAACAAATGCTGAGATGAACATTCCTGTAGGGAATGTGGATAATTTGGTGTAAGTGGAATTTGGAATGTTTTGTATACAGTGTGTCGGCAGCCTTTTAACCCCCTCCCCCCCAATAAGTAGGAAATGGTCATTTCCTACAGTTTTCCAATTTCCAAGTCCCAGCCCACGTGGGTCCACCAAGGAGTCACATGTTACTGATCATAGTTAGTTTTTCCACCTCTCAGAATTCTGCAACGTTTTTCTTTTTACAAGTTAGCTGCAAAAAAAGTGTTCTTGGCGGTAGGGATGAACTCTGTTGGTCAAATAAGTTTGTAAACATGATATATATGTTTGCTCGCTTGTGACTTATAATGGGTGTGGGGGACAGGCTATAAGCAGGCCAGGTTGTTGTAGCCTGAGGTTTGGTTTTGGGACTAAGCTTTTCCCCACACACTTGACTGATTGTATGATCTGGGTGGTGCACTCTCATGAGAAATCCAATTATGCCTTGGATAAGTGACTTTGTATTGGAGACTTCCTTGTTTGTATATTGGATTAAGGGATTTTGGTTTTCTACACTATAAAGTGGGACAGACCAGGAGCTCAGACACACAGTTCCTGCTATCACAATTGCAGGGGCTCCCCTGATCCCTTGCCCTTCATGGGAAGAGCTGGTTTTCTGCTTTTCCCTTGTCTTCTTTTGTGGTTTGCCTGTCTTGGTGAGACACCAATAAATAGGATGGCCCCCCATCCTCTGACTCCGCCATTTCTTTATCGCCTGCCCGAATCCAATGGGAACCTGCATGTGAATGGTCATGATGACGGCTCCTGGCCTTACAAACTCCTTCAGCTTATCGGGCCACAGAACTGTCCCTTCCCGGGCGGGGGCTGGTGACAGCAGGAGTGTCCTTTGCCTGTCTGTATATTGGGGCTGCTCTGTACATCATCTGGGCGGCAGGACCAGGGCTGACAAGGTGAGAATGGCCTCGCCTACTCGGTGGGGATTTGCCGTGGTCCGCGCATGGAGTGAGTCAGCGGTCACCTAGGTTTGCACAGGTCTAACCCACACTTCCAGGCGGAGGGGTCCCTCGGCCTCAGGTTCAGTTCACACTGGATAGTGGGGTCCGAAAGGTAATGTCCCACTTGTGGATGCTGAGTCAGGGGGATGCTTCCAACGCACACCTGTGGCTACTTTCCGCCCCGCCGCGGACGGGGAGGGAAAACCGAGGCTGCGGGGGCGGGGCCGCCTCTAGGCCGCTGCCCGGGCGCGTGCCGCCCAGTGTCCGCGCGCTGTTATCAATAAAGTTCTCGCGCGCCGGAAGCGGAAGCGACGAGTCTCCATGGCGGCGGCGGTGGCTGGGCCAGTGTTCTGGAGGCGGCTGCTGGGTCTCCTGCCTGGGCGGCCCGGGCTGGCCGCGCTCCTGGGGCGCCTGTCCGACCGCCTCGGCAGGAACCGGGACGGCCGGCGCAGGAGGTGAGAGGGGCGGCGGGGCGGCGGGGCGCGCGCGGCCGTCCCCGAGTCTCCCGCGTCCCCGCGCCCCGGTGCCCGGACCCACCGTCCGCCCTCCCCGCCTCGGCGCCGACCTGCCTCGGAGATGGGCGGCCCGGGCCTACCAGCCTGCCTGCGCCCCGCGGTGCCCAGAGGCGAGCCGGTTTCTGGCCGCGAGCACTTGCCCTGGGGCGAGTTGCGCCTGGGTGTGTGCGCTTGGGGCCGGGGCTGAGCTCAAGTGTTGGTTTGGGCCTCACGGTGTGACCCGTCTGGTCGCGGGAGACTGTTGGAGCTCGGAGGGGATCTTTTCCTTACATAACCCCGCTGCGAGGTAACGGGGCGGCGTGAATCAGCCCTGCCGGGATATTGCGGGCCAGCGTTTCTCACATCCTGCGGGCGAGGGCTGTGAAGCAATCCTGCGTCAGTGCCACTGTGGCAGGGAAGAGGAACCACTCGAACCCCTTTTCGTGCTTTTCAAAGGGCCTGCGTCCTGGAAAAGCACTGAAGTGGGTTGTGTAAATGGTGAAGTAGGCTTTGAAGCAATCTGTTCAGGCAGTGGTCTTTCAGAGTAAACACTTGCCAAGAACATGCTGACCTAAGAGGCCTGCTGCTATTGCTGAGATTAAAAAAAAAAAAAGGTGTTTTTTTTGTGTTCAAGTACATTAAAAAAGAATTAGATTCGAGCCTTGCATTTGATCCTTAGGTGGAAATTTTTTTATAGAACTGTACCCTTGACTAGAGTTCGCATTGTCTTAGATTTTTATCTGTGCTACTTGGGTGAGATTTGACCTCCTGGCCTTGGGTACCAAGATCTGTGGTCCAGGCATGTGTGCTGATTCTAGGTATGGAAAAGAACGTAAACTTTCTTTGTATTGGGTGATGGTGGAAGATTTTCAGCAAAAGAGTTTGATGTAGGGGAACTTTTAGGTGACAGAATCAGGATAGGATGAAACTCTTGGAAGCCCGTTGATCAGACAGGCTTTTTAAGGTTCATAGCAGTGCACCCAGTGGGAGTGGTAGCGGCCTTTCCATTTTCTGTGACTGGTTCTCAGTAAAAACCAGTCCATTCCAGTGGGTAGTTGAAGTCCGACGACTTTGACATCTTGGTGTCAAGGTATTGAGAAATCTGGTTTAACATTTCAAGAAATACTCTCTCCCAGAAGATGTTTAGACTATTTTGTCATTTCCCTGTATGTACTTAAAGTATATGAAAACCACTTCATTATTAATCATTGTTTAATATGGGAGTTGATTACTAAAGGAAGTTGGATAGTCTACACAAATTCTTATAAAAAAGACATTCTGCCTGACCAGGCGGTGGCGCAGTGGATAGAGCGTTGGACTGGGATGCAGAAAGACCCAGGTTCGAGACCCCGAGGTCGCCAGCTTGAGCGTGGGCTCATCTGCCTTGAGCAAAAAGCTCACCAGCTTGGACCCAACGTCGCTGGCTCCAGCAAGAGGTTACTCAGTCTGCTGAAGGCCCGCGGTCAAGGCACATGTGAGAAAGCAATCAATGAACAATTAAGTCACAACGCGCAACGAAAAACTAATGATTGATGCTTCTCATCTCTCCGTTCCTGTCTGTCTGTCCCCGTCTATCCCTCTCTCTGACTCTCTCTCTGTCTCTGTGGAAAAAAAAAAAGACATTCCTCTTTTTTTTTTTTTAAATTTTATTTATTGATTTTTAGAGAGAGAGGAGTGAGAGAGAGAGAAGGGGGAGGAGCAGGAAGCATCAACTCCCATATGTGCCTTGACCAGGCAAGCCCAAGGTTTCGAAACGGCAACCTCAGTGTTCCAGGTCGACGCTTTATCCCACTGGGCCACCACAGGTCAGGCAAAAGACATTCCTCTAAGTATTTCTTTTGAGAGGGGAGTGGGCATTGTGTTGGTGGGGATAGTCCAAATTGACTTCTCAAAGCCCTTTTTGTAAATAGTGTCAGTGGGTGCATTGAATGTGGTCCTGTGTTTCTTTTTGAGTAAGCTGAGAGAGGCATTTTTTTATTCCAGGTCAACAGTTACACTAGAAACTCAGTTAAATCACAAAGGCAGAAGCACAAATGTCAGAAATTTGTTTTATAATCCTTGGAAACAGTGCCTGTTCTTTGACCAGTGTTGTCACCTTACTGTAGGTTCTGACCCTTTTTCGGTTTGCAAACTTTTTTTCCGACTCTCTGTGGCCGTGGTGGTTGGGGTTACTCATGTCTGCTTGGCCACACTCACCCTTGGCTGCCGGTTTCATTTCTGCTCCTTTGCTCAGCTGCACCTCCCAATTCCTCATTCCCCGAATGAATGTGGTTTCTTGTAATTCTGACCATTGATTCATTGATAATAGTTCTATGTAGTCATGAACTGAAATTCTTTTAGAGTTTAGCCTGTCAGCCTGACCCAGCTGTGGAGTGCCTGGTGAGTCCTCGTGGCTAGGAGGATGGCGGTGCAAGGGAATGGCTCATTCAACTGCAGTGGTTTTCATTTAGTTCAGAGACAGCCATTGGGACAGAACTCTTAACATTTCCTTTAATTAGTGATCCAGAAAATACTGTTGTTGGCTTTGAAGCAGGCACCTGACTCATTATTATGGACTGCTGGATTCCTTCATTTGGCATGTGTGTGTAGAGCACTGCGATTCTGTGCTAGTTCACTAAGAAACAAAGATAAGATATAAGATGCGCAGACCCTGCCTGACCGGGTGGTGGCGCAGTGGATAGAGCGTCGGACTGGGATGCCGAGGACCCAGGTTCGAGACCCCGAGGTCGCCAGCTTGAACACGGATTCATCTGGTTTGAGCAAAACTCACCAGCTTGGACCCAAAGGTTGCTGGCTTGAGCAAAGGGTTACTCCATCTGCTGAAGGCCCACGGTCAAGGCACCTATAAGAAAGCAATCAGTGAACAACTAAGGTGTTGCAATGCGCAATGAAAAACTAATGATTGATGCTTCTCATCTCTCCATTCCTGTCTGTCTGTCTGTCCCTGTCTATCCCTCTCTCTGACTCTGTCTCTGTCTCTGTGTCTGTAAAAAAAAAAAAAAAAAAAGATGCTCAGACCCTTAAGAAACAATAATAGTAAAGATAAAAAAAGTCATGGCAGTACCTAAGAGGCACACCTGGAAGTCACAGAAGGCTTCCTGGTAGTGGAGATCTCAGAGCCATGAGGTTTTTTTCCCAATTGATTTTAGAGAAGGGGGGGAGAGAGAGAGAGAGAAAGAAAAAGATCAATTTATTGCTCCACCTATCCATATACTCACTGGCTGATTCCTGTATGTGCCCTGATTATAGAACAGATCCACAACCAAGGTGCATTGGAATGATGCTCTAGCCAACTGAGCCGCCTCACCAGAGCAGAAGGCCATGTTTTTGGAAAGTAGGAGTAGACTGGGTGAAGAATGGGGAAACAGGTGTTTCAGGAAGGCTAATGAGTGACGTGGGTTGATGGTAATAGCAGGGATTGCATTTCTGAGATTCTGCAGGTTCTGAAACCATTTCCAGTAGGGAAAGTAGGGAGAGAGGAGCTGGGAGCGAGCCAGTCCTCTGGGCCAAGAACCAGGGAGGCAAGTGCTGGCATTCTGTGTAGTTTATTTTGCTAATGGTCTAGACCAGTGGTCCCCAACCCCCGGGCCGCGGACCGGTACCAGTCCGTGGGCCATTTGGTACCTGTCCGCAGAGAAAGAATAAATAGCTTACATTATTTCTGTTTTATTTATATTTAAGTCTGAACGATGTTTTATTTTAAAAAAATGACCAGACTCGCTCAGTTACATCCGTCTAAGACTCACTCTTAATGCTTGTCTTGGTCACGTAATACATTTATCTGTCCCACCCTAAAGGCCGGTTTGTGAAAATATTTTCTGACATTAAACCAGTCCGTGGCCCAAAAAAGGTTGGGGACCACTGGTCTAGACCCCTGGTTGGCAAACTGCGGCTTGCGAGCCACATGCGGCTCTTTGGCCCCTTGAGTGTGGCTCTTCCACAAAATACCATGTGCGGGC
Organism: Saccopteryx bilineata; assembly: GCF_036850765.1. Classification (NCBI taxonomy): domain Eukaryota; kingdom Metazoa; phylum Chordata; class Mammalia; order Chiroptera; family Emballonuridae; genus Saccopteryx; species Saccopteryx bilineata. The sequence continues at coordinate 125,156,494 of NC_089495.1, forward strand.
AGTACCTCGATAAGGAATGTACCTACCTATATAGTTAAAGTTTAAAAAATTTGGCTCTCCAAAGAAATTTCAATCGGTTGCACTGTTGATATTTGGCTCTGCTGACTAATGAGTTTGACCCCGACCACTGGGACTCTAGACCTAAAATAGGGCTGAAATGAAGTCAGGGACAGTGGGAACAATAGAGAAGGCCTCAGTAGAGTCAGCTTTGATGGGGTTGGGCAGAGGGGGGCATGCTGAGGAGGTAGGATTCTGACTCGGGTGACTGTGTGGATGGTGTGGCATGCTTCACTAAAACAGTAAGAAGGACCAGGTTTGGGGGCTGATGAGAGAGGGTGGGTATCCAGGTGCACTTAGTGGAGGTGTTCAGTTGACTATGGCAGATCTGGAGTCATCAGACTACGCAGAATTGACTTGTTATTTGGAATAGATGAGAGCTAGTGGGAAATGTGTCAAGAGGGCGTTTGTCATCGTGAGCTTGCCTGCCATACAAGGAAATATTTTTTTCTGTGGCCTCCTTAAAAAAACTGTTTTCAATTTGAGCTATATGTGCAAAGTCTTTGTTTTTGAAACAAGTCCTATTTTCTCTATTCTAGCTGTGTGTGTGTGTGTGTGTGTGTGTGTGTGTGTGTGTTTGCTGGGGGGGCTGACTTCTGTGAGTTATAAGAGGGAAACATAACTAGTAGATTTGTATTACATTTTCTTACATTGTGACGGCAGATCAGCATACTCTTATTCAACTTGGTATTAGTTTCTGCTCTGAGGGACCACCAGATTTCCAGAAATTACTTTTTCTTTGAACTCTATGATGCTGGGACCCAGTCCTCCTTACTCATTAGAGTTTAGTAGGGTCACCTCTTGGTATATTTATAGCAGTAGAATAAGTGGGAGGAGGAGATTTCAAATTAAAGTGTGATTTTCCCCGAATGATTCAAATCTGATTTTGTGGGGAATTAAAGTAAGATTTGCAATGGACTGATTTATAAAGTGGAGCTTTATTATGTTAATACCAATTTGCGTCTCCCCTGAGCCCACTGCTGCTGGCAGTGAGTCCGGCTGGCTCAGTTGTATGGATAGACAGACAGAAGACAGCGTAGGATGGAGCCTGGGATGGACCTGTTCTGGTAGATAATCCCCTTGTAAACACATGATCTGATTAATGTAATGAGTCCATTTCAAGGCTGCTGGGAAGTCAGGCTAGTCAAAGCTGCTTGGATTCCCAAAGCACTGATTGATTGGTTCTTGCCCAGCACTTTGATAGGCCTCGTGCAAGTGACTGGCTGAGGTGTGGTGTGGTTTATAGTCTAGATTTCTGGCCCGTTGATGTAATCATCTTCCTTTTGGGCAAATCCAAGAAGAGGCATCTGGCCAGTGCATGGCCAGCTGCTGGCAGCCTGGCTGCTTGGGCTGCACTTGTTGTGGAAGTTCCATGGGCCTGGGTCCGTTGTAACCTGTGGGAATCTGGTAATCTACTCACTTCCCTGGCAGTTTGGGTCTTGCGTTAGTCAGGAAGGGCTGCTGCTGGCCCAGGGCTCCAGGAAGTACGGTACATTCAGGTAGTTTCTTGAGCCTTTCTCAGGAAGTGCTATGACTGTTGCTCTTTTCTCATTAGTTCACTTTTTTTTTTTTTAATGTTTAAATGACTGAGAGGGAAGGGTGGGTTTTTCTTAAAAAAGTAGTTTCTGAAAATATGGCAGTCTGGAGAGCGCAGTTTCTCTTAAAAACTGTCTTTTTTTACGAATTTGAAGGGGACCCAAGTCACATAGTCTATACCATGAATCTTTTTTTTTTTTTTGGGTGGTAGAGACAGAGAGAGGGACAGACAGGAAGGGAGAGAGATGATAAGCATCAATTACTCGTTGCAGCACCTTAGTTCATTGATTGCTTTCTCATAGGTGCCTTGACTGGGGGGCCACAGCAGACTGAGTGACCCCTTTCTCAAGCCAGCAACCTTGGGTTCAAGCTGGTGAGCCTTGCTCAAACCTGATGAGCCTGCGCTCAATCCAGTGACCTCGAGGTTTCGAACCTGGGTCCTCTGCATCCCACTCCGATGCTCCATCCATTGTGCCACCGCCTGGTCAGGCTGTACTATGAATCTTATCTTAGAGTTCCCGAAGGCTCACAGAGCTTTTGACCGAGGCTCTGAGCCCACAGAGGGGGACAGTTAATGCCCATGTTCCATACAGAGGCTCAAAATCCTGCACTGTCCAGCGTGGAGTTGAGGTTAGCATCTGAGGACAGTTTTCTGGCATCACTCTATTCTTTGTTCAGTGTCCCATGCACACTGTTTTGAAAAAACCCTAGTAGACTGGCCTGCTTACTGTGTCTCACGTGTCTGCACTGACCACAAGGAGCTCCGTGAGACTCAGGTCCACTGTTGCACATCTGGACAAAGGAGAAATGCTGGCGGTGGCCATATTTTCCCATGGGTATGGGCAGCTTCAGTTTGGTAACCTGGAGGACTCCTGTCTGCCATGAAGAGCAGCACTGTCTGTGTCCCTGAGGCTCCCTGGAGGAGGTATGCCTGGAGGATCTCAGCTGTGGCTCTGCTCTAGCTGGCTCAGTGTGGCGGACTACTCTGAACTCACATCCCATGGCCGTCCCATGCCTCATGAGGTGGGTGGTCTTCATTGTCCTGTCTAGGGCCAGGTAGGCATCTACTTTCCTCGCTTAGTGGTGGCCCTCAGTCCAGGCGTTCAGGGACAAGAGCATCAGTACGCACTGTCCTTAGTCAAGGCAGCTTAGATGTGGATTCCTCTTGGTAAAGATGGGAAGAAGCTGCCGTCCTCTCAGCACCCCCTTCCTTCATACTCACTGTGCCCCCTAGAGTCACCTGGCTACCCACTCCCATCCTCTCACCCCACTCCCCAAAACCCTCTCTGGTGGTAGAATGGAGCCCCAGGTCAGAGGTCCTTGGTACTTAGGTCCAGTCCATCCCCCAGTTCAGGGAATTTGCACCTTCCAAGGGAAGCCTTAAACCACATGGCTGAGTCTTTACCCAAGTCAGGTGCGCTGTGGTTGCTAGAGCATGCCCTTTGGAAAGGATGCCAGTCCCATTTCACTGTAGAATTGCGGGCTAGGGGTCAGTTTGTATTGTTTGTTTGGAATTTGAATCCTGTTCCCAAAACGCCTCTGACATGCCAGAGTATGGAGGGGGCCGACAGAGAACCCTGGCCCTGCACTTTCTCCTCCCTGTGACTAGAAATGGGGGTTAGTGGTATCGAGAAGGGGTGACTTGGGAGCCCAGGTGTAGATGTGGGAATTGTGTGTGTGTACATATGTGTGCACTGTTTAGTTCCCTAAATGTGACTGTGCCAGGGCTGTATGTGTTTGGTAAAGTGAGCCCAACTTCCTGCCTCCTCAGATCCGTGGGGTGAGGTTTCTGACCCAGAACATGAGGTTTCTTAGGAAAGCTCCTTGGAGTGAAGGGAAGTCCTGGTGCAGGTGCTCAGCTCCTGGGGCCCAGGGTGACCGTGCAGTAGGCCTGCTGCGAGTGTGGGGGAAACCTTTTCTGGGAAGATTCCCAGCAGTTCCCTGTTGGAAAGTGGGAACTAAACCCATGGGTCCTGGCTGAGGTGGAAGGAAACGGGTCCCTGAGCAGACTCTGGAGAAGCCAGTGGAGGGCACTTAGGTGGGGCAGGCTGCCTGTGCCCTGCAGTGGCAGGTAGGTTTGACTGTTGCCAGTTCAGTTGCAGTCTCCTGGCAGCTGCCACTGAGGGCCTTTAGAAGACACCCTGCTCTTCCTCGCCCCCAGCACCTTTCTCTTTGGTTATGAAATTGCCACTAAGGTCTGGGTCTCTTCGCAGCAAATGCTTGAAACTTGATTGGCTTTTGGCTGCTACTCTAGAAGGAAAAGAAACCTGTCAGTCACAGATTAAACAGGAAGCTACCAGAAAAAGCCCTCAATAGATCTTGTACTGAAGCCCTGGTTGAACGTTCCCAGGGAGAGCTGCCTGGCAGGAGTGAGACCTGCCAATGGTGGCCGGAGCCCCTCTCACCCTAGCCTGCCAGAGCACCTCTCTCCCAGGCAGGACCGAGGTGGCTGTGGGCTGACACCTTTGTAGACTCCTGGGCTGCCTGTTGAGAACCTTTTGGGCTTTTCTGGTTACGGCGGCTTTGGCCTGTTCCTACTTACTCCTCTCCTTCCCTTTCTGGATCTTGCCAGGTTTTGAAAGCCCATTGTAAGACAGAGTGTGCAGGGAGTTGCAAAGCCTCCCATGTAGCTCAGGAATCACTCAAAGCACAGGGACTGTGTATCTTGACCCTCCTTAGTTAATTTTAGCATTCTCTTGTGTTCTTCCATAGTTTCAGGTGTGTAAGCTTGTGAGGCCACCAGGTTTGTGGGGGGCAGGGACTGTGCTGGCTCTTCATTTGTGCCCTCCTTGGTGCTCAGTAGGTACGTGGTGATTTGGATGGTGGTCCAGGTTTGCACTTGCCCTCTCCCAGATTGCCAAGGAGGTGTTTCCTCATCTTCCTTTTTGGGAGCCTATTGAGTCTCTTGGCTTGCAGGAAGAATGTATGGGGACTGACTGCCTGGGGCAGCAGGTGATGCCAGGTTCCTTTTTTATGGTCCAAGTGCTGATTAGCACTGGGAGGCCAGGCAGTAAGCTGATCTTAGCCCTGTGGGGTTGTCCACCTGAGGTGGACTGTGCTTGATTAGTGCATCTTGGGCTCTGGGCCCCTGTGGGCTTCACATTGATAGGCTCTCCTATGCACAGCTCTCCCATGTCTCTGGTTTTCTGTTGGACTGAAGGACCGCTGCTCTCTGGAAGGTAGCCTGGAGCACAGCAGGATGGCCTACAGTCTGGGAAACTGAAGCAGCAGTCCCTTGTTTAGCATCTAAGCCTTTTGTTTGCAGCTACTCATTACCTGGGAGCCAGAGAAACTTAGCAAGGTGATGCCATTCATGCGCATGTGTGTGCAGTCACCACCGGCTTAGAGACAGCGGGCAAGGACAGTTGGCTTTCTCACCTCTGCCTTCTGAGGCTTCCCAGGATCCAGGGAGTTGGTATCTTCCATGTTGACTAAAGTTTTCTTGACCCTGTGTTGGCAGTGACAGACCAGTGGGCTTTCTGGGAAGCCCAACTGTGGGCCATCTGGCTTCTGTAGGGCCATATGCAAACCCTGGGACGATTTAGCGCTTCATTAGGAGGCAAGTTCCTGTCGTCATCTTCCTGGAATCTGTGGCCTTTCATCCCGCCAGGTGTGTAAGTATCCTTTCCCCTAGTCCCTCTTGGAGGTGTGCAAAAAGGTCACACACTGAGGAGGATTTTCTTTTTTTTTTTAAATTTTATTTATTTTTTTACAGAGACAGAGAGAGTCAGAGAGAGGGATAGACAGGGACAGACAGACAGGAATGGAGAGAGATGAGAAGCATCAATCATTAGTTTTTCATTGCGCATTCTTCATCTTAGTTGTTCATTGATTGCTTTCTCACATGTGCCTTGACTGTGGGCCTTCAGCAGACCGAGTAACCCCTTGCTCGAGCCAGCGACCTTGGGTCCAAGCTAGTGAGCTTTTGCTCAAACCAGATGAGCCCGTGCTCAAGCTGGTGACCTCGGGGTCTCGAACCTGGGTCCTTCTGCATCCCAGTCCGACACTCCATCCACTGAGCCACTGCCTGGTCAGGCCTCAGGCGGATTTTCTTGCTGCAGTTTTTGGGAATTCAGATGAGGCCCAGGTTTGTGAGGGGCATGCTGCAGATGTTCCAATCCCAGAGCAGCAGAGATGTGGCTCCCTAGGCAGGGCTGTCCCCGGAGTCACAGCCACAGGGAACTGCAGGCCTGGGTGCAGTTTCCTGTGATTGGTCCGGCGCACCCAGAGGAGGGCTGTGACCTCTTGAGGAAGATGTGTCCAGTGGGGAAGGGACAATGTCGTCACTGCTGGCACTGCTGGATACAACCTCTCCCCACCATCTTCCTGCTCCAGCTTTTCTCTCCACAGCCGAGTATTAAAGAGAAAACTTGTTTTTACCCTTAAGAATATTTTGTAAGGCCGTGGCTGGTTGGCTCAGCGGTAGAGCATCGGCCTGGCATGCGGGGGACCCGGGTTTGATTTCCAGCCAGGGCACGTAGGAGAAGCGCCCATTTACTTCTCCACCCCCCACCCCCTCCTTCCTCTCTCTCTCTCTCTTCCCCTCCCGCAGCCAAGGCTCCATTGGAGCAAAGATGGCCCTGGCTCTGGGGATGGCTCCTTGGCCTCTGCCCCAGGCACTAGAGTGGCTCTGGTCTGGCAGAGCGAAGCCCCGGAGGGGCAGAGCATTGCCCCCTGGTGGGCAGAGCGTTGCCCCTGGTGGGCGTGCCGGGTGGATCCCGGTCGGGCGCATGCAGGAGTCTGTCTGACTGTCTCTCTGTTTCCAGCTTCAGAAAAATACAAAAAAAAGAATATTTTGTAAATTTTATTTTTGGGGTCAAGTATTGAATTAATTAAAATTTTGAGAAAATTTTTTCTTTTCTGGATCCTCGCCTAAGTGAAAGCCCCATTTATCTCAGTCACACTGGTGGGGGTCTGGTTGCAATCATCACTGACCCTGGACTTGCCCTATGCTCAGGAGCCCTCTTGGGCTCTTGCAGGCAGTGTGGGGGCGGCGTTAGCAGGGCTGAGGCTGCTGTGAGTTATTGTGGCCACTGTAAACCTGGACTTGTTTGGAAACGGCTTAAAGTCTGGGGCTTACCCACAGGCATTGCACTTCTCTAGTTGCTCAGCTAATACGGACTCACGGGAAAACTTTTCTGCAGGATTCGAGTTGGACTCACTTAAAATAGTTGAGAAAATCTGAAATGGGTCAACCCCTACCTCACACTCCTAGTAATTGAGAAAGACTTCTTTTCTTTTTATTAAGAGAGTGAGACAGACAGACAGGAAGGAAGAGAGATGAGAAGCATCAATTCTTTGTTGCGGCACCTTAGTTGTTCAATTGCTTTTTCATATGTGCCTTGACTTGGGGGCTCCAGCTGAGCCAGTGACCCCTTGCTCAAGCCAGCGTCCTTGGGATCCACGCTCAAGTCGGGGACCCCACACTGAAGCTGGTGAGCCCATGCTCAAGCTAGTGACCTCAGGGTTTCAAACCTGGGTCCTTAGAGTCCCAGGTTAATGCTCAATCCACTACGCCAGTGGTCCCCAACCTTTTTTGGGCCACGGACTGGTTTAATGTCAGAAAATATTTTCACGGACCGGCCTTTAGGGTGGGACGGATAAATATATCATGTAACTGAGACAAGTGTCAAGTGTGAGTCTTAGACGGATGTAACAGAGGGAATCTGGTCATTTTTTAAAAATAAAACATCATTCAGACTTAAATATAAATAAAATGGAAATAATGCAAGTTATTTATTCTTTCTCTGCAGACTGGTACCAGTCCACGGCCCAGGGGTTGGGGACCACTGCACTACGCCACCTCTAGTCAGGCTCTTTTTTTTTTTTTCTGAAGCTGGAAATGGGGAGGCAGTCAGACAGACTCCCAAATGCGCCTGATCGGGATCCACCGGGCATGCCCACCAGAGGGTGATGCTCTGTCCATTGGGGCGTTGCTCTGTTGCGACCAGAGCCACTCTAGTGCCTGAGGCAGAGGCCATGGGGCCACCCCCAGCGCCCGGGCCATCTTTGCTCCAATGGAGCCTTGGCTGCCGGAGGGGAAGCAAGAGACAGAGAGGAAGGAGAGGGGGAGGGGTGGAGAAGCAGATGGACGCTTCTCCTGTGTGCCCTGGCCGGGAATCGAACTGGGACTTCCGCATACCAGGCCAACGCTCTACCACTGAGCCAACTGGCCAGGGCCTTTTTTTTTTTTTTAAACTATATTTTACTTACTGATTTCAGAGAGACAGACAGAAATATTGGTCTTTTCCTGTATGTGTCGTGACGGGGGATTGAACCAGCAACTTTTACATATTGGCGATGCTCTAACCAGTGGTTGGCAAACTGTGACTCGCGAGCCACATGCAGCTCTTTGGCCAGCTTGGCAGTACCCTAATTAAATTAATAACAGTGTACCTACCTATATAGTTTAAGTTTAAAAAATTTGGCTCTCAAAAGAAATTTCAGTCGTTGTACTGTTGATATTTGGCTCTGCTGACTAATGAGTTTGCCGACCACTGCTCTAACCAACTGAGCTACCCGGCCAGGGCTGAGAGAGACTTCTAAGGAAGTATTTGAGAAGTATAGCCCTTTGCATGTCTCTTTAACCAGGTCACCATGGCTGCTGTTGGCTCCTTTGCTGTCCCCAGCTGTCCCCCAGGTGCCCTCCTCTCCGTGCTGCCTGTGTCCAGAAGGTGTGCACAGGTTCCAGTGGATCAGAAACCTGGTCCCAGAGTTCGGCGTCTGCAGCTCCCACATCCGTGTGCTTTCTTCCCCCACAGAGTTTTTTGAGCTCATGAAGGTAAGTTGTGTCTAAGGGAGGGCAGGATGGACATTTGAATATGGGATTCTGTTTGGAGGTTTTTGATAGCCACTCAGCCTACTTCCTGTGGGTTCTGCCTGTTGGGTTTCAGCTTTGCAGATGGCTAAGTTGAGCCATGATCAGAGCCCTCCCTGCATGGCTAATGGAGAGTAGCCCAGACTCAGGGTAGTGAGGGTCAGGTCCTGGGTTCTGATTCTGATGGACACATTATTTCCTCTGTTCTGTGGTGAAGTTGTAGCCCACTAGAAGGGAGGTGAGTGAGGGTGAGTACACGCAGCACCACCCTACTGAAGACAGCTGGGAAGAAATGGACCTGGTTCTAGTCAGGGCATGGTAGGCCCTGCCCATGGTGGGAGGTACTTCCAGAACAAGGAGCATCATCTCCGGAGATGTAATGTGCAGGAAGTGAACACCCCTCCTACTCACGAGTGGGATTCGGTACAGAAGAGGTGGCTAGAAGTCTCTTGTTCCATGAAGAGGTGTTTACAGTTAACTGCAAGATTTGAACTCTAGCTTTAGGCCCTTATAATCCACTTTTTTGCTATCTAAAGTTTGTGCGGGAGAGATGTGAACCTTTGCGCTTGAGGGTTCACTCAGGTGTTCATGCCGAATCTAGTTATTTGTGGTTAAACCACTAATTGGAATGAAGTAATTCATCGCTAATTATTGTTTACTAACATGAACTCTCTGAGTTCATATTAACACTGATGTTAAAATTCACGTATGGGAGCCTGACCTGTGGTGGTGCAGTGGATAAAGCGTCGACCTGGAAATGCTGAGGTCGCCGGTTCGAAACCCTGGGCTTGCCTGGTCAAGGCACATATGGGAGTTGGTGCTTCCAGCTCCTCCCCCCCCTTCTCTCTCTGTGTCTCTCTTTCCTCTCTCTCCCTCTCTGTCTCTCTCCTCTCTAAAAATGAATAAATAAAAAAATTAAAGAAGAAAATTCAGGTATGGCCTGACCAGGCGGTGGCGCAGTGGATAGAGCGTTGGACTGGGATGCGGAAGGACCCAGGTTCGAGACCCCCAGGGTTGCCATCTTGAGCGCGGGCTCATCTGGCTTGAGCAAAAAGCTCACTAGCATGGACCCAAGGTCACTGGCTCGAGTGGGGGGTTACTCAGTCTGAAGGCCCGTGGTCATGGCACATATGAGAAAGCAGTGAACAACTACGGTGTTGCAACGAAAAACTGATGATTGATGCTTCTCATCTCTGTTCCTGTCTGTCTGTCCCTATCTATCCCTCTATCTGACACTCTCTCTGTCCCTGTAAAAAAAAAATTCAGGTATGGCCTGACCAGGTGGTAGTGCTGTGGATAGAGCATTGGACTGGGATATGGAGGACCCAGGTTCGAGACCCCGAGGTCACCAGCTTGAGCATGGGCTCATCTGGTTTGAGCAAGGCTCACCAGCTTGAGTCCAAGGTCGCTGGCTTGAACAAGGGGTCACTCGCTTTTCCATAGGCCCCCCACCCCTGTCAAGGCACATATGAGAAAGCAATCTTTGAACAACTAAGGTGTCACAACAAAGAATTAATGCTTCTCATCTCTCTTCTGTTTATCTGTCCTTCTCTCTGTCACCAAAAAAAAAAAAATTGAGGTATGATGAGGTCAGACAGGTGGAATGCTGGGAGGTGGTGGGAGATGCATACAGAGTCATTATTGTGCTGAATGAACTCTGTTCACATGAATGCTCACACACTTCTCACGCTTGTTCTGTGGATCTGCACCTTGCTTAATTCCTGGCTGCTCATTTCTGAACGAATTATGTGTGAGTGTGTGCGTGTGCTCTCTTCACCCTCACTGCTCTGCCTTGCTCGCCTGTCCCCCCACATCCATGTTTGTGTAGCATTGATGCTCAGGCTGTTTTGCTTTTTGCTCTCGCTTTGTTCTGTACTTGACTGGAAGAATGGAAGAATCTGGCTCTTCTTTTTTTTTTACAGAGACAGAGTCAGAGAGAGGGACAGACAGACAGGAATGGAGAGAGATGAGAAGCATCAATCATTAGTTATTTTTATTTATTTAAAATTTATTTATTTATTCATTTTAGAGAGGAGAGAATGAGAGAGAGAGAGAGAAATAGAGAAAGAAAGAGAAAGGGGGGAGGAGCAGGAAGCATCAAGAGAGAGAGAGAGAAAGAGAGAAAGAAAGAGAAAGGGGGGAGGAGCAGGAAGCATCGAGAGAGAGAGAGAGAGAGAGAGAGAGAGAGAGAGAAAGAAAGAGAAAGGGGGGAGGAGCAGGAAGCATCAACTCCCATAAGTGCCTTGACCAGGCAAGTACAGGTTTCGAACCGGCGACCTCAGCATTCCAGATCGACGCTTTATCCACTGCGCCACCACAGGTCAGGCAATCATTAGTTTTTCATTGCAACACCTTAGTTCATTGATTGCTTTCTCATATGTGCCTTGACCGTGGGGCTACAGCAGACCAAGTGGACCCCTTGCTTGAGCCAGCGACCTTGGGTCCAAGCTGGTGAGCTTTTTTTTTTTTTTTAATTTTTTTTATTTTTATTTTTTTTACAGAGACAGAGAGTCAGAGGGAGGGATAGACAGGGACAGACAGACAGGAACGGAGAGATGAGAAGCATCAATCATTAGTTTTTCGTTGCACGTTGTGACATCTTAGTTGTTTATTGCTTGCTTTCTCATATGTGCCTTGACCGTGGGCCTTCAGCAGACCGAGTAACCCCTTGCTGGAGCCAGCGACCTTGGGTCCAAGCTTGTGAGCTTTGCTCAAACCAGATGAGCTTGTGCTCAAGCTGGCGACCTCGGGGTCTCGAACCTGGGTCCTCTGCATCCCAGTCCGTTGTTCTATGCACTGCGCCACCGCCTGGTCAGGCAAAATCCGGCTCTTTTTAAGTGTCCTGATCAACTCCAATGAAAGACTGAGTTTCAACGTGGTGATCCCCTGGCTAGGAGGCCAGACTGCACTGCGTACCTGCCTGGTGGGTGGGGCTGCCAAGGCCTGGAAGGAGCCAGGCCTTTTCCTGCCTTCTGAACCAGGTTGTGGGCTGGGTTTGGCACATGCTATGCTGGGTGGGATGTTCCTTCCCAGGATGGACAGAGTGGCTGTGTTCCCTGGGAACAGAATGCAGCTGAGTCCCACCTGGTCCCCATGCTGTCAGTATAGCGGGGCTGAGCCAGAGGACCTGGGGTTCCGCAGTGGGCAGTCAGGTGGTCTGGCTGCCTGACCTGAACTGCCTGGTGTTTTACAGTTGTCCTCCTTACTTTCTCTTTCTTCATAATCACTTTCCCTGCAAGCATTCATCTTAATAAATAACAAGACAAAGGAAACTTGGGAGATTCTCTTGTTTTCCCAGTGTGTAAGCCTTTTCCCATGGTATGTTTGTAAATTTATCTGGCAAGCTGCCCCTCTTATGCTGACAGTGCCAGCCATGGGTGTGATCCCTCCTTGATGGGAAAAAGGAACACCCTCTTAGTCTGCATGCCTCCTGCAAACCTCGCTGTCTTGTGTGGTGTGCTGCGCTTGGCTCTGGAGCATGCTTCTGTTCTTCTGGCCCTTCCCTGGTCACCTCCTCTAGGGCAGGACTGCCTTGAGTTCTGGTGATGGGGGCAGTTCTGCAGTGACTCAAGCAGGGCTAGGGCGAGGACACCAGCTGTCAGGACTATTGCGATGTGTCATCGTTGAGTGTTGGGATGTTCTGTTTATGTGTCTCGATACCTGTCTGTCTGCATTTCAATAGTAATATGTGCTTATTATAAAACCGCGCAGGTGGCGGTGGCATGGAGTGCAGGTTTGCACCTGCATCCTCCTTTAGCAGTGCTTCTCCATGTGCGTTCTGCATGCCCTGCACACACATGTGCAGGTGTGTGTGGTGTGGTGAGGGGTGGAAGCGTGGCTTGCGTGCTGTGCAGTGACTTGTGTCTGTCAGCACTGCCGTGTAGACGTCTCCCAGGCGTGGTACACAGTGTCCCCTCCTTAGTGGCTGCGTGGTATCTCGGGCAGTGCGGTCATGCTTTACTTCTAGGCAGGGCATTTTAGTGAGGATTGTGGGTCCTGTTTTGTAGGTTCCCATACACATTTTGGACTTGCTTTAAACATTGATTGGTGAAGATATAGAGTAGCTCAGCTTGAGGTGTTGTTTGCCTCAAGGTCACAGTACTATCTATATATTCTCAGCAAACTGTGAAATGGTGATTATGAATTCTGAATTGTCTTTCTTTCAGGGGCAGATAAAAGTAGCCAAGAGGCGGGTAGTGATGGCATCCCTCTACCTGGGGACAGGTCCTTTGGAACAGGAACTGGTAAGGGTTACAAGGGAGGTGGTCTTGGTTGAGCGGTGAACTACCTGCAGACCTTACGCTGTGTTGGGGTGGGCGCAGGGCGGCTCTTTCTCAGGCCCCATCTGTTTCATGGCCGTTCTGGCTGTTGTTGCCCCAGGTACTGGGGTATGTCAGGACAGTGAGGAGGGTGTGGGGAGCCCTGTGTGCCCCTCACCCCGGAAAGGGTCCCTGGCAGCTGTGTGCTAGTCTGGGGCTCACCAGATCTGGCTGCTGCCTGTGTTTGGGTGGCCTGTGAGCGGGGACTGGTTTTACGTTTCATATGATTGGAAAATAGCAAAAGAAGGTTAATAATTCATCCATTTAAAAAGCACACGAAATGCACATTTCTATTTCCATAAATAAAGCTTTTCTGCCCGCCAGGGCACATACAGGGACAGCATATTTCTCATTCTTTCGTTCTTTGTCTCAAAATCAATAAATATTTTTTTTTTTTAATTTTATTTATTTATTTATTTTTTTAGAGAGGAGAGGGAGAGACAGAGAGAGAGAGGAGAGACAGAGAGAGAGAAGGGGGGGAGGAGCTGGAAGCATCAACTCCCATATGTGCCTTGACCAGGCAAGCCCAGGGTTTCGAACCGGCGACCTCAGCATTTCCAGGTCGACGCTTTATCCACTGCGCCACCACAGGTCAGGCCCAATAAATATTTTTTTAAAAAGGTAAAGCTTTATTGGAACATTGCCACTCTCTCCCTCATGTTTTGTCATTGCTGCCTTCTCGCTCTAGTGGCAGAGCCAAGTGACTGTGGTGGAGCCCGCCTGGCCTGCGAAGCCCAGAGCACTTCCTTTCTGGCCCTTTACAGAAAGGGCGTTCTGTCTTCGTGCTAGCCAGTGGTTTTCAACCGCGTGCCGCAGAGACTTCCAAAGTATGGAATACCTGACAGTTTAGTTAGGCACTGACCTCTTTTTGTTGTCAACTTAAAAAATGACAACAGCTGCCTGACCTGTGGTGGCACAGTAGATAGAGTGTCGACCTGGAACCCTGAGGTCACCAGTTTGAAACCCTGGGTTTGCCTGGTCAAGGCACATATGGGAGTTGATGCTTCCTGCTCCTCCCCCCTCTTTCTGCCTTTCTCTCTCTCTCTCTTTCTCTCTCTCTCTCTTTCTCTCTCTCTCTCTTTCCCTAAAATGAATAAATAAAATGTTAAAAAAACAAAAACAAAAAAACCCCCTGAGTTTGCCCCATTGAGGCACATAGGAGAAGTACCTACTATGAGTTGATACTTCACACTTCTCTCCTTTCTCTCTCTAAAATCAATAAATAAAATCTAAAAAAACCCCAACAACCAACACAACAATAGCCATCCAGTGTGAATCAAAATTATACCTTTTTCTGGTCAGATTGGCAAAATGTGTATTTTTTGGTGTGCCGCAGAATTTTAGTAATTAGTTTATGTGCACTGTGAGATGAAAAAGGTTGAAAATTGCTGTACTAGACAAGTGAACTGGAGTGCTGGTGGGCTGTCAGATGCCAGGTCTGCGGCCAGCCTTGTTTCACTTGGACTGGCTGTTATGCCATGCCTGTCACCTGCAGTGGGACAGGCAGGGGTAGGAACAAACAGAAGTCACCAGGCTGGCACAGGGTATGTGGGTGCACAGGCGGACCTGTCAGTTGCATTGGAGTGAGCATGCGTGAGGTCAGCATATTGTCTCAGTCCCGCAGGCGGTTTCTGTGCTGAGGTAGTGAAGTGGGCCCATTGCCCACAGGAAGTGCTGTTCTTGGTTTGTCCCTGCTCAGAAGGCACAGGGAAGAGCCGGGCAGCAACGGGTTAGGGTGTGGGGAACGAGGGGTGGTGGTGGGTGAGCATAAGTGTCCCCCTCTTCTCTTACTCTGAGGTAGGGAGGAGGCCTCCTCTCGTTTCAGGACACTCTTACCACAAGGCTCTTTTGGAGAAGAATGTCATATCCAACCATGAGGAGTAGCTAGTGGGTGGGCTGAGTGTTGGACTCGTTTATTCAGCAAATAGTTACCAGCTGCTCCCATGTGTTGGGCATGGCTGGCCTGCTGTGTCTGGGAGGATGACCTGTGGAACATGTGTGGGAGCTGGTGTCTGGAGGGCCTCTCCAAGAGTGGCAGTGTCCAGACCACTCAGGTACCACACCTGACCCCCACACCGTCTCCCCAAGGCCAGGCTGGAGAGGACGTCAGGTGGTGTCTTCTGATGACCACTACCGAGGGGTTCTCAGATGAAGGCGTTCTGTGGAGTGGGCTTCTGAGTGCTGATGGGAGGGGGTGTTCAGAGGGGATGGTGGGGCATTGGCTGGTGAGGTGATTTATTCTTAATATGAAATCATCTTTCTGGATCTCATACTTCTGTTTCTTGGTAGGTGGATTGTCTGGAAAGCACTCTAGAAAAATCACTCCAAGCAAAGTTTCCTTCAGACCTCAAGGTGTCCATTCTCTTGGACTTCACGAGGGGCTCGAGAGGTAGGTCTGACACCCTCCCCATGCACCCCTGGGTTTCTTCTTTCTGAACTATTGCTCTTAGGAATTACGTTTGCTTCCCCACCCTCAGCACAGGGGAGGTGCTCTGCAGACTGTCTGCTGCCCCAGGGGGTCTGGCTGTGTAAGTCAGGATTCCTCACTAAAGACAACTTAGGGAAAATGATTTTATTAATTGATTATAGAGATAGGAGAGAAAGGGAGAAAAGGGGGAAAGGAGCGGGAAACATCAACTCGTAGTTGCTTCTTGGATGTGCCTTGACTGGGCAAGCCCAGGGTTTCAAACCAGCAACTTCAGCATTTCAGGTCAATGTGTTATCTATTGCACCACCATAGGTCAGGCAAAAAAGTATGGTTTTTTTTTTTTGTGTGTGACAGAGAGAGAGAGACAGAGAGGGGTAGGTACGGAAGGATAGACAGGAAGGGAAAGATGAGAAGCATCAATTCTTCATTGTGACACCTTAGTTGTTCATTGATTGCTTTTTCATATGTGCCTTGACCGTGAGGCTACAGCAGACCGAGTAACCCCTTGCTCAAGCCAGCGACCTTGGGTCCAAGCTGGTGAGCTTTGCTCAAACCAGATGAGCCCACGCTCAAGCTGGCAACCTTGGGGTTTCGAAACCCCTGACACTTATGCTCACCCACCACCCTGGTTCCTTCACGTCCCAGTCTGATGCTCTAACCACTGCGCCACCACTTGGTCAGGCAAAAAAGAGTGTTTTTGACTCCCATTGGCTGACCTGCTTCAGACTGTTTTTGATTTGGGATTTGGATATGTCAACGAGGACCCGTCTTCTGGCTCTGTGTCCTTTGGACTGGCTTATTCTGTGTAGTGGCCTCTGGCGGACAGGCCCATTTCACTACAACATCTTGTCTGTTGAAAGAGAGCTTCCCTGGTGGTCAGGCCAGAGTTTCCCCTGTGGAGCTGGGGGTGCAAACTCAGGGTGGGTGGAGTCATCTGCAGCCAGACAGAAATGCCAAGAGTGAGGCAGGGTGGCACTCCAAGAGGAGGGTGGATGGGAACTGGTGGGTAAATCAGCAGGTGGCTGCTGCATGGGCCACATCAGTCCTGTCCAGAGATATTGTGGGTGCCCAGGACAGAAGTTGGTCTGGAGCTCCTCTGGCTAGAAACAGCACCAGCCAGTGGCCAGTTTGGACAGGCAACACAACTATGGGCCTGCATAGGCGGCCTTACTTTGTTGGGCTGGCTGCTTTTTCCTGGTGTGACCTGTATGTTCATTTTCTTCTGCTTGCCTATGTGTTCAGGTAGGAAGAACTCTCGCACAATGCTGCTTCCGCTCTTACAGAGGTTTCCAGAACAGGTCCGAGTCTCCCTCTTTCACACCCCGAACCTCCGTGGACTCCTCCGGCTCCTGATCCCTGAGCGCTTCAATGAGACCATTGGCCTCCAGCACATTAAGGTGTACCTCTTTGACAACAACGTCATCCTGAGCGGGTGAGGCTTCCTTCCTGCAGGCTCTCCCGTTGATAGTCTCCAGGGTGGGACAGGGAGGGGACAAGCTTGTCCCCTTGAGCCTTGAGAGCCGCTCGTGCGTCGTGAGTCTGATTACCTTCCTCTAGGTCTCCTCGGCACTGTGTCTGCCGTGGACGCCCACAGAGGGTGAGTGGAAGGTAGCCAGGGTGCCAGGACATGGGAGCACCCTCGATGTCCCCGGATAAACGGTGGATAGAGAAGTGGTGTATATACACAATGGTATGTTGTTCAGCAATAAACGTGGACGGACCCAGAGGGCATTATGCTAAGTGAGATAAGTCAGAGAAAGACATGATCTCACTTAGATGTGGAATCTAAAAAAACCAAACAAAATAAACAAAACAGAACTGACCCACAGATCTAGAGAACAAGCTGATGGTTGCCAAAGGGGAGTGGGTGGGGGATGGGAATAAAATAAAAATAAATAAATCAGTAAATAAAATTATATCCTATTTTCTTCATTGTAAAAATAAATCATTGTAAAAATAAAAGGTAGGCAGGATCCCCTGAGCATACACCGTCTGCTGGCCACTACGCCAAGCCCCTTGCATGTGTCACTTAAATTTTCCCAGCTACCCTGGCTAGCACTTCTGTATGGCCAGCAGACGCAGCTGTCGTTGCCGTTCACATGCAGGTTCTCATTGGATTCGGGCAGATGGTAAAGAAACAGTGGAGGCAAAAGATGGTGGGCCATTCCTTTATTCAGGTCTCGCTCCAGCTGACAAGCAAACACACAGGGAAAACACTTCCCTCTTCATTCAGAGCTCACAAAGCCCTGACACATTCTTCGGTTCCACAACCAGGAGAATCTTCTCTGGTTTCTCCTAGAATCAAAGACCCCAACAGTCTCAGTGGAGCTCGCAAAAGCCCCTCAGCTCTGGTTCCCCACCTGCACACCTTCTCTTTCCCTGCCAACATGGCTTCTTTCTCTTTATTCTGCAGTTTCTGCTCCTTCTGTACCTCTTTGCAAACATGGCTTCTTTAGCACTCTGCATTCCCTCTGCTTTCACTCTGCAAACATGGCTTCTTTTTCTTTTCCTCCTTCTTCTCTCTCCTTTCAAAACTTTCTGATGCGAAAACCTCTTCTTCAGCAAACATTAGCAAAACAATGGCCCTTCCCAAGCAGGAAGGTAATTTGCAATTTTACAGACCACATATACCTGGTGCTGCCCAGCCCCCAATGCAGATTAAAAGTGAGCAAACATAAAAATCATATTTTACAAACTTTTTGTGTGTGTGTGTGTGTGTGTGTGTGTGTGTGTGTGTGTGTTTCTGAAGTTGGAAACAGGGAGGCGGTCAGACAGACTCCCGCATGCGCCCAACCGGGATCCACCCGGCATGCAACCAGGGGGCAATGCTCTGCCCATCTGGGGCTTGTCTCTGTTGCAACCAGAGCCAGTCTAGCTCCCGAGGCAGAGGCCATAGAGCCATCCTCAGCGCCCAGGCCAACTTTGCTCCAATGGAGCCTTGGCTGCAGGAGGGGAAGAGACAGACAGAGAGGAAGGAGAGGGGGAGGGGTGGAGAAGCAGATGGACGCTTCTCCTGTGTGCCCTGGTTGGGAATCGAACCCAGGACTCCTGCACGCCAGGCCAACGCTCTACCACTGAGCCAGCCGGCCAGGGCTACGAACTTATTTGACCAACAGCTTCCCTCCTTTTATGCGTGAGAAACCAGAGGGGGGAGTGGGATCTGTGTCGGGCAGAGCCTGCAAAACAGAAAAGACAGAGACAAGAGGGAGTCTCTGTCCTTCTGTGTCCAAACATGGGCACTGTCATTGCTCCGGGACCTGCTCCTGGACCAGCCCCGTGCTGGGGTCGGTGTCTCTTCTCTCAGCTGACTATCAGTGCTGTGAGGGGAGGGCCTTTGCTGATCATTTTCTTGTGTCACTTTTGTGCCACTCTCCCTGTGGTCAGCCTGTTCCTTGTGAGGGTCCTGTGCAGTAGTCGATTGTTGATTGGTTTGTGTCCTGATCTGAGTTGTTACCCTGCTCCTGCTGGCTACCTCAAGACCTGGTTGTAAGCCCGCTGCTGTACCACCTGCCTGAGTCCTCACCTGCTTTCCCCCTGCAGTGCCAACCTGAGTGACTCCTACTTCACCAACCGCCAGGACCGCTACGTGTTTTTGCAGGACTGTCCCGAGATTGCGGACTTCTTCACGGAGCTGGTGGATGCCGTGGGGGACGTGTCCCTGCAGCTGCAGGGCAATGACACGGTGCAGGTTGTTGAGGGCATGGTACATCCTTACAAAGGTAGGGCCCGGGCTATGCTGCCCTCCTGAGCCTGGGGGTGGGTTGGCATGAGGGCAAGGAGAGACCAGTGGCCTTACAATGGGTTTGGGAGGCTGAGGTGGCAGGGCCTGGTTCTGCTTTTGTCACTGGAGCCAGACGAGGTGACTCACTGGCCATCAGTCATGCTCTGCGGGTGAGGGAGCCAGGCAGGAAGGTGGAGCGTGGGCTTTGGGCCTGAGCCTGGCCGGCGAGTGAGAGCCTGCTTGCTCTTACAGGAAGTGTCTGAGATGTCTGCCCTCCTCAGGCCCGCCTCCTGCTGCTCACAGGGGCTCTGAGGCTCTTCCCCCATTGAGGTCTGTGGCCTCCTGCCTGGAAAATGAAACGGAGAGCCCACAGCCTGTTCATTGGCAAATCCTGGCAGCCAGCATTCCTGGGGGCATTCACATTCCTGTGATTCCTGTGGTTGTGATTTCCTGGTGGCCACTGCTGAATTTACAAGTGTCAGTGATGAGGGAAAGGGGTTAACTCAGAGCAGAGAAGAGCTCCTTAGGTCCCACCTAGAATGGAAACATCTGAGTGGCGACGTCTGTGGAAGCCCCATTGCCATATCAGGGGCCCCTGGGCTGCAGAGCTTGCCAGGTCGCTGTGCCAGTCAGCTACCTACCAGCCTGGATGCACAGTAACAAAGCTCAGTAACAGATAGTAAAATTACCGTTACTTTCTAAGTTTTGTCAATACAAAGTGTATAGAAATTTGTTTTCTCTTGTTATATAAACTAGTATCTACATATTAGTCTCAATTTGTCCTTTGGCTCACAGACCCTAAAATATTTACTCTCTGGATGGAAAACATCAGTTGACCTGGCCTAACTTAACAGGCCAGTATGCATGTGGAGAAAAGGCCCTGGCCTTCAGGGGAAGAGGAGGTCAGGGTGCTTGGGAGAGGAAGGGTGACTGGGCAGCTCTGAAGGAGCCATCTCCCAGCGTGAGCAGACAGAGGTGCACGGATGCTCAACCTGAGGCAGCGTAGGAGGGTGGCTGCCCGATGGCTGGTAGCGTCAGAAGCAAGGGACCATGCATGGGGCCATTCCTTCTCTTTAATGCCACCCACACGGCCTCGTGTGTGCCTGTCCTGGCTCAGGCCTGTGCAAGTAGGATGCCTAGAACGGTTGTTCATTGGTGTTTTCAGAGATTCCGCTTTTGACAATGTTTTCGTTCATTCCTGTGTCACTTCCTTTCTCGCACTGAGCTTTGGTCTTTCGCTGTCATTTCCCACTGACTTCTTGAGTTGGATGCTTAGCTCTTAATTTTCTCATCTAATAATAGCAGTTATAGTCCTTTCTTGCTCTTTAGCATGTCTGGATGGCTGCTCGTCACCAGGATCTTATGTAAATTAATATGAGAGTTGGGAGGCCCTCCTGCACGTCACCACCCACATGCCGCCAGCATGTTCCCCCCCATGCTGGTGTCTGTTGACTACTGTGTGGCTCACACCCCTTCTGTCTGCTTGTATTTACACGCCTTCTTATTGATAGATGTCTCGGTGACATCACAAGCATGTGGCTTGTGTGTGTGATCACCGTAGTTGACTCTGAGAAGCCCCCTCCGGTCTTGCCCCTGGCATTATCCCCCACGGTGCCCTCTGCCCTGGTCTCTGTAATCCTCAATGAGCCTGTCCTGTTTAGAAGTTTTTATAAGCTGTATGGACTGGACCTTTCCCCCTGCCCTGAGTGCAGGCTTCGTAAGACAAGGCTGCACCTGTGTTCAGCAGTGATCAGTGTGGCATGCTTGCTTGGCACGTGTTGTGTTCCCTGTGCTGGGCGGGAGTCCAGGGCCTCCATTTCTTTCCCTTCTCTTCCCCATGTCCCTGCAGGTGACCGGGCTGCGTATTGCAAGGCAGCCAACATGAGGGTCATGGACGTAATCAACTCGGCCCGGACCCGCCAGCAGATGCTGCATGCCCAGACCTTCCACGGTGACTCCCTCCTGATGCAGGGAGATGCAGCAGCCGCTGGTGACCGCAGGCCAGCACCCGACACCTGGATTTACCCACTGATACAGATGAAGCCTTTTGAAATTCAGATTGATGAGATTGTCACCGAGACCCTGCTGACTGAGGCCGAGCGAGGCGCCAAGGTTTACCTTACCACCGGCTATTTTAACCTGACCCAGGCCTACATGGACCTGGTCCTGGGCACGCGGGCCGAGTACCAGATCCTGCTGGCCTCCCCGGAGGTGAACGGTTTCTTCGGGGCCAAGGGGGTGGCGGGTGCCATCCCAGCAGCCTACGTGCACATCGAGCGGCAGTTCTACCGGGAGGTGTGCAGCCTGGGGCAGCAGGAGCGAGTCCAGCTGCAGGAGTACTGGCGGAGGGGCTGGACCTTTCATGCCAAAGGTACAGACAGCAGCCCACAGCCCTGCTGGCTCCTCAGTGCCAACAGAATCCTGTGGGCATGTCACCATGTCCAATTTAAGTGCACATCCCTCATGCAAAATCTCTCCTTATGCACCAAAAACTCAGAACCCGAATCATTGAGTGGCTGTGGTAAAACAGGTAGTTGTAGCTCCTCCATAAGTAGGTGATGCACCCTGATTTTGTCTCCTTGACTGTGGGCTTTTGCTGGTGTGGGCCAGGCCCTTCTCAGGGACAGAGATGGTTAGGGATCATGTATGGCACCGAACAACCCAGCTTTTCAGCCTTTTCCTCACCATTGCACTTTGTTCATAACGGAGGAAGTCAAGGCTATACTCTTATAGCACTCACATGGACAGTGCTGCCTCAGAATAGTCAGAGTCCCAGTAGCTGTCTTGTTATAACTTCTCAGGCAGCTGTAGAGTCTTTGGAGCAGCCCACAGGAGGAAGAGTCTCAGGTGCAGGATCTGAGGCCTGGATGGGCAAGTTAAACCTGTGCTTAGTGGTGCTATTGTCATTCGGGGAAATGCACAACCAAGTTGCTTAGTCATGAGTCCAGAGGGAGAGGGAATGGTGCAGAGGCCCTGAGCCATGAATGACATCCATGACCTTTCTGACTTCTCTTTAGTGGTTCAGTGGCCTGTTTTTCTCCTGTGCTGGTTCTAGAGGCTTCCAGAACAGCTGAGCGAGGGAGAAGGGGGTGGTGTTTGCTCCGTCTCCCATCCAGGTGGGGATCCCAGCTGCAGACTGCAGCAGCTCCTTGTCTGTGCTGTTAGACTTGAGGTCATCTTGGAATTCTCAGGTTGAATTTCTTTCTTTCTTCCTTTTTTTTTTTTTTTTTTTTACAGAGACAGAGAGTCAGAGAGAGGGATAGATAGGGACAGACAGGAACAGAGAGATGAGAAGTATCAATCATTAGTTTTTCGTTCCGACACCTTAGTTGTTCATTGATTGCTTTCTCATATGTGCCTTGACCGTGGGCCTTCAGCAGACCGAGTAACCCCTTGCTCGAGCTAGCGACCTTGGGTCCAAGCTGGTGAGCTTTGCTCAAACCAGATGAGCCCGCGCTCAAGCTGGCGACCTCGAGGTCTCGAACCTGGGACCTCTGCATCCCAGTCCAATGCTCTATCCACTGCGCCACTGCCTGGTCAGGCTGAATTCTTTTCTTAAACTTGTGTTTTCATGTAGGCTGAACTATAAGAGTTCCAGGCCGCCCCAGACCTGAGACTGGCTCTCCGGGGATGGGACCCAACATGGTGTTTTAAAAAAACTCCCCAGGAGATTCTAATGCCTCTTGGGTGGTTCCTGCTTCCTGCTTGGAGCCCCATGGGCCTGCTCAGGCAGGTGGCATTGTTTGGTGTGGGCAGGGAGCTGCCCCATTGTACTGATCCCAGCACGTGTCACTGGCTATGCCAGACTGGAGGTCATATGTTGCAACAGGTAGGCTGGCCAGTGGAAGGGTGTAGGAAATATTTTAGGGTTGGCTTTATTATTTCTGAGAATAATAGCAGTACCTAGGGGTAGAGTGTTGGAGACAGACAGCTGGACAGGGAGACAGACAGCTGGACAGTGACTTTCAGAGGTGATGTCTGTGTCCTGACAGTGCTGGCTTCTTGTCTGCCCTGTGGCTCTATCAGTGAGGGGATCCCTGTTGCTTTGGGTCCCCAGACTGGCTTGGCCCATCAGTTCTAACTGTGCTGGGGGTTATTTCCCTGAAGCTACATTGTGCAGTGACTCCCCAGTTACCGTGGAAACAGAAACACCCAACTGGCTTTTCCAGTGTGTCTTGCCTTTTCCCGGACTGGTGTGCTCCTGCCACACCCTCCCTTCACCCTGATGCGGGCGGGCCCTGCAGCCCAGGAGCACTGGATTACTGGGGAAAGCCAGGAATCCCGGGGCATGCGAGTGCATGTGCGAGGGGGGAGAGAGAGAGAATGATGGGGGAGGGGACATGAAGAAGGGGCCTCACCCTAAAGCGCAGAGCCAGGAGTCAGAGATCATAGAGTTGTAGTGAGAGGCCAGGGTCCTTTCCTGCCCAGTGGCTGTGATGAGAGGAGGGTCTTAAGCCAGCCTGCTTCTGGCTCTACTCTTTTTTTTTTTTGGTTTTTTTAAATTTTTTTGTTTTTGTTTTTTTTCCCTTCATTATTTACTCATTTTAGAGAGGAGAGAGAAAGAACGGGGGGGGGGGGGCAGAAAGCATCAACTCCCATATGTGCCTTGACCAGACAAGTGCAGGGTTTTGAACTGGCGACCTCAGCATTCCGGGTCGACGCTTTATCCACCGTACCACCACAGGTCAGGCCTGGCTCTGCTTTTGATGGTCACTTCCCCCACAGCCATCTAGGAGGGATGTGGGCTGTGTCGGATGAGCAGGGAGCCTAGGTGGTGGCGTGGTTGGAGCCACGAACCATTTCTTGACTGTCTATCCTTTCAAGGGCTGTGCTGGGCACAGATGGTGTGTCTATCTGGGTGTGTCTACATGTGGACCCTGAAAAATTCCCACCATGGCTGAGTAGCCTAAAGTACCATGATCCTTACTCAGGCTCCTGAGGACAGGACAGGCCAGGCCAGTCTCAGCTCCTCCTGCGAGCCCCTGGGCAAGGAGAGGAAGCTGGGCCCCCTGTTCGCTCTTTCTGGGTACCAGCATTGCACAACCTGGGCATCGGAGGACTGGCTGTGTGTGGAACCTGCTGGTATCCTGTGAGCCTGGTGATGCAAGAAATCTCTGCATGGTCCCCCCCCCCCCCCACTGGAAGGTGGTCAGCTAGGTGGGGAAAAACAGCCTTGCCATGGGAGGTGACCACACCGGGCAACAGGTGCCGCATGGCAGTGAATCTGGTGACCTGCACAACTGGGGTGTCCTCTGCAGTGTTTTCTGTGTTACTGTCAGGTCAAGCCATGCTGGAAAGGAGTGTGATCGCCTAGACTACAGAGTGGTTGGGCTCCCCTGGCGCACCTGGCCGGGTTCTCAGCAGACTTGAGTATATGTCACCGTTAATAAATTGAGCTGGAGGTCAGATGTCTCAAAGAACCAGAGGAGCCTCCCCTATTTAAAGGCATGTGCTAGAGACCTCTTGCAACATGGTTTGCCTGTTTACTTTTGGTTTAGATTTCTGCAAAGGATGCCTGCTCAGAGCTCTGAGAAGACCTGTGTAAACATGAGTCAGCCAAGAGGTTACCAGACCCGGAGTCTCAGAGCCTCGTCCTCGAGCCACGTTCACCTTTGGTTTAAAGGGCAGGACCTTTGGCAGAGGTTCAGTGTCTGTACAGTGGGGTGAGGGCACAGGTTTGCACTCGGGAGAGAAGGGTGGCGTGCTGTGCCTGGTGGACACACAGCGGGAGTCTTGGGTCCTTGGCGAGGAGAGGTGTCCTTGTTACCTGTAATTTCTGTTGCTGTTCTTCCTGTGTCATGAGGCCACAGGTCTTACCTGCATCTCAGCCTCTACAGAGGCCACTGGGGTAGGTGTGCACATTAGACCTCAGTCAGCTGGCTGCTCTAGGATTCCTGGTTTGTCATTTTCCTGGGGCCTGGCCCTGGCCTTTGCCCACGAAGCGTGGTGGGACAGTCCCTGGGAATAGGGGCAGCGTTCAGACTCCTGGTGGAGAGCTCCAGGAGTGCTGTAGGCAGGGCCTCCACGGTCGCTGGGTCTCTTTTTGTAACATTTGCAGATGTTAGCTGCTGGGCATTGCACTTTAAATATGGTAGCTCATGGGATTAATGTTTTTCTTAAAGCTGAAAATTTGTACCCTTTTGCCTATTTTACTTTATTTATTTTACTAAAGACAATTTGTTAGAGCAGTTTTAGGTTCATAGCAAAATTGAGCATAAGGTAGAGAGATTTCCCATTCTCCCCCTGCCCAGTACCTGCACAGCCTCCCCCATTGTCACCATCCGGCAACAGAGGTGCATTTGTTATAGCTGGTGACCCTGCGTGGACACATCAGTGTTGCATGAGTCCACAGTCTGTACTAGGTTCACCTTGGTGAGCTTTTTGGGGGTTTGGACAAATGCAAAGTGGCACAGGTCCACTGTCACTGTCATGCAGAGTGCTTTCACTGCCCTGACCTCTGATCTGTGTGTCATCACCCCGCCCGCCCCAAGGCTCAGGTTGCCATTGATTTCTTCACTGTCACCATAGTTTGGTCTTTTCTGGAATGTCAGAGAGCTTGAATCACACAGTGTGAAGCCTTCTCAGGTGGGTTTTCCTCACTTGGTAATGAGCATGTAAGGGTCTTCTGAGTCTCCACTGCAGTGACAGCTCATTGTGTTTACTGCTGAGAACATTCCTTTGTCTGAATGTGCCACAGCTTATCTGTTCCCCGGCTGAGGGCATCTCGGCTGCTTCCAGGGGTTCCCCTTTCTTTCTTCTTTCTTTCTTTTTTTAGAGAGAGAGAGAGGGAAATAGGAAGGGAGAGAGATGAGAAGCATCAACTCATAGTTGTATCACTTTAGTTGTTCATTGATTGCTTTCTCATACATACCTTGACTGGGGGGGCTTAAGCCAAGCCAGTGACCCCTTGCTCAAACCAACAACCTTGGCTTAAGCCAGCGACCATGAGATCATGTCCATGAACCCACACTCAAGCTGACAATCCTGCACTCAAGCTAGTGAGCCTGTGTTCAAGCCGTCAACTTTGGGGTTTCAAATCTGGGACCTCAGTGTTACAAGTTGACATTGTATGCACTACGCCACCACTGGTCAGGCCAGGGCTTCCCCTTTCAGACCTGGTCCTGGTGGAGAGGGGCCCAGGGGGCCAGGCACAGAATGGCTTTGTCACAGTTGTAAGTTCTATATCTATGTGTAGGCACACTAACCTCGAGGCAGCAGCTTCAGGGGAGCCCACGTGTGTGTAGGCGAGATCTGGTGGGCTCTGCTTTGTGGGGGGGGCAGCCTGAAGGGTGGAGTGTGAAGCTTGCAGCTCTCCTGGTCTTGCCCAGCCCCAGCCAGCAGCCCCCCCCCCCCCCCCCCCCAGGCTCCGGCCACATCCAGGCTGCGGCCACAGACTTGTAGGCATGCATTTCAAGGAAAGGCTCAGGAAGTAAGTGTGGGACATTGACTTTGATTCATCTGGACACAATGTTGTAGCGTTGGCACTCTGTGTGGCTAAGGCCTGGCCAGGCACAGATTAAGAGATTTCTGGCTCATACTGACAGAGAAACCTGTTAATGATTGTGAGAATTGTCACTGTTTTTACTGCCTTCCCGACAGGCTGCTTGGCACAATGCCCAAAAGTGATCTTGTAGTGAGAGCTGGGCAGCTCCACCCTGTGCACCTGGTCACATGGACTGTCCCCCCCACCCCCATGGCAGGCAGCAGGTGTGCTCCAGGGGCAAGGCCACAATTGCTCACCTGCGACTAGAGCCTGACCGACTTCCCAGCCTCCGGCGTGTTCCATGCTGTTCTGGCAATGGTACAGGTGACTAGGAGAGGACTGTGATGCCTCTTTCCCCTCCTGTTTTTAGTCTGAGAGCTCTCTGCTATTTACTGCAGAATATTGTGGGGGCAGGGGAAGGAAGGGTATGCAAGTTTGAATTGTTCTTGAAGTGATCATTAACAAAACTTCCAATTCAAAGTGTCCACAAGCTCCTGCTTTCAAGCCCCAGGGCATCCTGTGCTTAATTTAATCCTCACTTGTTGGAGGAGGCTGTACTGTTCAAACGGCATTACTGAGTGCCTGCTGTGTGCTAGCAGTGTTCAGAGCACTGGGGTCAGGACACCACACCAGACTCCCTGTCCTCCTGTGGCTTGTAGATAATAAGCAGATGAGTCTGTTCAAAACAGTGTCCTGTCATGGGGAGGGCTGTGAAGGAAACAGAGCAGGAGGGTGTCTCTGAGGAGGTGACATGTCAGGGACAGAAACATGAAGCCTGAGACCATGCTGGCTTGAAGAGCAGTGTGGGGCGGTGTGGTGGGTAGCCCAGTGAGGAGGGCTGGGAGTGGGGGGCGTAGGCCCGGGATATCAGCATCAGCAAGGGCTGGACCGTGGAGGTGAGTGCTGCGAGGGGCCTCTGGGTCACTTGGTTCCCGTCAGAATGAGGCTGCTAAATGGGGAGGGACTGTGGCTGTGAGAGGAGCAGGAACAGGTGTCCCCCTTTCTTAAGAGGGCTCAGTGGGCAGCAGGTTGCCTGGCCCAGAGCTGGGAAGCAGCAGTCTTGGGACCCCTGTCCAGGCACCCGTGGGCCCTATAGCACCCACACCTGCCTCGCCCTAACTTGGCGGTTCCTGGAATGGTGCAGGTGTGAGCAGCCCAAAGGTTAGGCCCTGGGTGAGGAGCTGGGGTTGATGACAGGTTTCTCGCCAGCTGGGAAGTGTTATGCTTCCCGACAGTGAGTTTGTCTGTAGTTACCTGGCTCCTAGCCCGAGGGATGAAACAGCTCACAAGGGCCTCTTGCCCCCCTCTTCCCGAAGTGAACACTCCCAGTCGTGGTCAGGCACAGGGTAGGAGCTGGATGCTCCTGACTGGCGAGCTTGGGTCTCGAGGACCTGGTTCCCAGCTCCTGTCGCACCATTTATGCTCTTTGATAGATCTCAGTGAGAGGAGACTGCAGGGCAGTGGGGGTGGTTGCAGCTCCCCAGCGTGGTCAGCGGGGTAAAAGTTGTGCTACCTGTATAATCCCAAGTGCTCAAGAGGAGTCCAGCCTGGGCCGGGGAGGCTGCGTCAGCAGGGAGAGGAGACAGGATGTTGGTGTGTCTCCCACTTCTGCAGGCTCCTGGGAGGTGTACATACTGTGTAAAAGATACAGTGTATCGGTGACACTCAAGTTCTGTTTTAGGGTGGCGGTTAGGATAAACGGGGGCAGGTTGGTCATGAGAACAGGTTAAAAAGCAGGGGTACATGTAGGGGACCTATGGATGGGCAGGCGATGGCTGCCTGCCCTGACAGCCGAGCCCTAGGCTGCCTTATGAGAGAGCAATCTATGTTTATTCAGATTTTACAAATAAAAGTGCCCATAGAATCAAGGCCCTTCGACTACCCCCACCAGACCCTGTGGTGCAGGAGCTGTGGATGGACAGTCAGTGAGGCATGGTCCACATTAGCTGTAACCATGTCTTCCATGTGAGGGTTGGGCCTCACTCTTTTTTGCCCTTGCCCACCCCTCTGTGAGCAGGCTTGGAGGGTGGGCTGATGAGTGCTGAGTGGACCCAGTGTGTAAGGGGCTACTCTTGGCATCAGAAGAGTTGGGACAGTAATGGCAGTTGGGTGGAGCTTTCTGCTTCTGAGTCTGGTGGAGGCCTGTGCCTTACCCATCCCTCCCAGCTCTAGGCTTTGTGGCCCAGGGGGGTGTGAGCCTGGTGGCAATGTAGAGGACAAGTGTGGCCATCTGGAACAGAGTGCCAGGGCCAGCCTGGCCACCCTGTGGTTTCCCAACACAGGGTAAGGTAGCCACCGTTTGCGACATGGCAGTGGCCCAGTAGGGCAGGACAGTTGATTGAGCAGTGTGCAAGTGGCTTTGATGTGGCTCCTGCATGCGTGTGCGTGTGCGTAAGCATGCGTGTGTGTGCACGCAGGTGACGTGTGCGTAGGTGTGCTTGTGCATGTGTGTAGGGGTCAGGCATATTACAGGAAGAGGCAGCTGAGCAGCAGCATCTCTTACCCAAGATGTTCTTGGAAACACTCTTGCCCTGAGTGAGAATTAGGCTTCTATTTTAGGAGCTCGGTGTGCATTACATGTTGTTCGCTTGTGACGACCATGTGTGGCCGTGGACCTTTTGAAAAGGTCATGTTGGCAGAGGAGAGACAATGGTGTGGGGGTGTCAGGAGGGTTGCCGCAAGCGAGGAGCCCTGTACAGAAGCCAGGTGGGTCAGTCACACTGACACAAGGCTGAGTGTCCTTGGTGCTGGTGAGGGTGCAGCATGGAGGGGAAGGTGGAGCCAGATCTAGGCTCTGACGGAGGAAGGAGTCGTCTTCAGGAGTAGTTCTGACGGTGCTGGGCTGTATGAGCAGGCCCTGGACTTGGGGGAGGAGGCAGAATGGGAGGACAGGATGCAGAGCTGGGGGCCTGCCTGTGCTCTCTTTCATGTGACATGGCAGTTTCTGAGAGGATCCATGACCACCTTTATAGAATGTCACCATGGTGTTTTCAGAGACTGCAAGTTCCCAGGGTGGCTGGACAGCAGCCCACGGCCACTCGGCCATGTGTACTGTGCCCTGCCTCAGCTCTGACTGTGTGTTGGCCTGCCAGCTCCTTTCTAGGGAAAAAGGGAAGCAGTGCTCCCTGGGGTGGGGGTGACTGGCAGGGCCTCTGCGGTTCTCTCTCCATGGCCTCCAGTGGGCGTTGCTGTTGGCTTAGAAGTCTGAGCTCCAGTAGGGACTCCTGGTGCCCATTTGTGTTTTGTCTGTTGTGGTACGTTCACAGGCTGAGATAGGGAGAGTTGTGTGTCCCTCGGAGTGAAGGGCCTGCTGGTCTTCAGGCGGATGCAGGATGGGGAAACCTGTCCTCACCCCATGTAACAGCCCCGTAATTGGTCCCTCGCCCGCCACGTCAGCACCACGTGGCTTCTTTCCCTTGGTGTGTGGAGGACGATGGTGCCTCTGGCTATGGGGCTGAGTTCTAGTGGCTAGTCTGCAGTGGAGGCAGTTCAGAGAGTGGGCCTCTGGATCTTCTAGGACGCCCTAGTAGTGTGGTGGGTGTAACAGCAGAGCCTGAGCCCGAGCGTCACCAGGTTCCCTCTAAGAACCCACTCGGCTTGGAAAAGGCAGTGTGGCAGAGGGGACAAGGACTGTCCCAGTGAGCCACTTGGGGGTGTATGTGCCAGGCTGCCCATGGACCCTGAGGTCTCTGCCCCTCCTGTGGTACCTGGGGATGGTTTGCAGCCTGTCTGTCTTCCCCCAGTGGTCTTGGGGTGGGCTGCTTTTTTCTTGGATTGCAGGGAGGTGTGGAGTGGCCCGGACAGATACTGTGCTCACTCCTGTCTGCATGTTTCCTTCTCCCGCAGGCCTCTGGCTGTACCTGGCGGGAAGCAGCCTGCCCTGTCTCACGCTGATTGGCTCTCCTAATTTTGGGTACAGGTCAGTCCACCGGGACCTGGAGGCCCAGATTGCCATTGTGACGGAGAGCCAGGCCCTGCAGCAGCAGCTTCACCAGGTTAGTTGGGCGAGTGGGATTTCCCAGGGTGAAAAAGGCATAGCTGGGTGCTCAGTACTGCCTGTGTCACTGGTCCCTTAGAGCCTTGGTCAGCAAACTGCGGCTCGCTAGCCACACGCGGTTCTTTGGCCCCTTGAGTGTGGCTCGTTGGCCAGCTTAGCAGTATCCTAATTAAGTTAATAACAATGTACCTACCTATATAGTTTAAGTTTAAAAAATTTGGCTCTGAAAAGAAATTTCATTGTACTGTTGATATTTGGCTCTGTTGACTAATGAATTTGCTGACCACTGCCTTAGACTGTCCCGCTGGGGGCTGAGAGTGAGAGAGAACCGAGTCCTTGACAGTCTGCTAGGGGTGAGGATGCTGCCGCCAAGGGAACCTGTAGTCCAGGGTGGCCACTCCTCCTGCAGGGGCTGCTTCCTGGAGGGGAGAGCCCTGTTCTCCCCTTCCTGGGATCTGAGTACAGCATGGTTCCCAGTCTCTTCTAGGAATACAGACTCACTGTGTAGGGTTGCAAGGGGAGGAGCCAGGCTTGCTCAGGATGTGGGCCCTAACTTTAGGGAGGAGCTCTAGGCAGCATCCTGTCATTTCTGTAAAAGACTGTGTGGGGGAGGCAGAAGAAGGCAGGTGGCCCAGGCAGAGAGACACATAGGGAGCAGTGTCTTTGCAAGGGGAGCCGAAGAAGCCGGAAGAGGAGGCCACCCTTGCAGAGATCCCGGAGGCTGTGCAGAGGGGTTCACAGAGAAGTGACCTCAGGGACTTTGACGTCTCTGCCCACAGATCTCCGTGCCCCAAGTCAGTCCTTTTGCAGGGGCACTTTGGGTCGGTTTATTTCAGAGTGGGTTCATTTGGTGATAGTGTGGCTTGAGTCAGTTTTGAGATTGAATATGGAGGTGGATTCAGTGCCTGGGGGAGTACCAGGCCAGGAGCAGGGCCCCTCCTGGCGTGTTTGCAGGGTCTGGACCAGAGGAAACTTATGGGCAGCCTCTTATCTCCCCACATGTCTGGGGGTGGTGCTTGAGCAAGGCAGGGTCTTTTTTTCTTGGGGAGTGCCAGAGTCTTGGAGCTCTGTGTTGCTCTTTTCGTGCTCATGGCTGTCGCAAGACTTCTTTCCCTGAAGCAGGCGTGATAGGAGAAGACCAGCACTCTCCCTGAGAGCGAGGGGCGGGGCCTGCGAGACCACCTGACTAGCTTGGGCTGGCTCGGCATGGTGGTTTAGACAGGTGATTGAGTGAGGGTGGTCCTCCACAGTCTTCCTCTCCTGTTTCCCTTGGGAGAGGCTCCCACAGCACCTGGTCGGTCTGTACTCTCAGCCATTTGGAAGTTGGTGGAGCAGCCCTTTTCCTGCGCTAGGGCTGAAGGGTGAGGGGCTCAGGCCCCTGCCCTCCATGCTGCTGGCAGGCTAGCGACCCTCTGCCAAGGCCAGAGAAGCAAGGTGAGAGCAACGCTTCCCTGCCAGGGTGGGGAGGCAGCCACTCCTCAAGGTCGGCAGTGGTCTCTGCCCTCGCTTTACACCAGTGGTCCCCAACCCCCGGTCCGTGGGCTATTTGGTACCGATCCACAGAGAAAGAATAAATAACTTACATTATTTCCGTTTTATTTATATTTAAGTCTGAACAACGTTTTATTTAAAAAAAAATGAGCAGATTCCCTCTGTTACATCCATCTAAGACTCACTCTTGACGCTTGTCTTGGTCACATGATACATTTATCCATCCCACCCTAAAGGCCGGTCCATGAAAATATTTTCTGACATTAAACTGGTCTGTGGCCCAAAAAAGGTTGGGGAGCACTGCTTTATGGCAGTCAGGTTTACTTTCTGTTTCAAGTGGAGTAGAGGAGTTGCTGGGAACCCATTAGTTCTTGTACATGCAAGTGTGTATCTGATGGACTTGTCATGCTGTTGAGACTCGGGAATGTAGCAGCGTGCCCATGGGCAGGAACCTGGATGGTGCCTTGGCCTCCTGCATCTGTGGTCCTTTTTTTTTTTTTTTTTTTTTTTTTTTGCATTTTTCTGAAGCTGGAAACAGGGAGAGATAGACAGACTCCCGCATGCGCCCGACCGGGATCCACCCGGCACGCCCACCATGGGGCGACGCTCTGCCCACCAGGGGGCCATGCTCTGCCCATCCTGGGCGTCGCCATGTTGCGACCAGAGCCACTCTAGCGCCTGGGGCAGAGGCCACAGAGCCATCCCCAGCGCCCGGGCCATCTTTGCTCCAATGGAGCCTTGGCTGCGGGAGGGGAAGAGAGAGACAGAGAGGAAGGCGCGGCGGAGGGGTGGAGAAGCAAATGGGCGCTTCTCCTGTGTGCCCTGGCCGGGAATTGAACCCGGGTCCTCTGCATGCTAGGCCGACGCTCTACCGCTGAGCCAACTGGCCAGGGCGCATCTATGGTCTTGACGAGGAAGCCTTTCTGTGGAAGGGGCCAGCTTCCCTTCAGAGGACACTGCTCAGAGGCCCACTGGTGACTGTGTGAGGCTTTTATTCTCCAGTGTTTGGGAATTACTGTTGCGAAATTGTTGGAGCCTTTGTTGACGGGAGGAAACGGTCACGGCCTTGTTGCCTGGGATCTGCCTCCTGTGATCTGGGAATCTTGTCTGGCTGAGTGGGGCCATGTGCCGGGAAGGACCCCACAACCAGGGGCAAGAGGAAGTGGCAATGGTCATGCTCTGGGTGGCCAGCGGAGAATGTGACCGGCTCAGCAGGTTTCTGGCTACAAGGAGGCTTCCAGCCAGGGACAGAGGAAGCCCCCACAGCCTCAGTTCCAGCAGGGGACACTGGTCTCAGGGCAGGCTGGTGCAGAAGGTCCTGACATGCAGCTGTCAGCAGCGGCTGTCCTGGCCTTTCTGCCTCAGCTGCACAGAAGCCTGGTCTGCACAGACTGAGGCAGAACCCCAGTCTAGGAGGCTCTGCCCCTGAAAGTAGAGCTGTTGGTGTGAATTTGACCTCAGGCCAGGACCAGCTGTCTGGACCTGGGCTGATTTGGGGGAACATGTCCCCCAGGCTGGTGCCCGCAGGTCCTGGTGCTGGCTTCTCACCCCACTTCCTGAGTCAGGGAACTGAGCCCACATCCTGGCTCTTGAGCAAAGCTGGGCCGGTTGTGGTCAGGAGCCGCTTTCCCAAGTGACATATTTGGGATATTTTCTTTTTCTTTCCAAACCTGACTCCCTGGGGCTTTTGATTGTGGGAGGTGGCAGTCTTTTCTATGGTGTGGCACTTCTATTCCTTACACTGATATTCCATGCTTTGAAGTGCAGAGATGTGTTTCTAGATAATTCTACCTATATGCTGATACTTTGGGACTGCAGCCTCCCTTAGGGAGGCCTGTCCAATGCCTGATCCTGGGACTGCCTGGCCACACAGCCTCTACACAGCCCAGAAAGTCCCTAAAACCCCGCTGCCCGGGTGTCTGCTCCCAGCAACCATCTCCGGAGCCCTCCTGGGTATGTAGGAAGGGCCCCGCTGGGGTCATATTGGGCACCAGGAATGGGAGATATTTTTATCAGAGTCCAAAGTTCCTCCCTTCACTTAGTACATACAATAAAAACTGACAGCTTCCTGGTTTTGTTCAGAGAGCACAGTTTACCAGTTGTGACCCCAGAAAGGTTCCCTGGAGCAGCAGTGTGACCTAGATCAGCTGACTTCCTTCTGCATCCCTGGAGTGGAGTCAGGGAGGAAACTCAAGGGTTTCTGGTAATTTAATTGAAATCTTGGTTGTGTATTCATTTGAAAACATAAAGCTGGAGCCAGTCTGTGTAGACTGCTGCAAACCAGCCCCCCCGAGACCGAGCTGGCTTGTCTGTCAGGCATGTCAGTCAGGGGTCCAGCTCCTTGCCTCAGCAACCAGGAACCGGGGACCAGAGCTGGGATGGGAAGGTCTGCCAGAGCGGGGGGCTACGTGGACCCAGGCCTGAGACCTTATCCTGTTTTCCTCCCTGGGTCAGGGAGGTTGTCCAGGGACATGCCTTCGTTCTGCCCACAGAGGAGAGCGCCTGCTCCCGTGCAGTCTGGGGCAGCAGGCAGTGTTGTCTGTGGTGCTGCTGGTCTGCAGTGCACAGAGCGTCTTCATAGCATGACTGTTGGGTTCCTGTGGTCTTGTGGGATGGTGGGCAGTTATAGCCAAGGGGATTCGAGGTCCAGAGAGGAGCTCAACCCCTGAAAGAGGGAACGGCACATGTAGTATGATGTTTAAGACAGCTTCTCCTTCACCGATCCTAAACACAGTTTATGATAAGATAACTTTTTAATATGAGAACACTAACATTCATTGGGAGAACTAGAAGACACTAGCTAGTGCTTGGTCCACAAAGCATCGCTGAGATCATGGTTGTCCCCTATCCTTTCCTGTGTGCAGGTGGGAGGTGTAGCTTGTTTTTTTTTTGTATATATATATATATTTTGGTATTTTTCTGAAGCTAGAAACGGGGAGAGACAGTCAGACAGACAGACTCCCGCATGCGCCCGACCGGGATCCACCCGGCACGCCCACCAGGGGGCGATGCTCTGCCGCTCCGGGGCGTCGCTTTATTGAGACCAGAGCCACTCTAGTGCCTGGGGCAGAGGCCAAGGAGTCATCCCCAGCGCCCGGGCCATATCTGTTCCAATGGAGCCTCGGCTGCGGGAGGGAAGAGAGAGACAGAAAGGAAGGAGAGGGGGAGGGGTGGAGAAGCAGATGGGCGCTTCTCCTGTGTGTCCTGGCCGGGAATCGAACCCGGGACCCCTGCACTCCAGGCCGATGATCTACCACTGAGCCAGCCGGCCAGGGCGTTTGTTTTGTTTTTTAATGAAATTGGAATCACATGGCATATGTCACGTCATGTGTACTTTCCGACGTTAAATAAACGTTCTAGAATGTGGGCACCTTGTGGAGTGTGCTGGTTGTCCCATGGGTTTATGGTTCACTGGTTGGTGGACACTCAGGTGCTTCCCAGTTTTTCCTCATTCTCAATGCTGCTGTGATGAAGGTCAGTATGAGCTCAGTCCGTGGCTCTGGGTGCAGTTATTTGGGTGAAGTCTTGCAAGCAAAGTTTTCTGAGGTTCTGAGACCTGCTGCCAGATTGCTCCCCACCAAGGTGCCTACACCTGTCCCAGCAGCTGTGTGCGCATGAGCCCTGCTGGCTGGGCCTTCGCTGGCACTGGGTGACAGTGCAAAAACTGTCTCCTTTAAAAGGTAACCCCCAGTCAGTGAGGGTGAACTCACTTTCTTCCACCAGCTGTATTTCTTCAACTCCAATTTGCCTGTTCCGTGCGTGTCTCAGTCTTAAAAATTTAGCTCTCACACTTCTTAGTTTTTCTGAGGAATGTTTAAAAGAAAACTTACAGGGCAGGCTCAACACGTGAAGTCGGGCCAGCAGGCGTGTCACCTGGTGCTGGAGGAGACCCCTCATTCCTGTCTGTTCCTCTTCCTCAGGAGCAGGAGCAGCTCTACCTGAGGTCAGGTGTGGTGTCCTCCGCCACCTTTAAGCAGCCAAGTCGGCAGGTGAAGCTGTGGGTGAAGATGGTGACTCCACTGATTAAGAACTTCTTCTGAGGATCACAGGTACTGCCTCTGTTGCCGCCTGGCGTGGTGCTCCAGGGACCATTAGTAGGTTGCTTTGCCCCAGTCAGGCTCCTGGAACCTGGCAGGAGCCCAGGGCTCCCGTTTGTTCACTGGTTGCACATGAGTGTATTTCTCTCAGGTCGTGGATGGTCATCAGGTGTTTGCAGCCTGGTGCTAAATGAGGCAGCCCTTTCTCTTCTGTCAGGTGCCTCTCCACTGAATCCCAGGACTGGCCGTGATGGGGTCAGCCTCACAGAGAAGGCCGTGTGACTGTGGGGATACAGAGGTAGACTCTGGGCTCCCTCCTTAAAGCCGAGCATGTGGTGTAGAGCACAAGGCGTGGTAGGGAAGGTGCTCTGCTCAGGGAGGGCCTGGCTCATGGCCTTGGCCAGCTGTGTCTTGCCAGGGGAAGATTGTGTGGCACCCAACCTTAGGGCTACGGCCGTCTCCTTGACGCTTCTATGATGTGCAGTTGGTAATAGGAGACACTGTGCCCACCAAGGAGCCCGCTGTTAGCGGGGGAGGCTGCCACTTTGCCCAGTGAGTAGTCCCAGTATGAACTCTCTAGACACCAGAAGCCTGGGCAGGGTGTGGCTGCCACTAGAGGTTGGGTTCTCTCCCAGTGACCCTCTGTGTTTCTGACCCCTTTCATACCCTGACCTCAGCCCCTCTGGCCCCACATGGGATCAGTCTTCTGGCTCCACTGATCCTGCCACACTGGGGTTGGCAGGTGAGAGTGGTTGGGCCTTTGATGGGTGGGGTGGAGAGAGTGAAGGACTGTGAGGCCAGGCATTCTCAGAGTTGGTGCTCTGTGTTCACAGTGTGGGTTCCCTCGGGTCCCCTTAAAATACATTAAAAAACCCCAAATCCGGCCCTGGCCGGTTGGCTCAGCGGTAGAGCGTCGGCCTAGCGTGCGGAGGACCCGGGTTCGATCCCGGCCAGGGCACATAGGAGAAGCGCCCATTTGCTTCTCCACCCCTCCGCCGCGCTTTCCTCTCTGTCTCTCTCTTCCCCTCCCGCAGCCAAGGCTCCATTGGCGCAAAGATGGCCCGGGCGCTGGGCATGGCTCTGTGGCCTCTGCCTCAGGCGCTAGAGTGGCTCTGGTCGCAATATGGCGACGCCCAGGATGGGCAGAGCATCGCCCCCTGGTGGGCGTGCCGGGTGGATCCCGGTCGGGCGCATGCGGGAGTCTGTCTGACTGTCTCTCCCTGTTTCCAGCTTCAGAAAAATGAAAAAAAAAAAAACAAAAAAAAAAAAACACCCAAATCCCCAGGCAAGGGAAACAAAAGAAAAAAATAAACAAATGGGACTACATAAAACGAAGAAGTTTTTGCACAGCAAAAGAAACCATCAACAAAATGAAAAGAAAATCCACTAAATGGAAGAACATAGTCACCAATGATACATATGATAAGGGGTTAATATCCAAAATTTATAAAGAACTTATAAAAGTCAAGACCAAAAAAACCCACACAATCCAATTAGAAAGTGGGCAAAGCACCTAAACAGACACTTCTTTAAAGAGGACAAACAGATGGCCAATAGACATACGAAAAGATGGTCAACATCACTAATCATCTGAGAAATGCAAATTAAAACCACAATGGAATAGCACCTCATACCTTTCAGAATGGCTATCAATAAATCAACAAATAGCAATTGTTGATGAGGATGTGGAGAAAAGGGAACACTTGTGTACTATTTTTGGAAATGCACATTGGTGCAGCCACTGTAGAAAGCAGTATGGAGTTACTTCAAAAAATTCAAAATGGAACTGCTTTATGACCTAGCAATTAAACTTCTAGGAATACACCTGAAGAAACCAAAACACTAATTTAAAAAAATGTGGCCTGACCAGGCGGTGGCACAGTGGATAGAGCATTGGACTGGGATGTGGAGGACCCAGGTTCGGGACCCCAAGGTCGCCAGCTTGAGCGCGGCTCATCTGGTTTGAGCAAAAGCTCACCAGCTTGAGCCCAAGGTCACTGGCTTGAGCAAGGGGTTACTCAGTCTGCTGAAGGACCACGGTCAAGGCACATATGAGAAAGTAATCAATGAACAACTAAGGTGTTGCAACGCACAACAAAAAACTAATGCTTGATGCTTCTTATCTCTCTGTTCCTGTCTGTCCCTGTCTATCCCTCTCTCTGACTCTCTCTCTCTCTCTCTAAAAAAAAAAAAAAGCAAAAAACAAAAAACAAAATATGTGGGCCTGACCTGTGGTGGCGCAGTGAATAAAGCGTCGACCTGGAAATGCTGAGGTCGCTGGTTCGAAACCCTGGGCTTGCCTGATCAAGGCACATATGGGAGTTGATGCTTCCAGCTCCTCCCTCCCTTCTCTCTCTCTGTCTTTTCTCTCTCTCTCTCTCTCTCTCCCTCTCCTCTCTAAAATGAATAAATAAAAAAAAACTAAGCTTTAAAAAAAATATATGTATACCCTTATGTTCATTGCAGCAATATCTACTATAGCCAAGATCCAGAAGCAACCCAAATGCCCATCAGTAGATGAGTGGATAAAAAAGCTGTGGTACATTTACTCAATAGACTAAGAAGGAAATCTTACCTTTTATGACAGCATGAATTGAAGAGTATCACGCTAAGTGAAATAAGCCAGTCAGAGAAAGACAAATACCATATGATTCAGTTTATATATGGAATCTAATGGACAAAATAAACTTACAAACAAAATAGAAACAGACTCATAGATTCAGAGAACAGACTAACAGCTGTCAGAGGGAAGGGGTTTGGGGGAGATTGCATGAAAAAGTGAAGAGATTAGCAGAGAAAAAACCCTCATAGACACAGACAACAGTATGGTGATTACCAGAAGGAAAGAAGGGTGGGAGGAAGTAGAAGGGGATAAAGGGGGGATAAATGGTGAAAGAAGGAAACTTGACTTTGGGTGGTAAACACACAATACAATATACAGATTATCTAATATAGAACTGTACACTTGAAATCTAGATAATTTTATTAACCAATGTCATCCCAATAAATTCAATAAATTTTTTTCTTCTTTTCCAAGTGAGAGGAGGGGAAATAGTGAGACAGACTCCCACATGCACCCTGACTGGATCCACCTAGCAACCCCTGTCTGAGACTGATGCTCTGCCCATCTGGGGTCATACTTGCAACTGAGCTATTTTTAGCACCTGAGGTGGAGACTCCACAGAGCCATCCTCAGTACCTGGGGCCAATGAGCTCAAACTGGCCAGGGCCTTAAAAAAAACAACAAAAAACAAAAAAAAACACCCAAATTCCCTAACATTATAGAAAGATCATACCTGATTAAAACATCAGCAATTATTTCTTAGTGTCATCAAATACTTAGGAGGTATTTACAATTCCAATTGCCTTATAAGTATCTTTTATTTTGTTTACATTTTTTTTTGTGTGTGTGTGTGACAGAGAAACAGATAGGGACAGACAGAAAGGGAGAGAGATGGGAAGCATCAATTCTTTGTTGCGGCACTTAGTTGTTCATTGATTGCTTTCTTATATGTGCCTTAACCGAGGGGCTGCAGCAGACTGAGTAACCCCTTGCTCAAGCCAGTGACCTTGGGCTCAATCGAGCTGGTGAGCTTTGCTCAAACCAGATGAGCTCAAGCCGGCGACCTCAGGGTTTCGAACCTGGGTCCTCCGCGTCCCAGTCCGATGCTCTATCTACTGCTCCGCCGCCTGGTCAGGCTTGTTACATTTTTTGATGCCTTTGACTCGAGGTGCCGGTAAGGTCTACATCTTGTGATTGTGACATGTCACCTAAGCCTCTTTTAATCTGTAGGCTCCCTCATTTTTCCCCATTGAAGCGTATTTGTTGAACAAACCTTATTTTTGGGGGGTTTATTTAAAACATTTTTTTTTTTAGAAAGAGATTAACTTGTTTTTTTTTGTGGGTTTTTTTTAAATTTATTTATTCATTTTAGGGGGGGAGAGAGAGAGAGAGAAAGAAGGGGGAGGAGCAGGAAGCATCAACTCCCATATGTGCCTTGACCAGGCAAGCCAGGGTTTTGAACCGGCAACCTCAGTGTTTCCAGGTTGACGCTTTATCCACTGCGCCACCACAGGTCAGGCTATTTAAAACATTTTTGTGATCACCTCACTTCATGGGTATTTATAAAGGCCAAGGTGCCCCCTTCCCCATGGGCCTTCCAGGGGTGAGACTGGTTTCATCCCTGCACGTGGCCCTGGGGCTGCTTCCTGTGTCCTTCCTGAGGGCTGGCAGCTCTGATGGTCTCTTCATGGATCCTGTAGCCCACGCAGGCTTGCACTCACTGCTAGGTGGCTGGTTTTAGACCAAGGGCATCTGCATCCTCCCCCAGGGCCAGGCTGCCCAAAGGGTTCAGTGGTTTGGAGTTGGGTGCTGGGCATGGCCACCCTGCCCTGGGGCCGCAGCACATCAGTTAACACTGTTTACCTTCCAACTACTTATTAAATTGTCCTGTGGGACAATTAGACCAGAGAAGCCAAAAGAATGTGCCCAGGCCCTGGGTTTTTGTTTGGAGGGAGTACTCGAGTACTTGTTTTGGTAAATAGTACTCGAGTTCCTGTAGGCTCAGGGGGACCAGAGCAAACCTGCGCTGCAGCTCTGCTTGAGCAACCCCGACTGTTCTCTCTGCTCCATCTCCCTTTAGAGAGCTGATGGTAATTCCCTCTGCTAATTACCTTCAGAGCTACCCTGGGCAGCTCTCCCCAGACCTCAGCACCCTGACTCTCCCAGGCAGTCAGCCAGGCAGAGAGCTGATGCAGAAAGTGACTTTAGATGCAAAGCAGGTTTGCCCAGTCCACTTCCCTGTCACTGTATTGCAGCCCAGAAGTGAATCATGTCTTGGGAAGTTTGGAGATAATTTCATCAGCTACCCACAATATGTAGTATTTCAGGCTCTGAAGGCAAATTTGGGAAACCTTCCCATTTTCTGGTTATTACCAGGGTTTGAAAATGAATTGTTCGGTGGCCACTGGCCATTTTATCTCCTCCTGTCTGAGCAGTGGCTTTCCTGTCCCTCATGGCCTGGAGATGAAGGGCTGTAGTGACCCCTTCTGGCTAGCAGAGGTGGTTGCTGGGCAGCCGGGCTCCTCCGCCCAAACTCTTGCCTTTCTGGCCATAGCCCAATTCTCTGGGCCCCATGGAGGGGTGGTTGAAGTGTTGCAGGAAAATGACACCCAAATGGAGGATAACAGACATCAGACAACTTAATAGAGGAAGAGGAATTTATTAGTATCCCGCGGAGCATGTGGGGTTGTTAGCACCAAAACACGAGCTCCCCGAAGTTAGATTTCTTACATCTTATAAACCTTTTATAGGGTCGGTGTAAGGGTACGTGGTTCCTTTGAGGTCCTATGTGTACCTCGTGGCTCAAGGCGGGGTGTGGGAGTTTTGGCGAGGCAGCAAGGGGGAAAGGGTTCCCAGACCCCTGTCTATTTAGTACGTGTCTCCAGGAGGTCAGTTAGACATCTCTAGATGTGTATGATCTTTAACTGGCTGAGCCAGTCATTCCTGCAGGCCTCTTCTGCATTCTTCTGGTTTCTCCCCTCTCAGAAGGATGTTTTTCTTTTTTCCTCCCTCTGACCGGCTCCACCGGGCCCAGTATTGTTGTGAATTATCAGCCTCAGAATTAGGGCTTCCAGAACCTCTTTACCCATGGTTTGGGTGAGAAAGTTTTTACAAAACTGCTGGATCAAGTGGAACTTAGAATGTGGCCAGATATTCCTAAGTGGCTGCCTTGACTTTGCTTTTAATCC
This sequence comes from Saccopteryx bilineata, assembly GCF_036850765.1. Lineage (NCBI taxonomy): Eukaryota > Metazoa > Chordata > Mammalia > Chiroptera > Emballonuridae > Saccopteryx > Saccopteryx bilineata. The sequence goes on from NC_089495.1 coordinate 125,198,131, forward strand.
TAAAAATACTATGGGTGCCAGCCTGTGGGCCCTATAAACTGCCTCCCTGTGCTGTTTCCCAGTGTATCTCCTCCTCTTGTCTGCACCCCACACCCTTACCAGCCTCCGAGGGCAGCCCAGGCTCTTTGCTGGAATGGCCTGCATCGGCAGGTCTCCCAGAGTCAGGTCTGTGGCTCGCTGGTGTCATTTGGCTGAGATGCTTCTGGTGGCATATGACACAGCCTCCTACCATGCCCCAGGTCTCAGCCAGCTCTGGCCCAGGGCAGCCCCCAAGTCGGCATCACAGTACCCCATTCCCTCAGGGCAGGAGCCCATGGAATGGGGAGGGATGACCGCTGGGCTACCACACACTCTCCCCACTGGCTTGGGAGTGGGATTCTGCGGCCTCTGTGTGCTGTCGGCTCTGTGCTGGGGCCTGCCTTTCCTTGTAGGGCACGGTGTTTTCCTTACCCCTGTCTCCTGGGCAGCTTCAGGGGCCTAAAACCTGAGAGGCTGAGTGACTTGTCTAGGAACAGGGCACTTGCCTTCCCCATGTCTCTGCAGTCTTGTTCCTAGGACTGCAGGGCATGGAGGAAGTCTCACTGGTTTGGGAGCCAGGGTATCTTGGCATCTGAGCAGCATCCCTGGACTGTTTCAGGGCATGTTTTGACCTGTGTCATGACCCCTCTCCCTTGCCCATCCAGGCTGCTGGAGGTAGGCAGCACACAGTGTAGGACAGGGAACAGAGGCAAAGACGTTGCCCCAGTGGTAAAAAGAGACTTGTAGACACACTTGGCTAAGCTGGTCCCTGAATCTGAGATCATTATTCCCAGTGTTTTCAGCAAGCAGGCTGTTGATGGGGATGTGTGTTAGCTGCATGGAAATGTTGCCTTTGTGGAGTGGGGGGGAGGGGGCGGCACCACCATACCTGAGGAAGGTTCTTGTCTCAGAGAAGGGGATAATAATGCTTTAGGAGGACTGTGTGGTGGCCGCAGCTCTGTCCCTTCATTGGTGGATCATTGGCATGCAGGGGTCAGGCCGAGAGTTGTGGCTGCTATACCCTAACCCTCCCTTGATGCTGCTAGTCGGAAGAACTTAACCCAGCTGGTCCTCTTGGGCAGTCAGGACATGGAACTTTGGTTCCTAGGACACTCATCTCGGCTGCTGGGAATCGGGGCTTATCCCCAAGCCTGTGCCAGGCCCTGGGGGCCACTAGGTACCGAGCTGAAGGCCAGCTCAGTTGACTCAGGCACAACTCAGTTATTTCATTGTTTTAATCCAACCTGCACCCCTTCCTTCATGCTGCCCTCCACCCTTGGCTAGTCAGATGCATGTGGTTCTAATGTGTTTTAATTATTTAGAACAGAAAACAACTTCAGTTCCTATAAAGATGAGTCCTAGTCACAGGGTGGAGTTTCCAGCCGTCAGTTAGGCCTTGTGGCTGGGTCTGGATGGGGAGCGGCTAGACCTGAAGGAGCAGGGCCACGGCCGCCAGGACCCACTTTGATGCCTTTTCTTTGGTCTTCAGGTTAAAGGTCCAGACGTAGGTGGGGCCGCGGATACGTGTTTTGTAAACAGGACACTCATATATGTTCTTGGTCTCCATGCGGTCTACAGGGATGGCCTTGATGAAGATGACAGGCATGGCTGGCGTCAGCTCCTTCAGCCGCGCTTCAGTGATGACTCCGGTCTGGGTGTCCCAGCGAGCTCCTGCAGGACAGTGCTGTCAGTGAGTGAGGGGAAGGGCCGGAAGGGAGACCCCTGGCTTAGCTCCGCCCCAAAGCACACAGGCCAGGTGCCGGGCACAGGAACTGCTACAGATGGAGTTGTAAACGGATGCTACTGGGTATTGTGACAGCCCATATCCCACGTGCACTGAGCACAGCCCGGCACTACCCACTTGGCCCATTGTTCAGATTGTGATGTCCTAGAGCCTCATCTGCCAGCCTCTTCTCAGTGCAAGAAAGCACCACTGCTGGTCCCTGCACCTGTGATGTCTGTGCACATGCAGTGTCTGTTGCCTCTACATACACGAAGCTGTCACTGTGCATATGCAGTGTCCACTATACACAGCTGTCACTGTGCGCATGCAGCATCGTCTATACACGCACACGGAGCTGTCACTGTCTGTGCATATGCAGCCTTGCCTAGACATGGAGCTGTCACTGTGCGTGCACAGGCAGTGTTGCCTACACATATGCACACGGAACTGACACTCTCCTTTATCCAGGCTGCTACTAGTTCCACACTCCCCGGTTAGTGATGTTTACATCTCCTGTCTGTAATTCCAAAATAAATCTGGAGGATGGCTGCCGCTGTGCTGTTTGTGGTGATGTGGGACCCAGAGGACCCTGACACCTCTGCAGAAGGAGTCATGTCACTCACTGAGTAGGACAGACACATGTGGTAGAGTAGTTGGCACTCAGAGTGGGGCTAAGGAAGTGGTTTGCCTGACGGTCCTGTCTGGCCAGGCTGCTCGGGCCTGGCCCTTTGGGCACCAGGACCTGGGCTAATAGGAGGTGGACAGCCAGGCCTCCCTGAAACCTGTGCCTGGGGCAGCAGCAGCTCAGAGAGAAAGTGGGATTTGGACAGCAGCTCTAGCCAAGGGAGGATCCTGAACTCCCCCCCCTCACCCACCAAATGCACATCTGTCCTGGGCTGGCTCCCTGTCCCCAGGTCTGGAAGGAGAGTCCTTCCTCACCTTGAAACAGGAACTCAGATTGAGGGTAAGCCTGCTGACTTCCGTTCCTTCCAAACCTCTTTTTGAGCCGATTGTCAGAACCTTGTCACTGTGTCCAGTCCACTCCAAGCTGCGAGCTAATGGGGCTGCTCTGAGCGCCTGTCCCACCCCCCCCTTGCAGTGCACAGCTGGTGGTTGCCAAGAGCACAATTCTGTAGGCACCATCGACTCTCTCTCTCCTCACCTTCCATGAAGAGCCCATACACATAGGAGCCCTCTCGTGGGGGGGCAGTCATATCCTCCCGGTTCTTCTTGGTCACTTCCACAGACAGACACATCTTGTCCAGCGGCCACTCATTCTTCCTGGCCATGGACTGCATGATGGCAGTGAGGAAGGATTGGGGGTTGAAGAAGCCAGCCAGCCACACTGTGGTGGGCAGGGCAAAGTCTGTCGTCCAAGCCTCGAGCTCCTGGGGAGGAAGACGAGCGGGTCATGCAGGGAACTCTCAGCAGAGCACAGAGAGTGCCTGACAGACCCATCAGAGTAGCTGCAGGCCCAAGACATGCTTTCCTGTCTGGCTCCATTTTTTTTTCTTTTCATTTTTCCGAAGCTGGAAACGGGGAGGCAGTCAGGCAGACTCCCACATGCGCCCGACCGGGATCCACCCGGCACGCCCACCAGGGGGCGATGTTCTGCCCCTCTGGGGCGTCGCTCTGTTGCATCCAGAGCCATTCTATAGTGCCTGAGGCAGAGGCCATGGAGCCATCCCCAACGCCCGGGCCATCTTTGCTCCAATGGAGCCTTGGTTGCGGGAGGGGAAGAGAGAGACAGAGAGGAAGGAGAGGGGGAGGGGTGGAGAAGCAGATGGGTGCCTCTCCTGTGTGCCCTGACCGGGAATCAAACCCGGGACTCCTGCACGCCAGGCCGATGCTCTACCGCTGAGCCAACCAGCCAGGGCCTGGCTCCATTTTTTTTTTTTTTGTTTTTTTTTAATTTTTTTAATTTTTTTATTTATTCATTTTAGAGGGGGGGGAGAGAGAGAGACAGGAGAGACAGAGAGAGAGAAGGGGGGAGGAGCTGGAAGCATCAACTCCCATATGTGCCTTGACCAGGCAAGCCCAGGGTTTCGAACCGGCGACCTCAACATTTCCAGGTCGACACTTTACCCACTGCGCCACCACAGGTCAGGCCCTGGCTCCATTTTAAATGAGGGACCAAGAGTAGGAGGACCAAGGAAGGCAGGCTAAACTTTGGGGAGAATTTGGGAACCCAAAAGAGGTTTCTGCTTTCATCATCTCGCCGCTTTCAGAAGGTGGCTCAACAGATGAGCATGTCAACTGGGCTTTCTGAGCCGTGTTGGCAAGAGCTCTATTTGTGTCACTAGAAGCTGCTTCTGCTTTAAGCCGGCTATTTTCTTCCTTTAGGGGAAATGGCCTACATTGTCAGGCGTCTGTGGGGTGTGGACCAGGCCCTTCTGGCCCTGCTCTGACAAAAGCCAGGCTAGCAGGGGCCTCTAAGCCTCTGGGGGGGGGCACGTTCCCCCTCACAGCCATGCTCCTGTAGGCTGTGGATGGGGTGGGGTATGCTGAGGCATACCTGGAGAACCCCATCCTTACCCTGATCCGGAGCAGCAGGTCGGCGTACCAGGCCGCCAAGCCCATCATGGAGGGGTAGGCTCGGGCCACCCACATATCGGGCACGGTGTCGTAGAACAGAGCCGTGGACAGATCTTCCATGTCAGTCGTGATGGTCAGCTCCCCCTAAGGGACAGAGAAACGGGTACTAAGGGGCCCTGGCTGTGACACTTGGCATGGTGCAGATCTAGTATTTCACAGGCCTTGTTTCACCGACTCTTGGCAAGGCCGGGAGCACCACCCATAAGTGTTGTGAGAATGTTTCACACAGGGTGTAGGTTACCATGGTGCTTTCTGCCAGGGACTAGTCTAGATCATGCAACATCAGGGCGGTTAAGTCTTTTGCAGACCAGCAGGAAATTTCTAGTGGACCAGCAGCAGTCCATGGACTGGCGGTTGAAAACCACTGTTCTGCCTGACCAGGCAGTGGCACAGTGGTAGAGTATTGGACTAGGATGCAGAGGACCCAGGTTCGAAACCCTGAGGTTGCTGGCTTGAATGTGAGCTCGTCTGGTTTGAACACAGCTCACCAGCTTGAGCCCAAGGTCGCTGGCTTGAGCAGGGGGTCACTTGGTCTGCTGTAGCCCCCCCCCCCCCCCCCCCCCCCGGTCAAGGCACATAAAAGAAAGCAGTCAATGAACACCTAAGGTGCCACAACGAAGAATTGATGCTTCTCATCTCTCTCCCTTCCTGTCTGTCCATCCTTATCTGTCCCTTTCTCTGTTTCTCTCTCTGTCTCTGTCACAAAAGAAAAAAAAAGGGAAAAAACCCACTGGTGTAGGTGATTTTGGTGGCCTGTTCTGGATGCCCACAAGTTCAAACTAGGACGTGGACGGGCTCATGCCGACGGGCCTGGGTTCGGCTGTTTGTTTTGCACTTGAGGGGTGAGTCCTCGTGCGCTGGCCAGCCCGCTTCCCGTCTGTTCCTGGGGCCCGGACAACCCATATTTTTACCTTCAGCCCCAAGTTGAGCTCCTTCAGTGAGCGACGCATCTCATTGGTTAGGATATTCATCCGTTCACATTCCTGAAAGGCAACCACTACGTAGGGTGTCTTTTCTGCTGCCTTCGCCATGATCTCGGCCATGTTGAATGCCTCCGGGATCTTCTCGAGGATGTCATCCAGCACGGCCTTCACCTGGAAGTCGGGCCCACCAGCCCTGTCACTGCGCTACGCTGGCAGTTCTGCCCCACACTCACAGCCCCGAGTCTGGGAGCAAAGACAAGTGCGATTGCTGGAAAAATGGGACCATGTCTGACAAGGGGTAAGGGTCTTGTCTAAGAAGCTGAGTGTCCAGTCCCCATTGTCAAGGCCATGTGGCTGTGGCCATGGGAGCATCAGGCCCCCCTCACCCAGTACTTTCAGACATGCATCAGCTTCCATGGCCCTGTGGGATCATCTGATAGCTGTGGCATTGTGACATTGTCCCCAGTGTCGGCTGTCTGCAGGGACCGTGCAATGAGTGGCCCACACGATGGCTGGGTACACTGCCTGCCCATCTATAGGCTTCTGGTGTAAAAATCATTAGACCAAGAAAACAGTCACAGGGCTTAAGAGCACTGAGGGTCTCCCAATCAAGAATGTGTTCTACTTACTGGGAAGCCCACTACTTAGCTGATTTTTAATAGACTGCACCCAGAATACATTGCAAAGTGCAAAGGTGCCCTGGCCGGTTGGCTCAGTGGTAGAGTGTTGGCCTGGCATGCAGAAGTTCTGGGTTTGATTCCCGGCCAGGGCACATAGGAGAAGCGCCCATCTGCTTCTCCACCCCTCCCCTTCTCCTTCCTCTCTGTCTCTCTCTTCCCCTCCCGCAGCCAAGGCTCCATTGGAGCAAAGATGGCCCGGGCGCTGGGGATGGCTCCTTGGCCTCTGCCCCAGGCGCTAGAGTGGCTCTGGTCTCAACAGAGTGACGCCCCCTGGTGGGCAGAGCGTCGCCCCCTGGTGGGCGTGCCGGGTGGATCCCGGTCAGGTGCATGCGGGAGTCTGTCTGACTGTCTCTCCCCGTTTCCAGCTTCAGAAAAATACAAAAAAAAAAAAAAAGTGCAAAGGTGCTGATGCATCCTGAGACACAGAGGTAACCCAGACCAGTGAAGATTTATTAAACGCTCTTATATTCTCTGACCTTTTCTGCTGCTGTGGGCGTTAATGGTTTCTGCCCACTGGCATCATTTAAGCTCCCCTGGAGGGGCTGTCCTGGGAGACCCTGCTGCTGCTCTCTGGGATCTCGGGCTCACACTAGCGCATGCAGACGGTGGCAGGGAGCCTGCCCAATGACCCGCGGATCCCGTGCTCCTCCTTGGGCCCGTGAACCTGCACCAGTGCCACTGAGACTTACTAGCAGGGGTCCACCCTAGAGCTCTTGATTCCAAGGTCTGGGGTAGGACCCAAGTGTGGTTGCTAACAGCTGCTGCCAATCAGGGCACATTTGTGACTCCAGATTCTGGGCCCTGCCCTTTGCTGTCATGGGTGGACCATGAGGCTCCTACCTTCTCTTCACGAGATACCCCAGTGCCGGCTCCCGAGTCTGTCTCTTTGGGCTGCATTTCCAAGACAGTGCGAAACAGCTTCTCCGAGGTGACCGTCAGAAAGCCAATCTCTGCGTTGGGATGCAGGCCGTATAGGTAGGGACTCTCGGGGGGCAGGTTCTCGTTGATGTATTCATGGTAACCCTGAGAAGGGGAAGGATGGTCAGCACGCTGCCAAGGTAGAGCAGTGTGAGCTGGAACTTCCTTAAGAGAATGATCTGCCCACGTCTTGCCCTCGGCGCCCACCCACTGATCCCCTGGCCCCTTCCTGGGCTGCTCCTCTTTCCTCCCCAGCTACCCAGCCGAAGCTCCCTCCGCAGAGGCTGTGCTTCAAACCCTTTCATCCTGGTTCCCTTGCTTCTTGCTCAATTACTGATACAACATTTGTGATTTGAGGCTCTCAGTGGGTAGTCAGCCAGAATACCATTAACCTCTGTGATTCTGCGTCACAGAGTGAGTTTGTGTTCAATTCGTGGCCTGTCCCTGAGAAAGCACTCCTCACCTTGTAATCCAGGTTGGGGGGGATCTGGAACCCTGGGGCCAGCTGGGTCTCTCCCTCCAGCATCTCCGCCCGGATGTATTCTACCAGGTAGGTCCTGCAGAGCCGGCGGTCCCAGTCATCCGTGATGTGGCCACCGTACATGATTTCGCCAAACAGGTAGCGGAGATCATCCCAGGGCACCTGGAGAGGGGACAGAGGCCTTTCCTGCTAACTGCCACTTTCTGTCTGTATTTAGTGTGAGAGCCAGCTCATATGTGGCAGGCCTGTAGGGTCACCTGCTGCCCTCATCCCCAGGCCCAAGGCTCACCTCCTCCCCGTATTCCACCATTCTTAGGTGTCTGACTCGGGTGGCAGGGGACAGCCTCTGGCCCTTGCCCACAGCCTGCTCTCTGTACTTTGTGACTTGGCTGGAACTCTGCCAGTGCCTCAAATCCCACAGGTCCACCCTCCGGCCCCAACTTGCCCCTTTGCCCATTCCTCTTTTATCCCCCACACTCTGAAACTCAGAGCCATCTGTGGCTCTGTCCCTCCATGTCTACTTTTACCAAAGCAGTTTAATTCTACATTGACTGGGTTTTGACTTTTGGCCATGAAGTCCAGTTCATCAGACCTTCAAGTGGGTCTTTCTTCGGATCCCACACAGAGTGCCCTGGCTCTGAGCTTCCTTGTGTATTCCTCCGTCCCAGTGGCTCTTACCCACCTGCATCTCAGGTCTTTGCAGCACAGACCCAATGGGGTGGGCAGTGTGACCTAGCAGACATACTCATCCTGGCTTTCTGGGCCCACAGTCTAACCAAGTGAGCCAGGTAGCCAGACCATGGGCTGTTTATTTCTCCGCTCATCCCACCCTCAGTGGCTGACTTGGCTGTCCTTTCTCGCTTACCTGTTACACGCTCTCCGACTGGGTGCCCGCTCCTCAGCTGCCACTATCCCCAAACATACCATGTAGCCTCCCCAGCAAGGCCGGAGCCCATTTTGCTAGTGTCCACGCCCTAGCGTGTACCAGTCCCTCCCACACAGCCATGCCCCACAGGGGGGCCATGGGGGCCACAGTGACAGCCACGTGGCATTTCAAGTTTTTTTGTTTTTTTTTTTGTATTTTTCTGAAGCTGGAAACGGGAAGAGACAGTCAGACAGACTCCCGCATGCGCCCGACCGGTATCCACCCAGCACGCCCACCAGGGGCGATGCTTTGCCCACCAGGGGGCGATGCTCTGCCCCTCCGGGGCGTCGCTCTGCCGTGACCAGAGCCACTCCAGCGCCTGGGGCAGAGGCCAAGGAGCCATCCCCAGCGCCCGGGCCATCTTTGCTCCAATGGAGCCTTGGCTGCGGGAGGGAAAGAGAGAGACAGAGGAAGGGGGAGGGTGGAGAAGCAGATGGGCGCTTCTCCTATGTGCCCTGGCCGGGAATCAAACCCGGGTCCCCCGCACGCCAGGCCGACGCTCTACCACTGAGCCAACTGGCCAGGGCCACATTTCAAGTTTTTTAGCAGCCACTTCAGTATGAAGTTCATTCCAAAGGTATCAGCATAAAAATTATTGTTTTACATTCTTTTTTTTTGTACCAAGCTTTCTAATCCAGGGTGTAGTTTGTACTTGCTGCGTGTCACATGTGGTTGGTGTGGCTGGTATGGATGGAGGCCAGCTACCCTGCGGGCCTCCTGGTGTGGGGCCTCTGGGCATGCACCCAGCCATGTTTGCAACCGTGTTTTCCCTGAGGGTTGTTGCTTCCACTGCGCCTGCCTGGAGCAGATGTTTACCAAATGCTGGCGAGGTCAAGTTCACTGAATAAGAACTTGTTGCTTAATCAATTGGCTCTTGAATTTATAGTAGTCAGAACATTAACATTCTCTAAGTTGTTTTGTGACAGCGTTTCTTCTCTGCTCAGTTATCTCTGTGTGCTTAGCAGCTGCTTCCATGGGGTTTTACTTATTTGCTGTGGGGGCAGTTGTCAGGCAGAGTGGGCACACCATACTCCGCCTCCCTGGCTCCCATGAGCTGCCTCCTGGCAAATGTCACTCCCCTTGGGTGGGGACAGTGGCCCAATCCCCAGAGACAGATGCCATCAGCATTCTCACACCTGCGATGATTCCCCAAGTGCCTGTCAGACACATCACCAGACCTCCCCCGAGAGTCTGAGCACATCTGTGTCCTAGTCCGGAGGATGGAAGGGCCCAGAGACACGGGCGAGTCTGTCAGTCAGGTTACTTGTTGCCTCCCTGGAGCTGGGACACAGGACAGTTCTCTGTCCTGATGGCCATCCTTACCCTTCTTCCCCATGGCAGGGAGCACACAGGACAGCCTGGGTTCTGCGTGTGCACAGTGGGGGAGCGTCTGAGCAGATGTCTGAGAAGATTCCGGCAAGACCGTTCCTCACAGCAGTGTACCCAGAGACAGCTGCCATGACAGAACTGTGGTGACAGGGGAAATACTTCCCATGGCCGATTTATGTGTGAGCGTTCAGAGCACAGAAAGCCTTCCAGGCTCAGACTTGGGTGACAGCAGTGCTTGAGGGAGGGAGGCGGAGCTGTGTTCCCCCAGGGTCTAGGCTGGTGGCTCCACTGTGGCTGCCTAGGCTGGGGCAGGGGAGTCCTCTCTGGGCTGTGGGCCAGGATGGTGCTTGACATCACAGGTCATCAGAGGCCAGACCCTCGTCAGGCTGCCCCAGGAGCTGTGCTCACTTCTCCTTGGCCTGGCCTGGCCTGGCCTGGCCTGAGGCCACACCTCTCCACCCTCCTCCAGATTCCTTACCATAGCTGGGAAACAGGGGAGGCTCCTAAAACTAGGGCTCCCAGGTCAGGCAGGGCACTTCCCACCTTTCCTCACTGAGCCCCCAAAGCTCGGAGACCGGGGTGTTGTCCCTAGGCTCCAGGAGGTCAGCTAGTGAGGGGCAAAACTGGGCCTCAAGCCCGGGTCCCTGGCCCCAGCACGCTTTCTGTCTGTGCCACAAGGGGGCAGGCAGCTCTGCTGCCCTTCCTCACCCCTCGCTGGGAGGGAGGGGTCTGCTCTGACCACCTACCTTGCTCCCTTGCCCCCAGGAGGTTTGGAGGAGCACTGCTCTTACTGCCCGTTCTCCTGTCTCACTCAATGTTGGATGGGCAAGCCACAGTCCTTGTCGCTGTTGCTTTAGGGGCCAGAGGAGGAACCCAAGTCTTGGGGTGGGGGGAACAGCCCTCTGCCTTCTGGGGCTCACAGAGGCAGGTTCTGGGTGAGCGCCAAGCTTCCTATAAGGAAGGTCCTGAGAGGGCCAAGCATGGTGGGAGACCCACCCAATTCCAGATGGTGGCCAAGCCTTAGGGTCTCTAGTCAGGCCTCTGGGCTGCCCATAGGGGCACAAGCCACTCACTGCTGGGCTTGGCCCCACATCTGTGGTCATACCTCCAGGCCACACTCGTTGCCTAGGCCTGCTAGTTCCCTCACGGCCAGGGACCATTCCTGGAGGGTGTGCTGGCTCTCTTTCCAGTCCTCTGTGGCGCTGTGTCCGACCACACATTTTATTTTCAATAAAATTGGCAAGAAGTGTTCCCATCCTTCCTCTCGTGGTGTCTGGGTTCCATGTCCAGACAGTGACCCAGCATTGGCCTTATTCAATCCAGATCACGCCACCCACAGGTGCTGGGATTCCTAGGGGCATCCCTACTCAGGTGTCGGACACCGGACCCCCGAGGAGTGTGATGACAAGCAGAGATGCTGCCAGATGGCTGGCACCTGTGGGGGGGGGTGGCCGATGTCCAGGTGCTGATCACGGAGCCAGGTTGGCGGGCTGGAGAGGCCCTTACTGCCTTGGCTGTGACTCAAGACAAAGAACAAAGAAGAGAGGGAGGGGGCGGGAGGAAGGAGGATTGAGCAGGGCACTAGCCCCACCCTCACCTTAGTGTTGGCCTCCAGGTAGTTGTACAGCACGTTGATGGAGATGGTGAGGTCCCCATTGTTGAAGGGGTATGACCTGTTCCAGCCCTGGGCCCCAAACTTGCGCCTTTCGGCCACCACAGCATGGAAGTAGCAGAGGGCAAACAGAATGCACTTGAACTCGAGCTCCTTGGTGCACATCTCCAGGGTGTCCTGCAGGGGGCGCACGCTCTGTCAGGAGGTATTCCAAAGCTTTTGCCCACTGGGACCAGGTCCCACCTGCCCACTCTTCACAGGGGATGGGGTGCAGATGGGGGAGCCATTGTCTGCTCCAGGTCTGCAAAGCCTAGGAGGGAACACTTGGAACACTGGCAGAAAGTGTTTCATCACTTATGAGGTATTTACAAGTCAAAATACTGACTTCCTAATAAAATAGTCCCCAACACAGGATCTGTTGGGGTGTACTTAACAAGTTACGAGCATTCCTCCTTGTTTACAGACAAACAGTACCCCACCTTCAGAACAATGGGTTGGGTCTTCCCATCGGGGGCAGGGTGCTCAGCAAGCCCTTTCTTTCCTGGGCCCAGGGAAAAGCAGTCCCAGCCCAAACTGGGATCAGGTTTGTGAAATGTTACTGATTATGCTTAGTCTTTGCTAAGTGGGTGGCTCTTAAACACATGGAGGCATCTGGAAGCTTAGCGGCATCTTTCTTATCCTGTGAGTGCCTCTGAGTGGGGAGGAAGGGCAGGTGGCTATCACATGGCCAGGATAAAGAGACAAGTGCCAGGAGGAAGTGCCCCGTGTCTGGAGAAGGGCCTTGGCTCGCTGCAGCTGGGCGCCCCCGCCCTGGGGACTTGCTCCAGGGTCTCGAATCCCCTGCACCTGGTGAACCCCTGCTCACCACTCTGGTCTTGGCTGTCTCTGCCCAGCAAACACTGGCTTGGATGTCCCCTGTGCCCACAACACCCCAGGGACACTACCGACTGCTTGGAGGGGGAGTGGGGGACCTTGTGTACCTCTCCTGCCTGTGGTTCTCTGTGACTTCACTCTGACCTTGGAAGGTCCCTTAAAAGCCAGCAGGGAATTTTTAGTTGATGAATCAGATAGTTTCATCTATGGTTTTCTATATTAAATCCATCAGATCTAGTTCTGCAGTGTTGGCACAGTGCGTTCTGCAAGTTGGTTGTTAGGTGTTACTGGAAAATATGGGGTTTCTTCTTCAAAAAAGTTTTAGACTCAAACTTGGAGACCAAGTGTGTGCACCCAGAGAGTTCTAGCGCAAGACAGGGTGGCGGGCCCAAAGAATAAACAGTGGTGCTGAGAATCTGCAGGAGGGAGCAAGGAAGACAGGGTGGTGGCTTGGGGACAGGCTTGGTTTGGAGGAAGGACTCGTGAGCCAAGACCCCAGTGGAAATGGAGGGGACAGGTCTTCAGACCAGGCAGGCTGAGGCCCCTGCAGCCCACTCTGGAAGACTAGGAAGCCCAGATTAGCATCCTCACTGAGAGCAGGTAGCAGGGGGAGACCTGGGCCTGGACAGGGTGCAGAGCCCAGTGAGGCCACAAGGAGGGAGAGCAGGGGCTGGGTGGGGGGCACTGTGGCCCCAGCAAAGCTGACTGACCACTGGAGAACTACCCTTGGGAGCTTGGCCCCTGCCTGAGGTCCTTGGTCAAACCAAGGACCTGGAACTGGTTTACCTGTGGACTTGAAGGTCATGACACTGATTAAACATGTGCATTTCTGTTTTATAAAGTGATGGGTTCTCCTACAGTTCTCTACTAGTCTTTCGGGAATATGCTGGCTGTGCAACGCGAGGCGTGTGTGAGTGTGCGTGTGTGCATGTGTGTGTGTGTGCGCTGCAGGCGGTGTGCATGGGAGAGAACCAGAGTGGAGCAACCTCACAGTTTGGAGTCTTATCCTCGGCCCAGGTGCCCAGAGATTCCATTTGCTCTGGGCGCTCGGGGCACTCAGACAAGGAACAGGCCCAGGGACGGCACACAGAAGGGAAGCCACCCTACCTGGGTGAACAGGTCCAAGGCCTTGTGCAGGTTGGCATGCATGCCAGTGGGTGGCTCATTGGTGATCTTGATGGCATTTTCCAGGATGCCCTGGGGGATGATGTGGGACTCGGGGCTAGGGGCAGGCTCGGCACTGATGAACACGCGGTAGTCCCCGTGGCTGCCCGAGCTGTACCGCTCCAGCTTCTTGTCCAGGGTACTCAGCCACCGGGCCACCAGGTGGATGTTCTGTGGCCAAGACCAGGGTTTAGCACCCACCCACACACTCTTCCCTTCCCTGGGTCCTTGGCCCTCTTCCTAACTGCACCTGCACTCCTCACCCTGCTGTCCACCCTTATGGGGCACTGGGCATATGGGATAATTTTAAGAAAGTGACTGTGGTCCCAGAGTTCATTCTTCTGCTCAATTACGTAATCCAAAACTCCAGGCTTTATAAAGCGAGTCCCACCCGCCCTCCGCTGGCATAGGGCTGAGAGTATATGGTACCTATCCCTCTTCTGGGCAATTTGGGTCAGGAAGAAATGACTAGGTGAGGCCTCAGGGATTGAGGTCAGCCTCACTGTGGGGTCAGGAGCCTGGAAGGCCTGGAGGAGTTAGTGGGACAGCCAGAAAGAGGATGGGCTAGGAAGCTGCAGGACCCAGGACGGGGGTGTGCTGGTCCTCCTGGCCTTTGGCTTGGGGGAGCAGGGGTGCTTTGTCACTAGAGTTTTGTGTTCTCTTTAGGAGCTCTCTGGCATAAAGCCCCGTGTCTTTCTCATCATTGAAGAATCCATGCTGTCACCGAGCAGTCTGATACCCGGCTGACACAGCTCTACTTGGCGTGGGCACCTCCCACCCGTCTGTGACTGTGAGCCCTGTGACCCACGGTCTTTCAGGCCAGGCCAATACCCACAGCCTCGCAGTGCGGGAGCCCTCACCCTGGAGGCCGGGGCCCCCATACCTGCAGGATGACCCAGTGTCCCTTCTCTGCAGCCAAATCCAGAGCATTCTCTGCCACCACCTCCTGCCCCTGCCCCAGGGACACATTATGGAGTTTCCCATTGTCAATGGTAAATCCCAGTTTTTTCCCTAAAAGGAAGAAAAACCGGGAAAGCTTGGGGATGATAGAATGACAAAGGTAGAGGTTCTGTGACCTTCAGCTGGGAATGCCTCATGCTCACCCTCCCTTGTTTTTATTGTGGTAAAATACATGCAACTCCAAATTTACCACTTTAAATACCATCTTAACATGCACAACTCAGTGACAGTCACTGTCCACCCCTCTTCCTCCAGCCCCCGGCAATCACTGGTCTGCTTTCTGTCTGTAGATTTACCGATTCTGAACGTTTCAGATAAATGGAATCATGTGACATGGGGCCTTTATGTCTGGCCTCTTCCCCTTGGCATCATGTTTCCAAGGTTTATCCATAGGGTGGGATATCAGTGCTTCACTCCTTTGTCATGGTTGAATAATATTTCACTGTGTGCACGAACCACATCAGGATTATCCCATCATCAGTTGATGGACATTTGGGCTGTATCTGCCTTTTGGCCATTGTGAATGAACATCTGTGTACAGCACTTGCTTGGACACCTGTTTTAATTCCTTTGGGGTCTGTACACAGAGTGGAGTTACTGGGTCACGGATAATTTTATGTGTAACTTATTCAGGAACTGCCACACTGTCTCCCATGGCAACCCCACCAATGGTGCATCAGGGCTCCAGTTTCTCCACCTTCCTCCAATGCTGGCTATTTTCTATACTGCTCGCAAAATATAGGGGATCAGGGAACACGCAGATACTCCAGTACTTTCAGCCTTTTGCATTTTTACCAATGAAATAAAAGTTGGTTTTGGATCTCTTTTGCATAATTGAACAACTTTCTTTGACTTGTCATTTGCTTTTCTGATGTTCTTGTTTAATAAAAAAAAAATCAAATGCTTTTTTTTGGTCCTGGCCAGTTGGCTCAGTAGTAGTGCGTCGGCCTGGTGTGCAGGAGTCCCGGGTTCGATTCCCGGCCAGGGCACACAGGAGAAGCACCCATCTGCTTCTCCACCCCGCCCCCTCTCCTTCCTCTCTGTCTCTCTCTCCCCCTCCTGCAGTCATGGCTCCATTGGAGCAAAGATGGCCCGGGCACCGAGGATGGCTCTGTAGCCTCTGCCTCAGGCGCTAGAATGGCTCTGGTTGCAACAGAGCGACGCCCCAGATGGGCAGAGCAGCCCCCCCTGGTGGGCATGCCGGGTGGGTCCTGGTTGGGCGCATGCGGGAGTCTGTCTGACTGCCTCCCCATTTCCAACTTCAGAAAAATACAAAAAAAATGCTTTTTTTTAATCGCTTCATAATCATTTTGAAATATCCCCTAATTTTTGTGAGCAGTATATTTTTGATAATGACCATCCCAGTGGGTGTGACATGTCGCCGTGGTTCTGATTGGCATCTCCCAGTGACTGAGGCCACACTGGCTGGCTACACTTACCCAGGGCTTCGACGTCTTTCAGGGGATCAACCCCTGGGGAAAGGATGAAGAAGATCGGAGTGGAGGGGCTGCTCTCCTCGTAAGACTTGGAGAACTCAACACTCCGTCCCTCCACAAACTTGCTGCCCATCTTCTCCTCCACAAAGTTCCTGAGGGAGACATGCTTGGTCAGCCCCAAGGGCGGGGGGCTGGTGGGCTATGACCCAGGGGAAGGGCTTTTTTCTGGTGGACTTCCTTCAGCAGAAAGGCCTGCTTTCCTTGTGTAGGGGAGCATGAGGAGGGTATGTGCTCTCCGCCTTGACTGTGTTTGCTCTGGGCACCCCTTGCTCCCTTGTACCCTGCAACCTGCCCCTCCTCAGAGTAGCTGCTGAGACCAGGTGAGAGGCGGTTCAGTGAGCTGATGCTGCCTATTTTCAAAGGCACACAAGGTCACCTGGGAGGGAATACAGGCCGAAATGGGGCTGCAACCTCAGTGCCAGGTAGCTGTGGACCCCGAGAGCCCTGAGTCCTCCTAAGGAAGGGCTCTGTTCTCAGCGAATTCCTGTTTCCCACTCATTTCCTGTTTGCTGTCTGGACAAGGAGCAGCAGGAACAGAATGTGGATGGGTCACTGCGTCTTGGTCATCTCACCTAATGGGGAATGCGGGGTCGGGGGGTGAGGAGGAAGAAAGCGTGAATCACAGCTGTTTTTTGAGGACAGGAAAAGGATGGGATTTACGTAAACACCTTTCTTTACAAGCACCTCTCCATTCCAAGTCCTGGACCCTTTCTATCTCGGTCTCACACACCTTTGGAGCTCAGCTGTCTGTCCCTCTTCTGTGACCACAAGTGGCTGAGCTTAGGAGGTAAAATTAGCAAGATTTAAATGTCCAGTTCAGTCTTTGAAAGGATGGTGGCAGCGTACCCAGGGAGAGCTGCTCACCCTCCGGCAGGTGGCTCTCAATCCTCTGAGCACCTTGGAGGCCCTCCAGGTGGGCCTGTTCACTTAGAGGCCACCCACAGCCCCACTCCTTACCCATTCAACAAGGAGTCTGCAGGTTGGTGCCAGAGCCCCCCACCCCATCTTCACTGTGTGGTTTCCAGACCAATGCTGACCACAGGTGGGAGTGGCTGGGGCTGCTCCTCCCAAGGCCTCCCATTATTGTACTGATTCTGGCTTTTGGAATGAAGTCAGAATGCAGGTGCTATAGGATCCTTGTCCAGGAAGGACTTTCGGAATGTACTAAGTCCTGCCCTGGGTGGGAATGTCATAAATTACTGCTAATGATATTGCAGGGCCACACGGGGACTCCCTGTAGATACATTACTGATGCTGCATGCCATTGGCCTGGGGCCCCACCACTGCCGGCACTGTGCCCTTGGCACAGGCTTACGGAGCCAGTGCCCATGGCATGCAGGATGCCAGCAGCCTGCTGGCAGCTGCAGTTTACACCACAGACAGTGGTGCAGCCATCAACATTTGGGGGCTTTTGACCTCTGGATGGTCACACCTGAAGGACAACTTTTCTTTCTGTCTGCTTGGCTCGTTTGCAGAGAGCTGTTCTAATTTTGTGAACAATTTCTCTGGACTGGAAGCCCCCCCAAAAACGGGAAAGCCAACGCGAGGGAGTCCTTTCTGCCCGTTTCTATCAGTTCCCTGTCAGGTCTGTCATGTCTTGGAGAGGTTCACTTCCTTGCTCAGGTTAGCAGAGGCCAAGGGGCCTGCCGACCACCTCTGAGACCCTGAGAGCTCAGGACTCAGAAATGGAGTCAGGTGGACAGAGAGGGTCCTGCCTCTGTCCCCAGCATAGGCAGCCTTTGGCTCCTCCGGGCCCCATTCCCCTGTGTGGAGTGGAGTCCTCAGAGCCCCGCCGTGGCCGTTAGCCCAGGGTGGTGGGGCAGCGTCCCCTGATGCCCCCGTTTAGCCAGACACTCACTTGACCGCATAGGTCATGCGGTCAGGCCGCATGCAGCGCACCATGCACAGCTTCTGCAACGCTGTCTTGTTTTTCCACTCCTTCGGGAAGATCTCCTTTTCTGGGGCTTCCGACTCCACAAGCTTTTTCCACCTCTTGGCAGATCCTTCAATGTCGTTATCCAGGTTTTTGAACTCATCCATTTCCGAGAGGGCCTGGAGGCAGATGACCCCTCCTGCTTTCCTTACAGAGGCACTTTCCCCCCATCCTCACCCCTGCAATGCAAAGTCCCTTAGGAGGAGCCCGGGCTCTGGGACAAGGATGACTATGGCCTGTTACTAAAACCAAGAGCCAGGAGGTTGACCCTGGGAAGTGGCGGGAATCTGGCGGGAACCTGGGAGGAGGCCTCTAATCCAGGACATGACTCTTGCTGTTTCTCCAGAGGGTTCTGGAATGAGGGTCAGGTTCTGGAATAGGGGTCAGTCTCCTGCAGGGTACTACCTTCTTCAGGTCTTTTTGAACAGAGACATTGAGGGCCCAAGTGTGTGTGCTCAGGAATCTGAGGAATAACCTTGACATTTTGCATTTTCTTGGAAACTGGAGGTAGGGGAGCTTTGGGGGGAGGGGATGACCCTTGGACTCGCCTGGCTGGCTGTGGCTCAGCATGTGGTATGTGGGGACATATGCACGGACCAAGGAATGTTGCTGTGTTCTGTTTGGATAGGAAGGCAGGCGGGCAGCCCCTCACTCTTGGCCTGTCCTCTGAGGCCTCGGGTTTACTGAATGTCATGGCCCATATGCCTTGTGACTGGCAGGGAACGAGGACCCTGCTCACACCTGACCACCAACCTTGATGCCGCCCCATCCTTGATTCTGCAGGAAGTCCACAGGCGACATGACCCCGGCCTTGAAGGGGAACCGCAAGAGGAAGTCCAGCTCAACTGGGTTCAGCTCTTTCTTCATGGACAAGACCTATGGGAAAAAGGGGGCTGCTCAGCGCCCTAGCCATCACTGCAGGGGGGCAGAGAGGAACCCCCAGCCAATGCCTACGGGGCAAGCACTGTCTTGCACCTTTCAGTTGGAGCAAAACTTTGTTTCACCTTGGTTTTAAAAGTCATATATTTTTATATTTTGTGACAGAGAGATACAGAGAGAGGGACAGATAGGGACAGACAGGGAGAGAGATGAGAAGAAGCATCAGTTCTTTGTTGTGGCACTTTAGTTGTTCATTGATTGATTTATCATATAAATCAATATTGATTTATGATATCAAGGTGCCTGGACCAGGGGTTACAGCAGAGCGAGTGACCCCTTGCTCAAGCCAGCGACCTTGGGCTCAAGCCAGTGACATTGGGCTTCAAGCCAGCGACCATGGGGTCACGTCTATGATCCCATGCTTAAGCCAGTGATGCTGCACTCAAGTCCGCAACCTTGGGGTTTTGAACCTGGGTCCTCTGCATCCCAGTCCAATGCCCTATCCATTGCACCACCACCTTGTCAGGCCACCTTATTTTTTCTAATTTTTTAAAAAATTTAAATTAACATAACAAAATCTACTACTTCCATCCGATTAAAGTGGAGCATCCAGTGGCATTTAGCACATTGACATTGCTGTGCAGCCATCACCCCTGTCTAGGTCTAGAACTCATCACAAAGGGAAGCCCTGTGCCCGTGAGCAGCCGCTTCCCACCCATTAGCTGCCGGGCACCGTGGCTGCCGCCAGTGGACCACGCTTTGAGTGCTTTACCTGAAACGTAACTTGTGCCAGGAAGATGAGTTTGTCTCGCTCGAAGAGCCCACGGGCCGTGTACATGTAGACGGAATAGGTGATCTCATCCGTGAGGTTGATCACTCTCTGTTTGACCTCATCAGCGGGGGCGGTCTTTAGGATGGCTTTTTCAAAGACCACGTTGAAGGCCTGGGAACGGAGTGTGGAGCTGGAGACTTGCAGGGCTGCGAGCCCTCCCTGGCGGGTTCCTGCACCCCCATCAGCTGCCCTCTGAGGTGGCCCAGAGTGCGCCAGTGCAGCCGCACCTTGAGGGAGAACTGGTAGATGGGGTTGATCTTATTCAGGTCGTTCAGGATGAAGTACAGCAGGGATGCTCTCTCTGCCGCCGGCCGGTAGTTCTCTCTCGCCTCATTAATTTTAACTTCTGTGATTTTTGCCTCTTGTACCTGAAAACAAGCAAAAGGGGCCGGAGTGAAACCAGCTGGTGGGCAACACTGGCAAGCAGATGGTCCCCTGCCACCCTGTCTGAAGCTCTTGGCCCCTTGGAAGCTGTCCCGGGAGCTTGCAGCAGACAGCCTGGGTGCTGGGGGCCTTTGCCCCTCGTCAGTGCCGCTACCGCCCCCGCTGCCCCCACATGCTGTGGCCCTGGGGACTGTCTACCTTCTCCTCAATCTCGCAGGCCGTGTGCTTGGTGGTCTCCAGATTCTCCACCAGGGCTGTGTCTCCCAGGAAGTTCCCTGAGGCAGCCGACAGACGGGCCAGCAGAGTGTCCTCCAGCTCTTTAAGGACGATCTTAAATTCATTTTGAGACTTGGTGAGGTTTGCCTGCAGGAGGGGCAGAGTCCGGGGGAGGGGGGCCAGTGGTGGGTCCAGTTCTGCCTCCACAGTCTGACCCTGGCCCATGGCCCTGACTCAGACGAGACAACAGTGAGCCTGAATGGAAGCCAGCCAGAGCGGAAGCCATAAGCAGGGCAGTGCCTGCCCCGGTCCCTGCAGCTGCCTGTCATTGCCCACGGTGTGGCAAAGGCTCAGGGACCAGGGGAGAACTGTGGGGCCCAGGATGCCTCTGAGCCATGTGTGTGATTGACCAGTGCTCGGGCTGGCACAAGGCCAATCTTGTGGGGCAGCAGGTAGGTCTTTAGGCTGTCTGGGCCCCACTGTGACTCCTGGTCTTTCACTGAAGCCATCCTTTGATTGAGAATTTTACGTGGGAGCAGCTGGGGAAGGATGACTTCTGTTGTATGACAAAAACAATTCAGTGTGACAAGCCAAGGTACTTGCCCAGAGAAGCCGAGAGCCAGGGAACCTCATGGTGGCCTGTCCCCATTTCTGTCTTTGAGCCAGCCAGCTCTGGGCCACCTGTGGCCGACACCAGGCCCTCGTACCTTCAGCTGCTCTAAATCTGGACGCTCTTTGGCCACCACAGCAGCCAACAGTTGGTCCTCGAGACCATCCCTGGTGACCAGGAAGTTGATCAAGGTGCACTGCGCCTGCATCTCAGGCTTGTAGTGAGGGTTGAAGTACTTGGTGTGTAGGATGAGGCGGAACTGGGGGTGGTACTCCACCTCTTTGTCACCGATCTTAATGAACCTGGTGATCAGTGCAGGAAGGGGTTAGAGGCGCTCCTGGTGACAGCAACACAGACACAGACCACTTTCCACACCAGCCTGGTGGCTGTCCCCACCCAAGCTGCCGCCTCGATCCTGCCTGTCCCTATCACTGCGAAGGGACTGTGACATTCCTTGTTCAGTCCTCCTCTCTGACCTGTGACTGGTCCTTCCATATAGATAGGGACAGACAGACAGGAATGGAGAGAGATGAGAAGCATCAATCATCAGTTTTTCGTTGCAAGACCTTAGTTGTTCATTGATTGCTTTCTCATATGTGCCTTGACTGGGGGCTACAGCAGACCAAGTAACCCCTTGCTCGAGCCAGCGACCTTGGGTCCAAGCTGGTGAGCTTTTGCTCAAACCAGATGAGCCCACACTCAAGCTGGCGACCTCGGGGTCTCGAACCTGGGTCCTCTGCATCCCAGTCCGACACTCTATCCAGGGGTCCCCAAACTATGGCCCGCGGGCCGCATGCGGCCCCCTGAGGCCATTTATCCGGCCCTCCGTCGCACTTCCGGAAGGGGCACCTCTTTCATTTGTGGTCAGTGAAAGGAGCACTGTATGTGGCAGCCCTCCAACGTCTGAGGGACAGTGAACTGGTCCCCTGTGCAAAAAGTTTGGGGACCCCTGCTCCACTGCACCACCGCCTGGTCAGGCTGATTTGTTTTGATCTTTACAACGGTGTTCACTCAACTGGCTCTGGGAGCCTCCACAGAAATACTGGGCCTGGGCTACACCCCAGAGCCCTTACATGAGAAAGACACCTGCGTCCCAATGCAGGTCACCAGCACACTCTGGGAGCTGCCAGCGTTGAGCCAGGTCTGCTGACTCTCTGTGGGGGCCACCTCTCTCTGGCTCCCCATGATGCTCCCCTCTTTCTGGTCAAGCTCACTTTTGGGGACCTAACATCACTCTGTGGGCATCAATATACCTGCCAGGACCTTCGCAAAGTCCAGACATCAGCATGTTTACTGGCCGCTTCTGCATGCACCCCCACATTTAACAGTGGCTCACATCAACTCTGAAAGTCTCACTTTTTTTGTTGGTTTAATTTCTCTATATTAGAAAGGTAACTACAAGCTCAGTGTATCCACCAGTGCTTGGAGAATCAAAATGCGGTACTGAAGCTGAACACCTGTCACAATGGGTGCACCTGGAAAGCATGACTCTGAGTGAAAGAAGCCAGACACGAGAGGCTACATGGTGTGTGATTCCATTGATGTGCATTGAAGTATCCAGAGCAGGCAAATTTGTGGACACAGAGAGCAGGGTGGGGGCTGCCTGGGGCTGGGGGAGGGGACAGAGTGACTGCCCTATGGGATGGGGTTTCTTTCTGGGGTGATGGAAATGTTCTGGAATGAGATAGAGCTGGTGGCTGCACAATGCTGAGAACACACTAGATGTCACTGAACTGTACACGTTAAAATAATTTTAAAGTGAAAGATACAGCCTGACCAGGCGGTGGCGCAGTGGATAGAGCATCAGACTGGGATGCGGGAGGACCCAGGTTCGAGACCCTGAGGTCACCAGCTTGAGTGCAGGCTCATCTGGTTTGAGCAGGACTCACCAGCTTGGACCCAAGGTCGCTGGCTCCAGCAAGGGGTTACTCAGTCTGCTGAAGGCCCACAGTCAAGGCACATATGAGAAAGCAATCAATGAACAACTAAGGTGTTGCAATGTGCAATGAAAAACTAATAATTGATGCTTCTCATCTCTCTCTGTTCCTGTCTGTCCCTCTCTCTCTCTCTCTGCCTCTGTAAAAAAATAAAAATAAAAATAAATAAAAAGAAAGATACAAACAACCTGAATTTTAAAAAAATTAAATTATGTTCCAGATCTGCAAAATGCATAAAAACAGAAAAACCTGACCACGGAGGTCGTCACTGATAAAATGGTGTTGATCTCCCCGACTGGGGTGGGGCCCCACTCTCTCCTTTCTCCCCGCTGAGTTGGGGTCCTTCACAGCTGGCAGCACTTCAGGGAGGCCCCTGCTGCCCACCAGGGAAGCTAAGGAAGTCTCCCACAATGAACCCCACCCCAGGGGGCTCACGTGGCTTAGACCGTAGAGAAGACCTGGAAACTCACTTTCCCTTTTTAATCGTGTTCCTGCCCAGGAGCGGGTCCAGCACAGGATCCACGGTTTCGCCAATGTTCTCAATGAGCAAGGTGTCCCCTTCTGAAATGGCCTGCTCAATAATGTCCAGGTAGCTGGAAGCACAGTGTGGGTGATGCTGAGTGACAGAGGGGCCAAGGGTGGCACCCTTACATGCCCCAGGACAGGTGCCCGAGGTCCAGCAGCCTGTGCACCTCCAAATACCTGTCCTTCCCTGAGGGGCGCTCAAGGCTCCTGTGTGAACTGCCCTGCGGGACTGCCCAGGCAAAGTTTCACACCTGCCAACGACCTCCCCCATGCACCTGGATGACACACAGGGTGGCCTTTATTATGCCCACTGTTCCGCATTGGTGTCGAAATAAACCACACGAGAGACAAGATGAGACAATGACCTGCCTACAGCCTTCTGGTCAGCAAACAGCTAGGTTGGAGTCAACCTGGGCTGGGAGCCCAGGTCAGTACCCCCTCCTTGCAGGAACCACAGGTAATGGGGGGGCAGAGCCCCAAGTTTAATTCTTTAATCTTGGTGTCATTCCCAGGGCCAGTATTTGTATTCGAAAGATCCACCCATCGGTTTAAGAAGTATGAACCACCTGGGTGGGATGCATGTCCCAGCCTGGCCAGCATCCCCCACCCACATGAGTGTGGCGGGCACCTCTTCTGTCCCAGGCGGATGGCTTTTAGCTCGCTCCCATATTTGTTTTTGATCCACTTAATTCCTTGCAGCTGGGCGTCCACAATGAGGGGCCACCGCTCTGTGTTGCACAAGATGGTGGCGTTCTCTGTGGACATGCGATCACTGGGGAGCCCCTGGTTGTTCCAAGTGGCCACGTCTGCATCATCGGTCAGCAGGGTCAATGGGTCCAGACCATCCGTGATGGGGATGGGGACCTGCCAAGGGAAAGCGCTTTCTCAGCAAGGGGTGACGTGGCCTTATTGCTCTGGGGAAATGGCCGTCCAGTGACGGGGTTCTGCTGTTGGACAGTGGGTGAGCTGGCCACTGCGAGGAGAGAGCCACTCCCATCCCCTGATGGATGTCAGCATTGGCCACCCCAGGCCACAGCCTTGACCTCAAATGGCCGGAGTGTCGGTCTGAGAATCAAAGGTGAGATTTGGCCTGGGCCTGCCCTGTGGGGACTTCCCCACATTTCCGAAGTGGTGAGCCACTTACCTTTAACTTGTTTATATAAGGGACCCAAAACTTCTCCATCAGCTCGTTTCGGTGCTTCTTGGTGAAGTAGCCCACATAGGAGACGAAGGCAGAGATCAGCAGGACATCCCCGCACAGGGTGACCCCTTGGAGCTTAAAGTTCTCCACTGACTCAGCCCAGCGGATGTTTTCAGACGCTAGTCCTCCCACCAGCCTGGAAGGGGACCAAGGTCAGTGGGGTCAAAGAAGGGACCATGTGTCTGGTGAACAAGAGGATTGGACAAGTGGAGCAAGGCAGATGTGCCCCCACCGCCAACCTCTGTGAACCCTCACATGCTTACTCTGTTCAGTGGTTCAACAATGAAAATGCTTGGGGGGAAATTTTGGGAAAACAAATGCTTTAGGGAAGCAGAACTAATGCTTTCTGGAGACAGGCACCTCCCCCAGGCCATCTGCGTTGATGCCACAGCTACTGACATTGTGACCACTTCACCCGTGTGCTGGAGTTGCTCCCTGGACACCACTGAGCACACACTCTGGCTAGCAGGAAGTCTGGGTGACAGCCACATGGCCACAGGACAATGCAGCAGCAGAGGGCACCTGGCCCTGTGTACCGCGGGGACTCTAGGTGTGCCTCCTGCCTCTTGGGCCACCAGCTCTAGGATTGGTCCCCCTAGCCCACACTGGCACACCACGTGTCCTGGATCATTGACACTAATTTGTTGGAAGTACAGCTTGTCTGATTTGGCCCACTGGGGTCTGTCCTGAGTGTCATCCAAGTAGCCCTACTTCCTGATGACCCACAGCAAGGTGATGACCCCACAATCTGGGGCCAGTCTCCTGCAGCCCGAGGATCTCCCAGGTCCCCATGTCACACTGACAATGATCACCCAGAGGTCCCCAACTGCAGGGGAGGAGAAAATACAGCCAGAGCCATGGCCTAGGACAGTCTCTGTCTACTGCTTATGCCAGGCTCCCAAGCTCACTTGGGAAAATATGAGAAGACCGCTCTACAGCCATGCTGTCCATGAGGGCAGCCGTGAACCTGGGCTGGCCAGCACCCCAAACGTGGCAGTCTGAGCTGAGGTGGCATGAGGTAAACACGTAAGGGGTTTCAAGGACTTGGGAGTTAAAACAAGCGTATAAATGTTTCATTGGTTGTTCTTATGTTGATCAGGTTTGGGGTTAAATATATTACCAAAAGCAATTTCATCTGTTTCTCTGTACTGTTTTAAGGTGGCAAATAGGACATTTTAAATAACATATGTGGCTCACGTCATGTCCCATGGGACAGCTCTAGAGTCCTTGTGCATTGGACACATGACACAGTATGAGAGGACCCTGCAAGCCTGCACCCAACTCTATGGTACAGGTGACTGGGATGGAACCGAATTCTGCCTGAGCAGGCACCTAGGTAAGTCGGGCACCTGGGATTCTGCACTGTGGGAGGTCATGGAATGCACAGGGGCTCAACCATGGAAGTGTGACCAGCTCTGGGAGGTGGGGACTTGGGTCAGTAATTAGTCTTTCTGTTTGTCCTCATGGCTATGTGCTCAGAGAGTGAAAGCTGGGACATTGCTGCCTCCCCTTGGGCTTATACCTCTTCCTCCAAAGGCCATTTGGTGGGCTCGTTCCTTTCAGGGGGTCTAAAGGACAGGAAGGGCGGCCTGTGGGGTTCAGGAGCTACCTGTTGGCCAGTGAGATCACCCTGTTAGTGGCATCAGCCTCCTGCTGGCACTTGATTTTCTCAGCCGTTGCCTTTTCAAATGCCGACGTTAGGTTGCTCAGGTTGGCGTTGAGTTCCTGGAAAAATGACGGGAAGATCCTGAAGTGGTTGAGGGCAGCAGCACCCTATGAGAGCTGGGCAAGGAGCAGGGCGGCCTTGTGTGTGCATCTGCCCATGTGTGCTCTGCCTCCCGCTGCTGAATAATTCATGACAGCTGCTGTGGCAGCCCCTTTCCAAAGGAGGTATGGACTGTCCACCTGTGGAAGCAGTAGTGGCCTTGCTTGCTGGACCAGGGCTTGCGTGAGCACTCACGGCAATCTTGTTTTTGATCCGGGAGAGCTTGTCCTGGGCCTCGGCCAGCTCTGCATTGGCCTCCTCCAGTGCCTGCCTCTTGGGGGCCACATCGCAGTAGACCTCGTAGAAGCGCACAATGTTAATGCACCAGGAGCACAGGCCTGCGGCCGCTGTGGACTTGGATCGGATGAACTCAGGATCAAATGTCGGGTTGCCTTGGTAGGGCCTGGAGAGGGAACAGGGGCGCTGGCCTAGGGTCCACAGGACGCAGGCCCAACGCCAGTCTGCTCCAGCCTAGGCTCCACAGGGGGTGTGACTGGCTGCTGACCACAACAGACAGTAGTGAGAGGAAGGAGAAGGAAAACAAAACGTAGACTTCTGGACTCTGGAGTGTGATTTGGGATATGAAGGGACCTGGAGGGCGGTGACTTAAGGCTCATGTCCCAGATGCAGGAAGGCAGGCAGGCAGGACTTTGTCCTCTGTTCTTGCTCTGACACAGCCATTCTCATTGTTGTTCTCTGACAGCGCCACTAGGCTTCAGAGGGGTCAGCCACTTGCCTAAAGTACCACCGACAGGCAGTGCTAGTACCAGGGGGCTGTGTGTCATCTTCCCAAACATCAGCTCCTGGAGCTGACCCTTGCCCTGCATGTGTCTTACCTGGGGCCCTGGTCGGCAAACTGTGGCTCGCAAGCCACATGCTGCTCTTTGACCCCTTGAGTGTGGCTCTTCCACAAAATACCACGTGCGGGTGCTACCTCGATAAGGAATGTACCTACCTATATAGTTTAAGTTTAAACAATTTGGCTCTCAAAAGAAATTTCAATTGTTGTACTGTTGATACTTGGCTCTGTTGACTAATGAGTTTGCCAACCACTGCCTGGGGAAACAGGCCTAGGGATGCTGACTCTCCCTCTTGGGATGACACAGCTCAGGAGGGGCAGAGCTGGGGTTCACACGGAGCCAGGTGCCCCCTGGAGCCACCTCACTCCCTACCTGACCGTGTTGCGTCCCCAGCTTTGCGCCCAGTGTCCCAGGATCGCCATGCAGCTACAGCTTAAAAGGCATGATGATGTGGGAGTTACCTTACCACAGAGACCAAGAGAGATGCCAACAAGTGCAGGATAGACACTCCAGAAACTAGTACTTAAAAAAAACACACATCCTTAAGCATCATCAACAGAACTACTTGCCAAAAATATTCTACGGATAATTCAAATTATGATTGACATGTGAGAATATGATTTTGACTGCAGCGGCTGTCCCCTCCCCCTCTGGCGCAGTGCACGCTTGTTTAGGCTGGTGTGTGTGGCTGTGTACACACCGGACAGTGTGGGCAGCGGTGGTCAGGGGAAGCCTGTCATGGGGCCACATTCTACGGTGGCAGAAATGGAGACAGCCTGAATCCCCTGTGGTGTGAGGACAGTGGCAAGATTATACAGCTGTTAAAAATGACATTTCCCTGTTTTAACACAGGGAAAGTGATTTCCCCCCAACAATGTTAAGTAGAAAAACAATAATAATAAAAGCAGAACAAATAATTGCATATACATAGTATTACTTTGACTTTGGGGGGAAAAACACAAAACTTTAGAAAAAGGACTAAAATTCCCTGCTGGTTGGCAGTGGCCGCCCCTGGGCGTGGGCTGCAGGGTCTCTGCTGCCTTTTCTCTGATACTTTAAACTATTTTGTTTATCAAGCACTTTTCAATTGTTCAGGTCTCTTCCTCAACACATGGGAGCTGGGAGATGTTGGGGTCTCCCCTGGGGTCACTGGGGCCATGGGTGTGCCCCTCTGTCGTGGTCAAGCAGCCCCTGAGGCCGAGCTGCTGAGGGGTGCCCAGGCAGGGGCCACACGAGAGGCAGATGGCAGTGTCTGGAGTTCTTACAAGTGCAGAACCTCGTGAGTAGCAGTGCATTGGAATTTATGGGTAAAACCTGGAGGCCCCTCCCCCGTACTCCCTTTTCAAGCCCCCCACCCAGAGGCAGCACTGCCAGCCAGGTCGAGTGTGTCCCTCCAGACGAGGTGTACTTACAGGGGCAGCCAGATTTGCCCGGGCCACCACCCACTGTGTGTGGGGTTCCCACCTTACTCTCCAGCCCAGGACCCTGCCCCAGCCCCAGTGAGTGGGAGAAGATTCCAGGACCTCGCAGTGCTTGGATGTATGTCAGGCTCCCGACAGGACCAAGAACTGTGCTGAGACCTCCGGGTCGACCGAGTCCGACTCACTTGAAGGCCTTCAGGCAGGCCTCGGGGATGTGCTCCTTGTCATACTTCTTCAAGGACTCTAGGAAGGTGTCCACTTTGCCCATCATGATCTTTGCCGCCTTCCAGCTCTTGTCCTTGGGGATCTTGCCCCCGGGCGCAGTCAGAATCATGACAGCGGCTGTGACATTGACCACGGCGTCCGGGGGGGATCCGAAGGACTTCAGCTCTGTCAGGTTGTTCTACAAATGACAGACGGAGCCGACCTAAAGGGGAGACCTGGAGGCCCCTGGTGATGGTCCCAGGGAACCCACTGCGAGTGAACTGACGGCCATGGCCTTGCCTCTTCACTCAGGCCAGGCTCCTCATGTCTCCTTTTCTTCTCTTACCTTATTCAGAGTGTCAAGAGCTTCCTGTGCGGCTAGCAGGGCTGGCTCTGCCTTGGCCAGGTCCGTTTCACAAGCCTTTTGTTTCTCGGTGACATTCTGGAAGGTACCAGACAGGAAAGATCAGTGCAGGGTGGGGGTCTTGTCTGGACAGTGTGTGTAAGGGGGGCGCTGGGCAGGGGCTGCAGGGAGTAAGGAGGCGGTGAGGTGGGGAGCCCTCTGCATGCTCCCCTTCATGCTCATTGAGTCACTGCCTGGAGGCCACCCTTGTCCTCCCTGCCTCCTTGGTTCTTGCCCCTAAATACGTGGGTTGCAATGAGCCAGCCAGGGCAGACTTAGGTTCAGGAATGCGAGCTGTTCCTCCCATTGGCTCCAGTTTCTAGGCTGAAGGGGAGCCTGGGGCCGTGCAGACCAACCCTGGCTATAGACCTTATTGTCTCTGGGGACATTTCAGAGGTACAGCTCATCCTCCCTGTAAGAAAATGAGAGTGTTTTCCATCGTGCACACAATCAGTCATTCATTTATTCATTCATACACTCAGTCATTCACAGTCATGCACTGTCATGCACACACTCAGTCACGCACACAGTCACGCACACACTCAGTCACGCACACAGTCACGCACACACTCAGTCACGCACACAGTCACGCACACAGTCACGCACACACTCAGTCACGCACACAGTCACGCACACAGTCACGCACATAGTCACGCACACACTCAGTCACGCACACAGTCACGCACACAGTCATGCACACACTCAGTCACGCACACAGTCATGCACACACTCAGTCATGCACACAGTCACGCACACAGTCGCACACACTCAGTCACGCACACAGTCACGCACACACTCAGTCACGCACACAGTCACGCACACAGTCATGCACACACTCAGTCACGCACACAGTCACGCACACAGTCATGCACACAGTCATGCACACACTCAGTCACGCACACAGTCACGCACACACTCAGTCACGCACACAGTCACGCACACAGTCACGCACACACTCAGTCACGCACACAGTCACGCACACACTCAGTCACGCACACAGTCATGCACACAGTCATGCACACACTCAGTCACGCACACAGTCACGCACACAGTCATGCACACAGTCATGCACACACTCAGTCACGCACACAGTCACGCACACACTCAGTCACGCACACAGTCACGCACACAGTCACGCACACACTCAGTCACGCACACAGTCACGCACACAGTCGCACACACTCAGTCACGCACACAGTCACGCACACACTCAGTCACGCACACACTCAGTCACGCACACAGTCACGCACACAGTCAGGCACACACTCAGTCACGCACACAGTCATGCACACAGTCATGCACACAGTCACACACACAGTCACGCACACACTCAGTCACGCACACAGTCACGCACACACT
Source organism: Saccopteryx bilineata (assembly GCF_036850765.1). Classification (NCBI taxonomy): domain Eukaryota; kingdom Metazoa; phylum Chordata; class Mammalia; order Chiroptera; family Emballonuridae; genus Saccopteryx; species Saccopteryx bilineata. The sequence goes on from NC_089495.1 coordinate 125,228,297, forward strand.
CAGTCACGCACACAGTCACGCACACAGTCACGCACACAGTCACGCACACACTCAGTCACGCACTCAGTCACGCACACAGTCACGCACACACTTAGTCACGCACACAGTCATGCACACACTCAGTCACGCACACAGTCACGCACACAGTCACGCACACACTCAGTCATGCACACAGTCACGCACACAGTCATGCACACAGTCACGCACACAGTCACGCACACACTCAGTCATGCACACAGTCACGCACACAGTCATGCACACAGTCACGCACACAGTCACGCACACACTCAGTCATGCACACAGTCACGCACACAGTCACGCACACACTCAGTCATGCACACAGTCACGCACACAGTCACGCACACACTCAGTCATGCACACAGTCACGCACACAGTCATGCACACAGTCACGCACACAGTCATGCACACAGTCACGCACACAGTCACGCACACACTCAGTCATGCACACAGTCACGCACACAGTCACGCACACACTCAGTCATGCACACAGTCACGCACACAGTCACGCACACACTCAGTCACGCACACAGTCACGCACACACTCAGTCACGCACACAGTCACGCACACAGTCACGCACACACTCAGTCACGCACACAGTCACGCACACAGTCACGCACACAGTCACGCACACACTCAGTCACGCACACAGTCACGCACACAGTCACGCACACAGTCATGCACACAGTCATGCACACACTCAGTCACACACACAGTCATGCACACACTCAGTCATGCACACAGTCATGCATTGTCATGCACACACTCAAGTCATGCATGCATTTACTCTTTGGGGCAGGATGAACCCCTCTAGGCCTTTGAGTGCCAAGCAGACAGATCTCCGTGGAAGCCTGGTATCTATAAATAAGAAACAGTTTCTACAGACATGTGCTGCCACTTCTGGAAAGCCAAGCACCTGCCCACCTTGTTGATGACCTCCACCTTGATCTCCTCCTCATCAGCAATGGCCTTCTCTTTGCTGACCTTCTCAGTCTCCACACCCACCACGTGGATCAGCTTATCCGTGTTCTCGTTCTTCTGCTTGAGCTCCGCCTCCTGAATTGCCAGCTTGGCTTTTAAATCATCCACCTTTGGGGGAGGGGGACACACCAGGGGACCAGGGGATGGACAAGCTCAGCACCGCCTTGCATGCTGCCCTCCACCCGGGGGGGCCAGTGGCCATGGCAGCCACAGACTGGCAGATTTGCGGGCCTGTCAGTTGCTTAGGACTCCCTGGGACTCATTTCGATGTACCTTTTCAACTTCTCTAAAGTAAGTGTTTATTAAGCACCTACTGCATACACGGGGTCACAAGGGTCAGACACATTCCCATTGCTCAGGGAGCTAGCCATCAGGGAGTTTGGTGAGGCTGCGGGTCAGCAGTGAGGGGAAGCCAGGGGTAAAACACTCCCTGGGGAGCAAGCATGCGTGAGGCCCCAGGCCTGGCCGGGCAGGGGCAGGAGCATGTCCTGGTAAACAGGAAGGGAGAGGATGGGGTATTCTCCCCCTTCTTGATGATTTCTACCACAAAGAGGTTGCTTGGCTGTTATGACCATCCTTGCCTGGGAGCATTGTCCCAGGGATGGCCTGGAAGGTACACGTAAGAAAAAGAAGTGGCCTGCTAGGCTGGCTCCCTGCACTCCCATCCCCACCCTGGTCCCTGCTGCCCCTCCTACCTGAGAAGCCGTGCTTTGCAGCTTCATGAGGCCATTTTCCAGTCTCTCGATCTTGGCCACCAGCTCCATTCTCTTCTTGGCCAGCAGGTTCTGGTAGAGTTTAATCTGCTCCAGGAAGGTTTTGGGCGTGGTGTAGTTGTAGCGCCTCTCGATGGCCAGATACACCTTGGACATCTCGTTGACAGTGGTGTGCACATAGGCCATGAACAGGCTGATGGAGGTCTTGACTTCTGGCTGCAAAAGCAAGCTGGACCCTTCATTCCCCATTCCCTGCTGGGCGTGACCACATTCCTGTAGGGGGCTCTGGCCACCCTCTCAGAAGGGCCCAGGGTAGAAGAGGCTGCTGGCCACAGCGAACCAGCAGGGTGGGGCTTTCCTTACTCTCTGGTGGGGAGGGCCTGGATGAGACACAGCCCCTTTCCCAATCCCAGCGGTTTCACTGTCAAATGAGACTCGAGACAGCAATGTCTCCAGGGGCAGCTGTGGGCACTGGTGACATTGCACCCCAAGGGCTGAGCTCAGTGTGGTCACAGCAGAGCTTATTGCTGCTGTCTCTCTGTGTCACACGCGCTCACACCCCTGCACCCCTGCCACAGCACAGGGCCTGCCACTGTGTTCAGAGAGCCCAGGTCATTCAGCAAGCACTCATTGTACGCTTCCTGTGCGGGGCCCTAGGGTGTTAGTAACTCCTCTGCAAGCTTCCTCTGTCCTCTGTCCACACCAGGGTCACATCTCCCACTACCCGCATCTGTCCCCACTGCCCGAAGACAGGCAGTGGGAGCTCTACCCCAAGAATTGACCAAGTGACATTAACTTTCATTCAGGTTAATTTGGAAATGCGTCATCCATCATGTTTCTTTGGCATATACTCTGTGCCCTTGCTGGTGCCAGCGGCGGGGCCCTTCCCTGATCCCAGAAGGCCCGTCCTGGAGGCTGGAAACCCATGTCTATCCCCGGAGTGAAACATTGTTTGGCTGCAGCATTCCTGGGGTGGCCTATCCTGCAAGGGAACACTGCGAAGGTGGCACATAGGGGATTTCACCCATCTTTAAACACTTGGGTAAAAGGTCATTTCAGGTTCCTTTTATCCTACAAAATAACCAAATATGTGTTCAAAACCTGATAACAAAGTGTGGTTAGTTCTGGGGCTACCCAGTGTTCACATCAGCCTGGTCAGGGCATAAGGGTGGCAGGGAACATGGGCACCGCCTTTGAATAAGGGAGCGGCAGCCTGGCCTGTGGGGCGCGGTGGGCACAGCGTTGGCCTGGAGTGCTGGGTCACTGGCTCGGAGCCCTGGGCTTGCCCAGCCAAGGTACATACAAGAAGCAACTACTACAACTTGATGCTTCCCGCTCCCCACACCCCCACTTTCTCTGTCCCTTTCTCCTTTCTTTAAAAATAAATACAAGAAAGGCGCTGTATAAGGGGACTACTCACATCTCCCCACATACTCCTTATGAGAAGGGCCGGTCAAGGGGAGGCAGAGCCACGCTGGAGCCCAAGGCAAAAGGAAAGTGTGTGCCTCGTGTCACTTATCACAGTGAACACAGGCTCTCTGATCCACTCCAGACAGGGCCAGTGTGTGAAGCCTGAGTCACCCAACCTGTCAGCACATCGGTGTCGGCCCTCCTGGACCGGCCTTGCAGGGCATAGCCATACAGGAACGTAGGGCCAAGAAACCAGCAAACGGCAACCCTGTCTTGGTTTACAATTTTGTTCACTGTAAATGTTTTAGTGTTAATGTTGATTTAAAAAAATATTGCATTAGAACATCACTGATCTTGATTACTGAGGTTCTTGGGGCCCCCTTAAATGTGCCCAAGGCGGGTGCCTCCCTTACCTTACCCTAATCCCAGCCCTGGAGGTAGATGTCCAGGATCCCTGTCTCCAGTGACCATTGGCACAGACACGGCAGAGGAAGCCGGGCCCCAGTGACTCACCTGAATCCCCTCAGTTTCCTCCAGGAAGCGGGCGCTGACAGACACCAGGGCGTCTTCTGGCCATTCATGGAACCAGTCGATGGCTGTGCAGTTGACCACAGCAGGGAATTTTCTTGCCCGGACACGCAGGACAGAGCCCACAGGGGAGAAACATAGGATCACCTGAGTGCGGGGCACAGAGGAGCCGCTCATGGGGGCTGGCAGAGCTGAGGCCAAGCACGCCACCATGCAGGAAGCTCCTCTAGAGAGAGGGTCCTCTGCGTGGGCTCAGCTCTGAGTGTGCAGGGAGTACATTCTGCTTCCAGTGTGAAGCGTGGCCACTGCTCCACAACAGACACACACTCAGCTGACTTCCCGATGCTCCCTAGCAATGTCAGGGTACAGGGGTCAGCCCCAAGCCCCCCTGAGTGATATTCGCAAAGGAGGATAAAGAAGTCTGGGTGAAAAATGGGTGGGCAATGGACATCCATGCTGGGCAGATGAGGCCCAAGAGGCCATACTCATATTAGCAGGTCTGGCCTCCAGAGACACAGAGCCTCCTCCAGACTCTCCAGAACCGTGGCTAACCCTCAGATAGGCTGGGACTCCCCAGGGCTCGGCCTTTCTGCAGGACTGGGAACTTCCTTCTCATGGAAGCCTCACTCTCATTCAGCCTGCTTCCCCTAAGAGGGAATGTTGAAGGTCAAGGTATACTGATCTATTTAACGTTGTATTTGTGAGTTCTGGCCGCTTGGCTCAGCAGTAGAGCATCGGCCCAGTGTGTGGAATTCCCAGGTTTGATTCCTGGTCAGGGCACACAAGAGAAGCACCCATCTGCTTCTCCATCCCTCCCCCTTTCTCCTCCTCCTCCTCCTCCTCCTCCTCCTCCTCCTCCTCCTCCTCCTCCTCTTCTTCTTCTTCTTCTTCTCTCTCTCTCTCTCTCTCTCTCTCTCTCTCTCTCTCCCTTCTCTCCTCCTGCAGCCATGGCTCAATTAGAATGAGTTGCCCCAAGCACTGGGGATGGCTTCATGGCTTCTGCCTCAGGTGCTCCTGTTGCAATGGAGCAAGGTTCCTAGATGGGCAGAGCATCGCCCCCTAGTGGCATGCCAGGTGGATCCCAGTCAGGGCGCATGCAGGAGTCTGTCTCTGCCTCCCCTCCTATCACTAAAAAAAAATAAATAAAATTGCTGTGTCTTTGTGTGTATATAAAACACCTCTTGTGGCCATGAGATACATTTAATGGCCCCCATCCATCCGGCAGCCCCACCTGTCTGTCCTCTCCTAACAGATTTCTACCTCCTGGGAGGGGCCAGCCTTCTTCTGTACACAGACTAAAGACCCGACCAATTCCTACAAGGCTATGAGGCACGGAGCTGGGCCCCTAGGATCCAGCAAAGATGGAGACGATACCTTAAGCTGCCTGCGGACTTTTTCAATGAAGAACTTCCAGCACATTTCCCGAGTGTCGGTCATGCCCATGGACTTCACTTGCGGCCGCATGGAGGAAATAATGTTCTCCAACTCCTCATCAGTGAACAGCCCCGGGATCTCCCCCGAGGCCAGCAGGTCATTGATCAGCACCAGAAACTGCTCCTCGGCCACCTGGGAGTCTGTCATCAGGAACACAGAGGGGATGTTCTTCACGGCTGACTTTATGTACTGAGTGCTCAGGTCAACCTGCAGTCACAGAGGAGGACATGCCACGCATCCTTACCAATAAGACGCTTGTTTGGAAGCGTCCCTGCAGCCCCCTGGGAAGCCACCCAATCAACAGCTTAAGAACTGTGCAAAGTCCATAGAGGGAGGTGCAAAACCATAGGCAGAGGTCAGCTGTGTCCCAGCAGCGCCTTTCACAACAGCCCAAGATGGGAACAACCCAGCATCCACCCAGGGATGCACAGGACACCCTGTGTGGGATGCCATTGAGCCCTGGCAACAAAGCCAGTTCTGACCCATGGTGGACCTGGAGAACATGGTGCTGTGTGAAATAAGCCAGCCTGCAGAGGACAAGGGCTGCATGACTCCACTGTGTGAGGTCCCTGCACAGTCAGGTCCACAGAGACAGGACATGGAAGGGAGCAACATTTTCAAAAGGATGGAGATGAGTATGACACAATCAGGAAAATAAGTCAATACGATCAGGTGAACCAACTAGCAACTTCAATGGAGAGAACTCAGCAATACAGTTGGCTAGTCCCTTGATAGAAGGAGTAGATTCCACTGCTCCACTGGGGACAATGACAATTGGAAGGCAGATGCTTATGCAGAGGCTGCTGTCCCTGGCACGGCCCAGTTGGCAGTGCCAGAGACAGCAGGGCTGAGAATAAAGGAGCTCACTGTCCCCGTCCTCCTTCCTTAGACCTCTGCCCGCAGAGCACCCTTGCCCTCTGAGACCAGGGCGCTGAGCTTGGGTAGGGCTCCAGACTCATCCCACAGAAGCCACCTGGCCAAGACTGCTAGGCTGTGTGAGGTGGGGAGGGCCCCCGGGCCTGGCATCATCCTGGCCTGCAGAGACAGCCCCAGCGCTGAGGCAGAGAGACGTGCTATGCAATGTGGCCAAATCAACTTCGTTCTCATCAGAGGTAGTGTGACGGTTCATTCTGGACAAGCAGCTCCCCGAGAGACCAAATTTTCGGGAAAAAGAAATCAATACAAAGCTTCAGTGGAGTGTCTTGGGGATGCAAATCATGAGGACACTAATGTTTATTTCATTAATTCAAAAAGTGGCCATTCAGAATGCCAAGCACATAGTTAGACTCTGAGGAACGGTTTTGAATGACTCTGTCTGGAGGCCAGTCCAGTGTCCAGGGCCAACAAGCAAATCCCTTGGCTGCTATTGTTTGCATTGATTTTACAGACTCCAGTCTACCGTCCCTGGGTGTGAGCACCTGCCTAGAAGTCCCTGACCTTTACTTTCTAAGATGCAGCCCCTGCTGGTGACAGACAGACCCTCTAGGCTGGAAATGGGGGTGGGGGAACGGGGGGGGGTAGGGGGTGATGGTGGTGGTGGTGGTGGCAGTGAGCATTTCCCCCCACGCCATCTCAGTCTCACCTTGAGGTCTGGAATCCCATAACCCTTCTTGAGGGTGATCTGGAATACATCCAGCGCGCTGATGTAGGCGGCCAGGCGTGAGAGGCTCTGCTTACCGCTGCCGCCCACGCCCACCAACAGGGCATTCCCCCGGGGTGACTCCAGGATGCGATTGATCCTGCAGATATGCGCCACTGCATCTTCAAACAGCACCTGCAGGGGCCAAACACCCCCCCAGTGTCTCACCTTGGGTGCACTGGCTGTCCCCAGCAGGGCACGGAGCCTCACCCTTCCCCCAGCAGCATCAACATTTGTGCAGCCCCGGGGTGAGGGTGGGGGTGCCATCAAGGCATTCCTGCTGTCAGCTCGAGCACCACGCACCAAGTTCATGACTGCGTTGACCTCATTGTAACTGTCCAGGATGTCCACCAGGAGCTTGTTCAGATGAGCCACATCCGTCACTGGGAAGTATTTGGGGTCGCCGATCCCTTGCGCAAAGTGGCTGAAGATATTTGGTTTGGCAAATAAAAGCTCCTCACCAAGTTCCTACAGATAAGAGATGAGATACTCTTGTCATTTGCCTCTGTGGACACATCATGGATAGGCTGTGGACACACCGTGGACAGGCTATGACACACTGTGGACATTGGTGCCCTAGCACCTTGCTATGCTGCCTCAGGAGACCAGGCCAAGGATACAGGCACCCAAATCAATGTCTCCAGGAGCCTTACAGAGAGCTGGCAAAATCCCCTAGGGGACGGCCTGTCTCCATCACAGAAGGAATCCACTGATGGCCCCCTCAAAAATGAGCCCGCCAAGGACACCCAGGGACTGCAGCGGAGCACGTGGGCCCCAGCAGGAGTCCGCCAAGAACACCCAGGGACTGCGGCAGAGCGCGTGGGCCCCAGCAGGGCTCCTCCAAGGACACCCAGGGGACTGCAGCGGAGCGCGTGGGCCCCAGCAGGAGTCCGCCAAGAACACCCAGGGACTGCGGCAGAGTGCGTGGGCCCCAGCAGGGCTCTGCCAAGGACATCCAGGGACTGCGGCGGAGCACGTGGGCCCCAGCAGGACACCCAGGGACTGCGGCAGAGCACGTGGGCCCCAGCAGGAGTCCACCAAGGACACCCGGGGACTGCGGCGGAGCGCGTGGGCCCCAGCAGGAGTCCGCCAAGGACACCCGGGGACTGCGGCGGAGCACGTGGGCCCCAGCAGGACACCCAGGGACTGCGGCAGAGCACGTGGGCCCCAGCAGGAGTCCGCCAAGGACACCCGGGGACTGCGGCGGAGCACGTGGGCCCCAGCAGGAGTCCGCCAAGGACACCCAGGGACTGCAGCGGAGCACGTGGGCCCCAGCAGGGCTCCGCCAAGGACACCCAGGGACTGCAGCGGAGCACGTGGGCCCCAGCAGGGCTCCGCCAAGGACACCCAGGGACTGCAGTGGAGCGCGTGGGCCCCAGCAGGAGTCTGCCAAGAACACCCAGGGACTGCGGCAGAGCGCGTGGGCCCCAGCAGGGCTCCGCCAAGGACACCCAGGGACTGCAGCGGAGCGCGTGGGCCCCAGCAGGCGTTCTCCTACTTCTTCATCCCTGGTGCATGGAGGGAGGGTGTCACTCCCTCTCCTGAGGGGTTACTTCCTTCTCACACAGATGCACATGTCAGAGTCATTTCGTGGAACCCGACATGGGCCTTCCCATCCCCACCCGAGGGCCTTTCTAAGAGGGTCAGGGTTATCATCAGCCTCAGGTGCCCTGCTCAATTGGAGCATGTCTGGCTCAGCAGCGGGGCCTGAGGCTGGACTTACATCAAAGAATTTCTTGGTGGATGCTATGGTGACCCGGTGCAACGTTTCCTGGTCTTTTCCATCAACCATTTTGTCTCCATACACTCTTTCTGCTTCATGCAGCCAGATGCGGACAAAGTCAAGTGGGGTTCTCAAGACCTCAGCTGTGGAGAACAAGAGCCCCTGCCCAGACATGGGAGGTCAGCGTCTTCAGCTGTGTCGGGAGGCAAGCCAGCCGAGGGCGATGCATAGGTGGAGCAGGAAAGTGGTCGCTTCCCCAGGGAGAGAGCCACTCAGCTGCTGGTGCAATGTCTTCTTGGGGCCAAGGCAGCCACTGGTTGCCCCGTCCATCTACACCCCAGATGCTGGAGGGTGTGTGGCCAGAGAGACGGGGGGCACTCTCCTCACCATACCAGGTTAAGGACTTCACCCTCTCATGGAGTGGATGAAGAAGGGGCAAGAGACGCTAATCGTGGGGGAACCAGCCCATCGAGGGCCTCAGAGCAGAGGTCACAAGTCCTGCCTCTGCAGCCAGCCTGCCTGGGCTCAGCTCTGGCTTGGCGTTTACTAACCTAGTGACCCGGGCAAGGGTCTCTCCTAGGCTCTGGGGACATGGTGATGACAAGACAGACCCTGCCTCTGCGGATTTGCGTTTGGGTAGGAGATATAACCAAGCAAACAAGGTAAACTACACACTGATGTGTTATGAATGACACAGACAGGGGGATCAAGATTGAATGTGTGGGGATGAGGAGGGGCCTCTTGAGAACATGACCTTGGAGCTGACCCTTGAAGTGGGAGGCAATGGGCATCACTTAGCCTCCTTGAGCCTCAGTCTCTCCCGGAAAATGTAAGAGCATCACATGTTTGGATGAGAAAAAATGGGGGTATAAGTGGCTGAACCCAGTGCCTGGTTCAGACTAAACAATAAATTAGAGGGAACGCCTGACCAGGCGGTGGCACAGTGGATAGAGCGTCGGACTGGGATGCAGAAGACCCAGGTTCCAGACCCCGAGGTCGCCAGCTTGAGCATGGGCTCATCTGGTTTGAGCAAAGCTCACCAGCTTGAGCCCAAGGTCGCTGGCTCCAGCAAGGGGTTACTCGGTCTGCTGAAGGCCCGCAGTCAAGGCACATATGAGAAAGCAATAAATGAACAACTAAGGTGTTGCAACGCGCAATGAAAAACTAATGATTGATTCTTCTCATCTCTCCATTCCTGTCTGTCTGTCCCTGTTATCTGTCTATCCCTCTCTCTGACTCTCTCTGTCTCTGTAAAAAAAAAAAAAAAAAAATTAGAGGGAACATCATCACTGTTATCATCGTCACCATCATTGTCATTATCATCACCATTATCATTGTCACCATCACCATCACCATCAACACCACCACCATCATCATCATCACCATTATCATCACTAACACTCCCATCATCACCATCATCACATCAGCAGAAGCACCATCACCCTCACTGTCATCCTCACTTGCATCAGCTGAGAAGGAGAGCACCAAAGGACCAGGGACTTGGCCAGAGGGTAGCTTGATGCAGAGCTAAGAGCAGTACCTGGAAAATATTGGAGAGGTCCCGGAGGTTGAAGACATAATGAAACCTAATGGCGGTGGGAAGAAATGTTGTTGTGACTTTCTGATGCAGGGCTGTTACAAGAAAAAAGACATCGATTAGGCACTCTTAATGGCCTCAGGAAGTACATGGCTTACAGTATAGTTTCTAAAGCAAATGGACAATGAGCTGGTGACAATTTAAGTAGGAAATCAGCAAGGCTGACCAGGAAGGAAGTTTGCTGCCCCAGTGATGTGTAAATCATTTCTGCATACTGAATTTCCACCCGCTGCTCCCCCTCAAGCAATTGGATTCCACAACATCTCCTGTCGAAACACAGTTTTATCTAAACAATATTGATTGAAATGTTTAAATAAAATATCTACCAGGGGAGCATGGGAAGCAGCTATCAGCCCCATAAAGCAGTAGGTTTTACCAACAAGAGACGGGGTGAGGTTGGCCAGCTTACCCAGGGCCGAGGCCACCAGCTGGCTGGTCATCCTCTGAACTACCATGGGGGCTGAGCGATAGGCCAGGTGCTGGGACAGGATGGTGCTGTAGATGGTCATTAGGGCCTCCTGGCCTGGGAAGCTCACAGCAAACACGCAAAAGTGTCGCTGCCAGAACAACCACAACCCCATGTCAGCAGCTCTTGAAGACCAACTTGTGGCCAGGCCGCCCTCCCGGAGAGCAGGGCCTATTCTAATCGCCCAATATCTGTGGGCGGGGCCAATATTTAATCATTAAATATTGATTGTATCTGAAACAGCCAAATTCACTTCCTGTGCTCAAGAAAAAGTTTGGTGGAGGCAAAAGCATGTCTCAGCTCCCAGACCTGGATTCATATTCCCGGTCTCTGTCTGTTCAGAGAATTCGGAGAGGCGACCCTTCCTGGGTAGGGAAGGACCTGTTATGCTGAACAAATATTTGTTGTTCATCTGAAATGCAGATTTGACAGGGCACCTGTATTTTCATTGACTAAATCTGCCAGCTTCGTCCCTGGGATCCCAGGGCCCAGCTGGCCGACCTTCTGACACCCCTGCCCCTGCCCCTGGGATGCTCTGAGAAGTCCAGGAGCTCTGCAGAGCGCCAGCCGGCAGCCCTGACTCCTCACTGGCCCAAGTGGCCCTCATGCCCTGGGGGCTGCCGGGTGACTCTGGTCACTGCCCACCTGGAGTCTGGGGTCGATGGTGAAGGAGCCCGCGGTGGGGTTCATACAGGCCACGTACTGGCAGTTGTGCACATCCTTCAGCGTCAGCTTCTGCCTGTCATACCTGCCCAGGGAGACCGGGGCTGCTGTCCTAACCCCAGCCTCCACCCCACCCCCAACAATGCCTTGCATGTGGCAGAAAGGTAAAAGAAATCTCAGTAAATATCAATTCTCTGTGAAAGAGCTGGTTTCATATCATGCACTCAAGAAAAATTTTGAAACGGGGTCAGCAGAGCAGTTCGGGTGCAGGTCTGGGTCCATACCCCAGCTCTTCCACCAAGTAGCAGCGGGCCTCTTGGTTAGCTGGTTAACTTCTCATGCCTTGGCATTCTTATCTGTGCAATGGGTCCTTATGGGGACCTTCACTGCAGCCTCCCCAGGGGTGTCCCTCTGTGCCTGCAAGGGGTGGAGGTGGCAGGGCAAGCAGCCCTGTCCCATACCATGAAAGCTCCAGGCCACAGCAGCCAGCTGAGGGCCCAGCAGACGCCTGTGGCATGCTCGTGGAATGGATGAGGGGAGGAGACCTTGATCCAACCCTCCTGCTCTGTGGCCCCATCCAAGCCCCACAGCCTGGTTCATTCCCACAGCCAGATCCCAAGGTCCCACGTCCCCACCCCAGCTGTGGCCTCACCCATCCTGGCTCCACCCCCACAGGCCCCCGTCACAGCCACATTACCAGTGCCCATGGTCCATGTGCTGCCGGATGAGGGTGTGGGGGGCCACCGTCCCATACTTGTCCACCTCGGGCATGTTCATATCATCGATGAAGTAGATCAGCTTCCTGGTGCCTGGCGGCCCGTAGTTCCTCCCTGACTTCTTCTCCAGAGGTTTCTCGAGAACCCCTGAGGAAGGGAGCGATTGGTCTTCAGTGTCCGGTAGATCCCAGCTGGAAGCTCTACCAGGCCTGGAGCCCTAGCACCAGAGGCTGGGCCCCGGGGAGTGACGCCGGAGGGCCCATCCACCCCCAGAGAAAGGAAGGAGGGCACCATGGGTGGGAAGCAAGGGCTGCAGAACCTGCACCCTATCGACCTTGGAGCCATCTCAGCTCAGTTATGACAGAAGCTCCCTGTGGGGTCTTCCAGGGAGCACCAGGAAGAGAGGGCCCCGCTATTACTCCATCCGTACTTTGGAGGCAGAGGCCAGTGGGGGGATGTGTGGGGAATGAAGAAGCAATGGCAAGCCCCTGGGTCTGTGGTGAGAGGGGACGAGAAATGTGGGGGAGCAGCCATGTGGTTGGGCGTGTCCAGGCCAGGCGATGAGGACCCAACCTGCCCCCGACCCCTGGCCTCATCCTGCCCCCCAGCCTCACCCTGCAGCATGGCTGAGGTTGTGTAGAAGTTGAAGGGCACAGCCTGCACGAGGTAGTGGTCGGTGTTCAGGCTCTCCAGCTTGTCTCCCATCAGCACTGACTTGCCTGTCCCCGCACTCCCCACCAGCATCACCGGCCATGACTTCTCCATGAGCAGGTCCATGAAGTAGCGGATGCGGATGGTTTCCATGGTGTGCACCAGGGAGGCCTGGGGTGGTGGGAGCAGAAGATGGGAGAGGAAGGAGGAGCCGTGACCCTCGGACATACCTGAGCCTCCAATCTCCAGACCCAAATGGCTGCTAAACCCCCACATTTACTTAATATGTCCTGCTGCTCAGAACCACTTGCACTTGGACATCCCACCCACAAATGTGGTGGAGCCTTCTCCCAAGCTGTCAGTAAACTGTCTCCATGCTGAGGCAGTTACCTGCAGCGGGACATCAGGGTCCAGCTCAAAGGACGGCACTTTTTCTGTCCAGGGCAGGAACTTTTTAGTGTCAGGGTCTAAGTAGTAGTCGAAGATGGTGCCCTGTGAGGGAAACTTGATCGTTTTGAATTCGTTGATCCACCATTTGCTGAACTCGACTCGGTAATCTATGAGCTGTGAAAATGCAGAAAGGTAAAAGGGGTGTGGGGAGACCTGGGCAGAGTGATGGGGTCCCTGTGCAGCTGGCACCCACCTGGTCCTGGAACATGGCACCCCCGAAAGCCCAGAAGCAGGCGAACACGAAGTAGAGCTCGTACAGCTCCTTAGGGGAGTCGGGCGGCGTGTTCTTCTCCGTGAGGAGGCACTCGAGCAGGTACAGGACCATCTGGATGACCGTGATCTCGGGCACTGGCGTGATCTTCTTAAACCCCACACGCACCTTGTCCAGGCACATGGGCAGGTACTTGTCAAAAAGGATCATCAGGTTGGCCTTTTCAGACTGAACCTTGCGCCTCTCAAGCCAGCTGTTCACCACCCTGGGGAAGAAGGGGAGATGCCGGGTGAGGACCGGACACCATGTTGGGTTGGCCCAGCATCTCTCCCCCTGGCAAATGCCTCTTGGCATCTCCACATGGTTCTGGTACACCTGCCTGTCCGTGCACACCACAAGAGGGTCTGATGAGGGTCCTGGCGCTGGGGGTGTGTGCTCTTTTTGTGATGTTCTAAATATGAGGGTGCTATAAGCCTAGAACAACTGAGAGCCAGCTATCCTTACTATCCCAAATGAAGCTAACCCTGGGTGCAGTAGAGCTGAGTATCGAAGAGGAGAGGAGAGGAGGGGAGGGGAAGGGAGGAGAGAGGAGAGAAGAGGAGAGGAGAGGGGAGGAGGGTTTCATGACATCGTCAGGTGGGGGAGGGGAGAGGAGGGAATGGGAGGGAAGAGCAAGGAGAGAAGAGGAAAGAAGCAGGAACATCTTATTGCATCATTTTGATTCCTGGATCAGCCACACCTGAAGCATGCATTGTGAATTGAGCCAATAGATTTATTTTTCCCCTTCAGTTACTTTGAGTTGAATTTGTCACATTTAGCAGGAGGGTCCAAACCAACACGACAGGCAACACAACAGGCAATGCTGAAGAGCTACATTGGGCTGTGTGGCACACACTGCCTCTGCGCTGGGTTGCAGAGAGGTGGCCTTCACACCGGCAAGGCTGTGGGCTCTAGAGCCAGGGCTTGAATCTGTTCTACCATGGCCACCAGCAGTGGCCTTAGTCAAGTTATACCACATGTCTGGGTCCCTGGGCACTCCCACCCCCACTTCAGAGGGTGGCCAGCCTGATATTTTTGTTTGTTTGTTTGTTTATTTATTTATTTATTTTTTGATATTTTTCTGAAGCTGGAAACGGAGAGAGACAGTCAGACAGACTCCCGCATGCGCCCGACTGGGATCCACCCGGCACGCCCACCAGGGGCAAAGCTCTGCCCACCAGAGGGCGTCGCTCTGTTGCGACCAGAGCCACTCTAGCGCCTGGGGCAGAGGCCAAGGAGCCATCCCCAGCACCCGGCCATCTTTGCTCCAATGGAGCCTTGGCTGAGGGAGGGGAAGAGAGAGACAGAGAGGAAGGAGAGGGGGAGGGGTGGAGAAGCAGATGGGTGCCTCTCCTGTGTGCCTTGGCCGGGAATCGAACCCAGGACCCCTGCACGCCAGGCCGATACTCTACTACTGAGCCAACCGGCCAGGGCTTGTTTGTTTATTTATTGACAGAGACAGAGAGAGGGACAGATAGGGACAGACAGGCAGGAAGGGAGAGAGATGAGAAGCATCAATTCTTTGTTGCGGCACCTTAGTGGTTCATTGATTGCTTTCTCATATGTGCCTTGACTGGGGGGCTACAGCAGAGCCCCCCAGCTTGCTCAAGCCAGCAACCTTGGGCTCAAGCTGGTGAGCTTTGCTCAAACCAGATGAGCCTGCGCTCAAGCCGGCAACCTCAGGGTTTTGAACCTGGGTCCTCCACGTCCCAGTCCAATGCTCTATCCACTGCGCCACCACCTGGTCAGGCACCAGGCTGATATTTTTAAAGCTCACAAGAAGGAGCTTGGGCCACAATGAGTGCTAAGAAAGTGCGTGCCAACAGCATAAGGAGTGTCCAGCTCCTTCGCAGGGCAGTGAGCGTGTCATTTCCAGGATGCCCAAGCATAAACAGGAAGCTCACGTCACCAAACACGGCTGGCCTGTCACCTGCAAGCCCTTTCCATACATGAGCACCAGTCCTAACAGCTCTGTTTCTTATTGACCTTTGGTCCAGAACAGAGAACTGAGGGCTATGGCCCCTGGGAACCCCGCATTATCCAGACAACAAAAGAAAACTTGGACAATCAATGTCTGCAAGTGAAACATGGTGCCCCCCACTGCCTGGCACAGTTAGGAACCAAATTCCAGCTACGTAGGCCTTCAGAATCGAGACCGTCTGCCAACCTACATGTAGACTGCTGCATTTGCCTTCTGTTTTGATGGTGTTTGTGTCAAATTTTACATTTGGCCTTGGTCAGAGTTAGTGTCTGCAAACATGCGTGCTGGCTTTGACTTCAGATACAGGCCTTGAGAGACACACTAGGAAGGAGGGTGGGTCTTTACTGCCCCAGGCCTGGGGGCTCCTGCCCTGCCTCTAGAGGCAGCTGGTGCACCAGGCCCTGAGCCTTGCTTCCCATCCTTCCCCAGGGTGTGCTCCGAGTCCTAGCCTGGAGTCACTGCTGACTCGGCTGTCGCCTGACGAGGGCTGTCCACCTCTCCTCCTGCAAAGCCTGCCCCCTCCTCCTTCCCAAGAAGCTGCTCACCCTCTCAGCCATTCCGGCCGTTCCACTGGGAGCCCCAAGGACCGTCGTGGATGAAGGGTGGGCAGTCTCTAGGTCCCACCTCTGCCCACACCTGCCTACCTTCTGGCTCCCTCCTCCCTGCCCCCGCTGGTGTTCCTCGAGCATCTCACGGTCCAGTCTTCCTGTCTCTCACGTGTTGGCAGCTCCCACCCAGATTCTGTTTCGTTCCTTTGCCATATCTGCTGCACACCCTGAAAACTCTCCCTGAAAACATTCTGGTGGGCAGAATGTGGCCTCTCAAGAGACATGTCTACCCAGGACCTGTGCATGTGATTTATTTAGAAAAAGTTTTGCAGGTGTGATCAAATTAAAGATTCAAGATGAGACCCTCCTGGATTGGGGTGGCCCTAACCCAATGACAGGTCCTTATTAGAAGAGGGAAGAGGAGGCTCACTGGCATGGACAGAGGGAAGAACATGTGAGACACAGAACAGTGGTCATGAGAGGCAGAGACTGGAATGATGTGTCCACAAGCCAAGGGTCACCAAGGATGGCCAGGGCCACCAGAACCAAGGAGACAGGCTGGGACAGATTCTCCCTCAGAGCCTCCACACGGAACCCAACGTCCTGACACCTTGATTTTGGACTCTGGCCTCCAGAACTGTGAGAGAATAAACTTCCATTGTTTGAAACCCCTTAGTTTGTGGACCTTTTCACTGCAGGCATCGGACATAAGTGGGGTGACAGGTGTTGCTGGAGAAGACAGCACAGCAGGGGCAGGTCAGTGGTTCCTCAGCTCCAGTCCCGGCCCTGCAGGGGTCACTGTGTGCAGGCAGCCCTCTCAAACCCCAGCCTCGCCACGCTGCCTCCGTCCCAGCAAACATCCTCGCTTCCCACTGCAGAGGCTGAGAGAGGACTCAGGCATGACTCGTACCCCCCCTCTCACTCCCTACCTCCAGCCCTGCCTGCACCTGCAGCACCACGAATGAACGCACACACAGATAGGCAGCTCTGGCATGCCGCCAACCCCTTCCCTCCCTGCCACAGTCTGGAGCCCAAGAACTAAAACCCAGCTCACGGGTTCCACCCCAGATCTGCAGGGTTGATGTAAAGGATGCCGGCCCTGGAGACGGTGGCTGGGGTGGCTGTCCTTAGATGGCTGATCTCGAACACGAGCCTCATGGTGCGGTTCAGGGGGATCCGCTCATTGCTGGCCAGGGTGAGGACCTAGTGAAGGAGGGGCCCATGGGCTTTCAGCAGCCAAGGTGCCACCATTCTGATGGTGTGTCACACGGGTGTGACTCAGGACAGGGAGGAGGGAGCCAGGGAACCCTGAGCCCAAGGTCCACCGCCACCGGCTCCCTCTGAGCCTGCATTACTGTGTCCTTAAGGCCAGCCCCGCAGCTGCCTCCTCCTGCCCTGGGACAGTGCAAAAGCCTTTCAGTTGCGGGTGCCTGGTTGTCATGGAGAACTCCACCATGGTAGCACATTGGCCCCGACCCCTCCCCTTCCTGGGAATTCTGGAGTTCCCTCCTCCACCCAAGTGAGAATCGTTTTCTTAAGCTGCTTCTAGATGATTCTTCCTCCCAAGGTATCAGATACCCTTTTCACGTTATGCCACGTGTAATTGGACATGAATGCCTTCCATGTCTGCATCCTCTGCCCATGCTGCTGCCAACACGTATCTAAGATGGGCTACCCATGGACCTGGGTCATACGAGGAGCACCTCTGTGACCAGGGACTTTCCCTTGATTGTAACTGTGTGGAGTTCCACACAGCCCTCCCCCCACCAAGTCCCAGTCTGTGGCTGGTTCTGTGTGTTGTGTGCAGCAGAAAGTGATGTGCGGCATTTCTCATGTCCCCTGCCCCCACTGCTGCGGTTCTGGGGGGTTTGCTCTAAAATCCAGGAGCCCTTTCAACCTTGTTGTCGTCCATGACGGTGTTGAGAGATTCAATCCACATTGGGTCAATGTCCCCATCCAGGATGATCCACTTGGGGCTGTCATGAGTGATGTTGGCCAGGTCCCGCATTATGGTAGAGAAAAGGCCTGTGTGTGAGCGGGGCCCATGTGAGCGAGCAGGCTCATGTGAGCGCGCGGGGTCGGTGTGAGCGCGCGGGGGTGGAATGAGCGAGGGGGGCTCTTGTGAATGAGCGGGGGTGGTGGTGTGAGCGAGCGGGGGCCGTGTGAGCACGCGGGGGCGGTGTGAGCGCACTGGGGCGGTGTGAGCGAGAGGGGCTCGTGTGAGCGAGAGGGGCCCGTTTGAGCGAGCGGGGCCCGTGTGAGCGAGCGGGGGCGGTGTGAGCGAGAGGGGCCCGTGTGAGCGAGAGGGGCCCGTGTGAGCGAGCGGGGGCGGTGTGAGCGAGCGGGGGCCCGTGTGAGCGAGTGGGGGGCGGTGTGAGCGAGAGGGGCCCGTGTGAGCGAGAGGGGCCCGTGTGAGCGAGTGGGGGCGGTGTGAGCGAGAGGGGCCCGTGTGAGCGAGAGGGGCCCGTGTGAGTGAGAGGGGCCCGTGTGAGCGAGCGGGGGCGGTGTGAGCGAGCGGGGGCCCGTGTGAGCGAGTGGGGGGGCGGTGTGAGCGAGAGGGGCCCGTGTGAGCGAGAGGGGCCCGTGTGAGCGAGCGGGGGCGGTGTGAGCGAGCGGGGGGCGGTGTGAGCGAGTGGGGGGCGGTGTGAGCGAGAGGGGCCCGTGTGAGCGAGAGGGGCCTGTGTGAGCGAGCGGGGGCGGTGTGAGCGAGCGGGGGGCGGTGTGAGCGAGTGGGGGGCGGTGTGAGCGAGAGGGGCCCGTGTGAGCGAGAGGGGCCCGTGTGAGCGAGCGGGGGCGGTGTGAGCGAGTGGGGGCGGTGTGAGCGAGAGGGGCCCGTGTGAGCGAGAGGGGCCCGTGTGAGCGAGCGGGGGCGGTGTGAGCGAGCGGGGCCCGTGTGAGCGAGCGGGGGCGGTGTGAGCGAGCGGGGGCGGTGTGAGCGAGAGGGGCCCGTGTGAGCGAGAGGGGCCCGTGTGAGCGAGTGGGGGCGGTGTGAGCGAGAGGGGCCCGTGTGAGCGAGAGGGGCCCGTGTGAGTGAGAGGGGCCCGTGTGAGCGAGCGGGGGCGGTGTGAGCGAGCGGGGGCCCGTGTGAGCGAGTGGGGGGCGGTGTGAGCGAGAGGGGCCCGTGTGAGCGAGAGGGGCCCGTGTGAGCGAGTGGGGGCGGTGTGAGCGAGAGGGGCCCGTGTGAGCGAGAGGGGCCCGTGTGAGTGAGAGGGGCCCGTGTGAGCGAGCGGGGGCGGTGTGAGCGAGCGGGGGCCCGTGTGAGCGAGTGGGGGGCGGTGTGAGCGAGAGGGGCCCGTGTGAGCGAGAGGGGCCCGTGTGAGCGAGCGGGGGCGGTGTGAGCGAGCGGGGGCGGTGTGAGCGAGAGGGGCCCGTGTGAGCGAGAGGGGCCCGTGTGAGCGAGCGGGGGCGGTGTGAGCGAGTGGGGGCGGTGTGAGCGAGAGGGGCCCGTGTGAGCGAGAGGGGCCCGTGTGAGCGAGCGGGGGCGGTGTGAGCGAGCGGGGGCAGTGTGAGCGAGAGGGGCCCGTGTGAGTGAGGGGGGCGGTGTGAGCGAGGGGGGCGGTGTGAGCGCGCGGGGGTGGTTGGAGCGAGAGGGGCCGTGTGAGCACGGGGCCCATGTGGAGTGGCAGATTCCCAGCCTCTTGGAGGCTACGGGGGGCTAAGACAACCTCTCCCCTTCAGTCCCTACCAAGCCTGACCTGGCATCCCTCCCCCGTTTAAGAGGACAGCAGAGGTCCTCAGGAGGTGACTGAGCTTATTTCCTGCCCTTTTCCTTGACCTTGAGGACCTTCCATCGGTCCCCTCATGCCCTCCTCTGACCCTGCCCCACTCCCTCTCTCAACCTGGTGCATTTCCTTAAGGTTCGACAGCCCTGTGCAGAACATAAGGCCTCTGCTCAGCGCTCTCATTTCTTCCTTAATTCCTTCAACAAAGGTTTGCTGAGTGCTCCCATATCACAAGGAGAAAGCTGGGCGAGGGGCAGAGAGGGATTGGGGGTGGGGAGCCCCTCACAGGTGGACGTGGGAGCAGAGGACTCTTCGGGTTCCAGCCTTGGAGGGGGACGCGTGGAAGCTTTGAAGGAGTAAGATGGGTCCCCAACAAGCAATGTGTGCCCACCCCATCTAGTACCTCAGGGTCTCTCCCTTCACCCAGACCATGCCTTGGCCCCCACCTGTGTTCTCACTGCTCTTCATAAGAACCATCATTATGCCCACAGGTATGGGGGCCCCTCCCCCAGATCTGCCTTCCTCCAGGGGCCGGCCAGGCACAGGCAATGTCTCAACACACGCTTACTGCACAGAGCTCGGTGAGCAGCCTGGGATGCCCGCAGTGACCCCATGCCCCTGGGCAGCCTGTGTTGGGGCTGCTGCTCCTGTTACCGTCTTTCCACTCCCTGGTTGCTGGGTTGATGATGCCAAAGAGCTCGTCGCAGGTGACGGCCTTGGGGTCTAGGTCCACTGTGACTGGCCTCCGCCTCATGTTCTGGTAGGTCTTGTTGAGAGACCTGAGGACCTGGGGGAAGGCAGGGGTCACTCAGTCTTGTTGAGAGACCTGAGGACCTGGGGGAAGGCAGGGGTCACTCAGTCTTGTTGAGAGACCTGAGGACCTGGGGGAAGGTAGGGGTCACTCAGTCTTGTTGAGAGACCTGAGGACCTGGGGGAAGGTAGGGGTCACTCAGTCTTGTTGAGAGACCTGAGGACCTGGGGGAAGGTAGGGGTCACTCAGTCTTGTTGAGAGACCTGAGGACCTGGGGGAAGGTAGGGGTCACTCAGTCTTGTTGAGAGACCTGAGGACCTGGGGGAAGGTAGGGGTCACTCAGTCTTGTTGAGAGACCTGAGGACCTGGGGGAAGGTAGGGGTCACTCAGTCTTGTTGAGAGACCTGAGGACCTGGGGGAAGGTAGGGGTCACTCAGTCTTGTTGAGAGACCTGAGGACCTGGGGGAAGGTAGGGGTCACTCAGTCTTGTTGAGAGACCTGAGGACCTGGGGGAAGGTAGGGGTCACTCAGTCTTGTTGAGAGACCTGAGGACCTGGGGGAAGGTAGGGGTCACTCAGTCTTGTTGAGAGACCTGAGGACCTGGGGGAAGGTAGGGGTCACTCAGTCTTGTTGAGAGACCTGAGGACCTGGGGGAAGGTAGGGGTCACTCAGTCTTGTTGAGAGACCTGAGGACCTGGGGGAAGGTAGGGGTCACTCAGTCTTGTTGAGAGACCTGAGGACCTGGGGGAAGGTAGGGGTCACTCAGTCTTGTTGAGAGACCTGAGGACCTGGGGGAAGGTAGGGGTCACTCAGTCTTGTTGAGAGACCTGAGGACCTGGGGGAAGGTAGGGGTCACTCAGTCTTGTTGAGAGACCTGAGGACCTGGGGGAAGGTAGGGGTCACTCAGTCTTGTTGAGAGACCTGAGGACCTGGGGGAAGGTAGGGGTCACTCAGTCTTGTTGAGAGACCTGAGGACCTGGGGGAAGGCAGGGGTCACTCAGTCTTGTTGAGAGACCTGAGGACCTGGGGGAAGGTAGGGGTCACTCAGTCTTGTTGAGAGACCTGAGGACCTGGGGGAAGGTAGGGGTCACTCAGTCTTGTTGAGAGACCTGAGGACCTGGGGGAAGGTAGGGGTCACTCAGTCTTGTTGAGAGACCTGAGGACCTGGGGGAAGGTAGGGGTCACTCAGTCTTGTTGAGAGACCTGAGGACCTGGGGGAAGGTAGGGGTCACTCAGTCTTGTTGAGAGACCTGAGGACCTGGGGGAAGGTAGGGGTCACTCAGTCTTGTTGAGAGACCTGAGGACCTGGGGGAAGGCAGGGGTCACTCAGTCTTGTTGAGAGACCTGAGGACCTGGGGGAAGGTAGGGGTCACTCAGTCTTGTTGAGAGACCTGAGGACCTGGGGGAAGGTAGGGGTCACTCAGTCTTGTTGAGAGACCTGAGGACCTGGGGGAAGGTAGGGGTCACTCAGTCTTGTTGAGAGACCTGAGGACCTGGGGGAAGGTAGGGGTCACTCAGTCTTGTTGAGAGACCTGAGGACCTGGGGGAAGGTAGGGGTCACTCAGTCTTGTTGAGAGACCTGAGGACCTGGGGGAAGGTAGGGGTCACTCAGTCTTGTTGAGAGACCTGAGGACCTGGGGGAAGGTAGGGGTCACTCAGTCTTGTTGAGAGACCTGAGGACCTGGGGGAAGGTAGGGGTCACTCAGTCTTGTTGAGAGACCTGAGGACCTGGGGGAAGGTAGGGGTCACTCAGTCTTGTTGAGAGACCTGAGGACCTGGGGGAAGGTAGGGGTCACTCAGTCTTGTTGAGAGACCTGAGGACCTGGGGGAAGGTAGGGGTCACTCAGGATGGGGAGGGGCCCACACATGAACTCAGAACCCTAACTCCTTGCCCTGGGTTTGTTTTGCTTTAGTGACAGAGAGGCGAGTTTGCATCCCCAGATGAGGACTGGGGGATGGCAGGCATGCTGAAGTTCTTGTCTGCAGCACATTAAGACCGAGGAAAAGTCACTTTAGTTTCCTGGTGATGAAAGTAATCCATGCTCACACACACAAAAAATTTAAGGGACAAAAACAACCCCTGCCTGACCAGGCGGGGGCGCAGTGGATGGAGCATCAGACTGGGATGTGGAAGACCCAGGTTCGAAACCCCGAGGTCGCTGGCTTGAGCATGGCTCATTTGGTTTGAGCAAGGGTCACCAGCTTGAGCCCAAGATTGCTGGCTTGAGCAAGGGGTCACTTGCTCTGCTGTCGCCCCCTGGTCAAGGCACATATGAGAAAGCAATCAATGAACAACTAAGGTGCTGTAATGAGGAGTCGATGCTTCTCATCTCTCTCCGTTCATGATTTCTCTCTGTCCCTATCTGTTCCTCTCTCTGTCCCTGTCTGTCACAAACACACAAACACACACACAACAATAACAACAACAAAAACAACCCCTAATTCCTCCACCCAGAGAAAAAGATTCTCAAGGCCCATTGAGGCCATAGTATATGTATATATTATATATTCTTTTTTTGGTACATTGGGCTCAGACAGTTTCTGCCTTTTCAAAAATAACTCACTGTGAGCATCCCATGTCATCAGTTTTTGGACATGATCTTCACTAAGGGCATGACAGCCCATCCTGTGGGCAGCTAGCTGCTCACTGGCCGCTTTAGAACCTTCCAGTGTTTGTTATAGATACCGGTAAAACTGGTGCCACCCTCTGCTTTGACCATGCCCGGGGCAGTGGCAGCAGACAACAGGATGGGGCGGCTGCCTCCAGGGAGGCAGGTGAACCTGGCAGAAGGGCCCCATCCATGGGACCAGGGTCCCGTGGCAACTCTGTGACTCCTCCTCCACCCTCATCACAGTCTTCTTCCTGGCTCATGACACATTGCACCAGGTCGGGGTTCCGGGATGGGGATGTGACAGAGGGCCGGCCCTCCAGCAGCCCTGCACCACTGTGCTGGGTCTTTGCAGGGTCCTTCAGGTGGGGAAGGGACCAAGGCATCAGGAGATGGGGGCGTGCCTGAGACTTGCCGCTGCCCGCATTCCCGATGACGAACACCGAGTGGCGCACTTGCAGCAGTTCCTCGAGCTGCACTACTTTTAGCACAAAGCTGTCTTCTGCCTGCAGCTTCAGCTCCAGGATGCTCTGCTTGATGATCTAGGGGGTAAGGGGTACACAGGACAGGGCACTGGGCACGGATGGGGAGCCTCCTGTTCCCCGGGAGCTATCATAGTGGTTGCGTTTACAAACTCCACCACTGAGACCCTCAGGGGTTTGCCTGAATTCCCTAGGCTCATCTTGAGTCTCCCAGCACTGAGAGAGGACTGGCCAAGGTAGAGAGGCAGCTGGTGGCCTCAGGGAGCTGCGTGCCTGTGATCATCTTGGCCACCTACCCCAATGTTGTACCTGCCGCTCACGTACCAATCCAACACATGGCAGAAAGAAATGTCCTGGGCAGGCAGGAGGCCCAAGTGCGCTGGCTCCCAGGCCAGACTCGAGGCCTAGCAGCCCCTACCTTTTCAAAGTGCAGGTCCCGCTTGCGGGGCACATCTAGAGCTGGGAAGAGGTCCCCGATCAGCCCCATGAACACAGGCAGGTCATCAGTCACGATCTTGGGGATGTTAAAGTCCCTCAGCGCCCTCATGAGCACCTGGTCCTCTGCCCGGCTGGGGTCACCCCTCTTCAAGGAGCCAGCCACTACCAGCACAGACTTGATGGCTCGTAAGCCCCAGTCATAATGATCCTGCAGTCAGAGAGTGTGACGTAAGCGCATCTTCCCAGGCCAGTTGGGTGGTGGTGTCCATCCCAAGATGGGTCTGGGGTCAAGGAGGGCCAGACCAAGGCTGGCTTACTGCTGGGATGTGTGCAACCTTTTATGAGGCCAGTCTGGAAGGCAGCCCAGGCCACCTGTATTGTTAACCCATCGCACACCCCGGCTCTGTGGGTCCAGGATGCTGGCAACACATACCTGTTTCGAGAGCAGCTCTTTGCACAAGGTGTAGAGCGTGATGAACTTCCGGGCCAGAAGGCGGGCATCCAGGAAGCCCTCAGCCACCAGCATTATCTCGCATATGAGTTCAAAGTCAGGGACAACCATAGCACAGGGCCTGGGGAGGTCAGCGGGGTCTGCCTTGGCTTCTCCCCTTCTTCCACCCCGGTCCTACTTGTCCCTTCCCACTCAGCATCACACCTCATCTGCTGGGGGGACCACAACATCACTCGTCTAGATCCTAGGACTGGAGCTGGGCTTCCAGTCCCCTCCCCTCCTCTCTCCTACCTTCTCTGTTCCTCCTCTGTCTTCTGCACAGGGTGTCACCATTTGGTCTCCCCCAACCTTCTCTGAGAATCCCCAGAACCCTGCCTTCCACCGTCTCCAGTGGAGACCCTGTGCTGGGAAGACAGAGCAGGAGACGCCGTCTGCTCTTCAGGGGGCCTGGCCTGCTGGGTCCGGTCTGGATCAGGTGCCCCGTCTGTACCCTGTCATGTCTCTCCTGGCTCCGCCCCCCTCTGCTCCTCTCCTGGCACACCTTGCCCTCCCACTACACACCTGAACAAGGCCTTCAGGTTCTCAGGCAGCTCCGTGCGCCCTGCATACCCTGGGTTCATGGTGATGAAGATGCCAACGGTGGGGATGAGGCTTATCATCTCCCCAAGGAAGCTGAACATCTTCTTCTTGGCCCGAATGGCATCCTGGACACATTTGACCTAAACGGTTGGCCCACAGACACGTCAGCGTGGGAACAACCAGATTCATGTGAGTTGAAGTGTGTGGTTACAGATTCACGGAGGACCCTGCTGGTCTACCATGTTTCAATTAAACTTAAAATTCTGCAACAATCGCAGAGTCCATGTATCCCCACCCAGCGACCCCCAAGGTGACACCTCGCACAACTGTGGTGCAGCATCACAACAGGGACATGGACGTGGATAGTCAAGACCTGGGACCTTTCTGTCACTGAGAGGACCCCTCACGTCACCTCTACAGCCACACCCCTCCTTCCCGCTCCCAGCCTCTCCTTGACCTGTGCAACCTATGTCTGTGATTCTGCCGTCTCACGGATCATACAGGGTGTGAAATGGGCTTCTTGTCACCAGCACAACGCCCTGGAGATTCACCCCATGTTGCTGACGTGTCTGTGGTTTGTTCCTTGTCATTAGGTGTGCTGTCCCATCTCCCAGATGTTATGTGAGTCCTGCTTCTGCTCTGGAAGTGACTATGCCCACCTCCACATCAGACAGTGTGTGCGAAGCTAGCTAGCATGAGGTGACACCTGAAGTTCAGGGACTATTTATGCCTGTAGAGGTGGCTGCAAACTTCCCAACCACCACGTGAGGGCGCCCCACATTCATAGTTAAAACCTTTCAAAGGCCTGACTTCCAAAGTCACTGCTGGACTCTCCCAGACTGGGGCTGGGAGCTGGGGTAGGACCCTTTAGAATTCTTTACTGCGTTTCCTCTGTGCAAAGTCTCTCCTTACCTTCTGTTCCAGTTCTTGCTCCTTCATTCCAGGCAACAAACACTCAGGGCCTGAGACAGTCTCTATGTTAAGTATTCTGGGTCTCACTTTGGGGAGGCTAGTAACTCTGCTACTGCATTGAGGTTGGGGGTTCCCAAGGCAATGACAAGCACCACCCGCAGGCCCAGGGGAACTGGCTACCCTCATTTTCTATTTGTCTTATTGGCCTCCTGCTCTGGGGTTCGGGGATAATTCCACACAGAGCAGGGTAACCTTAGTGGAGAGTGCCAGCTCCCCACATTCACTCCTAATCTTGCCAGCAAACCTGTGTCATTGAACTGATCTTACAAATTAGAGAGCAGAGGCACAGAGACTTTAAATCACTGGCAAACACAGAGTCAGGGAGTCAAATTAGTATATTTAAGCCAGGCTTTACCCCAGGTTATGGGTCTTGAGTGCCCAGGTCCTCCCCTGCTCCTCCCACTGCCTATGAAACCAGAGGGGCTGTCCGGCCCTGCCCACAGCCTCGCCTCCCCTGTGGTCCACAAGGTCTGGCTCCAGTGGGCTCCTATGTACTCATCTATTGTGGGGTTTGAGGGGGGTCTCAGCAGCAGCAGCAGCAGCATCCTGATTCCCAGAGCCTTTTGGAATAGAGAAGTTGATTCCGGACTTCAAGGTTGGCCCCAGCTCCCCTGAGAGAGCTCAGTGGTGCACAGGATGGCCTGAGGCATTTGTCCAAAATACAGACATGCTCCTCCAAGCATGTGGGGCAGAGTGCACACAGGTGACAAGATGATGCTTTCCCCATCTGAGAGCCCTGCTTCACCATGTCCCAGCCTCTTCATCTCGTGTCCTGCACTCTGGACTGAATGTCCCCAAACACCAGGGCACATTTCCTCCTTCCCTTCTTTCCCCCATCTTCCCATTCCCACCTAGCAACCTTGTCTAACTGACAAACTCCTAAGCATCCTTGAACACCCAGCTCCCTTGACATCTACAAGAAACCCTGTGTCCTGGTTCCCCAAGCAACATTAATCCTCCCCTTATCTCTAGTCAGTCACATACAGGCCACCGTAGCTGATTCTCACTCTTTCTACCTCTGTTCGCCCAACAAGGGTGTGGGCTCCTGAGGGACAGGACTGGGGTCTCGCACATCCTTGTGCCCTCTGGTCAGGCTGAATGAACAGACAACAGGAAAGCTGATGGCCCCAAGTTACCAAAGCAGTGAGTCCCATACTTGGCCCAGAGGCCACGGTGGTCCTACCTGCACGGCAATCACAGACAAGACTTCCACTGAGATGCGGTTAAATTCATCGAAGCAGCCCCAGGCTCCTGTCTGGGACAGGCCCTTGTAGATGTTGCCGCAGGACTGGAAAGGCAAAATTGGAGAAGAGAGAGAAAGATATGCTCACTGCAAGCTGGTCCAAACCCCACTGGGAGTCCCACCTCCTCCTCCAGTCACACTCGGGGGACCTAGGGTTAGGCTCAGGGGTGTTAGAGTCCTCAGGAGGCTAGCAGGTAGGATGGCCCATTCCCAGAAGGGGTAAATACCTTGGCACCCAGACCCTCCTGGGATGGGGGCTTAGCCTGGGTCCCCTAACTAGATGGCTCAGATGATCATATTTGTTTAAAATCCAGTCTTTGCTCCTCCCTAGCAACAAAGGAGGGGCTCCCCTTGAAACGGGGACAGGGAACACTCCCTCCCCAGCTGGGTAATCAGGATGGTTCTTCCGCGTTTACAGGAGGATTTCAGGTGAAGATTTAATTCCTTCTAGGGGAGCCAACTTTAGGTTTCATTTCTGAAAATCCAGGAGGCTGGTGCAAACCTGCGGCCTAGACCGTCAGGAGGGGCAGCTGGCCCCTCCCTCAATCTCAGGACGGGACCTCTCACATTGGGGCTCAGACATTGGTGGGGACGGCAGGCCCCTGCAGGCCCAGGCTCTGACCTCTGTGCCCACCCTCACCCCTCCTGCCAGAGGCTTTTGGCTGGGACCTTGAGGGTGTCCTGTCTCCCGGGGTCTTTCAGAGGTGAAGCTGTCATGCAGTCTCTGGTGACTGGGGACCGTTGGGACCTGGCCCTCCCTCCCTAGCCAACCTGGCATTTTCCCCAGAACCCCCGCAGAGGCGCTCAATGGTGGCCTGGGCAAGCTTGGAGCCCGGCGGGGTGCAGTTACCTCCACAGGTAGGACTTTGGGGCTGGTTTTTCAACCCCGAGATCCTCTCCCAGAGGTGCTACTCATGCTCAAGAGGCCCCACCCAGCTCCCCAGGAGGCCTAGCCCACTGCAGGAGTTCTGCTGTCGGCCTGTCCATCTCTGCTGGTGGCCATCAGAGAACTGGAGACCTGGTGCCTCTTCCCCGACTTGGGCCAGCAGCCTGCAGACATCTAGAGCTTAGTTGGGGCATGGAGGCTCCAGCCTCCAGGCCAGGGGGCCCTGTGCGTCCTCCTTGGGAAGCTCGGGCCCCACCTCCAGGCTGGAGTGCATACCTTGTAGTCCATCTGTTCGGAGCAGTTGAAGACATACACCATGGTGCCCAGGGCCCTGCCCAGGTCCTTCGTCGTCTCTGTCTTGCCAGTCCCGGCCGGGCCAGCGGGGGCTCCACCCATGATCAGGTGCAAGGACTGAGTCAAGGTTATATAGCATCTGCAAGGGACCCTCGGTTAACTCCTATGCCAGGAATCCCACAACTGTCCACTTTTCTTCCACTGTGGTTTCAGGGACACCCGCTCAGCCCCACAGGCAGGGATGGGCTTGAGACGTGATGGAGGAGCAAGCCCCGAGCCAGGTCATGGGCATCACATCATATTCCTTGAGGTTTTACTCTGAGTGTGCTGCTCTGAGTGCTTTTTGTTGTTAAATAATTTGCTCATGAGGATTCATACAATATTATCTCTACTTTGGAGGCCCTCAGAGAGGTGAAGCAACTCCTCCAAGGTCACACAGTGAGTGACAGGATTAGAACTCTGTGCCTAAGGCTGGGCACCGGACAGGCAGCTCTGAATATAGGCCCCCCTGGCCTAAGTGCCTGGTTCTTTCAGCCTCAGCAGGGACATTGGGGTCTGACAGTGCAAAGAATTGTGGGGAAGAGCCCCACAAAAACCTGTGATTTCCTTCCCTGAGTCGTTCAGGGTCAGGCAGGGTGGCCCCTGACTCAGGCTGGCAGTGGGTCTTCACCTGTCGGTGAGTGGGGTGATGACCAGCCGCGGAGTGTTGCCTAGATACTCGTACGAATACTGGATTTGGGCATCACAGATGTTGGCGAAGCAATGCCTCTTCTCTTCATCCCAGCGATGCCGAAGCTGGGACTGCCAGGTGAAGGCCTGGGAGCTCTCCACCTGCAGGGCCACCCAGATGGCCTGCTTGTCATCAGGCCCATCCCATCCCCAAGCCCAGTGGATGCTCCTGCCATCCGCTCCTTCTCCAGTGCAGGGGTGAGTCGCAGTGAAGGGTAAGGGGAGGGCACCACCAGGAACAAAGTTGCCTCCCAGGAAGAGGCGGTAATGAGGGCCTGAGTCCCCAAATGCCAGGCCCCTAACCTGGTTCCCTGGCCTACCCCCAGCGCTCGTGCCTTGGCTGTGATCATTTTGGCCACCACGTCTCGTGCATGCACGTCGATGGTGCAGATGGTCATGATCTTCATCCTGTCACCAGCGTTGAGGTTTCCGATGAGCAGGGTGATGAGCGCATTGAGCTGACTGATCTGCAGGAGCAAAGGCACTTTCAATGGGACACTAGGTGGATCCCACCACTCATCGGATTGTCCCTGGGCTGCAGGGGCCCCTGGGAGCTCAGAGCTGGGTAGGGAAGACCACTGTGCCCTTGCTCACAATAATGGAACACAGAAAAATGTTCTCAATAGCCCCCCACTTGGGATGGGGTAGCTGTGGGGCAGCCCCTGATGGATACCATGGAGCCAATAAAGATGACATAGTAGAAGAAAATCTGGTACCTTATAGGTGGTGGGTAGTGAGTGAAAATGGTAGATTTTAAAGCATTGGAAAGCAAACAAACAAAAAATACCCCTAGAAAGTAAGGCGTTGGGGATACATAGTTTTACATATGAGTCAATTATATGAACACAAAAAGATTACAATAGCAATATTAATATTATATATTTAATATATACTATTGACATAGTATACATTAGGTAATATAAAAATATTAGAATAACAATAGTATTATAATAATAATTAGGCAATAATATGTTCTTTTTTGTGTGACACAGAGAGAGAGAGAGACAGGGAGAGGGACAGATAGGGACAGACAGGAAGGGAGAGAGATGAGAAGCATCAATTGTTTGTTGCGGCACCTTAGTTGTTAATTGATTGCTTTTTTCATATGTGCTACAGTAGAGTGAATGACCCCTTGCTCAAGCCATCGACCTTGGGTTCAAACCAGTGAGCCCGCGCTCAAGCGGGATGAGCCTGTGCTCAGGCTGGTGAGCTTAGGGTTTCGAACCTCGGCCCTCTGCGTCCCATTTTATCCACTGTGCCACTGCCTAGGGCCCTAGGCATAATATGTTGACAGAGGTCTCTCTGGGGATGGGTTATGGGTAGCTTTTCCTTCTTCCATTTAAAAATTATCTCTAGTTTTAAAATTCCTAACCAGGAATCTTTAAACACAAACTCGCGGTAGCCATTCAAGCACCTCCAGTTAAGAAGTTAAGGTCATGTCTCTGTAAAGCTGTTGCCGGGGCAGGACCGCCGGGGCAGGACCTCTGGGGCGGGACCTCCGGGGCGGGCGCGCAAGGTGGGCTCGGGCTTGGGGCGGAGCCTCCCGCGTGCGCGCGCACCTGCTTTTTGTTGTAGTCCTTTATGGCGTTCTCGTAGCCCTCCTCCAGCCGCGCGAACGCCAGGCCCACCTCCGTGGTCCACCAGATCTGCGTGCACGTGAGCGCCACCTGCCGGCAGACGGCGCGCCGCGCGCGGTGAGCCGGGTTTGCCCAGGTTCCCGCTCTCGGGCCGCGTCCTCGCCCCGCACACCTGCGCCAGACCTGGGCCGGATAGTCGAAGATCCACTGCTCTCTGGGCTTCTCCTCGTATGTCACCACGGCCTCGGGGATCTCGTGTCGGAGCGTGGCGCACATGCGGTCCAGCACCCGGTTCAGCCAGACTTCCACCTGCAGGCGGGAGCTGTGAGCGCATCTTAATTTCTACGATGGGCTTGTTTTTTTAAAAATCTAGTATTTGTCATTATCTTCATATCCGGGCGGAAATGGCAAGGTTTTTCTAGAGCAGTAAGAATGACCACCTTGATAAACGGGGTTGGGAAGCCCGCGGACGCCGGGCACAACTTGTGCTCCAGGCATTCTGTGCATGCGTTGCTTGTAGGCAGAGAAGGGAGGGGAACCGGAGAAAAATCTAGAAGCGAAGACAGGCTGCGTCTGAGCCTGAGGTGTTGCTGGTGGTCCCAGACTGTGCATCTTTGTGCCTTGACTCCGCCGCCCCACCCCTCATGTTCCTGGGGGGTTCTGACCAGTGGAGCCCCACCTGCTCCCCAAGGGCATTGTCTCTAGGTCTAAGATCTTCACTCAGGACAAATTTGCCCAGAAGTCTCGTGTGTATTTTAAATACACAAATCTCAGGTGCTACTGGGGGGGAAGCCAAATGGGATCCTCGGGTCACTATTTCCTTTTAATTACAGACCCAGAGCAGGCAGCCCTTGCTGTAGCTTGTGGTCACATCTGAGCTTGGAGCGGGGAGCAAGTCTGAGCAAACGGACAGATACATCTAGCCACTGCTGCCCACCCTGTCAGATCCCACCAGGGCCCAGCACAGCAGCCAACACTGGTCCATGCTGCTGGAACGCAGGGGTTCTTAAATGAGACTTACCCCCCCAAGCTGACTTACCTCCAAATTACATTTTGCTTAGGTTAATGTCAAAATTGGTTTGGTTGCTTGATCCATACTTGGGCAGTGAGGTAGGAGGGTGGGGGGGAACCAGGACATTTGCTGTCAGCAGGAGCCAGCCTTCTGGGAGGAAGGCAGGCTACCCAAGGGCGGGAGACCTCTGTGAACTCTCAAAGCGACGAGGCCAGTGATCCTTTCTGAACAGGTTTTAGAACTTGGGTCAGGTGTGTGTGAGCCCCTTCAAAGCCACAGAAAAATTTCATGGCACCCATAAACTCTTTTCTCCCCTTCTCTCCTTTCTTTTCTCTTTTTTTCAAGATACACCTCACCCTATATGGGTGAAGCTGTGCTGGAAATTCTAGAAGTTAGTTTTTTAAGCACTCTGTAAAGGCAGGGTAAAGAGGAGAGAGGGACAAACACGGACTGGAGGTGACACCCCTTGAGGGCACATGGCTCTTACACCTGCTGCCCTCCCGTCCCAGGGGTGGTGTCTCCGTCTGGTCACTCTGTGACCTGGGCATGTGCTCACCTGCCCCGAGAGGTCACACTCGCGATCAAAGTCCATGTATTCATCCTCCTTGCTGTACATGCCCAGGCCAAACTTGAGCGGTTTCTCATTGGCATCGAGCTGGAACTTCAGCTTGCACAGGCTGTCAAAGAGCTTGGACAGGTGGCGGCTCACCTGGGTGTGTGTGTGGGGGAGACACTGGAATTATGTGACCAAGAGGCTCCAAGGGGTACATGCAGCCCACATGCCTTGGCAGTATGAAGCATCTTTCCTTTTGGGGGATACACTCCTCCCTCCCTGGTCAATGTTAACTAAACATACTCAGCCAACAAAAGGCAGTGGGGAGAACTCCTCTCAGGGCAGACCAGACCAGGAGTACTCCAGGGATCCTAGCCTCAGAGACAGGTGTCTGTTCCCAAAGATTTCTTTTCCCTGAGAAGTTCTGACCCAGCCACCAGGCCTGTTTCTGTAAGTCACACGCTCAGATCTTACGCTTCGGGCCACCCTTGTGTATCCCATCTTGTATGTCCCACAATTTTATGGTTAAAATAAAATATAGTTGCTTTCCCTTCGCCTGGTTGGTTAATCCTTCCCTCTTGCAGGAGAGCCTTGAGTAACCTTCTCCCTGGTCCTGGGCCGGGGGTTTTATAGGAGGAGCTAGAGGGCCCCTAGTGAATGAGCATCCCCTCAGAAACAGCATCTGGCTCAACCCCTGGCATGAGACCCACTTTCCAGATGAGGAAAATGAGGCACAGTGTGTGTGTGTGTGGGGGGGGGGTAAAAGGCAAGGCAAGGTCCATGGTGAGCCCATGGTCTTCCGTCAAGTCTGGGCCCTGGTCAGTTTCTGGTGTGGACAACCTCATGGAGGTGATACAGGGACATCAGGACACTCCACAATCCCAGAGCTACTCAGCCGTGGGCTGAGCACAAGGCCGCTTACCTCTACGGGGTCATTCCCATTGGAGAGAATGTCCAGGAGGTCAGCTGAGGACACAAAATAAAACCTTGGAAAGGCCAGTCTCTTTGTCTCTAAGTATTCAGCCAACGCCTTCTCACACATGGCCAGCCTAGGGCAGGGGGGAAACCTGGCTGTGGAGGCCAGTGGTGCAGAGGGTTCCTTCTGGGCCACCCTGTGTGAACTGGCATGTGAAGACGCTCAGTCTGCTGGTCACAGCCCCTGTTTGATTCAGACCTTCCAACCTGACGCACCCCTGCTCGGTCAGCCCCAGACCTGTTGGTGTCCCTAGGTCAGAGGGAACATAGTTTCATCACCACAGTTGTTGCTTCCTCCGATATGGCTGGCGTGGCAAGGTGTGGCTGGGCAGCACCCGCTCCCAAGGAAAAGATGTGAAAACCCATGACCTGGGATTTTTTGGTTGTTTGTTTTGCTTTGTCCTGGCCAGCACGCAGGTTCCTACACTCTGACATCGCTAGTCTAGACAGACAGGCATGGGGACCCACCTCTTCTTCAGATCCTCAAGTTTGTTGTAGAGATCAGGCTTGTTGGTGGCTTCCACCACGTTGGGCGTCTTCACCGCATCTTCCATCAAGGCCTGTGAAGAGAAGGGGACCGCCCAGGCAGTAGAAGCCCCACTCTCTCCAGGTAGCCATTTCTGGAATGACCAGCAGGAGTGAGACAGCCACACTCACCTTGAACTCCATGTCAATGTCATCAAAGCTCTTGGAGTCCTCCGGCAGCTGGGCGCGGATGTCCTCGGAACCTACGAAGATGCTCTCCAGATGGCTCCAGGTTCTCTGGACCTCGAACCAGATGGAGATGACAGAGTCTGCTGTGGACAGCTTCTGCTGCCAACTCGTCACCTCCTTCAGGAAGTGAGACAGGTACTTGGACATCATCAGGTTCTGCAGCTGCACCTGGTTGTCCTCTAGTGTTTCCACCAGCAGTTCATCTGACTTGAGCATCATGGTACCTGTTCGTGGGTGTGGCTCATGTTCAAACTCCATGGTGGACCAGGTGCTGTCCAGCACTTTCAGCACCTGCCAGGGAAAAGAAATCAGGTTGCTGGGGGGCTGAGAAGGAGCCATAGTTTCCTGGAACTTGGAAAGGGCCCCTCTTTTCAAAAAGCCAAAATGTCCATACCAACATTGTTCACAACGGCCAAAAGATGGAAACTACCAAAATGTCCATCAACAGATGATGGATAAACAAAATGTGGCACATCTCCACACAATGAAATGTCACTCAGCCATAAAAAGAATGAAGTCCTGACACAAGCCACTATGTGGATGGGCCTCCAAAACATTCTGCCCAGGGAAAGAAGCTAGACACAAAGGTCATGTGAGTCCACTTATGTGAAATGTCCAGAACAGACAAACCTGTAGAGACAGAGAGTGGGTGAGTGGTTGCTTAGCGTGGGTCAGAGGGGTTTGAGAAGATGCGGGGCAGGGGATAATCACCAAAAGGCATAGGCTTCTTTTTTTGAGATGATGAAGTATTCTAAAATTGGCTAATTATAACATGGATGATTGTGCACATCTGTGAATTGCTGAAAGCCACCAAATTGTACACTCTCCATGGGTGAATGGTATGGTTTGTGAGTTATAGCTGAATAAAACCATTGTGGGGGATACAAAATATGACAATTCAAAGTCCCACAGCAGGTAGGTGAGGAGAGAGGTTTGGATTGCAAAGGAGCCCTCCAGGGTGTCCCTGTGGCCTGGGTCTCTGTAACAGCCCAGGCACTGGCTGCACAGCAGCCCTCTTGCTCCCCCCCCCCAGGACAGAGGGAGGAGGGGCAGACAGGGTGTAGATTGGGGTGCTCCAGGTCAAGAGAGTGCTCAGGGCACTTTGAAATGTGCACACTGCTTTGGGCAGGAAGGCAAAGCTGTAGCCAGGAGCTGATTTTCTCCCCTAGTAATAAAGTTTGGAAATATAAGATTTCTGTTGTGGGCTGCGTCAGATAAGGCCCAAGGCACTTTCCTTTCATGTTAAGGGAGCGCTGGCTCCGCATGAGGGAAGAGACCCACACAGCTGGCACGGCAGCCCCAGCAGCATCCCAGACAAAGGACACATGCCAAGGGTACCTTCTCCATCCCGGACTCCTTCACCGCCTTGTCCACAATATTCCGGACCTCGTCCTCATACTTGTGTAGGTTCAGCTGGAGCAACTCCGCCAGGGTCGTGTTCTCTGACATCTCAAATTTCACCTGGGGCAGGAAAACAGGCACATCACCTGCACTCCAACGAGGACAACTTTGTCCTTCACAGAGGGGCAGGTCAGTAAGTATCCCAGGCCACAGAGGGAGCAGGCAAGTTCTCCTAGCCTCGACTTTTCTCCCTGTAAAACTGTGATCAGTCCTGGCCAGATAGCTCAGTTGGTTAGAGCATCATCCTACACAAAGATTGTGGGTTCAATCCTAGGTCAGGGCACAAACAAGAACAGAATGAAGTTTCTCTCTCTCTCTCTCTCTCTCTCTCTCTCTCCCTCCCTCCCTCCCTCCCTCCCTCTCTTTCCCTTCTCTCTTTAAAATCAATTTTCATGTGTAATTGCAGTAGGTTGAGCAGTGTCCTCTCAAATTCATGTCCACCCACCCATACCTCAGAATGCAGCCTTATTTGGAGATAGGAGTCTTTGCAGATGTTAAGGATCATGTGAAACCATCCTGAGTAACTGTATGGGCCCAAGTCCAAGGGCAGGTGCTCTTATAAGAGAATGGAGAGGGAGTTTGGAAGGCAAAAGGAGGCCATGTGTCCATGAGGCAGCAATGCAGCACGGCCATGCCACACACACTCTGGAAACTGTTCTCTTCCCTCCCCTTGGAGGCACTGCCTCCTCCCAACAATTAGAGTCACCACACACTCTCGGTTCCACCTGTCATCCCCAACAAGGTCGTGTGTCTCTTTGCTTCTGTGAGAGCAGAAGCCATGTTTCTCTCTTTGTTCCCTGGCATTTACATGGGGTCTCTGTGGGGGGGCGGTGGCTGAGTGTCGCTTGGCTCAGTGTTTGCTGACATTTGTCTTCCGTGGCTGTCTGGGCCAGACCCCCCTCCCACTGGGGGGTGTGGCCCTGAGGAGATTTGGGCTCTAGGACTGTGCATGGGGGACCTGGGAGCTGTTCATCCACCCCAAACTTCCTGAGCTCTGTGCACATTCAACATTTAACCAGAGCAGGCTACACATTTTGCAGGGTGCAGGTCACAGTGAAAATGGTGAGGGCCTTGGTTTAAAAATAAAGAATTTCAAGGTGGCAACAGCAGAACATACAACCCCGCGTAGGGCCATTCTGAGCACAGAGCCCTGTCACTGCTCAGGTCACATGTGCGTGGAGCCGGCCTTGTCTACACAGGTCTCTATCAGCACTGGGCTGGGCACTCGATGGAGCAGCCCCGGCCAGCCCACCCTGCAGCACAGCCACTGGCCATGGGGGCAGCACCCTCCACTCCCATAGCAGGCAGTACCTGGGTGGCCTGCATGAGCTGCTGCCAGTGGCGATCCCGAATGGCGGGGTTCTGCAGCTCGCTCACAGCACGCAGGGAGGTGATCATGTTCTTCACGGTGTTGTCCAGCCCCACGAAGGCGTCCCAGGTTCTCATCTCCTTGTCCAGGGACCGCACATCTTTGGCGAACTTCTTACAGTCAATGTCCATCTGCTCCACGTTGATGTGTTTCCACTTGGTGGTCTTCCAGTCATCAATGCTGGTGTTTACCTAAAAGGGAGCACTCATCATCTGCCCTGCTCTGGGGAGAGGGCTCGGGATGGCACCCGGCTGCCTACACCTGTGTTCCACTGCTCGTGGGAGCACACACCGAGGGGACTACTTAAAGCTCAAAACAGTGGGTGGATGGAAGGAAAAACCAGCCCTTCTGCAAAGAGACAACAGATGAAACAGTCAAACTGTTAAAGACACTGTGTAAGTCAGCAGTTAAAATATATTTTGGTAGAAAATTAGTTAGGACACAGAAGGACTGGACAGTACCACCACCCCACAGGGTCTAACTGCCATAATAGAACTGTCCATCCAACAACCGAAGACATGTTCTCTTTTCTCAAGAGCCCATGGGACACTCACCAAGATAAATCACATCCCGAGCCATAAAATAAGCCTTAAAAAATTAAAAAGAGTCAAAGTCAGAAAGGTGTTCTCTGGCTGTATAGACTCAAACTAGAAATCAATAGCAGAGAGGCAACAGGAAAATCCTCAAACATCTAGAAATTAAAACACTCTTCTAAATAACCCAGGGCTCCAAAGGAAACCTCAGGAGAAATAAAACATATAGAACTGCAAGAAACAGCAGAGTAAATGGGACCTGGCTCAAGCAGTGAGGCAGAGGTGGCAATACTGCATGTTTACACTGGAAGATATGGGATGTCTCAAATCAATAAAAAAAATCAAATCAAGAAACAAACAAAAAGCAAATAGAAGGAAGGAAATGATAAAGATAAGACCAGGCACCAATGAAAATGGAAGTAGTAAAACAATAAAGAAAAAAAGTGTTGAGTAAAAAGCTGGTTCTTTGAAAAGTCAAAGATGCCTGACTAAGTGGTGGCACAGTGGATAGAGCATCGGACTTAGATGTGGAGGATTCAAGTTCGAGACCCCAAGGTCGCCAACTTGAGCACGGGCTCATCTGGTTTGAGCAAGGCTCACCAGCTTGAGCCCAAGATTGCTGGCTTGAGCAGGGGTCACTCGGTCTGCTGTAGCCCCCCGGTCAAGGCACATATGAGAAAGCAATCAATGAACAACTAAGGAGCCGCAATGAAGAATTGATGCTTCTCATCTCTCTCCCTTCCTGTCTGTCCCTTTCTGTCCCTCTCTCTGGCTCTCTCTGTCTCTGTCACACAAAAAAAAGTCAAAGAAGCTTAGAATTTATATACCTCTAGGACTGCTGACAGAGATGACAAGAGGGAAGCCATGAGTCAGCAAATATGAGGAGACACCACTAAAAAGGGTAATAAGGGAACACTGTGACAGCTGCAGCCTTATGAACCAAACTGTGGCAGAAGTGGGCCAGTTCCTTGAAGAACACAAATTATCCAATTCACTACCAAACTTTTTCACAAAATTGGAACAGGCAACAGGAATGGGGTTATACTCACTAAAGAATCAATTTTATAACTGAAAATCTCCCCAAAGAAAAATCTCCAGACCCATGTTTTCAGTGAAATTTTACCAAACATTTAAAGAAGAATTAACACCAATTTTATACAATTTCTTCAAGAAAACAAAAGAAGGGAGAACATTTGTCAAGTTGTCTCATGAGTCTAGTATTATCCTGGTACCAAAACCAAAGATATCTCAAGAAAACTATAGACCAAACCACTCATAAACTCAGATATAAAAATTCTCAACAAAAAATCAGCAAATAAAATCTAGCAATATACACAAAGAATTATAAGCCACAATCAAATAGGGTTTATGCAATAGTCGAAAATCAATCTGTGCAGTCCACCATATTAACAGACTAAAGGGAAAAAAAAATCCTACAATCACCTCACCTGGTACAGAAAAAACATTTGACAAAATCCAGCACCCATTCATGATAAAAACTCTCAAAAAACAGTAGAGAACTTCAACTTGAAAAGTTAGAGCTAGCATCTTACTTAATAGTGAAATACTTTCCCTAAGACTCCAAACAAGGCCTTGGCTTGTAACTCAGTGGATAGAGGATTGGCCTGGTTGTATGGACATCCTGGGTTTGTTCCTGATCAGGGCACACAGGAGAAGTGACCATCTGCTTCTTCCCCTTCCCCCTTCTCTCCCTCTTTCCCTCCCACAGCCAGTGGTTCAATTGGTTTGAGCATCAACCCTAGGTGCTGAGGATAGCTCAGTTGGTCCGAGTGCATCAGTCACAGGTGTTAAAAATAGCTTGGTACTTGAGCATCAGCCCAAGATGGGGTTGCCAAGTGGATCCTGGTCAGGGCACATGCGGAGTCTGCCTCACTATCTCCTCTCCTCTCACCTAAAAAAAGAAAAAAAGACTCCAAACAAGGCAAGGACATTTTCTCCCACTACTCTTATTCAACATAGTACAGTACTGAAGTTCTAGCCACTGTAATATGCAAGAAAAATAAATAAAAGACGTGCAGATTGGAAATGAAGAAGAATGCATTATCTATGTATAAAAATCCCTAAGGAATCTATAAAAATCACTCCTAAAACTAAGTGACTTCATCAAGGTTACAAGATACAAAAAAAAAAAAAAATCAACACATACAGTTCCATCACATTTGCACACACCAAAGCAAACGTGAAAACACATTACTTTTCACCATCACATCAAGAAAGAAAAAATTTAGACATGTAGGTCTAAATCTCACAAAACATACATAGGATCTGTATGTTGAAATTACTAATTAGAAGAAA
This sequence comes from Saccopteryx bilineata, assembly GCF_036850765.1. Lineage (NCBI taxonomy): Eukaryota > Metazoa > Chordata > Mammalia > Chiroptera > Emballonuridae > Saccopteryx > Saccopteryx bilineata. The sequence goes on from NC_089495.1 coordinate 125,267,672, forward strand.
CCAAAAAAAAAGCCAGGTAAATGGAGGGGCATACTATGTTCATGGACTGAAAGACACAACATAGTGAAGATGTCAATTTTCCCCAGAATAATCTATAGGTTTAATGCAATTCCTATAGAAATCTTAACAAGGTTTTTGGGTTGTTGTTGCTGTGTTTTTTTTTTGTAGGCATAACAAGTATATTCTAAAATTTATATGGAAAAGTGCAAGTCCTGGAAATAGCAAAGCAATCTTGAAAAAGAAGAGTAAAATGAGCAGAACCACTCACTCCCCTGACATGAAGGCTTTGCAGTTAGCTGCAGTAACAAGATCGTGCAGTGTTGCGGAGGGACAATACAGCTCAATGGGGTAGAAGAGAGTGCTCACAAAGAGCCCTACACAAACAGGCCCAACTGACTTTTGACAAGGATGTGAAAGCAACTCAACGAAGGACGAGTAGCCTTCTCAACAAGTGGTGCTGGATCCGACATCTGTAGGCAAAAAAATGAACCTCAATCTACATCTCACTCCTTATGCAGAGATTAACTGAAAGATGGATCACAGATTTACATTAAAACATGACAGTAAAACTTTTTAGAAAAGAAACATAGGAGAGATCTTCAGGATCTAGGCAACAGGCCCTTTGACTGGACACAAAAGGCATGACCCATGAAAATAAAAACTGATCAACTGGACATCATCAAAACTAAAAATGTTTGCTCATCAGAAGTTCCTGTCAATGGGAACAGCCAAGCTACAGTCTGGAAGAAGCTATTTGCAAATCACAGATCTGACAAAGGACTAGCATCGAGACCATGTAAAGAAATCTCAAAACTCAAGAGTGAAAAAAAAAATCCAGCCCTGGCTGGTTGGCTCAGTAGTAGAGCATCGGCTCAGTGTGTGGATGTCCCAGGTTTGATTCCTGGTCAGGGCACACAGGAGAAGTGCCCATTTGCTTCTTCACACCTCCCCCACTAACTTCTCTCCCTTCCTGCCCCACAGCCATGGCCCAATTGGAGCAATTGGAGCGAGTTGGCCCGGGTGCTGAGGATGGCTCCATAGCCTCCTTCTCAGGTGCTAAGAAAAGCTCGGTTGGAGCAACAGAGCAATGTCCCAGATGGGCAGAGCATTGCCCCCTAGTGGGCTTGCCGGGTGGATCTTGGTTTGAGGCGCATGCAGGAATCTGTCTCTTCCTCCCCTCCTCTCACTGAATTAAAAAGAAAAGAAAGAAAGAAAATAAAAGAAAAAAAAACCCAATTGCAAAAAGGACCAAAAGTGTGTACAGTTTACAGAAGAGGATGCACAGATGTTAAATAAGCCCATGAAGAGATATTCCCCATCACCAGTCAGTGTGAAATGCTGCTCCCTTTCCAACAGATTGGGTGGTATTCCTTACTTTAAAAATTTTTTAAAGAGAATGAGATGTGAATGAGGATAAGGGAGGAAAAGGAAGAGAAGGAGGGAGAGAAGAGAGAGGGAGAGAGTGATGCGTGAGGCAGCATCCATGCACAGAAAAAAGGTAACCAGATGCCTGAGTAGTCAAGTGGCCTGTCTTGGATACCTGGGTATCTCCATCAAAGACCAGGAAGCCTCTTGTTGCAATTTCACAGCCAAAGAATACCAGGAGCATCCCCTCTTGGTGCCGAGGTCCCCCAGCTGGGAACACCCCCACCCACATCCTGGGACTTGCTGCCCTGCTCACCATGACAATCATGTCCCAGAGCTCCTTCAGCAGGTACACCTCTTTGCGACAGGCCTTGAGCTGCTTATAATCTGGCACAGAGACTTCAAACAGGCTCCCGGACTTACATAGTCCCTCCATGATGCCCTCCATGGCCACGATGCTCTTTTGTTGCTGGGGGTAGGTAAGGAAGGAGGTAAATAGAGCTGCCCGTGCACAGTGGTGCCCTGCCCCTTTCTCTGCTGTATCTTCTGAGCTGCAAGCATGCTCCACTCCAATCCTTCTGACCTACATTCTCCAGCCAGGGTACAGCCTTCTTCCCTTCTTGCTTTCAAACCCCCCTTGCTTCTGATCTGATGGAAAGGGGACTTATCTTTGTGAGTTCAGGCCTGAGGGCTGACTTTTCATAGATGTTGTATGAATACCAAATTTCCTTCTGAGATTTCGTGATTTCCCAGAAATCTTCCCCATTTTCATGCTATGTGTATCTTTTTAATCTTTTGTTTTTATTTATTAATTTTAGAGAAGAGAGAGAGAGAGAGAAAGAAGGGGGGGAGGAGCAGGAAGCATCAACTTCCATATATGCCTTGACCGGGCAAGCCCAGGGTTTTGAACTGGCAACCTCAGCATTCCAGGTTGACGCTTTATCCACTGTGCCACCACAGGTCAGGTTATCTTTTTAATCTTATTAAAAATTATATAGAGTCCTGCCCAGGCTGTGGAGCCAAGGCTTGCAGCCATCCCACGAGCGGGCTCCTCCTGCAAGGGTGGGATGAAAGCTCAGAATCAGGCGGAGACCTGCAGCTGAGCAAAAGTGCTCACCCCTGCCCTCAGGGCTGAGCATAATGCCACCCACGGGGGCGGGGCAAAGGCCAAGGCCATTGAGGCTTGTATACCCGAGCACATGATCAAAGCCACTCCTGTGAAAGAAAGGCAGAAACCACAGCAACAGCCCCAGTGGGCAGGCACCAGCAACACCCATACCCAAACACCCTAGGCAGCAACAGCAGAGGGGGTGGTGGGTCTGCAGACAGACCACACCTAGGTAACACAGAGGCCACACCCAGTGGACTCCAGTGGCCAAACCCTTCTTTTACACAGACAAAATGAGAAGGCAGAGAAATGCAACACAAATGAATCAAGAGAAATCCCCAGAAAAGGACCTGAATGAGTCAGATATAACCAAATTACCGGATGCAGAGTTTAAAATAACGATTGTTAGAATGCTCAAAGATATTAGAACAACAATAGATGGTCATTACGAACACCTAAATAAAGAGATAGCAAATATAAAAAAGGACATTGAAATAATAAAAAAGAATCAGTCAGAAATGACAAATACAATATCAGAAATGAAGAACACAATGGAAGGAATTAAAAGTAGTATGAATGAAGCTGAGAATCAAATCAGCGAGTTAGAGGTCAAGATAAATAAAGACACGGAAGCAGAGCACAAAAAAGAAAAGAGACTCAAAAAAAGTCTGAGGAAACTCTAAGAGAGCTCTGTGACAACATGAAGAGAAATAACATCCGCATCATAGGGGTTCCTGAAGAAGAAGAGAAAGAACAAGGGATAGAGACTTTGTTCAAACATATCATAGCTGAAAACTTCCCTCAATTAAGGCAGGAAAACATCTCACAAGTTCAAGAAGCACAGAGAACTCCATTAAAGAGAAACCCAAAGAAATCTACACCAAGACACATCATAATTAAAACACCAAAGCTAAGTGATAAAGAGGAAATATTAAAAAGCTGCTAGAGAAAAAAAGACTATCACCTGCAAAGGAGTCCCCATAAGGATGACTTCCGACTTCTCAACAGAAACACTTGAGGCCAGAAGGGAATGGCAAGAAATATTCAAAGTAATGCAGAACAAGAGCCTACAACCAAGACTACTTTATCTAGCAAGGCTATCATTTAAAATTGAAGGAGAAATAAAAAGCTTTCCAGACAAAAAAAACCCTGAAGGAATTCACTACAACCAAACCAAGGCTACAAGAAATGCTAAGGGGCCCATTGTAAACAGATCAAAAGAGAAAAAGAATATAGTAAAAGAGGAATACAGTTTTAAAGAATAAAATGGCAATAAACAACTACATATCAATAATAACCTTAAATGTAAATGGATTAAATGATCCGATCAAAAGACATAGGGTAGCTGCATGGATAAGAAAACAGGACCCGTACATATGCTGTCTACAAGAGACACACCTTAAAACAAAAGATGTACATAGACTGAAGATAAAAGGGTGGAATATAATTCTGATTCTAAAACCAGGCAAAGACAACACAAAGAAAGAAAATTATAGGCCAATATCTCTGATGAATTTAGATGTTAAAATCCTCAACAAAATATTAGCAAACCGATCCAGCAATATATGAAAAAAATCATACACCATGATCAAGTGGGATTTATTCTTGGGAGGCAAGGCTGGTGCAATATTTGCAAATCAATCAATGTGATTCATCACATAAACAAAAGGAAGGAGAAAAACCACATGATAATTTCAATAGATGCAGAAAAAGCATTTGATAAAATCCAGCACCCATTCATGATCAAAACTCTCAGCAAAGTTGGAATACAGGGCACATACCTCAACATGATAAAGGCCATCTATCACAAACCCACAGCTAATATCATACTCAATGGGCAAAAGTCAAAAGCAATCCCCTTACGATCAGGAACAAGGCAGGGGTGCCCCCTTTCACCACCCTTATTCAACATAGTTCTGGAAGTCCTAGCCACAGCAATTAGACAAGAAAAAGAAATAAAAGGCATCCAAATTGGAAAAGAAGTAAAACTATCATTTTTTGCAGATGATATGATATTGTATATAGAAAACCCTAAAGTCTCAGTCAAAAAACTACTGGACCTGATAAACCAATTCAGCAAGGTGGCAGGATATAAAATTAATACTCAGAAATCAGAGGCATTTTTATACACTAACAATGAACTGTCAGAAAGAGAAATTAAAGAAGCAATCCCCTTCACCGTTGCAACCAAAAAAATAAAGTACCTAGGAATAAATTTAACCAGGGAGATTAAAGACTTGTACTTGGAAAATTATAAAACATTAATAAAAGAAATCAGGGAAGATACAAACATGTGGAAGCATATACCGTGCTCATGGTTAGGAAGAATAAACATCATTAAAATGTCTCTATTACCTAAAACAATTTATAAATTCAATGCAATACCGATTAAAATACCAATGAGTTACTTCAAAGATATAGAACACATATTCCAAAAATTTATATGGAACCAAAAGAGAACACGAATAGCCTCAGCAATCTTGAAAAGGAAGAATAAAGTGGGAGGTATCACACTTTCTGATAATCAAGTTATACTACAAGGCCATTGTACTCAAAACAGCCTGGTAGTGGCATAAGAACAGGCATATAGATCAATGGAACAGAACTGAGAACCCAGAAATAAACCCACACTTTTATGGACAACTGATATTAGACAAAGGAGGTAAGAGCATACATTGGAGTAAAGACAGCCTCTTCAACAAATGGTGTTGGGAAAATTGGACAGCTACCTGCAAAAAAATGAAACTAGACCACTAACTTACACCATTCACAAAAATAAACTCAAAATGGATAAAAGACTTAAATGTAAGCCGTAAAACCATAAGTATCTTAGAAGAAAACATAGGCAGTAAGCTTTCTGACATCTCTCGCAGCAATATATTTGCTGATTTATCTCCACGGGCAAGTGAAATAAAAGACAGGATAAACAAATGGGACTATAGCAAACTAAAAAGCTTCTGCACAGCTAAAGACAATAAGAACAGAATAAAAAGACAAACTACACAATGGGAGAATATATTTGACAATACGTCTGATAAGGGGTTAATAACCAAAATTTATAAAGAACTTGTAAAACTCAATATCAGGAAGACAAACAATCCAATCAAAAAATGGGCAAAAGAAATGAATAGACACTTCTCCAAAGAGGAAATACAGATGGCCAATAGGCATATGAAAAAATGCTCAACATCACTATCATTAGAGAAATGCAAATTAAAACCACAATGAGATATCTCACACCAGTCAGAATGGCGCTCATCAACAAAACAACACAGAATAAGTGCTGGCGAGGAAGTGGAGAAAAGGGAACCCTCCTGCACTGCTGGTGGGAATGCAGACTGGTGCAGCCACTGTGGAAAACAGTATGGGGATTCCTCAAAAAATTAAAAAATCGAACTGCCTTTTGACCCAGCTATCCCACTTTTAGGAATATACCCCAAGAACACCATAGCACTGTTTGAAAAGAAGAAATGCACCCCCATGTTTATGGCAGCATTGTTCACACTAGCGAAGATCTGGAAACAGCCCAAGTGTCTGTCAGTGGACGAGTGGATTAAAAAGCTTTGGTACATATATACTATGGAATACTACTCAGCCTTAAGAAATGATGACATCGGATCATTTACAACAACATGGATGGACCTTGATAACATTATACGGAGTGAAATAAGTAAATCAGAAAAAACTAAGAACTATATGATTCCATACATAGGTGGGACATAAAAATGAGATTCAGAGACATGGACAAGAGTGTGGGGGTTACAGGGTGGGGGGAGAGGAGAGGGAGGGGGAGGGGAGGGTTACAAGAAAACCAGATAGAAGGTGACAGAAGACAATTGGACTTTGGGCGATGGGAATGCAGCATAATCAAATGTCAAAATAACCTGGAGATGTTTTCTCTGAACATATGTACCCTGATTTATCAATGTCACTCCATTAAAATTAATTTAAAAAAAAGAAAAAAAATTATATAGGTTGCTTTAAAAATTAGAAAAGTCTAGATAAGCAAAGAAGAGGGGGGAAAAAGAGTCATCTCAAACCCCAGGACTAAGCGGGGAGCACTATGAATGAGTTGGTGTGGAGATTGTTCATGTGTTCGCACAGTTACAAAGGCAGGCACCGGAGTGTGTGCACGCACCTCTGAACGAAGGTCACCTGGGAGCCCGTCAGGTCCAGCCTGGGGCCTGTCAATAAGGACTCTGGGGATCCAAGGAGAGAATGGGCCTGTCTGCACTGTGGCTTGGGGAACCGGAGGATAGGAAACGACTACAAACAAAGGGTAGGACCTTGAACTTCAGAATGGTAGGGTTCGAAGCTGAGCAAGCAGAACAGCAGAGACTTGGGGAAGGGAAAGCGTAGGGTGATCCTGAAGAACATCTTGGGGTTCCCTTGTGCTAATGCCTGTAGTACTGTGGGGTGAGGCAGAGGTGCAGGCTGAGTGTGGTGCTGAGAGCAGAGGCATGGGCAGTGCCCAGAATGCTCTGGGACCTCCCTGTTGGCCCTGAGGAGTCCATGAGATCCAAGCCTGAGTGGGTGCCAGGCCCAGGGCCATGGAACGTGCATGGTGGACCCCAACCACAAACTTAACAGTGGGGACAGAGGGGACAAGGGTGAGGCTTGGCCACTGGCTACATACAATGGGCCAGGGACAGGAAGGCATCAGGGATGCTGAGTGAGTGCTAAGCCCAGGAACAGGAAATTGCTGAGGGTGACCAGGGTGGAGGACCTAGGAGGTGCAGCAGGGTGAGGGACAGGATGGGTTTGCAGGATATTTAGATGGGTGGAGCAGAGGCCAGTTCCCCTGGGGCCCTGTATCTGGACTCCAAGAATGACTGCTTGAGAAAGGACAGAAGGTAAGGAGGTTCCCAGAGTCACTCCCCAGCTCCACCTTGAGCCAAAGTACCTTATCCAGGGACTTGTAGGGCTCGGGGCTGCTGAAGGTGAACGGGGCTTCTTGCCTGAACTTCTCCCTGAAGACATGCTGCTTGAGCTGTAGAACAGCCACGCCGAGGTGTCACTGCTGGTCCCCCCATATGGCAGCCCCTCTCTCATGGCCCTGCCCCACCCCCAGGTGCCGTGGGACCTCGAACTGCTGGCACTTCCTCCTCAGGATGTTGACCTCGTTGGCCTGCAGGGGAGCCACGTTCTGTTTGACCTGAATGGCCAGCTTCTTGGTGTTTGTCCACTGCTCCCGCAGTTCCTACGACAGCAAAAGCTGGGATGTCTCCTTTCTCTGTTTTTTGTCAAACTTTCTATCTTGAGATAGTTACAGGCCCACGGGGGTGGCACAGACAGCACAGAGTCCTGGACGCCTCCTAGCCTCCAGGGCAGCATCTGCACGGCTGTGGTTCAATGCCACCCAGGCACTGCACATCTGTTACCCAGACAACCCGAATCCATGTGTGCATGTGTGTGTGTGCATGTGCAAGCAGTGCCTGCATGTGTGCACACGTGTGCATGTGGTGTGTGTGTGAATGTATACATGCGAGTGTGTGCTGTGTGTGCCTGTAGCCCTAGGCACTTTTATTCTATGTATAGACTTCTGCAGCTACTGCCGTGGTCCCCACACAACTGTCACTGGGAAGGAATGCTTATGTCACCTCTCTATCTGTACCCCTGGCACCCTGTCCCCAGCGGCCACTACCTTGCTCTCCATTTCCCTATGTTTGCCATTTCAGGAATGTCTTCACACTCAAGTGAATGTTTGTATTTTCCAGGTTCTTCATTCCTGGGCACATGCTGTACATGCAACCACAAAATATTTAAAGAAAAAAAAATCCCAAGCCCATGAACTCTTTGCCCACAAATGGATGTGGCTTCACTTCCTTCTGTGATTAACTAATAGTTTTCATTGGCAGTGGTGCACCTCTAACACCATCGTATCACACAGCTGTCCCCCACCGCTACTTTGTCCATGGCCCCGGAGCCCCTGGAGACAGGCCACACACCCTTCTAGTCCTCAGCACAGGTCACCGTCCCCCTTTGCCCCACAGTCTGGTCCCCATGTCCCCATCTCAGCTGTGGGGTCTTGGGCACTAGTTGGAGTTGGTGTCTAGCAGGGAGCAGGCTTGTGTGACTGGACAGAGTCATCACAGGGGGAAAGAGGGAAGGAGGCAGAGGATCTGGGAGAGCACTGAGTCGGTACTGGGGCTTCAGGACCCATTTCCTCCATCCTCCCACCCCCAGCCCAGCTGCTTTGAGACTGAAACAGCTGAGAAGTTCTAGGGGAGCCTGTGTGTCCCACATGGAGACTGGAACTGGCCTGGACATTCCCAGAACAGCTGACCTACTGCCCCCAGAGTGAGGGCGGGCCCCTCTCTCAGCCCTTCTGCTGTGCCCCAATCTCCACAGTCTCCATAATCTCCACGGGGCCTGTGCTGCAGCGTTCTCTGTCCACTGTCCCTCACACCCAGGGCTGACCCAGCACTCAGGAGGAGGAGTGGGGTGTGAAGGCATTTTTAGCCCAAGGGAACAGCAATCAAATGGAGGAAGCCCTGGCCCAGCCTCGAGGCTGTCTCACTGTTCCTCCTGCCCAGGGAGCCTTCTTCTCCACCTTCTCCTCCAGGAGATCCGGGGTAGAGGAGGTCTGGAATGTGAGGCCTGTCCCCAGTGACAACAGCCCTCCTTGGCCATGGCCCAGGTCCCTGGCCTCTCCCCCACTGACACACAAGGCGGCTGGTTGCGTCCACCTGCAGCTTCACATGTGTCTCCTCTGGCATCTCCTCCCCGTACGTCTTAAGCAGCTCGATGGTTTGCTTCAGGGGCTCGAACATGGTGTCGGTCACCACCTGTCTCTCCTTGACCTTCATCAGGTGCCCCATCATCTCCACGAGACCGTCATAATCCCCTTCCTTGAGGGGCTTCGTGAGGCCCGTCCTGGAAACTTTCATGAAGGCTTCCAGGTCATCAAGGCTAAGGGACAGAGAGCTGCCTGTGACAGGCGCCACCTCCACAGAGGAGAGAGGGTGCGTGTCCATCTCAGGGCATCTGCTGCTTCCCCACCTGAACGGCACCCCACGCCTTGCCAGCTCCCCTCAAACCTGATCGGCAAATCCCAGCATCAGGCCACATCTCAGAGAAGCCTTTGCTGGCCTCTCAGTTGGCACTCAGCTTGATGACACTCTTTCATGACCCTGTCACCTGTAACTGCACAGTCACTGGTGCACTTGTCACATGTCTGGCCTCCCCACCAGGCTGTGGGTTCCTAAGGGTTTCCTCGGCACCTGGCGCCCACACACTGAGTGCTCAGTGCACAGGCATCAGGGGAAGAAGCAGAGCACCCCACAGCAGCCAGGTGACCCTGTGATTGGGGGCCACCCTCAGTGGGGCCACTGGCCCCAATGCTGGACCTTCATCCCCACATCTGTCCTGGAGGAGTTATCCAACAGACACCAGCACTTCCGTGGATGGTCATGTAGTGCCCCCCACAAGTCCCTTGAGCTCCCTTGGGGTGTCGTCTGGACAGCAGCAGGGGGCACCCACCTGCTGATGACATGGTTGCTCAGGTGGCGCTTAAACATGAAGCTCCAGCGCTTGATGGTGTTGAGCAGGGCCTGCTTGAAGGGGCGGCAGTCACACTGCAGCCAGCCGCTGAACACCTTGGTGTTCTCACACCTGGACACTTCCTCATATAGCTTCTCGTAGGAGTCGATCTGGAATACAAGTCTCTGGTCATTTGCTGGGCTGCCGTGAGGCTGTGCCCTGAGCACCCTGAGCTGGCCTCCTCCCCGCACCAGGGTTCCTGGGGCCTGGTCATGGATCCCTGCTTAGAAGAGCCTGTCAGGGATGTCATTGGCAAGGCCGGCAAGGCTACCCAGGACAAAGCTGTGAGAGGTGGCCTGGCCTGCGGAGTCGACCTGGAACATTGAGGTTGCCGGTTCAAAACATTGAGCTTGCTTGGTCAGGGCACAAATGGGAGTTGATGCTTCCTGCTCCCCCCCACCTCTCTCTCCTCTCTAAAATGAACTTTAAAAAATCAAAGCTGAGAGAGGTGAAGTGTTCACCCAGCCCTCCTCAGGCTGCTCCATGTCTGAGGCTCTCAAATGCCAGCAGCAGGCCCCACCTCCTGAAGCAAAATGTGCCCACCTGAGCATCCCCCTGTGGGTGGGTAACTCCCACTCAAATGGGGGAGGGGAGGTTGGGGAAAGCACTGACCATGGAGGTATCCCCCTTCCAGGGCTGGCTAATCCTTATAGATAGTGACAACTCCCCAGGGAGCCATCTTTCATATAAAAGCCTACCCACCCAGAGCCCGCACCCCTCCTGGAGCGCACACCCCAGGCCACTGTCCCGCTGCCCTAATCACCCAGGACCAGAATCCAGTCCACCAGGGTAGCTCTTACCCCCGGAGTCCACTGCAATGATTCAAAGTGGCAAACCCTAAGCCCTCCTGCCCTGTCTCCCCCACTCCTTCCCACTGAAGCCACACCAAGGAGCTCTCCCACATTTCTCTGTCCCTCTGCATCCTGACCACCTTGCTGCTCCCTGTGTGGCCCTTCAGGGCATAGCACACCCCACCTGTCAGGAACTGTGAGTCACAAACTCTTGTTTTCAGTGGCAGCTGTCTCCTGATTGGCCAGCTTCACCAGACCAGAATAATAATAATAAAACCTACATTGTACAGCCAGGTTCTAAATCAAGCCCCACAACCCTCCAAGGTGGGGGTCTGAAGGTGAGGGAGCCGAGGGCAGGGCTGCCACACACCTGCTGCTGGAACTGCGTGAGGCTGGGCGGTGTCTTGGGGACCAACTCCTCGGCCCGGAAGTCCAAGTCCTCCGGGGTGAAGGCACAGCCGTAGGTGAGGAAGTTCTTCATGGACTCCTGGAGGTTGTCCAGCCAGAGATAGGAGTATCTCTCGAAGGAGTCCTGGTATTCCTCTGCCTCCTTCAGGGCGCTGAGCACTGTGTTGGACATCTCCTCTCGCATCTCGTTGAGGTCGGCCATGTCTTCCAGATCTGACTGCAGGGGGCAAGGGAGAAGCAACAGTTGAGCATCTCGCTTGTGGTCACAACTTGGATATGACTTCCCTGCCCTAGAGAGTATCTCTCTGTTGGTAGACGTGTCACTGACCTCTCAAGGTGGGAAGTAGGGACATTCACTGATGTGCAATCCCCCTCAAGGAGGTATGCTGAATGTGACTTTTGCCCAGGGAACACTGGATGACTGGAACATTCATCCATCCATCCATCCATCCATCCATCCATCCATCCATCCATTCATTTGTTTGTTATTCAGAGCCTGCCGTGTGCCAGGTGGGGGTGCGGGCACTGGGGCTGCAGACAGAGTTCACATGGAGGGTGCAGTACCGGGGTGGGGTGTTGGAGACTGAATAAGCCAACAGGGTATTTTGCAGTTTGGATATCTTGGGGACAGAGGTGCTGGGCCCAACCCCCACCTCACCTGCCTAGTTAACAAAGAGCTGTGCTTTACTGCCCTTTCTGCCTACCCACGTTCTCTGAAAGAGACAGGAAGCTAGTTTTTTAATGGTATAAAGTTAGATTGAATGGTATGGTGGGGGTTCTCTTTGAGTTGCCTTGGAAACATCATTGAATTACTAATGGACCACGGTTTTCCATGAATAAAGACGGAAGTCTTTCTAGGGGAGCCATTGTTGCTGCCGCCGGAGAACAGTAGTGACTGTTGGCCGTGGCATCCTCCCGAACCCATCTGTATGTTATATATCTTTAAGTCTCTGTCTATCTTTAATTCAATTTCATACCTTTTTCTGCTCAGGACCCCAGAATAGACTTGTTGTGGCTAGTTCGTGACAGTGGGGGTCATCAAAGAACCACAGAAATGTGGCGTCACAACTCTGGCCTTTGCCTATTGGGAGGAGGCTGGGGAATGCTCCTTGAGAGCTGATAGACAAGTAGGCAAATGGCAGGAGAAGCAGCAAAGCCCGTGCAAAGACCCTGTGCTGGGAAGTAGCAGATAATTGAGGAACTGAAAGAAGACAACCAGGATAGCTAGAGCAGGGAGCATGAGAGGCCTATGGTAGACAGGATTGTCTGAGTTTCAACTGACAAAACCGAACCCACATTGCTGTAAGCAAAAAGATGACTGCTGGCTCGTGAGAAGCTTGAAGCAAGCACTGTTAACAGTTTGGAGTGTAGCCAGAGAAAGACAAACTTTTGCTTTTTTTTTAAATGAGTGAAGTCACATCCTAAATATTGTTCCACCAGTTGATAAACACTTGATAACACATCACGCACATCTTTCTGGCCCTGGCTCATTTCTGTGACTCATATGGATGCCTTCATATGGATAGGCTACAGTCTACTGAACGATTCCTGTCTGACGAACATTCAAGTCTTTCCCAATTTTTGTTTTATAGTCATACAAACCATGCTCCGGCACAGCCCCCCTCAGCAGGAGTCAAATTTCCTATGCCCAGACTTTGTTCTGACCGCACTGTACTTGTGGGCAGGATTGGGATGCAGGAGTCAGTGTAGGCACAGGTGTCAGAGTGCTGGGTGCAGAGAATCGCAGTGCTCCCATTACAGAAGGGAGAGAAACACTAGGAAGGGGTAAGAAATGCTCTGGCTGTCCAGGGGGTGGGGATGGGCAGGCATCAGGGAAGGAAAACTAGGCTCACAGAGGAGTAACCTCTTTGGGAGGAAGGGTGGGATTTCAGGAATGGGGAGAGAAATCCCATCTGCAGTCCAGGGGAACCTGATTGCATAGAAACCTCTGGGGCCCTGGACCCATTCCAAACCACTGTCACTTAAAATGTAAATAACCAGGCACTGCTGAGTTAGGAAAGATGATGGTGCCCAAGCAGGGAAAGCGGTAAGACCAACTGACCTTGTAGTTCAGCCTGCCCTTGGCCAAGCGGGGGATGAGCTTGGCTGTGTTATAGATGTCATTGACCAGGCTCTCAATCAGTGCCAGGAAGCCCACCTCCAGGGACGGATGGAAGGATATCCCATCATCGTCCAGTTCCATGTGGATCTCAAAGAGTGGCATGATGTTCTCCTGCAACGGCCGTCACAGGAGTCAATGCCTCGCCCTTGGGGTAAGCGTTCCCCATGCCCAGATGTTTACTGTGGGGTACAGGGCTAACTCCCGCTGACCAGGACCACTTGGAGAGTATGCTTCTCAGTGGCCTCTGGAGCAGGTGTCTCCCTAGACCAAATGCATGGCTGCAGGGCCAAAAGCAGGCTGGAGCAGCTCTGGGCAAGACAAAACAGTGATGGGAAATGTAGACCAGAGGTCAACACCCTCAGTTCAAAGCCTGTATCTTCCAATTACTAGCTGGGTGGTCTTGACCTCCCAGTGACCCCAGATTTGTAAAAGGAGAAAAATCGTTTTATAGAACAGACACAATAGCCCCCACCTCTTTGGGTTATTGTGAGGTCTATGTGAACCAAGAACCTATGAAGCGTGTAGAGTGGTAGCTGGCTCACGTCTAAGGACTGGGGGACATGGCCGCAGTGCACTGTGGGGTCACAGCCAGGCAGGACGGCTTCAGCCATGTGTGCTCTAGAAGAGACAAGTCCTCATATCCGTTGGAGGTTCCCATCTAAAAAGCACGTGCGCAGGGTAACTCCGTCTGTTCTGGGATCCCCCTCGTGAGGCTGCAAGGCTGAGGGTGCTGGTCTCATTGCCAGGTGACAGGAGGGCAGCCCCTCATCCTCCCAATCAACATGAGGAGGAGGCAGGGGTACCTGCTTTCCTTCACCTGGCAGCAAGATCGGATGACTCTCAGATCCGGGAGGTGTTCTATAGCCCATTTCCTGTACGGCAGATTGAAGGTGACCAGATGTCCCGAATGCCTGGGACTGAGGACAGTATGGGGTACAGGACTTTCAATTTTAAAACTGGGATAAGTTGGTCACCCTGCCAGATTTTAATAATCCTGTTTATCTGTAATAAGATAGCCTATTCTATCATCAGGAGACTGTACTCTACAGATGCCAACATAAACTCGTATTTATGATGCATATATATGCTAATACATATTCACACACCGCATGTTTTATATTTATAACTTACATCCAAAACCATGTTGTTCATCAGGTAATTTAGAGATTTGCGGATGAAGTTGTCAAATTCGTCTAAGACCATGTTGTCAATGTAGTTGACATACTCTTTCCAGGACTGGCTCACCGTGTCCACTCTGAACAGCTGTGCGTTTTCCTGCAAACAGAACCACACGATTGGCTACCCTCACACTGGCCCGTTCATGCCCTCTCCAGTCAGTGTGTGCAACGGCTCTGGGCCACCCACGTCTTGTCCTCACTCCAGACACACAGGTTGGTTCTCGCTTCTTGAGGGTTCCAGGCTCTCTCCTACATTGGTCTTTGATAGGCTGTCCCTCACACTCTTGCCAGGTTTGGCTTCCTGTCATCTTTTAGGTTTCAGCTCAGAGGTCACCTCTTCACAAGGGCCCTCCTTGACTACCCCCCACTCATCTCAGGTTTGAGTCCTGTCCCTGCCCCTACCTGAATTCCCTCTAGCAAGTCATTACTTGTGTCATGGGCACAGGTGACAACGCTGAATTATTTTATTTGTCTTTGGTCTGTATTCTCCCTTGGTGCCAAGCTTCATGGGGACGAGATTGATATTGACTATCCTTCCCACCACTGTACCTCCAACACTCAGTAGTATGCCTGGGACAGAGCATGAGCTGGTGGGTGGATGGAAGGATGGATGGATGGATGGATGAGGAATGAGTGGATGGGTGGATGGGTGGATGGTGAGTGGATAAAGGATAGACAGCTAGTAAATGGATGAAAGATGGATGAATAAATGGCTGGATGGATGGGTGAATCTGTAAGACACCAAGTGCCGCAGGAGAACACAAAGATGACAATGACCAGGGCTGCCCCCTCAGACAGTTCTATTCTAACAGGGGAGAGAAGACACAGGTTCAAATAACTTCAGTGTCAGATAGCAAGAAATGGTTCAAATGACTATCATGGGAGCCGAGGACTCTGGCAATGTATGTGACAACAAAGCCTCCTCTGGTTGGCGTGCTGGCCTCTTCCTGCCCAGCTCCTGCCCCCGCTGCCAGCCTCCTCACATGCCCTTTTTTTTTTTTTTTTTTTTTTACAGAGACAGAGAGTCAGAGAGAGGGATAGATAGGACAGACAGGAACGGAGAGAGATGAGAAGCATCAATCATCAGTTTTTTGTTGCAGCACCTTAATTGTTCATTGATGGCTTTCTCATATGTGCCTTGACCGTGGGCCTTCAGCAGACCGAGTAACCCCTTGCTCAAGCCAGCGACCTTGGGTCCAAGCTGGTGAGCTTTGCTCAAACCAGATGAGCCCACGCTCAAGCTGGCGACCTCGGAGACCCGAACCTGGGTCCTCCACATCCCAGTCCAATGCTCTAGCCACTGCGCCACCACCTGGTCAGGCTCACATGCCCTCTTGCTGTGTTCTGATGTGTGAACCTCTTTCTAACCCTGAGCCCCATTTCTCTGTCTTGTGCTCTGTTTCCAACATATCTGAGAGCACTAACAGGTTAATTGGTTAACTCTTCCAACTAATATTTTTTCAGTTTAACATTTTAATTTGGTGGGACCATCTAGCACCATGGAAAAAGGGGGAGGAAGAACAATGACTTGATTCTGAGCACAGTGCATGCTAGGCCCCCTGGCCTGCCTGGGTGGGGTGAACCACCATTAAAGTCCACCCCAGTGATTTGCACCGCCTACTGGGACACCCCAAACATGGCTCTGAACACCTCTTGTGCCCGTGGTAGAATTTTCTCTTTTTCAGACCGAGGCAGAGCTCTGCCTTTCATATTCATGTCAGAAACAAACTACAGCTCAAGCTGGGTGAAACGGCAGCCAAGTGAGAAAAGCGTGAGGTCCTGCGCCATCGGGGATCCAGGCAGCGCTCCCAGGACACGGGCCACACACCCACAGGGACACGGGTCCACAGATCCCTGAGACTGTTGGCCAAAGGAGTAACCCACGTGGCAGGCAGCACAGCGGGCTGTGACAGAACACGGTGCCCTGACTGAAGTGTGTGGGCACCGGCTTGCCGGTTGCTCGCACTCAGGGAGCCCCCCTCTCCCAGGCTGCTGGTGCCTCCTCGGGAAGGTCCAGAGCACACGGGGCTGGCCCTCCAGCAGCTCAGCCCAGGGAAACGAGCTCTGGGGACCTTGTAGGAAGACATCCCTTGTCTTCCCCCATTTTGTGCAGGGTAGGGGCGCTGACCTCCTTAGCACAGAGAAGGGCAGACACAGAACAAGAGGAACCAGCTTCAGAGACCATGTTTAGGATCGTCTCCGGTTTTCATGTAAGCCTCTGGGATTAGAAAGTGCAGATTCTGCCGCTGCTGGCACCACTGTGAAGGAATCTCTACCCTGCCCATCCATTAAAGGCAAGCAGGCTGTCCAAGGCCCTCCTGGGCAGCCCCATACCGCGACCATGGCCTGGATCTTCAGACCGGCCTCCTTGACCGCAGTGTAGCGTTTGTTGAGGTTGACTAGCCTCCCATCCAAGTCTAACAGCGCCTCTTTCTTGTTGTCCTTTCTTTCAAACATCGGGTTGGCCGACCAGTCCTAAAAAGAAGACAGGAAACATTTCTGGTCTCACTCCTTTACCTCATGCTCTTTTTTTTTTTTTTAAGTTTTTTTTTTTAAGTTTTTTTTTTAATTTTATTTATTCATTTTTAGAGAGGAGAGAGAAAGGGAGAGAGAGAGACAGAGAGGGAGAGAGAGAGGAGAGAGAGACAGAGAGAGAAGATGGGGAGGAGCTAGAAGCATCAACTCCCATATGTGCCTTGACCAGGCAAGCCCAGGGTTTCGAACCGGCAACCTCAGCATTTCCAGGTCGACGTTCTATCCACTGTGCCACCACAGGTCAGGCCTACCTCATGCTCTTTGAAGTGCATGTCCTTGCCCCCTGCTGACCTCTGAGAGGACCTGGGGCCTCTGAGGACTGTAGACCAGAGAGCCTTTGACATTGGAGCTCGAAACTAGTCAGGGTCTCCAAGGACGACTTCAGCTCCTCCTTTGGGAGGCTACCTCCCACCCCCTGGGCAACCTGAGACTCTCTGTCAGGTTTAGCCAGCTCTGCACCATCTATCTCTGTGACACCAGTGTGACCTGTGAAGGCTTAGCTCACCTGCCTCCCCCCTCGGCCCGGTATTTTATATTTACATATACCTTAAAAAAAACCCAACCTTTATTTAGTTCAGGTCTGATGGGCTGACCTGCATTGCTTCTTTTCCATAACTTGGTTTTCTCATTAGTCTAAGGAGTCAGATGACACCTGTCTGGGTCTTGTTACCAATTCTCAGATGGGGTCATATGTGGGAGGGCACATGGCTGGGAGAGCCAGCCTTCTTCCGGACACCACTTCTGCACCTAACAGTGAGCGCACCAGCCCCTCCACCACTGCCCCCCTCTTCTTACTTAAAAAATAAATTAAAAATAAAAATAAAAAATACAATAGAGGATCCTGGCTGGTTGGCTCGGGGGTAGAGCATCGGCCTGGCTTGTGAAAGTCCCAGGTTTTATTCCCGGTCAGGGCACACAGGAGAAGTGACCATCTGCTTCTCCACCTCTCCCCCTCCTCCTTTTCATTCTCTCTCTTTCTCTCTTTCTTCCCCTCCTCAGCCATGGCTGGAATGGCTTGAGCAAGTTGGCCCCAGGCACTGAGGATGGCTCCATGGCCTCACCTCAGGTGCTAAAATAGCTTGGTTTCCAAGCAACAGAGCAAACCCCAGATGAGCAGAGCATTGCCCCAGAGAAGGCCTGCCAGGTGGATTCTGGTCAGGGTATATGGGGAGTCTGTCTCTGCCTGTCCTCCTCCCGCATAAAAAAATAATAAAATAGAGTTCCACAGTAGACACTGCAAATTAATGGGAGGGGTGGGGAGGAGGTTTTTAAAAACTTCTTGTGGGAAAACGTGCTGCAGGTGCCTTGGCAGATCGGGGTATGGGTGACAGACCCTGGAGAGGCCAGTGGTGGGTCTCTGTTTCTTGGACTGGGCCCGCTCCAGGCACGGCTGAGTCTCAACGAATCTTTCTGCCCCTTGTCCCTGGTGCTGGTCTGGCTCAGAGGGGACCCTGAGAACCCACCTGCTGAGCCTAATGGGACACAGGAGGACTGAGTTCCACAGAGGGGCTGGGGACAGGTTCTCGCTGCCCCTGGCACTTTCTGGGAGCGTGTCTGTGGCCCCAGTTCCACCAGGACCCCTCTGTGCTGGGCAGTGTGTGTGCTCACCTGCATGGCCTGGGAAATGCTCTCAATGTTTTGCTTGGTTTTCTGCATCCTGTTCTGCAGGTCATGTAGAATTTTTCTCATCTCCTGAATATATTCAAACACACCTGAAACAGAAGTGGAATCTTACAGCAATGAATGATTCAGCAGAATGAAAACTTCCCATGGGCTTGCTTAACTGACTTGTCATTAGGAGACAGCACTTGGAAAATTCATCTACACTCCAGAACATGAAGCAGAGGTCCCTGAGAGGCCACGCGGAAGGACAATGCCTGCAGTGCCTCTAGAAGCAGCACCTCCCTGTCCACCCAGCACTCCAGATCCCTGATGTTAAGGGTCTTCCCATGCGCCCGGCCCTCAGACCACAACAGTATGCTGGAGACGTGAGCTCCCTTACAGAGCTCTCAGCGGCCTGGATCCAAGCAGCTGAAGACATGTGCTTTCCGGCAGAAACGAGAGAAAAGAATGATGGGACTCTTTTGCCCAGAAAAGTCCCAGCAGACCTTGGTTAAACTAAGTGGATAGTCCATCTTCTCATTAAGAGAGTGGAGGTGGGATACAGAGGTGGTGGGCTGACAAGAGGGCAGAAGGCAAGTGGAGAGGTCCTGATGGAGGGGAGTACCCACCCAGAGTGGGTCCCAGTGATGAGGGGAGTCGGGGAGGGCACTTCTGCCAGGTCCAGTGGTGGGGGGAAGTGCATTTCATTCTACTTCTCAGATGCCTGCCCTGAGCTAGCTGCCAGGGGCATGGGCTCTACTATCCACACTGCCCGCCCCAGCCTCAGTAAGCCTAGTTGGGAAAATCTGAGATCCTTAGTATTTTCCAAGGAGTCTCTGCCAGAGTCTACTCGTAAGCACCACAAACCAGCTGTCTGGGAGTGGGTGAGCAGCTGGAACCACCCTGAAACCAGACACATCATCCTGGTGCAGCCCAAGTGGGTCCCCAGCTGGAAGGCAGAATTGGCCACCTCCCTCCAAGTTTCACCCAGGGTGACAGAACCATGGCCTTGGTACCTTCGCCATTCCAGAACAATGTCGTTTCAGCGCTCAGTAATTTGACATCAATTGCTCCAAGTTCTGACTTTATTAGTGGAAACTCTACGCCCATCAAGGTGGTCGTTATCTGCAAAACAAGACAGTTTCACATCCACCCAGATCTAAAGTGTTGTCATGGCGAGGATGTTTATTGTTTGGTACAGACCAAACCCATTCCCATTAGGTGTTACTTGGTGGAGAATTATGGAGAGCTCAAATTCTGGGACATTTCAACTTTCAAAGTTATTTTTATCACCGAGGATTTATGTATACACTTACCTCTCAATTACCCACGTGATGGGGTAAAAAAAAGAAGAAAATATGAAAGAGCAAGAACAGTAGGTGCATATAATCCAGAAACTTTATTTGGCTTAGAAGCGTGCGAAGAAAGTCAGAGAAATAGGCATGAGAAACCAGGGCATTTTGGGGCTCAGACCCTCCCCTTAGTCACAAGTCCGAGCCTCGACATTACTTTATCCAGGAGGGATTGGAGTCCAAGAGGGATCAGAGTTAACAATATACAGTGTGTCTGTAAAGTCATGGTGCACTTTTGACCGGTCACAGGAAAGCAACAAAAGACGATAGAAATGTGAAATCTGCACCAAATAAAAGGAAAACCCTCCCAGTTTCTGTAGGATGATGTGGCAGCATGTGCACATGTGCAGATGATGATGTAACACCGTGTATACAGCGGAGCAGCCCACGGCCATGCCAGTTGAGATGTGGACAGTACAGAGGAAAGTTCAGTGTGTTCTGTGGCTCGCTAAATTCAAATCCGTGACCAAAATGCAACGTGAATATCGGTGCATTTATAACGAATACCACCACATAGGAATAACATTACTCGGTGGGTTAAGCAGTTGAAGGAAACCGGCAGTTTGGTGGAGAAACCCCGTTCTGGTAGGCCATCAGTCAGTGACGAGTCTGTAGAGGCTATACGAGATAACCTAAGGAGCCCTAAAAAATCTGTGCATGAGCCCACATTGAACTGCACTGAATAGGTATGAAACTGGGAGAGTTTTCCTTTTATTTGGTGCAGATTTCACATTTCTATTGTCTTTTATTGCTTTCCTGTGACCAGTCAAAAGTGCACCATGATTTTACGGACACACTGTAGTATCGGCTCTCTATGGTCCTGATACCATACCACTTGCTCTATGAAATCAATTTAATGCTTGAAAATCTCCACTCTCCAAAGAGGAAAAAGGAGCATGTGCACGGTCTATCAAGTACTCCTTTAAGGAACAAGCAGGGTTTGAACTTCCGTCCAGCAACAGTTTGATTTATATGTAGCTCTTTAGGGACACTTGGGCTCTACAAGGGAGGGACGTGCACAAAACTAAAATGGTCCATTAGGCTTTGACAACTTGCCTCTCAGAATCATTCTGGACATCTATCTGGTTCTTCAAATGGTCCACCACTCCTCCTCCCCCACCCCACCAATGCCTTCAAGTGTTTTCAGACGGCAGACACTTAGAGAAGATGGGCACAGGCAGAGAGAGAGAGCATGAGAGCCACAACTAGTGGAAACCAGACAGAAGTAGGAGAAAGCGTGCTTGTGGTTACAAAGCGGGCCAGTGTGAGATGGGATCCCAGTTACTGGGGTTTGGTTCAGGAGTGCACCCATGAAGCAGCGCTCTCCTGTGACCGGTGCCCTGGCTCTGAGCATGCCTCTTGCCACTCACCACACGTTTCTTTAGTATGTTTGCAACTAAGTTACTGTGACTGCTGTTCAGAGGGGAGCCCTTTATGCCAAATTTAACCAGCTGGAAAATGCCACTGAACTTTTAGTGACTGGGTCCTAGGCAAGGGCCATCTCACAGTCAGCATGTGGGGCCAGCCTGGTCAGGGCGGCTGTGGATACAGTGTGGCTGTAGAAGCAGTGTCCTTCCTCAGCTCACTTGGGTACTTAAGGTAATTTATGGACTTATGGTAATTTATGGTATTTCTCAGAGAGATAGCTCAGAAGAGTAGCTAAATATTATCACACACTTGTAAATGCCAGAGTAAACAAGGAGCACGGTGATAAGATCTGTTTAACATGCCCTGTTTATTATTTTTCAATAGCCTATGTTACAAAGCCACGCCTTCAGGGCATTTTTGCCAAAAGTGGGCAGGGGCAAGGGTCCTGCACTTCTTCTGGAAACCGTGGGTGGGGACCTGCAAGGGAGAGGGTGTCCAGACCTGCCCTCTGTGCCCCAACCGACTCTATGCTCCCCGCCCCCATCTGATCACTGGTTCAGCTTCTGGGGCTTCCGGTAACAGGAGGGGACAATCTAACCAAAAAGCCCTGTGACTAGAAGGGCTTGCCCCCCAAGGCTCGTCAATCATCAGGAACTCATACTGAGAATCAAAGTCCTTAACAATTACTTGTCAGGCCCCAGGTCTGCTCAGCATTGTGAGTCAAGATCTCACAGAAATTGTGGAGCTGTAGAGTGGAGGGCAGACCTGCATCCCCATCCCCCAGGTACCTATTGAGTTCATCTCTAGGGCCACACCTCACACTCAGTTCTTCCCCCGAGGCCACAGGCCGCTGGGAAATCTGTAATCCAGTCAGATTCCAGGAACTGCCCCTGTCCCACATGGGTGACAATCACGCAAGTGATCTTGAATGACTTTGAAATAGCCCAAAGCAACATCTGTTTAGGAGAGTGACGTGTCTACCCACAGTCATGCAACAAGAGCTGGAGTCCAGTGGAGACGAGGTTTGTGGTGTCAGCCGCCCAAGCCGTTGCTTTTGTGCAGCTGGTAGCATGTGAATTTCGGAGGGTGTCTGGGGCCGCCACTGGCTATGAAGACACATGTGTGTTTCCTCCTCTATCAGGAGGTCTTACGCCTGTGTGCACTAGCACAGAAAACTGGAACTTGGCAAACAGAACACGGAAGACACCCGCTCACCTCGTTGTACCAGCCGACGATGAGCTCCAAGTTGCCCACAAACTTCCGGAAGGTCTCATACTGTGAAAACAGGTTCTCAGCACTTTTCGGGATTGCTTCCTGTTGCTGGAAGTTCAAGTACTTGACTTCTCTCAGAACTGCCACCAACTAAGGCCGACAAAGATCACAGAGATGGTCAGGTGATGGCCTCAGTGGGACACTTAGCAACACAAGGGAGAGTCTGAACTGATGCCTCTACAGCCTGGGAGTTTGAGTTAGGGGAGACGTGTGTGGGTGGGGGCTGCTGGCCAGATAGGGACATCCTCATCCCACTTATCGGTCAGTGTGGTTGGACATATCATCATACCTCCCTGCCCGGCTTGTGTGGGAAAAAGAGCAGGGCCTCACCTGGCTCTTCCCTGGGACCTCGCCTCCCCTGCCCGTTTCCTCCTATCTGTCACCACCCAGGAGGTCAATAGCACACCCCTTCCCACAGAGCTGCTCATCCCAGGCTGTTCCCAATGAAGTCTCAGTAACTTCCGTGTTGCTGAGCCCACTGGTCATTTCATAGGCCTCATCTCATGTGACCTCGTAGCAGCTGGTCACCCCCCTTCCTGGACACCAGATGCTCCTGGTCACCCCATCAGTCTCTTTTGGTGCTTTCGAGATGTGCGCGTTGGAGAGCCACAGAACGCCGTCTGTCTCCATCTCCTCTCCTCTGGTGCCCCTCTCCCCAACATCATGGCTTTAAGAACCATTTGTGTGTGAATGATTCCCACATTTGTGTGTCTAGCTGACCTCAACATGGCCCACACAGAGCAGTTGGTCTGGCCAGGCAGCCATTTCCTCCTGCAGCCTCAGCTACCCACCCCCACCCCCATGGGAGTCAACTCCTCTCTCTCTCACAGACTCCTTTCCAACCGTCCACAATCCCACTGGCTCCGATCAAAGCCCAAGTCGGTCTTCACACCCTCTCTGCTGCCACTCTGGTCCAGCCACCACTCTCTCATACTCATTTTCTGGGTTCCAAATTCTCTTAATGGGGCTTCTGGCTTCTTACCTTGTCTCCCCCAAACCTATTCACACACAGTGCCTGGAGGGGTCCTTAAAAAAATCAAGCCTGCTCGAAACCAGTGATGGCTACTGTCTCCCTCATTACAGAAGCCCAAGTGCCCTCGCTGGCCCAGGAGGCTCGCGGTGCTATGTCCCCACCTCCGCCATCTTCCCCTTCACCTCCTCTCCCACCCTTGGCTCTCTCCACCGGCCCTCACTGGCCTCCACACTACTCCTGGGACATGAGGACACGCCAGGCACACTCACATGCCCTGGCCCTCACTTCACCCGTGTGCTTTCTCTCCTCAGAGGCTTTCCCGCAGGGCGCTTCTGGGCCCAAACCAGGGCGGTTCAGACACCCACGGAAGACCAGAAGGAAGCAGGAGCAACCTGAATTTCTGCATAACAGGGATTTTACTAAAACTCGTTCTTCCTTTCATTGGATAAATGTGTACTGAGTGCCTTCCTTGTGTATGTGCTTGGGATAAAGTAGCAAACCAGACAGACAGGGACTGCTGTCCTCCCACAGGAGTAGAAACATAGGTTAGCATTACAAAAGAGCTGAAGAAGGTGACACAGGTCCCCCAAAGACCTGGAAGGGCAGGTGAAGGGGGAGCTGTGGAGCTGGAGGAAGGGGGTGCGAGCTGGTTTGGGCCCAGAAGCGCCCTGCCCACCGTTATAGTGTGAATTCTCTGCAGCTCACTGGACTTGGCCAGACTGTCCATTTGTTTAGATCCTGCAAAAATTTTTTCTTTGTTTGTTTGTTTGTTTCTTTCTTTCTTTTTTCCCTCTCTCTCTTGCTTTCAATCTCTCTTTCTAAATATATAAATCCTCAAATGGATGTTTCCTCTTAAGATCCCATGAAAGGCGGCCCGACTTTAAACAGTACACTCGATGAACCCATTTGTAAGGATGCTACTACAAGGGGGTCCTCCAGTTACGACCATCTCAACATAGACATTTCAAGTTTACGATGCTCACTCCCATAAAAACTTTAAAAAATTGACATGAGTGTTTTGGCTTACACCATTAGCATGGTATTTATAGCCTATGTGGCCAAACTAGTTTGGTTGTGCCGGCGGAAGACTATACAGTAACCGGCGTAGAGTGAGGGAGTTGGCGCCCCCAGTACACTTACCTACGCCATTTTGGACTGTTAGAAGCGCAAGTGTTCTGTTTGTGTTAGGCTAGGGTGTGTTTCAACGTACACCAAAACCCGGGTTATGTCACTGTCATAGGAATGCAACTGTGTTGTAACCCCATTGTGTCTCAGATCTGAACTCTATCCTGAGCATATTTTTAAAAAAATACTTCCATAAGAAAGCTTTAGCTCAATGTGACATATCGAACCCCCTCCCAAGCCACAGAGGACACACCCACCGCTCTGTTGAAGTTGACCCGGAGGAGGCCAGTGGTGCGGTCCCGCTGGATCAGGGGCTGCCCCAGGTTGAAGCGGCAGTCCTCGTCCACACCGGACACCCACTGCAGGTAGATCCTCTCGCGATAACTCCGCAGCAGCTCCATCATCTCGTCATATTTCTGGTAGATGAGCTTGGCCTCCACACTGGACATGATCCTGGGATCAGAGTGACACGGCGGGGTGAGGCAGCAGCACCCCCAGGGAGTGTGACATGCACCACTCTTCCGGGGCTCCTCAGGCGCCTGGACTGTGGCTGCCAGATCTTGTGGTGCCAGACACGGACCGCAGCTTCCTGCTTCTTCTTGGCTGAGAAACAGCACTGCAAAGTGTCCCTCACCTTCCGCAAACAGCCTGGGAAGTTAAGCCATCACCCCGGCAGCCACAGCCCCCTAATTTTCTCCGTCCCTTCTGGCGCTGGGCCAACGGGAGAAAGCCAAATGCGTTGCCCTGGGCCTAGGCGATCTTGTGGGACATCCTTCTCCTTAGTCCCCAGTCGGGCACACCTGAGCCCTTGCAGGTTCTGCTGGGAGCCCTCCCACTCCTCTGCCTGCCTTCAAGTCGATGCAGAGCACAGGGCCCAGTGGCCCATTCCTGACACACAAGCTCTGAGCAAGCAGCCTGTGCCTGCTCTCACCAGGGTATGGTCTTTGCTAATTTGCACCACACTGACGGTCAAAGCGGAGGGCAAGTCAAACAGCACCCAGAGGTAAAGGGACATGCACGGGATTCCCTGGGAATTTTGTGTCTGGGAAGTTGTTTGGCCGATAGGCATGGGGTTGCCTGGCAGTTGGACCAGACCCTCCCCTCTCGGCAGCCGGCTGCAGCCCTGACTCACGGGTGCTCAATGTGCTTGAGGTCCTTCATGGGCACCTCCAGCCGCTCCTGCAGCTCCAGGCTCCATTTGAGCTGCCCGGCCACAGGGGGCATGTTTTTGTGGATTGGCGGGATTTTCCCGTCTGCGGAGGCTGTGATCTGGGCATCATACAAGACCTTGGTGTTGTCTAGCTCAGCGTCAAATAGCTCCAGCATGACCGAGTACCTGGGCACCACCTCGGTGAGGATCAGGGGCCTCTCCAGGAGGTTCCCACACATGTACAGAAGCTGGGGAGAGATGAGAAATAGGCCTTCACCAGGGTCCTGGCTGCCTGCCCCAGCCCCAACCCTCGGCAGACCCAGCCTGCTGACACAGTGATCTGGCTAAGCCTCAGGACAGAGAAAACACACGGCCTGCCAAGACAAAGAACCTTTGTCTGTGTAGCCACTGGTTAGACCAGGGCCTCAGTGATCCTTATGTTGACGTACCCTGTGTCTCAAAACACTTGGCTTGTAAACCAACAGCCCAAGGTCCAAGGTCAGGAAGCACGCATTCTAAGCCCAGGAGAATTAAGGCTTAGTCGAACAGTTAAAAATTCCAATTTGAAAAACTATAGAAATAGCTGCAATACTGCATTTAGATAACCAGGACTTTCTCTGACAACCAGATGGAGAAATGTTTGAGTCACAAGACTTATTCCTCTTAGCAGGAGAAATAACATGCCCAGACACAGAAAGCCGCCCTTGGGAAGTGTGTGTTCTGCAGTGGGGAGAAAGGGGAGCCAGGATGAAGAGGCCCGCCTCAGACAACGTGGGTCTCCAAATGACAACACTCACCCGCTGGGTGTGGGCACAGACCTGCAAGAGTATCCTGGGGCTGTGGTCACAAAGGACCACGGACTGGGCGGGTTAATCCACAGCACTGTGAGTGCCCACAGGTCTACAGGCTGGAGCTCACAGTCAAGAGAGGCGTGGGCAGGGCCACTGACTCTGAAGGCTGGGGTGGTGGTAGGGGCAGATCTGTGGCGGCCTCTCTGGGGGCTCCTGAGGGTGCTTGGCCACACTTGGCGTTCCTTGGCTTATACACAGATCATGTCACTCTCTACCTCATCATCACATAGCCTGTACCCTGTGTGTGTGTCTGTGTGTCTTTTCCCCTCATTATATAAGGACTCCAAACATACACGATTAAGGGTCCACACCACTGCTGGGGGACCTCATCTTAATCACATCTACAAAAACTGTTTCCAGGCAAGCTCACAGGCAATAGGGTGGAGACTTCACCTATTTTTCTGGAGGATACAGTTCAACCCACCCACAAAGGGGGCACATTTCAGTCTTGGGCTGGCGGAGGGTAGAGGGGATGAGAGCCCGGGGGAGTATGTGTATGCCCAGCGTGGGGAGCCCCTCCTTCCTCCAGGTACTTGCAGGGGCCCTCTCGATGTACTAGGTCACCAGTGTCATAAAAAAGAAAAAAAAAACATGTGACAAATAGAAATGTTCTCTTTGCTGCTTTATGACCCTCTGACTACTTGTCTCTCTTCCCATGCCTCTTTCATATTTACTTTTTTTTTTTTAGCTGATGGTATCTGGGAAGGAAGCTGATGTTATTTTCTTCCAGGAGGAGATAGTGGGAAAATTGCTCTAGAACTTTCCCAGCTGTGTGCGAATCACTGACAGTGAGGAATGACAGGGAGGCAGGTGGGGAGCAGGCAGGGGACAGAGGGGTAAGGGGGAGGGAGGGGAACCCAGGGGCCTGTCCTAATTGGAGCACTGGGGTGGCCAAAAGTTCTCAGGTGGAGGGAGATGAGCAGACAGAGATGGAAACGGGTTATTAAGGGACGGCTTCCTCCCTTGTTTCCCTTCTGGCATTTTCTTTTTGATCTAGCACAAACATGGAGTGAACATTTAGGAGGCAGCTTTTCCTGATGGAGGACAAAAGGCCTGCACAGCAGAGGGTGTGCACACTGGGAAACTTGGAGGCAGAACAGGCTGTCTGTCAGATGAGCTCAGGTGGGGCGGCAGCAATCCCACAGGTGTGGCAGAAGGGCCCCTCCTGGACCTCCTCCTCCCTCAGTGGGGACCTATACTCTAAATCACACAGGGCACCAGTGTCCACGTGAGGCAACCACCCAGCTCCTGCCCCATTCCTGGGAAACAGCACGGGGTCCCTCCTGTCAGCAGGGGGTCGGGTGCCCCTTCACCTGCCTGTGCTTTTACAGCACACCCAGGCCTCCACGGTTAGTTCCAGCATGGTCTTTGACTTTTGGGGACTCCATCCCAGAGGAGAACCTGGTGTCTCCAGGTGAAAGGACTGGCTGGAGCCCTCTGGTGCTGTGTGTGGGTGTGGGAGGTCCTCACCTACCATCTGTGCCAGACAAACCTGCCTCCCTAAGATCCCATTAATAGCTCCATCCTCTCAGCTAGAGATACTTCCTTCTAAGGGAGAGCTCAAAAACACCTACTGTGTGCTGGGCCCAGTTCTGAGAGAATCCAAAGCAAACACCAGCCCTCAGGGAGTTTATGGTCTAGTAGGAAAGACAATGAACACAGAGAAATCAACACCAAGGACACTGAGCAGGTTGGCCCCAGCCCTGGAGAGGGAGGATGGGAAGGGAGGCCCTCCTTCCAGGTGGCCACGGCAGCTACCTGGGGGACAAGTGAGTGCTCCAGTGATGGGAATGACTTGGAGGTAGGTGTTGTGTTCATTTGCATGCATTGACATTTGCCCAAACACCAAGTCAGCCCAGGACTGAATTGAGCATCACACTGGCAGAGCTCCAAGTCCCCAGGCCTTTGTATTTTTAAGAAGAATGTCTAAGGCACAAAGGAACATCTTGGCATTGGCATTGGGGAGACTTTTGTGCTCAGGGTGGCTGGTCCCCAGCTCAGCCCCAGGAAGCCCAGGTCTGACATCGTCAGAAAGATGGCCTGGCCCCCACCCTGGGCTGCCAAGGCCAGTGTTACTGCCCTGCTGGCCTTGACCCTGGAAGCCCATCTGGCTGAGTGGTTTGGAACAGGGACGCTGGAAGCAAGCAAGCTTGGGGTTGGCTTGAAGACCTGGTTCATCCATTTGCTGGTGAGATGTGTGACCTTGAGCAGGTTTCTTGCCTTGTCTGAGCTGGTAAAATGGGATGGACAACATAGGCAATGACTGTGGTAAAGAGCTTGGGTTGTTGTTAGAATCAAATGAGGTAATACAGTGCTTAGGAAAGTGCTTCCTAGAAACCTATCATAATCACTGGGCATTGCCTGTGAGCAACAACACAGAGGTTTACAAAAGGGAGGAAAGAGGTAGTTCTGACCTGCAGAGACTCATAGTCGACAGACGTGCATGAAGCTAGGCAAAGAAATAAAACAGTTGCCCAAGCAGATATGTAATGTACATTGACTCACTTTAATGCTCAATGCCCATTCTCCATATAAACTGTAGCTGAACACACCATACCCTGCAGAGATCCCTCACTCTTCTGTAGGGCGGGTCACATAAGTGCACTAGGACAACAAGGAGTGGTGGGTACTGGGGCAAACTGGCCACCAGGTTCTGTAACTGCTCACCTGTGGCCACTTGTTACTGTAAGGGACTGTGTGCCCAGTGTGGCCAGATCTACTTTTCCAAGAAAAGGTGAAAATCTTGAGTTTAATGCACACTTTCTCAATTTTTAGATGTAGTGATTAATTTAAAATTTTAGAAAAGTACCGTACAACAACAGGCAAATCTCTAGAGAGATGAAGTGCCGTGTGAGCCAGAGATAACCCACCAGTTGTCTTTGTGCAGCCCAAGCCATCAGTTTGTGACTCTGATGAGTGGTCATAAGTGCCCACCATTCTCTCTGTAGGACAGAGAACCAGCATGCAGGCCCTGACAGCAGGCTGCATGTGGGCTTGGATGGGAAGGTCCAGGGCCTGACTCCATGCACTACTCAGGGATCCTCGGGGAAGGCGCCCCTGTCAGTCAGCAGCAGGGAGGAGGGTGTTTAGCTCCTCATGATTCTAACAAACTTCATGGTGATATCAGCAACTTGCTGTCTCTGATTGTGAAGCCAAGCTTAAAACCATGTTGAGCCATTGTTAAATTCTGATTTGCTAGGTATCACTCTGTATCCAAACAGACCGCAGGGTCTTTCTAAAGTGGTCATCTGTGCTAACGCAGTCCCACTCACTGGCTCTCACTTTGGCCTCCAGGCTTCCTGACCATGGTTGGTGAATGTGCAAATTGAGCATGGCGGTCAACACGTAGATGGGTCCTATTGTTATAGCTCTTTGCCCCTCTCTGGCCTTTGTCCTTGCTAAGTGGAGGGCGAGCTAACTTGACTCAAGATAGGGAGCAGCTTTACCAAGCCAGCACCATGATAACCAGGAGAGGAACTGTCTCCCGCCACTTTCTTCTCTTACTTTAGGTCGTGGCCAGAGAACCTGGCAGAAGCTACTCAAGGGGTCACTGCCCACTTGCCCTGAGATACTGAGAAAGGCTCCACTCCACACACAGGCATTCGATTAGACGGTTTCTGAGATCATTCTTGGCACTACCGGGTGCTGCAGGGCCGGATCTCCCGCACACACCCCTCCTCACATACCTTCGCGCAGGACTTGATGCAATTGCAGTCATCAAAGCCTTGGCAGAAGATTGTGGCCAGCCTCCTGTCCAGATCTTGAATTTTGGTCTCAAAATCAGCGTAATCGTCATCGAAACTCTAAAAGCAAATTGCAGTGTCAACCTCTTCATCGGCACGTGAACCGAGGAGGTGCTGAGGTGCCCCCCCCCCCCCCCCCCCCCCCCCGCCACTGGCCCAGCTCGGGTTGTGTCTCAGCTGAGAGTGCTCACTGGCTGGGCCTTCTCCATGTACAGAGTGGTCGCTCCATCTTTAAGAAGAGTGTTGGGATTGGCTACCCCACAGGCCCCCCTCTCTGTGGCTCCCCACTCTTGGGGCATCTGTCATGGCTCCAGCCAAGGCCCCAGACCTACCGAATCTTCCGGGTCCAAGGGGTCATATTTACAGTCGGCAAACACCTTCACCAGGTCAAAGACCTCCTCATAAATCTGGGTGACCACGCTACCCAGGATGTTCCCCCGCACTCCCCCAATCTCGATTTTCTCCAGCTTCAGAAACTCGATAGCTGTTTTATAAAGTTCCTGGTGAATGAGAAACCAGGGACACCCTGTCAGTTTGTCCTCATAACCAAACTCAAGCAACGGTTCAGCCTCTGATCGAGCTCTGAGCCCAGCAGGGAGGAGCCAGGAGGTGCGCGAGGGACCCTAGGGCCATGGGACAATGGGACAATGGGGCTCTGTTTATTTGAGTCAGTGTTCTCCAACATCCAGTGTTGTTTCAGGAACCCAAGGAGAGAGGACGGGAAGGAGGGTTCCATGAATCATCTCTGAGTTGTGACTGCGGAGGAGCAGGAAGTGGGCTTGGGCTCTTGTCCTGACCCAGCGCTGGCTGAAGCAAAGCACACTGAGCGGGGCCCCGCTTCCTCAGCCGCCATGGAAAGGCTGACGGAAAGGCCACAGTGGTTTTCAAAGCTCTTGCTACGCTTCAAAGTCTCTGCTTTCTGGGAAAACCGTCCCACACTCAGTGCCCTTGCGTACAGGACACCCAATGGGCACACACAGAAAGTCTACTTCCTCTGACATGCACCTCATTCTGGGATCCCAACCTGCTACCTATGTTCTCCATTTTGACATCTGCTCACGTTCATTAACACTTCTATAGGGAGCTCTAATTTTCTGCTCAAGATCCCAAAGGCTCCTTGAGGTCTCCAGCAGGATCCGATGCAGGTAGATCAGAGGACAGGCACTGATCTTAGTGGGCATATCAGTCCACTAAGCTGGAACCAAGGTGGGCACCATTTTCCCAAAGTACCCAGGTGTGTTGTTACAGCCAAAGCAAACGCAGCGAAAGCAACGCACGGCTGTGCCCTGGCTGTCGACTCCTCTCTCCAAGGAGGAGGCATGGCCGACACGGCCCACGTGGCAGAGGGTGGACTGCACGTCTATTTCTCCCCCCCTCAAAGGCCCTCTTTCCCAGAAACTTCATCCTGATTCAGAATCTGTAATTGCCGCAGCCTTACTTTGGGTTGAGGGCTGGTGGGAAGCAGCTCAGTGTCCTGAAAACCACCCAGAGGTGGACAGACAGGCTGTGCCCTGAGAAGCCAGGTCATGGTGCCCTGAGAAGCCGGGTCATGGTCCCAAGGTAGGGACCAACTGCTATGTGGCCAGAAACTGGGAACCTAGGGTCCCTTTGGGCACAAAGACACCCTCTGTGATGGAGACTTAAGAGTCCTAAGTGGGCTTCTCCCCTGCCTCCTGGAGGCCATGGCTGAGACCCAGACTGGCCTTCCCAAAGCCACTGCAAATGGTGCCCATCACATAGTCAACGTCGGTGGTTCAAGGATGGTGTTTCCCCTTTTTTATGATGTGCGTAATATGTTCACAACATTTAAAAAACTGTACCATACACCCTGGCCGGTTGGCTCAGCGGTAGAGCGTCGGCCTAGCGTGCGGAGGACCCGGGTTCGATTCCCGGCCAGGGCACACAGGAGAAGCGCCCATTTGCTTCTCCACCCCTCCGCCGCGCTTTCCTCTCTGTCTCTCTCTTCCCCTCCCGCAGCCAAGGCTCCATTGGAGCAAAGATGGCCCGGGCGCTGGGGATGGCTCTGTGGCCTCTACCTCAGGCGCTAGAGTGGCTCTGGTCGCAACATGGCGACGCCCAGGATGGGCAGAGCATCACCCCCTGGTGGGCAGAGCGTCGCCCCTGGTGGGCGTGCCAGGTGGATCCCGGTCGGGCGCATGCGGGAGTCTGTCTGACTGTCTCTCCCCGTTTCCAGCTTCAGAAAAATGAAAAACAAACAAACAAACAAAAAAAATAATAAAAAAAATAAAAAACTGTACCATACAAAAGATTGCAAAATAAAGGCAAAGCTTTCTGACCCTACACGCCCCCCTGTTCTCCCGAGGGAGACACCTGGAACCATTGCTAAACTTAATTTGCTCTGCAGAGTCCCTCTCAAGTCTTCGTGTGTGCTGACCCAGTCACCCCCACCCTCTCCCTTTAGTCTCCAGGCTGCTGGACCATGGTCATCTCATGTGCAAATAGCCTGCCATAGGCAGAAGGCATGAGCTAAGGGGAGAAGCCACCAGCATGGGTCACTTCTGTTCTTGGCTAACAGCTCCGGGTGTGGAAGAAGCTGGCCCGGTGGCTTGGTTTCTCCATGACATGGATTTGTGGGGAAATGAGGGAGGAAGAAAAAGCTATCCTCAGATGAGGGCAGCCTGGGACATGCAGGCAGAGTTGGGCCCAACTTTTCCTTTACCTCGATGGTCTGGATGCGATGGAAGAAAGCATTCATTCTGGAAAATGCTAGAGAAGATGGGAATTCCCAAAGCACCAGCTCCTTGTCCTTCTGGGGAGGGAGAGAGAGAGAGAGAGAGAGAGAGAGAGAGAGAGAGTCACATCTGCCTCACAGTCTGCCTCACACATTCTCATGTCGTCCCATGCTGAGGTCAACACCCCCCCCCCCCCGCCCGGCCCCGGCCGCGCCTTGGCTCTGGTCCCATAGGCCAGGCCAGACCTTGAAGAAAAGCTTCATGTTTGTACAGCAGAAGTCATAGGTCCGGTACAGTTCCCTCAAAACCATCACCGACAGGGAGATGCCGTTCAGAACCTCCTCGATCTCACCCTGCAAGCCTTTCAGCACCTCTTCTGGGCCCAGGTACATCCGTGTCTGGGGGAAGGAAGAGACATCACACAGCTCGGACGTGCGGACGTGGGGCCATGTCCAGGAGCATTGCCCATGAGCAGGCCAGTTAGAAACCAGCCACCGCGGGGCCCCATGACCTGCTTCTCAGGGCACAGCCTGTCTGTCTACCACTGGGTGGTTTTCAGGACACTGAGCTGCTCTCCACCAGCCCTCATCCCAAGGTAAGGCTGCAGCAAATGGATTTTGGTCACAGGTGACTACGCCCCTCTAGGGGTGAGACAGGAACACTTTTCTATGGGCAGCAGAGTCCCAGGCCATGATTTGAACATCCTCAGGCTACTCAGGCCAGCTGCTGCGTGCTTGTGGAAAGGAAGAAGAAGAAAATTCGTGTTGAGGGAGACTGGAGGCAGTTGGGCGCAGGAACAGAGGACCCCACAAAATCCCCGGCCGAGCCTGGGCACTGACACTTGGGAAGCAGAGTCCCCTGCCTTTTCTCCTCCCTCCAACATGGGGTAGGCTGGGCTGGCACAGCCTGGGCCTTGGGAGAGCTCTGTTTGACCACCAAGAGGCTCCAACTGAACCCAGGGTCTGAAAACCCCTGTGCCCACAACTCTGCCCATTTTAAAGCTCCAGGGGAACATGGGCAGGGGGAGATGGACGTGAGAGGGAGGAGAGGAGCCAGTCAGTAGAGGGGAGGCTACCATCTCGATGAGCTGGTTGCAGAACTCCTGCAGGACGACGATGACCCTGGAGGGTGTGTTGTAGTACTTGGAGTTGGCCCAGATGAAACAGATAGTGTGCAGCACCTTAGCGATGAAGGTCGGGAGCTGAGGAGAGATGGCCACGCATTCCAACGTGATACCTCAGCTCTCCTGTCCCCACCCCTGCAGGAGGACACCCCCAAGGTGGAGGGAGAGGCACCCCAGCCAAGTGGCCTACAGCTCCTGCCCCCCAGGACACAAGAACGGCCCCTGTGAGTGGCCTTTCTCTCGCTATCTCACCACCGGGAAGTCAGCCTGCTCCATCTCCTCCAGCAGGATATGCAGAGGCAGCAGGTATAGGACAATGTCGTTGGCTTCCTTCAGCCCTGCACAGAAGAACAAGGTCCAGGTTACTGTGCATCTGCACAGGAGTCAACACCGCCCCCACCTCCACTGGTCAGACGTGATGCCAGAGCAGCTTGCTTGTGTTAGGGAGACTTGCCCCCTCAAAAGACAGGTACTTCCTCACGAGGTAGGGGCCAGGGAGCTGCTGCCCATGGGGGAGTCCCCTCTAGGGTTGGCGACCCACCTCAGACCCTCCAAGAAAGCATCAGACAGCTTGCTTAGGGGCTCCTGGAGGGTCCCTGGCTCACCTTCAGTGACATTCATATATACATTTTGCAGGGCTGGCCAGTAGCAGCTTTGGGCTTTTTCTAGGATCTCAACTATTTTGTTCACTTTGGGCCTGTTTAGCTGAGAAGAAGAGAACATTAGCTTCTTAGCAGAGACCCACAGACCCCAGATGGAGCAGCCTGACCCTGCAGTGGTGGGAGCTGAGGCATGGACTCGGGGGAGTGGGTCCTCTCGGTGCTCGTGGGGGGTCAGCACAGAGAGGTCAAGGCCTTATGAATTTGCCTGGTAAGGACATGGCCATCTGGCCACCGAGCAGCTGAGTGCCCAGTTACCACCGTGAAGGACAGGGGTCACCTGGTCATGGATGCACTTGAGATTCATCAGCCGGGCATCCCAGAACTCAAACTCGACCTGGGGCAAGGGGTGCAACCCATCCAGCAGGGCCTGCGCTGAGTCTCTGCTCAGCACATCCCTAATCTGGTGGGACCAGTCAATGATGATGGTTTCAATGGCGTGCAGCAGCGAGTTGTCCAGGGAGGAAGGGATCCTGCAAAGCAGAGGGTCTGGGAAGATGCTCTCCTGGCCACACATATGGGGCTCCAACAGCCCCCCCCCAGGCCCCAGCCAAGCCCCAAACACCCCCCCCCCAGCCTGGAGTCTTGCCTCATGCCCTCGGGCTCCTCACAGCCACAGGGGTGGGGGATGAAAGACTCCCGCCCAAATCTCCTGGTGAGGAGAGACCCTACACAAGTGGTGGGTATTGTCAGAGATGTCAGCTCCCCCAACTCCCAGAAAGAGAATAAAATGTTCAGATGGCTCCTCCTGGCAGTTCTTATTGGGGTTGCGTGGGGTACATGCTACTCATATGGTGGGTCTCCTGGGACAGTCACCCTCTGCTGTATTTCTTAATTTTATTTATTTATTTGTTTGTTTGTTTGTTTGTTTATTTGTTTTTATTCAGTGAGAGAAGGGGAGGCAGAGAGACAGACTCTCTCATGTGCCTCAACTAGGATCCACCCAGCAAACACACTAGAGGGCGATGCTCTGCCCATCTGGGGCATTGCTACCTTTCTCAACAATCAAGCTCTTGTTAGCGCCTGAGGCGGAGGCCATGGAGCCATCCTCAGCACCTAGAGCCAGTTCGCTTTAATAGAGTCATGGCTGCAGGAAGGGAGAAGAAAGAGAGAGAAGCAAGGTGGGGGGGGGAGGGAGAAGCAGATGGGCACTTCTTCTGTGTGCCCTGACTGAGAATCGAACCCAGGACACCCACATGCTGGGCTGATGCTCTATCCCTGAGCCAACCGACTAGGGCCTGATGTGAGTAAAAGAAACAAGCCATCACCCTGTGTAGCTCCCAGAGCCTCATGTACCAGGCAGTTGCTAAAGGTGTTTGGGCATGCGCAGGGCTCCTGGGACATCACAGCCCTCCCTTCCAAACATCACTCCCATGCCTCTCAGTGCCTGAGTACCCACGCCCTAAAGCTGGCATCCCTTTCCTGGCTGTGTGACATGCGTGGAAGTGTGACACTGGGTATACTGTGTGACGTCTGGGTCAGCCCACATGTATGGTGGGGGCGGGGCTTCATGCCGGTGCTGTCCTGCCCTGTGCCCTCAGCATCAGATGCAGAGCCATAAGCCAGTGTGCCGTGGGACCCTTTATCCTCACTGGCCACAGGCCAGCTGCTGAGCCACCCAGCCAGTTCCCAGGTAGGGCCCACCTACTTCTCCATGGACTCCAACGTGCCGTCCAGACTCTCCAGGTGCTCAGGAATGGGCAGCAGAGTCTTCCCCTTGATCTTGCCCCCCATCACAAACATCTCATTCTTCAGCCTGTGCACCTGCTTCACAATGTCTTCTGAAACGACCTGGGGCCACCCGCTTATGTTCTTGCTTTGGTTTAACAGAGAATAGAGGACCTGAAATAAAGAATTGAGTTCGCCTGGCCCTTCTCTGACTCCATAACCCCTGGGAGGAATGGTGAGTCCTTGGTGCCCGGAACCTGGGAAACTGTCCTCCTCCATGCCAGGAGGTGGGGCCGGTGATCAGACCTCAGCCTGTCTTCACGATGGGAGACCTAGGTCCTACAACAACCACTCACACTCCTTGGTGGAAGCAATTGTTCTGAGCTGCTTGTGAGGCCGCAGGGGTTCAATCGTGCCCCCTAAATTTTTATGTTGAAACCCTAACCACTAGCATCTTAGGATGTGACTGTATTTGAAGAGAGGGTCTTGAAAGATGTGATTGAGTAAAAAGGAGGTCATTGGTGTGGGCCCTAACCCAATATGATGGGTGTTCCTATAAGAAGAGGCAATAGGGACACAGATACACACAGTGGGACGAATGTGCAAGGACACAGGGAGAGGACAGTTGTCTAGAAGCCAATGAGAGAAGCCCCAGAAGAAACCAAGCCTGCCCACACCTTGACCTTGGACTTCATCATGGCCACCGAGAAGATTAATACAAATGCCCGGCGAGCTTCAGCTTTGGGCCCACCAGGCTCCCTATTCAGATGCACAGGATGCTGGCCCAGGCCCTAGGTTTGCATAAGGCAGGGGTGTGAGCCTGTTTTACACACAGGGACAGCGATGACTAGAAAAGCTAAGTCACTGGCACCTTCACTGGTCTGACTGCCCAGAGTGGGCTGCACCTGCCGTACCTGTCAGGGCGATGCTGGGGGGGACACAGGAAACAGAGAGATGCACGCAACAACATCCCGCTGTCTCCTTTCCTCACTCCAAGTCTCAGAATTGGGGAAACTCATCTACCTATTCTCACATGGCCCGCACCTTCTGCAGCCATGAGAAGGGACTGTCTCTGGCACGGTGCAGGAGTTCTAATGATAGCAAGAGAGAACAAGGTGAGGGTCAGGGCCTCTCAGATTTCAGGTGCACAGTAGCACCTGGAGGTCTACCTAGAATGTAGGTCTGTCTCAGCCATCGGGCAGGCTGGGCCTGGTTTCCTGCCAGCTCCCACACCATACTGGTGACCCATGGACTGCCCTTCGGGCACTGGGGCTCTGGGCCAGTCACTAAAAGTATGAGGAACAGAACTTGTTCCCCCTGAGCCCTTCACCCCTCAGCCCAGTGCAGCCTGCTGGCCGCACCCACCTCCTCCACGATGGCGATCAGCTGGTCCACAGGTGTAGTGCTGATGTCCCCGTAGATCAGAGCCTCTTTGCAGTTGTCCTTAGTGATATTCCCAGGCTTCTTCTTGATGAAATAAAGCCCTTTGGACTTGAGGGACACTGGGAAACCCAGGCAGGGTAAGATCATGCCAGTGGGATTGAGCGTCAACACCAGAACCAAGACGTCTGTCTTCTCAAAGAACTCCGTGAAGAGGGTCAGATTCTCTTCTGCTCCGAGCATCTTGCCCCACTTGTCGGGCTTAAACTTCAGGATGATGGAAGCGACTTCCTCCATATACTCTAATCTGATGTCTGGTGTGATTGTCATCTTGGCATTTGCTTAGACCACAGTCATCTGTTCAGGGGACAGACACACAGATGCAACACACTCCCTGGGGCTGTCACCTCCCACCTGCTGCTGCGACCATTTCAAACCTTGCTCTAACCAAGCAAGGGGAAAAGGGTTCATCCTGAATGTTTTCAGCTGTGGGTGGGGGAGAAATGCAGTCATATCTTCCTGCTCTGGCTGGACAGCTGTTCCCGCCCCTCTGTGGACTGTCACTGAGAGAGCCCAGCCCACAGCAGCGGTGAAGGTCTGTATTAGTTGTGACCACGAGGTAGCAGGCCAGAAATAGAGAGATGGGTGCTGAGGGGCGGGGGGGAAGCGTAAAGCAGACGACTGCTGCAGGGTCGTCTGAAGGTGAAGGCAGGAAGACCAGAGAAGGTCAGGTTGAAGGACCCCAGGAAAGCAAAAATCAAGACAGAGCACCCCTGGAATATGTGGGGAAACACAGAAAGGGGGGGCAAACTCGATGTGCAGGGAGAAGCCCATCACGCCCCCCTGTTCTGACCCAGCCAGAGTACACTCCAACTTCTCCCTGCTCCCTTCTCCCTCCCCCCATGCCAAGCGCCCAGTCAGGGGTCCTGCTGCTGACTCCCCTCAGACTCCACTGCCCCTCCTCATGTCTCCCCTGGAAGAATGCCACATGGCTCTTCCTGGGTTACCTGGAGCATTGGGGAAGGGGGAATCCCCTTAAAGAAGACCCTGAAGTCTCAAGGGGTCAAGGCTAGGGTGAGGTCAGTGAGGCACTCCCTGTAGACACAAAATTTAAACGGATGCCCAAAATTTCAGTAATCAAAATAAATGGTATTTCAATATTTTTAGTCAGCAAAATTAGTGTAACTTCATGATCAACAAAATTATCAAAGTCCCAAATAAAGACAGGCTCCTTTGAGAGGGTAGCACTGGGGGAGGTGTGTGGGTGAGTTCCTGCACTGGATGCAAAGTTAAACCTGACACTGGCTCCATTCCACCCTGAGAGGCATGCAGCACCCTGACTCAGGGGAACCTGAGACCACTCAGCTCCTTTGGGGACCAGGAGAGACAGTCCACAGCTGTGGCCCTCCCGCCCAAATTCCTAGGAGCTCTTTCCTGCAGGCCTGGCAACTGCACCTCCCTCAAGTGTCTGCATCAATGGACGATTCTGGAAACACTCACAGATTCTCAGCTCTTGGTTTGACCAAAGCTATTGCTTTTGGGATGGTTACAGTCTACAAGTCCCTGAAAAGATACTAATACCAGGTCATTATATTATGGCAAGAAACAAAAAAACACAACCCCCGTCCCAGACTGCGTGATGGGGAACAGTGGCCTATCATGTCTTATTCTCCCTGTGAGAACTCAGGGAGCACATACAATGAGCCACAGGGACACTTGGTGGCCAGTGGGCAAACCCATGTCCTATAGACCTGTCAGTGAATGAAAGGGGGTGGGCCGGGCACCCGGGCACATCAGAGGAGCACCCACTGCCTGCCAGGCCTCCTGGGGGCCCCATGCGTTGCTGAACCCATAGGTTCTCCTGTTAGAGATGAGGGAATGGGACCAGGATTTGCATGTTTGAAGGAACCTCACTGTGAGTCTTGCCAAGATGGAGAATTGAAGAAAGCCTCATGCGGTTTATGATTTCGTAGATTTGGGCTTTCACAAAATCAACTTGTCTTCCAAGAATGGCATTGAGGTGGGCTCCCTCCAGAGCCACACTGTGCTGTATATGATTTGAGAGACCCCACTGTCCCCCATCTCCAATTTCCATCTCACCTTATTTTGGGGTGAAAGCCAGGGGTCCCAGGTGATGTTTCTGGAGGGGGCAAGAACAGCCACAAGAGGGGACAGGGACAGCTTCTCAGGGAGGTGGCCCTATGCTGGGCCTTCAGGATCAGACAGGAGAAACCAGGGTTGGGGCTCCCAGGAGAGGACAGTGGCCCAAGGCAAGTGGACAGCGGTGAGTGGGTGGAGTGGAAACCCGGGGCAGGGGAGCCTGAGAAGGGGCTGGGCACTGTGGGCAGCCTGCACGCAAGGCCCAGGCCCCTGACCGGCTCCGAGAGGGAGCAGAGCTACTTCCTGGTGAGGGACGGGTCTCCTGTCACCAAGGTCTGGGTGCCACCCCTCCCTCAATGAAGGGCCACTCACCAGCTGACAGCCAATGGCTGCTCCTGTAGCCAGGAGGGAGAACTGACAGACAGTCGCTCCCCAGACCAGTGAAGAAAATGGCTCCCTTCCCTTGAAGGGCTCCAACTGTCATAGAACTTCTGCAAGTCCCTTCGGGATCTGGGTGTTCTAGAACTTTCTCCTCCAGACCTGAGGGACCGAGGTGGCAGAGCAAACAAGCGACGCCCCCGCCACAGTGGAAAGCCTCTTGGACTGTAATAGTGATAAACTCCATTGAACAATCTCTGCCTTTGAACTGAAGCATTAGGCCATTTCATGTCATTGCTATTACCTTACTAAGAGCTCACGACTTGTCTTACCTCTCAAAAGGTCCCTTTTGTTCTAGATTTAGCTGCTTTTATTATTCCATCTCCCCCCATGGTTGATTATGGCACCTGGTCTGTTTTCCTCCAGAGACTTTGTAACAGCATCTGCCTTGTTACACAGTAATACTTGGTGCTCTTAGCCTTGCGGCTGGGACCCCATGCACTTCTCTCCCAACTCACATAAAGTTGTCATAAACATTAGTTCTAAAACGTTATTGTCATTAATAATGTAATTAAGTAGCTGGGAGACAGGTAGCTAGCTATTCATTAGATTTCTCTCAGAATTACCTTTTTTTCCCTCCCTGGGATCAATGGCTTTGTGCCTCTCTTGGCTGTTTCCCTTCACCTTCTGGAAAAGCCAGTGTTAGTGGTGACATGGGGGCAAGGGATGCTCGCCCTGGTCTCTGGCGCACTCCCCGCAGCCAGCCCGGCTCAGGACTGTGGTGAAGAGGTCCTCTTGGTCCCTTCTGCTCAACATCATCACACTGCGGTTTCCAGAGAAGAAAAAGAAAAGAGGCATTCAAACTGGAAAGGAAGAAGCAGAACTATTTCTTCCCGCCAAGACATAATCCTGTATCTAGAAAATCCCGAAAACTGCCCTGGCCGGTTGGCTCAGCGGTAGAGCGTCGGCCTGACATGTGGGGGACCCGGGTTCGATTCTCGGCCACGGCACATAGGAGAAGAGCCCATTGCTTCTCCACCTCCCCTTCCTCTCTGTCTCTCTCTTCCCCTCCTGCAGCCAAAGCTCCATTGGAGCAAAGATGGCCCGGGTGCTGGGGATGGCTCCTTGGCCTCTGCCTCAGGCGCTAGAGTGGCTCTGGTCGCAACAGAGCGACGCCCCGGAGGGGCAGAGCATCGCCCCCTGGTGGGCAGAGCATCGCCCCCTGGTGGGTGTGCCGGGTGGATCCCGGTCGGGCGCATGCTGGAGTCTGTCTGACTGTCTCTCCCCATTTCCAGCTTCAGAAAAATACAAAAAAAAAAAAAAGTCCCAAAAACCCACACGATGACTATTACAGATAATAAAAGAACTCAGCAAGTTTATAGGACACGATATTGGCCTGTGAGAAGCAATTGTGTTTTTTGTTTGTTTGTTTTTGTTTTTTGTTTTTTTTTTTGTATTTTTCTGAAGCTGGAAACGGGGAGAGACAGTCAGACAGACTCCCGCATGTGCCTGACCGGGATCCACCCAGCACGCCCACCAGGGGGTGACGCTCTGCCCACCAGGGGGCGTCGCTCTGTTGCTACCAGAGCCACTCTAGCGCCTGGGGCAGAGGCCAAGGAGCCATCCCCAGCACCCGGGCCATCTTTGCTCTAATGGAGCCTCGGCTGCGGGAGGGGAAGAGAGAGACAGAAAGGAAGGAGAGGGGGAGGGGAGGAGAAGCAGATGGGCGCTTCTCCTGTGTGCCCTGGCCGGGAATCGAACCCAGGACCTCCACACGCCAGGCTGACGTTCTACCACTGAGCCAACCGGCCAGGGCCGC
Organism: Saccopteryx bilineata; assembly: GCF_036850765.1. Lineage (NCBI taxonomy): Eukaryota > Metazoa > Chordata > Mammalia > Chiroptera > Emballonuridae > Saccopteryx > Saccopteryx bilineata. The sequence continues at coordinate 125,309,977 of NC_089495.1, forward strand.
AATTGTGTTTTTAAATATAAGCACTGAACAACCAGGTGATGACATTCAGGAAACAATTTCATTTACAATAGCGTAAGAAGAATAAAAACATTTAGGAATGATTTTTTTTAATTAAGCACAAGATTTGTACATGAAAAACCGCAAAATGTCATTGGAAGAAATTAAAGAAGGTTTTAATTAAATGGAACAACATCCTGTGATCTTGGTCTTGGATCGGAAGAAGTAATATTAAGATAACAATTCTCGTCAAATTGATTTACAGATTTGACACAGTACCTGTCAAAATCCCAGGTGGGGTTTTTTTGTTTTCAGGAACGGAGCAGCTGATCCTCAGTTCCACAGGGAATTGTGAGGGACCGAGAACAGCCAAAACGTCCTCGAAAAAGAACAAAATCGGTGGAGTTGTACTTCCCAATTTCAAAATTTACTGCAAAGCTCGGTGATCAGCGCTGGAGGTGCGGGCACAAGGACAGACGGGCAGATTGACAGACTAGAACTGAGGTCCAGAAACACGCATACGGGCAACTGATTTTAGACAAAGATGCCAAGATGATGCAATGGGGGAAAGAACAGTCTTTTCAATGAACGATGTTGGACAGCCACATGCCACGGAATAAAGCTGGACCCTCACCTCACACCGCCTACAAAAAGTAACTTAATAAATGGGTCATAGACCTAAATGTAAGAGCTAACATTATAAAACTCTTAGCATAAAGCACAGGAGATCTTCATGACCTTGGACAAGGCAGCAGTTTCTTAAATGTGACATCAAACATGTAAGTGGGTGAGGGAAAACAGATGAATCGGGCATCATCAAAATGTAACAATTTTGTGCTTCATAGGATGCTGTAAGGAGGGCAAGAAGAGACCCCACAGGATGGGGGGAAATAGTTGCAAATTGTACAGTGGAGAAAGGACCTGAATTCAGAATATTGCTAGAATTCAAAGCACATTATAAAAACACAAACAGGCCTTGGACAGTTGGCTCAGTGGTAGAGCATTGGCCCGGTGTATGGACATCCTGGGTTTGATCCCTGGTCAGGGCACACATGAGAAGCCACCACCTGCTTTTCTTCCCCTTCCTCTCCCACTTCTCTCTCTTCCCCTCTGGCAGCCAGTGGCTCAATTGGTTTGAGCATGGCCCTGGGCACTGATGGCTTGGTTGATTCGAGCATCAGCCCCAGATGGGGTTGCCAGGTGGATCCTGGTCAGGGCACATGTGGGAGTCTGTCCCTTTATCTTCCCTCCTCTCACTAAAAAACAAACAAACAAACAAACAACCCCCCCCCACACACACACAAACAACATACTTAAAAACAGGTGCAGGAAACAGACATTTCTCCACAACAGAAATACATATGACCAATAAATAAATGCACAGAGAGATGCCCAACACCATTAGTCATCAGGGAAGTGCATATCCTCAGGAAGTGGACTCAGGCAAGGTCCCCACAAAGGCCAAGTTCACAGACGCAGGAGGTAGGTGGTGGCGGCTGGGGGTGGGGGTGGGGCTGGTGTTTCATGGGTCTGAAGTTGGGTTTCAGACGCTGAAGAGAGGTCTGGAGATGGATGGTGGTGATGGCGGCACAACAGTGTGAGTGTGCACATCGCCCTGCACTAGACACTCAAACATGGCTAACTCGGTAAGTTTGTATATCGTGTGTATTTTTCCACACATACACAAAGCCCCACTCCATGTTGAGACCAGGCTGCCCAGCCATTCTGCTTCCTGCTTCCCCTCCTCACTCCAGCCAGCCTGTATTCACTCATGACTCTGGGCTCTAGATTGCGACCAGGTTTTATTCCACCCCGCCCTGGGGACTTCAGTGCCCCACAGACGACCTCAGCAGCCCCCTGGGCTCCCTCCCTCCCAGGCTGCTGCTGTAGTAAGTTACCAAAATGCTGCAAAATTAATATCGATATTTTAGGAGGAAAGGTCAGGCTTTCCTGTCCCGTCCCTCCTTTGGGAAGGGGAGGGAGAAGAATGTAGAAGTTTCTGGCTTGTAAGAACAATGGGTCATTTAGTTTTAAATCTAAAATAAAGGTTAACCAAAAACTTCTTCTCTTTCAATGCAAGAGAGAATTTACATACCACCTTGCATTGATTGTAGTTCTTCCCCTTTCCTGGAATCCTGAGAGTAACATACCTCTAGACAAAGGAGGGAAGATGAACCCTAAAAGATTGTAAACATCTCGCCTGACCAGGCGGTGGCGCAGTGGATAGAGTGTCAGACTGGGATGCGGAAGGACCCAGGTTCGAGACCCCAGGATAGCCAGCTTGAGCGTGGGCTCATCTGGCTTGAGCAAAAAAGCTCACTAGCATGGACCCAAGGTCACTGGCTCGAGCGAGGGGTTACTCAGTCTGCTGAAGGCCATCGGTCATGGCCCATATGAGAAAGCAATCAATGAACAACTAAGGTGTCGCAACGAAAAACTAATGATTGATGCTTCTCATCTCTCTCTGTTCCTGTCTGTCTGTCCCTATCTATCCCTCTCTCTGACTCACTCTCTGTCCCTGTAAAAAAATTTAAAAAAATTAAAAAAAAAAGATTGTAAACATCTTTAGTAATGTTACCTTGAAAATCTTAATGTTTCTGTGTATCCCCGAAACAAACGTTTTAAGCTTGTGCCACAATGTCATGCTCTCCCCTGCCTGTGTGTGATCAAGGGTATGTAAGCAGCCCCTGAGATGTATTTGGCGCACATGATTTGGGTTTGTAACTGCCCCATGTCAGCCATATGCAGCCAGCATATTTAATAAATCTCCTTTAATAAAACCCTTCTGGCCCTGGCCGGTTGGCTCAGTGGTAGAGCGTCGGCCTAGCGTGCGGAGGACCCGGGTTCGATTCCCGGCCAGGGCACACAGGAGAAGCGCCCATTTGCTTCTCCACCCCTCCGCCGTGCCTTCCTCTCTGTCTCTCTCTTCCCCTCCCGCAGCCAAGGTTCCATTGGAGCAAAGATGGCCCGGGCGCTGGGGATGGCTCCTTGGCCTCTGCCCCAGGCGCTACAGTGGCTCTGGTTGCAATATGGCGACGCCCAGGATGGGCAGAGCATCGCCCCCTGGTGGGCAGAGCTTCGCCCCTGGTGGGCGTGCCGGGTGGATCCTGGTCGGGTGCATGCGGGAGTCTGTCTGACTGTCTCTCCCTGTTTCCAGCTTCAGAAAAAATCAAAAACAAACAAAAAACAAAAACCTTCTGTATGGCCAGGATCCACGGCCACCATCACAGCTGCCTGGCCCATGCAGGTTCGCATTGAATTTGGACAGTCAGTAAAGAAACAACGGAGCCAAAAACTGGTGGGCCATCATCTTTAATCCTAGCTTGCACCTGGTGGGCAAGTAAAAACACACACTGGGCTCCAAAACCCACTCACATTCAGTGCTCACAAAGCTACTGACTTAACCAAATTTCCTAGAACCAAAGGTTTCTAGCTCACCAGATTTATTCACCTCTGTTCCCCATCTCCTTCCTTCTCCCTGCACAAACTCTGCACTAACTGGCTTCTCCCTCAGCATTCCACCATCTTGGCTGCTTCTCCTGGCCTCCTCTATGTGGTCCTTCTCTGCTCTCCTCTCTAATGCTAATCTCAGGAACCGATAGAGCAGGGGTCCCCAAACTTTTTACACAGGGGGCCAGTTCACTGTCCCTCAGACCGTTGGAGGGCCGGACTATAAAAAAAACTATGAATAAATCCCTATGCACACTGCACATACCTTATTTTAAAGTAAAAAAAACAAAAACAAAATGGGAACAAATACAATATTTAAAATAAAGACCAAGTAAATTTAAATCAACAAACTGACCAGTATTTCAATAGGAACTAGGCTCCTCTCACTGACCACCAATGAAAGAGGTGCCCCTTCTGAAGTGCGGCAGGGGCCGGATAGATGGCCTCAGGGGGCTGCATGCGGCCTGCGGGCCGTAGTTTGGGGACCCCTGCGATAGAGCAAGCTCCCGGTCTGCCTCACTTTATAGTGCAGAAATCAAAACCTTTAATCCAATATACAAATAGGAAAGTCTCTGATACAAAGTCCACCCCACATCAAAAAGGGTGGGAAAGGCTTAGTCCTAGAACCAAGCCCTGGGCTACAAGGATCCTGCCTGCCCACAGCCTGCCCCCAACACACATTAATATAATTAAGCCCATTCCAAGCATAAGGGCAACTAATATCATCACCTAGGAGACGGGCTTCCACGTGGGCAGCGCCATCTTTAACAAAGTGAGCATAATATATTTTATTTGTCCAACACCTTCAAAATTCACCTGGACTTGGTGTCTCTATGTGAACCTGCGGAAGTGATGTATAGGTACTTTACAACATTTGGCGCCCAATGCAGGGCTGCGGTGTTTCGCATCATTGGGTAGAAACACCCCAAATTGGCTGGTCTCTGGGCAGCTGCCCGACCCTGCTTGAATCTCGAGGAGAGGCACCACCTGAGATATTTTCAAGGCTCTCGGTTTTCCTGTGGGTCCAACAGTTCTTCAGTAGACACCTCCCGGTTCCCAAATTCAACAGTTTGGACAATTCGGCAGAGAAATCAAGGAGGTAGGTAAGGCAACTCTTTTGCTTTACTGAATTCTGGCTTTCCTCTGAATTCTTGCTTTTGCTTTTCTGTTTGGGACTGGGACTGGTCAGATTTGTTTGGAACTAGGTTGTAGGTAGGGTAAATTTGTGGCTTTGCTGATTTGTAAATCTGGAGATGTGTAACTCTGTTGTGTAAGTAGGGCCAATCTTCTGCTTTGCTGTTTGGAACTAGTCTGTCTGGATTGGATTCTCCAAGGCCGAGATGTCAATGGAGAGTTTTGGGTCCTGCCTCGGGCTTTGCTGGGAGACATCTGGTTATACTCTCGAAGGACGATCAGAGTCCTGCCTCGGACTCTCAGGGATATCTGCTCATACTCTAGAGCAGTGGTCCCCAACCCCCAGGCCGTGGACCACTACCAGTCTGTGGGTCATTTGGTACCGGTCCGCAGAGAAAGAATAAATAACTTACATTATTTCTGTTTTATTTATATTTAAGTCTAAACGATGTTTTATTTTTTAAAAAATGACCAAATTCCCTCTGTTACATCCATCTAAGACTCACTCTTGATGCTTGTCTCGGTCATGTGATACATTTATCTGTCCCACCCTAAAGGCCGGTTCGTGAAAATATTTTCTGACATTAAACCGGTCCATGTCCCAAAAAGGGTTGGGGACCACAGTTCTAGAGGGACATTAGTGGGAACTGAAATAATCAGGTTAGTCAGTTCTGCCTCGGGCCTTCAGAGATGTCTGTTTCTCAGTAAAAGACATTAGTGGGGACATTTGGTGGTGCTACATTTGGTGGTGCTCTCAGGAAGAAACCTGAGTAGGGACCGAGTTGATACTGAGCTGATCAGCTTCGTCTCAGGACTTTAAGGGACACCTTTGTATTTGTCGAGATCTCGGTCTTTGCTTTCATTGTTTCTGTCCAAAACCCCTGAGTTTGAGTCTAAAGTCCTTCCAGGAACGCAGCCTGCAAGCACCTGAGAGGCCACTAGGGGGAAACCTTCCCTCATCTATGGAGTTTTGTCTTCGTTTGTCAGAAAAGTTAAAATAAATAAAGCACACTTGTTATTTGTCTGTGAAGTCTTTGTTTAATGTCTAAATGTGTCTGTTTTTAAGGCCTGGTTTGAGTTTTTGTGTCAAAAACTGAAGGTTTCTGACTAGAAGGCAATCATAAATGGTGAATTGTTTATTCTCTTTGTTCTTGGATTCAAGAGCTTCAGGGTGCTCTGTCTGATTTCTCCCCTGAAGAAATTATTCTCTTCTGTGGGCTTCTTCCCCTTGTCTTGTGTAATAATTAATCTCTATAGTCAAACACCCTTTATTCTGGGTGCTAGTTAATTATCTGTCTTATTTTCTTTGCTTTTATTAGTGCACTAATTTCTGTATTTTCCTGGAGTAGTTTTAATTTTGTAATCAGTGGCCTTAGCTATTAAATATGGGAGGAGGGTCCAGTTCACAGAAGACCCCTAGGTTGTCTCTTAAAGCATTTTCAAGGCCCTGGCCAGTTGGCTCAGTGGTAGAGCGTCGGCCTGGCGTGTGGGGGACCCGGATTCGATTCCCGGCCAGGGCACATAGGAGAAGTGCCCGTTTGCTTCTCCACCCCCACCCCCTCCTTCCTCTCTGTCTCTCTCTTCCCCTCCCGCAGCCAAGGCTCCATTGAAGCAAGGATGGCCCGGGCACTGGGGATGGCTCCTTGGCCTCTGCCCCAGGCGCTAGAGTGGCTCTGGTCGCAACAGAGCGATGCCCCGGAGGGGCAGAGCATCGCCCCCTGGTGGGCAGAGCGTCGCCCCTGGTTGGCGTGCCGGGTGGATCCCGGTCGGGCGCATGCGGGAGTCTGTCTGACTGTCTCTCCCCATTTCCAGCTTCAGAAAAATACAAAAAAAAAAAAAAAGCAATTTCAAGAAGCTTATGGAGACGGCCATGAATAGGGAATTAAATGGTCCAAGAGAAGGCTATGCTCTCTCTGTGAATCAGAATGGCCCACTTTTGGGGTTGGGTGGCCAGTGACCGGAACTTTTCATCTCCAGCTAGTAAGGGCAGTTTGGAACATCATAACTGAAGATCCAGGCCACCCTGATTAGTTTCCATACATTGATCAACGGCTAAATTTAACAATGAATCTGCCACAATGGCTAAAAGCTTGTTCAATACAGAAAGGGCATTACATCTTCCTAGTCCAGCCATATTTATATCTAGGACAGAAAGGTGATTCGAGAGAAAGAATTTAAACTCCGCTAGGAAAAAATCAATGCATTATTGCAATAGGGAATATGCCCAGGAAAGTGTTTCTCCAGCCTCTAGGAGGAAGGGCTGGCAAGTAAGCGATTTAGCTGGAAAAAGAGTAAAAAGCCAAGCAGGGACGTGTGTAGGGATGCGACCGCGGAGAAGCAAGTGAAAGCCTGCTCCTTCTCCACCCCGCCACGCTCCTGCCTCAGCCACCACAGCATACCCGAGTGGAAAGCAAACAGCAAACAGCAGACCGAGCACTAAGAGGCGAGCCCCGCAGCCGCCTCCCAGCGCTCTGCCACGCTAGGGTTCAGTCTGCCTCCGGTTACACAAGGCAGTTAGTTACAAGTAATGGATTGGATTATGCAGGACAAATGGCAGAAAAAAAGGTAAAAGCAGCAGTCTCCAAGTCTCCCAGGTCCTGGAGTCTGCTTCCCCCTTGGGCACTCCACCTCTCATATTGACATAATAGTGTAAATTACTGTGGGTCAAAAGAGAGTTAGTATCTCTTTGATAGCACAACTGAATAGTTTGTGCTAAAGATCCCTTATTGTGTAAAAAGTATTTTCCATGTTAGAAATGTATGTTATTTCAAAGGCCTTTTGTTAATTTTTTTATTTACTGTTTTATAGCCCTGTGATATTGAAATCTTGGTTTAAATATTAGGAATTGTTGATAATGTCTTTTTATGTCATGTTTAGTTTACTGTCATTTTGAAACAGTATTGTTAAAAATTTCTTTTGAATGCTAATGCACTGAGTTATTCAGCAGTGGAGAGACTCTGGAATCCTGAAGGAGATGACAAACCTGTTTCTCTTGCAAATCTCTACGCTTTTTTATTTGATCCAGCTAATAACACTGTTTTTGTCTTTTTCCAAGAGTTTATATAGACAGTAAAGGGCCCCCAAACCCCTCAGAGAGATCTTCTGAGCATGACTTTTAAGGTCTTTAATGACCAAGAAGGGACAGAAAAGGCAAATAGAGCCCAAAAGAGATCAGGAAAAATACCAGCTCTTGGCATATGCCCTTAAAGGCTCCAGCCCACTGAAGGGGCTTCATAAAATTCCATCAGGGCCCTGCTTCAAGAGTGAAAAGAAAGGTAATTGAGCTAAAGCCTGCCAGGCTTCTTGGTCCCACCAGGAGACATGCCCTTGTTGTGGAAAAAAGGGACACAAGAAGGTAAGCTGCCCCCTTGCTCCACGGAAGGAGGGTTCAGTCTCTTCCAGCCCTAATCCAGCTACCTGTGACCTGGTCTTGCTCAGCCTGCTGGGACTTGCCACTGAAGGTTAAAGGTGCCCAGTGCTGTTGGCCCCCATCTCACATCACTGTTACCATGAACGAGTCTAGGGTATTTCTTCCAAGTAGCCGGTAACTGATCTCATTTCTTGTAAACACGAAGGCAATTTACACTATACCTTGCCTAATATTCGAGTTTTATTTATCCCTCGAAGATCTCTATTGTGGGTATTGACAGTCTTATTTCTGTTGCTTTGTTTAATGTATAGTGTCTCCTTTATTCCTCTTGTCTGAATGCCCCATGCCTATTGTAAGCTGGGACCTGCTCCTAATGCCAGCTGGAAACAGTGGCCATTGGGACTTGGACTCTAGCTACAGAGTGTGGAAATGTGACCACAACTCCAGTGCCTTGTGGACTTTTCCTAAATATGTGTGAATCCTGCTCATTGGGACATTTCTCAGATTGAAGTGAGATTGGGTTACATTTGCAAATAATATAAAGCAGTGATGGTGCCAACATAGACTTAGAAAAATTACATTAACATGTTAAGGACATTTAAGACTGTAAGAATTTATAAGTGCTGGTAAGGATGTGGAGAAAAGGGAACCCTCCTGCACTGCTGGTGGGAATGCAGACTGGTGCAGCCACATTGAAAAACAGTATGGAGATCCCTCAAAAAACTAAAAATTGAACTGCCTTTTGACGCAGCTATCCCACTGTTAGGAATATATCCCAAGAACACCATAGCACTGTATGAAAAGAAGAAATGCACCCTTATGTTTATGGCAGCATTGTTCACAATAGCAAAGATCTGGAAACAGCCCAACTGTCCATCAGAGGACGAGTGGATTAAAAAGCTTTGGTACATATATACTATGGAATACTACTCAGCCATAAGAAATGATGACATTAGATCATTTACAACAACATGGATGAACCTTGATAACATTATACTGAGTGAAATAATAAATCAGAAAAAACTAAGAACTATATGATTCCATACATAGGTGGGACATAAAAATGAGACTCAGAGACATGGACAAGATTGTGGGAGTTACGGGGTGGGGGAGAGGAGAGGGAAGGAGATGGGAGGAGGGACACAAAGAAAACCAGTTAGAAGGTGAGGAAAGACAATTGGACTTTGGATGATGGGAATGCAGCATAAGCAAATGGCAAAATAACCTAGAGCTGTTTTCTCTGAACATATGTACCCTGATTTATCAATGTCACCCCATTAAAATTAATAATAAAAAAAAGAGAATTTGTCTCAGGGCTAATTCAGACAGTTAGAAGAATAGTATAAGGATGCTAATTCTGCTTCTCTGGCCACATCCTGCAAAAGGGGCCCCAAGAAAATTGGTGATTTGGCTCTTCTGACTTTGTCAATTGGATTAAAAAAAAAAGAAGGCCAGGAACGTCCTGAAATGGAACTAACAATACAAGGGCATAAATTTAAAGGACTTTTAGATACTGGAGCTGATGTATCTGTTATTACTAAGCTACATTGGCCTCCTTCCTGGCCCACTCATGCAGCAGCCACAGAATTACAAGGTATAGGACAGAGTAAATCCCCTCAACAAAGTTCTAGTTTTCTAAATTGGGAAGATTAAGAAGGTCATTCTGGATTTTTTAAGCCTTATGTGCTCCCTGGATGGACAGTTAATTTGTGAGGTAGAGCTGTTTTGAAAAACACAGGAGCATTGCTTGTCAGTTCTAATGGTTTAGTCAGTACTCAGATGCTTGATTGGGGATTTTTGCCCACTAAGGGACTAAAGAAAGAACAGCGAGGAATTCTCACCCCCATAGAAGTGGCACCCAATATCAGAAGGCGTGGATTAGGATATCAAAATTTAGCATAGGAGCCTTGGTAACTTCTGCTACCTCAATAATGCATTGTGCAGACCCAATTACTTGGAAATCAGATAATTCTGTATGGGTAGACCAATGGCCCCTTTCTCAGGAGAAACTTAGGGCAGCTGCTCAATTGGTACAAGAGCAGTTACAGCTTGGGCACATTGGATCCTCTAATAGCCCATGGAATACACTTCCATATTTTGGTCTTGTCATCTCTTTGATTATCAAGGGGCATAGGTGACCCTTACAGCTTATAGGTTTTGAACCTCAAAATTATTATTGTTCCTTTTTTCAAAGGATCAACAACAATGGCTCTGGGAAACTTCCACTAAATGGCAAATCGCTTTTGCAAAGCAGTGGACAACTTTATACTGAAAGTTAACTTAAAATCGGCTCAAAGTCTAGAAATATATGCCATTATCATGGCTTTTCAGCATTCAGCATACCTTTAATCTAGATACAGACAGCAAATATTAATATTTACTTATGGTTGTTTCCACTATAAAGACTGCTGTCTTAGGGACAACTGCTGATGAACTATTTCAACAGTTCCTCCGTCTTCGAAGACTTGTATCTCAACATAGAGCTCCATGTTTTATAGGACATACTCAAGCTCACTCCATGCTCCCTGGAGCTTTAGCACAAGGGAATGCCCTTGTTGATCAAGCTACCAAAAGAAAATTATTTGGAGCAACCATGACAGGTCGAGCAATTCAGTCTCATACTATTCATTACCAGAACGCTGCAGCCCTGTGTAAACAGTTTCAACTATCTCGGGAAGCAGCACGGCAGATTGGGAAATCCTGTCCAAGGGGTCCTATACAACAATCTGTCCCTCCATTTGGAGTTAACCCTCAAGGACACCTGCCAGGACAACTTTGGCAAATGGATGTTACTCATATACCTTCATTTGGCAAACAGTCTTATGTCCACGTTACAGTGGATACCTATTCTGGATTTATAGTAACCTCTGTCAGAACAGGAGAGGCTGCTAAGCAGGTTATAGCTCATTGTCTGTATGCATTGTTCTATTATTGGTTTTCCTAAACTGGTTAAACTGACAATGCTCCTGCATATGTAGCAAAAGCATTTACTGTATTTTGTCAAACCTCTCGAATTATGGGTATCTCTTACAATCGTTAAAGTCAAGGTATTATTAAAGTGTACCCAGCAAATATTTTAAGGTCAATTAAAAAAATTTTTAAAGGGGGGAGTCATATCCTGGAACTCCTACAGGCCTACCATGTCATGCTTTTCACTTAAAAAAATTTAAATTTCTTTTGAATGCAGAACAAGAGACGCCAAATCTTCTCCTGCAACTTCTACCTTCTTTTACTTGATCCAGCTAATAACATTGTTTTGTCTTTTTCCAAATAGCTCCAGATATACGGAAAAGGTTTATATAGGCAGATGGGGATCCTCAAATCCCTCAGCGAGATCTTCTGAACATGGCCTTTAAGGTACCAAGAGGCAGAAAAAGCCCAATAGAGATCAGGTGAATTACCAGCTTTTAGGATATGCCCTTAAAGGCTCCAACGCCCCAAAGGGGTCTCATAGGACTCCATCTGGGTCCTGCTTCAATAGTGAAAAGAAAGGTCATTGAGCTAAAGCCTGCCAGGCTTACATGCCTCTGCTGTGAGGAAAAGGGACACTGGAAGGTAGACTTCTCCCTCGCTCCTCTAAAGGAGGGTTCAGTCTCTTCCAGCCCTGCTCCAGCCACCTATGACCTAACCTTGCCCAGAATGCTGGGTTTGCCACAGGGCCATCGGCCCCATCTACGACACTGTGGATGAGCCTAGGGTATTTCTTCCAAGAAGCAGGTAAACTGATCTCATTTGCACAAGGGCCACTTAACTATGTCTTGCCTGAATAGTCAGGTTTTTTTATTCTTCCCTCGAAGATCTCTGTTGTGAGTGTTGATAGTCCTATTTTCTGATGCTTTGTTCAATATATAGTGTTTCTTTTATTCCTCCTACCTCAATTCCCCACTCATATTTCAGGCTGGGACCTACTCCTAATTTAGAGCTCTCTCTCCCCCTTTTGCCAACTTCTATTGTGAATTTACCTTTGCCACCCAACTTAGTGTATCTCAAGGTTCTCTTTACCACGCCACAGTTGCAGAGCTCCAGGGAAAAACACCCTGGTCTCATCTCTCCAGGCAGAGGAGAACAGAAGCTCCATATCCACGCATGCTGCAAATGGCTTTTCCAGTCTACCTGAATCATTACCAGCTAGAAGCAGTGGTCATTGGGACTTGGACATGAGCTGCAAAGAATAGAATTGTGACAACAATTCCAGTGCCATGCGGACTTTTCCTGGATGTGGACTTTTTCTGGACTCCTGCTCCTTGTGACAGCTCCTAATGGACTAAACTGGGGTTGGGTTGCATTCGCAGGGATTTGGAATGGTGTTGGTGCCAACTTGGACTTGGTGAACATGTTAAGGACACTACTCTTTTATGGATTCTTGTTGTATTGGCTGACAGTTTGCTTAAAGGCTTTAATCACAGTAAAAAATATATATATATATTATATATATAAATAATATATATATAAATATATATGACTGGATAAAGAAGATGTGGCACATATATACTATGGTATACTACTCAGCCATAACAAATGATGACATCGGATCATCTACAACAAAATGGTGGGATCTTGATAACATTGTATGGGGTGAAATAGGTAAATCAGAAAAAACCAGTAACTGCATGATTTCATACATTGGTGGGACATAAAAGCGAGACTAAGAGACATGGACAACAGTGTGGTGGTTATGGGGGGGGAGGAAAGGAGGGAGAGGGGGAGGGGGAGGGGCACAAAGAAAACTAGATAGAAGGTGATGGAGGACAATCTGATTTTGGGTGATGGGTATGCAACATAATTGAATGACAAGATAACCTGGACATGTTTTCTTTGAATATATGTACCCTGATTTATTGATGTCACCCCATTAAAATTAATAAAAATTTATGTATAAAAAAACTGTAAGAATTTTATTTTGAATCCTATTATATTGGTTAAGACTTTGTTTAATAATATAGTAGGCTTTAGTCATTTTAAAGACTTTATTTATTCCATTTTTAGAGAGGAGAGAGATAGAGAGAGAGAGAGAGGAGCAGGAAGCATCAACTCCCATATGTGCCTTGACCAGGCAAGCCCAGGGTTTCAAACCAGCAACCTCAGCATTCCAGATTGATGCCCTATCCCATTGCGCTACCACAGGTCAGGCTCTGGTCATTTTATTATATTAGGACACTTGTTATAAGTATCTGTTAGCATTGGCTGTTTTAATTTTGTTGTTTATTTTATATTTTTCCAGTCTGCCTAAAAATCGGAACATAGGAATTCAGAATTCAAATGAGTAGGAAGATGCCACCCAAAACCAGTGGGGTTTTGGGACCCTTCTTGCCAAAGGTTTATTTGAAAACAATTAAAAAAATATTTTGCCAACAGGAAAAGAATAATTTAAAAAGCCAAACTTAAAATCTATTACAGAAGGCATAATATCTGAATGTTTAATTTATGTCCAAATAAATACTAAACAAAGTAAGGACATTATAGAAATAGACTTTAATAAAATAACTGACAAATAGATAAAAAGCTTTTTCTTCTAAAAATGGGGGCACAGTGACAGTTATTAGGAAGTTGCTATATAGAATTCTTTCCAGATTCAGCTTGCCCATTCTGGTGTTGGGCCTGCATTTGTGTCCAGAGTCTCACAGCTTATAGAAAAGGAAACCAGTATTAATTAGAAACTAATTTGAAGTTACATTGTTCCCACAGGCACCAAAAGGTTCAAGGCAAATAAAATGCACAAATCAAATTATAAAGGGAACATAACCAGCTTTTCCTTAATTACTTGCAGGGTTTGCAGATTACACAGCAAACTGTTCAAAAGACTGTCCGAGAGGCACTTCCAGCAATGCCAGGTGATTCAGTATATCCTTTTCAGCCTAGAGACTCAGTCCTGGACTGACTTCCACATGGATGGGTCCACACACCATGATCCTGACCACTCCCACTGCTGCCAAGGTAGAAGGCGTGCCCTACTCCAACCACAAACCGGAAGCTGGTTGGTTTATGTAATGCATGGAGAAACTTACTAATCACTCCCTTTTTAATCAGACTTTGGGGAAAAGGGAAACTAGGGTAAAACAAAAGCCAGTTAATTTTATGTAAGTTACAAAAGATTTGTGTAATTTATAGGAATTGATCAGTAACATTTGTTTCTTTAGTTAACTGTATTGCTATTAATGCTGTCTATTAAATATCTGTTACATGTTATAAGTTAATTTCCTACAACAGCCTCATGCTCTTCAGTAAATTAAGTCAAGGATTTGACTTAGGAAATAAAACCAGTGGGGAATGTAGTAAGGTACCTAAAAGCTGCAAAATTAAAATTGATATTTTAGGAGGAAAGATCAGGCTTTCCTGTCCCATACCTCCTTTGGGGAGGGGAGGGAGAAAAATGTAGAAGTTTCTAGCTTGTAAGAACAATGGGTCATTTAGTTTTAAATATAAAATAAAGGTTAACCAAAAACTTCTCTTTCAATGGGAGACAGAATTTACATACCACCCTACATTGATTGTAGTTCCTCTTCCTTTTTGGAGTCCTGAGAGTAACATACCTCTAGGCAAAGGAGGGAAGATGAATCCTGAAAGATTGTAAACATCTTTAGTAGTGTTACCTTGAAAGTCTTAATGTTTCTGTGTATCCCCTAAACAAATGTTGTAAGCTTGTGCCATGTTATCATGCTCTTCCCCACTCTTGTGTGTGATCAAGGGTATATAAGCAGCCCCTGAGATGTATTTGGCGCATATGATTTGGGTTTGCAACTGCCCCATGTCAGCCATATGTGGCCAGCATATTTAATAAATCTCCTTTAATAAAACCTTTCAAAATTCATCCGGACTTGGTGTCTCTACGTGAACCCGCGGAATTGAGGTATGGTACTTTAAAACATTACTCTCTGGCCCATACTACTGTCATTGATCCCCTAGGCCTTGGAGAACCTGGGATAAAAGCCAAATAAACTTCAAACGACCCTCTTGGCCCTGCCTCCTTCATACAGGGGTGGGCAAAAGTACGTTTACAGTTGTGAGTGCACAAAACAGAGTTTATTCCTCTTATTATTACTTATTAACTATTGTATTATTACAATAATTAAGTAATTATTAATTACTTATGAATTAATTTGTATTACAACTGTAAACCTACCTTTGCTCAACCCTGTATTGCTCTCTCCCTGACGTGACCTGACCGAACCGGACCTGATGGGGCCTGTGTTCCCGCCACCCTGACCTTCTGTCAGCTCCTCTATGACATCTGCTCCCCCAAGGGCCTCCTGCCCAGCCTAGAATCCTCTGTACATGTGGGTGGAGCGCAGAGCACATTCCTAGCAGCTGTGGCTGATGCAATGCTGTGAGAACACTCCAGCTCCCAGAAGCCTCCTGGGCACACCCAGGAAGGAAGCTCGCCCGCTATAAGAAAGTGACTCAGCACCAACCACGCAGCTCCCTGATCTTTTCAGCCACTGGCTTTGAGGAACATGTTGTGACACCGTATAGGCTGAACCTGTGTATATAAGCTAGCCTACTTCCTGAATAAAGTGGGTCTGCCTCACTGAACCTGGTCCCCAGAGTCGGGTCTTTGCTTCTCTGTCGTCCTCGCCCCCGGCAGGACTTTTCCACACGTACACACACTCACATACACACACACACATGTATGCACACACTCATGTGCACACACACTCACACCTGTCCCATTCCTACCCACTGTCAACATAAAACAACTTCCAAACCTGTAAGAATTTTTATGAGTTTATTTGAGCCAAACTGTCAACAACTGCTGAGAAGCAAAGTCTCAACAGATTGAGAAAGTGCTCCAAAAAATGGCGGTTTTACCACTTATTTTATACATCAGAATCAAAGGGGAAGACGTAAGGGGTTCCATGAAATTGACTGGTGATAGAATAGGGAGATGGGAGAAGGCAAAGCAGGGAAATCTCTGGGACTGGGTCAAAGTGAAATGTAGACACTAAAACCTCTCTTACACAGGGAGGCACAAGACAGGTTAAGTTAATTAGCATGATAATAATAATAATAATAAAAGGGTTTGTTGATTCCTGCTTTGGTGGGATGCCTTCCCTGAGGGGGCAGAGAAAAGATCACCCCCACACCTCAAAGGCATGTTATCGGGTACATTGGTGTAGATGTAAAAGGCAGCAGACAGGCTTCAGAGCAAGCACTGACCTTGTTCAGACAGAGAATAACTCCCTAGTGGGTAGGACATGACTACCCACCTTAAACAGCTTTTAGTTAAAAAGTTTCCATTTCAGACCATCCTGTGTGTTTACTTTAGGTCCCAGCATCTGTAAGGACACCAGGCAGGTTTCTGAGCTTGTCAGGTTCAGCATGTGGCCCCTTTATCATCCACACCACCCTTAGGTGTTCAGCTAGGTATGTTCTCTACTATGTGTCCCCCTACCACCACCACGGGCTGCTTATCACTTTGGTCTCTATGAAGCCCTCTGAACCCCAGGCCTTACTCCTCTGAGTCACAAGGACAATAGCAATGATTCTACCACATAACTAGGCATCAGCTATGCACTTCCCCCATTCCTAGTGCCCACCCTTTGATGAGCACAACCACCCCAGAACCTGGCCCTGGGCTTGGCCCACAGGCAGCCTCCACTAAATGTCACTGAAGGGACATGTGAGGTTGGTTGTCAATGGGGGAAGGTCACGTGAGGAACAAGGCCCGGGAACTTTGGCTGGAACTACCCACACTCATGCACGCCAAAAGAAACTTTCCAGGAGCCCTTTGAAAAAGAACGACCGTCAGTCAGCCAATGAAATTTCGCCACGTCATTTCAACTTGCCATCACCCTACCGACCCTGTAAATTACCTCCCAGTGAAAGAATATGCACGACTTCTCGGGCCCACATGGCCCGTTTTACGGACCAGAGAACCTCATCCGGAATGTGCTCTACTAAATTAAACTTTTGCTGCTCCACACTTGGTGGCTGCGCCCTTCCTTCTTCCTCAGCAGGGAAAATACCTTACAGTTCAGAAGCTCTGAGACGTCCTGTTGTACGGAGCTCTCCTCATCATCATCTAACTCAGTGCTCCGCAAACTTACCTGCCCATGGAGCACTCCTTTCCTTTAAACCTCACCTCTCCTTCGAGGCACAGTCAGAGACCCTGGGTCAGGTTATAGCCAGCCCCACTTCCACCAACATCACGTTCCCCAGGTGCTGTGTCCTGAGACACAAGGATCACACATGTGAGCATGAAATCATGGATGTGGCAGGGACTCTGGGGGACCTCCGTTGGCTTTCAAACCACAGCACCTGGGCTTTAGGGCATACACTCCGCCTGGCATAAGGAGACTGTTGGGCAAATAAGTGTGTTAGGCTTGCTTGCTTGCACTTTGCCTGATTGATGCATGAACACAGGGAAGCACCTCCTGTGTATAGTCTGTGTAAGGCTGCAGGTGCTTGCCCTCAGGGCAGCAGACTGTAGATTGCAGATTGCCTACCGCCATTGGGAGGGACCATTTCTGCTGTTGTTTACAGAAAAAGGGGTTTTCCACCCCCTCCTCCCCACCCCTCACCCCTACCCCCACCTGTTTGCCGGTGAGCCCAGAGAGAGGGAAGCAGTTTTCCCTGCCTACTTGCTAGTCCGCCATTGCTAGACTCTAGTAAACAAAATGGCCCACCATTTTCTGGTTCTGCAGTTTCTCTACTATTTCAGGAAGCAACCTCGATGGAGGATATTGAAGAAAATGTTTAACTAATGTTCTTTTCTTCCACTAATTCCCAACACCATTCACTTGGATTTCTCCAACCGAAGAACAGAATGAGAAATAGCTAACTTGTCTACCAACCCCCCAACCCCCTTTGTCCGGTCATCCGGTTGTTTCCGACCATTCTTCAACCCCCTTACCTAGTTAATTATATCCCCATCTCTCCCTTCCACGTTGGTGCCGCTATTCAAACTAGCCAATGGAGAAAAAAATAACATTGTATGGTCAATGCTCCAGCCGGTGGAGCAAAACCAGGCATCCTAGGGCCTGTGTTAGGGATAAAAACAGAATTTGCCCTCTGCCCGCGGGCTGGCTGGCTGGCTTTCGATAGTGGCAGCATGCCCTTCCGCAGAAGTTATTAGAGTTGCCTTGCTGAGATATTTTGTCTCCACAAGTCTTCCTTAATTTCATCTCTAACAATAAGACACCCAGACAACATGATCAAGAATCTAGGATCTGGCAGTTGCATCCAGCTGCCCTTTAAATTCTTTTGCCCTTCTTTTTCCATCCACCTTTTCTCTCCCTCAGAATATTTGGGTGCAAGATCCGGGGCCCACGAGACGAGAGAGGTTATAGTAGCCTTGTGGTAGGGCAGAGTAGAAGTGCTCTTTGCCTCTCCGTCTGGTCTGGCTTTACCCTGGGCTCCTACCATTCCTCCCTTCTGGTGTCCACGGCAGTGGATCACTGCTACTTGTTTTGGCTTCCAGACTGCTTCCAGCAGCTGGAGAATTTCTCCTGGATATTTGAGGTCCTTGCCCCTGGCTGTCAGGAGCCCTCTTTCCTTATATATGGCCCCATGGACTTGCAGAGTAAGAAAGGCTAAGTGGGAATTGGTAAAAAAAAAAAAAAAAAAAAAGTTTGTCCTTTTTCCTTCACTGAGCTCTAGAGCCCGAGTCAGAGCAATCAGTTCTGTCCACTGAGCAGAGGTGCCTTGGGGCAGAGGCCGCACCCCCACAGTCTCTGTTAGAGTGACCCCTGCATACCCTGCTTGCCCTTCCCCTCCTGAGTTGACAGAGCTGCTTCCATGTACAGACAACTCCCAATCTGGGTCTCTGGTGGGCTGGTCTAACAGGTCTGGCTGGCTGGCGTACATGGAGTCAAGCACTTCTAAGCAGTTGTGCAGCTGCTGTCCCTCCTCCACTGGGAGCAGTGTCACTGCGTTTAAAGTGGTACACACCTCCATTGCCAGCCTTGGGTTTCACAGAGTAAACTCTGGTATTTGGTAAGATGAGCATTTGTGAGCCAACGATGCCCTTTTGCATTCGTTAGAGTTACTACTGCATGAGGTACCCGCACCTTCAAGTTTTGTCCCAAAGTCAATTTGTCCGCCTCTTGTACCAGCATGGCTGTGGCTGCTAAGGCTCTCAGGCATGGTGGCCAGCCCTTAGCAACTCCATCCAATTGTTTGGAGAGGTAGGCTACCGGTCTAGGCCATGACCCCAAGTCCTGGGTTAGTACACCCACTGCCGTCTTGCTCCTCTCCGAGACGTACAGCACAAAAGGTTTTGCTAAATTAAGAAGACCTGGCCCTGGCTGGTTGGCTCAGTGGTAGAGCATCGGCCTGGCGTGCAGAAGTCCTGGGTTCGATTCCCGGCCAGGGCACACAGGAGAGGCACCCATCTGCTTCTCCACCCCTCCCCCTCTCCTTCCTCTCTGTCTCTCTCTTCCCCTCCCGCAGCCAAGGCTCCATTGGAGCAAAGATGGCCCAGGGGCTGGGGATGGCTCCTTGGCCTCTGCCCCAGGTGCTAGAGTGGCTCTGGTCACAACAGAGCGATGCCCCGGAGGGGCAGAGCATCGCCCCCTGGTGGGCATGCCGGGTGGATCCTGGTCGGGCACATGCGGGAGTCTGTCTGACTGTCTCTCCCCGTTTCCAGCTTCAGAAAAATACAAAAAAAAAAAAAAAAAAAAAAAAAGAAAGAAAGAAAGAAGACCTAGTGCCAGGCAACTTGTAATTCTTTTTTAAGAGTCTGAAAAGCACAGTCCTGTTCCACTCCATGCGCTCTTTTCTCCCCTCTTTGTGACTTCGTAGAGGGGCTTGGCTATATAAAGCCAGTAGCCATGGCCACCATCACAGCTGTCTGGCCCATGCAGGTTTGCATTTGATTCAGACAGACGGTAATGAAACAATGGAGCCAACAACTAGTAGGCCATTACCTTTAATCCTAGCTCGCACCTGGTGGGCGAGGAAAACACACAGTGGGAAAACACTTCCCTTTCCATTCAGGGCTCCCAAAGCCACTGACTCATCTGAGTTTCCTAGAATCAAAGGTTTCTACCTCACCAGCCTTATTCACCTGTGTTCCCCATCTCCTCCTCTCTGCACAAACTCTGCACAAACTGGCTTCTTCTTCAGCACTCTACCATCTTGGCTGCCTATCCTCTGCAATGCTGACAGCACGATCTGAGCAACAGAACCCTCCCCACCCACCCCCCACCCCGGTCTGCCTTATCTTATAGTGTAGAAATTAAAGCCTTTAAGCCTATATACAAATAAGGAAGTCTCTGATACAAAGTCATTTATCTGAGGCATAAATGGGATTCCTCATAAGAGTGCACCACCCCACATCATGCAACAGTCAAGGGTGTGGGGAAAAGCTTAGTTTTGAGAAGATCTTAGTATTAGAAGGATGTTGAAAAGATCTTAGTATTAAAAGTGTGGGAAAGGCTTAGTTTTAAGACTAAGCCTCAGGCTATAAGGACCCTGCCAACTTACAGCTTGTCTCTCACACACAATGCAAACTATAAGCGAGCAAACATATATCATATTTACAAACTAATTTGACCAACAGGCTAGTGCTGCAAAGTTGGGGATCCACAAACAGTAGAATCCTACTGCACCCAGGAACTCTCTAACTTGTCTCCTTGTGGGGGCTGGAATGTTCTGAATAACCTGTTTCTGTTCTGCTCTAGCCTCCTCTCCCCCTGCTGGAGAATGATCCCAAGTATTTTACTTGCCTTTGGCAAATCTGCGCCTTCTTCTTCCAGACCTTGTAACCATTCTTCTCTAGATGGCATGGAAGCTCATCTGTTCCTTGAGCACATCTCTGGAGAGTCTTGTGACCCAGCAACTGGTCATCCATGTACTCAAGGAAGACACATCCAATGTCCTGTGCAAGAAACTGCTTTGGGGAGCAAGGCCTTCCTGGAGATGGTAAGGGAGTTCTTTTTTTTTTTAAATATATTTATTTATTTATTTATTATTATTATTTTTTTGTATTTTTCTGAAGCTGGAAACGGGGAGGCAGTTAGACAGACTCCCGCATGCGCCCGACCAAGATCCACCTGGCACGCCCACCAGGGGGCGATGCTCTGCCCATCCGGGGCGTTGCTCTGTCGCAACCAGAGTCACTAGCGCCTGGGGCAGAGGCCAAGGAGCCATCCCCAGCGCCCGGGGCCATCTTTGCTCCAGTGGAGCTTCGGCTGCGGGAGGGGAAGAGAGAGACAGAGAGGAAGGAGAGGGGGAGGGGTGGAGAAGCAGATGGGCGCTTCTCCTGTATGCCCTGGCCGGGAATCGAACCCGGGACTTCCGCACACCAGGCCGACGCTCTACCACTGAGCCAACCGGCCAGGGCCGATAGGGGAGTTCTTGAACCCTTGCAGGAGCCTAGTCCAGGTGTACTGCACCTTTGTCCCTGTAGCCGGGTCCTCCCAGTGGAAGGGAAACAGCTCCCGGTTTTCAGGAATCTGCCTTATATTAAAGAAAGCATCTTTAAATCTAAGCAAGTGATCCAGGAGACTTGGGCAGGGAAGAGGCTTAGGAGAGTGTAGGGGTTTGGTACTGTCGGGCATAGAGTCACTGCTGCCTCGTTGACTACTCTCAAGTCCTGTACTGGCCAGTAATCATTGGCTCCTGGTTTTCTGACAGGGAGCAAAGGAGTATTCCAGGGAGACTGGCGTGGGATAATAATGCCATGCTCCTTGAGCCTCTGTAAATGCAGCTGGATTCCTTCCAAGGCTTCTCTAGGAATTGGGTATTGTCTTTGGCTGACAGGCAGTGTCCAGGCTTTACCTCTATCTGCACTGGCAACTGGTTTATTGCCATCCCAGGAGGGTTTTCTTCCATCCACACCCACGGCCATTTCTGGGTTAGCCTCTGTCTGGGTGGCTTCCCAGATTTGGTAGCAAAAATTCTCCATTCATCCTCTCTGGGGATGGTTAGAGTTAAAACAAACTTAGGCTTTGGCACCAGCAAGTCTAGCCAGTCATTGTCAGCAAAAGATACAGTAGCCCTTAGTTTATTTAGCAGATCGTGTCCTAACAGGGGCACTGGACAGTCAGGCATGTACAAAACCTGATGCATAACTTCATGACCTCCTATAGGACATTTACGGGGCAGGCAGAATGCCTGTTCTGCCTGTTTTCATGTGGCCCCTACAATGTCCACCCTATGGGTGGAGAGCGGTGCTACTGGCCGAGTCACCACCGAGTGTTCAGCTCTCGTATCGGTCAGGAAGTCCATCTGTTGGCCCCCTACCATCAGGCGTCCCCAAACTATGGCCCGTGGGACATACGGTCTGAGGGACAGTGAACTGGCCCCCTGTGTAAAAAGTTTGGGGACCCCTGATATAGACTATAGACTCATCGGGGGCCCCTGAGTCTGGTCGCCCTCAGTCTAGGAGGAATTCTCCAGCTACGTTGAACAGTGTGTCTGCCCCTTTGGAGGCGATGGGAAGGCACGCCTCCCTCTTGTCCCGGTTGGGACATTCATTTTTCCAGTGATGGGTTCCCCGGCAGATGGCACACTGATCATGCCGCAAGGGCGCCCTGCCTGTCCTTTCTTCCCTTTACCTGTCTTCTTTCCGTTTTCAAATGAGGGTGGCTTTCCTTAGCCCTGGTGCTGAAGGGCAGCAGCTATGAGCTCAGCCTTCTTCACTCCGTGCTCATCCTCCCGTCTGCTTGCAACCTCTCTGTTGACATAGACCTTGCTGGCTACTTCCAGGAGTTGGGAAATGTTCATCCCAGCAAAGCCTGGTAATTTCTGGAGCTTCCTTTTTATATCTCCTGCACTCTGGCTCACAAAGGCCATATTAACCATTCTCTGGTTTTCTGGGCTTTCTGGATCAAAAGGAGTATAGATCCTGTAGGCTTCACATAACCTCTCATAAAAGTTACGCGGACTTTCATCCTTCCTTTGCAACGTCTCTGCCACTTTGTTGATATTAGTGGCCTTTTGGCTTCCCTTCTGAAGACCTTGGAGGAGAGCCTGGACCTGGTTCCAGTGGGGCAGTGAGAGGCACCCCCTGCTCAGGCGAGCTTATGCCGGGGCTTGATAGACCTTGCAGTGACGGGCCTGAGCTAGCAGCTGTCTCTGTGGGGGGGGGGGGGGGCAGGTGTGGAAGGGTGAAGCCTTGCAGGTACATGGAGCGGGGAGCCAAAGTTTCTGCTTCTTCTGGCTCACCAGGGGTAAAAGTTTCTGGCACCAGTGGCTGCAGCGGCTCTCCGGGATTGGTGGAAAGCTTCCCTGGCTTTGCTACTAACACATTGGAAACCTGACCTCTAAGCCAAGGGAGTGGGTGAAATATTAGCATGAGCACTGGTTGGGGTGGCCTGGAATTTTAGTAACTATCTGCCATACCTTCTGCACAAAGGATCAATCCAACCTTCCTTCTGCTGGCCACTCCACCCCGAAAGTAGGCCATTCCAGTTCACACAAGGTCCTCAGTTTTCCTGGGGACATAGTAACTCCGTAATCCCTGAGAACTCTTTCTTAAAGTTCTTGATCATCCTGGCCAGGGGAGTAGGTTTTCCCTGTGAACCTCTTATGCCTCCCAGATAAACACCAGTTATGCCACCAGAAGGGATTGGGGGAAGGTAAGGGAAATTTGGAGGGGACGCCACTTGCTTCAGTCTGTCACCCTTCGTGGAGATAGTGGACCCTCTTGGTTTATGGCAGGCTGATATAAACCGTCAGCACACAATTGTGCCTCTTAGCCATACAAGGAGCCCTATGGAACTGCAGTTCGGAACCCAACAGTCTCTTCAGCCCTATGGGGAGGAGTCAGAACTCCTCCCTAGTGTCCGTCTCGTTCACCCACACTCACACTCTTTCACACAGCCTCCCACACCTGTGGAGGGTGGCACGTCACCACTCCTAACTTGTGGGGCCCATTCCCCATAACCTGTGGAGGGTGGCACGTCACCACTCCTAACTGGGGCCCATTCCCCATAACCTGTGGAGGGTGACGAGTCACCACTCCTAACTGGGGCCCATTCCCCATAACCTGTGGAGGGTGATGAGTCACCACTCCCAACTGGGGCCCATTCCCCATAACCTGTGGAGGGTGATGAGTCACCACTCCTAACTGGGGCCCATTCCCCATAACCTGTGGAGGGTGATGAGTCACCACTCCCATGCGGACCACTCCTCACACCTATGGAGGGTGATTTGTCACCCTACCCTTGACCGGTTTTCCTTGCTGTGGCTCTGATACGCCCTCATTTCCTCGTTCGTCCATTGTCTGGTCCTTGCTGGGACCAGCTGATGGGGTTTTCCCTTCTGAATTGTGAGGCGTCCACATGTGGAAATCCCTGGTGTGCACGAAGTGGGCGTTCTACAGGGCGGCTTGGGAGCCCCCCAGTGGGGTACCCGAAGTCTGCCAAATCCAGGTGTCTTTCCTCCATGCTTCCCAGCCAATTCACCAAAAATCTGTTGTAGGAAGCAACCCCAATGGAGGATAAGACACCCAGACAACTTGATCAAGGATGTAGGATTTACTGGTAGCCAGCGGAGCACATGGAGCTAGTAGCACCCAAAACACGAGCTCTCCGAAGTTAGATTTCTTACATCTTATATATCTTCACAGCTTTAGCTTTCACGAAACAAGTGCCTGATTTCTTTGACTTCTTTGCAGACCTACTTGACTTTTGTGTCTCCAGGAGGGGAGGGGGTAAGAGAGGAGGCTGGAGGGTCTGTCCTTGACTACCATACAACTCATTCTTCTTGCAGGTGCTGCAAGTTTATTTCAGGGAATTGCTAACAAGGAAGGGCCACAGCTGTGGTTTGTTATTTTTCAAATTTTCTCAGTCAGCCCTTGAGACCTCAGTCCAAGATGCTGAGGTCTCTGACTTGAGTGTAAGATCACAGACATTGCTGGCCTCCCTCTCCTGCATTCTTCTGGTTTCTCCTATCTCACTGCCATCTGCATGAATCCAGTGTGAGCCTACATGGCCACAGCCACTGGCCTTACAGGGACTCACAAGCGATGTGATTGATGAAGGGCATTTCCAGGTTCCCCAGCTTCCTGGCAGGTCAGACCTGAGGTTCCATCAAGCAAAGGGTATGGAGAAGGACCAGGTTTTCTAGGTGGCACTCCACACTCTTCTCTGTGCATATACTGCCCACGTTGTGGTGGACATGGTGAGGCCCCCAGAGACAGCCAGGGGAACTTCCAAACTGGAAGTTGTGCCTGGGGCGCAGTGGGTGTCTGCCTGCCGTGGCCTGCCGGGGCGGGCCACCAGCTGAGGTACACCTTTCACTCTGTCCCTCCCTGGCTCAGGCAGCCACAGCCCCTCAGGCTCATCCTCTGCTTCCAGACCCCTGGGGAGCCCTTCCTCCCCCTGAGTTCCCTTGGCAGACATGGAAAGTCTCAGGACAGACATGACCCATCATTAACCACAATTCCAGGACAATTTTCCCTGCTGGGGATGCAGGCAGTCGGTGGGAGCCAGGCCATCTGGGTCTTGTCACTCCTCTAGCACACACATGTCCTCCCTCTGGCCTTTCCACATGTCCTCATTCTGAGTTCCCAGCAAAGGGAACAGGATGACAATGGCCTTTGTCCTCTTGCCCAGGTGTACCTTTGCTCCTGCTGATGAGAGGGCCCAATTCTGCCTGCCAGGCAGATCCAGCAGGGGGCTCTTGCTTCACAAAGAAAGCAGTGTGGCCAGAGAGATATCTCTGGCTCACTAGGTTCCCAAAGGTCATCACTAGGGTAGATAGGCCCTGTGAAGGCCTGGGGTCATGCCTCATTTGAGGTCTCTATGTGATGAGCCCTGGGAGAGGTCCTCACAAGATACAGATATGCGTGGCTTCCAAACCACCCTGTCTGGAACACAGGGCAGGACAGTGTGAGGACTCTACAGAGAAATGTGGTGTCTGGCCCCACCCCAGAGGGTCAGGGCCTAAAGTCCAGGTTTTCAAAGCCTACTCTGGGTCCAAGTGCAGGAACCCCTAGTCTGGGAGGGGGCCAGTGCCTTTCAGAGGTGGGTCTTGCTGCTCTTGGCCCATCAAAGTGGAACAATCATGAACAAAACAAATGAGAAATTTGGGCAGATGGGCTCAGATAAATGCTGCTCAGACACGCAGGGCACACAGCAGAACCACAGTGGCTCTGGGGCAGGGCGGGGGGACTCCTAACCTACAGAAGATCTAAGCTCAAAGCCCTGACAGGGGGGATCCTTGACTGCTCTGACTGTCCCCTAAGGGGACAGATCTTGGACATCACTTGGGGTTCTTCCAGAAGAGGTCAGTCCTAGGCCGTGTGGTTTTTGTGTCCCTGCCCAGCTCCTAACTGTCCTCCTTTCCCATGCTGGCTGCTCATGACCTCACCTACTTCTACACACTCTCTATTTGGGGGGTGAGGCAGTCGAGGTCAGGCTGGGCTTTAAGACATCCATAGTTCCTCCAAGTGCTTCCTGATACACAGAAGTTGTGGGTTTGATCCTCGGTCAAGGCACACGTAGGAACAGATTCATATTTCTGTCTCTCTCTCTCTTCCTTCCTCTCTCTCTCAAGTCAATAAATAAATTTTTTTTTTTTAAAAGTTATAATTCAACTCCTACTGGAGACCTGGATATAGCAAATATTTCTTCCTTCTTCCTTAAAAGGACAAAGACCCTTTTTCTTTGAACTATTAAAAAAAATCAAACTGTGTTATAGAAGAATCTCTTCCCTGACTTACTTTGTAACATCTCACATTGGAAACAGTCTCCTCAAGATGAACACCAAGTGCTCTAAGTAATATATGAGCATAGGGTAGGGGCAGAGGCTGTGGGACATGGAGCTCTTCCCGTTCAGACAGCACCACAGTCCTGCACGCTCCACCTTGAGGCTGACGCATGCTCAAGTCTAACCTGGAATTTCCATGAGGGAGAGGCATGGCCTGGAGGCTGGGCCTCTACTGGAGGGGCTTCTCTGCTTCGTTACAAAAACAGACTGCACTTGGAATGTAATGAGTCAGGAAAGAAGAATTTGAATGAGCTCTGGAAATTAAATTTCCTGTCTGTGGTTTGACTCAGCCTATCTGTCTTTAAATCTACCCCTAAGGACATTCATTACACTGGGACGAGTTGTCCCTGCAGCCCCTAGATTCCTCGGGCAGGCGGAGCATGTGAGGGGTGGGGATGGGAGCTGAGAGAAGCCTCTTTTTTTTTTTTTTTTTTTTTTTTTTTTTTTGAGAGAAGCCTCTCTTGACACCCCTGGAGGTCTGGGGCACTTACCACCCAGGGCACATCCATC
Source organism: Saccopteryx bilineata (assembly GCF_036850765.1). Taxonomy (NCBI): domain Eukaryota; kingdom Metazoa; phylum Chordata; class Mammalia; order Chiroptera; family Emballonuridae; genus Saccopteryx; species Saccopteryx bilineata. Next base: position 125,337,095 of record NC_089495.1, read on the forward strand.
CCCTTCAGTCTGGCCTCAGTCCCTGAAGGCTTCTTAATAAATAATGAACTTGAATCTCAGCCATCCTCTTGTCTTCTATGTCTTTCTAACCAAGGGCGTGCAACTGTCTTCTGTGCTCAGGACCGAGGGGTTTTCTGGGACCGTACAGACACACTGGGACCAGTTGGTCACAGCACTGTGCTGACTCGTGTGGTTGAGACAGGGCTGGAGGTTTCCGGGGACCTGGCAGGAGTCTAGAAGCCCCTTGTGGTTTTCTGAGAGGTGGGGATTTTGCCAGGAGCCCCCAGTTTGTAGGTAGTGAAGTCAGGTTTGGAATCTGGTCTTCCAGTTCACCAAAATCCTGCTGGCCCAGCCCCTCCAGGGACCCCTTTCAAGGCAAAGCTTTGTGTTAAGGTCTGCAAACCCCAGAGCCTCCAACTTGAAGGGCAAAGGGGGGTTCTCTGACCTGACCCCTAGGAAGCAGTTGGAAAGGGAGAGCCTCACCACCCCATGTCTCTGCCAGAGCCTTGGTCACATCCTGTCCCCAGGAGGTTTGGACACGAGTAGGCTGTGGGAAGCTCTGCTCCAGAGGGCAGGGCAGTAGGGAGCTGGAGGCATAGATGACACTATTTAAAGCCACAGGAAAATGCTACATTCACCTATTAGAAGCCGGCACAAGCTACCATATGTACATACGTAATTCAGTCTGGTTATTGTCTACTGTTAATCGGTCTCACGTTAACGTAGTTACTACTAGTCCAGCCAGAAGAATTTAGAAAGGGAGGAGGAAATTCTTTAAAAATATTCTGCTATGACAGACTTTATTTTTTGGAGCAGTTTTAGGTTTATAGGAAAATTGGGCAGAAAGTACATAGTTCCAGAAAACCTCTGCCACCTGTCACCACTACCCCGTCCCTATTTTTTCCTGTTATTAACGCCTTGTATTCACGTAGGACATGTTACAACTGATGAGCCAATATTAATATATTATTATTAACTGAAGCCTGTGAGGGTTCACGTTGGTGTTGCACAGCTCTAGGTTTGGACAGATGGGAGTGACACGTATCCACCATCTTAATGCCCCACACAGCGTGTTCTCACAGCTGTACAAACTCTCTGAGCTCTGCACGTCCATCCTGCCCTCCTCTTGGCCATCATGGACCTCTTTGCTGTCTCCATAGCTGGGCCTTGTCTAGGACGTCAGACAGCTAGAATCGCACAGTGAGCAGCCTTTCTAGGTTGGCGCCTTGCACTTGGCAATGCACATTTCAAGATTCCTCTATCTTTTTTCATGGCTGGACAGCTCACTTCTGTTTACTGCTTGTTGGGCAAACAAGTGTGTTAGGCTTTTTTGCTTGCATTTTGCCTGATTGGTGCATGAGCACGGGCAGCACCTCCTGTGTATAGCCTGTGTAAGGCTGCAGGTGCTTGCCCTTAGCTTGTAGATTGCAGATTACCTGCCGCCATTAGGATGGGCCATTTTTTGCTATTATTTGCAGGAGAAGGGGTTTTCCTTCCCAGCCTGTTTGCTCATCAGCTCTGAGAGAACAGGAAGTAGTCTTCTCTGCCTGTTTGCTTATCCGCTGTTGCAAGATTCTAATAAACGGAATGGCCCACCATTTTTCGGCTCCATAGTTCCTTTACTGTCTGCCCGAATCCAATGCAAGTCTGCATGGCCATGGCCACCGGCCTTATACTGCTGAATAATATTCTGTGGTCTGTGTGGACCCCAGTTTGTTTATCGGTCGTGTGCTGAGGAACATCTAGTGGCTCCCATGTTTTAACAATGATAAAAATAAAGCCACTAGAAACATCTGCATGCAGGTTTTGTGTGGACAAAAGTTTTTGACTCCTCTGGATAAATAACAAGGAGTGCGATGGCTGAACCATACGGTACAGTAAGCTTAGTTTTGTAAGAAACTGCCAGACTGTCTTCCACAGTGGCTGTCCATATTGCATCCCCATAGTAACAACTGAGCATTCTTGGTGCTCTCCCTGTCAGTGTTCAGGTTCTGGCCATTCTGACAGGTGTGTGGTAGTGTCTCGCTGCTGTTTAAACGGGCACTTCCCCGATGACACAGGGTGTGGTGCATCGTTTATTCTTCCTCTGTATCTTCTCTGGTGAAGTATTTATTTATGTCCTTTGCCCATTTTTTTTTATAAGGAAGAGAGATCTTTTAAAACATGATTTTTATATATAAATTTTTTTTTTATTTTATACTTTTATTTTTTTAATGGGGTGACATCAATAAATCAGGATACATATATTCAAAGAAAACATGTCCAGGTTATCGTGTCGTTCAATTATGTTGCATACACATCACCCAAAGTCAGATTGTCCTCTGTCACCTTCTATCTAGTTTTCTTTGTGCCCTTCCCCCTCCCCCTTTCCCTCTCCCTCTCCCTCCTCCCCCCGTAACCACCACACTCTTATCAATGTCTCTTAGTATCACTTTTATGTCCCACCTACGTATGGAATAATGCAGTTCCTGTTTTTTTCTGATTTACTTATTTCACTTCGTATAATGTTATCAAGATCCCACCATTTTGCTGTAAATGATCCAATGTCATCATTTCTTATGGCTGAGTAGTATTCCATAGTATATATGTGCCACATCTTCTTTATCCAGTCATCTATTGACGGGCTTTTTGGTTGTTTCCATGTCCTGGCCACTGTGAACAATGCTGCAATGAACATGGGGCTGCATGTGTCTTTACGTATCAATGTTTCTGAGTTTTGGGGGTATATACCCAGTAGAGGGATTGCTGGGTCATAAGGTAGTTCTATTTTCAGTTTTTTGAGGAACCACCATACTTTCTTCCATAATGGTTGTACTACTTTACATTCCCACCAACAGTGAATGAGGGTTCCTTTTTCTCCACAGCCTCTCCAACATTTGCTATTACCTGTCTTGCTAATAATAGCTAATCTAACAGGTGTGAGGTGGTATCTCATTGTAGTTTTGATTTGCATTTCTCTAATAACTAAAGAAGATGAGCATCTTTTCATATATCTGTTGGCCATTTGTATTTCTTCCTGGGAGAAGTGTCTGTTCATGTCCTCTTCCCATTTTTTTATTGGATTGTTTGTTTGTTTGTTGTTGAGTTTTATGAGTTCTTTGTATATTTTAGATATTAGGCCCTTATTTGAGCAGTTGTTTGAAAATATCATTTCCCATTTAGTTGGATGTCTGTTTATTTTATTATCAGTTTCTCTTGCTGAACAAAAACTTCTTAGTCTGATGTAGTCCCATTCATTAATTTTTGCCTTCACTTCTCTTGCTTTTGGAGTCAAATTCATAAAATGTTCTTTAAAACCCAGGTCCATGAGTTTAGTACTTATGTCTTCTTCTATGTACTTTATTGTTTCAGGTCTTATGTTTAGATCTTTGATTCATTTTGAGTTAATTTTAGTACAAGGGGGACAAACTGTAGTCCAGTTTCATTCTTTTGCATGTGGCTTTCCAGTTTTCCCAGCACGATTTGTTGAAGAGGCTTTCTTTTCTCCATTGTGTGTTGTTGGCCCTTTATCAAAAATTATTTGACTATATATATGTGGTTTTATTTCTGGGCTTTCTATTCTCTTCCATTGGTCTGAATGTCTATTTCTGCCAATACCATGCTGTTTTGATTGTCATGGCCCTATAATATAGTTTGAAGTCAGGTATTGTAATGCCCCCAGCTTCATTCTTTTTCTTTGGGATTGCTTTGGCTATTCGGGGTTTTTTATAGTTCTATATAAATCTGATGATTTTTTGCTCCATTTCTTTAAAAAATCTCAATGGAGAGGCCCTGGCTGGTTGGCTCAGCGGTAGAGCGTTGGCCTGGTGTGCGGGGGACCCGGGTTCGATTCCCGGCCAGGGCACATAGGAGAAGCGCCCATTTGCTTCTCCACCCTCCCCTCCTTCCTCTCTGTCTCTCTCTTCCCCTCCCGCAGCCAAGGTTCCATTGGAGCAAAGATGGCCCGGGCGCTGGGGATGGCTCCTTGGCCTCTGCCCCAGGCGCTAGAGTGGCTCTGGTTGCAACAGAGCGACGCCCCGGAGGGGCAGAGCATCGCCCCCTGGTGGGCAGAGCTTCGCCCCTGGTGGGCGCGCTGGGTGGATCCTGGTGGGGCGCATGCAGGAGTCTGTCTGTCTCTCCCCGTTTCCAGCTCCAGAAAAAATACAAAAAAAAAAAATCTCAATGGAATTTTGATGGGAATTGCATTAAATTTGTATATTGCTTTGGGTAATATGGCCATCTTGATTATATTTATTCTTCTTATCCAAGAACAAGGAATATTCTTCCATCTCATTATATCTTTTTTGATTTCCCTTAACAATGGTTTATAGTTTTCATTATGTAAGTCCTTTACATTCTTTGTTATGTTTATTCCTAGGTATTTTTGTTGTTGTTGTTGCAATCGTGAAGGGGATTATTCTTTTGAGTTCGTTCTCAAATGTTTCATTGTTGGCATATAGAAAGGCTATGGACTTCTGTATGTTAATTTTGTATCCTGCGACCTTACTGTATTGGCTTATTGTTTCTAATAGTCTTTTTGTGGAATCTTTGGGGTTTTCGATGTATAGGATCATATCATCTGCAAAAAGTGATACCTTTACTTCTTCTTTTCCGATATGGATGCCTTTTATTTCTTTGTCTTGTCTGATTGCTCTGGCTAGAACCTCTAGTACCACATTAAATAAGAGTGGAGAGAGTGGACAACCCTGTCTTGTTCCTGATTTAAGGGGGAAAGCCTTCAGTTTTGTGCCATTTAATATGATGTTAGCTGATGGTTTATCATATATGGCCTTTATCATGTTGAGATATTTTCCTTCTGTACCCATTTTGTTGAGAGTCTTAAACATAAAATTGTGTTGTATTTTATCAAATGCCTTTTCTGCCTCTATTGATAAGATCATGTGGTTTTTGTTCTTTGTTTTGTTGATATGGTGTATTACGTTAACCGTTTTACGTATGTTGAAATATCCTTGAGATTCTGGGATGAATCCCACTTGATCATGATGTATTATTTTTTTAATATGTTGTTGTATTCGATTTGCTAGTATTTTGTTTAGTATTTTAGCATCTGTATTCATTAGAGATATTGGTCTTTAGTTTTCTTTTTTTGTGCCATCCTTGCCTGGTTTTGGTATGAGGGTTATGTTGTCCTCATAAAATGTGTTTGGAAGTATTGCTTCTTCTTCAATTTTTTGGAAGACTTTGAGTAGAATAGGAACCAAGTCTTCTTTGAATGTTTGATAAAATTCACTGGTATAGCCGTTTGGGCCTGGACTTTTATTTTTGGGGAGGTTTTTAATGGTTTTTTCTATTTCTTCTCTACTAATAGGTCTGTTTAGGCTTTCTGCTTCTTCTTGACTCAGTCTAGGAAGGTTGTATTGTTCTAGGAATTTATCCATTTCTTCTAGGTTGTTGAATTTAGTGGCATAAAGTTTTTCATAATACAATAATTCTTTGTATATCTACGGTGTCCGTGGTGATTTCTCCTCTTTCATTTTGGATTTTGTTTATATGAGTTCTTTCTCTTTTTTCCTTGGTAAGTCTTGCCAAGGGTTTGTCAATTTTGTTGATCTTTTCAAAGAACCAGCTCTTTGTTCTATTAATTTTTTCTATAGTTTTTCTGTTCTCTATTTCATTTATTTCTGCTCTGATTTTTATTATCTCCTTTCTTCGGCTGGTTTTGGGTTGTCTTTGTTCTTCTTTTTCCAGTTCCTTAAGGTGTGAAGTTAAGTGGTTCACTTGTGCTTTCTCTTGTTTGTTCATATATGCCTGAAGTGATATGAACTCCCTCTTATCACTGCTTTTGCTGCATCCCATAGATTCTGATATGTTGTATTGTCATTTTCATTTGTCTGTATATATCTTTTGATCTCTGCACTTATTTCTTCTTTGACCCATTCATTTTTTAAAAGTATGCCTGACCAGGCGGTGGCACAGTGGATAGAGCATCAGACTGGGATGCAGAGGACCCAGGTTCGAGACCCTGAGGTTGCCAGCTTAAGTGCAGCTTCATCTGGTTTGAACAAAGCTCACCAGCTTGGACCCAAGGTCGCTGGCTCGAGCAAGGGGTTACTCGGTCTGCTGAAGTCCCCCGGTCAAGGCACATATGAGAAAGCAATCAATGAACAACTAAGGTATAGCAATGAAAAACTAATGATTGATGCTTCTCATCTCTCTCCATTTCTGTCTGTCCCTATCTATCCCTCTCTCTGACTCTCTCTGTGTCTCTGTAAAAAGAAAAAAAAAGAAAAGTATGTTGTTTAGTTTCCACATTTTTGTGGGGTTTGTTTCCTCTTTTTTGCAGTTGAATTCTAGTTTCAAGGCTTTATGATCAGAAAATATGCTTGGTACAACTTTGATTTTTCTGAATTTGCTGATGTTGTTTTTGTGGCCCAACATATGGTCAATTCTTGAGAATGATCCATGTACACTGGAGAAAAATGTATACTCTGTCACTTTGGGATGAAATGTCCTGTAGATGTCTATCATATCCAGGTGCTCTAGTGTTTTGTTTAAGACCAATATATCTTTGTTGATTCTCTGTTTGGATGACCGATCTAGAGCTGTTAGCAGTGTATTGAGGTCTCCAAGTATGATTGTATTTTTGTCAGTTTTTGTTTTAAGGTCAATAAGTAGCTGTCTTATATATTTTGGTGCTCCTTGGTTTGGTGCATATATATTAAGAATTGTTATGTCTTCTTGATTCAGTGTCCCCTTAGCCATTATGAAATGGCCATTTTTTGTCTCTGAGTACTTTTGCTGTCTTGTAGTCAGCATTATCAGATATGAGTATTGCTACGCCTGCTTTTTTTTGCATGTTATTTGCTTGGAGTATTGTTTTCCAGCCTTTCACTTTGAATTTGTTTTTATCTTTGTTGCTTAGATGAGTTTCTTGTAGGCAGCATATAGTTGGATTTTATTTTTTAATCCATTCTGCTACTCTGTGCCTTTTTATTGGTGAGTTTAATCCATTTACATTTAGTGTAATTATTGACACTTGTGAGTTCCCAATTGCCATTTTATACATTGCTTTCTGTTAGTTTTGTGTCTTGTTTGATCCTTCTCTTTCGTTTTTCTATCTTTTGTTTTTATTTGGTTGTATTCCATACATTTTTCCTCTGTTGCTATCTTTTTTAAATCATGTGCTTCTGTGGTGGTTTTTCAATGGTGGTTACCATTAAGTTATGAAAAGGGTTTCTACCCTGTTCATTGTAGTGCACTATCTTGTGAGTACTTTTGCACTCCATCGTCCTTTGCTACTGTTAATCTCCATCCTCTGCCCTCCCCTTTCTTTTTGTTGTTGTCACAGTTTAAATTTGGTTTTATTGTGTTCTTCTTGGAGCTTTTACTTGTGGCTTTGCTTTTTTTTTTGTTCTTTTTATCTGATTGAAGAACCCCCTTTAGTAATTCCTGGTGTGGGGGTTTTCTGATGATAAATTCCCTCATCTTTTCTGTATCTGTGAATGTTTTTATTTCTCCTTCATATTTGAAGGATAGCTTTGATGGATATAGTATTAGTGGCTGAAAGTTCCTCTCTTTCAGGACTTTAAATATTAGGGTCCACTCTCTTTTAGCTTGTAGAGTTTCTGTTGAGAAATCTGATGATAATCTAATGGGCCTTCCTTTATATTCTTCTTTTGTATTCTTCTTTTCCCTGGCTGCCTTGAGAATTTTTTCTTTGCTGTTGGTTTGTGCCAATTTCATTATGATGTGCCTTGGAGTAGGTTTGTTGGGGTTAAGAAAACTCGAAGTTCTGTTTGCTTCTTGAATTTGAGGCTTTAGTTCTTTCCACAGGCTTGGGAAGCTCTCATCTATTATTTGTTTGAGTATGTTCTCCATTCCATTTTCTCTCTCTTCTCCCTCTGATATACCTATTATTCTTATGTTATTCTTTTTGATGGAGTCAGATAATTCCTGTAGGGCTATCTCATTTTTTTTTTTAATTTTTGAGTCTCTTTCTTCTTCTCTCTGTTGTGCCTCAAGTTGCTTGTCTTCTATTTCACTAATCCTGTCTTCTATCTGGCCTGTTCTATTAGCTAAGCTTGTTACCTCGTTTTTCAGCTTGTGAATTGAGTTTTTCATCTCTGTTTGATTTGTTTTTATAGTTTCAATTTCCTTGGAAATATATTCTTTGTGTTCATTGAGTTGTTTTCTGAGCTCCCTAAATTGCCTTTCTGTGTTTTCTTGTATATCTCTGAGTATTTTTAGGATTTCTATTTTAAATTCTCTGTCATTTAACTCCAAGGTTTCCAATATATTAAATTTTTTCTCCATAGATTTTTCCTCATCTATCTGTGTTACCTCTCTTTTGTATCCATGATATTTGATTTTCTCTTCCTTAATGGCATCTGAGGGTGGTTTTGTTGATAGTATTAATAAAATTTAATAAAGAATAAAAAGTTAAAAAAATAAAAATAAAAAATAGAAGTTTATTTTTAAAAAATTAAAATTAAAAAATAAAATAAAGGAAATGATCCCCCCTCTCCTTTTTTCCTCTCCTCTCCACTCCCCTCTTTCTTGAGAAAATCTTGTGGTGAACTGTGAATAATATTGTACTAAATAGAACAAACAATTCCTGTAATGGAGGGCCTGAATTGGGGAGAAATAATAAAGGGGCAAAAAAAAGGGGTATGGACCCACAAAAAGCAAATAAGGAAAAAATTTGGATCAAGAATAAAATGATTTGCTTTTAGGTGTTGGTTGACTAAGAGATATGATGAGAGGAATAAGAGGGAAACAGGAAAATGGGGGGGGAGAATTAAAAAATTACTATTGTAGGCCCTGGCCGGTTGGCTCAGCGGTAGAGCGTCTGCCTGGCGTGCGGGGGACCCGGGTTCGATTCCCGGCCAGGGCACATAGCAGAGGTGCCCATTTGCTTCTCCACCCCCCTCCTTCCTCTCTGTCTCTCTCTTCCCCTCCCGCAGCCAAGGCTCCATTGGAGCAAAGATGGCCCGGGCACTGGGGATGGCTCCTTGGCCTCTGCCCCAGGCGCTAGAGTGGCTCTGGTCGCAACAGAGCGATGCCCCAGAGGGGCAGAGCATCGCCCCCTGGTGGGCAGAGCGTCGCTCCTGGTGGGCGTGCTGGGTGGATCCTGGTCGGGCGCATGCGGGAGTCTGTCTGACTGTCTCTCCCCGTTTCCAGCTTCAGAAAAATACAAAAAAAAATAGTATTGTATTTAGTGGAACAAGAACTAGATAAAATGGAGAGCCAGGGATGGGAGCACTGCTAGTGAGTTAAAAAAGTGAAGTAAAACCCCCCCAAAATGCCACAAACATAAGTTTGAGTCCCAGATAAGATAATTTGTTCGTTATTGAGGATTGAATGAGAGGAGATGTAAAGGAGAAAAGAAGAAACTAATATAGAGGGAGAAAAGAAAGAGAGAGAGAAAAAAAAGAGGGAACCACTAAAAGAAGAAAAAAGAAAAGAGAGAGAGAGAGAGTTAAAGGTTTTGGAGTGCAATCCTCATAGAGAGAAAGAAAGAGGAAAGAAAAGATAATGGGAAATGTAACACTTATGGGCAGTGTAGTTCAAGGAGAGGAGAGAGTAAGACCGGCAGAGAATTAAATGACCAAATTGGAAGAGGAAAAAAAAAATCACGAGTGAAGATAAGAGAAACAAACAAATATAATAAAATGGGGTAGGTTATAAAGTCTGTGGATTATTCTTGATTTTGAGAGGTTATCTTCTTACTTTTTCTTTCCTCTCCTTCTTCCTGGTTGGTGACTCTGTATCCCGGGTTCTGCCCTTGTGGCATGCTCAGGTAGAGGTTTGCAGTTGAAAAGTCTCTATGGCAATGTCATGTATTGGGCTTCAGTCTCATTGGCAGTTGAGGCTCATTAGCATTTGTAGGCTCCAACAGTGAGAGAGTCCGTGTTCCTGGAGCCTCTCTCCTAGTCTTTCCTTCCTCAATTAGTAGCCTGATAATCCAGCTATGGGGTTGCTGCTGCCTCTGCCTGGATAGTAAGAGGCTCAAAGAGCTGGCAACTCCCCACTCTATTCCCACTCCGCACAGGGCTCTGGGCAAGGCTCAGTCAGTCAGAGCTGCTAGCATAATCAGGTGGGGCTTCCGCCCACTCAAAGACCTCTGGCTCTGCCACTCTGTCCAGTAACACGGCAGGCGCCCACTCCCGGGGTGCTTGGAGGAAACTCTCGCTCACTATCTGTGCGCAGACCAGGATATCAGGCCGGCAGTCTCACACTCTGAGTGAAACCCCCGCCCGCACGGAAAAGCTCCAGTGTTAGAATTTAGCTCTCGCTCCCTCCCTGTGCGCGGCTTTTTGAGGGTGCTGGGGTGGCCCGAAATTCTGCTTTCAGCCCACAGAAAGGTCCCTGACTCTGCCTCTCTGTGGGGTAACACGGGCGCCCACTCTTGAGGTGCTCAGAGGAATCTCTTGCCTACTCTCCATGCCGACCAGGATATCAGGCTGGCTGCCACACACTTTGAGTGAAACCCCCACCCACACGGAAAAGTTCCAGCATTGGAATTGGCTCTCGCTCCCTCCCCATGTGCGGCTTTTTCAGGGAGCTGGGGCAGCCCGGAGATCCCGCTTTCGGCCCACACAAAGGCCTCTGACTCTGCCTCTCTGTGGGGTAACACGGGCGCCCACTCCCGGGGCTTTCGAAGGAATCTCTCACCCACTATCTGTGCGCGTCGACCAAGAGATCATGGCGAATGGCTGCCCCACTTGTCTTTCTTTGTCTGGGTTTGGCGCAAGTGTTAGCTTGTATTGACTGGGTTGCCACAGGCACAGTTTTTCCTCAGCTTGGATCTCCGTGCCACAGCCTGGTTCAGCCGTTTGTGCTGCAGCCTGGATCTATTCACCCCCTTTGCCTGCCTCAGTTTCTATACTCTCAGTTCCCAATGAAAGCAGCCCTATTTAGGTTAGTGAGGAAGGCGGAGCATTTCTTACTCCCTATTTCCTTCGGGGTTTGATTATATATTTAGCCCATTTTTCACTCGACCATACTTTCGGGTGTATTGTGGAACATCTGGAGGCTCCAAGGATAGATTTTTCTGTTTCTGGTTGAAGATCTTGTTGGGTTTTTGGGGAGATTTATCGGTATCACTTCCTACCGCGCCATTACTCTGACGTCATCTCTCGATTTTTTTTTTTTAAACCACAGCCACATACTGTGTGATTCTATTTATATGAAGTGTCTAGAACAGGCAAAACCTCAGAGGCAGGTTCCTGGTGGTCAGGGCTAAGGTGTGGCAGGGAGTGACTGCTGAAGGGTTCAGGGCTTTCCTGGGTGGGGGGGGGACAAGGAAGTTCTGGAGCCAGACACAGGTGGTGGCCACACAGCATCATGAATACACTGAATGGCTCTCTGCTAGAGTGGCTAAGACAGGCCTGACCTGAGGTGGCACAGTGGAGAAAGGGTCGCCCTGGAACCCTGAGGTCACTGGTTTGAAACTTGCTTGGCCAAGGCACATATGGAAGTTGATGCTTCCTGTTTCTTACCCACTTTTCTCTCTCTTTCTCTCTCAAAATGAATAAATAATAAGTAAATAAATATTTATTTTAAAAAATGCTTAAGACAGTACATTTTTGCTTTGTGTATTATTATCACAACAAAACTTAAAGAGAAAAAACTATTGAAAGAAAAGGCTGCCTCTGTGACAGGGGTGTGGTGAGCACCGAGCTGAGCCCAGGGCTTTGCGGGACAGAAAAGGTAAAGTGGAATTTGAAGTTCTGCATGCCCCCCGTGACCCCAGAACTGGAACAGGGCTCACGGACTTTCCTCCATTTCCCCTTTACGATTCTACTGTCTCCCCCCACACACCTGGCCATACTCAGGTCACTGTCCTTGGGATAGACCCCTCCCTTTGTGCAAGTCTGGGCCAGCAATCCAGGTGTGATTACATCTCCATAAAGTCACTGGAAGTAGCTCCAGGCTGAAGTGCCACAGTGTTCGCAGGGCAGCAGCGAAGTCCTGACTCCTGCCCGGCCACAGTGCAGCCATGCACCCCCAGCACTCTGCCGTCCCGATGTTGAAGGCCAGCCCTCCCCCGACACACACACGCAGGTCCCGGTCACAGGAGACAAACAAGGGGATTACAGGTGTTTATTCCCTTATCCCTTTGCCATGATTAAAAACTTCTTTGCATTTAAAGAGCTCACTGCAAGACCAAAGCCACCTTAACTGAAAACGACATGTTCACTGTTCAAGTGAAACTCAAGCCACCAGCCCCGGCTCTCTGTTGCTCCTCCACACCGCTGGGTTATCCTGGCCCAGGAGCATCTGCTCTGCACGTGCTCAGCTCCAGTGGCTTCAGAGCCTCCCTGACAGTCACTCTGGACTGGGCACCTCCTCACCAAATAGCAGGTGTTGGGCTGGCTTGGGGGTGGCCCAGCTCTGAGGACACTCACCACAGCCACCAGGCTCCTGCCTCAAAAAGACCCTCCAACCCTCCACCACAGCCAGCTCGGACTCCTCCTCCTTGAGGAAAGAGCATTTGCCAAGAAGTTGCCAGGCCCCACTGCTGGGCACTCACTGTTGGTCTGCTTAGGGTCTCATTGAGTAAACAGGGGTGGGGACAGGAACGGGGTGCTGGTCTACACACAGCACCAGCAGGCGCACAGCTCACCACCATAAACTGTAAAGACCTTGGCACGTCCCCACTCCCCAGCTGACTCTGGAGGTGCCAGAGTGCTGACTCTGAGGGTCTGTCCTTCACTTTGAAAGGAGAGAAACCAGAAGAATACAAGAGGGGCCTGCAGGAATGACTGGTTCAGCCAGTTAAAGATCATACACATTTTTAACTCTAACAGGAGATCTCTATCTGATCTCCTGGAGACTCTTAAAATACTCACAAGAGAAACAAAATCTGCAAATAGATAGGGCCAGGGGTCCAGAAGTACCTTCCCCCTTACTGACCCACCCAAACTGCCCTGCCTCACCTTGAGCCACGAGGTGCACACAGGATCTCAGACAGAGAATCACACACCCCTTGCATGCACACTGTAAAAAGGTTATAAGATGTAAGAAATCTAACTTTGGGGATTTCGTGCTTTGGTGCTACTAGCTTCATGTGCTCCACCAGCAACTAATAAATTCTTCCTCCATTAAGTTGTCTGGGCGCCTATTATCCTCTGTTTTGGTGGCATTTTCCTGCAACAGATTTTTGGTGCATGGGCCAGGGAGGGAAGAGGAAAGGGCCTGTGACTGGTGGACTTGAGGCACCCTACTGGGGAGCGCCCCCCCCCCCCCGAAGCCCCCCTTCAGCAGCCGTGTAGATGCGCCTGCTGAGCTCATGCCGGGGATTTCCCCGTGTGAGGAAATGCTTCTGTAGGACAGAAGGGGGATCCCCTTCGCCGGTCCCAGCGAGGGTCAGACAAAGGAGGAACAGGAAAATGGGGCACGCCAGAATCATGGTAAGGCATACTGGACAATGGCAGCTAGCTGAGGTCCTGCCTCACTGGGCAGAAGGGAAGCCTGGTCACCTTCCAGAATAGTGACTGATCACTCTCCACAGGAAAAGGTTAGGAGTGGTGACTTGTCACCCTCCATGGGTTGTGGGAGGTTGTGTGAAAGAGAGTGAGTATGGAGTAAACGAGACGAACAACAGGAGAGGGTTCTGACTCCCTCCCACAGGGCTGAAGCCAGTGGCGTCCCCTCCAAATTTTTCTTCCCCTTCCCCAATCCCTTCTTATAGCATGATGGTGTCTGTCATGGGAGGTATGGGGGGTTCACAAGGAAAACCCACTCCCTTGACCAGGATGATTAAGAACTTTAAGAAAAGGGTCTCACGCCACATGGCACAGTCCCAGGACTCAGGCAGGAAGTGGAACAGAGACTAGTGGGACCTCAGAGCTGGAATAGAGAGCAGGCAGAGCATTTGGTTTAGATGCCAAAGGGAATGAGGTCCAGGCTGGGGGGGGGGCTCCAACTGGTGAGTGGCATGGCTACAGTTCAGGAAAGGAGTCTAGGGGCACCCACACAGGGGTGGTCTCCATGGTGGTGGGACCTGGGAGCGTGGTAGGCTGAGAACTCTTTCTGCAGAGGTGGTGTGGGTAGAGCAGCTCGGCACTCACCAGATGCAAGGCCAGTCTGGGTGCCCTGCAGACCCCCGAGAACTCAGGGCTGGGCCAGACCCCTCGTGGAAGCACAGGACTGGCTTAAGGGGTATCCCCAGAGGACCAGGGCTCTCTGGAGCCACCCAGTGGTTATGTGTGGGTGCCTCGGGGCTGGCCCCCTGCAGAAGGTATGCTGTAGTGTGGGTATGCTGCATGGGGGAGGCAACTGGGTATGGTATGAGTGGTGTCCCTGGTCCGGGCAACTGCTGTGCAGCCAGATAGGGTCTGGACTTTATGTTAAGAGTTCTCAGGGGATTGCAGAGTCACCATGTCTCCAGGGAAATTGAGAACCTTGTGTGAACTGGATGGCCCATGTTTGGGGTTGGGTGGCAAGTAGGAGGGAGCTTAGATAAGTCCATTGTGCAGAAAGTATAGCAGGTAGTCACTGGAGATCCAGGCCACCCCAACCAGCTTCCCTGCATAATTTTGCACCCTCCTCCTTGTCTCAGGGCTCAGGCATCCTCTGTACTGGCAGTAAAGGCGGGGAAACCTTCCACCTAACCCAAGAAGCAATTGTCACTGCTGCTACAAGAAATTTCAGTACCTAGTGAACAAAAAGGAAGCTCCAGAAATTAGAAGGCTTTGCTGGGATGAACATTTCCCAACTCCTGGAAGTAGCCAACAAAGTCTATGTCAACAGAGAGGTTGCAAGCAGACGGGAGGATGAGAGCTGAGTGAAGAGGAAGAGTTCAGCACAAGGGAAAAGAAAAGCGTCCCCCACCTGAAAATGGGAAGAAGGAACACAAGGGAAAGAAAGGACAGGCAGGGCCCCTTGCAGCATGATCAGTGTGCCATCTGCCGGGGAACCCATCACTGGAAAAATGAATGTCACAACCGGGACAAGAGGGAGGTGTGCCTTCCCATCGCCTCCAAAGGGGAAGACACACTGTTCAACGTAGCTGGAGAATTCCTCCTAGACTGAGGGCGACCAGACTCAGGGGCCCCCGATGAGTCTATATGATGGTAGGGGGCCAACAGATGGACTTCCTGACCGATACGAGAGCTGAACACTCGGTGGTGACTCGGCCAGTAGCACCGCTCTCCACCCATAGGGTGGACATTGTAGGGGCCACATGAAAACAGGCAGAACAGGCATTCTGCCTGCCCCGTAAATGTCCTATAGGAGGTCATGAAGTTATGCATCAGGTTTTGTACATGCCTGACTGTCCAGTGCCCCGTTGGAGTGTAATCTGCTAAACAAACTAAGGGCTACTGTATCTTTTGCTGACAATGGCTGGCTAGACTTGCAGGTGCCTAAGCCTAGGCTTGTTCTAACTCTAACCATTCCCAGATAGGAGCAGTGGAGGATTTTTTGTGTGTGTGTGTGTATTTTTTCCAAAGTTAGAAGCCGGGAGGCAGTCAGACAGACTCCCGCATGTGCCAGACCAGGATCCACCTGGCATGCCCAACAGGGGTCGATGCTCTGCCCATCAGGGGCATGGCCCCACTGCAATGGAGCCATTTTAGCACCTGAGGTGGAAGCCATGGAGCCGTCCCCAGTGCCCGGGCCAACTTTGCTCCAATGGAGCCTTGGCTGTGGGAGGGGAAGAGAGAGACAGAGAGGAAGGAGAGGAGAAAGGATGGAGAAGCAGATGGGCGCTTCTCCTGTGTGCCCTGGCCGGGAATCAAACCCAGGACTTCCACACGCCAGGCCGACGCTCTACCACTGAGCCAACTGGCCAGGGCTAAGGAGTGCAGGATTTTTGCTACCGAGTTTGGGAAGCTGCCCAGCCAGAGACTAACCCAGAAATGGCCTGGAGTATGGGCTGAAGAGAGTCCTCCCGAGCTGGCAATAAACCAAGTGCCAGTGGGAATAGAGGTAAAGCCTGGGCACTGCCTGTCAGCCAAAGACAATACCCAATTCCTAGAGAAGCCTTGGAAGGAATCCAGCTGCATTTACAGAGGCTCAAGGAGCATGGCATTATTATCCCACGCCAGTCTCCCTGGAATACTCCTTTGCTCCCTGTCAGAAAACCAGGAGCCAATGATTACTGGCCAGTACAGGACTTGAGAGTAGTCAACGAGGCAGCAGTGACTCTATGCCCGACAGTACCAAACCCCTACACTCTCCTAAGCCTCTTCCCTGCCCAAGTCTCCTGGATCACTTGCTTAGATTTAAAGATGCTTTCTTTAATATAAGGCAGATTCCTGAAAACCGGGAGCTGTTTCCCTTCCACTGGGAGGACCCGGCTACAGGGACAAAGGTGCAGTACACCTGGACTAGGCTCCTGCAAGGGTTCAAGAACTCCCCTATCGGCCCTGGCCGGTTGGCTCAGTGGTAGAGCATCAGCCTGGCGTGTGGAAGTCCCGGGTTCGATTCGCGGCCAGGGCACACAGGAGAAGCGCCCATCTGCTTCTCCACCCCTCCCCCTCTCCTTCCTCTCTGTCTCTCTCTTCCCCTCCCGCAGCCGAAGCTCCACTGGAGCAAAGATGGCCCCGGGCGCTGGGGATGGCTCCTTGACCTCTGCCCCAGGCGCTAGTGACTCTGGTCGCGACAGAGCAACGCCCCGGATGGGCAGAGCACCGCCCCCTGGTGGGCGTGCCAGGTGGATCTTGGTCGGGCGCATGCGGGAGTCTGTCTGACTGCCTCCCCGTTTCCAGCTTCAGAAAAATACAAAAAAATAATAATAATAAATAAATAAATATATTTAAAAAAAAAGAACTCCCTTACCATCTCCAGGAAGGCCTTGCTCCCCAAAGCAGTTTCTTGCACAGGACATTGGATGTGTCTTCCTTGAGTACATGGATGACCAGTTGCTGGGTCACAAGACTCTCCAGAGATGTGCTCAAGGAACAGATGAGCTTCCATGCCATCTAGAGAAGAATGGTTACAAGGTCTGGAAGAAGAAGGCGCAGATTTGCCAAAGGCAAGTAAAATACTTGGGATCATTCTCCAGCAGGGGGAGAGGAGGCTAGAGCAGAACAGAAACAGGTTATTCAGAACATTCCAGCCCCCACAAGGAGACAAGTTAGAGAGTTCCTGGGTGCAGTAGGATTCTACTGTTTGTGGATCCCCAACTTTGCAGCACTAGCCTGTTGGTCAAATTAGTTTGTAAATATGATATATGTTTGCTCGCTTATAGTTTGCATTGTGTGTGAGAGACAAGCTGTAAGTTGGCAGGGTCCTTATAGCCTGAGGCTTAGTCTTAAAACTAAGCCTTTCCCACACTTTTAATACTAAGATCTTTTCAACATCCTTCTAATACTAAGATCTTCTCAAAACTAAGCTTTTCCCCACACCCTTGACTGTTGCATGATGTGGGGTGGTGCACTTTTATGAGGAATCCCATTTATGCCTCAGATAAATGACTTTGTATCAGAGACTTCCTTATTTGTATATAGGCTTAAAGGCTTTAATTTCTACACTATAAGATAAGGCAGACCGGGGTGGGTGGTGGGTGGGGAGGGTTCTGTTGCTCAGATCGTGCTGTCAGCATTGCAGAGGAGAGGCAGCCAAGATGGTAGAGTGCTGAAGAAGAAGCCAGTTTGTGCAGAGTTTGTGCAGAGAGGAGGAGATGGGGAACACAGGTGAATAAGGCTGGTGAGGTAGAAACCTTTGATTCTAGGAAACTCAGATGAGTCAGTGGCTTTGGGAGCCCTGAATGGAAAGGGAAGTGTTCTCCCACTGTGTGTTTTCCTCGCCCACCAGGTGCGAGCTAGGATTAAAGGTAATGGCCTACTAGTTGTTGGCTCCATTGTTTCATTACCGTCTGTCTGAATCAAATGCAAACCTGCATGGGCCAGACAGCTGTGATGGTGGCCATGGCTACTGGCTTTATATAGCCAAGCCCCTCTACGAAGTCACAAAGAGGGGAGAAAAGAGCGCATGGAGTGGAACAGGACTGTGCTTTTCAGACTCTTAAAAAAGAATTACAAGTTGCCTGGCACTAGGTCTTCTTTCTTTCTTTCTTTTTTCTTTTTTTTTTTTTTTTGTATTTTTCTGAAGCTGGAAACGGGGAGAGACAGTCAGACAGACTCCCGCATGTGCCCGACCGGGATCCACCCGGCATGCCCACCAGGGGGCGATGCTCTGCCCCTCCGGGGCATCGCTCTGTTGTGACCAGAGCCACTCTAGCGCCTGGGGCAGAGGCCAAGGAGCCATCCCCAGCGCCTGGGCCATCTTTGCTCCAATGGAGCCTTGGCTGCGGGAGGGGAAGAGAGAGACAGAGAGGAAGGAGAGGGGGAGGGGTGGAGAAGCAGATGGGTGCCTCTCCTGTGTGCCCTGGCCGGGAATCGAACCCAGGACTTCTGCACGCCAGGCCGATGCTCTACCACTGAGCCAACCGGCCAGGGCCAGGTCTTCTTAATTTAGCAAAACCTTTTGTGCTGTACGTCTCGGAGAGGAGCAAGACGGCAGTGGGTGTACTAACCCAAGACTTGGGGTCATGGCCTAGACCGGTAGCCTACCTCTCCAAACAATTGGATGGAGTTGCTAAGGGCTGGCCACCATGCCTGAGAGCCTTAGCAGCCACAGCCATGCTGGTACAAGAGGCGGACAAATTGACTTTGGGACAAAACTTGAAGGTGCGGGTACCTCATGCAGTAGTAACTCTAACGAATGCAAAAGGGCATCGTTGGCTCACAAATGCTCATCTTACCAAATACCAGAGTTTACTCTGTGAAACCCAAGGCTGGCAATGGAGGTGTGTACCACTTTAAACGCAGTGACACTGCTCCCAGTGGAGGAGGGACAGCAGCTGCACAACTGCTTAGAAGTGCTTGACTCCATGTACGCCAGCCAGCCAGACCTGTTAGACCAGCCCACCAGAGACCCAGATTGGGAATTGTCTGTACATGGAAGCAGCTCTGTCAACTCAGGAGGGGAAGGGCAAGCAGGGTATGCAGGGGTCACTCTAACAGAGACTGTGGGGGTGCGGCCTCTGCCCCAAGGCACCTCTGCTCAGTGGGCAGAACTGATTGCTCTGACTCGGGCTCTAGAGCTCAGTGAAGGAAAAAGGACAAACTTTTTTTTTTTTTTTTTTTTTTTTTACCAATTCCCACTTAGCCTTTCTTACTCTGCAAGTCCATGGGGCCATATATAAGGAAAGAGGGCTCCTGACAGCCAGGGGCAAGGACCTCAAATATCCAGGAGAAATTCTCCAGCTGCTGGAAGCAGTCTGGAAGCCAAAACAAGTAGCAGTGATCCACTGCCGTGGACACCAGAAGGGAGGAATGGTAGGAGCCCAGGGTAAAGCCAGACCAGACGGAGAGGCAAAGAGCACTTCTACCCTGGCCTTCCACGAGGCTACTATAACCTCTCTCGTCCCATGGGCCCCGGATCTTGCACCCAAATATTCTGAGGGAGAGAAAAGGCGGATGGAAAAAGAAAGGCAAAAGAATTAAAGGGCAGCTGGGTGCAACTGCCAGATGGTGGAGTTGTCGTCCCCCCGCTGTTGGGACCGACAGTAGTCCAGGCTTTACACACTGCCACCCATATGGGACAAGAAAAAACAGAAAAACTTCTAGGAAGGTATTTTTACACTCCTCTTCTAACATCTTTAGCCAAAGGAGTCAGCTTGTGCTGCCCAGCCTGCCGCCAGAACAATGCCAAACAGGAACCCTCGATGCCTCCAGGTGTGCAGTCCTAAGGGGCAGCTCCCCTTTGAGGATGTACAAGCAGACTTCACCAAAATGCCCTGAAGCCAAGGTTGCCGGTACTTGTTAGTGCTCGAGTGCACCTACGCTGGATGAATAGAAGCCTATCCCACCCAGACTGAAAAGGCCCGAGAAGTAACAAAGCCATTGCTCAGAGAAGTCTTCCCAAGGTTTGGACTGTCACTCCGGATAGGCTCTGACAGCGGCCCTGCCTTTGTGTCTAAGGTGGTACAAGAAACAGCACAAGCCTTGGGCATCACCTGAAAGCTTCATTCGGCGTACAGACCTCAGAGTTCAGGGAAGGTAGAACGCATGAATTGGACTCTAAAGTTAGGACTTGGCAAGTTATGTCAGAGGACCAATCTTAAATAGGTGCAAGCGTTACCTTTAATTCTGTTTAAAATTTGGTGTGCTCCATCCAAGAACACTGGGTACTCATCTTATGAGATATTATACAATAGGCCTTCTCTAATATTACTCAGTTTGCCAGGAACCACCTGAGAACTAGAAGAAACAGAACTACACAGACAACTACAGGCTTTAGGCAAGGTAGCCTGTATCATATCCAAGCGGGTGTTGGATAGGGATCAGATCAGTCTGTTTACTCCTGTTCATCCTTTCCCCCCAGGTAACCAGGTGTGAGTCAAGGATTGGAATCCAGCACCCCTCCAACCCCAGTGGAGAGGACGCTACACTGTGATCCTGACCACTCCAACAGCTGCCAAAGTAGAGGGAATACCTGCCTGGGTTCACTACAGACTGAAGCCTGCAGCTCCCACAGAGACCCCCTCATGGATGGTGCAGACAGATCACACCAACCCCTGTAAGTTGACCCTGAGAAGGACAACATGCTCTGCTCCAGCCACAAACTGGGAGCTGGCTGGTCCACGTCTGACCAAAGCCTGAGGAACCTCGCTGTGGGGCTCCTGGGGAGGGAGGGGAGCTAGGGCAGAGGACTGCGAACTCTGTATCCGTATCACCAAGGAAGGTCAAAAGGCCTCCACCACCTTGCTTTTCTATAGTTTCGGTAAGTGTAAGGGAACTCAGAAAGGGACTTATACCTATAGTCAGATTCAATGTTCAGTATCTGACCCAGGAAATGACCAACCTTGTATCTGTTATAACCCCACAGACCCTCCCACCGAAGTAGTGTTCAAGGTAAAAGTAGCGAAGGGAAGAGGAGTTTAGGGATGGAATGATGGGCCAACCATGGCACAAACTAGAGTCAAAGAAAGTCCAGAACAAGTCATCTTAAGGTTTGATGCATGTGCCGCTATGAATCACGCAGAAATGGGGTATGGGTCTCTTGGCTGGGGGAGAAGCTACAGAGTAAATGAAAAGGATATATGTGCTCATAGCTACCCCTGTGGAATAATCTGTGAATATTGGTCATGTGTCCGATGGGCTACTTGGGGAAAGGACACCTCTAAAAATAAAGAAATATATTTTAAGAAAGTGGAAGCTCTGTCAAACTGCACCAGCCATGGGTGCAATCCCTTAGAGCTAATCATAACCAGCCCCTAAACCCCAGTTGGAAGGCTGGAGCAGTGCTAACACGTGGCATTGACGAGAAGGGGCTAGATCCCATTGTTCCGATCCTTATCAGAGGTCAGGTACTGGACCACCCTGCTCAAGCCTTCCAAGTATATTAAGTCCTTTTATGAGGAAGCAACTGAACCCTTACCCCCACCACCACAGTCAACTAAGTAAGAACTTATTCCTCAGGATGGCTGAAGGAATAGCACATTCCCCTAACGTCACCTCCTGCTGTGTATGTGGGGAAACTCTAATAGAGGATAGATGGCCATGAGAAGCCAAAGAATTGGTTCCCACCAGGGCTATGCCAAATATAAAGGCCCCCGCACTTCTGATGACAGCCAATGGGTTTTAAAACTTACTATTATAGGACAATACTGCTTGGCCAGAGGGGGAGGAAATTTCACTGAATCAGTCAGGGATTTAACTTGCCTTGGCCAATGGTATTATGATGCCACCTCCAAACAAAGCATGTGGTGGGGAAACCAGACAGAGAACTATCCATTGGCCAGGTTCCCAGTGTTAACTGGAGCCTGGCAGGACCTTGGCAAGGCCCACGACTGGATAGCACCGCGTGGACCAGGGGTCCCCAAACTACGGCCCGCGGGCTGCATGCGGCCCCCTGAGGCCATTTATCTGGCCCCCACCGCACTTCTGGAAGGGGCACCTCTTTCATTGGTGGTCGGTGAGAGGAGCATAGTTCTCACTGAAATACTGGTCAGTTTGTTGATTTAAATTTACTTGTTTTTTATTTTAAATATTGGATTTGTTTGTTTTGTTTTTTTACTTTAAAATAAGATATGTGCAGTGTGCATAGGGATTTGTTCATAGTTTTTTTTATAGTCCGGCCCTCCAACGGTGAGGGACAGTGAACTGGCCCCCTGTGTAAAAAGTTTGGGGACCCCTGGCGTGGACTTTACTGGATCTGCAGAAACAGGGCCTCTATCTGCCTTCACAGGAATTGGGAAGGGAACCGTATAATTGGTATGATAAAGCCATCTTTCCTCCTCTTGCCTCTGAAAACAGGGGAACTGCTTGGCTATCGGCCCCACAGCCCTCACAATGGGTGAAAAGAGAATTTCAGATAGGAAACTGGAAAGATGATGAGTGGCCCCCAGAACAGATAATCCAATACTATGGACCTGACACCTGGGCAGAAGTTGGGGATAACATATCCCCATTTACATGTTAAACTGATTATCCAGCTTCAGGCAGTCTTAGAAATCATTACCAATGAGACTGTGAGAGCCTTAACCCTCGCTGCACAGACTCCGATGAGAAACGCCATCTACCAAAACAGGTTGGTGCTAGACTATCTGTTAGCAGCAGCAGGAGAGTATGTGGGAAATTCAGTCTCACCAATTGTTGGCTGCAGATAGATGACCAGGGCCAGGAATCGGGCTGCTGTCTGTTGCTTGGCAACTAAGCTATCTTTAGCACCTGAGGAAAAGCCATGGTGCCGTCCTCAGTGCCTAGGGCCAACTTACTTGAACCATTTGAGCCATGGTTGTGGGAGAGGAAGAGTAAGAGGGGGGGAGAGAGAGAGAAGGAGCAGAAGGGGTGGAGAAACTGATGGTCACTTCTCCTGTGTACCCTGACCAGGAATCAAACCCAGGATTCCCACATGCCAGGCTGATGCTCTACTGCTGAGCTAACTGGCCAGGGCCAAGGCTAGGGCTTCAATGTACAAATTTTGACCAGACACAATTCGGCCCATAACAGACAGTAAGAGAGATGACCCAGAAGAGGGATGAGTGCCCTCCCCTTACATCACGGCCACAAATTTGTGCTGCCTTTGTTGGGCAAGGAATCACTTGCTGATTTCTGCTCTTAGGGGAACATCCAGCAAGCAGAATCCAGAATCCCATTCTCAGAGCCAGAATCCCATCCTCAGAACCAAGAACCTCATCCTCAGAACTAGGAACCGCATCCTCAGAACCAAGAATTGCATCCTCAGAGCTCAAATCTCACCCTCAGAACCTGAATCTCACTCTCAGAACCAGGAATCTCACCCTCAGAACCAGGAATCTCACCCTCAGAGCCTGAAATACTGGTTTCTGCCAAGGATGATCTAGGCCAGTGGTTTTCAACCTTTCTGCAAGTGGGGACCAGTAAAATAGGAGAATAATTTTGGGGACCACTAAGGCAGAAATCACCCTGAGCTTAAGCAAATTTGACCCAGATCACTAGATCTATAATCTTCATACAACATCAGGGTGGTTAACTCTTTCACGGATCGGCATAAAATTTCTGACTGATTGGCACCAGGCCCTAAATCAGTGGTTGAGAAACACTGGCCTGGCCCTGTCTGGTTGGCTCAGTGGTCGAGTGTCAGCCTGCAGGCTACAGACAACCCCTCAGAGCATCTGCTCAGAAAAGCAGAGAAATGGCAGGGCTGGGGGACACGCACAGGCCTCATCTGACTTTAAAAATGGTTTTTGTATAGAAGACAGCATATGTGCAGAAATCTGCAGGAGTCACAGTGCAGGAAGCGGCGTCAGGGAATGGGGCCTGGACTGGTCCCAAGGAGATGTCACAGAGGACAAACACCCCTTCAGGAGCTACGGCAATGGCAGAGAGGTGGTGTTGGCAGAGAGAGGGTGTCGACTGAGAAGAGGTATCCGGACAGGGGGACAGCTGGCAAATCTTTTATAGGTGTAGGGATTTGGTCAGCGTGAGTGAACAGTGAGGAGCCCTCAAGGTTAATGCAGCAGATGGAAGGGTGTTGAGATCCCAGCTCTTCTCCTGCACATTTGCCTAGACTCATTTCAGCAAATGCCTCCTCTAAGAAGTGTCTCCACCACTGGGATTAGTCAGGGTGCTCCAGAAAAAACAGCCAACAGACCACAAGAGAGTGTCCCCTACCCCACCACCTGAGGACACATCCAGAACAAACAGGGCTCTCACCAGGCTGAGTCTGCCAGCACCTTGAGCTTGCACTTCCAGCCTCCAGACTGTGAGGAATAAATTTCTGTTCTTTAACCACCCCCTGGTCCATGGTATTTTTGTTATAGTAGCTCAAGTAGACTAAGACCAATAGGTCTAATATTTTAAAAAATATCTGCTCCCTAAGGGGGGGGGGAGAGAATATTTACTCTTTAAATAAATGTTGACCATATAGGGAACAGAATAGAAAAACTTTATATGAGTGGAAATGCAAGACTTCCCAGTTTCCAAATAAGTAGGGGTGCCCATGAATGACGACATGTGGGCAGGCTTCAATCAGAGCCCAGGAAGGGCTCATAACTATGGGGCTCCGCCAGCTTTGCACTTGGGGCTGTGTAACTCTCTGGGGAGATTGTCTGCAGCTTACATGGCTTCACAGAGGGACCGTGACCCATGAAGAACAAGAACCACTTCCTGGAGGTTCTGGGAAATACAGAGACATAAGTTTTTGCCAGATGTGGACCTTTCCCTGCCAAGAAATCACAGTTTATCACGTCGGGAGGGCTGATTTATGAAGACTAGAGTTCTCAACAGTGAGTGGTATCTTCACTTGATTCAGGAAATGAGACTCAGCTCTGGCTTCTAGAAGGTGAGAGAGGTAAGTTGTGAGGCTCCCAGGAGACTTGGGCTTGGGGTGAAGAGAACAGGGGAGGATTAAACATCAGGTGCAGTCTGGCTCTGACGTGTGCTGTCAGAATCTTGTTGGTGGCACAACATAACCCGATGTGTCCCATGATGCTGTTACGTCCATGTGTCTGACCAAAAGAGGATTCCATCCCTGCTGTCCCATCAACATAGGGTGACCCTGTTTGAGAGGCTGCCTGCTTCGTTTCCAAGGGATCACATCCTGTGGTGGCCAGATAGTACACTGAGGCCAACAGGTTCCACCCACATGTCCCATTTACCAGCATCCAGCCATTTCAGAGAGGGAAGGTCAAAGCCGCACCAGAATGATCTGAGTCAAATGATTAAGATAGGCCCTGTGGGAGCAGCTGGTCCTGTCACAGGTGATACATCAAGGAACACAAAGGCCCTCTTGAGCGCTGGGCCACTTTCCTGTCTCTGGATGGCTCTCAGGAAGAGCTCTCTGCCACTAGTTCCCAGAATCACATCATTATTGTAAAGACAGTGATGGAAATTGTGACCTTATTTCCTCGTTATCTGTTACTGTCTAGTCTTCCGAGAAAAGTCATTCATTGGCAGAGGCCCACAGCTTTTCAGAGGGTGTCCCCCCAAACCACAGGGTTTCTAGCAAAACCCAAGGCAGAGAGGGGACAGAATGTGAAACCACAATGCTTACTCCTAGGGCAACATGGAGAAGGACTGCTCAGCCCCGTTACACTGGTGGGAAGCCCAACCCCCTCACCCCATCCCCGGCCATAGACAGAACTGTCAGTGCTGCATTCTGAATGCCTGGCAGGCCCCTCCTGTCCTGGTAAGAGGCTGCAGCTGGAAATGGTGTCATCACCATGCCCGACCTCAGAACCTACCCCAGGAAGTTGCCCTGTGTCTCCTGAATGCCATGTGCTCTGTAGTCAACTGCTCCACCTCCTTTTTTAAATACAACAAAGAAAAAAACTAATTTTTTTTTTCTGAAGCGAGAAGCAGGGAGGCAGCCAGACTCCTGCATGCACCCTACTGGGATCCACCCGGCATGCCCACCAGGGGGTGATGCTCTGCCCATCTGGGGTGTTGCTCCATTGCAACTGGAGCCATTCCAGGGCCTGAGGCGGAGGCCATGGAGCCATCCTCAATGCCCGGGCCAACTTTGCTCCAATGGAGCCCTGGCTGTGGGAGGGGAGGAGAGAGACAGAGAGGAAGGAGAGAGGGAGGGGTGGAGAAGCAGATGGGCACTTCTCCTGTGTGCCCTGGCCTGGAATCGAACCCGGGACTTCCACATACCGGGCCAACACTCTACCACTGAGTCAACCAGCCAGGGCCACTATTAACTCTTAAAGGGCACAAAACCAATTGTCCAATAGGCTCAACACTGGACGCTTGTTCTGGAAATTTTTAAAGATTTTCTTCCTAAATTTCCTCTTTAAAAAAAAAAGTGAATGAATTTATAAATTCAGACTTATACTATGGTAGTAACAAAGCAGCACAATGGGTCAAAAACACGATGACATCCAGAGTACAGGCAGCATGCTGTCTGACCCAACTCTGTGACATTCCGGGAAAGTCAGACCTGGGGAGACAGTGACTGATGGAAGATCAGCAGATGTCAGGGGTTTGGCAGGGTTGGGGAGCAGGCAGAGCAGAGGTCAGGCAGTGAAAGCACTCTGCATGACAGTGACAGTGGACCTGTGCCACTTTGCATTTGTCCAAACCCCCCAAAAGCTCACCAAGGTGAACCTAGTACAGACTGTGGACTCATGCAACACTGATGTGTCCACGCAGGGTCACCAGCTATAACAAATGCACCTCTGTTGCCGGATGTTGACAATGGGGGAGGCTGTGCAGGTGCTGGGCAGGGGGAGAATGGGAAATCTCTCTACCTTACGCTCAATTTTTATTAATTAGAAAGAAAAGGAAAGAAAAGCAGGGTTAACTTGAATTGCCTGAGGACATGTGCCTCTGACTCTGGGCTTCCTGGCAGCAAAGGTAAAAAGCCAAACAGTTCCCCAAAATGCCAGGTTCCCCTCACCCAGTCCTGCACAGCCGGGTCTGTGGGCCCTCCCAGTCCAACAGGACAGAACCAGGCTTGGCGAGGCTGGCTGCGCTCACGAGGCACCAGTGGCTTTGCAGAGTCTGCCCAGACTACTCCTGCCCACCAGCCGTACCCACAGAGCATTGGGATGGGGGATCTATCTGGCCCTAAATCTAGACGTTTTCACTAAGCTGGGAGAGTGTTTGGATCACATGCCGTCCATCCTCCCTCTTCCTCTGTCCCTCATAAAACAGGCCAGGGACCTTTCTCAAAAAGGCCTAAGAGTGAGGTAGCCCTCAGGAAATATCATGCCATTGAATGGTGCAGGAGCCCCGCAGAACTTCCAGAGAGGCCTGCGGCAGGGCAGGCCTCAAGTCCACCAACCTCTCTGGGTCTTCAAGTCCCCACGTGTGTGGCCAGGCCTGTCCCTCCCTCTCTGTGAGATGGGGAACGCTCTCGTGGAATTTTCCTAGTGAGACACAAACTGCTGTAGAATTAAATACAGCGTGATCACGTGAAACCTGGTGAGCTGTACAATTAAGAGCATTACTTTTCAAACAGAAGAGTCCGGGCAGTGGGGACGGTGGTAGAGGCAGTACAGGGTGCTGGCAGGGGGTAAGGGCAAGGGTCAAGGGTGGGGGACTCACTGGGATCTTAGGGACAGGCAGAAGCAGCCCAGGGAAGATGGAAGAGAGGAAACTTCCACAGGTAGGCACAGCAAGAACTCAGAGCTGGGGGAAAAGGAACCTGGATGGGGCAAGGGTGAGCCAGGCTGGAGGTGAGCAGGGGCTGGACCCCCGGGCCTGGGGAGCTGGCCAGCAAAGTCAGGAAGGGCAGGGCTTTAACAGGTGGTCTGGGAACAAGGGGAGGACCGGATGAGGGCAGTGCTGACCCACAGCAGGCCAAAGAATGGAGGGTCCTCCCTAGATGCCACTCGCAAAGTGCACCACAGCGCAGAAGTTCAAGAGATACAACATGCTCCAGACATGCAGGGAGATAGACAAGCCTGAAGTTAAGAGCTGGCTGTGTGGCCAGAGCTATCTGCATCACATGCAGGAACACCTGGGAACAGTTGGCAAGATGCAGCTCCTCAGGTGACAGTGTAAAAATACAATACATACCGTCACAGAACAAAGGAAACCCAGACACCCCAAGGTGTCTAGAGGGTGCCGGCAGCCACCTCCAGGCTCCCTGTGGGGAAGCACAGCTGGGACCCACCCAAGGGCCCCTGTGGGGCGCCTGCAATCAGACACACACCAGACACCGTGAAGTGGCTTCAGAGTGTGGCCACACCTCGTGGATCTGGACTAGTGGAAGGTACAGCAGAGGAGCTGGTGACCACTGTGCAGTTTCTGCTTGGAAGTCAGACCTGGATGTAAATCCTGTTCACATATGAGCCCCCTAGGAACCTTGTTTGACACCTGGCCCCTCACCTGCTTCCTGGGAACCATCAGCCTGTTTCTCACTGAGAACGCAGCTCTGGAACACAGGGCCCTCAATAGACTGTAATCATGTCTTTCTTAAGATCATCAAGAAATGAGGGTTCTGGTGTCTCATCATTGACGTGTTTATTATGCTGGTCGTGAAGGTGGAAAGCAGTTTCAAGCAGGGGTTGAGCATGCAGGACACCCCCAGGTTTGTTTTGACTGAATATAAGCAAAAATGTGCCAGGAAAAGACAAGTAAATTTCCTGAAACATACTGTGAATGTGAGGAGTGGATGAAGGTGGGCCACGCGTCTCACTGTAAGCATGACTGTCTCTGGGCACAGGACACATGTCTGGTATCTGGTGCAGGGTTGCATGACTGTCAGTAAACTAACAGGGCCACACTGTTCATAACTGAACCACCCTGTGAATATAGTGAAACCAAGGAATTGTACACTTTAAATGTGTGCATATTATGTAATTATGTTAATAAAGTGTGCCCTCTCTCACACTCACACACACACACACACACACACACACGCAGGTACACACGGCCCAGCAATGAAGAGAAGGAAATGGAAAGCTAGTTGAGACAATGGTTCTCAGACATCAGTGAGCATCCAGTTCCTCGAGAACTTGGTTAACCATGTCAGGCCCCAGTGCAAGGTTCTGACTCAGTGGGTGGGCCAGGGCTTGTTTAGTGGTGTTTCTAACACACTCCAATGCTGATCCGGGAACTGCACTTTGAGAACCAGTGAAGCCATTGGAAGGGATGGTATTTATTTCAGAATTGAGATAGGATTCACTCACCACAGAATTCACTCCTGCAACATGTCCAATTCACAATGCTTTGAGCGCATTCACAAGGCTGCACATCCATCACCACCAACTCCAGAATACTTTCAATACCCCCAAAAGATATCCTGTCCTCATGAGTGGTCACTCTCATTCTCCTCAGCATCTCCAGCCTCTCCCACTACCAAGCTATCTTCTGTCTCCACAGATCTGCCATTTTGTGTGAACAGAATCACACAATGCATGGGCCTTTGTGTCGGCTTCCTTCACGGAGCCGCACATTGTCCAGGCACAGCCACTGGTAACCTGGTAACCTCAATCTGGGCTCCGTGCCTTCCTGTGGTGGCATGCGATTCCACTGCATGGATACAACCATGTTTGTCTATCTACCAATCAGCTGACAGGCGCCTGGGCGATCTCCACATTTTTGCTCTTATAAATCACACTGCTATAAACATTCGTTGGAAAGATTTTGTGGGGATATGCTTTCTGTTCTCTTGGGCACAAGCCTAGAACTCCTGGATCACATGTAACTGCATATGTCACTATCTGATGGACTGCCACACTTTCCCACGGCAACGCCACCATCTCACCGTCCCACGGTCTTCTGAGGGGTCTTTGTGAACGAATGCGTCTGTCCTTTTGATGACCAACCGCTATCCTAGTGGGGGTGGTGTCTCACTGTGCTTTTGATTTTCATTTCCTGATGACTAATGATGTTGAGCATCTTTTCATGTGCTTATTGACCACTTGCACATCTTCTATGGAGAAATGCCCACTCAAAACATGGTCCAGTATTTAACTAGGTTGTCTTATTACTGAGGTCTAAGAGTTTTTCATGCATTAGACTCTTACCTATGATTTGCAGATATTTTCTTTTTTTTTTTTTTTTTTTTTTTTTTTTTTTTTTTTTTGTATTTTTCTGAAGCTAGAAACGGGGAGAGACAGTCAGACAGACTCCCGCATGCGCCCGACCGGGATCCACCCGGCACGCCCACCAGGGGGCGACGCTCTGCCCACCAGGGGGCGACGCTCTGCCCACCAGGGGGCGATGCTCTGCCCCTCCGGGGCGTCGCTCTGTTGAGACCAGAGCCACTCTAGCGCCTGGGACAGAGGCCAAGGAGCCATCCCCAGCGCCCGGGCATCTTTGCTCCAATGGAGCCTCGCTGCGGGAGGGGAAGAGAGAGACAAGAGAGGAAGGAGAGGGGGAGGGGTGGAGAAGCAGATGGGCGCTTCTCCTGTGTGCCCTGGCCGGGAATCGAACCTGGTACTTCTGCACGCCAGGTCGACGCTCTACCACTGAGCCAACCGGCCAGGGCCAGATATTTTCTCTTATCCTGGGGGTTTTTCCTTTCTTAATAGAGCACTACATGTTTAATTTTGATGAAGTCCGATTTATCTTTTTTTTCTTTTTTCTTTTTTTTGGTTGTTGGTAGTTTGGTGTCATATCTTAAAAAAACAACAACAGTGTCCAAGGCAATGAAGATTTGTATCGGTTTTCTTCTTGTTCTATTGTCCGATCTTTAGTACGTAGGTCTTCAATCCATAGAGTTAACTGTTGTGGACAGTGAGATAAGGGCCCAGCTCTATTTTTCTGCATGTGGATAACCACTTGCCCCATAACCGTCTGAAGACTGTTATTCCCCCCCATTGAACTGTGGCACTCTGGTCCATGGCCAGCTGCCCATCAATGGATGGGTTGGTTTCTGGACTTTCGACTCTGTTCCACCGACCTGTCTCTGTGTGGGCAGCATCATGACTACGGTGAGTTCTGAGATCAGGAAGTGTGAGTCCTCCAACTTCGTTCTTTTTCAACATAGTTTTGGCAAACCTTGCTCCCTTGGGTTTTTCCATTTCTGCAAAAAGCCAGCTGGGATTGTGACAGGGCCTGTGTTGAGTCTGTAGAACAATTTGGGGAGCACTGTCACCTTAACAATATTGTCTTCCAACCCATGGATACTGGAACTTTCCATTTGAGTCTTAACTTCTTTCTACAATGTTTTGTACATCTGTGTTCATCTTGGACTTAAAAAAGAAAAAACTGATTCCTAAGTAGTTTATTCTTTTTGATGCTATTGTAAATCAAACTTTCTTCGTTTTATTTTTAGGTTATTGCCAGTGTATTGAAAAAAAAATTGGTTTTTGTCTATTGATCTTATATCCTGCAATCCTGCTGAATTCACATAAGCTCTAATGGTATTTTTGTAAATACCTTAGGATTTTAGAAATGTAGGGTGATGTCATCTGCAAATGAAGTTAGCTTCAGTTCTTCCTTTCTTGTCTGGGTGTTGTCTCTTTTTCCTGCCTGGTCACACTACGAGAACCTTCAGCACAATGCCCAATAGCAGTGGCCAGAGCAGAGACATCTGTCTTGTTCCCGAGCTGAGCGATGTTTTGCAAGTGACAGACTTGTCCACTTTTGTAGTGTGAAGGGCATGCACGAGAGGGTAATGGCCCAAGACCCAGGAAGGAGGAGGCCACTTTCTCTAGAAGGGAGGAAGTAGAAAAGAAATAATAGAGTTAAGTGTGGTATCAGAAGGGAGGGCAGAAAGCTGTTCTTCACATCTAGTGATCTCTCCTCTGGATGGACTGGAGGTCACTGGGGGGATGCAAGGTGGGGCTAGGGGCTTGAAGCAAGAAGCAGAGAAGGGAACTTGCTGCTGTTGGCAGGGTAACAGGCCCGGGTGGTCATCTCCGTGTTCAGTGGTGCTATGCGGAGTACCTTCTTGGCCTCGAGCTATTTCACTGGGACTCTCCCTGGCATTATGCGGGCCTAGCCTGAGCCTGATGTGCACTGAAAATGTATCACTGAAGGTACACTTTTCACTCTTAGAGTTGGACGTTTGACATTTGTTTCTTCTTCTCCTTCAAAAAGGAGGCAACAGCCACCCTGTCGTCTTGGCTTTGTTCTCCTGAACAGAAGACAGGACCCTCCTCCCACAGTATGGTCGCTGGACTGAAGACAGAAGGAGGTGTGACACACAGAGGCACCCGCCCATCCCACTTGGCCCCCAGTGACGCCACAGACAGAATCCACAAACGGCTAGTGTGGTTTGGGTGGATTGGAGTTTATTTGCTGTGGTTCCTTGATGCTAGTTTACAAAGCAAAAAACCCAACAAATGGAATAATAATTATAGTTCTTTAAAAACCCTGTCAATGGCTTTCAGTCATTTCTTTATATTTTTATATTCTGACAAAACTTTTTTTAAACAAATACAAAATAATCTAAAAGGAGAAAAACTATACATGGATAATTTACATCTCTGATAAATAGACTAATACCAGATCCCTCTGTCTGGGTAATGGTCCAGCACTGCCTGAGGCTGCCTGGACTTTAGCTGCATGGCTGGAAAGTTCAGGTTTCCAGCCTGGACCCTCCTGTCACCTTCACAAGCTCTGGCAAAAAACACCTGAAGCCACTCCAGGTAGGACCCACATGAAGGCAGGGAGCGACCCCAGAGAGGCCCCCGACACTCCCCACCACTTTTACAAAAGCTATTTGCAGAGATGCAAGCCTGCCCTAAAGGCAGGGAGCTGGCCCACTGCCCAGGGGAGCCACCAGCCCACCGTCCTCCATGTGTGTGGGGGCCTGGCTCGGCCCAATGGGCACATGGGCCTGAACAGGTGACAGGAGTGCCTAAGAGTCCCTGAGAGAATGGCAGGACAAGGTTGTTTCCCGGCCCCCTTCACACCATAGGTTAGAGGGCAGGGCCCACTCACACTTCTGAAGAAATAGCAAAGCAACAGCACAGGCCAGCCTTCCCACCCCTGTCCACCTGTCCTGGTGAGCAGTGAGGGCCCCCACATTCTGGGGGCTGCCACTGGATGCATGGGCAGTGGCCCAGAGAAAGTAGGAGCTGAGGCAGAAGAGGCTGAAGCCCTAGGGGAGTGTAAGACCCCCTCCTTCCTCTAAAACGAGGACTGGAGTTTGGGGGGCAGGAAGCAAAACCAAACAAGGAACGGTTAGGTTGCCCCAAAGCCTAGATTGCCCCAGAGCTTGTGCTGGGGCACCTTGCCTCATAGTTTTGATTATTAGGTATTTAGCTCATGGAAAAATACTTTCTATTGTAAAGTCTGGGAGGCGTGCATTCTGAGAGAGAAGCAGTACGAGTGTCCAGTGGGCTCCCCTACACAGCACTGCTGGCACCAGGCAGAGGCACCAGGGCAGGGGCATGAGCTAGGCGGAGGCCACCACAGACCCTGTGTCAGGTCCAGGTCCTTTCTGACCCTCTGCCCTCCCTCATGGCACCCACAGCTCTCAGCTGTGCACAAGAACACACCCTGCACCACCAGGCCCAGGGAGAAGCTCCCCAAACCAAATGGGCAGGATGCGTGCAGACAGCTCTGCTCTTTTTCTTTTAAAAAAACAAAAATATATCTTTATGGTGTGTGGCTTCCCTTCCATTCTACTTTCTCAACATACAACACTACACAGATGCACGGACTTTTGCGCAAGGCTGATGGCTTCCTCCCAGGGTACACTAAGCAGCACAGGTTGCCGAGCTCGGCCAGGGCGCTGAGCAGAGACTGGCAGGGCTGCTCTGAGCCAGGAGCTCTGTGCTTCCAGAGAGAAGGCCCACCCTGCTGTACAGTGCCAGGCCCTGCTGCCCCAGAGACGGCCTGCTCTCTCCCACATAAAACTCAGCAAAGCTGAAGCCAGTGTCCAGGAGTCCAGCGACGCCCAGCACTCCTGCTTGAGCCCCAGGCAGGGGCCCTCTGCACAGGCTCAGTGTCTCTTTGTGGAAGACACCTTCTTCTTCCGTGCAGCCAGCATCTCGTAGAAAGGATCCCTGCTGATGGCTGCTCTGCAACATAGAAAGGAGAGGAACAGAGAGGCTGAGGGTTGGGGCCAGAGACACCTCATGCAGGGCTGTCCAGACCCCTGCCACTCAAGTATCCCTGCAAAGACCAAGTCAGTGCGTTAACCTTCACTGTATCTGCACAACAGCTTAATGAGACACACAGTATAGGTAGCATGACATAGCTGGGTGTTCACAGGAGCAGAGGACCACACTTTCTGCTGTGGATAACTCAGGAAACAAATACACTGCTTTAGCTCCATGGTGACGGGGCATACGTCGGGAGCAGTGACCACCGCGGCCCATGATGCTTTCACATGGCTGCCCAGTCGGTGCTGTGTCACTTCCGAGCCCCCACACTGCCTGTCCCATAACTGAGAACCCTAATGGCCATTGGTGCCATCGCTGTGGCCCCAGGGAACCAGCCCAGGACCAGGACAGTACAGGACACTTTGTCTAGACTGCCAAGCTGTCCGTATGTTTGTCATTCTCAATTGTCAAGTAATTTGTGATCCAAAATTTTGAATCTAGCCCTGGCCAGTTGGCTCAGTGGTAGAGCGTCTGCCTGGCGTGCAGGAATCCCGGGTTTGATTCCTGGCCAGGGCACACACGAGAAGCACCCATCTGCTTCTCCACCCCTCCCCCTCTCCTTCCTCTCTGTCTCTCTCTTCCCCTCCCACAGCCAAGGCTCCATTGGAGCAAAGTTGGCCCGGGCGCTGAGGATGGCTCTGTGGCCTCTGCCTCAGGTACTAGAATGGCTCTGGTTGCAACAGAGCGACGCCCCGGATGAGCAAAGCATCGCCCCCTGGTGGGCATGCTGGGTGGATCCTGGTTGGGTGCATGCGGGAGTCTGTCTGACTGCCTTCCCGTTTCCAACTTCAGAAAAATACAAAAAAAAAAAAAAATTTTTTTTTTTTGAAGTTGAATTTGCTTTTTCAGAGAAGCAGTTTCCAGGTGCTGACTATTCTGGGGCAGCTCAGAGCCCAGGTACCACAGGCTCTGCACCTGACCAGGTGATGCCAACCCCTACACATAGACTGGGGCCCTTTCACCAGCAATGCTGCCTTGTGAGCAGTGTCTCCAGAGCTTCTGGGGCACGACAGAGCTGGGCAGTGCCCAGAGTCATAAGGAGGCCTCACAGTGGTTATGAGGAAACATCTGCTCACTGTTTAACTGGCCAAAATCCAGCAGTTTTGTTTTTTGTTTTTTGTTTTTGCAGTATTGCTATTTTATTTATTTATGGCAGAGACAGAGAGAGTCAGAGAGAGAGAGAGATAGGGACAGACAGACCGGAAGGGAGAGAGACGAGAAACATTAATTCTTTTTTGCGGTTCCTTAGTTGTTCATTGATTGCTTTCTCATATGTGCTTTGACCGGGGGGGGGGGGGGGGGGGGGGCTACAGCAGACCAAGTGACCTCTTGCTCAAGCCAGCGACCTTGGGTCCAAGCTGGTGAGCTTTGCTCAAACCAGATGAGCCCGCACTCAAGCTGGCGACCTCGGGGTCTCAAACCTGGGTCCTCCGCATCCCAGTCCGATGCTCTATCCTCTATGCCACCGCCTGGTCAGGCCTCAGCACTGGTTTTAATGGAGATGCCCCAAAACAGAACAGAAACTAGAGAATGCTCAGTCCACTCAGGAGCAGGCTGTGGCCTCACAGGACAATGCCTGGACTTCAGGGCCTCAGGCCATGTGCTCAGTGTGGTCTCCCAGTCTCCAGGGAAAGTCATGAGGCCCTGTCATGGGGAGATGCTAAGGAAACAGCTGGGGAACATCTGATGGACAGTGCACCCGGTGGGGAGAGTGAGGATGTGCTTTAGGAGGACGAACCACCAGAGGGCAGTGATGCACACGAGGGCACAATGGTGACCTGGACAGGCTTCATAGATATCCTGGGCAGAAAGGGGTAGAGGGTAGCTGTGCTGGGACACAGTGCCCCATAATAACCTTAGGCTGCAGCTCCATTCACAGCTGAGTACAAACCTGCCACCTGCCCGCCTCCCAGGCTGCAGCTTCCCTATGAAAAGCAGGACCCTGATCATAGCAGCCACGTGGCTTCAGGCACACTGCTTTCCTGCTATGAGCCTCAGTCTCCTCATCTGTAAACATGACGCAGTGCCTCTCAGCACTTGGAACTGATAACATATGATCACTGAGCTGCCACCATAAAAACGAGACCTGCTTCCGAAGACCTGAAGAGGCCAGCTTGGTGGGGCTCCTGCTCCCGCCCACTTGCTCACCTGCTACCCCTTGGGGGCCGTGAGGTGCGCTGCATGCGGAACCTGGACCTGGGCGCTCTAATGCTGTAGCAGACCACTACAAGGTCACTGTGAGTCACCATCGAGCACCACTAGTCACCGCAGGGCAGAGAGATAGAGGCCCTGGGAAGCAGAGCCATGGTCCGGAGCACCCACCTGATACACTTGATCCATTCCTCCTTTTCCTCAGGTGTTGGGGCGGAGATCCGGTACACAGTGTGGTTGCCCTCCACCACGCGCCCATCGGCCTCTGTCTTACAGGCCTTAATGACCTGGTCCTTGTTGTCAGGTATATAGAGCTCAAAGCAGTTCTGGGGAGCAAAGACAGGAGTGACAAAGGTCTGAGAAAGCTGCCGACCAAGAAAACCTGTTAACTCACTTCCACAGACACTACTCTGCCCTCCATGAAACACAGGCAATGTGTGTTCCTGCTGGAAAGACGGGCCTGGCTGTGAACTCTGTAGAAGGAAAACTATCTGGCACGGACACCCTCTAGGGTGTCAGCTCTGCTGGGCAACTGCCAGCAACTGTAGCCAGACTCTGCGACCTGGGCACAGAGCCTTACAGGGCACTGGAGCTCATGACAGGCGGCCGACCGCTAGCACTGCCGCTGCCATCTTCTCCAGAGGGGCAAGTCTACCCGTGTGTGGTCACCCAGACAGACAGAACAAGAAGGCTATTCAGGGTCTCATCTTTGGCTTGGACACTAAATTGAAGGCATGATAGTACTTTTCCTTTTCTTCATTATTATTTTTAGGTAAACCTCTGCACTTTCATTCTTTTGCAAAGAACTGCTATACTCATCCCTTTGTCCCTTTAAACACCTCACCAAAAGTACTCACTGGCTTTTTGGAGTCCTCCACCTCCCGGATGCTCAGATTCTCTAATGGGATGATTCCTCGGGGCTCCTTATCCTACAAGAGTTGGAGCGAGACCTCAGGGCTCAGTTTGTGAACACGCCTCCTACTCCACGACCCACCCTAGCCTGTCTGCCTTCTCCCAGCTCAGTGGGGTCTGCACTGACTGCTCTCAAACAAAAATAGGGTCCATCCAGAAGGCAGGACTGCTGTCAAGGAGCCACATGAGTCCCAACCACCAAGTCCTTTGCAAGGAACATGCCAGGGGTCCTACAGATGCTCAGCAGAGAGTAATGGACAGCAGGAGCCGTGGCTGACCCTCGGCAGTGACAGGCAGGCCCTCCACAGAAAACTGCTGTGGCTCTCTGCCTGTCCCCCCACTCATCTTTTAAGCCTTGTCTCTGGAGTTAGCCACCTCTGATGGCTGACTTCCCTAATCTAGTGCTAGGTGCCCTAAGGCCGGGGGCTATAGCTGTGTCAGAGTCATTCTGCACTCATTATCTCCTGTCCTGTGTTCCCCATCTCCAGAGAAGTGTGTGCCTGACAACTCCAGCAGGATCCCAGAAGGCACCTCTACTCCTGGCCAGAACAGAGCAAACCCCCACCCAGGTCATTAACTCGCAGGTACCTACGCATACACCAGAAACCTGACACCAGTCTTCACCTCCTTGTCCCTGGTGCCCAGTTAACCACAGCCTACAACTCTGTCCCAAGCTCATTTAGCCGGGCTAAGACTTGGTGCCAGCTTTCCATGATGAATGTGCCTGAATACCACACTCTCTTTTGATCTTTAAATTAGGGTTTTTCCTCCTTTTAAGGCTAATAATCTCCTATCTTTGCAGGTATCACTATTCTGGTATTGCGATAGTTTTTTTTTTTTTTTTTTTTTTTAAAGAGACAGAGAGAGAGTCAGAGAGAGGGAAAGATAGGGACAGACAGACAGGAAATGGAGAGAGATGAGAAGCATCAATCATCAGTTTTTTGTTTAAACACCTTAGTTGTTCATTGACTGCTTTCTCATATGTGCCCTTGACCGCAGACCTTCAGCAGACCAAGTAACCCCTTGCTCGAGCCAGCAACCTTGGGTCCAAGCTGGTGAGCTTTTTGCTCAAACCAGATGAGCCCGCACTCAAGCTGGCGACCTCAGGGTCTCAAACCTGGGTCCTCCACATCCCAGTCCGATGCTCTATCCACTGCGCCACCACGTAGTCAGGTGGGATCATTTTCATCTGTCCTCCATGTCTGTTAACTTTTCTCTTTTTTCTTATTTTTTGAATTTAACTGGGGTAAACAGTAGTTAATAAAATTATATAGGTTCCAGGCGTACAATTCTATAACACATCATCTGTATATAGTATTATGTTTACCACCCAAAGTCAAGTCTCCTTCTGTCACTATGTACCCCCCCTTTACCCTCTCTCACCTCTCCCCATCCCCTTTCCCTCTGGTAATCGCCACTATTGTGTCTATGAGGATTTTCTTTGCTTAATCCCTTACCTTTTCCACCCAGCCCCCCATCTAACCTTTTTAATAGCTGTCTTCTTCAGACTCAGTCTTGGAGACCATCTATAGCCTTTCCTCTGTGGGAGTGACTACATTTCACTCCTCTGTTCTACTTCTTCAAGTTCTAACTCATTTGTTATTGTTATGTAGCTATATGCTAAAGACATAGTTTTGGTTCTTATTTGTTTTAGGGTCTGAAAGACCTGGAGAACTGGGTATTTTATATTCTGAAAACTTCCAGTCTCAGGAAAGAAAGGTGAGCAGAGGGACAGCACATCTCAGATGCCCCCAGTTCTGACTCTGTCCCTGGACTGTTATTGTCTACTTAGGGAGAGATGTGATGCTCACAGACACACCCTCTAAGGGTCGTTTTTCCAAACAGATACACAGTCTGCAGCCTTGACCGACACTGCAGATGGGGACTCCGCTTTTCACTTCTCCCATTTCCCCACTTCCCACCCAGCAGCAGACTAGACTGCTCCACAATTGGAAGAGGAAAAAGGGCAAGGGGCAGGGGCGAGCTGGTGGGTGCTCCAGGTTGCTCAGTGAAGGGTCCTCCGTCCGCTCACAGGCTACTGGCTGTCCTTGCTGCTGTTGTCCAAGTGCATCAGCCTACTCCTGCCCTTCCCTTATTTAGCAGTCACTGTTTCCCATTATTTCTACTAGAATTTCCTCTCTTAGGTAGGCTACGTGAAGCTTCTACCTACCATCAGAACCCTGAAGGTTTCTCTGTGCCTTAAGAAGTGTGTTCTGTGTGCTCCCCGTGCCTGAGCAGCACCGCACGTGGCTGAGTGGAATTCAGCAATGCCACTGTGCTCGGCCTCGGAAGAACCACAAGATTCTACAACCTTACTGCATTACTATAGAGAGCATCCAGTACTTAGGGTAGATTATGTAGAAGCCTGTATGATTCATTTTAACCCAGAGAACAGTGAAAAATATCCAAGCAAGATGTTAAAGACATCGTTCACCAAAATATCTTCAAGAAAAAAGGCACTATACAGAGGGGAGGGACAGAAATTAACCAAACTGTAAAGTGGCACTTGGGGGCATGGAATAGGAAGAATCTTTCTGCTGTTTTGCATATTTAAAATATAGTCCCCTAATAACTGAAAAGATTTTTTTTTTTAATCTTTTTTTTTTTTTTTAATTTTATTTATTCATTTTAGAGAGGAGAGAGAAAGGGACAGAGAGAGACAGAGGAGAGAGGGACAGAGAGAGAAGGTGGGGAGGAGCTGGAAGCATCAACTCCCATATGTGCCTTGACCAGGCAAGCCCAGGGTTTTGAACCGGCGACCTCAGCATTTCCAGGTCGACGCTTTAACCACTGCGCCACCACAGGTCTGAAAAGATTTTAACACCTAAAAAGCAAGGCCAGTGGCAGAACTTAAGTGGCATGAGGTTAGCCTGAACAGCACACAGAATCCCGGTCAGAGTGCCCCAGAGTCACTGAGCACTGTGATGAACTGCATCCTCAGGATGGTGATGAACCACAAGCTGACACTGTCGGGAGTCTCCCTCTACTTGCACGAAGCCTTGCCCTACTGGGCAAGGGCCGAGGCATGGAGACAGCAGGAGCCCAGCCCACTCTCGCTGCGTGTGAGGTGGGCACCCCATCCTGGTTCCTGCTGGTTACGTCAGCATGGCCAGAAAGGCCACTTCTCACTGAAGCCCTAGCCTGCTCTGCATGTACACAACAGTGTGGTCAAGCCTCGTGGTCTCAGCAGCACCCATGGCTTTCACCCCAGAAAGACAGCATTCCCAACTCAAGTGCCTGGGCTGACTCCACGACACAAGTCCAGCTGCACCCCCTGCTCTGCAGGTAACAGGAAAGTGGCAGAAATGCGAGCTGCTGGGCTGGGTGCTGGCCAGCTGCCAGGCTCCGTGGTCCCTGCAGTGGGGCTCCCATAGGTGCTGAGGTGCTTCATTCTCACAAGACCTTCCTACAAGAGACTCAGACGGAACACGTCTGTCCTTCCCACTGATTACAAACCAGCACAGCTTCACAGTCTAAGAAAACTTTCACCTCTTACAACTTCAGATAATCCCAGCTGTCCCCACTTCAGTCCACTTCCCTCCCATTACAGACTTTCCCTATGGCCGCTTCTTCTGAATCATATGATCTAGCATTTCTGCTACCCCAGAAAATTGGAGCTCTCCAAATCACACATATTTTCACCTTCCTTCCACAGGACCACAGACTCTTTCTTAGCAACTGATCCAAGTTCACCCTTTCTTGTCAACTTCAAAGTTCCTTCCGAATGCGATGCACTGCCCACTGCCTTCTCCTGGCCCAGTCTCAGCCTGGATGCTGGCACTCCCCATCTTCAGGGTTCCCAGAGCCCGAGATTTGTCTTAGTTCTTCCCCTTCCCTAAGTTTTTGTTCCCGGCCCCAAAGATGCAGATGACAAGTCCAAGCTCTCCCCACTGCCTCCTCCAACCACGACTGACTGGAGTCAGTCAGAAACGGAGGTCCGGTCCACCCAAGTCTGGAGGCCAACCAGTGGGTACTCACCGTCGTGTATTCAAAGTAGTAAAGGCAGTTGTCAGTCAGAATGAACCAGCGTCTCTTCCAAGTCTTTACCCTGCCACCTGCAGAGCAAACAGAGATGCGTGTTGGACAGGACGCACAGAGGAGGGCAGGCCCACAGCACGTAGCTCTCTCCAGGTGAGGAAGAGGCCAGAGCAGGTGCCAGGGAAACATGGGGACCAGTGCAAGGTTCACATTGGTAACAAGACACAAGAGCCAAACAGAAGCGCCTTTCACAAAGTGAAAGTCTGTGGGTACAAGCAGAGCAAGCAAGTCAGGTGGCACCTGGTGATGAGGTGGGACTGTGGGGGACAGGGCAGAGTGCGGGTGTGGGGAGGGAGACCCGGGACGCTAGGGTCGCAACACAGGTCTGACTGGGCCTGGACAGCTTCTCTCGGTGGAAATGGGCAAAAGAAAAGGAGGGGAGAGGGTCAGCCCCCTGGTCCAGTGACGTGCCTGCTGGCCAGGCAGGGCTGCTCCATCAGAAGGGCCAGACAAGGAACGGGAAGGAGGCCTTTCTCATCCCTTCACCCTCAGAGCTCCAGTCTTCCTGGAATGTGGCCCTGCACCTTCCTGGCGCCGTGAACTCCTACATTGGCTTTAAGCTTCTGACCTGGGTCCTGAGACTAGAACTCCCTGGAGTCCTGTGTCAGGCAGGGTGTGCTGGTAGCAAGGGACCCGCTCAGGAGCCTTTCAACTCCAGATGTCTCATGGGACACTGCAGCAAAGGGATCTAGGCTAAGGGCCACATGAGCACCACTGTGATGGCTGAGAGCAGGTGATGGCTTCCCTGGTCCTTTTCAATAGTTCTCAACTAAAAGCAGAACAAAGCTGGGATCATGAAATCATGGTGAGACGGCTACTGAGGAGGGAACTGGACTGTGACCTACTTGAGTGAAACCACCCTGCCTTCAGTCATGACATGACCCATATCTTTCTCTTTCTCACTACCAGCGGGTCAAGGGAAAGCTTTCTAAAGGTGAGCCATACAAAACTGCCCAGAAGCCTTCAGAGTCCAAATACATGTGGCCTCTTATAGGCACCTCTTGCTGCCCTGGACAGCAAAGGCTCCTTTTGCTAAGACAACCTACAGAAAATGTCTCTTCTGCAATCTTCATAGAAAGCAAGTACCATAGGCGTACACCTAGCACGACTTCGGCCATGCTTCCTGTCCTGCCACATCACTAGGATCGGGGCAGTTTTAAAGGGAGTCATTCAGCAGTCAGGACCTGCCTGTGTGCTCACACCAGGATTCCCAGGAGGTGACCGCAGGAGTGATGCACGCAGTTACACGTAGGTCACGGCAGCAATGTAAGGACCACTGGACCTTTTTAAAAGCTCTGCTTGGCTGCCTGAGCTCTTGAGGAGGTTAAGAGGTTGAGCATGAATGCTGAGACACTAAAGGGCACAGGCCTCGGCTATGGAAGGGCCCTCACCTGCCGCCCTGTGTTGGGTCAGGAAGACTGACTCTTTCCCCACAGCGGTTTGGCGGTTTACATGAGCATGTGCCTCTGGCCCTAAAAGCATGGATTAGGAGAAACCATAGATGGAAATGGGACATGCATGTGAAAAACGTGAAAGTTGGGCAGAATCAAAATGAATGAGGAAAAGAAGACAAGGAATTCACTTAGAATTGGAGCCATGTTGATATAAAAAGAAACCCCCTCCCTGTTTTTGGAGTCTGAGCTGTTCTGCCTCGTGGGTCTCCATCCCCATATAGGATAGGCGCCTGGAGACCCTGACCCTCACTGCCGATCAGCACTCCTCTCACAGGGCCCCCAGGCACTCGGACACTGAAAGTCACAGGAAAGACCAGGTGCCAAATGAAGGTGGAAGCAAAGCTGGAACACTCCCTGATTGTGGAGCTTAGCCATCTTCCCCGGCCACCTGCAGCGCGACGAGAGACTGCGACCAGGAAGCCCCACTGCGGTCCCAGGGCGTGCTGCCATGTGGAGACAGACAGACAGGAGGCGAGCGGGCAGGCCAGTGCACACCGAGGACAGTCCCTGTGGAACTCACAAGGCTACCTCCGCCCCACGGTCCCTGAATTGAGATTCGAGATACGAAGGCCAGAGGCCAGGCCCCACCCCCACCCTCTACCCCCGCAGCTGGGAACAACCTGCCATTTCCCAAGATGCTGTAATGACTGTCACTGTGGAGGTGGTTCTTTTTCTGGGCTGCTCTGCCCAAGCTGGGCTTAAACTGACATCTGCGGAGCTCCTCACCTGGAAAAATCATGTTTCCCCAAATCAGTATGTGCAGCATGGGTCCCGAGACCCATGTAAATTAAGGCCAATTGCAGGTGTTTAATGATGATTCATTGAAAAAGAGGAGGAAGAAAAACAAAACATCAAAAACCTAACTGAGGTCACAATGTCCTTGTCCTCGCCTAACAACCTGGAAGTGTAGTAAAGGGGCTTTAAGGAGGAGTTTTTAGTTTTTGTCTTTTTTAAATTTTTAATTATTGATTTTAGTGAGAGAGGAAGGGAGAGAGTAAGAGAAAGGGAGAGAGTAAGGGAGAAGGGAGAGGGGGGAGAGAGGGAAGGTGGGGGGGGAGAGAGAGAGAGAGAGAGAGAGAGAGAGAGAGAGAATCAGTCTGTTCCTGTATGTGCCCTGACCGAGAAATCAAACCAGCAACCTCTGTACTTTTGGACAATATTCTAACCAACTGAGCTATCCAGCCAGGGCCTTTTTTAAGAGAGGAAGAGGGGGTAAGAGAGGCAGGGACAGAAGCACTAATCTGTTTCTGTATGTGCCTTGACTGGGGATTGAATCAGCAACCTTTGTGTATCAGAATGATGCTCTAACCAACTGAGCTACCTAGCCAGGGTGTTTTGTCTTTTTTTTTTAAGTTTTACCTGGCATCATTTTGAATTTAGGAAACATTTCCCTTTCCACGCAAAGGTAAATAAATGTCCTCCTAGGCTGTGTAGCCTCCCCCTCTCCCCAGGTGCTCTCTGCTCACAGCGGACCAGATACACACAGCTTCAGGAAGTCTGCACACCCTCTGCCTCTTCTCCTCCACTGCAGAGATTCC
Source organism: Saccopteryx bilineata (assembly GCF_036850765.1). Taxonomy (NCBI): domain Eukaryota; kingdom Metazoa; phylum Chordata; class Mammalia; order Chiroptera; family Emballonuridae; genus Saccopteryx; species Saccopteryx bilineata. The sequence continues at coordinate 125,381,083 of NC_089495.1, forward strand.
CAACTTGGTGCCGGCTGAGACGCCACAGCAGAGCACACCGGCCAGTAAGCCCGATAGCAGGCCCCGGGAGCACTCGCTGAGCTCTCTGCAGTGCTTCATTCCTAACAGCATTCACACGGCACCCCGCTGTCTGGCCATGGGGCACCACTCCTCAACAGGAAACGGTGACAATGGCTCTTAAACCCTAATCCTGAGCAGTTCCCTAGGGACTGTACAAGAAGTTAGAAGCAGCATTAACACTACCACCAGCGATTAAAAACAAAATAACCAAAAATAACAAAAGTAAGAAGCGCTGCAGTGATGACAGTGGCCTGGGTGGGCAGGCGAGCAGGGTGCAGGTTACATACCTCCTGGAGTGTGGGGCAAGGAAAAGGAGAGCCAAATCATGGGCACACACACATGAAGGAGAAAAGAAAATTAAAACGAAATTAAACCCAGCTCCTTAGTCTTAAAGTGCAATGTATTAGTCACTCATGTCTGCTTGGGGTGGGGTGCGGGAGCAAACACAACTATGGGCACTGCTGCTGTCTGGCCTGGGGCGGGGTATGGGGGTGTCTCATCAGTCACACCCACTGGGTAAAGGCAGGAACTGAGGCACTAGGAACACCTGGCCCCAAAGATGCCACAAACCAGTTCTCACAAAGTTGCCATTTACTCGTATATCTAGCACCCCCAGTAAAGAGAGTAAGGACTACTTTGGGGAAAATTAACTGTCCTTCAGCTACTATCACTCTTTAAAGTGTGTGTAAGAATGCACACACACAAACCCATGAATACATGTGTGCATGTGTGTACATGGGATATGCACACATGGACATATACAACTCCAGAGGCTGGGAGCTCTGCCCTCTGCAGCAGACACGAAACCTCCACGTGATGCAGCATGGAGAATCAAGGAAGGTTTGGGGGTGACTGGAAAAAAGAATTCAATGACCTAAAAATCAAGTTCCACACTTAGTTAAATTCTTTCTTTTTAAAAATATGGGAAGCCTCATGAATTTGCATGTCCTGGTGCAAGAACCAAGCTAATCTTCACACTGTTCTAATTTTAGTATCAGGCTGTCAATGCTAACATGCTAATACTCTGCATCAGCGTTTAAACAAATTCTGCTGGAGGGGGCAATAGATGAAACTTAGATGCACTTGTCCAATTCCCAGCAGGTGTCCTTTAGCTCAGTGCTCCCCACCGTTTTTTGGGCCACGGACCGGTTTAATGTCAGAAAATATTTTCACAGACTGGCCTTTAGGGTGGGACGGATAAATGTATCACGTGACTGAGTCAAGCATCAAGAGTGAGTCTTAGACGGATGTAACAGAGGGAATCTGGTCATTTTTCAAAAATAAAACATCGTTCAGACTTAAATATAAATAAAACGAAAATAATGTAAGTTATTTATTCTTTCTCTGCGGACCAGTACCAAATGGCCCATGGACTGGTACTGGTCCGTGGCCCGGGGGTTGGGGACCACTACTTTAGACATAAGCAACTTGGCACTGAAGATGCAGAGCTCAGGGCTGCCTCTGTGGTTAGTGACTTAGAGCCTGAACTTCAAAGATTCTACCGGCTTCAAGATCAACACAATGTTGGCTAATTCAAGAGTTTAGAATGGCTAATTTCAATCAGTGAGGTAGTGCTTTAAAAATGTATGAATTAAGTCATTAGGCATAAATATAAAGACTTGGGATATGCTTTCAAAGGGAAATATAAATTCTGTCTGCACTAGTCAGAATAAAATATTCCTTCCCAGCATTTCCCAGGTGCATCAATGATGGCTGGGAGCAGTGGCTCTACCTCGCTAGGACATGCAGCTGAAATGAGAGGGGCCATGCTAACAAGCACCCTGATCATGTGAACCCCAGCTAGGAAAGGTCGTGGCAGAACAGAGCCAAGGGCTCTCTCAGAGGCTAAAAGGTTGACAGCATTAAGTCCAGGGAATCCAGGACTCTCTCTGGGTTCTGGGAAAATTAATAAAATCATGTGAGGACATGAATGTCCCGGAAACCTCACTGTTCTTTTCCTTTTGGTTCCTCGAGCACCTGCATGTCTCAGCCCTAGGAGCTCACTTTAGCCAGAGGGCAGGGGATTGACTTCTTATTTTATTTCCTGAATGGACAACTGGTTCATGTGGTGGCTGGGGAGGGGGGGGGCGGGGAGGAGCCGTGCCTGAGGATGAGAGGAGAGCTGTGGATGCACGGAGCTGGGCTCGCGGTTCGCCATGCACACTGCCCGTGGGAGCCAGATGCAGAGAGTGATGATGCACTGGGGCGCAGGTGTGTGATAGGAAGTAAAGAGATGGATGCAGCTGGCCACCCGCCCTAGGAGTGAGAGGGTGGGCAGGGAAGAGAAAGGACCTGGACCATCACCACCAAGTGGACATGTGGCGTGCGGGTGCACGTGGGCAGTATTCCAGTGGAATGAAGTCTGTCCTCACTGCTTTCTAGTATCCCCTGGGGGCACTGACTAGCTTTAACTTCCTCTCTGGGGGTGGATTTTAGGGTGACAGTATGAATTCATCCCAAAGTCCCCCCACAGCGCCTTCATGACTGCCCATTTTCCCCAGTGCATGCAGATGTGTGCTGGTGAACACATATCCTTTCTAAGTTTCCAAGTGAGGGGCCCTAACCTGGAGGGCATCACTCACCGAGTTTCAGCAGCCAGCCTTCACGGTCTGGATTGAAGAAAGTGTGAGTGAGGTCGTTCCCATCATCCTCTGGGATTTTAAAGGGCTCGTTTTTTATGCTTTCATATAGATTCTGAATAAAAGATGACATTGCATGTCTCTAGTTCCAGAACTATCTTCCCTGCCCCACTCCTGCTCCCACAACAAGCACTCCTGTGCTGCAGCCATCCACACCCTTGCTAGGCACTGAGACTGGAAAAGAGGACAATCTGGCCTCCAAGTTACTTTCAGTGACAGAGTAAGATGCCTGATGAAGCTCCAGGAAGGAGAGTAAGCAGCAGCCTCCATGCCCACCTCCCACTGCTGCTCTATCAACTACTGCTGTCACAATTCCTCAGTGGGCCTTGTGTCACACCAGCTGCCTGTGGCGTGACAGCAATGAAGGGAACGAGAAGCGCTCACCCATGCCCCATGCCCGGTTGGTGCTGTGCTCACCCGGAGCAGTTCCTCGGGCAGGTCACCACCGTCATTAATGCCCCGGTTCATAGCAATGAACCTCTCCACAGTGGGCTTGTCTTTGACGTTGGGGTTGTGTAGGCTGGTGTTCAACATGATGATAGCAAATGAGAGGACATAACAAGTGTCTGGAATGAAGCAGAGAGACCATTAGAAACACCCAGGAAAGAACAGGAGGTGCCAGAGCTGGGAACAAGTCCACGCCTCTGGACCATGTATCACTGAGCGGGTTCTGTGCAGCACCCAGGAAAGCAGGTGACAAAGACACAGAGTGCAGGACTCGGGTGCTCACTGTCTCAGACCCTAACAGACAGCACTGCAGAAAACCAGAAAAACAACACAATGCATAAAAAAGACACTACAAGTCACCTATGATCCCACTGCCTGGGGTGATGCCAATGTATCTCACTAAGGAAACATTTGAGACTAAAGTGGAATTAAAATGGATACATGGTTTTGAAACTGCTTTTTTGCTAACCTTACCACCATAAGTCTCTTGTCAATAAAAACTCTTTTAAAAACATGATTTTTAAGTTACATAATTTAGAAATACTGCAATTTATATTTCTACTCCTTAACTCCTTATGGTTGGACTTTTGGGTTCTTTCCTACTTTTTACTACTGTAAATACCATCTAAATCAATTTCTTAGGCATGAGCCCAGCCCTCTCTTTGTAAAACGTCCAGGTGCCAAGAAGAGCGCCATGCCTCGGCCACCTACCTGTGGACTGGAACACCCCCGGGTTGCACTGGCAGTACCGCTGGGCGAACGCCTCCATCATCCGGTCGATCTTCTGAGCCTCTCCCGGCAGCCGGAAGCTCCATAGGAACTGCCTGTGTGACGAAGACAGGCTGTGTCACAGAGCTGGAGGACACCATTCACTTCTCTGTGACTCAGTACACTTCCAGTGATTTTTCTATCCAAGGGCACAGGGACACTTGTGGAACCAAACTTCTGTGATGGTAACTCCACTCAGACACAAACTCGCCATTCTGTGTCACAACTCTCCAGGTCAGAGGCAAGGTGTTTAGGAGAAAGTGAAAGAGTAACATTTTCCTATTCAAAAGAATGGCTCTCCTCCACAGAATAATACATGAAACTGAAATATGGATAATGCTTATCTGAAACAACCTCCAATTTCCATAAAACAAGACAAGGTGCAGGAAAAAATTTTCTATCAAAGCATTTGTAATTGATCCATTTATGTGACAGACCCATGGCCAATATGGGCAATCTGCATTATTCTCATCCATCTAAACGACAACACAAAAAATGATGTTACTATTTATACCTACAGCAGTGAAAATACTGAATGACAGTTTCTCAGAGGGCACAAGGTAACAGGTTTAGTAAAAACTCAATATTTATTTTTCTCCTTCTAAAATGAAGTGCACAGCCCTGGCCCGTTGGCTCAGCAGTACAGCGTCGCCCGGTATGTGGAAGTCCCGGGTTCGATTCCAGGTCAGAGCACACAGAGAAGCACCCATCTACTTCTCCACCATCCTCCTCTCCTTCCTCTCTCTCTCCTCCTCTCCAGCAACCAAGGCTCCATTGGAGCAAAGTTGGCCCAAGTGCCGAGGACAGCTCCATGGCCTCAGCCTCAGGTGCTAAAATGGCTGCAGCCACAACAGAGCAACACCCCCTGGTGGGTGTGCCGTGTGGATCCTGGTTGGGCACATGCGGGAGTCTGACTGCTTCCCCGCTTCTAACTTCGGAAAAATTAAAAAAAATAATAATAATAAAATAAAATGAAGTGTACAACCACTTACTTTCTATTCTAGGGCTGGAAATTTAAATGTTTTATAAATTAAAAATTAGAAAAGATTTCAAAATTTAAATATACATCAATTTCCAGAATATTACACTGAAAACCTGAGGAAGAGTTTTCCAAAATTTGTTTTCAGAATGAATACATCAGAATTTAATTCCCTTTAATCACCCAATTATTTCAATCATAGGCCTATGGAGTGCTTTTTTTTAAGACACTTCCAGGAATCCAAAATAACCCCAAAGGTATAAATTCCTGAGAAAGTCACAAGGAAGAGACTCATGATCTACCTGCCTCTCCCGCCTTTCCAGGCGCTTACCTCAACTATACTCACCGTAAGGCCTGGACAAGGTTAAGGTCAGTGAACTCATGTAAACCCACAAATGCATGAAGAACCTGGATATTAAATTCATCTCTATCAAGAAAACAAAAGACACGGGGATGGGGAAAGCTGGTGCTGAGAATCCAGCATCGCAACCCCCAGCCAGGCAGTTTCCCACACTAACTAAGTCCCAAGGTCCTATGGGCAGCTCAGGAGAGATGACCCCACCCAGCGAGGAAGAGCCCGTCTCCTCCCTCTACTGGATGAGCAGAGAAGATGCCTCATACAGCCCCACACCAGCTGCTGTCCCCAGGGCCATGCCCCTCAGCACCTGTGTGGCTGCAGCTGCCTCAGGACAAATTTTCATCCAGAACTCAGCACTCTGAATCTTCCTATTGTAACTCCTGACCTACCTGCTCCACCTCCCAAGCACCCCTACGCCTTACCTCTCCCCCAGGTAGTCCCCGATGGCGGTTTTGTTGAGCCCTTCGCCTTTATACAAGAACTGGGCGATGTCCTCGCAGGTGTTCTTCAGCAGGTCATTCTCTATTAAGAACTGGATTCCCTAGAAAAGCACAGGCGTCAATGATAAAGTTATCCCTGGAACATCTAGAAAGGAAGCCAAAGGGCACTGGAAGATGGGTGTAGGTACTCTGGACACAGAGGACGTGTGTAACTTGCCAACTGACTTTTACAAAAGGCAAGTGCATCAGGGTTCAGGAACCGGGGCTTCCAAGTGAGTTGTGCTCTATGAAGGCAGGTGACCAGCACCCCAGACTAGAGCCTAGGGCTCTGATGCATTCTTTTCTCTTACCTTTTTAGGGTCCATGTTAAATTTTTTCCTGCCCATGGCTACCTGTTTGTTCCTCTGCATGTTTTTCCTGGAAAACAACAACCATAGCACTTTAGTACTCTGGGTGACCAAGAGGGTTTGGAAGACTAGTATACTTGCTACATGTAGGCATAATTTCTCAGGAATTCTGAAAGATGAACCCAGGAAAGCACAAGCAGACATGGTTCTAACGATGGAAGGCCCAGTGAGATCCTGACCCTGATGCCCCATGCTCATGTCTTCCTTCCACTCAAGGGGCCTTCAGTTTTCACATGATTTTTATGCTTTGCTAACCTATAATTTACATGGCATATACAACACACATCCTGGTGTACCTGAGAATGACATTTAGGAAGCTTACTAAGGGGTTCAACTATCCTCACAACCCAGCTTTCAAACATTCCCATCACCCAAGAAGTGGATGTATGTGAGTTAACAGCTAATACTCTGTTCATCCATTCGCCTATGGTAGACATAGAGCTATTTCTGTTTCTTTGGCTGTTTTAAACAAAATGGTATAAATATTCTTGTACAGGGCTTTTGTGGGCAGGCTTCCTTTCTCTTGAGTAAAGTATCTGGGAGTGGCACTGCTGGGCACAGCCCAGGGCCGAGGGCATGTAACACGGTAAGAAACGGCTAGGCTGCCTGCCCCGTGGTTGGTCCCACGGCATCTCTACCAGCATCTGCCACCCGAGGACTGCCAGGCTAGTTCCCCTTGGTCATCCTGGGGTATGGAGTGGCACCTTGTGGTAGGTGCAGTTGCATCTCTTATGACTAATGACGGTGAGCATTTTTCATATGTCTACTACACATACAGCTTCTTTTATAAAGTATCTTTTCATGTTTTTTCCCCATATTTTATTTGGGCCATATTTTTTACTTTTTTAAGTTGTATGTGTTATTAGGGGTTGGCAAAAGTAGATTTATAGTTATATGTAAGTTTATTCTTGTATTATTATTTATTAATTATTGTATTGTTTATTTGTATTCTATGTCTTATTGTTGCCACTTCGTAGCCTTACTTATGACTTATCTTTCAGGTAGTAGTGACCTTCCCCACAGGAACAGCTATAACCCATGCTTGTCCACCTCTGTACATTTTGGACATGACCCTCAGATACAGGTATTACAAATATTTTCCCCTTGTCTGTGGCTTGGCTATTCACGTCTTTCAAAAGAATCTTTTATAAGAGCAGAAATTTTAAATTTAGATGAACTCTAACATCCATTTCTTTTAAGCTACAATTCTTTTAAAAAAAAAAAAAAGAAAGAAAGCTATAATCTAACACTGATGACCCAGAGACTGGAGGGATAAACTGGCCACTTGCTTAGAATAGGCAGCCTCATTAATCCCTACAGGCACCGCCCACTCACAGCTAAAATAACAAAGTCAAACAGTCACAGGAAGCCAGACAGGCTGGGTGAAGCTTACACATATGAATTAGAAACAGCCCACTTATTGCATTACACAGTGAGAAAAGTCTAGGAACCCAATTCAAAACCAAACTCTCAAAGTCACTAGCATCTCACATGGTCAGAAGAAAACATAGCACACAGACACTCCTGGTCATTGCACTGTTCTCTTCTCTCTAAGCATTAGATGTGCAAATAAGCCTGCAGTGGTGCCCGCGCCCTATATGGGCAATACGGCCTTCTTACGCTACAGACACAGTGGACAACACAGAGGAAGAAGAAGAGTTCCCACAATAATTAGGGCAATAGAAGCTGTTGGAACCTTCCAAGACCTAGTTCAACCTTTCTAACCAGCTCAGAAGCCACCCCCCCCACACACACACAAGTCCCACACTGAAGGGCAGAACGTAGCAAGTGTGGCTATGTGTGTACTCGCTAGGAAACAGGACAGCAAATGCTTTCTCCTTAAATGCGCCACAATCCAGATGGGGGGTGTGCACCACAAACTCACTGGCATGGGGCAGACTCACCTTTCCTCTGTGGATCCCAGGTTTTCAATTTCATTAGCCACTTCTGCTATCTCATCCTTCAGCCTCTGCAAAACAGAGGAGGGCAACCAACGATCACCAGAGAGAAAGACACACATCAAGTTAAAACCTCTGACATCTCACAAAATGCCTTCCAGTGAAAAACAAGACAAAGCAAAAGGAAATAAAATTAGACAAGCTCCCCACCAAATATCTAACACATTTTGGAAAATTCTTTTTTTTTTTTTAGAGAGAGAGAGTCAGAGAGAGGGACAGACAGAAAGGAATGGAGAGATGAGAAGTATCAATCATTAGCTTCCCATGCGCGTTGTGACACCTTAGTTGTTCATTGATTGCCTCCTCATATGTGCCTTGACCATAGGACTTCAGCAGACCGAGTAGCCCCTTGCTCGAGCCAGTGACCTTAGGTCCAAGCTGGTGAGCTTTTGCTCAAACCAGATGAGCCCGCGCTCAAGCTGGCGACGTTGGGGTCTCAAACCTGAGTCCTTGGCATCCCGATGCTCTATCCACTGTGCAACCACCTGGTCAGGCTTTTTTTTTTTTTTTAATTCTTATATTCAACAAATATTATCAAGCCTGCTAGGGAACACCAAGGTGAAAATGGCAGCCCAACTTCAAAGAGTTTAGAGTCTAGGAGAGAATTTGTAATCGTTTGCACTAAGTGAAGCATTTCCCATGGATACTCGGTTGCCTCCACAGTCCATCAGAGCCGAGCTGTGGCCTCTAGCCACTTCCACCCACCAAGCTGCCTGAGGCACACAGCAGCTGAGTGGCATGCCAGCTCGGACCCTGCTCTCTCTCTTCTCTCCATGTCCGCAGGCCCTTTGCTGGACCGTCACATTGAGGGCTACGCTTCCCTAGCATTTACCAGTGAAGCAGGAATCAAAGCATTAGAGCAAGCGGTCACCACACATGACACCAGCACTGGAGCAGACCAGCCCTCTTCCATGGCTCTGGACTGCTGGGTGTTGGGCTGAGCTCCCAATCGTTTTAGGGAGAATCTAGAGGAACACCTGCTGCCTCGGGGCTAAAATAATCCCACTAATGGCTTCTGTGACTTATTTCCTACAGAGTTTGGTGGTTTTGCAAAGGAACTCAGGAAAGCACTGATAAATGCCTATGGCTGACCAGGCACCTCTGAGGGGCAAGCAGCTATGCTAGTCCTGCAGAACCATGAACTCACTGAACCACAACCTGTCAGCAGCTATTTTCACTCTTATCTTGCAGATGGGGAAACTGATGTTCAAGGAACCAAACTGGTCTCTAACAACCCCGTGCTCAGGAAGTGGCAGCGCCAGGGCCTGGACATGGGTCTGCCTGAGCTCTGATCACCACCCTATTCGGCAGTCTGGTGTCCAGGGTCACTCTGCCTCTGACCACCTATTAGCTGGTGGAGTTTACAAACCACTGAGCTTCCTGAGACCCCATCCTCTCATGGCTAAGCAGTGACTATTGACACCTACACTCTGTGGAGAGCTGTCACGAGTCAGAAGACACTCTGCAGAAGACACCTGTCACCTGGCAGAACGTGTTGCCCCCTACCTGAATGTCCGCCAGCAGCTCCTGCTTCCTCCGCCGAATGTTCTCCAGCTCCTGACGCTCCTCTGCAGTCAGGTCACTGGGAACTACAGAAAAGGAGAAAATTGTTATAAAAAAGCTTTCATCTTGCCAAAAATAAATAAAATCCAGAGGCCAAAAAAGGACAAGAGACCACAGAAGATGTAAAAAAAAAACAAACCCAAAAACCACAAAAAACAGACCTGGGAGCACAGAGAAGAGCTCTGATGAGGTATAGCTCCATGAAAGACCAAGAGGGCTGCTGGGGAGAGGAGGGAAGTTATGTGTCCCTCCTCACAGCCAGGGCCGCAGGCCTTGTTACCAATCTCTTGGCCTCAACCCCTACCCGAGTCCGAATCTAAGTTCAACTCCAATGTGGAGTGACGCCCATGACACCCTCAGGTGAGGAAGGAGACTACTGAAAAGCATGAAAGAGGTGCACATCTGTGGAGGAGGAAGGGAGATGCTGCATGGATGGGTAGAGAAAAATCTAGAAGAATATACCCCAAACTGAGAACGGTGCTGACTCTGGGGGCTGGGTTTTGGTGACATTTCTCTCTGCTTTATATCCTGTATTCTCAATAATGTTTTAAAATCAGCTCTTATCCTGAGAACAGAGTACTTTACTCTAACCACAGTTCTCACCATGAAACAGACCCTCCAGCTGTGCTGGGAAGCTGTGTGGTCTCAGCAAGAACGAGCCTGGCACTCGGCATACACATACCAGGTAGGCTGCTGCAGTCACCTAACTGCTCAGGCCATGCTCCAACACCAGTGAAGTGTGTGTGTGTGTGTGGGGGGGGTACCATCACCCACCACAGCAGGCTGCTAAGAGTATGAAGTCTGGGAGCATAACAGAAGTGCTCGCACTATGCTGGCGCTTCCCAGGAGGCTCAGACATGCTGACTCTCGTGCCCTTCACATGCATGCAAGGCATGCATGTGAGTTAGAGCTCAGCTCAACATGTGATATGGTGGCCAAGGGCTACGTATGGCTATAAAGCACATGAAATGTGATAAGCCCGTCTGAGATGTGCTATGTGTGTAAAATGCAAATGACTGCATAAAATAGCAGATCCTCTTTTTATTAATATTTTATATTGATTACATATTGAATTTATCATTTGATAAGTAAAACCTATTATCTTAATTGGTCTCCAGGGACCACTGAAAAGGAACACTGCATCATGGCTCATGTTAGGTTTCTACTGGGCAGCCAGAGTTGAGACAGCTCTTTCTGAGAGCAGTCAGATACCCGACTCTAACTGGGGCCCCAAGACTCGATCTACTTCATTCCAAGTGTTCCCCAAACGGTTCATAAACATCATATAAGACACAGAGGGTAGAAACAACAGACCACAATGAAGTATGCAGCATGGGTAAGTACATTAGAAAAGCTTTCTTTTTTTTTATCCAGCTTTTCCTCACCTTACTCTAGAAAAGTATCTTTTACAGTCCAAGAACCACACTACGAAATGCATCTGGCCTGACTAGGCGGTGGCACAGTGGATAGAGCGTCTAACTGGGATGCAGAGGACCCAGGTTTGAAAGCACGAAGTCGCCAGCTTGAGTGCGGGCTCATCTGGCTTGAGCACGGTCTCACTAGCCTGAGCACAGGGTCGCTGGCTTGAGCGTGGAATCACAGACATGACCCCATGGTCACTGGCTTGAGCCCAAAGGTTGCTGGCTTGAGCAAGGGGTCACTCACTCTACTGTAGCCCCCGGTCAAGGCACATATGAGAAAGCAATAATGAACAACTAAGGAGCTGCAATGAAAGATTAATGCTTCTCATCTCTCTCCCTTCCTGTCTGTCTGTCCCTCTTTCTGTATGTCACAAACACACACACAAAAAGAAATGCACCTGATACTATGACTCCATCTCCTTCACACGCACAGCAGTATCAAAAATAATACTGTCCTCATGTGAAATCCATTGGTATTTTCTATTGTTTTACTGAGTTTTATCAACAGTGGCGACAGCCCATCAACAGAGGCTGCAGCATGACTAGTGCGGCAAGTGCCGGGCTCTGTAGAGTTCCGTCTGGGCTGAGGTGGGATGAGAACCCACTCTGAAGACTAGCAGATGGTCCAGGTCTGCCCCACTGTGGCTGCACTCATCCAGAGAACTGAGGGTGAACGTTCCCATGCTGCCTCAGAAGAAAAGAGACTAATAACCAATCAGCTCTACCAGACCAGAAACCATCCTGAGAAACAACACAAGCTCTACAGACTCAGGCGCCTCCCAGAGAGAGCGTGCCCATGGAGTTCATGTGACGGTTCTCACCTCCCAGACTAGGAAACTTCTAGTCCATGAAGACTCAGCATTCCCTTTAAGAAACCAACTTCGTAAGATTCTAGAAAACAACTACTCATTCTAACATAACACGATTTTGAAATTTTGAACTTCTTTTTTTAAAAGTGATTCCACAGGGGCTGAACAAGCAGACTTTGATTTTGAAGCTACAGAGATGCTTAATCAAATCATTAATGTGTCTTGAACCAAGCAGAGGCAGGCTGACAGTCCTCATGACAAGGCTGATGAGAAACAGGACCATCCTGAAGATATCTGTGACCCTGGGAAGCCACACTCCAGCTCCAAACTGGGAGCTCTCCGGGCTGCTTTCTTGTCAGAACCAAAGCACCCAGCCAGTCTGGGTTAGCACCCACACATGACAACCTTTCCAGAAGGTCAGAATCTGGCTTATATATTAGAAATTCAAATTGTGCTTCTAGTTCTCCACTCTCCAAAACAGTATTTTAGAAATAATACAGGAATAAGAAAAATCTATAAATCTACGGTCTCAAAGAAGACGGAGAAGGACCATCAACAGAAGATATGTCAACAAAGTACCAGGCCAGAGGAAGCAGATGCCCACACCTCCTTCTATAGTGCAAACCTGGAGGCAGGGACTTACTTGCACACCTGTCTCCTGAACAATTCCTGGCACAACAAAGACTTTGCATACGTTTATTCCCAGGCAAAACCAAAAGAACTGATCCAACTTGTGAGTGAGCAGCTGGCATGGGAACTGATGCCCATCGTCTCCCTATGTCAATATCTGGGAGACCTGGCACTGCCCCATCGCCAAGGAGGCTCATAGCCATGCAGGCTACACTAGAACCTCATGGTCCAGGAGGCGCCCATAACAGAGCTCCCAGATGATGTGTCCATTGCATAATTCTCATATTCACACGGACGGCTGAGCCCATAGCCCACATGAGAAACAAGGCAGGAACAGAAAGCTGCACCCTGGGGCAGACAGCATTGAGAAAACAACAAATTTTTGAAAGAATAGGAAACTCTGAAAAGGGACAATTACAGAAAAAGAATAAGCTCTTGGAAATTAAACAAAATAAAGTTAATAAAGGATAAAGCTGAGGCACTCCTGCATAACAGTAGTCAGTTCACTCAGTATAAGAGGTTTTTTTCCATCTCCCAGGAAAATATTCATAGTAAAATCCAAAAGCTGGAGGACTAAAGGTCGAGCCTAAAACCTACATGAGAAGAGAAAGCCACACCAGGCTGCAGGAACAGCAAAGACTGGAAGATCAGGTGTGTGTGTGTGCATGTGGTGGCTTTCAAAGTTCTAAACAAAAACTACTGACCCCAGAATTCTCAGTCAAGTAGGAAGATACAACAGACTCATTCAGACACAGGAAGACTCAGAAACTGGATGTTCAGTGCACTCCTCCACCCCTCCAGGGGGAGGGGGACATGCCCACAGGATGGGGGTGACTTAGGGCTCTGAGGAGGACACAGGCTCACATGGTGGATACATGGGAAGAGGAAGCTCACAAACAATGAAACACCCATGCACAGAGGGAGCAAGAAGGCACTGAGGAGTGTCTGTGACATGAGAGGCACCAGTTTTCTCTCAATAGGATGAGAAGGTGGGACAGCAGGTAAAGAAACCAATGTCACCACAGGCTAACTAATGTCAACAAGAGTCAGGTCCCTATGGCATCTCACCAACATTATAGCCAAGAACAGAGAGTGGGCAGAGCCCCTGCTGTCATGGGAAACAGGAAAAACAGAATGACAGGAGTCCTGGCGTACATGTACATGCGGTGGGGCACACACTGAGCCCTCATGGAAGCTGAGGGAGGGCCAGCCTGGTGCTGGGAATGACCCCTAAGGGCCATCAGAGTGTAGTGTGGCTCCAGCTGAGCAGCACACAGTCCTGGTTGGGTGCTGTGTATAAGTGAACCTGTGGACATGCCACAGAGCAAATCCAGGTTACAGAACAAAGGTATGTCATCAACCATGATCATGTCTAAGTAGAGGAAGAGTGGACAGAGATGTGAGACCAGCAGCAGGTGGGCATGACACAGGGCTCCATGGCTTCTTGTGGGGGAGGGGGTCAAAGACAGAAATACAGGTTGCAAATATGGGTATGGAGCTTGTGGGGCTTGCTGTGTTAGGCCTGCTCACAGGTTTACCAGCTGCAAGTATTTTGCTTGACTAGTGAGTAGTGAGCACATGGCAGAGGCACATGTGCACAGCCTATATGAGGCTATGGTGTTTGCACTGGGGAGAGATGAGAGATTGGGGATTGTGGGTGGCAGATTGCCTGCCTGCCACTGTGAGGGGCCATTTTGCAACCATATTTGTTTGCCTGAGAGGTGGTTTCCCCTGCCTGTGTGCTTGTCCGCTATAGTGAGACTTATTAAATGAAATGGCCTAACCCTTTCCAGCTCCATAGTTTTTCTACCAACTCTATAAATCCAATGTGAGCCTGCGTAGCCTCAGCCACCAGCATTATATCTGGTATAGTGGGCAGGGTTCGGAGCACATGGGTGTGGAGCTTCATCCACCCTTGAGAAGTGGGGCAGAGGACTGGTCATTGTTATGGTTCCCCTTGGCTGTCTTTTTTGGGGACTGTGGGCTGGCTGGTTTTTACAATCCTGCGATAATAAACTAAGAGCTCTGTGTGAGAAGCTGAGCGAGGTCAAAAGCTCCAGGATGAGCTGCATACTGAGCAGCAACGACTGCATGAACTTGAGCGAGAGCTGGAGAAGGAGGCTGACCGGGTTCGAGAGCTGCAGAGCACTGATGGCACCTGGAACTGAAGCGATCTACAGGTTCGTGAGTTGCAGTTTGCCCTGGAAGTTGAATGTTGGCGGCGGTACTTGTTGGAGGAACCACTGTGGGTTCAGCTTCAGGCCGAGAGTCAGCAGCCGCAGGAGCTGAAGATGGAGCCGTGCCAGTGGAGTGGCTCTGAGTCAGCGGGAACAGGCATCTCCAGCTCCTCTTGAGGATGTAGAGGCTCGAGCTGAAGTTGCTGCTCACACACTCAGAGCTTGGTCAGTGGTCGTCCAGAAGGTAAAAACCCAGCAGCAAAGAGCACCTACTGAGCTCCTGGAAGGGTTGCTGCGATTGTGAGGCATAGGGGTGGATGGCAGCATGCTCTCTGAAGCAGAGATGGAGAGGTGGGCCACTGTTGCCATGAGCTCCTCCTTGGGGCACCGTCTTCAGAGCTGCTATGATGACAGGGATGAGGGGGGAGGCCTAAGGCCATAATCCAGTTGCCTGTAATGGACCTTTACCTTGGTGATTTGCACAGACAACTGGGCTACGATGGACTGACTCCTGGACTGCAACCAGAGAGGGACACCAGCTCCCTTGTTGGATGGACATGCCACCTTTGGACAGTATGAGAGTCCCTGTGGGGGCAGCTCTGGTGGATGCCCTCTTGCACCAGGAAGCTGCTCTCAGTTGCAGAGATGCACCAAGGACATTTTTATTTTCAATGGGCATGGCCCTGGACTGCACAGGCGCCCCCACCTACAATGGGTGGCCTTGTTGACACTGTGGAGTGGGGAGTTGGAGGTGGGCCTCCCGTTAACTCCCTCGGCAGAGTGCTCAGAGAGATATTGTGAAGGGCACCTTTGTAATTGTCATTTTTGGAATGTATGTAATGTACCTATTGTGAGGCGAGCAACCCTAAAGGGGTGGAATGTGGGGCAGCTGTGTTAGGCTTGCTCGCTGGTGTACCAGCTGCAAGCACTTCGCTTGATTAGTGCGTGAGCACATGGCAGAGGCACGTGTGCACGGCCTCTATATAATAAGGCTGTGGGTGCTTGTGCTCGAGAGAGACGGGGGATTGGGGATTGCAGATGTGCGGATTGCATGTCTGCCACTGTGAGGGGCCATTTTGCTGTTTGTTTGCCTGAGAGGTGGTTTCCCCTGCCTGTGTGCTTGTCCACGGTTGTGAGACTTTATTAAATGGTATGGCCCAATCCTTTCTGGCTCCAGTTTTTCTACTGCCTGCCAAATCCAATGTGAACCTGACTGGCCTCAGCCCCTGGAATTACAGAGCTTCGAAGGGGAAAAGAAAGGAACTTAAAATTGTGATAAACTACCAAAATGCACCAGAGTTTGAAGGAAGGGAATGATGTAAGCTTTCTGAGGAAGTCAGGAGGTGATCTTTGACTTTGACAGAACAATCAGTGATATAAGAATATTAAAATTTTGCCTGACCTGTGGTGGCGCAGTGGATAAAGCGTCAACCTGGAAACACTGAGGTTGCCGGTTCGAAACCCTGGGCTTGCCTGGTCAAGGCACATATGGGAGTTGATGCTTCCTGCTCCTCCCCCCTTCTCTCTCTCTGTCTCCTCTCTATAATGAATAAATAAAATCTTTAAAAGTATGACTGGTAACATTAAAAAAAAAAAAAAAAAAGAATATTAAAATTTAATGCAAACTTGGCAGCGCCTGCTTGAAGACCAGCAACCAGGGAAAGTTGATCAACAGTGGCTGCTCTGGGGAGTGGGTCTGGGGATGACAAGGCAGGGCATGAGCTTCTGAATGTTTGCTTTAAAAAACAGAGTTAGGTACTATTGCATTTTTTAAGTGAAAAATAAAAATGTTCATCTATGGTTACTAGAAAAGACGGGAATTCTATGACCTAGTGTTCAGACAGAAGAAACTTCTCACCAATCTGCAGTTAGAAAAAACAAGACATGAATTTACTTGATGTAGGTTCCTGACCTCAACCCACGATTTGTATCACTTTTTCCCTTCCACACTCAGTCACCTTAAATCACACAATGCTGCTTCCCTTTGGTTCAAAAAATCATCTAAAAACTTAAAAAACAAGAAAGCAGTTATTAGATCTCTTTTTCTAATGGAATTTTGCTCTAAGATGAGGGGGGAAACCCAACATTTTAACATATTTTTCTTTGCTTAAACTTAATGCAGCCTGACCTGTGGTGGCGCAGTGGATAAAGCGTTGACCTGGAAATGCTGAGGTCCCCAGTTTGAAACCCTGGGCTTGCCTGGTCAAGGCACATATGGGAGTTGATGCTTCCAGCTCCTCCCCCCTTCTCTCTCTCTGTCTCTCCTCTCTCTCTCTCCCTCTGTCCCTCCCTCTCCTCTCGAAAAAATGAATAAATAAATAAAATAAATAAACTTAATACAACATCAAATCTTCACTCATACTCTCCACAGGAAAAAAAAATTCCACAGACAAAATGCTTACTTTCATTTAACAGCCCAGAGTCCAAGCTCTGGCTGGAGAGCCAGGTGGGAGACCTGCCATCCTGGCTGGTGTGTGAGGGACCCTGGAGGCTGCAGCAGGACAGATTCAGGAGCAGGGGCTCAGACAACCACATCCACTCTGCCCCGGCCCCTGGGAAAACACATGGCCTCGGAAGGGCATCCGTCCATGCCGTGGCTTTCCTGTATGGCCACAAGAGTTAAACTGCAGAAGATGGGCTGATGGGCTAGATGGCAGAGCAACAAACAGCTCCTCCTCCCTGAACGGCTGCCACATGCTGCAGCCTCACATCTGTGCCAGGAAGGCAGCTAAACTCTCCTTCTGAAAGAATGGTAGCTGTGGGGGCAGCAGCCTGAGCAGGAGGACATGAGCAGAGCCAGAAGGGTGCCAGGCTCTGGAGCTCATTTACAAGGTTAATATACAAGGTGTCCTGCTTACAGCACAGGACCAGCCTGCATTGGCCCCTCACCATTCCCTTGCAGGGCTCCAATTTAATGAAGGAGATTAAAGTGCCTGAAACAACAAGGGGCCATTGTGCTCAACTGTGAATAGAAAAGCCACACAAGGAAAGCTTCTATTTCTTTATTTAAATGTTGCTCTGCAGATTTCACCAGTGGCCAGAAACCCAGAGCTGAAATGTGCCCCACGCAGAGCATACAAAGGAGGGCTGTCTTAAAGGGACAGGGCCCTCCATCCAGGCCTGCCGGCGGCCTATAAATAGGACAGCACCACAGCCAGCAATCAGGGCTCCTGCCTAGCTTCTCCCTCCAGTGCCACGGGCACGTGCCCAGTGACCTGCCAGGAAGTTCAAGTGAAAATGCAGTTCTTCTATCTGTTCATGCCAATGCCAACCCAAACGGACTGCACAGTCTGTGCCCCTGCCTCCCAGGGGGCCTAAACAGAAAGAGTCAGTGGTACATGTTAGGGCCAAGAGGTCAGCAGCCACAGCAGGACCCTCTGCCTAGCCTTAAGAGACACATTAGCCTTATTTCTGTCACCATGATCATCAACTGTCGTCCTTCCAATAGCCTCTGCCTTTCAATGGTGTGGGGCAGCTGTGTTAGGCTTGCTCGTGGCGGCTGTAAGCACTTCTGATTGGTGCCTGGGTGCGGAGCAGCGCCACATGTGTATGGCCTATATAAGGCTATGGGGTGCTTGCACTCGAGAGAGATGGGGCTCTGCCATTGTGAGGGGCCATTTTGCTGTTTGTATGCCAGAGAAGAGGTTTTTCCCTGCCTGTGTGCTTGTCTGCCGTTGTGAGACTTTGTTAAATGGAATGGCCCTAACGCTTTCCAGCTCCGCAGTTTCTCTACCATCTGCCTGAATCCAGTGTGGATCTGCCTGGCCATGACGGTGGCCACCAGCATTATAAAATGGGTAAGGGTCTAGACTGAAACCAGCATCATAAGGACATGCTTTAAGAAGTGAGGCTGAGTCTCCAGAAAACCCTCTATTTCACCATGTGGAAGAGGCAGCCAGACAAGGGAACCACTAGGCTCAGCAGCCCCACCCCAGCGGCCCAGCAGGGATGCCTGTCCCACACCCTGTGCTTGAGTGCTGCACCCTGTACTGAACTGCATCTGAGGAGACTGAGAACACAATCTAGCTCAAGCCTGAGCCAGCAGCTCACCTAAACCAGGCAGCGCAGTCAAGTGCAGCACCGTCTACCCCAGGCCTTCTGTAGACATTTTTGGCTCTGGAGGGCACAATGGCCACTTGTAAACACCTTTGGGCTCACAAGTGCAAATCTGAGAAATTACCCACACAGTGAAGACAGTCTTTCTCCCCATCCTCAGGCTGGAAGATCAAAGGGTGTGTCAGTACAGAAGTCCCAGCTGTGGTGAGTGCGGGTCACATGGCTTGGTGCTGGACCTCACATCAGTGAGGACACTGTTACATTACCTCACCCTACCCTGCCCTGTGAGTAAGACATCTTGTCTCCCAGGAAATCCCAGTGACTAACAATGTGAAAATTCAAGACTAGAAAAAACGCAGGCTTCAGAAACATACGTATTCAGCAAACCTTCACAAATACCTGGATTCATGCCAACATTAGAAATACATGGGTCAGCCTATAGCACAGAGGTAAAAATGCAACCACATTTTAGAGTGCCTTTCAGGTAACAGGCAACACAGGCCATAAACAGAGGCTATGCTAACATTGCTGAGAGCTCTAGATGTAAATGTAGCATAGGCCTGAAGAGAGTTGTCGAGACCTCAGTGCAGGAGCAGTGACAGACATGGCACAGGGATGTGACTGAAGCTCAAATCTCGGTGACATGTGTGGCTGACAGTGTGCTGATCCGTTCACATTACACCTTTGTGGAAAGTCTGCTTACTTTGGGAAACCAAACTTTTTCCTCCTACTAAGTCAAAGCCATCACAATCCTTTCTAAAATGTACTACCATATTATTCAGCCTCAAAAAGAAAGGAAATCCTGACACCTGTTAACAACATGAATGAACTTTGAGGCCATTATGCTGAGTGAAATCAACCAGGTGTAGAAGGAACAAGTACTGTGTGACTCCACTCATATGAGGTCCCTAGAGCCTTCAAATCCAGAGACAGAAGAGGATGGTGGGTGCCAAGGGCTGGGCGGTAGGGAGGGAGCGGGAGTTACTATTTAATGAGCACAGAGTTTCAACTTTATAAGATAAAAAAGTTCTAGAGATGGATGGACAATAATGTAAATGTCTTTAACACTACTAAACTGTGCACTTGAGATGATGTATTTTTTAATTATAAATAAACAAAAATGAGCAGCAATATCCCGACTTCCTGATTTTCTGCTTGCCGTAGTCCCTCTCCCAAGAAGCTATCATCTGACCTTTGTGTAGAACACTTTAAAAGAAATGTTTCACCACTAATTTATGGCCTGAGATTTTAAAAGAACTTATACACATGACCAGAAAGAGTTAAATTAGCATGTGGCTAGCATAACTGATGTCCAACCCAGTCAGAAAGGGGTGCCTTCTAGCAAAACGTCAATACACATATTCAAACTCTTCCAGTTTAAATTCTTTCCACACATAAACCACCAAGTCTCCCATCTAGAAGTATATTAAAGATTTCATTACCATATTCTGCATTTTTTAAGGAAAACTTTCCTAAGCACTAACACAACAACTCAGGCCTTGTTCATTTTGCTGACAGCTGCCCAGGGTGAAGAGGTGGGTACACCTGCACCGGGTTTCCACCAACTGAAGTTCTGTGACCTTGGGAACCCACCTCCCCGCCCGTTTCCTTAAGCACAGACAGGGCATGTCACCATCCCAGCCTTCTTGAATGAGAGGATGTCCATTAAAGAACTCGGTAAGCTGTTTCCTAAGAACCAGAGAGTTTATACTTTACCTCACACAGAAAAGGGAATCAATACATTTTATCCATAAATGCTAAAACTTGAAGACTTCATTGCCATAACTTTATGATTTAACCAGCTAAACAATGTGAAATGAGGTCAAATTTTAAGGTAGTAAAAGAAACTAAATTATAAAATTTCTCTAAATGTTTGATTTAAAAAAACAAACAACATCTGCTTTCAATAAAAGCTAAACTAGAAAATAATTCTAAAAGCACAACCTTTTCTAAAACCTGGCCGTGCTGGTCACGGGGCTGCATTGGGACTCGGCAGCCCTGTCCTCCCAGCACTCCAATGTCCAGCCTGTCCTCAAGCTGCTTCTGAAAGGACTGTAGGAGCTGGAAGCCCAGCAGGACCCAGCGCAACAAAAGCCCTGCTCTACCTCTGGCCTCCCCAGAACTGGGACCACAGCAGAGTCCCTGGCTCTTAGGGAACTCTGGGAATTCCCTGCCCCCCTTCCCGCCACCAAATCTTCTGTGCCCTTCCTCCCTTTCCTCCAGAGGCTCTGGCAGGCCCGTGCCAGCTGTGATCACTGGCATGCTGCACAGTTGTGCCACCACACCCCTACACCCCAAAAACAGAGGCTCAGGGGGGTTTAGGGACTCAGTTCTTTCTGACTTTACCCTGGTTCCTAAACCCTACATGCATGCTGGCCCTTTGTAAAACCCTAAATTTTCCTGCACACTGACACATCTCCCTTAGTTTAACAGCTGAAACGGACCCCTAGGATCAAATTAAATGCACCCCAACTCCTTTCCTACGTTCATTGTTGGGAAGAGAGCTCCCCACACCCAGGCAAAGTTCCCCAGTCCTTAGAGAATAACAAACTCCTGCAGGTCCAAGGGGACAGAACCACCCTGAATATGCCCCTTACCATTGTGCCGTTCTATGTCTAGCCTCACTGAAGCAGTACTATGGACACTGGTTATCAGCTTGTTTCCTAAATCTCAGGCCTAGAAGAAACCTCTCTACATGCTTGAGAATTTCTCAGGCACTCATGGAAAATCCCTAGGAGGCCAGAGCAGAATGCGCAACCACAAGGCAGCCTTGCACACAGCAGCTTGGCTGGGCGCTGGAGGCACAGGCGGCAGGCAGGTAGCAGAGTGGGGTCCCCTCACTTCATACGATGCTCCACACTGTGGGCTCCTGGCGCCATTCACCCGCATCTTACCCACAGTGAGTCCTCTCTCCTGCAGCCCCAGTGTCCTGGCAGCCCCGGGCAGCAACGTCAAAGCCTGGGCAGGTTGCAGCTGTCCGCTTCGGAGCCCATGGTAGACCAGCACTGCAAGTCACAGCCCCGGACTCCAGGGGCTCCCACAGCACCCAGTGGAGAAAATAAAGCGGAGCAGAAACTGGAGCAGAAGCCAGGGAAAGGAAGCCAGTACTGGCAGGGAGGCCGGCGTGCACGGAGCCGGTGGGGCACAGGGCTGTTGCCTGCCTGACACTTGGAGTGCGTGCTGCTCAGCTCCTTGCAGGCTCATTTCCATGAATGCAATTATGGTCGCCCCTCCTCCGCTCCCCCACATCCCCCCACGCGGGCCTCCTGCGGGGGAGGGGATGCATCGCCAGCATTTGTACACAGGATTCTCTCTCCCCGTCAGCAGCAAAAACCTGATGACTGCTTCCCAGTGATGTTAACCTTTACTTAAGATGCAGATAGATGGATCTATGGAAATTAGGCTGCTCTGTCACCCCGAAGCACAAGGCCACCTCCTTCCCCTGCTCTATACTATGTCCGCAGGCTGCAACCTGACCAGACTGCTTCACACAGTCCCCCTGCGCCTTCTGTCCTCCAAGGCCTCAGGCCCCACTATCCTCACGAATAATCCAGCCGTTTTCTAAAAGGGTGTACCTCCCACTCAGCATACTGCTGCCACCTCTCCAGGCACTGTGATGGCTGTGTCCCAACCAGAGGCTCAACATTACGGACCAGTCCATTCCGGTTCGGGTGAGTGAGGCAGGCTGATCTTGGGACAGCACTGGAAAATGGCTGGTGACAAGAAACATGACGACAGCCTGAGAGCGGTGACTGTCCATCTTCAGAGGGGGCGAAGGTCAGCAAGGGCACTCTGAAACACAGATTTGGGACCCCAGGCCCCACGGACACAGCCCTGACGACAACCAGAGCACAAGACAGGGACACTGTCTGCAGACCACTGAGAAGTACTGCCTTTAACTAATAAGGGATAAAACATAAGGTTTTTAAAGCAAGTCCCAAATAAACAAGAAGAAAAACAAAATAAATCATTGCACTAACTAGATGAGGGTTCTCTGACCTTGGCACCTTAGGAAACTGCTGTGTGAGAAGGTACCCCTCCTCCTACTAATGTGGGCCCCGACTCTGGAGTTTCCTTGTCACCATGACAGGGTCACCAGACCTGCCCCAAACAATCAGGCTCTGCAGCCCAGATGATGTCTTTTAAGGAGCAGCCATAACATGAACAATTCTGTTTTTGTGTCAAAGCAGTTCTCGTCTAAGAAAACCATACCGAGTCTATGAGAACAAACCCAAAGTTATTTATGAAACCTTTGTTTTAAGCTGGAAAAGGATATGCTTTTTAACAAACACGTGGCACTTTAAATAAATAAATAAATAAATAAATAAATAAATAATATTTTATAAAAAATAAAGAATAATAATATTTAGTCAATGGTGGGGCAATTAGCTAACCAGTTAGGGGAAAACTAAGTTGCATGCCAACCTGATAACAAAACTAATTCTAGCTAAATCAAAAAGTTTAATGTAAAAAAATAAACCATACAAATTCTAAAATAAAAAATAAATTAATATGGTCACAGTCTTGGACAGTCAAATGAAAAGCTTCTGAATGGAAAATAAAAGTTCTGTGAGCTAAAGGCCAACCACCAGGAGAGAGCGTGGGGGGGCAGAGGCTCCAGTCCTTCACACACAGATGGCAGCACAGAGACCAACAGGACAGAGAAACACGAGAGATGCTTTTGCTCTCTGGAACTAAACAAACACAGATTTAAAAGAGCACACCACTCAGTTTTCCATTAGTCCAGCAAGAATGAAAACATCTGACAACACAGACCTTGTCAAGGGCATGGGGTTCGAGGCAGAACCTTTGCGCAGCACCTAAACTGAGCATGCACATACCCTTCCATTCAGCACTCCCATTCAGAATTTATCCTATGGCCTAGTCTGTGGTGGCGCAGTGGGTAGATTGTTAACCTGGATTGCTGAGGTCGCCGGTTTGAAACCCTGGCCTTGCTCGGTCAAGGCACCTATGACAAACCACCAACGAACAACCAAAATGAAGTAACTATGAGTTGCTACTTCTAGCTCCCCTCACCCTCTCTTCTCTGTAAAATTAATAAATAAAATCTTAAAAAGAAAAAAAAGAATTTACCCAATGGATAGACTCCTAAATTTGCAAAAATCAAAAACAACTTAAACACTATTTGGTCACTAGAGAGAAGGAGGTGGTCTGTGAACCTAACCTGGAAAGACTCCTAAGACACTGGGTACAGCAGGAAGGCAGCGGAGACACACAGTGCAGAGCATTGCCAAGGCCCTGATGCTGCAGATGCCCTTGAAGCCACCAACAGGGTTCCTGCTCAGACAGAAATGTGGGCGGGAGCAAGTGGAGGCTCTGACGCTTCATTCTGGACCCCTCTGCATATAGTTGACCCTTAAACAACAAGGGTTTAAACTGTACGAGTCCATTATATGCAGATATTTTTCATAAATACTTAGTGTTTTCGATCTGCAGTTGGGAATCCATGGATGCATGTGCATTCATCTGATCTTTATACAATATCTGGGTGGTTAACTCTTTCGCGGACCGGCACAAAATTTCTGGCAGATCACTGGCTTTCAACCACTGATCCATACCATTTCACAAAGGAAGCTTGAATATGCTCAGACTTTGGTATCTGTAGGGGGTCCTGGAACCAATCCACTTTGGATTTTCAGCTGTGTGGGGTCAGCACCCCTAATCTTCATGCTGTTCAAAGTCAACTGTATTTGTATCCACAACCAAGGCAGAATTTTATGTTGAAATTTCCATTCAGAGAAAATATGGAAGTGCCATCAGCCACTTATGCCACAACATTTACTCAGCTGATACCTAAGTATTTCTACTGTGGAAGAAACACACGAGTCCTGGTACAATGCCAGCAGGGTCCCTGCTGAGCTACACCATCATGCTTCTGTGGGGACCCTACTGAGTTACCCCAGTATGCTGCTGTTTTCTATGTGGGATGCTGCATGAACCAGAATCCTCAACTCTTTTTTTTTTTAATTTTTTTTTTAATTTTGTTTATTCATTTTAGAGAGGAGAGAGAGAGACAGAGAGAGAGGGGGGGGGGGGAGCAGGAAGCATCAACTCCCATATGTGCCTTGACCAGGCAAGCCCAGGGTTTCGAACTGGCGACCTCAGCATTTCCAGGTCGACGCTTTATCCACTGCGCCACCACAGGTCAGGCCAGAATCCTCAACTCTTAACAGAAAATACAAAAGAGGAGAGACTTCAGACACCAGGAAGAAGGGAGATGCAGAAACAGCCACTGACTGAGCAAAAAAACTCAATGATCTGTTTAGGTCAGAAGTTAGGCTTCTGTGATTTCTCTGTAGTGTAAGGAAGAGCAAGCACAAGTCAAGAACCTATTTTAAGAAACGGATGAGCGTAGTGGGGCTGAGTGCTAAGCAGCGCAGCATTGAGGATGGCAGGACTTCACTTTCCTGCTTCTTCTTCTCCAGTGTGTCACCTAAGACTAAACGTCCAAACACAGCATGTGCTCAGGAGAACATATGAGGCTGTGAGCATATCACCACATCTTAACCGTGTTTTCTAACTTCAGCTCCGGGCTGACTCTGATGTCCCTCTGGAAGCCCAGCGATGGTTCCCCCTGGAACAGCTGACTGGTCATACCTGGCACTTTTAAAACACTCCATTCATTTAGTGATGGTCCCAGCATCAAGATGAAACCCAGCTGAATCCCTCACAAGTTTAAGCTTTCCACAAGGTAGAAAGGAGAAGGCCAAAAGTCTTTTTCTACAAAGGAAATCTCAACTGAGCAGAGACAAGAACAATGTACCTTCAGTAAAGGTGTCCTTGGAGGTTGTCAATTGCAAGGGAAAAGTGAGCAACAGACGCTATTAAAAAGTTCCAGAAAGTCCAACCTCCACCTGTGATGTACCCAGCAGCAAGCTGCAGGTGGGTTCTGTCGGTCGCCACCACAAACACATTTCCAGAGCCACAAGGAGGCTGGGCCACAGCAGCTGGCATGTCTCTGTGTCTGAGGTCTGAACACCTCCTACCTGATCTTCAGCAACAGCCTTGTCCTCGCCTCAGTTGACTGCTCTGCAGGACAACAGAGTGCTTCTGGCCCCAGACCTGTGCCTGCCAACAGCACCCACAACATCTGCCTTTTCTTTCCAAAAGCTAGCTTCTCAATCACACCTGCTCCCTTCCACATCCCATCTGTCTACCAGACTCTGGTCCTGCCCACCAGCAGCCAGCCCCATGCTCTACCATAACAATGAGAACCTATTTAACACCTAGGACAACTCTGCCTTTCCCAAAGGGGCAGACCCAGGCCTCTCTCTGCTCACCTTCTTCATCAAGAAGAAAGGGCAGTCTGGCCCTCTGTACAACACCACAGGCACAGCTCTGGGTACTCCACAGAGAGCCTAGAACATTCAGATCACAGCCACAGCAGATGGTGATGCCGGTCTGCTGTGATGTGTGCCTCAAATGCCAAGCGGTCCTGCTTAAAAATAAAGATCTAATGGGTTTTTTTTGCAAAATACAAACTCAACCCATCAGAAAGGGTGTGAGAACTATCTACGGGAACATGAATTTATAGTTATAGTGCTACCCAGCTCAGCCTCAGCTACCTGTCCCACATGAAGCTGACACACGCACCAGGACTGCAACCAGAGGACGGAGGAGGTGGGGAGTCAACATGGGGGCAGTACTGCAGACACACCTGAAAACCCAGTGTCCTAGTGGGAAGGTACAGCACTTAATTCCACTTGGAGTATCTTCCTATAAATAATACTATTCTATATTCAAATGGTAGCTTAAAATGATTTTTTTCATTTCCATTTTTATTTGAGCTTTACAACGAAGTCCAACTATGGGCATAAATGACCTACCTAAACTAAGACAAGCTCCTGAGACAGAACCCAGCTCTAACTCTGGCCCTGGCTGAGTCCTCAGCCCTTCACTTTCTCACTGTCACAGTCCTACCCAGTACACTCAGCTCTGCCGGCATCTGCATAGCACAGCTGTGCCTGGAGCAGACAGCTCAGCTCCCTGCCCGAAGCAGATGTGCAGTCCAGAGCAGGAGGCAGGGAGCCTGCAGCTGCAGCCCACACTGCCACAGTTGCATGCACGACCAGTACTCAGGGGACACCTGGGGACAGACACCAAGATGCTTCAGAGATATCAAGGCTCTGGGCCAGGACTTGAAGCACTGAATGAATTCCCCAAATGGAGAAGCAGAGGCCCCTGTGGATGCACATGCCAAGAGAGGCGAGGAGGCTGGGAAGTGGCTTGATGTCCAGGTCAGGTCAGGTCAGGTCAGGGTCCAGGGGACGTGGGGACTGGGATGGCACTTGGAAGAAAGCCCAGTGTGTGCCTAGGAGGTCCTCGTGTCACACAGCAAAGAGATTGGATTCCACCCCAAAGAGAAGGTTCAAAGGCCAGTGAAGGGGGACCAAGCACTAAAAAAGTAAGGATGAATAACTGAAACCCACCTTGGGCAGTGAAGACAACAGTGCCCAATTCAGGACGTGATCAGTCCTCACTCAGACAACTGCATGGCACTGGCATGGGAAGTGATGAGAGCACGCACCAGGGAATGACAGAGGCAAAGAGTAACATTTGTCATTTAAGGGCTGTGGGTTAATTTAGTGCAGCAGGAGAGGATCTGACATTTTTTATTTCAAAACCCCCCACTTCCCCTTTATCAGGTGTGCCCTCTGGGTAACATAACTAGTAAAAGCAGCTCTGTGGAGGGCATAAGGCTGATGCTTAGCTCTTCCTCCCCTGGGGTCTTCGGGACCTGCCGAGGAAAGCCCATGCCACCCTCCACTTTCACGTCTGCCTGAACACCAGATCTGCATCACACCTAAACAAGGGGGCATCAATTTTAGCACTGGGTCAAGGGGAACAGGCATAAACACTCCCAGGAGAGAAAAAATTTTCTGCCCACTTCTGAATTTTCCTTATTCAAAGCAAAGGTGCCCATTAATCCTGCCCTAAAAGGGCACTCCACCCCTACCACTGGGCTGAGTGCACACAGAGCAGCTGATATTGAATTTTACACCCTCTAGGGCAGCTAGAGGCCCACGGCATGGGGCCCCGGATTCAGACTCTGAAGTGACCACTGGAAAGCACCTCTGTGATGGGTCTGGCAATCACACCTATTATCCCAGCTCACTCAGAAGGGCATGGTCATCCCTACTATCCCAGCACCATCAATAACAAGTGTGTAATGTCCTCTTCTCTCAAAAGTGTTACCTTCTGAACTAGAGACCTTGGCCAATGTGGA
This sequence comes from Saccopteryx bilineata, assembly GCF_036850765.1. Taxonomy (NCBI): domain Eukaryota; kingdom Metazoa; phylum Chordata; class Mammalia; order Chiroptera; family Emballonuridae; genus Saccopteryx; species Saccopteryx bilineata. The sequence goes on from NC_089495.1 coordinate 125,409,042, forward strand.
CTCACCTTTCAGATACAAAACCTCCCACACGGACTGTTCAGCCCTGACCTAGAATTTCCTCTATTATTCTCCCATCATCAAATGCAAAGTATTATAAACACGAGTACGCCCTTCCCCCAATTGGTACAGCTTTCACACATAGTACAGTTTTTCAAATTACTGCACAGATATGGCCCCAGATAATTCAGAAGTGAGACTTTAAAACTTGTTTTAGAGTGAACCAGGTAAGAAAAAACATTTTAAAAAATCCAAAGTTTACTGTAACTTTCACAAAATCCAATCTGAAATACAGCCTAACATTTATTTCAAATTTACTCATCTCATTCACTACTGGCTCCAAATCAGTCCATACTTAGCTGTCTTATGGCATGAAAGCACCTCCACCAGGTGACGGCACCAAAACAAAGCACACACAGCCACACACACATCCCTGGGACTGCAGGCCGCTGGGAAGCCTGGCCTCTGCTTGGGGATTCATAAGGCACAGAACTCATCACACTAACTATGGTGTCATGTTTACAGTGTGGGTGTGGAGACAAAGGAAGTTCAATTGTCTTTACTACCAACCAAAGGAGGAAGCTCCGACTAACGACTATATTATGTCCCCTTTGCTCCATTTTATTTAAGAAAAACAGATATAATTTATCCTGAACTCAGTGCTTTCAAACCGGTCTCTAATGTCTATTTTTCACTCTGGACAGAAGTGCGAACCCCAGAGCTTCTGACCGAATGTTCCTCAGATGCAGGAAGTCCAGGCACAATCACCGAGTCAGAGCGCCTGCTCCCCTCCCCAGGAGCACCCAAGCAAAGAGCAGGCAGGAGGCACTTCTTTAGTTTAAACACACACACACACACACACACACACACACACACACACGCACGCACGCACGCGCGCACTCCTCAGTCTCAGATTCAGCCTTCCTCCTGAACACAGTAAGACAAAGAGCAGCCTGGGCAGCTACTCGTTCCAAAGGCAGTGAGACTGTTGTCACAGGAGTTCACGTCCTGATGAAAAGAAACACTTAAACTCCACTCTGCACACTCACGCCAAGACTGGACTCACCATCCTCCTCCTCGGTTTTCAGGACCATCTTTTGTTTTCCCCCGTCACAGCAAGACCCTGAAGGTTGCTCAGTTAGTTCTCTAAGAACACAGCAAAGCTTCCCTGGGAGGTGGCACTGGGGAGGCCAGGACTACCTGTAGCTTGTCTGGCCACCAGAACAACTCAGCTGCTTCCTAAACCCAGGAAGTCCCTGGCTGCACTCCTGGACCAATCAGCCTCCAGCCACAGAAGCAACCTCACTGTTTACTGCCAACACCCAGTTCCTGAAGTCAAGTTCAAGTTGCTTCCTAGAAGTTAACCCTCTCCTTCCTATAAGCAGCCTAGGCTGAAGGCCAGCAAGTCTTAACAGCCACAACCTGGCCTTTCTCAGAGTCAACCAAAGCAGCAGACAGAGCTGGCTGTCCTCTCTCTCTTCACTCTCCAAGTACTTTCTCAGAATGGAATCTCAAAAAAAAAACCCTGGTGCTCAAATGCGGTAATATAGCTCATTTTCCAAGATAATGACTAAGAAACCATATCACTGGGCTAGAGTCATAAAGTCACAGGCTAAAAGCAGAAGGCAAAGGATTTTGTGGCAAAGAAAAAGAGAGAGATCCGAGGGCAAGTCTCCCAATGAGTTCGATTTTATCCCCATTCTATTGTCTCTTGAGCTCCACCAAAAGACTCTATACACTTTCATTACCCATGATCCACACTCATTGCTGAGATCAGTTAACAGTAATGGGAAACTTCCTCCTGCCATCCAGGGACAATCAAGGCTTCCAGACTTTTGTTATTTATTATATTACCATCCTCTCTTTCATGTGTATATTTATGTCTCACTATATACCTCCTATAGCTCTCTTATACAGAACACATATAATAACCATACAAATATATGATACATTTCTTATTAGATATATTTATATTACCTCAAGATCAGTACATAAACATATAAATACATCGAGAATTATAAATATATGTTTACCGACAGAGTTGGATTTTTCTTTAATTATTTTTATTTATTCATTTTAGAGAAGAGAGAAAGAGAGAGAGAGAGAGAGAGAGAGAGAGAGAGAGAAGGGGGGAAGAGCAAGAAGCATCAACTCCCATATGTGCCTTGACCAGGCAAGCCCAGGGTTTTGTTTTTTTGTTTGTTTTTTTTTTGTTTTTTGTTTTAATTAAATTTAATGCAGTGACATTGATAAATCAGGGTACATATGTTGAGAGAAAATATCTCTAGATTATTTTGACATTTGATTGTGCTGTATACCCCTCCCCCAAAGTTAAATTGTCTTCTGTCATCTTCTATCTGGTTTACTTTGTGACCCTCCCCTCCCCTAACCCCTCTCTCCTTCTTCACCCCCTCCCCCCTCCCCCAACCTCCCGCCCCTGTTGCCATCACATTCTTGTTCATGTCTCTGAGTCTCATTTTTATGTCCCTTCTATGTATGGATTCATCTTAGTTTTTTTTTTTTCTGATTTACTTATTTCACTCCGTATAGTGTTGTCAAGGTCCATCCATGTTATTGTAAATGATCCGATGTCATCATTTCTTATGGCTGAGTAGTAAGCCCAGGGTTTTGAACAGGCGACCTCAGTGTTCCAAGTCAATGCTTTATCCACTGCGCCACCACAGGTCAGGCGAGTTGGATATTTTATATGTTCTTTTACCACCAGCAACTGTTCCAAAAACATTTTCCATGACTGTTAACTGACATCTACAGCCAGACCAGGCGGTGGCGCAGTGGACAGAGCGTCGGACTGGGATGCGGAAGACCCAGGTTCGAGATCCCGAGGTTGCCAGCTTGAGCGCAGGCTCATCTGGTTTGAGCAAAAGCTCATCAGCTTGGACCCAAGGTTGCTGGCTGGAGCAAGGGGTTGCTCAGTCTGCTGAAGGCCCATGATCAAGGCACATATGAGAAAGCAATCAATGAACAACTAAGGTGTTGCAACAAAAAACTGATGATTGATGCTTCTCACCTCTCTCTGTTCCTGTCTGTCCCTATCTAAACCTCTCTCTGACTCTCTTTGTCCCTGTAAAAAAACAAATAAAAAACAAACAAACAAACAAAAAACAGACATCTACACACTGTTCATAACTCATGCAGTAGATGTAAAGTTTAAGCATTCTCCTACTGGGAGACTTTTAAGTGGCTTCAATTTTCTACCAATCTTGTCTCTCACTCTTCCTTAGCAAACACCCCTAGAAGCAGAACTGCTGGACCTAGATACAGCTTCCCACATGGTCACTTACAAGTGACAGCTAGCAGCGGGACATCACCATGTCAAGAGCCCTCCTTGAGCTCTCACTTTGTGCTGGCCCAACCAGCCCAGCTCAGCCAGCCCTGACAGCAGCACCCCATGGAGCAAGTGTTACTATGTTCAGCCCCATTCCCAGATGAGGACACTGAGACTCAGAGACCTCACACAGCTTGTCCAGCATTCAACCCTGAGTCTGGCTGCAGGGCCCACCCCCTAGTGGTTCCTCCTGTTGGTCCTGGTAGCAATGCAGACTACTGCAGCAGGTGTATGGGGCCTGGAGTGGCTGTCCTGGCCTGGGTCCTCATCACAGCAGAAACACAGAGGTCTACAGCACGACACTACAGCACTGCCTCCAGTCACACGCTGAAGGTGCCCACAGGTGCCTGAAGGGCAGTGGTCTTGACCTACCTTTTCCTTCTTACCTAATCATAAACATACACACATATACAGAGGTGGGCAAAAGCAGGTTTACAATTGTGAGTATGCAAAACACTTTATTCTTGTGTCATTATTCACTTATTGTTATTTATTTGTACTAGAACTGTATGTCTACTTTTGCCCACCCTGTATTTTTTTAAAACCACTGTTTTGTAAAGGTAACTAATGTAAACCCAACCCTCTACTTTCGGTTCTGCACACTAAAATCAGTTATGCTTTCTCCTTCTCATCCTCAGTCCACGAGTCCTAGGTTAAGCCTCAGCCTGCTCCATTTCAAAACCAAGGTTGAATGACTCCCAAATCAGCATGTCAACCCTCTGGCATCAATCACGGCTGATCTCTGAGGTCACTTCCATTGTCCGCTGACTGGGAAGGGGCAGAGTGTTTCTGTGAGCAGACACCATGGCAGCTGTGTGCTCAGGGCTCTTAGGACTGCCACAGGCTGCACCGCCCACACATGCCCCTGGTTTCTGCCAGCTCACCGGTGACCATGCCTTTTCCTTGTCCAGTGTGCACTGCCTGGTGACACGGATGCTGAGGACCTTTTTATAAGTTCCAGGTACTTCCTCTTTTGTGAGTTGCTTGTTCATATCCTTCACCCATTTTCCAGCTATTCTTTTCTTACCTTTTTGGAGATGACTAATCAACAGGTTGCAAATATTTCTCTCACAACTGCAACTTGTTTTAATGTCAGCTCTATCTTTTGTCTTAGAGAAGTTTGATGTTTCTGTGAGACCCTAACCTTGTCCTCACTCACTTCATTCAGCATTCCTGGGCACCTGAGCTCTGTGTACTGGAGACAGCAGAGCCCACACCTACCCTCACAGCATTTATGCCCCTTGGAAGCTGGGAGGGTAGGGAAGGGTGGGAAGCAAGAAGTAAATGCACAGGATGTCGGATGATAAATGCTTCTTGGAGGCGGGGTGGGGGGTGCATGGTCACGGATGGGGCTCCTGAGGCCAGCGTGGCTGGAGCAGAGAACACAAGGGGAGAATGAGGGAGAATGAGGAGGCATGGAGGCTGTTCTAAGGACTCTGGTTTTCATGGTAGGTGAGCTGGGTAGTGGCTGCAAGGTTTGGCACAACATGACTTCCCCAGCTGCCGGGAAAGAACAGACTATGGGCAGAAAGAAGGGCAGGTGTGGGAGTCAAGCAAGGAGGCTGTTATACCTGACAGCCTGTGGCTTGAGCAGGGAGTGGTCAGATTTAAGTGCTGTCTGCTTTAAGGCGGAGCCCAGGACTTGCCAGTGGAGTCCACATGGGGTGTGAATGGGGTCTTGGTGGAGCCTGAGGCTGCAACATGGGCTGGGAGGAGAATGCAGCTTCAGAAAAGGCCCCCACACTGCGTGGCCGGCCTATCAATCCATCCAGTCGCAGCCCATCCCCTCTGTCCCACCACTCCTGCTGCCCTCCTGTGATAGCACCCAGTTCACATCCTCAAAACGGACTTTGTAATTTTTTTTATTTTCTAAACTCAGCTTTATTAAGGTATAAATAACATATAGAGCTTACCAATTTTAAATGTATAATTTAAGCTGTTTTCCAAAGTGATTATGTCATTTTACATTCCCATTAGCAATATATTAAAGTTTGGTAGCTCCAGTCCTATCATTTGATGTTATTATTTTAATTTTAGTCATTCCAGTAACTATATATTATCTCTAGTTATCTCTATTTGTGGTTTTAATTTGCATTTTCCTAGTGAATAATGATGTTGAGCATCTTTTTTTTTTCTTAGTGTTTACCTTTTTTTTATAAATAAATTTTTATTAATGTTAATGGGGTGACATCAATAAATCAGGGTACATATATTCAAAGAAAACATGTCCAGGTTATCTTGTCATTCAATTATGTTGCATACCCATCACCCAAAGTCACCCTCTATCTAGTTTACTTTGTGCCCCTCCCTCCCGCCCCTTCCCCTCTCCCTCCTTCCCTCCCGCACCCCCTCCCCCCCCCCACCCCCGGTAACAACCACACTCTTGTCCATGTCTCTTAGTCTCATTTTTATGTCCCACCAATGTATGGAATCATGCAGTTCTTGTTTTTTTCTAATTTACTTATTTCACTTCATATAATGTTATCAAGGTCCATCCTTGTTGTTGTAAATGATCCGATGTCATCATTTCTTATGGCTGAGTAGTATTACATAGTGTATATGTGCCACATCTTCTTTATCCAGTCTTCTATTGAAGGGCTTTTTGGTTGTTTCCATGTCCTGGCCACTGTGAACAATGCTGCAATGAACATGGGGCTGCATGTGTCTTTACGTATCAATGTTTCTGAGTTTTGGGGGTATATACCCAGTAGAGGGATTGCTGGGTCATAAGGTAGTTCTATTTTCAGTTTTTTGAGGAACCACCATACTTTCTTCCATAATGGTTGTACTACTTTGCATTCCCACCAACAGTGAATGAGGGTTCCTTTTTCTCCACAGCCTCTCCAACATTTGCTATTACCTGTCTTGTTGATAATAGCTAATCTAACAGGTGTGAGGTGGTATCTCATTGTAGTTTTGATTTACATTTCTCTAATAACTAATGAAGATGAGTATCTTTTCATATATCTGTTGGCCATTTGTACTTCTTCCTGGGCGAAGTGTCTGTTCATGTCCTCTTCCCATTTTTTTATTGGATTGTTTATTTGTTTGTTGTTGAGTTTTATGAGTTCTTTGTATATTTTGGATATTAGGCCCTTATCTGAGCTGTTGTTTGAAAATATCATTTCCCATTTAGTTGGCTGTCTGTTTATTTTGTTGTCAGTTTCTCTTGCTGAGCAAAAACTTTTTAGTCTGATGTAGTCCCATTCATTTATCTTTGCCTTCACTTCTCTTGCCTTTGGAGTCAAATTCATAAAATGTTCTTTAAAACCCAGGTCCATGAGTTTAGTACCTATGTCTTCTTCTACGTACTTTATTGTTTCAGGTCTTATATTTAGGTCTTTGATCCATTTTAAATTAATTTTCGTACAAGGGGACAAGCTGTAGTCGAGTTTCATTCTTTTGCATGTGGCTTTCCAGTTTTCCCAGCACCATTTGTTGAAGAGGCTTTCTTTTCTCCATTGTGTGTTGTTGGCCTCTTTATCAAAAATTCTTTGACCATATATATGTGGTTTTATTTCTGGACTTTCTATTCTGTTCCATTGGTCTGAGTGTCTATTTTTCTGCCAATACCATGCTGTTTTGATTGTCGTGGCCCTATAATATAGTTTGAAGTAAGGTATTGTAATGCCCCCAGCTTCATTCTTTTTCCTTAGGATTGCTTTGGCTATTCAGGGCTTTTTATAGTTCCATATAAATCTGATGATTTTTTGTTCCATTTCTTTAAAAAATGTCATAGGAATTTTGATGGAAATTGCATTAAATTTATAAATTGCTTTGGGTAATATGGCCATTTTGATTATATTTATTCTTCCTATCCAAGAACAAGGAATATTCTTCCATCTCATTGTATCTTTTTCGATTTCCTTTAACAATGCTTTGTAGTTTTCATTATATAGGTCCTTTACATTCTTTGTTACTTAAACGGACTCTTAATGGTCACCTAGGCCTCACTGCTGGCTGTGCATGCCGGGCCACCCCCACCAGCCTTCAGGACAGGTTTCTGTCTGGCTCCTATAAGCCACTGGCAGAAGAGCTGCCACTGAGGCCTTAAAACTGGGAGCACAGCAGCGCACACCTAGCCCACTGTCTTCCATGTGATTTCTATGGTCCCACAACTAGCGCAACACAACACTATTTGTTAAAAAAAAAAAAAAAGAGGCGATGAACAAAGAGGCATGACTTCAATTCCTTCAAACAGAAATTTGAAGCACCAAATTATATGCCTGACTCACTCATAAGGAAAGTGACTGCATAGTTCATCATCCATATGGGGAAATTTTTGAGACTGAAAGCGGGTGCTATTCAGAATGATATCTGCCAACAGGCACAAAGTGGGGCTGCCCTAGCAACCTGAACCAAGCCATCAGCCTCACAGGCTGGCCTGGAGCAGCAGTCCTTACAGAGCGTGGTAAAGGAAGAGTGTAATGCAGCTGTACACAAGCAACAAGAAAACAACAGTGAGGTACAAAGCCAGACAGCGCCCAGGCCTTGGAGTGCCTGAGTAACGAAACAGGTGACAGAAACAGGCCCCAGCCTGCAGTAAGCACTAAACCAACCAAATGGAAGAAAACACTTAACAGCTCTTCATACTGAAGTCATACAGGAGGCTGTTTGGAGGCAGGTGTTCTGACTTAAGACATTTTATTTTCAATTAATAAAATACCTCAAATAGCCTCAATCCCTTACCCTGGCAGCACCCCTTCTGGTGGGGGGAGGAGATGATTTAATGGTTTAAAATGATGCTAGAAGAAAACTTCATGCAATCAATCACACAACATTCTGGGGAAAGTTTTTCCATCCTAAGCCCAAGGAGAGACATGCACACAGAGTGGGAGTCTGGAGAGTCAGGAAAGGGACTGTCAAAGCGAGGGCAGGGTTTAGAGAGACCAACAGGAGTGATTGAGCCCCCAGGGCCCGCAAGAGGGAGCAGTCCTCAGCACTGCCAGGCCTGCCGGACAAGGAAGCTGTAGAGAGAGGCTACAGAACAGGAGCTTTGTCAGAGGGTTCAGCTACAGGGCAGGGAGACAACACTGAGAACTCACAGTCCTGCTGCGCTCAAGCAGACAGCAGGGGGGGGGACCACACTGAGATGAGAGATTGGGAGCCACTTCAAACTCTTCAGGGGCCCCTTCATCTGCCTATCAAGCCTCAGCTCCTCATCCTGGTTTCAAGACCCACCTTAATCTGCCCCTCCTGACCCTCATCTCTCATCACTTGTGTCTCGTTTTTCCTTTAAACAAAATAACAGGCCCTGGCCGGTTGGCTCAGTGGTAGAGCGTCGGCCTGGCGTGCAGGAGTCCCAGGTTCAATTCCCGGCCAGGGCACACAGGAGAAGCGCCCATCTGCTTCTCCACCCCTCCCCCTCTCCTTCCTCTCTGTCTCTCTCTTCCTCTCCCACAGCCAAGGCTCCATTGGAGCAAAGTTGGCCCAGGCGCTGAGGATGGCTCCATGGCCTCTGCCTCAGGCGCTAGAATGGCTCTGGTTGCAACAGAGCATCGCCCCCTGGTGGGCATGCCGGGTGGATCCTGGTCTGGCGCATGCAGGAGTCTGTCTGACTGCCTCCCCGTTTCCAACTTCAGAAAAATACAAACAAAAATAACAGCCTGACCTGTGGTGGCACAGTGAGATAAAGCATCGACCTGGAACACTGAGGTCACCAGTTTGAAACCCTGGGCTTGCCTGGTCAAGGCATATATGGGAGTTGATGCTTCCTGCTCTTCTCTCTCTCTTACTCTCTCTCTCTCTCTCTCTCCCCTTTGAAAAAAAATTGAATAAAGTCTTAAAAAAAATAACATGCATACAGGTCATATGAAAAGAGAGCAATGCCTAGGCTTAAAACAGAAAACCACAGTTTCCTGCCCAAGTCTCCCCACCCTAAATCCTGCTCCAATGAGGAAGCACTCTCAGCTACTTCTGCTCATCTGGCTCTCAGTAACAGGCTCACGCCATTCATTTTCATTTATAGACATAAACTGCCTGCCACGGGAGATGAAAACTTAGCTTTTACCCCCCTGCTGGTCAAATAAGTTTTTTTTTCCTTTTTTTTTTTTTTTAAGACTTTATTTATTCATTTTAGAGAGGAGAGAAGGAGGAGAGAGAGAGAGAGAGAGAGAAAGAGAGAGAGAGAGAGAGAGAAGAGGAGAGAAGCAGGAAGCATCAACTCCCATATATCAAATAAGTTTTTAAATATGATATATATGTTTACTCGCTTATAGTTTGTATTTGGTATGGGGGACAGGCTGTAAGCAGGCAGGGTGGTTATAGCCTAATAAGGCTTAGTTTTAAGACTAAGCTTTTCCCCACCCCTTGACTGTTGCATGATGTGGGGTGGTGCACTCTCATGAGGAATCCCATTATGCCTCAGATAAGTGACTTTGTATCAGAGACTTCCTTATTTGTATACTGTATTAAAGGTTTTGGTTTCTACACTATAAAGTGGGGCAGACCGGGAACTTGCTCTCTCAGTTCCTGAGATTAGCATTAGAGAGGAGAGCAGAGAAAGGCCATGTGGAGGAGGGGAGAGGCAGCCAAGATGGTGGAGTGCTGAAGAAGAAGCCAGTTTGTGCAGACTTTGAGCAGAGAAGGAGATGAGGAACAGAGGTGAATAAGGCTGGTGAGGTAGAACCTTTGATTCTAGGAAACTCAGATAAGTCAGTGGCTTTGTGAGCCCTGAATGGAAAAGGAAGTGTTTTCCCACTGTGTGTATTTTCTTGCCCGCTAGGTACAGCTAGGATTAAAGCTAATAATGGCCCACCAGTTCTTGGCTCCATTGTTTCATTACCGTCTGTCCGAATCTAATGTGAACCTGCACGGGCCAGGCTACTGTGATGGTGGTCATGGCTACTGGCTTTACACCCCCTCCCCATGTGCACATGCACACACACACACACATACACACACATTCAACACACACATAAATTTCTGGTTTAATCAGTATTCCCATAAATATGGCTCACAACTTAGCTAAACCATGTACTGTGATTAAAGTTACCAGAGAGAGGAAGACAAGATGGCGATGGAGTAGGCGGACGTACCAACTTCTACCTCCCAGAACCAAAGTGGATTACAAACTAATTTTAAGAACCATCATCTGGAAAAAACCAACTTTGGACTAAACTAAGAGGACTCTTCAACCAAGGAACACTGAAGAAGGCACACTGACACTGGTAGGAAAAGCAGAAACGCGGAGAGGGCTGCGCAGCTCCCTGGAGCGAATGGCAGCCGGGAGAGACTCGCTTGGCGGGAAGTGAGTTTAGCAGAGAGGGGAGGGTCCTGAGTCCCAGGGACAAAGCCCTACCCTGCAGCCCCAGAGCCTAGAAGAGGCATATGAACAGTATTTAGCTGGAAACAAGACAAGATACTGTTTGTGAGAAAGGGACTGATTTCTCAGACCCAGGATTCTTCTTAAAGGGACCACACAGAAAACCTCTCTCACATGACTCACCCAGGGCTCCAGGGGACGGGGAGAGAGGAGAGGATCGGAGTAGCAGGAAGAGAGTGTAATCTAGGAGGCACAGGGAGAAACATTTTGAGAGAGAGCCACCCTAACCTCTGGGACGAGTCCCTCCCCAAATCTGAAGTGAATATTTCCCCTGGAAACAGCAATACCAGCAAAGAGAAGCAGGACACCAGCCAAACAAGCTCCCCCGCGGCACTCAGAGCAGAGTCGCTTAGAAAGAGGGAGCTTTTGGGGCTACAGTAGTGAGTCTTAGGGTCTGAGCTGCAGACTTAGGGTCTGAGCTGCAGAGCCCCCACCCACTCAACTGAGGGCTCACCCGAGGGCGGGCAGCAGTGGGACGCAGAAGCACAGTTCTGTCGGCAAGGACGGAAGCCAGCTGGCCACCACTGAGGCCCAGGTGTGAGCTCAGTCTTGCCTGGCTGGGGAGGAGGGGACGTGCAAAAGCAATCAAGCCCAGCTGCGGGCCGCCTGCAATCCAGCCTGGGGCGGGAACCCTGGAAGGGGTGGAGACCTCCCCTTGAGCAAGGGTGCAGGAGCACAGCCTTGCCCCACCCACTGAACCGAGGCTTGTGGCCTGACTTGGGAGCCAGCTCCTCCCACGGGGGTGGAGTCAAAAGCCCAAAACAGGCAGAGTCCCACTACTGAGCATGGGCACACAGTCCCAACCGGCCTGAGCAGCCAAGGCTTGCAGCTGTCCCAAGAGCAGGCTCCTCCTGCAAGGATGGGGTGGAAGCACAGAAACAGGCAGAGACCCACAGCTGAGCAAAGGTGCTCGCCATTGCCCTCAGGGCTGAACATAACACCACCCACGGGGGCGGGGCAAAGGCCAAGGCCACCGAGGCTCGTAAACCCGAGCACGTGATCACACCCACTCCCGGAAGGAGAGGCGGAAACCACAGCAACAGCCCCAATGGGTAGACACCGGCAACACCCATACCCCAACACCCTAGGCAGCAACAGCAGAGGGGGTGGCAGGCCTACAGACAGACCACACCTAGGTAACACAGAGGCCACAACCAGTGGACTCCAGTGACCAAAACCTTCTTTTACACAGACAAAATGAGAAGGCAGAGAAATGCAACACAAATGAATCAAGAGAAATCCCCAGAAAAGGACCTGAATGAGTCAGATATAACCAAATTACCGGATGCAGAGTTTAAAATAACGATTGTTAGGATGCTTAAATATATTAGAACAACAATAGATGGTCATTACGAACACCTAAATAAAGAGATAGCAAATATAAAAGAGGACATTGAAATAATAAAAAAGAATCAGTCAGAAATGACAAATACAATATCAGAAATGAAGAACACAATGGAAGGAATTAAAAGCAGGATACATGAAGCTGAGAATCAAATCAGCGAGTTAGAGGTCAAGATAAATAAAGGCATGGAAGCAGAGCACAAAAAAGAAAAGAGATTCAAAAAAAGTCTGAGGAAACTCTAAGAGAGCTCTGTGACAACATGAAGAGAAATAACATCTGCATCATAGGGGTTCCTGAAGAAAAAGAGAAAGAACAAGGGATAGAGACTTTGTTCAAACATATCATAGCTGAAAACTTCCCTCAATTAAGGCAGGAAAACATCTCACAAGTTCAAGAAGCACAGAGAACTCCATTAAAGAGAAACCCAAAGAAATCTACACCAAGACACATCATAATTAAAATACCAAAGCTAAGAGATAAAGAGAAAATATTAAAAGCTGCTAGAGAAAAAAAGACTATCACCTACAAAGGAGCCCCCATAAGAATGACTTCCGACTTCTCAATAGAAACACTTGAGGCCAGAAGGGAATGGCAAGAAATATTCAAAGTAATGCAGGACAAGAACCTACAACCAAGACTACTTTATGCAGCAAGGCTATTGTTTAAAATTGAAGGAGAAATAAAAAGCTTTCCAGACAAAAAAAAACAAACTCAAGGAATTCACTACAACCAAAACAAGGCTGCAAGAAATGCTAAGGGGCCTGTTGTAAACATACCAAAGGAGAAAAAGAACAGAGCAAAAGAAAAATACAGTTTTAAACAATAAAATGGCAATAAACAATTACATATCAATAATAACCTTAAATATAAATGGATTAAATGATCTGATCAAAAGACATAGGGTAGCTGCATGGATAAGAAAACAGGACCTGTACATATGCTGTCTACAAGAGACAGACCTTAAAACAAAAGATGCACATAGACTGAAGATAAAAGGATGGAAAAAAAATATTTCACGCAAATGGAAATGAAAAAAAGCTGGGGTACCAATACTTATATCAGACAAAATGGACTTTAAAACAAAGGCTATAGTAAGAGATAAAGAAGGTCACCACATAATGATAAAGGGAGCAATCCAACAGGAAAATATAACCATTATAAATATCTATGCACCTGGCCCTGGCCGGTTGGCTCAGTGGTAGAGCGTCGGCCTGGCGTGCAGAAGTCCCGGGTCTGATTCCTGGCCAGGGCACACAGGAGAAGCACCCATCTGCTTCTCCACCCCTACCCCTCTCCTTCCTCTCTGTCTCTCTCTTCCCCTCCTGCAGTGAGGCTCCATTGGAGCAAAGATGGCCCGGGTGCTGGGGATGGCTCCTTGGCCTCTGCCCCAGGCGCTAGAGTGGCTCTGGTCGCAACAGAGTGACACCCCAGAGGGGCAGAGCATCGCCCCCTGGTGGGAAGAGCATCGCCCCCTGGTGGGTGTGCCAGGTGGATTCCGGTCGGGTGCATGCGGGAGTCTGTCTGACTGTCTCTCCCCATTACCAGCTTCAGAAAAAAAAATATATATCTATGCACCTAATATAGGAGCACCTAAATATATAAAGCAGACTTTGATGGATTTAAAGGGCAAGATCGATAGCAATACTATAACAGTAGGGGATTTCAATACCCCACTAATGTCACTAGATAGATCCTCAAGAAAGAAAATTAACAAAGAAACAGCAGACTTAAAGAACATACTAGATCAACTTGATTTAATAGATATCTTCAGAACCTTTCACCCTAAAGCAGCAGAATATATATTCTTTTCAAGTGCTCATGGTACATTCTCTAGGATAGACCACATGTTAGGGCACAAAAGCGATATCAACAAATTTAAGAAGATTGAAATCATCAAGCACTTTCTCTGATTACAATGGCATAAAACTAGAAATCAACCACAACAGAAAAACTGAAAAATACTCAAACACTTGGAAACTAATAGAATGTTATTAAATAACAAATGGGTTAACAATGAGATCAAAGAAGAAATAAAAAAATTCCTAGAAATGAACGATAACGAGCATACATCAACTCAAAATTTATGGGACACAGCAAAAGCAGTCCTGAGAGGGAAGTTCACAGCATTACAGGTTTACCTTGAGAGGCTTGAAAAAGCTCAAATAAACAACTTGACCCTGCATCTAAAAGAACTAGAAGGCTCTGGCCGGTTGGCTCAGCGGTAGAGCGTCGACCTGGTGTGCGGGGGACCCGGGTTCAATTCCCGGCCAGGGCACATAGGAGAAGCACCCATTTGCTTCTCCACTCCCCCCCCCTTCCTCTCTGTCTCTCTCTTCCCATCCCGCAGCCAAGGCTCCATTGGAGCAAAGATGGCCCGGGCGCTGGGGATGGCTCCTTGGCCCCTGCCCCAGGTGCTAGAATGGCTCTGGTTGCGGCAGAGTGATGCCCCGGAGGGGCAGAGCATCGCCCCCTGGTGGGCAGAGCATCGCCCCTGGTGGGCATGCCGGGTGGATCCCAGTCGGGTGCACGCGGGAGTCTGTCCGACTATCTCTCCCCGTTTCCAGCTTCAGAAAAATACAAAAATAAAATAAAAAAATAAAAAGAACTAGAAAAAGAACAGCAAGTAAAGCCCAGAGCTAGTAGAAAGAAGGAAAAAATAAAGATCAGAGCAGAAATAAATGACATAGAGGCTAAAGAAACAATAGAGGATCAATGAAACCAGGAGCTGGTTCTCTGAAAATGTAAACAAGATGGATGAACCTTTAACCAGATTCATCAAGAAAAAGAGAGGACTCAAATGAATAAAATTAGAAATGAGAGTGGAGAAACAACAACTGACACAACAGAAATACAAAATATTGTAAGAAAATACTATGAAGAACTGTACGCCAAAAAACTAGACAACCTAGATGAAATGGACAAATTCCTTGAAACATATAATCCTCCAAAAATTAATCTAGAAGAATCAGAAAACCTAAACAGACCAATTACAACAAATGAGATTGAAACAGTTATAAAAAAAACTCCCAAAAAAGAAGTCCTGGGCCTGATGGTTTCACAAGTGAATCTACCAAATATTCAACGAAGAACTAACTCCTATCCTTCTCAAGCTATTTCAAAAAATTCAAGAGGAAGGAAGACTTCCAAGCTCCTTTTATGAGGCGAGTATAATTCTGATTCCAAAACCAGGCAAAGACAACACAAAGAAAGAAAATTATAGGCCAATATCTCTGATGAATTTAGATGCTAAAATCCTCAACAAAATATTAGCAAACTGGATCCAGCAATATATGAAAAAAATCATACACCACGATCAAGTGGGATTTATTTTTGGGAGGCAAGGCTGGTACAATATTCGCAAATCAATCAATGTGATTCATCACGTAAACAAAAGGAAGGAGAAAAACCACATGATAATTTCAACAGATGCAGAAAAAGCATTTGATAAAATCCAGCACCCATTCATGATCAAAACTCTCAGCAAAGTGGGAATACAGGGAACATACCTCAACATGATAAAGACCATCTATGACAACCCACAGCCAACATCATACTCAATGGGCAAAAATTAAAAGCAATCCCCTTAAGATCAGGAACAAGGCAGGAGTGCCCCCTTTCACCACTCTTATTCAACATAGTTCTGGAAGTCCTAGCCACAGCAATCAGACAAGAAAAAGAAATAAAAAGCATCCAAATTGGAAAAGAAGAAATAAAACTATCATTATTTGCTGATGATACGATATTGTATATAGAAAACCCTAAAGTATCAGTCAAAAAACTACTAGACCTGATAAATGAATTCAGCAAGGTGACAGGATATAAAATTAATACTCAGAAATCAGAGGCATTTTTATACACTAACAATGAACTGTCAGAAAGAGAAATTAAGGAAGCAATCCCCTTCACCATTGCAACCAAAAAAATAAAGTACCTAGGAATAAATTTAACCAGGGAGATTAAAGACTTATACTTGGAAAATTATAAAACATTAATAAAAGAAATCAGGGAAGATATAAACATGTGGAAGCATATATTGTGCTCATGGTTAGGAAGAATAAACATCATTAAAATGTCTATATTACCCAAATCAATTTATAAATTCAATGCAATACCGATTAAAATACCAATGAGTTACTTCAAAGATATAGAACACATATTCCAAAAATTTATATGGAACCAAAAGAGAACATGAATAGCTTCAGCAATCTTGAAAAGGAAGAATAAAGTGGGAGGTATCACACTTCCAGATATCAAGTTACACTACAAGGCCATTGTACTCAAAACAGCCTAGTACTGGTGCCCTGGTGATTGGCTCAGTGGTAGAGCATCGGCCTGGCGTGCGGAAGTCCCGGGTTTGATTCCCAGCCAGGGCACACAGGAGAAGTGCCCATCTGCTTCTCCACCCCTCCCCCTCTCCTTCCTCTCTGTCTCTCTCTTCCCCTCCCGTAGCCGAGGCTTCATTGGAGCAAAGTTGGCCCGGGCGCTGGGGATGGCTCTATGGCCTCTGCCTCAGGCGCTAGAATGGCTCTGGTCGCAATAGAGCAATGCCCCAGATGGGCAGAGCATCGCCTCCTGGTGGGAATGCTGAATGGATCCCAGTCAGGCACATGCGGGAGTCTGTCTGACTGCCTTCCCATTTCCACCTTCAGAAAAATACAAAAAAAAAACAAACCAAAAAAACCCCCAGCCTGGTACTGGCATAAGAACAGGCATATAGATCAATGGAACAGAACTGAGAACCCAGAAATAAACCCACACTTTTATGGACAACTCATATTTGACAAAGGAGGTAAGAGCATACATTGGAATAAAGACAGCCTCTTCAACAAATGGTGTTGGGAAAACTGGACAGCTACCTGCAAAAAAATGAAACTAGACCACCAACTTATACTATTCACAAAAATAAACTCAAAATGGATAAAAGACTTAAATGTAAGCCGTAAAACCATAAGCATCTTAGAAGAAAACATAGGCAGCTCTCTGACATCTCTCGCAGCAATATATTTGCTGATTTATCTCCACAGGCAAGTGAAATAAAAGACAGGATAAACAAATGGGACTATAGCAAACTAAAAAGCTTCTACACAGCTAAAGACAATAAGAACAGAATAAAAAGACAAACTACACAATGGGAGAATATATTTGACAATATGTCTGATAAGGGGTTAATAACCAAAATTTATAAAGAACTTGTAAAACTCAGTACCAGGAAGACAAACAATCCAATGAAAAAATGGGCGAAAGAAATAAATAGACACTTCTCCAAAGAGGAAATACAGATGGCCAATAGGCATATGAAAAAATGCTCAACATCACTAATCATTAGAGAAATGCAAATTAAAACTACAATGAGATATCACCTCACACCAGTCAGAAAGGCACTCATCAACAAAACAACACAGAATAAGTGCTGGCGAGGATGTGGAGAAAAGGGAACCCTCCTGCACTGCTGGTGGGAATGCAGACTGGTGCAGCCACTGTGGAAAACAGTATGGAGATTCCTCAAGAAATTAAAAATCGAACTGCCTTTTGATGCAGCCATCCCAGTTTTAGGAATATACCCCAAGAACACCATAGCACTGTTTGAAAAGAAGAAATGCACCCCCATGTTTATGGCAGCATTGTTCACACTAGCGAAGATCTGGAAACAGCCCAAGTGTCTGTCAGTGGACGAGTGGATTAAAAAGCTTTGGTACATATATACTATGGAATACTACTCAGCTATAAGACATGGTGACATCAGATCATTTACAACAACATGGATGGACCTTGATAACATTATACTGAGTGAAATAAGTAAATCAGAAAAAACCAAGAACTATATGATTCCATACATAGCTGGGACATAAAAATGAGACTCAGAGACATGGACGAGAGTGTGGGGGTTACGGGGTGTGGGGAGGAGAGGGAGGGGAGGGGAGGGTTACAAAGAAAATCGGTTAGAAGGTGACGGAAGACAATTGGACTTTGGGTGATGGTAATGCAGCATAATCAAATGTCAAAATAACCTAGAGATGTTTTCTCTGAACATATGTACCCTGATTTATCAATGTCACTCCACTAAAATTAATAAAAAAAATTTTTTTAAAGAATAAATAAATAAAGTTACCAGAGAGGCATTAAGTGTATTTTGTTGTTGTTCTGTTTGCTTCGCTCTCTAGGTCTGTTATTGACTGACTACGAAACTCTCTAAAAGTATTAGTGTGGTCAACATGCCAAATGACTTGCTCTCTCGGGTAGCTCTCCACTCACCTCCACACTCCCACTCCAGGCCACTCCTGCTGTCCCCAAGCCCACTCCCCATACCATTCTGAGAATTCCCTGTTGCCCACCGCTGGTTTCTTTGATTCTTTTCTTTTCTTTTCTTTTTTCTTTCTTTCTTTCTTTCCCTTCCTTCCTTCCTTCTTTCCTTCTTTCCTTCTTTCCTTCTTTCCTTCTTTCCTTCCTTCCTTCCTTCCTTCCTTCCTTCCTTCCTTCCTTCCTTCCTTCCTCCCTCCTTCCTTCCTTCCTTCCTTCTCTCTTTCTCTCTCTCTCTCTCTCTCTCTTTCTTTCTTTCTTTCTTTCTTTCTTTCTTTCTTTCTTTTTAGTGAGACAGACAGACAGGCAGTCAGGGAGAGAGATGAGAAGCATAAATTCTTCATTGCGGCGCCTTGGTTGTTCACTGATTGCTTTCTCCTATGTACTTTGACTGGCAGGCTCTAGCTGAGCTAGTGACCCCTTGCTCAAGCCAGCAACCATGGGGTCATGTCTATGATCCCACACTTAAGCCAGTGAACCTGTGCTCAAGCTGGTGTGCCTGTGCTTAAGCCAGCAACCTCAGGGTTTCAAACCTGGGTCCTCAGTGTCCCAGTTCGACACTCTATTCACTGTTCCACCACCTGGTCAAGTAGTTGGGTATGGAATTCTAAAACAAAATAATTTTTCTCAGAATAATGGAGACATTCCCTGTTTTCTAAACTGCTGTTAGTTATGGTTCCATTCTGATTCCCAGGGTTTCACACATGACCCTCTCCCCTCAGGAAGCTTTCAGGGTCTTATCTCTACCCTTGATGTTGTGAAATCTCGTAATAAGGTTGATACTTTTTCTTATACACTATGTTAGCCATCTGTAGACCCTAGTTCTGAAGTCTGATATTTTATAAGTTCCTAGCCTTCATCTTTCAGTTCTCATTTTTTGGAATTTCTCTTAGTCAGACACTGGATCTCCAACATGGATCATTTAATTTTCCTTATCTTGTCATTCCTACTTTCATCTGCTTTTAACCTGCTTTCTAGGAAATATTCTTACAATGAACTGAATGTGCCTCCCCCAAATTCACAGGTCAAAACCACCACATGATGGTGTTTGGAGGTCGCGCCTTTGGGAGGTGAGTAGGTGGTGAAGGTATAGCCTCTGGGATGGGCTTGGTGCCCTGAGAAGAAGAGGCTGGAATACTAACATACTCTCTTTCCACCATGTGAGGACACAGCAAGAAGACAGCCCTCTGCAAACAAGGAAGAGGGAGCTCATCAAGAACCGTGCATGCCAGCACCTTGAACTCAGACTTCTAGCCTCTATTCTTTGGGAATTCAATGGTGTTTATGCCATCCCATCGGTGGTACTTTGTCACAGCAGCCCAATCTAAGACAAGTCTCTACCTTTCTATGAAATGTCTTATTTCTGTTACCTTGAATTTGCAAGAATTTACTCTTAATCTTTTTTTTAAAATATTTTTAAGATTCTATCTATTGATTTTACAGAGACAGAGAGAGGAGACAGAAGGTGGGGGCAATGAGAAGTATCAACTCATAGTTGAGCGTTCCAGATCGATGCTCTACCCACTGCATCACCACAGGTCAGGCCACTCTTAATCTCTTGAGTATTCTTTTTTGACAGCATCCTAATCTTGTTTCATTAATATAGTATCTGAGACTACAGCATATAGGTTTTAAAGCTTTCTTCTATATCTTCTATGCCCTGTTTACTCAAGCTTTTCTTTTTGCTTTTTCTCCGGTTAATGTTGAGTGTTTTCCTAAACTGTCTAGGTAACAGACTGTTTGTTCACCATTAAGAACAAGGCACTCAAAACCTAATGAGCCTGACCAGGTGGTGTCGCAGTGGATAGAGCGTCGGACTGGGATGCAGAGGACCCAGGTTCGAGACCCCGAGGTTGCCAACTTGAGCACGGGCTCATCTGGTTTGAGCAAAGCTCACCAGCTTGAACCCAAGGTCGCTGGCTCGAGCAAGGGGTTACTCGGTCTGCTGAAGGCCCGCAATCAAGGCACATATGAGAAAGCAATCAATGAACAACTAAGGAGTTGCAACGCGCAATGAAAAACTAATGATTGATGCTTCTCATCTCTATCCGTTCCTATCTGTCTGTTCCTGTCTATCCCTCTCTCTGACTCATTCTCTGTCTCCGTAAAAAACAAACAAATAAAAAAAAACCTAATGAGAAGCTGTGTGGTAGGTGTGGCTTAGTGAGTGGCAGGCGTCACTGTAAACTAATAAAGCAGTAACACACCTAGACCTCCCAGTGAGAGGCTCTGCAGGTTCTTTATCCTTGGGCTAGTGACCAAAGAAGCAGTCTCCACCTCCTATGAGCTATGTGGGCTATAGACCGGACAGCCACATTTAGGACCCAGCCAGAGGGAGAAAGAATGGGAAGCTTCTAAGCACACAAACTCCCACTCACTCTGTGCCTTCACACACTTTTTGAGACACCAAACTGCCATGTTATGCCAAAACTGGAAGAGAAATCGCCTTGCTGCTGAGATGGAGAAGAGATCGGGCATCCTCATTGTCCACACAAGCTCTCCAACCCTCCCTCCAGTGATGAGCCTCACACCTCAAAGACTTCCTGGGATTTGGGGAGAGATCATTTTGTGTCCTGATGCCCCCCACCCCACAGATTAGAGCTCCCTGACAAGCTGCCAGTAGAGAGGAACAGGGGCACACAAGCACAGTGTCCTAGAACTGCACAGGTGCACCTGTACGATGGGGTAGAAAGTGACAACAACCTCAATCCTCTGCAAACAGAAATCCACGGATACCTGGGAATACTGTAAATTCTCTTGAAGGTTACTCTCACTTGGGTTACCTAAAAAACATGCACTTGTACTGTTTTTCCTCACAGATATGACTAGCATGGAATGGATCTTGAAAAGAAAAGAAAAAATGTAAGGCAAAGAAACATGCCTGTATCACAAAAAATTCAAATGAAGAATTCCTTGACACACATCTGCCTACCCTGTACCTGGCAAAGCCAGAGACGGCACTTCATGTTGCGTTTGCCAGTACGTACCTCTATGGAGCAGAATTTTTACCACTTTTATCATTAAAAAAACAAACAAACACAAAACGGTAAAAAAGCAATTAGGTACCAAAAACCAAAACCCCAAACCATGCCCTTTGCCCTCTGTTTATTTTTAATTGGATTTATTGCGATGACAATAGTTAATAAAATCATGCCCTTTGTTAACTTTATATACACAATTTGAATTTCAATTTTTTTCCAAGAATCATTCACTTTTCCAAGAAATAAGAATGAGAAAGGTGCAATTCTTTACTGTCTGATCTTATTTTCCAGGAATAGCCACTGTCAATGTCATAAAATGCTTTGGTTTTGAGTTTATGTGCATTTTTTTCTGAGAAAGGTGTTGACAGATTGATCAGAAGCTGAGAGGACCCTCTGAGTTGCTGGCACATCTGTCTGAGACTACTGCCCCAGTGAACCCTAGTTAAGTGATGCCCCACTTTCTGGGGTGATGGAACAAGGCCCCTAGGACTGTACTTGGCGGTCATCATCTCCATCACCACAGACCTGGGGACACTTGGAAATGCATCATGTGTATTTCAGAAAGTCTGAATGTGACATATTCACAATACTGACATCTTTCTCCACAAAGATAGAGATGCAGCAGCATGAGTTACAAACAAGAAAGAGACCTCGAGTTGTGATAAACTTCACACTATACCTGACAGCACCTGCTACAAAAATTGTAAATGCCCTTTTGAAAAGTCACAACAATGAATGTGGTAAATTCAATCTGCGCTGCCCTCTGCTGACTACTTGTTAAAGGGCTTACAATTAGATTTTTGTGCCAATAAGTTAAATTACCTTTGGAATGCATATATGTAGGTTCTTTTTCCTTGGGCTAGTGACCAAAGAAGCAGTCTCTACCTTCTAGGGAGAAATCCATGTCTTCCCTATTTTCTAGGCCAGTGGTCAGCAAACCGTGGCTCGCAAGCCACATGCAGCTCTTTGGCCCCTTGAGTGTGGCTCTTCCACAAAATACCTAATGATTAGCAAAGGCCAGCATAGGAGTACCCTAATTAAGTTAATAACAGTGTACCTACCTATGTAGTTTAAGTTGAAAAAATTTGGCTCTCAAAAGAAATTTCAATCGTTATACTGTTGATATTTAGCTCTGCTAATGAGTTTGCCAACCACTGTCTCGGCCATGCTCTGGAGATAGTCACCAGGACTTAATTTTTGAAAAGGTTTTGTTCGGTCAGGGCACATACAGGAACAGATTGATGTTTCTGTCTGCCTGTCACTCTCTTTTTAAAATCAATCAATAAATAGTAAAAAAAATAAAGTTGATTTGCCCTTTGTCCATACACTCTGGCTAATCTGTGGGAACAGATAACAGCCACAGGCAGACGGTTACTAATAAATAAACCAGCACCCAGGAAGCAGTGAGTATCATGGGATGAGAAGGGAACCAGGTGCATGTGTGGGAGTGAAGGTTACTAAAGCACTAAATAAAGTGGTCTGAGCAGGCATTGCTGAGAATATGAATTTGGAACACTCCCCCCCAAAAAAAAAAAACAACCAGAAAGACTACATACAGGCTTTTCCCTTTATCAAATCTGTGGTGTATGAAATGCAGTTCTATTCTCTCTGAACCTCTCACTTCCTAGTCCTTACCACATAGATGGTACGAGGAGCTGTGCGACCTACAGGCTGATCACCACCCAGGCCTGGGCTGGGGCTGGGGGCCTATGGCACTGAACCCCTCACTTTCAGCTGTGCCATCTTAAGAGCAAGTCTCACCACCTGGTAGCCTGAGTTTCTCACTTGCCAACTTGTCACAGCCCGACACACTGGAATACCCGTGCTCATTTTCTAGCTGGTGCTCACACACATGCTGAGTACTCTGCCTTCATTCAGTAAAGATCTGAGTTTCACTGTGTGTTCAGTTTAAACCATGCCTGTCAAACCGTGACAGGCACCAGGTTAGCTGGGTGCTAGAAACCTAGCAGGGTCCTGGAGGGCCCAGGTGGTGGCAGCAGTCATATGAACCACCACAGGGTATGTGAACAAGTAGGACCTAAAGGCTGGGGTTCCAAGCTCTTAGAGGTAGAATACCAAAAATCAGTTCCTGGGAGAAGAGGGATGAGTGGGGGCAGTCCAAAAATAGGAATGACTTTTGAGAAAATCCAGTCTTAGTGACATCTGATATTGAAGAGATCTGGGGAGACCGGATACTACTGTGTGGCCAGGATCTTGAAGGAAGTAGATGCTGCTCCTCAAGTGCGTGGGCACCATCTGAAAGAGGCAGGGACTCTCGGACTGAGCTGCATAGCATAAGGCCCTTCAGACCAGTGATGCCCAGCTCCCACCTGTCTTCTGACACCTCACGGGAGCCACACCATCCACAGACCTACTTGCATGTCTGTACTCACAGAGTGATGCCTCACCCCTCCAGGAAATCTGGCCCGCCATCTACCGTATTTCCCCACATATAAGACACTCCCTTTTTTGAAAAATTTGGGATCTAAAAACTGGGTGCATCTTATAGAGTGGTTGTGGCATTTCAAATGCCATAGGTGGAACTGAGGACAAGGTAATATATGAAGACAGTGATTTGCCATCAGACACAGATGAGCACAAGCTAATGGATGGGAGTTTTGAGAGTGATAAGGAGTTGTATGAATTTATGATGAATAAAACTTGAGTTCAATAACTTTATGTAATACTTTTTTTTTTCAAATTTTGGGCCCCAGAATTAAGGTGTATCTTATATACATGCAAGATCTTATACATGGGAAAATATAGTAACTTTCCTCCAATGAACAAATCATCAGTCCAGTTATTCTGCTATTTTGAAAATAATCATATACCCAAAGCCACAGGAAAAATATCTGTGATGGCTGGGCTGCACAGTCCCTTCCCAGACAGGAAACCTACCATGAAAGAGATACCCAGAAAATGTAGGTTCAAAGGTAAAGCAATGGGAAGGGCTCCACAAGCAAGACTCATAGGCTGTCAGAAAGCCTGGTGAGGTCTGCTACATTAACCAACTGGACACTGCTACTGCACCATCATCAGTCACCTTGAAAAGCACATACCATTTGCAAAGAAACACAAAGATGCTTTCAGAGAAACACAGACTCTCTTAGGCACCAACATAACCCTGGAGCAGAGCAGGGAACAGCTCCAACCATCATTCCCTCATCCCCATCTCACGACAAAGCAAGCTGACTGCTCCTGCCAACACCAAGCCCAGTGCAGCTCTTCTCAGTGGGGCTCTTCCCAATGGGCATGTGCCCTCAGCACTGTCATGGGGCCTGCTGACCTGTTCTCCATGTGCCCGTTGTCCTGCTGGGACGCAGGCTCTGTCCACATACACACAGCTGCAAGTTGTCACATGTGATTTCCCTTCACTTTGAAATTGCCTAATGACAGCCCCTTTCCACTGAAACAAGAACCACAAATGTGAAACCATAAGAAACTTTTCCTAGAGGCTAAATTCCAGTCTTTTTGTTTGCTTACTTTTATTAATGTAAATGCCTTATGAAATAAAGTATAAATATTAAATGATCACCCTGAGTTTTTTCTAACACAGAAAAGGATTATCTTATTGAAAGCAAAATATACCATACTTATTTTCTTCTTGTTTTTAAACTACAGAAGAAATACATGACTACAGTCCGGGAGTGGGGGGAGGCTGTGGAACATATAAAATACAAAAAAATTAAAGTCCTTATTTACTGCCTACATAACAAAAGTTAAACAGTATTTATCTTTCTACAGCTACTGTTTTTCAATTATGTCTTAAAGATTTTCCTATGTCAGAGCATCTAGATCTACCTGAATTTTTAAAAAACTGTCCCATTCCACAGTGAAGTCTGTTCCACACTGGTTTCCTGCTGGTGAGCCTTTTACCTGTCTGCAGCCTCTGCTGGCACACACTGTGCTGCAGCCAACATCCCACCAACGTCTACATGTGCACCTGTGCAAGGCTGTCCAAGAAGAGTTCAGAAGAGCTGAATTACAGAGTCCACGTGTATGGGTATTTATTTATTTTGAATGATTTTAGATTTGTAGAAAAACTGACAAAACACGGAGTTCCTGTACACCCTTCCCCAATTTCCCCTCACGTTAGTGGCTTACATAACACAGCAGTTGTTGAGACCAGGAAACAAAGACTGACACACAACAGTGAGTAATCCAGCAACCTTACTGACTCCACCACTTCCTCACTAACATCCTTGTTTTCCGGTTCAGGATCCAATCCAGGAGACACCATGCATTCTGCTGGCTTCTCTCCTCAGTTACTGCTGACCATGCCAGTCCCAGGTCCTTGTATGTCGTAGACTTGACACTTTGAAGTTACTTTGTGGAATGTTCCCCAATCTGAATTGGTCTGTGGTTTTTCCCGATTCAAGAGGTGCATTTTGGGCAAAAATGGCACAAAAAGTGAGGTTGTGTTCTTCTCAGAGCATCATGTCAGGGGTCTGTGATGTTGATGAATCTTTCCATTAGTGATGTTAACCTTGAACACACGGTAAAGCCAAGACCATCAGGTTCCTGTTAAGTGACTGTTCCTTTGTGATTAGTATCTTGTTGGGAGGTACTCTGAAAGGATGCAGGTTGTCTGTCCCTCATCATCCTTTCTTACCTGCCAATTGTAGTGTCCCTGGCTGTGTACTTTCTCAAGCTGGGTGCTGTGTCTCTCAACACAGCTCCACCTTTCTTGAGCACTTCCTCACTGCCTGCCATCACAAGATTTTCCAGGCACGCTCATTTTGTATTGTTCCCTGCCCCAGTCCTGGCAACAACCATCTCCCAAGGATCCTTGGTTCCTGCCCATGGAGAAGGGTATTTACAAGAGAAACCAAAATCTGGGCAATGGTGTACCATGTGAGCGTCTCTGATACTGCCCAGCGGCCTCTTGAACATCCACACACTGCAAGAATGTCCCTGCCCCTAACCTTACCAGTGCTCTTCTCATCTGATAGCTACTATCATTTCCATTTCCCTATTAAAATAACACTAAACACTTATGCTTATTGGCTGTGTGTCCACTGTGTAATGTCCACGGCCTCTGTCTTGTTTTCTAAGGTTGTCTTTTTATTGGTTTGTAGAGTTCTTCATATATTTTAGATAATGATCATTTGCTTTAAGTGTTGCAAATGTTTCCTCTATCACTGCCTGTCTTCATTTTTTCAGGAAAGCCTTTTGCCACACAAAATAAAACAAATATTATAGGCCCTGGCTGGGTGGCTCAGTAGTATCGTCCCTGTGCACCGGAGTCGCAGGTTCAATCCCTGGTCAGAGCACATACAAGAAGCAATCAATGGCACAACTAAATTGGAATAACGCATTAATGCTTCTCTCTCTCTCTCTCTTCCTCCTCCCTCTCCCTTACCCTTTTCTTTCTCTCAAATCAATGAAAAATTAAAAAATAAACATAATAAGTTCATTTATGTAAAGTCAAGTCTGTCAGCTGTTCTTCTTTTATGACTTCCCTGCTTGGGAACTAGTGTTCCTTTCCAATAAAACTAAAAAAATAGTCACTTTAAAATTTATATGTGTACACATATGCTTATATGCAATATATGGTTTTTATGTATTTATATATTTTTTGTCATTATAAATTTTTTAAAAACTCCAAATGTATTATAAGTCAACATATATATATATAATATATTATATGTAACTTTAACTTTTCTGTTAGCCTCATTAAACAACTAAAAGAAACAGGTAAAATTACTTTTTAATAGTACATTTTATCTAACCCAATATATCTAAAATAGTATCATTTCACCACATAATCAACATGGTTAATAATTATAAGCTGTCTTGCACTGTGCGCTGAAAGGTGTTGGCATCCAATGTGCATTTACACGGAACACAATCCTAGTGCCCAGCAGTGCCCCACAGCCCAGGGCTAGACAGACAGTTCATCACATCTTCTGGTAATAGTATCATACATGTACATACAGGAAAAGCACTGAAACTGAATGTCCATACATGACTAAAAAAAATACCTCTTGGCAAACTAGAAACAAAATATTTTTTAACATGATAAAGGGTATCTACAAACAACTTAAAATAAATGTTATCCTCTGGGGAAATGTTGAAAGCTTTTTCTTTAAGACTGGGAAAAAGTGAAGGTGTCCACTCAGCAACTGCATTCAAAGCCAGGCATTCTCAGCCAGGAGCACTAGGCCAGAGAGCCCCAGCCAGCTCCCCAGGGCATAAGCAGGGCATAAGGATGGGAGAGAGGAAAAGTGAAACCATTATCTTCACAGTTGGATTTACTGTCCACACAGAAAAGGTGAAAGAACCTAAAAATAAACTGTTGAACCATAAACAGAGTTTAACAAGACTAAGGGTTAGAAAATCAACATACAAAGCACAATGTATTTCAATACATTAACAACCAACAGAAATTAAAGTACCTAGTAATCAATCTATCAGCAATGTACAGAGTTTTATGGGGAAAAATTATAAGATGTTACTGAACGACTAAGTGGACCTAAATTAATGGAGGGCGAAACTGTACTCTCGACTCAGTATACTAAAGACATCAATTACTTCCCAGAGGACCCACTGATTTAATGCCATAGCAAATCCCAACCCCAGCAGGTATGTTTGTTTGCTTTAGGGATTATAACATAGTGTGCTACTGGCCTGAGACAGACCACCAGAACAATCCAGACTCAGAAACAGCCCTGTACAGACATAAACACTTGACATGAATGACAGAGCAGGCAACACAGTGGGGGCAAAAGAAAAATCACAGACTGCTTTTGCTCTAAATGCTAGTGAGAAGACATCTGGCACAAGAATACCAGGAAATAGGAATAGGAATAAGAATGGTCACAGAATATCTATAGCAATCCCCCCAACTGGAAACCACCTAAATGTCCACCTAAAGTGGAACTGATTTTTTAAAATTGTGGCATATTCAGCAATGAAACACTACACTTTGGTAAAAATGAACAGACTATAGCTACATGAAACAAGATAAAATACATTTCATGGACATAATGGTAAGAAAAAAACGCCACCAACATTAGAAGGAAACTTTATTGGAAGAACCTTATACCAAATGCAAGAGCAAGTGTTAAGAACAAATTAAAACATTTTCTAATAGGCTAACTCAGAACACACAGACCTCCCACACACTCTTTGCTCGGACACTTTCAGAGAACGTGCTCTTGCAAACTCAAAGTAAACCAAGACAGAAAAAACTGGGAACAAGGCAGTGGTGGGATTCAAATAATTTAACAACCGGTTCTCTGCCCTAATAACCATTTTAAGTATAAAAAACAATATACCAAAAGGTAGTTTATTATTTCATGCATTTAATTATTAAATAAGAAAGAGGTACACAAAACTAGATTATAAAAGTTTTTAAATATTAATGAAAAAATATTAAATGCATGACAAAAAACAATGAAACAGTTATTTAGGATATTTCTATATTGCTTCTTGATTGGTGTCCTCGCAATTTTTTCGCCTACGGACAGAATGAACATTACTACAGGTGCTTAGAATACTCTGTTGTGCAGACAAACATTAAAAACGAGTAAGGAGGCCTGACCTGTGGTGGCACAGTGGATAAAGCATTAACCTGGAAATGCTGAGGTCGCCGGTTCGAAATCCTGGGCTTGCCTGGTCAAGGCACATATGGGAGTTGATGTTTCCAGCTCCTCTCCCGTTCTCTCTCTCTGTCTTTCTCTCCTCTCTCTCCCTCTCTGTCTCTCTCTCTCCCTCTCTCTCTCCTCTCTAAAAATGAATAATAATAATAAAAAAAAGAGTAAGGAATGTAAATTTGTGATTTCCACATTGGTGGCTGCCCAAGCACCCACCTTAGAGAGAACCCTGATTACATGTACCATTTTAATAATTGGTTTGCTGAACTCTACAAAAAATTAGATATCAGTTCTGTTGAACTGATGTGAACTGGCTGAATCCCGCCACTGGACCAAGGAGAGGGTGATCCAACAGAGAGGTCATCCCAGAACAACAATTCTTCAGAGAAGTCAAAACAGAAGACCTGAGATGTGAACAGAAAAATTATGGGTGTGGTCAGGGAACAGCTGCCTGATGTGTATAAGCAGGAAGAAAGCATTATAGACTAGCTCTGGGGCACAGAAGAAGTATTTTAGAAAGCAACTGATAAATTCAAAGAAAACCAGGCAAAAGACAAACCGAAGCACTCAATAGCGCTAGGAAAAACAACTGCATGAAAAAACATGGTTCAAGAACACCACTGTGGCTCAATACAGTATGGTAATCAACAGACCACGTCTGGAAATGGCAATCAGAACACTATTTTAAATCTGGGGATAAGTTGTGTGACAAACAGCTAAACAAATTCAAAATGGTTACTCCTAATGAAAGAGCCCAAGATGGGGCAGGGAACTGCTAGTTTGCATTATAACCCTTTTAGTTGTGTGATATTTTTCTTTTCTCCAAGAAAGCAAATGTTTGTATGTATTACTTAAAAGACACATTTAAATATTAGATTTTAAATTAGGGTGCTGAAATCCAAGCAGTGCTTCTAAATATAAAAGATCAAATGGAATTAGTGCTGGTTACATTGAGGGTTCTATTATTTTTGTGAACTTAATAATATTTCAAAAATTTCTTTAATCTGAAAATAGTATCACATGTTAAATTTCCTAAAGAAAAAAAATTTTTTAAGTGAGATATAATTTACAAACCATAAAACTCACTTTTTAAAAGTATAGAATTTAGTGGTTTTTAGTTTTCACTATTACCTAATTCTAGAATGTTTTTATTACCCCAAAAAGACAATCTGTGCCCATCAGCAGTCATTTACTGACCACTGTCCACATCCTTTAGCCCCTGGCAATCACTAACTGGACACTTGGTTATTATGAAGTGTTGTTACAAGCCTTCAGGTATATTTCTATGTGGTGTACAATCTTTGAAACCAAGTACATTTATCACTGCCATAAAAACAAATGTTATTTTCTATTTTTCCATCTGAATCTTCCCAGTCTTCAAAGCCCAGCACCAGAGGCTGCTCCGTGGCTCCCCGACCTCACCCGTCCTGCTCCAGGCACAGGAATCCACCTACAGATATTGACCCAGATCGATGATGAGCTTCCCCCTAAACATTTTATGACTCTGAGAGTGCAGGCTCCACTCTTAAGGATGACAGTGTCTGCTGAACCAGCTCCCTGTACTCTCAGGGCAATCATGTTAGGAATGCCATCACCTCTGTGTAAACACTCATCATATGCCCGGATGAATGGAGGGTTTTAAGACTGTACTGCTCACAGGGAAAATGTCTAAATTTTCTGTCCCATGACAGAAGCCTACATGGTGTACAGGGGCAACCTACACTGTCCTGCTCACAGGGAAAATGTCTGAAGGTCCAACAACCCTACATGGTATGCAGAGGCAACAGGAAAGTTCATTCTGATTGAACTGAAGAAATGGATCACGAGCATGAGCATTTATTATAGATTCATTCAAATGATGTGTCCAGAAACAATCTTTCTGGTACTTCCACCATTGCTTTGGGGACACAAAATTAATGTGGGGTGATTAAAATAATTCATTGGGTTGTGTGTGCACTACTAAATCAAATTAGGAAATTTTAGAAAAAATGTTCCAGACTGCACTAAATATGAAAGAGTTGCCATCACGGAGTGACTCTGAAGCACCTTCATGAAAACACAGCCCTAGGATAGAGGCAGGTAGAGGCAGGGCAGGGCACAGTAACTGGCCTGCTCACATTTCCTCGATGCACAGGTGCACACACCTCCCCTCTTTACTCCCTGCTGCCTCACTGATCTTACATTACTCCCTTTCTTTGTAAACTACAAGATCAGCATTACACAAATTACACAATTGGTGCACTCCACCCATCCTGTACTCTGCTGACAGAGCAAACCGTAGCTGGCAGATGAAGCTGTCACATGACAGAAGCTGGGGAGGAGACCAGGCCCACATGTCATTGGGAAGTGCGAGGAAGGCAGGCGGGGGGGGGGGGGGGGGGGGGGGGTGCTGACCCAAACAACGTCCTGATGTTTGCAACTGATTTTTAAACAAACTGCTTTGTCTAAAGTCTAATCTTGTTTTAAAAGGCAGGTGGTTTCAGTGAAAAAAACAAAACTCTAACAATCTATTTTCAAAAGGGCACTTCTTCAAGCTCTTACTTAAACCACCATTCAGGTAATTTTTTTCCCTAAAATGCTCCTCCTACCAGGAGTAGCAGCAGTTCTCAGTTTGCAGAAGCCACCATCACCCAAAGAAACCAGTGCTCCTACAGTAACACCAAATGTTCATTGCTCACAAAAATTAGAAGATATTTCAAAATGAATATGAAGCTATAAAAAGCCCCTACTTTTTGTGAGCAATGTATTTCTCAGCCTGTTTGCTTTTGGTCAGCCTAAGAGACAACAGCCAGCACAGAATCCTGCATACCCAAAGGGGGGCAAGCGTGACATGGGCGCCCAGGGAATGCTGGGGCCTCCACAAATGCATTGGCAGCACAGGTGGAGAAAGGCAGATGGCTTCAAAACATGTTTGGCGTTAGAAAAGACAGTTAAGTACCACTGATGGGACATGGGAAACAAGAGAAGGGAGGAATCAGCTGATGTCCCAGCATCTGGCTCGCACACCTGTGTGGATGGACAAGCTATGTGGGCACAGCATTAGTGGCTCTGTTGTGTGACGCCTTTAGACACCCAAGGGGAATGACACATGAGCCAGAGGGTTCTCAGGGCCTGAAGCTTGGAAAAAGGAAGAGAATTAGTGATACAGCCGGTCCTCATGATCCGGGTGGTTATGTCCCAGAAAATTGCTGTGGATGATCAAATGGCAAATTCTGAGCCTATGCTCCAGGAGCACAGGGCTGGGGTCCCAGGGGCCCAATAACAACATTTCTCAACTGATCAGAACATAAGCTTACCTTAGGTATATTTCTGTTTAAGGACACCTTATTCATCTAAGTCAGTGGTAGTCAACCTGGTCCCTCCCGCCCACTAGTGGGCGTTCCAGCTTTCATGGTGGGCGGTAGCAGAGCAACCAAAGTATAAATAAAAAGATAGATTTAACTATAGTAAATTGTTTTATAAAGATTTATTCTGCCAAACTTAGCGAAAATCCAACATAAAGTACTTGGTAAGTAGTTATTATTATATGCTTTAACATGCTGTAACTCTGCTTTATAAATTTTAAAAAGTAAAGTTACTTCCCTACTTTATAAATCACCATTACTGTGGAACCGGTGGGTGGTTAGAAAAATTTTTTTTTTTTTTTTTCATTTTTCTGAAGCTGGAAACAGGGAGAGACAGTCAGACAGACTCCCGCATGCGCCCGACTGGGATCCACCCGGCACGCCCACCAGGGGGCGATGCTCTGCCCATCCTGGGCGTCACCATGTTGCAACCAGAACCACTCTAGCGCCTGGGGCAGAGGCCACAGAGCCATCCCCAGCGCCCGGGCCATCTTTGCTCCAATGGAGCCTTGGCTGTGGGAGGGGAAGAGAGAGACAGAGAGGAAAGCGCGGCGGAGGGGTGGAGAAGCAAATGGGCGCTTCTCCTGTGTGCCCTGGCCGGGAATCGAACCCGGGTCCTCCACATGCTAGGCCGACGCTCTACCGCTGAGCCAACCGGCCAGGGCTGGTTAGAAAATTTTACTACTAACAGAGATACAAAAGTGGGCGGTAGCCTGACCTGTGGTGGCGCAGTGGATAAAGCATCGACCTGGAAATGCTATGGTCACCAGTTCGAAACCCTGGGCTTGCCTGGTCAAGGCACATATGGGAGTTGATGCTTCCGGCTCCTCCCCCCTGTCTCTCTCTCCTCTCTCTGTCTCTCTCCCTCTCTCTCCTCTCTAAAACAAATAAATAAAAATAAAAAATTTAAAAAAAAGTGGGCGGTAGGTATAAAAAGGTTGACTACCTCTGATCTTAAGTGTTGATTCACTGACGCTGAACTCATACCTAAATGCAGCTCTTCAGACATATGAGCTTTCTCCATAGGGCACATCTCAGGCTTCCTATGCCAGGGCCATTTTAAATAGCCTGATCACCAAAAGAAAGCATACAAGTGTGGCACTAAATGATGCGCTAAAGGCTCCCTATTTACAGCAGGAGAGCTGCACAGAGAGGGCAGGGCCACCACAGAAACTGTGGCAGCCACGCCTATTTTTCACTGCCCTGCGCTTATATGCTCACACATGGCCGCAAAACTATCACCTTTGTGCTGACTTGGGGTTATTAATAAATGGTAGTGAGCAGGCAAATTCACCAACATAGATCTACAAATAATGAGGGTGGCCTATTAAATTTGGGAGACATCAGAGATAGGTGGTACTTAAAGCTACTGGTTATACAGAGTGTTAATCCCAAAGTTTCAAAAGATCTGGTTATCATGGAGGAAACACAGAAACCTGACCCCCTTCACAAGTTTGCAGACAAACTGCTACAGAGGCTGGTGGTCAGGAGCCCCTATCTCCCTGCGACACCAGTTACAGAGCTGACAGTGATCTCCACTCGCTTTCTGACACTGTCCTCTATTCTAGTAGCTCAGAACTTGGAAGAGAAAGGAAGAAATTCTACATATTTATCACTCTCTCCCACTGTCGAGGGAAGAGCTTTGTCATGTGCATTTCATAGCGATTTTCACAGAAATTACAGTAATGCCTCGGTTTTCATTGACTTCAGTTATTGTCAGTTTTGGTTTTCGTCGATTTTTTCCGTGGAAAAATTTGCCTTGGTTTCTGTTGGTTGCCTCAGATTTCATCGGCGTGCCCACATGACCTTGCTGCTAATTTTGCAAAAACAAAGGACGACCCACACATTCTCCTGCTTGCTCAGTGTGGTGTTATTTCTTGCTATGTGAGCATCACCCCACGTGTTTAGCCAAACAATTCCATTGCTTTGTTTTTTTTTATTGATTACGAGTGCTAATATAATAATTGGATTTACACTGATTCATATGGAAATAACTGCCTCTGTTTTCATCGGTTTCAGATTTCACTGTTTTTGGACAGATTGTTGATGAAAACCGAGGCATCACTGTACCTTCAGAAAGTATCAACTAGAGGAAATGTCACACTTTATCTGGTTTCAGGACTATGAGGACGAAAGTGCTGCCAAAGGGCAAGATGACAACAGAGAACTCTGCAAAAGCACATGAACCAGTTGCAACTCTGACCAAATAAAGGTACATGGTGTCACAGCAACTGTACAGAGTAAGTTCTATAACAAACTACAAAATGCTGGACTAAATACAAAGCTATTGGCAGGACTGTGGAATGTGATGCTTCCTGTTTGTTTAGTACAGGGCAGTCCTGCCAGAAGGTCATGTGCAACCTTGGTGGGGAAAGCAGACTCCAAAAATAAACTGAGGAGTCTGCTCAGGGTACCAAGTCTCTCCCGCCTTCGGGCACATCCATGAGGGAGCTGGGACCAGAGTCACTGGGAGCACGAGGACATCTCACCCTGCCCTAAAGGGTGGTAACTGGTAGGTAATGCATGTGTGGTCATCACAGGGGGTTTGCACTGACCTTAGGTAACCCTGAGGGACATAACAATAAATTAAGCATTACATGATAAGAGACTAAGTGGACTAAACAGGAGATTTATTTCACTGCAATTACAAAAAGACCAGTGTCCCTAACTTCAAGTTAAATTACTTCTAACTCCTGCCATCTAACTCATCTGGGGACAAAAATCACTGATTTTTTAGAAACATCCTTACTTAATACCTTATTTCCAAAATAGAAGATCTACCTGGTAGTTCAAAATTCAAAAATCCCTTAACAACAGAATTGTTCTAAAATTATTTTTAAGAATAATCCCTTTTAAAAAATTAGGCCACCCCCCTCCCTTAAAGATTCCCCACTTTGTGCCGCAATGATGCAGTCAATCGAGTGGGCAGCAAGTGCTGGCCACTGACATGAGAGGGCTCCTGTCTGGGTGCTAGCCACACTGGACGAGGAATCAAGTGACCATCCAGGCTCTGCCATGTTGTATGTGTCTTGCAAACGTCACAGGCAAAAGCCATGAGCCACCCAGAGAAACTTGTCCAGACAGAGAAACTCTGAGCAGGGAAAGCACAGAAGCCATGGAACTTTCCAGAAGGCCACCATACAGCCTCCCTTGATTTCTCACTGCAGGCATCCCCAAACTACGGCCAGCGGGCCGCATGCGGCCCCCTGAGGCCATTTATCCGGCCCCCTGCTGCACTTCTAGAAGGGGCACCTCTTTCATTGGTGGTCAGTGAGAGGAGCACTGTATGTGGTGGCCCTCCAACGGTCTGTGGGACAGTGAACTGGCCCCCTGTGTAAAAAGTTTAGGGACCCCTGTGTGGATCTGCCTACCCATAAGAGTTTGTACTTTTACATTTTTGCATGAAGCTTTTCCTCCAATTCTTTTTTAAAGATTTTATTTATTGATTTTAGAGAGAGGAAAGCAAGAGAAAAAGGCAGTGGAGAGAAGCAGGAAACATCAGCTTGTAGGCACTTCTCATATGTGCCTTGACTGGGCCTGGGGCCTCAAATCTGAGACCTCAGCATTCCAAGCCAACGCTTAATCCACCGCGCCACCACAGGTCAGGCATTCCCAATTTTAAGTAAGTATAAAATTGTGAGTTTTACCTCAAGAATAGAAAAAAAATTTTTTTAATTTAATTTGTGACTGTTTCAAGTTTTATGTCATTTTTTTCCCAAGTAAATCCATATTATTTTTGATACAAAATAACATACTAAAACATTCTTTAAAATGATTTGCATATTATACTATGTTAAATAAAAGCTTTTCTAGGCCCTGGCCAGGTGGCTAAATGAATAGAGCATCATCCTGAGGTCACCGGTTTTTGATCCTGGGTTAGGGCATTTAATGAGAAGCAACCAATAAATGCCCAACTAGATGGAACAAGTGGAACAATGAGTTGATGCTTCTTTCTCTCTCTTTTCTCCCGCCCCCTTCTCTTTCTCTCTCTCTAACCATAGTGGGGAAAAGATTTTCTAAGACTTATTTTAAAACTACATACCATTTATACATACCATTCCTTATACTTCTATTATATTTTACACACATATAATAAAACATTTATAACAAGAAAAGAAAGACCCTACCATACAACCCTGTCATTCCATTCACAGGTATTAGCCCAAGAGAAATGAAACACATCAACAGTGACTTGGGCAGGGATGCAACAATCAGCTTTATTCACAAGGGCTCCAAACTGGAAACAACTTCACTTTCATGACAGGTAAACAGATGAATAAAACCTGATCTATTCAGACAGTTGGAACATCATTAAGCAATAAAAAGGAATGACTGATGCGACAATGACCTTAAACACTTCATCCTGAGAGCTAGACACAAAAGAATATCCAGTATAATTCATTTACAGAACATTCCAGGGAACACAAACTGATCTGTAGTGACAAGAAGCACATCAGGGCCCTGGCCGGTTGGCTCAGTGGTAGAGCATCGGCCTGGCGTGCAGAAGTCCCGGGTTCGATTCCCGGTCAGGGCACATAGGAGAAGCGCCCATCTGCTTCTCCACCCCTCCCCCTCTCCTTCCTCTCTGTCTCTCTCTTCCCCTCCCACAGCCAAGGTTCCATTGGAGCAAAGATAGCCTGGGTGCTGGGGATGGCTCCTTGGCCTCTGCCCCAGGCGCTAGAGTGGCTCTGGTCGCAACAGAGCGACACCCCGGAGGGGTAGAGCATCGCCCCCTGGTGGGCAGAGCGTCGCCCCTGGTGGGCGTGCCAGGTGGATCCCAGTCGGGCGCATGCGGGAGTCTGTCTGACTGTCTCTCCCCGTTTCCAGCTTCGGAAACATACAAAAAAAAAAAAAAAAAGAAGCACATCAGGAGGTGCCTGGGCTGGGCTGGGCTGCAAAAGGACATGAAGGGACCTTCCTGGAGCAGAGCAAAAGTTCTGTATGAGTCTGTTATGTGTTTCGCTGGAATACAAACTGTGACACAGAGCCCATCTAACTGGACACCTTAGATAAACAAGTTTACTGGATGCAAATTATATCTTAAAATAGTTAATTTTTTTTGAGAGAGAGAGAGAGAGAGAGAGAGAGAGAGAAAGAGAGGCAGGGCGAAAGATACAGGTACTAGAGAATCAAACTGGCCACCTTCACGATCCAGAACGATGCTCCAACCAACTGAGTGATCTGGCCAGGGCTTAATATTGTTAATTTTAAAATATCTGTAGCAAACAGACAGGCATTAATGTACTCATTATCACGAGCAGTAAAGGTCAGTGTTGGCACAGAGTTTGCTGTGGCCATCACGCTGCCACTCCCAGGCACCTGCTGTGGGGCAACCTCGGATTGACGTACAGGGAGCACCCCACTGGACCTTCATAGTGAACTCAGAGGCAAGTATGTAATTACTCCAATTCTGTGCCCTCACAGAGACAGATTACACTGAGAAACTATTTTTTTTCATTTTCTGTTGCATGAGGTTTTAGAACTGTTTCTATATATTTCTGCATCGCTGATTCCAAATCTGAAATCCATTTTTTGGTGCATGCTCTAGTTTTTATGCAATTTTAATTTCTTTTTGTTACAGTTAATGGCATACATTGGTTTTTAAATTGGAGTTAAAGGGCAACGACCCTTGGATTGAACATAACCACAAGGTAATTAATGTTTTACAAACATCACTTTTACATAACTGTAGTTGTTTTTAAATGTAAAAAATTATTATCTGATAAAAACACCCTCTTATTTTATTTTAAGATTGAATCATGGCTTTTTCAAGTAGACGTAAATGTAAGAACAGTCCTGACACCTTCTGTTATATATAGTGTGTCCGTAAGGTCATGATGCACTTTTGACCGGTCACAGGAAAGCAACAAAAGACGATAGAAATGTGAAATCTGCACCAAATAAAAGGAAAACCCTCCCAGTTTCTATAGGATGGTGTGGCAGCATGCGCGCATGCACAGATGATGATGTAACACCGTGTATGCAGCGGAGCAGCCCATGACCATGCCAGTTGAGATGTGGATGGTACAGAGGAAAGTTCAGTGTGTTCTGTGGCTCGCTAAATTCAAATCCGTGACCAAAGTGCAACGTGAATATCGTTGCGTTTATAACGAAGCGCCACCACATAGGAATAACATTACTCGGTGGGATAAGCAGTTGAAGGAAACCGGCAGTTTGGTGGAGAAACCCCGTTCTGGCAGGCCATCAGTCAGTGACGAGTCTGTAGAGGCTATACGGGATAGCTACCTAAAGAGCCCTAAAAAATCTGTGCGTGAGCCCACATTGAACTGCACTGAATAGGTATGAAACTAGGAGAGTTTTCCTTTTATTTGGTGCAGATTTCACATTTCTATTGTCTTTTGTTGCTTTCCTGTGACCAGTCAAAAGTGCACCATGACTTTACGGACACACTGTATGTGGCTGTTACACACTTCAACGTCAAAGGCACAATATTTCATCATTTTTGACACATGCATATATTGCCTATTTTCAAGTTCCCCTTGGCGATCAAGACAAGAATTGGGCTCCTCATATGGTGTGTCATAATTGTGAGGAAATGCTTGGTGACTAGGAAAACGCAAAGGAATGCCTTTTGGTATTCCCATGGTTTGGCGTGAACCTAAGGACCACAGCAGTGACTGTTATTTCTGTCTGATCCATACAAAGGGCATCGGCAAGAAAAAATGGCACATGATCCCATATCCTAATATTCCTTCAGCAATACGACCTGTCCCATACTCTGAGACACTCCCGGTTCCAATTTTCAATGGTTTTATTTCTTCTAAGGACGAAGAAAGTGAACATGGTGATCAGGTTTATTTTGATAAGATGCATGAGGAAATGGTTGTAGAATCTGAAGGGTCTTCTGATGCCAAGCAGTCATTAACCCCTCAGCAGTTTAGCCAACATGAATTGAATGACTTAGTAAGAGACTTGGGCCTATCAAAGAAAGCAGCTGAGTTATTGGCCTCCAGGCTTCAAGAAAAGAATGTACTTCACTGGTCAGCTAAAGTTCCCATTTCAGGAAGCATGAACAAATTTTTGTGAATTTTTTTCCTGAAGACAAACACTTTGTTTACTGTCATCATATCAGTAGTCTTCTCAGCCAGCTAGGTGTTACCACTTACAGTCCAACAGAATGGCGGCTATTTCTTGACAGCTCTAAACGGAGTCTGAAATGTGTTCTCCTACACAACGGTAATGTTTATGCAGTGGTTCAACTGGTTATTCAACTCATCTGTGAAAAGATAATAATGACATAAAAATTGTCCTTGACTTTTTGAAGTATGAGGAACATTACTGGATCATTTGTGTGGATCTTAAAATGGTAAATTTCCTGCTAGGACAACAGAGAGGTTTCACGAAGTATCCTTGCTTTCTGTGTTTGTGGGACAGCTGAGCTCAGGAGAAACACTGGACACAGAAGGAGTGGCCGAAACATGAAGCTCTGGATGTAGGGATGCAAAATATTGTGAATGAACCTGTAGTTAATCGAGACAGGATCATTTTCCCCCACTTCACATCACACTTGGCTTAATGAAGCAGTTTGTCCAGGCTTTGAATAGAGAAAGTGAATGCTTTCAACATATTATTTCTGCTTTTCCTGCCTTGTCTTTCGAGAAGATAAAAGCAGGTGTATTCGATGAACTTCAAATTCGAACCCTCATACCTGACAAAGAATTTGCCAGGAAGATGAATAAGGAAGAGAAAGCAGCATGGCAGTCTTTTGTGGCAGTTACAAAGAACTTCCTTGAAAACAAAAAAGCAGGACACTATGAACTTCTGGTTCAAAGGATGCTGTTGGCTTTCTGTGGCATTGGATGTAACACGAGCATTAAGATTCACTTCCTGAACAGTCACCTTGATAAGTTTCCCAAAAATCTTGGAGCTGTTAGTGATGAGCAGACTACTGCTAGAGCATCAAACAAGATTGTCCTCACCAAGTACACAAACGCAAGAGCTACAAATGCTAATTTTTGCCTGAATAGAATTTAAATAAGTTTTGCGCAAATTTTATGATTAAAATGTTTTAATACGTTCTATTTCGAAAATGTAGACAAATTCTGATATGATCATATCTTTTAGTATATTAGTGTATTTACTGCATTATATGTTATTATATTTTCACAAAGATGATGCCCAAGAAGACATTCTACTTCATTATGTTAAACTAAATGTTGAAAATTTCACAATAAGATGAAAATCAAAAATCTTGAATTGCAAAAAACTGTAGCTTACAGAGAAAAACTAATGTCATATTTGAGATCAGCACACTTGAATTAGGTAAGAATAAGTGTTTTTGTGGATGCAACAAAAATTTTGTTCCCCAGTGTTATCTGTCTAAGACCCAAGCAGCCAGAGTAAAAAGTTAAGGTTGACTGTTGAATGACCTGTAACAATGCATTTTGGAAAAAGCAGTAACAAAGTCAGCAAGTCAAGTTTGAACTCCCCTCAACCAGGGTGCCCCATAACAGGCACTGCACTGTCTGCCCACCCTAATGAAAAAGAATTCTAAAATGTACCTTCCCAGAATTAAGTCATGGTTTACGTGGACGCACTTTTTAAAGTCTTTAACGCATTTTGGGGACACAGGAGTTTATAAAAAGGCCTTGTCTGTCACAAGAGGACCCACAAATGCTGAGAAACTCAAAACATGAAGTTCAACCACTGGCCTGTGTCTAGTAAGCAGGGCAACAATTAGACTCCGTGACCATGAGGTAGAAGCAGATGAGTTCTCACTTACCTTTAACTCTAAGTAACACTCATCTGAACCCAGCAGAGAAAGGAGCAGATGAAACACACATTATCCAGAAAAGCCAACACCTTCCCCGGGTGAAAGATCAAAGATCTCCTTCCATTGGGAATGGAAAGTCCCTGAAAACTCTGTCATGTCTAAATCCCAAAACCCAGAGAACAACCAGCTCCTAAGAGGCAGTCAGTAAATATCTGCCAAGTAAATGCATTACAATGGCCTGGGAAAGAAGCTGCTACAATTCTGACTTACACAACAGCAGGAAAGATTTTAGGACAGTCCAAGCTCACCTCATCAACACTGAGAGAGAGAGAACACACATAGTTAAAAGCATATAAAAGAGCTAAATAATTAAAAAACAATTCAATTTGGGAAGGGTACATTAACAAATATCCCGCACTAGTGTGAAACATGAATTGACAGAACTCCCTGGAAGGCCATTTAGCAGAACATATCAAGACTAAAAATAAAAATTGAACTTGCTGACCCACGAACTACCCTTATAAGGAACCTAGTGTAAGAAAATCATCAGAAATGTGTGTGAAGTTTTGCCAACAATGATGTTACAGGAACAAAGTGAAAGCCTGTAAATTACCAACTCTCTACCCGGTACCCACATCACGCTTCACTGGGCAGAGACAGGCCATGAGGGCCCAGCACCCCGCACACCTTCCCAGGGAGACCACAGCACCATGCACTGGCTCCCAGGGCGGGGCTGGCTGGCTGCTGGTACAAGAGGTGCTCGAGGTGCTCGACTCCTCAGCGGCAGACCAAATAAATTTAAGTGTGGCCATCATCTGGGCCCATTCTGTCACCTGTGGGACTAGGGGTCAGGGAAAGCACTCCCCTGCTAAGGCCCCACCATGGCTGTGCTGTATGTAATCAACCACCTGGTTCCAACCCAGTGAGTTTCACTACCTGCTTTCAGCCCCGACAAAGCTGTGGTGAGCCAGCCGCCAGCCTGTCCTCTCCTGTGAGGAGGATGGGCTCCATTCTTGTCAGATGTCACTAAACACTGCCCATGCACACTTTTTTTTTTTTTTTTTTTTTTGGACAGAGACAGAGAGGGACAGATAGAAACAGACAGGAAGGGAGAGAGATGAGAAACATCAATTCTTCATTGCGGCTCCTTAATCTCCTTAGTTATTCATTGATTGCTTTCTCATATGTGCCTTGACATGGGAGGGTGGGGAGCCTGCAGCAGAGCAATTGACCCCTTGCTCAAGCCTGCAACCTTGGAGTTTTGAACCTGGGTCCTCTGCATCCCAGTCCGATGCTCTATCTACTGCGCCACCACCTGGTCAGGCCGTGCACATATTTTAATGGCAAAGAAAAACATATGCTCAAAAAACCTACATGGTATTCCAAAGAATGGGACTATTTTTTAATCCTGAAATTGAAAAAAAATTATAATCCACTGAATACTACAATGACCAAAAAGGACGTAAGGCAGGTTAACACGTAGGAATATGCATAGAAAAAAGACTGAGAGGAAATTACACCAAAATGTTCATGCTGATGGCGCCACAGGGCTTCATTATACTCTCCCCTAGTTTGCATGTGATTGAAATTCTCTGTAACAATTTTTTCAAGTGCTGAAGTAAGAAGAATGTACACAATTACAGGTGGCTGGGCCTTGGTTCTTCCCTGGAAGTCCTGTCCCAAGTGGGAAAGGGGAAAGATTTCAGTCAGTTCCTCTGCTTTCCAGATCAGGGCTCCACAGTGGCACCCGCCCAGGGGCTGCCTAGCAACAGAGGCACACAAGGAAAGGTGTCTTCCAAAAGAAACAAACACAAACTTACACACACCTGGGGAAATTGCAGTGGGTAGGTAGATAAACTTGGTAGCTATAATAGGAGTTTAAAAAATTTTAAAAAAAAAACAAATCACCTTGGTTATTTTTTGCTTCTTTAATCTGCTGAGCCTCTTCTTAAAAACCTCTCCTTGAAAGCTCAAAATCCTCTAAGGGGAATTCTGAATGGCCTAAAGCAAAACCACAGCAATTAGATGCCTGCAGTTGGTGGAATGCATGTCACAATCAGCCACCCCCTCCTACAATCCTGAACACACAAATCCTCACACCATCATTGCACACAATCGACCCAGGAAATGAAGGGAATCATCTCTGGTCAGGCTGACCAAGGCCAGGGCCAAGTAACGTGACTTCAAGGAGGGCAGTGAGGTTCCTGGATGGGTCTTCTACATCTGGGCTTCTCAAATGTAGGAGCTATGAAAATCTGTGTACACATCAGATGTATCTGGGTGAATTCATTCATTCATTCATTTCATTCATTCTTGAAGCCTACACTGGAGGATACTGGTTCATGAGGTTTGGCTAAAATGCAGCCCCAGAATAAACTGCTTTTTTAAAAAAAACAAACTCACCTAGGTGTTTCTGCAGATGAGTCAGGTATGGTAACTGCCCCAACTGACTGGATTACAGACTTCACATAGGAGGTTAAACCACTTTTGTTATCCATCTGCCTGTGGCACCTGACTACTCCAACTACAAGAGGTACCCTCTGGACTGGGAAATACCTGGTTCTTTCACAAATCTGCATGTGTAACCCTGGCCTCTCATTCAAATAGCTAAAAATTTCAATTTATCAGAGAATGCAATAGCATTTTACTAGTTTAAAATGCTTTTTTCTAAAGCAAACAAAAATCTCACTACAATAGGTCTTAAGTTTTTAAACTCATAGCAACACTACAGCGCACAGGTTTGATGTTACAGCACACAAGTCCCGCTCAGACAGTGATGCTACAGCTCGCAGGTACCATGCTATAGCACACACATCCTGCTCACAGGCGGCAACACTACAGCGCACAACTCAATACACCTGAACTTCGCAGCCTTTTGAGTACAACTGGTTCTGAGGTTCTGGTTATCTATAGGCTGTGGATCTCCAAGTACAGCCAAGTCTCATAAGACCTATGTGCTCCAGTCCCACAGCTCTAGGCCGGACTCCAGTGATGTGTAACTTATTTTTGTGTGGAAATCAGCTGACCTTGGAGATAATAGAGAACTAAAATCACTCCAACTTCCTGGAGTCTGTTAAAACCCCTTTAAAAATCAAGTGACTTTTAACTCTATTCCTTTCTCCATCAGTTGATTTTTAATTATAAGGGTGTGTTTTTATTGTGGCTTAAGTAGAAGTTTAAATTCCTCTTATTAGAATGCTATATATACACATAGGTGTTTAAGAAAATGAGAGATTACAGCAATATCAGAAAATGAAAAGAGCAAGTATTTAACCAAAATTTTGTTTTCATATCTTTTTAATCTATTTAAGGTGAAAATTAAGCCAAATGAGGATTTAACACCAATTCATGAAAGAAATAGCATCCAGCCTATTTCCTCCAGTGAGAGATCCATCATGTGACAGGGCGACAATAGGCAGATTCTGAGAATCATCAGCAAATAATAACCTGCCAGTACCTCCTCTTAGAACAATGCACTTCTTTTCCCTGTCAAGTTCATTGTTCAGGGATGTTACCATTACCTGAAACCAGGACGAATTCTCTCTACCTTTTCTCAACAGAAAAGGTACAAAAACACTCCTGCGAGTGGTAGCAAGCACACTGGCCTGAGGACTTGAGAGTGAACACACCCTGCTCTAGTAATCTGATGACAGGCTGCAGAAGAGCAGACAGGACACATGGGTCACAGCACTGCTTGGTATGTGCTTCCTATACCTCGGAGGAAAGAATGCTCTTCTAGAACCAGCATGCTTAACAAAATAAGACCAAGTCTGTGCTGATACTGTCATCCTTAACATCCAGTGAAAAGTTTCCTCAAGGATTACACTGCCTATCCTGTGAGGAGAGGAACATCCCAGAGACAAAAGC
The DNA here is from genome assembly GCF_036850765.1 of Saccopteryx bilineata. Lineage (NCBI taxonomy): Eukaryota > Metazoa > Chordata > Mammalia > Chiroptera > Emballonuridae > Saccopteryx > Saccopteryx bilineata. Next base: position 125,453,875 of record NC_089495.1, read on the forward strand.
ATTGGGGTGTATGTGGTTGGCAGAAAAACAGCGGCCAGAGGTGACCACATCCTAATCCTGGACCATGTGGGTCTGTCATATTACATGGCAAAGGGGAATTAAGGCTGCAGATGGAATTAAAATTGCCAATCAGCTGACCTAGAGATGGCGGGGTGGATTATTTTTGATTATCTGGAAGATACAATGTAATCACAGGGTTCTTAACCTGGAAAAAGAGGCAGTAGAGGCAGGAGACAGTGTCAGAGACTCAACCAGAACCAGCAACTGCTCACTTCAAAGATATAATGGGGCCATGAGCCCAGAGATATAGGCAGCCTCTAGAACAGGGGTCAGGAACCTATGGCTCGCGAGCCAGATGTGGCTCTTTTGATGGCTGCATCTGGCTCGCAGACAAATCTTTAATAAAAAAAAAAAAGTTAAAAATACAAAACATTCTCATGTATTACAATCCATTCATTTCCTACTGCTCATGTTCATGGTTGCGGGTGGCTGGAGCCAATCACAGCTGTCCTCCGGGACAACACCAAATTTTTACTAAATAATGCATAACGTACACAGGTTGTTGTATGGCTCTCACGAAATTACATTTTAAAATATGTGGCATTGCCTGACCAGGCGGCGGCGCAGTGGGTAGAGCGTCGGACTGGGATGCGGAAGGACCCAGGTTCGAGACTCTGAGGTCGCCAGCTTGAGCGTGGGCTCATCTGGCTTGAGGAAAAGAAAAAAAAGCTCACCAGCTTTGCTGGCTCAAGCAAGGGGTTGCTCGGTCTGCTGAAGGCCCACGGTCAAGGCACATATGAGAAAGCAATCAATGAACAACTAAGGTGCCGCAACGAAAAACTGATAATTGATGCTTCTCATCTCTCTCTGTTCCTGTCTGTCTGTCCCTATCTATCCCTCTCTCTGTCCTTGTAAAAAATAAAATAAATAAATAAATAAATAAATAAAATATGTGGCATTCATGGCTCTCTCAGCCAAAAAGGTTCCTGACCCCTGCTCTAGAAGGTAGGAAAGGCAAGGACACGGACTGCCCCCAGAGCTGCCTCCAGAGCCTCAGAAGGAACCAGCCCTATGACACCACAATTTTATCCAGGAGACCCATTCCAGCCTTGTGTCCCCAGAACAGTAATATAATCAGTTTGTGTCATTTTAAGCCACTGAATGGGTTATAATTTGTTACAGCCCCATAAGAAACTAATACAGTGAATGTCCAGAAAAGAGCCCATCATTCTACCAAGAGATCCAGTTGCTTTCCTGATTTTTAAATCATGAAATATATCTATTACCATTTTAAAATTCTTTTTAAGACACATGCGTTTGGCCTGACCTGTTGTGGTGTAGTGGATAGAGCATCGACCTGGGACGCTGAAGGTCACCAGTTCAAACCCGTTTGCCCAGTCAAGGCACATATGATGAACAACTAAAGTGAAGAAACTATTGAATTGATATTTCTCACTCCCCCCACCTCCTTTCTCTGTAAAAACAATAAATAAAATTTTTTTTAAAAAAGACACATGCATTTATCAAGCACCTTAATGCTTCCTAGAATAAGTGGATTCTACCACAAAATACCTACCATAGGCTGTATCAGCTCTCTTAAAGCATTTCTCTGCCACACTCATCTTTCAGGAATAGAACAATCCTATTTTTTGTTTAATGTCCCTTTTTATTTATTTATTTTTATTTATTTATTTTTTTACAGGGACAGAGAGTCAGAGAGAGGGATAGATAGGGACAGACAGATAGGAACTGAGAGAGATGAGAAGCATCAATCATTAGTTTTTCGTTGCGACACCTTAGTTGTTCATTGACCGCTCTCTCACATGTGCCTTGACCGCAGGCCTTCAGCAGACCGAGCAACCCCTTGCTCAAGCCAGCAACCTTGGGTCCAAGCTGGCGAGCTTTTTGCTCAAGCCAGATGAGCCCACGCTCAAACTGGCAACCTCGGGGTCTCGAACCTGGGTCCTCCGCATCCCAGTCTGACACTCTATCCACTGCGCCACCGCCTGGTCAGGCTAATGTCCCTTTTTAAAGAGTTGTACTGAACTCTCTGAATGCATAGAAAGTGTCCCCATAACCCTCCCAGCAATTCAATATTGAGGAACTTCCAAACTAGTTAAGACCACAACCAGTATAGCAAAAACCAATCCCCAAATAAACCACAAACAGCAGAAGACTGAAAGACTGAAATGGGACATCATACCTGGTGGCAAGAGGACTAAGTTCCAGTTCCAACTGCAACTCACTAGTTCATGAAGACAGTAGCAATTCCTATGACCTCAGCTTCCATACCAAAAAGGGGGAGAGGGATCAGGGTTTAACAGCTCATTCACAAATTCTGAGCCTACAATAGGACTGGCTTGTAAGAATCCAATAACAAAAGAGATGGAGACTCCTGCCTTTGGCTTTGGGGAGCTTCCATTTCAGCCTCAGAGAATAAACACAATTGGCAAAAGGCAGTGAGTGCTATTGGGAGAGCCCAGCAGGGCTGGGGGCAAGCAAGGAGAGGGGCACCCAGGCCACTAATTAATTGGGCAGTCTGGGTAAGACATGAAGGAGAGTGGGAACTTAAACAAAGGCTGGTCCATAAGGGTTACCCATGAGGATATGGGTTGACAAGCCCTCAAAGTGAACAAGTAGGCAGAGGCCCTAGGAGGGTAATTGCCTGGGCCTCCAGCACTGTGAGCACGTGCCAGAGGAGAAGGGGCTGGCGCTGTGAGGGGCCAGCTCTCTGGGGCCTCCCTGACACACCAGCAGCCCCTCCTCTGTACCAGGGGTCCAGCCCTAGGAGGCTTTACAGAATTTCACTTCCTCCATGCTTTGTCTGGACACAGAGGGAAATTGGCAAAAGTCTTTGTCAAAATTATTGACTAGGCTGAAAAATTCACACTCTTCCACAACCAATACAAGTCGCCATGGAGAAGAAGAAGCTGCCTGGGGCTGAGGAGCTAAATAAACTCCAAGTCCCCTTGCAGGCACAGCTGGGCTGGCCACGGCCAAATGACCAAAGCCTGGTTTTAAACACTCCTTTGTTTTTTAAATTTATTTTGATTTTAGAGAGAAGAAGGGAGAAAGAGAGAGAGAGAAAAGACATCATTCTGTTCCCGTTTGTGCCCTGACCAGAGATCGAACCCATACCTTTTCGTATCAGGACAATGCTCCAACCAACCAAGCTATGCTCCAACCAACCAAGCTATTCAGGGAAGGCAACTCCTTCAAACTAACAAATTGGTATTCTCATGTAACAGCTATGGGCCTAGGCCCCATCTCAGAATCCTTAGGGAGCCCAGCAGGGTACTGTCATCTTGACTGGGCCCTGTTCAAAAGCAGCTTCCCCTGCTAGGAACTAGGCTGCAAAGTCAGAACCTGGGCAGGACAACCTAGAACAGACTCTCTCACTCCCAGAAGAAATACTATCCTTCCCCAGTGCTGCCCTGTTTCACTGCTGAATTTCTTCTTTCTCAGTAGCCCTTACGTTTCACCATGAAGGGTAAAAAGGCAAGGAGAGAAACATGAAAAGGTCCCTGCAGGTGGCTGAGAGCAAACCAGTGCAGATTAGTGAGAGGCAGGATTATTGATATTAACCTTTGCCTTGTTACCCAGATTGCTCACATATATCCTGGCTTCCCAAACACCAAATGTGTTCTGGCTCTAGGGAACCATCAGGGCCAGGCTGAGTAACTCTGCTGCCATGATGCCCACCCATGTTCCAAGTGCCTGGGAGGAAACCCCAGCCTCTCACCCAGTACCACCCAACAGGTTAGGACAAAGAACTGGCTTGACTGTGTGAGTCTACAAACTTCTCCGATCTCAACCCTAAAAGTAACAATGGGCTCTTTCTGTAAATCTGTTTAATAACCTGCAGCACAGGTTTGAACAGAAAACTACCCAGACGCTATCAAGGCACAGAACTCTGTAGCCCAATTCCAGGGGAAAGATGCATATAGTCTGTGGCAGAGAGGAGAGAGGATGGCAAGGGCAGCCAGGACAGCACAGTGACAGAGCACAGGCTTGGAGCCTGAGGGTCGTTCCGACGTCCCTTCACCAACCAGCCAGGTCATCTTACTCAAACACAGTCTCCACATCTCCAGCCCCTCACTTGCGTGCAGGCATACACGTGCTTCTCCAAAGGATTATGGTGGGGACTAACCGAGAGCACAAAACAGTCCAGCATGAGCTGAGAGCCCAGCCCACAGTTCACCACTGTGACTGTAGAGAAAGTTCTGTAGCAGCGCCTGCCACCAATGCTCTATCCCATCTGATCTTGTAGGTGGTTTGCGCGCAAGTATACCTCACTCAAAATACACTGTGTACTGGGGTCCTCCAGCTCCCACAGCACCTGCTGCATGGTCTGGAAATTCTACTTGTCAGCCCCTACACTGCAAGCTCCTTGAAAGCCAGGCTCATGATTTAAAATTTTCCCTAGCCCAGCATCAAGCAAATACCCTGACACAAAGAAGATAATGAAAAAAAGGCGGAACAGACAAAAACATTTTTAGCTGGAAAACGACCTCAACAGCAAGAAAGAGAAAAATCAAATGTGTTTTCAAGCCTGGATAATTGGGGTGGTCCGCAAATGGTGCGAAAAGTAAAAGAAGAGAGAAGTCTGGAGGCAGACGGGACTGGAGAAGGGACATGACTTGCAGACTGTGGGCTTGAAATGACAATGGAACACCGAGGGGATCACCAGCAGGCAGCTGAAAATCAAAACGTCCTCTCAGTTTCAATCACTAGGGCTATTGGGAGCTGTACTTCACAAGAGTGGAGAGCACAAGAGAGTAACTCAAGCTCACAGGCTGCAAATGCACCAGTCTGAGGAGCAGCTGAAGTGGAGGTCCCACCAGACCTCACGCAGTCTGTGGTTGCTGTATGTCAAGGCTGGTTCAGAGTAGTCTTCAAATGCACATAAAAAAGAGTCTATAAACCACCTTAAGTGTCCCCACTTAAACACTAAGTATCCGCTCTTCATCGCCTTCTCGCTGTCTACTCACCGGCTAGTACTCAAAGGAACCATACACACAGGGTGAGGCAACACTAGGGTTACAGTTTTGAGCACACCAAACAATCTAGTCTCATATTGTTTATTATTACTGGTTCTTTTCCATGCAAGCAAATGTAACCCTACTGTTGTCCTGCCCTGTATACAGCTGCCTTTGTGCAAAGTCTTTTCAGACCTTTTCTCTGTGCGGCCCCTCAGTTGTGCCATGCCAAAGACAATCTTCGTGACCCCTTCTCAGCCAGCATGTGGTATCACCTTTCCCTTGGGTTTCACTGCCACTGTGTGTTGAGAGTATCTTGAGTTCTAATTCCAATCCAGTGATCCCTCACAGTGGACAGTGAATACGTCCCTCCAAACTCCTGGGTCCCACAGTGAGCTCTGGTGCCTGACTCCAGACAACTTTCCCTGGAGACACCCTCCAAGCAGGCAGCTGAGACAGACACCTGGCGCTCTTCTGAAATGGATTCCTGTATCTCTCCAAACCCTGGGAACCAGCCCTATGGATTTTAGGTCCTTAATGCACCTGGCAGTTACTGTCCCGCTCTTCCCACTCCTCTGCCTTAACTAGGGCCCTTTCCCTCCACCTCACCTGGACAGCTATGACAATTCCCTAAGGATCTTCCCACGGCCCATCCAAACCACCAGTTGGAGGCATCTTTCCAAAATGCAAAATAGTCATCGTGGCCCCAGGAATAAAATCCTTGGTAACACACAGGACCCTCTGTTACTTTGTCCCCCTCCTGTGGCCGTCTCTGGCCTTCTCCCGCCCCCTGTCCAGGCACACAGAACCCAGCGCAGGCCTCCAGGGGCTTGTTATTCTACACTCCTGGCCTTTGCTCACTGTCTGGCCTGAAATGTATTTCCTTGCCACATTCACTTCGTTAGCACCAACTCCAACTCGTTTGCGAACTTTCTCTGCCCAATCTGGTACCACCCCAACTCCTGCAGGACTGCTCTTCTCTGGTACCTAAGTCTCCATGTACAATCTGCCTTCCAGGCTCAGAGCATCCGTGACAGCAGGGTAGCTGGTGCAAAGTGCTCACTAACACTGTTGCTGGCTTATATATTGTTCACAGAAACCAAAGCAGTGACGATACTGCTGAAAAGGAAAGTTTTTAACAGCACCAAACCAATTCCATTACTTATACCCAACATTAATCATCACAATATGACTGTAGCAATGGCACAAAAAGGCATGCTTCTGAAATAGAGGCCTTCCTGAAGACAAAAAAGTGGAAAACAAAACAAAACAAACAAACAAACAAACAAAAAGTGGAAAACATAAAAAGACTCACATAAGGAAGTCTTTATGCTAATGGGGTCAGGTGCCACAGAAAGCAGCTGATAACTAACCATCTCGTCATGACCAAAGCAGAGTCAGCCAGTATGCCACCACCCTGGCTAATGATAAGTACCAGAAATCCCCCTCAGCTATCAACCTATACTGCATTGTTTTAGTGCAGAGAGAAGCAAAACAACATCACAGCAGTTTCAGAGAATGTGGATTCACTTCTTGAACATTTCTAAATAATTTTCCACCTCCTCCACGTTTCTATTATTGCAAATGAAACTAAGCAAGGATAACTCGAGAGACTATCAGGAAACAAGGCAATGGAGCAATGGAGAGGTTCAGACGAAGTGCTCTCTTCGGAGCCACTGTCCAAGCCTTTCATCCGGGGTGGAGTGAACAGGAAGAGGCACAGAGGTCCAAAGGAGGGAAGACTCCACCAGTAGGGGCCCTCCTGCAGCTGAAGCTCCCAAATTCTGCTTCATATGTCTCCTCCCGCCTCCCCCACCAAGTGACCTACATGTTTACTGACACCCTTGAACAAAAAGGCACTCCCCTATTGTCACTATAGAACCACCTGACCTTGAATGCATGAAATATGCAAGAAAAACCTATTTTTGGTAAGATTGGTGTTTTTGTTTTGTTTTGTTATTTTGGGTTTTTTGTATTTTTCTGAAGTGAGAAGCAAGGAGGCAGAGAGACAGACTCCTGCATGTACCCGACCGGGATCCACCCAGCACACCCACCAGGGGCTAAGCTCTGCCCATCTGGGCCGTTGCTCCATTGCAACCAGAGCCATTCTAGCGCCTGAGGCAGAAGCCATGGAGCCATCCTCAGCACCCAGGCCAACTTTGCTCCAATGGAGCCTTGGCTGTGGGAGGGGAAGAGAGAGACAGAGAGAAAGGAGAGGGTGAGGGGTGGAGAAGCAGATGGGCCCTTCTCCTGTGTGCCCTGGCTGGGAATTGAACCTGGGACTTCCACATGCCAGGTCGACGCTCTATCATTCAGCCAACCAGCCAGGGCGGTAAGATCGTTTTGATGAGTACCCAGGACATTTAGAAAGAAACAGGTATGAACCTTCAGACCCCACAGACTGAACTATCTATCATTGTAACCCAGGCCAATAAGCAGTACATAACTCACAATTTCTCTTCTAAAAATACATTTTGTATTTGGCTAGAAAACAATGTATGGGTGGAGAGATCTTCAATCTTTATCACAAAAATTAAGAAGAGGTAAGTGACTACTACAATTGGTCAAAAACCAACCCAAACCCCAGTCAGATCAAACATATATTTTCCCTAAGTTTAAAATATAAATTAGAAAAACATAAATCACTTGATTTGATAGAGGCCATAAAAATAGTTAATCTCAGTTAAGTAAATAAAGAAACCAACATCCCATATGAATAGCCAAGTAAAAATACACAAATATGCAAAGAAACTTTTCTTAACCTAACTAGTAATCAAGAGTTAATGAGCCTGACCAGGTGGTGGCACAGTGGATAGAGCGTCGGACTGGGATGCAGAGGACCAAGGTTCGAGACTCCCAAGGTCACCAGCTTGAGTGCAAGCTCATTTGGTTTGAGCAAAAGCTCACCAGCTTGGATCTAAGGTGGATGGCTCGAGCAAGGGGTTACTCACTCTGCTGTAGCCACCCCCCCCCATCAAGGCACATATGAGAAATCAATCAATGAACAACTAAGGAACCGCAACGAAGAATTGATGTTTCTCATCTCTCTCCCTTCCTGTCTGTCCCTCTCTCTGACTCTGTCTCTCCCACACACACAAAAAAAGAGTTAATGAGGTGCTATTTTATAACTATTAGATTGTTGTTGTTTTTTAAAAAGCTTTCAAATGCTAATCCTCACAAGTAGCATATTTGCAATGATAATGAAACATGTATCTCCCTGCCCCTCATCCATATATCACTGAGAATAGGGTGAACCTGTAAGCATTGGAACATTGGAAAGCAAACTGGCACCATGCATCAAGAATTCTACAAATGTTTACACCCTCTGACATGTTTATGTCTCCCCTGGAAATCTACCTTAAAGACCATAAAATGTATAATTATGGTCACCTTATGTTCCAGATTTTCTAAGAAAGCCTTGACTTCACAGAATTGTAGTCTCTTCAATTAAGGCAAATCATTAAGTATATGTATAACTAAATTTGAGAATAACAAAAGTCATCAATTATAGAAAAACAAAGAAAATCAGTTTGGCCTAGGGGCAGATACAGAAAAGTATTCCTGTTTCTGTTTGGGATGAAGAGTTGACAAAAACCGAATGTTAGCTTTTGCCACGTGGAACCTGGTTTACTTTCTTACTCCCTCAACAGCTGCTGAGCAGCTCTTGTTGGGTTCCAGGTTGCATGCTGGTTCTGGAGGCACAGACACCAACCAGAGCCTCCCTTGACACCGGGGCTTTCACACGTCGGCCTACACCCACACCCAGGCTGTCCTCTGACAAAGGCCTGCCCCCTCAGGATTTCATCTTCACTCCTTCACATGGAAGGAGGCGTGTCCCAAAGGCCAACCCTCCCTCGTGGGGCAAACAGGGATATAGCTGAAGCTAATAAAAAGCCAGTGCACTTGATGCTGAGTTCTAAAAGCAAAGGCCTTGAACCGCTTGGTGAGTTCAATTTAAGAACCATGCTCAGAAATGGGATTAGTTTGTCATTGCTGTGATACAGAACCATAACCACTAACATCTGTGATGTTACTATACTGGATGGCCCTGCCAGTCTCTACTTCTCACCAGAGAGAGATGCAGACAACATACGGACAATCTCAGGAGCAACAACGCCCAGGGTTGAAAGCCTGTGAGAACCAATGAAAGCTGAGGATCCTCCAAAAATGCCCGTGCATGTTCACTAAATCTTCAGATACAACTTCCAGAGAGCCCAAAAGCAGTTAAGAGAAGAACTGCAGGTTAAAAATCTCCACTCAAGCCCTGGCTGGATGGCTCGCTTGGCTGGAGCATTGTCTTACAATGCAGAGGTAGCTGGTTCGGTCCTTGGCTGGGGCACATACAGAAACAGATTGATGCTTCTGTCTCCCCCTTACCCCCCTTCCTCTCTCTGGATTCAATAAAAATAAAAGATTAAAAAATAAAGACCAAAAAAAGGCAACAGAGAACATTTTAAAAATACAATTAAAAAAATAAATAAAAATAAAAAATAAAAATCTCCACTCAAGCCTGTCCAGGTGGTGGCGCAGTGGATGAAGCTTCGGACTGGGACGTGGAGGACCCAGGTTCGAGACTCCAAGGTCACCAGCTTGAGCGTGGGCTCATCTGGTTTGAGCAAAGCTCACCAGCTTGGACCCAAGGTCGCTGGCTCGAGCAAGGGGTTACTCGGTCTACTGTAGCCCCACGATCAAGGCACATATGAGAAAGCAATCAATGAACAACTAAGGTGTCACAATGAAAAACTAACGATTGATGCTTCTCATCTCTCTCCATTCCTGCCTGTCTGTCCCTGTCTATCCCTCTCTGACTCTCTCTGGCTCTGTAAAAAAAAAAAAAATCTCCACTCAAGTTCAGAGTAACCAAGAGGAACTGAGTTACTGAACCTCGCCTTAGGCAGGGCTATGAAAGCAAAATACCTCTTCCTTTTGTAAGTGAAGTCCAGGAAATACAATGATCTAACAAGGAGGTTATGTAACCCTAAAAACTCCTAATTCTTTCACGGTATTTAGAAAGAAACTGAGAGGATAAAGACCAATCACCCACTAGCAATATGAACATCTATCTTAAAATGTCAATTAAGCTTTCAGAAAATCACTAATTCTGCATTTTTCAAAGAAAAACAAGCTTTAACATGACTTTTGTTTAAGCTTCACTACCCCTACATGTCTTTATAGTAGAAAAAATCATACTAGCTGTGTAGCTGGGACCTCATCACCTGTCTAGTGATCCTCCAAATGAACAACTCACTATTACAGGGGCATCCACAGAAAATCTGGAACATAAGGTGACCATAATTATACATTTTATGGTCTTTAAGGTAGATTTCCAGGGGAGACATAAACATGTCAGAAGGACTTCTGAACCCAGTAGGACTGTCCCCAGCCCACACACGACAGCAAGGAGTATGCAGTCCAGCCTTTTTGTACACTACTGAAATTTTAATTGAACAGGGACACTTGAAGACTCGTCCTCTTTCTTCAGCATACTACAAATGATCTATGTTCTGAAGTTTTTTTTATAGCAAGTGGTAGCTAGGAAATCACAACCCATTTCCCCAAAGATACAACATTACAAACAGTGGTTGTGTCCTAGGCTGACTGAAGGCAATGGAGGTTCTGGGGGAGCCTGGGGACAGCACATTTCAGGTGTTTTATGAGTCCTAGCAGACCATCTCCTTTTGAAATGTGGAATGAGTCACTGTCATATCTTTCGCAGTAAATTCTTTGTAGAACCTATGAGATAAATGGACAGTTCTGGAAACTGCAGCCAAACCTTAAAGAACTCTGAATCTTATTCTTCGTATGACCATCTTAAACTTTTAGGTACTTTTTATGTGGGGAATCCTCTCTAATTCAACCCTTCTGGTTCCTTCAAAATGCAAAGATGACGACTTTTTTTTAATATATCGAGGAGTAGAATAAATTGTTTTCCTATCCTTAGTAGTAGTCAGTTGTATCTTTAGTGTAGCCAGTAGAATAACCACCCCCAAAGATGTCTATATCCTAATCCCCAAGACCTAGTAATATGTTACCCTATGTGACAAAAGGGAAATTATACCACTACAGAATTAAGACCCTTATGCTGGATTATCCATGTGGGTCCAATGTAATCCTAATAACAAGAGGCAGAGGTCAGGGAGAAATGAGACGCTAGCTTTGAAGACGGAAGGAGGGCCACCAGCCAAGGAAAGCAGGCAAGATGCAAAAGACAAGGAAGTAGATGTTCCCCCAAGAACCTTCAGAAAGGAACCAGCCCGGCAAACACCTTGATTTTAGCCTAGCAAGACAAATTTGGACTTCTGACCTCCAGTCAGTAAAATAATAAATACATGTTGTTTTGAGCCACCACGTTTGTACTGGCCTGTTACAGCCGCCATTGAATAAAAATATACCCTGCTTCCACTTACCCCTTCCTATGCACAAATTCACATCATGCCTGGTGGCAAAGCAGTTACTGTACTAAAAGCAACCAAACCAACCACTTCCTGCATCGCCAGGCGGGTAAGAACACCAACAGTGGGGAAGAAGAAAGCCTGGTAGGGCACTGGGTCTGAGAGATTAAATGACAAGAGAAGGTAGAGATATAGCAAAAAAAAAAACACAAAAACAAAATAACAAGGACTGAAGAAGCCTTTTCATCAGCAGAGAGAGAGGTCAGAAAGAGAAGAAAATCCTTTGGAACTAGGCAGAGGGGTTTTTCTCCCCCAAATCACAAAGCACACATGCCTTTTACTTGGATGGTAACCAGGGGGCATCTGATGAGCACCCATCCCAAAAGTGCTTGAGTCTTCAGGCCAGGCATGAGCCAGGTGATAAGCTGGGTGGTCCCCTGTCTGGGTCTCAGGGTCAAATTGCAGGTCATAAACCCATCTCTTCACCAGTCAACAGTTTCTCAGTGACTTACTTGTAAATAAGCAGAAAACCTGCATTAATCTGCACAGGATTTGGTTCCGTGTAGCCCCATAAACCTTTTAAATCCCGCTGTATCTGCACTCGGCTACCAAACCACGGAAGTTCACCGTTTGTCAGGCTGGCCATTCTTTCTTAAACCCCTCTTGAATAAAATGTTAATAAATTAACTACAGCATTTCAAATAACCTTTCGAACGCCTGTCATTTCAAGCTACTTGAGGGAGGACACCTCTGTTTTTGTCAAGTTTTCGCTGTCTATGTGCACAGAGGAGAATGCAAACATCGTCCCCACAACATCAGACTTCGCAGACGGGCGTTCCAACGTAATCATTCGCCGGGACCTCCCGGGCGACCAGGAGCGGAGGTCCCAGGCCCCGACAGCATCCCAGTCCCGGGCAACTTGGCTACCGAAACGCCCAGGTGAAGCCTGTCCACTTCGGGGTGGTCTGCCTTTTTCTCCTTTTCGTTTCAGACAAAGACATGGACCGGGGCACACAACTTGCAAATACCAAAAAGGACCGGAAACTACGAAGACAGGGGCGCCAGGAGCCCGAACGTTCGCGGGGACACCGTCAGGCCTGCACCGGGTGACAGCGGCCGGCGTCCCAGACACCACGACCCCGGCGACCCCGGCGACTCCGACCCAGCGACCTCCGGCCCCTCCCCAGACACCCCGGCGCCGCTCAGGCTCCCCGCCCCGGCGACCGCCGCTTGGAACGGCCTCCGGAATCGCGTCCTGCACCACCGTCCCCAGGAAGCGCGAGCCGCAGGGCCGGGGAAGGGAAAGAGCGACCGAGGGGTGTCCGCCCGGCCGCGCCGCGGATCGTACTGACCGTAGCTGTCGTCCTCCTCCATGGTGCCGGTGCCGGTGCCGCTGCCGGACTCCGTTCGGGGATCGCCGCTCGCCTCTCGCGTCCGGCCGCACCTGGCTCTGCTCTCTTCAGCCGGGCTCCGAGCCCCGCCCCCGGCCCCGCTCCTCCCGCGGGGCGCCGCCTCTCACCACCGCCCGTGCCCGAACCCCTAGCACGCGGCAGTCTCCCAGTCCGGGCCTGCGCACGCGCACCCAGGCCCCGCCCCCTGGCCCTCGGCCCCGCCCCGTCGCCCGCGTGCGCACTCCCCTCACCCCGACCTCCGGCACGCGGCAGCCTCCTGGCACGCGCCTGCGCACGCGTGCCGCTCAGGCCCCGTCCCTGAACCGAAGCCCTGACCCCCGCTCACGCGTGCACTCCCCAGCACGCGGCCACCTCCCGGCACGCGCCTGCGCCCGCTCGCCCGCCCGAGGCTCCGCCCTCTGGGACAGCCCCCTGGTGTCTAGGCTACGTCCCCACCACCCCCGCGGGACCCGCAAGTTTCGAGTTTTGCAAGCGCGGCGCTGGACCTTGGACTGGCACACACATCCAGGCTCACAGACCTTCCACAAAGGGCCGAGGTCGTGTCCGGCCACTGAAGGACACGATAGTCCTCGCTGACGTTAACCGCACAGGGCAGACCCTCTCCCGCTTGCCCAGGGAGGGCCCGGTCGTTGGCCAGAGGCTGCAGAGCATTGAGCACTTGGATTCATTTATTTCTGGGGTCTGTTAACACAACGACTCTGGTCCCCAGTTCACTGCCTTCATACTTCCTGTGACTGTCCTCTGAATTTACCTTATCTCCCAGCATTTAAGGATTTTAGTAACCCTCACCCACGCACCTCTTAAATGCTCATATTTCTAGACTGTTCCCTACATATTTTCTTTGCCTGCTCTCGGCTGCTGGAGGAGAGCTCAGCCCCAAGCCCTGGTGATGTCACAGGGCCCTTCAGAATCTCCATCGGGGGAAGTTCAGAAGCCTAGTTCTTTACCTTCTTTACCAGCCAACCTTAAAATTCCCCTCCCAGGACTCCTCAAAAGTCGTTGGCTCTTAAATGAATGAGGAATCTCTGCTTTCATTCCAGATCTGCCTTGATTAACTTTGTGACCTGGGTAGACCCCCTCAGCTCCTTGGAACCTGTTTCCCACCCACAAAATGCAGCCTCTGCCTACAAAGGGGAAGATTTGTGGCAGTCTTTCACCATACTTCTATGCAGCTGATAGTATTTCTGTTAGATGAGATGAATTTCAAGGTAAATTCTAAGGAAACCTAACCTTTACTTCTTGTCGGGGTTGCAGTACCTGGCCCACCTTTTCTGTAGATAAGAAAATGGTCCATTCAGAAGCAGCCCTCTTAACCTCATGAACTGACTGACCCCAGTGTGTGGTGGAGAACCTTGATGTTTCCTGAAAGTCTAAGATGGTCTCTATTTTCTTGGGCACACTCCTGCCCCTCATTGCTGCTTTCAAAAAATTCCAAAAATTAGACATTTCCCTTGTCTCAATTGTTACCCTTCTCCTACAAGATTTATTCTGGTGGGCTTATGAGTTTAATCTTCACTAATTACACCAGATTGCCTAGATTTATAGGCAGTGTTAGAGCAGGAGTCACATCTTGGCCCCATGACCTTGTGTTTCAAACTCACTGAGTTGCCCACTTTATCTGGTGAGTTATTTTTCATCACAGTAGAGCAGAGATCTCTCCAATGTTTGCTACCGGCTCCCTTAACTACTCTCTGCCCCAGAGTCCTCAGAAGGTTTGAGGCATTCTCTAACTTCCTTCCCTTAACAGTGTGCAGGTGTCCCTTGTCACCAGAACTCTTGCTCAAAGTCCAAAACTTGGGAAAGAAAGGTAACATGTTAATTGTCACTATCATATCGCTCCCTATGTGTTATCTCAACTCCCAAATCTAGTAGATTAGGATAGGGAGGGATACTGGGGCAATGCTAATCACCTCCATTAGTAGGTACTTGATTGTTTTACAAATTCCCTCGAGTAACATTGTTTCATTACAACTGTGTTTTCAACCTACAGGTTTTGACTCCTGGTGATTGAGAAGACATTCATCATTAGAGGAAGATAGAATAACTAGAACCCAGGTGTCTATCTCATGGAATAAGGAGAATGTTTATCTCGGTGTTTGGAGGTATGCAAGAGTCCCCTGAATAAGGATTTCTATGTATTTCTGCCGGAGAGGGGGCACTATCAGGACATGCCATTTGCTCACATTCATGACAGAGGTTTCCTTAGATGTTATCCTAGACCACAGGTTTGGAGAATGAGGCTCACAGAGGTCACAGGTTAGAGACCTCGGGAGTTAGGGCTGTGAGCTTACTGGCTACCAGCCCCTGGAGCTCAAGGAGACCTCAGATGAGAGGCTGGGAGCACCCAGAGGCACCCTGGCAAGGTTACGGAACACCACTGTAGTTGCTACTGCTTCTGACCCAAACCTCCCTCTCTCCACACTGTGTCACTCTTCTTCAGGGAGCCTTGAAAATAGGTCAGGTCTCCCTATAGGCCTCACTGTGGTCTGTTGTTCTTAGTGGTTGATACACCTAACAACTTTTTTTTTTCTAAGTTGGTGCCTCCCATCCACCATTTATGCCTTACATAATAACAAAAATCAGAATTTATGAAGGAAGTCTTTTAAGCAGAGGTAACCCAAAATGTATTATTTTTCCTGTGCTTACTATATGGTGGTGTCTCAAAGTGCTTCAGAAACAGTCCCAGGCTTCTGCAGGGGGCAGGTATTTATTCTACTTTCCTACAAGGGAGCACTCACAGGCTTTAAAAAGAGGTTTCTACTAGAGTGAGAAAGGTTCCTGAGAGGTATTCAGTGAAAAAAGCAAGGACAGAACAGTGGCATAGAATGTACTGCCATTTGTGATAAAAATTCTTACACGCGTAAGAATTTGTGGATGAAAAAAGCAGTTCTATGTAAAGCAACCTCCCAGGATGATAAGATCATAAATTTCTAACTGGGCAGGTCATAGTGGGGAGTCACATCCCAGGCCTATAACTTCTTTAGAGAAAGGTTTTAACAGAGTGCTACTCATTGTAGGTTAACAACACAACTTTGAAATGCCAGAAGCAATACCCCTGGAAGGAATGTCAACCTTCAAGAGAGCACATCATCCTAACTATCCTGCAGTCAGATCCCTGCCTCCACAGAATCTTCCTTAGTTCCTTCCTTAATTTCAATGCATGAAAGAAGCTGCAAAACTTACTCTAGGGAACATTTGAAATCTTATAAAAATCCTCTACAGGTTTGGACATTCTTAAATCAGCACATTTATACTTGCACATTCATCCATTCAACAGATATTTTTGGGGGTGCCTGTAGTGTGCCAGGCTCTCTGTTCAGGGTGCTGGGGCAGAGCGGTGAAGAGAGCAGAGGGAAAGGTCTGCCCACACATGACTTCTACCCTAAGGGAAACAGGATTGGGAGAGACTCTTCACACATCCCCTTCCACACTGTTAAAGATTGAATTGTATCCCCTCCCCAAAAGATATGTTGAAGCCCTAACCCCCAATACCTGTGAATTGTGATCTTATTTGGAAACAGGGTCTTCTTGGCTGATGTAATCAAGTTAAGACGAGGTCATTAAGGTGGCCCTGATCCAGTGACTGGTGTTCTTATAAGACAAGGAGATTCCCAGGGACACACAGAGAAGGTGGTCATGCAAAGATACAGGCAGAGATCGAAGTGATGTGGCAACAAGCCAGGGGACACCTGAGTCACCAGCAGCTGGAAGAAGCAGGAAGGGCCCTCCCCTGGAGCCTCAGACTTCCAGCCTCCAGAGCTCAGAGAGACATTCCTGTTGTTTTAATCCATCCGTTTTGTGGGAGTTTGTTAGAGCAGCTCTGGGAAATACATGGCTTTTCAATTATATTTCATACAGGTGTATTACTATTTTGAGTTAGTTTTAAAATAAATATTGTAGCAAGCGCTTAGGTTTGAGATAGTATGTAAAGGGATTTTACTATTACCTTTCGGGTCTCCCTCATGCCACTTTGTATCTGGTTCCTTTTTCTAAAACAAATGATTAGTTTTGTTGTCTTTCCCCTGACCCATTAGGACAAGTGAGGCAGCAGGCGCCACTGCTGAGGAACAGGTGTGGGGAAGAAGGGTGGAGGGCAGAGCATGAAGAGACTCAGGTCCACATGTGGCTGGGGCCAACAGAGCCTCAGGAAACCACAACATCCTCCAACGTTCCCCTGTTGACACAGAAGTACAGGCAACTTCCTCAGGAGCCACTGCTCAAACCTCTGCCAAGGCCAGGACCCGGGGGTTAGGGGTTGGGAGACAGGAGGGCCAGTGAAGGCTGACAAATACCTCAGATGACTGCTGCTTCCCAGAAGGATGTCTTAGCCAGGCCTGCCCACCATCACCTATCCCACTTTTGTGCAACCTGAGACCAAGGTGGGAGGGTGGCAAGGCAGGGCAGCAACTCTTCTCAAAGCCAGCCTCTGATCCCTCCCAACCCAGATGGAGTGAGCCGACCACGGCATTCAGGCAGGCATTTGAGGCAGGCATCCTCAATAAATACAAGACGGGGACAGGTCCATGTGCCTGGGAGCACCCTCATCTGACTGCCAATCTGCAGGCTGCCCCTGAGGGGAGGTGGCACACAGCAGAAGAGAGGATGCCTCACGTGAGCAAGAAGAGACCACAAGCCAAACCACTCACACAAGCCAAGATTGGGCTATTGTCTTGCTTTGAAAGCCACTAGATTTTATTTTGCTACAGCGTGCAATTTCTTCTACGTGTGAGTGGCACTTAAAATCTGTTTGTAATGGAACATGATTGTATCCAGCTGTCACCAACTGTTCCGAGGCCACCCAAAAGACAGCTGGTCACGTAGCCACATGGTTCAGGCTTTTGCTTCAAATAGAGGAGTGAAAAAAAAGGAGATTCAGGGGCTTGGGCCTGAATCCTGAGAAGGAACATTGAGGACAGCAGATGCAAAAATTTCTGGAAAAAAAGATTTCTGAGGCAATAACATGGGGGTGGGGGGGGGGCATTTTCTGAGTAGAGTCCAAGTACACAGCCATGACCCCCCCTTCCTTACCCAGCTTTTCTAGTTCACTCATTCAATACAGATTTCCTGGGTGCCTGGATGGCCGGGCCTGCTGGGGGCCATGGCCACTGGGCCCTGCCAGTGAGAGGTGTCTAACTGTGGCCAGAAAATGGCAGAGCAATACCTGTGAAAGAAGAGCAAGAAGTACATAAAACATGGGTTATTTCTAATCATGTAAGTGCGAAAGACCTCACAAAGGTACCTTTCACCCATCCCAACTATTAGCACCGGGCAATGAAGGCTGACCCATTCATTCAACAACACGGCCATGTAAAAGCCCCTGGTTGAAGGAACTGTTGTACTTCCTACACACTTTTCATAGCAAGTACTGGCCACACTCTTAAGGTCTGTGTGTTAATATTTGGTCTAATCGTGGTAAGAAGCCACATAACCACCTACCACCTGCTGAAGGGATGGCCCTTCTGTGATCGTGTTACTTGCATAAGCGCAAGATGCAGCAGATATTTATGGGCTGCGATCTACCACTTCTTCTAATCATCCTCCTCTGAAGTAAAACTGACAGCTCAGAACCACCAGAGAAGATGAACACTCCTGGCACTCAGTGTGGAAATGAGGACAGTCACAATCAGCTCAGCCTGACTTCTGCGTGTGATGGAGAACACCACAGAGGGGACGTAACTTTCCGGAATTCCTGTGGCTAACTTGCAGCAGACTCCTCTTTTCACAGTGTTATGATTCCATCAGTGATGGGATTCAAATAATTTAACAACCAGTTCTCTGCCCTAATGACCGTTTTAAGTTTAAAAAAATATATACTGAAAGATAGCTTATTAGTTCATGCATTTAATACTTAAGTAAGAATAATGAAAGAGGTACACCAAACTAAATTATAAGAAAGTTTTGAAAATATTAATGAAAAGATATTAAATAATACCTGACCAAAAAACAATAAAACTGTTAAGATATTTCTATATTGCTTCTTGATTGGCGTCCTCACTTGCAATTTTCTTTGATTTTATCTGAGCATCATCGGCTGTGTGATTTATCCTTACCCATCCTTTCACTGTTAGGAGTAGGATCCCATTCCTTTACCTATGTCCAAATGAACATTACTATGGGCGCTTAGAATACGCTGTTACACAGATGAACATTTAAAAAAGAGTAAGGAGCCTGACCAGGCGGTGGCGCAGTGGATAGAGCATCAGACTAGGATGTGGAGGACCCAGGTTCGAGACCCCAAGGTCGCCAGCTTGAGCGCGAGCTCATCTGGTTTGAGCAAAAAAGCTCACCAGAGCGACGCCCCAGAGGGGCAGAGCATCGCCCCTGGTGGGTGTGCCGGGTGGATCCCCGTCGGGCGCATGCGGGAGTCTGTCTGACTGTCTCTCCCCGTTTCCAGCTTCAGAAAAATACAAAAAAAAAAAAAAAAAAAAAAAAAAGGCTCGCCAGCTTGGACCCAGGGTCGCTGGCTCGAGCAAGGGGTTACTCGGTCTGCTGAAGGCCCATGGTCAAGGCACATATGAGAAAGCAATCAATGAACAACTAAGGTGTCGCAACAAAAAACTGATGATTGATGCTTCTCATCTCTCTCTGTTCCTGTCTGTCTGTCCCTATCTATCTTGTGTCTCTCTGACTCTCTCTCTGTCTCTGTAAAAAAAAAAAAAGAGTAAGGAATGTAAATTTGTGATTTCCACATTGTGTGGCTGCCCAGGCGCCTACCTTAGAACCTTGATCATAAGTGTCATTTTAGCAACCAGTTCACCAAACTCAACAAAAAAATTAGGTATCGGTTCTGCCGAACCAGTGTAAACTGGATGAATCCCACCACTGGAGCCCACTCTGGACACCAGGTGGACTCTGCCTTTTTGATCCTTTTGTAATAGGAACAGTATGCTGTAGCTTTTCCTTGAGGACACCGCTGCTTGAGCAAAGACCGTGTTCAGGGTAAGCACCTGTCTCACCCGGGAATCTGGCAGAGGTCTGTGTCTTTGACTGCTAGGCACTTCCCAAGGATGGCAGTTCGTTGTACTGGATGGCTGCCCACAGGCCTTCATGGGCTGTTATGGCGGAAGAGGCAGGCAGGTCTATGTTACAAAATGCAGCCAGCTGCCATTATTAATTTAAAAAAATTTTCCATTGATTCAAAAGAAAGAGGAGAGAGAGAGAAGCATTAAATCATTCTACTTAGTTGTGCGTTCATTGATTGCCTCTTATATGTGCCAACTGAGGGCTGAACTTGCAACCTCTGGCATGCAAGGTCAACATTTTATCCACCGAGTCACCCATCCAGGGCCTATTCTCTGTTTTAAATTTTCCACTGATTTGAGAAAGAGAGAAAAGGAAAGAGAGAGAAGGGTCAACTCGTTCCACTTAATTGTTCCGTTTATTATTATTTTTCAATGTTTATTGATTTTAGTGAGAGAGGAAGAGAGAGAGAGAGAGAGAGAGAGAGAGAGAGAAACACCGATCTGTTCCTGTATGTGCCCTGACCAGGGATCAAACCAGCAACCTCTGCACTTGAGGATGATACTCTAACCAATTGAGTTATCTGGCTAGGGCTTAGTTGTTCCATTTAGTTGTGCACTCATTGATTGCTTCTTGTATGTGTCCTGACTGGGGATCAAACCCACAACCTCAGTGCACTAGGATGACATACTATCCACTGAGCAACCTGGCTAGGGCCTATATCACAGCTGGCTGCACATGATTGACATGTGGTGGGGAACCTTATGTTGGGGAATAATTTGATTAGGATTACTTGTCTTAGAAGATTATCCTGGGGGCAGGGAAGTGGAGCAGGAAGCAGGGTCACTGGAGATTGGAGAGCTGGAAGACTACTTGAGTCCAGAAGAACAAGAGTGGCAACTCAGACTGAAGGCCAGGCAGGGGAATGGGAAAGAGAAGGGATTTCAAGACAGCCATGTAGAAAGATGAGACATATCACTGATGCATGGGAGTCATGGGAGGGAGGTGCTAGGGGTGGCTGTTGTTTCTGGCTTTGGCAACAAGGTCAAAGGCCTGGCCCAGCCATGGGAAGGGCATGGCAGAGGCAGGAGGTGGGAGAGATGGACAATGGATACCAACCAGGCCATAAATTTGCTAGGAGTAGACCCAGCTAAAGATATGCAGTAGGCCGCCTGACCAGGAGGTGGCACAGTGGATAGGGCGTCAGACTGGGATGCGGAGGACCCAGGTTTGAGACTCTGAGGTCACCAGCTTGAGCGCAGGCTTATCTGGTTTGAGCAAGGCTCACCAGCTTGAACCCAAGGTCGCTGGCTTGAGCAAGGGGTTACTCAGTCTGCTGAAGGCCCACAGTCAAGGCACATATGAGAAAGCAATCAATGAACAACTAAGGTGCCACAATGAAAAACTGATGATTGATGCTTCTCATCTCTCACTCTCTCTCTGACTCTGTCTCTGTAAAAGAAAAAGAAAGAAAAAAAGACATGCAGTGGGCTAAACTGGTGTTGATTGTTCCTGCCTATGTTCACAAACTGCTGGGACCTGCAGCATCAGAGGTCCCAGATTTAACCTGTAAGGGACAGAAAAAGAAGAGCCCTCCAGGAAGGAGGGTGGGGTGAACAGTGTCAAATCCTGAAAAGAATGTTCTGGCACACGCCTATCAGACTTGGGATGTGGGTCCCTGAGTGGATTGTTGAGGGCAGAAAGCACACTGACGTGGAGGTGAGGGAGAGGGTGGCTAGGAGGGGACATGAAACAAGGGGTTTTTCAGTGTTGGGGACTGAATAAATAAACAGGGTATTTTTGCAATCTGGATAGAGCTGCTGGGCCCAAACCCCACCTCATTTGCCTAGTTAACAAAGAGCTACACCTGATTCTCATTTGTCTCACCCGTGTTCTCCAGAGGAGGCTGGAAGCCAGTTTCTTATTAGTGTAAAGTAGATTTGGATGATATGGTGGGGATTGTCTTTGAGTTGCCTTGGAAACTTAATTGAATTGCTGATGGACCATGACAATTGGCGCCCAACGTGGGGCACAAACCCACAACCCTGAGATTAAGAGTCCCATGCTCTACCGATTGAGCTAGCCGGCTGGCAGACCTAGTTTACCAGGGTGGGGAAGGCTTCCCTGTTCACCTCCCTGCTTTACCTTCCTCTTGGCTGCAGCCTCTGCCAGTCTGGGCCCAACCCAGCTGCCACACTGGAAACAAGATTCACAGGCAGAAGTATTTCCCTGACCTTCTTTCTTTCGTTTGTCCTGCCTTTTATAAAAAATTATTGGAATCCTCACCTTAAGGGCTGTGTCAAAAGCAAGACCTTGCATGTATGAAGTCCCAACATCAGCGTATATTCTGATATAAACTTCCTTTTCTATTACTATTCTTTCAACTGCCGGAATCAGCTGTGAAACAAATTCTTGATATTGCTCATCAGGACTTTGCCTAATATTACTGAATTCCTCCATTCCCCCCCCCCCCCTGCATCTTGAGCCTGATCCAAAGTTTGTTGGAGTGGGGATCTCCAAGGGTCTGAGACAAAGACTTAGGAAGCAGAGAGCTGCAGAGGTGCAAAGTTGAAAATGGCCAAAGCTGTGATAGTCTCATCTCCCAAGTTATTCTCAGACTCCAAGTTTTTCTCATATTTACATTCCTCTGTTTCTACCTCATTCTGTTCAAACAGCTTCTTCTCAAATAAAAACATTTGTACAAAAGAAAAAGCTCCCTCACTTTTGATCCTACAACTCCCATATTTATTTCTCTCCCAAATTATTTATTATACTTTCTCACCAAACTTTACTTAAAAGCTTTACTCTCTAAAAGCTTTATACTTTTTTTTGTGTGACTTTATTATACTCTCCCCCCAAACTCTACTTAAGAGCTTCACTCTCTAGAAGCTTTATACTTACTTCGTGTGCACACTTTCAGGGAGTTCCATTACCTCTCCTCTTTCCCTTTTTCGATGGCCACACATATGGGCACCATTTTTTTTTCTCTTTGAATTGCCTGTTGATTGATTGGGTAGAAGTGTTTTGATGGATGTGGGAATGCTACTTGAAAGTGCATTTGCTGTGTTTTGTTGGATGTTGGCATTGAGATGGGTGTTTCTTGCAGTTTTTGAAGTCAAGGTGTGAAGTGTACTCAACAAATGCTTAAGGGTCAATTGTAAATAATATATATTTAAAAAGGGGGGGGAGTCATGTCCTGGAACTCCCGCAAATCTATTTACTTTGAAGGATTTCTTTTGAATGCTAATTTACAGGAGACGCCAAACTTCTTTCTTTTGCAAACTTCTACCCTCTTTTATTTGATCCAGCTAGTAACGCTGTTTTGTGTTTTTCTAAGTAGTTCCAGATATACTGAAAAAGCTTATATAGGCAGATGTGAACCCTCAAAACCCTCAGCGAGATCTTCTGAGCATGGCTTTTAAGGTCTGTAATGACCAAGAGAAAAAGAAAAGGCAGACAAAGCCCAAAAGAGATCA
Organism: Saccopteryx bilineata; assembly: GCF_036850765.1. Taxonomy (NCBI): domain Eukaryota; kingdom Metazoa; phylum Chordata; class Mammalia; order Chiroptera; family Emballonuridae; genus Saccopteryx; species Saccopteryx bilineata. The sequence continues at coordinate 125,477,094 of NC_089495.1, forward strand.
GGAAAAATACCACCTCTTGGCATACACCCTTAAAGGCTCCTACACCCCAATGGGGCCTCATCAGGGCCCTGCGTCAAGAGTGGTAAGGAAGGTCATTGAGCTAAAGCCTGCCAGGCTTCTCTGCCCCTACCAGGGACATACCTTTGCTGTGGAAGAAAAGGGACACTGGAAGGTAAGCTGCCCCCTCACTCCTCTAAGGGAGGATTTAGTCTCTTCCAGCCCTGCTCCAGCCACCTGTGACCTAACCTTGCTCAGCCTGCTGGGACTTGCCACTGAAGGCTAAAGGTGCCCAGGGCTGTCAACCCCATCTCACATTGCTGTGGACGGGCCTAGGCTATTTCTTCCAAGTACCAGGTAAACTGATCTTGTTTCTTGTGGACATGAGGGCCACTTACTATGCCTTGCCTGAATATTTGGATTTTTATTCATCCCTCGAAGATCTGTAGTAGGTGTTGATAGTCTTTATTTTCTGCTGCTTTATTTAATATATAGTGTTTCCTTTATTCCTCCTGCCTTAATGCCCCATACCTATTTTAGGCTGGAACCTGCTCCTAATTTAGATGAATTTACCTCTGCCACCCAGCACAGTGTATCCCAAGGTTCTCTTCACATCACAGTTGCAGAACTCCAGGGAAAGGCACCCTGGGTTCATCTCTCCAGTTTAAAGAAAATGGAATCTCCATCTCCATACATGCTGCAGATGGCTTTACCAGTCTATCTCAATCATTACCAGCTAAAAGCAGTGGTCATTGGGACTTGGACTCTAGCTGCAAAGTGTGGAAATGTGACCACAACTTCAGTGCCTTGTGGACTTTTCCTGAATATGTGTGACTCCTGCTCCTTGGGACAGTTCTCAGGCTGAAGTGGGGTTGGGTTACATTTACAAATAATATGAAGTGATGATGGTGTCAACATGGACTTGGTGAAATTCCATTAACATGTTAAGAACATTTAAGACTGTAAGAATTTTATTATAGATCCTGTTGTATTAGTTAAGACTTTGCTTGATAATCTAATAAGCTTTAATAACTTAATTGTATTAGGACACTTGTTATAGTATCTGTTAGCATTGGCTATTTCAATTTTGTTGTTTATTTTATAGTTTTCCAGTCTACCTCCAAATCAGAACATGGGAATTCAGATGAGTATGAATCATAGCACACAAATTGAAGTTTTAAAAAATAAAAATAAAAAGAGGCTATGTTGGCCCTGGCCGGTTGGCTCAGCGGTAGAGCGTCGGCCTAGCGTGCGGAGGACCCGGGTTCGATTCCGGCCAGGGCACACAGGAGAAGCGCCCATTTGCTTCTCCACCCCTCCACCGCGCTTTCCTCTCTGTCTCTCTCCTCCCCTCCCGCAGCCAAGGCTCCATTGGAGCAAAGATGGCCCGGGCGCTGGGGATGGCTCTGTGGCCTCTGCCTCAGGCGCTAGAGTGGCTCTGGTCGCAACATGGCGACGCCCAGGATGGGCAGAGCATCGCCCCCTGGTGGGCAGAGCGTCGCCCCTGGTGGGCGTGCCGGGTGGATCCCGGTCGGGCGCAAGCGGGAGTCTGTCTGACTGTCTCTCCCTGTTTCCAGCTTCAGAAAAATGAAAAAAAAAAAAAAAAAAAAAAAAAAAAAAAAAAAAAAAAAAAAAAAGAGGCTATGTTGGGGACTGAATAGAGTATTTTGCAATCTGGACAGAGGTGCTGGGCCCAAACCCCACCTCATTTGCCCTAATTAACAAAGAGCTACACCTGATTCTCATTTGTCTCACCCATGTTCTCTGGAGGAGGCTGGAAGCTAGTTTCTTATTAGTGTAAAGTAGATTTGGATGGTATGGTGGGGGGTTGTCTTTGAGTTGCCTTGGAAACTTAAATTGCTGATGGACCATGACATTTCAGATGGCAGACACTTGAACATACAAGGGAAGGGGGTGAATGAGACAGGAAGCAGACTGGCTGATCAGTGACGAAGGCCCCCCTACTCAAGGAAGAGGCTGGCTAAGAGCTCAGGTGGGGCACCTCTGCCAGGTCTACCGTGGAGGTGTCCACCATCCTGTTTTCGCTCTCATTCTACCTCCTCGACTGCTGCAGCTATTTTCTTAGCTCCGGCCTGGAACACATCTCGCCCAGCTGGTTGGTCAGGTCATCCTCACAAGGCTTCTCCACTCCTCCCCTACCTCTCAGGCTTTTGTGCTTTCCACCATCTATAATCAGACCTGAATGGCCTCACTGAAAACAGTGCAGGTGCTCAATGTAACTTAGCAGAGGCTGCATAATGTGGTTTATGCAGAATTACCAACTGAAACATACCTGTGCTTTTGCTTTGGTGACAGACTGGGTAATCTGAGCGAGCCCAGCCTGGCTGGTGCCTACTTGCCGGTCAACACTCCTCAAAGCAGTACCTCACTGTCAAGACCATGCCCAAAACTCAGTCTTGACCTTGAGAACACAGGCCCCCTGCAAGAAACTTGGCCTAATTCACCAGTACCCAGCACCACCCGTTTGGAAAAACAGTAAGCATAGAAAAGCTGTGGTCTTGCCCAGGTGACCACCGTGCTAAATTGTAACCCCAACTGCTCCACAGCCTGACTCCAAGCATATGGATGTGAGCTTGGCTGGTCAGACAGGCCTCTGAACTGCAGTCACCCCAAACCTCTCCCACCCCACGGTGCACCCCCTTTGGTTTGGGTCCAGTGCCTTCACCTCCCTGGTTCTTACTTCGCTGTCTTAATTTCGAGCTGCCTGGCCACACCCCCACAGCGACAAAGGGAGTCTGTGTTTGAAGGTAGGGAGCTCCAGGGAGTCACTGAAGGGAAGTAGCAAGACTGGGGTCATGGAACTGTCCAGCAGTATTCAGTACAGAACCTGCAGACTGGGACCAGCCTTTGCCCAGGGTGGCTGTAGTTTGTCACCCACTCACAGGTGCTGCTCTTTCCAAAGGTAACCTTAGTCACAGGTGTGTTTTGCAAGGACCTGTGGCCCCCTCCTGGCCTCACCCCAACTTCTAGGACACATGGTCTCAGCCAGACCCCAATACTCTTGCTCAGTGCAGATGGCTCAGCCCAACAAGACCTGCAATGTTCATGTGAGTCCAAATTAAATTCCTGTGTGGACATTTCAGTCCAGGAAAAAGAAAAACAAACAAACAAAAAACAGCTTCTTCACATGTCCTCTACCTCAAGCCTGAAGTGGTTGGGCCATCCTTGCAGGGCAGGAGGGACTGGTGGTGCCTACCACGCTGTTGTGCTCATCTATACCACAGGCCTGTGTCGCTTTCACTAACCATGGCAAAAACTCGCCACTTTGTGAAATGTTATTTCTCCCTTAGCTTTGCCTGCAGAAATCCAAGTGTCAGTAAAAGAAAACTCAAACACATCTTAATGGAATGACAGTTTCTAAGCTTCCTCAACACAGTACACACTGAAAATCACCCACAAAGTCTAGCAGGCCCCTTCAAAGGAGTCCTGTCTCCTTAGACTTAAGTAAATGTATATTCATACATTTGAACAAATCTCTTTATTTCCCTTGATTCTTAACTGAGACCTGCTTAAACCTTCCCACAAGAGAGTTGAAGTTACCACCTTTCCACTTGCTGATGGGTCACCTGGACGTGCAGAGAAGGATCATGCATTGGAACTGAGCAGAACAGACGGGGTGGAATGTACTTTTTAAAAATCAAAGAAGAAACATACACAGGCAGGACTCACAAAACCTCGTTGTTTTATTGCATCAGGATCTTGGCAACATCTGGGGCTCTGAAGCCCCTGGCACAAAGGTGCAGAGTGGGGGTGCAAGACCTCCATGCAGAGGCAACTGTGGCCATAACCACCCAGCAGAGGCAGGTTAGATGACTAGCCCCCTGCCACCCCTCCAGTCTAAATACAAAATTAAATTAAACCCAGATTCTAAGTCAATCGAGTGAATGTGATTATAAAAGCTCTGGTTATTTGTACAAATATTGATCGACTTATGACCTATGCAACTTACAACCATTTGACTTTACGACCACAATCGCTAGTCATGACTGCTATGCCTCTGGCAGTGCAAGTGTTGCCCAGCTGGGCCTACGACAGTGCAGACCAGCTCTGGCAGCACTACCATCTCCGCATGCACCATTTCAACTGTTATCCCAGACTCGGTACAGCAATTTGTGTTTTGTGTCTTGGATATTTTTTATCAAACCCCTCCCAAGATGTCTACCAAGAGGAAATTGTCTTTGCAAATATTAAACCAGTTGTACTGGTAATGCAGTGTTTTACTTAAACCTGACGAATGTAAAAATAAGAAACAAAATGGTGTAGAGATGATACAAATGGCATAAAATGAACAAAGAAAATTATGATATATAACAATAATGAAAGAAAATTATGATAAAATATGACTTAAAGATTTTTATAACATAATTTCACAGTACTGTACATATAGCCTACTCAACTTTATGACCAAATCGTGTTATGACCGGTTTGTCCGAACCAATCATGGTCGTAAGTTGAGCACTAGCTGTATATATTTACATATGTACATGTCACCTAGAATTTGGACAAGTTTTCTAGGCCCACCCTTCCCTGTCCCAGTTTGGCTGACAATGTTGTGGGAGGGAGGGCTCACCTCTAATAATGATGATTGCTGTAGAAGGTTAGGCTGGTACTCAGCACTTCCCAGGGGACGAGGTATATACTCCTCAGGAAAGGATCTTACAACTGCACAGTGGAAGGAGGAAGGGGCTGACTTGGAGAGGAAGGCAGGAAAGAAAGGGGAGCAACTCAAGCAGATAATAGAATTTTTGTACTTCAACCACAGAACATTGTAGGATAATGTGGCTGGAGAAATAGTTTGTACAGGAATGAATGTCTACAATGCATCTCAAGAGGGAAAATACCCTGCCCACAAGGTACCCGCCTCCCCTCCAGAGGTGACAAACAACAAAGCAATGGGCACTGGAGTGGGCCCTGCATCTCTGAACAGGCGTGGCTCACACACAGAGATCAGGCATCTGAAGGAAGGGCAGAGGCCCTCAGACCAGTCTACAGTCCTGCTCCCTTCCTGCTGGGACCAGAGGCAGCCCAAGTGTGGGCCACTGGTATCATTCTTCCCTCCTTTTTAAAGAGAAAATGAACATAGGAAGGAAAACCAAAAAGAACTACCCCCATGAAAAAGTTAATACACTTCCCCAAATAAAAAAGTAACACTTTTTTTTTTATATATTTTTCTGAAGTTGGAAACGGGGAGGCAGTCAGACAGACCCCTGCATGCGCCTGACCGGGATCCACCTGGCAAGCCCACCAGGGGGTGATGCTCTGCCCATCTGGGTCGTTGTTCTGTTGCAACCAGAGCCATTCTAGCACCTGAGGCAGAGGCCACAGAGCCATCCTCAGTGCCCAGGCCAACTTTGCTCCAATGGAGCCTTGGCTGCGGGAGGGGAAGAGAGAGACAGAGAGGAAGGAGAGGGGGAGGGGTGGAGAATCAGATGGGTGCTTCTCCTGTGTGCCCTGGACGGGAATCGAACCTGGGACTCCTGTACGCCAGGCTGATGCTCTACCACTGAGCCAACCGGCCAGGGCCAAAAGTAACACTTTTTAAAATACCACCAGAGCAAGGGCAAAGCTGTCGGAGGAAAGGGGCATGGGGTCAGACCAGAGCATCCATTAGCCTTAGGCCAAGGAGGACCTCTGTAACAACAGGTTCACACAGCCCTTGGTCCAGCTCCATGCACGACACAACCCAGAGAAGGAAGCGGAGACACATGCTGAGGAGTGGTTTTCAGGTTTACTTGTATACCTTCTGGTACTGGGTCATTTGCTTTTTTGGAAAGTGAAGCCTTGACCAAGGATCTCCCAGAATTATTAATTTACAAGTTTGCAGGCACAGCTTGAACGAGATAAAAAAGTGATCTTCTTGAGTTATACAATCATCTAAAATCATAAGCACTCACACAATTAAGAAAATAAAGCCAGTATTTGCATGTTGGGGAAAGGAAACATACTGCTGACAGAAGCCATAGGCCTGATCAAAATAACTAGCTTATGTTAAGCAGTGAAGTAAAGGATTCTACCCCAAGACCACCACCTGGACAAAGACCCACAGATATTGCAGCTGCAGGAGAAGGTTCGGTGAAGTGCCCTCAGAGCAAGCAGCAGGGGAACAGGCCAGTGCTTTGGCACAGCTGTTCAAGACCCACCCCACCCCAGACAGCCACCTGCACCCAAGAGAGAGTCCAGGTCGCTGCAAGGGGCAGAAGTATTGGCAGGCTGGCCTCAGGCTCTGACTTTCTGAGGGTGGACGGGCAATGCATACAGACAGAGCCCTGCCAAGGGGACGAGGAGGGCAGGGCACAGGCAGGAGGGCTGTGCCCACCACCAGGAGCAGGTGATAGATGGCTTGCTAGGAATAGCAACCAACTGTATGGTCACCCCCCAAGGGTGCTCGAGCATAGCTACAAGGTGGCCACTGTCCCTCCCCTGCTGCCCCCACAGCCAAGTTGACACCATTGTCCAGGCTCCCAGCCGATGCTGCAGCCTGCTCTTCACGTCACTGTGGTGCCACAATAGGCCCTGACCCACAGAAGCTGGAGCCTCTCTGTGCCGTCCTCCAGAAGCAGGTTCATGGTGTGGGGCATGGAGGTGATGCACCAGAGGAGTCCACAGCCTACTCAGTCCGCACGGACAGCTTCCAGGAAGGGACACCCCATCTCTACAAGTCTGTGTGGCAAACAACAGTGCTCCTGACAGAGAAAGGACACCTGAGAGTCCCTGCACCCACCCTCTGGTGCATGTCTGACAGGAGCCCCTAGGGCATAAGATGGAGCTGGGAAACTGTGTGGTCTTCCTCCATGGGCAACCGTTGTGCGCTCCACACTCCAACCACCCCCACACACACCACACCCACACCCACACCCACACCCACACCCGCTCATACTCACTCCCCACACTGACCTCTCTTGACAGCAGCGACTCAGCGGCGGTAGCTGAGGCTGGCTGCCTTAGCTGGGTGAGTCACAGACCAAAAGTTCCGTCTATTCTGAAGTTTCTGGAAAGCGTTGAAATTTCTTTTCTTCTCCCTCTTGAATTTTTTAATTTTCTTTTCCTTTATTGAGAATCGCAAATGTCACAATTGCCAAAAAGGGTTGTCCCTCATCCTGGTGGCTATGTGTGACGCAACCAACAGACTCACCTGGGGACTGATGTCCCCCCACCCATGACCAGAATGTTTACAGCAGCCAAGCAGCATCTGGACCTGGGCACGTGGCCCCAGTCTGGTCCTCAACCACTTCAAGCTGCATGAGGCCAAGCCTGCCCTAACCCGCCTTCAGCCTAGAGATGGGAGTGCTCAGGGGCGTGGAGTCGCACCCACACCTACCTTTCCGCAATCGAACTCTTCATCCCAGTCATCGGTCACTGTGGCGGCGTGGTCCAATCTGCTGTCTTGAACTGCATCCCGACTAACAGCCGACACCTTGCCATCCCATGTCAAAACTACAACAGGCACACAAGTGTTGGCACCTCTGGATTCTCTGCTACCCTAATTACTTTTCTTAGCCTTTTTAAAAAATTGTTTATTGGGGTGACACTGGTTAACAAGACTGTATAGGTTTCAGGTGTACAATTCTATAATACATCATCTGCAGACTGCACTGTGTGCCCACCACCACCCAGAGTCCAATCTTCTATCACAATGTATTTGACCTCTGCACCCTTTGCAGCTCCCCTAACCCCCACAAAGTGCTATGTTTAAATCCATGCCCTCATGTGAAAACAAAGACCTTATGTTCTTTCTACGAGTCTAATTTATGAAAACAAGCTTCTGAATGACAGCTCATGATGGCTGCTAGACAAGTGCTCCAGCCCCACCCCTGCCCTGGACAACTCCCCCTAACAGAAACCAGTCCTTGACCTCTGTGCAGTGGGGTCAGAGGACCATTTACATCCTCTTCCCATCTTTACAGCAAAGCGACTCCTAAGCTCAAGGCTCAGCAGGAGCCAATTGAACCGGACCTCTCCACCCCCAAATAAACTGAAAGTCTAGTCCCAGAGCAGTACCTTTCTTCCCATAGGCTTTATCTGATGAGTATTTGAGCAATTCCCAGACCACATCAGAGCCTCGCTCTTTGTTCCGGGACACCAAAGGAGCCTGCTTCAGCCCTGCAAGCAAAGAACAATTAAATGTTATTTAAAACCACCACTGAGGAGGCCCTGGCCGGTTGGCTCAGCGGTGGAGCGTCGGCCTAGCGTGCGGAGGACCCGGGTTCGATTCCGGCCAGGGCACACAGGAGAAGCGCCCATTTGCTTCTCCACCCCTCCGCTGCGCTTTCCCTCTCTGTCTCTCTCTTCCCCTCCCGCAGCCAAGGCTCCGTTGGAGCAAAGATGGCCCGGGCACTGGGGATGGCTCTGTGGCCTCTGCCTCAGGCGCTAGAGTGGTTCTGGTCGCAACATGGCGACGCCCAGGATGGGCAGAGCATCGCCCCCTGGTGGGCAGAGCGTCGCCCCTGGTGGGCGTGCCGGGTGGATCCCGGGCGCATGCGGGAGTCTGTCTGGCTGTCTCTCCCTGTTTCCAGCTTCGGAGAAATGAAAAAACAAAACAAAACAAAACAAAACAAAAAAAACCACCACTGAGGAAACAACCACACTCCTTTTATTGAGAGAAATGCAGAACTTCACGATGACTGCTCTAAAAAAGGTAAAAGCAAGCTTTTCCTCCACCTGTCAAGGATACTGGTGATTAAGGTGCCTGGGATGACATCCCACACCTGCCTCTAGACACTGTGGGTCTGCTCACAGCCCCTGGCCCAGTGCATACCTGTGAGGTCCCGAGGACACTGGCCATTGATAGTGGACACAGGACCGCTCCCAGGTATGGCAGGGCTCCTCTGTCTGTTGCCCTGCCAGCCCTCGGGGTGCTCCTTCTCTTCTATGTCCTGCTGTGACTCTGGTTTTCTCTTTTTCTTTTTCCTTGGAGATGATGCAGTGGTCTCTGGCTCAACCAAGTTCGAGGGAGAGCAGCTCCTGAGGAGGCAGTCAGCAGGTAAATCCCAGCAAATCGAGGGTGAGACACCCTCCTCCCTTCAACTGGCAGGTGCCTCAACCCTGCAGGGCCACCCGGAGAACCACCACCCTGAGCCTGGCCCGGGGACAAAGCAGCCAGCTGTCCAGGTCATAGCCAAGCAGGAGGGACGATGGAGATCCTGACTAAAAAGTCCTACAAACTGGCAGTGTGACCACAGTCAGGCTAGGCTGGGGTAAGGTGACCCCTGCACATGGCGCTGGCCAGGTCTGGAATGCTGCCACCCTCTTGCCCTCGGTCAGCATGCTATCTGCAAACAACACCTACTAGGAGTGGGTGGGGGTGTTTGCTGGCAAGAAGGCAGGGCTATCTCACTCCCTGCTCCTACCTATGCCAAGGCAAGTCCTGGTAAAGCCTGGTTTCTCTGCCCTGGCCCTCTGCGCCCTTCCTCCTCCGCTTCTTGCTCATGTGGGGGCCATCCGTCCTGCATCCCACTGGCCAGCAGTTCATCAGGCCCTGGCCATTCACTGGCTGCTGTTCACCCTCATCCTCCAACCTGGCCACCAGCTGCTCTGCATGGCCTTCCTTCCTGTGCTCGGGGCTCCAGGGCTGCCCCTGCGTCAGCCCCTCCTGTGAGGGGGAGGTGTCCATGTCCTCTGCGTGCTTCCTCTTCTTCCGCCTCCTCTTTCCAGGAGGGGCCACTGCTTTCTCCGTCTCTGAGCCCCTCCCCTGGGTCTCTCTCGGGAGGTTCCTTTTCCTCTTCTTACAGAAGCTCTGTGGGGGCTCACTGGCCTCCAGCAGCTGGTGTGGAGGGGCCAGAAAACCCTCGTTGACCTGAGGCAGGGAAGCAGAGGTGGAGTTCTGTGGGCCTGACGTCCTGAGAGGCTGGGGACTGCTGGGCAGCATTGCAGAGTGGGGGCTGGGGGGGGGCTTCAGGTGGCTGGGTGATCTGGGAGCAGGTGGAACGGCTCTGGAAGGACAGGCGGGCAGTGAGAAGGCTGTTCCGAGACGTAGGCCACCCTTAGCCCCTCCCCTCCAGCTGAGAATCACCCCGGGAATCTCAGATGACATAAATTACACGTAAGTCAGAAAGGAGGGGCTCACGGAAAGACAGAGTCTACTTAAGATCAAAGTTAATAAAAGGCATTACATATCTCTGTTTCTTGTCACCAGCACAAAGTATTTTTGCAAATAAAACAAAGTACTTAGCAAAATTTAAAAAATTTTTAAAAAAAATCAATACAAATATGTCAAGAGGAAAGCTTCACTAAGCAATAAATTTCCAGTCTCCACGAATCTCAAGATGTTTGGGCACAGGAGGAAGCCCCATAAGAAAGGCCAGGACAGGCCTGCACACCTTCACCTATGACTGTCTTCTGAAATGTGGGGTTCAGGAAAAGCAGGGAAATGGACTTTACAGGTAGGTTTCACAGCCAACCCGAGGGAGGAGATGGGGTCTGGAGGCAGGTCAGTAAGACTCTGATCTCTGTTTCGCCCGCTTGTGACTCTGGTCTTTCCCACTAGTCAATGGCTGACAAGCACACCTGTCTCAAAGAGTTACTGAACAAACAGGATTACTACCATCCCCATCCACACCAGACCAGCCATGAGGACCACATAAACTGTATTACATTGTATCATTCTGCTTTTCTGGGATTAAAAATCAAAGAGAGAAAAAATACCCAATAAATTCCTTAAATGTTCAAACAATGCAAAAATACTGTGCTAGGGATAGCAGTGTGCAAGTGTGAGAGAGGGGGAGGCTGTGGGCACTGGGAGAGGGGACCTGTAATCACACAGCATCTCCCGGAGTGGGAGGGCGCATCCACGGCCAGGGCCAGTACCAACCCCACCCAAGCTACCTTCCTTCCTTCCTCCTTCCTTCCTTAGCTGCCAAAGGCCTCGACAGTCCCGTAGTACAGCCATTTATCAGTAATTCTCAGCTGTCTGCCACTCAACACACTGGGGGAGATGAACACAGTGTTCCACCAGGCTGAGAGGGGGGCTGAACCTTAGCAGCCACAGAACCGTGCCCCAGGTCAGGAAGCCAGCTCAATGCAGATGGTGCCAGAGATAGTCCCCACCCAGGGAGACTGGGGACTAAGGAGACAAAGCCTGCCCCACTCAGACATGAGCCCAGGGAGTGAAGTCACAGGCCTCCTGGAGTCTGTCTGGAGCTCCCGGTCCTTCTCTCTTGTGGGGTCCTGTCCAGGGGTGAGGGAGGGGCCACAGCACAGCAGCAGCACCAGGTAGGTGTGGCTGACAGAGACCAAACTGCCTGCGCAGTGGGGGCTCCTTGAAGAGGAGCAGAACCTGGTCAGGTGGCGCCCTGTATCTGTCCAGCCACACACCCTGCCTTCCAGGGGACGGTTACCCCACAATTCTCGGCAGCCGAGCGCACAAGAACTGAGGGAGAAGCAGCTGGTCCTGAGGCCTGCACCCATGCTTACCTGGTGGTACTGACAGGCCTGGTGCAGGCAGTAGCGGGGTGAGTGGCTTTCCTGGGGTAAGTGAGGTCGGACAATGGTGGGAGGGGAGGTGCACAGAGGTCAGTGCCGGTGGCCCTCCGCAGGGTGCTGGCCTGTAGTTATTGACATAAATAAAAACTTGGTGGTCTAAAAAAGGTTGCCGTGAGTGAAGAGGGGAAATAAATGTAAAAAATAAAACAAAACAAAACAAAAAAACAAATGAGAGTCCAGAAAGCAGGATGAGGGGACAGAAGGAGACACAAAAGGAAAAGTGAGGGAGAGGGATGGCAGAAGAAGAATCAGAAGTGTTTTTGGTTAGAAACGAAAAGGAAAAAAGGAAGGAAATCTTAACAAATTCAAGCACAGCCATTCTACCATGGAGTTTTGTGCTATATACAGAGAGGTGCCAGCCCTATGTCCCGTGGATGCCCCATGTGCGGAGCTCCCCAAACCCGGCACCTTGGTCCACCCCCTGGGGTTCCTTGTTCCATCCACAACCAGAGGGAGACCTGCTGCCCTGCCCCAAGCCTCTGTCAGCCACTTGGAGTGACGCCAGGCAACCAGGTCCCTGAACCCACCTCCTCCTGGGGCAGCCCCACTGCTCTGGGGATGCCCAGGAGGGTCTACAACAACCTGCTCTTCTAGATACAGGGACACTTAGTGTCCCACTCCCCCAAATCAAAGCCTCCTGACACTCCTGATGACAACAGTCCTGCACACCCACCTTCTTGGCAGAAAGAGCCAGTTTTTTGGCTGGCGGAGGAGACATGGTGTTTGCGGGCTCTGTGGCGGTATTGCTCAGGACAGGGGACCGCGGCTTCACCACCACCTTTGAGTCTTCACTGTTCGGCAGTGCCCTGTGGGGGCCAGCCATGGGGGTCTTTCCCTGAGAATCGCCAAAATAGAGAGCTCTGCTCCTGGGGGTTGGGGGGACCTGGGCGGGGTCACTGCTGGCAGAGTGCTCAGGGCTGGAGCTGCTGGAGTCCCCCCTATTGAGGGCAGTGCCCGCAGGCCCATGCCCATTAGCAGTTGCTGCAGCTGAAAGCTTGGGTGAGGTAGAGAGGATGGCGGCACTACTGTCCCAGGAGCCTGGCCTGTGGCTATCAGACCTGCTGCCACCTGGGGCGCTGGCACCATGGAGCCCCTGAGAAGGTCTGAGGGGCAGGGAGAGCTGCCGTGGAGGAGCCGGTTTCTTGACTTTCTTCCCAGGCTCACCCAGAACGGTCAGCAGGGGCGGGAGTGCTTTGGAAAGTCGGGGGGAAGGGGACCTCAAGGGTGGCTTTGGAGGAATGTGTCCATTCTGAGACTTCAGGCCCGACAGGGAACTGTTCCTGGACACAGGCACACCAGTCTCTTCGGTGGTCTGCAGCTTCCTCGTCGTCACTGGGTCCAGTCTCTAAGACGGCAAACAGGGATGGGGTTACGTGGTGCACGGTCAGGCCCTGGCACTTCTCCCATGAGTTAGGAGGCACTGCAGCAGCAGGTAGCCCTCAGCGGGCCTCAGGGCGCTTAGTAGGCATGCAGTAAAGACACTGTTACTCCATTGAACAATTTCACCTATGGGTGTGCACCTTTATAATCACCTTTACTATGAAAGCAGTACATTTTCATCAAGATTTGAGAAACACAAAAAAAGGATAAAGAAAAAAAAATCACTGAAGTCCCACCACTTAACCATGACTCCTGATGAACGTGCTGGTGTTTGCTCTTTTTGGGCTTCTCTCCTGCTGGGTTTTGGCCACACAGGGGAAGCTCATCAGTTTCATCCAAACCCTCTTTCATGCTTTAGTAAATGTCTGACTAGCAACCTCCTCATTCTATCAAGAGTTTACTAAGCTACACTGTCCCCAGTTGTAACGGAAATTACCACCACCACAGGAAGCACCTCATTCTGCCCCGATCATGATAACACGTCTAAATCAGGAGCTCTACATTTAAAGGCACCCCCGCACATCCCACCCTCAGGCCTCAGTACAAACTGTTTATCATTATAGCCCTCCTAACTAGTCTTGTGGAGTCTGTGCTGAACAGTTATTTATTGCCTGACCTCTGGTAGCGCAGTATATAAAGTGTTGACCTGGAACACTGAGGGCGCTGATTTGAAACCCCAGGGTTGCCTGGTCAAGGCACATATTGGAAACTACCACCACAAATTGATGCTTCCTGCTCCCCCCACCTTATTTCTCTCTCTCTTCTCTAACTATCTAAATAAATTTTAGACATGGCACCTTTTTACCTCAAAATATGTCTGTGGGCATTCTTAAGAATAACATGACCACAATATAATGATCAAATCAAGAAACTCTTCATACTCTCAATATTAAACTGTGAAGATAAAATATATTTTTTCGCCTGACCTGTGGTGGCACAGTGAATAAAGTGTCAACCTGGAAACGCTGAGGTTGCCGGTTCAAAACCCTGGGCTTGCCTGGTCAAGACACATATGGGAGTTGATGCTTTCTGCTCCTCCCCCCTCCTCTCTCTCTCTCTCTCTCTCTCTCTCTCCCCCCTCTCTATAATGAATAAATAAAATCTTTATATATAAAAAAAAATATTTTTTTCACCTGACCAGGTGGTGGCGCAGTAGATAGAGCATCGGACTGGGATGCGGAGGACCCAGGTTCGATACCCTGAGGTTGCCAGCTTGAGCGTGGGCTCACCTGGTTTGAGCAAAGCTCACCAGCTTGGACCCAAGGTCGCTGGCTCGAGCAAGGGGTCACTCGGTCTGCTGAAGGCCCACGGTCAAGGCACATAAGAGAAAGCAATCAATGAACAACTAAGGTGTCGCAACGAAAAACTGATGATTGATGCTTCTCATCTCTCTCTGTTCCTGTCTGTCTGTCTCTGTCTATCCCTCTCTCTGACTCTCTTTCTATAAAAAACAAACATATACACACACACACACACACACACACACACACACACATATATATAAATATATATCCCCCATGCTTAAGGCCTGCAAACCTGTCACTGGGCTTCTGCATGGCAGCTGGTCTAAGACAAGGACACATTGTGACTTGGTCTTGATTTCCTGGGTCATCGCTGTCCCCTCCTCCTGCTCACCAATGTCAGCAGATGACCATTGTAAGAGAGAATGTGGACAAAAATAGGACACACTGCCTGCCTTTCTAACATTGGGCAAAGTGCCCAACATGCAGAGACTGGGGGTCCATGATCCCAGGAGGCACAGCCCTGACATCTGCTGTGTAAACACGGATCCTTCTGAAGAAGTACCTTTCCAGTCAGCGGGGAGAGAACAGTCCCGTTGCTGATGCTCTTCCTGACGTGGTCGGTGCCCATACCAGGGCGGTTGGGAGGAGAGGAGCCAGTACGAGAGATGGAGCCCTCAAGACTCTTCTTGGAACCTGGAATTCTGTCCGAGAAAGAAAACAGGTTTGAGTATTCTCTTATGAAAGCTACACATGTGTTACAGAAACTCAGTGTGAAGAGGAATCAGAATAAATTAAAAGTCAAGGTTACAATTCTGTTTAAAAAAAAAAAAAAAGACAGAGACAGCCAGAGAGACACGTGACCCTTATAACGCATGTTTCTGAAATCCCACTCTGTCCTTAAACCCATGTGAAGTTGTTACACAGCCTCAGGTATTCACTCAGTGTAGGCAGAGTGGAAATAATGGTCATAGCTCTTCTAAGATTAGTGTCCCATTATATCAGAAAGCCAATGAGACGCCTCAAACACTTCACCCAAATTTAGTAGAATGCATACAAAGCTGCAAAAATGCCTCCAGACCTCAGGTCAACCTTCAGGTCGGTGACAACCAGCCTGAGGAAACACCTTCCAAAGGTGTAGCTCCCCCTCTGACTACCTACTTCACTGCTCACTGACCACACTGCCCACCATGACTACTCTGCCCACAGAAGAGGGTGTGGTGGCTAACTAGCACCTCCGACGTGAGGCAGTAAGAGAACAGGTAACTCTCATTACATTCAGTCACTGCATTGGGGGCAGTAGAATCCTGCTATGACCTTCCCAGAGGCTCTGCTTTCACTCAACAGCCAGACTGACAGGGTCCCACCCAGTGGATGCAGGCCATGTCCATGATGGGTGGGATGACAGCTGCTCAGTTTGCCGTGTTGGGAGTTCTCAGGTTGGGGAGGCCTGTGCTGCAGCGCAGCAGAGTGGAGGGAAAGCAGGAGGATGGGGGCGGGGGGCAGGGTGTGTGCTTTACCGCAGGTAGAAAAGCACGTAGGCCTGTTGGTTCAGAACCACCTTGATGTTGCTGGAATGGACCAAGGAGTCATTCATCTGGTACCACTGCCCATTGCTGGCCTGAAGCAGCACAGGTGTGGGGAAGACAAAACAAACATCAAACGTTCCATAATCCTTAGTTTTTAAAAAAGGAATAAAAAACTGTTAATTGACACACACATCCAAGCAATGCTTAATAGCAGTGATTCCATATTAAAATGCCTGACACTTGTCTAATGCTGTACAGTACCCATGGTGTATGCCAAGTTCCCTCCTTTCTTGCTGCCACAGACCCGAGCTTTCCCTTCTGAGACATTTCAGCAGGTCTGAGCAGCACAGCATACTGTTCCGAAGTTCAGCCTCCCTGAGTCGTCCCCAGGGCTCTAGGGCCAGGGCCCTGGAAGCAGCCCCTCCAGAGCCTCACCGCAAGTCCGAGAACACGGCAGATCCCACTGATCAGTGTTACTGATGTCTGCACTGCACACACTGAGGCCGCACTAGGACCTGAGCGTCACTGCAGAGCACTGCTACCGTCCATAGAACAACTGTGCTGCAGGTCCGCCTCTGGACTTGGACAAACCTGCACTGTCAGTGTGCCCCAGGGTTAGGACACCTGCCACCACCCAGAGAAGCCACTGACCTTCACGTAGCAGTAATAGTGCCCTGCGTGGCAGCTGTAGCCTGAGTGGACCAGGATAGCATACAGCCCATACATGACAGGCTGGCCGCTACTCTGCGACATGTACGGACGAATGTTCAGGAATTCTGGATAGCCCACATCCTGTTAGAAAAGCACAGGAAAAGGCAATTAACATTCACCACTGAAGAGTCAGAGCCGATTGCCTCCTCCTTCCACATGACAGAAAATGCAGTTTAGCTGGCCTTTAGCAATTGGGGCAAGTGGGCATGCAGCCACATGGGTGGGAGCCTTCCTTAGTCCACGGCTAAGACACAGGGCGCAGAAAGCGGGTCTTTCCTAAATAAGGACTCACTTCCTTTCCCGCTCCCTACAGGGGCTGCTTCAGGGGTGGACCATGAGGGAGCTGGGTCTGTAGAACAAAGGGGGCTGACTCCACAGGGCCAATCGCTACAGGAAGTTACATTTTAATAGGGTGGATCAGAACAAAGGCTGAGCCAAAATCTATTTAAGAAACTGACAATTTTTCATAAGAAAATATTTCCAAAAATTGTATTTGATATGATGATAGGCGATACAACATAACCTGTGTTTCTGCCTACACGCACTTTTTTCTTTAACACAGTATAATTTACAGTGTGAAGGGCACAGCGCTTAAATGTAGTTTAGTGAGTTGACAAGTGTATAGTGTGGTCCATATTTCTATTAACGTGTATCAACCCCAAACTCCCGTGTATCCCTGTAAGTGCCCCAACTCGAGTCTCCGCTGTGCTAACGTCTGTGCATGTTGATTAGTTTGGCCTGTTCTTGAGCCTCACACAACTGGAATCACAAAATAAGTGCTCTTCTGTGTCTGGCTTCTTTACTTTTTACTTTTGCATTGATTTGGAAGAGAGTGAGAGGAAGGGAGGGAGGGAAGAAGAGGAGCAAGAGGGAGCAAGAAGGAGTGAGTGGGAGAGAGAGGGAGAGAAGCGTCAACTCCTTGTTTCACTTAGTTGTGCACTCATTGGTTCCTTCTCATATGTGCCCAGACTGGGGATTGAACCTATGACCTCAGAGTGCCAGGGACTATGCTCTATCCACTAAGACACTCAGCCAGAGCCTGTGTCTTTAGATCAACATGTTTCTGAGATCTACCTACACATCTTTTGCCTTCTACTGACAAACTCAAAATCTCAAAAGCCAATATATACCTTATGCTGTGAGCCCCAATGCAATCTTGCTAGATACAGGGGGCCACAGATCAAACATCAATATTTCTCACACTATGTTCCAATGGAAAACCAGTTCTATGAGCCCTCGAGGCAAATCCACAACGACCTTGCTTACCATTTGCCACTAATGTCCTGGAGCCTAGCGCAGAAGAGTTCATGAGTTCATGACCACTAGTCAAAGGAATGAATGAATGATTGCCCAATTAGGGTTTGAAAGTCTTCGTAACAAATTCCCCTCTGGGAGATACAAAATGCTACTTAGCTTAATGAAGGCTCTGAGAAGGTCTGTAATTAAGAACTGGCATTTATGAAACTCAGCTGAGCACAAAACACTTTCTTTCAAAGTGCAGTATTAACATTCCGCAGAACACCAACTAGGGAAATGCCGCTCTAGGCAAGCTTCCTTCCACTGCCAATGAAGAAACTGAGGCTGAGGCAGTTGACCACACAACCAGGCTCTAACACCTGAGAACAGACCTCCATACTTTTATGTAACAAGATATGTTCTACTACTAAAATGCCATTGTGCAAAAAAGATTTTTATTCTACATTCCACAAAGAGCCATAGCATGTAACTACCTGTTTTAGCACAAACAGGACACAGAGGAGCAGAGCTACCCAGCTCATCATACTTATTCTTTTTTATTCACTTTTTTTAAAAAAATACTTTTTATTTATTCATTTTAGAAAGGAGAGAGAGAAAGAAAGAGAGAGAGAGAGAGAGAGAAGGACAGGAAGCACCAACTCCCATATGTGCCTTGACTGGGCAAGCCCAGGGTTTTGAACCGGCAACCTCAGCATTCCAGGTCGACACTTCACCCACTGTGCCACCACAGGTCGTGTCTCACCTTACTTATTCTTTTTTTTTTTTTTTTTTTTGTATTTTTCTGAAGTTGGAAATGGGGAGGCAGTCGGACAGACTCCCGCATGCACCCGACCAGGATCCACCCGGCATGCCCACCAGAGGGCGATGCTCTGCCCATCTGGGGCGTTCGCTCTGTTGCAACCAGAGCCATTCTAGCGCCTGAGGCAGAGGCCATAGAGCCACCCTCAGCACCAGGGCCAACTTTGCTCCAATGGAGCCTTGGCTGCGGGAGGGGAAGAGAGAGACAGAGAGGAAGAAGAGGAGAGGGGGGGGGGGGAGAAGCAGATGGGCGCTTCTCCTGTGTGCCCTGGCCGGGAATCGAACCCGGGACTCCTGCACGCCAGGCTGACGTTCTACCACTGAGCCAACCGGCCAGAGCCTCACCTTACTTATTCTTAAGGAATCCTTGACCTTCCACATTGGGAACACCCAAAGAACAAGCAGAGGTTTGAGAAAACCTACTAAGACAGTCATTCTTGAACTTGACTGTGTGTAATGATTATTTAGGGATTTTGCAAAAGTGCAGCTTCCAAGGCCCTTTCTTTTCAGAGATCTGAATTCATGGGCTCTGAGCAGAGCCAGGCCAAGAAGACAGAGACCCCACATGAGCACTCACCTTGGTGATCTTCCCCCCACTGAAGTTGGCGAACCGCTTGAGGGAGAGGGTTAAGACATTGGACGTCCTATGGATGGTGAAGCGCTTGCTGGCGGGCACCTTCCTCTTGCACCTGAGTGGGGGGGGGGAGTGTCAGTGCGTGTCGGGAGGAACTATCTCACTGAGGGAACAAAGTCTCACTGTGCTGTAACAATGGTCTTCTCACATGAGATTTGTGTCTCCCACATTCTTGACAATCAAATCAACACCACCAAAGAAAAGGGAAGCTACTGAAGGGTAACACTGGAGAAATAAAGCACTTCCCCAATAGGAGGCTGAGATACATGAGATGAGAAGTAACTGGGTAACACACACAGGACAAACCAGAGCACACGTGGTGGCGTGACCAGCACAAAGGCCTTGGTGAGAGCAAGCCAGAGAAGGAAACATGGGGGGAGAACACGGATAGCCCAGAGCTAAGGGGGTGGGCGTGGGGGGGAGGGACATAACTCCCAGAGCTAAGGAGGCAGACATGGTGCGGGGCAAAAGGCAGTGTTTTGGCACAGAATGATCAACCCAAAAAGCAGAATAAAGAAAACTATTCTTCATAGATTTTAAACGACCTAAATAAAATATAAAGTAAAAACACACCCACGCACTAAGACTGCACAATCCCAAAAGAATGGGATCAGAGCTACATCTACTGAAATGAAAAATGTCAAGGAAGACTTGAGAACTGGAAGCCAGGAACAATGTCACCTAAGAGGTGGGGCCACAGCAGGGCTAGAGCACAGCTTCTGCGGCAGATGGCAGCATTCATGGCCCTGGTCTCAGTTTCCTCACCCTGTGCAGTGGGGTCACTGCAAAAAGTCTGCTACATATTGGGCATAGGGAGCACCTGGAACAGCTCAGGGAGCACTGTGTGCATGTTGGCCACAAAGACCAGGCAAGCACTCCCTGTGTCCTGCAGGGGTTTTTAGGTGTGAGTCTATACACAGCACTCAAAAAATGTGAGCAGGGGTCCTGGCCGGTTGGCTCAGCGGTAGAGCGTCGGCCTGGCGTGTGGGGGACCCGGGTTCGATTCCCGGCCAGGGCACATAGGAGAAGCGCCCATTTGCTTCTCCACTCCCCCCCTCCTTCCTCTCTGTCTCTCTCTTCCCCTCCCGCAGCCAAGGCTCCATTGGAGCAAAGATGGCCCGGGCGCTGGGGATGGCTCCTTGGCCTCTGCCTCAGGCGCTAGAGTGGCTCTGGTTGTGGCAGAGCGACGCCCCGGAGGGGCAGAGCATCACCCCCTGGTGGGCAGAGCGTCGCCCCCAGGGGCGTGCCAGGTGGATCCCGGTCAGGTGCATGCGGGAGTCTGTCTGACTGTCTCTCCCCGTTTCCAGCTTCAGAAAAATACAAAAAAAAAAAAAAAATGTGAGCAGGGAGGTGCTGGGAGGGGACAGCATGTAGCAGTGCCAGGTTAGGGGACTCTTCTACATCTCTCTGGACACGAGCAAAACGGAACTTACTTAGCACACATGTAGGCATTCTCTCCACTCAGGACATCTGGCTTCACAAAAAGCTCCAGAGCACGCACAATATTTGCAGCTTGCTGAGAAGGACAAAAATGGGGATCAGAATAAACAGCAGCAGAGAAAGGCTTGCTCCAGAAATGCCAAGTATAAGGTCTTTTCAGGCTGAGGCAGCAAATCCCAACATTTCACTTGCATAAAAATTGGCCCACTAGTTACCACCTTCTGGGACTCAAAAGAACGTATTCAGCAAAGGGACAAGGGAGCCAGGCTGTCACCCTCATTCTCCAATGCTGGGAAATCACCCACGTGGAGGCGTACACAGGGACCGGCCATGTTTCCAAGGCTGCAGCTGGGTCTGCTCTCAGCCTCAGGCAAAGATGACCTCCCTAGGCTGCAGGAACAGCCTGGTCACTGTCGCATCTCAGAACACACGACTGCACTTTCTTTTTTAAATTAAAGGATCTTACTGTGCATAGAAAACAAACTAGAAATACGCTAAAGTGACACTTCCTACTTTAAGGTGGCAGGACTCTACTTTTGCCTTATCTGTTTAGATAATGTGCCCTTGAGGGTTTCTGTGGTTTGGGATCCCCTCTCTGTGCTCCAGGTCCTAACACAAATGCAACCATGGTCTATACCCGGATCTCCAGCGCCACATCCAAGTAGGGATCGTAGGTGTCCGAGACGCTCTTGCACATGGAGCACTTCACTGCAACAGAGCACAGAGGTGGTGGGATCGGTGCAGGGGTCCCTGGGCCACCACCCCCAGGGTCTGAGTCCTAGAACTGGAAGGTAACCAGCCCCTTGAGGCCCCAGCATTGGGAGAGAGAGCTCATGAACAACCAGAGTTCACCAGGACACATATGCCAAACCTAGTGCTGCCCAGAGATGGGACGCCCTCCCTGACTGACCCATGGCCTCTGTGTGCACTCACTGCCCTTCTGACAAGCAGAGGTCACATCTGAGGGACTAAGGGACTCAGAGAAGAAAGATAATGCCACCCTCCCTCCACACGTGTTGATGTTTTGCTGTATACCCCCTCCCAGAAACAGAATGCCCATTGCGCAAAGCACAGGCAAGGATGCACCGCAGAGACCAGACTCCAGGCCCTGGGGCCTGCCCGCCAGGAAGAGCCCAGCCTGGGCAGCAGTTCAGCATGTACAGGTTCATCTTCCAGCCCTGGACAAGGAGGGGTAGAGAAAAGTGCCCACTTACCACGTGATCTGAGATAGCCTCCAAAAATCTGATGGACCAAAGTAGTAGCTTGCGTCTGACGATCCAACCTGGAAAGGAGGTCACGAGCCTTCAAGTGAAGCAATACTGGCAGCCCCACCCAGTGCTCCCGTTGTCACCAGCTCAGTGTGATGCTGGGACATTCCCACACAACCAGGAGCCTGCCACACTTAACCTGAGTCTTGGCAGGCCCTCAGCAGTGCCTGCTGGTCTCTCCACAGCACTTTGATCCACACGGGCTGCTCTCCACAACCGCCCCCTTGAGCCTTTATGACCCCCTTCCATTCCTCTCAGTAAGCGACCTGCCCTCACCCCAGTGCTCCCAGAGCTCCCCCTCCAGCTCTCCCGCCCCTGTCCTGCATGGTCACCACTACATTCTGACTGGCTGTGGCATGTACCAGCCCCTCACCTGTGTGCAAATCCACAGCCCACTTACTAACTACAGAACGCAGAGCACAGTGCCTAGATACCATTGCTATTCATGTAAGGAAGTTTCTGGAAGCAACACATCTAGCCTCTGCTCCTGGTTTTCACTTGCAACACACTGAATCTGAATCTGTCTGACTCATTCCTCAGAGCCAGCAAGACCTCCAGGACACAAATTCAATCACCACTTTAATCTTTTAAATGAACCACTGCAGCACTAGTCAGCATGGCCCACCCCTCCTAAAAAAAGCATCCCATCACCTGCTCCATCTCTCCAGACAACTGACTCCCTAGCCAAGGCTCCTCCCACTGCATGGAGCTGCCTGGAGGACCACACACACACACACACACACAAATGCACAACAGCCTCCCACCATGGTCACAGCGTGCTGATGGCACCCCATCTTAGCCTCCTGTCCAGGAAATCGCCTGGACTCTGAGCAAGAAAATAACAGAAAAAGAACTATTTACATATGGGGCATACACACAGAGTCGCCAAATTTTTATTTAGCAAAGTTAAGAAATGAGAAATAAATGGACACCACCTACTATCACCACCATTCATCAAAAGAAGGGACATTTAATTCCAACAACTAGCAAGGACACGAGCAAACCTTAGGGCAGTTCCCTGTGCGGGCAAGAGTGAAGGGAACCACGGATCCCTCTCTCAGGACAGCCAGAAACAGGGAAAGCTCAAACATTAAATTAATCACCACTAAGTAGGGAACTGAAGCCAGATTCCAGCAAGCTACCTCAATGATCCCACTTCTAGCCTCGGTGGAGAGCAAGAGTGATCTGGAAAGAACTGAGGAAGAGATGGAGAGCCAGAGGTGGCCAAGAGTCACAGGAAGCCCCTGCTGGAATGAAAAAGCCCATGAAGTAAGTGCATGGGTCTAAGACTCCGGGTACTAGGACACAGGTGGGGAGGTGGCCCCTGGAAGATGGTGATTCTCATCCAGAAGGCAAAGGCAGGCAGGCTCCCCAGGTATCTGGGTAGTGAAGGGCAAGAGGAGCAAAGGGGAAACTCAGGGGCCTGAAAAACCATGAAAATACTGCTGCCACCCAATCCTCTACCTCCACTACGGGCTGCACTGCCCCAAGCTGGCAGAAAGTGACGCCCTGGCTAAGAACTGTGTAAGTCACCAAATTCAGGGGACAGATGAAAACAGCCTCAATCTATATACACAAAGGCGCTTTAAACAGAAAACCAGAAGCCAACACCTCATCTGATGAAAATCTGCCCCCAGAAAACAAGCACAGAGCAGGAGAAAGGAGCGGCTCAAGACTGAGCTGAATTATGAGTCTGGGGTTATGAAAACCACCCTGCGTAGAAATTTTAAAACTAGAAATAAAAAAAAAGAGAAAGAGTTAAAAAAAAGAAAATCGATTTAACTCAGAAAAGACATAAGGAAAAAAAAAAAGAATCACTTTGGAAATGAAGGCTGAGTGACAAGGTGCCCAATCAAGACGGTATTTGGATGAACACCCAGTAAGGCTGCGGTCAGGGACTGGACAGCGACACCAGGTCAAGACACAGTGGATAGAGCAGGGGCAGTCAACCTTTTTATACCTACCGCCCACTTTTGTATCTCTGTTAGTAGTAAAATTTTCTAACCGCCCACCAGTTCCACAGTAATGGTGTTATAAAGTAGGGAAGTAACTTTATCAAATTTATAAAGCAGAGTTATAACAAGTTAAAGCATATAATAATAATTACTTACCAAGTACTTTATGTCAGATTTTTGCTGTTTGGCAGAATAAATCTTTTTTTTTTAAAGTACGTGTGAAATGTGTAACTTTAGTTTTTTTATGTTTTTTTTACAGAGACAGAGTCAGAGTGAGGAATAGACAGGGACAGACAGGAACGGAGAGATGAGAAGCATCAATCATCAGTTTTTCGTTGCGCATTGTCACACCTTAGTTGTTCACTGACTGCTCTCCCACACCTTGACCATGGGCCTTCAACAGACCGAGTAACCCCCTACTTGAGGCAGCGACCTTGGGTCCAAGCTGGTGAATTTTTTTTGCTTAAACCAGATGAGCCCATGCTCAAGCTGGCAACTCGGGGTCTCGAACCTGGGTCTTCCGCATCCCAGTCCGACACTCTATCCACTGTGCCACCGCCTGGTCAGGCCAGAATAAATCTTTATAAAACTTACTATAGTTAAATCTATCTTTTTATTTATACTTTGGTTGCTCCACTACCGCCCACCATGAAAGCTGAAATGCCCACTAGTGGGCGGTAGGAACCAGGTTGACTACCACTGAGATAGAGCATTTAACTGGGATGCAGAGGGCCCAGGTTCGAAACTCTGAGGTCACTGGCGTGAGTGCAGGCTCACCCAACTTGAGCGCAGGGTCGCTGGCTTGAGCATGGGATCATAGACATGACCCAGGGTCGCTGGTTTGAGCCCCAAGGTTGCTGGCTTAAAGCCCAAGGTCGCTGGCTTGAGCAAGGGGTCACTTGCTCTGCTATCCCCCCCCCCCCAATCAAGGCACATATGAGAAAGCAATCAATGAACTAAGAAGCCGCAGCAAAGAATTGATACTTCTCATCTTTCTCCCCTCCAGTCTGTCCTTATCTGTCCCTCTGTCTCTCTCTGTCTCTGTCACAAAAAGTAGAAGAGAAGAAAAACAGCTGTTGGGGTGAAGACAGCTAAAAACTATAAACCTTGGCAAAGCAAATCATGACCAAATGACATAGACAAAGAGCACACAAAAATTTCAAGATGTTATGAAAAAGCTAGAAAACTGCAACTACACTGTTGAATTAGGAAGCATCCTGCCGAATTCTCTCTGGTTGGCATTGAAGGGCAGGACCTGAATGATGGAAACCAAACTCTGACTTTAGCTTTAGTCTGGCAGCTGATGAGAAGATATACCCTCAATGTGCTGGAAGATCTTGGAGACGGTCAGAAAGCTAATGATGACATCATTGTAAGCTGGGTGAATAGAACATTGAATGAAGCTGGAAAAATCAACTTCCATTCAGAGTTTTAAGGACAAGACGATCAGCTCCGGATTGGCAGTTGTGGATTTAATTGATGCCATCCAGCCAGGCTGCATAAATTATGACCTTGTTAAGAGCGGCAATCTAACAGAAGATGACAAGCACAATAATGCCAAGTATGCAGTGTCAATGGCTAGAAGAATTGGAGCCAGGGTGTACGCTCTACCTGAAGACCTTGTGGAAGTAAAGCCCAAGATGGTCATGACTGTGTTTGCATGCTTGATGGGCAGGGGGATGAAGAGAGTGTAAAATAACCAATTCCAATACAAACAGCCTTGCTCCCAGGTGCATGATTAGCAGGTCAGCTATTTCCAGGTGAAGTCCTCATGGCTTAAGGAACTATGGATCATTTAAAGGACTTTTAGTTTTGATTAACAAGACTAGCTTTTCCTGAGAGCCCTCAGGGGAAAGAGTTTTCATAAAGACAATTCTTCTTTCCCGTAGTCATAGTTGGATTTGTCTGGCACACCCGAGATGTGCTCATAGCCAAATCATTACTCTCCTTCTAGATGCTGCCCTTGACATCTCCCATCACTCTGTTATTTCTATGTATCTTTTTCCCTCTTAGAATGTCCACCTCCTGGAACTTATTTAGATGGTTGGATATGAATTATTATTAGACAATAATTTTGCTTTCCATCCAGTATGCTAGTTCTTAATTAAGAACTGTGGTCAGAGGACATTTAGTTATGAATATCCTTTGCTTATCATTATATACTGAAAATTTGTGGAACTGGCTGTGCAGAACGTAACAGAAGCTTTTCATATTCTTTTATTCTTAAAATCAGTATCTTTTTACAGTATTCTTTCTACATGATCCTTTTTTGTACATTCAAGAATATTTTGATTACGTTAAATAAGACTGCTGATTTTGCTACTTTTTAAAAAGGGTGTTCAAGTAAGTAGAAAACATACATTATAGGTAGCGAAAAACGTACCTTAAATGTGCATTTCCCCCCTCATACCCAAACTGTAAACAGTTGACATATTTTGTCTTAAAACACTTGGTTCAGTATCTGCTTGTTTGTCTTAAAACCTGTATCATCAAACTCTTTAGATTTAAAATACTGTTGAATATGACACTTTTGAGGAGAGAGTGTGCTCAGAACTTAGGTAGGATGCGGTAGGCCAAGTATGCTAAGTGTACAATAGAATTTCTAATTCTACACCTAAGACAAGGAACTATGGTCACTAAAAAATAAAAATATGTATGTAGGACTTATGTACGCTAGCTTTGTCAAGCTGTTTGCTATAGTTTTCAAGATTATAATCTTACTATAACTCTGAAAAGGGATGTAATCTGATAGCAATGTATTAGTTCAAATAAAGGCATTTACATAATAAAAAAAATTTTCCAGATGTTAGAAAACAGCCTTCAATACAAACAAACCAGACTCAGCAGCGGTGTGTGCCCTAGAGATGAGCGTCATGTCCCCACTGGGGGGTGCCACCAAAGGAAGACCACCTTTCCTGGTGACAGAGGGAGAGTCCTGTGCATTCCACAAAGGCAGCACCACAGTGGGCAGCAAGTCACACTGACTTCCGGTGCCGGCCTCGTTTCTCGCTGCTCATTTTCAAAGCACATCGAGCACAGAGCTGGTTCGCAGCAGGGGTGCTCAGACACCAGCCGCCTACTGCTGAAGCCTAACTCTGCCACCAGTAAGAGCATTCTCCCATCCACCCGCTTCCAGAGTCAGTATCTGCTACAGAGTCAACCTGTCACTGGCCAGGGACATGGTGTCTAGGAAAAGTAGCCAACAACAGACAGTTAGCTCCAGGATGTTTCCAGTGAAACCACCAGACTATAAAGATTTTTAAAAAGACCCTGGAGACCTCTAAGCAAAAAAGATCACAGGGCACCAGAGTGGGACTGCCCTCAGGCTCCTGGAACCCTGCAGCCCAGCCTGGGGTCTCAGATAGAAGCAGGGGTGGGGCCAACGTTGCAGGAATACATATACATTTTGTATATGCCAACAAAATAAAAAATAATGCGACCAAGATTTAAGAGCGAGGCCTGACTTGTGGTGGCGCAGTGGATAACACGTGACCTGGAAATGCTGAGGTCGCCGGCTCGAAACCCTGGGCTTGCCTGGTCAAGGCACATATGGGAGTTGATGCTTCCAGCTCCTCCCCCCTTCTCTCTTTCTGTCTCTCTCCCTCCCTCTCTCCTCTCTAAAAATGAATAAAGAAAAAAAGAAAAAAAAAAAGATTTAAGAGCGAGGAGGAGGGAGCAGGCAAAGGGCTGATGCCCCTAAAACTGACTGACCAAACTAAGGTTCAGAAAAGAGGGTGGGTGCATATACAGTCACCACCAGAATAAAACACAGGCCTTTTAAACATCAAACAAGTTTGAAAAAAACAAGCAAAGAAAAGTCAGACAGGCAAAGAAACACAGGCAATATACTCTATGTAATACTTAAAATGACAAAATAGAAGTAAAAAGGCAAAGTCAAGACCAAACTTCAGTCAAAAATATGTGAAGGGGATGAACCTGCCTATAAAAGACAGATTCCCAGCTTGGCCCACAAAGCAAGATGAACCTAAGGCACGTGCCAAAAGCCAAGCGCTTTGGAATGTGGTGGGCAAGGCTGACAGGCCAGTCAGCAGGCAGGTCACCTGGATTCCCACTGGGGCAGAGAATCCACGCCAGAAACCATCCAATGGGACATGGAAAGACAGCCTGAAATGCTAAAAGCTACAGATCTCCACGAAGATGTGGGGGTTCGGCATGTCTAACCACCTTTATGCATGTTGCAACCTATATAAAGCCAGTCCCTGGAGCTGCGGCGAGAGATGCAGCATCCTGAGTGGAGAGCAGGAGGAAGAAGCAGCATGGACCTCACAGATGGACACACGTACAGCTCCACCCACAGCACAAGGGGCCCTGGCACAACTGCACAGGGAGCGTTCACAAAGATATCAGGAAGCTTCCATGTAACAGAAATAGTCCACTCTGCTCACACATTCAACTAAGTCATTAAAATAAAAAAACAAAACAGACTTTCCCCTGACATTGAGTCACTTTGTGAAAAGCTCACATCGGTGCCTTATTTACTCTCACTTCACCACAGACCAGTAAGCTTCCTCAAGGACAGGTGTTCAGCAAGTACCCTACTCACCTGCACAGTGCCCAGCCATGCCTGGCTCACCTGATGTGACGCCTCGTCAGCCTTCCAGCACCTGCCCGACTGGGCCCTGCACCATGCTTGCTCACTACCACCTAGCTGCTGCCCAGACCACAAACCTGGACTCCTTCCTGCCCTCAGTCTTAACCCAAAACTCATCTGTCCCACCCCCCACCTCATCCCTCCCGAATTCTCCACCTCCAGAGTTTGGCTCATCAGCCCTGAGTGGGGTCAGGGTCAGTTATGGTCTCAGGTGACTCTGCCCGGGGATCAGGACTGGGAAGCAATGACAGACAAGCTGTACCCACCTGCACAGCAGGTCACAAGCTCCACCACCTGCCTCTGCAGGCCTCTAGCCAGGCCACATTCCACACAGTCTGAGCTTCGGGTCACTCCCACAAGGAGCACGTGGAAGGCTCCTGGGGGTGGCTCCCTGGTGGCTATCCACTGCAGCGCTTATGCCCCCTCTCCTAAGCACTAAGTGCTGTCACCAAAGTTGGCCTCAGCTCTAGTCCAAGCTTGGGCAACAGGCAGGAAATAGGGAGCAGTTCCTGCCTAGCTTCTTTTGTCTGAACCCACAAACCCAAAAATGACATTGAAACCTTCATGACAGTAACTATTTGATAAAAGGGCACAAAGTTGTCAAGTGTCACATGCATTGGTCTACGCTCTCAAATTTGAAATTAGGAGACAGTAACTGGATGGAGTAAAAATGTCAAAAATCTTCATCTTCCTACCCTCAGCTTTTCCTACCTAGAATCAAATTCTTTCATAAAGACCTAATATTCCTACCACGCCGTCCTCTGTACTGGGGTGATTTTAAAAAGATAGGAAATGTCCAGTGAAGGCCCTGAGATCTGCTAAAGCAGTGGTTCTCAACCTTTCTAATGCCGTGACCCCGCAATACAGTTCCTCATGTTGCGGTGACCCCAAACCAAAAAATAATTTTGGTGGCTACTTCATAACTGTAGTTTTGCTAGTTATGATTCGGAATGTAAATACCTGATATGCATTATGTATTTTCCGATGGCTTTAGGCGACCCCGCTGGGGTCGCGACCCACAGGTTGAGAACCACTGTGCTAAAGCCTTCCCCTCTACTGAGCTGCAAGGACAGAGTGTGGCCACCACCATCTGTCCTGGCCACCACACCCTGGGCTAAGGGAAGGTACCAGGAGGGGCCTTTCTTGAGAAGCACATGCAGCCTCTTGTCTGAACTTCAGTTGGGTCGAGGACCCAGATGCAAACAGTTGCAGAGGAAGCTGCAGGGAGCGGCAGAGGGCTGGCCGCCTCCAGCGTAGAAAAGTGGGTAAGTGAGGCACATACTTCGCATAGCCATTCAGGCAGGCCTTTTGCATGGCGTCGATGGTGTACCGCAGAAACTCATGTGCATCCTCCTGGTTCCCAAAGCGGAAGTGCCGGGCGATCTCTGAGGAGGGAAGAGGCATTCATCAGATGGGAGTGGGGAGCTCCTGCCTTCTTCAAACGCCTGCATGAGTGTGCCCACCTCTCTGCAGACCTCTGCATAGGGCCAGTGGGAGATGAGCTCCGTGTTCACTGTGACATCACAGTTCCACAGTAAGACCCACTACAGAGACTGTAAGCCCAGAGCTGGCACAGCACAGGTGGATTCCAGTTATGTTATAGCCTATGCGATAACAGCCTATGTGATAGCCTATTCACATGCCACCACCTCTGTACTGCCGGGTAGGACATCTGACCTGGACACATGTGATCATTGGCAGAAGAGGCCTCCACTGCCCAGCGCTCTCTCATGCTCACCAGCCCACCCACAACACCCCCACATCTAGCCTCCCATCCCCCATAAAGTCATCTGCACAGACCCGGCCACAGCTGTCTGAAACCACAGCCCCTTTAGTGTGCACCATCATCCATGTACACCAAGTCACTGTTCTGTGAAGCCCAGGCCCCCCTCCAACTCCGCAGCTCCCACCGTGGCGCCAGCAGATAAGAAATGCATTTACTTCTCAGGTCTCGGATGAATGACACGGGCTTGATGGCATTACCGCTGTTGGCAAAGGCCTGGACAATGTGGTTCTGCATGATGCACAGCATGCAGAAGCTTCCCTGGTGACCTGTAGAGGGGGCGAGGAGATGAGTGAAAGTGCTTCCACTTGACATAGCAGCAGAGCCAGGGGTCCTGAGACCCCTGCAGCAGCTCAGTGACCATTGGGGAGCATCTGCTGTGCAAAGGCATTAGGCCATGACCCACCTGAGGCAAAGACCCTAACTCACCCCATCACCTGG
This sequence comes from Saccopteryx bilineata, assembly GCF_036850765.1. Taxonomy (NCBI): domain Eukaryota; kingdom Metazoa; phylum Chordata; class Mammalia; order Chiroptera; family Emballonuridae; genus Saccopteryx; species Saccopteryx bilineata. Next base: position 125,507,639 of record NC_089495.1, read on the forward strand.
GTGACCATTTGTAGGTCCTTCTTGTATTTTTTTAGTGTTACTTATTTAAAAAAAGAGTGAGTCTGAAGCTCGAAATGAAGTCTAAGGAAATGTTTTCTCTAACTTCCCAGCTGTACCACACAGTCAACAGGATAGAGCATTCAGGGCTTCCTGACACCTTGGTCTACCCCGCTGATCCTAGGAGACACCTGCTGCCCCATCAGAGCACAGAGAAATTCTATATAGCCCTACACAGTCAACATGCCCGTTCTACGAGCCACCCAACATAATATATGGTGCCCGATGGCAGCGGTGGGAGCAGCTGACCCCTAAACACTGAGTCCATTAACTGGGCTCTGTGAGGAACTATCTGTCCCCCCACCCAAGCCATTAGGCCAGACAGAGGCACGAGTGACCTTTATTTAAAATTATAAGATATTTAAATACAAAGAGAAGCACAAAGACTATCCCATGACCCAGCCCTCCCATCTTAGTTGTTTTCAACATAAAACACTCTGGTGTGATAGCTGAATCCCCCCCCGCCCCGTTCCTTCATCAGAGAAAACCACCAGCCTAAGCTGGGTCACCACTGCCCCATGGGTGTCCTTGGCATACATGTGCACGCCCCCAACAGTAATTGGCGCCACAGCTGCAGGTCAAGCTTCCTTTACTCCACCGTAACACACAGTGCGCATCACCCACAGCTGAACTGCTTTGCACTGAGCTTAGCCCACACTTCACACAAGAAGGTCTCCGAGTGGACGGAGTGCAGTCCATTATAAGCTCCACTGTCCCAAACCATGCTGCCCTGGACAACCCTATGCCTGTGCTCTTGTGTGCGTGTGATCTCGTCTCCAAGGGCAAGCAAGTCTTGTAGCCCCAAAGACATCACTATCCCATATACAGTGTTACCTTTTCAGAGACCCAGCTCCTAATACCAGATTCAACATTACTAAGTCACTCTCCCCATCCACACCTCCAATTACCCGGTTACCTAGACCCATCTCAAACTCAATAATGAAATGGTACGTAGCCTGTTTACTGCATACTATGAACAGAAATGCTCGTATTTGCACCTTGGAAAAAAAATGTTATCAGCAAAGATGTGGAGAAAGTGAAATATCCATGCACTGTTGGGAATGTAAATGGTATAGCCACTATGAAAAATGGTCGGCGGTTCCTCAAAAATTTAAAAAAAAGAATTCTCAGATGATCTAGCAATTCCACCTCTGGGTAATATACATATACACTGAGGGGAAAAGCAAGGTCTTAAAGACATATTTGAATGTCCATACTCACAGCATTATCACAGAGTAAAAATGCAGAAGCAAACCCAAGTGTCCAGAGACAGATGAATGCATTAGAAGTACTCTCATATACTGAGCTGTCCAGCAAGGGTTTTATTATAAATTCACTTACAACAGCAATTTTTGTGCACCTCATTGTTTGGTGTAGAGAAATTCCACTACCTTTTTGTCTACTGATGTCATGTACCCACTCTCAAGTTGCCCACTTTCTGATTTGTCTATGGGTCATTTGCTTTTCTGTAGAGAAACAGTGCTATCCCCTGCTTTCTCCCTCCTCTGTTACTGTTCTGGCAAGGACCAATGCACCTTAGACAAAAAGGGTATGCTTCCCACATTTTCCTACTTGGATTTTCTTTGTAGTTTTTTCCTTTATTCATTCTGTTGCTACTCTGCCAAGAGTTTATCATAAAATATGGTTTTGGCATCTGTGTTCAGGTGATTGTAAGAGTCACTGAGACAGTCACATTAGCACACACTCAGCACTGACCGTGAGCCAGCACCATCTTGAGCACTTTACGTGATGCACTGAGGCCCCACAGTCATGCTGTAAGGGAGGCAACAGGGCTGCTCTGCGGATGAGGAACAGGAAGCTTTAGAGGTCAGGCACCATCCTCGAGGACACAGAACCAGGGTGTGACTGCAGCGGACAGCCCCCAGGGCTGTGCTTAACTCAGAGACTTCCTGATGCTGGAGCACTGCTGCTTGAGGCTTTCAGAAGACTACTGACTCTGCTGGTTATTTTGCGCAGAACTCTGATGTCTATATAAGCTCACAAATAAGAGGTGACTGCAATTTCTTTCTCATGTTGTGCTTGGTTAATTTTGTAGTCCGAGCTATAAAAACCTCATGGAATGAGCTGGTGAGTTTTCTCTCTTCTCTAGAAAAGCTTATGAAGCCTTGAATAGTCTTGCTCTTAAAAGTTTCACAAAACTCACCTGACCAGGCGGTGGCGCAGTGGATAGAGCGTTGGACTGGGATGCAGAGGACCCAGGTTCGAGACCCTGAGGTCGCCAGCTTGAGTGTGGGCTCATCTGGTTTGAGCAAATCTCACCAGCTTGGACCCAAGGTCGCAAGGGGTTACTCGGTCTGCTAGTAGCCCCACGGTCAAGGCACATATGAGAAAGCAATCAATGAACAACTAAGGTGTCGCAATGAAAAACTAATAATTGATTCTTCTCATCTCTCTCCATTCCTGTCTGTCTGTCCCTATCTATTCCTCTCTCTGACTCTCTCTGTCTCTATAAAAAAAAAAAAAGTTTCATAAAACTCACCTGTATGTCATCAGTCTGGTGTTTCCTTCATGGGAAGATTCTGAACCACTGATTCTTTTCTTTTTTTTTTTTTTTGTATTTTTATGAAGTGAGAAGCAGGGAGGCAGACAGACTCCCCACATGCACCCAACCGGGATCCACCAGGCATGCCCATAGGGGGTGATGCTCTGCCCATCTGGAGCATTGCTCCCTTGCAACCACAGCCATTCTAGGGCCTGAGGCAAAGGCCACACAACCCTCCGCCCTCCTCAGTACCCAGACCAACTTTGCTCCAGTGGAGCCTTGGCTGCGGGAGGGGAAGAGAGAGACAGAGAGAAAAGAGAGAGGGAAGGGAGAAGCAGATGGGTACTTCTCCTGTGAGCCCTGACTGGGAATCAAACGTGGGACTTTCACACGCCAGACCAATGCTCCACTGCTGAGCTAATTGGCCAGGGTCTCAGTTTCTTTAATAGTTGATAAAACACTGGTATAAAAATAGGGTTATAAAATAATTGAATGTATATACAGGGTGGGGAGAAAGTAGTCTACAGTTGAGTACACAAAACACAGATTTTATTCTTATTATTTATTGTGTTATTTTCCATATAAAAAACTGTAAACCTACTCTCAAACCACCCTGTAGTTTGGAGGGTGGGTATCTACTGAAAATCCTTTTCCCTGTGCAGGTAATTATGTTTGCAGAAGTTTGGAGACTGTTACTCTACCTGAGTGATTTGTTTTCATGGCCTGTCCTGCAGCAGACACAGTAGTTTAGGTTTTTGTTTTTTGGGTTTTTTAAAATTTTTATTTATTTATTTTTTACAGAGACAGAGAGTGAGTCAGAGAGAGGGATAGACAGGGACAGACAGACAGGAACGGAGAGAGATGAGAAGCATCAATCATTGCGCGTTGCGACACCTTAGTTGTTTATTGATTGCTTTCTCATATGTGCCTTGACCACACGTCTTCAGCAGACCGAGTAACCCCTTGCTGGAGCTAGTGACCTTGGGTTCAAGCTGGTGAGCTTTTGCTCAAACCAGATGAGCCCGCGCTCAAGCTGGCAACCTCGGGGTCTCAAACCTGGGTCCTCTGCATCCCAGTCCGACACTCTATCCACTGTGCCACCATCTGGTCAGGCAGTAGTTTAGGTTTTATCAGTTACTAGGTATCATGAACATCACCCCTAAGTTTGGTCCAGGCTGTGCACTGGCAGCACCACCAGCACGTGGGTTTGTCTAATTTGGAGGCCAGCTGGTTCCGGGGACTCAGAACCCATTCCCTGCTGCAGTGACTCACAGTTACGAGCATGCTCCTTGGAGAGCAGGTAGTTGGCCAGCGGTGGAGTGTAGGTCAAGCACTGTACGGTCGAGTTTAGGAAGCACGTGTTGCCAAGGTTGTGGAGTCCAGCTCCAACGTGGTAAACTCGCTCCCACTTCAGAGACAGCTGCTCCACAGGGAACAGCACTTTCTGTGGGGCGGGGACACCATCGCCACTGCTCTCATACACATGCTCGCTGCCTGGGAGACAGGGACAGGGAAGAAAGGAGGGTGACGTTAAGTCTACGCACAGGCAGACCACAGCATGAAATCGATGATGTACATTTAGCATGCACTTGTCTGAACACGGCATTGAAGGCTGAATAGTGTTCCCATTTACTGGAAGTTCCTGGAAAGCTCAGGAGAAAACCCAGCCACCCTATGGGTCTTCCAGATTGCGTAGATCTAGAATTTAAGGTCCCCTCTGTGGACAAGAGGATGAGATGCACAAAATGATGGGCTGGAGGAACCAGGCCCTGGCCATTTGCAGCCCACCTGTTCAACATAAAAGGTCCAAGGAAACCTAAAGACACAGATCTTTCTGACCAATGCCATATCATTACCTCTGTAACTAAAATCCATGGACCTCCCCCTAACATACATATAATTCACAACTCTCTGACCATATTCTGCTTTGGTTCCTATTAATCAGTCAACGTTCTGTCTACCCACTTGGTCAACACAGAGTGAAGCCCCTTCTGCCAGCAAACTGTGCATCTGTACCCTGTCTCCTGGCCTGTGGTTCATCCCCAGTCCTGTGGCGAATGGCTCCCTCCGCTTTGGTGTTCAGCAACACGTATTTGCTCTTTAGGTATTCCAGCTGATAGGAGAAGCTCTTGCTGGCGGGCTCGAACTCAATCTTCTGTAAAAGGACCTTCTTTGCGGAGGAGGCCAGAAGCCTCCCCAGCTCTCCATCATCAGCTGAGTCCTTGCGGCTAGGTTTCAGAGCTTCCTTTAACTTATCGACGATTGGCATGGTGCATCACTATGGGGACAAAAAGGAACACAGAGCGACAGGTAACCAGGTCCCAGAACAAAGACCTCTGAAAAGCCCCTGCTTTGGTCATGACAAATGCTAGCCAACATGAAAGCTTCTCTGAATGGCTGCCAACCCTGCAAAGGAAGTGCAGGCCTGAAGACCCATTAGTGGCCACGTAGACACAGTGGAGCCCAGCTGCTTGTCTCAGAAAGATGAGGTGCCTCACCCTGGCTGGATAGCTCAGTTGGTTAGAGCATCGTAATGATACACAAAGGTTGAGGTTGACAGTTTGAATCCTTGGTCAGGGTACATATTGAAACAAATTGATGTTTCTGTCTCTCCCTTCCTCTCTCTCTAAAATCAATAAATACATTTAAAAATATACATATTTAATAAATAAATAAATAAATAAATAAATAAATAAATAAAAGAAGAAGTGCTTCCACAAGGAGCACCAGCTAGACAGGAGCAGCACCAGAAGGCCAGGTCACCTTTGTAGCCTACATCTCTTTCCACAAGCGTCATCCACAAGGGACACTGTACTTGAGGCGTCCATGTGGCCCTAATGTCTGCTCAAAACCAGGGTACACCAATTCTTATAAGATGCTCTGGTTACACACCCAAATCCATGTAACAAAGGATTTAGTCTGGCAAGTAAAAGGCACATACGTGGCAGCCCTGTCCTGTACTCTCCAAACCAAAGACCACGGCCACATGTGGCCACTGACTATGTGAAAGCAGACTACTCCGATGCGCTGTAAATGTAACATACACCAGATTCCAAAGACTTAGTATAAGAATATAAAATACCTCAAAAATTTTTAGATTGCGCCTGACCAGGTAGTGGCGCAGTGGATAGAGCGTCGGACTGGGATGCAGAGGACCCAGGTTCGAGACCCTGAGGTCGCCAGCTTGAGTGCAGGCTCATCTGGTTTGAGCAAAGCTCACCAGTTTGAACCCAAGGTCGCTGGCTCAAGCAAGGGGTTACTCGGTCTGCTGTAGCCTCACGGTCAAGGCACATATGAAAAAGCAATCAATGAACAACTAAGGTGTCACAATGAAAAACTAATGATTGATGCTTCTCATCTCTCCATTCCTGTCTATCTGTCCCTGTCTATCCCTCTCTCTGACTCTGTCTCTGTAAAAAATAAATAAATAAATAAATAAATAAAAATTTTTAGATTGCTTATGTGCTGAAAAGCTATCCTATATATATTGGGTTAAATAAAATAGACTGTGACACTTAATTACACCTGTATTTTTTAATGTGGCTAATGTAACATTTTAAGTTATATTTGTGACTTGCATTGTTAGACAGTGTTTGTACAGATTATCTCTTTATTTATTTATTTTTTTTATTTTTTTTACAGAGACAGAGAGAGAGTCAGAGAGAGGGATAGATAAGGACAGACAGAAACGAAGAGAGATGAGAAGCATCAATCAGTTTTTCGTTGCGACACCTTAGTTGTTCATTAATTGCTTTCTCATATGTGCCTTGACCATGGGCCTTCAGCAGACTGAGTAACCCTTCGCTCAAGCCAGTGACCTTGGGTTCAAGCTGGTGAGCTTTTGCTCAAACCAGATAAGCCCTCGCTCAAGCTGGCGACCTCAGGGTCTCGAACCTGGGTCTTTTGCATCCCAGTCTGATGCTCTATCCACTGTGCAACCGCCCGGTCAGGCCAAATTATCTCTTTAAAAGTGAGGGAGGAGCCTGATCTATGGTGGCGCAATGGATAAAAGCATTGACCTGGAATGCTGAGGTCGCCGGTTCAAAACCCTGGGCTTGCCTGGTCAAGGCACATATTGGAGTTGATGCTTCCTGCTCCTCCCCACTTCTCTCTGTCCTCTTTCTCTAAAAATAAATAAATAAAATCTAAAATAAAAAGTGAGGGAGGAGAGCCCTGGCCAGTTGGCTCAGTGGTAGAGCATTGGCCTGGCGCGTGGAAGTACCGGGGTTCAATTCCCGGTCAGGACACATAGGAGAAGCGCCCATCTGCTTCTCCACCCCTCCCCCTCTCCTTCCTCTCTGTCTCTCTCTTCCCCTCCTGCAGCCAAGGCTCCACTGGAGCAAGTTGGCCCGGGCGCTGAGGATGGCTCCATGGCCTCTGCCTCAGGCACTAAAATGGCTTCGGTTGCAATGGAGCATTGCCCCCTGGTGGGCGTGCCGGGTGGATCCGGTCAGGCACATGCGGGAATCTGTCTCTCTCTCTCCTCACTTCTCATTTCAGAAAAATACAAAAGAAAAATAAAAAAGAGTGAGAGAAGAGAGAAAGGACAGTGATGGGGGTACAAGAGTAAATGGTGCCTAAACTTAAGCAAAGCAGAGGTTGCAGCTCTGGAAGGCAGAAGGCTGTGTGTTCCATCACCTGTTAGTGATAAACTCTGGGGACAATTATCATGACTTCCAGAGGTCTTATAGTCTTTGTAAAACAGGGACAAACGTAGCACCAAAGGTGGGTGGGAAATTAATGGGACAACAAGTGCTAGGTGAAGGCTATGACTAGCTAGAGGAAGGACACTGGTGGGGTAACCATAGAAGTTACAACAAACAGGAAACCCTATCACCTGGTGGCTACAGCTGTATCTACTGCTTCTCTTCCTTACCCCTGTCTCACAACTCAACATCCCAGCCAAAGCTCAAGGACCATTCGAGTCACAGTTAGAAAAGTGTGTTTCTTAAACTGCTCATTCTCATCAGAAAAATAGTGACTCCCTCTGGTCCCCAGTGACCCGCCTGCCATATGAGTACCAACTTGTAAGGTGTACCCCAAACCTCTGCTCTAGTGAAAGAACCATTCAAGTGGATCATGAAGCATCTAATTTCATACATGGATCAAGTTTGTCTATAGAAACATCTGTAAAGTTCAGACTTGTAAAACTTTTTTAAAAAACAAGCAAAAGTTCTCCAATTTGAGGAAATAAAAGCACTTTTTGTAGGGTGGGGTCATCTAAGAGTCCCCACACTGATTGACAGCTGTTGGGTCATACATAGGAACCTGTGTGGCTTACCTGGCACATGTAAACTTGGGTGCGCTGCTGCTGCAGCATGGGGTCAGGTTCCTGTCCAGACTGGGCGGGTATGGGACCGGGCCCTCAAATGCACATGCTCCTTGTCTCTGGCCTGTTAACTCACCAAAGCTGCAAAGGTGTTTGGCCAGAATGCGCATCAGAACCTGTGGGATAAATAGAGCGTCCCATGAAGCTGTGGTGCAGAGCAGGAAGACCGAACACTTACCGGGAACAGTTGGCATTAAGGCTGGGGAACTATCGACAAGCATGGATCTAGGAAGAGTCGGGAGGGAAAATGAGTAAACAGCTACAGATTAGTTCACCCAGCTTGATATGAAAACATGGTTTGCTCAATATTTAAACCTTCATGTCAGTGACAACACTACTGAACAAAAATGTCCCCACATTTGCAGTCAGCTCCATTCTAAACTGCATCCTGAAAAGGAAGAGGTCATAGATAATGATCTTCAACTTTCAGATTTTATGAATCGGTGAAATAAAAAAAAAAATCAAAGGAGCTATAAGAATTGTCAAATTCTCACTTTGCTCAGTGTTGATTTTTCCCTTTTTAATTACCACCCACAAACACTATGATTACATAAAATTGAGGTACTTGATAACGTTTTAGTGTGAAAATGTTCAGATGTACAGTGTGGAGGGAACAGCACAGTGAACCACCTCGTTCGTCCTCTAATTCAGGGTCAACAATTATTACTATGCAGGACCATCCTGTCTCTTCTCCTGTCTCCAAAGGAGTTTACAGCAAATTTCAGATATATCATGTCTGATTTCCATGAATAAAAGCTTATCAACACCAAAACAAAGCAAACATTCCCTACAGGATCCCTGCTGCAGTCAAGACCCACATCTCACCAGGGACAGGTGAGGACTTCGTACCAGACAGATATGAATCCAAAGGCAAATGTGTGGGAACCCAGTAGCAACAGAACTTGGGAGATTTAACCCAATGTAATTCAAGACAAGTAACTTAAAGAGTACCTTCCTCATACCCCACTTCCCAATGTGGAGCCAGAGATTTTGAACAAGCCTAATTTCTCCAGTTCTGACAGAAAAAGCAACCTTTATGTCACCAGTTTCATCTGAAACAGTAAGCAAAAAGCTAAAGATGATTCCTCTCTGAGGGGTAGGAACCCACAGAAAAACGTCCTTGTTTCACAAGTATGCCCTTTGAGGTACACGCTGGGCAAACACGCTTCAACACTGGAAAGGATGCTCTCTCCCACCACGTTTCTTACCAGCCAATACCACTCCGCCCTGTATTTTTTCTACCTCCGAGAATGCTCACATACAGCGTTCTCAAAGAAAACACCACTCAATTCAAGCACATTCTCCTTCTCATCTTCGATATACCGCACTGAGGACTCACAGGGTCATCCACGTTCAGGTGGGGAGGAGCTTGGGATGGACAGAGAGGGGCCTCCCTGGGGCGCTGAGAGGGAGCCTCCAAGTTCTTCTGCAGAACACGCGGAGCACCAGTCCCCAACAAGCTGCGCGTCCCTCTCCTCGGAGTCCCCATTCTCCGCATCCCTTACAAAACGTCTGTTTTAGGATGCTGCTCTAGTTCCTAAGACCCCAGGGGAGACTCAAGATTACGCGACCAAAGCTATGTATTTTCATAACCCATATCCACCGTGACCACGACAATGACCGTGAGGAAGGTTACCTACCTTCTCCAGGGGTGCGCCTTTTCCATATCGCTTCCTCAAAGAAAACAAACAGGACTTCCGTTCTGCTGCCAAACAGAACGCTCTTCCCGATTTAACTTAACCAGGTCTAGATCCTGCGTAAAAGATGTTTCTGCACGTAACGAGCGTGTCCGACATCGACACAGGCCACTGCTCCTCCCCCGCCCGGGCTCCTGTGGGTCAGCTCTCCCCTCCACCACCGTCGGCGCTCGCGGGGCACAGGAGAGTGAACCTAGGGCGTCCCCGCGGACCCCCGGTTTCCCCGCGAACCGCGCAGCTCCAGGCCCTCCCGTAGACCCGAGAGCCCTCATGGATATGCGCCCACGTTTCCCAGGAGCGCCCCCGGGTGTGCCAGAGTCCAACCTCAGTTACCCGCGCCGCAGGCCCGGCGGAAGCCCTCCCCTTGGCCGGACGCACAGCTTTCCTCCGGTTCACGCACCGCCCAAACTCGGCCCCTTCCTACCCGTTCCTCGGCCGGCCCGTTGCAGCCCGCGGCGCTGGCGTCTGCTCGGCCCGGGCCTTGCACACTCACCATCCGGGCTCTCGGCGCTTCACACACGTGTCACGGCGACACTTAAAGGCGCCGCGACACGCGGCGAGCGCTGCGGAACACAGGATGGACGAGACAGCTTTAAGAGGAGGGGCTGGCCGCATTCCCTGCGCCCTCCTACAGCCACTGTACGCCCCAGAAACGTCACCTTCCCAGCCCGCGGAATGGCGCAAGCCAGCTACGCAATGGCGCAAGCACGCAGAAGAGGCGCCCCGCCCCCTTGGCGGGCGCTCCGCGAGTTCCCGTAGAGCACGTGAGGCGGCGCCGACTTCCGGGTCGGGAGTACACCTGAGGTCGTGTGTCAGCCGCGCCTCATTCGCACCTGCAATCACGCAGTGATGGGGAGGGCTAGACCTTACCATTTAGGGCTGGGGCTCACCTTCTAGGTCCTTTAGTGACCAAGACCCAGGCCGGCGCTATGGAGACAGCTGGCCCTGGCAAGGCAAGGGCGTTGGAGGTATATACAATTCCTTGACCCTCCTCTGTCCAGAAGCTGTCATCCGTGAGGACGTTAAGGCGTTGGATGAATGTTTGCAAATACGCGTAAAAAATAATTCCTTTCACTTGAAGCAGCTTTGTTGGCCTTGGACAGGTGGAGAGAGCGGTTTGCTAGCCTAACCTTTGGTGGTGTTCTTGTAAGTTTATTTTCCACTGAGGAAGAAAGAGGGCCGTAGCCACCATGTGTGGACAAGTAAAAGCTTTATTTAGAGCGCATCCCGGGTGAGGTTCACTGGTCCGCAAAACAGAGGCCAGGGAAGTTAACTTGCCCATCTTCCCTCGCAGGGGCAGGGTGTGTGTGTGTGGGGGGGGGGGAGAATTTATAGCTTCGGTAGGGTTGATATGTCCTGGCGACATTTCATTGGTTGACAGATTTTTCAAAATGCTCCTAGGCCGTTTCTTTTGGCTGTCATGGGTGTGGGTGGGTTCCACCAAAGTCCCTGGACCTGGCTCCTCCTGTGACAGTCCCCCATTGCCAGCTGACCTCACATCCCGATCTTTTATGTTAGATAGGGGCACTGCTATTCTGGTTAGGGGCGTCATGGGAGGGGAGGTCAGAGGGTGATGGCTTTAAGGGGAGTTGCGTATGTGGGTGTAGGAGCATCTGGTTGACCATGACTCTAGAAACCTTGCAGATGTGGCCCTGTAAGAATCTAAGAAAAAGAGCCAACATGAGTAATATGCTGATAATTAGAAGAGGGCTGTTGGGCAGATAAAATATATTATGCTCACTTTGTTAAAGATGGCGCTGCCCACATGGAAGCCCATCATCACCCAGGTGACTGCTTGGGATGAGTGTGATTGTATTAATGTGTGTTGGGGCCAGACTGTGGGCAGGCAGGATCCTTGTAGCCTGGGGCTTGGTTTTAGGACTAAGCCTTTCCCACCCTCTTTTTTTATTTTTATTTTTATTTTTTTATACAGAGATAGTGAGTCAGAGAGAGGGATAGACAGGGACAGACAGATAGGAACAGAGAGAGATGAGAAGCATCAATCATTAGTTTTTCATTGCACGGTGTCTGCAGGCCTTCAGCAGACTGAGTAACCCCTTGCTGGAGCCAGCGACCTTGGGTCCAAGCTGGTGAGCTTTTTGCTCAAACCAGATGAGCCCGCGCTCAAGCCGGTGACCTCGGGGTCTTGAACCTGGGTCCTCTGCATCCCAGTCCGATGCTCTATCCACTGCATCACCGCCTGGTCAGGCCTTTCCCACCCTTTTTGATGTGGGGTGGACTTTGTATCAGAGACTTCCCTATTTTGTATATTGGATTTTGTTTTGATTTCTGCATTATAAAGTGGGGCAGACTGGGAGCTTGCTCTCTTGGTTCCTGAGATTAGCATTAGAGGAGAGCAGAGAGAGGCCACGTGGAGGAGGCCAGGAGAAGCAGCTAATATGGCGGAGTGCTGAGGGAGAAGCCAGTTTGTGCAGAGTTTGTGCAGAGAGAAGGAGATGGGGAACAGAGGTGAATAAGGCTGGTGAGCTAGAAACCTTTGATTCTAGGAAAACTCGGATAAGTCAGTAGCTTTGTGAGCACTGAATGAGTGGGGTTTGGAGCCCAGTGTGTGTTTTTATTTGCCCGCCGGGTGCAAGCTAGGATTAAAGATGATGGCCCATCAGCTTTTGGCTCCATTGTGTCTTTACTGACTGTCCAAATCCAATGCGAACCTGCATGGGCCAGGCGGCTATGATAGTGGCCATGGATACTGGCTTTACAAGAACCTAGGACAGGGGCAGCCCAGGTGAGGATGGGTGGCTGCCACCAGGAGTTAAGCGGGTTGTAGAAAGAGAGGTGCTTGTGCAGTTTCTCTTGCAGACGGTTGAGGACATTGATGTTTTCTTCCACCAGGCCAGTCTCATTGATATAGTAACAGCTTTGTTCCCTGCTTTAATTCACTCTGGCGGCAGGTTCCCAGTGGGAGGGACAGGAGTAACAGGAGGATCTGCAGGGCCCAACCTTTTGGTGAGCTGAAGACAGGTGGGGCCCAGTGGTTCAGACTGCCAGCAGTCCTGCATGGGGGCAAGCTTGAGGCGAGAGACATGGTACCAAGGTGTTTGCCCTAGGAGCTTGGCTGCAGGAGTAGTCAATATTACCATGTGGGGTCCCATCCACCTGGGCTGTAGGAAGCCAGGTTGGAGTTCCCTTAGAAGAACTTTGTCCCCTGGTAGGAGGGAGACTGCTGGATGAGCTTCATCTGGACCCCCTATGGGAGGAAGGGTCCAGTCTGCATGTTCCCTGAGAAGATGGCAGAGTAAGGATAGAAAGGGGAGGTATGTGGCAAGAGGAGGGGGGTTGACAGGTAAGTTGTGATTGATTAGGAATGGTCTACCGTAAACCAGCTCAAAGGGCTGAGTCCAGTGGGGTTTCGCGGGCTTGCTCTGATTCTGTGAGTGTGCGGGGCGGGGAGGTTTGGCCAGGAGAGTCTGGTCTCAATGGAGAGTTTGGTTAGCTGGCCCTTCAGGATGCCATTAGCCCTCTCCACCTTACCCGACGACTGAGGGTGATAGGATATGTGGAGTTTCTAGGTAATGCTGAGAGAGGTGGCGACCTGCTGGACTATTTGGGCAGTGAAGGCCGGGCCGTTGTCTGACTGAATGGTAGTCAGCAGTCCAAACCACAGGATGATGTTTTCAACGAGAATGGAGGCAACGGTGTCTGCCTTCTCTCGAGAGGTGGGAAAGGCTTCTATCCACCCTGAGAGGTATCAACAAAAGTTAGGAGATAACGGAGTTTTTTGTGAGGGGGCATGTGAGTGAAGTCAATTTGCCAATCCTGGCCTGGCACGTGCCCCCTCAGCTGATGAGTGGGGAAGCAGGGGTGGAGTCCCCCTGTGTAGAGGCTTTGGAACAGACAGCACATGCTGCGTGCACCTTTCGATAGTCTGCTGGAGGCCTGGGAGGAAAAAGAGTGGTTGCAAGAATTAATAGAGAGCTTTTGGCCCTGTATGTAAGGAACAGTGGATATCAGAAAGGAGAGTTTCAGCCTGTCCTTTTGGTAAAGCAATTCTATCTCCGAGAAATATCCATCCCTGGTTGCACATGTCCCCACCTTTTCTGAGGAGGGTCTGTGTTCTTCCTAAGGAGTGTAGGAAGGTTTCAAGGAGGTGGAGAGAAACATGAGAGGAGTGGGGGAGGGCCCCGTGGTGAGGTTTCGAGCCTTCGCGTCAGCCCGAGCATTTCCCAAGGCCACCGGGTCCTGAGAGGTTTGATGGCCCCTACAATGTACCACAGCCACCTCAGTGGGAAGCTGTAATGCCTGCAAAAGTTTAGAAATGAAGAGTAGCATTGATTATGGGGGAGCCCTTGGTAGTGAGGAAGCCCCTTTCCTTCCAGAGGGCAGAGTGGCTGGGGGTGATAAGAAAAGCATATTTAGAGTCAGTATATATGTATAGTTACGCATTTTCCCTGGGCCAGAGTGAGAGCCCGCGAGAGGGCAATCAGCTCTGCTTTCTGGGAGGTGGTGCCTCTGGCAGCTGTTGGGCTTCTAGGGTGGAGGAGGTGGTGACCACCGCGTAGGCCGCCCGTCATCATCCGTCGGGTCCCTGTACAGAGCTCCCATCTACAAAGAGTATTAGATCTGGATCTTTTAAAGGAGAATCTGATAATCCATGTCGGGGTCTGTTGAGGAAGTCTATTAGCTCTGTACAAGAGTGGGTGGGTTCCGAAAATGTCGTTGGAGCTGGCAGTAGAGTGGCTGGGTTGAGTTGGGGAGAGGGCAAAAGAGTGACTGAAGGGTTTTCGGTGAATAGGAGGTGAAATTCTTGTAGGCGGGAAGGACCCAACAGAGAAAGAGATTTGTGTGAAAGGAGGTTGGTGAGCCTGTGGGAGGAGAAGACAGTGATGGGTTAGGAAAGGGTGAGTTTAGTAGCCTCCTTGGTGAGTTCAGCTGCTGTGCCCAGTGCCTGGAGGCAGGGCTGCCAACTTTGATGGTGGTGTCCAATTGTTTAGAGAGATATGCCACCGGGCGGTATGTAGGCCCCACAGGTTGAGTCAGTACTCCGATTGAATTATTGTGCTTTTCATCCATGAAAAGGTGGAAGGGGCGTCTGTGGTCAGGTAAAGCAAGAGGGAGAGAGGAGATGAGGGCGTCTCAAAGGGTAGAGAAAGCTCTTTTAATAGTGTTGGGGGATGTGAGGGGTTCTGTGGGAGTCTCTTTTGCAGCCTCGTAAAGGGGTTTGGCTAAGAGAGCAAAGTTGAGAGTCCAGTGTTGAAAGAAGCGTCTTAGACCAAGGAAGGAAAGAATCTGATCCATGGTGGTAGGTGGCTGGAGACTGCAGAGGGTCTGAGTTCCATCTAGAGTGAGACCTCGGGTGGTGGGGGTTAAGGCGATGCCCAGATAGATTACGGACTGAGAGTGAAGTTAAGCCTTAGCAGAGGAGACACGATATCCCTTCACAATGAGGAAGCTAAGAAGGGTGGCGGTGTGTCTCCTTGAGGTGGACAGGGAGGGGCTGCAGAGGAGTAGGTCATCTACATATTATAAGAGAGTACTAGTTTTGAAATTGCATGCTGCTAAATCCCGAGCCAGTGCCTGTCCAAACAGGTGGGGGCTGTCCCTGAACCCCTGGGGTAAGACAGTCCACATAAGTTGTTGGGCTGCGTTAGTGTCCGGGTCAGTCCAAGTAAAGGCAAACAGAAAGTAAGAGTCAGTGTGTGGATGAATAGTACAGAAGGTATTCTTGAGGTCTAAGACGGTGAAGTGAGTGGAATCTGAGGGAATATGTGACAGTAACTTGTAGAGATTAGGGACTACTGGATGGAGGAGAACTAGTGCTTCATTGATTAGGCGTAAGTCTTGTACGAGGTGATAAGCCCCTAAAGGTTTTCGAACAGGAAGGATGGGGTGTTGCAAGGAGAATCAGTGGGGATGAGTAAACCTTGGTTCAAGAGGCGGGTAATTATTGGTTTAAGGCCCTAGCTGTGACTTACTGAATTGGGTGAACAGGTGGGTGGTGGGTTGCTACCACAGGGGTAGAAGTGTCCCAGACCTGAGGGTTGACAATGGCTGGTGGAATAGGAGGTGTGATTGGGTTAGGGTGATCTGTGGTAGTGGGAGAGCCTTCAGCCAGGGGTGGTAGAAGTAAGTGGGATGATGCTGTCAGCATCATCCTGTAGAGTGTCCTGACTCAGAAGGGGTACAGGGCACGAGGGCATGACTAAGAAGGAGTGAGAAAAGGGGATTCTGTCCAAACTGCATGTCAGGGGTGGTGTGTGAAGAGAAAAAGAAGGGGTCCCATCCATTCCCATAACCGAGACCTGTGAGGGAACAGAGTGTGAGGGCAAAACAGAGAAGGTAGCCCTCGTGTCCACAAGAAATGAGATGGACTTACCTGCTATCTGTAGCATTACCCTGGGCTTGGTAAGGGTGATGGGGGTCTTTGAGCCTGGGCTGTGTCAGTCGTCCACGAGGTCGAGAAGTTCGAACGATGGGCCCCCCCTGGCTGGCTTGGTCTCCCATTTGGGTGGCTTGTCCTCCACGTAGAGGCACCAAGGAAGAGCCTGTTACCCACAGGGGGCAATTGCTTCGCCAGTGGCCAGGCTGCTTCAGTCAGGGCAGGGCTTAGTGGGTGGCCTCGGGCAGGGGCACTGCCGGGCCCAGTGACCCTCTTTGCCACATTTAAAGCAAGGTTCTGGTGGGATTCCTCTTTGCAGCCCGGACTTGGGTCGTGCACCTCCTATGCCTTGCCCCGTTGCTCTGCCAGCCTCAGGGCTGCCACAAGAGCCTGGGTTTGTAGCGTTACCATTTGCTGCATGCAGGCCTGGCAAGCAGCCTCGGCCTTTTCCTCCCATTAAAAACTTTAAATGCCATGTTTACAGGTCTCGGATAGGGGTTTGGGGGCTGAGAATAAGAGGAGGGGGCTCCTGGGGAGCCCGGCACCCAGACCTGGCCAGAAACACTGGAGCCAGAGGCAGGACAGGGCCAGGCCTTCCTGCAAGACTGGGGCTGGGCCGTGGGGTCAGAAGCCCTGCAAACCCGCATGAAGGCCAGTGGCTGGCGGAGGAGGGCCTGATGGGGGAGGGGCTTAAGAACACAGCAGAGAGGGAGGGGTTTCTGGCTGGCAGGGGAGGGGGCTTCCTGGAGGGAAGAGACCTGAGCAGAAGAGGTCCACAGAAGGACCAGAGAGGCATCCCAAGAGAGGGGCGCCCCCTGGGTTCAGGCAGGAGGGGGAGAGAGCTGGGGGTTGGCAAAGGAGGAAAGATCAGAAGTAGAGGGTTTAGCTGCGGTTTCTCTGGCTAAAAGGACCTGTGCTGTAGAGCAGGCAGCACAGAGATTAGGATGGGAGCGCAAATACCAGAAGCCCTGAAGGTAAAGGATCTCCGACCATTTCCCAGTTCTCTAGCAGTAGTTCCATAAATTGGTGAGGGTGTTAAAATCGAAAGTCCCTTCAGGAGGCTACCTGGTTCAATTATCCAGTGGGTACTGTGGCCTGGCCACAGTGGAGAAGAAGATCAGTTTCTTCTTCTTTAGGAAGGGAGAGATTCTGGATAAGGGACTCCAGGAGTGTTTTTGAGCCAGGTTTAGATTCCTGTGCCTCCATGGCCGCCCTCAGCCTCAGAGTGATCAGAGATGAGAATTGGCATCCTGCAACTCAATCTCTGGCCACCGACAGTCAGGTAGAGTGGGAGTGTCTGGGACGTCTCCATGGGCACACACGCACTTGGAACGGATAGGAGGGCCCTGACGCAGCTGCTATTACGGACAGGGAGTCTTGGAGGTGGAAAGAACCGAAGGGAAGCCGGGGGCAGGGGACTTACCACACCATGTGCTGAAGTGGGTGGGAGGTCAGAGGTCCTGGTCTTCCTCGGACGAGAAGGGGAGAGGAGCAGCCCTTGCGGACTCAAGCTCCTCCTGGGTTTCGGCACCGAATGTAAGGTATTTTCTGCCGAGGAAGAAAGAAGGATGTAGCCAAGTGTGGACAAGCAAAAAGCTTTATTTAGAGCACATACTGGGCGAGGTTCACTGGTCCGCAAGACAGGGGCCAGGGCAGTCGCACAGCTTCCCTCGCCCGGGGTAATTTATAGCATCGGTAGGGTGGTAGTCATGGCAAAATTTCATTGACTGACAGATTTTTTCAAAATGCTCCTGGGCCGTTTCTTTTGGTGGTGTGGGTGGTTTTGGCCAAAGGCCCCGGACCTGGTTCCTCCTGTGACCTTCCCCCATTGCCAACAGATCTCACACTGAGGCTGGTTATATACACTTGATCACATACAGGTTGGCGGGAAAAGGGGAGGCATGACATAATTATTAACAAGCTTATAACATTTGTCTATAGGATTTATAAAAAATATTCCTACATATTAAAACTTATAAGGTAACACAATAATGAAAAATGTTGTTTTACATATTAAAAGACATCCCCAAATCTTTTAGTGTCCATCTGCCATCCCTTTATCTAGAGCAGGGGTCCCCAAACTACATCCCGTGGCCCACATGCGGCCCCCTGAGGCCATTTATCCGCCCTCGCCGCACTTCCGGAAGGGGCACCTCTTTCATTGGTGGTCAGTGAGAGAGCACAGGATGCATCCTGTGTGCTGTATGTGGTGGCGCCACAAAGCGCAGGAATGCGGGACGCACGCGTCAGGGCTCCGGAAGCGCGTCATATCACTTGTTACGGCTAGCGTTGACAAATATGGAACCAGACACTGACCATCTCATTAGCCAAAAGCAGGCCCATAGTTCCCATTGAAATACTGGTCAGTTTGTTGATTTAAATTTACCTGTTCTTTATTTTAAATATTGTATTTCTTCCTGTTTTGTTTTTTTACTTTAAAATAAGATATGTGCAGTGTGCTTAGGGATTTGTTCATAGTTTTTTTATAGTCCGGCCCTCCAACGGTCTGAGGGACAGTGAACTGGCCCCCTGTGTAAAAAGTTTGGGGACCCCTGGTCTAGAGACACATACATCAATCACAGGACTTCAGGATGGGAGGGGCTTACATGATGTCATAGGATAAGCATTTGTAAATCGCCCATTAAGGAGAAAGATAGGGGAGAGGAAAAGGCCACTCAAATCTTTCCTCCCTCCCCCCAACCTGGCTGGCTGTTTACCTTCTTCCTCACAGGTGTGGGGAAGGGAGGGAGGGGTCCAAGTCTCCTTCCTCCTTTCATTCAAAACCAAGTACAAAAACCTCTCTATTTACAACACAATAGCCCTTCCTAAGCAGGAATGCGATCACATACAAGTATAACAATCATATTTACAAAATCTCTCTGTATGCTTGGCCTAAATTATAAAATGCCCTTTAAGCCTCTTAGTAAAAGAGGTTTCTTATCTCAGTACATAGTATGTCCAGGAAACTCCCACATTCCTCTCCCTCCACTCTTCATAGAAAGGAGGGGATAAGAAACTTAACTCTTCCTTTTTGAAAAAATTAATATTAATTTTTGCAATTCTTCAGTACCTTACCACAATGGAGGCCTGAGTCAGCATGCAGAAAAAGTCAGCCCCCAGCCTACAGGTCGGAGCTGGAGCAGCTGTGGGCCCAACCTCATCTGGAGTCTTGAGGGGGGGGCTCAGCAGGTGTGTGGACAGCCCCATCGCAGACTCCCAACCCCTTTCCTGGATCCTCACAGTCTCCGTTGGGAAGTATGGGAAGTATGGCCGTCAGCGCCAGCCTATTCTCGGGTTCCTGCAAGTTACCTGGAACACAAGAGGGAATCAACCCATCATCAGGAGATACAGTCTGTGCGTGAGAGCACTAGCAACAATGGAGGAAACTGGCCCTGTGGTTATCTGTTTAAAAAAACCCACACACACAACAAAATACACATCAAAAACCTTAAAAATATGTACCCTTTGACCCAGTAATTCCACTTCTAGGATTTTATCCTAAGGAAGTAATTAGGAATAATTAGCAGAAGTGCTGCAGCCATCTTGCTACCAGACAAAGGATGGAACGACGCAAGGACGAACCCGTAGAGAGAAGGAAAGAGCTGGAGTCCCTGAAGGGGTCGTGGGGCCCCTGAACCAACCAGCCCTAGCGCAGAACCCACCTAGACGTTCTCTCAGGTGAGATAATGAACGCCCGTGCTGCTTGCTCTAGTCTGAGTCACAGTTTCTTTACCTGGAACTGAAATCATTTCCATCATAACTGAGTTGAAGTCCAACAAAGACATTGGATAAATGAACTGGCTCAGCCTGACCAGGTGGTGGTGCAGTGGATAGAGCATTGGACTGGGATGCATAGGACCCAGGTTCAAGACCCCAAGGTAGCTGGCTTGAGCACAGGCTCATTTGGTTTCAGCAAAAGCTCACCAACTTAGCCTGTCCAGGAGGTGGCACAGTGGATAGTGATAGATATGTGAATTCCAAACTGTAAGGTCGGTGGATAATGGGGGATGGTCACGTGGGGAACTCAGACCCGCAAACTTTGGCTAGGACCACCCACAACCAAGCGCGCCAAAAGAAGCTTTGCAGGAACCCTTTGGAAAAAAAGTGACCATCTGCCAGCCAGTGAGATTTCACCACGTCATGTTAGCTCTACTTCCCTAGAGGGAACCCTTTAAATATCTCCCACGCGGTTTAATCCTTGCAACTTCCCTGGCCTCCATCTTATCTCGGGGCCAGGGAACCTTGCCGGGCGGGATGCACTGTACTTAATAAAGCCTTTTATTTTTCCACACTTTGTGGCTCCGAGTCCCATTCCTTCCTTCTCGGCGGGGAAAAATACCTTACACAAACTGCCCTCTTGATGTTCCACTTATCTGTCAGACCTTACCCTTACTGGACTATCGCCCCTGAGACAGGAATTCCAAAAAGCTGACAAGTCGCCCCAAGGAGGAGCTCAGGACATACCAGGACTTTTGATTCAACACCCACATGCTCGAAATTCTTCTTGACCCCATATAATTTGTCCCCCTAGCTTGTACTGGTGCTCTTGTCCCCCAGAGAAGTGCCCGGCAGGGTTCCTTTCTTCCTTTCAATAAACCCTGTTACTCTGGTCTTTAGGACTCCCATGGATTCCAACAGATAGAGCGTTGGACTGGGATGCGGAAGGAACCAGGTTCAAGACCCCGAGGTCACCAGCTTGAGCGTGGGCCCATCTGGTTTGAGCAAAAGCTCATCAGCTTGGACCCAAGGTCGCTGGCTCGAGCAAGGGGTTACTCGGTCTGCTGAAGGCCCACAGTCAAGGCACATATGAGAAAGCAATTGGCCCTGGCCGGTTGGCTCAGTGGTAAAGCATCGGCCTGGCGTGCAGGAGTCCCGGGTTCGATTCCTGGCCAGGGCACACAGGAGAAGCACCCATCTGCTTCTCCACCCCTCCCCCTCTCCTTCCTCTCTGTCTCTCTCTCTTCCCCTCCAGCAGCCGAGGTGCCATTGGAGCAAAGTTGGCCCAGGCGCTGAGGATGGCTCCATGGCTTCTGCCTCAGGCGCTAGAATGGCTCTGGTTGCAACAGAGCAATGCCCCAGATGGGCAGAGCATTGCCCCTTGGTGGGCATGCTAGGTGGATCCCGGTCGGGCGTATGCGGGAGTCTGTCTGACTGCCTCCCTGTTTCCAACTTCGGAAAAATACAAAAAGAAAAAAAAAAAAAGAAAGCCATCAATGAACAACTAAGGTGTCGCAATGAAAAACTAATGATTGATACTTCTCATCTCTCCGTTCCTGTCTGTCTGTCCCTGTATATCCCTCTCTCTGACTCTCTCTCTGTCTCTGTGGAAAAAAAAAAGGCAAAAAAAAGCTCACCAGCTTGCACCCAAAATCGCTGGCTTGAACAAGGGGTTACTCGGTCTGCTGTAGCCCCACGGTCAAGGCACATATGAGAAAGCAATCAATGAACTAAGGTGTCACAACAAAAAACTGATGATTGATGCTTCTCACCTCTCTGTTCCTGTCTGTCTGTCCCTATCTATCCCTCTCTCCTCTCTCTGACTTTCACGCTGTCTCTGTAAAAAAAAAAAAAAAAAAAAAGACAAGCAATACTGGGGAACTCTGAAGAAAATCCATGTATTGTTTCAATGTCGATCTCATCTATGGCCATACCACCCTGAACATGCCTGATCTTGGCTGATCAATGTTGATCTCCCACTTGAGATATCACCCCATAGCTTTTCAAGATGTTACCACTGGGGGAAACTGGGAGAAGTATGTACAGGATCTCTCTGTATGGTTTCTTACAAGTGCATGTGAATCTACAATTATCTCAAAAAAAAAAAAAGATAAAAGATGTTGCTGATATACTTTTGCCGTGGAATACTGCACCATTATAGTATATCGTTGATGAAGAAAGCAGACTCCAAAAATGCATGTATAAATGTTTATATGTATGTACATATACTCCCATATTATTATAGATATTATAAGTGCATATGTATAGTCTATTAATGCAATTTGTTTCTCATACATTCACCATCTATAGGAGGTGAAGCAATTTGTAATACGCTACAGAGGAAAGTTATCAAAGATTTACATAATACAATTTGGTTCCTTCAATTTTTTTCCTTTAGTTACCATATCCAACCAAAATGATAATGGAGAGGTCAAAGTTAACATTTTCCCAATTAAATATTTTAAATATCTGACACAGGTGATTTATATACTATATTGAGTAAATTTATTAAAATTTAAATAGCACAAGAAGATATAGATAGATGGACAGACTGGTCCACCCTGAATATGGATGTGTATTTACCTTTGAGTGATGGATAGAATTGAATGACTTTTAAATATCTGTGTCCTTTCCTTTACATTTGTTGAGCTTTCAACTGTGACAGGTAGAATTCTAAAATGGCCTCAAAAACCCCCACCCGCAGTGTGCTCACCCTGCACAGCCCTCTCCCGAGTGTGGGTGAGATCTGTAGCCTGATAGGCTAGTCACTCCCTTGATGTGGCACTTTCTATGACAAAGGTGACAAAGCATCACTACTGCGATTCGGTTTCGTTGCTGAAGCCTAGAGAGTCCCCAGCCTATGAGAGGAGGGAACTGGGGGGCCCCTGGGAGCTGACAGCCAACCAGAAGGCAGGGACCTCAGCCCTACAATGGCAAGCAAATGCACTCTGCCGCCAACCACGTGAGCTGGAAGGAGGACCCGGGCTCCAACAGGGAATGCAGCCAGCCGACCTTGCGGCAGCTTTCCGAAGCACTGAAGAGACGGCCCAGCCAAGCTGCGCTCAGACTCCTGACCCTCGGAAAGTGTGAGGGAATAAACAGGTGTTGTAAGCTGCAAATAAGTTTGCAGTAAGTTGTTATTCGGCAATAGAAGACTGATAACATCGAATAATGATTTCTTTTAGAAAGGGACACAATAAAAGTTCATTTTACAGCACTGCTCACTGTTTCTGTAACAAAGCTGTACTGTTCAGAACACTTTGGGGGATCATGCATATTCAACAAGTTACAATCTGCTCCCCTGACAGTCACGTGTCCCATCACAACGTTTCGGTCAATGACAGGCTGCATATACAACAGTGGTCCCATGAGATAATAATGGAGCTAAGAACTCCCATGGCCTGGTGGCAATGCTGTTGTGAACAAACCCACCGGCTGCCAGTCATATCAAGGTGCGGCGCATAAAAGTATGAACAGTGCCTAAGACTCGATAATGTTAACAGACGACTCTGCTACTGGTTTATGTGTTTTCTATATCGCTTATCGTGATTTTAGAGTGTACGCTTTCTACCTGTACTGTTGCTCTTGATTTGATCCTGTGTCATTTTTACAGCAATGTGCTACACAGGCTCGGAGCACAGGAGCAACAGGCTCTCCCACACAGCCTGGGCGTGCAGCGGGCTAGGCCGTCCAGGTGTGCGTGAGTGCACAACGTGATGCTCGCACAGCGACGGAATCACCTAAGATGCATTTCTTGGAACGTGTCCTCCTGGTTAAGCAGCAGGTGATGGTAAGTCCCATCTGGATCACAGCACACTCAGCCTACCAAGTGCCTTGTGCACCTCACTGTCTCTCCATTTTCCTTCTCCCTTGCCTTAGAAATGGCTCCTGGGCTGGCAAGCTCCTTCCTCTCCATTCCAATATGTCCCCCTTGGGCCCAGGATGCTCCTTGTCCCTCCTGGGACTACTTAACCCCCCTCCTAGCTGGACCCTGCCTCTGGCGGCTCCCTGCTCCTACAGTCCAGCCACATGTCTGAACACACCCCTGGTCAGTCCCCACACCCTTGCTCAGAAATCACCAGTGGCTCACTGTCTCTGAGACTCGGATCCGGGATCCCCGTTTGGTCCCAGCTCTCTGCTTCAACCCCAGCCCTCACCTGTCTCCTTCTGCACCTCACCCCTGGCGCTCTTCACAGGGGTCCCTTTTCTGAGCATGACATCATGCTGTGAAGCCTTTGTTCATGATGCCCCCTCTTTAAATATTCCCATTTCTAAGAAATGCCCCCCTACCTTCGCTCAAATGTCATTTGCTCCATGAGACCACGCACCTGGCCCACACCTGCAGAGCAGCTCTGCCCACACTGCCCTCACTAGGCGGGACTCCTGGGGCGAGAGCTTTGTTGGTTGAGCCTGTGTGCTGGCTTCTTGGTGGCGGGGCACCTCATACTGCTCATTCCTACCCTGTACCCATGGCTGTGCTCCACAGATGTCAGTCCTCTCTCTCCCTAATGTCCCTATGTGCATGTGACCACTCCTATAATCCCAAGAACCCGGCCCTCAGATTCCAGGAGGTCAGGAAAGCAACACACTCACCGTGAGCTGGGCGACTGGGGGAGGTGGCATACGGGTCCTTTCCCCGGCTCCAAGGACCCCAGGAGAAGCACATCAACAAGGCTGGGAGGCTGGTCTCTCCCAGACTCCTTCCGCTAGAAGGAACACAAAGTCCCAGAGACAGCAGGTCAGAGGGTGCTTGACTGGCACAGACGTTCTGTTCAGCAAACCAAGAGCTTCAACTGTCAACTGCCCTAGTTCCACTTCAACTGTCAACTGTCCTAGTTTCAACTGTCTGACTAAAAACAAAGATTCTGATTTGCAAAATGGGGTAAAGTTTTTGTACTAAAAAAAACCAAACAAACAAAACAGAATTGCTTCATTTCATCCTCACAAACACCATAGGGTGTAGATTTTTCCCAGTCCCTTCTCCCTCGCCTCCATTTAGCAGCTTCATGATTCTACCCTAGACATGGCTCCCGGGCCATGCTGGGGAAATGACAGTGACAAGAATGACATGAAGCCCTGGCTGGTTGGTTCAGCGGTAGAGCATCGGCCTGGCGTGTGGAAGTCCCAGGTTTGATTCCCAGCCAGGGCACACAGGAGAAGTGCCCATCTGCTTCTCCACCCCTCCCCCTCCTTTCTCTCTGTCTCTCTATTACCCTCCCACAGCCAAGGCTCCATTGGAGCAAAGTTGGCCGGGGCGCTAGAATGGCTCCAGCAGCAACAGAGCAACGCCCCAGATAGGCAGAGCATCCCCCCCTGGTGGGCATACCAGGTGGATCCTGGTCAGGCGCATGTGGGAGGCTATCTGACTGCCTCCCCACTTCTAACTTCTGAAAAATAAAAAATAAAAAACCCAAAAAGAATAACATGACATGAATTACAATTATATAGCACCAAAGAAAATACTCAAGTGGCAGTAATTTCCCCTGATTTTTAGTTCAAACTATTTTTTTTTTTGTATTTTTCTGAAGTTGGAAATAGGGAGGCAGTCAGACAGACTCCCGCATGCGCCTGACCGGGATCCACCCTGGCATGCCCACCAGGGGGCGACGCTCTGCCCATCTGGGGCGTTGCTCTGTTGCAACCAGAGCCATTCTAGCGCCTGAGGCAGAGGCCATGGAGCCATCCTCAGTGCCCAGGCCAACTTGCTCCAGTGGAGCCTTGGCTGTGGGAGGGGAAGAGAGAGAGACAGAGAGGAAGGAGAAGGGGAGGGATGGAGAAGCAGATGGGTGCTTCTCCTGTGTGCCCTGGCTGGAATCGGACCCAGGACTCCTGCACGCCAGGCTGACACTCTACCACTGAGCCAACCGGCCAGGGCCCAAACTATTTCTTAATATGAATAGACTTCATCTTTTCTGATAATCATGCACAAAACACTCATAGGCTGATTCTCATTTCCTTATTATAGTACCACCTAAGTGACTGGGGATCACCTGAGAGCCCCTGCCATCAGAATTAGGTAGCTCCAGCAGTTGTTTGGTTTTTTTTAAAGACTCTGGGCAGTAAAACACAGGAAATCCTCATTCATTTTTCTTTACTAGGGGCTTATGCACTCTTAATATGTTCCCAGTTCTAACAAGACCAGATTCTTAGTTTTTTAACACGAAGGCAGCTGGATTGGGCATAAACTGGATAAAGGGGCATGCCAAGAGGCAGCCAACCTAAAAGTATATGAATATCTACGAGGCAGTAAGGAAGGAAATTGGGAGACTTTAAAAAGCTGGACACAATTGCTAGCAAAACCTCAGTAATAGAAACGTCTGGTGGTGCCCACCGCAAAATCCCAGAAGAAATGAATAGACGAGTTAGAATTACATTCGTGACCTTTCGTCCATATTATTTATGTTTTTATAAAAGTAGGAATGAGTTTGAGGTAGCAGACATTGATTCAGTGTTTACAAAGAGGCAAGGATTCTGCGTGCCAGGCAGGTTCCAGGAAATGGGATTATGATTCAACTCATAAGGGAAAGTGACAGACCATCTGGTAAGAGATTAGAGAGCAGAGGTAAATTATGAAATTTTACTTTTGAATTTGCAAAGGAGCATGTGTGTGTGTGTGTGTGTGTGTGCGGTTGCGCCTGGAGGGAGTGTTATGGAAGGCTTCCTGGAGGCGTAAATCACGGTCTGAATGATGATATGGGGTTGGGCAGATGAAAGGGAGGAATGAGAGAAAAGACTTCATTCCAGGCAACTGCAGTGTGTGTACAAAAGCTTCTGGGGAATTAAAAGCTAGTCCCTGCGAACGGGGAGCGCTAAGAAACTAAGGGCACAGACCAGGGGTCCCCAAAATTTTACACAGGGGGCCAGTTCACTGTCCCTCAGACCATTGGAGGGCCGGACTATAAAAAAAAACTATGAACAAATCCCTACGCACACTGCACTTATTTTAAAGTAAAAAACAAAACGGGAATAAATACAATATTTAAAACAAAACACAAGTAAATTTAAATCAACAAACTGACCAGTATTTCAATGGGAACTGACCTCACTGACCACCAGTGAAAGAGGTGCCCCTTCCGGAAGTGCAGCGGGCCGGATAAATGGCCTCAGGGGGCCACATGCACCCACGGGGCGTAGTTTGAGGACCCCTGGCCCAGTTTTCCAGACACTAGTTCATGAAGGGGGGGGGGTGTCGAAAATATTTTCACATGGGGCCAGGACAGTGAGTGAATAGTCTGGCATCAACAATCAGAATGCCAATCCACCTCCGCAGGTTGTGGAGCCAACTCCCCCCCCCCCTCGGTTCGGTGCTAATTCCGCCGTGGAACTTGTGAAACCTAAAGCTCCCCACCCACTCCCACCAGCTTCCAGATCTTTCACCAGCCTAGGACAAGCCTGTCCCTCCACCGACCTCCCTGCCTTCTGCACGTCCCCTCAGCTTTCCTGAGCCCCTGTCTCCCACGCGTTCAGGATCGTCCCGGGACAGACCCAACCCCTGGCGCGGGGTCTGCTCCGCGGCAGCTGGGAGGCTCAAAGCTCGGCGCCATCCCTCGTGGGGCCTCGGTTTACCTCGGCGGACCAAGAGGGGGGCTGGCCTATAGAGTGGCAATGTCCCCCACTGCCGCCCGCCCCTGCACTCCCGGGCCTCGCGCCCCTTCACCTGGTCGCGCAACCCTGGCGGCTTGCAGGGCCCTGCTGGCAGCTATCTGGACGGCCGGGCTGGAGGCGGAGTGGCCCCGGCTGTAGACGGCCGTGTGCACAGGGCCCCCTGCCTAGCGGCCGAACACCGCGCGCAGCAGAGCTTCCAGGAGCCGTAGCTCTGGGGCCACCGCGTCCTCCGACGCGGCTTCAGCCACCAGCACCCGGACCAGCGCGGCGCCCGACACCCGTCGGTCGCGCACGTCCCGCAGCATCTCCAGCAGGCGGCGCCGTGGCTCTCCACAGCCAGCGACTCCGCGCGGCACAGCGCGAGGACGAGCTGAGAGCGGATCGACCCACACCCCCACCCCCCACACCCCCCGCCGACCCCGGCGCCCTCAGCCCCCGCGGCGCCTGACTTGCCCGCCGCCAGCTCCGGTGGGAACAGCGCCCGCGTGAAGTCCCGCAGCAGCGCACGGCTCTGCTCGCGCTCCCACAGCTCGCCCGCCTGCCGCCTCCACCAGCGCCCGGAGCTGGGGCTCCGCCGGGAGCGCGGGCCCGCCGCCAGTGCCTCCAGCTCACGCTCCATGCTCACTGCTCGCCCTCTGCGGCCGCCGCTGGGAGGACACCCGCGGAGGGTTGTGCCTGCTGGACCCCCAGCCCGCGGGCTGGCGGGCCGCCCTGCATCTATCCACCCATCCATCCATCCATCCATCCATCCATCCATCCATCCATCCATCCATCATCAACAAATACTTATTGAGCACCTACTAGGTACAGGGCAGCAAAACGGGGAGGAACACAGAAAATTATCATGTAAACGAATATACCCTCACAAGTTAGATCGTTTTGAGATCTGGAGCAGATATGTCTGAGAAGTCCATATGGTTTTCGGACAGGAATTCTAAAGCCCGCCCCTAACTGTGCTGCTTTGAGGTGGTGGCGGTGGGCACCAGAGAAGGGGGTAAGGAGGTGAGAAAAACCAGGAACCAATGATGTCTTCTATTACTTCTGCCACTTAACTCACCTTTTGGGCCATTAGCATTTATTTCAACAAACCCTTGTAAGAGGCAGGGCACTGCCCTTGGCACTAGGGGTATAAACCAAAAACTCCGAGGGTCCTGCTGCAAGTGGAGCAGAACATCTAGGGGGCGGAAGTGGGGCAGTGATGGTGCTCTGATCTCTGTCTGGTGAAGAAGGGGCAGAAGGGTGTCAGTGGGCCAAGTCAGAGTAGGAATGCATTTCCTTTAGTGCTGAAGGTCTAGGCCAGCTTTGGCGACAAAGCATTCTGTGATGATGAAAGTGTTTCACATTATCTTCAGTAGCCACTAGCCACGTGTGGCTGTTGCTGAGCACTTGAAATCTGGCTAGTGCACCAGAGAAATTAAGTTCACCCTTCTATTTCATTTAAATTGAATGTAAATTACCTGCATGTGATTAGTGGCTGCGTCACTGGACAGTGACAATCAAGGCTCTTCCCTTCTGTTACAGAGTAGAGACAAAGGCCCTTGAGGTCAAGAACATACTAATACTCAGCTTTCACCTTCACCATATGTTGGTCAAATAAGTTTGTAAATATATATATGTTTGCTTGCTTGTGATTTATATTGGGTGTGGGGGACAGGCTATAAGCAGGCCAGGTCTTTGTAGCCTAAGGTTTAGTTTTAAGACTAAGCTTTTCCCCACACCCTTGACTGATTGTATGATCTGGGTGGTGCACTCTCATGAGGAATTCAATTATGCCTCAGATAAATGACTTTGTATCAGAGACTTCCTTATTATATTGGATTAAGGGTTTTTGGTTTTCTACTCTATAAAGTGGGACAGACCAGGAGCTTGCTCACACAGTTCCTGCCATCACGATTGCAGGGGCTTCCCTAATCCCTTACCCTTCATGGGAAAAGCTGGTTTTCTGCTTTTCCCTTGTCTTATTTTGTGGTTTGCCTGTCTTGGTGAGACACCAATAAATAGGATGGCCCACCATCCTCCAACTCTGCCATTTCTTTACCGTCTGCCTGAATCCAATGGGAACCTGCATGTGAATGGCTATGATGGTGGCTCCTGGCCTTACAACTGGCATAGTTTGCGAAAGGATTCAGAGATTGGTATGGGGCCGCCACCCTTGAAGGGTGGGGTAGAGTACTGGTTGCTGCTTTGGCTCCCCATGGCTGTCCTTTTAGGGGCCATGGGCTACGTGTTTTTTACTCAAGAGGAAACTGTTAGGTTCAAGGAAGTGTGCTGTGGCTGCCAGAGTCTAACTCTTAGAAAACCAGTCTGACTCTCAGAAAGTCAGAGACCCTTATCAGAAGTTTATGTTTGAAATTCTCCACTGAGCTATATCCCCCCCTGTTGCTATGCTACGCGTGACCTCCCTAGCCAATAGCTAACAGCCACATTCGCTTCTGTAAATGCTTGCTCAGCCTAGATAGCCACCCTATAAAAAGGAGCCATTTTAGAAGCTCGGGGCTGCAGTGTTCCCTTGCGTGGGTTGCCTGCAGTCCCTGCGCAGGTTTGCAATAAAACTTATAAAATTTGCCTGACCTATGGTGGTGCAGTGGATAAAGCGTCGACCTGGAAATGCTGAGGTCACCGGTTCAAAACCCTGGGCTTGCCTGGCCAAGGCACATATGGGAATTGATGCTTCCAGCTCCTCCCCCTTCTCTCTCTTTGTCTCTCCTCTCTCTCTCCCTCTCTCTCTCTCCCTCTCCTCTCTAAAATGAATAAATAAAAACAATTAAAAAAAACTTATAAAATTCACTTTGGGTCTGCTGTGGTCTGTCTCCTGGGATGTAACACATGGAGGCCCCAGCGAGATAGACCGTGTAAGACCCCTCCTCACGGAATGGGCTGCAGCAGACGTTGGTAGCTGGCCAGCCTCCGGCAGTTGCCGTTTGGAAACTGAATTTGGCTGATTCGAAACATTTGGAGTCTCGAGACTGTTTGGTAAGGAAGCTTCCTCTTTGAATATTTGGAAACAGAGCTCTGGTTAGAAAAGGGTGTAGTGGAGCAGGTGGGACGCCACCTGATTTCTCCCCACCCGGTCGGTCGGGGAACACAGGATGCTGCCTTCTCCCTTTGGTTTTAGTTTAGAAGTTTTGTTTGTTTTGTGTGCATATTTGGTTTGTTTGTCTGCTTCGCCCATTGCTTCCTCACAGGATTCCTTCGAGAGTCAAGGGCCATGGGTCAGGGGCAATCTGCTGCCCTAATGCCTCTTCAGTGCTTGCTTGATAACTTTTCTGATTTCTCTCGCAGGGCACAAGACTCCTGTTGATTCCGCCACGTTGCGGACTCTTTGTGAACTAGAATGGCCAACTTAAGAGCAGACTGGCCAAACCAAGGTTTGCTAGACCCATAGAAAACATAGAGAGTCTAGCGTACTATCACCAGCACCCACCTGCAGGCAGGTGGCACGGTCAGTATGCAGCCAGTATGGCAGCAGAGGTAGAGAAAGAAAAGGCGGCCAGGCTGCAGCTGGCTGCAGGAGAAGCGGCAGGCTCCCCTCACAGTTTCAGGCACTTGCCCCTCCCCCTTGGGCACCAGCTCAAGGGCTGAGCCACTGCTTGGTCAGGCAAAAGATAACAGCGCAGTAAGATAGAGGCTATCATCACCTTGCTGCAGCCCCTGCCCTCCTCTGCTTTGGCTCCGGGGAATCCCCGCCTCCTATCTGGAGCCAGACCTGAGGAGAAGATTTAGGGAATACGGCCCCTTTTAAACCCACTGCTTTAGCCATTATAGAATTGTATAGTCTGTCAAATACAAAGACTTCCTTTTTGTACCAAGGATCTGTTGTTGTAACAAAAAACATTTTCTTATTTTATTTTATTTTATTTTATTTTATTATTTTTTTTTTTTTTGAAGCTGGAAACGGGGAGAGACAGTCAGACAGACTCCCGCATGCGCCCGACTGGGATCCACCCGGCACGCCCACCAGGGGCAACACTCTGCCCACCAGAGGGGGCTGCTCTGCCCCTCCAGGGGGTCGCTCTGCTGAGACCAGAGCCACTCTAGCGCCTGGGGCAGAGGCCAAGGAGCCATCCCCAGCGCACGGGCCATCTTTGCTTCAATGGAGCCTCGGCTGCGGGAGGGGAAGAGAGAGACAGAGAGGAAGGAAGGGGGGGTGGAGAAGCAAACGGGCGCTTATCCTGTGTGCCCTGGCCGGGAATCGAACCCGGGTCCCCCGCACACCATGCCGACGCTCTACCGCTGAGCCAACCGGCCAGGGCAAAAAACATTTTCTATGTTAGAAATGTATATGTTATTTCAACAGTCTTTTGTTAATTCTCCTTTTCACTTGGTATTTCATAGCCTGTGAGGTTAAAATTTTAGTTTAAATATTAGGGGATAGCCTGACCTGTGGTGGTACAGTGGATAAAGCGTCGACCTGGAAATGCTGAGGTCGCCGGTTCAAAACCCTGGGCTTCCCTGGTCAAGGCACATATGGGAGTTGATGCTTCCAGCTCCTCCCCCCTTCTCTCTCTCTCTGTCTCTCCTCTCTGTCTCTCCCTCTCCTCTCTAAAATGAGAAGAAAAAAAAAAAGGCCTGACCTGTGGTGGCGCAGTGGATAGAGCGTTGACCTGGAAATGCTGAGGTCACCAGTTCGAAACCCTGGGCTTGCCTGGTCGAGGAACATATGGGAGTTGATGCTTCCAGCTCCTCCCCCCCTTCTCTCTCTCTCTCTGTCTCTCCCCTCTCTCTCTCTCTCTCTCTCTCTCTCTCTCTGTCTCTTCCTCTCCTTTCTAAAATGAATAAATATTAGGGGATATTCAGTAATTGTTCATTGTTCAATGTTAGGTCACAAAACTCAGAGTAACAAATATTACTATCGATTGGCTTAATAGAAGAATTCTTAACATAATAGGTAGAAAGGAGAACTCTAGAGACATAATCCTGAACCTCCACCTGATTTCAGACCCTCCACAGTCTCCAACCACCTACCACCACAGATCAAATCTTTTCTTTCCTCAGTCTAATAGGCTTCTTTAAATACAGGATTCCCAATTTTGCTCTCTTAGTCAAGCCCCTCAGTGAGATCTTCTGAGCATGGCTTTTAAGGTCTATAATGACCAAGGAAGTAACAGAAAAGGCAAATAAAACCCAAAAGAAGTCAGGAAATACCAACTTTTGGCTCCAGCGCCCTAAGGGGTTTCACAGCATTCTATCAAGGCCCTGCTCCAGAGTGGAAAGAAAGGTCATTGAACTGAAGCCTGCCAGGCTTTCCGGCCCCACCGGTTGACACACCTGTGCTGTGGAAAGGGGGACATGAGAAGGTAAGCTGCCCCCTTGCTCCATGGAAGGAGGGTTCAGTCTCTTCTAGCCCTGCTCCAGCTACCTGTGACCTGACCTTGCCCAGCTTTCTGGGAATTGCCACTGAAGGCCCAAGGACATTGTTCATGAGCCTAAGGTATTTCTTCCAAGTAGCAGATAAGCTGATCTCATTTCTTGTAAACACAAGGGCCATCTACTATGCCTTGCTTGAATATTTAAGTTTTATTTATCCCTCAAAGATCTCTACTGTGGGTATTGACGGTCTAATTTTATTGCTTTATTTAATGTTTAGTATCTCCTTTATTTCTCTTATCTCAATGCCTCATGCCTATTATAGGCTGGGACCTGCTGCTAATTCCAGCTAGAAGCAGTGGTCACTAGGACTTAAACTCTAACTGCAAAGTGTAGAAATGTAACACCCTTTCCCTAAGTACTTGCAGGTTTTATAGGTTACTCAGCAAACTGTTCAAAGACTGTCCAAGAGGCACTTCTAGCAGTACACCACCCAAGGACTGACTCCCACGTAGATGAGTCCACACACCATGATCCTGACCACTCCCACTACTGCCAAGGTAGAAGGCATACCCGCCTGGGTCCACCGCAGCCGGCTGAAGCTTGCAGTCCCAGCAGAGACACCTTTGTGAACAGTGAAGACTGATCCCGCCAACCCTTGTAAGCTGACCCTGAGAAGGACAGCATACCCTGCTTCAGTCACAAACCAGAAGTTAACTGGTCCACGCATGGCTAATGTCTAGAGAAACTAACTAAGGACTCTTTTAATCAGGCTTTAGGAAAAGGGAAACTAGGATAAAAAGAAATTCAACTTAATTGTCACTAAAGGTTAAAGATTTTTAAATCAAGAGTTATGAGTAGAAAGGAATTGTATGGTTTTGATAATAAAAGGTATGTATGAGGTATAGAGGTACTTTTGAAAGGAAAAGAATAAGTTGTTGTGGAAGCTGGTTATATATGAATAGTAAAGAAAGTTCATTCAAGTTGAAGGTTTATGTAAGTTGCAGAAGGTTTGTATAAGTTGTAAGAAGTTAGTACAGCGAAGAAAAATACAAGGCAGAAAGAAATTAGTATAAGAATTTATTCTCTTCATCCCCTTAGCTCACTATGTTACTTACTGCTCTTACCGGACCCCTCATTTTGCTTATAGTAGGGGGGTCACCATTAGTCCATATATTATCAGTATATTATCAACTGCCTCACGCAGTATGTACAAAATAAATTAGTCTGTAAAGCTTGTAGTACTAAGGGCACACTATCAGCGTGCCAGCACATACTAGGGAGGACCCCTGACCCAATTAGCTTATAGCTACAGCTAAAGTAGAAAATTCTCATGAGCCCCAGCCTTATACCATTCTCCCCACTGATGAAGAATCAAGGGTTTGATTTATGCCCAAAAGAGATGGGGGAATGTTAGGTTCAAGGAAGTGTGCTGTGGCTGCCAGAGTCTAACTCTTAGAAAAACAGGCTATGAGTCAGAGACCCTTATCAGAAGTTTATGTTTGAAATTCTCCACTGAGCTATATCCCCCCCTGTTGCTATGCTGCACGCGACCTCCTTAGCCAATAGCTAACAGCCACATTCGCTTCTGTAAATGCTTGCTCAGCCTAGATAGCCACCCTATAAAAAGGAGCCATTTTAGAAGCTCAGGGCTGCAGTGCTCCCTTGCGTGGGTTGCCTGCAGTCCCTGCGCAGGTTTGCAATAAAACTTATAAAATTCACTTTGGGTTTGCTGTGGTCTGTCTCCTGGGATGTAACAGAAACCAGGAGTTCTGTTCGAGAAGCTGCCTGAGGTCAAAAGCTTCAGTATGAATTGCAAATAGAACGGCAGAAAAGGCTGGAATTGGAGTGAGCACTGGAGAGGGAATTACAGGTTCACGAGTTGCAGTTTACCCTGGAAGCTGAACGTTTTCACCGGCAGTTGTTGGAGAAACAACTGTGGATTCAAGAGCTCGAGTCTCAGCTTCCAGCCAAGAGCCAGCAGCCACAGGAGCCTAAACGGTCACCAAAGGAGCAGCAGCATCCGTGCCAGTGGATTGGCTTTGAGTCAGTGGGAGCAGGCGCTTGCAACTCCTTTTCTGAGGATGAGAATGCTCAGGCTGAAG
This sequence comes from Saccopteryx bilineata, assembly GCF_036850765.1. NCBI lineage: Eukaryota > Metazoa > Chordata > Mammalia > Chiroptera > Emballonuridae > Saccopteryx > Saccopteryx bilineata. Next base: position 125,542,296 of record NC_089495.1, read on the forward strand.
CTGCCATATGCACACTGAGAACCTGACCAATGGTCGCCAAGAAGGTAAAAACCCAGCAACAAAGAGTCCCTCAGGGGCAGCCACAGCCTCCTGCCCAGGTAATGGAACACTCTGTGGTCCAGCCCTATGCCCAGGCAGAGCTGATGGAGTTGGGGGCACAATTTAGGCAGAAACCTACTGAATCCCTGGTAGCCTGGTTACTACGATTATGGGATATAGGGGTGGATGGCATCATGCTCTCCGGAACAGAGATGGAGAAATTGGCCACCGTTACCACACACTCTTCCTTGAGGCAGCATCTTCAGAACTGCCATGGCAACCCAGGAGACCATACCCTATTAGAATGGGTGATGGCTGCCATTCGTATGGTCTGGCAGAATGCTGGAGAATTGCCGGGGACAATGAGTCGGTGGCAGTGCTACAGTGAGTTAGTAAAGGTCCTTCAGGAACTAGGTATGAAGAATGCTATTTTCAACCCTGGGTCCCGTGGGCCAGACAAGGAAGTATTTACGGCAAAAATGAGGGAATTTGTCCTTGCTAGCGCCCCGTCAGCCCTTTTTGGATCACTTGTGGCTATCTTGGGCCCCTATGTGGGGCAGCCCATCAATACAGTTACACAGATGGTAGCAGATTTGGGAGAGCTGGAGGCCGCTTGGGATCATAAAGCAGTGAGGGCTGCTGCATATGTTGCCCCCCCAACTAGCAAGGGAAACGGGCCTGTAAAGGTTACCCGAACACAGATGTGGGTAGATTCTATTGAGGCTGGAGCAGATAAGGGGAAATTGGATGGCCAGTTTAATAAAATTCTTTTGGAGCTTTGGCGGCAGCTTAAACCAGAACAGAAGTTCCAGCCACTGAAACGAAAGGCCCCAGCAGCTACCAATAAAACGTTTGATGCGCGCGCAGCTCAGTTACAAGATTATATGATAGAGACGGCCGAGGGAGAGGAGAACTCCCAAGACCTATTGTACCAGTTTGAATAGGAAAAGGGCTGAGGGACCCGTCTAACGGGGATGGGCAGGGACTGGAGGCCACATGTGGAACTGGCTATCCACTGGTCCCCTTCCAATGTACAATGGGTGTTGGCCTTGGTGGATACAGGTGCAGAACGTTCCCTTCTCTATGGAAACCCAGAGAGGTTTGCTGGGACCCCAGTGGCCACTGACAGTTATGGGGGCCAAACTGTTCAAGTGAAGCCAATAACTATTCCATTGGGGATAGGAAGACTGCCTCCTAAGCCATATAAGGTGTATGTATCTCCTATTCCTGAATATATTTTGGGGGTAGATGTCTTGCAAGGACTGTGGTTGGAAACTACAGCTGGGGAGTTCCGGCTGCGGATCAGGGTTGTGAAGGCAGTGTTGCGGGGACACGCATCACATTCCCCTTTGCAATTACCCATCCCTTGGCGTGTGAATAACACCAAGCAGTACCGCCTGCCAGGTGGTTATGAAGAAGTCACAGGGACAGTCCTCAAACTAGAAAACATGGGGATCATCCAGCCAGCACACAGTCCTTACAACTCCCTGGTATGGCCTGTGCGCAAACCAGACGGAACCTGGAGAATGACAGTAGATTACAGGGAACTTAATAAAGTTGTTCCCCCTTTGCATGCTGCTGTTCCCTCGATAGCTAACATGATGAATCAGCTAAGCCATGAGTTGGGGACATACCACTTTGTGGCAGACTTGGCCAATGCTTTTTTCTCTATTGATATAGCTGCAGAAAGTCAAGACCAATTTGCCTTCAGTTGGGAAGGGAGACAATGGACCTTTACAGGGTTACCCCAGGGCTATTTGCATAGCCCCACCTTGTGCCATGGGCTGGTGACTGCTGACCTGGCTAAATGGAAACAGCCAGAGGTAGTTCGCATGTACCATTACATTGATGATATTATGCTAACTAGTGATTCTCTTCCAGAATTGGAGCAAGCAGTCCCTACGCTGCTATCCCATTTAGAACAAATTACAAGGACCTGGGTTATCTGTTAAATTCTTGGGAGTTGTCTGGTCAGGTAAGACAAAAGTTATTCCTGACGCAGTTATAGATAAGATTCAAGCATACCCTGTGCCCACTATGGTAAAACAGTTACAGGAATTCTTAGGTTTGTTGGGGTATTGGCGAGCATTTATACCCCATTTGGCTCAGTTACTACACCCCTTGTACAACCTTATTCAAAAGGGGGTTTGTTGGGATTGGACTGAACAGGCGCAAGGTTCATTTGCAGCTGCTAAGAGAGCTGTCAAGGTGGCACAGGTCTTGAATGTGTTTGATCCTGCCAGGCCCTGTGAGCTGGATGTTCATGTAACCTCAGAGGGGTTTGGATGGGGCTTGTGGCAGCAGACAGAGCACCTACGGCAACCTATTGGATTTTGGTCCCAATTGTGGAAAGGTGCTGAAGTTTGTTTTACTCATTAGTAGAGAAGCAGCTGGCAGCTGTGTATGCTGCCCTCCTGGCAACTGAGAGTATTACAACCACAACACCAGTTACAGTCAAGACAACATACCCTATTGCTGGATGGGTGAGAGATTGGGCAACTAAACCACGCAGTGGTATGGCCCAAATGTCCATCGTGGCCAAGTGGGGTGCCTACCTGCAGCAACGCTGTGCTCTTAGCACCAGCCCGTTGAGGGCAGAACTGCAGGAAGTCTTGGGTCCAGTCACCTATGCGACCTTAAAGTCAAGTGCAACTGGGGCTCAGGAGGCAGAACCTGAAGTCAGTCCCTATCAGGAAGGGCGGGTGCCCATCCCCGAGGATGCCTGGTATACTGATGGTTCCAGCAGGGGCCAACCTGCCAAACGAACAGCTATAGCCTTCCATCCGGCCACTGAGACTATTTGGATGGACACAGGTACAGGCCAAAGCAGCCAATGGGCAGAATTAAGAGCTGTTTGGCTAGTTGCCCATAATGAACCTTCACCTCTGGTGATCTGTACTAACAGCTGGGCTGTCTATCGTGGACTGACTGTTTGAATTGCTACTTGGCACATTAACCTGTGGATGGTAATGCACCATCCACTATGGGGTCAGGCCATGTGGCAGGACTTATAGGAAATAGGATACTAGAAGCAGGTGACAGTATATCATGTCACGGGGCATGCCCCTCTAGCCCATCCTGGGAATGATGAGGCAGATACATTGGCAAGGGTGCGATGGTTGGAGTCTGCCCCTGTAGGTGATGTGGCACAGTGGCTCCACCAGCACCTGCTCCATGTGGGACAGAAAACTATGTGGGCTACGGTTAAGGCTTGGAACTTGCCTGTGTCCTATGCAGAGGTACTTGCAGCCTGTGAGCAATGTGCAGTATGTTCCAAGGAGCACCCTCGGAGACCACCATGTTCTGGTGTCGCATGGACAGATCCAGAGGGGTCATGTTCCACTGACACGATGGCAGATAGACATCATTGGACCCTTACCAAAGTCAGAAGGGTACCAGTATGCAGTCACTTGTGTAGATACTGCCACCGGGCTGCTTGCTGCTTACCCCGCTCGTAACCCTGACCAGAGGGCAGTCATATAGGCTCTGGACCGCCTGAGTGCTGCATACGGGTGACCGCTGGTCCTTGAAAGTGACAATGGTACCCACTTCACTGGTTCAATGGTGAGGCAGTGGGCTCAAAAGCTGGGGGTGGACTGGAAGTACCATGTTCCCTACCACCCCCAGGCTGCTGGTATCATTGAGCGTTATAATGGACTCTTAAAGCAGGGACTGTGACAGGAGGGGGGCACCGGCTCTCTTACTGGATGGACACGCCGCTTATGGACAGTACTCCGGATTTTGAATGAGCGACATCAATGGGGGAGCCCAGCTCCAGTAGAGGCCCTCCTGCATTGGACAGCTGCCCCCATTCAGTTGCAGATATGCACCAAGGACATTTTACTCAAGCCAGGTTTCGGACAGCAGGGCAACGTGCTCTTGCCTGCTCCAACAGTCCTTCTTAAAGGACAACGGCTTCAATGGACTTGGCCCTGGACTGTACAAGCCCCCCATCTGAGATGGGTGGCCTTGTTGGCACCATGGGGAAAGGGGTTAGGGGTGGACCTTCAGTTAACTCCTTGGGCAACCAGCACCTGACCACCTAAGGTAGAAGTGTATTATCCCTTGAGTGCTCAAGGGGACAGCATTATGAAGGGCACCTTTGTAATTTCTTTATGACCAATAATGAGTTCTCCTATTTTACTACACATAGAACCAGCAGATGCTGGTGTATTGGCCAATAAGGTTTGGTATGCCCGCTCAGGGCGGCCTCTGGTGCCAGCTACGGTGCTGTCTGCAGACAAAACTCTGGCCTGTATTCTGCCAGAGGGAAAAGATTTGCCTCTCTTGGTGCTGCTGACAGCTCTCTCATTTCGCCCATAGCTTTTTTTTTTTTTTTTTTTTTAGTTTTTTTTTTTTTTTTTTTTTAAAGAGACTGAGAGAGAGTCAGAGAGAGGGATAGACAGGGACAGACAGACAGGAACGGAGAGATGAGAAGCATCAATCATTAGTTTTTCATTGCACATTGCAACACCTTAATTGTTCATTGATTGCCTTCTCATACGTGCCTTGACCGCGGACCTTCAGCAGATCAAGTAACCCCTTGCTTGGGTTCAAGCTGGTGAGCTTTTTGCTCAAACCAGATGAGCCCTCGCTCAAGCTGGCGACCTCAGGGTCTCGAACCTGGGTCTTCCGCATCCCAGTCCGACACTCTATCCACTGTGCCACCGCCCAGTCAGGCTCGCCCATAGCTTTTGATTTGTTAATCCTATTGCTGTAGTTGGTACTGTTTCTGTTTATGCAATGTACCCCACTCCTTGCACAGTGACTATCATGGAAGATGTCTGTGGTTTAGATTGGAAAGCGAGCAAAAGGGGTGGAATGTTGGTCAAATAAGTTTGTAAATATGATATATATGTTTGCTCGCTTGTGATTTATATTGGGTGTGGGGGACAGGCTATAAGCAGGCCAGGTCTTTGTAGCCTAAGGTTTAGGTTTTTTAAAAAATATTTTATTTATTTATTTATTTAAAATTTTTTATTTTATTTATTCATTTTAGAGAGGAGACAGAGAGGGACAGAGAGAGACAGAGAGAGAGGAGCTGGAAGCATCAACTCCCATATGTGCCTTGACCAGGCAAGCCCAGGGTTTCAAACCAGCGACCTCAGCATTTCCAGGTCGATGCTTTATCCACTGTGCTACCACAGGTCAGGCCTTAAGGTTTAGTTTTAAGACTAAGCTTTTCCCCATACCCTTGACTGATTGTATGATCTGGGTGGTGCACTCTCATGAGGAATCCAATTATGCCTCAGATAAGTGACTTTGTATCAAAGACTTCCTTATTTGTATATTGGATTAAGGGTTTTTGGTTTTCTACTCTATAAAGTGGGACAGACCAGGAGCTTGCTCACACAGTTCCTGCCATCACGATTGCAGGGGCTTCCCTGATCCCTTGCCCTTCGTGGGAAAAGCTGGTTTTCTGCTTTTCCCTTGTCTTCTTTTGTGGTTTGCCTGTCTTGGTGAGACACCAATAAACAGAATGGCCCACTATCCTCCAACTCTGCCATTTCTTTACCATCTGCTTGAATCCAATGGGAACCTGCATGTGAATGGCCATGATGGCGGCTCCTGGCCTTACACCATATAACCCTCATCCAGCTCTTCTAGTTCCCAGTCTCTTGCTTCCTGGCATTATGCTGAGCCATCTCCTCTTGGAGAGTCTGTCTGTCCATTCAATAAAACAAACCTCTTTTGAGCACCTACTGTTTGCATGCATTGGGGATTCAAAGATGCACAAGCAGTCTTGCCATAAGTCTCTTGATCATCCAGCAGATGTTTTAGCCAATGTTTGGAAGGAAGAGTCCTGTCTTTGTGGGGTTCTAGTTAATATGACCTCTTGCCTCTGTGGACAGACTCTGCCTGGGGCAGAGATCCAGAGGCTCAGGTGGGTAAAGTCCAAGATTGAAGCTGGAAGCCCTGGGCTGGGTCAAGGTTGGTTCCAGCACCAGCTCAGTGATTCAGCCGCTCAGCCTGTATTTGTTGAGTATCGCTTCTGTGTTCCAGGCAGCTGGATAGCAGAGGGCTGGGGGAGGAACAGAAATCAGATTGGCTTGAGATCTCCTAACAGCAACACTGGATTTAAGAATGATATTTTTAAAGAATCAAAGAGAAGGAACTTTGAACTTGGGTTTTGATTTCTAGCTAAGTTAGAATCATCAAGTTTAGCACATAGAGCCTGTAAGGCCAGTAGCCACGGCCTCCATCACAGACACCTGGCCCATGCAGGCTCACATTTGATTCGGACAGATGGTAATGAAACAATGGAGCCAAGAACTGGTGGCTTTAATCCTAGCTTGCACCCAGTGTGCAAGAAATACACACAGTGGGAAAACACTTCCCTTTCCATTCGGGGCTCCCAAAGCCACTGACTCATCTGAGTTCCTAGAATCAAAGGTTTCTACCTCACCAGCCTTATTTCACCTCTGTTCCCCATCTCTTTCTCTCTGCACAAACTCTGTACAAACTGGCTTCTCCTTCAGCACTCCACCATCTTGGCTGCTTCTCCTCTCTTCCATGTGGCCTTTCTCTGCTCTCCTCCAGCATGGGCTCCTCTGCCCCATTTTATAGTGCAGAAATCAAAACCTTTAATCCAATATACAAACAAGGAAGTCTCTGATACAAAGTCACTTATCTGAGGCATAATGGGATTCCTCATGAGAGTGCACCACCCCACATCATGCAACAGTCAAGGGTGTGGGGAAAAGCTTAGTGTTGAGAAAATCTTAGTATTAAAAGAGTGGGAAAGGCTTAGTCTTAAAACTAAACCTTAGGCTATAACCACCCTTCCTGCTTACAGCCTGTCCCCCATACCCAATACAAACTAGCAAACATAAGTATCATATTTACAAACTTATTTGACCAACAGTGCCCCTCTTTGAAAACACTGTTAGAGGAAGCACTCCAACATGAAGAGAAATAACTACTTTACAGGTGTGTTCAACAATAGCAAGTAAGAAGGACTAAATCACTTGTTTAAGTAATGCTTGTCTAAGGAAATGGTTCAGGGCAGTGTCAGCAAAGCACAGCCTGGCTGACATAAGCTGAGAGGGTGGCAGAGCCACGGGACTCCTACCAAGTGAGTGAGAAGGGAATTGACCCCGTTGAAGTTCCCTCTTTGAAGAAGAGAGGAAGACCCAGCAGCTAACTAGGCAAGGAAGCCTCAGGGGTGCTGTTATTTTTGTGCTTTCTCACAAGGCTTGTCGAAAACCCAGACACTCTGTCTTTTTGTTCTGACTCCAAATTTCCAGGTTAACAATTCCAAACTTTCCAGTGATGGGATGAAAGACCGATCAGAGAGGGGTGGGAGTCAAACAAAGGTCAGAGTCCAGGGCCAGTGACATTTACCTTTACCGGCCTTATTTACATAGTGAAGGCTCGGGTATTAAATTAACAGGAAACGACAAAGAACTTAAATAAAAGTCTGTACGCCAAGAATATTTCTTCCTCCTTTCTGTCCATGCCTTAGAACAGGGGTCCCCAAACTACGGCCTACAGGCCGCATGCAGCCCCGAGGCCATTTCTCCGACCCCTGCCGCAATTCCGGAAGGGGCACCTCTTTCATTGGTGGTCAGTGAGAGGAGCACATTGACCATCTCATTAGCTAAAAGCAGGCCCATAGTTCCCATTGAAATACTGGTCAGTTTGTTGATTTAAATTTACTTGTTCTTTATTTTAAATATTGTATTTGTTCTCGTTTTGATTTTTAATTTAAAATAAGATATGTGCAGTGTGCGTAGGGATTTATTTATAGTTTTTTTATAGTCCAGCCCTCCAACGGTCTGAGGGACAGTGAACTGGCCCCCTGTGTAAAAAGTTTGGGGACCCCTGTCTTAGACCATGTCATAAAACAAATAGACTTTTTCTGATTTCTGCGGTTTCCAACAGAGCTATAAAGTGCAACTAGGACTTCTGAAACAATTTGCTTCCTATGTTGACTCAAGCAGAAATTGGTAGAAGAAGGGCTGACTTGGCTGGCTCTCCTTCTGGGGAGCTGGCTCTTGCCTTTCCCACTGTCTGGCCAGTAGGCACGGCCACCATCACAGCCGCCTGGCCCATGCAGGTTCACATTAGATTCGGACAGATGGTAATGAAACAATGGAGCCATCCAATGAAAGAACTGGTGGGCCATCATCTTTAATCCTAGTTTGCATCCAGTGGGCAAGTAAAAACACACACTGGGCTCCAAGGATCCAAAACCCACTCATTCAGTGCTCACAAAGCTACTGACTTATCTGAGTTTCCTAAAACAGTTATGAAAAATCTTTTGAGCTTGGTATGTCAAAATTTGCCAAAAAACCGAGCATAACTTGGGTGGTGTGCCACTTCGAGAAAAAAACCATAATTTTGCAATGTTTATAGTTTAAATAATAAAAATGTATAATTGTAATATATAACTGTATTTAATAAACCAAAAACTAATTATTTAACTTACCTGCTTAGTGACTTCTTTGTTCATCTGTCAGTTGGTTTCTTTTGTTGGTCTTTTTTTTTTTTTTTTTTTTTTCTGAAGCTGGAAATGGGGAGAGACAGTCAGACAGACTCCCGCATGCGCCCGACCGGGATCCACCCGGCACGCCCACCAGGGGCGAAGCTCTGCCCATCAGGGGGCGATGCTCTGCCCCTCTGGAGCGTCGCTCTGCTGCGACCAGAGCCACTCTAGCGCCTGGAGCAGAGGCCAAGGAGCCATCCCCAGCGCCTGGGCCATCTTTGCTCCAATGGAGCCTTGGCTGCGGGAGGGGAAGAGAGAGACAGAGAGGAAGGGGGGGGTGGAGAAGCAAATGGGCGCTTCTCCTATGTGCCCTGGCCAGGAATCGAACCCGGGTCCCCCACAGGCCAGGCCGACACTCTACTGCTGAGCCAACCGGCCAGGGCCTGTTGGTCTTGATATTATTCAACTTGTGTGGGGTGCCGTGAACTAAGATAAGTGAGGGGGAGGGGAAATTCTTTAATAAACCTGCCTATTAGTGACTTTTTTGTTGCTGAATTTCATTGGCTAAATCTTCAATTGAAGGTTGGTATTTTGTACACTTCAAGCCAAGCAAGTGCTACTAACTTCATCTGTCAGTCTGTTTCTTTTGTTGGTTTTGTTATTATTTAATGCTGAGAATAAGGTCTCACAAAAGTACGTAGAGGGAAAAATTGTGAATGAAGCCATTGCTATACTTTTCAGGGTGCTAAAAGTGTCTGATAATCGGTTCCAGGCACTCCAGATTTCCTGTCCGTAGTGGCACTCCTCTTGATTCTCCAGGCGGCACCTTTCCAGATTCTCAAGCTTTGACCTCAAGTCCACAAACACCTGAGCCCAGATGCTGTCTTGAAATTCTGCAAGTTGCATCTTATGTAAATTAAGATGGCTGCCACTATTTCTAATGGTGGGAAACGGCACCCATAGCATAGACCCTCGCCTCTCCCAGCCTCCCCCTCACTTATCTCAGTAATGATGGTCAATTAGAAATCCATGACACCCAGAACAGTAGATTGGATGATGGTTGCTGTGGTATGTGGTTGCTGGTAATGGCGATCACAGGCCCCCAGAGATGCATGTCCCCCCCTTCAGCATTCTGCTGCTCCCTTCTCTGCCAGCAGGAAGTGAGGTCAAAGATCCCCTAACGGCCTAACCGAAAGTCCCAGAACTAGACGCTCTGTGCCAGAGTTCTGTTGTTTTGGCCGACAGACCTCCAGCACAGAGTGTCTACACTACAGCAGCTGGCTGTGCAGGAGCCAAGGATAAAATGTCCTTCTCAGCATGCGGCCCCATACTTCTCGTGCCATCGGAAATGGCTACGCGTGTCACAGGTTCGCCATCACGACCTATACCTTCGGGATACTTGGAAATCTCTCAGGATGTTTCACAACAAAAAGTGATGGCTGCTGCTCAAAAAGGTTGACATCTTAAGGACCAAAATTGATTAAACAGGTTGACATTTCACTAAAGCAGTATTTTAATTATTATTATTATTACTATTATTCCTAGAAAGCAGAATCTAGGTAGATTATTTTTAAAACTGCATTCTAGGGATAATCTTTTGTTTCTTCCTCAAGTACCAATATGTCCTCACTGATCACGCTCTGGTAACAGAAAGCCAGCGACAGCATTATACAGGACCACACAGGAACATACTATATATACAGGCAGAGAGGAAGGAATAGGAAGAATGTCTATTTCGTGAATTCAGTCGGGAAAGAAGAAAAGTCAATGAAGAAATGACCAGAGGTGACCAGGTTATCTGTAATATACTGCTCATAAAAATTAGGGGATATTTTATAGCTTCATACTCATTTTGAAATATCCCCTGATTTTTGTGAGCAGTATACTACCGGCTGGATTAAGGGCGGGAAAAGCTGCCTGAGCACTGACACCCTCGGTTCTCCCTGTTCTGTCGAGGAAAAAAAAGACATCAATCAGCCTTCCTCACTCAAACTCTAACTTACACTTGAGCTTTCCCCAAGTCCTGTGGACCAGACACTTTTCTCAGAAGCGAAAAGAAGCGGCATTTCTGTTTTAATCAAAATCAGTCCTTGGTGGTATTATGTTCTTTGGTTTGTTTTGTAATGAGGAATTTGACTTTCTTACTCTGCAGAGCAGAATAGAAAATCAGAAAGCAGGTCAGTTTCATTATCCATCTTAGAATACTCCTAGAGGCCGACAGCTGAAACCTGAGGGGGTGTCTCTGACAAAGGGTCTGAGGAAAGCTGCCTGAGAGCTGTGATTGCTTGTCTCCATGGTCCTTCCTTTTAGAAATGAACAGAGAGAGATTAGTTTGCATGTCATTTTTGATCAGTAATTCTTAGAGAGGGGAAAAATAATGTAACTAAGTAGATTCAAACACAATATTCAAAGTGAAAATGCACAATTTTTACAGCATTTTAAATATTGTGAAATAATAAGCAATGACTAGAGAACCTTGAGTATTCTAAGTAGAAATGCCTACCCTAAGACAACTTAACTTGGGAACAAATGAATGGTGAATTGGAGGATATTGGAAAGATGGAGCTGAAGAAAATTAGGGAACCTGGCCAATGATGGAAGCAGTGTACTTAACTCAAAGTTTGCATTGTGGTGAAAAGGACCAATAGCTGAGTAAAATTTAGATGATAAATCTTAAGGTACAATGTTATTTCACAAATTATTAAAATGCACAATGATCAGGGGAAAAGGCATAGTCCAGTGGTATGAATTTTACAAGTACAAAATGACAGAGAGACGTGCCTGAAGAACACACAAAAGAATGCTGGGATGAAATCCTCGGCAGGGCTCATTAAAAAGTAGGATTTCACCCAGCAGGATGAGTAGGCCCATTGCTGTGTGCCAGGTCAGGCCTCCCCTGGAGTCAGGAGAGCCCCTGCAGGAAAGTGAGGCACATGGTAAGGACAGGGCTCTGTGAGTAAAAGGACCCCACTTGACCTTTCTGTAAGAGGAACTTGGGAGCCTGGACTTCTGTGTCGGTCTCTAGGTCTTGGAAGGGGCTGTCTGGCTGAAGGAGACTTCACAGACGGCAACAAAAGCAAGATACAATAGAGTTCTGCACAGTTAGAAGAAAGTCTCTAACCCTGGAGCTGAGTAAAAGGGGAAAGGTGGGGTGACAGTCCAACACCAGGTAACATTCACCAGGTAACTGGAGCTTCAAAGGAAAGTATTTTGTAGAGTCCCAATCTCAGAGGGTTTTGTTTCAGAAAGAAAATGAATCTAGGTGTTAACAGAAGGAAACAAATCCATAGTAAATCAAGACAGCTCCAATGATTTCAAGTTTGTTTTCTTAAATCTAGAATTATAAGTTCAGCAAGATAGCCAAATAAAGTGTACAAATAAAAAAGACCCCAATAACTTTCAGATATACTAACAGCCAATAATGATAAATGCTCAGATTTATTGAGCCTTTGCTATGTGGTAGGCATTGTGCTCACCACTTTATATACATTAGAAGAACATGATGGAGAGAACCAAGACAGCAGCAGAGTAGGCAGACGCACAGACTCCCAGCTCACACCACCAAACTGGATTACAAATTAAATTAGGAAAAATCAGCATGAAAAACCAACTTTGGATTAAAAGAACAAGTCTCAAAAACTAAGGAGCAAAGAAGCTACACTGAGCCTGGTAGGGAGCTCTGAGCCATGGTGGGGGGGTTCCCCTGCTTCCAGGAGTGAAGGGGGGGTGAGACTGAGAGCCCAGGAGGGCTCTCATTACAAAGAGAAGAGCAGAAAATATCGCTCACAGCCACTTGCCTGGGGACATGGGAATGAGGTGAGCTGAGAGGGCTGGCTTGTCTTCCAAAAGGAAAGTGGGGAGAGAGACAGACGGTGATAGCAGAAAAATGCATGGATGATCTGAGAAGCTGATTTGTCTAGTGCAGACGTGGCCATAGTTGGGGGAGCGGTTGAACCCTCAACAAAGCACAAGCCTAAAGTGGTTCTGAGTGACCCACCTCCAGAAAGCTCTCCAGCTCCAATCAGAACAACAAGACAAAGATGAAAATAGGAAGTGGAAAGGAGGAGCAGTAACTCAGGTTTCCATGGAGATCTGAGATACACCTCCCCCTACTGAAACGGAGAAAGCACCCCACCCCTGGAGAGAAGCTGGCAGATCAGGCCTTCAGAGTCTCAGGTTACACCCACCGCATTTCTGAATACAGCTTCAAATAAGCTCCCTGCTGAGATCAGTAAACAAGACTACCACTGAGTTAAGAAAACTGAAGAGAAAACAAATTAAGACTTTAAAGAGGCTCTACTAGGTAAGGAGATCACAGCTGGAAGAAGCCTACAAGTCATAGAGAATAATGGGTAGGCAGAGAAGCATAAGTCATATGCTTCAAAAAGATAAATCCTCTGATAAAGTCTTGGGTGAATCGAAAGTAATCAAATTACCAGATGCAGAGTATGAAATAATGATTTTTAGGATGCTTAAAGATCTCAAAGCTAGCCTGACCAGGTGGTGGCGCAGTGGATAGAGCATCGGACTTGGATGCAGAGGGCCCAGGTTTGAGACCCCGAGGTCACCAAATTGAGCACGGGCTCATCTGGTTTGAGCAAAAGCTCGCCAGCTTGGACCCAAAGGTCGCTGGCTCGAGAAAGGGGTTACTTGGTCTGCTGTAGCCCCACAGTCAAGGCACATATGAGAAAGCAATCAATGAACAACTAAGGTATTGCAACGCACAACGAAAAACTAATGGTTGATGCCTCTCATCTCTCCGTTCCTGTCTGTCTGTCCCTGTCTATCCCTCTCTCTGACTTTCTCTCTGTCTCTGAAAAAAAAAAAAAGATCTCAAAGCTACAATGGATGGACTTAGTGAAACTTCAATAAAGAAATTGAAAGCATCAAAAAGGACACGGAAATCATAAAGAAGAACCACACAGAAATTACAAAAAATATCAGAAATGAAGACTACAAGGGAAGGAATTAAAAGCAGGCTGGATGAAGCAGAGGATCGAATCAGCAACTTAGAGGACAAGATAAGCGAAAGCAAGAAAGCAGAGCAGCAAAAAGAAAAGAGACTGAAAAAATCTGAGGAAACTCTAAGAGAGCTCTGTGACAACCTAAAGAGAAACAACATTCGCAACATAGGGGTTCCTGAAGAAGAGAAAGAACAAGGGTTAGAGACCTTGTTCAATGAAATCATAGTTGAAAACTTTCCTAAATTGATGCAGGAAAGAGTCACACAAGTTCAAGAAGCACAGAGAATTTCATTAAAGAGAAACCAAAAAAAATCTACACCAAGACACATCATAATTAAAATACCAAAGCTAAGAGATAAAGAGAAAATATTAAAATCTGCTAGAGAAAAAAAAGCCTATTGCCTACAAAGGAGCCCCCATAAGGATGACATCTGACTTCTCAACAGAAACACTTGAGGCCAGAAGGAAATGGCAAGAAATATTCAAAGTAATGCAGAACAAGAGCCTACAACCAAGACTTCTTTTTTTTTTGTATCTTTTTTTTTTATTTTTTTAAATTTTATTTATTCATTCATTTTTAAAGAGGAGAGAGACAGAGAGGGAGAAAGAAGAGAGTAGCTGGAAGCATCAACCCCCATATGTGCCTTGACCAGGCAAGCCCAGGGTTTGAACTGGCGACCTCAGCATTTCCAGGTCGACACTTTATCCACTGCACCACCACAGGTCAGGCCAACCAAGACTTCTTAATCCATCAAGGCTATTGTTTAAATTGAAGGAGAAATAAAATGCTTCCCAGACAAAAAAACTCAAGGAATTCATTACAACCAAACCAATGCTGCAAGAAATTTTAAGGGGCCTGTTGTAAACAGAACAAAGGGGGAAAAATATAGTAAAAGGTGAATATAACTCTAAAGAATAAAATGGCAATAAACAACTACATATCAATAATAACCTTAAATGTAAATGGATTAAATGCTCCAATCAAAAGACATAGGGTAGCTGAATGTATAAGAAAACAGGACCAGTACATATGCTGTCTACAGGAGATGCACCTCAAAACAAAAGATTCACATAGACTGAAAGTAAGAAGATGGAAAAAAATATTTTATGCAAATGGAAATTAAAAAGAAGCTGGGGTAGCAATACTTATATCTGACAAAATAGACTTAAAACAAAGACGATAGTAAGAGATAAAGGTCACTACATAATGATAAAGGGAGCAATCCAACAGGAAGAGATAACCATTATAAATATATATGTACCTAATGTAGGAGCACCTAAATATATAAAGCAGATTTTGATAGACATAAAGTGAGAGCTCAACAGCAATACTATAATAGTATAAGGTTTCAATACCCCACTAACATCAATGGATATATCCTCAAGAAAGAAAAATTTAAAAACAACAAAATTAAGGGATACACTAGATCAACAGGATTTAATAGGTATCTTCAGAACCTTTCACCTTAAAGCAGCAGAATATACATTCTTTTCAAGTGCTCATGGTATATTCTCTAAGATAGACCACATATTAGGGAATAAAATGAGTCTCAACAAATTTAAGAGGATTGAAACCATATCAAGCACCTACTCTGACCACAATGGCATGAAACTAGAAATCAACCACAATAGGAAAACTGAAAAATACTCAAACACTTGGAAACTAAACAGCATGTTATTAAACAATGACTGGGTCAACAATGAGATCAAAAAAGAAATAAAAAATTTCCTTGAAACAAATGAACATACAACAACTCAAAATCTGTGGGACACAGCAAAAGCAGTCCTGAGAGGGAAGTTCATAGCATTACAGGCATACCTTAAGAAGCTAGAAAAAGCTAAAAAAAAACCCAACTTAATCCTGCAACTAAAAGAACTAGAAAAAGAACTGCAAGTAAAGCCTAGAGGAAGTAGAAGGAAGGAAATAATAAAGATCAGAGCAGAAATAAATGACATAGAGGCTAAATAAACAATACAGAGGATCAATGAAACCAAGAGCTGGTTCTTTGAAAAAGTAAACAAGATCAATGAACCCTTAGTCAGACTCACCAAGAAAAAAAGAGAAAGGACTCAAATAAATAAAATTAAAAATGAGGGCCTGGCCTGTGGTGGTGCAGTGGATAAAGCGCTAACCTGGAATGCTGAAGTTGCGGGCTTGAAACCCTGGGCTTGCCCAGTCAAGGTACATATGGGAGTTGATGGTTCCTGCTCCTACCCCTTCTCTCTCTCTCTCTCTCTCTCTCTCTCTCTCTCCTACCATCTCTCTAAAATGAATAAACTTTAAAAAATTTTTAAAAAATAGAAATGAGGGTGGAGAAGTAACAACAGACACAGCAGAAATACAAATAATTGTAAGAAAATACTATGAAGAACTGTATGCCAAAAAATTAGACAACCTAGGTGAAATGGACAAATTTGTTGAAAAATGTAATCTTTCAAAAATCAATCTGGAAAAATCAGAAAACGTAAATAGACTGATTACAACAAATGAGATTGAAACAGTTATCAATAAACTCCCAAAAAACAAAAACCCTGGGCCAGATTGCTTCACAGGCAAATTCTACCAAACATTAAAAGAAGAATTAACTCCAATCCTTCTCAAATGAATTTCAAAAAATTCAAGAGGAGGGAAAACTTCCAAGCTCCTTTTATGAGGCGAACATAATTCTGATTCCAAAACCAGGCAAAGACAACACAAAGAAAGAAAACTATAGGCCAATATCCCTGATGAATTTTTTTTTTTTTTTTTTTTTTTTTTGAGAGGAGAGAGAGAGGAAGAGAGAGAGAGAAAGCGAGAGAGAGAGAAGGGGGGAGGAGCTGGAAGCATCAACTCCCATATGTGCCTTGACTAGGCAAGCCCAGGGTTTCGAACCGGCGACCTCAGCATTCCAGGTCGATGCTTTATCCACTGCGCCACCACAGGTCAGGCTCCCTGATGAATTTAGATGCTAAAATTCTCAACAAAATATTAGCAAACCGATCCAGGAATACAAGAAAAAAATCATCCACCATGATCAAGTGGGATTTATTTTGGAGAGGCAAGGCTGGTACAATATTTGCAAATCAATCAATGTGATTGATCACATAAACAAAAGGAAGAACAAAAACCACATGATAATATCTATAGATGCAGAAAAAGCATTCGATAGCCTGACCAGGGGGTGGCGCAGTGGATAGAGTGTCAGACTGGGATGTGGAGGACCCAGGTTCAAGACTCCAATGTCACCAGCTTGAGCATAAGCTCATCTGGTTTGAGCAAAGATCACCAGCTTGGACCCAAGGTCGCTGGCTCGAGCAAGGGGTTACTCGATCTGCTGTAGCCCCACGCTCAAGGCACATAGGAGAACGCAATCAATGAACAACTAAGGTGTCACAACAAAAAACTGATGATTGATGCTGCTTCTCATCTCTCTCCATTCCTGTCTGTCTGTCCCTGTCTATCTCTCTCTCTGACTCTCACTCTGTCTCTGTAAAAAAAAAAAAAAAAAAAAAAAGCATTTGATAAAATCCAGCACCCATTTATGATCAAAACTCTCAGCAAAGTGGGAATACAGGGAACATACTTCAACATGATAAAGGCTATCTATGACAGGCCCACAGTCAACATCATACTCAATGGGCAAAAGTCAAAAGTAATCCCCTTAAGATCAGGAACAAGGCAGGGGTGCCCCCTTTCAATATAGTTTTTACACCAACAATGATCTGTCTGAAAGAGAAGTTAAGAAAACAATTGTAAGGTATTTTTCCCCAGGGGCTGGAGCCACAAAGTGTGGAATAACAAAAGCTTTATTTAGTACAGCGCATCCGCCGAGCAGGTTCCCTGGCCCCGAGGAAATATGGAGGCCAGGGAAGTCGCAAATGGTGACCCGTGTGGGAGATATTTAAGGGGTCCCTAGGGTGGTTGAGCTAATATGACATGGTGGAATCTCACTGACTGACAGACAGTCGCTTTTTTCCAAAGGGCTTCTGGGAAGTTTCTTTTGGTGTGCTTGGTTGTGGGCAGTCCTAGCCAAAGTTCGGGGATCTGACCTTTCCGCATTATCCACCAACCTTACATTCTGACCTTTGGTGTTAAATAGAAAAGGGGTGCCGTTTATTCATCTGGCTACTTCCTGCTGATTAAGGGCATCATGGGGAGGGGGAGATCAGAAGGTGGCGGCTTTGAGGGGTGTCAGGGGAACATCTGTTTGGCTGTGACTGGAGAAACTTCGCAGATGCGGTCCTGTAAGAATTTTTTTAAAAGAGGAGAAATAGGGGGATTTGCAGAGTCCAGCCTTTTGGTGAGCTGGAGATGGATGGAGTCCAGTGGTTCCGACTGCTGGTGGTCCTGTATGGAGGCAAGCTTGAGGCAAAACTGCATGTCAGGAGTGGCGTAAAAAGGGGAAAGGAAGGGGTTCCATCCGTTCTCATAACCTAGACCTGTGAGGGAACGAGAGATCCAGAGTGTGATGGCAAACAGAGAAGGTAACCCCCGTGTCCACAAGAAATGAGATGGACTTACCCACTTGTTGCAGCATAGCCTGGGTTCTCCGAGTCCAGGCCGTGTCCTAGGAGTTTGAGCGATGCACCCACCTGGCTGGATTGGCCTTTCCATTTGGGTGGCTTGTTCTCCACATAGAGGCACTAAGGAAAAGTCTGTTGCCCAAAGGGCAATTGCTCCGCCAGTGACTGGGCTGCTTGCAGTCAGAGCAGGGTTCAGTGGGCAGCTGTGGGCAGGGGCCCTGCCAGGACCAATGACCCTGCTTGAAACACTTAAAGCAGCTGCTGTTGGGATTTCTCCTAGTGGCTTGGACTTGGGTCGGGCACTTCCTGTGCCTTGCCTCAGGGTTGCCACAAGAGCCGGAGTTTGGAGCGTTACCTTCTGCTGCATGTGGGCCTGGCAAACAGCCTTGGCCTGTTTCTACTAGTTGGGACCATTAAAAACTTTAATGCGTGTTCACAGGTCCAGATAGGGGTTTGGGGGTTGGAAATAAGGGGAGGGGGGCTCGTGCAGAGCAGGAAACGCTGGAGCCAAAGGCAGGACAGGGCCAGAACTTCCTGCAAGAAAATTGGGGTTGGGCCTTGGGGTCCTGTAAACCAGTGTAATAGCCAATAGTAAGTGGAGAATAGCCTGATGGAGGAGGGCCTTAAGAATACAGTGGAGAAGGAAGGGGCCCCTGGCCAGCAGGGGAGGAGAAAGATGGTAGTGGTGAATAAGAAACAGGTTTTTGCAAAGGGAGGGAAGGGGGCTCTCAGAGGGAAGAGACCCGAGCACAAAAGAGGTCCGCAGAGGGACCAGAGAAAAGTCCTAAGAGAGGGGCGACCCCAGGGGTCATGCAGGAGGAAAAGAGTTGGGAGTCCGTGGAGAAGGAAAGATTAGGAGTGGAGGTTTTAGGTGAGGTTTTTCTGGCCAGAAAAAGGCCTGCACGGTGGAACAGGTGGCACAGAGATTAAGGACGGGCAAGTGAATAATTAAAAGCCGTGTATGTAAGAGATCTCCAATCAGTTCCCAGTGTTTTTGGCGATAGTTAAATTGGTAAGGGTGTTAACACCGAAAGTCCCTTCAGGAGGCTAATTGAGTGGGTTCTGTGGCCTGGCCACAGCGGAGAAGAAGAACAGTTTCTTCTTCTTTAAGGAGGGAGATTCCTGTGCCCCCACAGCTGCCCTCAGTCCTCGGAGTGGTCAGTATTGAGTAATAGCATCCCAAAACCCAAGCTCTGGCCATGGACAGAAAAGGTAAAGTGGATGTGCTTGGGGACGTCTCCAGAAGCACACGCACTGGGACAGATGGAAAAGACTTCCCTGACGTAGCTACGGTTTCGGACAGGGAGTCTTGGAGGAAAGAACTGAGGGGAAGGCTGGAGGCAGGGGACTTACTGCACCGTGGACCAAAGTGGGTGGAAGGTCGGAGATCCTGGCTCTTTCTCGAAGGGGAAGGGAAGAGGAGCAGTCCTTGTGGACTTCAAACTCCTCCTGGGTTTTCGGCACCAAAATGTAAGGTATTTTTCCCAGCCGAGAAAGAAGGAAGGGGCCAGAGCCACAAAGTGTCGAATAACAAAAGCTTTATTTAGTACAGCGCATCCTGCCCGATGAGGTTCCCTGGCCCTGAGAAAAGATGGAGGCCAGATGGAGGCCAGGGAAGTTGCAAGTGGTGACCCACATGGGAGATATTTAAAGGGTCCCTAGGGTGGTCAAGCTAATATGACGTGGTGAAATCTCACTGGCTGGCAGATGGTCGCTTTTTTCCAAAGGACTCCTGGGAAGTTTCTTTTGGCACGCTTTGTTGTGGGTGGTCCTAGCCAAAGTTCGTGGGTCCAACCTTTCCCCATTGTCTACCGACCTTACAGCAATCCCCTTCACTATTGCAACAACAACAAAAAATACCTAGGAGTAAATTTAACCAAGGAGATTAAAGACTTTTACTTGGAAAATTATAAAACATTATAAAAGAAATCAAAGAAGATACAAACAAGTGGAAGAATATACCGTGTTCATGGCTAGAAAGAATAAACATCATTAAAATGTCCATATTACCCAAAGCAATATATAAATTCAATGCAATTTCTATTAAAAATACCAAGGACATACATCAAAGATATAGAACAAATATTCCAAAAATTCATATGGAACCAAAAAAACAAAAAACAAAACAACCATGAATAAAGTGAGTGGTATCACACTTCCAGACATCAAGTTATACTACAAGGCCATTGACTCAAAACAACATGGTACTGGCATAAGAACAGGCATATAGATCAATGGAACAGAACAGAGAACCCAGAAATAAACCCATGCCGCTATGAACAATTGATATTTGACAAAAATGGTGATAGCATACAATGGAGTAAAGACAGTCTCTGTAACAAATGGTGTTAGGAAAATTGGTCAGCTACCTACAAAGAAATAAAACTAGACCACCAACTCACACCATTCACAAAAATAAACTCAAAACGGATAAAAGACTTAAATGTAAGTCATGAAATCATAAGCATCCTAGAGGAAAACATAGGCAGTAAGCTCTCTGACATCTCTCGCAGCAATATATTTGCTGATTTATCTCTACAGGCAAGTGAAATAAAGGACAAGATAAACAAATGGGACTATATCAAACTAAAAAGCTTTTGCACAGCTAAAGACAATATGAACAAAATAAAAAGGCAAACCACACAATTGGGAGAACATATTTGACAATACGTCTGATAAGGGATTCATAACCAAAATTTATAAAGAACTTGTAAAACTCAACACTAGGAAGATAAACAGTCCAATCAAAAAATGGGCAAAAGAGATGAATAGACACTTCTCCAAAGAGGACATACAGATGGCCAACAGGCATATGAAAAAATCCTCAACATCACTAATCATTAGGGAAATGCAAATTAAAACCACAATGAGATATCACCTCACACCAGTCAGAATGGCGCTCATCAACAAAACAACACAGAGTAAGTGGAGAAAAGGGAACCCTCCTGCACTGCTGGTGGAAATGCAGACTGGTGCAGCCACTATGGAAAACAGTATGAAGATTCCTCAAAAAATTAAAAATTGAACTGCCTTTTGATGTAGCCATCCCAGTTTTAGGAATATACCCCAAGAACACCATAGCACAGTTTGAAAAGGAGAAATGCAGCCCCATGTTTATGGCAGCATTGTTTACAATAGCAAAGATCTGGAAACAGCCCAAGTGTTGTTGTTTTTTTGGTTCCATATGAATTTTTGGAATATTTGTTCTATATCTTTGATGTATGTCCTTGGTATTTTAATAGAAATTGCATTGAATTTATATATTGCTTTGGGTAATATAGACATTTTAATGATGTTTTAATCCACTCTGTGGAAGAGTGGATTAAAAAGCCATTGTACATATACACAATGGAATACTATGTAGCCATGAAAAAGAAGGAAATATTATTTTTTGCAACAACATGGATGGAACTGGAAACTATTATGGTTAAGTGAAATAAGCCAGGCAGAGAAAGAAAAATATCATATGACCTTGCTTATATGAGAAATCCGACAAACAATATGAACTGAGGAGCGGAATAGAGACAGAGGCAGGATCAAAGGATCCAGAAGAAAAGCGGAATGAGGGAAAGGGGATGATAAGGTGATAGGATGGGATAAGAGCAGAAAAGCAAATCCTGGAGGGAACGGGGCAGGGGGCGTTATGGGGAGGGGTACGGGGATGTACTGGGGAACACGGGTGACATTAGAATCTATGTAAACACAATAAATTAATAAAGAAAAAATAAAGAACAGCTGAAGAAAAAAAAAAAAGAAGAAGAAGAAGAACATGATGGAAAATTTCCAGTCGCATTTACAAAAGGACAGCTTCAATTCCTAAATGTAACACTGAATCCTGATGAAACTTCATGGGAATTGACAAAATGGTTGCAGACCTCATCTTGAAAAAAAACACACTTGAGAAACATCATAAAAAGGAGAGTAATGAGGGAGAAACTGTTCTCTGAGCAAACAAACACATTATCTGGGCTCCAGGATGAAAACAAAGTGATACTGGCTGAGATTGGTGGAAAGTAAAGAAACAGCCCCAAGCAAATGGAAGAACTCCAGCTGATACCTAGAAATAATACCACCACCAATCATAAAGGGAAATGGTTGATCAATTGGACTGTCACAGTTAAAACTTTGGCTACCATCACTAAGGGAAATGGGTAGATCCCAATTGTGACATATTCATACAAGGAAATATTACTCAGCAATAAAAAAGAATGTTCTCCTGATGCAGATGGATGAATGTCAAAGACATCATAAAAGAAGTGTTGTGGACCGTAAATGGCAAAAAGCCTTCGTAGATGCGAGGTTTAGCAAAAGGCTAAGTTCTCCCCCCTACCACCTCCATATTGGCTATGATGCTGAGTATTTGCACCCACTTCACTTGCTTCCTTAAGTTGCTGGAGGCAATTTACATGCCCTTCCTCTTACTCTTCGTTTGTTTAGATGTTGGTTGATTTCGCTTATGCATGGTGGGGGGATTCCTGTTTATGCCTTGAGAGAGTTCCTGTTTTAGCCTGGATGTGTAACTTTATAACAAGGACTTCCTTGA
Source organism: Saccopteryx bilineata (assembly GCF_036850765.1). NCBI lineage: Eukaryota > Metazoa > Chordata > Mammalia > Chiroptera > Emballonuridae > Saccopteryx > Saccopteryx bilineata. Next base: position 125,564,773 of record NC_089495.1, read on the forward strand.
TTTGCATATGGCTATATAATAAAGCAAAGTGGGGCTATGGGGCCCTCGAATATTGCCATCAGCATTTGAAGAGTCCTCCAAGTTCCATTTTTTCTTGATGAGTATGTTTCCTTAATTCCACACCGTTATTAGGAGCTGCACTGGTCCGTGGCAAGTGGCGCCCGAACAGACGACTTGAGTATGAGGAAACTAAAACTGAAGGAAGATGGCGGAACTCCCCAAAGTGAAGTGTGCACAGTGAGTAAAGAAAGTTTTTGGGGAAAATGTAGTCAGGAGTAAAAGAATATGGGACAGATAGGGTAAAAATAAGGGACCTTTTTGTAAAAATATTTCCGTATGAAGACAAATCGTTGTCTGAAGAGTATCAGGGTGAGCTGAAAACAGAGGGATGTGAATACGAGGACAACTTGGAGTCTGAGAGTGACAGGGGGGATAAAAAATCCGTGGCTATGGCTGCCTTAGCCGCGGGGCCTCCGCTGCCTTCAGCTCCTTCCTACATTCAACCCTCTGCTCCTCCACTCCCTTATCAAGCTGATTCTGGAGTCTATAGCTCAAAACTGGGAAATCCCCTCTCCAACAATCTATACACCAGGCTCGAAACGTAGGGCAAACAATAAATGGCTTTACCCATTTTCCTGTTGTAGAAAGACAGGATGACACAGGGAGACTAGTGCGAGAACATGAACCTGTACCTTTTAGAACTGTGAAAGAGCTTAAACTTGCTTGTGTTCAGTATGGGCCTAGTGCCCCTTTTTCACTTGGTTTATCAGATACTATTAGTGCAAAGGCTCTTCTCCCAAATGACTGGAAGGCGTTTGTTTGTGCTTGTCTCTCTGAGGGTGATTATTTGCTGTGGAAGTTGGACTTTCATGAAGGGGCTGTTGAGGTAGGAGAAAAATCTCCTAGTCAACCTGAGCCACCGGTTACAGCAACTATAGAATTTGAGAATGGATAGGAGACTCAGGTATTAGGAAAGTTATAGCTTTTCCTGTCATGGTCTGATTTTCTTTCAATGTTTTAACTACAATATTCTGAACTATTATTTTGTTTCTTTCTTATTCTTTTTTTTTAATTCATTTTAGAGAGGAGGGGGGGAAGAGAGAGAGAGAGAAAGAGAAAGAGAGAGAAGGGGGAGGAGCAGGAAGCATCAACTCCCATATGTGCCTTGACCAGGCAAGCGAGGGTTTTGAACCGGCAACCTCAGTGTTTCCAGATTGACGCTTTATCCACTGCACCACCACAGGTCAGGCTCTTTCTTATTCTTTGCTTGGAAATTGAGGCAGGGGACCTGTGTTGGATCTGACTATAGAAAATATCCCAGCAGCTGCAGAGAGAAAATTTTCTCGGAGAGATTTTGTTTAGTCACATCCTTCAGTTCCTGTACCTGAAAATGCCCTTATTAATATCAGGCAGGCATCTTTCTAATCTGGATGTGCTCTGAAATTCCGAGTTTCTCTCTGGTTTGTCTGGTTCATCTAATTCTTGTTTCTGTTTAGTCTTTGTTTAATGTTGTCTAAAATGTATCTGTTTTTAAGGCCTGAATTAAGTTTTTTGCATGCAAAAATTGGAAATGCTGGCTCTAATATTTAGAAAAAATAAAATGATTTTAGAACTTGTAAGGAGCACTCATTTAAATTTAAATAGAATAGAATGTAGATCTTTAAGACTTACTGATTTGGTTAGTGCATTGTGAGGTGTGTTCAGAGTTAGGAGCCATATAGCAACTTAAGTATTAGGATTGATCAAAGTTATATGTTACACTTGTGTTTTTTGTGCATAAATTGCCTTGTTTATGTGTAAGGTTATTCTCAGGCAAAACAAAGGGATTGAGCAAAATTAAGCAGGGCCCTAATAAGTCATTTCAAGAATTTGTCTCATGGCTAATTCAAGCAGCAGAAAGAATAGTAGAGGATAAAAATCTGGGAAAGATTTTAATAAAACAACTAGCCTATGAAAATGTTAATTCTGCTTGTCAGGCTGCACTTGGGCCTCACTGCAAGAAGGGAGATATAGAGGACTATATCAGAATATGCGCTGATGTTGGGCCTTCATACATGCAAGGTCTTGCTTTTGCCACAGGCGTTAAGGCAAGATTTCCAGGACAATATTTGATAAAGGGCAGAACAAGCGAAAGAAGGAAGGTCAGAGAAGTACTTCTGCCAGTGGATACTGTTTCCATTTCAAAGGTTCGGGGCATTTTGCTAAAAACTGCCCTACTCCCCCCGGATATCGGTCTCGGCCTCTCCCTCAAGGACAGCCAGCCCTTAAGGCTCTGGACTTCTGCCCACTTTGTAGAAAAGGGAAACATTGGAAGACTAAGTATAGGACTAAAGATACTACTGGAGGGCAGGGAAACGGACAATGGGGCCCTCCCTAGCCCCATCAAACAACAGGGGCGATGTCAGTGTTTCCTCAGCAAATTCTGATTCCAGCAGGCCAAACATTGCCCAACTATCCCAGGCAACAACAGGCAGTGCAGGACTGGACCTCAGTCCCACCTCCCAATTCGTATTGACTCCAGAGATGGGACCTCAAGCCATACCCACTGGAATTTTTGGGCCACTTCCCAGTAACACAGTAGGACTCTTGTTAGGGAGAAGTAGTTTAACTATGAGAGAATATTTTGTTCTTCCTGGAATAATAGACTCAGATTATACAGGGGAAGTTAAAATAATGGCTCACACTCTGAGGAATATAGTCACTATCTCCCCTGACATAAAAATTGCTCAATTAATTCTTTTACCTTTTTTAAGACAAGGCCAAACCCTACAAAAGGAACCCTGAGAGAATCAAAGATTTGGCTCCACTGATGATGCCTACTGCATTCAAAAAATAGGTCAGGAACGCCCTGAAATGGAACTAATAATACAAAGGCGTAAATTTAAAGGGCTTTTAGATACTAGAGCTGATGTATCTGTTATTGCTAAGCTACATTGGCCTCCTTCCTGGCCCACTCATGCAGCAGCCACAGAATTGCAAACTTTAGGGCAGAGTAAATCCCCTCAACAAAATTCTAGTTTTTTACAGTAGGAAGATAAAGAAGGTCATTCTGGATTTTTTCAGCCTATGTGCTCCCTGGATTGCCAGTTAATTTGTGGAGTAAGATGTTTTGAAAAATATGGGAGTGTTGCTTGTCAGTCCTAATAATTTAGTCTGTACTCAAATGCTTGATCAGTGATTTTTGCCCACTAAGGGACTAGGGAAATAACAGCGGGGAATTCTCACCCCCATAGAAGTGGCACCCAATACCAGAAGGCGTGGATTAAGATATCAAAATTTAGCATAGGGGCCTTGGTAGCTCCTGCTACCCCAATAATGCATTGTGCAGACCCAATTACTTGGAAATCAGATAATCCTGTATGGGTAGACCAATGGCCCCTTTCTCAGGAGAAACATAGCACAGCTGCTCAATTGGTACAAGAGCAGCTACACCTTGGGCACATTGAACCATCTAATAGTCCATAGAATATGCCTATATTTGTCATTAAAAAGAAATCAGAAAACTGGAGCTATTACAAGATTTGAGAGCAATAAATAAGACTTTGGTGATTATGGGTCTTCTCCAGCTGGGACTCCCTTCTCCTACTGCCATTCCATTGGATTTTCACCTTATTATTATAGACTTGAAGGAATGCTTTTTTACTATTCATTTAAGCCAGTGTTTCCCAATGTGGGGCCCACACCCCACAGGGGGGCAATTCGATAGTTAAGGGGGGCAATTTTTTTTTTTTATTTTTTTTTTAAATTTTTTATTTATTCATTTTAGAGAGGGGAGAGAGAGAGAGAGAGAGAGAGGGAAGGGGGGAGGAGCAGGAAGCATCAACTCCCATATGTGCCTTGACCAGGCAAGTGCAGGGTTTCAAACCGGCAACCTCAGCGTTCCAGGTCGATGCTTTATCCACTACGCCACCACAGGTCAGGCTAAGGGGGGCAATTTGAAAATGGACTCGACACGACTTTAACTCTTTCGCCCCAGGCCATTTAAATGCAATGCTAGATATCGGTGCCAAATTTCACAAAAAATGCAATTCTTAAATAATTGCAGTAAATAATTATTAAGTATAATTTCGTTTGACGAGACCAAAATATCAACTGGGTGATTGGCGTCGTCAAGTAAACTTCGTCCTGGGTTCACTGCAGAGCGTGCCGTCTGCCGCAGGGAACCCCGGACGTTTTAAAAACTTGCTAAACAACGCAGTTATTCTCACCTAATTGGCCCATCACAACTTCTGTAGTGTTTCACATCATTCAGTTGGTGTTAATTTGAAATAAGTGTCAGTCAAAACTGTTGTAAAAGCTCGTTGATTTAATAAATATATATATATATTGTATAGATATAATTGGTATTTGATTTTATTTTTATTAATATTAAACTCTTTATTAATTACTTCTTGCATCGGGGCTAGAAAGCACTAATATTTTATAAATATTATTGGGGCTATAATAGTGCATGCACGACAATTTTCATTTTAGAAGCATAACTTTCCAGAAAATTTTGTCAAGTGGAAAAAATATAGAAACCTTTTGATTTGCGGTGGTAGTGTAGTAAATGTGTTATATACATTTAAATAAATATGAATTTTTAGTATACGTTTACTCTATGTCACACTGAATATATTTTAACACATATTTTAATATTAGTTTTTAATTGATCTTATTTTTATTTTTTATAGCCCATAGTAAAATGAGTGGTGCAAGCAAGAAAAAAACTCGTCAATATTCGGAGGAATATTTAAAATTTGGGTTCATACCTGCTGTTCACGATGAGCGGATTCCTTTTTGTCTTTTATGCCAGCAATGCTTGACCAACGAATCAATGAAACGAGGTGGTCTTGAGGTACATTTGAAGGCGAAACATAGTGCTCATATTAATTCAGATTTGAGTTACTTTAAAACTTTAAAGAAAAATTTTGAAAAAAGAACAAAATTAAAGTCTCTATTTACTGCTCATACTTCAACTAATAATTATGTTCTTGAGGCTAGTTATCAAATTTCTTTATTCATTGCTAAAACTGGAGAAAATCACACTATAGGAGAGAATTTAATAAAACCGTCAATATCAGCATTTCTTAAAACGGTTCTTGAAAAAGATGACAAAGATGTAAAAGCTATGCCACTGAGTAACAATTCTGTTAGCAAAAGAATAGACGAAATGAGTGAGGATATTGAAAAACAACTTATTGAAAAGCTGAAAACAAGAAAATTCGCCTTGCAAATGGATGAATCAACTTTGAGAGACAGTGAGGCAGTATTGATAACTTACGTAAGATATATTGATAAAGGACATTTTGCTGAAGAAATGTTGTTCTGTAAAAGATTAGAAAGCACCACTACCTCCAAAGATATATATAATAAGCTAAAAAACTACTTAGATGTCAATGATATACCAATGAAAAATATAACATCTTGTGCTGCAAATGGTGCTCCCAATATGATGGGCAAGAAAAATGGCTGCTTAAAATTGATGAAAGATGCGAATCCAGAAATGATTCTTGTGCATCGTGTTATTCATAGGGAAAACTTGGTAGCTAAAAACATCTCGCCTGTTCTGAATGAAGTATTACATACAGTAATAAAGTGTGTTAATGCTATTAAAGCTAGTGCCAAATGTGAGCGTCTTTTCAAGCTATTTTGTGAAGAACAAAATGAAGACCATGTGAGACTTTTACTTCATACTGAAGTAAGATGGCTATCTAAAGGAAACTGTTTGAAAAGATTTATGGAACTGTTTGATACTCTTAGTGATTTTTTAAGCGACAAACCTGAAATGAAGTGTCTGTTAACAATAGATGTAAAGCATTTGTGAGTTATTTAGCTGATATCTTTGAAAAACTAAATATATTAAATAAGCAACTTCAAGGAACAAATAAAACTCTTGTCGATGCAAAAGCAAAGATATTTGGTTTCTTTACCAATATTGAGTTATGTCAGAAACATATTAACAACAAAAACTTTAAACAGTTTCATTGGCTCCAAAAATGTGAAGTAACTGATACCGCTTTACTTGTTATTGTCAATCATTTGAATATTCTATCGGCTGATTGAAAAGAAAGATTTTCTGATTTAAAACAAATTGATTTCCCAACATGGATGATGCAGCCAATGTTAGTGGATTTGTCTGATATATCAAATATGCAGTATCAAGAAGAACTCGCAGAATTGCAAAATGATGAGTCAGTTAAAGCTTTATTTAATATCAAAGGAGCGATGGCGTGGCTTTGTGAGGAAACAGAAATCAAATACCCAAATTCAGCCAAATGTGCAAGAAAACTATTGCTACCGTTTCCATCTTCATTTTTAGCTGAATGTGGATTTAGTGCTGTAAATGATTTACTGGTAAAAAAAAAGAAATCGGCTGAATATAACACAACGTGGAGACTTGAGACTAAAGCTAACCAAATTGGAACCTAATATAAAATCTCTGTGCAGCAAGCATCAAGTGCAAGGATCACACTAAATTAAAATAATAAATTAATATAGAAAAATCTGTATTAAAATTATTTGGAATTTAAATTTCTGTTTTTCATTATATGTTTTGAAATTTTACTTACTGTGTTTTGTTAACAATTTCATAGTGATTTCTTCCTAGAACTTATCATTTATGTTTATTAAGTGAACAAATCAATTTTTTAATGTTAAAAATTATGTATGTTACATAGGGGGGGACATAAAAATTTTAGAAAGGTTAAGGTGGGGCATGGCACAAAAAAGGTTGGGAAACACTGATTTAAGCCCTCATGATTGCAAGCATTTTGCATTCAGTGTTCCTTCACTTAATTTCCAGGCTCCAATGGAGCGATACCAGTGGAGAGTTTTGCCTCAAGGTATGGCTAACAGTCCTACCTTGTGCCAAAAATATGTTGCTCAAGCTATCTCTCCAATATGAAGGCAGCACCCTAAGCGTACATAATTCATTATATGGATGATATTCTTATTGCTCATCCAGATAAAGACACCGTGTTGATCATTTTGCAACAACTAGACTATTCTTCGAAGGAATCAGGGCTTTATATAGCTCCTGAAAAGGTACAGCAATCTTTACCTTTTTCTTATTTAGGACAAATTATTGAAGGACAACAAATTTGTCTACAGAAATTAGAAATACAGATCATTTGCAAACTTTAAATGATTTCCAGAAATTATTAGGAGACATTAATTGGCTTAGACCTTCCTTGAAATTAACTACTGGGGAACTGAAGCCTCTTTTTTAAAATTTATTTTTATTTTATTTATTCATTTTAGAGTAGACAGAGAGTGAGAGAGAGAGAGAGAAAGGGGGGAGGAGCAGGAAGCATCAACTCCTATATGTGTCTTGACCAGACAAGTGCAGGGTTTCAAACTGGCAACCTCAGCATTCCAGATCGATGCTTCATCCACTGTGCCACCACAGGTCAGGCCTGAAGCCACTTTTTGATAGTCTTAGAGGATCGGCTAAACCAGCTTATCTTCAGCTACTTACGGCTGTGGGACAACAAGCTTTAAAGCTTGTAGAAAAAGCCTTGCAACAAGCACAACTAAAATGCATAAATCCTGAAGAATCAATTGCCTTACTAATTTGTCCCTCGAGTTACACTCCAACGGGACTATTGTGGCAAGTTTCAGGTCCTATTGAATAGATTCATTAGGCTGTTACTTCTAAAAAGGTTTTATCTCTGTTTTTTTTTTTTTTCCTGTATTTTTCTGAAGCTGGAAACGGGGAGAGACAGTCAGACAGACTGCCGCATGCACCCGACCAGGATCCACCCGGCACGCCCACTAGGGGGCGATGCTCTGCCCACCAGGAGGCGATGCTCTGCCCCTCCAGGGTGTCGCTCTATTGCGACCAGAGCCACTCTAGCACCTGGGGCAGAGGCCAAGGAGCCATCCCCAGCACCCGGGCCATCTTTGCTCCAATGGAGCCTTGGCTGCAGGAGGGGAAGAGAGAGACAGAGAGGAAGGAGAGGGGGAGGGGTGGAGAAGCAGATGGGTGCTTCTCCTGTGTGCCCTGGCTGGGAATTGAACCCGGTACCCCTTGCATACCAGGCCGACGCTCTACCACTGAGCCAACCGGCCAGGGCCTTATCTCTGTATTTTGATCTTGTTGCCTCCTTGATTATCAAGGGATGTAGGCGACTCTTACAGTTTATAGGTTTTGAGCATCAAATTATTGTTGTTTCTTTTTTCAAAGGATCAACAACAATAACTCTGGGAAACTTCCATTAAATGGCAAATTGCTTTTGAAAATTTTACAGGCCAAATTGATTCTCACTACACAGCTGATAAAATAGTTACATTTGTATTTCCTAAAACAATTGTTAATAAGTCTATTCCTGAAGCACCTGCAGTCTTTACTAATGGGTCCAGCTCAGGAATAGCAGGCTTAATAATCAATGGACAAGTTTATACTGAAACATTTACCTTAAAATCAGCTCAAAGAGTAGAACTACATGCCATTATCATGGCTTTTCAGAATTTGCCATATTCCTCCTTTAATCTATATATATAAGCAAATATTTAATTATGGTTGTTTCCACTATAGAGACTACTGTCTTAGGGACAACTGCTGATGAAGTATTTCAGCAGTTTCTCCTTCTTCAAAAGACTTGTATGTCAACATAGAGCTCCATGTTTCATAGGACATATTCTAGCTCACTCCGTGCTCCCTGGAGCTTTAGCACAAGGGAATGCCCTTGTTGATCAAACTACTCAAAAGAAAATTATTGGAGCAACCATGACAGATCAAGCAATCCAGTCTCATACTGTTCATCACCAGAATGCTGCAGCCCTGTTTAAACAGTTTTAACTTTCTTGGGAAGCAGCATGGCAGATTGTTAAATCCTGTCCGAAGTGTCCTATACTACAATCTGTCCCTTCATTTGGAGTTAACCCTCAAGGACTCCTACCAGGACAACTTTGGCAAATGGATGTTTACTCATATACCTTCATTTGGCAAACAGTTCGTTGTCCATGTTACAGTGGATACATATTCTGGATTTATTGTAGCCTCTGCTAGAACAGGAGAAGCTGCTAAGCATGTTATAACTTATTGTCTGTATGCATTTTCTATTACTGGACTTCTTGATGTGATTAAAACTGACAATGCTCCTGCATATGTAGCAAAAGCATTTACTGTATTTTGTCAAACCTTTTGAATTACGGGTATTTCTTACAATCTTTAAAGTCAAAGTATTATTAAAGTGTACCCAGCAAATATTTTAAGGTCAATTTAAAAATATATAAAAGGGGGAGTCATATCCTGGAACTCCTACGGGTCTACATTATCATGCTTTTTGCTTTAAAAAAATTTCTTTTGAATGATGATGAACAGGAGACGCCAAATCTTTTTCTCCTGCAAACTTCTACCCTCTTTTATTTGATCCAGCTAATAACACTGTTTTTTCTTTTTCAAAATAGCTCCAGATATACAGAAAATGTTTATGTAGGCAATGGGAATCCTCAAACCCCTCAGCGAGATCTTCTGAGCATGGCTTTTAAGGTCTATAATGACCAAGAGGCAGAAAAAGCCCAAAAGAGATCAGGTGAAATACTAGCTCTTGGCATACACTCTCAAAGGCTCCAACGCCCCAACGGGGCCTCATAGGACTCCATCTGGGCCCTGCTTCAATAGTGGAAAGGAAGGTCATTGAGCCAAAGCCTGCCAGGCTTACATGCCTTTGCTGTGAGGAAAAAGGGACACTAGAAGGTAGGCTTCCCCCTCGCTCCTCTAAGAGAGGGTTCAGTCTCTTCCAGCCCTGCTCTAGCCACCTGTGACCTAACCTTGCCTAGCCTGCTGGGACTTGCCACTGAAGGCTAAAGGTGCCTAGGGCCACTGGCCCCATCTACGTCACTGTGGACGAGCCTAGGGTATTTCTTCTAAGTAGCAGGTAAACTGATCTCATTTACACAAGGGCCACTTAACTATGTCTTGCCTGAATATTCAGGTTCTTTATTCTTCCCTCAAAGATCTCTGTTGTGGGTGTTGATAGTCCTATTTTCTGCTGCTTTGTTTAATATATAGTTTTCCTTTATTCCTCCTGCCTCAATGCCCCATTCATATTTTAGGCTGGGACCTACTCCTAATTTAGAGCTTTCTTTCTCCTTTTTGCCAACTTCTATTACAAATTTACCTTTGCCATCCAGCTTAGTGTATCCCAAGGTTCTCTTCATCACGCCATGGTTGCAGAGCTCCAGGGAAAAGCACTCTGGTCTCATCTCTCTAGGCTAAGGAGAACAGAAGCTCCATCTCCACACATGCTGCAGATGGCTTTTCCAGTCTACCTGAATTATTACCAGCTAGAAGCAGTGGTCATTGGGACTTGGATGCGAGCTGCAAAATATAGAAATGTGACAACAATTCCAGTGCCATGTGGACTTTTCCTGGATGTAGACTTTTCCTGGACTCCTGCTCCTTGTGACAGCTCTTAATGGACTGAACTGGGATTGGGTTGCATTTGCAGGGATTTGGAATGGTGTTGGTGCCAACTTGGACTTGGTGAACATGTTAAGGACATTACTCTTTTATAGATTCTTGTTATATTGGCTAAGAATTTGCTTAAAGGTTTTAATCTCTGTAATGTATTAGAATGTTTGTTTGGGTATCTGTTTAGGATTGGCTATACTAATTTTGTGTTTGTTCTGTATTTTTTCAGTATGCCTCCAAATTAGAATCTGGGAAACTAGGAAATCAGATGAGTGCAAATCTCAGCACAAAAATTAAAAATAAAAAAGAAAAGGGAGATATGTTGTGGCAAAAAACCTTTGTAGATTCAAGGTTTAGCAAAAGGCTGAGTTCTCCCCCCTTCACCTCCATATTGGTTATGAAGCTGAGTATTTTCACCCACTTCACTTGGTTGCTTAAGTTGCTGGAAGCAATTTACATGCCCTTCCTCTTACTCTTTGTTTATTCAGATGTTGATTGATTTCACTTATGCATGGTGGGGGGATTCCTGTTTTTGCCTTGGGAGAGTTCCTGCTTTAGCCTCAGATGTGTAACTTTTTAACAAGGACTTCCTTCATTTGCATATGGCTATATAATAAAGCAAAGTGGGCTATGGGGCACTCGGATATTGCCATCAGCATTTGAAGAGTTCTCTCATTTTTTCTTGATGAGTATGTTTCCTTAATTCTGCACCGTTTTTAGGAGCTGCGCTGGTCCACGGCAAAGAAGTCCAACATGAAAGAGTGTATACCACTTGACATTCAGGACTCAGCCTAAAGAATCTATGGTTAGAGAAACCAGAAGCCTGGTTCTCTTGTAGAGTGGGGGGCAGTAGGACCGACGGGGAAACTGGCATAGGAGAACTCTCCAAGGGGATGGAGATGTCATATCTTCTTTGAGGTGGAGAGCTTACAGGGGTCAAAACGTACTAAACCCACTGAAGTCACACAGTATGCCTTTCACAGGGAGGTTTTACCTCAAAATAAGAAGGATTGGTTGCCCTCGCCAGCTAGCTTGGTTGGTAAAGCACCATCCCAATATGCCAAGGCTGTGGATTCAATACCTGGTTGGGGCTTTTGGGACTGTACAAGAATCAACCAATGAGTGCATGGATGGGTGGAGAAGCAAATCAATGTTTCTCTCTCTCTCTCTCTCTCTCTTTCATTTTCCCTCCATTCCTCTTTCTCTTTCGCTCTCTCTGTCTCAAATCTATAGAGAATTTAAAAATTGTATTTATATTTATAAAAATAAAAACGATCAAAGACCTCAATTTGGAGGGGGGACCTCCTGGTGCGGGGGGGGGGACCTCCTGGTGCATCAAAAACACAAGTTTAAAAGAGAGAGGGCCAGGCCCTGGCCGGTTGGCTAGTGGTAGAGCGTCGGCCTGGCGTGCAGGGGTCCCGGGTCGATTCCCAGCCAGGGCACACAGGAGAAGCGCCCATCTGCTTCTCCACCTCTCCCCCTCTCTTTCCTCTCTTGTGTCTCTCTTCCCCTCCTGCAGCCAAGGCTCCACTGGAGCAAAGTTGGCCCGGGCGCTGGGGATGGCTCTATGGCCTCTGCCTCAGGCACTAGAATGGCTCTGGTTGCAACAGTGCGACACCCCAGAGGGGCAGAGCATCGCCCCCTGGTGGGCATGCCGGGTGGATCACGGTCAGGTGCATACGGGAGTCTGTCTGACTGCCTCCCTGTTTCCAACTTCAGAAAATTACAAAAAAGGAAAAAATAAAAAATAAATAAAAATAAAAGAGGACCAGGGAAAGAATTTGCATCTTGTTTTCTAAAGGCTTGATCAGCTTCACAGGGAAGAGGGCTTTCAAAGCTGAGGGTGAAATTGTGCATTCCAAAAAAAATGAGACAGGCAGAGACATGAACAGTAGACACAAAAGGAGAAATGCTCCATAAACATGACAAAGCACGCCACTCCCTAATAACAAGAGGAGCACAATGCTTTATCTATCTGACAAAAGCAAGTGAGAATAAGCACATTACACATGAGCCAGGTGAGTGTCAACTGGTTAGAAACTGTTGGACTCAAGGAGGCACACATAAATCCTGAAAATGTTGCATATTCTTTCATCAGTGATGTCACTTCTTGAACTTTATCCCAGTGAAATAAATATGGACGTGGATAAAGACTTTGCTAAAAGATTTGCAGCAGCCATGACTGGAACATGTGTAAATATAGGTATATGCATCTCCAAGTTCCCAAAAAATAGGAGATTTACTATCATAGGAAGCAACTCCCATTATAGGTGTTAGTGAAAGCTATTAAACATCATTACAACATGGTACAGTTTTCATAAGTGGAAACACAGACGCAGAAACACATGGGCAGACAGACGTCCTTCAGGATGTTGCAGGGATTTCTTCAGAGTCTGTGGGAGATGGCAGATTCTTGTACACTCTGGTTCATTCTGGCCTTCTAAATCTAAACCCTCCAGCACTGCTTTTGTATGGATATATATATATATATATATATATTTAAAATTCTCCAGAAGGAGCCTGACCTGTGGTGGCGCAGTGGATAAAGTGTCGACCTGGAAATGCTGAGGTCGCCGGTTCAAAACCCTGGGCTTGCCTGGTCAAGGCACATATGGGAGTTGATGCTTCCAGCTCCTCCCCCCTTCTCTCTCTCTCTCTCTCTCTTTCTCTCTGTCTCTCCCTCTCCTCTCTAAAATGAATAAAAAAAAATTCTCCAGAAGGAGATGAAGTTCACTAAAGACCCCGTAAGAATGAGAGAAGCTGAGATACTGTTGTCACTGGGGGTGGGGGGGGGATAGGAAGCCATGCATCTCTGGCCAGGAGGAGGTGCCAACAGTGGTCTCCAGGGCAACGTGGAGGACCAGAGGGAAGCCCCAGACAGCCCTGGCATGAGTCTAAGGCACCTCACCTACAAAGGAGGCATTGCTGGTGGAGAGGGTGGGAGGGGCCAGATAATGGCTGGGGAGTTCCTAGAGCAAACGAAGTCTACAAGTCCCGAGGGTGAAAAGCAAAAGTAATCCCACACCTGGACATTCCTTCCTAGTGGTCTTGTGCAATGCCAATGAAAAAAGACACTCTCCCGAGGCATTCCTCCCAGAAGAAACGACAGATGATTGCCTCCTAAGGAATGACCACTGGGCTGGCAGGAGTCAAAAGTCACCTTTTACAAAGTGCTAACAGGAAACACCGGTTAGCTCTGAACTGTGTGCTAGCTAAACTTTCATTCCCTGATGAAGGTAAAGTACGACATTTTCCCAGACCAACACTGAGAGAACTGACCACTCCAAGACCCTCCAAAAGAACCAAGCACGGATATACTGGGGAAGGAAGTACATAACGCTGGGTAGCAGACAACATGGGTGCCTGGCCCAAATCCCAGGGTACCCACTGCTCTGGACCGCCGACACTTCGGGCTCCTGCCCCAAGGGCAGCCTGGAGATAACGCATCTGAAGTGACCTGCAATGGCACCAGGTCCCTCTCCCCACGGAGGGACACTCTAAAGGGTGCCTGGGCATTTTCCAGAGGTCCCATCGGGATAAGCCGTATTTGCCCTAAGCAACGAGCCGCACGCGGAACAGCCCTGTGTTGGCTGCTTTTCTTCTCTCTCACGTCCTCACTCCGCTAACCTGTGTCCTGGGGTCGCCTCCAGTACAAACATACAAATAACTTGCACATGCACACCTTTGCATTCGCAGTCAGGAGCCCAACGTAAAGACGTCGTAAGCCACAGCACCACCAGAACTGGTCCTAGGAAGCTGGCCTTCCGAATGGGGTCCCGCTGCTGGAGGAACGTGGGGCGGTGGTCCCCCTGGCGTCCCAGTCACAGAGACTCCCATGGGAAGGAAAGGAACAGGCCGGGTGGAGAGGCAGAGGGGGCTCTGAGCCACAGGGCACTCCGCTCCGGCGCCAGCACGTGGCTGGTCCTGAGGAAACGGCACTCGTGAGGACAGTGCAGTTGATTACGTGGTCACTGGTGGAAGCAGAAGCCAGGGAAGAAAACAACTGGTGCAGCCGGCGGAGGCGTCCGGGCAGGGCGCTGAGGCAGCGGGGAAAGATGCACTGAGGCTTCGGGGAAAGATGCACTGAGCTTCTGCAGCTGGAGGGCACGTCATGCAGAGGCTCCGCCCCAGCTGAGGGCCAGGGTGCCCCAGGTAACCAGAGGCGGACTTCATACCCCCGCTGAAGTCTGGAGCTGGTGGGGAAGGACTGTGACCCTGAGGGCAGGAAGGGGATGAGAACCGCGAGATCCGCATTGTCCCGAGACCGCTGGGCCAGCAGAAGTGGCCTCCCCGAAGCCGAGGAGAGCCCGCGAAGCCTCGGCTGAGAGGATGCCTCACAAGGGGACCCGTGCCCATCTCAGGACCCACTCCACCCTCCCTCCTTGCTTCTATGGCGTGGGCCTGGCGCAGGGCGTACTGCTCCTGCTGCAAAGGCCTGCAGGAGTTGACTAACGTGCAGGGAGCCACCGGAAGGAGACCTGGAGCCTGCTGACCAGGGAGAGCAGGACAGAAGCTGGACAGGGGAGAGGGGTCCTCCTCAGTGACTCAGGACTGAGCATCTGGAAGGGACACCAGGAGCCAGAGCGGATGCCAGAGTGTCCCCTGGAAACCTGCAGACAATGGCCAACAGTGGCACAGGGGCGCAGTGCCTTGGCTCTGAGAGGCAGGCATGCGGGAAGGGATTTAAGTGGCCCTGAACCTTGAAGCCA
Source organism: Saccopteryx bilineata (assembly GCF_036850765.1). Taxonomy (NCBI): domain Eukaryota; kingdom Metazoa; phylum Chordata; class Mammalia; order Chiroptera; family Emballonuridae; genus Saccopteryx; species Saccopteryx bilineata. The sequence continues at coordinate 125,579,881 of NC_089495.1, forward strand.
TGTCCTAGTTCTTCCTGCTGCAACAGATCTGTCTCACAGCGGGCCTAAGGGGTTTTCAGACCCACCTTAGGGTCATTCCCAGTCCCAAGTCCCCAGTTAATGGCACTGTGGCCCAGTGTGCGGCCATGTTTGTAAATGTTCTATCCGTATATACCTCTGAAAAGAATGTGTTTGCTGACTTGGGAGCGCTCTGTGAACAGTGGTTTGAGCTCAGGAGGGACGTCCGTAGCAGGCGGCAGAGCCCTGACTTTGATCCCTTCACCTGTGGGGTTACAGTTATCATGGTGGGAAAGGCCGGGTGGCAGCTCCTCAGCCTGCCCTCTGACCCTTGTCCCCTGGCCTGGCTAAGACAGTGAAGCATTTTCTGCAAGAACACTTGAGCTGGGAAATTGTAAAATATATGAGTAATCTAAGCAGGCATGGGATATAGCAAACAAAGATTTAAAAAAAAATAGAGTGATTGGAGACATTGGTGTTTAAGCATTTTAAGATCTTTGTGTGGTCTGGGAAGTTAAGTGTTCCTTCGGGTTTTGTTAAGCAAAGTGCTTGTTACAAATTTGAAAGAAAACACTAAAAAAAACACCCTTGAAATTGAATGTGCAACTTTGAAAATGGTGTTGGGGGGCAAGAAAAGGAGAAAAGAGGGAATGAAACCCAGAGGCTCCGCGGAAGTGGGTGGAGGAGAACATAAGCAGGGAAGGAGTGGTTTCGCAGAAACCCCAGAATAACGCTGGGCACGCCTCCAAACAGATCGGTCATCACAATAAACATAAACAGACTAGATGTTTCACTTCAAGACAGAGCATCAGAGCATCAGATTGGATTTAAAAACACACTGCGTCTTCTGGCTGTCTATAAGTAACAGCCCTAAACATGAGAATGTTAAAAAGTTGACCATCCGCAGCGCTAAGCAAACGGAGTCCCAGCTACTATAGTATGGGCAGAAAAATGGCTCCAAAGAAAGAACACATTCTACATCATAGCAAGAGGGATGATTCACTGGGGTGATCCGTCAGCCTCAACTGTTTAGTCTCTCGTTGTCCAGCCTCAAAATGATACAAAGCAACATTTTTAAAGTTCCCCAGGGCAGCCTGACCAGGCAGTGGTGCAGTGGATAGAGCGTCAGACTGGGACCCAGGGGACCCAGGATTGAAACCCCAAGGTCCCAGCTTGAGCGCGGGCTAATCTGGTTTGATGCCTTAAGCAAAGGATCACTCGCTCTGCCGTAGCACCCTGGTCAAGGCACATATGAGAAAGCAATCAGTAAACAACTAAGGTGCCGCAACAAAGAATTGATGCTTCTCATCTCCCTCCCTTCCCATCTGTCCCTCTCTCTCTGTCTCTGTCACCAAAAAAATAAATAAATAAAGTTCCCCAGGGCAATTTATAAATCTGTAATGGGGAGCATGTGTCTTGCTATAACTGATAGACAGGATTCAAGCAGTAAAATTAACACGTTTATACTTGTGGTTACATGATGAAAAAATTATGCACTTGTAAATTAGAAAACACCTTTTTATGAGGTGGTCATGGCTACGTTCTAGGCCACCAGGCCAATCTCAACATATTCGAAAAATTCAAGGCCATATAGACCACCCTCTTTAACTGAAAGGTGATTGGGTTAGCAGCTAATTACAAAAAGCTAACTCCAAAAACATCTCCATGGAAACTACTGGAACTAATAGGAGAGTTCAGAATTGTACAGAAGATACCACTTATGATGGAAAAACCACATGATACCTGGAGATAAGTCTAACAAACGTTATATAAGGTTTTTATGGAGAAAATTATGAAACTTTATGAGAGATATTTTAAAAAGACCCAAATAATTGGAGACATACATCAAATTTCATCAATTCTGAAACATGTTTTTTTCACATCTCAGAAATCAGCTATGTCTTAAAATTAATGATGCCTTGGGTCAATTGGCAGGACTGTTTTTTTCTTCATAGCACAAAAATAATGGTGTGTCTTTTAACTCAGAGGTATCTCAGACTAAATGAATAATACCACGTCCATGGAAGGAAAAACTCAAAATTGTAAAAAAAACTCCGGCCCATTGTCACCGATGTATTTTTATCATTTCAATGCAATTTTTGGCAGGTTGCTTCTAAACACTGTTGAATGGCTAAAGAGCCCAGAATAAGCAAGGTAGGTAGTTTTTACATAAACACATGATGGGGAAAGTGTATTTACCAGATGTCAAGGTCTCTTCTAGGCTGAAACAACAAAAAAAAGTTTACTATTTAAAAATAAAGTTAATTACATTTAAAATTAAAGTTAATTAAATTTAAAATTATTTTTCTTAGCGCTAATTAAATTTAAAATTTTAAATATTAAATTTTTTTTTTTTAGTTTTGTTTTGTTTCCTCTCTTGAAGATGGCAAAGATTGGCAAAGATAGCAAAGACTTTTTTTTTGTTTCAGCCAATCTTTGCCATCTTCAAGAGAGAAATGGAACAAAACAATTAAAACTAAAAGTTTAATATTTAAAATATCCAAAACTAAGTTTAAGAGAGTTTTAAACTTTCAAATGTTTTATAAGTCTGTAGTATTTATACCTTTGCAGAGTGCTCTGGAGGGGCCAAGCACACTATGTTGAAGCTTAAAATTGCACTTGGGGAATACCTATTTCATTACCTGCTTGTTTTCACTGGACCACCATGTTGGTTGAAATTATAAAAACGTCTTTTGATACATTGATTTGACAAAGGAACATCATTAGAAAATTAGAAGCATCATTACTGTTTGTTTTTAACATTCTATTATAGTTCTTCAGATATGCAGTGTGATGTTTCAGCCCCTCATTTCTTCCTTAAGAGAGTCCGGCTCGAGAGCGCCAAGTACCAGTAAGGTTATCCACGCTGATAGACCTTCTCAGAACATTTCTGTGCAGGTCTTCATCGCCACACAATCTGGAAATGGCCTAGAAAGGGCAATCAACAGAACACAGGTACAATAGAAAAATACAAGGGTTCCAATCTTTAAAAAAAAAGTGTCTCTGATAGTACACACATTCACACTGCTTTATATGGTTGATAGTTACTCCCGCCCTCGGTAGCCGACACTGCCAGGTTATGGTGATGCTGCTTCCTGCTAATTCACTAAGGTGAGTCCTTTAGGGGCTACGATTAGATTGCCAGAGCCAAAGGGAACTAGAACTATTTTAAAATTGGGTTTCAAGATGTCGAGGTCATGACAGGCTCCCAATAGCAGTATCATCTGCTGCTTGTTCCTTAAACATAATGAACATACACTTGGGCAAAATCAGTGTTTACTCAGCTATTCAAATTCTACCCAACCTTCATTAGTTGTTATGTACTCTAAGCATGTTTTTTTGTGGGGGGTTTTTTTGTGTGGCAGAGACAGAGACAGAGTCAGAGAGAGGGACAGATAGGAACTGACAGACAGGAAGGGAGAGATGAGAAACATCAATTCTTTGTTGCGGCTCCTTAGTTGTTCATTGATTGATTTCTCCTATATGCCTTGACTGGGGGCCTACAGCAGACCGAGTGACGCCTTGCTTAACCCAGTGACCTTGGGTTCAAGCTGGTGAGCTTTGCTCAAACCAGATGAGCCTGTGCCCAAGCTGGCAACCTCGAGGTCTCAAACCTGGGTCCTCCATGTCCCAGTCTGATGATCTATCCACTGTGCCACTGCCTGGTCAGGCTCTAAGCATGTTTTAATGAGGCTTCCACGTGCTGTAATTTATCGGGAGGCCCGAAAGCTCCAGTGACTGAAGCACCGTAAGGAACTATTTCACTTGCACATTAATTATGGTAGAAAAACATCTGATTCTGAAGAACTACCACGGTACCACAGACAGTGTCCATTTTACAAGTGTCTATTTCAGTTGTGAAGATTTTGCTGTATACTCACCAGAAGTCAAAACCGTAAATATTACTTTGTCCTGTGTCCGTTACTATTTCCATTAAAAACCCCTGCACTTTCTACACCCGGTACTTGACACACAGCACACATTTTCTGTTTCTCAGGTTAGTCACTAATGCTTTGTCTAGTAAACTCATGGGACTGAACCCTGATATATAGAAAAGGCATGAATTTTCAAACTGAATTAAGAGTAGCAAGTACATTAGGTACACAGATATCGTTAGTGATACATTTGTAAAAATTATTCATGTATGGTTATAAAGAAGGGAAGAGGTTCAAATGGAAAACCATTCACAGATTAAATTTGACTTAAAATATTCTGAGTTAGCCTGACCTGTGGTGGCGCAGTGGATAAAGCGTTGACCTGGAAATGCTGAGGTCACCGGTTCGAAACCCTGGGCTTGCCTGGTCAAGGCACATATGGGAGTTGATGCTTCCAGCTCCTTCCCCCCCTTCTGTCTCTCCTCTGTCTCTCCCTCTCCTCTCTAAAATGAATTAAAAAAATTTTGGAAAAAAAAATATTCTGAGTTAGCTTGACCTGTGGTGGCACAGTGGATACAGTACTGACCTAGAATGGTGAGGTCGCCAGTTCGAGACCCTGGGCTGTCTGGTCAAGGCACGTATGGGAAGCAAGTTGATGCTTCCCGTCCCCCTTCCCCTCCCCCATCTTTTCTCTCTCTCCTCTCTCTAAAATCAATAAATAAAATCTTTAAAATATTCTCAGTTATGGTCACAAAAGAAATCTATAATTTTTTTAATAATGTGGTATCTTTGTAGAAACCATTAAGCACCTCATACATATGATGCAAAAGGGTTAATAAACTTCTTCAATGTGTTAATTTAAAAAAACTTTCTATTTTTATATCACTGCTTGATATGACTTATCCCCAGATGTTGGCTTTGCTGACTGACAGAAACTCCACTTAGTGAGTCCACAGCCTTACCTTTAGCTCCCGTGCTCTTTCTTGGCTCAGAGGATGAAAATCAAATGTCAGGTCTTTAAATACTCTTGAACAGAGCTCAAAGTAGCACGCACAATAAACTTTTTTCAAAGCCTTAGTATTGAATTGAAGAAGATCTTCTAGTTCTTCTACCATCTCATTCCTGGGAAGGAAGAGGAGACAAAAGCAACACAGGACAATTTTAGTCAACTGGGCTATCTTCAAAAATACCACTCTAAGCTATGAAGATGGCTCTAAATTTTGTTCTGAAACAGGCTACTCAGTTGTGTCAATAACACTAATGTTCAGACAAGGTGCAGCTGTTTGTGGTCCTGTCTGCCTCCCAGCACTCTGAGTTTGGGACGAGGGCAAGAGGCTATGTCCCTCTTGTGCACTGTGCTGCTGACCCGGGCACATTCTCCAGACTTCCATTAGTGCAGCTGTACAATCCATGCTCCCCACTCGCTTGCAAGGCCCCATTGTAGTAATCAGATGAAAGAATGATGTGTGCTATTTATCAGCTCTGAAGAACTTGCAGACATTTTCAGCAGGCCGATAACAGGAAGGGGCTTACTGAAGTAGAGACGCACCAACAAAAGGAGTGGGCACATCACCACGGCAACAAGTGGATGCATCGAGAGCCATGGCTATTATCCTTGAGGGGAAAACTCTTGAGGCAGCAGGATTCAGCTCAAATAAATAAATAAGTAAGCAAGCCACATTCAATGGGAAAGGGAACCCTTCCCGCTGCCCCAGTGCACGGGGCTCACGGCAGAGGGCATATGCTAGTTTCTGTTCACCTTCATCTTACTGGGGTGGGAAACTGTCACTATGACAGGAAAGGATACACTTTTTAAATTGGAAGGCAGAAAGATTAATGAGAGATGTCTTGGCTGGACTAACCCCACTTTATGATATAACCTCTGATATAGCGCTGGACTCAAAATCCAGCCGTGTTTCTCCCACGTTGGAAACGCAACCTTGAGGTGCTCACATCCACCACCCCTTGACAGACAGAACAGGAACACGGCCATCAGGGTGAGCTCAATAAAGTGGGAAAGGAAAGCTGGGAGCAGGCCTTTGCTCTGTGACCCTACTGCTGTCACCTGCCAAGCACTTACATGTAAAATTAGAGTAAAGCACATTACTTTCACATTAATTCCTTGATAGAGTTAATTATATAAAAACAAACATGAGAGGTTTATTTCTTAACATATTTGGTTTTTTAGTTTTAATATTTTTCCATTGGATAGGTCAACAAAGGCTCAATGTTCTCCTGTCTGGATAGCAGTCAGAATATGAGCAGAAAAGAGATTTCTTTTTCATTTGTTAAACTTTAATCCCAACTGAACCTACTTCCAAAATTAATTTCCTATTTATATGGCCATAAGTCTATAGAAATGTAAATCAGATAATGTTTTGATAATCAGCTAATCAGGATTTAATTTACTACAGGAATAATTGCACTTCACTATCCGTTTTATATTTTCTCCACCAATACATTTTAATTGTGTAGAAATATAGTACTTCATAGGATTAACATGTCTATTAACATGTCTATTTAATCATGGAAGAAAATCATTATGTCTGCAGAATGTGCCTTCTGGGTTTTTTGTTGTTTTTTCAATGGCTAGATGGCTGAATAGCATACTATTTACAGGTACAGCAAGTTTTTTGAATAGCAGCTGCTCAGTTTAACTTACTCTTTTGAAGGGAAATATATTCATTCTAATGTTGGAAAGTTTTAAGAAAAAGCAGACACCAATTTTTCAGTTTAGACTCAAAATGAGACCATTACAAATAGTCAACAGCAGAGAGATGGGACCCGTGTACACTAAACACTGTTCTAATCCCTTCCAATGTCCAAAGATCATAAACAAAAGCATCCTATTATAAACATCGCTCCTGGTGTTTTTCTGTTCCTACACAAAAGGCATTGTTTACAACCAGTCTTCCTATAGCTAGACACTGCCACCCCTGCCCCTGGAGCTCATGCCTATGAAAACCCACACATTTCTCTGCATGTTCTCTGATATTATAAGTAGAGCCAGAGCCCCATTCAGCTTAGCTGCAGGTTTTGAGGAAATGTCAGCTGCCACCATGGCAGGGCTAGTATTCATGGTTACAAATTTTCCTTCTTTCAGGAGCCAGTTTGAAGACTCACAACAGTGGTGATCAGTCATGTTAGCTTCTGCAACTTACTTTCGGAAGTGTACAAATGCACTTTGGTACTTCAGAATGAGTCTGACCCAGAGTAACGAGCAAAGAAAACAGAAACTTTTGGCACTGCTGCCGGGATCTTGCTCTTCCTATGCTGTTCAGTATTATCAAGAGGTGTTCTTTCACACTTTCCTAAATGCCACCACAAGACATTTTCCCTGTCACGTGGGCAGTTTGAAAGTCTGCTGGAAATACCTCTTTGGCTCAACCTGCCTACCACCCTCGGCCCTCACAGTAGATCAAATGCCCTTGTTTAGTGCTTCTCTCATGTGTGCCAGCTCTGCAGAGTGCCCTCAGGGTTGACCTACAGCCCCCACAGTGCACTGCTGTGGTTGCCAAGAGCCCCGGAAACTCTCAAATGAGATGAGCACTAGTAAAGGCCAGTGATGTTTCCCCCAACTGCCTGGCAGGGAGGAGCTTTCTAACTCAGGAGACCTGTTTTTAAACACACGCAATTCTCTTAAAGGGGCAGGAGAGAGCACAGGGACGAAACCTTTATATGTGGCTAATTTTCCATTATGGCAAATTTAACAACAGAACTTCAGATAGAAAGGAGGGAAAGACCAGTAAAAGCAAATATGCAATATGTGACTCGGGTTTAAGCTATAACCTCTCAATAGTCTCGTGGCCCTAAGACCTGTGCAACAGTGGCCAAACAGTTATTTCAAGGGCCAAATGCAGGCCCCTTAAAAATGGACTGGAACTGGTAGATGGCTTTAAGAAAGCATGGAGATATTTACTGTACTGCTGTTCTGATCATGAGCTTGTAAAATGTCTGCCAAACCCAGCAGAGAAACAATTATCTAACAGATTATTAAAACAATAATACATTAAGACCTATTAAGTGATGAGGAATATGAATTGTTAGGTCACAAAAGAAGTATATAATTTTGTGCCTATGTCTCTGCACAAAGTTACCTTTATAAATATTTCTTAACATAGAAGCTTTATAGGGGCACATGAGGTACTGGTAAACGGTTAAAAATCTCACCAAAACCTTAACAAACTCACATCTCCTTAACTGTAAGGCCCAGGACCTGGAAGTGGTGGCCCAACCTCCACTCAGCCTTATCACCCCAAACCTGGTAGGCAAGGTAAGCAGCTGCCACAACAAGCCTCCTCCAATTCTTGGGGCAGATGTCAATTTCAGCGGAAGGTATAAGTCTTCTTAGAAGAACCTGCAAAAGGAGAGCACCAGTCTTTAATTTTAGTTCAGTTTAAGTGCTGTGTTAAGAACTGTTAGGAATGGCAGATTTCATCTATTTTCTTAACATGCCCTTTATTTTTAGGTTCTACAGAGGCTGCTTGGCCAGTCAAAGTCAGAGGCTAAGTCACAGCCCAACTTTAGACACAGGAACGTCTGTATCTCTTAGCAAAGGTCATGCTGAAGAAATGCATTGTGTTATTACCTTTCCACTTGTAACGGCCAGCATACACAGGCCCAGTGTAGATTCAAGTTGTATAATAAATACTACTACATGAAATGTTTCATACCTGACTGGTAGTTATATGGTGATCTTACATAATACTTGCATATGTAAATCCTGAAAACATTTAGATCTTCTTTTCATAATCAGTCCTTTTGTGGCACAAGCTAAAGATAATAACTAGTGGTCAACGGAACCTCCCAGTGGCTGTTGTGAGGTACAGCAGGATAGCAATACAAACAGTTGGACTTCAGGCTGGTCTGTGCAATAGACAGTGTTCCCGTCTGGGCGCCTTTGTGAGGAACACACATGCATACAAAGGACAGTCTTTCTCATACGCCTTAATGTTCACACCTCCATTATCATTTTATGAAATGCATCTCTGTCTCACATAATCTGAAGCTTTAGTCAATTCTGTTGGTTTCAGGTGATAACAGAACTGCCAGTCTGTGTCCCTGACACTCCTCTAAACCTGCTGGTGACTTGTGAGATTTCATGACATTTTTTTACATTTATTAAATGTCTATTCTACAAAGAACTAGGCAAAGTTAACAGCTGAGTAAAGATTATAGAGGTAAGCTTCGAATGCTTGTTACCTCAAAAGGTGCTTTGCAGAAGAGTATATATGCCATTTGAGAAACAGAAAAAAGTTCAGTTTTAGTGTATGTTTACTGTCTGAAGGTCATCAGATTGACAGCTCAGATTTGCCAATGTTCTCCAAACTCAACTATGATTTCAAAACAAATGATTACTGAACATGATGTGTTCTTAGTGAAATTCTGCACCCATTCCTTGCAACACAGTGCTCTCAGTTATCCTAAGAACAAACTCCTTATATAGTTCAACTGTCTATAGAAAGAATTAAGGCACTTATATAACATTGGCTTTCTTTCAACTTCCTGTTGTCTTTACAGCAGACTTGATATGTGCCGTTACGCATTCATTCGAACCACTTGGACTGCTGTGTCGGTGGGATTGAGATTTCTCTTCTCACCGAAGCTAACTCGTCTATCACCAAATTGGTCCCATTCTACTTCTGCAGAACACTGCTCCCACAATGACCTTTTTTTTTTTTTAAAGAGTACTTTATATATATATATATATATATTTTTTTTTATAGAGACAGAGCGAGAGTCAGAGAGAGGGATAGATAGAGACAGACAGGAACACAGAGTGATGAGAAGCATCAATTATCAATTTTTTGTTGTGACACCTTAGTTGTTCATTGATTGCTTTCTCATATGTGCCTTGACTGGGGGGCTACAGCAGACTGAGTAACCCCTTGCTCGAGCCAGCGACCTTGGGTCCGAGCTGGTGAGCTTTGCTCAAACTAGATGAACCCACGCTCAAGCTGGTGACCTCGGGGTCTTGAACCTGGGTCCTCCGCATCCCAGTCCGATGCTCTATCCACTGTGCCACTGCCTGGTCAGGCCCACAATGACCTTTTTGAAGAATCCTCCATCTGCCAGATATTTCCCCCAATGTGACTGTGTTTATGTTGTTGCCACCACACCCTCCACAACTCCCAGGATGCCTCCTCTCACCTCGCTCAATTAAGTGCCCTCACACTGCCTCTCATCTCCCACTCTCTCCTTAGCCCACGTTAGTCCGCCCCGCAATTGTCACCCAACCACTACTGCTAACTGAGGTGCCTCCTTGCATACATGCCAATTCCACTGGTTAGTATGCCCCCAAAACACGAGGGACACTGCCATTTGCCTAGTTGCTGGGACCGAGAAACCTCCATGTGAGTCAGCCCGCTCCAATCTGTTAACAATTCTTGTTATCTCTACCTGTCACTGGCAATCCGACCGCTATTTGTCGCTTCTCACCTGTACCACGATTATTGCCTCCTGGCCCACTTGGGCTCCCAACGAGTCTGTTCTCCCCAAAGCAGCCAGAGTAGCCTCTTTAACTAAGGGCATTTCACTCCCTTGCTCAGTATCTGCCAAAAGTTTCCCATCAAACAAAATGTTAACTTATGCACATGGCCTGCCATCTACAGGCTCTACAGGACAGGACACCGGCCTTCTGTGCCTCGGGTCCTACAAGCTTTCCCTGTCTCACACTCTCACTGCGCTGGCCAGACCTGCCTGTCCCTCGAGCACACACAGCATGTTCCTGTCCGAGGTCCTGCACTTCCCCCTCTGCCTGTGATGCCGGAGCTCCTTGTCCTCAGTTCAGTGAGCTCTCGTTTGAATGTTCCCTCTTTACAGAGGCTCTTCCTGATCATTCTATCTAAAGTAGCGAGCCTCTCTAATCACTGCAGCACTTTACTCTGCTTTATCTTCTTTTTAAAAAAGTATTTATTGTATTGATTTTAGAGAGAGAGGAAGGGAGAAAGGGAGGGAGGGAGAGGGGAAGAGACAGGAACATCAATCCGTTCCTGCATGTGCCCTGACCAGGGAGCAAACCAGCAACCTCTGTGCTTCTGGACGATGCTCTAGCCAACCGAGCTATCCGGCCAGGGCTGTTTATCTTCTTTTTAAAACACTCATTTAAAAATGTATACTTATCTTTACTAGATATAAGCTCCACGAAGGCAAGAACTCTATTGAACCTGCTCTCTCCTCTGTCCTCAGCACTGAAATTGGTACCGTCAGCACTCAGGGACAAGTCCGCAGGAGCGGCTGGAGTGGCGGGAAGACTGGAGCAGAGTCAGAGAAGCTCAGGAAAGGGAGACACAGGAGAGTGTGGTCAAAATGCGAATGCTGCCAGGAAGTTACTTGTTCCATAAATAACCACTGAGCACCTACTCTTTGTCACTATTCTATCTTCTATCCACTTTTTACTTAAGTGCTTTCTAAGCATTTGAACAGCTCTTGATTCTGTACCCCTAGCTCAGATTCATGCTCTAATTTCATATATTCGAATGATGACAACATTGCTACTCTGCTGTTGCAGGCACATCAAGCTTAACATGTCTACAAAGAACTCCCCCTCTTCCAACCCAGATGTTCTCTTTCCTGTATTACCCAGCTCTCCATATGGAAATACCATACCTGCCTCTCTCCAGAATGTGCTAAGCACTGCAAATGGTTGGTAGCTCCATGAAACAGCCTGTGTCCAAGCCAGTGCCCAATGGGGGCGGGGGGAGGGTTCCTATTCAAAAGCACAAGCTGCTTCTTCAAAATTTTAACTGGATACTGAAGAAGGAGGTCCTGATCAAAGTATTCTTTTCCTCGAGACCAGACCATTGACTTTTCCCTTTAGGATTGCTATAGGGAGGAATAATATAATCCTAACCACTTCACACCAGAATAGGGCTTTTATTCCAAATAATAAAATCTTTTTTTTTCTTTTTTTTTTTTTTACAGGGACAGAGAGAGAGTCAGAGAGAGGGACAGACAGACAGGAATGGAGAGAGATGAGAAGCATCAATCATCAGTTTTTCATTGTGACACCTTAGTTGTTCATTGACTGCTTTCTCATATGTGCCCTGACTGTGGGCCTTCAGCAGACCAAGTAACCCCTCACTCGAGCCAGCGAACCTGGGTCCAAGCTGGTGAGCTTTTGCTCAAACCAGGTGAACCCACGCTCAAGCTGGCGACCTCAGGGTCTCCAACCTGAGTCCTCCTCATCCCAGACCGACGCTCTATCCACTGCGCCACCGCCTGGTCAGGCCAAATAATGAAATCTTACCATTGGAATTCTGATGGATGACACAAAGGTCCTCACACAGCTGTAGCTTAGCAAGCAACTAGCAAAGCCTTCTCAGGTACTACTGGCATGATACCCCTGGGCAACGTCACAGGAAGCCATGCAAGGACCGCAGCGATGGAGTAACACCCACCATCCAAGGAATAGAGAATTGAGGGCTACAGTGTGCAATCAGGACACATGGTACAAGTGCTTGGGGAACACAGCCTGGGACGCAGCTTGGACCTACACTGAATAAGTCTGCCTGGGGACCAGATGATTCTGTTGCTGCTGCCATCCTACCCACCAGCCCAGCGTGTGTGTGTGCGTGTGTGTGTGTGCGCGCGCGCATGTGTCTCCTGAGGTGTGGAGGGAAGAGCCAGAAATCTTTCCTTCTGCCTCTAATACCAATTGTTAGTGATAAAAAAACTATTTTAAGTCACAATGATTATTAAGCTCAAATGTGCATTTTTTACTTTCTTTGATAGGTTTTTCTTAATCAAGTTCTGATGATCATTTCAGGAGCCTACTTTTATTTGAAAAAAGATGCTTTATGAAAGAACTATCTTAAAAAAAACAAAACAAGCCCTGGCCAGTTGGCTTAGTGGTAGAGCGTCAGCCTGGTGTGCAGGAGTCCTGGGTTCGATTCCCGGCCAGGGCACACAGGAGAAGCGCCCATCTGTTTCTCCACCCCTCCCCCTCTCCTTCCTCTCTGTCTCTCTCTTCCCCTCTCGCAGCCGAGGCTCCATTGGAGCAAAAGATGGCCTGGGCGCTGGGGATGGCTCTGTGGCCTCTGCCCCAGGCGCTAGAGTGGCTCTGGTCGCGACAGAGCAATGCCCCGGATGGGCAGAGCATCGCCCCCTGGTGGGCGTGCTGGGTGGATCCCGGTCGGGCGCATGCGGGAGTCTGTCTGACTGTCTCCCCGTTTCCAGCTTCAGAAGAATACCAAAAAAACTAACCAACCAAACAAACAAAAATATCTTACCGCAGTAAATATAGCACATTCAGCTCTTAGACATGTAGTACTCCAAAGACGATAGACAAATGTGACAATATCGTTGTATCTGGGATCCTTCATAAAATAGTCGCATGGTAATATATGTCTCTGAAAGGAGGAAGAAAAAATGCAACAGTAAGTATCTAGGGAAGAAAAGTACTTAAGTAGTCTTATGACAGCAGTCTTCTACTGGTATCCACATGCCCCGTAAGATAATTTTTATTGGGTGACATGTCTTTTAGTCTTTTAAATAATGGGGTCTTAAAAAACAATAATGATTCAATTTCATTAAAAAAAATACAGATACAACCTCACAAAACTTGTATATTCTTTTCTACCTTTCTACTACAGAATTCTATCTAAATGTAAACTATTTCTAGGCTCAAAAGTCTTGATTACCATGTCATGCTTCTCTGCAATCAAGTCTGAAAATACGTTAAAAACATTTATTTACTGATTTTAGAGAGAGAAATGAAGGAAGAGAAATATCAATTTGTTTTTCCACTTATTTGTGCATTTATTGGTTGATTCTTATATGTGCCCTGACCAGGGATTGAACCCTCAACCTTGCTATGTTGGGATGATGATCTACCAACTGAGCTACCCGGGCAGGGCTGAAAATACATTTTCAGTTTCTGTAACCATGAATTCTAAAGCACAGTGTCTTATACAGTAATCACTAGCCCTATACTGCTACAGACAGAGCATCTGAAGAAATGAATTTGAAAATGTTTGTTATTTTAATTAATTTAAAATGTAAAGTTATTTCATTTTCTTTCTTTTTTTTTTTTTTTTTTTTTTTTTTTACAGAGAGTCAGAGAGAGGAATAGATAGGGACAGACAGACAGGCACAAAGAGAAATGAGAAGCATCAATCATCAGTTTTTCGTTGCAACACCTTAGTTGTTCATTGACTGCTTTCTCACAATGGGAGACTGCTTTCTCATATGTGCCTTGACCGCAGGCCTTCAGCAGACCGAGTAACCCCTTGCTCAAGCCAGCGACCTTGGGTCCAAGCTGGTGAGCTTTGCTTAAACCAGATGAGCCTGCGCTCAAGCTGGCAACCTCGGGGTCTTGAACCTGGGTCCTCTGCATCCCAGTTCGACACTCTATCCACTGCGCCATCGCCTGGTCAGGCGATTTAATTTTCTTAATAGAGATGTTAACATGTCTATTAAGTTTACTTACAATATTTACATTGTTTGTTGCTACTGAAAATTATCTTTTACAAAAATGCATTTCTGGTTTTTTGGGGGTATATTTCTTATCTTAGCTCACCAATTATACAAAGCTAGCTTAACCAGGCAGTGGCGCAGTGGATAGTGTTGAATTGGGACACAGAGGACCCAGGTTCAAAACCCTAAGGTCTCCGGCTTGAGCGTGGGCTCATCTGGTTTGAGCACATCTCACTAGCTTGAACCCAAGGTCGCTGGCTTGAGCAAGGGGTCACCCGCTCTGCTGTTGCCCCCTCCCCTCCCCATCAAGGCACATATGAGAAAGCAATCAATGAACTAAGGTACCAAAACGAAGAATCGATGTTTCTCATCTCTCTCTTCCTGTCTGTCCCTCTCTCTGTTTCTCTTTGTCTCTGTCACACAAATAAAGGGTTTATACATGAATAAAACTGTTAAAAGAAAAATTAGACAAAGCTACAACTCAGTTCTTACTGACATATCCCTTTATAAAATAATTAGATACAACATGGGGTGGGGAAGTATATTTAAAGGAAGATAAATTTTCAAGCTGCAAGGAGTAATTTTCTTCTAGTAATTAATTTCAAAGCAAATCAGCATAAAGTGAACACAGGTGTATGAGGGAACAATACAACCTCAATAAAACTGATACTTACTGTAAATGGATAAAATCGCTCATCAAAAATATTTATGGATCTATCCGCAAGTCTAAAAACTAAAAAATGTTTTTAAAAAGCCAATTCAGAAATTGTTAATGTTAGGAACACATCTGCTGGGAGTAGAGACGGGTGGAGGGGTAAGCTTGAACTTCCACAAAGCAATTTTACAAAGTCTTCTGTATTCCATAAGAAGGTTTCCTGATCTCTTCTTACTCAGGATATTACATTTTGTGAAATCTTTACTACAATGACCAGCCCAGTTGCCTTTATAAGCACCGATCCTCCCTAACAGGCAAAGCTAATAAACTAAGTATATTTCCACTCCTCTGACCTCACACTGGAAGACACAAGAACATTTTATAAAGCACTAGTGTAGGCAATGTCTTGTGGATTTTAATTTATGTGAATATGAGATTCATGTTTCCCCATTTTTTTCTCACTAGTTTCCTATATTATATTCTTATTATGTGTTTCTTCTTGTCTCTTTTAAATAGTTTGAATACTTGCCTTTTTATTTTAAAAGTGATTAGTCCTTTGACTTAAAAGTTTACCACACTAAAATGCTCTGCTCATTGAAACAGTGGTTCTGCACATTTGTTCTGCAAGCCTCTGGGGTTCCCCTAGACCCTTTTCGGGAGTCCCCTGAGGTCAAAACTGTTTTTATAGGAATATTAAGGCATTGCCTGTTTTACATTCGACACTTGCAATGATTGTATAAAAGCAAAAGTGATTTCTGGGCATAAATCAAGGCAGTGCTACCAAACTGTACTAGTAGTCATTCTATTCTTCACTGCTACTGCAGTTGAAAAATAAATCTGCTTTACTTAAGAACTTAAGATAAAGCAGTAAAAACTGATAGTGTTATTAAGCCTTGATCCTTCTTTTTACATTCCAAACAGGTCGGAAGTGAGCATTACGTATTTTGGCACAACAAATTATGGTTGTGTTAAGGCAGGGGTCGGGAACCTTTTTGGCTGAGACAGCCATGAACGCCACACATTTTAAAATGTAATTCCATGAGAGCCATACAACGATCCGTGTATGTTATGCATTATCCAATAAAAATTTGGTGTTGTCCCGGAGGACAGCTTGTGATTGGCTCCAGCCACCCACAACCATGAACATGAGCAGTAGGAAATGAATGGATTGTAATACATGAGAATGTTTTATATTTTTAACATTATTTTTTTTATTAAAGATTTGTCTGCAAGCCAGATGCAGCCATCAAAAGAGCCACATCTGGCTTGTGAGTCATAGGTTCCCGATCCCTGTGTTAAGGAAAAACACTTCTGATTTAGTTGTGAGCTAAAGAAGCCACTTTTTTTCATAGAACATCTTTATTTGATAGTACAACTGTCATTCTCTCAAAAACAAAAAGTAAGCCTGTCATTTCAAGGAAACTAATTTGCATATTTGTTGCTAATGACAATTCAAGCTATCAAGCTGAAGGTCAGTATTTGGGAAAACTTGTACTGTACCTTCCTTTGTGAGTTTGATGGCTTTTCAATACTTCAAGACTTCAACGGGAATTTATTTAACCAAGTACCTACTTCATATTGTTTCTTCAAAACAAATGATTGAAGACAGTTTAGCTGAAATCTATGTACAGTTATTGATCAGTGTCATCGTGTTAAATTTAATTTTCTAAATAAAATGATTGAAGACAGAGTATATATGAGCTACATTTTCTTAAGTCAGACATTAAAGAGATTTGCAAAAATGTAAATGTACACTTTCCACTCAACTTTTTTGTTGTGAAAAAGAATTATTTTTCATAAAAAAATGATGTTGATACTCTGGTTCTCAATCGGGGTGATTTTTTCTCACAGGGGACATTTGGCCATGGTTGGAGAGACTTTTGTTGTCAGAATGCAGAGTGGGGAGAGGGTGCTATTTGGCATCCAGTGAGCAGAGGGAGTAGAGGCCCATGATGCTACTAAACATCCTATGATGCACAAGATATTCTGCCACAACAAAGAATTATCTAGCTAAAAATTTCTAGAGTGCTATAAAAATCCTGTTTTATTTTTAAATTCTGAATTTTAATTTCTAACACAAATATTTTTTGTGATCCACAATAAATTAAGAGTCCTAAGACAAAAATCAAATGATTCACTTCAATAATGTAATAAGAGCACTCTACAGCTTATGCCAATAATGTCTATAGTTTTTACCTACTACTAAACTTGGTATCTTGTAAACTTATTAGCTAAAATAACAGACAGGTTTTAAAACTCACTTATCCTTAATGAGGTCATATATTGTCTGGCTGACACTATGGAGGGAAAAAATATATAACAATTGATTTTAATGCCTGAATATATTTTTTAAAAAGGGGTTGGGGTTTGGGGGAAGACCTTCCCAATTACTCAATGGCCATGAAAGCCTCATTCAGAACAGTAACATGTGGACACTTTTTGTCCTTGTTTTAGTTCGTATGCTTTTAGCAAAAATAGGAGAACCAAAATGCTAGGTAATATGCTGTTAGAAAACATGTTTTGACTGATTATTACAATATGTGTTATTACATATTTTCCCTGCCATTTGCCCTTCTTCCCATAGAACCTTTCATTCTGTACAAGATATATTTACTTGTACACATGCTTAAATTTAAGTCATACAATTTTTCTGCTTTAAAAAAGTGTTCTTAGGCCCTGCATTTCAGTTGAGTCAGTTCACTATCCATGTACCCACATTTTCCCAAAGGTAAATAAAGTGCTCTTTAACAAATATACATATACTTTTACCCACAAAGTCAATAGGTCTAGCTATCCTGAAATGAGCAGTGCTAATAATGATACAGCATAATACTACAGTGTAATAGTTAATAAGTTATTTCTAAATTAGTTTAAGTAAAATATTAATGAGCAGCTGTAAGTCCTCAGTTACTGTGTAAGTCACTGTACTCCTAAGTTATTCAAAGATACTGGGTACTAGGCAACAAAGGAGTTCTCTTGGTGAACTTATATATATTATACTTCTCTTTTCCTTCAGTGTCTAACATAAAGCTCAAAATAACAGAGGAAGGCAAACCTGCATTTTATAATCAGGCCTCTAGAATATTAGTACTTGTAAAAGGCCTGTACCATTGTTAGCATCAAAGATGGGTACTTCTACAGTGCTTCAAACTGATTTTATTTATTTATTTTTTTAATTTTTTTTATTTTATTTATTCATTTTAGAGAGGAGAGAGAGAGTGAAAGAGAGAGAGAGAGAGAAAGGGGGAGGAGCAGGAAGCTTCAACTCCCATATGTGCCTTAGACCAGGCAAGTGCAGGGTATTGAACCGGCGACCTCAGCATTCCAGGTCGATGCTTTATCCACTGCGCCACCATAGGTGAGGCATCATTTTATTTTTTTTAAACAAATTATTCTTTTAATACTTTTTATTTATTCATTTTAGAAAGGAGAGAGGAAGAGAGAGAAATGAGGGGAGGAGCAGGAAGCATCAACTCCCATATGTGCCTTGACCTGGCAAACCCAGGGTTTCAAACCGGTGGTGACCTCAGCATTTCCAGGTCGACGCTTTATCCACTGTGCCACCACAGGTCAGGCTCAAACTGATTTTAAAATCACAGAATTCAACGCATAAATTTTCAAAGCTGAAAATAACCTCTGAACCTTAGAAGACATTTAATTCAACAACCCATTTTACAGATAAGGGAACCAAGACTTAAAACTGACTTGCTCAAGGCCCCACCAATAGTGAGAGGCAGTTTTCTTCTGCACTCTAACCAGGATCAGCTGTACATTGGGATCATCTGCGGAGCCTCAAAAACTGCCTGGCTTCTACCTCTAGATGTTCTGATCTATACGGCACTGGAAGACAGGATTGTTTTTAAAAACTCCGTAGACTGCAATGTGCAGCAGAGTTTGGGAACACATAATTAGAGTTAGGATCAGAATCACCCTGGATGCTTTTGCCCATCTAATCATGCCTCCTTATTCAGCCTATCAAAAGTCTGTGAGAGTGAGTGTGCCGGAAGAGAGGGAATGGAATGCATGTATTTAGAGATAGATATTTTGATAGAAGTTGCATAAGTGAATCTAAGCGGGCTCACCCACACCATTGAAAACAATACACTACTACCCCACGACAAATATTTTTCAAAATCAGTCCTAAAAGCCAATTAACTCTATTTTCTCCGTAAATCTTTAATTTACCAATAGTGAATGTACTGAATGATCATTTTTTGTTTTACTTATTTTTATTGATATCGGCGAGAAAGGGAGGGGGAGGGGAGAAGAGGTGGGGGAGAGAGAGACAGGGACATCATTGAGCTGTTCCTATGTGTGCCCTGGTCAGACACCCGACCAGCAACATCTGCATTTTGGGACGAGGTTCTAACCGAGCTATCCGTCCAGGGTGAGCGATCATTTTTATTTTTTATTTTTTTTACAGAGACAGAGAGAGAGTCAGAGAGAGGGATAGATAGGGACAAACAGGAAGGTAGAGAGATGAGAAGCATCAATTATCAGTTTTTCATTGTGGCACCTTAGTTGTTCATTGATTGCTTTCTCATATGTGCCTTGACCGTGGGCCTTCAGCAGACCGAGTAACCCCTTGCTCAAGCCAACGACCTTGGGTCCAAGCTGGTGAGCTTTGCTCAAACCAGATGAGCCCGCACTCAAGCTGGCAACCTCGGGGTCTCAAACCTGGGTCCTCCACATCCCAGTCCGACGCTCTATCCACTGCACTACCACCTGGTCAGGCTCATTTTCAAAATTTAATGGGAGCAAATTCAAACTTACTGTACTTTCAAAAATTAGATTAATTTAGAGAACTATGCATGAAATCTACTTGTCTGAGCAAGGTTAATCTTTACAAATACTTTTGAATTTTATGCTATAACATCAGAATCTTTTGAATTCAAAAGAAATTACAGAATGCAGCCAAAGCTGAGTCAGTTTTTACTCAAGGATTTCGTGTCTTGGCAGAATAAAAATATTCAGTGATTACTCGATCGGTGCCAAAGGCTCAGAACTTTAGAGAAAGACAAGGCTCAGTTTTTGCTGAAACACAATTTGATCTCAACTATTGTTATACGTGAGAGAAGAAAGTTACATTATTATGATTGTAATTTGGTTTTTAATTAAAGTAAAACTTACCGGTTATTTATTATAATTAGCAAAAAAAGCTGGTACAAATAAGTTTATAAGCTAATTATGTTTTTAAGACTAAAAAAAGTTTGGGATGAGAATATTAATATTTTCGGACAGCATTTCTCAAACTGTGTCCTGGAAAAGTAACACTCATATTCCAAGGAGACACTGATAACGTTCCTTGGACAACCCCAAGGGGAGTCAGGAAGCTCTACATCCTGTTTTGGCTTTTCTTTTATATACACTTGAAAGGTTCATATTAAGGTGTTTTAAAAGTACATCTCCAATTGTGGGTTACATGGTGCTCCCAGAAATTAATGAGTACTTCTCATCACCATGACACACTGTTCATGTCTGCTTAAGTATAAATTTGACCATGTTTCCAAAACTTCACCTTTCTTATTCCTTTTCTGCTGTGATTTTCTTACATATGAATTGATGTAGTATCTTGGAGATATATTTATATATACATATATAAAATTAAATATATATATTTATTACATTTTAATGTCAGTTGAACAAATTATATCTATAAAGAAATTTTGAAATGTTCCTTAAGACTGGGTTTGATGCATTTTCCCCTTCTTTGGGGGATAGAAGGAGAAGTGATTTTTTTAAAATACAGAAATAGTGTAGAAAAAAATGTATGATGGGGGAAATCTAACAAAATCAAATTAAATTTAAGTACACATATATTCTGGTGCCAGTAGGGGACAAGCCGTTCCTTCTGCCAAGAATAGCTTCCAAAGTAGTATGCATTGTTTTAGGCCTATATATTAATAAAGAAATACTTTTTTCTAGAAACATCCAATAAAAAACACTTCTCCTTTTTATTATGTTCAACAATGTCTTAATAACAGAAATACATCGAATGAAGATAAGTACTTTTTCTGGGATTTCTTGTTTTCTAACTGGCTTTCCCTCTTCCATCCATTCTAAGATTAAAATTGAAATTAAAAATTCATATTTAGGTCCCTGAAATCAATATAGAACTGGCATCTGTTTTTTCACCTAATCACTGAAAAGGACAACTAAGTGACTGAAATTATATATGGTGAGGATGCTTTTAGCATAAGAGGGTCTGTCACTCAGCCCTTGGCAATCTAGTTGTACTCACGCATGTAAGGTTGTCCTAATGTGGGGTTTAGTAGGTGTATTGTCATCTATGAAGATGGTTGAACATGAATTGTACTGTTTATGACGATGCATTGCAGATATCTGAAGGGGAAGGGAAATAGAAGAAAATGTCAAAGTTAGACTCATAAAAGTGTGGTTTTTCCTTGGCTAAAATGTCAAACAATCGTTAAGATGTTTCTTATATTCCATGAACTACGTGAAAGTACAGCTCTATAGGAAATTCATTAAGTACTCTTAAGTTCCACAGACAAGATTTGAGGAATGGGTTATAAAATGCTGCCCTTGATATAGTACCTATAATCCAACCTGGCAGACCCCTTATAAAGTCCATTTATAGTAATGTAAAAAGTTTAGAATAAGATTTCAGTGTTATTTTCTTTTTTTTTTTCTTTTTCTTTTCTTTTTTTTGTATTTTTCTGAAGCTGGAAACGGGAAGAGACAGTCAGACAGACTCCTGCATGTGCCCGACCGGGATCCACCCAGCACGCCCACCAGGGGTGACGCTCTGCCCACCAGGGGGGATGCTCTGCCCCTCCGGGGCGTCGCTCTGCCGCGACCAGAGCCACTCTAGCGCCTGGGGCAGAGGCCAAGGAGCCATCCCCAGCGCCCGGGCCATCTTTGCTCCAATGGAGCCTTGGCTGCGGGAGGGGAAGAGAGAGACAGAGAGGAAGGAGTGGGGGAGGGGTGGAGAAACAAATGGGCGCTTCTCCTATGTGCCCTGGCCGGGAATCGAACCCGGGTCCCCCGCACACCAGGCCGACGCTCTACCGCTGAGCCAACTGGCCAGGGCCCAGTGTTATTTTCTTAAGCAATGAAAATTGCTTATCTATTATCTATTTCTATTTCTCCTATTCATTTTCTACAATAAAACATAATGCCTTATATAATATAGAAACTAGAAGATTTTATTGCAGTAAATGAAAGCCAATAATGAATATTAGTTCAGGAGACATTGTGATAAAACCTATTTGAGTCAAGAGTTATGTCCATGCCTGGGCTGCCCATTTGCTAACAAGCTGGGTCTCAGTTTTTTTATGTGGAGGATATTGTTCTAAGATTCTCTCACATCTGAAAAAAACAACAACAACCAGGTAAAACAACTTTGAGAATTTAATTCTCATTTCCTGTTTAAAGAGGATTGTCATTACTCAAGTGAAAACCTCAAAGAATACTGACCATTCGTTTCTAAATATTATGAATTCTACTTTCTAAATTATTGACACTCATTGCAACCCGGCCTCACTCACACTGCTGTCTGGCTACAACGTGCAAGCTCACCTTCCTCCCACCCCCATCTACCTCCAGGACACCTTTGCTGGCTACCTCACTAGGAAACCACCTTTTCTGTATACTCAGGCATCAAGTAACCACTTGTTACACTGTACCAATTGCTTACAGGAAATCCCCCTCAAAAAAAGTAAGTTTTTCTAGGGAAGGGAGAATTCTTACTCTTCTATCTCCAGCTGCTGAGCACAGAATCTGGAATAAATTAGTTCAACTAGTATCTGAAAAATTATTTAAAATTAATTACAGCTGGAAGGTAAATCTCAGTACAGATACAAATTAGAATTTCTTTGCAGTGGTAATAAATAGGTGACAATGAACTTTTTGAGATCCTCTACTATTTTCAAAACACTTTAGAAGTGTCTATTGATTTGTAAAAAGCCCAATAATACAGCAACAACCAAATACTGAAATAGCCTAAACATGTTAGGACAATTCTCTTCCTTAAAGTAAGGCCAATAACTAATCCCAGTCACTGTAAGTAGTTGAAAATAATAGTAGCACTCTTTACATTACAAAATACCAACAAATTTAATATGCTTGGTTTTGTTATATTTTTTAAAGCTAATTCAGATAAACCTTTCTTCCTCATATCAATATGAAATAGTTTTCATCATGCTGTCATACTTTCCCATCAGTATCCCCCCAAAAGACACAAAAGATGGACCAAGGAGAAAATCTAGTTGAAGTCTTTTAAAAGAATATTTAAAAACTGCAGGCCCTGGCTGGTTGGCTCAGTGGTGGAGCGTCGGCCTGGCATGCGGGAGTCCCAGGTTCAATTCCTGGCCAGGGCACACAGGAGAAGCGCCTATCTGCTTCTCCACTCCTCCCCCTCTCCTTCCTCTCTGTCTCTTTCTTCCCCTCCCACAGCCGGGGCTCCATTGGAGCAAAGTTGGCCCGGGCACTGGGGATGGTTCTATGGCCTCCTTGGGTGCTAGAATGGCTCTGGATGCAACAGAGCAGTGCCCCAGATGGGCAGAGCATCGCCTCCTGGGGGGCATGCCGGGTGGATCTCGGTCGGGCGCATGCGGGAGTCTGTCTGACTGCCTCCCCGTTTCCAACTTCAGAAAAATACAAAAAAAAACCAAAATTGCCTTAGCCACCCTACCCTGTTAACTCTGTTAAGAGTGTGGGACGTGCATAAAAGTTACCAGCTTGATTCCCAGTCAGGGCACATACAGGAATAGCTCATTATTCCTGACTCTGACTCTCTCTCTCTCTCTCTCTCTCTCTCTCTCTCTCTCTCTCTCTCCTTCCTCTCTTGCTAAAATCAACAAATCTGGTGTAAATGAATCAACAATAAAAAAACTCCAGTAGCCAATAACTGGATATATCTATATATTATATAAACCACCAATTCACTTGTTTCAGATGTTTTTACTATAAAGCCCCTCATTCCTTATTAACCAAAAGTTCCAGACAGTATACTTTTGAAAAAGTACCACTATTTGGAGGAATAAGTTCTCCTTCAAGCTAGAAATGTTTTAACTATAGCTAAAACTCTGGTATGTGCCTTAAGCTATGCAGTTAACACACAATTTACTTTTGTGATCTCAAAAAACAAATACAGCATAACAAATAAAAATTCATTCAAAATCTTTTATTCTAAATGGAAGGCTATATATATATATTTTTTTTCTTTCTTTCTTTATTTTTTTTTGTATTTTTCCAAAGTGAGAAGTGGGGGGAGGAAGACAGACGACAGATTCCTGCATGCGCCTGACCGAAATCCACCCGTAATGCCCACCAGGGGGCAATGCTTGGCCCATCTGAGGTGTTGCTCCGGTGCAACTGGAGCCATTTTAGCACCTGAGGCGGAGGCCATGGAGCCATCCTCAGTGCCCGGGCCAACTTTGCTCCCATGGAGCCTTGGCTGTGGGAGGGGAAGAAATGGAGAGAGAGGAATGAGAGAGGGAAGGGTGGAGAAGCAGATGGGTGCTTTCTCCTGCGTTTCCTGGCTGGAATCAAAACTGGGACTTTCACTTGCTGAGCCAATGCTCTACTGCTGAGCCAACTGGCCAGGGCTGGAAGGCTGTATTTTAGTATCACTACTAAAATGTAATATGGCATATAATACACCATAATAAAGTCAATTATGACCAAAAACCTATATACTGTGGGACTATAAAAATCAGGGGAAAATGTACCAAATACAGATTAGTCAGTAAAGCTTTGGCTGATACTTGCTCCCAATTTCCTTTGTTTAAATTTTTTCTATTATAAATGCATACTGGTTTGTTTGTATATATTAGTGCTAAAACATGTACAATTTTTAATTAGACACGGGCTTACACCCCATGGGGCTTCATTTAGTAAATTAGCTACTTACCATCTACTGTCTAGATCCAAAGGAACACTAAACATTTTCCCTTTAGTCCAGCCTACTCCCAACTATTCACTTTTCAGTATCAAGTACGGGATCTACTAGAGGCTGGCAGAGGCTAGCCTCTGAGGAACACCTGGGTATACTGGCTGCCTGCAGGTTACTTGCCCTTCATCTTACTTGACAATTTAAGACAAATGTCCTTTATGGTAAATTAAAGCCTTACTAATGCTGCCTTACAACCTCAATCAACTACACTGACAAGCATAAAGATACAAAATGCAAATACAAAAATAAATTAAATGGCCAAAATACTACTAATAACTTAATGTTCATAAGAATCATACTTTATCTTCATTCATTCAGCACTAATGACAGAATAGATGGACTTTTACAATCTTCACAAGAAAGGGAAGGGGTTACTTAGTACATTTAGGGTTCAATGACTGTCTGATCGGTGGTGGCACAATGGATAGAGCATTGACCTGGGACACTAAGGCCCCAGGTTCGAGACCCTGAGGCTGCCAACTTGAGTATGGATTTATCCAGCTTGATTGCAGGCTCACCAGCTTAAGCGTGGGGTCACCATCCTGAGTGTGGGATCACCGACCTGATCTCATAGTTGCTGGCTTGAGCCCAAACATTGCTGGCTTGAAGCCCAGGTCGCTGGCTTGAGCAAGGAGTCACTGGCTCGACTGAATGTCCCCTGCCCCCAATCAAGGCACATATGAGAGGCAATCAATGGACAACTAAAGTGATGCAACTACAAGTTGATGCTTCTTATCTCTCTCCCTTCCCGCCCCATCCTCTGTCACTTATAAAAAAAAAGCATTCAATGGCAAAGAATAGAAAAATAATCATACCTAGAAGTCTAACAAATCAAAATCCAAACCTTACTATCAAAGGTCAAGTACCTGCTGAAGTGCTGCCCCACCCATTGTGCCATTGCTCCTACTGCCTCATCTTAGCCCATTAAAAATAAAGCTGAAGTTTACTGTTTTCTCTCCACTTCTTCACGAGTTTTGAATGTTAAGGATGGCTTTTTTTTTTTTTTTTTTTTTTTACAGAGACAGAGAGTGAGTCAGAGAGAGGGATAGACAGGGACAGACAGACAGGAACGGAGAGAGATGAGAAACATCAATCATTAGTTTTTTTGGTTTTTTTAATTTAATTTTATTATTATTATTTATTTTTTACAGAGACAGAAAGTGAGTCAGAGACAGGGATAGACAGGGACAGACAGACAGGAACAGAGAGAGATGAGAAGCATCAATCATTAGTTTTTCATTATGCGTTGCAACACCTTAGTTGTTCATTGATTGCTTTCTCATATGTGCCTTGACCGCGGGCCTTCAGCAGACTGAGTAACCCCTTGCTGGAGCCAGTGACTTTGGGTTCAAGCTGGTGGGCTTTTCCTCAAACCAGATGAGCCCGCACTCAAGCTGGCGACCTCGGGGTCTCAAACCCGGGTCCTCTGCATCCCAGTCCGACGCTCTATCCACTGCGCCACCGCCTGGTCAGGCAAGGATGACTCTTAATTAGCATAAAACTTTCTAACACTTTATGCACTAATGAAAACTGCTCATTATGTTGCACATTAATGGAACAACAAGGCAGGGTGTGTGGTTTGGATGGAATAAGGCATCACTAGAAAAGTGTAGTATGCTAATCATAGGTACAGCCAAAAATAGTCTCTAAATTAATATCATTAATTATATTGAATTAAAACTTTAAACTTAAGATACACACTTCAAATATAGGTTCTAAGTGTATGTTAAACATGATGGACAAATCTATTTCCTCTCCCCGTCCTTTCAGAGGTATCTTATTAGAATTAAAGGCAGGGAAAAAAGGGTTATTCACAGTATAGGACTAACAGCGGTAATTTTCAATGTTTGAAAGCTGAAGACTAGATAAGAGTAAATGTCAAGGCAGAACAAAGGAAGAACAAACTTAGTGGTACAGAGAGTAGCTGGGTCAGACATAAGAAACCCAATTCATCTGACAGAACCACGGGCAGGTTCAGAATTCAGAGGCTTGGCCCCAGAATCCTACACTGAGGCCTGTCAGTTAACAAAAGTCGTGCTCACTCCTACTGCTTCCAATTAGATCTTAAGACACAGCCAGGAGCCACCACACAGCTGAGGAAAGCCAACAGCAAGAGAGATCAAAACAAGAAGGAAAGTAATGGAAGTGACAAAATCCAGGAGCAAATGAAAACTTTAAACAAAAAATAATTCTTGCCTGACCTGAGGTGGCGCAGTGGGTAAAGTGTCAACTTGGAATGCTGAGGTCACGGTTCGAAACCCCGGGCTTGCCTGGTCAAGGCACATATGGGAGTTGATGCTTCCTGCTCCTCCCCCTTTCTCTTTCTCTCTTTCTGCCCCCTCTCTCTAAAAATGAATAAGTAAAATCTAAAATAATAATAATAATAATTCTTAATCTCAGAAAGGCAAAAAATTCCATTGGTGAAAAAACTGAATGCTATAAAAAAAAAAAAAGAATGACCGAATATAAGAGAACTCTATAAATTAAAAACAAGATAGACAAAACAAAGCACTCAACAGTGATTTCTAGAAGTGAAATTAAAGACATGCTGGCAATGTGGGAGAAGTTTTCAAGTTTTATTGAAAAGAAACACCCAGAAAAAGTTTCAACTGGTCCTGCTTCAGCACTTTTTAATGACACTTGTTTGTCACATTTCCGTAACATTTTAAAAGGCAGGCAAAAGCAAACCTCTTTGAATAGATTTTTATTCAAAAGTCCTGCAAGTGAAAGTGCTGAAAGTGCAGCCAAAAAGGCAAAAACAGGTGATAATTAAATGAAAAATACGTAATGTTAAGCTTAGGTTAAGTTTAAAGTTAAGAAAGTGCATTTTTTTACAATTAAGATTTTGTGGTTTCATTTTAAGTAAAGAAAGTGCAGTTTTAGTTTTGTTTAAAGAAAATGCAGTTTTAGTTTACATTTAGTGTTAAGAAAGTGCAGTTTTCATTTACGTGTCTACAGTGCCTGCATCCCTTCCTCCCTCCCTCCTCCTCCGCCATTCACCTCCATTAGCTGCACTCGTCTGTCTCCAAGGTAAGAATACAGTACTAAATAACCCTTTTTTCTTTTATTTCATATATTTTATTATGCATTGGCAAAGAATACATGTGTGTTTCTTAATTAAAAACATCTTTTTTCATAATTTAGGATGGTTTGGGGATGTTTCACAGGGCTGGAACAGATTAAACCTATTTCAGTTATTTTAAATAGGAGAAATTTGATATACGAGTTGACTGACGAGCTCGGTTACAGAATGAATTAAACTTGTATCTCAAGGTACCACTGTACGATTAACAAAGACAGTGGTAAACACAGAATCCAGGTCATAGGGGATCCCAGAAAAGAGTGCAGTTATTTGAGACAGCAGATGACTTCAAAGGGATATGCCAGGCAAATAGGCACAGAGAAGGCCTAGGGAAAACCAGTCTATACTAGAATCAGATGATACAAAGTTGAGGAAGGGTATTTCCAAGGAAAAAATGGAACAGATATACATAGTAGATGGAAAATATTTTTGATAGGCATGTGAAAAATCTTACAACATTTGGGGGAAAAAAAACAGCTGTTAGAAAACAAGCAAGATTATCAACAAGACGGGTAATAGCAAATGTTGGAGAGGCTGTGGAGAAAAAGGAACCCTCATTCACTGTTGGTGGGACTGTAAAGTAGTACAACCATTATGGAGGAAAGTATGGTGGTTCCTCAAAAAACTGCAAATAGAACTACCTTATGACCCAGCAATCCCTCTACTGGGTATATACCCCAAAAACTCAGAAACATTGATACGTGAAGACACATGTAGCCCCATGTTCATTGCAGCACTGTTCACAGTGGCCAAGACATGGAAACAACCAAAAAGCCCTTCAATAGAAGACTGGATAAAGAAGATGTGGCACATATACACTATGGAATACTACTCAGCCATAAGAAATGATGACATCAGATCATTTACAGCAAAATGGTGGGATCTTGATAACATTATAAGAAGTGAAATAAGTAAATCAGAAAAAAACAAGAACTACATGATTCCATACATTGGTGGAACATAAAAATGAGACTAAGAGACATGGACAAGAGTGTGGTGGTTACCAAGGGTGGGGGGGAGGGAGGACATGGGAGGGAGGGAGGGAGAGAGTTAGGGGGAGGGGGAGGGGCACAGAGAACTAGATAGAGGGTGACGGAGGATAATCTGACTTTGGGCGAGGGGTTTGCAACATAATTTAATGACAAAATAACCTAGACATGTTTTCTTTGAATATATGTACCCTGATTTATTAATGTCATCCCATTACCATTAATAAAAATTTATTATAAAAAAAAAAAAAAGAAAACAAGCAAGACAATATAGTCTGGAAATTAATTCCACACACACAGAAATGAAGAATTACTAGGTATTAAGTTAACATAGCATAAATGTAGTATTTTTATTTGACAGTCATCTTTGTCAAATTACTCAATTGTTAGGTACAAAATAAAAACTTTTTTTTTCTGGTTTGAAACCCTGGCTTAAGTACAGGCTCCTTGGCTTGAGCGGGGACTCACCAGCTTGAAATTTCCAAAATGCCGAACTGGAATTTGACCAATAAGATAAGTTTTCAAAGAAATATAACCTAACACAAAAAAGAAAAAACACATAGCTCATTCTAGTGTAAAGAAAGGCCTAAGGGCCCTGGCCGGTTGGCTCAGCGGTAGAGCGTCAGCCTGGCGTGCGGGGGACCCGGGTTCGATTCCCGGCCAGGGCACACAGGAGAAGCGCCCATTTGCTTCTCCACCCCCCTCCCCTCCTTCCTCTCTGTCTCTCTCTTCCCCTCCTGCAGGGAGGCTCCATTGGAGCAAAGATGGCCCGGGCGCTGGGGATGGCTCCTTGGCCTCTGCCCCAGGCGCTAGAGTGGCTCTGGTCGTGGCAGAGCAACGCCCCGGAGGGGCAGAGCATCGCCCCCTGGTGGGCAGAGCGTCGCCCCTGGTGGGCGTGCCAGGTGGATCCCGGTCGGGTGCTTGCGGGAGTCTGACTGTCTCTCCCTGTTTCCAGCTTCAGAAATTAAAAAAAAAAGCAAAAAAAAAAGAAAGGCCTAAGAATGTGAAATTCTGAAAAGGTGTCACTTGGCTAGATTACTTTCGGTTTAGACCAAGTAAAACTATGAAAAGAAAACCACACTGGATTCCATAAACAATTTTTATTGAGAATACTATCTTCTTACAGAAAAGTCGCAGGCCTATCAGGACAGAATCGGGACTGAAATGTGAACAGATAGTCAGCATCTCACAACCTGAAAGCCACTACAGACTCCTCACAAACGTTTCTACAGACCCAGTACACAGGTGACTGGAGAAAGGATACAAGAAAAACAGCTATATTACAAAGCCTTCAACACTAGGAAAAAAGTAAAACACTTCAGTTTCTCTTCTGCCCTTACCCCCTAAAACACCACCATACAGGCTACATCTACCTGTGGCCCCACATCAGCTTTTAGAATAATTGTCAGAAGGGCAAAAATGACACTGGCCAGGACAGTCTTGGGGTAATTAGGAAGGGGAGGGGGGAGTCCTCAGAAGAAACTGATCATGGGCAGGATCTCGGGACTCTGTTCTTCCGCACTTCTCCGATGTGCTTGTCCTCGTCTCGCAAGCGCTCCAGTGTGGCAGCCCTTTGTGCCTCTCGGTGCTCCCTGTTGGCTTCCATTTTGTGGGTCAGTTTCTCTTCCGCCATTTTACTGCAGTTGTCCTCTACTGCTTTCTGAAGCACCTCTTTCTTGTGCTTTTCTTTCTCAGCGAGCTGCTTCAAGACCTCTCAGCTTCATGGGACTTGCATCTTTCTTCTGAAGCTTCTAACTTCTCTGAATGTCCTCCAGGGAAACCTCTTTCTTCTTCGGAGGGCAAAGGGGGAAATCTGGGACAAATTCTTTTGAGCGAGGACTGAAAATCAGCTCAAAAGTCTGGCCTGAGGCACACTTCTCCAGGTCTCTCACCTGGATATCAGAAGCCAGGCCGAACACCAGACAAGAGCCTGGCAGTACATTCTATGCAGTTCACCGGAAGGAAAGCCTTGCTCCGCCCGAGCAGCTGGCCACACTTCACAGGCCTTCCATTGTGTTATACGAGGAAGAAGCAGGGCAGCACATGTGCTTACCAAGCATCATCTGGTTCTTCAAGAGAAAAGCCACTGAAACTAAATTAGGGAAAGACAAACATTTAAAAATTTTGTTAAATTCTTTTCCAGTTTATTTGAGGACCTTTATAACGTTCTCATTCCTTCCCTGTGGGGTGTCTGCCCACACTTAACAGTTTTTATCAGTAGCAACACCACAACTTAACAATGCAACAGATCTGTTTTGGAGTCAGTAATTTTGATTAATTCAATAATGTCTTACTCCAACTTCTGAAAGTTTCCCTTGGCCAACAAACCCAGCAATATAATAGTGTGCATAAAAACACAATGTATCGTTTATACCTTTCGTCCTTGTCACTAGATGGCAGTGTGTCCACTTCTGAATATTCTTTGACAATGTTTATTGAGCTCTGGTACAGAGGGGAAAAGAATTATTTTCAAATCAGATATGTATTATATTTCATTCCTGTTCTGAAAATAACGAGACATCTCAACCTTTATAAACTTCAACAAATAAAAATCTGTTCAATTTTTTACCCAAGCAAATGTGGAAAAAAAAATTGTCAAGGGTGTAATGTATTTCAAATTCAAGGTTCCACTTGAAGTCTGGATTTCCTCTGCATTAACCTTTCTGTCTCCAGTGGAGAAGGCAGACTCGCGTCCCAAGGCGCTGTAACAAACCACAGAAGCCCCCATGGCCCCAGACCACCATCCACAGCATCCGCACCTGATCTGTCTTCTGCTCTCGGCCCTCCTGGATGATTTTCATGTACTTCTCCAAAGGACTTTCACCACAAACAGATTCATCTTTTATTTCTTGAACACTCATTTCTAATTTCTTCTCCAGTTTAATCTTCAATGACTCTTCACTCATCTGCTGTGAAATACATGGTCACCAAACAGGAAACAGACAAATACAGTTTAAAAGCGCACAGTAATATAACTTTAATCCTTTAAGTGAAATCTGCATGCCAGAAAATGATTTCCTTTTCTTTTTCACTGAAGTCATGCTACCATCAAAGGAGGACATATACGTGTCATCTCAATGTGTAAAGGGGTTAATTTGTGTCCTGTGCATTACACCAAATCAACCAGGAGCCGAAGGAACATTCATATGGAAGACTAATTTATGTAAGATTCAGCAGGCACGTGCAGTGGCCAGCGTCATCCATTTGTCTGGGACAGAATCAGGACATAGACGGCCAAAGAGAATCAGGCAGGTGGGGGCAAGGAAGCCTGAGGAAGCCACCATGCACTGGCAGTCACCTCCCGGGGCTCTTCTGGTCCCAGCTGGCTGACGTGTAAACCCTATTTACTAAGGGGGGCCTATAGCGAAGCACAGTCCACCTCCTTAACGGGTGTGTTTTCAGGACCCGGTGGAAATGCGCATACAGGCTTGCAGAAGCTCACCTCTGCCGAGTCCTGGGGGGGGGGGTGCGCAGCCCCTCGCAGCGTGCTTAAGCAAAGGAGAGGCTCAGGAAGCCTACGGCAGGCATTTAAGTTACCTGCTGCTCGGATACTGGGACACTCAGGGGACTCACCTCCCTGAGAGTAAGGTACTGACTGAGGGTGGACCATGCAGAGGCTAGCATGGGGAATTCACTATATCTACAATAATTACCCTCTCTCGATCCCGCTCTGACTCTGGGACACACTGGGGACTCACCTCCCTGAGAGTAAGGTACTGACTGAGGGTGGACCATGCAGAGGCTAGCATGCAAAATTCAGCTACATCTACAATGATTACCCTCTCTTGATCCCGCTCTGACTCTGGGACAAACTGGGGACTCACTTCCCTGAGATTAAGGTACTGACTGAGGGTGGACCATGCAGAGGCTAGCATGGGGAATTCACTATATCTACAATAATTACCCTCTCTCGATCCCGCTCTGACTCTGGGACACACTGGGGACTCACCTCCCTGAGAGTAAGGTACTGACTGAGGGTGGACCATGCAGAGGCTAGCATGCAAAATTCAGCTACATCTACAATGATTACCCTCTCGATCCCGCTCTGACTCTGAGACACTCAGGGGACTCACCTCCCTGAGAGTAAGGTATTTCCTGAGGGTGGACCATGCAGAGGCTAGCATGGGGAATTCACTACATCTACAATGATTACCCTCTCTTGACCCCGCTCTGACTCTGGGACACTCAGGGGACTCACCTCCCTGAGAGTAAGGTACTTACTGAGGGTGGGCCATGCAGAGGCTAGCATGGGGAATTCACTACATCTACAATGATTACCCTCTCTCTCTCTCTCTCTCTCTCTTTTTTTTTTTTTTTTTGTATTTTTATGAAGCTGGAAACGGGGAGACAGACAGACTCCCGCCTGCGCCCGACCAGGATCCACCCGGCATGCCCACCAGGGGGCGACTCTCTGCCCACCAGGCTACGCTCTGCCCATCCGGGGCATTGCTCTGTTGCTACCAGAGCCACTCTTGCTCCTGAGGCAGAGGCCATGGAGCCATCCCCAGCACCCGGGCAAACTTTGCTCCAATGGAGCCTTGGCTGCGGGAGGGGAAAAGAGAGACAGAGAGGAAGGAGAGGGGG
The DNA here is from genome assembly GCF_036850765.1 of Saccopteryx bilineata. Lineage (NCBI taxonomy): Eukaryota > Metazoa > Chordata > Mammalia > Chiroptera > Emballonuridae > Saccopteryx > Saccopteryx bilineata. The sequence continues at coordinate 125,613,395 of NC_089495.1, forward strand.
AGGGGTGGAGAAGCAGATGGGTGCTTCTCCTGTGTGCCCTGGCCGGGAATCGAACCCAGGACTTCTGCACACCAGGCCGACGCTCTACCACTGAGCCAACTGGCGAGGGCTCGATTACCCTCTCTTGATCCCACTTTTCTAGTTCTCTCTGTTCTCTTTTTAAAGGTTCTTGTTCATTCTGCCTTCTCTCTTCTCTCTGTTCTTCTATTTCTGGCAGCCTCCACATTTTTTCTTCTTCACTCTTGTCATCGTCAGTCTCTTCTCTGATTCACTTATGATCTACACCTGAAGAGGCAGAAAATAAAGAGCAGCTTCCAGCATCAGTTTTTCAAACACAGGCAGTGCTGGTTCCCAGGGGCCCTGAGGGGATGCAGAGAGATGCTCGTGCTTAGCTGGCTGTGGCCTGCTGGTCCATGTTCACGGTCCCCCAGCCGCCAGCACCCCTCATAGCATGCAACCCCTTTACTCCACTGAGATGCACACAGGTCACCCTCCCCATGGACACCTTCAATGGTCCTCCCCTCCACAGCACACTTTCTCCTCTTCTTCACCGCCTGCTCCCTCCTTCATCCTTCCCAAGCCCTGCATTTCTACCTCTACAGTTGGTTGGTTATAACCCCTCCACGACCTTAGGGTTCTGACCAAACCGTCAGTCCCTATTTACTGCCGCAGCCCTTTTAGAACTCTTCTGGTGACCCCCACAAAGGCGCCTGAGCCTCTGCTGCCCAGAATGGTATAAAACCAGCCCGTACGCCAACGGCCCCCAGCCAGCTCGCCATCATTCCTCACTTCCTCCAGGCTGGTCCCTTCCTGGGCTCAGCTACAGCCTCTGTCCTGATTACGCCCACGTCTTTTCCTGTAGTCCTGATCTCTCTCCTAGCCTCACCGCATGTTTCTGATGGGTTTCCTGCCAGCGACACATGGAAGCCCTAGAACACCAGCTTCATACCTGAAGTTATCACTCCTGTGCCTTTACTTGTGCTCTTTCTACACTACGGTCACTAGGCCACCTGGGCGTACAGGTGCTAACGCCGCCTCCTGCTGCAATCTGACTCCGTATCAGCGTTTACCTGGACGGCTGAAATAACCTAGTCCATGTTGTCCCTGACAGCACGGTCCCTGCATTCCAGCAACCGAGCCTCACCACAGCGCTCCCCTCCTCCTCTCCGAGACCTGCATCGGGGGCTGCTGCCTCTGCTCTGCAGAGTCCACACCCACGGCACTCTAGAAGCTGACATCTGCCTTCTTCTTTCTGGAGTATCTTACTTACCTGGAGTATCACTTCCTTTTGCATCTGGACTAGCGGTGGACGCCCTGCTGCCTGAGCACAGCTGGACTAGCGGCAGGCTGCCTGCTCCCTGAACACAGCTGGACTAGAGGCAGACGCCCTGCTCCCTGAGCACACCTGGACTAGAGGCAGATGCCCTGCTCCCTGAGCACACCTGGACTAGAGGCAGATGCCCTGCTCCCTGAGCACAGCTGGACTAGAGGCAGACGCCCTGCTCCCTGAGCACACCTGGACTAGAGGCAGATGCCCTGCTCCCTGAGCACAGCTGGACTAGAGGCAGACGCCCTGCTCCCTGATACAGCTGGACTAGAGGCAGACGCCCTGCTCCCTGATACAGCTGGACTAGAGGCAGACGCCCTGCTCCCTGAGCACAGCTGGACTAGAGGCAGACGCCCTGCTCCCTGAGCACACCTGGACTAGAGGCAGATGCCCTGCTCCCTAAGCACAGCTGGACTAGAGGCAGACGCCCTGCTCCCTGAGCACAGCTGGACTAGAGGCAGACGCCCTGCTCCCTGAGCACACCTGGACTAGAGGCAGACGCCCTGCTCCCTGAGCACACCTGGACTAGAGGCAGACGCCCTGCTCCCTGAGCACAGCTGGACTAGAGGCAGACGCCCTGCTCCCTGAGCACAGCTGGACTAGAGGCAGACGCCCTGCTCCCTGAGCACAGCTGGACTAGAGGCAGACGCCCTGCTCCCTGAGCACAGCTGGACTAGAGGCAGACGCCCTGCTCCCTGAGCACAGCTGGACTAGAGGCAGACGCCCTGCTCCCTGAGCACAGCTGGACTAGAGGCAGACGCCCTGCTCCCTGAGCACAGCTGGACTAGAGGCAGACGCCCTGCTCCCTGAGCACACCTGGACTAGAGGCAGACGCCCTGCTCCCTGAGCACAGCTGGACTAGAGGCAGACGCCCTGCTCCCTGAGCACACCTGGACTAGAGGCAGACGCCCTGCTCCCTGAGCACACCTGGACTAGAGGCAGACGCCCTGCTCCCTGAGCACAGCTGGACTAGAGGCAGACGCCCTGCTCCCTGAGCACACCTGGACTAGAGGCAGACGCCCTGCTCCCTGAGCACAGCTGGACTAGAGGCAGACGCCCTGCTCCCTGAGCACACCTGGACTAGAGGCAGACGCCCTGCTCCCTGAGCACAGCTGGACTAGAGGCAGACGCCCTGCTCCCTGAGCACAGCTGGACTAGAGGCAGACGCCCTGCTCCCTGAGCACACCTGGACTAGAGGCAGACGCCCTGCTCCCTGAGCACACCTGGACTAGAGGCAGACGCCCTGCTCCCTGAGCACACCTGGACTAGAGGCAGACGCCCTGCTCCCTGAGCACACCTGGACTAGAGGCAGACGCCCTGCTCCCTGAGCACACCTGGACTAGAGGCAGACGCCCTGCTCCCTGAGCACAGCTGGACTAGAGGCAGACGCCCTGCTCCCTGAGCACAGCTGGACTAGAGGCAGACGCCCTGCTCCCTGATACAGCTGGACTAGAGGCAGACGCCCTGCTCCCTGAGCACAGCTGGACTAGAAGCAGACGCCCTGCTCCCTGAGCACACCTGGACTAGAGGCAGACGCCCTGCTCCCTGAGCACAGCTGGACTAGAGGCAGACGCCCTGTTCCCTGAGCACACCTGGACTAGAGGCAGACGCCCTGCTCCCTGAGCACACCTGGACTAGAGGCAGACGCCCTGCTCCCTGAGCAGAGCTGGACTAGAGGCAGACGCCCTGCTCCCTGAGCACAGCTGGACTAGTGGCAGACGCCCTGCTCCCTGATCACACCTGGACTAGAGGCAGATGCCTTGCTGCCCAAGCACAGCTGGACTAGAGGCAGACGCCCTGCTCCCTGAGCACAGCTGGACTAAAGGCAGATGCCCTGCTGCCCGAGCACAGCTGGACTTCCCCTGCTTGGGCCTCTACTTTCACTGTCTCACTGGCCGGAAAAAAACCCCTTCTCCCACCTCTTCCACAAAACCCTACCTCACACACCTCGTCTTGACCATGCCTTTGATGGCATCCTTTTCTCTTGTTTGATTTAATGCAGCGGTTCTCAACCTGTGGGTCGTGACCCCGGCGGGGGTCAAACAACCAAAACACAGGGGTCACCTAAACCAATGAGAATACATTCCGAATCATAACTGTAGCAAAATTACAGTTATGAAGTAGCCACCAAAATTATTTTTTGGTTTGGGGTCACCGCAACATGAGGAACTGTATTGCGGGGTCACGGCATTAGAAAGGTTGAGAACCACTGATTTAATGTCATGTTTTGTACAGTAACATGCTGTGCAGGCTCGTAGCCGAGGAGCAATGGGCTACCACATGGCCTGGGTGTGCAGCAGGCTGCACCGTCTAAGTTTATGTAAGTGCCTCTATGACGGTCACACTTTGACGAGTCGCCGAAGCACACACTTCTCTGAATGCATCCCTGCTGTCAGGTGGCACATGCCTGCACTTTGTAGCTGCACAGCGACATACAGAAGCCTCTTGGATGTAAGAGCAAAGAAAAGCAGTGTTTCTCCTGGGCACCTCAAATACCAAGTTTCGGCCTCTCCCATCTCCCTTTGTACCCAGACAAGGAGGGGAAATGACGACTATAAGAGAGTATTTCAATGATCAAAGTGTGACCACTTACTTAATAAATTTAAAAGCCATTATAATTCCCATTACATCTCAGTGGTAGAAGACCTGTCTAAGTCTGTTTCCCTTATTCTGTTACATTATTTTTATTCCCTATTCACCCAGGTCTGTGCCACACAGCTGCCAGCACACCACTTCTGGGTGGCCAGCAGCCCTACTCGGTACCTATCCCATCAGAGGCCCTCGATGACTGCTGCTGACTCTCGGAATTGCCCACAGAAGCCCCGTGAAGCCAGGACTTGGGCTGGCTCCCTGCTGTATGCCCGGCTCCCAGCACAGCGCCAGCACAGCAAAGGTTCCTCAGCACGTCTCACGGAACGAGTGCTGTCCACGAGGATTTACTCTAAATCAGCAACTACAACCCGTTCAAAGTCTCCTGCTTCTTTCAGTAATTCCTCATATTCCTGAGCATGCTGACTTAAACCAAGAAACTACTTACAAGAGGCTTTGCCTACGCGGGATTTGGGGAATGACAGAGCTGCCCAAACACTGGGAAAACAACAGCTTGACTTGAGCAATTTCTAGTTCGAGGCTTAAACTCTGTTTCAAGGAGCGAAGGACCTGGTCGGAACGAGGCTCTCGTCTCCCCTACAGCTTTCCTCCCGGCCCAGCCCCACTGGTGAGGGCAGTGGGTAATATGGAGCAGAGACGAGGAAAGAGGAAGTGGGTCAGACCAGTCTGATGGCCAGTTTCCCTCCAGTCTCACCAGCTTTGCAATAATGGAAACGCAAAGCTGTTTCTGTCCTCATTTCTAAAGACGTAATGAAGCAAAGGGACAGAAACAGATACCGCCCTGCCCAGTGGCTCAGTGGGCGGGAGCATCGTCCGGCACACCAAGGGTGCAAGTTTCATCTTGTGGCAGGGCACATTCAAGAACCAACCAACGAGTGCATAAATAAGTGCAATAACAAATCAATGTTTCTCTCTCTCTTCCTCTATAAAAAAAGCAATAAAAAATTTTAAAAATATATAAACTACAATCACATTGTAGATGTACAGTGTATACGGGTACTTACCATTGTTTGAATTTTACACTATGACTTCCCAAGACAGAACTGTCTTTGCAGAAGTTCTTTTTTTTTTTTTTTTTTTATTGTATTTATTTTTAATGGGGTGACATCAGTAAATCAAGATACATATATTCAAAGATAATATGTCCAGGTTATCTTAAAGTTCAATTATGTTTCATACCCATCACCCAAAGTCAGATTGTCCTGTTACCCTCTATCTAGTTCTCTTTGTGCCCCTCCCCCTCCCCCTTCCCTCTCCCTCTCCCCCCTCCCCCCATAACCACCACACTCTTATCAATGTCTCTTGGTCTCACTTTTATGTCCCATCTACGTATGGAAAAATGCAGTTCCTGGTTTTTTCTGATTTACTTATTTCACTCCGTATAATGTTGTCAAGATCCCACCATTTTGCTATAAATGATCCGATGTCATCATTTCTTATGGCTGAGTAGTATTCCATAGTGTATATGTGCAACATCTTCTTTATCCAGTCATCTATTGATGGGCTTTTTGGTTGTTTCCATGTCCTGGCCACTGTGAACAATGCTGCAATGAACATGGGGCTGCATGTGTCTTTACAAGTCAATGTTTCTGAGTTTTGGGGGTATATACCCAGTAGAGGGATTGCTGGGTCATAAGGTAGTTCTATTTTCAGTTTTTTGAGGAACCACCATACTTTCTTCCATAATGGTTGTACTACTTTACATTCCCACCAACAGTGGATGAGGGTTCCTTTTTCTCCACAACCTCTCCAACATTTGCTATTACCTGTCTTGTTAATAATAGCTAGTCTAACAGGTGTGAGGTGGTATCTCATTGCAGTTTTGATTTGCATTTCTCTAATAACTAAAGAAGATGAGCATCTTTTCATATATCTGTTGGCCATTTGTATTTCTTCCTGGGAGAAGTGTCTGTTCATATCCTCTTCCCATTTTTTTATTGGATTGTTTGTTTGTTTGTTGTTGAGTTTTATGAGTTCTTTGTATATTTTGGATATTAGGCCCTTATCTGAGCAGGTGTTTAAAAATATCATTTCCCAATTAGTTGGCTGTCTGTTTATCTTGTTATCAATTTCTCTTGCTGAACAAAAACTTCTTAGTCTGATGTAGTCCCATTCATTAATTTTTGCTTTCACTTCTCTTGCCTGTGGAGTCAAATTCATAAAATGCTCTTTAAAGCCCAGGTCCATGAGTTTGGTACCTATGTCTTCTTCTATGTACTTTATTGTTTCAGGTCTTATGTTTAGATCTTTGATCCATTTTGAGTTAATTTTAGTACAGGGGGACAAACTGTAGTCCAGCTTCATTCTTTTGCATGTGGCTTTCCAGTTTTCCCAGCACCATTTGTTGAAGAGGCTTTCTTTTCTCCATTGAGTGTTATTGGCCCCTTTATCAAAAATTATTTGACTATATATATGTGGTTTTATTTCTGGGCTTTCTATTCTGTTCCATTGGTCTGAGTGTCTATTTTTCTGCCAATACCATGTTGTTTTGATTGTCGTGGCCCTATAATAGAGTTTGAAGTCAGGTATTGTAATGCCCCCAGCTTCATTCCTTTTCTTTAGGATTGCTTTGGCTATTCGGGGCTTTTTATAGTTCCATATAAATCTGATTATTTTTTGCTCCATTTCTTTAAAAAATGTCATTGGAATTTTGATGGGAATTGCATTAAATTTGTATATAGCTTTGGGTAATATGGCCATCTTGATTATATTTATTCTACCTAACCAAGAACAAGGTATATTCTTCCATCTCATAATGTCTTTTTCGATTTCCCTTAACAATGGTTTATAGTTTTCATTGTATAAGTCATTTACATTCTTTGTTATGTTTATTCCTAGGTATTTTATTTTTTTTGTTGCAATCGTGAAGGGGATTATTCTTTTGAGTTCATTCTCAGATGTTTCATTGTTGGCATATAGAAAGGCTATTGACTTCTGTATGTTTATTTTGTATCCTGCGACCTTACTGTATTGGCTTATTTTTTCTAGAAGTCTTTTTGTGGATTCTTTGGGGTTTTCGATGTATAGGATCATGTCATCTGCAAAAAGTGATACCTTTACTTCTTCTTTTCCGATATGGATGCCTTTTATTTCTTTGTCTTGTCTGATTGCTGTGGCAAGAACCTCTAGTACCACATTAAATAAGAGTGGAGAGAGTGGACAACCCTGTCTTGTTGCAGAAGTTCTTAAGCAAAAAAGTAACTGCTCTGTTAGACTGTGGACAAGTAAAGAAAAAAATATTAAAAGTCACTGGCCCAAGAAGACTAAATGAGAAGACTTTCTTCACAGTTTTTTCCTCGGCACTGTCTTTACATATTCAAGTCGGGAGTTACTTCAGAAATGTCATTAGCACTGGTAATACCTCAACCCTGACACTTGAATCATTTACGCTTACAGAAGGTCCTCCAACATACATGAAATAATGTAATACAGGGCGGAACCACGATCAGTGTGCACTCATGACACCTGTTAGTTAAGGAAACTTACTTGGGGAGGGAGCAGCAGCACCCAGGCGAGGCAAGTTGCCAGCAGGATGGAGGCCATCCACTTCAAACTGCTTTGGCATGTCCCCTGAATCTACATGAGGTACAGACAAGTGTCCCATGAGTCCTGAACAGCAGCAGCAAGAGAATGCGGTGCAGCGTCGGGGTAACTCATCACAGAGCACAGAAGTGCCAGCCTGAGCAACCAGGCCAGGCCTTGCCTTATGAACTCATTCTAAGGTATTTTCAGCAGAACCAGTTGCCAATGTTCTCACTTCTCAAAGTGTTCGTCAATTTTGAAGAATTAGATTTGTTTCCAAATCAGATTCATGACGCAACAGGAAAGTGACAGAAGAATTCACCTGGCTTGCTGATAATCACTTGAACTCCATTTAAATAGCAATGAGTTAACAAAGTTGTTCAAGTCAGTTGCAAAGAATTTGAAAATTTTACTAAGCCCTGACATTTAACTGTTCCAAATATACTTTGCAACTTGGCAATGAAGCCGAAAGGCAGAACGACACGTTATACACAAGTATAAAGACTTCCCAAGCTGGAAGGAACCTGAGCGGACTGCTTTACATCCCCTTTCACACTTAAGCAGCCGGCGCCCAGGGAACAGTCTAAGGCAGACTGGTGGCCAGAGCCAGCCACCAGTCTGACAGGGAAGCTAACATATCCACCTCCGAGCTTTCACGGAGAATGGGCTTTCTAAACCCGAGGCTCCCGACAGAATCTGCACAATTTAAAGAAAATAACTTAGCATCTTAGCATCTTCATATTCCATAAAAATAGGGGGAAAAGTTTAAAAATCTTATTTTAAATAAAACATATTTTAAATCTTAGGCCATCCCAAACTTGGTAAATTAAGGGTTCACTTGTGGGTTTAACTCCAACTTAGAAATTATTGGTTATCCTAAAATTTTTTTAAAATGGAACTCAAATGTACCCCTGAAAATCTTTGTGATATAAAAACAAGGCAATATATCTATATTTATGGTTTTATCACAAAATATAAATGTCCTAATTTGTAACTGTTTGATTTTTATAACAATCGATATTTCTCATCAAAGCGAAGTTTTCTACATTTTCAACTTATAAAAACCAGTACAGGTACTTACATTTGAACTTACATCCAAAAGATGATCCAAACTCCTCATTATTCTTAAAAGATAGCTTATCTGGACTTGGAACTTCATTTCTGTCCTGAAGTTCAGTTTCTCTCTGATAAAGACTGGGTGGGAAGAACCCTTTAGAAAATGAACTGTGCTCACTGAGAATAAGGGCCACACAGCACTGGGCACTCTCTGTGCACTGGGCAGCATTCTAAGCAATTAAGCCATTAGCTCAGTGCCTCCTCAGAACCACCGTACACTGTGAGGCAGGGTGCTACCACTGTTAACACAGAATAATATTACACTCTCAGTGCTGTTTATTTTACCAAGAACCACAAACATTTTTGAAAAATGCAAATTCTGGACACAGTGAGTACAAGTCAGAAATAATGCATGCAATACTACAAGCCCATGTGGATCAAGGTGCCCTAACTCACCGTGTGCTGTCCCATCTCTCCTCTTGGCTTTATCACAAGAGTGAGCGACATAAAATTACACATGGACACTGCATTGCATGCACTAGGACCGTGGTAGGCACATGTGGCAGCTTCCACTCTGTACAGCAAGACTGAATGCAAACAGAAGTCCAACGTGGAGCCCAGAGCTAAGAATTCATCGTCTCCCACCTTAAGGATCAGGCACAGGAAGGAATACCACCTGTGACTTGAATCCCAGCCTGGGAGGCCCACCGCCAAGCTTCTAAGTCCGTCTACTCCACCCTGCTGCAGCAGTCAGACCCTGCAACCCACTACCGCTTCAGAATCTCTTTCAATAGACCAACTCGAGTCTTGTTTGCCGAAATATTTTTATTTTATTTATTTGTTTGTTTATTTTTGACAGAGAGAGTCGGGGGGGGGGGACAGATAGGGACAGACAGGAAGGGAGAGAGATGAGCAGCATCAATTCTTCGTTGCGGCACCTTATTCACTGATTGCTTTCTTATATGTGCCTTGACCGCAGGGATCCAGCAGAGCGAGTGACCCCTGCTCAAGCCAGCGACCTATGGGCTCAAGCCAGCGACCATGGGGTCATGTCTATGACCCTGCACACAAGCTGGTGAGCCTGCGCTCAAGGCGGATGAGCCCATGCTCAAGCCAGCGATCTCGGCATTTTGAAGCTGGTTCCTCTGCATCCCGGTGTGATGCTCTATCCACTGTGCCAATGCCTGGTCAGGCTGCCAAAACATTAAAATAACTTTCTAAAGATGTGTGAAACTATTTCAAGTTTAAAAATAAACTCAATTTCCTTTCACAGATTTTGAATACTGCTTATCTTTATTCACTGTGTCTCTTCATGGCACTATGACGATGCTTATTGATACCATAGTGTGTATTCTATACATCAGGTTTAGTAAACAAGGAAAAATCGCTTATGTGCTAAAGGGAATTTTTTCCCCAGGTAATTCTCAAAGATCACACAGCACCTTACAATCTGACTGAAAATTCTATGCAGCCTTGTGGTCTTGAGTATCACCTTAAAAAACTAAACACATCAAGGCTAAGACCTTATGCAGTGAACCAGACTTGACTGAGGCCAACCAGAACACAGGACTTACCCAGCCTTCTGCTCCAGAGGGCTGCGGAGCGAAGGGTTGGAAAGGCCCTGTCTAGACACAGCAGGTGAAGGCTGGAGCATCCTCTCAGGGCCAGGACTGGGGGCAGCAACGTGGGATCGGCCCAGACCTAAGGGGAAGAAGAAATCAGGGCAAGAATAGTACACATTACATGGAGAAAAAAAGTAACAAGGTTTCTAAGGAATTCTATTATTAATAGTTTGAAAAGAAATTCTATTATCCTTGCAAACAGCTGAGTAGGATGTATCAATGACACACAGCATTAACAATTCAAGCACCTAAATGAAACTGCAGTGATTACAATAAAATGTGTAAAACTAATCAGCAGGAAAGGAAAAGCCACCGACTGCCACCCTCTGAGCACCTCTGCATGCCAAGAGAGTGCTGGAACTTGCCACTCTGTCCACTGCCTCCCCCACCAGCCCTGGGCCATAGGGGAGACAGAGCCGCTGCTGGTAAGCAGGCCACCACAGGTGCAGGGAGGACACACTGCTCAGGCTAGAGACTTCCCGGGCTGAGCTGAGCACGCGCTCTCCGCCGCTTCCTTCCGTCCAGAGCTCGCTTTCATTCAGCTAAGGGTCCACCGAGACCACCCAAGTCCAGAGCATCCCACAATCCTTTGTGCTGAAGCTTACCTTCCGGATGCATCGCAGCATCAAGGCTCCGTGTAGCTTTCTCAAGGGGCGTGGAGATTAGGCGCCTGCCCGGGCCTCTGCGCAGCTGGCAGGCCGTGCTGCCCGCCCATGTGCTCCTCTCCAGAGGCCGCCTGGGCGCAGCTCTTGCCTCTGCAGATATAAATCTTTCCGAGGAGCCTGAAGAGATGCTCTTGCGGGTCCCCTGCCCGTGCGGGGGCGGGGGGCTGCCGGATGCTGGTGGGCTTCTGGCGGAGGGGCACTGACTAACTCTTTGACAGTAATCCTGAAAAACTTTCTCTAAGGTTTTGGCTTCCTGCTCGAGCGCCTTCATTTTTGCCTTGGTGTTGGCTACAAACTCAAGTTTGGAATTACTATCTGTGCTGGTGTTTGGGTAACTAGTGATCTTTGGTGTAACTGCGCGTGCCATCAGCTTTTCCTGTTTGAGAGGATTTCCTGTTATTTCACTGCTGGCAGACAAGAATTCACTGGCAGAAAGACGGAGAGGCTGCTTCAGATTGCAGGACACTTCATTCTCAAGAGCTGTGGGTTACAGAGATAATGTCACACATGAGCAGAGAGTAAAATTCAAATATGCTTGAGAGTTTTTTTGAAAAATGAAAGATTATAATACGAACAAACATGCACATTAAACAATTTCTTAAGTCGTGGTAATGCTAGCAATTACTAGCATTTACTGAGAGTTTTTATATACCAGCTGCAGCTTCATAGGCCTTTTTTTTTTTTTAAGTGAGAGGAAGAAAGGCAGAGAGACAGACTCCCACATGAGTCCCAACAGGGATCCACCTGGCAAGCACCCTACTGGGCGTTGCTCTACCCATCTGGGGCTGCTGCTCCGCTGCTCAGCAACTGAGCTATTTTAGTACCTGAGGCAAGGCCAAGGCGAGGCCATGGAGTCATCCACAGCACCCAAGGCCAACTTTGCTTAAACCATTTGAGCCATAGCTAGAGGAGGGGAAGTGAGAGAGAGAGACAGGAGGAAGGAAGGGGTAGAGAAGCAGATGGGCGCTTCTCCTGTGTGCCCTGACTGGGAATCAAACCCAGGACTTCCACACGCTGGGCCAACCGGCCAGGGCTAGCCTTCTTTTTTAATATATGATATTATTTCACAATCCATAATACACATTCTTGAAATCCAAAAAGCTCTGAGAACTGAAAATTTATTCATAATTTATTTACTCACATAACCTAACTGTACCTAAACCCATTAGTTTGATAAATTTTACCCAAACTGATGCAAACTCATTCATAATCTTTATTTATTCTACCCAGCATGGATATTCATACATTTGACTGCAAACATGTTTCATTTGAGGATGCTTCCCCTTCCCTAGAAATCCCAGAGCTGAGACAAAATCACTGTAGGGTCCAAGTTTCAGATAAGGGAATGAGGATCTGCAGTCACAACGCTGTGGGCTAAGAACTCACTCCTCTCTTCTTACAGACAGGAGGCTGAGGCCGGGTCACACAGGTAGCAAGGTGTACAGACACTGGGACTTCCGAGCACAAAGCCAGTATATGTGGCCACTACTTTCCCGCAGTGCCTCCAGGACAATGCGTGTGTTTGAAAGGACTCCATCCTCAAACTGTTTTTCATGATTCGAGATCACTGATTTCAGCTGTGGACAGTTTGGCAAACGGAATTGTTGAGAGAAAATAAGGAATAGGAAAGCACAGAAATGAGCAAAGAAATATGATGAAAATAAGAGACTGGCATCAAAGGAATCACAGCAGGAGAGATACCCCTGGGCTCTCCCCTTAAAGCTACAGCAACTTGGAAAGCTGTACTTCCACAAAGAGTCCTGGCTGAATGCACAAACACACCCGAGACCTGTGCATTGAGAGACCTGAAGGTGGGCAAGTGGGAGCAAACTGGGGAAGCAGGGACAGAAATGCTCAGCTGAGCCACAGTCACAGCCCTCCAACTGGGAACGCACAGCAGGACTCGGCCCGAAGAGGGAACATTCGGGCTGTGGCTGACACGACCTTCAGCTGCGAGGAGCAAAGAAGCCTGTGGGCATTCCTGCAGCAGTGGTCAGTACGAGCTGCAGCTGAGTCCCAAGACCTCGCCAAGGACACAGCACAGAGGTGTGACCTCAGCTGTCTGGCTGTCAGCATTCAAGATAGAGAAAGCCATGGAGACTAGCTGCCCCCTAACCTCCCAAAGCTCACCTTCCTTTGCCCGGGAGGCAAGGCTGTGGAGCACATTGTCTGCAAACCTGAGAACGGGTGCTATAGAATCACTTTTTCCCTGAGCAAAGGGCCCATTCTGTAAATGGTCCCAGGATCACGGCACAGCGGGGAATCTGTGGAGGTCTGAGGTCTCCATTACTGGGAGGGCAAAAAAACTTAAGATGGCAGCCAGGTTGCCAGGTTGCCCTAGCCCACCCTCCCCCATGCATTGCAGATATACTGATGGCAGCATCTGGCTGCAGCGGAAAGCGCTGGGGTTTCACAGATTTGGAGCCCCAAGCCCAGCCCATTCTCTTGTGGGGTGGTCCCCTGGGACTAGGGCAAGAGGATCACAGGGGAGGTAACCACTACCCTTGGAGATCTGAAAAGCTAGAAAAGGGAAAGAGCTAAAACATCTTGTGAGTCAGTGCCACCTACTAGAACAGAAAGATTTGTGTCAAACATACTAAGAGAAGCACCACTCATACAGATGCCTAGGCCCGTGATGGCGAACCTTTTTATAAAAACCGCCCAATTTTGCAGTGCTGGTCAACCTGGTCCCTCCCGCCCACTAGTGGGTGTTCCATGCTTCATGAGTTAGTGGAGCAACCAAACGGCACCGTGATTGGCCCACCGTGAAAGCCGGAACCATTCTGAGCATCTGATGTCGCAGGCACTCAACTCAGGCCCATCTCATTCCATATTCTTCACCAGGGCGTGGTAGGTCTCGTGCCCCATTATCAACAAGGACACTGAGGTCCGAGGAAGTTCAGTGTGCCCAAGGTCCATCAACTAACATCCAATTCAGGGTGCAAAAGCAAAAATATATATAATCTATCTGATTCATGATGATATGACACAAGCCCCCGGCTTGCCCCGTATGTTTACTCATCTCTCAAGGCATAGGTAAAACCACTGGAGAGTCAGACTGATCTTACTATTGGGGTGACAAATATAAAAAAGTTCTTAGGCCCACGATGAATTTAGGGACTGGTGTCACCACTACACCGTTCCTATTTCAGGTGAGGCTCTCCCAAGCCATGGGGCACCTGCAGAAGCAAGTTACATTAGCTGATGACCCAGCTGGCTGGTATTCCTGAAATGAATAGGAAGTTTTATTTCTAAGATGACATATTTCTATGGCTTTCCCCCTACGAGGAGAATTACTAAAAACTCAATGAGAAACGATCATGGCATTTCCACATACTTCAGAAGTTTTACACACACGTACACATTTATAGGTTAAAATGCCACTAACCTGTCTGAGTTTCTTTCAGTTGCAATTTTAAATCAGCCACCTGAGTAGTTAACCTCTTTACAGAGGCATCATAATCTAGGATCTGGGCCTTCAGCTTTGCAGACGGCTCAATCTGAAAAGAGCCAGAGAGGGAAAAGAGGTCAGTGTGAAAGAAATCCCCGTTCACTTCCAAAGGCCCAATTCTCTCTCATCAGCCTTCTTCTCTTTCTTCTGTTTTGCCATTTCTGAGCAGCTTCGTGCTTGCAATCCACAGGTCCCTAGAAAACAACAGAACACACAAGTTTCCCACCTCCCTTTTCACTCATCTCAAAACACAGCAACTGAGGGCATGAGGCAGACACCAGAAAGAGGGCGCCACTATTTCTTTCTCAGTCACAGGGAGACTCAAGACAGAGACTACAAGCGGGCACTGCGACACCAAACACCATTCTGTGTTTACGCACACTTGCTTTCCTCTGCAATTCATTATTAGAGTGACTGTAAAGCCGCATAATCCCTCAAGAAGTTTCTCAGATGACCACTGCCCCTTAGCATGTCCGGGGAGTAACTTCTGATGTTAAAAATCAGTCTGATTGACGCCGGTGTGACATATGCCAAGTTTCACGTGGACAGAGTGGACTGGCCGAACACCGGGCCAAGGGAAGAGAGTACTCACCTCACTTTGCGGCTGTTTGTTCAGAGTTTCCTTGTGGGTTTTGAACTCCTTGTGCCATAAATCAAATGCAGTTACTGCTTTAATTCTTTCTGAAAATCTGCCATCTCAGGAGATGGCTCAGCCATACCTGAGAAGGTAAAAAGGCCTGGTGATTATCAACTGTAAGTTTTCTCATTTCACTTAGCAAAAGCAGCTCAAGAGATTTTAAATTCTTTTCTTTGTTCACATGTAATTAATATTATTTTAATTCTATTAAATGAACTTAAGAGCAATCCTGACTCACAAATTTCAGAATAAAAGAATTTAATGGGCCCTGGCCAGTTGGCTCAGTGGTAGAGCGTTGGCCTGGCGTGCAAGGGGTCCCGGGTTCGATTCCCGGCCAGGGCACACAGGAGAAGCGCCCATCTGCTTCTCCACCCCTCCCCCTCTCCTTCCTGTCTCTCTCTTCCCCTCCTGCAGCGAGGCTCCATTGGAGCAAAGATGGCCCAGGTGCTGGGGATGGCTCCTCGGCCTCTGCCTCAGGTGCTAGAGTGGCTCTGGTCGCAACAGAGCGACGCCCCGGAGGGGCAGAGCATCGCCCCCTGGTGGGCAGAGCATCGCCCCCTGGTGGGTGTGCTGGGTGGATCCCGGTCGGGCACATGCGGGAGTCTGTCTCTCCCCATTTCCGGCTTCAGAAAAATACAGAAAAAAAATTTTTAATGTACGCAAATACAAACTTCGCTACCCTTCCTAGTCCTCCTCCAAGTCAAACAATTCTTTCAGACCCTTGAATTAATTTGAAAGGCCAACTCCTTCCTCTCCATGCACAGAGGTATAGAAGGGGCCCTCCACCAAAATCTGATGACGACTGCCCTGAGGTCAAATCCGATTTATCATCTGTCAGCAGCACTCGGGGTCCAGGCAGACAGCAGATGGAGTTCTGCCACTGCAGTCCCTGGAGGACCCTCCAGTAAAGGGCGACTCCGTAGGGCAGCCACAAGGGGCGGTGTGGTTCCCTGGGCCAGGGATGGGGCCGTGCAGTTATCACTCCCTGGGCCTAGATGGACAGGGAGGTAAGAACTTCTGGAACTGCAGAGAATGAGCCGGCGCAGGTGCTGGGGAGCACAGCGCCTGGGAGAGACCGTCCCGCAATCACTGAAATGTCGCCTGGCTGAGAGGAGAGGCCAGCCCAGAGCCACCGTACACTGCGCGGGGAGGGTGGGCGACAGGGTAACAACGACCTCCCCCTCACTCTCCTCCTCCTGCCCTTCCACCAGTGCACGGCTGTCCCCACCGGCCAAACGCGAGCAGCAGAGGGCGAGGGAAGACCAGTACCATCCAGAGAGGCAGATTTGTAGTTTAAAAATATTTCTTAGTGACACTACTAATTATGCAATAGAAAGCAACAATGAAGTAACTTCAAAGTGAGATTCTTATTTTATAATTTTCTCAAATGAAGATTCCCTTGGAGGTACAGAGCACAGTGTCATATTACTAGGCTACAGAGTTACAAAAACATGCAAACCAGGAAAAAGCACATACGGTTTAAGAGAAGCAAGTTTTCATTTCTACTCTCTTCCAGTTGTTGTTTGAGTAACTTATTTTGTGCCTGCAGCTCTACGTTCTCTTCCTTTAGAAGTGAGTAGTCACTCGTCTCTTTCATCTTTTCCTTCAGCGGGTGGTTTTGCTTTGTTACTGCCGCAGACTGGGCTTTGACAGACTCGAGCTCAAGCTGGAATTAGAGAGAAACCTTGTGCTTGGACAGCAACCTGATAGTACAGCTCACAGAAAGGCTGGCAGGCTGCTTTGAGCTGGAGTCACAGTTTAACTGAGGTCGCGGACAGAAGTCTGGCTCTCTGTAAAAATAAGACCCTGACTACAACAAAGGAAGTCATCTTAGCCCTACAGTTGGGGCAGCTGCCGTTCATCCAACTTCACACTTAGGTAGAACCCCGTCCTACAGAGCAATGTTCCGATTAAGATTACCACCCTATTTTCCAGATGCAGCGAAGGTCCCAATAGCAGTTACAGACTGTAGCAATATGTTTTTAAATATATGTGAGAGCTTTCCTTTTCTTAGTATATTTCACGTTTGCATAGAAAAGCCTACAATTTTATCAAGTAAATGTCATTACAGCTGCAAAAATAAACTTTATTTATTTATTTATTATTATTATTTTTTGTATTTTTCCAAAGCTGGAAACGGGGAGAGATAGTCAGACAGACTCCCGCATGCGCCCAACCGGGATCCACCCAGCATGCCCACCAGGGGCGACGCTCTGCCCACCAGGGGGTGATGCTCTGCCCCTCCGGGGCGTCGCTCTATTGCAACCAGAGCCACTCTAGCGCCTGGGGCAGAGGCCAAGGAGCCATCCCCAGCACCCGGGCCATCTTTGCTCCAATGGAGCCTCGCTGCAGGAGGGGAAGAGAGAGACAGGAAGGAGAGGGGGAGGGGTGGAGAAGCAGATGGGCGCTTCTCCTGTGTGCCCTGGCCGGGAATCAAACCCGGGACCCCTTGCACGCCAGGCCGACGCTCTACCACTGAGCCAACCGGCCAGGGCCAAAAAAATAAACTTTATATACAGAATATATTTAAGTACCTAAGATTATATGAATAAACAGAATTGAAGTTAACAGTGGCACGTGAATGAGAGGCATTTCGCATCTCGTTTTGTTTTTCTCAGCAGCATTCCGATGTAATGAAAGGAATTGGACCTATTGCTGATGGGAAAGAGAGGAGGCCGAGGCAGAAACTAAGATACACTGGCCCCTGCTACGGACCAGGCACGTGAATCAGCTCACTGACGTCCCCTAACACCATGGAATGTGGGTAACGCCCAGTGTTGAAGGAACTCGCCTGAGGCACACAAGCAGTAAGGAGAGAGCCAGGAGTCAAGCAGGACCCCAAGTACCAAAGGATGTCCGCTCCATGCTTCCCTGGGAGACTAAGATGGAAATGAACAACTACTGAGTCAACTTAAGTTGGACCATCACCTTCTTAGTCATATAATAGTCGAAACACACTGAAAAGATAACTTAAGGTAAATTATGTATGACTGAACCTAAAATTCATATTGCTTAACATCAATTTAAGAAAAATAACAGGCTTCACAATTACCTCAAGTTCTTTCACACAATTTGCAGAATGTTTGAGTTCCTCCATTTTTGAATTAAGAGATGTGAGCTCCTCTTGCAAAAGTCTAGTTTTTTTCTGAAAGAGAGAGCCAACCAATTAAACATATTTTCCTACTGAATACAAAACTCACTTAAGAATCCATGGCCAATATTTAAGACCTAATGAGCATTGTTTCATAATCTAAACTAGGAGATGTCAGAGTTAAATATGACAGTTTAAAAACCAGTGGGGCAAAGAAGGAATAAGTCCCGTTACCCAACAAGTGCTGGGAAGTTACTTCTAAGAGTCACCTCTGTGCTGAACTTCCCTGTGCTACACACACCAGCCACACTCACAGCATGTGTTCAGACCCCTCATGCCGACAGATCAGAACTTCCTCAGAGACAAAGACTTGTCTTAGGATATTATAGTCACTGTTTTGTCATTTTCATTTCAGCTAATACAAGTCTATGTAGCTATATCCTCAAAAAATAATTTCTACCTGACCTGTGCTGGCACAGTGGACAAAGTGACGACCTGGAATACTGAGGTCACCAGTCTGAAACCCTGGGATTGCCCAGTCAAGGCACCTATGAGAAGCAACTGCAAATTGATGCTTCCTCCTCCTCCCCGCCTGTTCTCTAAAATCAATACATCAAATTCTAAAATATAATAATTTGATGACAACATGATGGTACCAATTCCAAAAGAAGTCTTAGTCATCCCAGGAAAGTCACAAAGGAGCAGCCACACACTGGGTAACCTTACAGGTCAACATCAAGTAACCAGCCCTAGTTTACTCCAAGAATTCCCTTGAAATTTCCACCTAAAGTTCAACTTCTTGTCACAATAAAGTTCCTAGAACTATACTGAAATGTAATCTATCTGGAGACTGAAAAATTATCCAGTCCTGGGTTAACATACACAACAGTTTAGGGGGTTATATGCCAAGTGAAAATATCTTGAAGCATAAAAATATATTAGCCCTGACCAGGTAGCTCACTTGGTTAGAGTGTTGTCCCAATACGTCACGATTACAGATTCAGTCCCCAGTCAGGCAACACACAAGAATCAAACACTGGATGCACAAGTAAGTGGGACAACAAACTGATATTTCTCTCTCCCACCCCAACCCTCCCTCCGCCCCTCTCCCTTCCACTCATTCTAAAATTAATCTAGGCCCTGCTGGTTGGCTCAGCAGTAGAGTGTCGGCCCAGTGTGTCAAGTCTTGGGTTCGTTTCCTGGTCAGGGCACACAGGAGAAGCGCCCATCTGCTTCTCCACCCCTCCCCCTCTCTTTCCTGTCTCTATCTCTCTCTTCCTCTCCTGCAGCCAAGGCTCCACTGGAGCAAAGTTGGCCCAGGCGCTGAGGACAGCTCCATGGCCTCTACCTCAGGTGCTAGAATGGCTCTGGGTGCAACGGAGCAACACCCCAGATGGGCAGAGCATCGCCCCCTGGTGAGCATGCCGGGTGGATCCCAGGTGGGCACATGCGGGAGTCTGTCTGGCTGCTTCCCCACTTCTAACTTCAGGAAAATACAAATAAATAAATAAATAAATCCATCTAAAATTATTTTAATATATATACACATAAGAAGTAAAAGAGCCTGATCAGGCGGTGGCACAGTGAATAAAGCGTCGGACTGGGATGCAGAGGATCCAGGTTCGAGACCCCGAGGTCGCCAGCTTGAGCGCGGGCTCATTTGGTTTGAGCAAAGCTCACTAGCTTGGACCCAAGGTCTCTGGCTCGGCAAGGGATTACTCGGTCTGCTGTAACCCAACTACTGGTCAAGGTACGTATGAGAAAGCAATCAATGAACAACTAAGGTGTCGCAATGAAAAACTGATGATTGATGCTTCTCATCTCTCTCCGTCCCTGACTCTGTCCCTATCTATATCTATCCCTCTCTCTGACTCTCTCTGTTAAAAAAAAAAAAGTAAAAGAAATAAGGAATTGTAACAGGAGAAAGGGAAGTTAAAATAAAGTTTTCCATAAGTAAAAAAAATGAACTCTCATGGTTAAAACCACACTGAGATATCACCTCACACCTGTCAGATGGGCTACCATCAATAAGTCAACAAACAGCAAGTGTTGGCGAGGCTGTGGGGAAAGGGAACCCTCACACACTGTTGGTGGGACTATAAATTAGTGCATCCACTACAGAAAACAGTATGGAGGTGCCTCAAAATATTAAAACTAGAGCTGCCATATGATCCAGCAAGTCTACTTCTCAGGGTATCTCTGAAAAACACTACTTCAAAAAGATATACGTGTGTACCGCTGTGTTCACTGCAGCATTACAGTAACAGCCAAGATATGGAAGCAGCCAGTTTCTCGTCACAACAAACTTCCTAGAACTATTAACAGATAAGTGGGTAAAGAAGATGTGGTGCATATATACACAAAAGAATATTATTTATAACAATATAAAGGAATGACATCTTGCCATTGGCGACAAATAGATGGACCTAAAGGGTGTTACGGTAAGTGAAATAAATCAGAGAAAGATAACTACTATATAATTAACTTATACAATGTAACTTATATGTGGAATCTAAATAAGAAAAACCAAATAAATTTTAAAAAAATCAAAAACAGACCCACAGATACAGATAAGCTGATGGTTGCCAAAGGGGAGGGAGGGGGGTAGATGGGGAAAAAAATACTGAATATACTACTTACTCTCAGTTTAATATATATTTCTTTTCTTATTTAAAAAAACCCCAAAACATGTAAAGTTGGATAAAATCCTGCCAGTAAGTCACTGACCTTTGTTAATATACAAAAGGTTAAAATACACGAAGGTTTGCCAAAGCACAGTGAAAGGCAATGATTATTTTTTATATCTTGTAAAATTAAAAGGTGTAATTTTATAGTAGCAATGAAGTATAAGCTTTTATATGTACTGCTCACAAAAATTCGGGGATATTTCAAAATGAATATGAAGCGATAAACTATCCCCTAATTTTTGTGAGCAGTGTATATATAACACACACAACAAACATATAACATAACCAATGTAGCAAGCTAATAACCTATATCAGAAATGAAAAGTACAGCCCCCTCCCCAAGAATCACCTTTATTCTTCCTTTCGTCTTCAACCAGTCTGTTCGTTCTGGCGATATAGTCATCCTTTAGCTCAAGTTGATACCTGAAAATCAGAATGGCTAAAAGTGAGATTTTTCTCCCTTTCCTGGAGAGATCATAGTCTATCAGTGTGTGAGCTTATCTATGGCTCTGAACATGGCCATGCGTAATGTCAAGGTCTCTCAGTATACGGCCAGAGATTCAAATTCTGAGTAAACAAAGTCCAGTAACAGCCTGATGCGATCCTGTAAAAAAGGTCCCCAACGTGCGGAGGACCCGGGTTCGATTCCCAGCCAGGGCACACAGGAGAAGCGCCCATTTGCTTCTCCACCCCTCCGCCGCGCTTTCCTCTCTGTCTCTCTCTTCCCCTCCCGCAGCCGAGGCTCCATTGGAGCAGAGATGGCCCGGGCGCTGGGGATGGCTCTGTGGCCTCTGCCTCAGGCGCTAGAGTGGCTCTGGTCGCAATATGGTGACCCCCAGGATGGGCAGAGCATCGCCCCCTGGTGGGCAGAGCGTCGCCCCTGGTGGGCGTGCCGGGTGGATGCCGGTCGGGCGCATGCGGGAGCCTGTCTGACTGTCTCTCCCTGTTTCCAGCTTCAGAAAAATGAAAAAAAAAAAAAAAAAAAAAAAAGGTCCCCAAAACTCATGTTATTGTGAGGTTACTGAGAACAATAATTGCACATTGGTCTGGACTGATGCAAAAAAGTAAGTTAAATTTACACAGTATACAACTGACTCTAAATACCAAAAGAAAGAAGTCAGTCGCTTCTAGCCCTGGCCAGTAAGCTCAGTTGGTTAGAGTGCTGTTCCAATACACCAAGGTTTCAGGTTCAATCTGCGGTCAGGGCACATACAGGAATAAACCACTGAATGCATAAAGAAGTGGAATAACACATTGATGCACACCTCTCTCTCCCTCCCTTCCTATCCCTCTAAAATTAATTTTTAAAAATACATAATTTTAGAAGCATTTGAGGTCTTGCACTCTGGTTTATGTATGTTATCAGTTTGGCTCAAATAAACTCTTATACGTTTTTTTTGTAAAAAGAAGTCAGTCACTTCCAACCCACCTCCTTGTCTCCCCTCCACTCCTACCAGAAGAACTCTGCCTTGGGTGCTGAGCACAGTATTGAGAGCCAACTGCCAACATTTTTATACCTGTGCTAGCAATACCAAAAGGCACATTTTCAAGCAGTTTTACTTATCTCGACCAACCGTGACTAGCAGACTTTTTGGTTCAGAGAAAGTAGAAAGGAAGAGAAGCACTCCTGTGGTAAGTACCTTCCGACACCAACACTTGCCAAAGTCTTAGAGGAGACCCAACGCAGACAAATAATACCAAACAGTTCACTATCTCCATGGCGGTGTCAAGTTAACAAACATGTATTCCGTTTGTCGTAAGAGTTTAACAACTACAGATACTTTAGTGTTTGCTACTATATTTGAGAAGCTGACCTCAAATATGTAGAGAGATCACCCGTCATTTCAAAATTGACACATGGAAAGGTACTCTATTTTTTATTAAAATTCTTTTAAAGAATAACCTTAAGAAACCTCTGCAAGTGCTATGCAATGGAATTATCAATAACAAATTATGGGCAAGGCAGCAGAAAGAGGTCAATGATTATGAAATACTAGAGCAGCTCACATGAGTCATTTCTTCACCAGGAATTCATTTACTCACGAATACTAACTGAACACTTATTATGTGCCAAGCATTACACTGAGCATTAGAGGAAAAGGTTACCAAATGGGCTTAATGTCTCTGCGCTAAGATATTAGTCACAATAACTCAGACTATAGGAAAGCCACAGTAACCACAGTTATCCTTATTTTCTTTTCTCTGTATCACTTTTTTTGCTTCATATACTTAATTTCAGTTTGTTTCTTTCGATCCTGTCTTTGCAGAATCTTGAAGGACTACAAGGCATATGCTCACTGACAAATACTAAACCACTAGATAGAATAACTTATAAAGTGTCATATACCCCCATCCTAGTGGCAGTACGAGTGGGGTAGAGGAAAAGAGACATAAAAGTGATCATAATTCAAACTTCACAGCTCATCAGCAGTGCAAGTCACAAGGTGCCCTAAAAACTACAGCAAATCGCAGGCCCTTGATACATGTTAGAGAAGATATGAGTGAGAGCAAGCAGAGAATGTTATTGTCTGTATATATCGTTTTCAAACTATCTGAACTCAAATACTCATGGGAAAGCCTTGATTTGACCATCAATGAAAACAGGTATTTTCTTAAACATTAACTTTTTCACCATAAAATGTTCGTCTTATCTACTTCATTATTGTTGCCATGTTTCCATCAACTTAATTCAAACATATTATTTCTTTAAAAATGCCAATTACTTTAGAATTTCACTCTTGAACCTCGGGTCATAGGCCTCCTCCATATTCTTTATATTCAGCTCCCGTCTCCTAAGTGCATCCGTCACGCTTTTATTTTTTTCTTCTTGTAGCTTCTGGGCCCTGAAATTAGCAAAAATATAAAGAGCAAATAAAAAACTACAATACCTGAAATAAAGACAATAGGGGAAAAAATAACATGTGATTTTAGCTCCACAGACTAAAACTGTTCTGTGACTGTCACCACTGGGAAGTAAACAGAAAGAGCCAGAAGTCTTCCATCTATTCTATGAACTGACCGAGTTACGATGGTTCTCACACAGCAGATGGAACTATATACAGTGGCACCAGGCTGGAGGGAGTGTGAAAGCGTCAAGACCAAAATGCTTTTTCACAGGAGACAGTTCACACTTAAAAATGGTCACAGGTGAGAAGTGGCCATAATCAAGGCAGAGGGGAAAGAATGATGTTAGGTCACAAAGCTACAAACCAAACTTAAGTTACTTTAGTGCTCGTTTCTTCTATAAGACTGTTTCTGTGAGAGTTAATTGATTAGCCCATAGGTATTAAAGGTAGAAGATTGGTTTTGGCATTTAATAATCTAGAGATTGAATATGGAAAAGAGTGCCGAAAGAGACAGCAAATGACACATGATCAATCACAACTTCCAAATACTGAAGAATGGAATGGTCTTCATAGTGAGACCTTAAATGAAGCACAAATCAATTCCAGAGTCAGGTAATCAGGTTCACGGGTACTTAGATCAAGCCCTGAGAAGTGCCAGGGAACTCTGACTATGCCAAGCAAAGGATAAAAGCGCAGTGTGTTAGCTCCCTCTGCTGACTAATCCGTAAAGCAAAGGAGCAGTGAAACAGTGGTTTTCAACTGCCGGTCCGCCAGAAATTTCCTGCCGGTCCACAAGAGTTAACCACCCTGATGCTGAATGAAGACTACAGAGGCTATAATCACTGGGTCTATAAGCTTCTTACAATATTAGGGTGGTTAACTGTTTTGCAGACTGGTGGTTGAAAAACACTGCAGTATACTACATGTATTACCCTATATGCTTAGCAGGGAGGAACAGTTAGGGGAAGTGGAGGTAAAGTGATAATATAATCATAAGCTATCTCCACCCAAACTTCGTTAGTTAACCATTTCAGTACTGCCAAAAAGAAAGTAAGGTTGGCAGAGAGGGAAAATCAAATGATTCAAGCCTATACAAATGAGAGAATGACATTAGTGAAGATGAAGACAAATCCTTTAATGTGAGTGTCAGTAGCAGAATCTAATAGGAAAGAAAGCTTATTCCATAAATTCAAGAGTGATGAGCTTGCTATTTATCTCAGGTACGATTTGAAGAATGAAACATCTGTGACCACACAGAAAAAGTACACACATCTATCACAGGACAGTTTCACCCAGCACAAGTCAAGTGAGAGCCGTCGAATTTCCTCTGATAGGAGACAGGTAAACGTCTCTGAAATTCAGTACCATGGGCACATGCAACCATTAGATCTGAATGACTGAACATAAATGTGCAATAGGATTCTTTAAAGAATTATTAGACTCTTCAAATTATTTGTCGGGTTCCATTGTAGTCTGATGATGGTACCACATTCTGCTTTTCATCCTAACATCTAATATTTCAAAAGCGAGATCCTAGTCTTTGTTTCTCTTAAGTTGTGCCTTTTAAAGCCAGGTGATAGCACCTTTATAACCAAGAACTCTACTTGGCAATTAGCATTAGAACACTTAGACATGTTTAGCTCTTTTTAATCTCATAGATTCTGAATATCCAAAATGAGAACATATTACTTACAATTCAAAAGCTTCAGTTCTTTGCTTCAGCTCCGCTTCTCTGCCTCTTAGCAAATCTATATCTTTTAACAGAAGCTGCCTTTGAGCGTAAATTTCCTTTGTTTCCATCTGTACAGGAAAGCATTCATTTTAGGCAAGCAAGCTAAAAAAACAGATGTGAACTAATAGAGTGCTTCCTAAATTCCAAAAAAACCAATCGATGTACGGACATTTAGAGTAACCATTTTACTTTCAAGAGGTTCCACTTCAAGGTATGCTTTCTGCCTGTATGGGCTGCACAAAAATTGCCTCTTTCCCCAATGACTGTTAAGCTACGTTACCCTGTAGTCCTAACATCCCTTGTGTAATTATACTACTTACCATCTCTCAAACACTTATTTAAAATTCTGATAAGTTCTACAGTGAAAACACAAAACAACAACAAAATGCACATTCAGCAATAAAACTTAACAAAACCAAATCCCCAAGGTTCAGTTGTCTGAAAGTTTCAATCCAAGGGTCATTACGACTCAGCATTAGCAAGCTCCTATGAAGCCCTGAATAAACAGGCCATGCTTCCATTTGTGTGTGCACTGTGAGATTTACCGATTATGTCAAAAAACACACTGGGAGCTGGATACAAAGATGGAGAGATGCTGTCCCATCTTTTAAAAACTTCACTTTACTAGAGGAGAGAAACAATCCTGCCACAACGTGATGATTTCAAAACCAGAATTCACGGTCCAGGGCAAGAATGACACCTTAAATGAGGCCATCAGTGGGAGGCAGGGAAGGCATTAGTAGGAGGTGACACTCAAGCTGGAGTTCGAAGGACAGGGCAGTTTTATTCGGGAGAGAAGGGGAAGGACATTCCAGGTGATGGAGAGAAGGCATGGTACTTTATGAGGACAACAGCCTTCTCCAGAACCTTCTGAGAATCCATTAACTAAATGGGGACTCGGGGCTGTTTACTAAGTGGTTGATCTGATCCAGTCAGTCACTCATCGTGAAGATGAAAGTGATGGTCTGAATACAATCCAATCATCTCAAAGACCTGCGCTTCCATCTTCCTCCTCTTCTTCTTCATCATCATCATCATCGCTAAAATGATTATCATCATAGCTAAAATGATCATCATCATCATCATCATAACTAAAATGATCACCATCACAGTTAAAATGATGATGATCATCATCATAGCTAAGATCATCATCATCATCATCATCATAGCTAAAATCAGGGGTCCCCAAACTTTTTACACAGGGGGCCAGTTCACTGTCCCTCAGACTGCTGGAGGGCCGGACTATAAAAAAAACTATGAACAAATCCCTATGCACACTGCACATATCTTATTTTAAAGTAAAAAAACAAAACAGAAACAAATACAATATTTAAAATAAAGAACAGGTAAATTTAAATCGACAAACTGACCAGTATTTCAATGGGAACTATGGGCCTGCTTTTGGCTAATAAGATGGTCAATGTCCAGTTCCATATTTGTCACTGCTAGCCGTAACAAGTGTTATGACGCGCTTCTGGAGCCCTGACGCGTGCATCCCACATCACCGGAAGTAGTACTGTACGTGAGCAACGCCACATACAGTACTCCAGGAGCACAGTGCTCCTCTCACTGACCACCAATGAAAGAGATGCCCCTTCCGGAAGTGCAGCGGGGGCCGGATAAATGGCCTCAGGGAGCCACATGCAGCCTGCAGGCCGTAGTTTGGGGACCCCTGGCTAAAATGATGATGATCATCATCATAGCTAAGATCATCATCATCATCATCATAGCTAAAATGATCATCATCATCATCACAGCTAAGATCATCGTCATCATCATAGCTAAAATGATGACATCATCATCATAGCTAAAATCATCATCATAGCTAAAATGATCATCATCATCATAGCTAAGATCATCATCATCATAGCTAAAATGATGACATCATCATCATAGCTAAGATCATCATCATAGCTAAGATCATTATCATCATCATCATAGCTAAGATGAGCCCAATTCCCAGAAATGCTCTATAAAATCACAGAGGGGGTGCAATTACCATTAATAACCGGGTCTCACTGAGAAGCCCCAAGCAAGGGTTGATGCCAGGAGGAAGGCTCTGACTTCCGCCGTCTCCTGGTACCATTGTTCTGGCTATACACAGGAAACTGTGCCCCGAACCCAGTCTGGTCTGACACACCCTTGGGACAGGAACCTGTTTTTCCAAAAGGAGTGGATCCAATCCCTCCTGCCGACACGCACTTCCCGCCACTCCTCACCCTCTCCAGCTCCTGTCCAGTCACTTTCCCAGGTGACAAGCTCCAGTGGACACCTGGATGGTACTTGCAGTGCTGGACTCCTCTGCTCCAGGGACCTTCACCTTTGCTCTAATGGACACACACTGTTTTTGGTGTCCAAATTCATCTGACACCTCAGCCTGCAACTCTGTCCTCTCGGTCTCCCCTTATTCTTCCACCCGCCAGTCTCCCCAGACCTACTCCGTGTCTGCGAGACTGCCCCGGAGCGCACCCTCCTCCCTAGATGAGTAGCCACCCACCCTGTCCTCCGGGTCCTCTCACCATCGTGCCGAACCTGAGTCTTCAACTAAACAGGCTGCCTTTCTCAACTCAGCTAGCTCTGTAAGGCTACATTCTCCAAATACCCCTACCTTCGGACCTCGCTGATCTTCCAAGCCCTCTCGAGAGCTACAACAGAACAGTCACCCACAGAACTTGGTTTGGTCTACTTCACCTCCAAGCTGCTCGTCACAGCAGGGCCCCCAAAACAGTTCAGCTGCCCTGTCTTCTTCTGAGCTGCTCTTCCCTGCCCCCGGGCAGCAACTTCCTAGCCCTGGTCCTCTCCTCAAGAGTGCTGCCTAACCTCACATCCGCCACACTCAGAGCGACTTTCACTCCTGACGCAGCCATTCCTACCCATTTTCCCTTCAGGCAAACCTGAGGAAGGAAATCTGCTAGGTTTTTCGAGGCTGAGTCTTGCTCGTGTGCTCTTGCCCACAGTTCCTTACTCCTCTAGGACCTGGCACCATCAACTGTTCCAGCAACAAAGTGGCCCTGCCTCACTTCGGCACTGTGAGCCAATCTCCTAACAGCAGCAGGAAAGAGCCACCCAGTCAGTGACTTTAAAATATTACCTCCCGGTGCCTTTGAATTCTCTCAAGGGACATCTTTTCCCGAGAAAGGAGGGCTTCAGATTTTGCTTGACAAGTTCTTTCCACGTCATCCCGGAACTGTGCTAATTCCTTCTCAGACTTTCTCTTCTCTTCCATTTTAATTGTTTCTATTTCACTATCTTTAAAATGCTTCAACTGCCAAGTGATCACAAATAATTGTAAATGCCAATAACGATCCTAAAAAAATAGTAACAAGTTCTCCATTGTTTAGGTTTAACATTTGTGCTCTAAATGGTTAAATTCATCTTTAGTTTTGTCTCATTTACTGTACCTGCAGGATTCACTCAAAAAGTAAAAAGAAATGTCATCAAGTGGAAAGGAAAACAACACGCACATAAAGGCAGTATCACATTCATTAATAGATTCTAGATATTTTCCTATATACCTAAGATTAAGAATGAAAAGACATGCAAAATGTCATTTTTGTTAACAGTATCATTTAAATGTATTTTTAATTCATTTTAGAGAGTAGAGAGAGAGAGAGAGAAGGGAGAGGAGCAGGAGGCATCAACTCCCATATGTGCCTTGACCAGGCAAGCCCAGGGTTTCAAAGCAGCAACCTCAGTGTTCCAGGTCGACGCTTTATCCTCTGGCGGACCAGAGGCCAGGCCTAAACTTACCTTTTCATGCATTTCTGCCTGAAGCTGCTGTTTTATTTTTCTCTTGTATTCATTTAGCTTCATTTCTAAAGATGCTAACTTCGGATGAGGAGGATAAGTACCTGCAAACTGATCATCAATAACCTGCAGCTTCTTGGCTATTAAAAAGGAAACAAAATAAAGAGGGAATGAGATAGAGGAATGTTGTCAGTGAACAAGAGGCCAGAGGCCTGTTCAAAAGCAAAGAGCATATTTACAATAGAAGAGTGTGCACAGATGTCTGCAGTTTACTGTAAACTAATTTTTAAAAATTAAGATAAATGGACAGATAAGTGATAGAGGATATCTAGGTGTATAAGTGTTCACTGTAAAACTTTCAATTGTTTTGAATGTTTGAGAATTTTCATCATAAAATGTCAGGGAAAGAGAAATCAAAGTTTAAATCAGAAAACACCGGCATCTTTCCAGTCTTGAACCGCCAAAGCAGAGAGTTCTTTTATTGGTCTTTAGTGAAAGTTGAGTCATGTGTTCAAAACACTGACCTTCAAATAAATTAAAGACCTTGAGTTTCAAGTCTTCCATTTGTTTTTTGGGGTTTTTTTTTTCATTTTTTTTTCCTTTTTTGTAACAAGTCTTCCATTTGACAAAGGACACGGATGCCCAGAGTGTAAGCGACTCCCAGAGGGCTAAGCAACTACATAAAGGCATAATTGGGACTAAAGGCAGGGCTGCTGACTGTCTCATTCCAGTGCCCTCTGCAGCGACCCGCGGCCCTCGAGCCGAACGTGTGCAGGAACCAACCACATACCTGAGTGCACACCCAGACCAGGGGTAGCAGCCCAGTCATGTAAACATCAATGCCACTGAAGAGTATGTACAGGAGAAAACGGCTGACAGAAGTCGAGTAAGGTAACTGAACTTTTACTGTCTTACAAGTTAAAGGCACTGTGCTCCTTAAGAGTAAGGAAAGGCCAGAAATGGATTCATCACAGCCCGTGAGCCGGCTGTTTCCCTTCTCTCCGGAGCACACAAACAACCACAGGGCAGAGTGGCACTGCAGAAAGGCCGCAGGGCGGCACAGGCTCTGGGTCACCCCACAGAACCTGGATGCAGAACCAGGGCCTCCCGGACTGGGGGTTCCCAAGGGGCTTCCTTCCTTGGGCTACCTCTACCTTCTCTACTATAAAATGAAGCCACGGGCCACTGATGTCTCTAGAATATTCTCTAGCATGCAAATAGTATAGGATCTGCCCACGCTAGTAGCTATGAAATAAAGTAAAATCAGATACAGGAAGAGCCTCCCGGTGAAAGGTTCAACCCAACCAACAAGAATGTGGGCCTTTGCATCCCCACGGATTTTAGACAGTGTCGCCCTGGTGGTCGTGGAGGGAGGGGCAGCACTGGAGAGCAGGGCTGGTTCCTTCCAGCAGTGACAGCAGAGGAAACGGGCATGCTGTCTGCAGCTGACATCCCTCCCGGACTAGGGACATACGTGTAACACGGTAAAGCAGGTCATCTCCTCCACTCAGAAAGGAAGCAGCAAGACTTAAATTTATGAAAGACGCCTACAATTACCAAGAGAGTCTTTGCTAGGGGCCCTGGCTGGTTGGCTCAGTGGTAGAGCGTCGGCCTGGCGTGCGGGGGGGACCCGGGTTCGATTCCCGGCCAGGGCACATAGAAGCGCCCATTTGCTTCTCCACCCCCGCCCCCCCCCCCTCCTCTCTGTCTCTCTCCTCCCCTCCCGCAGCCGAGGCTCCATTGGAGCAAAGATGGCCCAGGCACTGGGGATGGCTCCTTGGCCTCTGCCCCAGGCGCTAGAGTGGTTCTGGTCGCGACAGAGCAACGCCCCGGAGGGGCAGAGCATCGCCCCCTGGTGGGCAAAGCGTGGCCCCTGGTGGGCGTGCCAGGTGGATCCCGGTCGGGCGCATGCGGGAGTCTGTCTGACTGTCTCTCCCCGTTTCCAGCTTCAGAAAAATATAAAAATAAAATAAAATAAAATTAAATTAAAAAAAAGAGAGTCTTTGCTAGGAAACATCAGACTTGTCTGGGTGTCCACATCACAAGTTTCTTTATCACGATGATATTCTGCTACTTCTCTTAGAAACTTCAGAAGAAAACCTAAAAAACACAATGTATACAGTTTTGTCTCACAACTTTCTTTCATTCAAACATTACTCAGACACTGTTTATAAAGTTTGGTTTTATAACATTATCCTTTCTTATACTACGTATCTTTTAAGAATAATTTCTGAGGGAAATCCTTTCTAAGCATGACACAAAAATCTAGAAGTGGTAAATAGAAATATTTAACAACATAAAATTAAGAACTTGTATATGGTATAAAATAAAGTCAAAAGACAAATGATACACGGGAAAAGAAATCTGCTACAAAATGGACACAGTATTAATTTTCATATCAAAGAACTCTTACAAATCAGTAAGAAAATAAAAAAGTGCATAAAAAGAGTTTATAGGAAAAATTTAATGTTCAATAACAAACAATAATAAATAGACGCAAATACATACTACGACAGAGAAATCCGATTTTCCTAATACGATTGCAAAGATGAAAACTCTGATCATACTTTAAGTGTCGACAAGGGAGTGGGAAAATCAGCAGGCTCCGTCAGCAGGAGAAAAATTGATCAGTTACGTGCATTCAAAATACCCCGGTGGAGCACAGACATGGAAGATAAGACTGAAGTCCCTGTCCCGGAACAGACAGCAGTTCAGGGCAAATATCTCCCGACATGCTTTCTGACCGTCTCAGTCTCTTCATTGGAAGCCACCAATTTTTAAAATCTCTGCATTTTCACAGTGGCTATTTTACTGCTAGCAAAGAGTTCTATCCAAACTTTGCCATTAGGATGTCTGACATGTCTGCTCCTCCTAGTTTTTCTGAGTTTCAGAAGTTTTACTAGGATGCTGGGTGAAGCCAGGAGAAGCTGTTAGCCAGCTAGCTGTCTTTCTGAACCAGAAATATTTAAAAAGAGAGTATGTAAAAGCAAAAAGCTATTTTTAAAGATAACTATAAATACCAATAATAAGTGGACTATTTCTTATTATCCCTTTAAAGCCTTAATTTCTTTCTGAAACAATAGTTAAGCTACAGACACCTGCTATATACCTTAGACTTCTGCTGTTCAATATGATAACTGCTATTCACATGTAGGCGTTTGAATTTAAATAATAATTTCAGTTCTTCAGTCACACCAGCCATCTTTGAAATGCTCAACAGCCACATGTGGCTAGTGGCTACCATATCAGACAGCAGAGACACAGTCATTCCCAGCATCACAGACAAGTACACCATATGGCACTGGCTTAGAATAAGTCTCTATCTAGCATCACTTACCGTACTGAAGTCCCACAGGCATGCCCTGCTTGGCAGGCAGTCTAGATGTCCCGTGATCCTCTTTCCTTATCTCTGCTAACATTACTCCCAAGAGACCAGGCAACTAAGTCACACACTAATAGTTGGCAGGGAGTAGATACTCCAAGGTTTGTTGAATGGTAAGTTCTGAATAAATGTCCTGGCGGGGGCAGTAGCAATGACAACGGACAAGATCCAGGCATGCACAACATTCAAGTAGTACTACATAATGTTGCAGACTGTTGTAAAAGACCTCAAGAATAATTATGCCTCACAGGCAATTTCCCAGCTTATGCGCACACTACAAAGTCCATTGTCAGCCTAGCCCATGCTTTCCCTGTCACAGCAGTAGTGGAGGAACAAAACTCAGTTTCGCCCTTTCTATAGAGGGAAAAACCCAGCTCTTCCCTGCTAGGTCTCTCTTCCCTGCGAGTCTCCTTTCCTTTTACAGAGAACACGACATATAGCACAGCACTCTGTCACGTCCGGTCACCAAATGTGTGGGGCTTTTCCACACACCAAACGACTCTGTGTGACCCCTCTGGGTATCTACAATTTCCGATATGGTCTGTCCGGAGGTAGAATCAGATGCCACCGGTGATGGGCTCAGACCCACGCAGGCAAACGTGAACTTAGCTCTACCACTTTAAGAATATGCTGAAGGAGCCAGGTGAATATCCAGATAGAAACGACACGTACAGTGAAAAGGTGTACGGAAGGGCACGGAGCCCCTACGCCCCGGTGAAATGCTGTACGGAAGGGCACGGAGCCTCTACGCCCCGGTGAAATGGTGTACGGAAGGGCACGGAGCCTCTACGCCCCGGTGAAATGGTGTACAGAAGGGCACGGAGCCTCTACGCCCCGGTGAAATGGTGTACGGAAGGGGAAACAGCCTCTACGCCCCGGTGAAATGGTGTACGGAAGGGCACGGAGCCCCTACGCCCGGTGAAATGGTGTACGGAAGGGCACGGAGCCTCTACGCCCCGGTGAAATGGTGTACGGAAGGGCACGGAGCCTCTACGCCCCGGTGAAATGGTGTACGGAAGGGCACGGAGCCCCTACGCCCGGTGAAATGCTGTACAGAAGGGCACGGAGCCTCTACGCCCCGGTGAAATGGTGTACGGAAGGGCACAGAGCCCCTACGCCCGGTGAAATGCTGTACGGAAGGGCACGGAGCCCCTACGCCCGGTGAAATGGTGTACGGAAGGGCACGGAGCCCCTACGCCCGGTGAAATGGTGTACGGAAGGGCACGGAGCCCCTACGCCCCGGTGAAATGGTGTACAGAAGGGCACGGAGCCCCTACGCCCCGGTGAAATGGTGTACGGAAGGGCACAGAGCCCCTACGCCCCGGTGAAATGGTGTACGGAAGGGCACGGAGCCTCTACGCCCGGTGAAATGGTGTACGGAAGGGCACAGAGCCCCTACGCCCCGGTGAAATGGTGTACGGAAGGGCACGGAGCCCCTACGCCCCGGTGAAATGGTGTACAGAAGGGCACGGAGCCTCTACGCCCGGGGAAATGGTGTATGGAAGGGCATGGAGCCTGTACACTCCAGCTGGACACACTGCTTGCCCAGCACTGCCAGGTGTTCAACTCAGGGGCTCTGCAAACCTCAATTTGGGGATTTTATAGAGACTTCATCACTTAGGTCTAATCAATCATGGACTCCACTGTTAGTCCTTCTCCCTTCTCAAGGGAATGCGGATGTGGAGTGAAAAGTCCAAGTTTCTAATCCTGGCTTGGTCTTTCCAGTGACCAGCCCTCACCCAGGAGACACCCAGGACCATCTGGGAGCCCACCCAGATTGCTCCATTAGAACAGAAGACACTCCTATCACCGAGGAAGTCACAAGGGTTTTAGGAGCTCAGTGCCAGAAACTGGAGGCAAAGACTGATAGTCTCATAGCAGCTATGGAGTCTACAAAGGCAATTATCAAGGCCAAAATTAATTTGTCAGGCCAATATAAATACTTCAGACTAAAGACCTATAACATATCACTGAACAGATATTTAATTCTTTAAGCAAGTATCAATACAATACTCTGGAAACCAGTATCTAGGATCTAAAGATACTTAGCCTAAGTTAGTTGTTTTTTGTGTGTGATTTCAACCCTGTAGAAACTTTCAATCCATTTGTGGGGCTACTAATACTGTCTGCAATTTTCTTGAGTATATAAAGCCATTAAAAATTGACGTTTGAAGGAAATTATCTACAGTTGTCAAAACAACAGATGAATTGTTCTGTTTATTTAAAAGGCCAGGTATTGTCAATAAAAAAAAAAATCGCAATTCAAACTAGATTCCCTGTTCTTCTCCCTAAAAATTAGTTTCATACTTTTTTAGAAAAAATACATGACAAAAATGTTACCATATCTCTACAAAGATGCAGACTTCTACCTGTTTGGTTTTCTTTATCAAATCCTGAAATCTGTTAAAAGAAAATATTTTATTTTTATTTGATTATTCAGGTATAATTAACAAACCAAAGCAGGTTATAAAAACTCAGTAATCCTACCAGTGACTTGTAGAGACTGGAGTCAGGTTTGACTTTAATGTGTTGTAATAGATCCTGCATCATAAATACCTTAAGGAAAAAAAAAGATTAATTAAGCAGACATTATATCAGTGTTTAAATGAGGAATTAGGATGTTTCTAAATATAAGACTAAGAATTATCTTCACATTAAATAAAAATAAAATGATAACTGTGCTAATAAAAAATTGAAGCTCTTCCTTATACTATTAAATAAATTAAAATAAATATTGAGGTCAAATACATAAAATATTTTTCTTGATCATGTAATTAACCTCCAAATACTTCACAATGAAGATGATATGCTTAACAGAAATGACAGAAATGGTTTAATGCCTTATGGATGACTAGCACTCCAATATCAAATGAACCAATGAATACATGAGTCAATTCCAGGGTCTTTCTATTGCAATTAATTATTTTAAAGGACTATTGCTTCAAAATATAAATAAAGTAAATTCTTACTGTCTTTACAAATATGAATGATTAAAGTATATGGAAAATAGCTTTAAACAGATATTTTGAGTAGCTATTTTTTTTTATTTATTTACTTATTAATTTTACTAGGGTGACAAAATAAATCAGGGTACATATGTTCAAAGAAAACATGTCCAGGTTATCTTGTCAATCAATTATGTTGCATACCCATCACCCAAAGTCAAATTGTCCTCCGTCACCTTCTATCTAGTTTTCTTTGTGCCCCTCCCCCTCTCCCTTTTCCTCTCCCCCCCTCCCCCACCCGTAACCATCACACTCTTATCAATGTCTCTTAGTCTCATTTTTATGTCCCACCTACGTATGGAATCATGCAGTTCTTGGTTTTTTTCTGATTTACTTATTTCACTTCGTATAATGTTATCAAGATTCCACCATTTTCTTGTTAATGATCCGATGTCATCATTTCTTATGGCTGAGTAGTATTCCATAGTGTATATGTGCCACATCTTCTTTATCCAGTCTTCTATTGAAGGGTTTTTTGGTTGTTTCCATGTCTTGGACACTGTGAACAATGCTGCAATGAACATGGGGCTGCATGTGTCTATATGTATCAATGTTTCTGAGTTTTGGGGGTATATACCCAGTAGAGGTATTGCTGACTCATAAGGTAGTTCTATTTTCAGTTTCTTGAGGAACCACCATACTTTCTTCCATAATGGTTGTACTACTTTACATTCCCACCAACAGTGAATGAAGGTTCCTTTTTCTCCACAGCCTCTCCAACATTTGCTATTACTTGTCTTGTTAATAATAGCTAATCTAACAGGTGTGAGGTGGTATCTCATTGCAGTTTTGATTTGCATTTCTCTAATAACTAATGAAGCTGAGCATCTTTTCATATATCTATTGGCCATTTGAATTTCTTCCTGAGAGAAGTGTCTGTTCATGTCCTCTTCCCATTTTTTTATTGGATTGTTTGTTTGTTTGTTGTTGAGTTTTAAAAGTTCTTTGTATATTTTGGATATTAGGCCCTTATCTGAGCTGTTGTTTGAAAATATCATTTCCCATTTAGTTGGCTGTCTATTTTGTTGTCAGTTTCTCTTGCTGAGCAAAAACTTCTTAGTCTGATGTAGTCCCATTCATTTATTTTTGCCTTCACTTCCCTTGCCTTTGGAGTCAAATTCATAAAATGCTCTTTAAAACCAAAGTCCATGAATTTAGAACCTATGTCTTCTTCTATGTACTTTATTGTTTCAGGTCTTATATTTAGGTCTTCGATCCATTTTGAATTAATTTTAGTACAAGCGGACAAACTGTAGTCGAATTTCATTCTTTTGCATGTGGCTTTCCAGTTTTCCCAGCATCATTTGTTGAAGAGGCTTTCTTTTCTCCATCGTGGGTTGTTGGCCCCTTTATCAAAAATTACTTGACCATATATATGTGTTGTTGTTTTTAAATATTGTATCAATAGAAATACCAGGTTTAGCATGCACAAAGCCAAGAAAACCAACGATGCCAGACACTGAATTTCTATTGCACTGGGCTTTGAACACCTAGCAGGAATATATATGTGGTGGGTTTTTTTGGGTTTTTTTTTTTTGTATTTTTCTGAAGCTGGAAACAGGGAGAGACAGTCAGACAGACTCCCGCATGCGCCCGACCGGGATCCACCCGGCATGCCCACCAGGGGCGACGCTCTGCCCACCAGGGGGCGATGCTCTGTCCCTCCAGGGCATCGCTCTGCTGTGACCAGAGCCACTCTAGAGCCTGGGGCAGAGCCCAAGGAGCCATCCCCAGCGCCCGGGCCATCTTTGCTCCAATGGAGCCCTGGCTGCGGGAGGGGAAGAGAGAGACAGAGAGGAAGGAGGGGGGAGTGGAGAAGCAAATGGGCGCTTCTCCTATGTGCCCTGGCCAGGAATCGAACCCGGGTCCCCCGCACGCCAGGCCGACGCTCTACCGCTGAGCCAACCAGGCAGGGCTATATATGTGGTTTTATTTCTGGATTTTCTACTCTGTTCCATTGGTCAGAATGTCTATTTTTCTGCCAATACCATGCTGTTTTGATTGCTGTGGCTCTATAATATAGTTTGAAGTCAGGTATTGTAATGCCCCCAGCTTCATTCTTTTTCTTTAGGATTGCTTTGGCTATTCGGAGTTTTTTATAGTTCCATATAAACCTGATAATTTTTTGTTCCATTTCTTTAAAAAATGTCATTGGAATTTTGATGAGAATTACATTAAATTTGTATATTGCTCTGGATAATATGACCATCTTGATTATATTTATTCTTCCTATCCAAGAACAAGGAATATTCTTCCATCTCATTGTATCTTTTTTGATTTCCCTTAACAATGCTTTGTAGTTTTCATTATATAGGTCCTTTACATTCTTTGTTATGTTTATTCTTAGGTTTATTTTTTGTTGTTGTTGCAATCGTGAAGGGGATTGGTCTTTTTAGTTCGTTCTCAAATGTTTCATTGTTGGCATATAGAAAGGCTATGGACTTTTGTATGTTAATTTTGTATCCTGAGACCTTACTGTTTTGGCATATTGTTTCTAGTAGTCTTTTTGTAGATTCTTTGGGGTTTTCGATGTATAGGATCATATCATCTGCAAAAAGTGATACCTTTACTTATTCTTTTCCGATATGGATGCCTTTTATTTCTTTGCCTTGCCTGATTGCTCTGGCTAGAACCTCTAGCACCACATTAAATAAGAGTGGAGAGAGTGGACAACCCTGTCTTGTTCCTGTTTTAAGGGAGAAAGCCTTCAGTTTTGTGCCATTTAATATGATGTTAGCTGATGGTTTATCATATATGGCCTTTATCATACTGAGATATTTTCCTTCTATACCCATTTTGTTGAGAGTCTAAAACATAAAATTGTGTTGTATTTTATCAAATGCCTTTTCTGCATCTATTATCTAAATCATGTGTTTTTGTTCTTTGTTTTGTTGATATGGTGTATTTTTTTTTTAATTTTATTTTTTATTTATTCATTTTCAGAGAGGAGAGGGAGAGAGAGAGAGAGAGAGAGAGAGAGAAGGGGGGGAGGAGCTGGAAGCATCAACTCCCATATGTGCCTTGACCAGGCAAGCCCAGGGTTTCGAACCGGTGACCTCAGCATTTCCAGGTCGACGCTTTATCCACTGCGCCACCACAGGTCAGGCTGATATGGTGTATTATGTTAACCGTTATGTTGAACCATCCTTGAGATTCTGGGATGAATCCCACTTGATCATGCTGTATTATTTTTTTTTAATATGTTGTTGTATTCGATTTGCTAGTATTTTGTTTAGTATTTTAGCACCTCTATTCATTAGAGATATTGGTCTGTAGTTTTCTTTTTTTGTGCTGTCCTTGCCAGGTTTCGGTATGAGGGTTATGTTGGCCTCATAAAATGTGTTTGGAAGTATTGCTTCTTCAATTTTTTGGAAGACTTTGAGTAGAATAGGAACCAAGTCTTCTTTGAATGTTTGATAGAATTCGCTAGTATAACCATCTGGGCCTGGACTTTTATTTTGGGGGAGGTTTTTAAATAGTTTTTTCTATTTCTTGCCTACTAATTGGTCTGTTTAGGCTTTCTGCTTCTTCTTGACTCAGTCTAGGAAGGTTGTATTGTTCTAGGAATTTATCCATTTCTTCTAGGTTGTTGAATTTAGTGGCATAAAGTTTTTCATAGTATTCTACAATAATTCTTTGTATATCTATGATGTCCATGGTGATTTCTCCTCTTTCATTTTGGATTTTGTTTATATGAGTTCTTTCTCTTTTTTCCTTGGTAAGTCTTGCCAGGGGTTTGTCAATTTTGTTGATCTTTTCAAAGAACCAGCTCCTTGTTCTATTAATTTTTCTACAGTTTTTCTGTTCTCTATTTCATTGATTTCTGCTCTAATTTTTATTATCTCCTTTCTTCGGCTGGTTTTGGGTTGTCTTTGTTCTTCTTTATCCAGTTCCTTAAGGTGTGAAGTTAAGTGGTTCACTTGGGCTCTCTCTTGTTTGTTCATATAGGCCTGAAGTGATATGAACTTCCCTCTTATCACTGCTTTTGCTGCACCCCATGGATTCTGATATGTCATATTGTCATTTTCATTTGTCTGTATATATCTTTTGATCTCTGCACTTATTTCTTCTTTGACCCACTCATTTTTTAAAAGTATGTTGTTTAGTTTCCACATTTTTGTGGGGGTTTTTTTCCTCTTTTTTGCAGTTGAATTCTAATTTCAAGGCTTTATGATCAGAAAATATGCTTGGTACAACTTTGATTTTTCTGAATTTGCTGATGTTGTTTTTGTGGCCCAGCATATGGTCAATTCTTGAGAATGATCCATGTACACTGGAGAAAAATGTATACTCTGTCACTTTGGGATGAAATGTCCTGTAGATGTCTATCATATCCAGGTGTTTTGTTTAAGGCCAATATATCTTCATTTATTCTCTGTTTGGATGACCGATCTAGGGCTGTCAGCGGTGTATTGAGGTCTCCAAGTAAGATTGTATTTTTGTCAGTTTTTGTTTTAAGGTCAGTAAGTAGCTGTCTTATATATTTTGGTGCTCCTTGGTTTGGTGCATATATATTAAGAATTGTTATGTCTTCTTGATTCAGTGTCCCCTTAATCACTATGAAATGACCATTTTTGTCTTCGAGTACTTTTGCTGTCTTGTAGGACATGAGTATTGCTATGCCTGCTTTTTTCTGGATGTTATTTGCTTGGAGTATTGTTTTCCAGCCTTTCACTTTGAATTTGTTTTTATCCTTGTTGCTTAGATAAGTTTCTTGTAGGCAGCGTACAGTTGGATTTCCTTTTTTAATCCGTTCTGCTACTCTGTGCCTTTTTATTGGTGAGTTTAATCCGTTTACATTTAGTGTAATTATTGATACTTGTCAGTTCCCTATTGCCATTTTATACATTGCTTTCTGTTTTGTGTCTTGATTCTTCTCTTTCGTTTTTCTATCTTTTGTTTCTGTTTGGTTGTATTCCATACATCTTTCTTCTGTTGCTACCTTATTTAAATCATGTGTTTCTGTGGTGGTTTTTTCAATGGTAGTTACCATTAAGTGTTGTGGACCGGTAATGGCAAAAAGCCATTATAGATTCAAGGCTTGGCAGGGGGCTTAAGTTCTACCCCCTCCATCTCCATATTTGGCTTTGATGCTCTGTGTTTGCACCCACTCCCCTTCCTTCCTTGGGTTGCA
Organism: Saccopteryx bilineata; assembly: GCF_036850765.1. NCBI lineage: Eukaryota > Metazoa > Chordata > Mammalia > Chiroptera > Emballonuridae > Saccopteryx > Saccopteryx bilineata. The sequence goes on from NC_089495.1 coordinate 125,653,909, forward strand.
GGAAGCAATATACATACCCTTCCTCTGACTCTTTGTTTTCAGATGTTTGTAAAATTCACTAATGTATACTGTTTTTGCCTTGGGAGAGTTCCTGTCTTAGCCTTTGATGTGCAACTTTGTATCAGGGTCCTTGATTTGCATAGGTCCATATAATAAAGCGAACTGAGGCTGTGAGGCACTCAGATGCTGCCAGGCAGTTTGAGGAGTCCTCCCGGTCCCATCGGTTTTGTTCTGACAAAGTGTGTTTCCTTAATTCCGCACCGTTATTTGGAAGCTGCGCTGGTCCGCGGCAAGTGGCGCCCGAACAGACGACTTGAGTACGAGGAAACTAAAACTGAAGGAAGGTGACGGAACTCCCCAAAGTGAAGTGCGCACAGTGAGTAAAGAAAGTTTTTGGGGAAAGTGTAGTTGGGAGTAAAAGAATATGGGACAGATAGGGTCAAAAGTAAGGGACCTTTTTGTAAAAATGTTTCCATATGAAGACAAATCATTGTCTGAAGAGTATCAGGGTAAGCCGGAAACAGAGGGATGTGAATATGAGGATAACTTGAAGTCTGAGGATGACAGGGGGGATGAAAAATCCGTGGCTATGGCTGCCTTAGCCGCGGGGCCTCCGCTGCCCTCAGCTCCTTCCTACATTCAACCCTCTGCTCCTCCGTTCCCTTATCGGGCTGATTCCATAGTCTATAGCTCAAAATCTGGGAAATCTCCTATCCAACAATCTATAGACCAGGCTCGAAATATAGGGGAAACAATAGATGGCTTTGCCTGTTTTCCTATTGTGGAAAGACAGGATGATACAGGGAGACTAGTGCGAGAACATGAACCTGTACCTTTTAAAACTCTGAAAGAGCTTAAACTTGCTTGTGCTCAGTATGGGCCTACTGCCCCTTTTACACTTGGTTTATTAGATACCATTAGTGCAAAGGCTCTTCCCCCAAATGACTGGAAGGCGATTGCTCGTGCTTGTCTCTCTGGGGGTGATTATTTGTTGTGGAAGTCAAACTTTCATGAAAAGGCTATAGAGCTGGATGAGAAAAATCAGCAAGAGGAGGTTGCTGTTACTGTAGATATGTTAACTGGAGAAGGACAGTATGCCCATATGGCAACTCAATTAGAATATCAACCAGCTATTTATGATATAATTAATCAGCTAGCCACACAGGCATGGAAATGCCTGCCTATTCCAGGGACCAAACCAGAAGAATTTGGTAAAATTAGGCAGGGTGCAGACGAGCGATTTCAAGACTTTGTCTCACGGCTAATTCAAGCAGTTGAAAGAATAGTAGGGGATAAAAATGTGGGAAAGGTTTTAATAAAACAACGAGCCTATGAAAATGCTAATTCTGCTTGTCAGGCTGCACTTCTGCCTCACCGCAAGAAGGGAGATATAGAGGATTATATTAGAATTTGCGCTGATGTCGGGCCTTCATACATGCAAGGTCTTGCCTTTACCACAGGTAATAAGGCAAGATTTCCAGGACAAAATTTTGATAAAGGACAGAACAAGCGAAGGAAGGAAGGTCAGGGAAGTACTTTTGCCCGTGGAAACTGTTTTCAATGCGGGGGTTCGGGGCATTTTGCTAAAAACTGCCCTGCTTTCCCCGGATATTGGTCTCGGCCTCTCCCTCAAGGACAGCCAGCCCTTAAGGCTCCGGACCTCTGCCCACTCTGTAGACATGGGAAACATTGGAAGAATAAGGGGAGGCCTAAATGTACTACCGCAGGACAGGGAAACGGACAATGGGGCCCTCCCCGGCCCCATCAAACAATAGGGGCAATGTCAGTGTTTCCTCAGCAAATTCAGATTCCAGTAGGCCAAACATTGCCCAACAATCCCAGGCAACAACAGGCAGTACAGGACTGGACCTCAGTCCCACCTCCCAATTCGTATTGACTCCAGAGATGGGACCTCAAGCCATACCCACTGGAATTTTTGGGCCACTTCCCAGTAACACAGTAGGAATCTTGTTAGGCAAAAGTAGTTTAACTATGAGGGAATTCTTTGTTCTTCCTGGAGTGATAGACTCTGATTATACAGGGGAAATTAAAGTAATGGCTCACACTTTGAGGAATATAGTCACTATCTCCCCTGATATGAAAATTGCTCAATTAATCCTTTTACCTCTTTTAAGACAAGGCCAAACCCTGCTAAAGGGACCCCAAGAGAATCAAAGATTTGGCTCCAATGATACTGCCTATTGGATTCAAAAAATAGGTCAGGAACGCCCTGAAATGGAACTAACAATACAAGGGCGTAAATTTAAAGGGCTTTTAGATACTGGGGCTGATGTATCTGTTATTGCAAAGCTACATTGGCCTCCTTCCTGGCCCACTCATGCAGCAGCCACAGAATTACAAGGTATAGGGCAGAGTAAATCCCCTCAACAAAGTTCTAGTTTTTTACAATGGGAAGATAAAGAAGGTCATTCTGGATTTTTTCAGCCTTATGTGCTCCCTGGATTGACAGTTAATTTATGGGGTAGAGATGTTTTGAAAAATATGGGGGCATTGCTTGTCAGTCCTAATAGTTTAGTTAGCACTCAAATGCTTGATCAGGGATTTTTGCCCACTAAGGGTCTAGGGAAAGAACAGCGAGGAATTCTCACCCCCATAGAAGTGGCACCCAATACCAGAAGGCATGGATTAGGATATCAAAATTTTGCATAGGGGCCTTGGTAGCTCCTGCTACCCCAATAATGCACTGTGCAGACCCAATTACTTGGAAATCAGATAATCCTGTATGGGTAGACCAATGGCCCCTTTCTCAGGAGAAACTTAGGGCAGCTGCTCAATTGGTACAGGAACAGCTACAGCTTGGGCACATTGAACCATCTAATAGTCCATGGAATACGCCTATATTTGTCATTAAAAAGAAATCAGGAGACTGGAGGCTATTACAAGATTTGAGAGCAATAAATAAGACTATGGAAATTATGGGTCCTCTCCAGCTAGGACTTCCTTCTCCTACTGCCATTCCATGGAACTATCACCTTATAGTTGTTGATTTGAAGGATTGCTTTTTTACTATTCCTTTAAGCCCTCATGATTGCAAGCGTTTTGCATTCAGTGTTCCTTCACTTAATTTTCAGGCTCCCATGGAGCGATACCAGTGGAGAGTTTTGCCTCAAGGTATGGCTAATAGTCCTACCTTGTGCCAAAAATATGTTGCTCAAGCCATCTCTCCAGTACAAAGGCAACACCCTAAGGCATACATAATTCATTATATGGATGATATTCTTATTGCTCATCCAGATAAAGACACTGTGTTGACCATTTTGCAACAACTAGAATATTCTCTGAAAAAATCAGGACTTTATATAGCTCCTGAAAAGGTACAGCAATCTTTACCTTTTTCTTATTTAGGACAAATTATTGAGGGACAACAAATTCGCCCACAGAAAATAGAAATCAGGACAGATCATTTGCAAACTTTAAACGATTTCCAGAAACTGTTAGGAGACATTAATTGGCTTAGACCTTCCTTGAAATTAACTACTGGAGAACTGAAGCCACTTTTTGATATTCTTAGAGGCTCAGCTGAACCAGCTTCTCCTCGGCTACTTACACCTGCGGGACAACAAGCTTTAAAGCTTGTAGAAAAGGCCTTGCAGCAAGCACAACTAAAACGCATAAATCCTGAGGAATCAATTGCCCTACTAATATGTCCCTCAAGTTACACTCCAACAGGACTATTGTGGCAAGCTTCAGGTCCTATTGAATGGATTCATTTAGCTGTTACTCCTAAGAAAGTTTTATCTCCATATTTTGATCTTGTTGCCTCCTTGATTATCAAGGGGCGTAGGCGACTCTTGCAGCGTATAGGTTTTGAGCCACAGACTATTGTTGTTCCTTTTTCAAAGGATCAACAACAATGGCTCTGGGAAACTTCCACAAAATGGCAAATCGCTTTTGCAAATTTTACAGGCCAAATTGATTCTCACTACCCAGCTGATAAAATAGTTCAATTTTCATTAATTACTACCTTTATATTTCCCAAGACAATTGTTAATGAGCCCATTCCTGAAGCACCTACAATCTTTACTGACGGATCCAGCTCAGGAATAGCAGGCTTAATAATCAATGGACAGCTTTATACTGAAACAGTCACCTTAAAATCAGCCCAAAGAGTAGAATTACATGCCATTATCATGGCTTTTCAGCATTTGCCACACTCCTCCTTTAATTTATATACAGACAGCAGATATTTACTTATGGTTGTTTCCACTATAGAGACTGCTGTCTTAGGGACAACTGCTGATGAGGAACTATTTCAGCAGTTCCTCCTTCTTCAAAGATTTGTACGTCAACATACAGCTCCGTGTTTTATAGGACATATTCGAGCTCACTCCATGCTCCCTGGAGCTTTAGCGCAAGGGAATGCCCTTGTTGATCAAGCTACCCAAAAGAAAATTATTGGAGCAACCATGACAGATCAAGCAATTCAGTCTCATACTATCCATCACCAGAACGCTGCAGCCCTGCGTAAACAGTTTCAACTTTCTCGGGAAGCAGCACGGCAGATTGTTAAATCTTGTCCAAGGTGCCCTATATTACAATCTGTCCCTTCGTTTGGAATTAACCCTCGAGGACTCCTACCGGGGCAACTTTGGCAAATGGATGTTACTCATATACCTTCATTTGGCAAACAATCCTTTGTCCACGTTACAGTAGATACTTATTCTGGATTTCTAGTAGCCTCTGCCAGAACAGGAGAGGCTGCTAAACATGTTATAGCTCACTGCTTGTATGCATTTTCTATTATTGGACTTCCTAAACTGATTAAAACTGACAATGCTCCTGCATATGTAGGAAAAGCATTTACTACATTTTGTCAGACTTTTGGACTTGACCTAAGGACGGGAATTCCTTACAATCCCCAGGGTCAAGGCATTGTAGAGCGTGCACATCAAACACTTAAAAACCAATTGGAAAAAATTAAAAAAGGGGAATTATACCCTCAAACTCCTGCAAATCTTCTTTGTCATGCTCTTTTCACTTTAAATTTTTTAAATACTGATGTACAGGGTCATTCAGCAGCAGAGAGACTCTGGAACCCTGCAAGGAAAGCCTTCCCTGAAGTGCGATGGAGGGACCCACTCACAGGAATCTGGCAAGGGCCAGACCCTGTTCTCTTATGGGGCCGAGGATATGTGTGTGTTTTTCCTAGGTCTGCTGAAGCTCCTCGGTGGATCCCTGAACGACTGGTGAGACACCATGATTCTAGATGAGAGACTCACTTCACAAGAGCAATTGCATAAGAGTTACTATGCTCTTTTCCCTTTCTCAATTATTATCTATTTTTTTTTTAATGTTTTAGATCATTTTATTTTCCTGATCCATTGCTTGAAAAGAGGGCGAAAGGGGAGCCTGATTTGGGTATTGCTGAATAGAAATCTCATACGGCCGTCTTGAGATTTTTCGAGAGAGATCTCTGTTTAGTATATATCCTTATTACGTTCCTATTAAGATAGCCCTACTTAAGATCAAGCAGGCCATAGTTCAATCTCTAAAACCCCGGGTTTCACTCTTGATTTGTGTGATTGTATGTGAAGTCTTTGTTTAATGTCTAAGTGTTTTTGTTTATAAGGCCTGAATAAGTCCTTACATGAAAAGTAATGATAATAATAGTTTTGGAAGTGCCGGCTGTAGTATTGAAAACAAAACGGGAATAATTTCATTTCCCTATATAAATATAATTTTGTTTGGAATAAGTAGAGCACGCTCATTTTGGATCCAAAAGACTTGCCCAGGCTGCTCCAGGCCGCAAGTGAAAGGCTTGAAGCAGCATAGATTTACATAATAAAGGTGTAAAGATTTTTTTGCTGTAGAATAATGAAGATCACAATGGGATTTTTCAGTTTTGATATGTACTCTCTAAAGTGCCTGTTAATTAATGTTAAGGGGGTGTTTTGATAAGTGTGGGAATGTTGTTTGGAGGTGCTTTTACTCTATTTTTGTTAAAAGTTAACAAAGTCAAGAATTTCTTGCAATATTTGAAGTCAAAATATTGTAAAGTGTAATTCAATTGTAAATAATATAAAAAGAAAGGGGGGGGGGGGAGTCATGTCCTGGAGCTCCTGCAGGTCTACCCTGTTACGCTTTTTACTTCAAACAGTTTATCTTGAATGCTGATGTACAAGAGATGCCCAAATTTTTGTCCTGCAAACTACTACCTTTTTTTTTACTTTTATTTGATTCCAGCTAATGACACTGTTTTGTTCTATTCTGAATAGCTCCAGATATATAGGCAGATAGGGATCCTCAAGCCCCTCAGCGAGATCTTCTGAGCATGGCTTTTAAGGTACCAAGAGGCCGAAAAAGCCCAAAGGATATCAGGTAAAATACTAGCTCTTGGCATACGCCCTCAGAGGCTCCAACGCTCCAACTGGAACTTCATCAGGGCCCTGCTTCAATAGTGGAAAGGATGGTCATTTAAGCCAAAGCCTGCCAGGCTTACATGCCTTTGCTGTGAGGAAGAAGGGACACACTGGAAGGTAGGCTTCCCCCTCACTCCTCTAAGGGAGGGTTCAGTCTCTTCCAGCCCTGCTCCAGCCACCTGTGACCTAACCTTGCCCAGAATACTGGGATTTGCCACTGAAGGCTAAAAGGTGCCCAGGGCCGTCAGCCCCATCTACGACACTGTGGACGAGCCTGGGGTATTTCTTCCAAGTAGCTGGTAGACTGGTCTCATTTACACAAGGGTCATTTAACTAGGTCTTGCCTGAATATTCAGGTTTTTTATTCTTCCCTCGAAGATCTCTGTTGTAGGTATTGATAGTCCTGTTTTCTGCTGCTTTGATTAATATACAGTCTTTCTTTTATTCCTCCTGCCTCAATGCCCCACTCATAGTTTAGGCTAGGACCTACTCCTAATTCAGAGCTCCTTTTTTCCTTTTTTGCCAATTTACAAAATTACCTCTGCCACCCAGCTTGGTGTATCCCAAGGTTCTCCTCACCACTCCATGGCTGTAAAGCTCCAGTATAGGACCCCTGGGTTCATCTTTCCAGTTTAAAGAAAACGGAAGCTCCGTCTTCATGCGTGCTGCAGATGGCTTTTCCAGTCTACCTGGGTCATTGCCAGCTGGGAAGCAGCGGTCATTGGGACTTTGACGCTAACTGCAGAGTGTGGAAGTGTGACGGCAATTTCAGTGCCATGAGGACTTCTCCTGAAAGTGGACTTTTCCTGGATTCCTGCTCCTGTGACAGTTTTTGATGGACTGAACTGGGGTTGGGTTGCATTTGCAGAGATTTGGAATGGTGTTGGTGCCAACTTGGACTTGGTGAACACTTTAAGGACATTACTCTTTTATAGATTCTTATTGTATTATTAGCTTAAAGAGTTTGCTTAAAGGCTTTAATTACTGTGATGTATTAGTATACTTGTTTTGGGTATCTGTTAGCATTGGCTATACTAATTTTGTGTTTATTCTGTATTTTCTCCGTCTGCCTCCAAATTAGAAAATCAGATGAGTGCAAATCTCCGCACACAAATTAAAAAGAAAAGGGGGATATGTTGTGGACCGGTAATGGCAAAAAGCCATTATAGATTCAAGGCTTGGCAGGGGGCTTAAGTTCTACCCCCTCCATCTCCATATTTGGCTTTGATGCTCTGTGTTTGCACCCACTCCCCTTCCTTCCTTGGGTTGCAGGAAGCAATATACATACCCTTCCTCTGACTCTTTGTTTTCAGATGTTTGTAAAATTCACTAATGTATACTGTTTTTGCCTTGGGAGAGTTCCTGTCTTAGCCTTTGATGTGCAACTTTGTATCAGGGTCCTTGATTTGCATAGGTCCATATAATAAAGCGAACTGAGGCTGTGAGGCACTCAGATGCTGCCAGGCAGTTTGAGGAGTCCTCCCGGTCCCATCGGTTTTGTTCTGACAAAGTGTGTTTCCTTAATTCCGCACCGTTATTTGGAAGCTGCACTGGTCCGCGGCAATTAAGTAATGAAAAGGGTTCCTACCCTGTTCATTGTAATGCACTATCTTGTGAGTACTTTTGCACTCCATTGTCCTTTGCTAATGTTAATCTCCATCCTCCCCCCTCCCCTTTTGTTTTGTTGTTTTCACAGTTTAAATTTGGTTTTACTGTGTTCTTAGTGGAGCTTTTACTTGTGGTTTTGTTTTGTTCTTTGTATCTGGTTGGAAAACCCCCTTTAGTAATTCCTGGAGTGGGGGTTTTCTGATGATAAATTCCCTCATCTTTTCTTTATCTGTGAATGTTTTTATTTCTCCTTTGTATTTGAAGGATAGCTTTGATGGGTATAGTACTCATGGCTGAAAATTCTTCTCTTTCAGGACTTTAAATATTGTGGTCCACTCTCTTCTAGCTTGTAGAGTTTCTGTTGAGAAATCTGATGATAATCTAATGGGCCTTCCTTTATATGTTGTATTCTTCTTCTCCCTGGCTGCCTTGAGAATTTTTTCTTTGTCGTTGGTTTGTGCCAATTTCATTATGATGTGCCTTGGAGTAGGTTTGTTGGGGTTAAGGAAACTCGAAGTTCTGTTTGCTTCTTGAATTTGAGGCTTTAGTTCTTTCCACAGGCTTGGGAAGTTCTCATCTATTATTTGTTTGAATATGTTCCCCATTCCATTTTCACTCTCTTCTCCCTCCGATATACCTATTATTCTTACGTTATTCTTTTTGATGGAGTCAGACAATTCCTGTATGGCTTTTTCATTTTTTTTAATTTTTGAGTCTCTTTCTTCTTCTCTTTGTTGTGCCTCAAGTTGCTTGTCTTCTATTTCACTAATCCTACTTTCTATCTGGCCTGTTCTATTAGCTAAGCTTGTTACCTCGTTTTTCAGCTTGTGAATTGAGTTTTTCATCTGTTTGATTTGTTTTTATAGTTTCAATTTCCTTGGAAATGTATTCTTTGTGTTCATTGAGTTGTTTTCTGAGCTCCCTAAATTGCCTTTCTGTGTTTTCTTGTATATCTCTATTTTTAGGATTTCTATTTTAAATTCTCTGTCATTTAGCTCCAAGGTTTTCAATATATTAAATTTTTTCTCCATAGATTTTTCCTCATCTATCTGTGCTACCTCTCTGTCTTTTGTATCCATGATATTCGATTTCCTTTTCCTTAATGGCATCTGAGGGTGGTTTTGTTGATAGTATTAATGAGAATTAATGAAGAATAAAAAGTTTAAAAAAATAAAAAAAATTATTACTCCCCCCCTTTTTTCCTCTCCTCTCCTCTCCCCTCCTTCTTGAGAAAATCTTGTGGTGAACTGTGAATTATATTGTGCTAAATAGAACAAACACTACCTATAATGGAGGGCCTGTGTTGGGGAGAAGTGATAAAGGGGCAAAAAGGTAGTATGGACCCACAAAATGCAAAAAAGGAAAAAGTTTGGGTCAAGAATAAAATGATTTGCTTTTAGGTGATGGCTGGCTAAGAGATATGATGAGAGGAATAAGAGGGAAACAGGAAAAAGGGGGGAAAATTTAAAAATTACTATTGTATTTAGTGGAGCAAGAACTATATAAAATAGAGAGCCAGGGTTGGGAGCACTGCTAGTTAGTTAAAAAGCGAAGTAAAAAAACCCCAAAGTGCCACAAACAAAAATTTGAGTCCCAGATAAAATAATTTTTTTGTGATTGAGGATTGAATGAGAGGAAAAGTAAAGGAGAAAATGAGAAACTAATATAGAGGGAGAAAAAAAAAGAAAGAGGAAAACACAAAAAGAAGAAAAAAGAATTAAAAGGAGAGAGAGAGAGAGAGTTAAGGGTTTTGGAGTACAACCCTAAAAGAGAGAAAGGAAGAAGAAAGAAAAGATAATGGGAGATGTAACACTTATGGGTAGTGTAGTTCAAGGAAAGGGGAGAGTAAGACCAGCAGAGAATTAAACGACCAAATTGGAAGAGGAAGAAAATAATCAAGACAAGAAGAGAAACAAATGAACAAATATAATTAAATGGGATAGGTTATAAAGTCTGTGGATTATTCTTGATTTTGAGAGGTTATCTTCTTGCTTTTTCTTTTCTCTCCCTCTTCCTGGTCGGTGACTCTGTACCCTGGGTACTGCCCCTGTGGTACGCTTAGGTAGAGGTTTGCAGTTGATAAGTCTCTATGGCGATGTCATGTATTGGGCTTCAGTCTCGTTGGCAGTCGAGGCTCATTAGCATTTGCAGGCTCCGACAATGAGAGAGTCCATTTTCCCGGAGCCTCTCTCCTAGTCTTTCCTTCCTGAATTAGTAGCCTAATTATCCAGCTATGGGTTGCTGCTGCCTCTGCCTTTGCATTTAGTGTGGAACTTCTGGAGGCTCCAAGGATAAATTTTTCTGTCTCTGGTTGAAGATATTGTTGAATTTTTGGGGAGATTTATCGGTATCACTCCTTACAGCGCCATTTCTCTGACATCACTCCCTGAGTAGCTATTCTTAACATACATTTCCAGTACAGTACATATCATTTACTATATCTATCGTGAGAACAATTAGATGATTTATTTTCTATTGGTTTTCCTTTAAAGAAAATATTCTGCATGGTTATTTTTTTTTTCAGTGAGAAAAAGGAAGGCAGAGAGACAGACTCCCATGTGTGCCCCCACCGAAATCCACCTGGCAAACCCTCTAGGGGTAATGCTCTGCCCATCTGGGGCAGCTGCTCCATTTCTCAGCAACAGAGGCTTTTTTTTTTTATTTTTTTAGCGCCTGAGGCAGAGGCCATGGAGCCATCCTCAGTGTCTGGGGCCAACTTGCTCCAATGGAGCCATGGCTGCCAGAGGTAAAGAGGGGGATAGAGATAGAGATAAGAGATAGAGATAGATAGACAGAGAGAGAGAGAGAAAGAAATAAAGAAGGGGGGAAGGTAGAGAAGAAGACAGTCACTTCTGCATGCCCTGACCCGGAATCCAACCCAGGACATCCATATGCCAGGCCCACACTCTACACTGAGCAACTGGCCAGGGCCATGCATGGCATTTTTTAGTAGTAAAAACTTTGAAGTGTGTGAACTAGATTAATTACTGCTCTAATAATAATATAATTGTTACGCATGCAATAAGCAAAATTATGAAATATAATTAGAACCTGAGAGACTGATGGACCAAAAAAGAATTCCTCTAATGTTAATATGTAGTTTGGTCATTAATGAATAAATATAGTATATTTAGGTTTTACATTTTTTAAGTATTAACACTGTTCATGTTTTCTTAAAACTTCTGAATATGAAACTTTAGACAATTCTGGATAAGACAGAGTAAAAACAGGGATAACACAAGGAGTGCACCCTAATGTCAACTGAATTTCAGATGAAACTGATGCCACCGTGAAGGCTCATTAATTGTGAAAATGTTGACAAGGGGGTCTGCACACGTGTGGGGGCAGGGAGCATGCGGGAACTCTCCCTTTCTGCTCAGTTGCGCTGCGAACCTAAACTGCTCTAAAAAATTAAGTCTATTTTTAAAAATACAAAGAAAGTATCTGCCTTTAAAATAATGTGATTAATATGTTCAATGGCAATGGTGGAGGAATACAGTTCAAATAACTAGAAAAGTGATAAAACATGTTTTAAAATTTAAGTAGACCACAGATTAAAAAAAAAAATGTATACCTCACAAAGAAGAGCAGTATCTACAGACAGAGTCTGTGGCATTGTTAAAAGACCACATTTTAGAGATCTAGAAATCCTGCGGCCTCTAGCAATCACCCCTGTCTCTCCAGACTCTGATTTCTCACCTGGGCCACACACACACCTGCAGAGTGACTAGCCCAGGGCTGAGCTCACAACAGAAATTCAACATAAATGGCAGTTCTGTATCTTAGTCGACTACAGGGATCATAACATCAACTCGAGCTCTGAAACACTGCACGATTCTACACATCCCAATTTAACAAAAGACTAATAATCGAGATGCCAAGGAATTGATAAAATATCAAAATGAGTACTGCTTTGCTGCATTAAATAACAATTCCATGACTGAGAAACGGACCAGGCCCGCCAAGTAGCACTCAGCTATTATGAAGAACTTTACAGTCATCTGAGGAGAAAGGCTGTTAGTAGAAAACTCAGAATAAGGAAGGAAAAACTTTACCTTGTCCTCTGCTAAGCCACTTTCGGAAAAGAACACCGAGAGTGAGTACTCATAGCCACATCTCTGTAAGTGGTCTGCCACAAGACAGTTAGAAGCCCCTATCAAGAGGGCATTGCCTTGCACTGCCATGGACTGGGGCTGCACTTTTCCGCTCAGGGCAGGGTGCATCAGTTCTTGAATGAGCTGCTTCCTCAGCTGTGCCTAGGTCACAAACAAAAACAGAAAAGAAACAGGAGGGAGCAAACCTTCAGCGGGTTGTTGCACTGCAGAGACACAGATGGCCACATGAATTAGAACTGTCCACTTTATTTCCCGCTTCTAGCTCCATGGTCAGAAGTCAGGAACTTCCTTGCCGCACACTCTGTCTCACCCTGTGAGACAAGCAGCCCATGGGTTCTGGGAAAAGAAGCCTGCTTTCAACAGCTTCCAAGTGACCTGCTAGGATAGCCAGAACACATGCAATCTCTAACTTGTCTTCTCTATGAGTCTGTTTCAGTAGCTCTTGATCGGGGTATCAATAGAAATTAAAATTCTGCAGCTTCACCACCTCTGTGGATTGTTGGAGGATATGAAACAATACTGGGTGAAACCAGGTTATTGGGCATAGTTGTGAATATAAAATTGGGTTCCCTGAAAGGAAATAACAGTAAATCCAGAATAACAGTAAACGAGACTAACTAGAAATCAGTAAACCCAAAAAAGAACCTTCCATATATATATTATACTAGAAAGCCTGGCAGTCATACGAAATGACCGCTGTTCTAGATATTATAAATTGTAATTAAAATGATTTGTGCAAAGGTGTCTGCTAATTCAAACTGAATTACCCAGGGCAGGCGGCAAGGACGCCCCTTTGCTTAGTGCCCCACGGGGTTTCCCCCTTCTGCTTGCTTAATTGCTTAAAGTAGAGTGCAATGAAGGAAACCACTGGCGGTACATTTCTTAAGAGCCACCGCTAGCTCAATAAATAAAGGTGATTTAAATAATAAAATGTTAATTCACATGTCAAAGATCTCTTTGTACACAACATTTCTTGTGTAGATCTTTCCATCATTTTTAAGCTCGCCTTGCAGAGGACCATCAATTATTTTTAATTTTACGTCCGTTCTTTCACGAACTCTTGAACAGGCAACATAAAGTTGACCGTGTCCAAATGCAGGCTCAGGTAAAAAAATGCCAACACGCTGGTCCAGGCAAGTCAATTGGTTTGTTTCCCATGGACGCAAAAGCAAATGAACTATTAATGGATCGAATGCTATCCATGTACTGTTTGCTATTTGGATGCTGATTAGTCAATAATTTATTCAAGAGTGGTGGATAATTCTCAATTAGTGGAACTACAATGTTTCCGTACTTGCAACATTGAGAAAATCCTTTCTTGCCACGGTCAAATCGATTAGTTTCTAACTTGAAGTTTAAGGACTGACAGTGTTCACATTTAATATTCATGTCACCAGAGGAATGCTCAAAAATTAAAGTTTCTCCATTTGAAACTGTTTTAATCCTTTTTGCGTTTCGGTCAGCATTACTCTGTTGTTTTTTGCATTTCTCTCCTGCCTTTGTTCAAGGGACTCATTTTGTCGAGACAGGCTTTTTTGTCTTGCATCTGAGGCAGGCCTTGTTTCTCTATGCTCATCAGTCTCATTTTGCCGAGAAAGACGCATTTGCTCTGCGACTGAAGCAAGCCTTGTCTTTCTCTGCTCAGTGGTTTCTTTTTGTCGAGAAAGCCGTTTTTGTGCAGCTTTAGCTCCTTTTCACTCCTCTTCAGTGCTGTATTTTCTAGGAGGCATTCTTAAAAGAAATTACGTTAAGACGTAGTTTTTATGTAAAACAGATGATTGCCAATGCAAACAAACGTTCACCTTCCCCCTGACACGCTCAATTTGCGTTCAGCCTTAAATTGTTTCAAAAGCAGGTGATTGCCAATGCAAACAAATGTTCACCTTCCTCCTGACCCGCTCAATTTGCGTTCAGCCGTGGCAACTTCACCCCATTGGCTAGTACAGTTACGCAAGCAACCAATAAGCTATCGGTGACAAACAGACACTTAAGCCGCATATAATAAAGATACAGAAAAACAGGAAGGAGAAGTCGGTTGTGATACAATCACTAATTGGCATAATGGGGTGTGTATTCTTTCTAGTTACTATTACATGGTGAGCATTTTCCTGTGTCCTTAAAAGTTTCTTGAAATCCTCCTTTTCAGTGGCACCAGGCTCATTTTTGTATGTGTGTGCAATTTATGTGGCAATCACCACATAATTGGGGCAGCAAATATGTATTAGTACACTTTATATATAAATTAACAGCAAGGAATAGGATTAGTTCAAATGTGTTTTATTATTGATATATATGTATATATTTTAGAAGTATATTTTACACTTAGAATGTTGAATAGGTTATATTCAGGTTTTGACCTCCTTCAGTTACATTTCTCATTTTTCCCTAGAATAGATTAAGTGGTTTCATATGCCTGAATGACTCTTTATCCTGGACAGTTGGATCAAAGGGCATGAGCATTTCTTTTAAAGGCTCTTCACCTCTGGTTCTAGAAAGATTGTAATAGTATCTATTCCACCGGCAGTTTGACAATGCTTGTCTCACTCCAATAGTACTGTCACGATGTTGTAAAAACCAATCTAAGATTGAAAATCTCTTATTTTAGTATTTATTCCTTTGATTATTAATGAGGTTGCACATATTTTCTGGCCATTTATATGTTTTGCAAGAATTGGTAGTTCATGTCTCTTGCTTATTTTGGGGGGAGTGTTAATGTTTTCTTATTAATATATAAAAACTTTGAATAGAAACAATCCTTTTTCCATTTTTATGGCAATACTTTATCTCAGTGTTCAATTTTAATTTGGCTCTAAAAATATTGGTGGTGTATTTTTTTTTTTTTCCATTTTTCTGAAGCTGGAAACAGGGAGAGACAGTCAGACAGACTCCCGCATGCGCCCGACCGGGATCCACCCGGCATGCCCACCAGGGGCGACGCTCTGCCCACCAGGGGGCGATGCTCTGCCCATCCTGGGCGTCGCCATGTTGCGACCAGAGCCACTCTAGCGCCTGAGGCAGAGGCCACAGAGCCATCCCCAGCGCCCGGGCTATCTTTGCTCCAATGGAGCCTTGGCTGCGGGAGGGGAAGAGAGAGACAGAGAGGAAAGCGTGGCGGAGGGGTGGAGAAGCAAATGGGCGCTTCTCCTGTGTGCCCTGGCCGGGAATCGAACCCAGGTCCTCCGCACGCTAGGCCGACGCTCTACCGCTGAGCCAACCGGCCAGGGCGGTGGTGTATTTTTATATCATTAAATCTATTGATTTTTTTGGCTAGTCTCAGTACATTTTTCTCTACTAAGAGCATGAATATTCACTTTTAAGTTTTTAAAAAGGCTTCAGATTTTGTAGTTAACACTTGATTCCACCTGGAATTAACTGTAGTGTATAATGTATTAGTAAGCTTTCCAATGTGCAATGGTCCTTGCATTCCTGAGCATGGCGGGTTTCTTTTTATTTTTCTGTTTTTCTGGGTTAGTTCTGATCGTGTTTCACATGCTGTCTGTAGTCACAGTTGATATTGACTTACACTGTTTGCACTATCCCTGTTGGGTTCTGGTATGGGGATTTTGTTACCCTTGTTCACCACAGCTGCAGTGTATCCTTGGGAGAAACTGTCCTGTTTGCAGCTGGTGGTGTTGCTGAAATCCAGCTTGGTCAATGGCAGGGCAGAATTTCACTCTCTGAGCTAGTTTTTACTTTCTCAGTTAGTTTTTACTTTCAGTTCAAGGGTTGTGGCCTGGGTGAGTTCTAATTTTTAAAATTGATTGAATTTTTAGTTGCCTAATTCTATTTGGATGTTTGATAAGAATTTTTATTTATGGTTAAGTACAAAGTCATGACATTTATCAAATTTTTTCATATTGGAGTCTACTCAGTCTGTCCATTTCTGGGGGAGATGTGCTGAGGATCCCAAGTCCCTTCTCCCACTTCTCCTCCCCCACATTAATTGTATGTATTTTTGTCATTGAAAAGTTAATTCTGAGTGGGTTTCCCTCTTTACGTTGGCTGCTTTAAGATGGCATGCTTTTTGTATTTGTCAAGATGGGAGGTTTTAATGTCATTTCATTTTTTTCTACTCTTATTTTCCTTTCAACCTACTTAGAGCATTCAATTAAATTCTATCCTATTTCAGTACTTGTCTATAAGACACCTGGAATCACTTTTATCAATTAAGGTGGATCTAAATAAATTACTTCTTTAGCATGTTATAAATCGAATTAACCCTTTGAGTAGTACAAACATTCATGTACGTTCTCGTGCCTCCTGACCATCCAGCGAGCATGAAAAAAACTCACTACTCAAAGGATTAAACTACCTCTAAATTTTATTGGTGGAGAATGCTGTAGTTTCTCTCGTTTTATTATTTCTGTTACTGAACTGGATTAGATGAGGCAGAGCATGCATATTCTTCTCAGTGTCAATGTCTTTCGTATTATAAGATTGTCTATGTATAAGTCCTGTTCTGTACTGGTAGTTACACACTGTTCTTCGCTCTAGCTGAAGGCTGGAAGACAGAGGTCTAGCAACTCCATTTGTTTCTTGCTTGTATTCTGTTAATATGAATTTATTTTATATTATTCAATGTTGAACCCCATGGATATGGCAACGTACTCTTAAGCTCAGCCCAATTATATATTTTCAGATTATATGCAAAATTGCAAAATAGATTAGAAAAAATACCCAGTAGTTCAATGAATTTAGAAATTTATTTATTTATTTTTTATTTTATTTTATTTTTTTTTACAGAGACAGAGTCAGAGAGAGGGGTAGATAGGGACAGAGAGGAACGGAGAGAGTTGAGAAGCATCAATCATTTGTTTTTCATTGCGGCACCTTAGTTGTTCATTTATTGCTTTCTCTTATGTGCCTTGACCGGGGGCTACAGCAGACCAAGTAACCCCTTGCTTGAGCCAGTGACCTTGGGTCCAAGCTGGTGATCTTTGCTCAAACCAGATGAGCCCATGCTCAAGCTGGTGACCTCGGGGTCTCAAACATGGGTCCTCCGCATCCCAGTCCGACGCTCTATCCACTGTGCCACTGCCTGGTCAGGCATTCTTCTTCTTTTTTTTTTTTGAAGACAGAGAGAGGGACAGATAGGGACAGGCAGATAGAAAACAGATGAGAAGCATCAATTCTTCGTTGCGGCACTTTAGTTGTTCACTGATTACTTTCTCATATGTGCCTTCACTGGGGTCCTACAGCCGAGCCAGTGACCCCTTGATTGAGCCAGCGACCATGGGCTCAAGCCAGTGACCATGGGGTCATGTCTATGATCCCACGCTCAAGCCAGCAACCTTGGGGTTTTGAACCTAAGTCCTCAGCATCAAAGGCCGATGCTCCATCCACTGCACCACTGCCTGATCAGGCTGGAGATTTTCTTAAAATACTAGTTATTAGCTTTAAAAAATTGCCCACCTTGAACCTAAATTTTCTTACTTATAAAATGTAAGAAAATTACTGTATTTCAGTGTCTTTAAATGTAAATAGTGTATATATATAATATATATAATATGTATATATATATATAATATATATAATACCTTTATTATATGCGGCTTAAGTGTCTGTTTGTCGCCGATAGCTTATTGGTTGCTTGCGTAACTGTACTAGCCAATGGGGTGAAGTTGCCACGGCTGAACGCAAATTGAGCGGGTCAGGAGGAAGGTGAACATTTGTTTGCATTGGCAATCACCTGCTTTTGAAACAATTTAAGGCTGAACGCAAATTGAGCGTGTCAGGGGGAAGGTGAACGTTTGTTTGCATTGGCAATCATCTGTTTTACATAAAAACTACGTCTTAACGTAATTTCTTTTAAGAATGCCTCCTAGAAAATACAGCACTGAAGAGGAGTGAAAAGGAGCTAAAGCTGCACAAAAACGGCTTTCTCGACAAAAAGAAACCACTGAGCAGAGAAAGACAAGGCTTGCTTCAGTCGCAGAGCAAATGCGTCTTTCTCGGCAAAATGAGACTGATGAGCATAGAGAAACAAGGCCTGCCTCAGATGCAAGACAAAAAAGCCTGTCTCGACAAAATGAGTCCCTTGAACAAAGGCAGGAGAGAAATGCAAAAAACAACAGAGTAATGCTGACCGAAACGCAAAAAGGATTAAAACAGTTTCAAATGGAGAAACTTTAATTTTTGAGCATTCCTCTGGTGACATGAATATTAAATGTGAACACTGTCAGTCCTTAAACTTCAAGTTAGAAACTAATCGATTTGACCGTGGCAAGAAAGGATTTTCTCAATGTTGCAAGTACGGAAACATTGTAGTTCCACTAATTGAGAATTATCCACCACTCTTGAATAAATTATTGACTAATCAGCATCCAAATAGCAAACAGTACATGGATAGCATTCGATCCATTAATAGTTCATTTGCTTTTGCGTCCATGGGAAACAAACCAATTGACTTGCCTGGACCAGCGTGTTGGCATTTTTTTACCTGAGCCTGCATTTGGACACGGTCAACTTTATGTTGCCTGTTCAAGAGTTCGTGAAAGAACGGACGTAAAATTAAAAATAATTGATGGTCCTCTGCAAGGCGAGCTTAAAAATGATGGAAAGATCTACACAAGAAATGTTGTGTACAAAGAGATCTTTGACATGTGAATTAACATTTTATTATTTAAATCACCTTTATTTATTGAGCTAGCGGTGGCTCTTAAGAAATATACCGCCAGTGGTTTCCTTCATTGCACTCTACTTTAAGCAATTAAGCAAGCAGAAGGGGGAAACCCCGTGGGGCACTAAGCAAAGGGGCGTCCTCGCCGCCTGCCCTGGGTAATTCAGTTTGAATTAGCAGACACCTTTGCACAAATCATTTTAATTACAATTTATAATATCTAGAACAGCGGTCATTTCGTATGACCTCCGGGCTTTCTAGTTTTTCATATGAGTCTGAAGTGGGGTTTTTTTTTTGAGTTACAAAAACAATGAGGGAGGGAGAAGAAAAAATACAAGCTCATTTTTCCTTAATTTCCAATTTAAGTGTAAAATACACTTCTGAAATGTATATAATGGGAACACGATTGAGGTACTCCTACTCCTTGCTGTTAATTCATACTAATAAGTATATGCTGCCCAAGTAAAATATACATACATACCTTTCAAAATGTTTTAAAGAAAGTTCTCATTCCCTAAACTATTTTACAGTAAGCAATACACTTAATACTATACATATGGTGTCAATGTCGTTCAGGCAAAGTGATTATTACAAAACCACTTATTAGTTCAGGAACCTATAAACCAGCTTCACAAAACAGCTTAACTTTATTAAAATGTGTTCATTTCATAAAGTTACTCCTCCCATTTTAATGTAACTTCAATAAACCTAACTTTAAAACCGTTTGAGACTATTGTTCCAGGATAACTAGCTATACAAAATATGAAAATGTTGGTCACTAACATAATCTGTGTCTCGTACGTACTACTTTCAAAACCCAAGACCTGGATGGATGTAAACGTGTACTTATTGCTACAGGTTACAGTTTGTAAAAATCATATAACAAATATGCCTAAAACTGATACCTTGAGCGTGTCCAGAATACCGCGGTCCTTAAACGTCTGGTACAGCCTTTTTCGTTGTTCATCCTGAATTAACATGTCACATTTGGGGTACATGTTGGACTGGAAGAGAAGGTTTCGGGTCAGCAGGAAGGCAGAGCGAATGGGTACTGCGGAAACAAGCCAGCGACTGGGCTCGGGGGGAGTCGCGCCCTAACGAAAGCAAACAGAATTCTATCTCTTCCCGGTTCCAAGGAGAGCGCGTGGGACCACCTCGCTCTGCCCTCAGGCGTCGGCTGCAAGGCAGCCAGCCCCGCCCACCTGGAGGCGGGGACCAGCAGGGGCCCCGCCCTCAGAGCCCAACTCAGACTACAGAGCCGAGAGAAACGAAGAGGTAAGAGACCTACCGCTCCGCGGTCCACTCTTACCTAGGAAGTCCGGCGGAGGCACGCACTTCCTTCTTCCGGGTTCTTAACGGTGGGCGGGGCCGTGTACTAGGCGCGAGGGCGCCTCTCACCGGACCGGCCGCTGGAGGGCAGACACCGCGAGAGACGTAGCCGGGGCGACAGAAGGCTCGAGAAGGCGAGGCGCCACGTGAGGCTGCAGTACCCAAGAGTGGTCCCGCCCCTCCCGAGTCTCTCCCAGCCGAGCCAGGCTACCCTGCAGCGCTACAGCGCACGCGCTGGCAAGCCGCCCTCCCACCGGAAGCCCCGCCCACATCACCGAGTCTCGCGAGGCCTGCTCACGGAGTCTATGGTGAAGGTGCAGAATACAGGCTGCTGCTGCGGGAACTCGCTGGATGTTTACGTTGTCTGCGTCTAGGCGCAGGTACGGGACAGAGCAAGGGTTGGGGGAGAGGAGGGCGCTCCGGGGGGCGTCTGGGCCCGCGTGATCCGGATGGTGACCCTGTCTTTTCACCCTGTTGTGGCCCGGAGCTCCGGGCCCAACCCTGCTAGCCGTTGGCTGGTTGATGCCGTCATAGCCCATGCATGTCCGCCAGCTCAGGGTTTCGGGGGCTTTGCCTCTTTTCCCTTTCACTGGCTCATTCGGCTCACCTGGGGCCCAAAAAGTCTTTGTTGTGGGTGCCTGCCTATGCACTGTGGGGTGTTGAGCAGCATCCCTGGCCCCTACCCACTACCTACCCATTGGATACCAGTACCACCTCCCCATCAGTTCTGACAATCGTGAAGGTCTCCAGACGTTGCCAGAGGTTTCTAGGAGGCAGAAATCACTGGTGCAAAAATCAGTGAGCTACATTTTTACTACCCACCGTTTTGCATACGGTGAGGAAAATAAAGAGAAGGCGGGTACCCAAGATGCTTAAATCCAGTTAGAAAAGGAAGCAGTCTGTCCAAAAGCAGTCATGAAAACATGGCCCGAGAATTGGATAAGAACTAAGATGCACTGTAGACTGGGTAGACAGTTTAGAAAAAGAAAAGGTGGTTGAAGATGGAAGCCAGTAGGGACATCTCTGGGAAAAGTGTGACTTCAACCTGAGCCTTAATGGGTATGATTTGGATGGTGGCAAAAAGGAAATACGTGGCA
Organism: Saccopteryx bilineata; assembly: GCF_036850765.1. Taxonomy (NCBI): domain Eukaryota; kingdom Metazoa; phylum Chordata; class Mammalia; order Chiroptera; family Emballonuridae; genus Saccopteryx; species Saccopteryx bilineata. Next base: position 125,675,057 of record NC_089495.1, read on the forward strand.
CTCACGTAGGCAGCTGCCCTTCTCCACATCCATAAGAGTGGAAATTTATCACAGTGACTTCCCACTGACCACACTGCGTCTCAGAAACTTTCTTAGCACCACTTCCTGGCAGCCACTACCAGTTGCTTAGAACTGACTCAGGGGGCCCTGGCCGGTTGGCTCAGCGGTAGAGCGTCGGCCTAGCGTGCGGAGGACCCGGGTTCGATTCCCGGCCAGGGCACACAGGAGAAGCGCCCATTTGCTTCTCCACCCCTCCGCCGCGCTTTCCTCTCTGTCTCTCTCTTCCCCTCCCGCAGCCGAGGCTCCATTGGAGCAAAGATGGCCCGGGCGCTGGGGATGGCTCTGTGGCCTCTGCCATAGGCGCTAGAGTGGCTCTGGTCGCAACATGGCGACACCCAGGAGGGGCAGAGCATCGCCCCTGGTGGGCGTGCGGGGTGGATCCCCGTCGGGCGCATGCGGGAGTCTGTCTGACTGTCTCTCCCTGTTTCCAGCTTCAAAAAACTGGAAAGAAAAAAAAAAACTTTAAAAAAAAAAAAAAGAACTGGCTCAGGAAAGGAACCCATTTGCCATCTCTAGTCAAATCCTTTTTCCAGACAGCATATCTTTAAAGATAACATTGTGCTGCACATCCCCCCCCCAAAAGAAAAACCAAAGTCTTTTCCCCTCCTGTTTAAACGGCCTCAATTCCTTCAGTAGTTTTTGTCCAGAGCATTCCTTAGTCAGTCCAGGATCCTTTCCTCCTCCCAACACAATTCAGTTATTCTTTTAAAATGTGATTCCCAGAACTGAGGACATTTCTTAGAGATATTAGTGAAGAGGACACTGTTTTCTCTTAATGCAGCCTAGAATTGCATTAGCTTTTTTTTTTTTAACCAGTGTATCAGACTGCTGCCTCTTAATTGAGCTTGCAATAAATGAAAACTTTTGGGTTCTTGTAGATGAACTACTCTTAAATTAGGTTTTCTCATCCTATTGTTGTGCCGTTCAGTTCTTTTAAGTACAGGACTTTGTTTTATTTTGCATCCCATTAAATTCTACTCTGTAAATTTCACACCTAATTCTCTTTGCTGCGGAGGTATTTTTGAATCTTGATTTTTTTGCCTTCTAATAAATTTGCTGCCCATGGCGTGTTACCTTTGAATGTGACAGGTTGGCTTCATCTCAGCTATTTAATTCAAATTTTGAGCTGGACCAGGTTAAGGTCCACTTCAAAGGCTCCCCCAGAGACCCTACACTGTCTGATTTGGAGTATTAACATTCAAATCAAGTCAGCTATGAGTTGTGTCCCTTGGTCAGCATATAATGAGTGCTTCGTGGACCCCAGCACTGTTGTAGCTCTGGCTAAAAGGCAAGCTGTAGTCTCTAGTCATTTTTAGATAGATACCAGATTACTTCCTAAAAGGACTTACTGTCTCCTGTATTTCTGCCCAAAAACCAAAAATTTAAGTTTGGCATGACTTGTTCTCAGTTTAACCAGGAGTATGTGAATGAATAATACCCTACTCTATTTTTGTCTGGGGATTCACATTAAATGACCTAATGTAAGCTCCTAGTATGGTGTCTGGCTAAGGACAGCTGTTTAATACATATTTCTGTTGGTGTTTTAATTTCTCTGAAAGTACCCAAGTATGCTCTAGGAAACAAGCCTTTTTGTTTCTGAAATCAAGAATAATACCTATTTCTGATGATATGGCTCTTTTCTGTTCCTGTAACTTCTCAAATGTCACTGATCACCAGGTATATAACCACATTTGTTAATCCAAGATAATGTTTGCTGAGACCTGAAGACATTTTTATTGAAATGCATAGATTTTTTAAAATACCATCTTGAAGTTCCCAAGCTGCCTACTGATGATTCTTCTACATTTGCTGCTGGAAAATCAGTCTTTGAACTAATTGAAGTTCAGGAGATGTGCGCCCTCCGTTATTTGTATACCAGGCACTAGAAGCAATGGACCTTTCTCCCTTGCTTTTTCCTGATTGTAACCTAAAAACGTTATTTAACATATTTCACACATTTCAGCTCATCTGGGGCTTGAGCCCTTCTGATGGTTTGTGGTCCCTGGTCCCGCTCCCATGTTTTTTTTTTTGTTTGTTTTTTGTTTTGTTTTTTTGGGTTTTTTTTCTGAAGCTGGAAACGGGGAGACACAGTCAGACAGACTCCCGCATGCGCCCGACCGGGATCCACCCGGCTCGCCCACCAGGGGCGACGCTCTGCCCACCAGGGGGCGATGCTCTGCCCCTCCGGGGCGTCGCTCTGCCGGGACCAGAGCCACTCTAGCGCCTGAGGCAGAGGCCAAGGAGCCATCCCCAGCGCCCGGGCCATCTTTGCTCCAGTGGAGCCTTGGCTGCGGGAGGGGAAGAAAGAGACAGAGAGGAAGGAAGGGAGGGGGGTGGAGAAGCAAATGGGCGCTTCTCCTATGTGCCCTGGCCAGGAATCGAACCCGGGTCCCCCGCACGCCAGGCCGACGCTCTACCGCTGAGCCAACCAGCCAGGGCTCGCTCCCATGTTTATTACTAGTTAGTGCCCTACTTCAGACACTGTGTACACATCCTCTTTAGAGTTCACGGTAGTCTAGAACTCCTTGTAGCATCACCTTGATTTCTTCAGTTGTCTCTCTCCTGAAAGCAGCTCAGGTCACCCTCACTACCAGAGAGAGCTATTTTCACCCCAAGTGCGAGTTCTGTTTCCCCTCCCTTCAGCCAACAAGCCTCGTCCCCTGTATTGGAGAATTTCTTTATGTATATGTAAGAACCTTAACAATTTCAGCAGCTTCTCACAAAGGTGCTGATCATCACCTGAACAGACTTCAGCTATTGGGCCTCGAAGCCCACCCCACATCCCACACCAGCACCGCACAGGGCCTCAACTGGTCTAGGTAATCCCACCATGCTTCTCATTCCTGCGTTTCCCGTACTCCAGGGTCATTCCGCACTGTCTAAACTACAGCCGTGTCCTCGCAGTTCCATTCTGCAAACATTGAGCACTTCCTTTGTGCTGGGCTCAGTGTTAAGGATTCAGTTTGGAAAAAAACCATGGCCTATTCTCTTCCATACTGTCATCCCCAAATTGCTCTAAGTAGCCTCATCTTGACACACCATTGCACCCCCCACCAGCCTTTTCCACCAGTGCTTTGAAACCCATGTCCATGGGAGATGAACTCCCTTTGTCCCCACTCTTTTTTTTTTTTAATTATTTATTTATTTATTCATTTTAGAGAGGAGAGGGAGAGACAGAGGGAGAGAGAGAGAGAGCGGAGAGACAGAGAGAGAAGGGGGGAGGAGCTGGAAGCATCAACTCCCATATGTGGCTTGACCAGGCAAGCCCAGGGTTTCGAACCGGCGACCTCAGCATTTCCAGGTCGACGCTTTATCCAGTGCACCACCACAGGTCAGACACTGTCCCCACTCTTTAGAGAATGCACTTTCTACCTTTGTGCTGACACTTCCTAGAATATTTCCCTTTTTCTCATACCTGCAAGGTGTTGCTTTTCAGCTTTGACATGTTAGTTTCCTATTGTTGCCATATAAAGTCCCACAAAGCCACAGATTTTGTGGCTTAAAACAACAGCCATACTACATTCCAGTTCCTAGTGTAGCAGGCCGACACGGGTCCCACTGGGCTGAAATTCAGGTAGCAGGAGGGCTGTGTTCCCTTCTTGAGGCTCTTGGGAAGAATCTGCCCTTGCCAGCTTCTAGAGGCCACCCGTATTCCGTGACCGGTTGCCTCTTCCTCCATCTTTACAGCCAGCAACGTTGCATCTCAAGACCCTCCTTCCGTAGTCACGTTTGCTCCGACTTCCTCTTGTGCTGCCCTTTTCTACTTTTAAACCCCCTGTGAGTGCACTGTGCCCACCTGGGTAGTCCAGGCTCATCTCCCAATCTTAATGTCAGCTGATGAACAGTCTTAGTGCCATCTATAGCCTTAATTCCCCTTTGCCCTGTAAATTAACCTTCACGGGTTCCCAAAATTAGAATGTGGACATCTTGGTGGGGGCGGGGACGCTATTCCTGGCTACCACACCAACTTTACAATTGACATGCTCATTTTATCCCTCTTTCTGCCCTTGTTACTTTGCTCAGTGAGTACCTCACATCTTGATATTCTGCTTGGTCATCTCAGCCAGACATTTGGAAACATCATCAGTTCCCCAGTTTCATCCAGCTACCTCCTCCACACCTTGAGAGCTAGCCTTCCTTGGACATGCTTGAAGGACCCGGTTTTGGGTGATGGGAAAGTTCAGCAGACACACAACTCACAAACAGCAGTTGCTTTATTCGCATTGTTCGTGTTGCATATTGGAGTTTAAGTAATACTCTGTGATATTAACACTAAGCAATATCATAAAGCATTAAGTTATGTGAGGGTTCTGGTCCAAGATGGTGACGATAGGAGACTCCCAAACTCCCCTCTCCCATGGACACACCGAATGTGCCACTACACACGGAGTAAGTTTTTGTGACAGAAACCCTGAAACTAGCTGAGCTGCTCTTGCACATGCAGCGAACAAGGTAATACTCACGTGGAAACAAGGACAGTCTGCGACATGCTCTTACTTTAAACCCCATCCCCAGCACGACACCATACAATCAGGAGAGAATTCTCAACCCCTCAGTTCTACCTGAAAAGTAAAGGGTTTGGACCTCAGATCTAACGCCCCAGCTTTTAAGAATCCCACCTGAGGGACAGGCCCCAAATACCTAGCTTAAGAACAACAGGGCTGGCCCTGGCCAGTTGGCTCAGTGGTAGAGCATCGGCCTGGAGTGCAGGAGTCCCAGGTTCGATTCCCAGCCAGGGCACACAGGAGAGGCGCCCATTTGCTTCTCCACCCCTCCCCCTCTCCTTCCTCTCTGTCTCTCTCTTCCCCTCCCGCAGCGAGGCTCCACTGGAGCAAAAGATGGCCCGGGCGCTGGGGATGGCTCTGTGGCTTCTGCCTCAGGCACTAAAATGGCTCTGGTTGCAACAGAGCGACACCCCAGAGGGGCAGAGCATCGCCCCCTAGTGGGCATGCCGGGTGGATCCCAGTCGGGCACATGCGGGAGTCTGTCTGACTGCCTCCCCGTTTCCAGCTTCGGAAAAATGAAAAAAAAAGAAAAAGAACAACAGGGCTTATGTCCACAGGACTTACAAAGAACCAGTTCTTATCTGGCTCTAGAGGACTCACCAAGTCCTGGTCTTTCCCTGAAAAGGGTCTATTTCAGGGGTCTCAAACTCACGGCCCACGGGCCGCATGCGGCCCGCCGAACAATTTTGTGCAGCCCGCAGACTAATCCACGAAGTTCAAAATATTTTGGATAAAATTAAGTAAGCCTAGGGGCCTACTTGTATTTTTCATTTCTCTAGCATCCTAGCTAGATACTAGCTTAGTTAACAGCAGTTGTGATGCGAACTACAGTTTCTGGTCGTTTTGTGACAATGAGTAAACTGCATGTACAATTGTGCTTGTTGTACTGATTTTTTTTTGTTTTCAACTGCAGTGAGAAAAGTGTTGCGTAACAGTTGCCTTTTGTAGACCTAGTGCGGCCACCGAACGGCTGTGATCTTGCTCTGCGGCCCACATGCTGAGTTGAGTTTGAGACCCCTGGTCTATTTGCATATATTAGAAGCTGCTTTCTGAGAGCACCAGGCTTCTAATTTAGCACACATCTGGGAGTGACTACCACCCTCCCTAGAGGAGAAGCTAATGGATCACCAGTCTCTCCCAGGAAGGAGCCTATAAACACGCCTGTGTTCCAGCTTTAGCTGTCACCCCAGGGACAGACGTCTGGACTGCCTGCCTGTGACAGCCAACAGCGCTTACATTCACAAGTCCCGCAGGACTGTAGCAAACAAAGCAGCACTTCTTACCAGGCGTTAACAGTAAACTAGATGGCTTCACATGTAGGCCAAGCGCACAGGGAGTAGACAAAATGCCCACCTCCTCCCAGTTTATCTCGGGACGACAGTAGTGCAGTGATGTGCGGGTGATACACTCCAAGGCCCCCAGTGCACGCCTGAAACTGTAGATCGTACCAAGTTCTATATATATGCTATGTTTGTTCTATGCATACATACCCATGATCAAGTTTTACTTATAAATTAGGCACAGTACGAGATTGACAACAATGATAAATAAACCAGGACAATTATAACAATAATACTGTAATAATAGTTATGCAACTGGCTCCAGGGCCGTTATCAAGTAAAACACAGGTGACCTGAACACAAGCACTTCAATACCACGACAGTAGAGCTGGCCGCTGAGACAGCTACGAAGTGACAAACGGGCAGGTAGTGTACACAGCATGGGGACGCTGGACAAAGGACACTACACCCCAGGCAGGATGGAGTGAGACTTCATCACGTTACTCAGAATGATGTGGAATTTAAAATTTACGAATTGTTTATTTCTGGAATTTCCATTTACTACTTTCAGACCATGATTGACATGGGTAACAACCTGCAGGAAGTGAAACATCAGATATAGAAAACTGCTGTAAGCCCTTTCCTAGCTGCTGTCCGAGAGTCTGGCTTCCAATCAAAACGCGTCTAGGTGCTGACTGAACCTCCCCATTGGGACGTTGACACAGTCAGGAATGTACAGTAGCGAAGGACCATCTCTTCAAAATTTTGTGTTGAGAAAGTTGGTTAGGCACATGTAAAAGAATAAAACTGGACCCCTATCTTATTCCATACAAGAATCAACCCCAAATGCATTAAAGACTTGAATATAAGACGTGAAACAGTAAAATTCCTAGAAAAGAAACAACATAGGGGTAAGCACCTTGACGTCAGACTTAGCAATGATATTTTTTGGATTTAAGACCAAATGTGAAGGCAACCAAAAAAAAATAAACTAGTTGGACTACAAAGTAAAAAGCTTCTGCACAGCAGGGAAACCACCAACGCAATAAACAACCTAGATGGAAGAAAAATTTGCAAATTATATACCTCATAAGGGGTTAACATCCAAAATACACAGGGTAGGACAAAATAGGTATACAGTTGTTCATATGGAAAATAATACAATCATTAATAAATAATGAGCTGTTTTTGTGTACTCACAACTATAAACCTACTTTTGCCCCACCCTGTGTAAAGAACTCAGACAACTTGCAAAAAAAGAGCCCCAATCCAATAAAGAATATGCAGAACTGAATAGACAATATATAGATGGCTAACAGAGGCTCACTAGACTAATCATGGGGAAATGCAAATCTAAACCACAACGAGGCGTCCCCACACCTGTCAGAATGGCACTCATCAAAAAGACAAGAACCACAAGTGCTGATGAGAATGTGAGAAAAGGGAACACGTGTGCACTATCGATAGGAATGTAAATTGGTGCAGCCCCGATGCAAAACAATATGAAGGTTTCTCAAAAAGCTTAAAATTACCATTTGATGCAGCACTCCCACTTCCTCTTTATTCAAAGGAAATGAAAACGATCTTGAAGAGTTATCTGCACCCCCGTTCGCAGATAAAATGCAGTCATGTTCACAGTAGCCAAGATATAGAAACAAGCCAAGTGTCTATCAAGGGATAAATGGATTAAGACATTGCATATGTATAATGGAATATTATTCACCATGAGAAAAATGAAAAGCCTGCCATTTGCAACAGCATGGATGGATCTTGAAGGCATTATGCTAAGTGAAATAAGTCGGAGAAAGACAAATACTGTATGATCTCTGTAGCTGGAGTCTTACAAAGTCGTAGAAACAGAGACTAACTAAAACGGGGCTTTGCCAGTGGCTAGGGAGTGGGGGAAACAGGTTGGTCAAAGAGCTCATATATATATTTTTTTTTTTCAAGTCTTTAATGCATTTGGGGTTGATTCTTGTATGGAATAAGATAGGGGTCCAGTTTTATTCTTTTGCATGTGCCTACACACTTCCAGTTAGGAGGTGAATAAGTCAGGGAAATCCAATATTCAGCATGGTGGTTATAGGTATTATACACTTGAAAGTTGCTAAGTCAGAGAATCTTAAATGTTCTCACCACAAAACAAATGTGAAGTGATGGAAGTGTTAGCTAATGCTATGGTGGTAATCATTTTGTGATATACAGTGTGTCCGTAAAGTCATGGTGCACTTTTGACCAGTCACAGGAAAGCGACAAAAGACGATGGAAATGTGAAGTAACTATTCTGTATAGCCTCAACAGACTCATCACTGACTGATGGCCTACCAGAACAGGGTTTCTCCACCAAACTGCCAGTTTCCTTCAACTGCTTATCCCACCCAGTAATGTTATTCCTATGTGGTGGCGCTTCGTTATATATGTGCCGATACTCACATTGCACTTTGGTCACGGATTCGAATTTAGCGAGCCATAGAACACACTGAACTTTCCTCTGTACCATCCACATCTCAACTGGCATGGTCGTGGGCTGCTCCGCTGTATACACGGTGTTATGTCATCATCTGCGCATGCACACATGCTGCCACATCATCCTACAGAAACTAGGAGGGTTTTCCTTTTATTTGGTGCAGATTTCACATTTCTGTCATCTTTTGTTGCTTTCCTGTGACCGGTCAAAAGTGCACCATGACTTTATGGACACACTGTATAAACCTATCAAATCAACACAGTGTATACCTTAAACTCATGCAATGTTATATGCCAATTATATCTCAATAAAGCAGAAAAAAGTTACCTGAGATGCTGTTGAAAGATGCCAAATTCTTGGTGGAAATATGGCTCATTGTTTGATATGCTAAGTGTGACAATGGATAGTGCCTGAACAACTTATTTCTTTCGCTGACTTCCAAACGTATTCTTCAATGAAAAATTCCTTAGAAGCCTAAGGAATGATGAACATTAAAAAGCCTTCCCAGTTAGTTACGGAACTCTACGGCCAGACGAGCATCACTGGCAAAAACAATTCAGCCATTTGATTTGTAAGGGAAAATGACCTGCTCTAGGATTACTGGAAAGAGAGAGTGGACACACCCTTCCTGTCCTAGGAGCTGGGCGGCCACTGGTCAGCACTACAAGTGTCAGTCCTGGGAGACCCCAGGCCGGGCAAGCTGGGCTGCTGTTCCCCTCTGAGCAGTTCTGCTTTTGTTGACTATAGTGGCAGTGCCAGTAAAATGACTCCCAAGATGCTCCCACAGCACGATGCTGGGCTGAGTGCTCACATTGACAGAGATGGGGGCGGCAAGAGCAAACGGGTCTCCTCTTACCTGTGTGGAAGTTATGCTGGTGCTGCATTCAACTGCGCTCACCCTGATTGGGCTGGGCAGTTTCTAAGGTCATTCTGGAGAGGAACTCCTCATGGGTGAGCCACTCTGGGTCCAGGGACGTCTTCCAGCGTGGCTCCAGGTCAGCCCAGGTGAGAGGCGGTTCTGGTCTTGACACCTGCGAGTCCTCCTGGCTGCACAACCTGCTGAGTCACAGGACCTGCAGAACCTGCTGAGTCACAGGACCTTGGTCGAGTCGCTAACCTCTCTGTGCCCCACACTTCTTAATCTTTAGGATGTGGAGTCACAGTACCTACACTTCATGAGCATTGCATGAGTTAATGTCCGTGCAGGTCTAACACTGTATCTGGCACATGTTAAGAGCCCAGTAAATGTTACCTTCGTCAATTATCAGCTAAGGGTGTGTGTTGATTCTCAAGAACAAAATGTGGAAAGACCTGCAGTGATACTGTACTATTTCTGGAAAGTAGAATAGAAAAACCTATGTCTTTGTGTTGAGGGACATTGACATGATCTCAAGGTCACTGGCTTGAGCAAGGGGTTGCTGGCTCTGCTTAAGCCCCCCCTCACCGGTCAAGGCACATACGAGAAGCAATCAATGAACAACTAAAGTGAAACAACTAAGAGTTGATGTTTCTACTCTCTCCACTTCCCCCAAAAAAGAAGATACATATTTGCAAAACTATAATAATGTAACCACTGATTCTGATTTAATAAGCACCATATAACAGAGGGAGGAAAATAAGGCCCCTGTGGAGTGAGAAAGCTAAGGTTTCTACTGCTCTGACAGGAAGTTAATAAATAACGTTAAAACATCATTTAGCTATTATACTTTTGTTTAAAAAATGAAGTTTGAAAATTAAGGCAATAAATTAGGGCAGATATTTATACCACAACCATGTAATTGAAATTGAACTTAAATGTTAGAACCCTTAGAAATATGGGCATTACTAAGCCAAAGATTTTTTTGAATACATATGTTTGATAACTAGGAAAACAAGAGATTTAGAAAATCTACATAAAGATGTCCATGTTATTGGTATTGAGTCCATTATATTTTTAGGAATCATGGCAAACAACTTTTAGTTCAAACTATTAATTTCTTAACTCTTCAACTGTTTACTTACACAATTTAAAAACTTGTCATCTTTGTCTTCTTCCTCTAAGAATAAAAAAATTAACTGATCAATTGATACAATAAAAGTTGCTGATTATCTGACAGACTACCAACATAAATGAGACAGAATTCCATTTTGTTTTTTAAATAATTTACAACAAAATTTATAATTTAAATCACCTGCCAAGATGTCTCGTAAAGTAAATCTAAAAACTTATTTTTTGACCTAACAGATATCCTATATTAGGTACAAATGAAAGACTCTCCAAGTACATAAGAAAAGGGCAAAGCAAATTAGGCTAATGAGAAACTTAGCTAATAAATTTTACTTGTTGCATATCTGAACGACTGCCCAATAGTAGTTTCTAATTCTACGTTTATACCCACCTTACTTAAACCACCAGGATCCAACAGTGGACAGCTCTAAGAATCAGTTTTGGCCAGGCACTAATCCCTAGATGCACCAGCATCCCTGGAAGTGTCCCGAACCACTTACTAGTAATAAAATACCTTATTAAAAAATAAATGGGTCTTTACTCAATTGGAAAGTAACCAATTTAAATTTTAAAAGGAGTGTGCTAACCTAATTGAACATATATATCTATAGCACACAAAAGTGATTTGCTCTAACAAAGGCCAGAAGAAGAATAAAAGCTCCAGAGAGGGTCTTGGGCTATACTTAGTTTCCCACACCCCACCTATAATGTGGGACAGACATGAGAGGCACACATTCCTCAGGACTGGAGAGAGGGACATGAGACAGCTTTTCCTTTACTGTCTGGACTCTCTCTCTCTACATATGAGCAGCCCCTAGTTCTGGAAGAAACTGAGAAATAAAAAAATCTAACCACAGATGATCAGCTCAAGGCAGGCAAAATACATATACACCATGAAAACAGATTAGAAACCGCCTTATTTTATTGTGCTGCATTACTTCAAATATTATGGAATCTTCACTTCTTGTACTTTTGCTGTTATAATCAAAAAATTTCATGTGTGGCTTCTTAAGCAAATAAACGATTTAACATAACATTAAAGAAAATAAGCGGACAAGTAGGAGTGTTAAAATTCTACAGTTCTAACTCTTATCCTAAAACAAAGAGGATGTTGGAAATTTATACACACTGAGGCTAAGCTCCGGGAAACCCCACAGGGATTGTTTGGTCTAGGCACCTAGGCACTGCAGCACCTTAGAAGGAGAAAGTCTGAATAGCTTAAAAGTTCTGAGTAGGCTGAATCTGGATGTGAGACAGGATCGTTTGGTGGAGGACTATGTAAAATGGGGCCAAAATCAACAAATTCAATCCTCATATATACACTGTTTCTCTGCCTGACTTGTGGTGGCGCAGTGGATAAAGCACTGACCTGGAATGCTGAGATCTCCGGTTCAAAGCCCCAGGCTTGCAAGACACATAGAGAAGCAACTACTATGAGCTGATGCTTACAGTTCCTATTCCCACCCCACCCTCTCCCTCCTTGCTCTAAAATCAATAATAATAAAGTTTTTAAATCTTAAGAAAACAAATAAACTGATTTTTTTATTTGTTCAAATGAAAACCTATGGACCTAAATTCTGTCATTCATCTTTAAAACATGTGCTCTTTGGAGCAAGGGGAAAAGGACATAGGATTTTGGAGGAACAGACCACAACTAAATCACATGTCCAGTTGACCATGCCGATAAAGAAATGGCAGGCCTGTACACAGATAGTCTAGCCTACCTGTTCTCCTCAGTGAAACAGTGACAACTAAAGGAAAGTGTTCATCATATATTAAATAAATAAGTAGATACATAAAAGAGGGAAACATTTAAACCAATGTATGAGTTCTTCTAAATCCTGTTATACACAAAAACAGTAAAGGCATCAACATAAAAAGCCTGGGAAAATGTAAAACTGTAGAATCTTCCTATATATGTGTGATAAAACCAGACTACATTACACTTTTTTTTTAACTTGCAGCAAAATAATCTATGCAACTTTTAGGTGAATCATATATGTGCTTTCTCCCTTCTATTTATCAATTTAAAATACATGGTCACTCTCTTTTATGCTGGTATTATTAGCACATTCCAGAACTGTTTCAAAAAGCAAGTTATGTTGTGGCCAGTTACTGTCAGATACCAACCAATACATTAAAGATGCCAAAATCAAGTGAGTTGTTTTTGGCAATATTCTTTAGACATTTAGGCTAATTCTAACTCCACTGAACAAATAAATTTATTTAGTTAGCTGTGGTTTACTTGGAGGCTATTCATTGTGGCAGACGTAAAAGAAATGGTATAAAAGCTCAATGTTCTAATTTATAGGAATACTTTCATGATAGTGATTTTTAATACTTTCATAATTTTTAACTTTTGCCCTCAACTTCCAAAGCTAAAGTTTCACTTCTTCCATGCCACATGATTATTTTGGAGCTCCAATATGAATACTTTCTGGAGCTGATCATAGGGCAGCTTGTAAAAAATTTTTGTTGTGCCTATGTAAAAGCAGTCCACCTTGCACAAAGGTGGGATAAACTACTTGAGCAAGAATCCAAAACAGGTACTTGAATTTTCATAAAACAAAGTTTGCCACCATACAGATTAATACAGTTGTCACTAAAACAAAACTAAAAAAGAACCCTATGACACACTTCAGTCATGTCTGTCTCAAACCACTTAACCAATCTTGTAAGAAAGAGGACCAAAATCCTGATAGAGGAATGGTAAGGCAATACTTCCCAAATCACATAATAATGGTTCTGTTTTTTAAAACGGCATTTGGTCGTCAAACTAAATACACTATATCCCTGGTTCTTAGAGAATCAAAATGCACATGGATGTGTTATGAACTAATCAGTCTAGTAATGAATAACATCTAATTCAGCATTTCACAAAAATATCTACCTAGAATCCTTTTTTTCCTCCAAATAACAGACTTGCACCAACATAATTTGGGACTCCTGGTTTAACAGGAATCTGAACCATCCATTTTAATGGTATTGCTAGAAATTTATATAGCCAAACCACTTTGTTGTTGGTTTTTTTAAGGAAATTCCTTCACTGAATTACAAGTTTATTAAACTGCTTTTGGAGCAACTTTCCTACCCAACATTTTTATGTAAAAGGCTCACAAAATTATTTTTAGTTTTTTCCCACATATTTTAAAAATGAGACAACATTAGCGATTTGGAAAAATAAATTCAGTTGTGTACAAAATGGCAGGCAGACTTTCAAAGCTGCCTCTAACCTCAGGCTTCTGAAAGGATTAAAGATTACTTCCGACCAAAAATAAAGCAAATATATTAATTTGAACCTAAATAAAAGGTAAAAATGTTTGCAGATGTAGCCATAGTCTGTATCAGTATCTACAGCATGATTAAGTTTTTTAAAGGAAAGTCCAGGGAAAGTACCAGAATCAAAGCAGCAGCAGGAACACACACACACACACACACACCCCAAGCCAAGATGTATTGCTATGGATCTAAATTCAAAGTCATAGAGACTCAGGTGAGAAAAAATAAAAAAAACAAAATGCAGGGGTGGGGAGTAAAACTAGCCCAAGGGACAAGAAAGATGGGGACCCCTTACTCTACTCCTATGGCTCTAGGGTGGGCTGCCCTGGGACCTCCAAAGAACCAGAGGAGAAGCAGATCTGTACTCTAGGATCCTTATATCTGGAGCTGTAGATGCTCCCTTTGTCATCACGAGGAAAAAGCCTTTTCAGATGAATAGGAGAACTGAGACAAGTTCTGAAAAGATTTAGCTACCCACAAAAGGGAAAGAAATAATAGTTGCACACATTAGCAAGAATTTCTCCCAGTGAGGTTTTTAAATACATATTTTCCCTGCTTCTGTCACATATTACTGTATGTCCTTCCATTTTTTCATGTAACTTATTCTAGAGATGACTACATTGCAGTAAAGAGATCTTATTTTTTATAGCTCTATAATTTTCTAATGTGTGGGTGAACTAGTTTATTTTATCAAACCCTTATTGGACACGAGTTACTTCTATTATTTTTCTTTTGAAAATAATGCAACAAGAATTTTGTGACTACATGGTTTCAAGTTTGTGGGATATGTCTTCAGGATAAATTCCCCTACGTAGGATTTCTTGATTAATGCATCTGCGCTGTTGTGAGATTGTGCCAATGGCCCCCCTTCACCGGTTGAATCAGTTTGCATTTCCATCAGCAATATATAAACATAACTTTCTTCACAGCCTGATCAAAGAAGGTACCGCCAATTGTATAGGTCTTTTCCCAATAGGAGAGAAACTACAGTACAATCTTCTCTGTATTTCTTTTTCATAAAGACATATTTAAATGTAATCTTCATTTATCCATTTATATCTTTGTTACTTATCCATTCATATCTTTGTTACTACTTTTAGATTCACTTAATTTCTTTAAGTCAGCCTATTTTAAACCACTCTTGTTTTTTTGTTTGTTTGTTTAAGCCACTGCTGTCTGTCACTTGGTCTCCCTGCTTCTACCCTATTGTAACACAGTAGCTTTTTCCTCTCGCCCTCTCTTTTTTCTAGAATTAACATTATTTTCCTGCATGTAATCCTCCAGTGGTTTCCCATTACTAGACTAAAATTCGTATTTTGTCCAGGCCCACTAGGCATACAAGGTTTTAATCCACTACATTCCTCCTGGCGTCCCTTTCACTCTGCCGAAGCCCTCCTATGTCCTCCTGACCTTTGCCTGCACTCAGAGCACTCCCATCTGAGAAACTGCACGGAAGCCTCTCCTACCTCTTCCTCACAAGGCTTCCTCTCAGCGTCACTTAGGGAGAGCAGCCTCTTTAACTGTTCTGGATTGTTCACGTGTTGTCTGTCCCCAGGGTCCTCTAGAATGTTAGGACCTGAGTTAGGGTAGGGCTTTGTCTTATATATCAATGTTTGTCCTGCATCTGGAATCTGCACCAATCTCCTCATATCATTTAAGTTTTCATCTAATGCTATCTTTTGATCTGGTCATCTAAGATCAGCATTACTTTCAAATCTTAGAGAAGTATTCAGAATTAAAGGCACAAGAACCACAGAAACCTAAAAGGAATTCTGATAGCCAGTGAAAAAGCAATGGTGACTTTAATTTGAGATAAGAACATTTAATGTTAAAATTCCTTAATTAGAAAATGACATCCTGATTAAGTTATAAGAAAGTATACCATCTGAATTCCATAGGGAAGTACAACACATCCATTTTTTAAAAATCTGTGTTCCAAGAATAAAGCATAATGGGATTATGTGTGGTTTCACTTTAAAAGACAGCCAACCACAAAGGGTGGGTGAATGAATGATGCTCCAACCATTTAATAGTGCACTGAACAGTTTCTAAAGGGCGTGTAGTAAAGTTCCATGCAACTGCAGGAAGATACTTCCTGGAGCGCTCTCTAGGTGCTAAGCACAGTTCCAGGTGCTTTTACGTCCTTACTTTTCTCCATAACAAAAAGTTAAAAGAGCCTGACCAGGCAGTGGCACAGTGGATAGAGCATCGAACTAGGATGCAGAAGACCCAGGTTCAAGACCCTGAGGTTGCCAGCTTGAGCATGGGCTCATCTGGTCTGAGCAAAAGCTCACCAGCTTGGACTCAAGGTCTCTGGCTAGAGCAAGGGGTTACTCGGTCTGTGGAAGGCCTGCAGTCAAGGCACATAGGAGAAAGCTATCAATGAGCAACTAAGGTGTCGCAACGAAAAACTAATGATTGATGCTTCTTCATCTCTTCGTTCCTGTCTGTCCCTATCTATCCCTCTTTCTGACCCTCTCTCTGTCTCTGTAAAAAAAAAAAAATTAAAAAAAAGCTAAAAGAAGCATATAAAAAATAACCTCATTTTTGCAGAATAACCAAATGTTATGATTAGATACGTACAAAAGTTTCAGGAAGAATCAACACCAAAAGATCAATAAAAGTTCCAAATGTTCTTAGCATAAATGAATGACTTTTCTGGACTTTCTAAACCTTTTACATCAAATGCTTATTAATATTGTCACCAAAAAAAAAGAAAAAGGAAAAGGAAAAGAAAGAAAAAGAGGATTTAAAATAGCTACTGAAAAGAGGAAAGATCTGTTGCTCAGAGGTTTTTCCACATATTATTGCCAATTCCTTCCCTACTCACTCCTCAGGGAGGGGAAGAAGTGTCACGTGAGAGAGCACCTTGAGCCAGCAAATTAGCTAAGCTTGTAAGGTCAGAACATAAGAAGCTGTACGAAAAGTTGATGAGTAATAATAAAACTGGATAACAGAAACTTAGTGTCTTGTCTTCTCTTTATTACCAGAATCTATTAGATATACTGTTAGACAAAGAAAGGTAGTAGAAAAATTCTTTTAAGTCTATCTGAAATCTATACTAGGTTCTTAGGAATATCTCTTTAAAATGGCATGAGAAAAATCATGTTCTTCTGTTTCAGAGCATCAGTTCTATGATTTTGTGTAAGTAACCAAATAAATTCTCTATTGTAGAAAAGCTGAAATGTTTTACATCTAAACATATATTTCTTAGTTTCCAAAGAAACTGATGTAAAATTTTTCAAAATAAAGACATTAAAATCAAACCTTCAGTGTGCTTGTACTTTGTATTTGGTGTTGTAACCTTGTTTCCATGGAAACTTAATACCAAATGCTGAAACTGAGGTGTCTTGTATCACTTTATTGAATCCCCCCCAAAAATTTTTAAAACAAATTGAAATGAAATTTCAACTCTCATGTTAACATAGAAAGGTAAATTCTGTACTCATGAACTCTATTTTTCAACTCTTCTGATTTGACACTCCTTTTCATAGTCCTGTGTTTTGATCATTACCTTACCTGCCCTCTTTCCACCTTCTCCAAAAGTCCCCTCTGTCCAGGGCTTCTTGGCTTCAATTTGAAGTGACCAGAACAGATGTTTTAAATATATCAACTCATTTATCTGGTAAATTCATTCTATTTCATGGCTTCTACTTTTATTCTTTTTTTTTAAAATATTTTATTTATTGATTTTTTTTAGAGAGAGAGGAGTGAGAGAGAGAGACAGAGAGAGAGAGAAGGGGGAGGAGCAGGAAGCATCAACTCCCATATGTGCCTTGACCAGGCAAGCCCAAGGTTTCGAACCGGCGACCTCAGTGTTCCAGGTCGACGATTTATCCCACTGCGCCACCACAGGTCAGGCCTACTTTTATTCTTATTCATCAAAACAAATTTAGAAATATAGGGTGGGGAGGTAAATGTTGCTTCTGAGTATGTACAATAATTTTGAATGGAAATAATCAAGACTGGAATAAGTTAAGATAGGCCTACTTCATAGAGAAACTATAAAATATAAGCTACATTCTCAAGAGGTTATTTTTAAAGCATCACAAGAATTTGGCATATCTATCATCTCCTTGTCAGCCTCTTCTGCCCAGCAGCTGTGTCACACAATCCTTCCAGATCTTTAATTCTCCGTTTCTTCACCAGCAATGTAGGGCAAGTATACATGGGCCTTCTTCATAGTTAGAAGGTTGAAATGAGACATACATGAAAATGTGTTGTAATCTTTTTTTTTTTATTTTATTTATTCATTTTTAGAGAGGAGAGAGAGAAGGGGGAAGGAGCTGGAAGGTTCTATTCTGGTCTCTCATTCAGCACTACCCATCCACCAACTGGTTTGTAAAATCACCGAGGATCACTTACAGCACCAAGCAGATCAGTTTCCACAAGTACTTATTTACTTTGTGTTTAAAAAGTACAATTAATTCACATAATTTGTTCCCTTATTTCCACAATATTGAATATTCTGAAAAGGGAGTAGTACTTCCCACTTACAAAGCCAAGTCCACCATCTGGGTGAATCTACAGGCTTAAATATTCAAACTTTTAAGGAAATTAAGAGCTCAACTCAAATTTAATAAGACATTTCATAGAAATAAGGAAATAAACTCTGGCATTTAAATGAAACAAATGGGTCAATGGGCCTTGACCATCTTTATGATACATTGTTTTCTACTTCAAAGAACAGTCTTCATTAGCCAAGCTGCTGCCCAGAAGTATTTTAAATCAAGCATTTCCTCTTCTCTGACCCTCTCCTGCTCCCCCCCACCCCAGCTCTTTGGTCTTGAGAACATTTACTCAACATTCTGAAAGTTGAACAGGATTCTACCCGCAGGAGGGGAGAACAAGAAGCAGCAGCCATGGAGACAAACATTCTTGTGCAGGATCTGACATCTTAACTTCCAAACTTTTATATTACAAAGTAAAGTCTAAATGTAAGTTTTCCCCTCTCTACTGAAACTTGTGAGCAACAGTCTCATGAGTCTCCACGTCTCCTTTAGAAGAGGCAGGCAATGTGACAGTGAAGTCCATTAAGTCACTGAAGACAAGACGTATTTGGGTCCCAGGGGGGATTTTAAAACAATCAGGACTCCGAAGTAGGTTCTCCTTTGGACAAAACTGAACTATTCTCTGCAGCGTTGGCAGTAACATTTCACATTGTTCAGTTATTTTAAGTTCCCTCTCCCACCATTTTCTTTCCTTCTGTGCTCAAATTATAGTTGGAAGGAATAAAGCAGCTTCCATCCCACTGAAAACTGCCTACTTCAGAACGTTATATAGGCTCTCCTATATCGGTCGCTAGTTTGACCTTAAATAACAAACACTAAATCGTTTGTGTCTGAATTGTCCCGAATATCAGCATTACAGGTGGGAGGCAAGGGTACCACCAGGCCCTTGCCGGGTTCTTTCCCTCCAGCACCATCTGGATAGGAAAAGATGGGGAGATCAGATGAATACTCTGAAGTGGGGTATTAAAGTTTTCATTGAGAAAAGAAAGAGTCTTTATAAAGTCCCACTGGACCTTAAAGAGAACCCCAGACAGGCAGGGCGGAGGACTGGAGGGTCTCAGGGTCTCAGGCTGGGCTGAGAAATGGGTACAGGGGAGAGAATGGGATGTTTGGTAGAGAAAGAAACTAGCCTGTTAGGACAGGGAAAAAAATAAGGGGTGGGACTCCAGGCAGAGCCAGCCTTCATGCCCTCTGCCCAGCCCTGGGAAAGCCTACTCCAGGCAGGAAGGAGCCCAGGGGGTGCGCCCTCCACGGAGACCGCGGGGCAGGCAAGGCCAGAGGTACACCTGAGAGTGCCTGTCACTGACGTCTTCTTACCGTCAGGGTAGCGGGTTCCAGTGCAGCGGGCTCCAGGGCAGAGGGCTTAGGTGTTACTGCCACTGCCTCAAACACTTCATCTGCCTCTGAAGCTGCATGCCCGCCCGCCTTGGAGCTGCCTTGAGGCTTCTGCCATGGGGCTCAAGTCTTAAACTCACTGCCCTGTCCCTGCCATTGCACGCCCTGGGACACCCTGCAGCAAGGCCCCCCTGGCCTGGCCGGGAGGCTCACACAACCCCCGCAGCTGCTCCCTCCGCCGCTCTGCTAGAGGGAGATGGCTAGACTACCGGTATTTTAAAGGGGTGGGGACTGGACAAACCTACACTGGCCAAGCACAGCCGAAGCTCCTCCTCCTTCGCAGCTGCGTCTAAAGTCTAGGCAGTCGTCCTAGATGGCACCAGCCAACCGAAACGCGTTCTATGGTCACTTGGTTACGAGGAATCAATCACGCCCAGAGTTCTCTCCACCTGTCCCGCCTCACAGTGAAGGTACATGGTCACAATGGCCCGCCCGGCCCCTCAGCGGCTCTGCCTCTACCGCTGGTGCTCCGGCCTCAGGTTTCCAATTTCCCAGGGTTGGGAGCTTTCGGGTCCAGCGGAAGGCGACCTGGACCTTTGTTAGTAAGTCCTCTGTTCGTGGGTTCTATAGAAAGTCCCCGTTAGTGAAGAACAAGTTGGTTAGTAACTTGGTTTCACCGAGTCTGACAGCTGACTAATTTGATGTGTTATTGCTCAGGGAGTGAACTCAGTTACACCCGTTTTTTTGTAATTAACTGCTCCTACTCTGTCTTCCAAAAGTGTTATTTTTCGCCTGTAACCTGCCATAACAATTCCTAGGGCCCTGGTCCAACTCTCAAATGATCTGTGACTGTGTGTCTTGAATGTGACTCAGTACATGTCATCCTTTCACTTCCTCATCAGTAAAATAGGAACCCAGTAAAATAGGACACAGGGAGTCACCAATTTACTTTGCTTTCCTGTTTCTCCACTTCCATGGCAGGGGTTCCTAGATTTTGCTCTTTTGGCCAAAGTAATGCTTAAAGTACGATTTTCCCATAAAAACAAAACAAAACTTGAGAGCCACAAAGTGGGGCACCACATTACCGTTTGTTGAAATGATAATGACAGTTAACATTTGGCAAGCACTTACTATGCACCCAACCCCATCCCAATTTAATGACCCAAAAAAATCCTCATTTCACAGAAGAAATTGAGACAGAAGTAAAGTAATGCTTCAAAGGTCATGTGATTGTTCAGGGGTGGGTTTGGGACAGTGTATATCCCCAACGCACTACATCGTGTTTATCAGAAAATAAAGGTAGACATACACTCTGGGAGAAACTGAAGTTGTATCAGGATTTTTTTTTTAAGAAAAAAAAATTTTTGGTAGATTTTTCATGTTTTCCTTTCATTCACATTAATCTCCTAAGCGCCAATATGTGGGGACACTCTTGCCCTTAGTGAGCTCCAACAGATGAGAAGACAAAGGTTTAGAGCAGTGGTTCTCAAACTTTTTGAACTCGGGGCGCATTTAAAATCCTACAAATAATTGTAGGCACACTATATACAAATTTCTGAGAAATGTTTAATAATTAAGTCAAATATTAAAGAAAAACTATATAAAGTTCAAGCATGCTTTTATATTAAATAAAATACGACAAAATTAAATTGTTACATTTTTTGAGTTATGCTTTTTAGAATTTGTAAAAAAGAGGGGTTAAAAATAAAAATGGACAAAAAAGTTATCTTTTTATATATATAGATACATTCTTAGTAAGAGTTAGTAAATTCGGCAGGTCCCCGCGCAAATGTGTTAAGTTTTTTCATTTTTGTGTTTATGAGAAACATGACCCTGATGTGTCCTAGCAATTTCTTCAATGTTTGGGCATATCTTTGAAAGGCAAACTCTCATTTCCTCGTCAATACATTGAAGAATTCCTCTCTTTTTACTTTTAATTGCGTTGAGTGCAGAAAACCCCCACTATACATATCATCTTAACTTTACACCAAACAAAGAATAGAAAAAACTTGCCTTCAGTCTTTTGGGGAACATGGGGGGTAGTGTAAACAATCCAGTACCACAGCTTAACAGCCTTTTGCAACCTAATCAGGCAAGTGAGGTGGGGGGGGTTGGGCAAACTGTCAGCTTACAGCCAATTCCCCACACCTCTGTCCCCCAAAAATCTAAACTCCAAAAACCCTGTTGGTTTTTGGTCCCCAACAGGCACATATTTTTCTGGAATACCATAGGGCACATCTGGAAATCTTCTAGGGTGCACCAGTGTGGCCTGGCGCACACTTTGAGAACCACTGGTTTAGAGTTCATTTGTTTGAGATCACACTGTTGGAAAGTGCTTATATCTGAGACTCAAACATAGATCTATCTGACTCCTAAGTAGATGCTGGGGTAAAGAGTTTGAATTTTATCCTGAAAACAAGGACCAATAGAATGACATGAAGTTAATGAGTCACTATCAGATGGCTTGTAGTGAGGTCACTCTGGACAATAAGGCAGATGGAAGGAAACAGCAAGATCAATTGAAACACTCTGTGTTCATCTAGGGGAGTAATGAGGGTTCAAACTAAAAGTTGCGGTAGTGACTGAAATGAAGGGAAAGGATTTGAGCTCATTGGAGAATAGAGAAGAAGTACCTGGTGACTAGCTAGGCATGGAGAAGTGAAGAGGGGAGGCAAGATGGCTGCCAGGGTTCTGGTCTGGGGCACTGGGTTGATAGCAGTGACTTTCTCCTGGACAGAGAATGCAGGGAAAGGAACACATATGTGGAGGAAGATCATTTTTGGCTCTAAGTGGAACATGGAAACAGAGCTCTTGGGTTGAAAGATATCCATCTCTTTAGGCTAAGTTGTTGTTTTTTGTTTGTTTGTTTGTTTGTTTTCTGAAGCTGGAAACAGGGAGAGACAGTCAGACAGACTCCCGCATGTGCCCAACCGGGATCCACCCGGCACGCCCACCAGGGGCGATGCTCTGCCCACCAGGGGGCGATGCTCTCCCCTCCAGGGCGTCGCTCTGCCATGACCAGAGCCACTCTAGTGCCCAGGGCAGAGGCCAAGGAGCCATCCCCAGCGCCCAGGCCATCCCCGCTCCAATGGAGCCTTGGCTGCGGGAGCGGAAGGGAGAGACAGAGAGGAAGGAGGGGGGGGTGGAGAAGCAAATGGGCGCTTCTCCTGTGTGCCCTGGCCGGGAATCGAACCTGGGTCCCCCACACGCCAGGCCGACGCTCTACTGCTGAGCCAACCGGCCAGGGCCAAAGTTGTTTGTTTTTTTTAATGATATCCTAACTTGCATTTTTTAAAATAGAAGACATTAAATCAAATTTTAAAAAGTAATTAGGGATTTTGGTTCTTGCAAGGAAGGAAATAAGGTTGTGCAAAAAAGGAGTTGGTGTGTGTAAGGTTGGTGGATAATGGGGGATGGTCACGTGGGGAACCCAGACCCGCGAACTTTGGCTAGGACTGCCCACAACCAAGCGCGTCAAAAGAGGCTTCACAGGAACCCTTGGGAAAAAAAGCAACCATCTACCAGCCAGTGGGATTTCACCATGTCATGTTAGCTCCACTTCCCTAGAGGGACCCCTTTAAATATCTCCCACGCGGTTTAATCCGTGCAACTTCCCTGGCCTCCATCTTATCTCGGGGCCAGGGAACCTTGCCGGGCGAGATGCGTGCTCTGTACTGAATAAAGCCTTTTTGCTATTCCTTCCTTCTTGGTGGGGAAAAATACCTTACACTGGGATATCGCCATTTTTTTGCAAGGCTTCCAACAGCACAATGTTGGAACAGAGCATTCAGAGGTTCACAACCTCTTGGTCCGTAGAAGCCACTATAAGGAGGGCCCAGGGAAGAATTTGCCATTTTCAGTGGAAAATAAGTGGCAGTTACTAGCCATGATGACACTGTTCTTTGGGTCTGGATTTGCTGCACCTTTCTTCATAGTAAGACACCAAATGCTTAAAAAATGATGTTTTCGTTAATTCGTGAAACAGATAAGAAGAGGATCGTTTTAAGAGGTGCAGTTTCTTTGAAAAATGGATTAAACCGTTGAACTAAAAAAAAAGTAATTAGGGAAATTTTTTTAATTGACATGCTAAGAATATCACTTTTTTGTGTGTGTGATTATTTTCATGGAGCAATTTGGAACCTATGGTTTTAGTAAACTTACTATTTTACATAGTAAATCCTATGTAAAATAAAGCTGTTAAATGAAATCTTTTTTTTTTTTTTTTTTTTTTGTATTTTTCTAAAGCCGGAAACGGGGAGGCAGTCAGACAGACTCCGCATGCGCCCAACCAGGATCCACCCAGCACACCCACCAGGGGGCGATGCTCTGCCCATCCGGGGCGTCGCTCTGTCGCGACCAGAGCCACTCTAGTGCCTGAGGCAGAGGTCAAGGAGCCATCCCCAGCACCCGGGCCATCTTTTGCTCCAGTGGAGCCTTGGCTGCAGGAGGGGAAGAGAGAGACAGAGAGGAAGGAGAGGGGGAGGGGTGGAGAAGCAGATGGGCGCCTCTCCTGTGTGCCCTGGCCGGGAATCGAACCCGGGTCCCCCGCACGCCAGGCCGACGCTCTACCGCTGAGCCAACCGGCCAAGGCCAAATGAAATCTTTTAAAATTATATTGTCATTAGACTACATAGAAAGTGTACAGAAGTAATTTCTTTGGGAAGATATGTATGATAAGAAAGAAAAAAGGAGACTTGGGGAATAGGGAGATTTAAGTGGCATTTAAGTGAAGCCTGCAAGTGGAAGTTAAGGAACCTGAGTGTTATCAAAAATGGCTGATCTGCCCTGGCCGGTTGGCTCAGCGGTAGAGCGTCGGCCTAGCGTGCGGAGGACCCGGGTTCGATTCCCGGCCAGGGCACATAGGAGAGGCGCCCATTTGCTTCTCCACCCCTCCGCCGTGCTTTCCTCTCTGTCTCTCTCTTCCCCTCCTGCAGCCAAGGCTCCATTGGAGCAAAGATGGCCCGGGCGCTGGGGATGGCTCTG
Organism: Saccopteryx bilineata; assembly: GCF_036850765.1. Lineage (NCBI taxonomy): Eukaryota > Metazoa > Chordata > Mammalia > Chiroptera > Emballonuridae > Saccopteryx > Saccopteryx bilineata. The sequence continues at coordinate 125,699,464 of NC_089495.1, forward strand.
TGGCCTCTGCCTCAGGTGCTAGAGTGGCTCTGGTCGCAACATGGCGATGCCCAGGATGGGCAGAGCATCGCCCCCTGGTGGGCAGAGCGTCGCCCCATGGTGGGCGTGCCGGGTGGATCCCGGTCGGGCGCATGCGGGAGTCTGACTGTCTCTCCGTTTCCAGCTTCAGAAAAATGGGGGAAAAAAAATGGCTGATCAGTTTCTCTCCATAAGGGTGGGAATCTCTTCTGCCTACTCTAGTTTTTGGCCTGTAGGCACTCCATACATAATCCCCTCAACAGCATCAAATGTCAGGAGGACAGGGAAGCTACAAGTGCCACTAGCTCTGTGAACTGGGTGACTGGTGATGTGAGCGAAGGAGTGACTAGGAAGTGAGAAAGTAAAGACAGGAACTGAGGGCTTCTCTTTCCAAACATTTGGCTGAGAAGACAGATAGGAAAGTGTTCGATGTGATAACAATGAGATACACTGTTAGGATTTTTTATTTTGAGAAGGAAAAAAATGTAGGTATGTTTAAGAGTAAGAGCCAGGGGAGAAAAAAAAAAAACAGTTGGAAGTTAGAGGAAAAGGGAGAATAAACTAAGCAAAGCCCCCAAGTAGGTAGAAGTGGGCACACTCCAGAGCAGGGAGAGATCAGCTCTGGGCTGACAGAAAACCAAGAAGGGAGAAAGGACCCGTGTGGCTATGGTGTTGTTGTGAGTTGGGGGCGCAAAGAGAGAGATCAGCAGACGAAATCATCAAGGACTAGCAAAGGACCACCGCTCGCTCAGGCAAATGGCCCTGAGTTTGCACTGTGTCCTACTTTTATTCACAAGACTTCAAAAAGCTTGTTTACTGAGAAATTGGCATAACATCAAGTGTAACTTTTACTTAAAGATACATGGAGTACACCTGCATGATAGCTTAATAACAATATAATAACAAAAGGCATTAATTGCTATTGCTTCTATGGTTTCCACAACATTCCTCTCTTTATCTCAAGGGATAACCTTGGAAGGTACAGAAATCTTATGAGAATGTTTTACTGAGAAAAGCCCAGCAACTTCCTTCAGTCATATAGACCTGTTTCAGGGACCCGCCTCAAGTCGCAAAACAATTCTCTTGGCAAAACATTCTTTTCTTGTTGGCTGTGTTCCCATCTAAGGCCATGCAATGGGTTATTCCACTACACTATGGAGACATTCCAGGCTGAGGTGAGATTCAGGAAGAGCTCTCTGATGACCTCTATTTTTCTCTATTTCAGCAGGCTTCTATTTGGAAAGCTACTCTGGGAAAGAGAAAGTAATGTGTAGAGAAGTCTATACCTAACAAAAACCAAATTATATCTCCCCTCAAAAGCGGGTAAATTTTGTGCAAAAACCAAGGTATGTCACAAAAGTAGAAGATGAGAATAAATATTTCCCCCAAATAGGTAAAAGAAATAGCAACAACTTTTGGAGAAGAGTAAAGAAAAAAGTTATGAAGAAAATGACATGGTCTAACCACTATATATGCTGTACACTTGAAACTTATAAAAATAATATTGAATGTAAACTGTGATTGAAAAGTAAAATTTTAAAAATTAAATGACATGTGATTGGAAAAGTGTGAACATTTACATACCCTTTAAATATATAAGGTTGGCAAAAAAGAAAAAAAAGGCCATAGAGAGTTCCTCTTTATTAAAAAGAGAGCGGAAGGAAGAAGTCACCTTAAAAATCAGGAAAGATGCCCAGGGCCGTCAGCCCCATCTACGACACTGTGGACGAGCCTAGGGTATTTCTTCCAAGAAGCAGGTAAACTGATCTCATTCGCAAAAGGGCCACTTAACTATGTTTTGCCTGAATAGTCAGGTTTTTTATTCTTCCCTCAAAGATCTCTGTTGTGGGTGTTGATAGTCCTATTTTCTGCTGCTTTGCTTAATATGTAGTGTTTCCTTTATCTCTCCTACCTCAATGCCCCACTCATATTTCAGGCTGGGACCTACTCCTAATTTAGAGCTCTCTTTCTTCCTTTTGCCAACTTGTATTATGAATTTACCTTTGCCACCCAGCTTAGTGTATCCCAAGGTTCTCTTTACCAGGCCACAGTCACAGAGCTCCAGAGAAAAGCAACCTGGTCTCAACTCTCCAGGCAGAGGAGAAGAAGCTCCATATCCACGCATGCTGCAAATGGCTTTTTCCAGTCTACCTGAATCATTACCAGCTAGAAGCAGCGGTCATTGGGACTTGGACATGAGCTGCAAAGTACAGAATGGTGACAACAATTCCAGTGCCATGCGGACTTTTCCTGTGGGGAACTTTCCTGGACTCCTGCTCCCTGTGACAGCTCCTAACAGACTGAACTGTGGTTGGGTTGAATTTTTCAGGGATTTGGCATGGTGATGGGGCCAACTTGGACTTGGTGAACATGTTAAGGACACTACTCTTTTAGGGATTCTTGCTGTATTGGCCAAGAGTTTGCTTAAAGGCTTTTAATCACTGTAAAAAAAAAATAGAGGACTGGATGAAGATGGGACACATATACACCATGGTATACTATTCAGCTAGGAGAAATGAAGACATCGGATCACTTGCAGCGGAATGGTGAAGTCTTGGTAGCATTGTGTGGAGTGAAATGGGTGAATCAGAAAAAAACAGGAACTGCCGGATTCCACACATTGGTGGGACATAGAAGCGAGACTAAGAGGCATGGATGGGAGTGTGGTGGTTATGGGGCGGGGAGGGGAGGGAAGGAGGAAGAGGGGGAGGGGGAGGGGTACAGAGAAAACTGGATGGAGGGTGGCGGAGGACGATCTCTCTTCCTCTCTTCGGGTGATGGGTATGCAACAGAACTAAATGACAAGATAACCTGGAAATGTTTTCTTTGAATGTATGTACCCTGATTTATTGATGTCACCCCATTAAAATAAAATTTTATTTTAAAAAAATCAGGAAAGAGAGATGATAATATTTAATTTAATATTTAAAAAATATAAGTAAAATCTGATGCCAAGAATAGGCAGTATATTGAAATGTGGGAAACCACAGGGGAATGGAAAAGGATTTGATGAAGTTCAGTTTCAGTAAACAGTCCAATTAAATCCTTAGGACCTAGTGTCTATATTTAATAATAATAATAATAATAGTAATAGCTGAAGTCCCAAGAATGTCATTAGATACCATTTTAGATAATTCTTGTAGACTTCTGACAACACCTAAGATTAAGTTAGAAAATAATGTCTGCATTTAACAGAAAGACACGCAGATAAATATGCATGACCTTAAAAAATTTTTAAATGTAAACTTGCTAAGTAGAAAAATATTGGGAAGAATTATCAGGAAAATAGAATTGAAAATATTTTGTTTGAAGAGAACATTAGAGAGCCCTCTCCTTCTCTAACAGTGGCAAGTCTAGGAAAGCAAAGGGAAGCTAATAGGAGTAATGTGATTTGAATTAAGCAAGGGTTTGATTTTGTGACAGAAACTGAAACCTGGCCCTGGCCTGTTGGCTCAGTGGTAGAGCATCAGCCTGGTGGTGTGGATGTCCAGGTTTGATTCCTGGTCAGGGCACACAGGAGAAGTGACCTGTGTCACTTCTCTACCTCTCCCCTTCCCCCTTCTCTCTTTCTCTCTCTCCCTTCCTCCTGCAGCCATAGCTTGATTGGTTTGAGCACATCACCCGGGCACTAAGGATGGCTGTGTGAAGCCTCTGCCTCAGGTGTTAATAAGAGCTCAGTTGCAAACATGGCCTCAGATGGGCAGAGCATTGCCCCAGACGGGGTTGCCGTATGGATCCTGGTTGGGACGCATGCGGGAGGATCTCTATCTCCCTTTCTCTCACTTGGAAAAGAAGACAAAAAGAAAGAAGGAAAGAAAAGAAACAAAAACCTTGCATTTTCCTTCCTACTATAGCTGAATATTCACTGGGAAAACTCTTATGATCAGGGTTTCACATGGTCTAGAGTGAATTAATTAATTACTTAATTAATTCATTTTATTCAATTCTCTGCCCTTACCCCACCATCTAAGCCCTTACCCCACATCTTTTAGGTGCTGGGGATGTTGCTTTGACCAAGATAAACAAGGTGCCTGTTCTCATGAACTTTACTTCTAAAAGGGTCAATAGACAGTGTTGCCCATCACTTCTCAAACTCGTGGCCCAGGATAGCTATTAGTCTCCAGCTATTGTATCTTTTTCCAGACAGCAGGGCAGAAGAAAAGGGAGATTTTTCAGAAGACCTACATAACCCAGTGCTTACATATTACTGGCTTACAGCTTATTCACATGGCCACAACCCACTGCAAGAGAAGCTCAAAAAATGTAATCATAGCCCTGGCCAGTTGGCTCAGTGGTAGAGCCTTGGCCCAGCGTGTGGAAGTCCTGGATTTTATTCCTGGCCAGGGCACACAGGAGATGCATTCAAATGCTTCTCCACCCTTCCCCCTCCCCTTTCTATCTCTCTCTTCCCCTCCCACAGCCAAGGCTCCATTGGAGCAAAGTTGGCCCGGGCGCTGAGGATGGTTCCATGTCCTCCACCTCAGGCACTAGAATGGCTCTAGTTGCAACAAAGCAATGCCCCAGATGGGCAGAGTATCACCCCCTGGTGGGCTTTCTGGGTGGATCCCAGTCAGGCACTTGTGGAATCTATCTCTCTGCCTCCCCACTTCTCACTTCAGAAAAATAAAACAATTTTAAAAAAGTAATCATATAGCCAAGCAACTAATGCAGAAGGGAGAACTAGGTATTGGAAGGTAAACAACACCCTATGCCACAATGTGTAAGAAAAGATTAGGAAAGTTTCAACTTTAAGAATAATCATGATAAAATTTCATAGCCCTTTGCCAGCATATATAAAAAACTTATATGAGCAGGTGTGTAATAATCTTTTATTAAGCTAACAGGACATAAAAACTGGAGAGAGGCTTAAGTTATAGAAAAATGAGGTTAGCTGCAAGAAACCTTTTATGGAAGTCAAGTAATCAGGATTACATATTCTATGTGTGTTATGACTAATAGGATTCCATCTTGAGTATTAAAACTGTTGGTTCTTATAGAACAGGATTTTGTATGTAAGTAATATGCACAGTTTTTCAGAGCAGAGTCTATCATAATCATCATATTCTCAAAGGCGTATGTGGAGAAAAATGCTAAGAATTGTTATACCTGATTTGACATGGAACAACTCTCATTCTCAACTTCAGAAAATTATAATCCAGATTCTTTAGTAACTAGGGCATTCGATGATGCTGATATTTATTTTAGTAAACTCTCTGGTACCTTTTCCACCTGTCTCTTCTCACAGTTTCTGAACTCTTCTTCCACCTTCTCTCTTCTCATAGTATGTTGGTTTCTTTCGGACAAGTGAGTCAGTTGAGATGAGAATGTCAGTTTATTTGACACAATGTTCTAAAAAAGATAATAATAAGTATGTCATTTTGCCATACCATCAGGGAAGTTAATGCTCATTGGACTGATCAGTCCCAGCCCCAAATGTCAACTGTGATCACAGTCCTAAACCCCAGGTCATTTTAAGAGATAAGGTCTAAAAAAGACCTGCAATATTGATACTAGGTGTTTTGTTTTGCCTTCCTGGGCTCTTCACTCTTGTCTACTGGTAAATGCTTTAGCTGCATCTAGTTCCATTTGTCTAAGTGCTATAGGAAATCTAAAATCTTTCTCAGCCCATTGCCAGTACTTCCTCAGGTCACCTCCACATTAGGGTGGAAGAGCTTTCCTCTTCTGGAAGTGCTCTGTACAGACTCCCAGTTTTCTAAAAAAGATACCAGCTCTACTCTCAGCTCCAAAGATGTGACAGCAGATGGTCTGCACTTAACTAGTTTCATAAGAAAGCTACCCTCTGTACTTGCCCAGAAAACCAACTCACTGCCAAATTCACTTTGGAATGAGGCAGAGTATAAATAAACACATTAAATGGTTTTTTAACATTTTCATGTTTCCATTGATCTGAGAGAGAGAGAGGAAGGGAGACAGAGAAAGGACGTGAGAGAGAGAGAGAAGCATCAAATCATTGTTCCAGCCTGACCAGGTGGTGGCGCAGTGGATAGAGCATTGGACTGGGATGCCGAGGACCCAGGTTCGAGACCCCGAGGTCGCCAGCTTGAGCACGGGTTCATCTGGTTTGAGCAAAAGCTCACCAGCTTGGACCCAAGGTCGCTGGCTTGAGCAAGGGGTTACTTGGTCTGCTAAAGGCCCACGGTCAAGGCACATATGAGAAAGCAATCAATGAACAACTAAGATGTCGCAATGCTCATCTCATACACTCATTGCTTCTCATACACTCCCTGATCAGAGACTGAACCGCAACCCTGATCCACTAGGACTACACTCTATCCACTGAACCACCTAGCCAGGGCCAAATGCTTTCAAGTGTTTTATTTTTTCCCAGCCATGTCCATGCTCCTTTCCCCACCCCAGTATTTTTGTTTCATTGTTTCCATTGGTGTGATATCCTGGTACTTTTAAGATGTTTCTAATTTTACTCTCTTAAAATATAAATAAGTAAATAAAATTTAAAAAAAAAGGAGTCCTTGGCCAAATTGCCTTACTGAGGTTAGAACCATTTTTCTTGCAAGCATTTAACATGTTCCCCTCAGTTTTTCTAGGAGCCTTTTCACAGGAGCCTCCTCGCATTAACCTGATGTTAGAAATGCTGTAGGAGTTTCACTGAACTTGACAGCAGGGAAAAGTTTGAAGGAGTCTTTTTAAGCAAGTCTGTCCCCTAGAAACAAAGCTCATAGATCTCAGGACACAATCTCTTCCTCATGATGACTCTATTTACCCTCACAGCATAGCATCCACCCTGAAGTACCTCTAGCATTTTTCTATCAGAAGGGATTAGGACAGCAAACTGGATGGATGTAGGGGCCAGAAAACCTGTCTTAAGAGTCACATTTGCCTGACCAGGCAGTGGCACAGTGGATAGAGCGTCGGACTGGGATGCAGAGGACCCAGGTTCGAGACCCTGACATCACCAGCTTGAGCGCAGGCTCATCTGGTTTGAGCAAGGCTCACCAGCTTAGACCCAGGGTCACTGGCTCAAGCAAGGGGTCACTCAGTCTGCTGAGGGCCGACGGTCAAGGCACATATGAGAAAGCAATCAATGAACAACTAAGTGCCACAATGAAAAACTGGTGATTGATGCTTCTCATCTCTCTCTGTTTCTGTCTGTCTGTCCCTCTCTCTGACTCTCTCTCTGAAAAAAAAAGTCACATTTGACACCTGAAACTAATACAGAATAGTGAATGTAAACGGTAATTGAAAAATTATAAGAAGTCACATTTGAATAGAAATCATGTTTTTAAAAACAAACAATGTAGCTTGCATTGGGGGGTGGGGTGGGAGGGGTGTTGCTGGGCCTTGGCTCCTTGGCAGAGGCGGCCATCCTTCTGTAGGGTGCTCATTTAATGAGCTGAGGTTGAGTCATTGTCCACATTCACAAGCTGTTTCTTCTCAGTCGTACCTACTACACAGATAAAATAGAGTACTTCTCTAAAATACTAGTTATGCAATCAGTGCTTTGCCTAGAAAAAACAAAGAAAAATTAAGACCTCAGGAACAGCTGAAGCCAATGTCCAAATCTAGATTACCTTCTTTTTTGCAGCCCAAGTGTTAGTGCCACCCCACCTTGGCCATCTGGTAAACCTCTACTTCTTCGCTGAAGCTTATCTCAAGCAGAGCCTCCTCTGCAATGCTTCTCTGACTCCCTCAAGGCTGGGAGATTCTGCATCTTCAGTGCAATTACTTTATCTGCAATCCCTTACTATAGAGCAGCCTTATATCAGATTGTATGGTAACTGTTTACTTGTTTGACACCCCCATGACCTAGACACTCCTTGAGGTCACAGCTATTTTATGTATGTATGTATGCATGTATGTATGTATGTATGTACTTGCATCCCAGCACTAACTATATGATGTCTGGTTTGCTGCTGTCTCAATATACTTTTCTTGAATGAATGGACAAATAAATTAAAAAGTCTAATTGAGAGTACCAACAATCAGAATTTAAGAACTGTTATAACTATTCCTTATTTTTCAGCATTCTTTATAACATGTTTGTGCCTCCACTTTCGGTATCGGTGCCCCATCGCATTTATTTTAGACAACAGCCCCTTTATAATGTTCGCAATTTTGTGGGTCAGGAAATTGGGCAGGGTGCATTGGGGACCATCCATCCCTGCTCCAGGATGACTGGCGCCCCAGGTAGAGTAGATCTAGCAACTGGACATGGCCCAGATGGCTCACCTGGGGCCAGACATCTGGAGTGTCAACTCCAGATGTCAGCTGGGTTTCTCAGCTCTTCTCCATGCCCCGTCTCCTGAGTCCATGCTGGCTTTTCACGCACATGCCCGGTGCCTGGCTGAGGAAGCTGGGCCATGTGGGACTTCCCTCACAGGCTGGTGGTCTCAGAGCAGTCAGACTGCTTACTGGACACAGATACGTAATCCTAGGGTGTTTCACTTCTCTGGTATACACATGAATCTGAAAAGGGAAAAGTGTGGTAAGCAACATTCCTTCTATTAAAAATAAGTAAATAAATAAATGAATAATGCTCAAAGCCAGTTTCTTCACTGTTCAGTCAGTATGTCACCTTACGAGGTTATGCTAAGCTAAATGTAATCAAATCTAAGTCATATGCACTACCTGGATCCAAAGGACCCCCTTTCCCCTTGTTCTCTCTGAGTTTTTTAGTAGCTAGAAAACATACATATTTCTGCAGGTGCTTTCAGAAACAAATTTGAGATAGCTTACATTTATTTTATGATGTTTCAACTTACATGTTTGAAAATAACATTTATGTTACATCAAACTAGAAAAGAGCCAAGATTTCTAAAATCTACACACTAAGAACAGTACATTTTTCTAGTGATTACTTTAATAGAGCAACTTAGAATCGATGGTATCAGCAAATGAGTTGTCCCGTGGAAAATAAAACCACTGTGTTAAAACCACACTTTAGGCCCTGGCCAGTTGGCTCAGCGGTAGAGCGTCGGCCTGGCGTGCAGGGGACCCGGGTTCGATTCCGGCCAGGGCACACAGGAGAAGCACCCATTTGCTTCTCCACCCCTCCGCCGTGCCTTCCTCTCTGTCTCTCTCTTCCCCTCCCGCAGCCAAGGCTCCATTGGAGCAAAGATGGCCCGGGCGCTGGGGATGGCTCTGTGGCCTCTGCCTCAGGCGCTAGAGTGGCTCTGGTCGCAACATGGCGACGCCCAGGATGGGCAGAGCACCACCCCCTGGTGGGCAGAGCGTCGCCCCTGGTGGGCGTGCGGGTGGATCCCGGTCGGGCGCATGCAGGAGTCTGTCTCTCCCTGTTTCCAGCTTCAGAAAAATGCAAAAAAAAAAAAAAAAAGAAAAGAAAAGAAAAACTAATGATTGATGCTTCTCATCTCTCTCCGTTCCTGTCTGTCTGTCTCTGACTCACTCTCTGTCTCTGTAAAAAATAAATTAAAAAAAAAACCCACTTTAAAAGTATTGTCTCTGCTACTGTAAACCAGCACTTTGCATGTGAATGTGCACTGTGAAGCATTTTACATGCATAAACTATAATAATACCCACAAAAAGCCCATATACAGGAATATAAAGCCCCTCTGTGAAAATTCGCCACAGGGAACCCAGCTGACCTCATCACATAAGGATTTTCCCTCCTCCTGGAAAGACAGAATGAACACACTGATGGCTGCTGCCCATTTTTGAAGCAAGGTATGTCAAGGTCAGTGTGCCTTTCCCCAGAAATATCAGGGGAAGAGCCTGTAACATCTGCAGTCTGCTCAGTGCTCTTTTAGGTAGAAATCACACTTTGCTGGCATTTCATGTTTCTATAAAAGACCAGGGAGAAACTTGCCTCTCAGAGTCCTCAAAGAGGTAGGAAGGCTGTGATTAGGTAGCGGTTGTGATTAGGTGTCCGCAGGGGAGAAAGAGATGAGCAGGGCCGGGAAAATACACCTTCCCACTGGTACCCTTTCAGGACCTTGACTGAAGGACAAACGCTCACAGAGTGAGCCACCCCAGTTCTGAGGCTCAGGGTGATTTGGATAATTATAATTAAGTAGCAATTAATAATAACTTGGATAACTGAAGGTTTCCTACCATCAGGCTATGGGCTCCATTCGGTGCTGGTGCAATGCTGAGCCCTCATGGAGCCTGAGGCAAAGGAGAAATCAGTAACACACAACTTATCTTTATTTAAATTGTTTCTATTTTGGTAATTATAAATTTTTACATAATTTTTTTTTTCTAAAGCTGGAAACGGGGAGAGACAGTCAGACAGACTCCCGCATGCCCCCGACCGGGATCCACGCGGCACGCCCACCAGGGGCGATGCTCTGCCCACCAGGGGGCGATGCTCTGCCCCTCCGGGGTGTCGCTCTGCCACAACCAGAGCCACTCTAGCGCCTGGGGCAGAGGCCAAGGAGCCATCCCCAGCGCCCGGGCCATCTTTGCTCCAATGGAGCCTCGGCTGCCGGAGGGGAAGAGAGAGACAGAGAGGAAGGAGGGGGGGTGGAGAAGCAAATGGGCGCTTCTCCTATGTGCCCTGGCCGGGAATCGAACCCGGGTCCCCCGCACGCCAGGCCAACGCTCTACCGCTGAGCCAACCGGCCAGGGCCAAATTTTTACATAATTTTTATCTTAAAAAAATCATCCATTAAATAGTATTGATCTTGATGATTGAGTTTTCTGGTGCCCCCTTGAATCTGACACCTTTCACAAGTGCCTTACCTACCACCTCCCCTCAGTCCAGGCCTTGTGCCTAGAAGCTGTGCGCTGTGCAAGGGGTATTTGGATGTTGCTTGGCCTGCCCCTAAAAAAAAGAAAATCAAGGGAGAGCCATGTCTTTAGGCTGGTCTCTCACTCTTTATGTCCTGAAACTTCTAAATCATTGAGATAAAAAGAATCAAATTCCAGTCTGCTCCAGAGATGACAGAGAGAATCAAGTCATGGATGTGCCATTACCGGCCCATTCTACAGATGGGAAGCTGAGATTCAGGGGTGTGACAGAAATGCCACAGATGACGCGTGGAGAGAGGGGCGAGTGAGGACTTGAATCCAGGCTGGCTGTGCTCTCGACCACTGGGCTCTGAGAAGCTGCCCACTTGCTCTGTCCCCCGCTGTTCCCCACCATCCCCACTGAAAAAGATATGTCATGTATTTTTTTCTCATCTACCAGCTAGTTAAAAGTTATGACAAAATATCTTCTAATAACTTTTGATAAGTTGTTTTGTCTTTTTCCTCTTTAGGAAAGTAGAAATATAAACAAGAGAAATGGAAATAAATAAAAATCCCACTCCAAGAGCCACCCACTATTAGTATTGTGTGGTCTATCTCTCCAAGCTTTATTTTAATAAAGATAAATGATATGTATATGATTTCAAAATGAAACAATGCTACACATGCAGTTTTTTTAAAAACTGCTTTTTAAAAACAATATACCTGGCCCTGGCCAGTTGGCTCAGTGGTAGAGCATCGGCCTGGCGTGCGGTAGTCCCGGGTTTGATTCCCAGCCAGGGCACACAGGAGAAGCGCCCATCTGCTTCTCCACCCCTCCCCCTCTCCTTCCTCTCTGTCTCTCTCTTCCCCTCCCGCAGCCAAGGCTCCATTGGAGCAAAGTTGGCCCGGGCGCTGAGGATGGCTCTGTGGCCTTTGCCTCAGGTGCTAGAATGGCTTTGATTGTGGCAGAGCGACAGCATTGCCCCCTAGTGGGCATGCCGGGTGGATCCCGGTCAGGTGCGTGCGGGAGTCTGTCTGACTGCCTCCTCGTTTCCAAATTCAGAAAAATAAAAACAATATACCTGAAACATTATTCTTTGTCATTGTTTTTTCACAGAGTATTTTGTAATGGCTTCATAATATATATTCATCTATTCATGAATATTTATTGAGGGCCCGCTCCTCTCTGGGCGGTGAGTGAGGTGCTGGTAATACATCAGTCAACAAAGCAAAAGCTTTGGCCCTCTAGGGTTGACATTTAAGTAAAGAGAGGTTACAAAAAGTAAATGAATAAATGTGTGTCAGTTAATAGGAACACTATTTTGAATGTATCAGGAAGTCTTCTCTGATAGGAGGCTGTTATGGACTGAACTGTGCCCCCCCCCCCGATTATGTTGAAGTCCAAACTCCCAGTACCTCGGAATGTGCCCCTATTTGGAGATAGGGTCTTTACAGCGGTAATGAACTAAAATGAGGTCATTGGGGTGATCCCTAATCCATTATGATTGGTGTCCTTTTAGAAAGAGGAAGTTTAGACCCAGACATATAGAGGGACACGGAGCAGATGGCTATCTATAAGCCAAGGAGAGTACCCTGGGACAGATCCTTCCCTCACGGCCCTCAGGAGCAACTAATCCTGCCGGCACCTTGATCTTGGACTTCCATTCTCCAGAACTGTGAGAAAATTTATTTGGTTGTTGAAGCCACTGAGTCTGTGGTGCTCTGTATGGCAGCCTTACACATGAATACAGAGGCAGAGAAAAAGGTCCATATGAAGCAAGGGTGTGAGCCCTTCAGTAGCTGAAAACAGTGAGTGCAAAGGCCAGAAAGAGGAGCTTGGTTCTTTGCAATAGCAGAAAGCAAAAAGCCAAATTTCTGGAAGAGTGTTTGAGGGGGAGAGGAGGAGATGAGGCCAGAAGAGAAAGCAGGGTACCCCTGGATCCGAAACACCCTGCAGGCCTTGCAAAGGACTTCAGATTATATTCTGGGAGAAATAGGAAACCACTGGAGAACCATCAAACCTACAATAACTGAGGCCCTTGGCTCCTGTGTAAAGCCTAAACTAGATGTAACATAAGATTTGTAACCCTCTCATCAACTAAATTATTTATCAGTGCTTCTTAAAAGTTTGGAGAAGCAGGAGATGGCACCTGGGCCCCAAGTCTTAATCCCTCTTGGTACCCCTGCCATCTCGCTTGGCCGTCCTACTGCGCAATCTGATAAACTGTTCTTTTAAATGAGCCTCAGACCTTTCCATGAGTCCTTCTCCATGGGGTCATTCAGCAGACCTCTCTTTCCCCATTGTAGGCCAGCTGGTTGGTACCCAGAGGCAGATTAAGGTCAGTTGAGGCTGTGGGCGCAGAAGAAAATATTGGGCCTCTTTAAAAAAAGAGAGATAGGAAAAATAAAAATACACATTAGCCATATTTTAAAATAAATAAAAAATATTATGTACTTGGTGTCATTAGAAAAAAGTGTAAAGTTGGGGTTTTGCAGGGCCCTTCAGAAGTCGGGACCCAGGGAGCCCGCCGTTAAGTCCGCCTCTGTTGGCTCCCCTTTCCCTCTCCCTGTAGCTTAAACCCAAGTCCCCAAGCTTCTGGATCCCTCCACCCCAACTCAAGCCTTCCTACCTCCCTGGTGCCAACTGCCAACTGCCAAGATTGCACCTTATTCTCCCTTCTTTCTCTCTCTTTTTTTTCTCTCTCTCTCCCCCTTCCTCCCATTTCCTCATTCCTGACTTTCCCTGGAGAATTGAGAAATTAAAGCCTATCTGATATCTGCAAGTAACATTTCAAGGAAGTGTACAATCTCCACTTTCAAGTATGGCAACAAAGGGAATGGCGACCCCACCAGTTTGGAAACCTCCTGCCTTCCTACCAAGCTGAGTGCTGCTTGAGCAATAACGCCGCCCAGTGTCGGGCCAGACTCTGACCGCATGCTCCTCTCAGGAGGCTTTTGTCAGTCTCCGAACCCTCATGTTACTGAGGGGGTCCTCTCTCATGGAAAGAGCTTCCATCAGTAATTTCCTTTAGAAATGTATGTACTTGTTTTTGCCTCCTATTTAGTCTTTCCATGTTTTCCACAGCCTCCTACCCAAGGCCTATTGACTACATCGAAATTTACTTATCATTCTTCTCTAGGCTGCATTTTGATTATTCATTGAAAACAAAGTAGACCAAACTAGTTCATTTTCTCAAAGAGCAACAAAGCCATAAACCTGGTAAAAACAAATGAAGGGACAAACCAACAAAAATAGGTGCCAAAGTAAGTGTGCCAGTTCAGCGCAGACTCTTGGGCCGATTGCTTCACTTGACCACAGATGCAAGTTGACATTAAAAAGTCAGGCAGTGGCACTTCTATAAGCTGGATCCTCCCTAGTGCAAATGCCCAGAGCCTACAAGAAGAACAACGGGAAGGCCATTGGCCTGGGTCCCACTGTCACAAAAAGCTTCAATGTACCAGATTATACCTATAGTTAGAAGTGTTGGCAGGTTTGAAGAAAGACAATATCACTGTCCATCTTAATGCATTATCTCATTACTACCATGAACTATGGAGCAATACTTTTAAATAAATCCCCTAGTAACTATCTTAGTTATCTTGGGAATGGTGTAATTACAGTAAACTAACTGTGTATGTGTGGTTGAATTGTTTGCTTGTTAGATACTGACATTAAATATACGATTTGAGGAACATTTGAGATCTTGCTCCCTGGCAGTATCATCAGTTTTTCTCAAACTCTTAAAAAGTATTTTTTAAAATACAAATTTTGTAACCGTTTTGAAATTTTTTTCATGTCTCCTTTTTTAAAAAATTTTTTTTTTAATTTTACTTTTTTCTTTGGTTTGGTTTCTTATGGAAGGGGCCTGTGCCTCTCTTGACTTCTGAAAGGCCCTAGGAAAACCTGAAACCAGGGCAAGGTGACAAAGTCTGGTCGTTCAGCACTGAGGGCCTCCTCATGTCACTTCTGTACTCAGAAAAATAAAGTGTTGTTGTAGAAGACCCAGAGCCCCAAATGTTCCTCCCAGGCTAATCAGTTTCTGAATTCTTAGAGTTTTAGTTTAATTTCATCATCAGGGCATTTTCTACACTGGAAATATCTAGGCAAGACTGGAAGAAAATCTGTGTGAGTACACACGTTCCAGAACGAGTGAGAATCAGATGCCTCGGGGCTGCTGCAAGGGAGGGAACTGATTTTCACCTGTCTGCAAAACTACAGTTTAATCTTTGTTACTGCCATTGCTCACTAGACACTAACATGACCCAATGTTCAGTATAGAAATGACAGCATAAAACCTTTTAGCAACATTTGTACTCCGTAACACTACTGTCACCCTGAGCTTGAGGTATCATGACACTGTCTGTAGTTTTAAACTCCGCAGTGATGCCAAATATATTTTTGTCAACAGACCTTGTTTCAAAACTCCAGGGTTCAGTTTAACTGAATACCAGGGCACTGACTCAAACCACTGGAGGAAACAAATACATCTTTAACTCACTCAAATGGCAAGACACTGAAAACTCAGAGAATCTGAGTCAGGAAGCAGAGAAGTAAGGCATTTCAAGAAGGGCTAATAAATATTGTGTTTTCTTTCATTATATTATTATATCCCTTTTCAGTTTACACTTGTTCTCAGACAGAGGAAAATACTGTTTATGCCAACTCACAATAGCATCTAACCAATTACTCATAGCACATCATTGTTGGTAGAAATGTAAAAATCTGTCTTATATTATAGAACTATACAATATAGCACAATGCCAATAATCATAGTGATAATAATCACTAAAGTAATATCTAACTCTGACTGGGTACATAATATGAACCAGAAACTCTGCTAGGTATTTTTAAGGATTGTTTTATATAAACCTCCTAACACCTCATGAGATATGAAACAATTTGCTAATTTCTAGCAAATGGCTAAGATTTTGAGTGTGTGCCAGGCACCATTCCTAATACTGTATATGTATTTATGTGTTCCTTCTTCACAACTCCCCACAAAGCAGGTGCTCTCATTCTTCTCATTTTAGGGATGAGGAAATTACAGTTGCAGTGACCCACCCAAGGCCACATAACTGTGACATAGACAACACTCCAACTCCAGCAGTCTGGCTCCAAGCTCAGTATCTTGATTACTAAGCAGCTTCTCAGTTTCTGGGTGCCAGGCAGTGTCAAATAGTCTCCATGTGTTAATTATCTCTCCTTGAGGAGTTCAGCGTTTTCCTATTTTTCAGATGAGGAAAGTAAGGCAGGGGCCACTTGCTCAGGACTTAAAATCTGGTCTTGCTTGTCTCCCAACCTCATATTCTTTCCATTTTATTGCATAGGTATGTGTTCAAAAAGTGCATAGTGGCTCCAAGGAAAAAGTATGCGTGCTACGAGAATCCAGTTAATGAGGTCCTGATACAGAAACACCCCATGAGCACATGAGACACAGAGGCGACAGGAATGAGACGGCACACTCCCGACTGGTCTCCCTGCACTCCCAGAATGCTGACCCTGAAACACACAGTGTAGAGGCCACCGTCTTCAGAAATCAGCCTAGAAGGCATCCATCAGTCTTGGGGCAAGCTCAAATTTTTATGAGCTTATCCAGGCTTGAAGACAGAGGGTCAGAATCTAGCCTCATGAGTCCTGATTCCAGCTATTTCTTAGATTTTTGTGTCATATGCTCAGGCCAGTGGTTTGTAAAGGCGCAAGTCACCGGCTAGCCGTGGAAACACAAGAAAAACTTCCTGCAGAGTGAAAACCTTGTGGGGAATTCATTTATTCTTTTTTTTTTTTTTTAATATTTTTTAACTTATTTTATTATTTTATTTATTCATTTATAGAAAGGAGAGAGAGGGAGAGGAGAGAGAGAGACAGAGAGAGAGAAGCGGGGAGGAGCTAGAAGCATCAACTCCCATATGTGCCGTGACCAGGCAAGCCCAGGGTTTCGAACCGGCGACCTCAGCATTTCCAGGTCGACGCTTTATCCACTGCGCCACCACAGGTCAGGCCATTTATTCTTATTTATTTTTCAATTATTAATATAATTGACTTACAATATTATAGTTGCTTCAGGTATACAACATATTAATTAGATATTTACATGCCATTGACAGAGAGAGAGTCAGAGAGAGGGATAGATAGGGACAGACAGACAGGAATGGAGAGAGATGAGAAGCATCAATCACCAGTTTTTCGTTGCGACACCTTAGTTGTTCATTGATTGCTTTCTCATATGTGCCTTGACCGCAGGCCTTCAGCAGACTGAGTAACCCCTTGCTCAAGCCAGCGACCTTGGGTCCAAGCTAGTGAGCTCTGCTCAAACCAGATGAGCCCGCACTCAAGCTGGTGACCTCAGGGTCTCGAACCTGGGTCCTCTGCATCCCAGTCTGACACTCTATCCACTGCACTACCACCTGGTCAGGCTAAATTACTTTTGACATACATTCATAGCCTCAGCTTTTGACAGAATTTGGCAATAGTACTTGCCCAGCCTGATGCAAAAGACATTTCCCCTGTAAAAAGATATTTTATTTTCCTGAACTGTGTACACGGTTGTCACTTTTCTTTGTTTCTTCAGACTTTTTTTTTTTCGGACCACTGACCATGGACCTCCAACCACCATGGAGGATCAGCTGTGCAGGGGCCCACCCCATAGAACAGGACTCACTTCAGCATGGCTTCGGCACCCAACGAGCCCACCCTTGAGTGTGTCGCTTGTGGAGGTGGTTGGGTGCTGGTGTCGCGATGTTGTCCAAAGTTGTCCATTGGGTGCAGTAGCTTTGGTGCGTCCCAGAAGGTACAGGCCCAAATCAGCCAACAACTGTGTTTTGCCTGGGGCCACTGGCATGAGCCACAGTGATCTGCAGATGACTGCTACTTGTGCTGGGCTTGGAGGTGCCCTGGTGAGGCCACGCTGTGAACCAAGGCTGGCTGCTGCTAGTGCCAGGCCTGGGACCACTTAGTGAGAGGGCTGGTGCACACTGAGTCCAAATGCTACTGTTGGAGATTTTAGAAAAATCTGAAGAATTAGCCAACATAGGCCATTGGTATGGAAAAGCCATTGCAAACAGCTTGGGTGGGCCTGAAAGTTGGGTGGGGTGGGGCCTTAGGGAATAACTAGGGTGGGCAAACAGTATGAGCCTGGTTGATGGGAGTCCCAGATATGGCACCCGCCTGCCAGCTCTGGGGGGTAGGGCTATCAAAGGAACAATGGCCTCTGCCAGCACTTCTGTCTGAGAGACAGCTGCCTTCCAGTTCTCATCCTAACGCAAGAAAATTCACTTCTTCCCCATATGTCTCTGGTGCCTTTCAAGCTGCTGCCCCAGCCCTGGAGCTCACAGGGAGTCCAAATCAGTCTGTGAGCATGCCCTTTAGGGGGAACGCCTGGGACTCCAGCAGCTTGTCTCCCTCACCTCAGCTGGATTTTACAGCCAGAAGTTATGGTGACTTCTCTTCCTGGCACTGGAATCCTGGGCTGGGGAGCCTTTGTGAGGCTGAGGTCCCTCTCTCCTCAGGGGGGACCTATGCAGCCAAGATGTCCCTCCATATTTTTATCCACCATATGTGAGTGTTGGACCAGCCCATTCTGCATCTCCTCCCCTCCTACCAGTCAATATGGCTTCTTCTTTAACTCCCTAGCTGTGGGACTTCCATTAAAAACCAGATTTCAGGTGGTTCTAAATGATGGTTGTTCTATACTTAGTTATAATTTTGATGTGGTATGGGAAGAGACAAGTACTATGTTTGATTATGCTGCCATTTTGCCCAGAAAGCAATAAATGTGGCTTTATTTCTAGGCTTTCAATTCTGTTCCACTGTTCTGTGTGTCTGTTTTTCTGCCAACACCATGCTGTTTTCTCTTGAATATTTTTTTCTTTCTTTCTTTCTTTCTTTCTTTCTTTCTTTCTTTCTTTCTTTCTTTCTTTCTTTCTTTCTTTTTTTTTGAGAGAGAGAGAGAGATGAGAAGCTTCAACTGATAGTTGCATCACTTTAGTTATTCATTGGTGAGTTTTCATACATGTCTTGACCAGAGGGCACAAGCTGAGCCAGTGACCTCTTGCTCAAACTAACAACCTTGGGCTTAAACCAGCAACCTTGGGCTTTGAGCCAGCGACCATGGAGTCGTGTTGATGATCCAGTGCTCGAGTCAATGACGCTGTGCTCAACCTGGCAAGCGTGTGCTCAAGCCAGATGAGCTCATGCTCAAGCCGGCGACTTCAGGGTTTCAAACCTAGGACTCAGAATCCAAGGTTGAGGCTCTATTAACTGCACTATTACTGGTCAGGCCATGATGTTTGTAGTATAATTTGGACTATAAAGGTCAACCACATCAACTCTCTGTCCACTGTGCTGGGAAGCAATGAACAGCAATGAGCTGGGGGGGGGAGGTATTTACAAACAAAAAACACAAAGTTAGCCCTGGCCTGTTGGCTCAGCGGTAGAGTGTTGGCCTAGCGTGCGGAGGACCCGGGTTCAATTCCCGGCCAGGGCACACAGGAGAAGCGCCCATTTGCTTCTCCACCCCTCCGCCGCGCTTTCCCTCTCTGTCTCTCTCTTCCCCTCCCGCAGCCAAGGCTCCATTGGAGCAAAGATGGCCCGGGCGCTGGGGATGGCTCTGTGGCCTCTGCCCCAGGCGCTAGAGTGGCTCTAGTCGCAACATGGCGACGCCCAGGATGGGCAGAGCATCGCCCCCTGGTGGGCAGAGCGTCGCCCCTGGTGGGCGTGCCGGGTGGATCCCGGTCAGGCGCATGCGGGAGTCTGTCTGACTGTCTCTCCCTGTTTCCAGCTTCAGAAAAATGGAAAGAAAAAAAAAAACACAAAGTTGCAGTTGTTTCAGCACGTCTGTACAATATCTTGTAAAAGTACACATTGTTCTAAAGATAATAAACCTCCTTCCTGGAATATCTGCCTGTTAGCAAGATTAGATCTGAGCCTAACTGCTGAGGTTTGTACTAGTTACTCTTAAGCGTTCAGCTAAACTGAGTCAGGGGTTTTTAGAATGGGCTGGCAATCCAGCACAACTGTTAGTAGTGAATGATTTGTTGTAAATACAAAATTTATTTTTCAGAATAACTGACAAAGGAAGTGGGCTCTTAATGTGTATATTTTTCTTCTTTTTTTTTTCTTTTTTTTTTTGTATTTTTCTGAAGCTGGAAATGGGGAGAGACAGTCAGACAGACTCCCGCATGTGCCTGACCGGATCCACCCCGCACGCCCACCAGGGGGCGACGCTCTGCCCCTCCGGGGTGTCGCTCTGTCTCGACCAGAGCCACTCTAGTGCCTGGGGCCGAGGCCAAGGAGCCATCCCCAGCGCCCGGGCCATCTTTTCTTTGCTCCAATGGAGCCTTGGCTGCGGGAGGGGAAGAGAGAGACAGAGAGGAAGGGGGTGGGGAGTGAAGAAGCAAATGGGCGCTTCTCCTATGTGCCCTGGCCGGGAATCGAACCTGGGTCTCCCGCACACCAGGCTGACGCTCTACCGCTGAGCCAACTGGCCAGGGCCTGTATATTTTTCTTAAAAAGTCAAATGTATTTAAATGGAGATTTATAAAATAATCCTGTTTCCTGTGAAACCTACTGTCTGATTTGTTAAGCTCACCCACTACTGGATTTGCCTGACGGACATGTATCCATGCCATCTCGTAGTCCACCAACTCACACCATTTACAAAAATAAACACAAAATGGATAAAAGACTTAAATGTAAGTCGGGAAACCATAAGCATCTTAGAAGAAAACATAGACAGTAAGCTCACTGACATCTCTCGCAGAAATATATCATATTTGCTGATTTATCTCCACGGCAAGTGAAATAAAGGACAGGATAAACAAATGGGACTATATCAAACTAAAAAGCTTTTGTACAGCTAAAGACAATATGAACAGAATAAAAAGACAAACCACACAATGGGAGAACATATTTGACAATACGCCTGATAAGGGGTTTTGTTTGTTTGTTTTTTTTACAGGGACCGAGAGAGAGTCAGAGAGAGGGATAGACAGGGACAGACAGACAGGAACAGAGAGAGATGAGAAACATCAATCATTAGTTTTTCATTGTGACACCTTAGTTGTTCATTGATGGCTTTTTCATATGTACCTTGACCGCAAGCCTTCAGCAGACCGAGTAACCCCTTGCTCGAGCCAGCGACCTTGGGTCCAAGCTGGTGAGCTTTTTGCTCAAGCCAGATGAGCCTGCACTCAAGCTGGCGACCTCGGGGTCTCAAACCTGGGTCTTCCGCATCCCAGTCCGACACTCTATTCACTGCACCACTGCCTGGTCAGGCTGATAAGGGGTCAATAACCAAAATTTATAAAGAACTTGTAAAACTCAACACCAAGAAGACAAACAATCCAATCAAAAAATGGGCAAAAGAAATGAATAGACACTTCTCCAAAGAGGACTTACAGATGTCCAATAGATGAAAAAATGTTCAACATCACTAATCATTAGAGAAATGCAAATTAAAACCACAATGAGATATCATCTCACACCAGTCAGAATGGCGCTCATCAACAAAACAACACATGATAGGTGCTGGCGAGGATGTGGATTAAGGAGAACCCTCCTGCACTGCTGGTGGGAATGCAGACTGGTGCAGCCACTGTGGAATACACTATGGAGATTCCTCAAAAAATTAAAAATGGAACTGCCTTTTGACCCAGCAGTCCCACTTTTAGGAATATATTCCAAGAACATCATATCACTGATTTAAAAAAAGAAATGCACCCTCATGTTTATGGCAGCATTGCTCACAATAGCAAAGACCTGGAAACAACCCAAGTGTCCGTCAGTGGACAAGTGGATTAAAAAGCAATGGTACATATGTACAATGAAATACCATGGGGCCATGAAAAAGAAGGAAATATTACCTTTTGCAACAACATGGATGAACCTGGAAACTATTATGTTAACTGAAATAAGCCAGGAAGAGAAAGAAAAATATCATATGACCTCACTCATTTGAGAAATCCAAGAAACAATGTGAACTGAGGAACGGAATTGAGACAGAGGAGGATCAAAGGGACCAGAGGAAAAGAGGACAGAGGGAAAGGGGATGATAGGATGGGATAATCCTGAAGGGAAGGGGGGAGGGCGTTTGTGGGAGGGGGGCAAACGAGGTATTGAGGGGAATATGGGGGAGGGGTGATGCATTTGGGGCAACATTAGAATCTATGTAAACACTACAAATTAAATAAAAAATTTAAAAAAAGAATAACATACAATTAGGTATTGTTTGGGGGATCTTTATTGCTAACCTGATTCCTCATGATGTATTTAGAGGCGGGATCTAAAGTAGAGATGCAGTAAGGAAGTGAAAATAAAATTTATACTTCTGCTTTAGAAAATAGCACTTGGTAGAGCCCTGGCCGGTTGGCTCAGCGGTAGAGCGTTGGCCTGGCGTGCGGGGGACCCGGGTTCAATTCCCGGCCAGGGCACATAGGAGAAGAGCCCATTTGATTCTCCACCCCCACCCCCTCCTTCCTCTCTGTCTCTCTCTTCCCCTCCTGCAGCCAAGGCTCCATTGGAACAAAGATGGCCCAGGCGCTGGGGATGGCTCCTTGGCCTCTGCCCCAGGCGCTAGAGTGGCTCTGATCTCAGCAGAGCGACGCCCCGGAGGGGCAGAGCATCGCCCCCTGGTGGGCGTGCCGGGTGGATCCCGGTGAGGCGCATGCGGGAGTCTGTCTGTCTCTCCCCGTTTCCAGCTTCAGAAAAAAAAAAAAGAAAGAAAATAGCACTTGGAATTTAATCTTTGTAATAGGACTAAATGACTCAACCCACAGTGGCAAAGCATGGAAGTAACTGAAGAATATGACTCTTAAAATTAAGATTCTAAAGATTTCTAAGCTTAAAAAAATGGAAATGATCATTTTATCTGCATCTATTACCAATCAGGGTATAAAATTAGAAATATAATGAACTGAGCAAAATTAAAGAAAAAAGAAAAAAATCACCCAATTAATACATGCCTTCATAAACCTCCTTTTGAACTTGAATTACTTCTCTTTCACTGTAAGTCTCCTCCCATTCTTCCTCCCCTTCATCATAACCTTCTTCCCTTTCACAGATATTCCTGACCTTGTTCAATATCTTCTTCCCATTCCTCAGGAACTTCCCTTTTAGCTTCTACCTTGATCTCTTCATAATCTTCATCTGGGTCTTCATAATAAGGTTCTTCAGCTGCCTCCACATATGATTCCACTTCTAGCTCGTCATAAGGTTCTTCCATAGATTCTATGTAAACTTTCTTTTCCTCGTAGACTGCTTGCTTTTTTTCATACATAGCTCCTTTTTCTTTCTGAACCTCTTTCTTTCTGGTTATGGTTATTTTCACATCTTTAGCCTTGAAGGATACATCAATAATTTCAGAAGCTAAAAGAAATAAATACATGATAATATCTGCATATCAATTATAGCTATACAATTACTTCACTAAATGAAAGTCAAATATTACATTAGCATCATATTGAAAATGTTTTCTTTGTGTTGGTTTTATTTAAATTTTTGTTGACTATGGAATACTATCAAGAGTGTTCAGATACACTCAGGCCCTGGCCATTCGGCTCAGTGGAAGAGCCTCAGCCTTTCGTGTGGAAGTCCCAGGTTAGATTGCCAGTCAAGGCACACGGAGAAATGACCATCTGCTTCTCCACTTCTCTCAACCTCTCCTCCTACAGCCATGGCTCGAGTGGTTCCAGCAATTTGGGTGGCTCCATGACTTCACCTCACCTCCCTGCTTTCTGCCTCTCACTTAATAAAAAAATGAAATAAAATAAAAGATACACTCTACTCTTAATTTGAGGAATGTTTCAGTGCAAAAAAATGGCATTCAGCAAATATTTTCAAATGAATACATCTTCCACCATTTTATGGGCATTCCAGTCTGTAAAACCTGTAGTTTCTTTCCATGGAGTATTTTAATGTTTAATCATTTTATTGCATATATATTTAATGTTTCTGCCATTAGTCTCTATTTAAATTTCTAACTTTCAAAAACATCCTAATTTCAGAGCTACATTTTTTTTTTTTTACAGAGACAGAGAGAGAGAGTCAGAGAGAGGGAGAGATAGGGACAGACAAACAGGAATGGAGAGAGATGAGAAGCATCAATCATCAGTTTTTCGTTGTGACACCTTAGTTGTACATTGATTGCTTTCTCATATATGCCTTGACGGTGAGGCTACAGCAGACCGAGTAATCCCTTGCTCAAGCCAGTGACCTTGGAGTCTCGAACCTGGGTCCTCCACATCACAGTCCGACGCTCTATCCACTGCGCCACCACCTGGTCCGGTCAGAGCTACATTTTTGACAATCAAAT
Organism: Saccopteryx bilineata; assembly: GCF_036850765.1. Taxonomy (NCBI): domain Eukaryota; kingdom Metazoa; phylum Chordata; class Mammalia; order Chiroptera; family Emballonuridae; genus Saccopteryx; species Saccopteryx bilineata. The sequence continues at coordinate 125,723,458 of NC_089495.1, forward strand.
ATGACTCTAGCCAGTTTGATAAAGATAATATTTAAAGTTGTGTAGCCAAATCAGTCAGTTGCTTTTATAATACAACTTTTAGAAACTTTAAAAAAAATTTTTTTTTGTATTTTTCTGAAGTGAGAAGGGGGGGTGGGGATGGGAGGCAGACAGACAGACTCCTGCATGCACCCCATTGGGATCCATCTGGCATGTTCACCAGGGGGCGATGCTCTGCAATCAGAGACATAGAGCCTGAGGCAGAGGCCATGGGGCCATCCTCAGCACCTGAGCCAACTTTGTTCCCATGGAATCTTGGCTGTAGTAGGGGAGAGGAGAAGAGAGAGAGGGGGAAGGGTGGAGAAGCAGATAGGTGCTTTTCCTGTGTGCCCTGGCTGGGAATTGAACCTGGAACTTCCATACACTGGGCTGATGCTCTACTGCTGAGCTAACCGGCCAGGGCCACAACCGAGCTATTTTTAACGTCTGAGGAGTAGGCTCCACAGAGCTATCCTTAGTGCCCAGGCTGATGTGCTCAAACCAACTGAGCCATGATTGCAGGAGGGGTAGAGAGAGAGAGAGAGAGAGAGGAGAGAGAGAGAGAAATCAGGAGGAGGGGTGGAGAAGCAGATGGTCTCTTCTCCTGTGTGTCTTGTCTGGGGATCGAACCTGGAACATCCACACGCTGGGCTGACGCTTTATCACTGAGCCAACTGGCCAGGGCCTGATCATACTTCTTCTTTTTTTTTTTTTTTAAATTCATTTTAGAGAGGAGAGGGAGAGACAGAGAGAGAGAAGGGGGGGAGGAGCTGGAAGCATCAACTCCCATATGTGCCTTGACCAGGCAAGCCCAGGGTTTCGAACCGGCAACCTCAGCATTTCCAGGTCAACGCTTTATCCACTGCGCCACCACAGGTCAGGCAGATCATACTTCTTAATAAATGAAATAAAATTTATTTTAAAATAGTCAATCTTATCTTCTTTCTATTAAAATTTCTATATTTTGTGTATGTTTTATAATACATGTAATTTTTTACTAGAATAGTATATATATATATATGTATAAAATAATATGATGTAGACATAAATAAACATACTGGAGGGCATATGCTCAAAACCTCACTGATGTGGGTACAATATTTTGAAGACCAGTAGATGCTGAATCTTCATTCCTTGGGCATTCAATATGATCAAAATAATATTATTTAACCTGAAATAAAGAAATGACTGAACACTGAATAAAAAAAGGAATAATCTTCAGATATATGTAACAATGTAGATGAATTTCTAAAACCTACACAAGAGTATTACTCTACAATGCATTTTCAAAAACCAGACAAAATTAATCTGTGGAGATACAAGTCAGATCAGTGGTAGCCTGTGGGTGAGGAAGTCACTGGAAAGGGATAGGAGGAACTTTCTGAAACGATGAAATGCTTCATATCTTGATTGTGATGGTGGGTACCCCCGTCAGCATTCAGAGAACTATATACTTATAAAACGGGTGTATTTTATTATATGCAAATTATTCCTTAAACAAAAGATTATTGTGAAAAACCTCATTGTACTGATCAAGCAAAGCACCGTATTAGTCACATTTGACCAAGGGCTACCAGTTTCTGATCTCGCATCAGTCACTGTAGACTTCCCTCATACAATTTTTAAAATGAGATTCTATTCATATAACCTAAAATTCACCGTGTTAAAGTATACTATTCTGTGGATTTTAGTATGTCATGAAGTTGTGAAACCATCACCATATCTATTTCTTAGAATATTTAATCATCCCCAAAGAAAGTTCCCAGCTGTTTCCCCTGCATTGCTCAGTTCTGTGTCCTTGTTCCCGTTAGTGTCTGTGAGAATCTTGTTAGCAGAAAAAAGCCGAAGGTGCAATAGATTTTTAGAAAAGTACATGGACTAATAATGCAAAGTTGAGAACATTAAGCCTGTTAATTTATTTATTTCTTCCATGAATTGGGAAAAGAGTGCTGTGGAGGCAGAGCGAGTTCCCTGGGAATAAATGGCACATGGCTCTGAGTTTGTGGCACTCTAGAAATGGGGTAGGGCTGGAGGTAGCTGTGCCTTTCCCAAGGTAGGTGGCTGGGGAAAAACAAGCTAAGTGCCTCAGGTAGGTTGAGAAGGCAGAGGAAAGATCTTGGGAGGTCTTCTGGAGTAGGTGGCTTTGGGACTAGGCCAATTATTTCTCATAACTCTGTTGTGCTCTACAGTTTGCAAAGAGTGTTTATAAACATTATGTACTTGGATTTTCAGGACCTTGCAAGATAGATGGCTTCACCTCCATTTCACAGAGATGAGGAAACTGAGGCTCGAGAGGAAATGGTCCTATAAAGGTGTCATAAAGGAGCAATGGCTGCCTGACCAGGTGGTGGCACACTAGAAAGAGCATCGACCTGGGATGACCCAGGTTTAAAACCCTGAGGCCACCAGCTTGAGTGCAGTCTCATCCAGCTTGAGTGTGGGGTCACCGACTTAAGTGTAGGATCATAAACATGACCCCATGCTCACTGGCTTAAAGCCCAAGGTCGCTGGCTTGAGCCCACAGTCACTGGCCACTGGCTTGAGCAAGGGGTCACTGGCTCGACTGGTGCCGCCCCCATCGAGGCACATATGAGAAGCAATCAGATGTCGGGAGCCGATCCACAACTGCTGGCTGACAAGGTCACAGCAGGAGAAGACCCACAACTGCTGGCTGACAAGGTCACAGCAGAAGAAGACCCACAACTGCTGGCTGACAAGGTCACAGCAGAAGAAGATCAAAAACTGCTGATTGACAAAGTCACAGCAGAGAAGACCAATGGCTGCAGGGTGACAAAGTCACCACAAAGGATAGGCACAACGATACTTCCCTCTTTGACTTTTTGAATTAATCTGGCCTTATATCCCCCCTTTTCTGGGTGTGTGCTATTATTTGTGGCACAGGAATAATAGTACCGTGCTTTCCCTGTAGATTCGTAGTGATTTCTTTGGATATGAGACAGAGGGTGTGAGTTCCATAGAAAAGCCTGTAAGCCCCTTGAACTGGGCTCATAGACATAAGAGGCTGGCTATGATATCCCTCGTAAAGGGTTAAGTCTGTAGGAGAATTCCTTCTTAATCATGTTAAAAAGAATAAATTGTGACTTAGGAGGCAGTGGCTGTGCACAGAGCACCCTTCGGCCTTCACTTAACATTTTTTCCTCCCTAGCCTTTTCATGTAATAAGTAGAGAAACATTCCTTTCTTCCTGCTTATTTGATCTGCAAATAGTGGTATATTCTGAGAAGAATAGAGTCAGAACTTAACTAGTGTTTAAATAAAATGTAGGAAGTAATAACAGTTAATGTCTTGTGTTGCTGCTGGGCTATCTTGCAAGTGCACTCTGCATATCTTTGGGTGAAAGCTATCCTTAATGTTATGTTAATTTCTTTAGAGGCAAGCCTTTCAGAATCTTGTAGGACACTGCATAAACTCAAGGCCATTTACCTGAGCAAGCGGTGGTCCATTGTTAGTCGTCTGCTAAATCTTTCTCTGCCCCTTAACTCACAACAGACTAATACTTTAAAAGCTTTTACTGATGTTATTATTCAAGTTATTTTGAATGATTTGCTACCTGATTTGTGACTCATAGATGTAAATTAACTGTTATCTGGAAACATGCAAACATAGTGACACAAAAGCAATAATTAACACCATGTGATTGTAACTCAGTGTGCGTGTATAAAAAGGGAGCTATACTAGCATTTGGGAGAGATGCCTGGCAGTAAATGCTAACCGGAAAATAAAGAGAAAGAAAAGAATTCGGCTCTCTCACTCCATTTTCGCCGATGCCGTCTCCTCCTATGGGACCCCTGGATCCCCCCCGGGGCTGGACCCCGGCAATCAATGAACAACTAAGGCGCTGCAACTATGAGTTAATGCTTCTCAGCTCTCTCCCTTCCTGTCTGTCTCTGTATGTCTCTATCTCCGTTCTCTTTCCAAAAAAATGAACAATGGTTAAATCTAGATTTGACCCTGAGCTGTCTGCCTCTATGCCTACTGTCCTTTTTCTTTACAACATGGCATAAAAGAGACAGGATGCCCGGTGGGGAGAATTGCAGGAGCCAAGACATGGAGGTGGAGCAGGGCAGGTGTTTGGAGACCTGTGATAGTGGCCTGTGCCACCAGGGCAGCATAATGAACCAGGCCTCATTGGAAAGTAGCATTGGGTGAGCAGCAACTCTTTGGTGGTGATTGTAGCATCCACCAGGTACGAGAACAAACGTCGGAGACTTTCAGGAATTAAGATGTTACTTTATTGGCCAGTTTAACCTGCACAGGGGCAAACTCCCAAGATGTCCGGAGACAACGTGCCCACAAGGAGCTGTAAATGGAAGCCGCACCTGGAGCTTACAGCCAGGCCCTTATATATCCTAAGTGAGCAAGCATAGACAGAAGCAGATGTGGCAGTTTAGCTATTGGCTAGGGAGGTCACACGCAGCATAGCAACAGGGGCCGGCATAGCAACAGGGGCTGGTTTTAGCTTAGTGGCGAATTTCAAACCTAAACTTCTGATAAGGGTCTCTGACCTTCTTTGTTCCCAGCCTCACAGGAGCCATATCAGCACTTACTGTTCCTTCAATAGTTATACTCTTTGGCAGCTCCAGTACTCCCTGAATCTAACAGTGATCACGTGGATAATTAGCTATGGGGAGTTACTATGTGAATTGCCTCACTTGGGGTGATTGAAGGGAGCTGGAACACTCAACTCATTGGCAAGGAAGGGCACTGATTGATGACAGCAGGGCTCAAAAGTCTGCAAAACTTAAGATCTTCTTGGTTTGAGAATAGCCCCTTGCCCTGGCTGAGGGCTCTACCAGTCCCCAGGGTCCAGGCCTGGCCCCATAGTCTCATTCAGAACAAGGCCCTGAGTCGACTCCCACCTGCAGAGAGCAGGCCTGCTTGGAAACAGCAGGCAAGGCTTCAGAGGATTCATATGGGATGGTCAAACACTGACCGCTCGGTTGGTGAGGACCCCACCTCACAGAAACAGTAGGAAGTGGAGAGTGAGATGAGAAATGGCCATCTGCAACTCATGCAACCCCTGATCTGGGATGCTGCCAGCTGACCAAATAGCCACCCTCTGGTCTGCCCACTGCCTGTCAGGAAAAGGGCCAGCCTCATAGTGAATAAGACAGGCACATCTCTGCCCTCAGGGGGACTGATGTCTGTCTGTAGGGTTAAACAGGGTGGCAGAGCACAAACAAATGCAGATATAATTTATAAATACACTTGTGAAGGAAACAACTAGGGGAGGGAGGTGGGGTGGGCAGGGAAGTTTCTCTGCAGGACTACCTTGTTAAACAGATGCTGGGACAGTAAGAACCAGTGGTGGGATTCAGCCAGTTCACACCAGTGCAACAGAACCAATACCTAATTTTTTGTTGAGTTCAGCAAACTAGTTGTTAAAATGGCACTTGTAATCAGGGTTCTCTCTAAAGTGGGCACCTGGACAGCCGCCCAATGTACAAATCACAAATTTACATTCCTTACTCTTTTTTAACATTCATCTACGCAACAGTGTATTCTAAGCTCCCACAGTAATGTTCATTCTGTCCATAGGTAAAAGAATAGGATCCTACTCCTACAGTGAAAAGATGGTTAAGGATAAATCAGCCTGACTAGGTGGTGGCGCAGTGGATAGAGCGTTGGACTGAGACGCGAGGACCCGGGTTCAAGACCCTGAAGTCACCAGCTTCAGTGTGGGCTCATTGGGTTTGAGCAAGGCTCACCAGCTTGAGCCCAAGGTCACTGGCTCGAGCAAGGGGTTACTCGGTCTACTGTAGCCCCCTGGTCAAGGCATATATGAGAAATCAATCAATGGACAACTAAGGAACCGCAATGAAGAACTGATGTTTCTCATCTCTCTCCCTTCCTGTCTGTCTGTCCCTTTCTCTGACTCTCTCTGTCTCTGCCAAAAAAAACCAACAAAAACGGATAAATCACACAGCCAGTGATGCTCGGATAAAATCAAAGAAAATTGCAAGTGAGAATGTCAGTCAAGAAGCAATACAGGGCCTGACCTGTGGTGGCGCAGTGGATAAAGCGTCAACCTGGAAACGCTGAGGTTGCCGGTTCAAAACCCTGGGCTTGCCTGGTCTAGGCACATATGGGAGTTGATGCTTCCTGCTCCTCCCCCCTTCTCTCTCTCACTCTCTCTCCCCTTGCTATAATGAATAAATAAAAAATATATATAAAAAAAAAAAAAAGAAAGAAGCAATACAGGCCCTGGCCGGTTGGCTCAGTGGTAGAGCATTGGCCTGGTATGCAGGAATCCCGGGTTTGATTCCCAGTCAGGGCACACAGGAGAAGCACCCATCTGCTTCTCCACCCCTCCCCCTCTCCTCCCACTCTGTTTCTCTCTTCCCCTCCTGCAGCCAAGGCTCCATTGGAGCAAAGTTGGCCTGGGCGCTGAGGATGGCTCTATGGCCTCTGCCTCAGGTGCTAGAATGGCTCTGGTTGCAACAGAGCGTCACCCCAGATGGGCGGAGCATCACCCCCCTGGTGGGCATGCCGAATGGATTCCGGTCAGGCACATGTGGGAGTCTGTCTGCCTGCCTTCCTGTTTCCAACTTCAGAAAAAAAAAAAAAAAAAAAAAAAAAAAAAAAAAAAAGGAAGAAGAAGCAGCAATACGGAGCCTGACCAGGTGGTGGCGCAGTGGATAGAACATTGGACTGGGATGAGGAGGACCCAGGTTCAAGACCCCGAGGTCTCAAGCTTGAGCACGGGTTCATCTGGTTTGAGCAAAGCTCACCAGCTTGGACCCAAAGTTGCTGGCTTGAGCAAGGGGTTACTCGGTCTGCTGTAGCCCCACGGTCAAGGTACATATGAGAGAGCAATCAATGAATAACTAAAGTGCCACAATGAAAAAAAAATTGAAGCTTCTCATCTCTCTCCCTTCCTATCTGTCTGTCCCTATCTATTCCTCTCTTTGACTCTGTCGACTCTGTCTCTGTCAAAAAAAAAAAGAAGAAGAAGCAATATGGAAATACCTTGTATAACAGTTTTATTGTTTTTTGTCAGGTATTATTTAATATTTTTTCATTACTATAGTAAAACTCTTATAATCTAGTTTTGTGTACTTCTTTTATTATTCTTATTTAAGTATTAAATGCATGAAATAATAAGCTATATTTTGAAATATCATTTTTAATACTTGAAATGGTCATTAGACCATTGTTAAATTATTTGTATCTCACCACTGGTGAGAAAGTACCCACTATATGAAGGTGGGTGCGGAAGGTGGGATGGAGTGTGTGCCAGGCAGTGGGAATAGTGTGTGAAAGGGTCCTGAGGTGGGAAGGAGCTTTGTATACTTATGGGATGGAAAGGAGACAAGTGCAGCTGAACCACAGTAAACAAGGCAGGGGAGAGGTAACAACAGGTGAGACTGGAGGTGAGTAGGGCCAGTCTCATAGACCAGAGTAAGCCTTCTGTACTTACTCAAAATGCAACATGAAGCCACAGCAGGTTTTTAAGCAAGGTGTGACATGACCAGGAGTCAGTTTTCTCCATCTTCCTCTGGGGTGTGCCTCTTCTGTGAATAACTCCCACCCTGAATTTCCAAGTAGCAAAGTGGTTGAGGAGCTGGTATACCTGGTTTTGGTCTAGCTCTGCCTCTTACTAAGGGTGACCTAGAATCTCCCAGGTTGCTCTTTTTTCACAGGGAATGCCATAACTTACCCCAAGAGATGTTGCAAGGGCTAAAGGAGATTTCATGCGTGTGCACACACACCCACATCAGCCTGGCACAAGGCGGACTCTCAAAGGATAGTTTTCAACTGTTCCCTGTGGTTCTCTGCTCTTCCGGTTCCTCAAGGGTCATGAAGGTGAGCAGTGGAGAGAGGCTGGAGTCAACAAGAGAACTGGCTTCTGTCTGAATTTTAAAGTATTTGAATAAATTGAAAGATAGTACATGTTTTGGTTGGGAAAATGAAATATTATAGTATATTTGATCTGTTTAAATTAATTCATAAATTTAATGCAACTCCACGAAAAATCTCAGGTTTTTTTGGGAACTAAAAATATCAGCAACGATAGCTGACCTTTACTGAGCATCTTTATTATATGCGGTTTAAGTGTCTGTTTGTCACCGATAGCTTATTGGTTGCTTGCGTAACTGTACTAGCCAATGGGGTGAAGTTGCCACGGCATTCAAATAGTCCCACTTTCTGGCATGCCACCTCACAAACTGAGGTTAAAGATTGGAGCAATTATTATGCTGTTAAGAAATCTTAACACCAGAAGGGGTCTTTGCAATGGTACAAGACTAGAGGTTCTCCAATTGAAAAATAATGTCATAATAGCTAAATCTCTGACTGGCTCCTCTAAAGGTGAAATACATGTCATTCCAAGAATTGATTTGGCTCCATCTCAAACAGGGTTGCCGTTTCAATTGAGACGTAGACAATTTCCTGTAAAATTTGCCTTTGCTATGACCATCAATAAGTCTCAGGGCCAAACGCTTAAGCGTGTTGGCATTTTTTTACCTGAGCCTGCATTTGGACACGGTCAACTTTATGTTGCCTGTTCAAGAGTTCGTGAAAGAACGGACGTAAAATTAAAAATAATTGATGGTCCTCTGCAAGGCGAGCTTAAAAATGATGGAAAGATCTACACAAGAAATGTTGTGTACAAAGAGATCTTTGACATGTGAATTAACATTTTATTATTTAAATCACCTTTATTTATTGAGCTAGCGGTGGCTCTTAAGAAATGTACCGCCAGTGGTTTCCTTCATTGCACTCTACTTTAAGCAATTAAGCAAGTAGAAGGGGGAAACCCCGTGGGGCACTAAGCAAAGGGGCGTCCTTGCCGCCTGCCCTGGGTAATTCAGTTTGAATTAGCAGACACCTTTGCACAAATCATTTTAATTACAATTTATAATATCTAGAACAGCGGTCATTTCGTATGACCGCCGGGCTTTCTAGTGTTGTATAACCATCACCCAAAGTTAAATCATTTTCCGTTACCTTATATTTGTCTCTCTTCACACCCTTCCTCCCACCTCCTTACCACACCCCCCTCCCCACTGGTCCTGAAGTTCCACGCTTCTCTGGGGTGTAGTATCCTAAGAGGTAGTATCCAGCAAACCTCTGTGCTCCAGCGTGGAGAGGGGGAGCACATCCTTGTGGAGAGGGAGCTCCTTGTGGAGAGGGAGCAACATCCTGGGAAAACAAAAAAGAATTCAGTGCTCTTTGAAGCCCCTGAGCTTTCTGGTCCACCAAGGAAAGGGAATGGCTGTTGCTTCACAGAATTTCCATTTCAGAGAATGATGTGTCTGTCTTCCCCGAGGCCCTGAGCACTGCCTGGGATCTCATTTGCAGATCTGCTTTGTGTGCAAGAAAAAGGGAGCCGCCATCAACTGCCAGGAGGATCATTGTGTCAGAAACTTCCATCTTCCTTGTGGCCAAGAAAGGGGTTGCCTTTCACAATTTTTTGGAGAGTACAAGTGAGCGATGAAGGGGAAAAGTCCGGCTGCCCTTTTGCAACTTGCTATTAATTAGCCACTAATCAAATCAGAGTCCAGTTCTCACGAGCCTGTTTTGATTCACCATTGACTCTGTCCCCTCCGTTCCATAATGAGAAATAGTGTCTTAACTTGGCAGTTTCACGGGGTTTACTTCTTGCATCCCGTCCCCTTCTTAAATTACAAACAGCTGAGGTTCCTAGCGGCTCAGAACGAGGTGGGACTTTCAGGAAAGAGAGAGGTTGTGGAGATAGTCTTGGGAGCTTTGGTCGGAAGAGCAGCTGTGAGAAGGTTATCCTTCAATTTCCCCCTCCTTCCCCTTCTCCCCCCCATCCCCCTCTCCACGCTGGAGCACAGAGGTTTGCTGGGCACTAGCTTGAGCAGGTGATTGCCCTCCCTAGGCCAAGCAGCTGGAAAACTTCATCAAATCAAAACCAAGCTATTTACTCTGCCACAGACCATTTTGTGAAAAACATCGCCCAACACAGGACATCCAGTGGGGGAGTGTGGGGGAGGAAAGCTGTGTCTTATGTTGTAAAGACATATCCCAAGCAAGTGTTGAAAACATCCAGAGCCCATGCTGTAGTCAAACTATCTACCACCGCCAGTGCATACAGGTGAGGCTTCCTCCGCCCTGGGACCTTCCTCTATTGCTCCAGCTCAGACAGCTTGGGAATGCTCAGACAATCTGGACTGGAGGCCTGTATGCAGAGCTGGTTCCAGGCAGTCAGAGGAAAGTCAGCCCAGTCTCTGGACCTCATTCATGATGAAATTTAGACTGAGCAAAATCCTCGGGAAGGCTAGAACAAATGAACTCATCCTAGAATGAGTCAGGTAGCTTCTAAATCAGCCTTGCTTCCTTGGGTGGAAGGAAAGGGAAACATGGATATGCCAGGTCAGCACTCCTGAGCGCCATGACAGCTAAGGTGCTCCTGGGAACTCTCTCACACTTGTGGCCCCTGATCTGACACCAGAATGAGCAGCCCTCACCCAACCCATCCAAACTCCTTTTCCTGTAAGCCCCAGTCAAGTTATTTTTTTTAAGCAACATCTTTGTGAGGTGAGGGTGAGGGTGGAAATAAGGTAGTCAGCCATAGTGTTTTTACAAACAGAAAGTTTTTCATTGTTTTTCTTACAGAAATATGCCCACACATCAGCAAAGCATTTCTTCAAATGTCCACATTGTAACAGTTGAGAAGAATTTCCTCAAGAAATGCTAAGAATGGGAATTCATATTCCAGACAGGTAGTGGAAACTCTAAAGCAGGAATTGAGCCAGGGAGTGGGTTGCCTAGATTTCTAGAAAGGAGGAGAGTGTGAGGACAGTTTAGAAAATTAAGAATCAGCCAAGGCATTGTTATCTGGTAAAGAGGGAATCTGGAGGGAGAGCTTTTCAATTATTAAATAAAAGGGGAGGGCCTGACTGGTGGTGGTGCAGTGGATTGAGTGTCGGCCTGGGATGCCGAGGACCCAGGTTTGAAACTCCAAGATCCTGGCTTGAGCATGGGATCATAGGCATGACCCCATGGTTGCTGGCTTGAACCCAAAGGTCGCTGGCTTGAGCAAGGGGTCACTGGCTTGGCTGGAGCCACACACACACACACACACACACACCCCGTCAAGGCACGTATGAGAAGCAATCAATGAACAACTAAAGTGACAACTACAAGTTCATGCTTCTCATCTCCCTTCCTGCCTGTCTGTCTCTGTCTGTGTGTCTGTCTCTCTCTCACACTAAAAAAAAGGTGAGGGGGTTGGGGCATTTTTGGAAAGTGAGCTTTGGAGATCAGGATTCCCTGGGTTAGGGTAGGGTCATGAATTCCAGTGTGGAACAAGGAATCCCCATGTTCTAGTCATCCTGCTTCCCTTTCCCACTGCCAGGCCACCCACCCAGCCTTGCTGAAATTCAGGCAGCCTGTTGAACTCTTTTGCTGAGCTAGTTTGAGGTCTTCCTAGTTCTTCCCAGGTGGACAAAGGTTTCACCAACCAATTACATGTCCCTTACTCACTGTTTCTTCTCCCACTGCAGAGATGCTGCCTGGGAACTGGAGCCAGGGGCTTTCTCAGAATTGTATCAGCGCTATCAGCATTGTGATGCCCCCATCTGTCTATATGAACAAGGCAGAGACAGCTTTGAGGACGAAGGGCAGGGAAAGACTTCTGGTTAGAAAGATCTTCATCAGTGCTATCTTAGAGTTAGACTTTGGCACAGTTTTTAAGAGCAAGTAATTCACTTTTGCCTGCAGACTTCAGGGTAAACATAATTGTTAAGTCCCATTTTTGAATAGCCCAGGACGGACTCACACCCACGTGAACAGGTCTCTGCAGACTCTGCTTCTCCTGGTGCGCAGTGGAGAGACACGCAGGGCCAATTCCTTTCCAAATCCACCTTTCCAATGTCTGCCTGATATTGAGGTCCTGGGATCAGCACACAGCCACACATTTGTCATGGGTAAAATGTACAGAAAAAAATGCCTGAGAAGCCCTCAGCAAATGCCCAGCTTGTAGTGAACAACCTGAGATGGAGTTAGTGTTATATTTGTGCCCACAACCCTTCCTTGTCTTGCTGTAGGAGGTGGAGCCTTATTCTGTGTGCTACATGTGGATCCCATGGAACCCACAGGGACTGCTCCTCTCTTAGATCCAGCAGTAAGAAATGGGAGTGTGAGGAGTGTGCACCTTCGCGTGAAGTCACAGGTGGGACTGAGGGATGGTCTGGACTAAGAACCTGGAGTCTGGGGGTGAGGGGCACTTGTGGGGCCTGGGAAAAGAGGAGGGCAGGCCACCAGATGGGATTCTGTGGTACCTTTAGTTTGGGAAGGAAAGTGGCTATGGAGGGGTTTAAAGACCTGCACCTGAGAGAAACAGAGGGCTGAGTTTTCCTCTCCCACCTTTCTTTCACCACAGACTACGTACCTGAAAACTCAGGTGACATCCCCTGCTGCAGCAGCACCTTCTGCTCTGGGAGGACATTACTTTAGAGACAGCAGCCTGGAGAAGAATCTGCGCCCATCTTGGATTGATTGGCCAGGACGTTCCTCGTTAGAGAAACCAGAGTCCTCTGGTGGTAGGAGGGGCCACTCCTGGCGGTCCAAGGGTGTCAAGATCAATAAGAGCTATAAAAAAAATACAAATGCCAAGCACATTTGGGTACAAAGCTGTGTCCTCCACTGAGTTTGGGGAGGGAGCACTTTGGGACTGAGAGACCAGGAAAGGGGCCAGCACTGAAAAAGAAACTATGAGCCAAGGAAGAGAAGTCCCAGAGAGCGTGAGGACAGAGCAGTCCAGATGTGCCTCTGCTCTTTCTGCCTGATTCCCAGAGAGCCCTGTCTTCTCTTCTTCCACCAGATCCTTCCACCCTAATCTGGTTCTCATATGCCTCTTCTTACTTCCCCATATTTGTTATGCAAATAAAAGCTTTCTCTCCATTTGTGTCTCCTTATAAATTCACTCTGGATTTTCTCTAGCACAGTAAGGAATCTGGAGGGTCGAGTGAGGGAAAAGGAATACTATAAAATTTAGTGACTCAAATGTAGAATTTTCCATTTAAACCATAAACATGTTGCTTTGGAGGGAAGCAGTTTGCAGGGAAATCAACTTTACAGGGACAGAAATTCCATCATTGTGCAAATAAACACACAGGTTCTCATTAGGGAGGTGAGCCAGCAAAGGAGTCCACATGGCACTGAAAATAGGCCACTGTTGCAAGGTTGGGACCCTAGACTCAATACACAGCAGTCTCACTGAGGCCTGGCAGAAGGGACTCCACTGACTCCAGGCAGTGTGGTCTTCAGCATACCTCTGCAGCAGGGCTCGGGAACCTTTTTGGCTGAGAGAGCCATGAACGCCACATATTTTAAAATGTAATTCCATGAGAGCCATACAATATGTTTAACACTAAATACAAGTAAATGTGTGCATTTTATGTAAGACCAACACTATTAAAGTACAATAAGTCTCTGAATTCTTTTTAATAATGTTGTTATGCTGTTGCTAACCAGTGATGAATAAAGTACTTCTTTTTTTTTTTTTCCGTATTTTTCTGAAGCTGGAAACAGGGAGAGACAGTCAGACAGACTCCCACATGCGCCCAACCGGGATCCACCCGGCACGCCCACCAGGGGCTACGCTCTGCCCATCAGGGGGCGATGCTCTGCCCATGCTGGGTGTCGCCATGTTGCGACCAGAGCCACTCTAGCGCCTGAGGCGAGGCCACAGAGCCATCCCCAGGGCCCGGGCCATCTTTGCTCCAATGGAGCCTCGGCTGCGGGAGGGGAAGAGAGAGACAGAGAGGAAAGCGCGGCGAAGGGGTGGAGAAGCAAATGGGCACTTCTCCTATGTGCCCTGGCCGGGAATCGAACCCGGGTCCTCCGCACGCTAGGCCGACGCTCTACCGCTGAGCCAACCGGCCAGGGCAGTACTTCTTACCATTAATGCGACTTCTGGTGCTGCATGGTTTTGCTGATGGCTTTGTAGTCGGGTTGATACGTGGTGAGGTTAAGCTTCATGCAGGCGTTGAGACTTCCATCCATTAAATGTGATCATAGGTTGGTCTTAACATTCTTTAGATGTGAGAAAGACTGCTCATATGCATACGTAGAGCCAAACATTGTCAATACAGCAATACTCACATGCTGCAGTGTGTGGTATGTGACGGGAAGCCCGTTCCAAGTTTTGACAATCAGCTGGTCCACGGGTTGAAGTTTTTTCCTTTCTCCCCACTTGTGTTTGCTCACCAACTCTGCTTGATGTCGTGCAAGTCTTTCCAAATCTTCATTCAGTGACTTGAACTTATTCACCCACATGTCTGAGGCCTTCAGGTCAGCAGCTTGTAGCTCAACATCTCTGACGGAGACACCGAGGATGTAACCCAGGTCGGTACTGTCCACTGCACACTCGTGTGGATGGGTGATGAACTTAAAAAGACGAGTGTGGGCCTGACCTGTGGTGGCGCAGTGGATGTAGCGTTGACCTGGAAATGCTAAGGTCGCCGGTTCGAGACCCTGGGCTTGCCTGGCCAAGGCACGTATGGGAGTTGAGGCTTCCAGCTCCTCCCCCCTATCTCTCTCTCCTCTCTCTGTCTCTCTCTCTCTCTCCTCTCTAAAATGAAAAAAAAAAAAAAAAAAAAAAAAAAAGACGAGTGTGCTCACGAAATTCTCCAAAGCGTGCTTTGAATGACTGCAGATTAGATGTGAAGCCCGCTAGCTGCTGGAGATCAAGATGTTGAGCAGGGTCACTTGCTGTGTGTGCATCTTTAAACTCTCCCAGTTTTTCAAAGTGCAGTAAACGACCTGTTTCAATCTCCGAGATGAAGAGTTCCAGATTGTTCTCAAATGCAAACACTGCTTTTTGAAGGGATAAGACTGTATTTCCAACGCCTTGCATTTTCACATTGAGCTGGTTCAGATGTTCAGTCATGTCCACGAGATAGTAGAACTTCAGGAACCACTCAGTGTCAGCTAACTCAGGATGCACTTTTTTCTTGGAAGATCTGCCTCTGAGAGCCTACTCCTGAGCTGGCTGCTTCCTGGGCCTACAACACAGTTATCATCCTAGGCTTCCCCATGACTAGGTTGTTTTTCTTCATTTGGTCTCCCATGAGTTTGCTGACTCAGTACTGTGCTTCCTAACCTGGGCATTCAAGGACACTTTGTCAGAGCTTTGCAAGCGATGAGAGTTTGTCATTGTGGATTTTCATCGCAAAAACATTATTTTGCTTATCCTAAAGAATCAACTCTTACAGTGATCATTCATGACTGAAAGACACTTTTTCAAGATTAAGACTTTAGTTTCTTAATCTAGAGTTTCTATAACTTGGATCTCCAGGCATATTCTCAGACATCTGGGGTATTATCTTTTCCTTTAAAGAGAGTTCATTTGTATGTGGAGCTTCTAGCAGGGCTAGTGGAGATAAGGGATGCTTTTTTGTCACATTTGGTCGCCCCACCTCTATGTGCAGTTGGTGCATGTGCGTTCACACACACACACACCTCTATTAAATATTTCTTAATCTTACACCTTTACTCTTCATGGATGTTATGTTAATAGCCAACCTCATGTTTTTAATATTTTTTAATGTATTGTTTATTTATTGGCTTTAAAGGGAGAGAGGAAGGGAGAGTGAGAGAGAGACAGGAACATCAATCTGTTCCTGTATGTGCCCTGACCAGGGATTGAACCAGCAACCTTTTCGCTTCAAGATGCTCCAACTAACCGAGCTATCGAGTCAGGGCCAAACTCATTTTTATAGACTGGAAAGTCCAGCTTTGATATCTTCTATTCTTTATCTAGACCTAATTAATAATCAATCATTCTCTACTAAATAATTGGCATTTTTTCTTAAATAAACTTTGAATTTTGGATAGTTTTAGATTTAAAGAAAAATTGTGAAAATAGTACAAGGGATTCCCATATACCCCAAACCCAGTTTCCCCTATTAGTAACATCTTACATAAGTGTGGTACATTTGTCACAGTTAATGAACCAATATCGATATGTTGTTATTAACTAATACCCATACTTTATTCAGATTTCCTTAGTTTTTACCTAATGTCTTTTTTTCTGTTCTAGGACCCCATCCAGGATACCACACTGAGTTGTCATCATGTCTCCTTAGGTGGTTCTTGGCTGTAACAGTTTATTAGACTTCCCTTGGTTTTGATGACCTTGACAGTTTTGAAAAGAACTGGTCAGGTATTTTGTAGAGTGCCTCTCAATTTGGATTTGTCTGATGTTTGATGTTTTAATTATGGATTAATTATAATCAGGTTATGGGCTTGGGAAGAAAGACCACACAGGTAACGTGCCTTTTTCTGAAGTTACATACCATCAGCATGTCTTACCATCATTGATGTTGCAGTGTTTATCAGTTTTCTGCACTGTAAAGTCACTCCCCGCCCCATGCTGTAGCTTTTGGAAGGAAGTTATTCTGTGTAGCCCACAATGAATGAATGGGTCTTATTCCCATTCCCCTTCCTTTCTTTTTTATTATTATTTTATTTTATTTATTCATTTTTAGAGAGGAGAGAGAGACAGAGAGGGATAAAGAGGAGAGAGAGACAGAGAGAAAGGGGGAGGAGCTGGAAGCATCAACTCCCATATGTGCCTTGACCAGGCAAGCCCAGGGTTTTGAACCAGCGACCTCAACATTTCCAGGTCGACGCTTTATCCACTGCGCCACCACAGGTCAGGCCCCCCCTCCTTTCTTAACGACAGAGTATCTACATAAATTATTTGGAATTCTTCTGCATAGGAGATTTACCTATTCTCTCCCAGTTGTTTATTTTTTCAATCATTTGTTTATATCAGAATGGACTCTTAGATATGTATAGTATACTTTGGGTTATAATTGAATTCTATTCTACTCACAAAAATTAGGGGATATTTTAAAATGAATATGAAGCAATAAAATATCCCCTAATACAGTGATCCCAACTCCCAAGCCGCGGACCGGTACCGGTCCGTGGGCCATTTGGTACCAGTCCGCAGAGAAAGAATAAATAACTTACATTATTTCCATTTTATTTATATTTAAGTCTGAACGACGTTTCATTTTTTTAAAAAATGACCAGATTCCCTCTGTTACACCTGTCTAAGACTCATTCTTGACGTTTATTCTTGATACATTTATCCGTCCCACCCTAAAGGCTGGTCCGTGAAAATATTTTCTGACATTAAACCGGTCCATGGCCCAAAAAAGGTTGGGGACCACTGCCCTAATATTTGTGAGCAGAATATATTTTGTTGCTCAAATTGTTCTATCTTTGGCCATTGGGGGCGAATCACATATCCTCATTATTGTGTTGTTATGTTGTGGGGTTTTTTTAGTAATACTTCTTTACTTTTTTGGCACTTCAAGATGCCCCAGGCTCATCTGGTATATTTTAAATAACTGTTTTCACAAATGATATGTCTATTAGAATTAATTACTATTTTGTAGCTAGGACCTAGAGCAAATAGTCCACTGTGGAGGGTGGAAATAGATGTTAATAAAGATTTTCCAAAGTACTGCTCTCCTTCCTCTAATTCATACTTTTGTAGGAACCATAAACTAAGGCCAAAACCTCAGAATCTCCTTCTGCTTCCTTTTATGCTCAACCACTTTCTTTCTTGCCAATTTGACTGTTTTTCAAATGTTTTCCTTCCCTCCATTCCATCGCCAGTGCTCAGCTCAGACCCCTGTGCTGCGCAGGACTGCAGCAAAAGCCTTCTCTCTGCATGGTTTCCATGTCCACTTGCTTTGCTGATGCATCCACCCCTTTTTCCTTTCTGCTAATTGTCATAAAACATCTGTTAGTTCTTAGGATGGCCCCCTCTGAGATTGGCATCCAGAGCTTTCCACAAATATGGTCCCACCCAGCTACATCTCTTAGGACACCCCACCCCCGGACCTCTGCCCTGGCTACCCTGGACTCCTGGGACCCTAGTGTGGGCTTCACAATCTGAAGAGCCCTAACCTCCAGCCTCAGCCCGTTGAATCCAGCATAAGGTCCACTTTTTCATCCCTGGGCCCTACTGATATCCCTGTTATAGCCCATGTCATTCTCCACCTACAGTTGTGGTTCTGTGTCTCCCACTAGATTGGAAGCCCCTTATGGGAGGGACTTGTCTTATTTGTTGTTTGTTTTTAAACATTTTATTTATTCATTTTAGAGAGAGAGGGAAAGTGAGAGAGCAAGAGAGAGAGAGAGAGAGAAGGGGGGGCAGGAAGCATCAACTCCCATATGTGCCTTGACCAGGCAACCCCGGGGTTTGAACCAGCAACCTCCAGGTTGGCGCTTTATCCACGACCCCACCACAGGCCAGACCAATTATTATTATTCTAAGTGAGAGGAGGGGAAATAGAGAGACAAACTCCTGCATGTGCCCCAACTGGGATCCACCTGGCAATCCTGTCTGGGGCCAATACTCAAATAACCAAGCAGTCTTCAGTGTCTGAGGATGTGCAATCTGCCTGTGAGAGGGAAAGAGAGAGAGAAGGAGGAGAGGGAGGGGAAGAGAAGCAGATGGTTCCTTCTCCTGTGTGCCCTGACTGGGGATTGAACCTGATGCTCCACCTCTGGGCCAACGCTCTACCACTGAACCAACCGGCCAGGGCCTGTCTGTCTTATTAACCTTTCTTCCCTTCATGGTGTCTGGCTCAAGACCCCATAATCAGAGGCTGCTGAAATTGATGGATATGCTCCTACCCTGTCTATTCATATGCCTCTTGTTTTGCTCTCAAACACCAGAGGGCACTGGTTAGCAGGTTGAGAAGGAAGATTATAACCCCTTAGAAGTGGAAGCTTGAGAATGGCTAGTGAAAAGCCTCCTTCTATTTTGAGATGCACGATATTTACTGCTGTTCAGTTGTTCTAAACACATCTGTTTGAGCTTATTCATAAGGTGTACTCCTGTTGGGTTTAGAGATTAGTATGGGAGTTGCTAACGACACTTTCATCACAGGTCAAATCCTCAGACAGGGAGGATTGCCTTTCTCAAGATACAAGATAGGCCTTCTAACCCCAACTGCCCTCCTCCCATCCCAAAACGGGGACTGCCGGTTCCAAGGGGGATGGGTGAGATGTTCTGGTCCTCTTCGCCCAGCCCTCCTACCACAAGCACACTGACATTTGCAGCTGCTGCATGGTGGTTTAAAACCTCTAATAACCTGTGGGTAGGGTGGGAAGTTGTTAAGAGAAACAGCACCTAAATTCACCCTTACCCCAGAGACACTGCATCAGCTCCCTGTGTGATTCCTGGTTGGCTGATGATGAATTGCAGCCTGGAGGGGGCCCCTAGGTGTGAGAGGTCTCCGTAGTAGTGACTAAGCCAGAGAGCTGACTATCTGCAAAGAAAGGATGTGATGAGACCAAAGAGGTAGGCAAGCACTGTAGGTCAGGCTGAGGCCCATGGACCTTATTCTGTGTGGAACAGGAAGTCATTGGAGGGTTTTGAACTGAGAGTGATTTTTATTTATTTATTTTTTATTTTTATTTATCAGTGAGAGAGGAAGGGAGAGAGAGAGAGACAGGAACATTGAGCTGTTCCTGTATGTGCCCTGACCGGGGATCAAACTAGAAACCTCTGTGCTTCGGGACGGTGCTCCAACCAACTGAGCTATCCAGGCAAGGTCTGAGAGTGATTTTTAAAAATCACTGTGGCAGCTGTGTGGAGACTGGCTGGTAGAGGCTGCAAGACCAGGGCAGGGCTGTCGGATAGAAAATGATGGCGGCAGGGCTGGAGTGCCCTCTGGCATGCAGGAGGAAGTTGGCATCCAGGGTGCTGTTTGGAAGCAGGACTCCTGCCAGTTGGCTGTGGGGTGTAAAAGAGGGTTGTCAGATGGCTCTTCAGTTCCAGACTTGAGCACATCAGCCAATGGTGTGGCCATTCTCAGAAGAGGGAACGCTGGAAAGGGGTGGCCAGTAAAAGGGAAATTGAGGGCCAGGTAGGGTTGGAGGAACTAAGCAAACAGTTGTCAGGTTTATGTCTGGAGTTCCAGAGAGAGCACTGCTCTCCAGGGAGAGAGGGTGATCCATCTTTAGCATACATGCAAGAGCCAAAGTCCCCCGCCAGTCCCAGGAACCCAGAGATCCAAATGAGCCAAAGCATCTAGAAGCCTGCAGGAGGGCCAAGGCCAGAGCCAAGTGGAAAGGACCCCACTCTCATGCCTCCTTCATAGCCCCCAGTGAGCGGAGACCACCTCACCCTGCTCCAAAGCTGATCAGACAAATTTGGCTTATCTGAGTGAAGGCCCAATTATGGGTGGAAGGTGTTGCCATGGAAATCCTGGAGGCCAACTATCCAGGTGCTCCTCTGCCCACTTTGACCTGACCCACTGTGGGAAGGGCTAGACCTCACCCTGACAGAACCCTGTCAGGGCTTAAAAGTCTTCTTCAGAGTGTCTGGGGACTTCCATCACCACAGGTCAGCTGTGTGTCCTCAGGAAAGCCCCTTACTTTTCTGAGCCTGGCTATCCATCAGAGACAGTTGGGGAATAACTCTCTGAGTCCCTCCTCCCCTATCAGAGGTCTGTGGATGCAAAAGCCAGCCAGGTCGTGCCTGCCACGTCCTCAGCACAGCCCAGTGTGGCCTCAGCTCCAGCTGAGGCAGAGCAGCCAGAATTATGGTGCTTGGGGGGGGGGGGAGTGCTATTCCCATGGGTATGGACCTTGGCCCCTGTTCACTCCGCACTCGCAGACTGTCAGCTCTTTTGGGGCCTACTTCTGGCAGACAGGCATCACTCCTGGGTGTCCTTTCTGCCAGGGACTAGAGATGGCTGCCACTGCCACTGCCAGCCATCCTCCAGGACCCACGCGCTTCCATACAAGCACATTAGGAGATAATTAAGTAAAAATAGGCCTTCCAATCAGTGTAGCTCATTAAGGCCTAATTAAGTTAATTAGTTCCAGGTGTGAATGGCAAGGCTCAAGTGAAGCAGTGGCTGTTTGCTGTGATTGCATTTTCACAGAAGCAGTGGTGGCCGTGACAGTGATGCTGGTGGCAAAGGCCTGGAAGCCAGCCAGGGAGTTCAGAAGGCTGCCACTCAGCTGGGAGGGGAATGTAGCAGCTGAGCAGGCCAGGGACCACCCATGGGGAGCAGTGTGGAGCTTCAAGGTCAGCCAGGCCCAGGGAAACCTACTGCACTCAAATGTGTCCCCTCCCTCTCTGCACAGGTGTCAGAGGTGGGGGTGAGGGTTGTACAAAGCCACCAAAAGGCATCTTTCCCTCTGGCTGAGCAGGGAGGCTGGAACTTTGGATTCTCTCACATCCCATCTTGGTCCCCAGGGAGACTGTAAAAGGACTTTGCTGAAAGGGAATATGTGACTTAGAGGCAGTGGTGCGACCTCACAAGTCCGGGGTCTCTGCAGAGGACCTACTGGTCCAATCAGTTTCTTGCTCCAGACATCTCCCCAAACCCAGTTCTTTTTTTTTTTTTTTTTTTTTTTTTTTTACAGAGACAGAGAGTGAGTCAGAGAGAGGGATAGACAGGGACAGACAGACAGGGACAGAGAGAGATGAGAAGCATCAATCACTAGTTTTTCATTGCATATTGCAACACCTTAGTTGTTCATTGATTGCTTTCTCATATGTGCCTTGACCACGGGCCTACAGCAGACCGAGTAACCCCCTGCGACCTTGGGTTCAAGCTGGTGGGTTTTTTGTTCAAACCAGATGAGCCCGCGCTCAAGCTGGCGACCTCGGGGGTCTTGAATCTGGGTCCTCTGCATCCCAGTCTGATGCTCTATCCACTGCGCCACCGCCTGGTCAGGCTCCCCAAACCCAGTTCTTGCCTCAGCTTCTATACCCAGCTGATCCTGACAAGCTGCCTGTGTGGGACGTCCTCCCAGCCTTGGTCACACTCCTGTTTATCCATCTATTCAGCTGTCACTCACTGAGCATCTTCTCTGTGCCGGGAAGCTGGGCCAGCGCTAGGGACCCAGGCGGGACAAAACAGGTTGGAGCCTGCCCCTTGGTGCCTTTGGTCTCTCTGAGGAGGCAGACACCCTAATGGCCTTGGCCATACGATACAGTTTTGTCATGGCTGTGGGAGCACAGGGGGCCTGGCGCAGGCTTGGGAGGAAAGATGTCTGTGCTGAGGTGAATACGATCCAGGTGAGGGGGGCAGGCCCCTGGGGAGCGGCAGGAACTAAACAGGCCTCACACTGGCTGCAGGACAGGACAGGTGCCAAGTGGGGAAAATGAGGGCCCAAATCAGGCAGGACTGAGGCGGCCCGGGAGGATCTAAGCAGGGCTGCTGGGTAGAAAAGGGACTGGTAACTGGCCCTGGGAGGCCAGGGCCGCTGCTGTGGATCTGTAGAGAAGCAGCTGAGTGTGCGGGATGTTTAGCAGAGCTAATATCAGCCCCCTAGGGAGGGGCTTTGGGGGCTGGGCTCTGAGATGTCCTCACAGGGCTGGGACTAGGGTGAGGGAAGGGAAGTGCCTAGGATAGAAAATTTGAGGTGCTTACTTCCAGCCTTGTGTTCCCACCTGTGCTGTGTCCCTGTCCTCTGAGATTTCTCACTAAGAAAGACATCTCTTGGCCCTGGCCGGTTGGCTCAGTGGTAGAGCGTCGGCCTGGCGTGCGGGGGACCCGGGTTCGATTCCCAGCCAGGGCACATAGGAGAAGCGCCCATTTGCTTCTCCACCCCCCCTCCTTCCTCTCTGTCTCTCTCTTCCCCTCCCGCAGCCAAGGCTCCATTGGAGCAAAGATGGCCCGGGCGCTGGGGATGGCTCCTTGGCCTCTGCCCCAGGCGCTAGAGTGGCTCTGGTCGCAGCAGAGCGACGCCTCGGAGGGGCAGAGCATGGCCCCCTGGTGGGCAGAGCGTCGCCCCTGGTGGGCGTGCCGGGTGGATCCCGGTCGGGCGCATGCGGGAGTCTGTCTGACTGTCTCTCTCCGTTTCCAGCTTCAGAAAAATACAAAAAAAAAAAAGAAAAAGAAAAGAAAAGAAAGACATCTCAGAAAGTGTAAGCCACCCCTGGAGACAGGGCAACAGAGGGATAGTTCTGGGCAGTGTCCCCACTCTGTCCTTCAGTCCCTTGCTGGGGTGTGCTGGCTTTTCTGTACCCTTCAGGGCTGGGTTGGGGTTGGGATTGATACCTTAGGTCAGTGGTCCCCAACCCCCGGGCCGCAAACCGGTACCAGTCCGCAGAGAAAGAATAAATAACTTACATTATTCCTGTTTTATTTATATTTAAGTCTGAACAATGTTTTATTTTTTAAAAATGACCAGATTCCCTGTTACATCCGTCTAAGACTCACTCTTGATGCTTGTCTTGGTCTCGTGATACATTTATCTGTCCCACCCTAAAGACCAGTCTGTGAAAATATTTCCTGACATTAAACTGGTCCGTGGCCCAAAAAAGGTTGGGGAGCACTGCCTGAGGTCATACACGCTCTGGGCAGGTATTCCATACCCATCCAGCTTCTCCTACATGACTCATGAGAAGGGGCTCCCTGCCACTTGAGCAGCCTTGGCTTGTGCCATTATAAGAAGTTTTCCCCTGAGCCCAGATCTGCCTTGCACTATCTTCTACCTAACAGTGGCCTCAGCTCTGCTTGCTACTCTTCCTCACAACTCAGGTGAGTCTGCTGATCTCCTTTCCCAAAACAGCTTAACTTCTCTGGGCTGGTGCTAGGATTAAATGACATAATGTGCATAAACCCTGTGACATATGCTAATTCTTCAATAATGGGTTATTAACTCATAACAATGAATAACTACAGAGGTGGACACTGTCCTCCTCCTGGCATGGGCTGCCCAGTGGTGCAGCTCCAGCTTAGGCTTAGTACCAGGCCCCACTGCTGCCCCCTCTCATATCTAGCGCAGATGCAGAGCTAATCCCAGAGGGAGATGGTCATGGGGAAGAGGAAGTGACATTCTCTTGAGATGGCCCAAAGTTTTGATGTGGGGACCGCCCTGCTTGTTTGAGTCAGTTCTCTGCTCAGTAGTCACTCCAGTTGCAGGCACAGCCTCAGCCCCTTCACAGTGCCCCCTGCTCCCCAAGTCTCATTCAGGGGAACCAGTGGTGGCTGAGAACGGGGGATGCAGACCCTCCCTGACTGAGACATCTGCCTGAGGCTTTTCCGGGGCATGTCACCAGACTCTAACATGTCTGTGTGCCCATGCTGTGGGGGGTCAGTCCTGAGCCTGAGGGTCCTGCAGAGCCCAGTTCCCCGGAGCATGGCAGATCCTGCAGCAGCTCACGCCAACAGGCGAGGCTTCTCCCAGTGGAGGTGTCAGAAGGAGGGATGACCTTGGGGCTTCAATTTGCACTAATGCCTTGACCCCCAGCAGGCTTGGCTCTGCCACTTGCTAACTATGGTGCAATCAAGCCAAGGCCCAGCTTTGCCCTTTGCCTCAGTTTCCCCAATTATGTGGGGAATCAATCAATTGATTCTGGTTTGGCCCATGTTTTTTGCTTCCCAGAGTCACAGTGCCCCAGGGCAGAGGGGCTGTTCACAGCTCCACTTCCAGGAGGAAAAATGAAGTTCAGAAAGGGGACAGGAGAACCTGGGCCCTGGTCACTCCCAGCCCTACAGACCCAGCTCTGAGTGTGTGGTCAGCCAGTAGGGGAGGAGGCTGCAAGGCTCAGTGGCCAGCAAAGCCCAGCCCTTTTGGTCCCCAGTTTTCTTTCACCTGCCCTCCAGCCCCTCTACTGCCACTCACAACTCCGCCCCAGCTGAGCGTGTCCTGAGGCAAGGCCCCCTTCTCCACACCCCCAATTATGGCTGGCCCACAAAAGCTGGACTGTGACCAAAGGGATAAGGATGAAAGTGCTGGTTGTTATGACAACCTAGTGGTTGCTGGGGCCCAGGGGAGGGACTTGGCTGTGTGCCTGAGTGCAGGCATCTGGACGACCTCTGAGCATCAGCCAGGGTGGCCCAGGCGCTCACAGGGATCCCCCTCCAGAGCCGATCAGCTTCACCCCCTCCATGGCAGCACCTGCTCCCTGGGCCTCCCCCGGTGGCCCCATTATCCCGCATCTGTTACCCCCCACCACCACACCTGCTCCCCAGCCCAGGCACCCTCCCCAAGGCAATCCCTTCCCATCCTCAGGCCCAGCTGCCTTCTCTGAGGGCCAGCCAACAGGGGCTGTGGAACCAGGATGGGTAGCTGGGAGGACCCCAGCAAAAGCAAAGGGACCAGCTGCCAAGCCAGATCTGCCTGGCCAGCAGTGTGTGTGCCCTTGACAAGGCCTTTACTTCAGAGCCTCAGTCTCCTGACCTGTAAAATGGGGGTAGCCATTCCCTCCCTCGGGTCCTTCAAGAGTTGTTTCCCTCTGCTTGGAAGGAGATCTGAGATTGAGATGTTCCCAGAGCGGGTACAGGATGGGCAGTGAGGTTGCAAAGAGAAGATGGAAGGGGCTGTCTCAAGCCCACCTGTTAAACTGCTTGGAGACCCGATACCCTGCTGCATACTTAATAATCACTGCTGAAGGAAGTGACAGCATTTCCTGAGGCCCCTCAGGGCACAGGGGAACTGTACAGGGGACCCGTCAGTGCCAGGTTCTTGAGTGGTATGTCAGGAGTATTGAGAAAAGGAGAGGGCACTGGGGCAGGGACCCCTCCCACCTCCCACAGGGAGAGTGACTACTGTGAAGGGTGGCCTGGGGGGTCTCTGGTGATCCAACAGTCCAGTTCAGGTGGGGAAACTGAGATTCTAGGAACTATCGTGTCTGCTCTCTGGTACGCCCCACCAGGTGGGGAAGAAACACTAGGGGGCAGGAGAAATGGGAGGCCCTGGCAGATGCCCCTCCTCCTCCAAGAATGGGAAGGGGATTCCTATGGCAACTGGTCTTTGTCTCCTGGTCCACATCCTAGCTGCTCCCTAAGCCTTGCAGGACAGCCCCAGTTTCCTGCACTACCCTGCTGCAACCTTGGTGAGGCCCGTCCCTCCTCGCCATCTTTGCTGACCTGGAGGATGGGAGCAGATTATCAAGGGGACGGTAGCACCAGCTGCTGCCCTAGCTGTTTGAAAGCCTCCAGCCTATTGCATGTGGGCCACTGTAGCTGCCCTACCTCCGAAAATGAGGAATTCCCTCACTTGAACAAACCACACTCCATCACAGAGGTCTGGTGAGGGCAAAGCTTTGGCCAGAAATGGAGGTATTTGGGGGCAGGGTAAAAGTCCTAGTGCCCTCTGGCCACTCTGTACAGGTGGCTCAAGTACAGGGCTGGGCAAGGTTTGTGCTCCCCACTGTGCAAATGGGAAAACTGAGGCCTAGCAAGGGAAGAGAGTTGCCTAGTGAGTCACAGCAGGACCCAGGCCTCCTGTCCTGTTCATAGGTCTACCCCTATCTAGGGGAAGGCAAAGGGTCAGAATGGCAGTTTGGTCCCCAGACTCAGTAAACTTAGGCTCCCTGAAGGATTGGGGTGGGCACTTGGTGAGGCGCAGGGCTGAACTGATGAGGCCACTTATTCTGCCAAGAGATCACTCAGCCGATGCTCACCAAGCTCCTTGAGGTCAAAGGGAAATCAGAGACACTTAGAGCCTAATTATGATGAACAGCTAGCTCTCATGCAGCTTCTCAGGGCCCCATTGAAATATCTTTGGGAAGACATCGCTGTCTTGTCACCATCACCGGAGCTTTGGCCCTGGTAGGTAGGGGCCGACGGGTGCTCTCCTGGCAGCTGCTTCTGGGGAGCAGAGCCTCAGCATCTTGGACCCTGTCCACTGGCGTGGTCAGTAGGGGGTAGACTGAGGAAGAGGGGTCACGTGCAGCTGGGCTGCTGTCAGCGGCCACCATCTTCAGGGTAGTGGCTGCAATGTGAGTTGCTCTGTCTCCTCGTCATTTCCTAAGGGTCTTTCTAGGACTGATGGAGGGGCAGAGCTGCTGGGAAAAGCAGTAACCTCTGGTCCTGTTGCTCAAGTTCACCTTCCAGCTGGGGGACATCAGTGTCCACTGTATGGTTGCCTACCTACTGGTGCTGACCGTGGTCCTCTGGGAGGCCCGAGGAGAGTATGAGTGTGTTCCGTGGGCTGAAAGAGGGCTTCCTGAGGGGGGATAGCCTGAAACGGGATGGAAGGTTGTAGAAAAACTGAAAGATGGAGAGATTTCAGCCTGGGAGCTCCACATGAATACAGGTTGGCATGGGCTTCGGCTGGAGGCTGGGATGAGAACTGAGCGTTCATGGGCCAGTGGTTCTCAGCCCTTCCTTCCTTCCTTCCTTCCTTCTTTTTTTTTTTTTTTTTTTTTTTTTTTTAGAGAGAGTCAAAGAGAGAGAGACAGGAACATCAAGCTGCTCCTGTGTGTGCCCTGACTGGGCAACCGAACTGGGACCTCCGTGTTCCAAGACAACCTTCCAACCGACCGAGCTATCTAACCAGGGCTTACTTTTTAATTGATTTTAGAGAGACAGAGAGAGGGAGGGAGGGGTAAGGGAGGGGAAGGGAAGCACTTGTTGTTCCACTCAGTTGTGTACTTCATGGTTGCTTCCCATGTGTGCCCTGACCAGGCATCGAACCCACAACCTTGTTGTTTCAGGACGACGCTCTTAACCAACTGAGCTAACTGGCCAGGGCCAATTTGTCTCCATTTTTATTCATCAAAGAAAATTCTGATGAGAGCTGCTGGGGCCAGCTGGCCAGTGGCAGAAGGGTGGAGGGCCAGGGGAGGCCTGAGGAGAAGGTGAACCGCAGACCTCACCCAGCCTTCTCTCACCCCCCCCCCCCATGCCTATGGCTTGGTTTCACTTGGCAGCAGCTCAGAAGAGCCCTGGCCTAGCAAACCAGAGGGAGATCCTGAGGACCCAAGAGGTTGGCTGGGGGCAGGTAGGGGGTGGGTAGCTCCAGTCACCCTGTCTGCATGCCCAGTGCTCTCTGTTCTAGCCGGCCAGCCGGCCACATAAAGAGTCCATTCTGTCGCCCATTCACTTGGGCTTTCATCTCGCAGCCAGTGAAGCAGTGCTCTCACCTCAGCACTGCCGTCAAGAACACACAGGAAGAGGCAGGTCTGCTATGCCCTCACACCCCTTGCCTGAAAGGCATGGGCTGGGCCAGGGCACCCTAGGCAGTCTGTTTGCCTAGCCCACCAGAGATGGGCAGAGAACTGCCCCTCCATAAACTCTGGCAGAAACCCACTCTCCCCTCATTTCAGCAAGTGTAAGTCTGACCTCCCTTCCAGCCCATACAGGGTGAGAGACTGTCCTCCCACCACAGGAGGCTCAGGAACTCAGGGTGGGCTCATGGCTCAGCCCCTTGTTCCTCTTCTAAGGAACAAGTAGATATGGGAGCCTCCAGGGCAAGGCAGGGACATCAAAGCCTGATCCCATGTCCAACCACTGGCGAAGATGAGGGCATTAGAGGGTGGGCACCCAAGACCCAGACTGAATCACAGTCTGTTGCCAGAGAGGGAGGCAGCCACACCCACTGCTCACACCTGTAGAAGTGTGAGGTGGAGCTGCCAGGGCTGCTGGGAGAAGCAGCCCCATCCTGGTCCCCATTACTCAAGCCCACCTTCCAGTCGAGGGGCACAACAATGACTATTGCATAACAGAGGTTGAGCTACTCTATGAGCTGAACCTCCTGAGTATGGGTCCTCTTTGCAGTGGCCTGTTCATGAGTCCAACAGCCATGGTTCCTGTGATGTCACCAACCCACTGTGTTGCTTGGCAACTTTTCAGGATTAGCACTCTGCCCCTGTCATCCTTGATGTCCCGCCATGGGCTGATGTTGCCCTGGCAACTGGATGGGTACTGCAGCTTTTGGACAGCTTTACCAAGTGTGGAAAGTGCCAGGCAAAAGCAGGGAAGCAAGTACGTCTCCACAGACCAAATGGGGTACACATCCACAGAGGGAGCTAGGACCAGGCTGCCCAAATGAAGGCTTTGGTGGTTTCCACCCCCTGGAAGAGCTCTGGCCACCCTTGCCTCCAATCTTCCTCACATTTCTTCTTTCCATGATGATCACTGAGTGCCTACCATGTGAATCTCAACAAGTAAAGCAAATAAAACCATTGTTGGGGCTTAGGAAAGGCTGCGCCAGCACAGGTCCAGAAGGATGAAAAGGAGTTGGCCAGGAGTAGGAGTTGGTGGAGAGAGCTGCTCTGGACAAAGGAAGCAGATGCCTGTGCAAAGGCCAAACCACTGTCTCCAGTCACAGTACATGCCCTCCCTCCGAGACCCTCGGACCCTGCCTTCCCGGCTCTCCTACACAACACGCATTCTATGGAAGGACAGGGTCCAGTTCAAATCTGAACACTTAGTGCCCAGCACAGATCTGGCACCAAGCCAGCATTACTAAAATGCCAAGTAAAATAGGACACTTATGTAACGAGCATCAGGTCCTGCTCCCTCCTCTAACACCAGCCTATCTTATTGTGCCACAGTGTATCCACCTATGAAATGGGGCCAATTCTGAGAAGGCTCTGGGCAGGGGTTCTCAGGTTGAGGTGGGGTGATTTTTAAATTTTCTTCTGGTTTGTAACCCACCTTACAGAAAAATGGAAGGACTGGAAGAGTGGACACCTGTAAACCCTCAGATTCCTTAATCGTTCGCATTGGACTGCTTTTGTTTACCTCCTACCTACACTCATCTAGCCATTTGGCTAAACCATTTGAAAGGAATTCGCAGCAGCAGACCTCCTGACACTTCACTGAATTTTTTCAGTCTGTGTCAGCTAAGACAAGGACAGTCTCCATATAACCACAATACTATTATCACATCTAAGGAAACGAAACACAATTCGATAGCCAGGACAGAAAGGATAAAAGCCTGAACCCACGCCAGGACACTGGAGCGATGGGCAGCTTGAACTAGGGAGGGGGTGCAGGCGCACCCACAGCCACCATGAGGATGGGGAGGAGGAACTGTCGCCCAGTGGGTGGGTGTGGCTATTACACTGAACCCACAGAGAGTACCAGAAGCCACCCTTTCGGCAGACCTTACCATCAGTCCTATAGCTGTGGCTTAAATACGAATTTCCAAATTGTAAAATTCCCCAATTATTCTCCCCAAATTATTTACATAGCTAAAAAAAAAAAAAAAAAAAAAGAAAGATTCCATCAAAGTTCTCACACTGCATTTGGCTGTATTGCGTCTTATTCCAGAACAGTCTGGAGGGGAAAGGGATTATGGCACCTAATTTGGAAAACCTAGAGGACTGACCCTTTCCCGCCGCTCTGAGGTTGGCCCAGGCCCGGGAAGGGGAAGCTACGAGAAGGGGTGGGAGGAACCAAGTCGCGGAGTGTGGCGGGGGAGGCTGACGAAGACTTCGGCAGGTTCCGAAGAAAGCTCCCGCCCCACGGAGCCGATAGTCCCGCCCGTTAGCAACGGACTCAGACTCCCTCTTAGAGACAGACTAAGGGACGCGACGTTGAGCGGTGCAGCGGGTAGGTCAGTGGGGCCAAGCCTTGGCGGGGCGAGCGGTGCAGAGGGCGAGTGGACAGGACACCCACCCGGCCGGAGGTCCACATCCCTGCTCACGATTCTGAGCGCCGTTTCCTGAGCCTTGGCAAGTGGGAAAGGAGTGGGCGCATTTTTAAACAACCTTGCCGATAAGTCCTGTATTTACCAGACCGGTTTTGGGGGCCCCACCCTTTCTCCCCTCCCCCCATCTCCTGTGGAAGACACAGGCAAGAAAGCAGCCTAGCTTCTGGTCCACCCAGTCCCTCTCTTGATCGCGACTACGTTCAGTCTCTTTGATCCTCTGTGCCCCCTTCTATAAATTGGCAGAGCACTGTGGCATCTATCTGACAAGTTGTTACAGAGATCAACTGCTCCCTTTACTTCCTTCAGTCAGTCATTAGGCAAACAGGTTCTAGGCTCCTATCCTGTGTCAGTCCCGTGGTAGGTACCAAGGTTCCAAAGATCAGTGTTACTAGAAAATTCCTGCATTTTTTGCCCTCATGCTCAGCCAGCAGGTGAGAAAAGTGTTTACATAGTAATAATAGGGGAGATGTTCACTGGAGGGAGGAGCCTCCGACAGCTGGAGGAACACAGAGGGAGTCAGTCACATCAGGTGACTGATCCAAAAAGGTAGAAGCCAACGCTGTCGGGGTTATTGGCATCCACAGTATTGTTTGCCAGGTAGCCCCAGGTAGCCCCAGAAGAACAGACTTTCAAATAACCCTTGAGCCACACACCCATTTATTTGTCAAATTAGATCTTACACAGAACCCTGGTATGTGAAACATAAAGGTACAGGGTCCTTGTTGAATCAAGGGTGGGTGGCTTAGAAGCCCTCCTGCTTAGGCTCTCCTCCCCACAGGTACTCACTTGCAGAATCGCAGGGTTCCTTGCTATGGAGTTTGAGAGCCACTGTCATGGTGGTACAGACATGGGCCTTTGAGTCAGCCAGAGGTGGAGACCTCAGTTTCCATTCTGGTTCTGCAGGTTCAGCTGAGTGTCCTTGGCGAGTTTCTTGACTTCTCTAGATGTTAGTTTCCTTGTTTGTGGGTTGATGATAAAAATGGTACTTGTTGTAAGGATCAAATACCCTTGGTCATCTGTGTCCATCCAGCCCAGTGCCTGGATGGGTCACAGGGGGTTGAATATCAGTGAGTCCAACCTGAAGTTTCCTCTAGTTCAAGCCAATAGGGCTCCCAGGCAATCTGACTGGGGAGAAAAAAATAACTTGGGTTCAAATTCCAACTATGTAGAGACATAGTTAGAATTTGGCTGTGTGACCTTGTGTAGGTCACTTAACCTCTCTAAGCCATGTTTTTCCTACCCCTAAGAAATGAAGGTAGTCTCAGTTCCTACCTCAGAGGTTTAAACGAGCTAATGCATTAACTACATCTAAGCCCCTTAATAACATTCATCAGGGAGGAGTGCCCAGCAGAGGTCGTGCTGGGAACCATGTCCTCTCCCTTTTGTTCTCCATGCTCACTGCCATACAGAGGTTGCCATCACCCAAGAGGCTGTGATAGCAGAGAGAGGTCTTTCTGTCTGTCTTTCTGTCACAGGTTCTGTGCACACTTGTAACGTACAAGTGCCCAGAGTTGGGGTGGGACTGGAAGGGAGCTGTTGATCCTTGTGAAAGGCTGAGGGACAGAGAGGAAGCAGGACTCTGGGTTTGCAGCTCACACTTCCCCCATTCTTCTTGGGATATGCCTGGGTTCATGCTCCTACTGCCAATCTGCTCAGAGAGAAATGGCTCAGAGGGGCAGCACATCCCCCATCACAGACTCCTTTTGCCCACAGCAACACTCTGGTTTCCAGGCCATTTCTACATCTACCTCTATCAATCCTTATAACAAACCAGTGAAGCAGCCAAGCATATTCAAACCCACTGGCGAGCTGGGGAAGCCAGGAAATGGAACGCTCTCCTGTGGAGCTGGGACCTTGCCTTCTCCAAGGCCTCTGCACTATTTGTTGATTTTGTTCAAAGATGAGGCAGACTTCTGTAGGTTTGCAGCCATGATGGGGCTGATCCCCAGTAGGCCCTCTGTCCTTCAGGGTGGTTGGGAAGGGCTGGTGACTGTCAGACAGGTGGACCCAACTTAGCATTGTTTTCAGCACCTGCCCTGGGAGTGGATTCAGGGAGCAGGGTTCTGGTGGGATACGCCCAGCTGAATAGAAGCTGATCAGCCTTTGGGCTCAGAGTCTGGGGCTTCCTGCCAGAGCTCCACCTGTCCTTCACAGTCCCTCAAGTGGTCTTGCCAACTCACCACCCCCTTCTTAGAAATGGACTCAGCAACTGCAGGCCACTTCAGCATTGCTGGGAAGCTTGCTCCAGACAGGCCTGGCTGGCTGTCCACCCACCTTTCAGGTCAGTCCAGGCAAGATTCCCCTGCCATAATCCGACAGGAGGCCTACACCAGCCAGGCCCAATGGCAGCTAAAATGAAAATGACAGAGCATGGAACACCTAGCCGAGTGTGGCCTGTAAGGGGGAAGCAAAGGGGATGGGCTGGGTGGGGCAGCACCCTGGCTTGGGTAGCACATCCCTACTTTGTAGAGAAGAGTCTCCCTCCTTCTGTAGTGTTTGTGTTAACCGTTGTCCATGAGTGCCCTTATTCTGGGCACAGTCAGGTCTCCCTCTTAGTGGACTCAGACCCTCTGAACCTAGGACCACCCAGAGCTTCAGGTTAGGAGGCTCACTTCTGGAAGCAGGGCCCTAAGGGATCGAAAGTGGCCAGAGATTAAGATTCCTGGGACCGCCTCAGTTCCAGCCCCTGTGAAATGGGCTTGTTTCTGTGCAGCAGGCAGTAGAGAAGGTAAAGGGGCCACTTGGCTCCTTTGAGGTCCAGGAGCCGAGAAGAGGCCTGGCTGCTGGTGGCCGCTAGAGGGCAGAAACCTCCCATGTGTTTCCTCCAGAGAGATGGTGCGCATGTGAGCAGGGGGACAGTGTGAGATGATACCTCCTTGTGGTTTTGATCTGCATTTCCCAGGTGATTAGGGATGTTGAGCTTTTCATACACTTGTTGACTATTTGTCTTCTTTGCATATGTCTGTTCATGTCTTCTGCTCATGTTTTTTTAATTGGATTGCTCACTTTTGGCAATCGAGTTATACCAGTTCTTTAAATATTCTGGATATCAACCCCTTATCAGATATAGTTTGCAAATATTTTCTCCCCTTCCCTTGGTTGCCTTTTCATTTTGTTGATTCATCTTTTATTATTTAATAGTTTTATTTTTCCCTTCTATAAAAAGTTTGTTTATAGTCTTTGTCTGTTTTCCCATTGTTTTTATCTTTTAGTATTGATTGGTAGCACTTTATGTATTCTGTGTTTTAATCCTGTGCAATATGTATGGCAAAATTATTTTCTAGTCTTTTACTTGTATTTTAACTTTGTTTATGGTGTCACTTGTCATAGACACAAATTCTTTTTTTTCCTGGAATGCAGGCCTGGACTTGTCATTTCCTCATTAAGAACGTTTATGGTATCTGTATGTAATCTGCAGATTACAGTCCAGGCCAGTAGCTGTTGGGGCAGTGCAAGGCCTGAGGTGTGGCTCCACCACTCACACACGGCGAGGCCCCTCGGAGTGTTCGTACCTGGAAATGGGGCCGACAGCTGCTGTGGAAATATCACAGCAGGAGTGAGCCCTAGGTCCCAGCATTGTCAGTATTATCATCATTCCCTTCTCAGAAGAATAGGGTGCAGCCCTCTGGGCTTGAGGCCCATTTTTGTAGACTTCACGGGCACTTGGTGAGCCACGCATCCCACAGGTGAAGCCCATAGTCTGGACGAGGTCACCTGAGCTCTCTCTACTGGCCTCTGACCCAAGCGCGGATTCGCTGTGGTGTTTTCTGCCCTCGAAACTTTGGGTGATTAGCTCCCCTTTCACAGCTCAGCCTACTTCCTATCTAAATGCTACCTGTTCTTATTTTCAATTTGTATTTTGATCAAAATAATACATGAACGTAGTTTTTGAAGTTGAACAAACTACCAGGCTGAGAATCCAGAAGCTGTCCTTGGCCCAGGACTGTCAGTGACTTTGGCCATGTCTTCTTCCATTCCTGTCAAGGCCCTTTATGATCGAAGCCCTGAACCCTTTGTGGTCTCACCCCCGCACCCCAGCCCAGAGGAATTGCTCGCTAGTCCCCACATTTGCCCACATTCCCACCTCCAGACCTTTGCACACAGTTCTTTCCTCCTGCATGTCCCTTCCTTGCTCTGTCTCCCTCCCTTCCCCAAGCCTTTCAAAATTCTTCAGTCTACCCTCACTAAATTTCCATCCCCCTCACTGGCTGAGCCCTGGCCCCCTTCACCCCACCCACTCCAGGATCCCTCCTCCTTTTCCCTCTCTTCTGAGCCTCACCCCTTGATTTTGCCCCAAACAGCTGGGAGTTGGAGCCCGGCTGGTCTTCCCACTGGCAGTGTTCTCCTCAGGGAGGGAAGCCAGGTCTTGCTCATCTCTAATACCCCCGCGGCTCCCCACACACACCAGCCCATCCTGAGGATCTCACTGGGGCCTGGAGCTCATATCTGCTACCCTGTCTGAAGAAACTAAGGAGACACCTCTCACACACAGGTCACATGGAGGGACAGGGGCAGAGCTGGGAAAATCACCTTAGGGTCTGACCTCTGCCCAGCCCCACAGAATGTGCCCAGATTACAGAGGTGGGAGGCACCTGTCCCGTCCCAAAGGTCTTTGTGTGGCCTGAGACAGGAGCTGTCTGGTGAGGCCTCTTCTGAAACAGAGCCCACCAGCTCCTGACCCCAGCTCCTTCCCCGAGCCCATCAGATGCTGGAGATTAAGGTCAGCTGCCTCCCAGGCCCTCTTCTCCAGGCTGAGCCTGGACTATAGCCTGGCCCCAGGGTCCTCCCTGACGTCTGGCAGCAGGGCTGGCTAAATGGGTGGCTGTCCCGGTCCCTGCTCTGACTAAATCCAATTAGGGGGAAACTGCCCTGAAGTGACCCTCTTAGAAAAGATTGACTTTTCCCGGACCTCTGACTCTGAATAGGAAAATCCCAGCCTCTCTCTGGTTTCACTTTCTACCTCCAGAAAGCAGGTGAAGTCTGGACCTGGGACAGGAGATTGAAAGGCGATGGGCAGGCACGTGCTTTGGTCAGTTGGAAGGTCAGGCCCAGGTCCCAGGCTCAGAGTGGATTCCAGCATCCATCAGGCCAGGTGCTGGGAGAAGTCTAGTGTTAAGTTTGGGGCCACGCTGGACCTGTCTCAGATGTTTCTCCTGGCCCTGCCTGAGCTCACTGTCCTCCTGCCCTGCCCTCCCACAGAGAACTCTGGCCAGTAGGATAAGTGTTCTAGAGAAATAGAGGGCATCCCCACTTGAGGATGGAAATGGGCTTTCAAGAAAGCTTCCTTTGGGAGGCCCTGGGCTCCCTTCCCGTTAACCAAAGAAGACCCCACCTGGGGGAGGGTGCTTAGGGGAGGGTGTACAGGGGCAGGCACAGGATGGGCTTTCGGCCTGGCTGCCATGCTCTGGGCATTATGTTGGAGAATGTTTCAGGGGTCGGATCACGGGCAGGTGACTTTTCTGAGCTTGTTTCATCATCAGAATGCTGCCTATCACACAGAGCTATGGTGGGAACTGAATGAGTTCACATGTGAACAGACCATCTAGTACAGTACGACACACGTATGACATGGACCACAGTGATTGCTGATCAGAAATTGCCCAGAATTTGGTAGGTCTTAATGGTGACACCATGGCACCGGTTGTTTGTATACCCACACCCATGGGCACCTGTGCTCTTCTGTAAGCCCATGCATGTTGGTATGGGTACTCCTGGGGTGTATGCATATATGTCCACATGGAGACAACTATGTGTTGGCACAGATGTGGGTCTGGATCCCTTGGGGCCATTTCTCTGCAGAACCAGTGCTCAGAATGTAACAGGTAGGGGGTAGTCTGAGGACGGGCTGGTGCTTGGAGGCAGGGAGGAATGGGCAGGCTAAGCTTGTGGAGAATACAAGGCAGGAAAAAAAAAAACAGAGACAATGTGTAATGCTAGTGGTTGAGGCCAGGCAGGTTCTCATTGAATTTGAGCAGATGACAGAGGAACTGCGGAGTCAGAAAGCATTAGGCCATACCTGTTTATTGGAGGCTTGCAAAGACAGGCGAGCAAATAAACAAGATGAAAAGAGCTAATAAACAAAGGAAGGGTAAGGGAACAGGGAAAACTGCACCTCATGGTGGCAGGAGAGTGATCTGGGAGAATCGCCACTGAGGGGAAACACCCACAGCCTTACATAGACCACACACACGTGGCGGTGTCACACGTCCATGCACCAATCAGGCAAAGTGCTTGCAGTCAGTAAACCTGCCAGCAGGTCTAACACAGCTGTTTTCCCACATTTCCACCCCTTTAGGGTTGCTCGCCTCACAATCTATGCCACAGGTTTCTTCCACCATGTTCCCTGTACGAGGAGGGAGGTACATTACAAAAACAGAAACGGTACAAACTACAGCAACAGAATTACAAAACACAGCTATGGGCAAAATGAGAGTGGTCAGTGGCAGCAAGAGAGGCAGATCTTTCCCTTCTGGCAGAATCCAGGCCAGAGTTGTCTGCAGATGGCACAGTAGCTGGTACCAGAGGCTGCCCCGGGCAGGCATACCAAACCTTATTGGCCTGCACACCAGCATCTGCTGGTTTTGTGTGCAGTAGAATGGGAGAACTCATTATGGGCCATAAGGAAATTACAGAGGTGCCCTTCATAATGCTGTCCCCCTGAGCACTCAAGGGATAATACACTTCCATCTTAGGCAGCCAGGTGCTGGTTTCCTGGGGAGTTAACTGGAGGTGCACCTCTATCCCCTACCCCACGATGCCAACAAGGCCACCCATCGTAGATGGGGGGCCTGTACAGTCCAGGGCCATGTCCACTGAAACTGCTGGCCTTTAAGGAGGGCTGTTGGGGCAGGCAGGTGGTCCAGAGCCTATATGCCTGCCCTCTGGTCTGGGTTACAGGTAGGGTAAAAAAGCAAGCAGACCAGTGGCAGTATCTATACAGGTGACTGCATACTGGTACCCTTCTGACTTTGGCAAGGGTCCGATGATGTCTATCTGCCACCATGTCAGTGGAACACGACCTCTCTGGATCTGTCCAGGTGACACCAGTTGTCTCTGCACATTGCTCGCAGGCTGCACGTACCTCTGCATAGGACACAGGCAAGTTCCATGCCTTAACAGTAGCCCACATAGTTTTCTGTCCCGCGTGGAGCAGACACCAGTGGAGCCACTGTGCCACATCACCTGCAGGCAGTCTCCAACCATCGCACCCTTGCCAAGGTCTCATCATTCCCAGAATGGGTTAGAGGGGCATGCCCTGTGACATGATATACTGTCACCTGCTTCTGGTGTCCTATTTCCCATAAATCCTGCCACATGGTCTGACCCCATAGTGAACGGTGCATTACCATCCACTGGTTAGTGTGCCAAGTAGCAATCCAAAGGGTCAGTTCATGATAGACAGCCCAGCTGTCAGTACAGATCACCAGAGGTAAAGGTTCATTATGGGCAACTAGCCAAACAGCTCTTAATTCCACCCACTGGCTGCTTTGGCCTGTGCCTGTGTCTATCCAAATAGTCTCAGTGGCTGGATGGAAGGCTATAGCTGTCCACTTGGCAGGTTGGCCCCTGCTAGAACCATCAGGATACCAGGCATCCTCAGGGATGGGCATTCACCCTTCCTGGTAGGGACTGACTTCAGGTTCTGCCCCTAAGCCCCAGCTGCACCTGACTCTAAGGTCACTTAAGTAACTGGACCCAAGACTTCCTGCAGTTCTGCCCTCAATTGGCTGGTGCTAACAGCACAGCATTGTTGCCAGTATGCACTCTACTTGGCCAGGACGGAGGTTTGGGCCGTAGCACTACGAGGTTTGGTTGCCCAATCTCTCACCCATCCTGCAACAGGGTATGTGGTCTTGACCTTAACTGGTGTTGTGGTTGTAATACTCTCAGTGTCTAGGAGGGCAGCGTACACACTAATGAGTAATGGACTTCAGCGCCTTTCCACAATTGGGACCAAAACCCAATAGGTTGTCGTAGGTGCTCTGTCCATTGCCACAAGCCTCATCCAAACACTTCAGAGATTACATGGACATCAAGCTCACAGAGCCGGGCAGGATCAAACACATTCAAGGCCTGTGCCACCTTGACAGCTCTCTTAGCTGCTGCAAATGCACCTTGTGCTTGCTCAGTCCAATCCCAGCGAACCCTCTTCCAAATAAGATATAAGGGGTGCAGTAACTGAGCCAAATGGGGTATGAATGCTCCCCAATACTCTAACAGACCTAGGAATTCCTGTAACTGCTTTATCAGTGCCGGCACAGGGTATGCTTGGATCTTATCTATAACCGCGTCACGGATAACCCTTTGTGTGTGTGTGTGTGTTTCTCTGAAGTTGGAAACGGGGAGGCAGTCAGACTCCCACATGTGCCCGACCGGGATCCACCTGGCATGCCCACCAGGGGGCGATGCTCTGCCCATCCGGGGCATCGCTCTGTTGTGACCAGAGCCATTCTAGCGCCTGAGGCAGAGCCCATGGAGCCATCCTCAGCGCCCAGGCCAACTTTGCTCCAATGGAGCCTTGACT
This sequence comes from Saccopteryx bilineata, assembly GCF_036850765.1. Taxonomy (NCBI): domain Eukaryota; kingdom Metazoa; phylum Chordata; class Mammalia; order Chiroptera; family Emballonuridae; genus Saccopteryx; species Saccopteryx bilineata. The sequence continues at coordinate 125,762,377 of NC_089495.1, forward strand.
GCGGGAGGGGGAAGAGAGAGACAGAGAAGGAGGAGAGGAGGAGGGGTGGAGAAGCAGATGGGTGCTTCTCCTGTGTGCCCTGGCCGGGAATCGAACCCAGGACTCCTGCACGCCAGGCCGATGCTCTACCACTGAGACAACCAGCCAGGGCGATAACCTTTTACTTACCCAACTAGACAACCCCCAAGAACTTAACAGATAACCCAGGTCCTTGTAATTTGCCCGTGTTGACTGCCCAGCCACACATTTTCATATGGGATAGCAGGGTGGGAACTGCTCCAATTCTGGAAGAGAGTCACTAGTTAGCATAATGTCATCAATATAATGATACATATAAACTGCCTCTGGCTGTTTCCATTTAGCCGGGTCAGCACCCACCAGCCCATGGCACAAGGTGAGGCTATGCAAACAGCCCTGAGGTAATATTGTAAATGTCCATTGCCGCCCTTTCCAAGTAAAGGCAAATTGGTTTTGACTCTGCAGCTATATCAATAGAGAAAAAGGCATTAGCCAAATCTGCTACAAAGTGTTATGTCCCCATCTCATGGCTTAACCAATCCATCATGTTAGCTATCGAGAGAACAGCAGCGTGCAAAGGGGAACAACTTTATTAAGTTCTCTGTAATCTACTGTCATTCTCCAGGTTCCGTCTGGTTTGCGCACAGGCCACACCGGGGAGTTGTAAGGGCTGTGTGCCGGCTGGATGATCCCCACCTTTCTAGTTCGAGGATTGTCCCTGTGACTGTTTCGTAATCACCTGGCAAGTGGTATTGCTTTGCGCTAGTCACACACTGTGGAACAGGTAATTGCAAAGGGGAATGTGATGCGTGTCCCCACAACACTGCCTTCACAACCTGGACTCGCAGGCGGAACTCCCCGGCTGTAGGTTCCAACCACAGTCCTTGTAAGACATCTACCCCCAAAATATATTCAGGAATAGGGGATACATATACCTTACATGGCTTAGGAGGCAGTCTTCCTATCCCTGATGGAATAGGTATTGGTTTTCACTTGAACAGTTTGGCCCCATATCCGTCAGTGGCCACTGGGGTCTCAGCAAACCGCTCTGGGTTCCCATAGAGGAGGGAACATTCTGCATCTGTATCCACCAAGGCCAACACCCGTTGTACATTGGAAGGGGACCAGTGGATAGCCAGTTCCACATGGGGCCTCCAGTCCCCGCCTGTCCCTGTTAGATCCCTCGGTCTTCCCCCTACTCAAACTGGAACAGCGGGTCTTGGGGTCCTCCTCTCCTTCAGTGGTCTCCATCATATAATCTTGCAATCGTGCCACCCACACAGCAACCATTTTACTGCTAGCTGCTGGGGCTCTTCACCTCAGTGGCTGGAACCTCTGTCCTGGTTTAAGCTGCTGCCTAAGCTCCAGGAAGAACTTTATTAGGTTTGCCATCTAATTTCTCCTTATCTGCCCCAGCTGCAATTAAATCCACCCACATCTGTGTTCAGGTAACTTTCACAGGCCCGTTTCCCTTGTTAGGGGGCAGCACGGGCAGCAGCCCTCACAGCTTTGTGATTCTGTGCTGCCTCCAGCTCCCCCAAATCTGCTACCATCTGTGTAACCATGTTGATAGGCTGTCCCACATGGGGGCCCAGGATAGCCACTCGTGACCCAAAAAGGGCTGATGGGGCGCTGCAGAGGACAAGATTCCACATCCCAGCTGTAAACACTTACTCATCTGGTCCACAGGACCCCGGGTTGAAAGCAGCATTCTTCATATTTACTTTCCAAAGAACCCAGGGCAGTTCACTACAGCACAGCCACCGACTCACTGCCCCTGGCAAGTCCCCAGCATTCTGCCAGACCATCTGAATGGCAGCCATCACCCATTCTAATAGGGTATGGTTTTCTGGGTTGTCATGGCAGTTCTGAAGACGCTGCCTCAAGGAGTGTGTGTGGTAATGGCGGCCAGTTCTCCATCTCTGTTCTGGAGAGCATGATGCCATCCACCCCTACGTCCCACAACCTCAGTAACCAGGGTGCCAGCAGCTCCATGGGTTTCTGCCTGAATTGCACCCCCAACTCCATCAGCTCTGCCTGGGTGTAAGGCTGGACCACAGAGTGCCCCACTACCTGTGGAGGAGACTGTGTCTGCCCCTGGGGTGCTCTTGGATGCTGGGTTTTTACCTTTTGGGTGACCACTGGCCGGGCTCTGAGCCTGCAGATGGCAGCTTCAGCTCAGAAGAGGAGGAATTGGAAACACCTGCTCCTGTCTACTCAGAGCCACTCTGTCAGCATGGATGCTCCTTCAGCGACTGTTTCAGCTCCTGGGGCTGCCAGTTCTTAGCCTGAAGTTAAAGCTTGAGCTCTTGAAGCTGCAGTAGTTTCTTCAACTGCCGGTGCCAACATTCTGCTTCCAGGGCAAACTGGAGCTCATGAATCTATTAACTCCTTCTCTAGAAACCACTCCTGTTCCAGGTGCCACTGGCGCTCAGCCTGCATCTAACACTGTAGCTCTCGAACCCGGTCAGCCTCCTTCTCCAGAACTCGCTCCAGTTCATGCAATCATTGGCGCTTGGTCTGCAGTTCATCCTGGAGCTACCAACCTTGTGCAGCCTCATGCACAGAGCTCTTGGTTTCTTCTCACAGGATTGTAAAAAACACCCAGCCCACAGACCCACAACAGGAGAGCCACCAGGAAGAGCCATTCCTCTGATTTTGTCTGCGCTATGCAGAAATCTCTTTTCTCCCCAATCCACCCAGTGCTGACATCAGGGGTGATGTTGGTGGTCTACATAGTTGGTGTTATGCATTTGGCTGGTAAGTCCAGCTAGGTATCTCTGAGGCTCTTTTTTATCAGGGAGATTAAGCTGGCCTATTGCTACAACAGGCATCAAGCAAGCATATTAAATGTCCTTGTCAATGTTTTATAGCTTCACACCAATATCCTAATAGTTATTGTATGCAAACTACTCTTTAATAAAAAAGAAAAAATGTCAGCATGGGAAGAGTCAGGGTGGGATGGGGGCATAGGATAGGCAGGGACTGTGGTCTCCCATCAGAGCAAGTGGGCAGGGTGTGAAAAGAGGACTCTGAGCATCAGAGGGATGAAGGCTGCATTTACCCAACCCAGCAGGTGGCTTGAAACTGGGAGGGTCCATGATTATATCTCCTTTGGGCTTGCCCTTCCAACTCCCTTCTAAGGACCTGATGGCCAGCCCTCTTCATGAACCTCTTACCCATGACTCTCCAGGAAGGCCATGATGGGCTTAAAGAATGTTCTATGGCTGCGCTGGCCCTGCTCCCTACTCTTCTGGACTCCCGAGGCACAAGCTGCTAGAGACAGGAGCCTTGGCCAGCATAGTGATCCTCAGTGTCTTGGTTCTAGATGCTAATCCCTCCGTCCCAACCAAACTCAGCTCCAACCCAACTTAAAACCCCAACCTCAGAGATTCCAAGACCGCCCCCAGGCCTTGGAATTGGCCTCTCTGGGATAAAACCTCAGTGACTGCTTTTTTTTTCATTTCTTTTTTTAGGTGAGAGGAGTGGAGATAGAGAGACAGACTCCCGCTTATGCCCCAACCAGGATCCATCTGGCAACCCACCTAGGGCTGATGCTTGAGTACCGAGCTATTTTTAGCTCCTGAGGCTGATGCACTCAGACCAGCCAGGCTATCCTAGGCACCCAGGGCCAAGCTTGAACCAATCGAGCCACTGGCTGCAGGAGGTGAAGAGGGAGAGAAGGGGGAGAGGGAAGAGAAACAGATGGTCACTTCTGATGTGTACCCTGATTGAGAGTCAAACCCAAGACATCCACACACTGGGCTGATCCATCAGCCAGGGCCAACAGCTTCTTTTTTTCTCTCTTAACATTTTATTTTTTATTATTTTTAATTTTTTAATTTTATTTAGAAAATTAACTTTAACATGGTGACATTGATCAATTAAAGTACATAGGTTTCAGGTAAACATTTCTATAGCATTTGAACTGTTGATTATGTTGTATACCTATCACCCAAAGTCAAATCATTTTTTTTTTCTGAAGTGAGAAGTGGAGAGGCAAAGAGACAGACTCCTGCATGTGCTCAACTGGGATCCCAGCAAGCCCACTAAGGCAATGCTCTGCCCATCTGGGGCATTGCTCCATTGCAACCAGAATCATTCTAGCACCTGAGGCGGAGGCCATGGAGCCATCCTCAGTGCCCAGGCCAACTTTGCTCCAAAGGAGCCTTGCCTGCGGGAGGGGAAGAGAGAGACAGAGAGGAAGGAGAGGGGGAGGAGTGGAGAAGCAGATGGCCACTTCTCCTGTGTGCCCTGGCCAGGAATCAAACCCAGGACTTCCACACGCTGGGCTGACACTCTACCACTAAGCCAGCCAGCCAGGGCCAGTTAAATAATTTTCCACCACCTTATATTTGTCCCTCTTTACACCCTTCCCTCTACCCCCTCCCCCATACCTCCTATCCCCTGGTAACCACTGCACTTTTGTCTATGTCCATGAGTCTCAGTTTTATATCCCACCTATATGTAAAATCATACAGTTCTTAGCTTTCTCTGATTTACTTATTTCACTCAGTATAATGTTCTCAAGTTCCATCCATGTTGTGGTAAATGTCACTATGTCTTCATTTCTTACGACTGAGTAGTATTCCATTGTATATATGTATCACATCTTCTTTATCCAATCCTCTACTAAGAGACACTTTGGTTGTTTCCATGTCTTGGCCACTGTGAATAGTGCTGCAATGAACATGGGGCTGCATGTGTCTTTACATACCAATATTTTTGAGTTTTTTGGGTAGATACCCAGTAGAGGAATTGCTGGGTCATATATTGTAGTAGTTCTATTCTTAATTTTTTTTAGAAACTACCATACTTTCTTCCATAATGGTTGTACTAATTTGCAGTCCCATCAGCCAACTGCTTCTTTTCAATGTGCTGTCCAGAGCAGGTGGATAAAGGCCAATAGGGAATGGGGACTAAATGTCCCATTGAAGGCATACACATTAAATAAAAGTGTGTATGTGTTCATGTGTATACATGTACATATATACATAATTGTGTGAGTATATATATTTATGTATATATAGTTTTTGGGTTTTTTTATTTTTTATTTTTCTGAAGCTGGAAACGGGGAGGCAGTCAGACAGACTCCCACATGCGCCCGACCGGGATCCACCCGGCATGCCCACCAGGGGGCAATGCTCTACCCATCTGGGGTGTCGCTCTGTTGCAACCAGAGCCATTCTAGCGCCTGAGGCAGAGGCCACAGAGCCATCCTCAGCGCCCGGGCCAACTTTGCTCCAATTGGAGCCTTGGCTGCAGGAGGGGAAGAGAGAGACAGAGAGGAAGGGGGGGGAGGGGTAGAGAAGCAGATGGGCGCTTCTCCTGTGTTCCCTGGCCAGGAATCGAACCCAGGACTCCTGCTCGTCAGGCCGACGCTCTACCACTGAGCCAACCGGCCAGGACCTAACTTTTAGAAACTTTTGAAGGCCTATATTATTTATATGATCCTAAACATTTGTGTTAGCTGCAATTAAATCAATAAGAGATAACTCCCCTCCCCCTTCTAGCCCTCACCACTTCCTTTCTTGTGTCTATGACACTGGGTCTGCACAAACATCTGCCCGGGTTTCTTTACCTGGGATTAGAGCAATATGAAATAGCCATCATTTCTAATGCTAGTTTTAATACAGTGGAGGAAACTCTACAACTTTAGCTGGAAGCCTATTATGTAAAAATAAGAATACCTAACAGAGATGCCAATCTTAGAAATAAATAGAATAAAAATACTTATTTTTCTTTGCCTTTTGCTGGAATTAAGGCAGTAGGAGGCAGGGGCTTCTCGACAACCTCTGAGATTTAAAAAGAATAAAACTTATGTTTATTTTCATATCATGCATTTTTTAATGCTTACTAAGCCAGTGCAACCTTGTTAGTCATTTGTATAATCTGTGACTACTACTAATATACCAAGTGCTTTCATCATTTCCAAATTTAGCTCACCAAAAATGTTATGCAATGCCATACTAATGAAAATGCAGGATTGCCCTGGCCGGTTGGCTCAGTGGTAGAGCGTCGGCCTGGCGTGCAGAAGTCCTGGGTTTGATTCCCGGCCAGGGCACACAGGAGAAGCGCCCATCTGCTTCTCCACCCCTCCTCCTCTCCTTCCTCTCTGTCTCTCTCTTCCCCTCCCGCAGCCGAGGCTCCATTGGAGCAAAGATGGCCTGGGCGCTGAGGATGGCTCCTTGGCCTCTGCCCCAGGCACTGGGGTGGCTCTGGTCGCAACACAGCGACTCCCCAGAGGAGCAGAGCATCGCCCCCTGGTGGGCAGAGCGTCGCCCCCTGGTGGGCGTGCCGGGTGGATCCCGGTCGGGCGCATGCCGGAGTCTGTCTGACTGTCTCTCCCCGTTTCCAGCTTCAGAAAAATGCAAAAAAAAAAAAAAAAAAAGAAAATGCAGGATAGGTTATCTGAAATTTTATTTTAGTTTAGGTTGATTTAAAATAATTTAAATTAACATGAAACATAAAGACTATTCAATATGTCTAATGGTAAACATTAGTGCATGTTTAATTTTTTTCAATGATCAACTGTAAAATTCAGGAAATAGACATGTTTTTTGAGCTCTCTTTTATTCCATAATATTTCACAAGGATCTCTCAGAAACAAGTCTCAGTGATTGGTACCCTGGGATCCTTGATTCTCATTCTTTTTTGGAGGTTGCTGTACTATAATCTTAGTCAATGAGTAAATAAATTTACCCCAGTGGGTAAATAAATTTGCCCATTTGCTGATATTTCATTCCCCTTTTCCTAAAAACATTCCAAGATATATAAAAATTCAAATAATTGAATTGATCCTTCTTCAAAAAGAACTCTTTTTTCCTGCAAATATTGACATTTCCTTAGATGAACCAGGAAGGATGCTGAATTGGGATAAAGCAGCCACCTGAAATTCACATCAGCCCTTGACCTTTTATTGGTGTCATTTGATCAAGACCAGCTGTTGGACTAGAGGGCAAGGCCTTCTTTATACAGTATACCATTCAGAGATAACAAGAATTCTCTGGTGTTGCCATTGGGGTTTGTGGGCAGACATGGGAGGATAGGGGACAAATAAGAAAGCTGAGAAAGAGAAAATGGGGACTGAGTCAAAGAAGAGGGTGAAAAGTAAGTGAAGGAAGAGCTACCATTTTGTGCATTAAAACTCTTACCTTCTTCCACCCTCCACTATTTGGGATAAAAAATTTAATCAAGGATAAAATAGTAAGACCATATTTTGATCAATTAATTATAATACCTTTAGGTGGTGGTGCCTCTTTGGACTTCGCAACAACTTTTTTGGCATCTTTCTTTACAGCTTTTTTGGTCACTAAAAAATAAGAAGTCAGATGTAAATAATCAAAATGTTATTTTGGAAACTGTGAGGTTTATAAAGATACTTTTTAAATATGATTTGATGGTAACAAGAGCATTGAATTGGGACACAGAGGACCCAGGTTCAAAACCCTGAGTCTCCTGGCTTAAGTACAGGCTAACTGGCCTGACCTGTGGTGGCGCAGTGGATAAAGCATCGACCTGGAAACGCTGAGGTCGCCGGTTCAAAACCCTGGGCTTGCCTGGTCAAGGCACATATGGGAGTTGATGCTTCCTGCTCCTCCCGCTCCCTTCTCTCTCCCTCTCCCTCTCTTTTTCTCTCCCCCCCCTCTCTCTCTCTCACCCTCTTCTCTAAAAATTAAAAAAAAAAAGTACAGGCTAACCAGATTGAGCAAGGAGTGAGCTAGCTTGAACATGGGATCATAAACACGACCCCATGGTCACTAGCTTGAGCTCAGGGTTGCTGGCTTGAGCAAGGGATCGCTCAGTCTGCTGTAGCTTCCCCCACCCCCCATCAAGGCACATATGAGAAAGCAATCAATGAACTAAGGTGCCAAAACAAAGAATTGATGCCTCTCATCTCTCCCTTCCTGTCTGTCTGTCCCTATCTGTCCCTCTCTCTGATTCTCTTTCTGTCTGCCACAAAAAAAATAAAAAGGCTCACTTAAGTACAGGAAATTGTATACCGAATGCATGCTTCTACTAGAAGTCTTAATATGTGCCTAATATACACTTTGCTAATCTGAGAATGAGGAGGGAGCTTACTGTGATTCACAGAATGACTTAGGCATAGAACTCCCTCACCTCATCCCACATAAATCATTTCATAAAACTTGTGCATCATAATACACTTTTTGGAAATGTTGGTATTGTCCAGCTCTCCCATTCAACAGGAAAGCAAACTAACTGTAGACAAGGGCAACTAGAACCCAAGTTTTCCAATTCATCATTCAGTGCTCTTTACACCAGAATCTATTGTCTTTACCTATAATATCTTATTTCTTATTGGCTTAGGAGATTTTAGTACATTCTTATAATTATATGACTAACATGACATGGGTAAATGAAATAATTTTCAAAAAAAGCTAAAAGAGGAAATGGTCGAATTCTTCATAAATTAATGACAATTTATGTTGCTCCATCTTTACTTGTTTAAAAGCAAGACTTCACACAATTTAACATTAAGGGCTTCAAAAGTTTACCAAAAACAAATCTAATTTATTATTCTGATATGTCAAATTTTAATTTTTAACCAACCCTTGCACAAGAAAAGCATAAAGCAAATTTTATTAGAGGGTAACAGCAAAGGCTGTGGAGGCAGATATATCTGAAAATAAATTCCAACTAGGACACTCAACTGAATGTGTAAACTTGTTTGTGTTAGTTAATTAACCACTCAAACCTTCCATTTCCTCACCCATCAAGTTATTAGTATATGCCTATAGAGCTGTCCTAAAGATGAAATGAAATAATACATTAACACCATTTAGTATCATGCCTGACACTGTAACTACTCAATAAAATGCCAAATCTACATCACCAAGCAAAACCAAAATTAAGTAATTATATTTATTCTGAGCATCAAAAAATGACATAAGGCCCTGGCCGGTTGGCTTGGTGCTAGAGCGTCAGCCTGGCGTGCAGGAGTCCCGGGTTCGATTCCCAGCCAGGGCACACAGGAGAGGCGCCCATCTGCTACTCCCCCCCTCCCCCTCTCCTTCTTCTCTATCTCTTCCCCTCCCGCAGCCAAGGCTCCACTGGAGCAAAGATAGCCTAGGCGCTGAGGATGGCTCTGTGGCCTCTGCCTCAGGCGCTAGAATGGCTCTGGATGCAACAGAGCGAAGTCCCAGAGGGGCAGAGCATCGCCCCCTGGTGGGCATGCCGGGTGGATCCCAGTCGGGCGCATGTGGGAGTCTGTCTGACTGCCTCACCGTTTCCAGTTTTGAAAAAAAAATGACATAAGAAAAATCCATGTATATAAATTATGTATAGTTTCTTCAATGCTATCTAAAATAGGTTTAAGTATTGTATCATTTGTGTTCTAAAGATAAAAAATACTTGAAGGCTAATGCGAATATTCATATAAACACTGTATTTGAAATTAAATGTCATTGTGTTTTTGCGCTTTGACTTAAAAAATTCTACCAGATGTTATGAGCAGCCTAGAGAAAATAAATACTAAAATCTCTCTGTAAAAATAAGTTCTAAAGATCGTGAGAAGCATAACTGGTGTTCCAGTTTGTAATATTGTAATTCCACTTCTATCTTGACAAATTCAGCGTCATCACTACATTTCCATGGCAGCCCAGCCCTTTCAGCCCTGGTTAGGATGGAGAAACATGGAACAGTGCAGTGTGCTGTGCCTTTCAGGCGCCTCCAGCTCTATGTCACATGCTAAATCAGAACCTGTAGCAGGGACGCAGTTAATATAACTAGCACTGTTTGATACCTATTCCAAAAACAACAACAGCAACAAAAAATAAACCTGGAGATTTACCTAGAACCACTGAAATGTACATAAATAGTTTTTCTTTCTTCTGATTATTCACTCAGCTTTTCCCTAGATTGGGACAGGACTCAATACCATCAGTATTAATAACAAAAAAAACACAACCCCCTCCCCCCCAAATAAAAAAGAACTTAGTCAAATGAATCTGCTAAATAATAATGGAAGTATAGCCCTGGCCGGCTGGCTCAGCGGTAGAGAGTCGGCCTAGCGTGCGGAGGACCCGGGTTCGATTCCCGGCCAGGGCACACAGGAGAAGCGCACATTTGCTTCTCCACCCCTCCGCCGCGCCTTCCTCTCTGTTTCTCTCTTCCCCTCCCGCAGCCAAGGCTCCATTGGAGCAAAGATGGCCCAGGCACTGGGGATGGCTCTGTGGCCTCTGCCTCAGGCGCTAGAGTGGCTCTGGTCGCAACATGGCGACGCCCAGGATGGGCTGAGCATCGCCCCCTGGTGGGCGTGCCAGGTGGATCTCGGTCGGGCGCATGCAGGAGTCTGTCTGACTGTCTCTCCGTTTCCAGCTTCAGAAAAATGCAAAAAAAAAAATAATAATGGAAGTATACTTCAACTGTTTAATAAATAATCTGGATTGTGCTAAATCAATCCAGGTTCACAAAAGATTAAATATGGCTGTATCAATGATATCTAACTCCAGTGAAGGAATAGTCTTACTCTTCCACTTGTTAAATTTGTAAACACCTTTGTTCATGTCTACATTAAAATTAAGTGAATTTAAATTAACACTTAAGTTTGTTTACAGCACTCCCTGTTACAAACACTGGTAGAGTTATATAAAAGTTGTGATTTGGAAATAACTGATACTGACAGGAATATACACTTAAGCCAAGATTTATACAAACTAGAATTCCTCTGTGATCTGGTAGTCTATTTAGATCACAAATGAAGGCTATTCCTAAATTAGAGATAAAGAGGGAAGGAGGGAAAGAAGAATGGAAAAGAGAAGAGAAGAGACAGAGAAGGAAGCAGGGAGCAAGGTTTGAGGTTGGACGGCAGAAGCATGATAAGTTATTATCTTAAGGATACTTTGAGGAAAAAAAGGCAGTCCAAACACAATTAGCAAATTTTCTTAATAAAGTAGCTAGCTATTTATTTGGCACCTACTCAACAGAAGGAGTTTTCATATATTTAATCTTTATGAGATATAGTGGTCTCTTCATTTTACACATAAAGAACCTAGTGCTTATAGAGTACTCTCCCAAGATCACAAAGGCAGTGAAAAGCTATGACTAGTTTTAAAATCAGGTCTATCTGACTCCAAAGTTTTAAATTTCTCTTGCAGAATTGGACTTCAGCTGGTTATAAAACACCACGTGACTCACTGTAGATATAAGGATCCAGACCTTCCCATCTAGCTAGAAAGTCATGACATGTAAATAAAACGAAGATACCATATTCATCACTCTGCTTCTAACTTGCCATTTTATTTCTTTAAATGATAGCTTGTGTCCTCATGTGATCCTCACAGCACATCACAATTATGTTTGCAAAATCTGACAGGCTACTAAATAAGTGACAGTTCAGCAGTTACCAGGGATTAGTTTTGTAACAAGCACCTTATGGAGAATATAAAATTCCAGGAAATGGCAGAAGCAAGGTTAAGAGGATAATGAATTCAAGGGGCCATCTAAAATGGTAAGTCTGAGATTATTTTCTATTAATTACAAATTTTCTTATTTAAATGACAGTTTTAAGTTCTTAATTTTGTTAATCAGACTTTATTACCTGTATTAAGTATTGACTATAAGGAATTTTCACATCCTTCTAAAATAATTCACAATCTAACAAAATGTAACTCATTCTGAATCATATCTTATCATCATGAAACTAAAACTAAACAAAAACAAATACTGAGTTCACCTGTATCTGTGATGGTTAACTTTATTTATCACCTGGTCAAGCTATGGTGCTTAGCTATTTGGGCAAACATCAGTCCAGATGTTGCTGTGCAGGTACTTTTTTAGATATGATTAACATTTAGGCCATCAGACTGAGTAAAGCAGATTACTTTACAAATGTGGAAGGGCCTCATCTGATAAGATACAAGTCTTAAAAGAAGAAATTGAGGTCCCTTTGGATTGAAGACTGCCACATCAATTCTTCCCAGAGTCACCAGCCTGAAGGCTTGCCCTAGAGATTTCGAACTTGCAAGCTTATACAATCGTATAAGCCAATTCCTTAATCTCTCTCTCTCACACACACATACATATATACACACACAAATTCATACATGTGTTAGAAGTATATAAATATAGAGATATTTCCTATTGTACCCATTTCTCCAGAACCCTCATACAGAATCTATATTTTTAAATCAAATTTATGCATGTTTTCTGTATGTAAAAAATAAATCTCCAGATGACCATATCAGATTTACTTGTATGTTCTCAGCACCCCTATACAGTACATAATAAATTATTAATGCCTGAATATGTGAATAAATGAATGGATTTATGTTTTGGGGGCAGCATAGTACTTTTATACACTGGAATATACCACATTCAGGGTCCATTCAGGTAGAACTGTATGGTTCAGGTACAGTTAGAATAAAGTGGCCTGATCAGGCGGTGGCACAGTGGATAGAGCATCAGACTGGGATGAGGAAGACCCAGGTTCGAGACCCCGAGGTTGTCAGCTTGAGCGCAGGCTCATCTGGTTTGAGCAAAAAAAGCTCACTAGCTTGGACCTAAGGTCGCTGGCTTGAGCAAGGGGTTACTCGGTCTGCTGAAGGCCCGAGGTCAAGGCACAGATGAGAAAGCAATCAATGAACAACTAAGGTGTTGCAATGCGCAATGAAAAACTGATTGATGCTTCTCATCTCTCCATTACTGTCTGTCTGTCCCTGTCTATCCCTCTCTCTGACTCTCTCTCTGTCTCTGTAAAAAAAAAAGGGGGGGGGCAGTCACAAAGTAGATCTTAAACAATTCTGGATGCAGAAAATCTTTACCAGGCCCTAATATAAGCTTTTTGAACCAAATGTAGTTAAGTGAGAAAACATTACCCCTACCCCATTAAAGAACCTCAGAATTATAGAATTTAGGGAGTTTTCCTTAGATTATAACTGAGAGGGAAAAAATGTACATCCCAGTTTTAAATCTGTGTTCTTTCTTAGCAGGTTTATGTCATAACTATATCCCAGAACCTGAAGTCTTACTATAACTGGGAAAAGATTTACTAGCCTTGAATTTTCTGGATGTGCTATTTATGATACTAAGACAACAGAAAACTTTTTCCAGTTTTTGTTTTGTATATCCTCTCACACATCCCTGACACTTAAAATAACCCATTTTAACAGTCCCTATAATACTAGAAGGATACATATTATAGGAACGTGCACATAACAACAAGCAAACAGAACTTGTCTGCACTGATCAACAATCACTTTCTATAAGCGAAGGTGATAACGTTTAGAGACAAGGGAAGGCATCTACCACCTCACAGCCATTTACAGACCAACAGTCCTGTTTAAAACCATGACTGATAAAATGACAGGCCTGCAAGTACTTGCGGAGCACTGCTGGAAAGAATTATCAACGTCCATCAGAAAAATCCTTCAAATGAGAGAAAAGAGATAAGTGTACAGAACTCCTCACCTCTAACTTAATGTAGGGAAAGTGCTCTAGTTTAAATGACATGTATGGTCTATTCTTTAAAACCATCTGTTTCTGCATAGGATCCACAAATGGAAACCCTAATTCAATGAGCATCCAACAGCAGTCAAGTTATTTGCAATCTGTTTACACCATCACGGCAAAAACTTTAAAAAATGTGAAAATACAATCCTCCTTAGAACTTCAGGGACATTTGATTAATATTTAGGCCATCAACAAAATTAAGAACTTAAAACTGTCATTTAAATAAGAAAATTTGTAATTAATAGAAAATAATCTCAGACTTACCATTTTAGATGGCCCCTTGAATTCATTATCCTCTTAACCCCTTTGGACCACCTTGTCATTTGTCAACTTCTGAAAGAGAATACCTACTTCCTCCTTTTAAGGGTTCAGGTGAATAATGCCTTTTTCCTCTTAATCAGGAAATATTCAAAAAACAGCCACTCTACACTACTCTACAGAGGGAACACACTCTTAGGCTCCCTGTAACTATGATCTAAAACTCCCTCTTCAGAGACATGTCTGAAGGGCATGCAGTCCCTTCTTTCATCGACTAGATCAGAAGTTTTCAAATATGTTTTAAAGCTACAAAACCCGTGAACGAAATCTTACAGAGTTGTTTCAATTTACAAGATACAGCAGTGATTTTCAAGTGGTGTGCTCCAAGAATTTTTAAAATATGCAAACCTATTTAGTCAAGGGCACTGACTTCTTTTCCCTTAGATGGTCAAATAAAAAAATTTACACTAGCCAACACAACACTAGCTCTCTGGTGTGAGCACCCTGTCTTGAACCATAAATATTATATACAGGTCATAATAGGGGTGCATCTTATTGGCCACGTTGCATAATAAGGTTGCATCTAACTGGTTAATTCTCTGCACCAGAAATCCTTACAGGCACCTGATATTTTTAAAATGTCACCTTGGAGTAATAAGGGTGGCTAATTATTTTTATTATAATTATTATTTTTGTAAGTCAATCAAAATTATACCTATTTTTTTTGTCAGATTGGCAAAAAATATTTTATTTTTGGTGCGTCGCACAATTGTAATTATACATTTATGTGTGCCATCAGATAAAAAAGGTTGAAAATCGCTGAGATCCGAGTACCAGAAGCCTTTCCTGTGTGTATCCTCTTAAAATAAAGTGACAAATGAGAAAACAATGGCTAATAGTAGAAACAGTATGGATCTTGAAGTAAGCCTGGGTTTTAAATTCTGACCCTCTCATTTAATAGCCTTGTATGTTTTTTTTTAATTTTATTTATTCATTTTTAGAGAGGAGAGAGAGAGGGAGAGAGAGAAACAGAGAGAGAGAAGGGGGAAGGAGCTGGAAGCATCAACTCCCACATGTGCCTTGACCAGGCAAGCCCAGGGTTTCGAACCGACAACCTCAGCATTTCCAGGTCAACGCTTTATCCACTGCGCCACCACAGGTCAGGCCAGCCTTGTATGTTTATGTTGGAATCCATGGGAGTTGGAAAAGACCAGAGTAACAGGCTTTATTGAAAGGAAGAAAGGAACCCTGCCGGGCACTTCTCCAGGGAGAAGGGCACCGGTACAGACTATAAGGTGAATTCTATAAGGTTTGGGAGAGCCTGAGGGGATACTGAGTCAGAAGTTCTGGTATGTTCCCTATTAGGTTTTGGCTTCCTGGAAAACTCCTTCTTGAGGTGGCTGACCAGTTTCCTGGAACTCTTCTGCCTCAAGGGCGATTGTCCAGTAAGTAAGGGTGAAGTCAGAAGCCAGGCAGAACAACCAAAGGGCAGTTGGAAATTCTGGTAAATTCATATATCTATCAGTTTACCTTCTTGAAACCCAAGCTTTCTCACTTGTAAAATGGGGCTAGATCCTGTCCCCCACAGCAGCTGTGGAAGAAACCATAGTACGAAGCAGGACTGGCTCAGTGCCTAGTACAATGGAGACAATGCAATAATGGTTTTCTGTGTTAGAACCAACTCTATAAATTGTTATATGTAATTAATTTGTTATTCATAATAACCTGATTTAATTTTTTAATATTACAGTATGCTCACTGGGCTAGAGATAACCATAATCACTGAGAGAACTATCTTTGTGTTAAGTTAGCTGTTTCTGAGTCATTTCTTAGATTCATTCCTAAAATGCTCTCATTATTACTGTTATTAATGTTACTGTTCATTTTGACAAAAAATAGTAAGTCTCAGAATTAGAAATTAAATCTAAAAATTCAGCCTGTGTAAAACTATTATAGAAAGATATGAACTTCCATTTAAAATAAAATTTGGCAATATCAAAAAGTAATTCAGGAAAAAGGATGCTATATGCACTAGAGCAGGGGTCGTCAAACTTTTTATAAAAACCGCCCACTTTTGCAGTGCTGGTCAACCTGGTCCCTACCGTGCAACCAAACAGCGCCACAATTGACCCATCATGAAAGCTGGAACGCCCACTAGTGGGCGGTAGGGACCAGGTCTACCAGCACTGCAAAAGTGGGCGGTTTTTATAAAAAGTTTGACTAGAACAAGAAAGAAGCTGACAATGTCAAGCTTTGACATACAGAAGGTAATTACCTATAATAGTCTCCACATATTCAGAGTTATGATTGACATCGAAGAGGTCACCTGTTCTAAGTGCATAACTCAGAGACTCCTCAAAAGCCCCCAGGTGATAAAATACTTTAGATGCCACTAAGGCTGCAAACTGCCAACTCCCGGAAACCTTCATTTCATACAAAACTTCTCTGAAAGAATAGCAAGTATAGGCCTAGTTCAAACTGTGGTTTTCCTTTCAAGTTCCAACTTTATATAGTCAAGCCTCAATTTAGTAGCAGTAAGTTTCTAAATGAATTTATAAACCACATGACCCACATCTATAGATAAGTTAAGTTGATATACTTTATACCAATTTATAGAAATAAAGTACTCTCTTACATTTGTCTACAGACTTAGAAATTTCTGCCCAGAAGTAATTGACAACAGCATTCAATTTGTGTAGTGCAAATTCCTGTAGAAGTTAAAACCAAAATTCAATTTTGAGACAGACTCACCATTACACTTCCTTAAAAAATAGTTTCCAACAAATCAAGAGCCAAACTGTCACATTTACTAAAACTTTTAATCTATGACAAATATAAAAATTTACCAACTGACTTATATTTTCTCTTGGCTTTAGACATTTCCTTTGTTTTTCAACCATCAAACATCAGATGATCATATCATGCAATTCCTTAATACCATGAATACTTTCTTTTTTGAATGTACAAAACTGACTTAAGTTGCTAGTTTGAATATAAATGAATTCAGGTCTCTCGAGCTACTTGAAGTATACTGCAAACTTCTGTTAAATAAAAATAATTTTATAATATGTATTACAGAAGCAACAAGTTTCTGTGCTGTTGACAAACTAAGGGGTGGGGGTGTTCAGGAGCCACACTGAGGTTTACGTGCCTTAGCTGTGTTAAACTTTAGAGAAAACCAATCACTGGTCTCAACACACTGTCTTCTGGGGCTTGATTTCAATGACTGGGTACAGGTTAGGCAGGATGGCTATTTTAAATGATGGACGATATACAGACAGCACTAAGTTCAAACAGCTTCACAGTATTCATACTAAGCCCAGTTAATTTTTCTTCAACTCATACCTTAAGCTGTAGTTCTTCTTCATCCAGAAGAGAAATAAGACAATTATGAACTATATGCTGAGAGAAACTGAATTATTCAAAAATATATAATAGTTGAAAATAATTATTCTTTTGAGGGGTGACTTCATTAAAGGATTATTTTTCTTTATAACTGAAAGTTTTACATTTCAAAGTTTAAGAATTAACTTATCAAACCCTGCATATAGAACATTTTTTGCCTAATTCAGTTGTTTTCAAAGTGTGACCACTGGACCAATAAAATTAGCATTACTTGGGAACTAGCTAAAAATGCAACATTTTTAGCCAGATCTACTGAATCAGGAATTGTAGGGACGGGGTCCAACAATGGGGTCACAAGCCTTCCTTGTGATACTGATGCTCACTATAGTTTGAAAATCAAAGGCCTAGCCTGACCTGTGGTAGCGCAGTGGATAAAGCTTTGACCTGGAAATGCTGAAGTCGCCGGTTCAAAACCCTGGGCTTGCCTGGTCAAGGCACATATGGGAGTTGATGCTTCCAGCTCCTCCCCCCTTCTCTCTCTGTCTCTCTCTTCTCTCTCCCTCACTCTCTCTCTCCTTTCTAAAAATGAATAAATAAAATAAAAATAAATAAATAAATAAATAAAGTGTTTAAAAAAAAAAGAAAATCAAAGGCCTAATTTACTGATCAAAACAGAAAACTTTCCCATACAATTTAGAATAAAATTATTCACAAAACATACCAACAGTTATACAGTTATATACTTAAGAAAGGAGTATTAGTCATTAACTTATTAGTAAAACATTTTAACTATTTCAAGATGCCTATATTAAGGAACAAGTAACCTAGGCTTTGCTAGACGAGCAATCTTATTTATTCGGACTTGAACTACCCAAGCACAGTGTTCCCCATATGACCTGGAGGTTTAAGCACTAACACTGAAAAGTAAAGGAAACTGGCTTCTCTCTAAAAGAATGCTCCTTGAAATACAGTCATAGGTCAAAAGATACTATTAGAAAAAAGATACGGGAACTGTCTTTGGACTATAAAGGAAACCAAATTGTCTCTTTGATACCATGTAGGTCTTTTAATTTTTTTAGGTAGGGGAGAATAGTGAGGCAGACTCCCGCAAGCTCCAGGACCAGGATCCACCCGGCAACTCCCATCTGAAGCCGATGCTGGAGAACCAACCTATTTTTTAGCATCTGAGGCTGATGCACTCCAATGGAGCTATCCTCAGTGCCTCAGGACACGCTCAAACTAATTGAGCCACTGGCTGTGGGAGGAGAAGAAGGAGAAGAAGGAGAGAAGGGGGAGGGGAGTGGAGAAACAGATGGTCACTTCTTCTGTGTGCCCTGACCAAGAATCAAACCCAGGACATTCATATGCCAGGCTGATGCTCTATCCACTGAACTATCGGTCAGGGCCACCATGTAGGTCTTAAAATGGTTCTTCAGTTGAAATTGTGATTTAATTAAAAAGTGTAAAGGCAACTTAGGAAATACAGCTATTTCTAACTGATCAGTGTAGGCTTGCCAAACAGCTCCAGCAGTCTTAGTTTTACATGAAAGCATATACAATTTAGCAAATAAAACAATACTATGGTTCTAGCTAGGGGATACTACTATTCTAAAAGCATAAAAGCAGATAAAAAGAGCTTCGTGGTACTCTAGGTTGGTATGGCAAGTCCAGAACAGAGACTGAACCAACAGTATGGAGAGAAGACACGTTAAAAAGTGAAACCAATAGGGGGTGGTGGGGAGGGGCTGCAAAGTCGTGATGCAGAATAGCTGATAAATGAGGATGCTTTAAATGTGGCACAGACCGGAAATAGTAGGACACTTCATCAAAATATGGAAAAGGCTACCCCATTCCCTATCATCAACAAATAATGTGTTTTGAATTGATTTTACCAAAAGAAGTGATAAATTTTTCTATACTCTCCTGTTTGGTTTCACTTTTAATTAATTTGTTACAAAGTTGTCCTGGCTTAGAAACAAAACCACTGTTCATGGAACAACTAAATCAAATACTGTACAGTCCATTCACACACACTTCCCATCTTAAAAACAGCAGAGCACTCTGCTTTAGATGGTGGGAGGGGGATCAGGGAAGGTCAAGCATGCTAAAAAAAATCTTGTAATCTAAAACTGTTGCATCAATTTGTAACAATATTTGGATATTATTTACAAATATAGAGGTATGTTCCAGAAAAAAACAGCTTCAAAATTGAAAATGGTTGCCTCTGGGAATAAGGAAGGGGAGACTATTGTTTTAAAGCTTTTTATCATACTTTTTCTTTATGTGCCTATGTTGTTAAAACTAA
Source organism: Saccopteryx bilineata (assembly GCF_036850765.1). Taxonomy (NCBI): domain Eukaryota; kingdom Metazoa; phylum Chordata; class Mammalia; order Chiroptera; family Emballonuridae; genus Saccopteryx; species Saccopteryx bilineata. The sequence continues at coordinate 125,781,776 of NC_089495.1, forward strand.
AACAAACCAACAAAATTCCACTCTGTCACACATCTCCCTCCAGCAAACACCTATCTCGATCTCTCCACTCCCTTTTTTTGTCAAACCTCTTGAAAAACTTAACATACGTATATGTTGACCTCTTATTCACTGCTGTGTGTTCAGTGCCTAATGGGTAAATGAAAGAATTAACAGACTAACTCAAATTAGAACCATGTCACTGGCCTGGTTAGTACCTGGGACAGATCCTAAAAAAATGTGAGCCAAGGAACAGGAAACAAGGTGACAGAAGATTTGAGGCAGAGAGTGATACATAATCCAGTAAACGTAACAAATGATAGTAACAAATATACCTCACTCTATCACCAGCATCTCAGGATAGGGCCTAAAAACCATTACTCCTGCCATATTTGATAGGTTTAAATTCTCTGTATTATATTCCCACCAAGGCTTTTTCAGCCTCAACACAAATTCCCTAGGGACTGATTTCCTTATTCAACATGTACTTTTGAACTTCTGCCATCTGACAGGCAATGTTTCAAGAATTATGAAAACAATAGTCTCCCCCTCAAAATTCTACCAGAGAGAAAGACAGTAATCAGACAAGTAAACAAAGTAATTATAGGGCTGTGATGAAGACAGGGGGCAGCTAAGGGGGAGAGAGGCAGTATGTTGTAATAAAACGATCAGGAAAGACTAACATTGGAGCTGCAGCTAATGACTGAGAAACATGAGGAAGAGGCATCTAGAAAGATGGAGCAGAATGTGCAGGACCCCTTAGGTAGGAGAGAAAGCGACACAGTCCAGGAAGACACAGAAAGAAGGCCAGTATGATTAGGGTGTGGTGAGTGAGGAAGAGAGTACAGTTAAGTTCCTGAGTTACAAACATCCACTTTAGGTACAACTCGTACTTACTACTGGGGCGCCCTATGAGGCTATTGGTAATTAACTGCAGTTGGACACCATTGGAAATGATCTCATAGAGGTACTAGACTGCCATGGCCAAGAACTAACCAATGAAGACCTTATGGAACTAGACCAGCAGATGATAGTTATCTGGGGAAGAAAACAGAGACCTAGAAACTACAGAACCGAAAACGCTTCTACAGAAGAGATAGCTGATGCTTTTTTGTCTCATTGAAGCAGGAATGGCAAAGTTAGAGGAACAAGATCCTGACCCAGAGAGGTTCACGGAAGTGTACTGTACAATTAAAGGCCTGAGATGCTACAGGGCTGTTTACAATGAGAAAAAGAAAAGCTCTGTGCAAACCTCCCTTGGGGCCAACCAGAAACTGACTCCAGCAGTGGAGCCAACCCCGGACGTTCTAACACCAGTCCCATCCTCTCCAACAAGTCCATCATCTTCTGCATCACCCATGATTGTTTGAGGTTGTATTTGAAAATGTTTAAATATTTATATGCACAGAAAGGTAAAAAAACACTGTATTAAGACCAACAGCTAAGTTGCATTTAACAGGGAAATGTACCTGTTCTAATTTACACACAAATTCAACTTAAGAACAAAGCTACAGAACCAATCTCCTTCATAACCCAGGACTGCCTGGAGTACAGAACCAGAAATCACGTCATGAGGTCTTTGGTGAAAAGTCTGGATTTTACTCTAAGCACACAGTTGAGAGAATTGGAGGATTTTAAGCAAAGAAATGATATCACGTGATTAAAATTTTAAAAAGAATTCTCCGACCATTACAAGAATGGACTGTATGGAAGTTTCCAGTCTGTTATGGTAACCTAGACAAGGGAAGCAGCGGTAATGGACAGTTTGAAGTCGAAGGCGGCCTTCCTTTACAGGTGGCAAGACACTCAGTGCTTATTTTATCTTTAGAGAGCTGGCTGGTATAGCTCTTCTTTTTACTAAACTAAAACTCATCTCTTGGAGACAAACATCTAATTGCAAGTATAGGCGACACAGCTCCTCAAACCTCTTAAAAAAGACTTATGACTCCCAACATCTCCACCCATTTCTCTAGCAATCTTAATAATAACATGGTCGTGAGCTCCTTCCCAGGACAAGTTGCTGTCTTCCATCCCCCACTGTTTACAACAAAACACTCGTGGGCCAAGAGAAAAGGAAAATGGGACGAGAATAGAGGGGGGTGCCGGGGGGGGGGGGGCGGACAACCTAGAAAAAAAGGCACGGAGGCCGTGGACAGCTCTAAGCACATCAATCCATGGCGAGAGCGTCACAACGTGACCACGTGAACTTGCTGTCTCCAGTTCATCCTGTTTCAAGAATCTTTGCATGAATGTTCGGTTGCGATGGTGAGAGGAGTGTGCACACCTTTGCGTGCTTTCTGCCGTTCAGAGACCTGATGAGCACCCAGCCTCAGAAGACATCACACCAAGCCCGCTTCTTGTTCTAAAGCCACCCTCAGTGCTGTCACCCCCAAACACAAACGTTCGCTGGGCGATCCCCCTGAACCCCTTCGGCCAGAGCCGACCAGCCTCCAAGCGCAGGTTTCCTCTGCGGAGAACAGCCGGAGTCAGGACCGAGGCCATGTGCGCGGGACTGACCCCTCACTGTCCCGTCCGGCCGGTGGCACCGGGGGTGGGGGGTCGTCCCATCCCGATCCCGGGCGGGCCAAGGAAAAACTGGGCCTCCGTGACCCCCGTCGGGAGGGTTGAAATGAAGAGATTCTAACCTCAGGGTCGGAGAAGGGCCCAGGAAGCCCCCCCCCCCCACCCGGTGCAGCCATGGGGGTATGGCGCGAGGGATGCCGAGGTGGGAGACCTGGCACGGTTCCCCCGAGCCGGAGGGCGACCCGGGGCCCGCAGAGAGGCCCGCCCAGACTGCCAGCCCGTGGCCTGGCAGTGGGCCCCGGGCAGTGAGCGGCTAAACAGGCCGGCGCGCCGGCGGGAGGTGCCCAGTCACCGGCCCTGACTCAGCTAAAAGCCGGCGCCGCGGCTCGTCCCTTCTGGCGCCTGCCGCGGCGGCACTCACCGGCTGACATGATCATGGCTGCGACCTGCAGTTGTCCACCCGCTCGCTGGCCCGCCCGGCTCTGCAGTGTACCTGTCGGCTCAGACCCCGCTGGTTCTCCCCCGCCTCCTCATTGACCGGGTGTGCTGCTCAGTCGCCTCCTCCGGTCGCCGGCTCACGTCCCGTCCAGGACCTCGTCCGCCCCGGGGCTGTCCACGGCCCCGCCTGCCGCCCGGCATGAGTTTTTCCCCAGCCTACGTTTTCCGCGCTGCCACCGCCACACCAGCTCGCGCGAAAGAATGCACAGAGAACTCCATTTTATTCTCTAACCCTTCTCGAGGACAGAGTTCCCACGGGGTTAAAACAATCGTCCGCACCTGGGGTCAGGATTCAGCATGGCCACCCCTGGAAAAAGGACACACACACACACACACACACACACCCTACCGTCACCCGCCATTGCTAAGAAAGGTGTTGAGGGGAAGTGCAAACGGTGCGTGCAGCGCCACCTGCTGCGTGGGAGGTCTCGCTGAAGCGCCAACCCAGCCAAGTGATAATAAAAAAAATTAAAAAGCAGAGGCCGGTTTCAAAAGAAATCCTCACAGAAATGCTTTATTATAATGACTTCATCATTTTATTATGATGTTGAACAATGGAAGTTTTTATTTACATTTGGAATAGTTAATACTGTACATTTATATGGTTTGAAAAGTGTTATGAATATATGAAGGGATGCTCATCTTCATTAGCTACTGGAGAGATGCAAATCAAAACTACAATGAGATACCTATCACTTCACAGCTGTTAGATTAGCTATTATCAACAAGACAGGTAATAACAAGTGTTGAAGAGGCTGCAGAGAAAAAGGAACCCTCATCCACTGCTGATGGGAATGTAAAGTAGTACAACCATTATGGAAGAAAGTATGGTGGTTCCTCAAAAATTAAAAATAAAACTACCTTATGATCCAGCAAGTCCTCTACTGGGAATATATCCCCAAAACTCAGAAACACTGGTATGTAAAGACACATGCAGCCCCATGTTCACTGCAGCATTGTTTACAGTGGCCAAGACATGGAAACAACCAAAAAGTCCTTCAATAACTTATTGGATGGAGAGGATATGGTACATATATACTATGGAATACTACTCAGCCATAAGAAATGATGACATTGGATCATTTACAGCAACATGGATGGACCTTGATAGCATTGTACTGAGTGAAATAAGTAAATCAGAGAAAACTAAGAACTATGATTGTTTATATAGATGGGACATAAAAATGAGACTCAGGGACATGTACAAGAGTGTGGTGGTTGTGGGGGAAGGGGAGAAAGTGAGGGAGAGGTGAGGAGAGGGGCACGAGGGGGGCAGATGGAGGGTGACGGAGGACAGTTTGACTTTGGGTGGTGGGTTTGCAGCATGATCAAGTGTCGAGGAGGCCTGGAAATGTTTTCTCTGAACCTGTATGTCCTGGTTGATCAATGTCACCCATTAAAATTGATAAAAAATTTTAAAAAGTGTTAAGTATAAAAAGATATAGTGAGGACCCGGGTTCGATTCCCGGCCAGGGCACACAGGAGAAGCGCCCATTTGCTTCTCCACCCCTCCGCTGCGCCTTCCTCTCTGTCTCTATCTTCCCCTCCCGCAGCCAAGGCTCCATTGGAGCAAAAATGGCCCGGGCGCTGGGGATGGCTCTGTGGCCTCTGCCTCAGGCGCTGGAGTGGCTCTGGTCGCAACATGGCGACGCCCAGGATGGGCAGAGCATCGCCCCCTGGTGGGCAGAGCGTCGCCCCTGGTGGGCGTGCCGGGTGGATCCCGGTCGGGCGCATGCGGGAGTCTGTCTGACTGTCTCTCCCTGTTTCCAGCTTCAGAAATAGCAAAAAAAAAAAAAAAAAAGATATAGTGAAAAATGTTCCAAAAAGGAAAAAAAAAAGTCTTCTAGTTTTGCTTTCCATCTGCCAGGTTCCTCTATCCCCCCCGTAGTAGCAGGTTTTTGATATTTAATATACCTTCAGAAATTTGGATCGGCAGTTGTAATGACCTTGTGCAGTCTTATATCAGCTTCAATAACAAATTTACTTCAATAGTGCTAAGAAAGTGTTGACAGATATTAATGGCAGATCATGACATTTTTAAGCCACTAGTCTTGCACTTTAATTACACAGCAATTACTAAAGCTTATTTATCAAAACACTGTAACCTAGGGGCACATGCGCGGACCAGCGCAGCTAGAAATTCTGGGTCTTGAGGGAGAACTGTGAGGAATGAAGAAAATAGAATTGAAAAAAGAGGATGGGATTGGGAGGCCTCTTCAATGCTGACAGCAATATCAGAGAGAGAGAGAGACATAGCCCCCAGGTTGCTCTATTATATAGCCATATGCAAATAAGGAAGTCTTTGATACAAAGTCACACATCTGAGGCAAAAACAGAAACTCTCTTAAGGCATAAACAGGAATACCCCCACCATGCATAAGCAAAATCAATCAACATTAGAACAAACAAAGAGTAAGACTAAGAGCACGTAAATTGCTTCCAGCAACTTAAGCAAGCAAGTGAAGTGCGGGTATCAGATGAGTGCAAATACTCAGCTTCATAGCCAATATGGAGGTGGAGTGGGGAGAATTCAGCCTTTTGCTGTGTATATGTGCCACATCTTCTTTATCCAGTCTTCTACTGAAGGACTTTTTGGTTGTTTCCATGTCTTGGCCACTGTGAACAATGCTGCAATGAACATGGGGCTGCATGTGTCTTTACGTATCAATGTCTCTGAGTTTTGGGGGTATATACCCAGTAGAGGGATTGCTGGGTCAAAAGATAGTTCTATTTTCAGTTTTTTGAGGAACCACCATTCTTTCTTCCATAATGGTTGTACTACTTTACACTCCCACCAACAGTGAATGAGGGTTCCTTTTTCTCCACAGCCTTTCCAACATTTGCTATTACCTGTCTTGTTAATAATAGCTAATCTAACAGGTGTGAGGTGGTATCTCATTGCAGTTGTGATTTGCATTTCTCTAATAACTAATGAAGATGAGCATTTTTTCATATATCTGTTGGCCATTTGTATTTCATCCTGAGAGAAGTGTCTGTTCATGTCCTCTTCCCATTTTTTTATTGGATTGTTTGTTTGTTGTTGAGTTTTATGAGTTCTTTGTATATTTTGGATATTAGGACCTTATCTGAGCTGTTGTTTGAAAATATCATTTCCCATTTAGTTGACTATTTTGTTGTCAGTTTCTCTTGCTGAGCAAAAACTTCTTAGTCTTGATGTAGTCCCATTCATTTATTTTTGCCTTCACTTCCCTTGCCTTTGGAGTCAAATTCATAAAATACTCTTTAAAACCAAGGTCCATGAGTTTAGAACCTATGTCTTCTTCTATGTACTTTATTGTTTCAGGTCTTATATTTAGGTCTTTGATCCATTTTGAATTAATTTTAGTACAAGGGGACAAACTGTAGTCGAGTTTCATTCTTTTGCATGTGGCTTTTCAGTTTTCCCAGCACCATTGTTGAAGAGGCTTTCTTTTCTCCATTGTGTGTTGTTGGCCTCTTTATCAAAAATTATTTGACCATATATATGTGGTTTTATTCTGGGTTTTCTATTCTGTTCCATTGGTCTGAGTGTCTATTTTTCTGCCAATACCATGCTGTTTTGATTGTCGTGGCTCTATAATAGAGTTTGAAATCAGGTATTGTAATGCCCCCAGCTTCATTCTTTTTCTTTAGGATTGCTTTGGCTATTCGGGGTTTTTTATAGTTCCATATAAATCTGATGATGTTTGTTCCATTTCTTTAAAAAATGTCATTGGAATTTTGATGGGAATTGCATTAAATTTGTATATTGCTTTGGGTAATATGGCCATCTTGATTATATTTATTCTTCCTATCCAAGAACAAGGAATATTCTTCCATCTCATTGTATCTTTTTCGATTTCCCTTAACAATGATTTGTAGTTTTCATTATATAAGTCCTTTACATTCTTTGTTATGTTCATTCCTAGGTATTTTTTTTTTTCGTTGCAATCATGAAGGGGATTATTTTTTTTTGAGTTCGTTCTCAAATGTTTCATTGTTGGCATATAGAAAGGCTATGGACTTTTGTATGTTAATTTTGTATCCTGCGACCTTACTGTATTGGCTTATTGTTTCTAGTAGTCTTTTTGTAGATTCTTTGGGGTTTTCGATGTATAGGATCATATCATCTGCAAAAAGTGATACCTTTACTTCTTATTTTCCATTATGGATGCCTTTTATTTCTTTGCCTTGTCGGATTGCTCTGGCTAGAACCTCTAGCACCACATTAAATAAGAGTGGAGAGAGTGGACAACCGTGTCTTGTTCCTGATTTAAGGGAGAAAGCCTTCAGTTTTGTGCCATTTAATATGATGTTAGCTGATGGTTTATCATATATGGCCTTTATCATGTTGAGATATTTTCCTTCTATACCCATTTTGTTGAGAGTCTTAAACATAAAATTGTGTTGTATTTTATCGAATGCCTTTTCTGCATCTATTGATAAGATCATGTGGTTTTTGTTCTTTGTTTTGTTGATATGGTGTATTACGTTAACCTTTTTACATATGTTGAACCATCCTTGAGATTCTGGGATGAATCCCATTTGATCATGGTGTATTATTTTTTTAATATATTGTTGTATTCGATTTGCTAGTATTTTGTTTAGTATTTTAACATCTGTATTCATTAGAGATATTGGTCTGTTGTTTTCTTTTTTTGTGCCGTCCTTGCCAGGTTTTGGTATGAGGGTTATGTTGGCTTCATAAAATGTGTTTGGAAGTATTGCTTCTTCATCAATTTTTTGGAAGACTTTGAGTAGAATAGGGACCAAGTCTTCTTTGAATGTTTGATAGAATTCACTAGTATAACCGTCTGGGCCTGGACTTTTATTTTGGGGGAGATTTTTAATAGTTTTTTCTATTTCTTCCCTGCTAATTGGTCTGTTTAGGCTTTCTGCTTCTTCTTGACTCAGTCTAGGAAGGTTATATTGTTCTAGGAATTTATCCATTTCTTCTAGATTGTTGAATTTAGTGGCATAAAGTTTTTCATAGTATTCTACAATAATTCTTTGTATATCTACGGTGTCCGTGGTGATTTCTCCTTTTTCATTTTGGATTTTGTTTATATGAGTTCTTTCTCTTTTTTCCTTGATAAGTCTTGCCAAGGGTTTGTCAATTTTGTTGATCTTTTCAAAGAACCAGCTCCTTGTTCTATTAATTTTTTCTACAGTTTTTCTGTTCTCTATTTCATTTATTTCTACTCTGATTTTTATTATCTCCTTTCTTCGGCTGGTTTTGGGTTGTCTTTGTTTTTCTTTTTCCAGTTCCTTAAGGTGTGAAGTTAAGTGGTTCACTTGGGCTCTCTTGTTTGTTTATATAGGCCTGAAGTGATATGAACTTCCCTCTTATCACTGCTTTTGCTGCATCCCATAGATTCTGATATGTTGTATTGTCATTTTCATTTGTCTGTATATATCTTTTGATCTCTGCACTTATTTCTTCTTTGACCCTTTCATTTTTTAAAAGTACGTTGTTTAGTTTCCACATTTTTGTGGGGATACTTTCCTCTTTTTTTGCAGTTGAATTCTAGTTTCAAGGCTTTACGATCAGAAAATATGCTTGGTAACAACTTCGATTTTTCTGGATTTGCTGATGTTATTTTTGTGGCCCAACATATGGTCAATTCTTGAGAATGATCCATATACACTGGAGAAAAATGTATACTCTGTCACTTTGGGATGAAATGTCCTGTAGATGTCTATCATATCCAGGTGCTCTAGTGTTTTGTTTAAGGCCAATATATCTTTATTGATTCTCTGTTTGGATGACCGATCTAGAGCCATCAGCGGTGTATTGAGGTCTCCAAGTGTGATTGTATTTTTGTCAGTTTTTGTTTTAAGGTCAATAAGTAGCTGTCTTATATATTTTGGTGCTCCTTGGTTTGGTGCATATATATTAAGAATTGTTATGTCTTCTTGATTCAGCATCCCCTTAATCATTATGAAATGACCATTTTTGTCTCTGATTACTTTTGCTGTCTTGTAGTCAGCATTATCAGATATGAGTATTGCTACACATGCCTTTTTTATGTTATTTGCTTAGAGTATTGTTTTCCAGCCTTTCACTTTGAATTTGTTTTTATCATTGTTGCTTAGATGAGTTTCTTGTAGGCAGCATACAGTTGGATTTTATTTTTTAATCCATTCTGTTACTCTGTGCCTTTTTATTGGAGAGTTTAGTTCGTTTACATTTAGTGTAATTATTGACACTTGTGAGTTCCCTATTGCCATTTTATCCATTGCTTTCTGTCAGTTTTGTGTCTTGTTTGATTCTTCTCTTTCGTTTTTCGATCTTTTGTTTTTGTTTGGTTGTATTCCATACATCTTTCCTCTGTTGCTATCTTTTTTAAATCATGTGCTTTTGTGGCGGTTTTTTCAATGGTGGTTACCATTAAGTAATGAAAAGGGTTCCTACCTTTTCAATGAAAGGGTTCCTACCCTTTTCATTGTAGTGCACTATCTTGTGAGTACTTTTGCACTCCATCGTCCTTTGCTACTGTTAATCTCCATCCTCTCCCCCCTCCCTTTCTATTTGTTGTTGTCACAGTTTAAATTTGGTTTTATTGTGTTCTTCTTGGAGCTTTTACTTCTGGTTTTGTTTTGTTCTTTGTATCTGGTTGGAAAACTCCCTTTAGTAATTCCTGGAGTGGGGGTTTTCTGATGATAAATTCCCTCATCTTTTCTGTATCTGTGAATGTTTTTATTTTTCCTTCATATTTGAAGGATAGCTTTGATGGGTATAGTATTCGTGGCTGAAAGTTCCTCTCTTTCAGGACTTTAAATATTGGGGTCCACTCTCTTCTAGCTTGTAGAGTTTCTGTTGAGAAATCTGATGATAATCTAATGGGCCTTCCTTTATATGTTGTATTCTTCTATTCCCTGGCTGCCTTGAGAATTTTTTCTTTATTGTTGGTTTGTGCCAATTTCATTATGATGTACCTTGGAGTAGGTTTGTTGGGGTTAAGAAAACTCAGAGTTCTGTTTGCTTCTTGAATTTGAGGCTTTAGTTCTTTCCACAGGCTTGGGAAGTTCTCAATCTATTATTTGTTTGAATATGTTCTCCATACCATTTTCTCTCTCTTCTCCTCTGATATACCTATTATTCTTATGTTATTCTTTTTGATGGAGTCAGACAATTCCTGTAGGTCTTTCTCATTTTTTTTTAAATTTTTGAGTCTCTTTCTTCTCTCTGTTGTGCCTCAAGTTGCTTGTCTTCTATTTAATTAATCCTACCTTCTATCTGGCCTGTTCTATTAGCTAAGCTTGTTACCTCGTTTTTCAGCTTGTGAATTGAGTTTTTCATCTCTGTTTGATTTATTTTTATAGTTTCAGTTTCCTTGGTAATATGTTCTTTGTGTTCATTGAGATGTTTTCTGAGCTCCCTAAATTGCCTTTCTGTGTTTTCTTGTATATCTCTGGGTATTTTTAGGATTTCTATTTTAAATTCTCTGTCATTTAGCTCCAACATTTCCAATATATTAATATTTTTCTCCATAGATTTTTCCTCATCTATCTGTGCTACCTCTCTGTCTTTTGTATCCATGATATTCGATTTCCTTTTCCTTAATGGCATCTGAGGGTGGTTTTGTTGATAGCATTAATGAGAATTAATAAAGAATAAAAAGTTAAGAAAATAAAAATAAGAGAATTAAAAAAATTATTATTCCCCCCCCCTTTTTTTTTCCTCTCCTCTCCTCTCCTCCCCTCTTCCCTCCTTCTTGAGAAAATCTTGTGGTGAACAGTGAATTATATTGTGCTAAATAGAACAAAAACTACCTATAATGGAGGGCCTGTGTTGGGGAGAAGTGATAAAGGGGCAAAAAAGGGGGTATGGACCCACAAAATGCAAAAAAGGAAAAAATTTGGGTCAAGAATAAAATGATTTGCTTTTAGGTGATGGTTGACTAAGAGATATGATGAGAGGAATAAGAGGGAAACAGGAAAAAGGGGAAAAAAATTTTAAAAATTACTATTGTATTTAGTGGAGCAAGAAATAGATAAAATGGAGAGCCAGGGTTGGAAGCACTGCTAGTGAGTTAAAAAAGTGAAGTAAAAAACCCCCAAAGCACCACAAAGAAAAATTTGAGTCCCAGATAAAGTAATTTGTTCATGATTGAGAATTGAATGAGAGGAAAAGTAAAGGAGAAAAGAAGAAACTAATATAGAGGGATAAAAAAAGAAAGAGGAAAACACAAAAAGGAGAAAAAATAATAAAAGGAGTGAGAGAGAGAGTTAAGGGTTTTAGAGTGCAACCCTCATAGAGAGAAAGGAAGAAGAAAGAAAAGATAATGGGAGATGTAACACTTATGGGTAGTGTACTTCAAGGAGAGGAGAGAGTAAGACCAGCAGAGAATTAAATGACCAAATTGGAAGAGGAAGAAAATAATCAAGACAAGAAGAGAAACAAACGAATAAATATAATAAAATGGGATAGGTTATAAAGTCTGTGGATTATTCTTGATTTTGAGAGGTTATCTTCTTGCTTTTTCTTTTCTCTCCCTCTTCCTGGTCGGTGACTCTATACCCCGGGTTCTACCCCTGTGGCATGCTTAGGTATAGGTTTGCAGTTGATAAGTCTCTATGGCGATGTCATGTATTGGGCTTCAGTCTCATTGGCAGTCGAGGCTCATTAGCATTTGCAGGCTCTGCCAATGAGAGAGTTCGTGTTCCCAGAGCCTCTCTCCTAGTCTTTCCTTCCTCAATTAGTAGCCTGATGATCCAGCTATGGGGTTGCTGCTTCCTCTGCCTGGAGTAAGAGGCTCAAAGAGCTGGAAAATCCCCACTCTATTCCCACTATGCACAGGGCTCTGGGTAAGGCTCAATCAGTCAGAGCCGCTAGTATAATCAGGCGGGGCTTTGGCCCACACAAAGACCTCTGACTCTGCCCCTCTGTCCGAGAACATGGGCGCCCACTCCCAGGGGAATCTCTCGCCCACTATCTGTGCTCACCAACTAGGATATCCAGCCAGCCACCTTTCACTCCTGGTGAGGCGCCCCGCCCGCATGGAAAAGTTCCAGTGTAGGAAATTTCGCTCCCACTCACTCCCCGTGCACGCTGCTTTTTGGGGCGCATGGGCGACCTCAAGACTCTGGTTTCGGCCAACAGAAAGACCTCTGACTCTGCCTCTCTGTCCGGAAACATGGGCGCCCACTCCTGGGGGAATCTCTCGCCCACTCTCTGCACTCACAGACCAGGAGATCAGGCCAGCTGCCTCTCACTCCAAGTGAGGTGCCCCACCTGCACAGAAAAGTTCAAGCGTAGGAAATTTCGCTCCAACTCACTCCCCATGTGCTGCTTTTCGGGGTGCAGGGGCATCCCCGAGACTCCGGTTTCAGCCCACAGAAAGGCCTCTGACCCTGCCCCTCTGTCCGGTAACACGGGAGCCCACTTCCGGGGCTCTAGGAGGAATCTCTCGCCCACTATCTGCGTGCGCCGACCAAGAGATTGGGATGCATGGCTGTTTCAAGTGCCTTTCTTTGTCTGGGTTTCGCGCAAGCGTTAGCTTGTGTTGACTGGGTTGCCACAAGCACAGTTTTTGCTCGGCTTGGATGTCCATGCCACAGCCTGGTTCAGATGTTTGTGCCACAGTCTGGTTCTATTCACACCCTATGCCCGCCTTAGTTCCTATACTCTCAGTTCCCAATGAAAGCAGCCCTTATTTAGGTTAGTGAAGAAGGTGGAGTGTTTCTTCCTCCTTATTGCCTTCGGGGTTGATTATATATTTAGCCAATTTTTCGCTCAATCATACCTTCACGTTTAGTGTGGATCTTCTGGAGGCTCCAAGGATAGATTTTTCTGGCTCTGGTTGAAGATCTTGTTGAATTTTGGGGAAGATTTATCGGTATCACTCCTTACAATGCCATTTCTCTGATGTCGTCTGAGAGCCAAATTTTTAAACTTAAACTATATAAGTAGGTACATTCCTTATCGAGGTATTGCCCACACATGGTATTTTGTGGAAAAGCCACACTTAAGGGGCCAAAGAGACGCATGTGGCTCGTGAGCCACAGTTTGCCAACCAGAGTTCCTATGGAGGGCCTATGTGACTTTCAAGTCTTAAGGGAGGGGAAGGGGAAGGGGAGAGGCAGTGGAGGGCCTGTCCCTGACAATCCCATCCCCTATAATCCTATCACTCATTCTCTTTCATGGAGCTGTAATTCATTTCAAGAAACTAATAATTAACAAGGTCTACACCTGTGGTTTGTTATTTTCTAAACATTTCTACCTGGCCCTTCTTGCACAACCCAAGGCAGGCTGAACCCCAGCCTGGCCAAGCGCAAAGGGGGGGAGCAGGCCTGCGCTCACCTCTCTGCGGCCACGGCCCTACCCCATCGTTCCGCACATGGCATGTCCTGGCTCGGCCTTTTACTCTTCTCTCACTCAAATTGCTCACTTGCTGCCCTTTTTTCCTAGAGGCTGAAGAAACATTTCCTAGAGCACATTCCTCAGCCCTCTCCATGTTGCAATATGTGCACTGATTCTTTCTTAGCGAAGTCCTCGTCCTTTCTCTCAAATCCCCTTTTTGTCCTAGATGTAAATCTGGCCGGACTAGGAAGATGTAGCACCCTTTCTGTATTGAGCATGCTTTTAGCCATTGTGGCGGGTTCATTGTTAAGTTTAGCCATTGATCAATGTAAGGGAACTGGTCAGGGTGGTCTGGATCCTCAGTCATGATATTCCAGACTGCCCTTACCACCCAGGGATTAAAAGTCCCAGCCGATGGCCATCCAACCCCAAAGGTGGGCTATTCTGATTCACAGAGAGTGCGAAGTCTTCTTTTTGACCATTTAATCTCGTACCCACGGTTGTCTCCATAGGCTTCTTGAAAGTGCTTTAAGAGAAACCTAAGGGGGTCTTCCGTGTACTGGGCCCTTCTCCCATATTTAACAGCTAGGGCACTGATTTACAAAATTGAAACTGTCTGGGAGAATGCAGGGATCAGCACACCAATAAAGGCAAGAAAGATAAGACAGATAATAATTAGTACTCAGAATAAAGGATGTTTGACTATAGAGGTGTCAATTATTACACAAGACAAGAGGCAGGAGCTGACAGAAGAGAACAATTTCTTCAGGGGAGAAGTCAGACAGAGTGCCCTGAAACCAGAGGTCTTGGATCCAAAAAAAGAGATTTAGTGAGTCCAGGGGAAAAGGCCCATACCATGAAATGCCATGAGGGATTTCTTGGATGAATAAAGAGAATCTACAGTATGAATAATTCACCATTTAAGAATTTTTAATACTTCCATGAATTTTTACTTCTGTGAATTTGTGGGCTCTAGTGAACAGCCACTAGCTCATATGAAGTTTACAAATTTCCCTTCACTTTTGCCCTCTGGTTTTAAGTCAGAAATTTCCTATTTTTCCATGCAAGAACTTAATTCAGGCCTTAAAAACAGACACATTTAGACATTAAACAAAGACTTCACATACAATCACACAAATCAAGAAATTTAAATGAGTGCGTTTTACTTATTCCAATTAAAATTATACCAGAGATTTTCCTGACCAACAAAGAGAACTTAAAAAACAGACAATTTACTAATTTACATTTATATTCAATACTTGACTTTTAGGCACACAGTTCAATAGACAAAGGAAGGGGTTCCCCCATCAGGGGCCTCTCAGGTGCTCGCCCAGCCAGATTCTTCACAGGAGCTTAGGCTCAGGCATCAGAGATCTTACTCACACACCAATTACTCAGGGGTTTTAGAGAGAAACAATGAAAGCAAAGAATGAGATCTCAACAAGCACAAAAGTGTCCCTGGAAGTCCAAGACAGGACTGATTAGCTCAGTGCCTACTCAGGTCTCTTCCTGAGAGCACCACCAAATGTCCTCACTAATATCTTATTCTGAGAGCACAACTAGATGTCCCTAGAAGTCCGAGGCAGGAATCAGTCCCCACTAATTGTCTTCCTAGAGCACAACCAGACGTGTCCCAGAAAAGCCCGAGACAGGACCCAAAACTCTCCACTGACGTCTCGGTTTTGGAGAGCCTATTGCGAGAGTGTAACTGCGTCTGGTCCTCTACGCAATAGTCCAAATTGATTAGTTCCAAACAGAAAAACTAGAATTCAGAACAAAAAGCTAGAATTCAGTAAAGCAAAATAGTTGCTTTACCTACCTCCTTGATTTCTCCGCCAAATTGTCAAATTTTGGGATTGGGGGTGTCTGCCAAAGAGTTGTCCGAACACCACAGGAAGACAGGGAGCCCTGGAACGTCTCAGGTGGCGCCTCTCCTTGAGATCTTAGCAGGGTCAGGCAACCCTCTGGAGAGATCAGCCGATCTGGGTGTCTCTACCCGGTGACATGGAACACCAGATGCCGGATGAGCCCCCAAATGTTGTAAAGTAGCGTTCCGCCAGGTTTACGTAGAGACACCAAGTCCAAATTAATTTTTGAGGAGTTTTATTAATAAGAGGAGATTTATTAATAAACTGGCTGCATATGACAAACACGGGGTATAGCTGATCCAAATTGTGCAGTGTTGAATATAGCTCTGAGTGTAAGGTATTTTCTGCCGTGGAAGAAAGACATAGCCACCAAGTGTGGACAAGCAAAATGTTTTATTTAGAGCACATCCTGGGCGAGGTTCACTGGTCCGCAAGACAGGGGCCAGGGAAGTCGCACAGCTTCCCTCGCCCGGGGTAATTTATAGCGTCGGTAGGGTGGTGGTCATGGCAAAATTTCATTGACTGACAGATTTTTTCAAAATGCTCCTGGGCCGTTTCTTTTGGCGGTCATGGGTGTGGGTGGTTTCGGCCAAAGTCCCCGGACCTGGTTCCTCATGTGACCTTCCCCCATTGCCAACCGACCTCACAGTTCTCACCGAAGCAAATAGTGGGAATAAAGGTTTCCCAAAACACAAAACTGGAGTCCACAGCCCGGTCTGCTGTGTCTTTGTCTTCAGCTCCCTCTTCCAGTCCTTCAACTGGGGGATGGAGGGAGAGAATGTGTGTAATGGGAATAAAGTGCACTGTGAAGTTAACACATGAGTCTTCCTGTTTTGTTTTGTTTTGAAAAATTAAATGAGCAGAGACAAAACCGTAGGAGCCTATTCCCCACCTGAGAATCCTCGACTAAGCTTCGGGTTGAGATTTGTGCCAGTGTGAGTACTGTCTGTGCCCTCAGTGTTTCAAAGACGGTTTTCACTGCTCTTGGCCTGCTACCAATGTTTCTGTGAGGGATTAAAAGTTTGAGGCAGGTAGCGGAGGGGGGGTGTGGAGGTGGGGATGAGGATGCAGCAGGCAGGGGAATGAGGAGATTTGGGTTTTATTCCAACTCTTAATTGGCAGGGTTTTTTGAACACTTCTTTTAACTAATCCTTAGCCTCCATTTCCTCAAAGGAAATAAAGATGATCTCTAGTGTCTGTTTAGTTCTCATAACAAAACCAATGGTATTTACTATTATTTCCATTGCTGAACTCATATGTGCCAGATACCAAGCTGCCTACTTGACCAACGTTGTCTGAATTAATCTTTGTGACAACCCTACAAAACACATGGTTCTCATTTTATAGATGAGGACACTTGAGTATGCAAGATCCCAGCATGCAAGTGGTACTGACCTGGGGGTTTAAACCCAGTTATTTGTTAGGCTCCAAGTTCATACCTTTACCAAAGAAACAGTGGGAAAGGCCTACACCCCTGCCTGAGAATGTAATCTGAGACCTAGATGCTGGGAGGAGCCTTTGGCCACCCACACTATGGCCCTGCTGCCCTCAGCTTCCCTCATAGAGGCCTTCAGAGTGGAATCTTCTGGCGGTATGTTCAATCTCAGAGGTCACCTGAAAAATGCAAATTAAAACCATCATGAGGTACACTGCACACTGTCTAGAACAGCTAACTATAAAAACTAGATGTTGGAGACAATAGGGAGCATATAGACCCGTGTAAGACTGCAGGGAAGGTAAAATGAAGCAACCATTTTGGAAAATAATTTGTCTCTTTTAAGTAACAGGAGCACGTATGGTGCAAGCACACATCCTTTGCTATTGCTGCTGTAACCAGGGCTATAGGTGGGAAGATTCCAAATGTGCAGAGGCAGACCACTCTCCCTCCATCTTTAGAATTGTGTGCCTCCTGGACATCTCTCCCCGGAGGTTCTATGAGGTCAACCACCACATCTGGCATCACCTCCTCTAAGAAGTCTGGAGGACAGATCATGAAAAGAAATGGAGAGGACTTGCATGCACAAAAGAGTTACCCCAGCAGGCTTGACTGCTTTCCTTGGGAAGTCTGCTTGCCAGGTTAGTGTCTGGGAACCTGGATTTGGAGGGGTTCCTCCATTCCCAGCTCATGTGCCTCCATGTTTGTTGATGCTTCCTCCTGGGAGCCTGAAGTTGTGCTACATGCTGGGCAGAGGGCACCTGCATGGCCAGCATCCCACCACACCGAGGCCAGGTCTATAACCAGCCCCATTGGTTAGAACAGGGGTCGGGAACCTATGGCTCGCGAGCCAGATGTGGCTCTTTTGATGGCTGCATCTGGCTCACAGACAAATCTTTAATAAAAAAAAATAAAGTTAAAAATATAAAACATTCTCGTGTATTACAATCCATTCATTTCCTACCGCTCATGTTCATGGTTGCGGGTGGCTGGAGCCAATCACAGCTGTCCTCCGGAACAACACCAAATTTTTACTGGATAATGCGTAACGTACATGGGCCATTGTAGGGCTCTCATGGAATTACATTTTAAAATATGTGGCGTTCATGGCTCTCTCAGCCAAAAAGGTTCCCGACCCCTGGATTAGAATTTTGCCTCTGGTCCTTCCCCCTGCCCCTCCCCTACTCTGTTTAAAGGGGCAAAGCAAGACATGATTGGCCTAAAAGTAAGACTTTCAGCTTTGGGGTAATGCAAGCAGCACTACTTCTGCCCCAATCTTGGATCCCATCCTCAAATCTTCCTAACACTCAACCTTCCTCCTATGACCCCCCCCCAGCCGACACCCCACCATTCTGAAGACTCAATTTGGAGCTGTCTTACTTTTGTATTTTAATTGGAAAGAACTATTTCTCCCAGTTGTTGCAGCATGAAAGTGTGCAGAATTAGCTTATGTTTATGAATGTCCTTTTCCCCCCACAATCACTTTGGTTCTTGGAGGAGAAAAAAATCTATTACAGCTAAATGATTTCTCCAAATCAAAGCACCTTTTTTCACTGAAAGATATTCAAGGCAACTGCCTGTGATGAGGTGCATTGTGGGTTGGCTCAAAGCTCAAACTCCAGGCCAGAGGTAGACCTGGAGTCTTAATGCAAAACTTATGGTAACAGTATATCACCTGTATAAAACTGACTGTCGCAAAGTATCTGAAGGTCCACTGTTCAGTTTGACTTTTTTAAAAACTGTTAGGTTAGGTAAACATATCCATTAGTAATTAGGAGTGAAAAGACAGTAATACCCAAACTTTTAAAGTATTTCAACCAGTCCTGGCAGCTCTTTCTCCCCCTCTCTAAACACTTCCGACTCTCACCTCCTCTCTGTAGGATGTTCTGACCAGAGAGCCAGCTGTCCGCAGTTGCCCCATTCTGTTCTTTCACAGAATGAGCAAAACTAAGGGGGAAATACTAGTGTCCGGTAGACTCTCTAACAACCTGGTCACCCCATATGGGGCTCTCCACACTGATTTGAAGTTGTGTGCAAAGAACAAGAAAACTTGGATAGTTGTTGAAACTGGATCATGGGTGCATAAAGTTTTTATATCACTCTCATTTTTGTATATGTTCAAAATTTTCCATGAGGAGAAGTGTTTTTTAAAAATGTCATGTTAGACCCTGAGTACCTAAAATAAATGAAACTGGTAGTAATGGTCTGCTAAGACCCCAAACGGGGCCTGTAGGTAAAGACGGGCACAAATGCCAAGTAAGGTCACTTGTATGACAGGAAGTTTGGGTCTTATTGTCAGATGCTGCTCTGAGCCAGTTTCCCCATATATTGCACCATATAGAAAAAAACAATCAGAATATTTCTGCAGTCAGTGATATTAAGTGGATGGCATTTAATGCTTGGTGACACAGATGTAAGTGCGAAGATTGTTCCCTTAACTCTTTCATGCTTCAGAAAGGCATTGGTAAGTTTGTTTTCGTAGATTACGCAAACACTGCACAAAACAGGAAACAAGTGCTCTGGGTATCCTCGGAATAAGAGATTCTGCCCGTGGGCCAGGAGTGGGCAGGTATTTAAACATATCACTCAAGAATTTTCATATGATGACTTGAAGTAATATGACTTTCATTCGAGTTTAAATTATGATGGGGCCATCTTTCCTGGCACAAGAGGAAAAGGAGGGAGGCAGGGGGGTGGGGAGGAGACGGCCTACAGAATTAAGAGACTCCAGGGAGCACTTGCCACATATGTGCACCTTATGTGGATCCTTATTCAAACCAATAAACTGCAGAAAAGCACTCATGAGAACATTAGAGAGATAGCAACACTGGCTGGGTAGTCAAGGACAGTCGTGGGTTCTAATTAATCGTTAAGGTATGGTAAAGGTATTTGGAGAATGTTTTTAAAACAGTCTTCATTTTTTTAGAGGTATGTACTGAAACATTTAGAGGTGAACCTGCATGATAATCTTGAACAGGGGGGTAGGGGTGTGGGTGGGAGGGAAGACACCAGCGTGCATCCTCCCCGTGGGAGATGCAAAGTGGGTGTAGGGCTCTGCTTGTCTGTGTGTGTGTGTGCACGTGCGCACGTGTGAGAACAAAAAGGCCTATGCTCTGAATGTCACACACAGTCACATGGAGACAGCCAAGCTCTCTTTGATAATACTGTTTATTGTCCATTGACAGAGTGATCGCTCAAAAAAAAATAAAAAAGAAATGATACAAAGCATTGGAGACATGCGAAGTCTGCTTATCAACTCCCGACAGCTCTCATGTGTTCCCAGCACAGGAAGGTCTCAGACTTCATATTCCAGCAAAAAACACATCGTCCCAAAATTTAAAAAAAAAAAAAAAAAACCAAACAAAAATTAACAAAGCTTTAAATTATGGCAGCAAGTCCAATATTTCTTATGACTTAGCAAGCAAAGATCTGAAAACAACTACAATGTAAACGTTATTTTAAATATTTTGAGTCACCTGCATGAGGACAACAGAGGAAAGAAAGAGCAATGCTTAGAATATAATATAAATTAACAACACCGAATGGACAGCCTTCTTAAGCTGTGTATTTATTGCAGTTGTTGACTGTGAAGGTATCTGAGTGGCTCTGTCTCTTGGTTGCCACTGGGCACTTCCTCTTGCTGTTTTTTTTTTTCTGTTCGGCACGGCTAACAGACCAATGTGCATGGATTAAATATAGACACCATCTTTCAGAACTGACTGACTCAAAGATTCTTTTCTTTGTAATAATTTGAACCAGAGCAAAGGTGGGAGACAGATACTCAAAAGAATAAGAATGAGAGCTGAAGGGACCCACCATCCTAGGCTAGGATCATGCCATGCTTTCCACTCTGAGCCAAATGCTTCCACGATGCAGAAACCTCTAAAAAAAAAAAAAAGTGCAAGTCTAACACCTACCAAGGATAATAAAAAACACAGCACAGGAATGATTATAACTGATGTCAGAAACAAACAAAAACATTAAAAAAGTCAGATGAAACAGGAGTAAAGGTTACATGTGATATAATAACACCATACAGGAAGCAAACAGGAAAGGTTGTTTTATGGATTGGAAGGTCTGGTGTTCTTGTATATACTGAGTCACACGGACTGGTCCATCATGACACCTCACAGACTTCCTATCACTATACAGCATGACAGTGCCCTTGGAGAAGGTCTAATTCCTGGGTCCTCTAGTCTTCCCTGGAAAGGGAAGTCATCAAAAGTCTGTACTGACCAGGTCCTGGGCGGGCACGGGGGGGGGGCGCTGCATGCCACTTGGGGGCCAGGGGTCTTCTATAGGTGCTTTGGGGTCACTGCAGAATAGAGCAGACTTGGAAGATGATGACTTTGGAAATATTTTGCAGAAGGACCACTCAGACCAACAGACCTGGGCTTCATGTGTGTGTGTGTGTGTACCTGAGCTAATGTGTGCATATGCTTGCATCTTGTGCATGATAGACTTAGAACAGTTTGTCTTTAAAAAGCAAGTAGGATTTAAAAGGTTATCTTTATTCTTACTGAGGAATTTCTGCCTGTGTTAACCCCCATTCTGCTGGCATGAGAAAACCATTTTTAGGGAATACTAAATAGGTTCCCTAGTTCCCTAGGAATGGGGTTTCTTAATGGGGACATTTTTGTAATATAAGAAATGTCAGCAGAGGTTGGTACACCTGTAACTTGGGTTCACATGCTATCTGAAAATTCATATTTATAAAAATGAGATGTCTCTTAAAGCCAGCACGGTATCCTGGAGGCCCAGAAGGAAATGAGTTGCACTGGGGCCACCTGCCACCAAAATTCATCCTCTTTAGATAGGACTACATAAGACACTAGCTAACTTCCCTCGCAGGAGTCCAGGGACAGGACTGGGCTGTTGGTTTTGGAAGGGATCGTACTAAACCTTCTCAGGTAAGGGGTACACAGCAGGACCGAGCTTTTGCTTTCCCCAGGATGTGCACACAGAGAGCACAGCTAGCTCACACCATGGGTCACACACAATGCCCTGCAAAGCCAATCTGTGCAACTTGGTCCAGATACCAATGACAGAATGAGGAGGGAAAGCAGGAGGGACTTCAGAAGCTCATAAATGAAATGCAAGGGCAGCCAAGTGTCCCCCAAATGTCTGTCCTCAGGGCGGAATGCCCCACACTCACCCTAAGTGTTGGGGAATGTGTGTGTATGCAAGGGGAATGCAATGCCTTGGCTGAAGCCCAGGCCTGTTGCCCCCACATCACACAGCCCAGAGGGCGGCTCCCACTGGAATTCTGTGAATTAATAAGAGTAATCAGGGCTCCTTTGAAAACAAGCTGCTCCTGAGATACAGGAGTCACAGTTGAGGGAGTCCATGGTCAGCAGAGAGGAGCTTGGGGGTGAGGGGAGGAAACTTGAAAGGGGAAGGGACTGACACCTGAGGGCCAGAGGAATGGAAGTGGCAGGAAATGAGGGACATGCCCCTGTCAAGATGAAGGGACCTGGTAGGCCTGCTACACAGTTTTGCAACGACCCTCAAGTTTCTGAAAAATGCACATTTCCAGGCTCTGCCCTAACCAGGCTGTAGGAGGGCACCCTTAAGTGCTGCCTGCTCAGCATCTGTAACAGCGCCAAGGCCGGGCCTGGAAGGGAAGCCCGGGTCCCACCCCGGCCTGCAGCCCAGCATCGAGACTGACACGCACAGAGCCCAGGCTGGCAGGGCAGTATAGGACCGACTTTTTCCTCCAGAACCACAGCCGTGTTAAAGGGGGAAACAGGGCGGGGAGGAGAATGACACTAATTTAGACCCACTTGGATGACTGTTTTATTCATGCTATTTCCAGGAGGGGATGTCAGAACTGGACCAGTCTACACTCTTGGAGGCTTTTCAGTTGGCCACAGGGGTGCTGCTGGCCTGCTTATGGGTCCTCGATGTCGAGAAACTCCTGCTTGGGGGGCGCTGCTCCACGATACCATGCGCAAGAGCCATCGTTTCTCTTGATGCAGGCGAAGTACTTGGCCTGGTGCCCATTGATGCTCTTCTCTGTGACCCAGTCCATCCACAGGCACTCGTCCAGGGAGGAGATGTAGCAGGGGATCATGGGGCAGCGTGTGATCTGGGAAGAGGGCACGGAGGAGGACTCAAATCGGGGAACAAGGCCACTCAGGGGCATCTCCAGAACCCAGCGACGTGCGCCTGGCAAAGGTGGCTGAGGGAATGCCCGCGGGAAAGCAGCACGGGGAGCTGGGACTGGAGTGCAAGCTGCTCCACTGGCAGCAGGTGGCCTGCCCAAGGGGAGATGAAGCCAGGAAACCTTGTGCACCCCCTCAGCACCCCCAACCAGTGCAGGCACCCCTCTGCTTTGGGACATCTGATCTACCTTCTTTGAGCACAGCAAGAAAACTTTACCTCAGCCCCATCCCCCTGGGAGAATGAGTAATAACTGCAACAAAGGAAGTGGAATAAAAAGGGTGGCATCTTGTTCAAGCACACCTGGGCTCAGAGGAGATCAGCAAATAGTACTGGTCTGAGGAAGCTGAGGCTACAAGAGGGTGAGACCTTCACAGCCAAGTGAAGACAAAGGAAGAGCTTGTTTTTGATTCTGTGCTGGGCACAGAGGAGTCTGCTTAGCCTATGGGGAGCCACAGGTCAGAACACTCATTTCAAATAAGCTCAGGGCTGGGCTGTTGATGACCGACAGGATGGGCAGGAGGGCCGCACACCCAGCGCCCACCAGCACCGGCCAGTCCCAGCAGCCTCTCCACAGGCTCGTGCTTGGCCCAGCACCTTCTGGACCAACATTCACGAGTGGTGACGCAGAGGGGTGCCTGGTACCCAGCAGTGCTTCCTGGGTAGGGCTGGTAGGGAGGGAGGGTGGTAACAGGATCCAGGCCTGGGGGCTGTGGAGGACAGCGCATCTTCTACCGCTGCATGAGTGTTAGTGACGCTCTCACTATGCTCAGCACAACCTCTGGGCCACTTTTTAAGAAGGGAGGCTGGGCCCTGGCTAGGTAGCTCGATTGGTTAGAGCAGTGGTCCCCAACCTTTTTTGGGCCACGGACCAGTTTAATGTCAGAAAATATTTTCACGGACTGGCCTTTAGGGTGGGACAGATAAATGTATCACGTGACCGAGACAAACATCAAGAGTGAGTCCTAGACGGATGTAACAGGGAATCTGGTCATTTTTTAAAAATAAAACATCGTTCAGACTTAAATATAAATAAAATGGAAATAATGTAAGTTATTTATTCTTTCTCTGTGGACCGGTACTGATCCGCGGCCCAGGGGTTGGGGACCACTGGGTTAGAGCATCATCTTGATACACCAAGGTTGAAGATTCAATCCCAGCTCAGGGTCCATACAAGTATCAACCAATGAATGTATCAATAAGTAGATACATTCTCTCTCTCTCTCTCTCTCAAATCAATGAATGAATTAAAAAAAAAATTTTTTTTTAAGGTCAAGTACCCAGTGGGACCATTATAAAAAAAAGAAAAAAGGATGACAGAAGGCTCAGACATGACCAACACAGACCCCGCATTCACAAGGCCCCCACGGGCTGCAGATGCTGGCAAAAGTGTGACACCTGGGACACCTTCACAAAGCACAGTCTTTACACATGTACCTTTGGAAAAAGTACTCACAGGACCATATTCTCCCCACAAAACTCCTTCTCCTAGAAGGCTTCCCTTCTTAGAAGCTATGGTCCACACGGCCAGATTCCCCTACCTCTCAGATATCCCTTGGCAGAGGTATGTCTCAGGGTACTGGCCAGGCTGGGGCCCAAATGTCCTATCCCTGTCAGAAAGCCTCACCCATGGGGAGGCCACACATCCCTAGAGGCCTGTGCAATGTTGGGACTCTGCATTGAGAGGCCCTGGAAAGCCAGGAGTCAAACCCTGGCAGTCCTCCTGGAGTTGGTGGTGATGTTCCCAGAAGGAGGTGCTGGCTTACCTTGCACTCACAGCCCATCTGATACCTGTGATTCAGGCTCTTCTTCTGGGTGGTACTCAGGGTGTCCCAGGGCACAATGAAGTCACAGAGGGTGACGTGCATCTTGCCATTCCCCTCGGCCTTTCCTGAGGAGAGACAGGGATCATTGAGCTCAGAGCAAGCTGTCTTCCTTCAGTCCCCCTCCTGTGTCTGGCTGCGGCTCAGCCATGCATAAGTTTAGTTCTAATAACATCGTGTGTTAAGGGCTGAATTGTGCCCCCAAATTCACAGGATAAAGCCCTGATACCCAGAAGCTCAGGATGAGACTATATTTGGTGAGAGGGAGGGTCTTTAAAGAGGTGAATTAATTAAAATGAGGTCATATGGGTGGGCTCGGATCTAATCTGACTGGTGTCCTTATGAGGTCAGGACACAGACACACACAGAGGTGATAACCCTGTGAGGACACGGAGAGGACGGCCATGTACATGCCAAGGAGAGAAACCTCAGGGGAAACCAACCCTGCCGACCAGTCCTTGATCTTGGATTTCCAGCCTCCAGGACTGTGAGGAAATAAATGTCTGTTGTTTAAGCTTCCTAGTCTGTAGTCACAGCAGCCCAGTATGACTAACACACCATGAATTCTTAATCCTGAGTGTAAAACTCACTGTAGAAAACATAAAAAATACAGGAAGAAATAAAAAAAAACCCAAACCTCTATTTTCCTTACATACAATTAACATATTGATATATTTCCTCCCAATATTCCTTTAGGTCATGTTGTAGGTAGGTAGACTACATTGCTTCCTGTTTTATCTTTCACCAAATATTTATTCACGAGCATGTCCTCCATTTGATGTGGCACTTGGAATTCGGGGCTTTCCCATTAGGAACAGCGAAAGCATGGACATCTATAAAGCTGGAGGCCGACTCTGAATTCCCTTCTGTGGGATGCTCCTGCTGGTCTCTGGACCTGAGGCCCCTGACTACACTCTGTTCCTGAACCTTGTGGAAGAGCTTTGTGGAAGAGCTCCCGCTGTGCTGCTGACAGTGTTGGCTTTTGCCCAGCAGGAGAAAAAGACAAACGAGTGTACTCCAGGGAATAACAGAACCTATGGAGGGCAATGAAGGTCACTTAACATCTCATCCCTCCTGCTATGACAGCACCTTGTCAAGAGACACAAAAACCCAGCAATGAGCCCCAGAGGAGCTTGGCCTAAGAGTGATGGGTGACTCCTCAAAAGACAGACCACAGCCTGGAGCTGCACCCTGAGCAGCTCCACATAACAAAGTTTCAGCGCATGCAGCTTAGTAACCTCAGGCAGGCACAGCGCTGGCCACTTGCCGAGGAGCACCAGCTAATAGAAACGAACTCAGTGAAGTAATACTGCAGCTTGTCGGCCAGGCACCGTGGCATCCTGTGTGCTGGGCAGGTTACAGGAAGCCTTCTCTCTATGCCTTTGCCTGTTTTACTGGTCCTTAGCTTTGGGAGCTCTATTTTTCCTTGTATCAGTGTGGACTTGTATGACATTCCAGGGAAAGAAATGAATCAAGAAGCAGGGTTACTACCACAGCAGTGGTCCCCAACCTTTTTTGGGCCACGGACTGGTTTAATGTCAGAAAATATTTTCACAGACCGGCCTTTAGGGTGGGACGGATAAATGTACAATATAAAATTATGCGACCGACATAAAAACTGTGGTATTTTTAAATATAATTGTCGAACTTACGAGACAAGCATCAAGAGTGAGTCTTAGACAGATATAACAGAAGGAATCTGGTCATTTTTTAAAAATAAAACATCGTTCTGACTTAAATATAAATAAAACAGAAATAATGTAAGTTATTTATTCTTTCTCTGTGACTGGTACCAAATGGCCCGGTACCGGTACCGGTCCGCAGCCCGGGGGTTGGGGACCACTGTACTACAGCATTTATTCTGAATCTTAATAACTAAAAAAGAGAAGTGTTTGAGTGGCCTTCAATGCTTCAAAAATATATATTTGACTTTCTTCTAAACCTGTAGCCATTTTCTGTGAGTTCAGAGTATCTAAGGAAGGAGCACAACTAGCAGATAACAAATAACTCACTCCACCCTCTATCCTGGTTTCTTCTGACATTTACCACCCATACAGGTAGACCAGAGCCTCTCCCCTACCCAGCCAGCTCATTCACTACAGACAGGTGGAGGTCCACTCTGGATCCGCCCTCCAAACTCCTGGAGTGATAGTGATAAGATCCTTGACTGGCGTCAACATCCTCGTTCTGTTGTTCCTTGTCTTTCTTACACAGCTGCCCCCTAACCACATCGTAGGCAGAAAGTAAAGGTTGTTGTCTCAATCCTTTTCTAGCCACAGCACCTTGCACAGAGTAATTACTCAATAAAAGTTTACTGATGACAAGGGGGCTATGTGTTATAACAGTTTGCTTCATCATCTGTCTTTTTCTTGTGTCCTTCCCTTTTGACTTTTTCACCACCAATTCAAGCTTCTGCAGACAGGAGGCAAAGGCAGGACAAGGAGAGGAAATGCCAAATTGTATCTTTTCCACAGCCCGAGTTGCTGGGCTGACATGAAGTTTGGGGGCTGTTTATAAATGGAGTAGCATTTCAAGTTTGGGGGCTGTTTATAAATGGAGTAGCATTTCAAGTTTGGGGGCTGTTTATAAATGGGAGTAGCATTTCAAGTTTGGGGGCTGTTTGTAAATGGAATAGCATTTCAGAATGTTAAAAGGAGACCCCCCTTGACATAGATAATTAAGACTTGCTTGGGAATGCATGAAGTGAACATCTGTTACTACATTCTGCTTGTGTCTGCCTTGGAGAAAGCAGGCACAGAAAACCAGGAATTAATTAAAATTTGTTAGGGTCATAGGTTTATATTTCCTTTTGGAGGAAAGAACAGTAGAAGAAAATGACAGGGCCTACTCTGTAAGAGTTCCTGAACACAAGTGCCCAACTCGACATGTGAAGGTGAGTCACCAGCCCCAGCGGGGTGGGCTGCCTTGGGCCACGTGGTCACTCCCAAGGCTGCAGCCAGACCGTGCCGGTGGAGCAGCTTACGACACACTGATTTCTGACTAGCCCGTTTTGACTCCGAGAGAAAAAGATTTAGAATCTGTGTTTTAGAACGTAAACACTAGATTTGATCAGACTGTCACTGAGGCCAGGGAAGAAGCTGGATGGGCCAGGCTCCTCTGTAGTGGGGTGAGTCACAACGTTAGAAGTGCCTCCAGACCGGCTAGGAAATGCGTGTGCTTCCAATATTACCTGTGAAATAGCTGGAGGTGATAGGCACACACTTATCAAGTAAATAAATCTTCAGAGGTTTTTAATTTTTATTACATGTGGAGCTATATAATTTGGATGGTTCAGTTGTAGCAGGCCTATATGATGGGTGCTACAGGTACTTGTATAATGAACAGACTTCTTATTCAGATTAGAGACATTTAATGGGCTCGTATGTGGGAACAGCACAGGACACACACATTACAGAGACTGACGGGAATTCTTAGGCTTTCTGTGTTTGATTCTCAACACTTTATTGGGATACAGAAGCCCCTCCCTTTCAGACAAGGGACCAAGCAACATAAATTCTCCTATCACATTCCTGCTGGAGTTGGTCTGGGGAAGGGGTCCCCAAACTTTTTACACAGGGGGCCAGTTCACTGTCCCTCAGACCGTTGGAGGGCCGGACTATAAAAAAAACTATGAACAAATCCCTACGTACACTGCACATATCTTATTTTAAAGTAAAAAAACAAAACGGGAACAAATACAATATTTAAAATAAAGAACAAGTAAATTTAAATCAACAAACTGACCAGTATTTCAATGGGAACTATGCTTCTCTCACTGACCACCAATGAAAGAGGTGCCCCTTCCAGAAGTGCAGCGGGGGCCGGATAAATGGCCTCAGGGGGCCGCATGCGGCCCGCGGGCCGTAGTTTGGGGACCCCTGGCCTGGGGTGTGGCCTGAGCATCAGGATCTTTACAAACTCCCCCTGGACCTCTAATGAGCAATGTAGGTGGAGGAACACTGGGTTGGATATGGGGCAGGCAGTGAGACTTCTACAACTGGACCAAGGGAACAAAGTAGCAGAGTGTAATAAACCCAGGAGTTAGGTCAACCAGGTCTATTTTTCGTTTTATTTTTTTAGGTCAACCAGGTCTAAATTCTGGCCGCACCATGCCCGGCAGCATGACGCTGGCAAAGGTATGCTAAGAAATGTCTCCAAGCTGGTTCTCCTGGGAAAAAAAGCTCCAGGGTGTAGCATCTGCCAATTTTTATGGTGTAAACACTCCCACCCTGGCTGATTTTAAGCTACCAACATGCCATCAACTGAAATTTAACAATCGGTACATGAAACATGGGTTCAGCACATACAGTGTACCTGAGACACATTGCTCCACCTCACTAGTCCTAAGTATTTCTATCTGTAAAATGGGGGTCATAACAGTATCTTTGTCACAGAGGGTTATGAGGATTAAATGGACTCAGCATGAAATGCATTTGGAGTGTCAGGAAAACGGTACTCTGATTTTTAGTAACAGGAAGGTGGTGAAGCCTGTCACAGAAGCCAGATCAAGGTCACTTGAACACTCAGGAACCCATGGTGATTGGACCCTAGCCCTGCCTCCTTCAGTAAGTGCTTCTGTGGCTCTGCAGTTTGGCCAGGCAGCCCCTAGAGGGCAGTGTGAGAAGCCTGAGCGGAACATTGTGGCTCTCAATTTACAGTGTTGGTCTTCCCAGCACAAAAAAGAGGATGCAGATCGAAGCTGTTGATTTGCTACGGCAGTAAATTCCCTGCACGATGAGTGTTTTATCTCTTTTCTCTTCTCCCCAGATGGCATTTTTCTGATCATAAAAGTAGTAGATGTCATAGTTTGAAAAACTGAGCCAATACAGGAAAGTAGAAAAAAAGGAGATATATAACTGATGATAAGATGCAGGCTGATTTCCGTCCAGGTTGTTCTGTGCACATGGCGAGCAGTCCTCCTAACCTCCTGCAGGGTGCCCGTACCAGCACCTTGTATGCCGTGCAATCTCTGCCGCCTCCTGTGGTGGCAGAGTCTGGGTGCAAGATCTCGGCAGCCCGATTTTGTCCCTGTACCCCTCTCTCCATTGGGTGTCATTTTCCCTACAAAAATAGTAGATACTGGGAATGGAAAATGG
Organism: Saccopteryx bilineata; assembly: GCF_036850765.1. Taxonomy (NCBI): domain Eukaryota; kingdom Metazoa; phylum Chordata; class Mammalia; order Chiroptera; family Emballonuridae; genus Saccopteryx; species Saccopteryx bilineata. Next base: position 125,811,463 of record NC_089495.1, read on the forward strand.
CACAATTGCTTTAGAAAGCGGTCTGGCAGTTCCTCAAGTGATTAAACATAGAGTCACCATATGTCTCACAGCTCTACTCTTAGGTATCTACCCAAGAGAAAGGAAAACACGTCCACACAAACCCGTGTGCTTGGATGTTCACAATAACCAAAAGGTGGGAACAACCCCAATGGCTATGAAATGATGAATGGGGACACCAAATGTGGTGTATCCATTCAATGGGAGATTATTCAGCCATAAAAAGGCGTAAAGGTCTGACACCCAATATAACGTGTGAACTTTAAAAATATAATGCTGAGTGACAGAAGCCAGACACAGAAGGACCATGTATTATATGAGTCCATAATATAGAAGTCTGGAATAGGGAAATCTGTGGAGTCAGAAAGTAGAGTGGTGGTTGCTAAGAGCCAGGGGTGGGTGAAGGAAGCAGGGGTTGGGAAAGTAATAGCTAAGGGTACAATCAATAAAATAACAAATTTTATTGACTGTGGTGAGGGCTGCTCACCCCAAACCAACGATTCATGCACTGTCAATGGGTGAACTGTATAGTGTGTGAATTATATCTCAATAAAACTATTGACGAAATAGTAGATGCTCTTTAAACATTTAGGATGTTCAGAAGTGCCCATACCCTGGCCGGTTTGCTCAGTGGTAGAGCGTCGGCCTGGCATGCAGGAGTCCCGGGTTTGATTCTCAGCCAGGGCACACAGGAGAAGCGCCCATCTGCTTCTCCACCCATCCCCCTCTCCTTACTCTTTGTCTCTCTCTTCCCCTCCCACAGCCAAGGCTCCATTAGAGCAAAGATGGCCCGGGCGCTGAGGATGGCTCTGTGGCCTCTGCCTCAGGTGCTAGAATGGCTCTGGATGCAACAGAGCAATGCCCCAGATGGGCAGAGCATCGCCCTCTGGTGGGCATTCCGGGTGGATTCCGGTCGGGCACATGCGGGAGTCTGTCTGACTGCCTCCCTGCTTCTGGCTTCGGAAAAATACAAAAAAAAAAAAAAGTGCCCATAAAAGGAGAGGGAGAGCCTGACCAGGCGGTGGCACAGTGGATAGAGCATCGGACTGGGATGCAGAGGACCCAGGTTCGAGACCCCAAGGTCTCCAGCTTGAGTGTGGGCTCATATCTGGCTTGAGCAAAAGCTCACCAGCTTGAACCCAAGGTCTCTGGCTAGAGCAAGGGGTTACTCGGTCTGCTAAAGGCCCATGGTCAAGGCACATGTGAGATAGCAATCAATTAAGGTGTCACAGTGAAAAACTGATGATTGATGCTTCTCATCTCTCTCCATTCCTGTCTGTCCCTATTTATCCCTCTCTCTGATTTTCTTGCTCTAAAATTATTTATTTATTTATTTATTTATAGGGGGAGAAAACTTTCCCACCATCTCCAAGGAGAAGAGTTGCAAGTTTGAGGTAGCAACACAGGAACCAGGGAAGTGGGATCTGGGGATGAGTGCTGGAGGAAGGGAGGTAGGAATGACCCAAGAAGAGGTCACTGAAGTCTTCCTCCCTCAGTGACCTCCTGGAGCACAGCCAAGGTCAGCCCCTGCTCTCAATACTAAATCTAGATCCTTGAACCTGTGAAGGTCTCTCTCTCCTTACACCTGACAAGCACTGGCTTGCTGTTCCATCTACCCCCACACAAAACCCGTCTCATCTTTTCTAATTTCCTATCCTGTGCCCTACCCCCAAAGTGGTGTCCTGACCGAAGGGACAGAGGGTCTCTCCTCCTGAGTCCCTGCTGCACCAAGCACAAGGCTAGACACCAACAGGGACCTGCTAAATATGTATTGGGTTTTGAATATTCTCAGTGGAAGGGGGAAAAAGGTACGAATAACCTAAACAGAAGGAAATCCCCCAAATCATAGAGATTTGGATTCACAGTTTATTCATACGGTTAAATTTGGACTGTGGAGCAAAATACTATGTCAGTTAAGAGGAGCTGTCCTTCCTGTCTCTCCTTTCTTCTTATGTCTGTGATCTGACTCCTGCTGTCCCTGGGAGGGACAAGCAGTGGTCCTCACTGACTGACTCAGCACTGGCCAGTCCAGTGGCCACCAGCCACACAGGGTGTTTACACTGACACTGAAATTAACTGACAAAAGGTAAAATGAAACCTCAAATCAGCCCAGTTGGCTCAGTGGTAGAGCATTGGCCCAGCGTGTGGATGTCCTGGGTTCGATTCCTGGTCAGGGCACACAAGAGAAGTGACCATCTGTTTCTCCACCCATCTTCCTTCTCTCTCTTTCTCTCTCCCTCTCTCCTCTTCCCACAGCCATGGCTCGATTGGTTTGAGCGAGTCGGCCTCAGGTGCTGAGGATGGCTCTGCTGCTTCTGCCTCAGGCCCTAAAAAAAAAAGGGCTTGGTTGCTGAGCAACAGAACAACAGCTCCTGATGGGCAGAGCATCGCCCCCTAGTAGGCTTGCCAGGTGGATCCTGGTTGGGGCTCATGCAGCAGGCAGTCTGTCTCTCTGCCTCCCCTCCTCTCACTAAAAAAAAAGAAAGCTCAAATCCTCAAGTGCACTAGCCCCATACAAGGGCTCCTGGGTCAGCAGCCACATGGGGCTACCTATCACTCTGGCCAGTACAGAACATTTCTGTCATCACTAGATCAGCGGGTCTCAAGTCTGGGCAATTCCGTGCCCGGGGGCATCTGGTGATGTGTGATGACCCCACAACTAGGAGGAGGATGTCACGGCAGTTAGTGGGTAGAGTCTAGGGATGCAGTGAAATGGCCTACAATGCATACGACAGTCCTTGGTGACAAAAAAATGGTCTAGTCCCAAATGTCAACAATGCAGAGGATGACAACCCACTCTGGATTCCTGAGGGCAGCCCAGCAGGACAGCAGAAGTTGAAGGAAGAAGTAAAGGAAAATGCTTTCAGTGAAGAATATGGTATAAACAAAGCAGATGCAGCAATAAATGCAATGGGGTCCATCCGGACAATGGAATATTGTTCATCCTTAAAAAGGAAGGACTTGTGACCCATGCTATAACATGGATGATCCTTGAGGTCACTACGCTCAGTGACATAAGCCAGACACCAAAAGACAAACATTGTGTGATCCCATTTTATATAAGGAACTTAAAGTAGTCAGAGTCACAGAGACAGGAAATAGAAAGGGGGGCTGGGTGAGGGGGATGGGGAGTTGATGTTTCATGGGGCTAGAGTTTCAATTTGGGAAGATGAAAAAGTTCAGGAGCTGCATGGTGGAGATGGCTGCAAGACAATGTGTGTGTACCTGACGCCACTGACCTGGATGCTTAAAAACAGTTAAGATGAAAAAACAACAACAACAAAACAAAAAAACCAGTTAAGATGGTAAATTTTACGTTGTATCTATTTTATCACAATAAAAAGAAAGATATGATAAAAAAAAAAAAAAAAGGAGCAGCATTCTAGGGGGTACAATAATATCAACAGTTTTAGAGTAAGGTTTCAATTCTCCCTCCCACCTCCTGCCTAGCCAGAAGCGTTTCTTCATAAGTCTCTCCTTCAGGAACAAAAGACAAAATTCTCACCTCTCTCCACCTGACTCAAATTCCCACCTGGCTACTTTTTTCTTCCCATCAAGTTACATCTGCTCACACTGATATAACAAGGGGGAATGCCATGGGGGAGAGGTGGTAGAAGAAAATGCACTAGGAATTCTCCATAGAAAACAGCAGGGTCCCCCGAGATTTCTGAATGGCCAGTCAGGACATCAGGGATCTGCTACACCTACTGCTTTTCCCATTGACACAGACCTGACTGGTCTCTAAGAACATTCCATGTCCAAGCCCACATACACACCTGCAATGAGATATTCCTTCTTCCCTCCAACGTCCAACGAGACCCCGCAGATGGCAGACGAGGGGGCCGTATAGATAAACTCGATGTCCTTGTCAGGTCCTTTGAACATCTGGAAAGACGAGGGTGAGGAAAGGTTAGCAGAGAGCGCTGCATAGCCGGCAAATTCCGTTCCCACGCAGACCTGTGAACAATCCCACCGGCGCCCATGGTGCTGCCGGCATGGACAAGGGGACAGAGTGTACCAGTGAGATGGACAGAAGACAGTTGCTCCTACTGCAGAGCAGTTCTTTGGAGTCATTCATTGCTTAGTGTGGCTGTACCTGCAGGGACCCATCTCGGACAACACCTGTGCTCTCCCTGCCATCAATGAGGGGCTCATGTGTCTTCAGGTGCTTGTGGCCCATCATTGAAGGGCACCACCTTCATACTCTTCCAGGATTCTAACCAGACACTGGCTACTTGGTGGAGGGGGAAGCAAGCTGAGAGGCACCCCTGCAATCAGAAAGCAACTCCTGGGTAAGGGGAGTAGATCTGATGGCTCAATTTCTGATTGACTTATAGCCTTTTGGCAAACCAACCCTGGTGTTAGGGGTACAGCCCAATGGAAGCCGGGTGTATGGACAGGGGAAAGGCACACAGGCACCAGGACCACACACGAAGGAGGTTGCCCGGCTGTAGAACATGGACACAGCAGGCCTTGCAACTCCACAAGACTCTCTGTAGGACTCTGGCCGTGGCTAAACCAACGTTAACAGCTTAGGTGTTTTTTATTAGGTTCATTTTTTTTGAGAGTTTCATTATTTTTAATTGATTTTAGCAAGAGGAAGGGAGGTAGAGAGAGAAAGGAACACAGATCAGTTCCTGTATGTGTCCTGAGTGGGGACTGAACTGACAACCTCTGCACTTCGTGACGATGCTCTAACCAACTGAGCTATCTGGCCAGGGCTTTGAGAGCTTCATAAGCAAACTTAAATGACACAGGCTCATCCCCAACATCACGATAAGCTAGCTTTCCAAGGGCTACACTCTAACCCACATTAAGAAAGGTTATGCTGGTAGCAGCCATGTGACATCTTTCAACCAAGAGCTAAAAGCCCTGCCTTAGTGCTAACACCTGCCTTTCACAACACCTTAATGAAGCTGTGAGAACAGAGGTGTTCTCTTTCCCGCTTCATAAATACAGACTTGGGCACTGAGTAAAAGGTCACCCCCTTAAATGACACAGATGCAAGGAGTAAGCATGTCACTGACCTTTTAATGTTTATTTTCTACTTCTTATTTTTGGAACAAAATTCAATATGGGTGGCGACAACTATGACCACAAAGCTGTCCCTCCCCTGAAGCCTAGGGTTTTCTTCTCTCTTATAGACCAAGCTAGTTCTTGTGACAACAGTAACTTTCTTAAGTGCTAGGCCTTCCAATCTCCCCATGTCCCTCCTCCCGCCATCCGCCTCCTTCTTGAGTATGGGCTCCTTGCCACGTGCCCCTGAACACAAACAACACTAAAAAAAAACCAAAACCAACAAACACCCATCACCTCCCCCTCCAGACGCCTGCCCGGCCCTCTCCTACCAGGCGAATCATCTTTTTGGTCACCAGCGAGGCCTTAGTTTCAGTTTTACCTTCACCTCCCCAACCTCACCTGTGCACAAATCCTCCATTCTCCTCTTAGAATGTTAAGCTAACCAGGCAAGACTGGACCCCCCACCAGTTTGCGGGAATAAGGGCTCCCAGTGGCAATAGCCAAGTTCTTGCTGTCTTCAAACCAAACCCCACAAAGCTCAGGCACGGATGGGCATCACGGAACCCTCCACAGAATCTCAGGTGAACATGGTGATTCCACCTGAAGCTGTGCCATTATTAACCCATCAAAAGGAAGAGAACAGGCCCTGGCCGGTTGGCTCAGTGGTAGAGCGTCAGCCTGGCGTGCAGAAGTCCCGGGCTCGATTCCCGACCAGGGCACACAGGAGAAGCACCCATCTGCTTCTCCACCCCTCCCCCTCTCCTTCCTCTCTGTCTCTCTCTTCCCCTCCCGCAGCCAAGGCTCCTTTGGAGCAAAGTTGGCCTGGGCACTGAGGATGGCTCCATGGCCTCTGCCTCAGGTGCTAGAATGGCTCTGGTTGCAATAGAGCAACACCCCAGGTGGGCAGAGCATTGCCCCCTGGTTGGCATGCCGGGTGGATCTCGGTCGGGCGCATGTGGGAGTCTGTCTGACTGCCTCCCCGTTTCCAGCTTCGGGAAAATACAAAAAAAAAAAAAAAAAAAAAAAAAGGAAGAGAACACACTTCTGAAATAACCCAGGTGATGGGACCATACCACGCCCACAACTTCCCAGCCATTTTTGAGTTAAGGGAAATCAGATAGACTTGAACTTGACACCCTATTGTCTGCTCAACGGCTGTCGGGAACTTTGTCCAGGGACCCAACAGCACCTCAAGATGGGGTGGGGGGACGGGTCTGCATGGTCTCTGCTTCTGGGGACCCAGCCTCACTCGAGAACCTCCTGCAGCTTGCCCCACCAGAGGGAACAATGTGGTGACCTTCACCCTTACCTTTATTTGCTTGATCTCATATTCAATCCTCTTGATGGGGTTGCCATAGATGTCATTTCCGGAGCCCACCTCCTTCTCACTGACCACTTTAGCCCTAATCACTGCAAAACACAAAGACATACAAGTGAGCAGAGTCCCCGTAGCACTGTCCTGGCTCTGAGGATGCAGAAGGGGCAGCAGTGAGGCCAGGAGGCGAAGGACAGGGGACCCCAGCCCCCAGCAGGGCCTTGGATGCCCCATGAGCTGAGCAGGCGGGCCAAGAAGTGACACTGAGACTCCTCCTGGTTCCTGGATTCTTTGATTAGGGGCCAAGCAGCAGCTCCCATCCCTCTGCTGGTCTCTGAGAATAAAACTCTCTGTTGCTGTCAGACATGAGGGCCTTGGGGCTCCTTTTATTCTCTCCAAGGTGCATGGAGTGGTGGCCAGGGAAGCAGATGAGCAAATTCACTGGCCGGGTCCTAGGTCATGAGTTCAGATGCTCAGACTCCCCCACCTGCCCTCCATCCACAGCCCACAGGCAAACACCTTTTCAGGCTGAGGTAGAGGAGTAGTCCCCTAACTTACAGAGGCCCCATCATATTTAGGTTTGGGGGTCTTGAATCTAACCTGCCACCCTCCTAATCTGTCCTAAAAATATCCCCAGAAAACGTCCTGTGGATGATTCTTTGTATTAACACATATTCCGTCAGGGGCATGACAGAATGATCAGAATGTTTTAACCAAAAAAGCACCGAGTCTGGTGAGGGAATATTCACATGGCAGACCTCAGGGACAGATGCTGAGGAAGGAGGCCAAGTGGAAAGAAAGATGATCCTGGACCAGCACGCAAGATGAAGGACGAGGGAAGAGGTTGGGCTGGAAAGGTTCCGGAATGTTCCCCGGCACCCAAGGCTGCTCTGGAGCCATGCACCACGCAGCTTCCTACCAGCAATTAACCAGGACTCTGCTCTACCCTGTAACCTGACAGCTCGCGGGTCAGCAGCTCATGCTGTCATCTGGTCAGAGCCCTCCCTTTTTTCATTTTGGAGCTTGTCAGCTGGTGCCTCACACTGTCTTAATGGCTTTAAGAGCTTTGCCCTCCAAAATACAGCTGTGCAGGGTCACTCTGGGTGAGCGTCACATTTGTGTGAATGTGAGAGAAATGAGAAATAAGGAGCAGACACTCCCAGCTCATAGGAACATCCCACCTCCACCCCACAGCAGGCAGCTCAGATCTTAGGAACTGCTGGCCAGGGCTGTCTTTTCCCAAAGAACAGGGAGGCCCAGGCATATGAGTCCCCCATCTATGCCCATCCCCCTGGACCCCAGAACTGATCTATAAATCTTGCACTGGTACCAGAGCCCACACTGTGGCCCCAGCACCCCACCCAGGCCCGAACTCCATTCTTATTTCTTCTATTGGAGCTGAGTCATGACTGGCCCAGGCCGCAGGTTCCTGTTTCCCAGCTTAAGCCAGACCCCAACCTGCAGTCACACCCAGCCGACACCACTCGGTGGGCCACCTGGAACAGAGGGCTTTGCCCTTGGTAGCAGGTCACCCTGTTTCTAGCATCTTTTCCCACCCCCAGCACCCGTTGTCTTTTTATAGTCACATCCCTTCCAGCTGAAACATCTACCTTGGCTGCCCACATCCCTCATCTAAAAAAAGGAAACACTTTGCAACCTGGTGCCAGCCAACAGCCATTTCGGCTGCCTCAGAGTCTCCCACTTTGCCATTCCTCCAAGCCTGGACCTGCCCCGGGGTGTCCCCACCTCTGGATCAGAGAGCAACTTTCTTCTGCCTCAAATGCCATCTCCCCCACCCTGCCTGGAGAATTTCTATTCATCATTCAAGACCCATCTAAAATTGCCCTTTCCTGTTTTCCTCTGGGAAATGCTGTACTGTGGCACATTCTGCTGTAAATACCTGCATGCCTGTCTGCTCAGGGCCCTGGGAGCATCTTAACAGACCAGAGAACAGTGAGCGTTCAAACATGAGTAAACATTTGCTGAACTTGAGATACATGGGTTGGCAGCCTGGCGAGGTTTGTCTTCGGTCCCTCTTAGTTACCTGCCTGACCTATACCTTATTGCAATACCACACAAAAAAACTGTTATGCAAATCAGTAAATGGACCAGATTAACCCTTTCATAGGTTTTCTCTTTTGTGCCACCATCATGGTGCTGAATGAACCAGGAGCATACGAAGGAGACAATGGTTCTAGGGTTTTTCAAAGACCAGTACTCTGCACACTGTGTAACACAGAACAGGTGCTTAGTAAATACCACCGGCAACAAGAAAATAAGCAAACAGCGCAAAGGTTCGGTTCCATTCTGTGCCCTGAGGTCCATGCATTTTCTCCTACAAGAGCCCCTCAGGTGCCCAGGCAGTCTGAGTAATCATTTGAAAGGGACCACACAGAGATAAGATAGGTCCTACTGTAGCCCATCCCCTACATGCCAAGTGGTCCCAGGGAAGCTCCCTGCCCTGCTGAAATACTGTACCACGTGAGCAGCACGGACAGCACCACCAGTACCTGCCTCCAACAGGCTGTGGTAAGGACAGGAGATGTGGTGAGTGTAACACAGGGCCCGGCACATAACTACGTCTAGTTCAGGAGAACAGCACTGCGGAGACTGGCGAGATGTCTCCCCCTCCCTGGGTGAGAACTGTGTCCGCTCACCGCTCAGGTCCAGAGAGCCCGTCCCAGTTGACTCGAACCCCAAGTCTAGGTGTGACATAGCTCCTGGATGCATCTGCTTTGTTTGGGGCTCAAACCACACACTTTCTTTTTGCAAACTGTCAGGAAAAGAGAGACTGGGGGAACCCAGGGGCCAGGGTAGACATGTGGGGTTAAGACTAGACTGCTCACTGGCCCTGAGGCCACCAGCAGCTTACAGGGGTGGGGTACAGGGCGGGAAGGCTCTCCAACTCTGTTGGTCCATGCGAAATAAGAGTTCAGCTTCTTCGGGACCTCTCTGAATTCCAGGTGGGAACCTCCTCACCATGTTTGCAAAATGGGAGATAATGAGAATCAAGAAAGGCAGAAAAGGGCCAGTTCTAGGAAAATCGTCCCCAAAATATCAACACCTAGGATAGAAGGAGGGGCTGGACACACACCTGTCCCGAAGATGCCAGGGACCGACCGTCTGGGTCAGAGCTCCAGGTGGGGGAGAGTATATGCAAAGCCTTGAACATGGACTCATCCTAGCCTGAGGACTCTGTGGGTAAAGGTAGGAGGGGAAGTGGACTAACAGGTCCAAGGGAGGGCAGGTGGGCAGGGCTGAGTGGCGTCACCATGGACCCCAGCCAGCTCTGACCCTCGCCTTCTGCCCCTACACGAGGCTGGAGTGGGGTGGTCTTCCATGCCAAACTCAAGAGCTTGGGGTTGGGCTGCTTTTCAAGGGCAAACCCCGAAAACATGGGCCCCTCCTGTTGTCCGAAGAGAGAAAGGATGAGGTGTGCGAGGGTCTTCAGTAACAGACCTGGATTTCAGGAGCATCCACCCTAGGGAGGAGCCAGTCAACAACAGACAGGAAAACAAGCACACGTTTCCAATGGCCAGGGGTGGGCAGGGAGGGAGGCGGGGGAGCTCTCTAGACACGCAGCTCCTGCACCCACGGCAACAGCATTGCCATTGCCTCCAGGATGGAGGCCTCCCAGAGTGAGGGAACGGCCCCTCTGGGTCTCGAGCCACTTAAAGAAGGGGCTAGGGAGAGCAAAGAGACCCAGAGAACCCAGGAAGAAACTAAAATCCAGGCCCGAGCATGTGTTTACTGAACACCTACTATGTGCTGGGTCTGGTGTTTGGCCCTGGGGTATAGTACCAGCCCCAGCCCTGCCCCTCCACCCAGGACTGGGCTGCTCTGTGCCATGAGCCCCAAGAGCCCCCCCCCCCTGCAGGAACCAGGGGAAGCAGGAGGAGGGAGAGTCTTCATAAAGACTCATGTTCTGCTTCGCTCCTCAAAACGATGGCCTCCCCTACCCCGAGTGGCTCAGACTTTGTTTTTTCGTCTTTCCCTTCTGCCATCAACACAACATCTGGGTTTGAGATCAAGGGTGACACACTGGCTGATGAATTCACCGCCAGATGTCAGCTACTGGAATGCACAACCCATCCGCTTAATTCAAAGCACACACCACCGCAGGGCCCCTCCCCACCCTGGGCCACAGATACCACATGATGTCACTTCCCCCTGCTAGAAGCCTGCAAAAACAATCCCCAGCCGCCAGATTTGGGATGGAAAAGCACTGAGTGGGTGGAAAGTCAAGACCATGGACGATGATCCAAAGAATACAGGCTACGTTCAGACTGTGAGAGATGACAGCCACCCAGGGAAAAACCAACGGAGGCCAGGCTGTCCTACTGCTGTCCTGCGGAGCAGGGGACAGCAAGGGGCCTGCCGCAAATCTCAGGGGTCCCCAGCATGCCACACGGCTTGAGCCGGCCTGGAGGCACAGCATACTCAGCCTAGGCCAAGACTCATGTCGCCTCCCATGTCGAACAATGTCTGAGTCCTACTGTGCCCATGGAAGTTCCTGGGGACACAACGGAGGTGAACAAGCTGTGTGTGTACTCTCTGGGGGAGCCAGACCCCACAAAAGAATGGCCTCTAAGTTCATTTATGTCACACTTGAATTCTCTATATTATCTTGCCTTGGGTCCCACTGATCTCAGGAGGCTCCTCCTGCCAGTCATAAATATGAATATACCCTGTAGGACTTTTCCCAATGGAACCACTCTGCTGGTATGGGCTCCCAACCCCAAGGACCTGTACACCTGTGGATAGTAACAGTGACCGGCAGGCAGTCACTGTCTTGTCCCCTCTCTCAGCACACTCTGATGCCCAGTCCCCGGTGCCTGCACTGCTGGTGGATGGAAATGTCACACATCTGCCCAGAAGAGTGCAAGAATCCAGGATTTGGAAAAACATCCATCTCATACAAGGTCAAAATCTGGCCCTGGGTCATCTGAGCCTTATGTGTGCACTGACTCAGGCTGGCAGTCTTGGCTCAGTGTCAGCAGACGGCACCGTCCCCAACCAGCCCACCTCCTGCAGCTTCCACCTCAGACCTGGGAGGTGAGTATAGGCAGGGACAGGGTGCTCCTGGGTCTTGGTCACAGCCCTATGGAAAATGTCCAGTTGTCCCTCTGATGAGAGACCCATGCTCCCAGTGCCGTTCACTGTCAGGAAGGGGATATGGGGGCCTGCGACTGGCCAGCACATTTGCCAAAGACCCTACTGGCCCCAATCAAGAGTAGGTGGGTCGCCCTGGTCGGTTGGCTCAGCGGTAGAGCGTCGGCCTAGCGTGCGGAGGACCCGGGTTCGATTCCCGGCCAGGGCACACAGGGGAAGCACCCATTTGCTCCTCCACCCCTCCGCCGCGCTTTCCTCTCTGTTTCTCTCTTCCCCTCCCGCAGCCAAGGCTCCATTGGAGCAAAGATGGCCCGGGCGCTGGGGATGGCTCTGTGGCCTCTGCCTCAGGCGCTAGAGTGGCTCTGGTCACAACATGGCGACGCCCAGGATGGGCAGAGCATCGCCCCCTGGTGGGCAGAGCGTTGCCCCTGGTGGGCGTGCCGGGTGGATCCCGGTCGGGCGCATGCGGGAGTCTGTCTGACTGTCTCTCCCTGTTTCCAGCTACAGAAAAATGAAAAGAAAAAAAAAAAGAGCGGGTGGGTCATTTTGCCACTGTGACTGCAATGACCATCAGCCGAGAGCATCGTGAGCCTTGGTTTGCTAGCAGCTGTGTGTGGTCATCACAGGGGGCCAGCTGGCTGCAGAGAAGGACTGCACATTTCTTAGATGCAAACGGTGCAAACGTCCTCTGCAGGTCATTCCATTTCTGTGTCTCTAGGTAGAATGACATGCCAACCATTTCAGAGGAGTTCAGAAAGAAACATTTTCTCTCAGATGAAACCCAGCCTTCACTCACACCAGGCTGGGCAGAGGATCCAGGCTCCCCAGGTGTGCCCCTTTCTGCTGGGGTACTTAGTGGTAGTGGGGCTATAGTGTTACACACTTGTCTGCACGTCCCAAAGAAGAGCGCTGAGAATTTAGACATTTTCACCCTTGAGTCAGAGCTACTAAAGCCCTCACAAATGCCTGCAACTAGCTCCCATGGCTTGTCACTTGGAAGGAGGGGGGCACTGCTCCTCAATTACTGAGGATCCCTAACCACTTGCATTTAACTAAACTTGACTCAGGCTACCTTGGGGGCATAGCAAAGGTTTTGCCCCTTTCCCACAGAACTGCATCTGCTTCATTAGCAGGTGGGCTGACCTCACTGGCTAGAGGGGCCAGTGACCTAGAAAGAGGGTCGTGCATGCACAGATTACAGGTCTGTTCTGACACTCGGGTTTCGAGGCCACACCCTGAGCTGCATAAGGAATGGTGCGGTTGAGCAGCCTGGGAGATGTCACAAGGGACACATGATGTCAGTGCTGACCAGGTGCCACGAAGCCCATGGGAGCGCCCAGCCCCTCCAGCCTCACTGTCCGCTCAGCCCCACACCGCCACAGGCGGCCACCACCGCGGAGGGTTTCCCCAAGCACTCAGTGTGCCTTCCCGGGCCTCCAAGCCTGGCCCCTTTTGGTCAGCGGTGGGGCAGACCTCCTCCAAGTTCACTCCTTTTGGGAAACGAGAAAAAAAGGGGTTGTCATTTAGTAACTAAAAACAGCCCTGAACTGCTGAGGGGAAACCAAGGGCTTCTTTTGTCCCTGCAGTGGCTGTGAGAGACCAGACTCACCCTCAGGCCCCTGCAAACCTGCCCATGCCCAGAACCAGCAGATGCCCCTAGGTCTAGGCAGAGCCATGCCCGTCCAGGATGAGGGCAAGACTTGTCCAGTGTCTCTCGGGCCAGGACTAGAAATGTCTGGAATGACAACTGTCAGAGCAGATGTGTTTTGGGGTTGAGGGTGGGACAGGGAGAGTGATGAGGTGAAGTCCCAGCTCCAGGCCATGCTGCCCATGATCCTGGTACCTGGGCATTTGCCAGGCCTGCCCAATGCCGCTGTAAATTTCAGCATACACTTGTGAGCCGTAGTCCACTGGATGCCTGTCTCCATGGAGACCGGTTCTCCCATCTCCATTTCCTGTCCATTTGCTCCCTCCACCCCAATCTTGGCACAGGAGGAAATGGTCTCCTCTAAGCACGCAAGCACCCGCCATGCAGGATAAAGCTGCAGCATCACCGTCCAGCTGCCCTCCCCAACACCCCAGGACCCTGACACCACCCTGACTCCAGCCTGGACGCCCTCCTCCAGCCTCCGTGTGGGCTCTGTGGGATCTCATGTCAGAGACCTTGGTTACATTCCTGAAGCTCTGAGCTCGGCCCTTCCCGTTCACGTGCTGCTGAATCATTTGAAAAAAATGCACCCTCTCCTGGGAGGATTTGCTGAGAACAGTGCAGCTTTGTGGAGGGGATTGCTGCTCTCACTTCCTCCGCCAAGACCCCAAGGAGCAGCCAAGCTCAGCCCTGCAAGCCCAGGGCCTGGAGCAACCGGCAGGAGCAGCGTGGGGCAGGGAGGAGGCCTGGACAGTCTCTGAGGGGTGACCCAGATGCCCCTCAAACCCTCCCCACCCTAAAGCTAAGGAAGGGCCCAGAGAGGCCATCTGGACAGCTTGGCACTAAGGGGCAGCAGACCAGGGTCCTGCCCAATGCTGCCGTGGGTGGGCGGTGACCCCAGGCATGCCTGTTCCTCCACAGGCTGCCCCACTTTTGGGAGTGACTACTCGAGGTCTGGGCCCATGGCTTAGGCCCATCAGCATGAATGATGTGGGGACTCTGAGGTCTGTGGTCTGACCCCAGTCTGCTGTTTCTCAATGAGAATACAGAAAAGGGGGTGTAAGTGCTGGAACCTCCGTGTCCACTGTGGAGAAAACTCACATGGGTGATGGGCGGCTTGTGCCCCATGGTGCAGTCTAGTCCAGGGGTCCCCAAACTACGGCCCGTGGGCCGCATGCAGCCCCCTGAGGCCATTTATCAGGCCCCCGCCGCACTTCCAGAAGGGACACCTCTTTCATTGGTGGTCAGTGAGAGGAGCACATTGACCATCTCATTAGCCAAAAGCAGACCCATAGTTCCCATTGAAATACCAGTTTGTTGATTTAAATTTACTTGTTCTTTATTTTAAATATTGTATTTGTTCCCATTTTGTTTTTTTACTTTAAAATAAGATATGTGCAGTGTGCATAGGGATTTGTTCATAGTTTTTTTATAGTCTGGTCCTCCAACGTTCTGAGGGACAGTGAACTGGCCCCCTGTGTAAAAATTTGGGGACCCCTGGTCTAGTCCTTACTGGCTCAGCCTTGCAGATAAAGCCCGTGGAGCTGTAGTGCATGGTGGTGGGTGTCAATCAGCCTTCCTGTCTCCAGCCCGGGACAGGGTGGGGGTCAGAACCCTATCTGCAAGAAATGGAGGCACTTCTATGGCACAGAAGGAAGGGACTAGAGGCAGCATGACATCTGCATCTGGCTGCCTCTCCCAGCACTGGAAGAATTATTGAAGGTCAGAGAAGATCCCCAGCTTCCCCTGACTTTGAAAATCTTATTTTTCCTATTATCTTATATTTCTGAGGTCCCAGATGTTATCACACATACTGTGGCTATACACCTGGCTAGGTGGGGGTAGGGGGAGCAGACAAGTGTGAGGACCAGCAGGGCAGCACACCTGGAATGTGGGGTCACGCCCAAAACTAACAATGCCCCCTAGCCCAGCTATGCAAGAGGCCTGCATGGCAGGGTGAATGCTGCTTGCTTTTCCTGCCTATGAACAGTGGACCTCGGCAGCACGCACAGCCAATGCTACCCTTCCCTACAAACCCCTCGGACAAACAGGGTGACCTGTCTACCATCCGGTTGGCCATGGACACCTTCCTAAATCCCTGAGGTCTGGGGAGAAGGCAGAGCTGCAAGGAAGTGACTGGACAAGGAAGGTTCTAGGACAGGGGTCCCCAAACTTTTTACACAGGGGGGGCCAGTTCACTGTCCCTCAGACCGTTGGAGGGCCGGACTATAAAAAAAACTATGAACAAATCCCTATGCACACTGCACAAATCTTATTTAAAATAAAAAAACAAAACGAGAACAAATACAATATTTAAAATAAAGAACAAGTAAATTTAAATCAACAAATTGACCAGTATTTCAATGGGAACTATGCTTCTCTCACTGACCACCAATGAAAGAGGTGCCCCTTCCGGAAGTGCAGCGGGGGCCAGATAAATGGCCTCAGGGGGCTGCATGTGGCCCACGGGCCGTAGTTTGGGGACCCCTGTTCTAGGAGATAGAGTGAGACAGGAACAGGGAAGCTGCCCCCAAATGTAGAAGCAGAAGCAATAACCCCATGGGAAGCTCTGGAAGACACGGAGGAAGCACCCACGGGGGAGGGCCAGGGAAGGGCTTCAGAGGATGAAGGTGCATGCAGCCATGTGTCAGGGGTCCTCATGCCACTGAGTGCTTCTCGGAAACCTTCCAGGCACTGCACCCTGCCTTCCGGTGCTCTGCAGAGCCCTCGGCACCCCAGTTCAGCTGCATCTAAGTGACCAAGAGGAGCAAAG
Organism: Saccopteryx bilineata; assembly: GCF_036850765.1. Classification (NCBI taxonomy): domain Eukaryota; kingdom Metazoa; phylum Chordata; class Mammalia; order Chiroptera; family Emballonuridae; genus Saccopteryx; species Saccopteryx bilineata. The sequence goes on from NC_089495.1 coordinate 125,827,348, forward strand.
ACAGGGATCTTGCAGAGATGAGTCTTAAGAATCACTGGGGGCCATATTTTGGTGGGGCAGGCCCTGGGGATTTCACTGTGAGGGTTTCATTTCCCACACCACTGGCCTGGGCAAAGAAGTGCCCGTCCTCTTGTAGCCTTCTATGGGATAGGTGGGAAAGGGCAGGGTGTCTTGTCCTTCTGCCAAGGGACCGTGTAGGTGTAACTGTCCGGGCAGAGATGAGTCACCCTGCACCGTGTCTCGCTGCCTGTCTCCCACACCTACTTTTAGCTCAAGTGTGGCCAAGAAGGGGCGATTCTTAACCTAGAACTCATGGACCACAAATCTGACATTTGGAACAGAAAACAGAAATAATCCACTCAAAGGCAGGTCAGTCCATTCATTAGGCTGTGGCTTCCAGGACAAGTCAGGAAGGACGCATTATGCAATATTTGGGTCCCCTGTGGCCACGGCTTTAAACCCAGTGATCCCATAGCACCAAGCTCTTAGGCCGAGGTGATCCCACAGGGGCAGACCAGAGTGGCAGGTGGTCCTGTCACACGCAAGGCTGAGCATCAACCAAAAGGCGGCACCCTCTCCCACAAGTCATCCTCATAAGGGCAGCCCTGCCCGTCACAGGGTTGCTTTCTCGATCACGTTGTTCTTAGATCAAACTGTTGGGCCCCTTTGCAGCCCTGCCCCTGCCATTCGGAAGCAGTTACCAGACATAAACCGGCAGGGAGCACTCTATGTCACGTGGAAAAGCCACGGACAGACAGTGGAAACCCACACGATAAAAGCGTGAGCTGGGTGTAAGGTTAAACCTCACGCAAGCTAGGGGTTTAAAAACAAAGCCAAAACCACCTCATGAGAGGCTGTTACGGCTCTATACAAGTGGGCATGTTTGGGGGGTTCTTGATAGTCCTTAGGGAGGCCAGGCTCAGGTTTCTTGGGGACATGCCACTGGTCAGTCACCCACACCTCCCTGGGCATCCTACCACTGCCATCTGTCATCACTGTCTCATTGTCTTAGACCCCCCCTCCCCGAACTTAAGTCCTAGGACTTTCCATGTGTGAAGTTCACTGTACATCTCCATTCAACAGGGCAGGTCAGTCACTCAGTATTAGTGAAGGAGAAACAGCATAAGATCAACATTTGGGGGGGTAGAAAAGGAACAATGGGACCTTTCCTAAACCCACGTCCTGCATGGTGCTCAAATCTTCCCTGAGCATGCTTTGACTCCCAGCCTTTTGGATCCAAATACATTAGGGATGCAGTTCTTCTTGGGAACAGATGTAAGACAAAGAAGCAATGATGCTGGGACAATGGCTCAGAGTGTCACATGATGAATGAGTGAGACTGCAGCACAATGAGTAAGACACCAGCCTGTGGTACAGATAACTTAACTGAGCTGAGTCCAAGAAAAACTCCCAAAAGGACACCCATGATATAACATCCTTTTTATCAAGTTCGAACACAAGTCAAACTCAACAATGTAGCACTTCGTGGGTGTGTCTTTGTATAGATCTACATCATGAAATGCAAGGCAACCTCCCCCCATTCCCCCACCCCGCACCCCCCACCCCTTCACCTCCTCACCCCCCCCCCACCACACCACCCCTGTCAGGAGGCATATAGCTGAGGGGGGGGGCATTCAGCAAGAGGAAGTAACAAGCTGCCTTTCAGCAAATATTCCAGATCTCGAGTTTGCATGGTGAGCTCACAATTGTTTACTACTTTGTCTATAAAATATGCATAAAAGGAAGAGGCCGTTCATGGACCAATGGTGCAAATGTGTCACAACTAAAGTATACTTGATTCAACTCAGTGTATCTGAAGACCTTGGAAGGGAGATGAGAGGAAGCTGGGGACCAGCCCCTTGATATGCTAGCCCAGGAGTCAGTTAACTATGGCTCAGGGCCATGTCTAACTCCCACCTATTTTTGGAATCAACTATACCCATTCATTTATACTTTGTCTACACAGGGGTGCATAGTGGACACTGTAGACTGCAAAGCCTCAACTAGTTACTATCTGGCTTTTTGGCAGAAAAAAGTTTGTCATCCCCCCCATCCCCTGTCCCAAGATGCAACTGGCAGATAAAATCTACCCAGTGTGGGGTCTCCATGGCTGCTGATTAGATACTGGGAGAAGATACTGACTGGATACCCAGCTCCCCCCACCACTGGCAGCCCCGCACGGTGGCCAACTAGGGATAAGTGCCTGGAAACAATTCCCCGTCTGTCTCTTTCCTCCTCCTCCTTCTTTCTTCCTCCCCTTCTTCCTTTAGTCTTTCTCCCTCCCTTCTTTCCCCCCCCCCCGAAGCTGGAAATGGGGAGAGACAGTCAGACAGACTCCCGCATGCGCCCGACCGGGATCCACCCAGCACGCCCACCAGGGGGCGACACTCTGCTCACCAGGGGGCGACGCTCTGTTGCAACCAGAGCCACTCTAGCGCCTGGGGCAGAGGCCAAGGAGCCATCCCCAGCACCCGGGCCATCTTTGCTCCAATGGAGCCTCAGCTGCAGGAGGGGAAGAGAGAGACAGAGAGGAAGGAGAGGGGGAGGGGTGGAGAAGCAGGTGGGCACTTCTCCTGTGTGCCCTGGCCGGAAATCGAACCCGGGACTTCTGCACGCCAGGCCGACGCTCTACCACTGAGCCAACCGGCCAGGGCTCCCTTCCTTTTTTTTTAATTTTTAATTTTTATTTCTTTTGTGACAGAGACAGAGGACAGATAGGGACAGACAGGAAAGGAGAGAGATGAGAAGCATCAATTCTTCATTGCAGCTCCTTAGTTGTCATTGATTGTTTCTCATATGTGCCTTGACTGGGGACTGCAGCAGACCAAGTGACCCCTTGCTCAAGCCAGCGACCTTGGTTCAAGCTAGTGAGCTGTGCTCAAACCAAATGAGCCTGCGCTCAAGCTGGCAACCTCGGGGTTTCAAACCTGGGTCCTCCGTGTCCCAGTCTGACGCTCTATCCACTGTGCCACTGTCTGGTCAGGCTCCCTCCTTTCCTTTCTTCTCACTCTCCCCCACCATCCATTTATTAATATTAGTTACAAGGATGTTACTAAGTAATGTCCTCTTTTTTTAATTTATTTACTTTTTAAATTTTATTTATTCATTTTTATTAGAGAGAGAGGGGAGAGAGAGAGGGATAGAGAGAGAGAGAACAGGGGGAGGAGCAGGAAGCAACAACTCCCATATGTGCCTTGACCAGGCAAGCCCAGGGTTTTGAACCAGCGACCTCAGCATTCCAGGTCGACGCTTTATCCACTGCGCCACCACAGGTCAGGCCAGTAATGTCCCCTTAAATAATGTCATTTGCTGGTATGAAAGAGGAAGAGAGGTTTTAGTTAAACCCTTATGTTAGTACCTCCCCTCGCAGCTAAGCAACTGATGATGTAGCTTTTGAAACCGTGCCTGTCTGATCTTGGACGACCCTGAAAGCCCCATGTTTATTCATCTAACACTGAAGTGACTAATTTACCTGGACTGTGCCTGTGGCTCTGGGGCCTGTCTCTGTGCTGCCCTGGCCAGACCTGTCATCACTGCATCCACGTGGGTTCCTGTTTCCATATTAGGGGAGCCCTCCTGAGTAGGACTCAGTTTTAAAGTCACAATGGGGGAACGAGGACAGGGGACCGATAACAAACACAGATCTCACAGGCTTGGGTCCAAGTTCCGGCATCATGCCTGGGCATCAGAGATGTATGTATTAATCATAGTGGGACTTGCACTTTTAACATATCATCTGAAACTCTCGCAAGTGTTTCCTGGCTTCTTCAAGAAACTGCTTGTGCAACTTGTTTTGCTCCACAATCTGCTGTTGAAGGTCACGGAGCCTCCAACTATGCCTGCTGCCCTCGTCATCGGTGGTGCTGCCACTGCTGGCTGGGGAGAAAGCGGGACCATGCTCACATCCCCCTTCCTTCTCCTGGTTCCAGGAGGAGAAACCCTTGCTATGAGCCGGGCGGGCTCTCATCTGTTTCCCCCTCTCACTTTCACGTGAGGTCTGGCTGTGGGTTTCCAAGCTCAACCCTGGGGGTCCAAGCAATTCCAGCTGTGTTAGTCTTCTCTGCTCCCTTCTGTGCTTCTGTCTGGATGCCACTGAGCCCGCTCTGTCCACCTGTTCTGGCAGGTGAAGCTGCAGTGACAGTGCGTCCAGTCTGGCCGGTTCACATCTGAACTCTAAGCCACGCCAGAGTGGGCTCTCCTCACTGACAGGTGTTCCTGCCTTGGGAGACAACAGGCTCCTCTCCTCCTTGGACGTGGGCTTGACCAACATCTGATAGTTCTGGCTCCCGAGCTTGCTCAGTAACTTCTGCAGGTCGGCTCTGGACAGCGACTGGCAGGTGTCCACCCTGGCTAGATGTGTGGCTCCCCCAGCAGTAACCATCTCTGTCTTGGCATCTGCCACTGTCTTCTCCCTCTGGGTCGCACCTTGGTGTCTGTGCACCTCTGAGAAGCCCCGCTCTTCACTGGGGTGCACGTCCAACCCCAGCCTGCACTCAAGGTAGAAGGTCAGGTGTCTTTTCAGCTTCCTGTTTATATTAAACAACTGCTCAAAGGCCCACTGCAGCTCTCTCTGCCACTTGCTCTTGCCACCGCACTGGCACAGGGATGCCTGGGGCAAGGCTCTCCATCCATGGGTTGAGCTGACTGGTCCCAGCTGTTCCAAATCATCCCCTGAGCCCTTGGGACTCTGACCCAGACAGTTGTTTTCCAGGCCTGGAACCTGACGAGCAGTCCTCCCCGGCTGCCTCCTCCTGCTCTGGGTGAGGTCTTTTTCCCTTTCCCCCTGAAGCATGACCCCCCCTGCAGTAGTCCAGAGCTTTCTCGTGCCCAGGCCTCCATTTGTCTGAGGATCAGAGGGACAGTGGCCACCACTGGTCTTCCTTGAAGGCCCCCATTTCCCTTGATTCTTGTCAGGGGGGCTGGGGGAAGGATGCGGCAGGCCCACGACTTTGCTGGCCCCGTTCTTCTCCATGCCACCCACTCTCCTCCAGGACTTGGTGCACCAGGGGTTCAGCCTGACCAGTTCTTCTTTGTGCCACCTCTCTCCTCTGCTGGTGGTGCTCTGTTTCTTCCAGGCCCTGGGCTGCCAGGCTGCTCCTCGCTGGGCTTGCCCCCCCGAGTCATGTTCCCTGGCCCACCGTCCTCCCACACCTAGTAGATGTGCTCTATATAGCCTTTCCAGGCTTCGGATGTGCTGGTGAAGGGCCTTCTGCCACTCTGCCCTTAGCTCTTTGGCCAAGCGCTGGAGCTGAGAGCTTTTCCACTGCCTACGGTTCAGGCTTCTCTGCACAGCAAGGTCTCCCTTCTCTTGGACGTGCAGCAATTTGTGTTTCTGCCATACTTTGTCATTGGGATGGGGACTCAGGTGGGCGGCTCTCTTGATGTTCCTTTTCATGCCGGAGACCTTGACAGACATGGCTTCGGAGGACAGCTGGTGAAAGCCAAGGGCAGGGGAACAAGGGCGCCAGATGCCGAGGAGCCACAAGATGCTATGGCTGTTCCACGTCAAGCATGAAGGGCAGGACACATGCTGCTGCCTAGAGAGTAAGCAAGGCCCTGGGGACAAGGCACATGGGCTCTGAATGAGGGGACAGACACAAACGTGTCCCCACCACTCTTTCCCTCCACACCCGCCCCAGGGCCCATTCTCTGTCTCCAAATTTCTGTCTTGCACACCTTTAAGAAGGTCCTGTAGAGCCACTGTTTTCAATGGGAAACCTGTGTCAATGACTGGAGACATCTTTGCCACAACTGGAAGGAGGTGCTATTGGCACCGCGTGGGTGGAGGCCAGGGACACTGCTAAACAAACCACAACGCACAGGATGGCCCTGAGGTGCTAGGATCACAACAGAATGATCTGGCTCAACGTCCACAGTGCCAAGGCTGAGAGTCCTGTTCTAAACAGATGTGTGAGGCGGGGAAAAAGGACGCAAATGATGGGTGCTCTGGAAGGAGAACTATTTATAAACGAAAGGAGGACAGGGTAGAGGAGGAGGAGCCTGCTAGGCATGGTGTGTGTGTTGGGGCTGGGGGGGAGCGAACATGTGCAGGGTGAGGCATTTAAGCAGGGAGGTGTGTACATGGGGAAGCGTGTGCACAGGGAGGCGTGTAAGCGGGGAGGAATGTATGGGGAGGAGGACTGTGCATGTGTGCATACAGGTGAGTGTGTATGCACATTTGGTACTAGAATCCACTGCAAACAATCAGAGGGGAGACTAAGCTGGTGTTATTTCTGTTCTTCTGAGTCCCAGCTCTTTCCTCATGTAACTATCAGAGGAGGCCTCTTGGGCATCAGGAAGTAACACGGCCTCAGGCCCGTCCAGGTGAGCATGGAGTAGTGTCTGCCAGCACTTGCCACTGAGGTCAAAGCCAGCCAGCCAGCCAGCCTGTGAACTAAAGAAGCAGCTCCCTGGACAACTTCCATCTGCAGGAGATCCTCTCGGCCACCCTCACCTGCTCTTACTTGGTCTGTGTGCAGCTAGGCTGAGCCATCAGAGCCCAAGGTCCTAGCTGCAGAGACACTACCTCAATTACAGAACCATTGTGTTACCTGCAGCTCCATTCCAGGCACTTTTTTTTTTTTTTGTATTTTTCTGAAGCTGGAAACGGGGAGGCAGTCAGACTCCCACATGCGCCAGACCGGGATCCACCCGGCATGCCCACCAGGGGGCAATGCTCTGCCCATCCAGGGCATTGCTCTGTTGTGACCAGAGCCACTCTAGTGCCTGAGGCAAAGGCCATGGAGCCATCCCCAGCGCCCAGGCCATCTTTGCTCCAATGGAGCCGCGGGCTGCGGGAAGGGAAGAGACAGAGAGGAAGGTCTAGAGGGGGAGGGGTGGAGAAGCAGATGGGCGCTTCTCCTGTGTGCCCTGGCCGGGAATCAAACCTGGGACTTCCGCACGCCAGGCCAACGCTCTACCACTGAGCCAACCAGCCAGGGCCTCCAGGCACTTTTTTATAGTAACCTTTGGAGCGAGGAGCTATTATCACCCTGGTTCACAGGTGGGAAAACTGAGGCAGGAAGTGATTAAGAACCTGAACCCAAAACACACAGCTGGCAAGTGGCTGAGACAGGCCTCTCAGGTCAACCACAGTGACTGTGACCAACCTTGGCTGGTCTCACTGCTATCAGCTTTGGTAACTTTGACCACTTAGAACAGTGGTTAATATTATATTCTACCAGTGTGCCCACCACCATAATGAACAAGAGGAGAGGGAGGAAAGTGGGCACACTAAACAAGATGATGGAAGTTTTAAACAAAGGGGCCAAAGCAACTGAACTCAGGGGAGGAGGGGGGCATAGGGTTATTTTTTCCTTAAGAAATGGTTCTGGGACCATTGGATATCCATATGCAAAAAAACAGTGAATTTAGAACCTTATCTCACCATAGACAAAATTATATACCTTACACGCAAAAATGAACTCAAAACAGGTCATAGACCTTAATATAAGGTCTGAAACTATAAATGCTCAGAAGAAAACAGGAGTGCACCTTCGTGACCTTAGGTTACGCAAAGACATCTTAGACACAACACTAACAGCACAAGCGATAAAGCAAATTGATACAGGGCACCATCAAAATGAAAAAACCATTCCGTTTCCAAAGACACCATTATCAAGCACAAGCACAAGGCACAGACTGGCAAGAAACACTGCAGGTCATACATCTGACACAACGCCTGAATTCAGGACACATAAACGACTCTCACAACCCCGTCAGAAGACAAGGGATTCCACTGAAAAATGAGCAAAAGGTTGAAACGAATGGTCAGCAGAGAAGATGTACTTGGGATTGACAAACCTCACAAACACGCTCAACATCAACAGTTGTTAGGGACCTGCACAATGATGCTAAGAGGAGACACAACTCCACCCCTGCTCGGATGGTTACTGTGAGACAGACAGTAAGTGTTGGGAGGACAGGGAGCAACTGGAGTGTCACACACAGCTGCTGGGAACACAAAATGGAAATCAGCCTGGCAGGTGTGTGTGTGTGTGTGTGTGTGTGTGTGTACACATACATACATAAAGGTAGCACTCCCCTATGATCCAGCAATTCTACTCTAAGTCTATGCCCATGAGAAACAAAAGCACGTGCCACGCAGAGCAATGGGGGCTCAGAGGAAATTAATTTCCCAATTCACGGCAAGGCGCTGGGGTGGAGTCTGGGTCTCAAATGCCAGAAACGGAGCTTCCCCCTTGCTGGGGAGTGGCCACAGGGTATCCAAACAGGTGGGGAGAGATCTGAGCAGCTGCAAAGGTCCCTTCAACGATCTTGGAAGATACCTGGACAGAATGGAGCAAATGGCACCCCAGGAACCAAAGTCTATTTCTGGGCCTGGCTCAGGCCCTCTGTTAAGCAGCAGACAGTGAGTAAACCCTGGATGGGCCCCTCCCACTAGGAGCACCCACTCCCTCATTCTGAGTCAGGCCCTCTGGGTCAGGAATCCCACTGCTAATAAGTGGGTTTCCCTGGAAATACACAAATGGATAAAAACATCAACCATCTGGGCAGAGATCTTGAATCCAGAATTGTAGTCCCACCACAGTTCAGTAACTGGATCCTCATGGATGTCTCCCTGCCCTCCACACTGTAACCTTGAAAACCCTCTTCACTTGTTCAGCTTGGGACCACTGTGCCCTGGGCATCCTAGGGGGTCAGAGTCACCCCCTGGCTTCTGATCCTGGCCCCCAGACCTGAACAGGCTGCCCTACGCCAGCTGCTGTCCATCGCTCAGGGGAACTACAGCCCCTGCAGGCATCCCCCGCGACCTCCTGTTCCCTCACATTGACAAGAGGCATCATGCTGCCCACCTAAGGCCATTCAGGTGATATAGCTGCCCATGACCAATCCTCACGGGCCTGTATCAGAGCTTTTAAATGGGCCTGCCTGCACGAAGCGAGTGGTCACACAGCTAATTAGTGGTGGTCATGACAAAGACCCAGGCCCTGCAGTTGTTAGGGCTTTACGGTGACAGTGCTACTAGAGACCCTCCCTCCCTGATGCCATGCCGCTCACCATGGTGAGGCCTGGAGAATGTGTACATGCCTTGTACGCACATTCCCCAAGTAACCAGTGCACAGAGGTCACACCCTTTGGAGAGCACAGTCATGACAGGGGGCCTGAAGGTCTCCAGGGACAATAGGACTCAAAGCTGCCTCTTCTCAGATCATGAACTGGTATCCTGATTGCCACCTTTCTCCCTGTGCCAGCCTCCAACAGCCTTGCATGCACCATATTCTTGGCTAGAGCCCCCTGCCATATGATCTGAGCCCCAGGACTATATGTACATTCATTGACGTTGAACCAAACAACGCAACAAGGTGACGTACGCGAAGAAAACAAGATGAAATGGAGCTTACCTATAGACATGGCCCTGATTACGATGGAGACCTCACTGATGGCAGACCCATGTGACTCAGGCTGCTCACACCCTCCATGTACACCCTCCCACACAGTCTTCCCATCTCACTGTGGGAGAGGAGCTCTATTCCTTTTCCCACTTTCCAATGTGGGAACTGGGTCTCAGAGAGGTTAAACAACTTGCTTATGGCCACACAGCTCATAAGTGGAGCAGCAAGGATTCCAGTCCAAGCAGGCAGATCCCCAATCCTGGCTCCTATGCTGCAGCTGAGAAAGGTCTGAGCTGGGAGCCAGGACTCAGTCCTGGGTTGGCTTGTCCTCACCTGACTTCTGACCTCCTGTGACAGAGAGGTGCTGAGAGGGACCTGTGCTCATCAAACAGACCACCCTCCCCTTCCCATTCAAGTATTTTACCTAAACACCAAAAGGTAGGACCTAGCATGGGTGCTTCTCGAGTCTATGAAAAGGTTCTGACTCAGCAGGCCTGGGACAAAGCAGAGGTTCTGATGTTTCAGGACCTCCCAGGGAATGTGCCACTGGCCCACGGACCACGCTTAGAGCAGCGAAGCCCTAGAAATGGTCTCCACTCCATGTCCGTGTCTGATCTGTCCCTCCTCGCCAGCCTTCTCGCTCATAGAAGCTGAGCCCCACATGTCTCCCATGAGCCTCTCCAAGAGTCTCCCAATCAGGCCCCCACACCCACGCCTGACCCCTCCTCCGGCTCCGAGGCTACAGCTGCTCCAGTTCAGCTGTGTAACTTCAGTGCCAACACCAGCAACTCTCCAGACTCGCCCATAGGCCACCTGCACCATTATCACCTGAGATGCTGGTTAAAATGCGGCCCCGGGGCCCAGGAATAAGCTTAGCTGACCATCGCACCAAGCGGGCAGTCCTGGCCTGCGGGTATGGGGGCGGCACAGCGGGTCATGACTTGGCTCTCCTTTCGTAGCTGGACACAGCTATCAGGCTCCTTGTCATTCATTCACATGTCCACACCCAGGCCCAGAGCCAGAACTGCACACACCCAAATGGACAACCCCCAATTCTACCAATATGACTGCAGCTTAGAGCCTGTTCCTTCTTCCTCCGCAGACGTCCCCTGACCTCCGCACCAATGGGGACACTGCTCCAGCCTTGCTCTGAAGGCCCACAGACAGCACCTGGGTGACGCGAGTTAGCCTTTTTTTTCTTCTTTGAAACACATAAAAAACAGATATAAAAGGGCTGTCCATGAGCTGGCATGGCCAGAGACAGCACCTTTCCATATAATTAAAGCTTACTTTGTAGGTAAAAGTTCCTCACTTCTCTCTCTTCTGAGACTACAGAGAATAGATATAATTTGCCCTTTTTGGGAAAACTCTGGAATAGCTTCAGGACTATAATATAGGGCAGTGTCCTCGACCCCTGGGCCGCGGACCGATACCAGCCTGCAGAGAAAGAATAAATACCTTACATTATTTCCATTTTATTTATATTTAAGTCTGAACGATGTTTTATTTTTAAAAAATGACGATTCCCTGTTACATCCATCTAAGACTCACTCTTGACGCTTGTCTCGGTCACGTGATACATTTATCTGTCCCACCCTAAAGGCTGGTCCTTGAAAATATTTTCTGACATTAAACCAGTCCGTGGCCCAAAAAAGGTTGGGGACCACTGATACAGGGAATGTCTCAAAGCTTTTAATATGTGTGGGGGGGGCTGGGGGGAAGGAAGGGAAGATCCCATATAGGACAGGGTCCCTCTAAGCTGAGTGACCCCAGAATATAAATTTGGGGGGTTTTTTGTTTGTTTGTTTTATACAGAGACAGAGACAGAGAGAGATAGGGACAGACAGACAGGAACGGAGAGAGATGAGAAGCATCAATCATCAGTTTTTCATTGCGACACCTTAGTTGTTTGTTCATTGATTGCTTTCTTATATGTGCCTTGACCGTGGGCCTTCAGCAGACCAAGTAACCCCTTGCTCAAGCCAGTGACCTTGTGTCCAAGCTGGTGGGCTTTTGCTCAAACCAGATGAGCCCGCGCTCAAGCTGGCGACCTCGGGGTCTCGAACCTGGGTCCTCTGCATCCCAGTCCGATGCTCTATCCACTGCGTCACCGCCTGGTCAGGCTAAATTGTTGTTTTTGTTTATTTGTTTGGTTTTTTAAATTTATTTTTTACAGAGACAGTGAGTCAGAGAGAGGGATAGACAGGGACAGACAGACAGGAACGGAGAGAAATGAGAAGCATCAATCATTAGTTTTTCGTTGCGCGTTGCAACACCTTAGTTGTTCATTGATGCTTTCTCATATGTGCCTTGACCGTGGGCCTTCAGCAGACCGAGTAACCCCTTGCTGGGGCCAGTGACCTTGGGTTCAAGCTGGTGGGTTTTTTGCCCAAACCAGATGAGCCTGCGCTCAAGCTGGCGAATTCGGGGTCTCGAACCTGGGTCCTCTGCATCCCAGTCTGATGCTCTATCCACTGCGCCACTGCCTGGTCAGGCTAAATTGTTTTTGTTTTTTTAAGTCAACTTTTTATACCTTCCTGTGTCTTCCCTGGTTGGAACTTTATGTCAGCCGTCTAATGGCACTCGGTCCTTTTCCCACACAGTTTCCACACCACCCTGGACTGGCGTCCACACGAAGCAGTTTATTAAAATTGTATGTGAGTAGACTACATACAGTCTGGGGCATTGACGGCTCTTCCCCAAGTCAAGCCCAAGAGTGTGGAATCGAAGCTTATCAGTTCTAGAAACCGGACGCCCACAGCACACAATTATCCACTGGGAGCTAGGAAACCAGTGTGGTGCTAGAAAGCAAACCTCCAGCTCAGGTTTTTTACCAGCCGTACACCTGACAAATCAAACAAGACAAAGGAAGTGGGAATACATCGACAACTCACAGGTGGGCCCCCAAATCCAACTGTGGAGGTCCAAAGAAGCAAAGAGACAAATGAGAAGGCTGGAGCCAGGAGTCGGCAGAGACACGTGGCCACCCAAAGAGCCCAGGTGATTTTTACCTGTGTTGACAGAAATGCCTGGAACAAGTGGGGTAATGATCTGGTCCAGCCAGAGCTCACTAGATGTTCTGGGCCCCAGTGTGAAAGGGGCACATGGGCAGGAGTGCTAACATCCGAGGAGCACCCGCCACTTTCCACCCCACGGGGCACAAGAACATGGCCCAGGAAGCCGTTGAAGGGTGCGTGGCTCACAGGAAGGCGCAGTCAATATCTAAGCATGGCCAAGATGGAAAGACAAAGGATGGGTACCACACACAAGGGGCTGGCACTCAGCCACAGGTCTAGATAACTTTAAAAAGATAAGAGGCACCGATAACCAGAACACTCAGACAACGTCATGAGGAAAAAGGTTCAAGATCAAAATATAACTAATAGAATGCCTAGGAATTAATCTAATAAAAAATTTACACTAAAGGAGAATGACATCTTTACTAAATAAGGAAACACCTGAATAACAGAGAACTGTGTGTCTTCCCAGACAGGAATCAGAGAACAGGAGTAGTAAGGATGGGAGGAAAGGCTGCAGCCTCAGAGTTCAGGATGACAATAAAAGGAGAAACAGAAAAACCTGTCACAGAAAGAAAAGTCCTAAGGAACCAAGAACGTTTTAAGGAGGGCTTACAGGTGATAGAAGGGTCTAGAACAATATACTGGGATAGTTTTTTTTTTTGTTTTTGGTTTTTTGGTTTTTTTTTCTGAAGTTGGAAATGCGGAGACAGACAGACTCCCACATGCACCCGACCGGGATCCACCTGGCACGCCCACCAGGGGGCGATGCTCTGCCCATCTGGGGCGGCGCTCTGTTGCAACCAGAGCCATTCTAGCGCCTGAGGCAGAGGCCATGGCGCCATCCTCAGCGCCTGGGCCAACTTTGCTCCAATGGAGCCTTGGCTGCGGGAGAGGAAGAGAGAGACAGAGAGGAAGGGGGGGGGGGTGGAGAAGCAGATGGGTGCTTCTCCTGTGTGCCCTGGCCGGGAATCGAACCCGGGACGCCTGCACACCAGGCCGATGCTCTACCACTGAGCCAACCGGCCAGGGCCTATACTGGGATAGTTAAGAGTATTTACTGTGTGACCTAGGGTCAGTTTCTTAACTCTGGGAGCCTCAGTTTACTCATCTGTAAAATGAGAATAATAATAGCGATATCTATCTGTACAGATGCTAGCAACACTCATCATCATTAGAAATACCCAATGCCTGGCATGCTGTTTGAGGAAGGGGGTGGTACTTACTGTGCGTGTCTCCAGATGAGTGAGCTAGACTACCGAGAACACATTAGAGAGAGGCAGGAATTGGCCGATGGAAAGAAGAAACTTTCTGCGGGGTTGTGTTGAAATCACTGAGTTGACTTGGTAGATAGGGAGACACCCATCACTGGAGGCATCCAAGCCATGTCCAGATAAAACAAACATCAGAGACATTTTTAAACTCCTTTTCTCTGAATTCTAGACTCTAAAATACACTCTGTGACACCCAGTGTGCTATCCACAGCCTCCACTGGTGGCCACTTCCTGACACAGCTAAGTTGCAGAGTGGCAAGATGGTTCCTCAAGTCTGCTGGGTTTTGGACAGGTTGCATCAGAATCCCCTGGGTGGGGGGTGGTCCTGGTAGAATAGAAGTCCTGGCCAGGCCCCTCGAGCAGGTCATTCACCCATATCCTAGGGTGGGGCTTGTGACTCTGTCTAACCCCCTCCTGATGCATGGACAGGACTGGGACAGCTCTTGAAGACTGAGGTGGCTGGGCAGCCAGCTCGGGGGCAGCTCAGGCTCACCATGTCTCTGTTATCTCTTGGACCAGCTTCACACAGACAGAGAGGAGGCATGGACTCTCCCACACTTACCGGAGACTCCAGGCTACCGGGTGGGCCGCTTATGGCTGACCCAACTCAAGGCTTTCTAAATGTCTCTTGACCATGTCAATCATCAGTGTCCCCCAGACCTTACAGACTCCAGGTAGCCAACCTTGGTAGGGTCCCCACTACCAAGAGCTGTCTTGATGCACAATGATCTCTCTATCACCTTCCACTCTTCCAAGCAACCGCACTCATCCCCAACCCCTCCCACCACCCTTCCAGATCAAAATGTATAAAGAAAGGTACAGTCCCCAGATATAGGGACTTGCGAATTAAATTAGCCTTGGACATGGGGCCACTTCCTAAGGGCCTCTTCCGAGCTGTGCCAAACAGCAAGGCACAGAAAGAACCTTTCATGGCAACAGATCTGGGTGGGTACAACAGAAACCTCAGCCCTGGACGGTCTGCCAGACCTACTGACCAGGCTTGGCTGGAATGGCAGCTCCCCACCTCCACCAGCAGCCAGCATCTGCCCAGCTGGTGAACTGTGGCCCGGTTGCTGCCACGGGAACAGCAGAGCTGCTGTGCTGTGATGTCAGAGCAGGACTGAGGTCAGGGATAGTGACGCACCAGACAGGCGGCAAGCACCTGTCAGGACACCTGCTGTGGGTCCACCAGTCATAAAGATTTGGCTCAGACAGCTGGGGTACTAGGCTGAAGGACGGCCACATGGGAGCATCATGAAGGTCCCTGGTGTGCGCATGTTCTTGGTGTCTCTGGAGGGCTGTGCAGAGAGAAAGTCTGCCCTCAGCCAGCTGGAAAGCACATGACAGTGCTCCTCATTGGGGTGTCCCTCTTCTGAGCTGCCGCATTTCAAGTTCAGGGCTCCCTGACGGCACTTGCTCCCTTTCTCCTGGAGGGACAGCATCTGTCCCCACGCAGGTTGCGGGCACATTCTCCTCCAGATGCCACTGTCGAGCCAAGTCAAGGGGAGGTGGAAGACAAGGAATCTTGGCCCGGGCCCCCTTTGTTACTCATCCATCCACCCATCCACATAAAATAAGAAACACACCTGACCCCATGTCTGGGGCTAGCGGCACCCTCCATAAATCTGGCCATTCATAAATGTCACTGGGGGAATGTGATGGTGACCCCAAGAAATCCAAACAACCCACCTCGAGGTATGGTTTCTCGAGTCAACAGCAGGAACTTGGCTGGAATTCGGTGATCTCAGGGATCTTAAGTGTCAAAAGAGCTGATACTGGAATAAAAGCTTTTCTCTGGGGTTGGAAGGGCCCTTGGCAAGGTCATGTGGTCCCTATTCCTCCACAGAGGTTTCAACCAAAGTCTACTCCTCACCCACTATTCTGGGTCCCTCTTCTTGGTCCTATAGATGCCAAGTCTGTACCTGCTCCTTCCCCAGAGAAAATCCCTGATCCCTCAGCCTTTAGCATGGTCTTGTGTGCCCATCCTCCAGTGAGGAACAAGTTCTAGGGTGGGGGTGGGTGATAGCATGGCAGTCAAACACTATAGTTTATGGGGGCCTTTGATGGCCTTTCCAAATGTTCCGTCCTCTCCAGGTCATTTCTGCATTGAAGACATTTCTCCAAAGGCTGGGTCCCCCAGACACAGCTCAAGTGATCCCAACTGTCAGGAGTGGTACTCTGCTCTGGGTTCCGCCACCGACACAGGACCAACCCAGCTGTCAACGTTTGGAGCCCACACTCCTCTTGACTGCAATTAGATTCATACGTTAGCGAACTCTCAAAATGGCACTCATCCCAGTTCATCCCAGAAAAAAATAGGAAAAAAGAAAGTCTGATTTCCCCTCATTTATCTGAACACTTGATATTTTAATAAAAATTCCACACCATTGGGTTGGGCACAGCGCTGGGAGCTGGGATTTATTCACCCCTCCCCCAGTTGTTGTAGTGTACACATGTTCCCAACATGTCCCTGAGACAAACAAGATGGAAATGAGCATCCTTGTGATAGAAAGCTTTGTGCATCCATTTCTTCTCTCAGAAAAATCCCCCCAATAAAATGTTGCTAGATCAAAGGGGAGACTTCCTGTGAAAGCCCTTGACCGGTGTAGCCAAAACGTCCTTTTAAACTGCCCCGGTTCAGAAAATATACATACCTGCTGTCAAGCCCTTCCAAGGACAACGAGCCTCTGGGTCAGATGGAACAGAGCAACAGAAAAGTCCAGGGTGTGATGTCCGCTTCTGTTTCCAGAGCCAGAGCCAGAGCCAGGCTCGGACTTCTGACACTCCAGGCACCACCCGCCAGCCGCACAATCCTGGGCATGTCGTCATTTACTCCTGTCCAGACAGGAGAGGACACCTACCCTCACTAAGTCCTTGTGAACAAGGAGATGTGAGGTCTTTTTGCACTGAAGAGCCCCAGACAATTGATACTCTAAGAGACATATGATGGGTGAATGTCTGCCTGGGGGGTTTATGCCTGCTTTCCAGAACTAGTGCCCCAAAAGCAAAGACCACTCTAAATGTGCTCCTTTATCCCTGCCCTGGAGCCAACTGGGCCAAGGAGCCCAGAAATCACAACCGAGAACTGGAAACTGGTGATGTGCCTCGCAGCTGTGCTCTAACACCACCTCCCAGTCTCTGCGCAGCAGCGGGCCCAGGCAGGTCCTTGTCTCCCAGGGACCCTGGAGGACTGAAGGTGAAATGTGAAGAGGGCTGGAGAAAAGCCCCCAGGGTAGAAGTGTGTGCCCATGTCCTAGGTGGGACAGAGAGAACAGCTGGCCAGGAATGCAGCCAGGGTGGTTATTTTCCTGTCCCACATAGTACATAACTGTCCCTTAAAGAGCTCCAGGGACAGAGCTCCAGGGATGCCACAGGTTCCTCAGAAGCATCATCCAGAGTGTCAGATCCTAGCTAGGGGTCTATAGGACTGACATCCCCTGAGCCCCTTCCATGCTCTTGCATACTTGACCCATTCGTCAGAAGCTGACTCACTGTCTACTATGGCACAACCCTAGGCAAGTTAATCCTGCTTTTACAGAAGAGGAAACTGAGGCTCAGAGTGGCACAGAGTCAGGATTCAGAACCAGTTCTGGGCTGGCTCCAAAGGCCAGACTTTTCCTCCCCAATGCCTTCCAGTTGACTCTTTTCTCTAAAACCACTTCCTCATTCTGTCCTTAAGACTCGGCTGTTGAAATGCTTTCCAACCAGGGCTTCCGCCTGTAATCAGGGGTCTTGGCAAGCCCAGTGCAGGATCCACATGCTCAGCCGAGTCTATAAAGGTGCTCAGCCCCAACAGGGTTGCCAGGAAAGCTGAGAGCCCAGAAAAGGGGGGTATGTGTGTTGCACTTTTGGGGTCAGTTTGGAGAAGGACAGCCACAGGCATAATTTCTTCTTAAGTTGCCCTGCTTCTGGAACACAGGGAACAGGTAACCAGAGGAGAGACCGAGCCCACACCAGGAAGCTCACCCTGCATGTTAGTCCTTGTGACTTAGCCCAGAGCTCAGGGAAAGTGTTCCTGAAGGACCAGAAAGCACCTGATTTGGGCTCTGCAGGCCCTGTGGTCTGTGTTGCAACCAAGTTCCACTACCAGGGCTAAAAGCAGCTGTGGACCCGACCTTACGAATGACCAACGGGCATGGCTGTGTCCTACCAAATCCTTGTTTACAACAAACAGCAAGCTGGTGGCAGTTGGCGTGGTCGGCCAAGCCCAGAAGGGCCACCATGTGCCTCCTGTGTGAGGAACCAGAAAGGACACAGCCCAGCTGCTAATGGCCAGGCAGAAATGCCCCTCCTGAGTCTTATCTTGAACATATCAGATAAATCCAGCCCAGAGGCCCGTCCTCAGGATATTGCACAATCGGTGGTGGTGACAGTTGCACCACTCAGCGAAGGCACAGAAAACCAATGAATGGTACACTCGAAACGGGTGACCTAAACAGCCCAGGAACGATACCTCTGCAAAACTGATTTAAAAAACAGCCCGCCTCCTGCCCTGTCTCTCCACTCCCATCCCCGATGCCTTCAATAATTACATAACTATCGTGTCTGTCAGAGAAAATTCAGAAAATACAGATAAACAAAAAGAAATAAAATCACCCTTGATCTTATCCATGGCCAAGAATTTCTATGGATTCCTAACCTTCCAGACTTTTCTCTGTCCATGCATTGATGTGTGTCCACACTTCTCTTTTTAAAGAGACAAAGACACAAAGCAGTAGTAAAATGGTATAAAGAAACATCAAGGAATTGTCACCATAAAAACCCAGGACAATGGTCATCTCTAAGGAAAAAGGAGGGTTGGGACCAGGAGGGATAAATGAGAGGTTTTGGGGGTGGCAGCGATGTTCTGGGTGCTCGCTTGCTCACTTCTCCTTAAAATGTATACATAAGTGTTGTACATTTTAAGAAATGTATGTCAGGCCCATGACTCAGTCTGGGAGAGGGACAATGTTGAGAATGTGAAAGCACTCAGACCAAACTGGACTTCTTAAATGCACACCTGCTGAACATTTTTCTAGGTCACAAACATGATGCCATATACTGTTTAAAATGACTGCTTAATATTTTGCTGTCGGGATAGAGCTTAATTTTATTTGGTTCATCTCCAGTGGATGGGAAAATCTCACAAACAAGTCCAGCCCTCTGGCGTGCCCCCCCTTCCCTCTACCCTTCACCCATCCAAGCAGCCAACCACCCACAGCTCCCCAGAGGCCAACCCCCCCACACAAGCAATCATGTACCAGGCTCTTCTCTCTGTTAACACCCCCCACCACCATTTGAAAATAGTGCTCCTCTTGTATTTGCTAACAGTGTGACCCTGAGCAAGTTACTTAATTACCTGGGGCTCAGTCTATCTGTAAAATGGGGATAATGATGGAGAATTGACTGAGTTAACAGCAAGAATGTGCAGAGTATAGTTCCAAGCACTTGGCACTGAACAATGATAGCTGTGGCCGCTGTCCTTACTGTCAGCATCATTTCCCTGTACAGAACGATCATGATGTCTCCCCTATCCCTCCACCCCCACCCCACTCCACTTCCAGCTGCTTCTTGGAGGCACCAGGACACGGCTTGTGACACTCTGAGCTCCTTTCCCTGTGTGATAACCATGCTAGGGGTTGGATGAAGAGCACGTGTCCAGCGTGGGGTCCACCACAGAAAAGGTTAATGCCTCCCCAGCATTGAAAGCCTCCTGTGACCCTGCCTGCAGCATTTGACCTCAACCTCCATTCCTAGGAGGTAGGCAAATCAACATGCCCTGTTTGCAGGTGGAGAAACTGAGGCAGGGGGCATGTGCCTAAGATCTCTCCCCTGGCCTGGCAGGTGGGCTGCAGTGCAAATCCTAACCTAACCATGCTTGCTACAAATCTCTGTTCCCTGCTTCCACCGAACTCTGTCCCCCTGCCCACCCCATGCACAACTTCCTCTCTCTCCCAGGTCCACTCACACCTTTTCTACCATGTGCTACAGCAACACATAGAGACTTTTTCTTTCTTTTTTTATTAAGTAAGAGGAGGGGATGCAGAGAGAGAGACTCATGCATGAGTCCTGACCAGGGTCCACCCGGCAAGCCAACTAGGGGGCGATGTTCTGCCCATCTGGGCCACTGCTCTACTACTCAGCAATTGAGCTATTTTAGCACCTGAGGTGAGGCCATGGAGCCACCCTCAGTGCCCAGGGCCAAATTGCTCGAACCATTTGACCCATGGCTATGGGAGAGGAAGAGAGAGATAAAGAAGGAGGGAGAGGGAGGGGTAGAGAAGCAGATGGTTGCTTCTTCTGTGTGTCCTGACTGGGAATCAAACCCAGGACTTCCACATGCCGACACTCTACCACTGAGCCAACCAGCCAGGGCGAGACTTTCTAATTAAGACCCCAACACCACTGTATCTCTGCAGAACCCGACAGAGAACATGACACCACTGGGCTACCTGACCATGTTAGGTGACACCTGGTCCCTGGCACTAAGGTCAAAGCCCAAAGGCTATTCCCTAACACCCTGATGAGCCTTCTTTCTCCTCCTACCCCAGCTGCAAGAGTCCCAATTTGGGACACCAGCTCAGGTGTCTGCCTTTCAGCAAACTCCTGGGAAGTTCCTATTGTCTCCTACAGAACACATCTTCAATGGCTCACTTTGGGTCCCTGGGATGGTCCATGTGACAAACCAGAGCAGCAACATCTTGTCCCAATCTAACCTCCTGGGTCTCCCCATCCCCTACCCCTCCACTCAGGCCTGCTCTGGTCCCAGAAGTCTCTCACCTTTGCCGGGGCTATTAGCCCCTTTGCTGAGCACACCCATGCATGCCTCATGCTGCCACCACTGACAATGAAGTGGGGACATGTGCTCAGATCTAAGATTCTTCACGCTCCCCAACCTTATTTCTCAACTCTTTCCAGAAAGATTCCCCACTCATGGGACCGCTTGCCCTGAGTCCCTGGTTTGGTGTGCATGTTGGGGGTGGAGGAGTATCCAGGACAGGCATCTGAGCCAAGCTCCTGGCAGAGGAGTTTGGGACATCTATACGCCCCACCACTTCCTAGTTCTCCTGCTTGCTCTTCCTCTTTATCTCCTCCCAAGCTTATTTTTACTCCTGCTGTGTTTTCATCCTCCGGCTGCCTGGGGTCTTCCAAACATATCTCTTAGCTATTTTGGAACCTAAAGAGTTCATCCCCACCAGCACTTTGGGCATTGAACCAAGTGGGTCTGCCTCAGAACTAGGGTAGCTGTGAGCGCCCTTTCCCCCCATAAGCCTGGGAGCCGACTATACTGCGTTCTCCATGCACTCAAATGTCACCAAAGATCCACACTAGCAGGATCTGCCTGGCAACCCAGCTGAGACAGCAGTGAAGAGGCAGGTGACCAAACCCCTACAGCTCACGAACCCTTGGCCTGCACACTCTGGAGGACGGAGCGGGTTCCTGGCTGGCACCATGTCCTCAGGTCACAGATAAGGAGGACGGCGTGACGCCAAGAGAGCTCCATTCCAACCACCTGCCATAACCGCTGTGCAGCCTCCATGTCCTGCACATGGCTCTTCCCTCTTTGGTCTTCCATCCCAGGAGCTGCCAGCAACTCACTCCAAGTCATTCCTCTGCAAGAACACATCCTTTCAGGCACACTGTCCAAGACTGAACCTAGGAGCTCCAGTCCCCGGCATGGCCCTCTGCAACCTCCATCCAAACCCTGTATCTGCAGGTCCCAGGAATGCATGTCATCTTGGCTCACAGTTACATGTTAATTATTTGCCTGAAGCACAATGAATCTGACTTTCTTTACACTGTGCCCTGGCAGGGGTGGGGCGCCTGCAGGGCATCAGCTCACCCTGACCCATGCAGTTTTAAACCCATTTCCTCAATGCATGGCACTGGTGTCTAGCCCTCCCCTCCTGAGGGCAGGGACAATACTCTGTTTCTTCCTCACACACCCTAGGTGCAGTCAGCACCTCCACAACTGCTTGTTGAAAACAGCCAGAAATAAAACCCGGTTCTACAAAACACAGATCAATGATGCACTTTGCAGAAGGAATCACCACCTCACCCCAGCTCCCACGCACTCGAGGCCTGATTCAATGCAAAGAAACCTCATCTGCCTCATTCTTCCCCAGCATGTGTCAGGGGGAACAACAAAGCAGTTTCTGAGTGCTTGTGTGTTTTCCAGGTGGCCATGCTTGGCCCCCACCAGTGCACGCACAAAGCTGGCTGTCCACTCTGGCAGCCAGTGCATGGTCTTGGCTGTGAGCCCTTCTGCACCTGGTGCCGGAGCATTCTGGAATAATGTGGCTTTGGCCACCTCTACCCAGGCTGGAGGGGGAGATTTGATTCTCTGGGTCCAGAAACCGGCCCGAGCACCAGGGCTTCAAGTCCCTTGCTGCAGGCTCCCTGCTCTGTGCTCCTGCCTCATCATTGGGGCCGTGCAGCGCTCAGGGCTCCATTAGGCAGGGGAACCAGGCCAGCACACTATTAACAGGTGCTCTGAGACATGAAAGGCTTCCTGTTGGTCCTCCCTTCCAGGAAAGAACAGGGAGCAGAGGAGCTCAGGAGCCCAGGTCACCTCTTACCACCCTCTTCATCCTCAATTGCAAAACCACATCATGAACTCTTGGCTGCAGACCACAGTTTCAATCCTACCAGCTGCCAGGACTGGGAGCTACCTCCCAGAGATCCTTACACAGGCAAACAAAAATCTGTTTATTTTTTTAATTTTATTGATTGGTTTTTAGAGAAACAGAGAAAGAGAAACACCAATTTGTTATTCCACTCATACATGCCATCTTTGGTTGATTGTTGTAGGTGCCCTGATGAAAGATCGAACCCACAACCTCGGCATGTCAGGATAATGCTCTAATAATCAATTGAGCTACCCAGCCAGGGCCCAGAAATCTGTTTCTTAAGCCCACTGCCTCTTGCATATATCACGCCATTTAACAAAATCCCACAAACAGCCTGACCTGTGGTGGCGCAGTGGATAAAGCATCAACCTGGAAGGCTGAGGTCACTGGTTTGAAACCCTGAGCTTGCCTAGTCAAGGCACATATGGGAGTTTATGCTTCCTGTTCCTCACCCCACCCCTTCTCTCTCTCTCCCCTCTCTAAAATGAATAAAAACAAATTTAAAAAAATATCCAGCCAACAATGATAGAAGCCAGCATGTGGCATTAAAGGTCAGCCAGCCTGTAGCATCCTTTATCTGCACCAGGCCGTGACCCTCTCCCAGACCTCTAGGCCAAGGCTCCAGTGGCATGAAAATCACCTGTGGGGCTTTCACAACTACAGGAGCCTAGGTCTGAGCCAGACTCTCAGCATCTGCAAAGGGACCCAGTCCTCAGTGATCCTGAAAGACCTCAGGTAATCCTGCTCTTAACCAGCAAGGGGGAACCAGAGGAAGGCATAAGCTGTACTACGGGAGAAGGGGTGTGGCAAGGCCACTGCTTTCCTGGGGAGGTCTACTTTAGGCCATCTGGCCTCACCCGGGGATGTCTCGGCTCCGTAGCCCAAGCCATTGGAGCACAGAAGGGCTGAGTGTGGAACAAGACCAGATAGCCCCGCTTGGATTGCATCCTCCTAAATTCATGTCCAACCAGACCTGTGCATGAGGCCTTATTTGGAAATAGGGTCTTTGCAGATGTGATCAAGTAAAGATGAGGTCACGTGGAATGTGGGTGGGCCCTAAATCCAATGGTTAGTGTTCTTAAATGAAGAGAGACATTTAGACACAAGGCACATAGAAAAGAAAACTGTGTGGAGACGGAGCAGAGATTGGAGTGATATGTCTATGAGCCACAGAGTGCCAAGGAGGGCCAGGGCCACTAGAAGTGGGAGAGGGGCCTGGGATGGATCCTCCCTCAGAGCCTCCCAAAGGAACCAGCCCTGCCCATCCCTTGGTTTCAGACTTCAGACCTAAACTGCAAGAGAAGTAATTCCTGTTGGTTTAAGCCCCAGTGTGTGGTCCTGTGTTCCAGCAGCCCCAGAAATCTAACCCATGGGCTTTGCCGTACAAAGCTGGCATCTGCGTGCCCTGCTGGGCCTCAGAGCTGGGACAGGGTTAAGAGTTTTGGCTGAATAGGGATTTTGATGTAATGATCTGGACACAAATGCCAGGAGGTGCAAGCAGAGGACAGAGTAACACACAAAGCACAAAGGAGACTCCAGGTATGCTGAAGCTCTCCCACCCTGACCCCTGGCTGCCCTTGATCCAATCCCAGAGCAGAAAGAGCTGCAACCCCAGCTGACACTGCGCAAGCACCAAGTGATAGGTGAAGCTGAGGAGTGGTCCCAAGGTCCGACACTTTCCCTCTCGGCTGCTGCGAGGCACGCCCAGGATTCTTGGGAGCCAAGATGCCTCCTGGGCCTCAGCCTGATTCTGCCCCATGACTCACTGGTCAGAAGCATGGCTTCTCTCTCTCTCAGCAAAGATGCCTGGACAGGGCTAGACTCTTAGGGGACACCCTGTGGGAAGGCTGATCCTGGCTTCTCCATTAAAGGAGCCTATCCTTCCCCCTCAAATCAAGCCAAGCTCCAAAACAGACCTCACTCCCCTCAACTCAGGTTTATTGGAAACTACCCCTCAAGTATGCCCCAGGCCCAGGTGTCCTGAGCTATGGGATACCCACAGGTAGGAGCACCTGAAGATCTCCCAGGCTAGGCAGCAGAGGCAGCTTAAATTGCCAATTAGAGTGTATCCGGGAGCCATGGCTGGTGTGGGGAATGTGTGTGGGGGGGAACAGTTGACAACAGGAGAAACCCAGGAACCCCAGCTTGGAGTCCATGCAGGTGAAGGGTGCCCTGCCTCACCCCATCTGGCCTATCAACAGGATGCTCAGCTGGCTGAGACGCAGGAGCAGAAAATCCACCTGTTGAGAAGTCAGGGAGCTGTAGAGGCCCACCTATGGTGCATCTGTCCATTTGCTTAAACTGAACTTACCTCAGGGCAACCTGGCTGACCTTCGCCAGGGATATCAAGTGTCTGACCTGGACACAAACCTCTGGGTCCCAACTGGTTCCACCCTGGTGCCTCTCTGTGGACCAAACAAATACCTGGACTCTTCCTCCCTCACTAGCTCCCACCTTTGTGGGGCAAGGAGTCCTGAAGGTAATAGATATTTCCGGTGACTCCAGGCAGCCATACACCTCCCCCACCACACACACACCAGGCACCAAACTCCAGCTTTTGTGGACGTCCTGGAAAAGTGGTCACCAGCGGCAAGCCACTCCAGGACCCTCCTTCCTGTCCAGCCCTGTGTGTACTGCCTCCTGGGCAAGAACAGGAGCAAGGAGTCGGCCCTAGGCTCTGCAGGCCTTTCTGAGCAGCCCCTCTGAGCCCTGAGCTTGCCCAGGGGAGGGAAGTGTCCATCTGCCCCCGCTTAACCCAGTTAGCCCCCAAATGGGGCTGGGGATATAGGCCAAGACAGATAAGTCATTCCCCATCCAGTCCCACCCCCAGAGAAGCCCAAGTGCCATCTCACATGGAAAGTTTCTTCCTGGGGTCCCCATCGAGGCCAAGACTACCTTCTGCTTACGCGCGTGTCCCTTGCTCTCGCTCCCCGCCCCACCCCCGCGCTGGCATCCCAGGGCCCTCCGCCTGCCAAAACCAAAACCCGTTCTGTTCTCTGGCTCCCTTTGCTGGGGCTGGGGCTGGGGCTGGAGCTGCAGCGGAATTTCGGTGGAATTTTGAGGTTGAGAAGCATCTCGGCCGAGAGGGAAAGAAAGGGAGTGGAGGGCGTGGAGGAAGGGGAAAAAGAAAGTGCGATTGCGGCGTCAACTTGCAGGACTCGAGGGGGCGCCGAGGGCAGGGAGCCCGCGGGAGTGGTGGGCACCCACAGGGCTAGAGCGGCCGTCGTCCTTACCTACATCTGCATTGCAAAATGCCTGTTGCGGATGCACCGGGGAGCAGCTGCAGGCGTCGGCCCGGTGGAACAGCGTCCCCAGCAGCAGGAGGCCGAGCGCGAGCCGAAGGCTGCGGGCCGCGGCGCCCATGGCGGGCGGGGGGCGCGGGCCGGGGGCGCGGGCTCGGGGCTCGGCCGCCGCCGCCTGGGTTCGGGGTACTTCCCTCTGGGCGGGCTGGGGCTCGCCCTCCGCACCCGGCCCACACTCGCCTGCACAAACTTTTCGGGTCTCTGTCAACCGGGGCGGCGCGGGGCCGGTGGGGGCGTGGGAGCGGCTGACTCGCGGAGAAGAAAGCGGTGGGGAGGGGTGGCTAGGCGAGCGCGCGCGGCCTGATCCTAGCTCCTCCACTGCCTTCTATGGACGTGTGCGTTACGGGCTCGGCCCGAGCCGGCTCTTTATAGTAGTCAGAGGGTGCGGGGCTCCGCGGGCGGCCAATGGGGCTCGGGAAGCTCCGGCAGCCCCGCCCCCGCGCCTCCCGCGCCTCCCTGGCCCTTCCCCAAACCCGGCTTTTGTTGTGCTCAGCTTGGGGGCTCGGCGGTGCGCGTCTGGCTTCTCACGGCTCTGAGCTATATCCCGTAGCCTCCCAAGTCGCCAGAGGTTGGGGCAGGGGGCGATGGGGGAGGACAGCACCCAGTGGGCCCTGACTCGGCGCTTGGGACTGGCAGCCGACTCCATAGGGCACCAGGGAGCCCACCCACCATCCCTTCCCCTTCCCCTTTAGCTTGGTGTGGAAGGTGTACATTGCCTCCCTGGGGTCCCTTAGATTAAGCAAAAGGGGTATGTGTTTCGAGACAGGGGTCATTCCCTGCGGCCTCCGCCCCATGCCCTTGTGGGTGGTGGCCTCCTGAAACCTACTGAGGATTCCTTTTCAAACGGAGGCCTTAGAATTTTAAGAGGGCTTAGTCAGTTCAGTTGGAAAGGGAGGAGGAGTGGTTACTATGAACAAAATAGGATTTTATATAAACTGGCCATAATTCTTTTGACCAGCCAACAAGAGCCAGGGGGTGGGTCCAGGAGCCCAGGAAGCAGTAGGATTGGATGAAAAGATTTGTTGGGCTCCAATCTCATATCCCTCCCTTACCCCACAAATGTGGGAGCCTGACAACTTTTCCCCCAAACAGTTCTGTGTTCCGGAAAGGCGGAGGATCTTAGAGGTGTGGAAGGCATGTGTAGTATGATGAAGTATGACCCCTGGGGACTCCTGAGCCTGCCCTGAGCCTCGTGGCTGCGGGCATTTACACACAGGACCTCCCTCTTGCCGGCAGGACACTCATAGTCAGGCTCAGGAGATGTGAGGGGAGAGAAATGACACAGAATAACTGCCTGCTCAACCGTGTGGTGCTGACGAGATATGGCTGTGGAAGATACTAAAGGAGTGGAAAACCATTCCCTCCTGGTCCTGTGCACTGTAAAACAGACAAAAGTTAACTGCGCAGAGCAGTATTCTAAGCTCTCCTGACAAACTCAAAGTCCCTTTTTCGGCTTTTGTTCGTATAATAGTGTCACATGCTTTCTGCACCTGCGCCAAGAGGAGGCAGCAAGGCAGGAGAAATTCAGAGAAAGGGCTTCGGCTCTGAGCTTGGCCCCAAAGAGGGAGGACAGGGTCAGGTTACCTCACACCTAGGCAAGAGAGGGAAGGAGGCAGAAGGACCCAAGGCTGGAAGCTCCATTGGTCACTGGAGACCCCACCCCTGTGTGCATTCTGACCACATCCTGCTGGACCTGGGCTTGTATCTTTGGCTCCCAACAAGATAGACAGGAGGGGGCAGTGCCTTGCCAGGCCAGCTGGGGAAGGTGATTCTGAGACCCTCAGAACACATTCCTGAGGTCACCACTTCCCGCTAACCTTGCCCCTGCCTCCTTAGTCTCACAAAGAGGCTTTTCCAACACACCACACCCAGCAAGGCTGTCAGCCTTCCCACCCAGTCTACACACACCCAGCAAACTCATCCTGGGCTTTGTTTGGTAGAGTTAGTGCTATCCAGGGCCAGGAGGAAGTGCCAATGCCTCCTCCTGCACGTCAGATAAACAGAGTCAGAGTGAACTTACAGCCTCTGCAAGAGGCCCTGCCAGCTGGGCTCTGTCCATGGAGCTCAAAGAGGAGCATTGGAAGCCCTCTTTCCAGGGGACTCCCAGTTTGGAGAAGGTCCATTCCCTCCTGAGCCTGGACTGTCCTCTCCCTAGAGATAGCGGGATGGGAGCTAAAGCCCCTACACTCCTTCTGGCAAGTTCCGGAGAGCCAGATGCTCTACAGTGCACAAGCATGAAAACTGGCCTCACACACTCAGGGAGTTGGATTCAAAAGAGTGAAAATGTGGCCCTGGCCGGTTGGCTCAGTGGTAGAGCGTCGGCCTGGCGTGCACGGGTCCCGGGTTCGATTCCTGGCCAGGGCACACAAGGGAAGCGCCCATCTGCTTCTCCACCCCTCCCCCTCTCCTTCCTCTCTGTCTCTCTCTTCCCCTCCCGCAGCCAAGGCTCCACTGGAGCAAAGATGGCTCGGGTGCTGGGGATGGCTCCTTGGCCTCTGCCCCAGGCGCTAGAGTGGCTCTGGTCGCAATGGAGTGACGCCCCAGAGGGGCAGAGCGTCGCCCCTGGTGGGCGTGCCAGGTGGATCCCGGTCGGGCGCATGCGGGAGTCTGTCTGTCTCTCCCCATTTCTAGCTTCAGAAAAATACAAAAAAAAAAAAAAAGAGTGAAAATGTTTGGACAGGCCTGAGGGTAGCAGGGAAAGGGTGGATATGTATATGTGGGTGTATAAGGAGGGGTCCATGTGCCTGGCTGTCCTGAGGTTTCTGTGGTTTGTGATGCGTGGTTCTCAGACAGGAATGGACAGCTAGCTTCCATTGGACAATGGGCCCCCATCCACTCTGAGCATCAAACTTATGACCACAGTAGGCAAGTGGTGTCACCTAGCATTCCCTGGCGAGACTGCCTACTGTAGGACATCCTGAAGGTGACAAGGAGTCAAGAATGACTGAGCCAGTTGCAGCATGAAGACAGGCCACAGTGCACTGCACAGTCCATATAGCATCTTCATGGTCAGTGGTGGACACTCAAAAGCACATTTCCATTTCATTCTATTAATTTCATTACTCACTGTCTTCAGCTAGGGCCTGCTTTCTCAGCCTCGGAACCGCTAACCTCTGGGCCACATCATTCTCTGATGAGGGACATCCTGTGCTCTCTGGGGTGTTGAGCAACATCTCTGGCCTCCACCCTCCAGATTCCAATATCACCCCATCCAAAGTTGTGACAAACCAACATATGTCCAGACATTGCTCAATGTCTCCCCAGGGGTATGGAGGGGCAGGCACAACACTCCAGTTGACAAGCACTCACTGATAAAAATCTTTGGTCGTGAGAAAAGAAAATACAGAGACATAAACAAGATTCCGTGCACATCAGTGAGTGTCCCAGACACACCCATCTGTCTACATTCGTTCTCAGGGGAGAGAAGGAGGGCAAGGAACATTAAAAAGATTTTTTTTAAGTGTCCATAAGTGAACAGCATGCGTGATTTTTCTTTTCTTTTTTTTGTATTTTTCTGAAGCTGGAAACGAGGAGGCAGTCAGACAGACCCCCGCATGTGCCCGACCAGGATCCACCCGGCATACCCACCAGGGGGCGATGCTCTGCCCATCTGGGGCGTCACTCTGCCCATCCGGGGTGTCGCTCTGCCGCGACCAGAGCCACTCTAGCACCTGGGGCAGAGGCCACAAAGCCATCCCCAGCGCCCGGGCCATCCTTTGCTCCAACGGAGCCTCAGCTGCGGGAGGGGAAGAGAGAGACAGAGAGGAAGGAGAGGGGGAGGGGTGGAGAAGCAGATGGGTGCCCCTCCTTTGTGCCCTGGCCGGGAATCGAACTTGGGACTTCCACATGCCAGGCTGACGCTCTACCACTGAACCAACTGGCCAGGGCCAGCATGCGTGATTTTTTTGGGGGGGTTTTGTTTTGTTTTGTATTTTTCTGAAGTTGGAAACGGGGAGGCAGTCACACAGACTCCGCATGTGCCCGACCGGGATCCACCCGGCATGCCCACCAGGGGGCAACGCTCCGCCCATCTGGGGCAAAGCTCTGCTGCAATCAGAGCCATTCTAGCTTCTGAGGCAGAGGCCACAGAGCCATCCTCAGTGCCCGGGGCCAACTTTGCCCCAATGGAGCCTTGGCTGCGGGAGGGGAAGAGAGAGACAGAGAGGAAGGAGAGGGGGAGGGGTGGAGAAGCAGATGGGCGCTTCTCCTGCCCTGGCTGGGAATCGAACCCAGGACTCCTGCACACCAGGCTGACGCTCTACCACTGAGCCAACCGGCCAGGGCCTGATGTTTTATTTATGGGAAATTAAACACATGCATGTTCACCAAAAAACATTAGTGGAGTGGCTTCAGGTGGTGGGGACTTAGGTGACAGGACAGAGGTCCTATCCAGGTCTTTGGGCAGGGAAAACAATGTTCAGATAAAGGTTCAATCCTAAAATAGGGAGCTCCTAGGGTAGAAATAAGGTGGTGTTTCTGTGCTTTCTGACTCACACTATTATTAAAGCCTGCCCTGGTGGTGGCTCCTCAAGACATTTACTTCGAAATCCCTTACCTGCACTGCTCTGGGTGCATGCCTCCCATTGGGGTATTCTTTTGCTGAGTCTGTCCATGGCTGTATTTCACGCCATCACATAGGACAGCATTAGAAGGAGGGGCTTCTCCTCTCTCCTTCACTCTCTGCCTACGCACCTGTCACTTCCCCATCCCGCTCCCGTCTGGGCAAAGGTGACCTTGAGCCAGGGCCCCCACCTCACAAACCTGTCTGGATATCAACCCCTGCTCCTGATATGCAGAGCAGGTCCAAGCAGCAGCTCCAACACCAACCATGTTCTCCTGACCTGGTCTAGAGTGACTCCAACAAGTAGGCAGGGAGACAGGCTGTCCTGGGCTTCAATAGGAAGCCAATGAAGTCACTGGCTTCAAGAGACTCCACATCTGACCCCCAATAGCTGGACTGAAAGTACCTATACACCTCCTCCAGGGAGGCGGCTCTGGTGCAGGGAAGCCTTTGCCAACCTTGGTCCATGTGGACCCTGAGATAACACAACCTCTCCTCCCTGGGACGCAGAAAGGTCCTGTCCTGCACACCCTCATTCTGGGAGTACAGGAGGGTCCATGATTCACCTGAGCTCTGCCTTCCTCCCACATCCCACCTGTCTGTCTCCCATATCTCCTGCCCTGGTCTCTCTCTGGATCCTACTTTAGAATTCATTCCTGTGAAAAACAAAGGGACCTAGAGATACAGGCGGGGGCTCCTCGCAGGCCCGCTGCTGTGCATTTTCTCATGCCCAGGCTATTTCCTCTTGGCCCTGGGCATGTGGTCATGTGCTTCCTTCATGGGTAGGTTAGGGAGCAGGGCCAAGAGTGGAGATGGGAACCCAGGGCTCCTCTATCCCTGGCTTGCAGGAAGCAGCCTCAGCTGGCATTCTGGGGACCAGGGTCTGGCCAGGGGCAAGGGGCAGGACACCAGGAGAACTGGCTGCCCAGCTCAGCAGGGGTTTGTTGAGGCTGAGTTTTGGAGGTTTTGGGTTCCCCTCCCTGGAAGCCCAGAAACAGGAGGCTCAGGTTTCCCACCCTCCCACCATCCTCCTCTTCCTTTGCTGTTGGGAGTGACCGGTGTGGCTGTGATGTCATTGCCTAATCCAAACAGAAGGGGCTGGTTTGGCAGCGCTGGCTGGCGTCCCATGCTGAGTGCAACAGTAAATTTCATTTCAAGGCTATGATTAGGACTGTGCCCAAGAATTTCCCCCCTCTTTCCCACTCCCCAGTCCTATTTTTCTTTCTCTGGTTCTGCCTGGTGTTCCTCCCCCTGCATCTCTCTCCCATTCTCTACCTGGGATGCTTCAGGTACCCCCAAGGTCAGCCCTGTGGTCAGAAGCCCCAAGGTCCTCTCACTCCCAGTCTTGTCCCCTTCAGTTGCCAAAGTGCCTCCCTCCCAGCCCAGGACTGCGACCAGCTTCAGAACACATGAAATAGGTCTTGGCTTCTAGATGTCATGCAACGGAGGATGGGGAGCAGGAGAGGGGACAGAGTTCCTAAAGGCCCTCATTCATCCTTAAGCTGAAGTGCCAAACAACAGAGAGAGCATGGTTTGGCGGTGGCTCTGGTCACTGACAACGATCAGAAGGCAGAGGAGCCATGAGAAGGCAAGAAGCCCAGCTCCTTGGGAAGTGACTCATCCAGCCCTGACCGCCATCTCCAGCTGGTTTCTCGAGTTTGGGGCCTGGCTCACTGACTCTGTTTCTGGCACTCCACCCTCCCCTCCACTCGGAGACAGCTGCCCTGCTCCATCGGCAAGAGGGGCAGAGATGCAGGGCTTGCTCTCTGGGCTCAGTGTTTCCCTGGGCCTGCCAAGCCCCCGGGGAAAGTGAGGTCCTGTGCACAATTAGTCATACCCCCATTTGCTGCTTCTCTCCTCATCCTCGGAGCCCCTGGTCCTGTGTCCTGGTGCTCCTTGGCCCGGGAACAAGGCTGACCACTGTCCCTGTGATCTCCACTCGGCTTCCCCTCACAGGGAAGCTCGCAAGGACAGCACAGGGGTCCTGGTGGGCCACGTCTCCCAGCATCCGAGCTGCACTGGACTTTCTACTGTCGTGAAGGGGCTCTGGGTCCCCCACAGGGCTTCCTGTTGAGTTTGACTGTGGTCTGACTCCCTGGGGAAGGTAGGGGGTGCCCCATGTGTCCTGGAGCCTGGCAGGCATCCCTTGCACCCCCAGATCCCTGGGGGAAACAGATCACTCATGAGCCCTTCCTCCCCACAGAGCTTGTGAATGGCTGAAATCCCCCCTCACCTGGCCTCAGGCAGCAAGCAGAGGTAGGTCACAGTTGATTTCTGTCCTAGGAAGTGCCCAGCTGAGGTGGTGTGGAAGCAGGTCGCCCTAAGAAGGGAAGAGATGGAAACCACTCCTCTAAGCCCTGGCCTGGATTTCTTCTCTTGTGGGTCACTGTTTTCATGTTTGTCTTCCCCGTGACTCTGTACTCCTTAAAGTTATAGCTCATTCAACAAGTATGCATTGGGCCAGCCACGTGCCTGGAGGGTGCAGGAGCTGGGGATGTGGCTGGAACATTGTGGCCCCTTCCTTTGTAATGGAAACACAGAGTCAGTTGCAATGAGGGTGCCTGGTACTGGGCACCCATGAAGCCAGCGATCTGGGAAGGTGGCCTGGCATAGATGAAACCTGGAGGTTGGCAAGACTGTCTGGAAGAGAAGGGGGTGCTGTTCTAGACATAAGCCCTGGCTGCGGGAAGCCTGGAGGTGGGAAGGAGCAGGCACTCCAAGAGTTGGGGTGAGGGCAGAACCTGGCTATCCACATGCTTGTCTGAAGGTGAGTGGTGGGGATAGAGACAGGCAGCAGCTGTTGGTGGTGACTCACTCCTGGGCAGAGTGATTGGAAACACATGTTCCCAAGAGACGCATTTGTTACCTGGAGCTGAGGGTTCTTGGGACCACATGGAGTCACCAGGGAGAGGGAGAGGGGGAGAGCAAGGTCATTGGCTGGCCCACAGGAACCCTGTCTGGCTCAGGGTCTACACTCTGGCGTCCTTTGCTGGATTGTGCCTTCACTCTGGTCAGGTTCCTACTTGCTACTATAAAAACAACTTTTTATGATGAAAACTTCCAAACACTTCACAAGGAGAGAGGACAGGGTAGTGCTAACCTGTGTGCATATATGCAGCTTTGAAAATGATCGACTCACCCAATTTTGTTTTATCAACATTGGCCCCTCATAGATTATTCTGAAGCAAATCCAGAACCTTGTAGTTCCTGGGTAAATATTGAAAGAACTTTTTATTTATTTTTTTTACAGGATTACCTTCTCTTCTTCCCAGTACAGAAGGATGGTAGTTAACTTGATTTTTATGAAGTTTAATCTTTAATATAAGACTTTTTTCTTTTCTTCAGGCACAACTAGCTCCCAGCATGAGGCCTTGACTCCCATCATCAGCTGTGTGACTTGGGTTTAACCTCTCCCCTCTCCGGTTCTTGTTTGGCACACAGGGCCCCTCTGATAGTGCTGTCCAGAGCAAGGTGTGGTAGGAAGGTGTGGTACACAGGGCCCCTCTGATAGTGCTGTCCAGAGCAAGGTGTGGTAGGAAGGTGTGGCACACAGGGCCCCTCTGAGAGTGCTGCCCAGAGCAAGGTGTGGTAGGAAGGTGTGGTACACAGGGCCCCTCTGAGAGTGCTGCCCAGAGCAAGGTGTGGTAGGAAGGTGTGGCACACAGGGCCCCTCTAATAGTGCTGTCCAGAGCAAGGTGTGGTAGGAAGGTGTGGCACACAGGGCCCCTCTGATAGTGCTGTCCAGAGCAAGGTGTGGTAGGAAGGTGTGGCACACAGGGCCCCTCTGATAGTGCTGTCCAGAGCAAGGTGTGGTAGGACGGTGTGGTAGGAAGGTGTGGTAGGACGGTGTGGTAGGAAGGTGTGGTAGGACGGTGTGGTAGGAAGGTGTGGTAGGACGGTGTGGTAGGAAGGTGTGGTAGGAAGGTGTGGTAGGACGGTGTGGTAGGACGGTGTGGTAGGAAGGTGTGGTAGGAAGGTGTGGTAGGACGGTGTGGTAGGAAGGTGTGGTAGGAAGGTGTGGTAGGAAGGTGTGGTAGGACGGTGTGGTAGGAAGGTGTGGTAGGAAGGTGTGGTAGGACGGTGTGGTAGGACGGTGTGGTAGGAAGGTGTGGTAGGAAGGTGTGGTAGGACGGTGTGGTAGGAAGGTGTGGTAGGAAGGTGTGGTAGGAAGGTGTGGTAGGACGGTGTGGTAGGAAGGTGTGGTAGGAAGGTGTGGTAGGACGGTGTGGTAGGAAGGTGTGGTAGGAAGGTGTGGTAGGAAGGTGTGGTAGGAAGGTGTGGTAGGACGGTGTGGTAGGAAGGTGTGGTAGGAAGGTGTGGTAGGACGGTGTGGTAGGAAGGTGTGGTAGGAAGGTGTGGTAGGAAGGTGTGGTAGGATGGTGTGGTAGGAAGGTGTGGTAGGAAGGTGTGGTAGGAAGGTGTGGTAGGAAGGTGTGGTAGGACGGTGTGGTAGGAAGGTGTGGTAGGACGGTGTGGTAGGAAGGTGTGGTAGGAAGGTGTGGTAGGACGGTGTGGTAGGAAGGTGTGGTAGGAAGGTGTGGCAGGAAGGTGTGGCACACAGGGCCCCTCTGATAGTGCTGCCCAGAGCAAGGTGTGGTAGGAAGGTGTGGCACACAGGGCTCCTCTGATAGTACTGTCCAGAGCAAGGTGTGGTAGGAAGGTGTGGTAGGAAGGTGTGGTAGGAAGGTGTGGTAGGAAGGTGTGGCACACAGGGCCCCTCTAATAGTGCTGTCCAGAGCAAGGTGTGGTAGGAAGGTGTGGCACACAGGGCCCCTCTGATAGTGCTGTCCAGAGCAAGGTGTGGTAGGAAGGTGTGGCACACAGGGCCCCTCTGATAGTGCTGTCCAGAGCAAGGTGTGGTAGGAAGGTGTGGCACACAGGGCCCCTCTGATAGTGCTGTCCAGAGCAAGGTGTGGTAGGAAGGTGTGGCACACAGGGCCCCTCTGATAGTGCTGTCCAGAGCAAGGTGTGGTAGAAAGGTGTGGTAGGAAGGTGTGGTAGGACGGTGTGGTAGGAAGGTGTGGTAGGAAGGTGTGGTAGGACGGTGTGGTAGGAAGGTGTGGTAGGAAGGTGTAGTAAGACGGTGTGGTAGGAAGGTGTGGTAGGAAGGTGTGGTAGGAAGGTGTGGTAGGAAGGTGTAGTAAGACGGTGTGGTAGGAAGGTGTGGTAGGACGGTGTGGTAGGAAGGTGTAGTAAGACGGTGTGGTAGGAAGGTGTGGTAGGAAGGTGTGGTAGGAAGGTGTGGTAGGAAGGTGTGGTAGGACGGTGTGGTAGGAAGGTGTGGTAGGAAGGTGTGGTAGGAAGGTGTGGTAGGACGGTGTGGTAGGAGGTGTGGTAGGACGGTGTGGTAGGACGGTGTGGTAGGAAGGTGTGGTAGGAAGGTGTGGCAGGAAGGTGTGGCACACAGGGCCCCTCTGATAGTGCTGTCCAGAGCAAGGTGTGGTAGGAAGGTGTGGCACACAGGGCCCCTCTGATAGTGCTGCCCAGAGCAAGGTGTGGCACACAGGGCCCCTCTAATAGTGCTGTCCATAGCAAGGTGTGGTAGGAAGGTGTGGCACACAGGGCCCCTCTGATAGTGCTGCCCAGAGCAAGGTGTGGTAGGAAGGTGTGGCACACAGGGCCCCTCTGATAGTGCTGCCCAGAGCAAGGTGTGGTAGGAAGGTGTGGCACACAGGGCCCCTCTGATAGTGCTGTCCAGAGCAAGGTGTGGTAGGAAGGTGTGGCACACAGGGCCCCTCTGATAGTGCTGCCCAGAGCAAGGTGTGGTAGGAAGGTGTGGTACACAGGGCCCCTCTGATAGTGCTGTCCAGAGCAAGGTGTGGTAGGAAGGTGTGGTAGGAAGGTGTGGTAGGACGGTGTGGTAGGAAGGTGTGGTAGGATGGTGTGGTAGGAAGGTGTGGTAGGAAGGTGTGGTAGGAAGGTGTGGTAGGACGGTGTGATAGGAAGGTGTGGTAGGACGGTGTGGTAGGAAGGTGTGGTAGGATGGTGTGGTAGGAAGGTGTGGTAGGAAGGTGTGGTAGGAAGGTGTGGTAGGACGGTGTGGTAGGACGGTGTGGTAGGAAGGTGTGGTAGGAAGGTGTGGTAGGAAGGTGTGGTAGGACGGTGTGGTAGGAAGGTGTGGTAGGAAGTGTGGTAGGAAGGTGTGGTAGGACGGTGTGGTAGGAAGGTGTGGTAGGACGGTGTGGTAGGACGGTGTGGTAGGAAGGTGTGGTAGGACGGTGTGGTAGGAAGGTGTGGTAGGATGGTGTGGTAGGAAGGTGTGGTAGGAAGGTGTGGTAGGAAGGTGTGGTAGGACGGTGTGGTAGGAAGGTGTGGTAGGATGGTGTGGTAGGAAGGTGTGGTAGGAAGGTGCGGTAGGAAGGTGCGGTAGGAAGGTGTGGTAGGACGGTGTGGTAGGAAGGTGTGGTAGGACGGTGTGGTAGGACGGTGTGGTAGGACGGTGTGGTAGGAAGGTGTGGTAGGAAGGTGTGGTAGGACGGTGTGGTAGGAAGGTGTGGTAGGACGGTGTGGTAGGAGGTGTGGTAGGAAGGTGTGGCACACAGGGCCCCTCTGATAGTGCTGCCCAGAGCAAGGTGTGGTAGGAAGATGTGGCACACAGGGCCCCTCTAATAGTGCTGTCCAGAGCAAGGTGTGGTAGGAAGGTGTGGCACACAGGACCCCTCTGATAGTGCTGCCCAGAGCAAGGTGTGGTAGGAAGGTGTGGCACACAGGGTCCCTCTGATAGTGCTGTCCAGAGCAAGGTGTGGTAGGAAGGTGTGGCACACAGGGCCCCTCTGATAGTGCTGCCCAGAGCAAGGTGTGGTAGGAAGGTGTGGCACACAGGGCCCCTCTGATAGTGCTGCCCAGAGCAAGGTGTGGTAGGAAGGTGTGGCACACAGGGCCCCTCTGATAGTGCTGTCCAGAGCAAGGTGTGGTAGGAAGGTGTGGCACACAGGGCCCCTCTGATAGTGCTGTCCAGAGCAAGGTGTGGTAGGAAGGTGTGGCACACAGGGCCCCTCTGATAGTGCTGTCCAGAGCAAGGTGTGGTAGGAAGGTTTGGCACACAGGGCCCCTCTGATAGTGCTGTTCAGAGCAAGGTGTGGTAGGAAGGTGTGGCACACAGGGCCCCTCTGATAGTGCTGTCCAGAGCAAGGCGTGGTAGGAAAGTGTGGTACACAGGGCCCCTCTGATAGAGCTGTCCAGAGCAAGGTGTGGTAGGAAGGTGTGGTAGGAAGGTGTGGTAGGACGGTGTGGTAGGAAGGTGTGGTAGGAAGGTGTGGTAGGAAGGTGTGGTAGGACGGTGTGGTAGGAAGGTGTGGTAGGAAGGTGTGGTAGGACGGTGTGGTAGGAAGGTGTGGTAGGAAGGTGTGGTAGGAAGGTGTGGTAGGAAGGTGTGGTAGGAAGGTGTGGTAGGAAGGTGTGGCACACAGGGCCCCTCTGATAGTGCTGTTCAGAGCAAGGTGTGGTAGGAAGGTGTGGCACACAGGGCCCCTCTGATAGTGCTGTCCAGAGCAAGGTGTGGTAGGAAGGTGTGGCACACAGGGCCCCTCTGATAGTGCTGCCCAGAGCAAGGTGTGGTAGGAAGGTGTGGCACACAGGGCCCCTCTGATAGTGCTGTCCAGAGCAAGGTGTGGTAGGAAGGTGTGGCACACAGGGCCCCTCTGATAGTGCTGTCCAGAGCAAGGTGTTGTAGGAAGGTGTGGTACACAGGGCCCCTCTGATAGTGCTGTCCAGAGCAAGGTGTGGTAGGAAGGTATGGTAGGAAGGTGTGGTAGGAAGGTGTGGTAGGAAGGTGTGGTAGGAAGGTGTGGTAGGAAGGTGTGGTAGGAATGTGTGGCACACAGGGCCCCTCTGATAGTGCTGTTCAGAGCAAGGTGTGGTAGGAAGGTGTGGCACACAGGGCCCCTCTGATAGTGCTGCCCAGAGCAAGGTGTGGTAGGAAGATG
Organism: Saccopteryx bilineata; assembly: GCF_036850765.1. NCBI lineage: Eukaryota > Metazoa > Chordata > Mammalia > Chiroptera > Emballonuridae > Saccopteryx > Saccopteryx bilineata. The sequence continues at coordinate 125,865,392 of NC_089495.1, forward strand.
TGGCACATAGGGCCCCTCTGATAGTGCTGTTCAGAGCAAGGTGTGGTAGGAAGGTGTGGCACACAGGGCCCCTCTGATAGTGCTGTCCAGAGCAAGGTGTGGTAGGAAGGTGTGGCACACAGGGCCCCTCTGATAGTGCTGCCCAGAGCAAGGTGTGGTAGGAAGGTGTGGCACACAGGGCCCCTCTGATAGTGCTGTCCAGAGCAAGGTGTGGTAGGAAGGTGTGGCACACAGGGCCCCTCTGATAGAGCTGTCCAGAGCAAGGTGTGGTAGGAAGGTGTGGTAGGAAGGTGTGGTAGGACGGTGTGGTAGGAAGGTGTGGTAGGAAGGTGTGGTAGGAAGGTGTGGTAGGAAGGTGTGGTAGGAAGGTGTGGTAAGACGGTGTGGTAGGAAGGTGTGGTAGGAAGGTGTGGTAGGAAGGTGTGGTAGGAAGGTGTGGTAGGAAGGTGTGGCACACAGGGCCCCTCTGATAGTGCTGTCCAGAGCAAGGTGTGGTAGGAAGGTGTGGCACACAGGGCCCCTCTGATAGTGCTGTCCAGAGCAAGGTGTGGTAGGAAGGTGTGGTACACAGGGCCCCTCTGATAGTGCTGCCCAGAGCAAGGTGTGGTAGGAAGGTGTGGTAGGAAGGTGTGGTAGGACGGTGTGGTAGGAAGGTGTGGTAGGAAGGTGTGGTAGGATGGTGTGGTAGGAAGGTGTGGTAGGACGGTGTGGTAGGAAGGTGTGGTAGGACGGTGGGGTAGGAAGTTGTGGTAGGAAGGTGTGGTAGGACGGTGCGGTAGGAAGGTGCGGTAGGAAGGTGTGGTAGGAAGGTGTGGTAGGAAGGTGTGGTAGGATGGTGTGGTAGGAAGGTGTGGTAGGACGGTGTGGTAGGACGGTGTGGTAGGAAGGTGTGGTAGGATGGTGTGGTAGGAAGGTGTGGTAGGACGGTGTGGTAGGACGGTGTGGTAGGAAGGTGTGGTAGGAAGGTGTGGTAGGACGGTGTGGGAGGAAGGTGTGGGAGGAAGGTGTGGGAGGAAGGTGTGGCACACAGAAAGCAGGTTCTGGATGATGTTGGCTATGGAAGGGCCAAGAAACAAAGCAAGTCACACAGTTAGGAAGCTTCTGGAGCCAGAATTCAAACCCAAATCCACCAGACCCCGAAACCTGTTACCTTTCCCCACCAGCCACGGGCCCAATTAGTACACTTTCCGGCCTGACCTGTGGTGGCGCAGTGGATAAAGCGTCGACCTGGAAATGCTGAGGTCGCTGGTTCAAAACCCTGGGCTTGCCTGGTCAAGGCACATATGGGAGTCGATGCTTCCAGCTCCTCCCGCCTTCTCTCTCTCTCTCTGTCTCTCTCTCTCTGTCTCTGTCTCTCCCTATCCTCTCTAAAATGAATAATAAAAGAAAAAGCACCTCTTACCTAAGAATGTGCCTAAAAAAAAAAAAAAGTACACTTTCCGGGTGCACTAAACCACAGCTTCCCGTGAGTTTTGTTCATGATCATGAAGGTACCTCTACCCTGAACTTGCCCCTTGGACACCAGTGTTGGGAGAGATGTCCAGTCCCAGGGAAGCACTTTCTTCAGTAATCAAGGCCCTTGAGACTTGAGAGTAAGCAGGAAACAGGCAGAGGGAGGTAAAGACATTCCCATGGGGTGGGGGTAGGGGGGTAAGGGTGGGGGGGGAGGGGCGGGGGAAGGACAGGTACCCTGGGTATAACCCAGTCTGGTTCTTTGGGTTGTAGGAAATGCACATCCAGGTGAGATAGTTTAATTAAAATGGGTGTTATCCAAAGGGTTGAGGGAAGGTGCGTGATGCACAAAAACGTGGGCTGGATATGAGGGATGTGGAGAGCCATCAGGCTAATTCCTCCCTCTTGCTCCTCCTCCCCCCAGCATCTCATCTCAGTACTTGCCGCTCCCTACTTTCTCTGCATCCCCACAGCATAGCCTGGCTGCTCCAACCAGCCAACTCATTTAGTTCAAACACTGTCCTCCAGGTCCTTTTGCTCTTGAGTCACCCTTGTGACTGCAGATCTAATGGCTCAGCTGGGATCAGGAGACTACCCACATGGCTCAGAGGTCTCCACTGGCATCCACTGGGCTGTCAGGACCTGGGGTCAGAAGGACAGGTTTGCTCAGAGGGGAGTGGGGATGGACACCCCTCTGGAGGGAGTGTCCCCCACAAGGAGACATGGAGGGAGGGGGTACAGTTGGGCTCCCTGCTGCCTCTCTATGAGACCCTTCAGCGATGGGAGAAGGCAATCAGGGTCTGGGTCACTGGAGGGCCTGCCAAATCCCCTGGCCCGATGGCTATGTGCCGTTGGCTTTGAAGAGGTTTGGTCCACCAAGAGGGTGTTATGGGGCCCCAAGTTGCAGGCCTTGCGACCTCTCAAATCTAGATGGGAGAAATAACCCTATTCAAGACTATGTGGTCTGAACCCTGGCCTTGCCCATGACTATGTCTCCTGGCAGGTGCAGAGGGCAGTGGCCACTCCAGGCTTGCCTGTCACTTGGAAGGCATGTCTGGGGTGGCTACTCTCTCAATGGCTGCCAAAAAAATATTTTTTGCAGGTTTCTTGTGAGCTGAGTGAGAATGAAAACACCCAGCAGGATGAGTGGGGGAGGGAGGCCTGGCTCTCTCCAAGCAGCTGGGAAACACTCAGAGAAGGAATCACTCAGGCAGAGTGGGGACTGTGGGTCCTGGCGGCTAAAAGGGGACCAGGTGAGCAGAGTGGTTAAGAATGAACCAGACCTGGGACTGGGGCGGATCTTGGGGTGTTAAAAAAGCGTATGCTCTAAAAAGACCAGATGATGTACACTGAGCCTATTTACTGCCCAAGAGAAATGTCCTAGAAAAGACTTCTTGAGGGGGGCTGAATGCACTTTAGCTTAAAATAAACAGTCAAACAACAGAACCTTCTAAAAAATATAGCATTCAGGTTGAGTTGTGAAAGTTTAGAGAAACAAAAAGAAAAACATGTAACCAATACTCATACAGAGAGAACCCTGTGAATATATGGGCACCTCTCAGCCATTTTTAAAATTTGCACAACTACACACACACACACACACACACACAGCAAGTAATATTGTATGCACTGTTTTTTGCTTGTTTTTTAACCTGAGAAGGTATCATGAATATCTTTTTGTGTCATTAAATCTTTTCTTACAACACCCATTTTAACATCTGCATGGCATTCTGATGTAGGTTGTCCCCAGGAGGCAGGATGAAGTTGCCAATGACAGCTACAGGCTTGATGGTCCTTCTAGTTCCCAGTCCCATAGAGTAAGCAGCAGTCCTTAGCTGTTACTATGGCAAAATACTTAAGGAAGGCTCTGATTGGCCAGGCTTGGATCCTAAGCTTGTCCTTGAGCCAATCACTGCAGCCAGAAGGATTGAGGGCTTTGATTGGCCAAGCCTGAGCCACATGCCCATCCTGTAACCAGGAGGAGGTAGAGGTAAGGGATGCTGAGCAGCCCAAAAGCCCCCAGACTGCAAACCAACAGCTCTATAAATAGGTGTGGAAGGGACACCCAACCAGTGGGGTTGAGCCTAAAGAACCAGAAGACATGGTCCTCACCCTGAAGAGGCTTACAATTTGGGGGCAACCCTAAACTATGCAAAAACCAGTTAAAGAAGGGTAACATGCCAAAAATGAAGTAACCACAATAGGAGGACTTTGTTTCAGGACAAACCTGGGTTCGAGTTCTGTTTCCACCATGACATTGGCCAATCTCTACTTCTCTGGACTTGAGCACCATCACCCACAAAGTGGAATAGTAATACCTACCACACACATTGGCTGGTGAAGAGAATTCCATCTGTTGGCATAAAAGCCCCAGGTAGAGCTCAGTGCCTAGCAGGTGCTCAGTTGGCATATAGCAGGTGCCTGGTGAATGGTGATTAGTGTTATTAGGACCGGTGTTTGGGCAGGGAAGAGAGACATTTAATGCACAGAACTGCTGTGTGGAAAAGGCTTAAATGTGAATAACGGGCCCTGGCCGGTTGGCTCAGCGGTGGAGTGTCGGCCTGGCGTGCGGGGGACCCGGGTTTGATTCCCGGCCGGGGCACATGGGTGGGGTGCCCATTTGCTTCTCCACCCCCCCTCCTTCCTCTCTGTCTCTATCTTCCCCTCCAGCAGCCGGGGCTCCATTGGAGCGGGGATGGCCAGGGCGCTGGGGATGGCTCCTTGGCCTCTGCCCCAGGCGCTGGAGTGGCTCTGGTCACGGCGGAGCGACACCCTGGAGGGGCGGAGCATCGCCCCCTGGTGGGCAGAGCGTGGCCCCTGGTGGGCGTGCCGGGTGGATCCCCGTCGGGCGCATGCGGGAGTCTGTCTGGCTGTCTCTCCCCGTTTCCAGCTTCAGAAAAATACAGAAAGGAAAAAAAAACAAAAACAAAATGTGAATAATGAATTCATCACAACAAAAGGTGGGAACAACCCAAGTGTCCATCAAATGACAACCAGATACATAAAATGCACTGTATTCATACAAGGGACTATTATTTGGCCATCAAAATAATGAAGTACGGGATGACTTTGCCACATCAAAGAATCGACTGAAGGTATGTGTGATGGTTGCAAGTCCCAAGCAGGCATGACAAGCTCTCAAAGGCAGAGAGTTCCAGGGCCAGCCTGTGTTCCAGAAAAGGGCATGCAGAGAGGCATTCCCAGACCTGTGACCACACATGCCCCCCTAGAACTGCTCAGAAGCATCACTGGCCAGGACCATCACCCCATGCCCCTCACCCTCACGAGATTAGCAGCTCACCTACAAATCACGGCGGTGACTTTGAGGCTTCCACGTGGGGCTCAGATAGAAAACCTCTGCTGATTTCCTTGACAGGTGTGACTGATTCCTCCCTCTGATAGGTAACCCCATGGACTCCAGCTGCTTGGGGGATGACTGCCTGTCTCTGACCCGCCTCTGAAGATAACACGATAGGTTCCCTGCCAGGGAGATACCGAAAAGACATTTTTTATTCATCCACAACATATGCACAGAGAAGGGCACAGATCTTAAGGGTCAAGGTTGATAGACTCCTGCAAAGTGAACACACCCACATGACCACCATCCAGAACAAGAAAGGAAACATCACCAGCACCCAGAGCAATACTTCCTGAGTGTCCCCTTCCAGCCACTCCCCATGACTAGACCTCAGGCCTGACTGCTGGCACTGGTGGGCTACTTTGTCAGGCTTCTATTTTAGGCCAGACAAAGCCAAACCCATCCCAATTTTTAAAAAACCTGTACAGTCACGTTTGCAAAGACAATTGTATGGATACAGAAATCACAGTCAGTGCTTAGTTATTTCTCGCCAACAGTTTGTCTGCATTTATCTGTATTGAGGTGACCATCTAAGAGAAAGGTGACTAGGTAGCAGGAATCTTGTCAGTTGAAATCACTCAGCATCCCAGAATTGGACCCAACAATCCCCTCTGCTTCCTGGTACAGCAGCCCAGAGCAGAACTGAAGGACAGGCAGGATAGAAAGGCAGGTTATACAGGTGTTATGAAGGTGTGAACACACCAAACACCATGGATGTCAGTTAGGAAACTAGTCCATTGCTGATGGCCGGCACAGCCTGCTGAGCCTCCCAAAGCAAACACTCCCTGGGACTCTGGTCCCGGGGTCCACAGGGTGAGATGTTTAAACCATTCTTCTTGGTTACACCTATCAGGCTGGTGTTTTATTTGCAGTAAAAAGCCAACCAGGCCCTGGCTGGTTGGCTCAGTGGTAGAGCATCGGCCTGGCGTGCGGGAGTCCCAGGTTCGACTCCTGGCCAGGGCACACAGTAGAAGCGCCCATCTGCTTCTCCACCCCTCCCCCTCTCCTTCCTCTCTGTCTCTCTTTTCCCCTCCTGCAGCCAAGGCTCCATTGGAGCAGCGTTTGCCTGGGCGCTGAGGATGGCTCTGTGGCCTCTGCCTCAGGCGCTAGAATGGCTCTGATTGTGGCAGAGCAACGCCCCAAGATGGGCGGAGCATTGCCCTCTGGTAGGCGTGCAGGGTGGATCCCGGTTGGAGGCATGCGGGAGTCTGTCTGACTGCCCCCCCACCCCCCACCCCCGTTTCCAACTTCAGAGAAATACAAAAAAGAAAAAAAAAACCCAACCAAACAGAGACCCAATGTCAGAACAAAAGCTGGTCTTCTAGAAAGATGGCTATGTTTTCTTCATTTAGCCCATTTCTCACAGATGGGTAAAGATGCGTGCCCACTGTTCTGGGACTGGCCTTAGAACTGGGCTCCAGCCAGCTGGTTCTGAAGGAAGTGCCATAAGCCCCAGGGCAAGCCCTGGGCGCCCACATACTGCATAGAGGGGAGGCCACAGGACAAGCTGGCTGGGCACGCTTTTCCCAGAAACATTCTCAGAACGCACGTCTATTTTTTTTTTTTTTTTTTTTTTGAGGCTTTCTTTTATAGTGTTCAGCAAAGCTGACTGTGCCAAACCTCCTTGATGGGGCTGGGTGAGTAGGAGGCTATTTGACTCGTGAAAGTTAACCTTGAACAAAGAAAACAAGAAAGACTACACGTCTTGGGCTAAAGCCTTTTACAGGAATGAGGCCAAGTTTATTGCCATGAAATATGCTGATCATGTAAAAGCCCGGAGGCTTACCTCCTGCGGGCTGCATCCCTGCTTCCCACGACCGTCCTACAAAATCTCTCCATTGGCATTTGTGCCATGGCCTGGTTGCTCCGGTGAGGAAGGGCTTACTTACTTTTCTTCTTGTCTTCCTTTCACCAAAAGTAACATCTCAGGGGAAGCCATCGCGGTGTGGGTATGTTTTGGGGCTTTGAAAACAAGAGGCAGTGAATGAACACTAGCAGGTATGGAAGCAGAGAAGGTGTGTAGTGGTGAGGATATAAACACCTACAAATCTTGGAAGAAAAGCTACACTTGTTCTCATTTATTTTTCTCTCCGGGTTGGATTCAAAACATGGAGTGTCACTTACTGTGCGAGGCACCGGGGAATAGAAAAGTGCTTGAGGCCTATCCCTGCTCCTAAGCCACTTGTCTAATTAAGTAGACAAACAACAGATAGTTTCTATAATGAAATAAAAAAAAATATTACAATAACCTCCTGTACTGGTTAAGATATTATCATCAAACCCACACAGTCATAAAGAGTAAAGGTGATTTACTGGCTCACTGAACTGAAGCATCCCAAGGGAGGAGAGGACTGCCATGTTTGGTCAAGGCTCTTCTTTCCTTTGTGCATCTGCTTCTTTCTCAAAGTAGATTGCCTCATGGTCACAAAATGGCTGCCAGTGCAACCAATGCAACCAGGCTACATGTTCCCACATTCAAGTTTCTTGCTTCAGCCATGGTCCAAAAGTCTCAAACTTTGCTCTGGAGTGGTTAGTAGTAGCACCATCTTGAAACGGATCCTTTAGGCCCTGGTTGAACTATCTCAGCTGATAATGCTATGCAGAATAAGGATGAACTGTTCTTGCTGAGTCCTGCCAATGTTGCAGATTTATGTGCAAGATAAAAGATCCAGTTAAGTTTTGGGGAGAGCTCATGTACAGAAATAATTATAACAAGAGTTCTGAAGAAGAGGTTCACTCTGCCTGCTAAATATCATGCTATAGAGCTGGAGCCACTGCAGCCATTTTGGCACCGTGAGGGTAGCCAGTGTGAGAATAAAGCTGGTGCTATAGAAGGTTGAAAGGGCAGGTAGACCTGAACCTGGTCCTCTGAACACAGCTGAACTGTGTTCCACTATCCATGGAACCTGCCCAGCTTCTGTCCCTCCCAACTGATACGAACAAAAACATCCCCTCCAAAGTTTAAGCCTTTCTGAACTGGATTTGTTACTCATCAACTTAAGTATCCTAACAAATTGATTTACTATCACCAATAGTGATTCACTGTGAGAGCAGAGTGGGAGCAGAGGGAAGGGTCTCTCAATCAGGTGCTTTAGAAGAGTAATTGCAGTGGCTCCATAGAACCGGCCTGGAGAGAGCTGGGAGGAAGAGGTCCCCCAGGAGGCTGCAGCAAAATTTCCAGGGAAGAGGAAGTGAGGGTCAAGGCAATAGGTCTGGAGAAGGGCTTTGCTGAGAGACAGTTCCCAGGTGCTATGCTGGGCACTACACGTGACAGAAAGAGATAATGGACACCACTTGTGTTGGATACAGAACTGGGTGAGCAATTGAACTATTGGGTGTTGCTTTCTCTCCCCTCCCTTCCCCTCTGCTCATGCTCCCACAGGACCTGAATCTCCCTCTCACATTGTCCTTACTATCTGGCCTGAGAAGGGGCTAGGAATCTCCCAGATTCAGAAAAGGCCCCCGGGACGTGGGAGCTTCTAGGCCCAGGTGGCTTAGTAATTGCACAGCTGCTCCACTGGCCACTGCCCATTGTTCCTGGTCAGTCTCCACCCAGACTGACCTCAGCCCATCGCACCCTCCAGCCTAGCAAGGCCGACCCCCTCCAGCACTCCCTCTCACAGCTGGTAGTTGTTACTGAGAGCCCTCAGATGTTTACCAAAGCCTGCTCTGCTCTGAGTTTTCTCTCCTCTGGCAATACAGATTCTTAAAGGGGCCCTGCTGGTTTTCTTCCTCCAGGGCCTCAAGGACCCCTCTCCCTCTAGATTCATCCTGGGGATCCTTGTGTAGAGAGCAGGTGTCAGGCTTGGGACAGCTTGGGACAGCAGACTGACAACTCCCTTGGTGGTCAGCCCCTGGGGCCATGGTAGCTGGACCACCCTGACCATTGGAAGGGGGACCTAGCCTCCTTTTCCTTCTTGAACAGAGGGCGTTCATCCCCAACCCTGACCCACTTCTGGGGTGGGGGGAAGCATGCCAAAGCCCTTCTGGTCATGCCCCCTCCCTGATGGGTGAATATACACAGGTGTCTCAAGGTTTGGGCAACCCACAGCCCAGAAACACCCACTGTGCAAAAATGAAGAAAAGCCTTCTTAAGAGAGCTGATGCTATCAATCATTTACAGAAATCCTCTGACCTCACACGAGAGCAGGTGGGCTGCCTGTGCATGTGTCCAGCAGACTGTCAAGGTCATAGGGAGCTGCCTGGCGCATACTGTGGTCAGCAAAGAGCCCTCCTTGCTGTTCCCCAGGTCCGGGCCCCTGAGGAGGGCAGCCCAGCCCCACCCAGGCTGTTTAGGCCTGTCTGGCTACAGTGTGGGCCCGGTGGCCGCAGGAGCCAGCTCTCCTCTCATCCTCCCAGAACCTCAATTAATGTCAAGTCTTTGATTATCCCAAAGCCCAAACCTCAAAGGTGCAACATGGCCCACAGTCCGAAGGGGCTGGGAGGAGCTTGTGGCAAGCATCTGGTAATAACAATGGAGGTGTAAACACCCTGCCAAAGACTGAAGTTTGTGCCCCCCACCTCAAATGCACAGGTTGAACACCCCTGCCCACCCCCCTGTGAGGGTATCAGGGGTGGCCCTTTGGGATGGTGAGTAGGTCACAACCTCAGACATGAGATCAGTGCGCTTATAGAGACACTCCAGAGCAGAGCGCTCCCTCAGCTCTGCTACCCAGTGAGCGTGCAGCAAAACCAGACGACTCAGAGCCAGGAAGGGGACCCCACCAGACACCCAGTCTCCAGCCTCTGGAGCAGTGAGAAATGCTTCTGTTGTTTACAAGCTACCCAGCCTGGGGTGGGGTTAAAGCAGCTGGAGCAGCCTAACACACACCCTCCCCATCATGAGGAGAGGGACTGTGGGAAGCCCCCGACACCCTGTCAGTGGGACAGATGACAGCCCCTGGGGAAAGGTCAAGATAAGGCTCAGAGAGGTGAAACCTTCTGCCTGAGGTCACACAGCAAAGGGACAGGAGTCAAGCCTAGAGGTGGCTCTAGGGCTCTCACCATTCTTTGGGTCAGATCCATGTGGAACTCAGAGCACTACCTTGCTTGTCTGTTTGTAGCTCCGGAGTGAGCAAGCCACAAGTGTGGCCCAGGGGATGCTCCCAGCAGCAGTAGTCAACCTGGCCCCTACCACCCACTAGTGGGCGTTCCAGCTTTCATGGTGGGTGGTAGCGGAGCAACCAAAGTATAAATAAAAAGATAGATTTAACTATAGTAAGTTGTTTTATAAAGATTTATTCTGCCAAACTTAGTGAAAATCTGACATAAAGTACTTGGTAAGTAATTGTTATTATATGCTTTAACTTGCTGTAACTCTGCTTTATAAATTTTATAAAGTAAAGTTACTTCCCTACTTTATAAATCACCATTACTGTGGAACCGGTGGGTGGTTAGAAAATTTTACTGCTAACAGAGATACAAAAGTGGGCGGTAGGTATAAAAAGGTTGACTACCCCTGCTCCAGAGTAAGCAGGAACTCCTCTTGAGTGTAGGTGCTTTCAAACAGGCATGGGATAAGTTGAGAGGGAGAGAGGGAGGAGTCACCAAAGGCCTCTCATCACAAGCTTGGGGAAGGCCCCCATGGCAAAGCAGGGAGAAGAGAAAGCCACCAGCCCCAGGAGATGATGAAGGTCAAAAACAGCCCTGGTTACCATCACTACCCCCTAAGTATCTGTGTTGCCGTGGCAACGATCCTCCCATGCTACCCATGCCTGTACGGGGTCTGCTGTGATTGAAGCAAAGCCTTTTGCACGTGGCTTCTTAGAAAGGGCTTGAGGCTAGTCTAATGGAGACCAGCTGCTCCACACACCACACACACGGAATGATAAGAAGACCCCATATTTGTCATCCTTGCCTAGCCTCCCTGCCCACAGGCCAGGCTCTGGGGGAAAGGTCAGTCTCTCCTCATCTCCACACCGTGACAACCAACCCCAATCTCTGGAGCAGTCTTGCACAGACCCCTGCCTTCCCATCTAGCCCCCTCCCTTACCACAGGATGGAGTTCAGGGACCCAGTACAAAGCAAACGCACCCAGAATGGGATGGTGGGGCTGTAATATTGTGATATAATAAGAAATGCATATTGGGTTTTCTCCCTGGTCCCTGGTACAAGAGCTTCTAAAACCTCTGGAATTTCCTGAGGGGGTAGGGTTCGAGGAGCAGCCTTTGATCTCCATGACTATACCTGAGTTCATGCTAATGAGGTGATGCTGGGAGGATGGGGGCCGGTTGCTAGGAAACTGGACCCTGTGGTTATAGGCTTGGAACTGTCAGCCATGCTCCTGACCTCAGGGGTGGCCAATAATCGAACCAACCATGCCTAGGGAATGAAACCTCTATAAAAACTAAATGACAGGGTTCTGGGAGCTTCCCTGTAGGTGAGCACATGGAGGTGCTGGGAAGGTGACACCCCTAGAGAGGGCGTGGAAGCTGACACCCTTCCCCCTGTACCTTGCCCCACACATCTCTTCTATCTGACTGTTCCTGCATTGATCCTTTCTATAATAGATTGGTGATAGTAAGAATAGCATTTCCCGAGTTCTGGGGCCATTCTAGCAAATGATCAGACCTGGGAGGGGGCTGTGGGAACCACCCCCAGCCCCACTTGCCATTAGTGTCTGAAGTGGGGCAGACTTATGGAACGGAGCCCTTAGCTGTGGGATTAGTGTCAGAGAGCTGTTGGAAACAACAGCACAGTGGGTTGTCAGGAGGGAGGAAACCTCTCCTTTGTTGTCAGGAGTACCGTGAGTAACAGTGGGGGGGGGTGTCTTGGGAATTCCAACACAACCAGGGTTGCTGTGATGGGTGCCACAGAATCCTGGAGGGGCTCTGAAAACATGGGCCAGGGTTTCTGACTCAGTAGGACTGGGGCCCCTAAGAATCTGCATTACTGACAAATTCACTGGGTGTGCGGATGCTGCCCACCAGGGACTCTGCTCTGAGAATCGCGGGCCAATTTGGGCCTGTCATCTCACAGCTTCACCTCGAGATGAGACCCATGTCTGAGGGCTTGGGTTCCTCCCTCGGGTGCAGAAGTGGCCGTGGCCAAGGCTAGCACAGTCTGCACTTACCTTCAGTTTGAACGCATGGGATGACTTTCTCACTTAACAGGACATAAGGGCTGACCCGTTCCCACTCTGCAAGGGGCATTCATGAATCTGAGGTGGACATAGATTCAGTGCAGGGGTGGCAGAGACACACGTGGGACTGACCGTGCCCTGTGCAAGGATTATGACAGGGGACACATGGAGTGTGTCTCTGGCCAGGGATGGGGTGGCTCTCACTCCAAATACCAAGAGGCATTTCCAGAGGTCTGAGCCCATGATCTCCACAGAGTAGTCCAAGGACTAGCAGCACTGACCTCATAGGGAACCAGTTAGAAATGCAGATACTTGGGTCCCTTTTAGCAGCAACCTCAGGATCTGAGGCTTCTCTGAGGGGCAGCACCTGAGGATACATGGTCTGGACCTTGTGAAGGGGAGGAGGAAGAATGTTCCAGAAAAAGAAATTGTGTGCATTCTAAGATGGAAGAGTTCCATTGAGCAGGGCCGGGATTTGGGGGTAGAGGGTGATGGGAGAAGTGCTTCGTAGGTTTGGACGGCCCCACCCACCCACCTGCCATACTGCCCCAGGCGCCACTCACATGACCGCCCCCTGCTCATGCAGGGGATCCATTTCCATGTTAGTAACTCATGACACATAGTGGCTTATGAATAGGAAGGCTGCGACCACTCTAGAATGACAGCAACCTGGGTCTGATGACACGTCAACAGCATACTAGCCAATCCTGGAACCACCCTATTTCCTGATTTTTAAATAAACCTTTGTATCAGTTACTACCCCAAACCCCCAAACAAAAACCCGACCTGCTAAACTTGTGCTTGGATGTGCTCTAGAACACAGTGCAGGGCCTGAGCAGTTCTGCCAGGCACCCGGGGCACATGCTTTGCTTCTGGTCCCTGAAACTCTGGGCTCTGCTGGTTTGGAGGTTTTACATGTAGGAATGTTTCTACCCAGAGGTACCTCTGCGGTCCACTGAATTGGAATGTAAGCAAGCCTGACACCTAGCTCTGTGGGATTGTTCATGCCTTTGGGCAGAGTTCATGGGTTAAGAAAGAGGGTATGAGGGCTGAACTGTCGGGGGAAGCAGCTGCCACTCCAAAGTGCAAGGTTCAGGGTCGGAGCTTGACTCCTCAGGGAGTCTCCTCAATACTCCAAGCCAGCCCCTGGCTGGTTAGCTCAGTCTGTTAGAGTGTCGTCCCAAAATGCCAAGGTTGTGATTTGATCCTGGGTCAGGGCACATAATGGAAAGCAACCAATGAACCTGACCTGTGGTGGCGCAGTGGATAAAGCCTCGACCTGGAATGCTGAGGTTGCCAGGTCGAAACCTTGGGCTTACCTGGTCAAGGCACATATGACAAACAACCAATGAACAACTAAAATGAAGCAACTAGGAGTTAATACTTCTCACTGCCCCTTCCTCTCTCTGTAAAATCAATAAATAAAATCTTTAAAAAGAAAAAAAAAAGCAAGCAGTGAATGCACAACTAAATAAAACAAATGAATGCTTCTCTCTCTCCCTCTCTCCTCCCTTCCTCTCTCTATCTCTCTAAAATCAATCAATAAAAACAAAACCAAAAACAAGGGCTGCAGCCTTCCATGTGGGCAGGACCTGCAGGGCCCTGGGCTCTGGAGGAAGAGTCTGGTTCCCTGACCAGGCCCATGTCTTGTCTGCCGAGGTGCTGGCTATAGGCCGGGGACCACGAAGCGGGCAGGAGAGGAGCTGCTAAGGGCCGCACAGAGATTGTAATTCCACCCTTGCATTGTCTCTGTTGCGTCTGCTGCCTATTTATATGAGCATTTCTTTTGTTTTCTTCCTCCCGCTCTTGTGCCCGACAGTGGTGTTGGTGTTGGCTGACAGTGTGATATAAACAAAACAACGTAAAAAAATGCCAAGAAGCCCTGGCCAGTTGGCTCAGTGGTAGAGCGTTGGCCTGGCGTGCAGGAGTCCCAGGTTCAATTCCCGGCCAGGGCACACAGAAGAGGTGCCCATCTGCTTCTCCACCCCTCCCCCTGTCCTTCCTCTCTGTCTCTCTCTTCCCCTCCCGTAGCCGAGGCTCCATTGGAGCAAAGATGGCCCGGGCGCTGGGGATGGCTCCTTGGCCTCTGCCCCAGGCGCTAGAGTGGCTCTGGTTGCGGCAGAGCGACGCCCCCTGGTGGGCAGAGCGTTGTGCTGGGTGGATCCTGGTCGGGCGCATACGGGAGTCTGTCTGACTGCCTCCCAGTTTCCAGCTTTGGAAAAGTGCCAAAAAAAAAAATTTTTTTTTTAAATGCCAAGAAGCCCTGGCTGAATAGCTTGGTCGGTTAGAGCATGGTCTTGAAGAGCAGAGGTTGCCTGTTCGATCCCTGTCAAGGCACATACAGGAACAGATGTTCCTGTCTCTCCTGCTCTCTCCCCCTCTCTCTTTCTCTCAAATCAATACAATAAACATTTTTTTTTAAATACCAAGAAATTGCCACTGAAGTGGCCAGTGTGGTGGGCCTGGAGCTGGTCGTGGTCTCTGGAGCAGGGGTTTAGGGCTCCCCTGGGAAAGGGTGAGGCTATGTTGGGCTGGACAGAGGACTGTCCTGGCTTTTGACTCTGCAGTACTGGTGGGGAAGAGGAGTGTGGAGGGGGCTGCTGCTGTTTTGGCTGCCCAGTGTCTGAACCTCCCCTCCATTGGGTGAGCTTTGTGCCACCTCCCCTTCCTGAGGCCCAAATAGTCCAGATGCTTGTTCTCTGAGCCCCTGGCCAAGAGTGGTGGGAACGTGGCTTGAGCTTGGCCAACCAGATGCTTCAGCCTGGACCCTGTGCCTGGAGAGTGGATCTTAAAGAAGCAGGCTCGTTTAGGATGCCTGTCCCTGCTCTTGGGAGGCAGTCTTCAGTGCCTGGAAACCAGTGGTGTTATTCTAACTGGATACCCGTGAGACCCTAGACGCAGTCCTCTTGCCTTGGCCTCGATTCTGCGGGTCACCCAGTACCCTCTCCTCTTGTACACCCTTCCTCCCCTGAACTGCCTCATCACAGGTCTTTTATTTGTGGTCAAGCACCTCATTGATGGGTATCTAAGTTGCTTCCAAGTTTTCACATTTACAAACAATGCTGATGTGACAACCTTTGTCCCTTGTCTGGGTACACACATGTAAGGACTTACGGAGGAAAGAGTCCACATGCTTGTAGTTCCTTCCACCTGGAACCCACCCTGCTCCCATTTTCCAGACATCTGGTGCCCCTCAATCTTCATTTCTCCATGAAATCCAACCTGAAGTAGTGGCAGCCTGTGCCCCTGCCGCATACCCTCTGGTCTCTGCCACCGTTACCCAATGCTAAACACTAAATGTACATTTACTTGTGATAGCCTGTTTTGTCCACTGGACCGGTCATTTCATGAGGATAGGGACTGTGCCTGCTGCTTCACTGTACCCCGGGCCCAGCACACCCCACGTATGAACGCAGAATGCACTTGATGACCCTTTCTGCGTGAACAAGAGAAACTGGAGACCACAGTGCAATTTTAATGATTCAAAACAAGGGACAATAGAGGACCAGGCAAGTAAAGGGTGCTGTGGAAAGTCCAGCAGCCACATAGTGGGAAAACTGGGAATTCTCGGCAACCAGGGTGAGCACTAGCTGAAACCTTCCAGTAATTTCTTTAAGCTCAGAGAGGTCAGTGGAAGCAGGGGGGACATCTGGTGGCCAGTTGTGGGAGGTGCTTGCAACAAGGAGGTAGCTGAGCCCAGCTCTCTGTGAGACCCCTGGCTTCTCAGCCTTTCTGCCACCTGGGGGCAGTGGGCAGCTCCCTATCTAGTCCACACTCAAGGAGTTGGTCAGATAAAAGGAGCGGATGACTGCTTGGAAGCTGCTGAAGGACCCTCCTGGGCAGGGGAAGAAGGAAGCTCTCCTGGAGCTGTTGGTGTTCAGGGTGCTGGGGATCATGGCCTTCCCGTCCTCAAAGTCAGTGACATTGGCCACAAAGCGCCCCCCCCACACACACAACATCACGGCTTTGTTGTCATAGCCAATAGTGGAATCTGAGTAACTAGACTTGGAGAGGCCTAGGATGGGGACCTCGTCAGAGGAGCATGAGAACCCGTAGTTCCAGCAGCTCTGGATGGTGGAGAGGTAGTAAAGAGACCAGGAGATGCATCTGGCCTGGAAGAGAAAGCTGGGGTGTAGTGGGGTCTGGAAGGACTGGTAGTCATCCCAGTAGCGGGAGGAGCCTTGGGAACTCTTCGTCACGGATGCGCTCCAGGTGGGCGAGGTGTAAATCCGGGGCTTGAAGGCATCCTTGGTGAGGTTTAGACCCCTGTACTGGGCCAGCAGCTGGAAGGGCACGGTGTGGAACTCCAGGGCCTGCAGGATCTTCCTCTGGAAGAGTACCTTGTGACTCCAGTACAGGCTCAGGTTAAACTGCAGCTGGAAGAGGTCCTCAGGGAGGATCATGGGGAACCGAACCTTCTCCACCAGGGCTTCCACGTCCCCACTGGTGGCTTGCATCTCCTGGCTCCAGGTGTCCAGGGCTGTCAGCAGGGCCAGCTCACTGGACACGGCCAGCTCGCTCCTGGACAGCAGGACTTGGAGCAGGGTGGTGGAAACATGTGGCCAGGCCTTGGCCCCCGTCAGGGCCTCAAAGTTCCAGGCTAGGAACTGCACGCAGAGCTCCTCCAGCACCTGGTCCCGGGTGGCCAGTGCATAGGCGTAGAGGTCCAGGGTCACCTGGAAGGAGAGGTCCTGGGGAAGGAGGATGGCGAAGAGGCCCACGCAGTAGCTCTGTAGCCGCTCAGCCCCACAGGCAGAGGCCAGCTTGCGGAAGCACTTCACCTCAACAGGGTGATATCTACCCTTCGGGAATAGAGGTACCTGGGGGAGGGGGAGAGCTGAGCACCTGGTCCCATCCCTTCTCCTGCAGGGATTTCACGTTCGGGTTAACCCACATTCCAGTCTCATGTTTGCGTAGAGCCATGGGCACCAACACCCAGGCGGATCCCAGGGTCCTGGAGGGTGATGCTTCCTCTGTCAGCTGGGAAAGAGGGCCCCACCACTGCTATCATCTTCATTGGTGGTCTGAGCTCAACCTCTGCAGGGCCCTGGGCACCAGGACCTGCCAGCCACCCTGGGTACTGGAGTTTTCCTGCCCACCCTTCCTGCCATTTTGCCCCTGGACAAATTCCTTCAGTCCCTGCTGAGTGCCCATGGGCACCCCTTTGCCCCCAGCACCTGAACTGTGCCCCAAAACAGGCACCACTCCTGGTTGCTCCCTCTCTGTACTCCCTGCCAGCTGTAAGCCCATGCAGGCGACACCCAGTCTGTGCCATGCACCATAGAAGGCAGTGTGCCACCAGGGACCACTTGGCTACGTGAGTTGGGGGAGCCTATCTGGCGAGGACAAGCTGAGCCAGCCACTGTCTCCTGGGATGTGGTGATACTTTGGCTGTCGGGAAGAGCCAAAGTTTCCCTACATCCACAGGGATTTAGAGCAGGGCGGCCTCTCTCTAATGCCGAGCCTTTCAGAAAACCCGACCTGGTGCTGCCCCCCACTGCGTCCACCTGAAAAGAGAATGGAGGGGCCGGTGACCCACAGTGTTGAATACCGATGCTGGAAACAGATCCTCGCTCATCCCTGCGTTCACTATTTATGCAGCATATCGCGTGACTGCTGCTATCCACCACCCTCTGGCCCACTGCTCGCAGGCTCAGTATCGGCTGACTGCAGCCTGCAGTGCTGGGAGGCCGACCCCCAGGACAGTGGACTGGGGCCCAAGCCTCATGCCACTGCAACTGCCATGAGCAACAAGTTCCACCGAGTGCCCTGCAAACGGCGGTTGGCAAAGGGAGGGAGGACGTGGCAGAATGTTTTTATCACCATATCTTAATTCTCATTTCAGGCCCAGGCCTCTGACAGCTGCACAGCTCCTGCCCCAGCCAGGCTTCCGCCCCGGGACCCCTGCCTGCCCCTCAGCCTTCTGCAGTCACCCAGGTAGTGAGAGCAGGGGTCAAAGCATCCCTCAACACTGGAAACACCCTGAAAGGTATAAAAAAGAACCAAAGGCTGGGGGGGGGGTCAGTGACCCTGAGAAACCACAGACACTAAAGAGGAGCCAGGTAGTTGGTATAGGCTTCAATAGCAGTGCTGCTGGTGGTCATGGGGCAGAGGGCAGGTGGAGCGGACTGGGGAGCAGGGGGTGCATCTGTGGGCTGGCCCCAATGGGTGGGGGTCTCCTGATGCCTCCTGGGGCCTGGACTGGGCCAAGAGGCCAGGACACCCAGCTCACTGAAGCCTCTCTGCCTGGTGGCGGGGGAGGCAGAGAGAAAGAGGGAGGGGGGAGAGGGGGAGGGGGAGAGAAAAAGGGAAGGGGGAGAGGGGGAGGGGGAGGGGGAGAGAGAGAGGAGAGGGGGGAGAGGGGGGAAGAGGAAGAGAGAGGGGGGAGAGAGGTGAGAAAGGGGGAGAGGCGGGAGAGAGAGGGAAAGGGGGAGAGGGGAGAGAAGGGGAAGATGGGAGAAGGGGAGAGAGGGGGAAGGGGGAAGAGGGGGAGAGAGGGGGGGAGAGGGGAGAGAGGAGGGAGAGGGAAAGAGGGGGAGAGAGGGGGGAGAGGGGAGAGAGGGGGGAGAGGGGAGAGAGGGGGAAGAGGGAAGAGGGGGAGAAAGGGGGAGAGGGGGGAGAGGGGAGAAGGGGAGAGGGAAAGAGCCCCTGAGCTTTGCCCCAGCGCCTGCCTCATTCTCAGACACACCCTAGAAATAAATCCCAGCAGAACAGCACAGGCTAGCAACCAGGTTCTTATACTTGGCGAGAAGGAAACCATTCTGTCTTAGTTGCCGTTGGTTTTCTCCTAAATGTCCCTTTCAGCCACATATAGCTGTGTAAGTCACAGGAGAGAGAATAGTGTTTAATACGTGCAATTTTTCCTTTAAGTTGGTGATTCCAAAACACATTCCCTAGGAGGTCCCCTCATGGTGACAGAGCAGACACTCCCAAGCAGGAAGGTCTAGCAGGAACCTGGGTAACACTTCCTAGCCCCTAGTCCCCGCCCCAAAGACGCTCACCTGATTAAGTCTCTGACGACAGGCAGGCACTCAGTGTCCACCTCCATGGTGACCTTGCTGCCCGGCTTCTTCTGCAGGGCCTGGGCCTCGGGGTTGCTGGACAGGATCAGCGTGTGGGCACACATGCACAGCTGTTCGGCACCCTTGACTTTCACCCTGTGGACAGGTCACAGTCCTTCTGGCTGTCAACGATGTGCTCGAGTGCTGCGGGAGCTCCCTGGGCAGGCCCAGGGTGTGGAGGCCTCTGGTCTCTGAGAAGCGGCAGCGAGCGTGCACTGTGCTGGGCAAGGCTTGCGGGCCGGCGTTGGGCTGTCACACACTTGCTCTGCAACCTGGAAGTATTTTTCCTCCCTGCCATCACTTTCTTCCCTTGAATTATAGCCCCTTATCTGGCCTTGTCTACTCAGAAAGGCTGCTGGGGAGTCCCCCAGCCCACACCTGTCACACCCCTGGTTAACTTGTCTGCTCCCACAAGTTCAGGCAGCATCTCCAGGTAAGAGATTTTGAGGTGCTGACCTCCAGAGCCTGAGGCCCATCCTTTTAAAATTTCAACCAGTGGATTACTCGATCACCCATATGGTGCTTCTGAAACCACAGCCTTCCCCCTGGTGTGACAGTCTGAAGACTGAGGGTCTTGTGGCAACCTAAGCCTAGAACTTCGGGCCCTCAGCAGCCTCCTTCAGGGGACCGAGGGTGGTTCGGGGACACACCCTCTCCTCTGCCCCCCCCCCCCCCCGCCAAAGCCTCACTGGGAACTAAGTCCACCTGTTCTTTCTTTGCCACACATGGGTTTATGTCAATTTCAACAGTTAAACCAGGAGGGCTCAGTGCCCATGTTCCTACCAAAGCCCCAGACTGTCAGGAGCCTCCTTGGGCCTCCGCTCGCTGCAGGGTCCCACCAAGGTGCTCCCTGCCCGCACCCTGCCCCCACTCCAGGTACTCCCCTGAATGCCTCCCCAGCACGAGCCCTTCTGGTTAACTCTGCTGCTCTGTCCTTGTGGGACGCACTGGCTTCCCTCAGTGCACCCCACCATGCCTTAGGGGCACACATGCCCCCAGCCCCCATGTGCAAGTCAAAGCAGAAGCCTCAGGTGGACGTGAAAAAGCAAAGAACAGCCATGACACTCAGACTCAGGACTGAAAACTCAAGCAGCTTGTGTTCTGTAGGTCTGGTGGAGTCGGGTGGGGAGGGGTTGGACTATCTGTAACCAGGCCTTTCCACCACTGAGAGATATTTGTCTCCAGTCTGTTCAGTGTGCTGTCACATGGGCCGCTATGGAGAACCAGCAAAAATAAAATGTTAGCGGTTAAAGAGAGAAACCTGCAATCTGCAGACAGCTGTGGCTCATTGCCCAACAAGCAGGGTAAATGGAGCATTTCTGAGCAGGTCCTGGGAGGGGTGGGGGGAGGCTCTGGGATTGGCTGCTATGAGGTTGGGTTCTGCAGGCTTTCTTGCCAGCTCCTGGGGTGTAGGCATCACCTGTAAACCTATGCACAGGTGTGTGATGGGCTTGGAGGACTTGTGTGCAGGGATGGGCAGGCAGCTGCATGACCACCATCCTGGAGCCAAGGGTTCCAGTTGCTGGCAGCTCCGGGGTCCCAGCACCTTGGTTGCTGGGGATGGGGCAAGCCCGCTCACCGTTGCTGCAAATGACGCTGGCGTCCTGGCTGTGGCTGCACCTGCTCTTCAGCCAGCCCAGGGATGAGCAATTGGCCAGCGAAGGCTCTGTCCCTGTGCACTGCACTTCATCCAACATGATGGGGCCTGATCCTGGTGGGACAGCAAGGACAGACGCTAGAGGGCAGGCTGGGACTCTCAGCCCTGGTGAAAGGCCCTGCAAATATGGCTGCTTCCCGAGAAGCCAGGCGAGAAGTCACATCGATTGCAGGGGGATGGAAAAGCCCTCGGAAATCCCCAAACCCTTGAAGTGCTCTCTGTTGTGTCTGTGTATTTGTCTTTTACCAGGAATAATGGGATGATGACACAAGGGTGGGTTCTGAGTTATTATTGTGACATTGCCATAAACTAGCCTTCCTTCTCATAAAGTCTGTTTGGTTCACGGACAGTAAAATCTTGGTTATTTCCCTGTTTTAAGAATCACAGTCATTGTGTTGGTTGAAACCTTTCTGCATACAGTTTTCCTTTTGTGGGTAAATTGTTTCATGACTATAAATTCACAGAGTGGAGCTTCTAGGCTAGAGGGAAGGGCCGCAGCTGATCCTCTAAAATGACGTGCCCACGAACCTTGTCACAGCCACAGGTAGGGTGTGAGAGAGCCGGGCCAGCAGTATGGGGCTCAGGGCTGTTCAGGATGTTTACCAACGCAGAGAGAGTGGGAATACCGTTCATGTGTCTCAGACATTAGTCCCTTCCTGGAGTGGCTGCTGGGGAGGAGTGGGGGCCCGTAGGCCTACCTGGCCCAAAGGCGGCTC
Source organism: Saccopteryx bilineata (assembly GCF_036850765.1). Lineage (NCBI taxonomy): Eukaryota > Metazoa > Chordata > Mammalia > Chiroptera > Emballonuridae > Saccopteryx > Saccopteryx bilineata. The sequence continues at coordinate 125,886,717 of NC_089495.1, forward strand.
TGCCCAGGGCCTGGGTGGCATTCTCAAACCCCGGAGCTTGGCAGACGACACTGGCATCTGTCAGGTCCCACAGGTTGTCACAGATTGTTCCCCACTGGCCTCCATAGAAGATCTCCACACAGAGCCTCATTGGCGGCATCCCCATTGGCCAGCCGCATGTCACCATCTTTCACACTACAGGGCTCCCGAGGGAACACAAAGGTCAGCCTGGGTCAGCTGTGCACTGAGGCAGGGACTGCTGGAGGGGTAGGGAGGTTACCAATAGGCCCAGGGACCCAGGGAACAGGTGCAGAGAGAGAGTAGGGTCCTGGCCCCATGCTTGTGGTTCCAGGACTCAGCCTGCTCGCCTCCCCCTCTAGCCTCTCTAGAATCAACAGGGCCAAAGAGCAATTCTCAGTTGGGGTACGGCAGGCTTTTGTGGGGTCAACAGGATGAGGAAGGCCTCCTGGGCCTCAGGGGTAAAGAGGACTCTAGATGTCTGTGCTTAGGGCACCAACCTCAGTCTCCCAGTATTTGGCCAGTCTGCTGGCCCCTCCTGCTCAGTCCCTCTGGGAGCTGGATGGAATGTTGAATTCCTTCATATCCCACCAAAGGTAAAGCCACATGGCTTGGGACAACTGGGGCTTCAACTAGGAGAGGAAGCCTGAGCTGACCCGGTGACCAGCGTCAGGCAGAACGCTGCCTAGATTCTCCCCAGGGAGAGTGGTGAGCCTGCAAAGCAAGGCAGATGCAACTGCCCGGGCCGCTTAGGGCTCGGCTCACCTGGAGTTCCTGTAACCAGCAGCCACATCCACAGGAGGCGTGGGAGGGCCGTGGCCTGGGAGCCCCTCACGCTGCAGAAGAAGGAAGAGCAGAGTGAGGTACAGAGCTGGATGGGCCTCGGAACTGGGACCAGTGTCTCCAACCTTCAGACCATTGTGGAGGGTCGAAGGTGACAGGCAGTCCCTGCCCCTGCAGAGCAGTGAGGGCAATGGGTGCCCAGTGGGGTTGGGCAGTCCATTGCCTCATCTGAAAGGTGGTCCTCCAAGGACTGTAAGATTTGCCCAGATGAAGGGGTTGGGCTGAGGGTGTCACTGGATAGCAAGGACAGAGGAAACAGGAGCTTATCTGAGAAAACCAAGCCCTGGATGTGGCTGTCAACTGGGCAAGGCAGGGAAGGGCATGGGGAGGGGGTCAGATAGAGCAAGACCCAGCAGGTTTGCTGAGGACAGGGCTCCGTCTTCAGGAAAGCCCTGAAGGAGTGCCAGAGGTCTGAGCAGGCAAAGAATACTGTGTGGGTCTGGGCCACATGAGCCCTGGAAGGGAGGAGAGGAAGAGCAGGGCTCAGGGACACAGCAGAAGGAGGCCACAGAAATCCTGGCAAGGGTGACAGAGGGCCAGGCAGCAGCAGAGGTGTCAGGCTGGCTTGGGAAGGGGGCATGGGAGAGGGGTCAGGGCTAAGGATGGTTTTTGACTATGCAGCTGGGGTGGGGTGGTGACTGAGGAGGGGGTAGGATAGCAAGGACATGCTAAGCTGGGTCAGTGTGGACCTGGCACTGTTACCTGTGAAGTCAGTGTCCCCAGGAAACAGGCTCAAAGAGGCTGGGGGCCACTGGGCCAGCCAGGGCGGGGTGGGGGCTGGCCTCCCAGCTCCTGCCTTGAGTGCTTCCTTTTTTCCACTGTCCCACTGCGAGCTTGCACTCTGGGCCCCAGCCTGCTCCCCCTAGTCTCCCCTCCCCACGCTCTCTGGTCAGTGAGAATCCTGCAACCGGCACCACTCTCTGCGGTCCAACAAGCAGGGATGAAGCTGCTCTTGTGGGTGACCCGAGGCAGCACCCTGGTTCTACATGAACCAGCCCCCAGCCTCCTGGCACACTGACTTGGCTCTACTGGTATTGAATGGCTATCCCCCTGCCAGGACTGCTCACACGCACAGCACAAGGAATCCTTCCCACAGCCCTGCCTCACGGGGCATGAACTGAAGCCCAGAGGTCCCTGGCTCCATCCCACAGCTGGTCATCCATCTCAGTAGATGGTTTGAAGGGCTAGGGTGACCAACCATCTGGTGTGCTGAGGCCTATCCCAGTTTTGGCACTGGAAGACCCGTGTCCCAGGACATGCTCTCACTCCCAGGTAAACTGCAGGGGGTGGTCACCCTCTGTACCCCCAGAGAGCTGCAGCCCTGGGACAGGAACTCAGGCCCCTGGAGAAATGGCCACTCAAGCACCCGGTGTACTGTATACAAACATGGCGGCCACTGGGGTTGCCAAGGCCACTGTTGTTGCTAGACTCCCTCAAATGGGAGTGGTGACAGGGTTGCCCGCCCCCAGCCCATGCAGGTTAGAAAAAGGGGCCTGTCCTTTGTGCAGGTCCAGTCCTGGGCTCATGTGCACAGCTCAGAAAGGTGATTTCGGGTCCTCATCCAGCGAACAACCTGCCCAGCTGTACAAGAGGCCTGACGGGTATGGAAGCAGCAATGATCCCTGGGCTCAGGTACCCCAGGACCCCAGCTGGGTGCAGACAGGAAGGCTGGGCCTCCATCAGATGACAGAGTACAGGGAGGGGACACCCACCTGAGAGCAGGAGGCATAGCTTACCTGCCTGTGACAATGATGGTTGGTGGTCCTGGAGCCTCCTCCCTTCTGGTGCAGAATCTGTCTGCAACTGTCCTTCAACCCAGAAAATCCAGTGTGGAGCGTGATCAGGCTGCAGAATCTGTCAGCAACTGTCCTTCAACCCAGAAAATCCAGTGTGGAGCGTGATCAGGCTGCAGAATCTGTCAGCAACTGTCCTTCAACCCAGAAAATCCAGTGTGGAGCGTGATCAGGCTGCAGAATCTGTCAGTAACTGTCCTTCAACCCAGAAAATCCAGTGTGGAGCGTGATCAGGCTGCAGAATCTGTCTGCAACTGTCCTTCAACCCAGAAAATCCAGTGTGGAGCGTGATCAGGCTGCAGAATCTGTCTGCAACTGTCCTTCAGCCCAGAAAATCCAGTGTGGAGCGTGATCAGGCTTGTCCTAAAGTAATGTTTCAGGAAACGGTCTGGTTTCGCTTCCCAGAAACCATGTGACATAGATTCTTCTAGGTCTGGCTGCTGACAAGTTTCCAGGGGCCCTCTCCCTCCTCTCAGCCCTGACTGTGGGTGTTGGTGATGGCAGTCACCCAGAGGCAGATTAAGGTCAGTTGAGGCCAAGGGTGCAGAAGAAAATATTGGGCCCCTTGTCATTAGAAAGAAAGTATAAAGTTGGGGTTTTACAGGGCCCTTCAAAAGTCAGGACCCAGGGTGAGCGCCCGGGGCGCCTGCCTTTCAATCCGCCTCTGCAGCCACCCAAGAATGACTGGATAACCAGAGCAAGACGGCTGATAGCCCCAGTTGAAATGAAAACATCTTCTACACTGGACCAGCCCAGGAGTGGGGGTGGGGGAGGCGGGAGTGGGAGAAAGAAGAGCAGGGGGTGGGCAAACTGGGCTGCCTCCCATGCTGTGACCATGGGCTCCTGCTGAACAATTTGAGAATTTTCCTGGGTCCTGCACATTTCTGGAGGCTGGACACCACTGGAGGCCACTCGTGTATGAGTCTACCATGCTCTAAGCTTCTGACATGCCTGAGTTCCAGGGGCTATAGCCTAGACGTTGCACAGTGCCATGGGGGTGGGGGGACCTGCAACATGAGACAACATGCCCAGGTATGAAGCCAGTGAAGAGCTAGACCCCACAGGTAGCAATGACCCCAGAGCCTGTCTATGCTTGTCACCACTAGAGTATGCCACTCATTCCTAATAGTGGTCGTTTTTCCCACGTCCCACCCCTGGTAGGACAGGGGACAGAACCTCTGGAGTGGACCTAAGTTCTGCCCACCTCACACCATTTCCTTTCTTCCAACAGAAGACCTCGGCTTTCCCTTGAGGAGGCATCCCTCTCTCCCTCCCAGGTCTTGTGGTTCCTAGGGCCCCAGGGTAGCCCCAGCCTGACCTGGACCTGGCATGTTGAAGCTCTGAAGGCCCCTTGGCTACACGGGTGTTAGGTAGGTGCTGTGATCCCAGCCAGCCAGTGACAATCAGCTTCAGATGTATGGAGAGGGACCCTGTGGGAAGCAGGTGGCCTGGAGCTGCCGACACGCATGTGCTCCAGACTGTGCCCTGAGGAAAGCCCAGGTGAGGAAGCAGGTAAGGCAGGGCTGAGGATGGAGGAATCTAGGTCCTGAGGCTATGATGTGAACCCCTGGGTGCAGCTGGCCTGTGGTCACTGTCAAGCCCTGGGGTTCAAGGTTAAATGAGGCAGTCAATGCCCTCTTGGGCTTCTCTGTCACTTGCATCCCAAGGATCAGGATGCCCACAGGTCACTAACCCAGTGGGCCTCAATCTGCTCTAAAGATGAGAATCACCTGGGAATTTTACAAACTCTCAATGCCCAGACCATGAAGTTGCAAGCCGGGGTGGTGGGGCCAAGCATGGCATTGCAAAGCGTTTCAGGTGGTTCCAATGTGCAGCTGGGGCTGAGAGCCCCAGGGTGAGGCACAACGTTTCCCTGGCAGCCTCCAATTTTAGGGAGCCAGCCCAGAGGACGAACATTCAATGACTCTTTGCCCAAGATGTGAGGTGTGAGGGGCCACAGTTCACCCAGTTCCTCCAGAGACACTGTAGGGACCCAGGGAGAAGCGACAAATATAGAGCCAGAAAAAGAGACTGTGGGAGGTTTACTATCACACCAAATTAGGGACACAAGCTCCAGCATTGTCACTTCTCATTGTCTCCATGGATTTTGCCCAAATAAGTGGCCGGTCAAGGACAGAAATGCAGAGGAGCCCTTTGGGAGGGGCAGGTGGAGTGCTTACAAACTCAGGCTGCTCAAGTTTCAGCCCCAGAGTCCTGGAAAAACCCTTCATGTCATCAAAGCAGACATATCTGCTCTCAGGGGCTCCCAAAGCCTTTCCAGCCTTGACTCTCATAAAGGGAAGACGGGAACGTGGAACAGAGCCTGACAATCTCCACAGGGTGACTCAGCTGTGATGAGGAGGGCCTAGCTGTGACAGTAAGGATGACACTGCTGGAACGAGGGAGCCACCAGGGACTGTGGGAAGTGAGAACCCTCAGCTAGCTTACCAGACATCCATCCGTAAGTGCCTGTCCTATGGCACCCCCACAGAATGTAGGAACATGGTGATGCAATGCTGATACCCATGTAGCCAGGCACTACTTCAAACCCAGGACATAAACTGGCTCTTTAGCTGCTAGTTAACCCTCTTTACCGTTGACACGGCAGAGAGGTGAAATCTGCCCAAGACTACGCCACTGACAGGGCAGAGCTGGGATTCACTCTTCTTTCTTTCTCCGATAAAAATTGGTTTGAGACAGAATTTCAGTACAAGATAACACGCATCAGTTTAATGAGTTCTGAGGAATAGTAACAGATGATAACCACTGCTGTTGCAGGAACGAAAGGAAGACAAAAACGCCCAGACAACTTGATGAAGGAAGTAGATTTATTAGCCGGCAGAGCAGTGTGACCCCAAAAGAGGCAACAAAACACTTGCTCCCCGAAGTTAGATTTCTTACATCCTATACACCTTTACAGCTTTAGCTTTCACGTGACAAATGCCTGATTTCTATGACTTCTTTGCTTGAAGGCCTACGTGACTTTCATAACTCTGGGAGGGGAGGGGGTAAGAGGAGGCTGGAGGGTCTGTCCTTGATTTATTATTTATTCTTCTCTCTGGAGCTGTGAGTTCATTTCAAGGAACTAATAACAAAGAAGGTCCATATCTGTGGTTTATTTTTCAAACTTTTCTATCTGCCCTTGCTTCCTCAGTCACAGGCTAGAGCGTAAGACCCCAGACATTGCAGGCCCCCCTCTTCTCTGCATTCTTCTGGTTTCTCTTCCTTCACCATGACCACAAGCATAATACATGAGACTTTTCCGTCACCGCCCACACTTCACAGTCTCCTTCCCCAGCCCCTACCCTCGCTCCTGCAACCAGCCATCTGCTTCCTGCCCTCTGCTTTACCTGGCATAGAATTTCAGGTAAAGGGAAACAAACACCATGTCACCTTTCGCACCTGGCTGCTTTTACTTAGCACAGTGGTTCTCAAAGTGTGCACCCTAGAAGATTTCCAGATGCGCCCTATGGTATTCCAGAGAAATATGTGCCTGTTGGAGACCAAAAAACCAACAGGGTTTTTGGATTTTTGGGGGACAGAGGTGTGGGGAATTGGCTGTAAACTGACAGTCTGCCCAACCCCCCACCTCACTTGCCTGATTAGGTTGCAAAAGGCTGTTAAGATGTGGTGCTGGATTATTTACACTACCCCCCATGTTCCCCGGAAAGATATGCTAATGGCCTCACTTTGCCCTATAAATAAAGCAAGATGCAGTTTTGGGGCACGCTTTGTTCTTGCCAGCAGCAATTACAGGGCCCTCCTGACCCGTATTTTCTTAATTCCACACTGTTCCCACTTGGCACCTGGAATTACTAGCTGCACTGGTTCGTGGCATGTGCCCCGATATAAAAATAAATATAGTTACTCTATTATACCATTCCATTATGGAAATATCGCTCTTTTTGTTAACACATCATTATTATATTTATTATTAACACATCATTATATTATTTTTAGAAAATACACCCAATTAAATGGATAGATTTCTCAAAAAGAAGCGTGATATTGAAGAATCCAATTCTGGAAGTGAGCAAAAGTTAAGTGCAAGTAAGAAAGCAAAATCGCAGCCTACTTGCAAATATAGTGAAAGTTATTTAAGCTTTGGTTTCACTTGCACTGGAAGTGAAGATCATCCTTTACCGCTATGTTCAGTATGTGGATGTAAAATGGCAAATGAATCATTGCTTCCTAGTGAATTGAGTAAGCATTTTAAAACTATACACTCTAATTTACAAGATAAATCTGTAAGTTTTTTCAAAAGATTGTCTAAACAGCAAACAAAAGCGGCAAATTTTTTAAAAAATATAATGACTGTTTCTGATAAAGCTCAAATCACTTCTTATCAAGTCTCAGAACTGATAGCAAAAAATATGAAAGCTCATATTGTAGGTGAGTATTTGCCTTATTTTGTGACTTATTTTGCCTGCATGCAAAAAAGTGGTCATGACAATGCTAGGAAATGAAGCTGCAATGAAAATAAGCAAGATTCCTTTGTCCAACAATACAGTTCACAGGTGTATTATAGAAATGTCTTCTGATATCGAGAAAAATGTATGCAGTAATAAGATTCAATATTCAAATTTTGCATTGCAAGTTAATGAGTCAACAGACACTACCAACACGGCGCAACTCTTAGCATTCACCCGTTCTATTAATAAATATCAAATAGTAAATCAGTTTCTTTTTTGCAAAGAATTAGGTGTGTCTACAAAAGGTGAAGACATTTTTAACATTTTGAATAACTGTCTTGATAAGTAGCAGTTAGCATGGAAGTCGTGTGTAAGCATTTGTACAGATGGCGCCCCTTCCATGGTAGGCTGTGTTAAGGATCTTACATCTTTTGTAAAAAAACAAAATGAGAATGTTATCATAACTCACTGCTTTCTTCATAGGGAGGCGTTGATGGCAAAAACACTGGGAGAAAAATTAAGAGGAGTTTTAGATCAAGTTGTTCAGATGATAAACTCTATTAAGACCTGTCAAATCGGGCCCTGGCCGGTTTGCTCCGTGGTAGAGCGTCAGCCTGGCGTGCAGGAGTCCCGGGTTCGATTCCCAGCCAGGGCACACAGGAGAAGCGCCCATCTGCTTCTCCACCCCTCCCCCTCTCCTTCCTCTCTGTCTCTCTCTTCCCTTCCCGCGGCCCGCGGCTCCATTGGAGCAAAGATGGCCCGGGCGCTGGGGATGGCTCCATAGCCTCTGCCTCAGGGGCTAGAGTGGCTCTGGTCGCAACAGAGCGACGCCCCGGATGGGCAGAGCATCGCCCCTTGGTGGGCGTGCCAGGTGGATCCTGGTCGGGCACATGCGGGAGTCTGTCTGACTGCCTCCCGGTTTCCAGCTTCAGAAAAAATACAAAAAAATCAACAACAACAACAAAAAACCCTGTCAAATTGCGTTTATTTAAAAAGCTGTGTATCGATATGGATTCACAACCCAGACGGCTGCTTTTACACACTGAGATAAAGTGGTTGTCAAGGGGAAAAGTACTTACCCGTGTACAGGAGCTACGACAAGAACTTCTTGCATTTTTTGAAGAGATGAAACAATCACATTTTTGTAACCTCCTTCTGCAAATTTTGGATTGCCAGATTACAATATTTGGCCGATATACTATTTCAGCAGTTCAATATTTTGAATACTAGCATGAAAGGGAAAGAAGAAAATATTCTCACATCCACTGACAAAATGAAAGCGTTTTAGAGAAAACTACAGATTTGTAAAAGAAAAGCTGTTGAAGGTAATTTGGAAATGTTTCCATTGGTAAATAACACTTGCATAAATGAAACACTCCAATAATAGTTGAACATATGTATAATAAGTTTAGAAGAAAAATTGGGTTCTTATTTTCCATCACTTAACACTGAACAATATGACTGGATTAGAAACCCATTCATGGAAGCTTCAAGTGATTTTGGTTTAACATTAACAGAAGAACTGGCTGCTATATCCACTGATCGTGGATTGATGATTAAACGTAAGAAATTCTCTCTTGTAGCCTTTTGGATTTCTATAAAAGAAGAATATGTAGCAATATCTTAAAAAGCTTTGAACATTTTACTACAATTTTCAACATCCTATTTATGTGAATTAGGATTTTCTACCCTCAACACAATTAAGAGTAAAAAGAGAAGAATTCTTCAATGTATTGACGAGGAAATGAGAGTTTGCCTTTCAAATATATGCCCAAACATTGAAGAAATCGCTAGGACACATCAGGCTCATGTTTCTCATGAACACAAGAATGAAAAAACAACATATTCATGCCGGGACCTGCCGAATTTACTAAATCTCACTAAGAATGTATCTCTCTATATAAAAACATAACTTTTTTGTCTTATTTTTTTTGTATTTTAGCCCCTCTTTTTTACAAATTCTAAAAAGCATAACTCAAAAAAAAATGTAACATAAAAATGTTTTTTAATGTCAGAATAAATTTAGTTGTATTTATTTCATTTAATTTCCATAAAAGCATGCTTGGACTTTATATATTTTTTCTTTAATATTTGACTTAATTATTATAACATATTTCTCAGAAATTTGTATATAGTGCGCCTACAATTATTTGTAGAATTTTAAATGCGCCCCAACTTCAAAAAGTTTGAGAACCACTGCCTTAGCACAACGCATCTGAGATTCATCCTTGTCACGGTGAACATTGAACGTCAGCCGTTGGTTCTCATGTCGCTGGGAGAGCTGCTGCATGGCCTGAGGACCATTTGTTTAGGTGCAGGCACTGCCAGCCTTTATCTTATGCATTCTAGTGGGTATGTAATGGAATCTCATTGTGGTTTTAATGACAAATGGTGCTGGACATCTTTGCCTATGTTATTTGTCATTCCTACGTCTCTTCCACAATGTGCTTATTTAAACATTGGACACATTTTTTTTTTCCTATTGGGCTGTCTTATTACTGAGTTACATAAGCCCTTTATATATTTTGGATATAAGTCCGTTAGCAGGTATTATGATTTGCAAAAGAAAAATTTTTGGAGTAAAAAGCTTGCCTCTTCATTTTCTTTTTTTTTTTTTGCTTTTTTTTTTTGTTTTTTGGGGGGTTTTTTGGTTTTTTTGCCTCTTCATTTTCTTAGCAGTGTCTTTTGAAGAGAGAAGTTTCCGGATTTGGATAAAGCGGAATTTATCATTTATCATTCCTCTGCTCTCATATCTAAGAAACTGCCTAGCCCAAGGTCACAACGATTTTCTCTGTGCTCTTCTAGTTTTGCAGTTAGTTCTTACATGGAAGTCTATGATCTAGCCTGAATCAACTCTGTGTGTAGGGTAGGGAGGAGAATTTTTATCCCACGCCTCACAGAAAGATGGCCCTTCTCCCACTGGGTTATGCTGGCAACTAGCACCCTCCAACATACAGATCTATGTCCAGACCCGCTCTGTTCCATGGATTCCTAGGTTTGTTCTCATGCTGATACCACATGGTTTAGATTACTTAGGGCAGTGGTAGTCAACCTGGTCCCTACCGCCCACTAGTGGGCGTTCCAGCTTTCATTGTGGGCGGTAGCGGAGCAACCAAAGTAAAATAAAAAGATAGATTTAACTACAGTAAGGTTTTTTTTTGTGTTTTTTTTTTTGTATTTTTCTGAAGCTGGAAACGGGGAGAGACAGTCAGACAGACTCCCGCATGCGCCCGACCGGGATCCACCCAGCACGCCCACCAGGGGCGACGCTCTGCCCACCAGGGGGCGTCGCTCTGTTGCGACCAGAGCCACTCTAGCGCCTGGGGCAGAGGCCAAGGAGCCATCCCCAGTGCCTGGGCCATCTTTGCTCCAATGGAGCCTTGGCTGTGGGAGGGGAAGAGAGAGACAGAGAGGAAGGAGAGGGGGTGGGGTGGAGAAGCAGATGGGCGCTTCTCCTGTGTGCCCTGGCCAGGAATCGAACCCGGGACTTCTGCACGCCAGGCCGACGCTCTACCACTGAGCCAACTGGCCAGGGTCAGTAAGTTGTTTTATAAAGATTTATTCTTCCAAACTTAACAAAAATCTGACATAAAGTACTTGGTAAGTAATTATTATTATATGCTTTAACTTGCTGTAACTCTGCTTTATAAATTTTATAAAGTAAAGTTACTTCCCTACTTTATAAATCACCATTACTGTGGAACCGGTGGGCGGTTAGAAAATTTTACTACTAACAGAGATACAAAAGTGGGTGGTAGGTATAAAAAGGTTGACTACCCCTGACTTAGAGCCTTAAGCCAAGTCTAGAAGTCACAGTATAAGTCTGTTTTTCTTTCTTAGAACTGGGACTTCCTGTCTGCTAGAACAGGGTCATGCGCTCTGTTGGGCAAACCAATGTTTCAAGTATGAAACAAGTGAGTTAGGTTTGCTGCTTGTATTTTGCATTGGCAAGGATCTGTGCCATGTGTGTGTGGTCTGTGGAAGGCTGGGGGTGCTTGCCCTCAGGACGGCAGATTGCAAATTGCAGATTGCCTGCCTCCAAGGGGAGAAGGATTGTTATTGTTCGCCAGGCCTGTTTTGCTGGAGTGCTAAGGCTGGTGGGAGCTGGTGAGTCCAGAGTGCTGAGGGGCCTGGGGGCCCTGAGTGAGAGGGAGCAGTCTTCCCTGCCTGCTGGCTCATCCTCCGCTGTTAGGAGACTTTAATAGACGGAGTGGCCCACCATTTTCTGGCTCCATGGTTCCTTTACTGTCTGCCCGAATCCAGTGGGAACCTGCATGGCCACGGCGATGGCCTCCAGTGCTAAACGCTCTGTATGATTTCTCCTATCTGTGTTTCATGGTGTGGACATCGAGATCTTGCTCACACAGATGTTGTCAGGTCCATCTCTATTTCCTGTTGTTTTTTAGGGGCGATGCTATTGTAAATGACATTGTTTAGAAAAATTTCCATTTCCAAGTGTTCCCTGCAGCTATATAGAAATAAAGTTGGCTTCAGTTTGTGGACTGTACGTCCTGCAGTGCAGCCAAACTTAGTGGTTAGCTCTAGTGGCCGTTCTCTGAAGATTTCATAGGCCTTTCTACCCAGTTAGTCTTGTCGATGGCAAATGAAGCCCATGTAGCTCTCTCTTTTGTAACCCGAGTGACTTTTCTTTTTCTTGCCTACCTGCACTCACTGTCTGGGACCTCCAGTGTGATGACTGATGGAGGAGGAGGAGGAGGTCAACCCTGTGCTAGTTCTATGACTTCTGCGTGGTTTAAAATGATTTCAGAATAAAAATTTATGGGGCTGAGGCGGGGAGGTGGTGAAAGCAGATGCCCCTGCCTCGGTCCCAGCTTGAAGAGGAAGACAGTCTTTCCCCTTAAAGTGTGGGGTTCGCTGCAGGTTCTCCACAGATACCCTTTGTAAGGTTTAAGTGTAAGGTATTTTTCCCCACAAGAAGGAAGAAAGGGGCTGGAGCCACCAAGTGTGGAATAACAAAAGGCTTTATTTGGTACAGCACAGGCATCCCGCGAGGTTCCCTGGCCCCAGGAAAGGTGGAGGCCAGGGAAGTCGCAAGTGGTGACCTGTGTGGGAGATACTTAGAGGGTCCCTAGGGTGGTCGAGCTAATATGACGTGGTGAAATCTCACTGGCTGGCAGACGGTCCCTGTTTTCCAAAGGGCTCCTGGAAGTTTCTTTTGGCGCGCTTGGTTGTGGGTGGTCCTAGCCAAAGTTCCCGGATCTGACCTTTCCATTATCCACCGACCTTACATTCTGACCTTCTATGTTAAATAGAAAAAGGGGCGCCGTTTATTCATCTGGCTACTTCCTGCTGATTAGGGGCGTCGTGGGGAGGGGGAGATCGGAAGCTGGTGGCTTTGAGGGGTGTCAGGAGGAACATCTGTGTGGCCGTGAGTTGAGAAATTTCGCGGATGCAGTCCTATAAGGATTAAAAAAAAGAGGAGTAATAGGGGGATCTGCAGGGTCCGGCCTTTTGGTGAGCTGGAGATGGATGGAGTCCAGTGGTTCCAACTGCCAGTGGTCCTGTAAGAAGGCAAGCTTGAGGCAAAACTGCATGTCAGGAGTGGCGTAAAAAGGGGAAAGGAAGGGGTCCCATCCATTCCCATAACTGAGACCTGTGAGGGAACTAGAGGTCCAGAGTGTGATGGCAAAACAGAGAAGGTAACCCCCATGACCACAAGAAACGAGATGGACTTACCCACTAGTTGCAGCATATCCTGGGTTCTCCGAGTCCAGGCCGTGTCCTAGGAGTTTGAGCGATGCACCCACCTGGCTGAATTGGCCTCCCATTTGGGCGGCTTGTCCTCCACGTAGAGGCACTGAGGAAAAACCTGTTGCCCAAAGGGGCAATCACTCTGCCAATGACTGGGCTGCTTGCAGTCAGGGCAGGGCTCAGTGGGCAGCCGCCAGCAGGGGCCCTGCCGGGACCAGTGGTCCTGCTTGCCACACTTAAAGCAAGCTGCTGATGCGGTTTCTCTTTGTGGCTTGGATTTGGGTCGAGCACTTCCTGTGCCTTGCCTCTGTTGCTCTGCTGGTCTCAGGCTGCCACAAGAGCCGGGGCTTGGAGCGCTACCTTCTGCTGCATGTGGGCCTGGCGAACAGCCTTGGCCTGTTTCTACTGGTTGGGACCATTAAAAACTTTAAATGCCGTATTCACAGGTCCCAGATAGCGGTTTGAGGAGGTTGAGAATAAGAGGGGGCTCGTGGGGAGCCCGGCATCCAGATCCGGCAGGAAACGCTGGAGCCAAAGGCAGGACAGGGCCAGAACTTCCTGCAAGAAAATTGGGGTTGGACATCCTGAAAACCAGTGTAAAAGCCAATAGTAGGCGGAGAAAGGCCTGACGGAGGAGGGACTTAAGAGCACAGTGGAGAAGGGAGGGGCCCTGACCAGCAGGGGAGGAGAAAGAGAGATGGTAATGGTGAATAAGAAACAGGTTTTTGCGAAGGGAGGGGAGGGGGCTCTCAGAGGGAAGAGACCTGAGCACAAGAGAGGTCCACAGAGGGACCAGAGAGAAGTCCCGAGAGAGGGGCGCCTCTGGGGGTCAGACAGGAGGGAGAGAGGGTTGGAAGTCCACAGAGAAGGAAAGATTAGGAGTGGAGGTTTTAGGTGAGGTTTCTCTGGCCAGAAAAAGGCCTGCGTGGTGGAACAGGTGGCACAGAGATTAAGGACGGGTGCGCGAATAATTAGAAGTTGTGTATGTAAGAGATCTCCAATCAGTTCCCAGCTTTTTTTGGCGATAGTTAAATTGGTGAGGGTGTTAACACCAAAAGTCCCTTCAGGAGGCTAATTGAGTGGGTTCTGTGGCCTGGCCACAGCGGAGAAGAAGAACAGTTTCTTCTTCTTTAGGGAGAGAGATTCCTGTGCCCCCACAGCCGCCCTCAGTCCTCAGAGTGGTCAGATTTGAGTATTAGCATCCTAAAACTCAAGCTGTGGCCACGGACAGAAAAGGTAAAGTGGATGTGCTCTGGACGTCTCCACGGGCACACACACACTTGGAACAGAAAGTCCCTGACACAGCTGCGGTTTCAGACAGGGAGTCTCGGAGGAAAGAACCGAAGGGAAGGCTGGAGGCAGGGGACTTACTGCACTGTGCGCCGAAGTGGGTGGAAGGTTGGAGATCCTGGTTCTTTCTCGGAGGGGACAGAAAGAGGAGCGGTCCTTGCAGACTTCAACTCCTCCCAGGATTTGGCACCAAAATGTAAGGTATTTATCTCCGCTGAGAAGGAAGGAAGGGGCCGGAGCCACCAAGTGTGGAATAACAAAAGGCTTTATTGAGTACAGAGCATGCATCCTGCCCCATGAGGTTCCCTGGCTTCAGGAAAGGTGGAGGCCAGGGAAATCGCAAGTGGTGACCCGTGTGGGAGATACTTAGAGGGTCCCTAGGGTGGTTGAGCTAATATGACGTGGTGAAATCTCACTGGCTGGCAGACGGTCCCTGTTTTCCAAAGGGCTCCTGGAAGTTTCTTTTGGCGCGCTTGGTTGTGGGCGGTCCTAGCCAAAGTTCCCGGGTCTGACCTTTCCCATTATCCACCGACCTTACATTAAGTTCCTTTCATTCCTGGTTTAGTAAGTTGTTTTTGTGGTTGTTGTTGGCTTCTCAATCATGAATGTGTGTTGGGTTTTGTCAAATGCCTTTTCTGTGTCTTTTGAGATGATCACATGGCTTTTCCTTTTTAGCTGCTCAATATGGTGACTACATTGGTTTTTGGACATTAAACCAATCCTGTTCTGGAGTAAGCCTCACTCGGTTGTGAGGCATTTTCATTTTTATAGATGGCTGGATTCAGCTGCCTAAAGTTTTCCATCTGTGTTCATGAGGAATACTGGTCTGTATTTTTCTATTCTTGTAACATTTGTCTGCTTTGGTATTAGAGTAGCAATGTCCTCATAAATGGAGTTGGGAAGGGTTCCCAGTTCCCTAAATCATGAAAGGTTTTGTGTTGGCTTGGAATTATTTCTTCCTTAAATGTTTGGTATAATTCACCAGTAAAGCCACTAGGGCTTGGAATTTTTTCTCTGTGTGAAGGTATTTTATTTTTGCTATACTTAAATCTTTTAACAACTTTATTTCATTTTTTATTTTTTGTGACAGAGACAGAGAGAGAGAGGGACAGATAGGGACAGAGAGGAAGGGAGAAAGATGAGAAACATCAATTCTTTCTTGCAGCACCTTAGTTGTTAATTGATTGCTTCCTCATATGTGCCTTGACCGTGGGGCTACAGCAGAGTGAGTGACCCCTTGCTCAAGCCAGCAACCTTGGGCTCAAGCCAGCAACCTTGCGCTTCAAGCCAGTGACCTTTGGGCTCAAGCCAGAGACCATTAAACATAACCCCACACTCAAGCCAGTGACCCCGAGGTCATGTCTATGATCCCACATTCAAGCCAGCGACCCCAAGCTCAAGGTGGTGAGCCTGTGCTCAAGCCAGATGAGCCCACGCTCAAGCTGTTGACCTCGAGTTTCAAACCTGGATTTTCTGCGTCCCAGTCCGACGCTCTATCCACTGTGCCACCACCTGGTCAGGCTTACTAATTTTATTGAGGTATAATTTACCTTGAAATTTACCAATTTAAGATGTATAAAACAAGGCTAACAATTTGGAAAGAAGGTAATCTCAGTTTTTCAGCCAGTTCTGTGGTAGGCAGGTAGACAGACATGAGCAGAGCAAGGAGCATAGGCCAGGCACAGAAGGTTACCAGCGCGGAAAGCCCCAGGTGCCTAGCAACGGGGAAAACAAGGACCTCACCCCCAGGGTGGCCTTTCCTCCCTTCTGTATCACTGGTCATACAGTTTATATCCCCTTCGAGGAGGAACAGACAAGTAATCTGGGATAACCCTTAAGCATTAACCCCTAGAGATGACAGCTAGGCCTCAGTTGTGTTTCAGCTCCAGGCCCAGAGAAGCAGCAAAACAGACAAAGACCAGCCAGGCTGCCTGCAGGACCAGCTGCACTGACTAATGACCCCTACCCTGGTGCCAACCAATCAGTGGAGAGCATGACCCCAAAAGAACACACCTGGAGAGCTGATGTTTTATTAAGAGCCTCACTGGACCTTCCCTAAAATCCCCACCCTCAAAACCCCTAGGCCTTTGGTCTCGGCTGCTCTCCCTTCCAGGGGCACACCTGTGCCTTTCCCGTCGCCCTCCTCCCCCTCGTCTTCCCCCGCAGGCGAGTGCCCCTCTCTTGCTCCTAAACTGTAAGCTCCCCAATGAGACTTGCAGCCAGGGGAGCACTAGGCAGTGGCAGCTCGTCCCTGGCTAACCCCCTTTCACCTGTCTCTAGGCCCCCTTGCTCTGGCTTTCTTCCTGCATGGCCAATGAATTCCTTCTTGACTGGCTGCACTTTGTCTCTTGATTGAATTCTCTCTCAAGAAGACAAGAATGGAGGTCTGTTCACTCCCTGTGGACAGTTCTGAGATGACTCCGGTTTTCTCTTTGCACACTGGCCACAGCAGGGCACCAAGCAGGGCTTCCCCACCTGTGCGAGCCTGTGTCAGGACTGATCCCCAGTCCCTCGGGACTCCATGTGCAGTGCCCCCCACCCAGCCCTGTCCTGAACCACCAAGAACGCCATGTTTCTCCAGTTCAGCCTACAGACACTCTCCGGGCCCCTTGCTCGCCCTCCCTGGCTGTGGGGGCCAGGCTCCCAGTAGGAAGCAGCTAGTGAGCCACATGAGGCTCTTTGGCCCCTTGAGTGTGGCTCTTCCACAAAATACCACATGTGGGCGCTACCTCGATAAGGAATGTACCTACCTATATAGTTTAAGTTTAAAAAATTTGGCTCTGCTGAGTAATGAGCTTGCCAACCACTGGTCTAGACCTTCTGCCTGAGCTACACCTCATGCTGGCTCTCCAGGTCCATTGGGTAATTAATTTCCTTTAGGTGTGTGAACACATTCAGTTTTCTTGTGGCTCTATGAATAGTTCTACTGTTACTTCCCTCTCCCGGGTGTGGAAATCAAAGTCAGATCACCTAGCCAAGGCCACACAGCTAGAAAGGGTTGTGCAGGTTGGGGCCCAGGCATGACTTCAGAGCCTGCCCTCTTTCATAACCACTAAGACCAAAGAATATCTATCTTTAGGAAAAGTTGGATTCAATGATTCGCTTTCCAGAAAGGCTCCCTGTCTGCAAAGCTGGCTGTTCCACGAACTCCATGGTACAGCAGGACCGTCCAGGACAGACCTTCACCCAAGAGAAGGCCAGAGCCACCCTTCAGCAAGAGGTGCAGGCATCACAGCCTCTCCTGAAGCCCTAGCGTGGGGCCCTGGGTGGGGAACTAACCCAGACCAGGAGACAAAGAACTCACAGCCCTCTGCACTTTATTGTTCACAAGACAACGGCTCCAGCAAGGAGCACAATAGTTACAATCACAGCAGCAAGTCTGGGGGGAGGAGTGCGGAAGGGGGGCATTTTAAATATTTCAAAATCACAGATGGTTGAAAATGCGGCTTTCAGGCACCCTGGCTGGCAGACGTGTCAACCTTCATGCCTCACAAAGGTCTCAACTTGGTGACTGTCACAGTCCCCCAATCTACCTAATTCCCTCTCTTCATTTTTAAATGCATGCTAGCATCACTGCCGTTTAGCAAGAAGGTGGGTCAGGGAGCCCGCCAGGCACTGACGTGTCCAGTGGGAGCCCCGTTCGAGAGAAATGTGTGTGTATCTGTTAACAGCTCTCTGTTCTCTTGCCATGTTTTTCAGTAGAGGGACCCTCGCCGGGCTCCCTCCGGGTAGCTGTGTTAAAGTCTCAAAGTTGAAGTCTGTAAGACAGGGACCCACACAGCAACAGCCAGAGCCAAAAAGCTGCAAGAGTGCAGGATCACAGGCCCTGCACTCTCGTGGGGGGTGAGGTAGCTTCCAGGCAAGAAACCCTCCCTGGCTTGATTCCTGGCTGATCTCTGTCCCAAAATGCAGCAGACCAGCACGGCTCCTAATAACGGTGCAGAATTAAGGAAACACACTTATCAAAACAAAAACGATGGGAGCGCGAGGACTCTTCAAAATGCCTGGCAGTATCTGAGTGCCCCATAACCCCAGTTCGCTTTATTATATAGCCATATGCAAATCAAGGACCCTGATACAAAGTTGCACATCCAAGGCTAAGACAGGAACTCTCCCAAGGCATAAAACAGGATACATTAGTGAAATCTACCAACATCTGAAAACAAAGAGTCAGAGGAAGGGGATGTAAATTGCTTCCAGCAACCTAAGGAAGCAAGTAAAGTGGGTGCAGATACTCAGCATCATAGCCAAATGTGAAGATGGAGGGGGGAGAACTTAAGCCTTTTTGCTAAGCCTCGAATCTACAATGGCTTTTTGCCATTTACGGTCCACAACACCAAACCATCTGCTTTAAATCCAAAACATTGAGAAGAGACCACAGGGACCAAGACAAGCCAATTTGTATGAAGCGTTTCCCCGGAGAGGAGGCTACAAAAATCCCCACTGGAAGAGGAGAGAAAAGGGTGGGGACAGAGAGCACAGGGTGCAGCAAGCCAACAAAGCCTTGTCCACAACCGCTGGGCCAGCAGAGATCCAGGCGCCCACCTGAGTCAATAAAATTCACATCACTCTTGGGAGCCTTTAAAGGTGTGACAGTGTCTGCTGCGGAAGGAGACAGTGTTTTCTTAATCTCTGCATCCTAGCATTTAAAGACCTGCCTCACTGGCACTGGCTCGCTGGCTCAGTGGTAGAGTGTTGGCCCAGCGTGCGGAAGTCTTGGGTTCAAGTCTCAGTCAAGGCACACCACCTGCTTCTCCACCCGTTCCCCTTCTCTGTCTCTTCTCCTGCAGCCATGGCTCAGTTGGAGTGAGTTGGCCCTGGGAACTGAGGATGGTTCCATGGCCTCTGCCTCAGGTGCTAAGAAGAGCTTGGTTGCTGAGCAACAAAGCAACGCCCCAGATGGGCAGAGCATCACCCCCTAGTGAGCTTGCTGGGTGGATCCCGGTAGGGGAGCATGTGGGAGTCTGTCTCTCTGCCTCCCCTCCCCTCCCCTCACTAAAACAAACAAACAAAAGAAACCCCGCCTCCCCAGGTACAGCTGCTCAGGTACAGCTTGCTACACAGGGGCGTGGTTTTTTTTCTTTTTTTTTTTTTCTTTTTTTTTTTTTTTTAAATTTTTATTTATTTATTCATTTTAGAGAGGAGAGAGAGAGGGAGAGAGAGAGAAAGAGAGAGAGAGAGAAGGGGGGAGGAGCTGGAAGCATCAACTCCCATATGTGCCTTGACCAGGCAAGCCCAGGGTTTCGAACCGGCGACCTCAGCATTCCAGGTCGATGCTTTATCCACTGCGCCACCACAGGTCAGGCAGGGGGGGCGTGGTTTTTAACTGCAGGACTTCCTTCTGTGTGATAAGATTTGGCAGTTCCTTTTCATAAGAAAATAAATTGCTTTAATTATAATAAGTTAATAATTAAAACTTCAAATACCTATGGAGCCACAGAATTTTCCTGAAGGGAGGAAGTGGAACAGCTGCAGGAAATCAAGATTATCTGATGTGAGGCTTGGGGACAAATGGGTGGACTAGCAACCTCGCCTGTGGCATTCTAGGGGGATGCATTTCCAGAGGCCTGCCCTCACTCACACAGCCCCCTAATATCCCACAGTCCCGCAGTGTCAACTGGCCCTTTCCATGCTGGAGGGAAAATTTTAATGCCCAAGGTCCAGGGAGAAGTAGAAAGGGTGGCCTGGAATTTCTGATGGGCAGGTGCCCTTCAGAGTGCTGTTCCCAGAGGGGGCACAGTGCTTGACACATGGTAAGAGCCCAAGAGAGATTTATTGAACAAAGAACAACAGAAAGAAAAGAAAGAGAGGTCAGAGGGAAGGGAGAGCATGGCAGAAGTGGAGGTGGGGGGAACTACTGTACCCGCAGTGATCAGCTTCAACCACCAGAGGGCAGCACAGAAGACTGGACAGCCGCGGAACCAAACGGCCCTCCCCAGCTCCGGGGCCTGAACTCCCTTTACTGGGGGCCTCTAAACAACACACACCTCTGAGTTTCAAAAAGAACGAAAGCAAACAAAACACAAGAAAAGGGCAGTCTTCTGCTGTTTACAAAGTCCTGATTTGGCTGAAACCATCCACCCTGGCCTTGCCTGGTATTTTTAATGTCCATAATTTAAATAAATTCTATTCCTTCATACTTCACACTCCCAACCTTGGTCTCTGGCAGGAGGAAGCGTCCATCAAGTGTGAAGGCCATGATGTAGGTGGCGATCTTGCCGCCATCCTCCTCGGACTTGAGGGCCACAATGATCTGGTCATCGGTGTTGGGGATGAACTTGAAGGAAGAGAAGCCGTGTGTGGGGACAACCTCCCCAACGTGGCTGATGGAGATGTCCTTGAAGTCCGGGGAGGCACTCAGAAGTAGGTTGGTGCCCTTGCGCTCGTCCTCCCTCTCGCTGTAGTGCTCATGGCTGGCCCGGCGCGGCAGGAAGAACCAGCGCTTCAGTATGTCGCTCCAGCAGGCGGACTCATGGATGAGGTAGCCTGCAGACACATAGCGGAGTCTGTCAGTGCAGGGCCAGGGCGGCATGGCAGCAGAAGGGCAGGGACTGGGCCTGCCTGGGACGATGGCCTTGTGCCCAGCATGTGCTTAGACACTGTGGCCTGTGCAAGGGCTTGTGGGCCGGCTGGACCACCATCCAGCTTTCTTTACATCTCCATATTTCCTAGAGGCTTCTGCTGCCTGTTCTCATCATCCACAGTAAACAAGACAACAAGAGCCCATGGAGGCCGTCATGTCCAGGGCCCTGTCACCCAGCTGAGCTTTCCTGGAGCTGCTGAGAAGCCACAGCTGCGTGGTCTGTCCTCCTGCCTCCCTGGGTTGTCAGAGCGCATGGAGTGCCCAGGGGAGGAGAGCAAGAGGGACAAGCAAGGCTGACTTGTGACCAGAGATGGAATGATTGGGGCAAAACCACCTTGGAACTGAAGGCAGCATCAATCACTGCTTTCACCTAGGGTGGGGAAAATGGCCTATCTGGGGTCCTTAGTCACAGCCCCACAAGCCCAGAGCTGGCCAGGCTGCTCCAAGTATCGCAACTCCCCACCACAAACCAAGATGACTGTGGGAGGCAAGAGAAAGAGCCAGAGCTCTGTCTACTTTGTCTCCACTGGTGATGGCCCCAGCCCTGGGGGGCCAGCCCTGGGGGGTTCAGTATGAGACAGCAGGGGCCAGGAGGTGGGGTGAGTGAGGAGTGTAACAGAAGATGCCTCATTGGCCCCTGAATCCACTGGCCGAGGGGAGCAGCCATCAGAGACAGCAAGGATCATCAAATTAAGCAAGAAATTAAACCACTGACACCCCTGGGCCCCAGCTCTTACCTGGGGGACGGATCCCAGCAGCGGCCCGCAGGGCGTTGTAGCTGGACACCCAGTTCTCGTGATCCACGCTGCCCCGGAAACCCACCACCTTCACCCACTCCGGGTTCTCGTTCACCACCTCCCCTGTGGTGGTGGTCCACTCCTTGCCCAGGCCGCCCACATACAGACGCTCGTCCTTTACTGCCAGCCACTCGGCTTTGAAGCCTGGGGACGAGATGGAGGGATCGACTGAGACCACGGCTGACCCTCTGCTCACCTGGCTCCTGTGGGGTCCAGCCGCCCTGGGCATAAGAAGTCACCGTGTTGGACTTCACTCAAGGCAGTGACCAGAGAGCAGGCAGGATGGGCTGTTGCATGCTCCCTTTCTGAGGGTCGGCAGACGGTGCCACTCTCTAGAACAGACCTAACATTCATACAAGGCAGCTGGCACCTGCCCTCTCACCAGTGTTGCTCCGCTTCCTTCTCTCTGCCCTCCATGGATGATCACGTTTGCCTCTGACAACTTGACCCAGGACTCTGCTGGGACACTTTGTAAAACTGGTTTTGGCCCTGGCCGGTTGGCTCAGTGGTAGAGCGTTGGCCTGGCGTGTGGGAGTCCCGGGTTCAATTCCTGGCCAGGGCACACAGGAGAAGCACCCATCTGCTTCTCCACCCCTCCCCCTCTCCTTCCTCTCTGTCTCTCTCTTCCCCTCCCGCAGCCGAGGCTCCATTGGAGCAAAGATGGCCCGGGTGCTGGGTATGGCTCCTTGGCCTCTGCCCCAGGCGCTAGAGTGGCTCTGGTGCGACAGAGCAATGCCCCGGATGGGCAGAGCATCACCCCCTGGTGGGCGTGCCGGGTGGATCCCGGTCGGGCGCATGCAGGAGTCTGTCTGACTGCCTCCCCGTTTCCAGCTTCAGAAAAATACAAAAACAAAACAAAACAAAACAAAAAAAACTGGTTTCAACTACTCCCGCCCTGGTGCCTCACTGCCCTCAGCTCTGACAGGTCCAGCCCACCCCCTCATCAATCTTCTTTGACTCCCAAAGTCCCTGTTTCTCAAGGTACCTCATTCCACCCCAGGTGGCCCACCGTGGAGACTAGCTTTCTAGAAGGTTTAAACCCACAGCAAGTGCAGTCACACGGAGGCAGCGATCAATTCCTGCCTCTTCCAACGCCTACCTGTCGCCTCCCGTCTGAAGGCCTCGGCCCCCAGGCTCCCTCAGGCTGCTGACCCACAGAAGGGAGTGACCTGTTTCTGGCACATGGCAGAGCCATGGGGCATGGCTGTGCTCGGAGGTCGGCTTCCACTTGAGTGAGGTCACTGCTCACAGACTTCCTTGCTGGGCAAAAAGTGCACCTTCTCTGTAAGGTCTCAGTTCAAAGTGACAACACTCTGGCCCTAAAGCTTCATAGGGAAGGTACCTCGAGGGTGTAATCCCAGTGTGCTCTTAAGACACCGTTTAAGACCTAAAGGGACACATCCCCAGAGGTGCGGAGGGCAGTATGGGACAGAACCCTGAAACCCATGCTAGAAGGAACCTTCTTCACAGCCCTTTAGTAACCAGCTCACACTCCTAAAAATTGCTCTGACCTGCAGTCCCCATCAGCCTGTGTTCCCAGGCTGGGGGCCATGGGTCAGAAGCAGGAGGAGTCATATTCCCCTGGATATGTGAATACTTTACCCTGGGCATGCAAACCAAGCCAGTGACAGTCATCCCGTGACTGTCCCCAGCACCTCAAACAAGTCCAGGAGACAGAGCTGGCTCACTCACCTTTGCCCACGGTTCCATCGCCATCCGACAGGATCACCCAGGGCACAGCCTTGGTGCCTTCTATCTGGTAGACAACCCCAGTCCGGTCATCCACAGAGTAAAGCTTCCCATTGAAGACGATCAGGTCAGATAGCTCCATGCCCCGCCCCTTTTCCGCCAGGTGGGACTCGAGGACCCTGTGGCCTTTGTCCCACTCCACGGCCACCTTGTCCCCACTGCTGGACAAGGTGAGGTAGCCCTTCTTTAGGTAACTGAACCAAGTGTTTTCCCCTTGAGCCTTTGACTCCATGTCCAGATCTGCAATGAGTGCAATTCGGTACCGGGTCCCACCTGGCATCCTCTGGGGGACAGACAGGGGGTAGGTGTCATTGTACCGGTCAGCAGATGCCTGGCTGAGCCTCCATTCATGGGCGCTGGGCACAGGGGGCCTGCCTGGGGCCGGGTGGTGGGAGTAGAGCAGCCAGAGGATGGTGGCACCCACGAAGGACAGCAAGATCACCTTCCAGCGGGGGCGGAAGCGGGGATCCGTGGCCTTGGTCATGGACGCCAGCATGGGAAGGCCCCCCACACTTATCCAGAGGGAGTGCATAAACTCACTCCATCCTGGTGGCTGCAGGGCTGGCGGGTGGGTGGCCCAACGAAGGGCCAGCAGGACCTGCACACCAGGGAGGGAGGAGAGGTCACAACCTGGAAACATGGTGGTTCCTCAATCACCTGCAGGGGCCGGGTGGGAAGGCTGCCTTGTCCAGAACAAACAGTACTGCCATGACATGACATGGTGGCCACTGTTACCTCCTCGGCTTCCTTAAACCCTAATGGTAGCAGTATCTCTACTCTCAGCAAGGTGAGAAGTCTGCCCAGAACAAAACCATTCATCTGCTCAGACCCAGCTGGCCAGACAGAGGGCTCAGACAGACGGTCTGCACGGGTTGGAGCCTTGCAGTTCTGGGGGGGGGGGGGGGGGTGCTGCATGGCAGGAGGACAGAAAGGGCCCAGACCTGTGTTTCCATCACCTCATCCAAGTCCTCCCTGACGGCTCTGCTCCTGACTGCGCCCTCCACTCCCTCCCTGGCCTCAACCACCACCCGACACCATGTCGCACAGTTAGTTATCTTTGTTTATTCCATCCCCAGCTCCTACAAAAGCGTACACAGCAGACACCTGCTCATGTGGGTGAGTCTTCATTTCCTGCTGGTTAGGTTTCCAAAATATTCAAGTAAGTACAATACGGACTCAAGCCAAACAGAAATACTTGTTTTTGGTAACATCTGTCCCTTAACACCTTTCTGTTAATGCCAGTGACTGAGGCCAGAGTCTGAATGGCCCTCAGGGGCTAGCGCCCAGTGTACCAGCACACTGGCTCCACAGGACAGCTGGGCTCACTGGGGAGCCTGGCTGGGCCTTGGGCTCCTGGCCCAGAGCCAGGCATGAGACCTCCACTGGAGGGTGGCTACCAGGGATGACAGCGCTTCACCACCTGTCCCCTCCTCACATCCCCAGCTCAGATTATGGCATGGCCATGGCGGCACCTAGCCAGCATCTAGATCTGGGGCAGCCACCACGATGGGAACGGACTGGGTAGAACATCCCAGCCAATAACGGCCCTCGCAGGGCTGTTGGGCTTGTCTGCCTCCTCCCTCACGACCATCCAGGGCAGGACATCAGGGCTGCTCCTCACTGCCAGGCAGCAGCTGGGCAGGGCGCAGGGGCTTGGGGCTTTGTGCCTCCACTCTGGAACCACTATGCAGAACCCGTGCACTGGCTCCAAGGATGGGAAGCACAGTTCAGGCTCCCTGGGGACGCCAGTCCTTCTTTGTTTTGGCCACAGGGTCAGGTGCAGAGATGCGGCCTCTCAGGAGCCAGCAGGGATGTGGGGGCTGATGCCCAGAGTGAGCTGTGCAGGGTGCCCTCCTCCCTGGAATGGGCTCCCTCATGGCTGCCGAGCTGGTGGCTGTGGCTTTCACACTGGGACACAAGTCCCAGACCCGCCATAGTTCATGAGTCTATCTCGGCCCCACATTGCCACGAGCTCTCAACCCATTCACAACTGCGCCCGCATTTCTAACACAAGTTCTAGACCTAAGATTTAAACCTAAGTCTTACTGCCCTCTCCCTTCAAACCTGTCCCCAAATTGCCCCTTAGGAACAGTGCTGGTGATGCAGGCTGTCGTAACTGCAGGTGCCCACATCAAAACTTTCAGCGAAACCCTAGGAGACGCTCTTTCTTGCAGGAACATTACACTGGAGAGTGAATTTTGAACCATCACCACTTCAAAAAACAGGCATGGCCATGACCTCCTTCCCCAATAACAGCTCCATCAGCAGGGACTGTGGACTCCCCTGCGGCCCCTTCCCGCCCGTACCACAGGTGTCACAGAGCTCCCATTAGCCCCATGCTGCCAATGCTTCTTCCCCCTGCCGCCCCCCCAACTCATTCAACCTGCAGCTGTGACACCTGCTTTTTGAGTCCACAGGACAGAGTCCCTGCCTGTTTTCATGGCCCCAGCCCAGACCTCGTCCTCCCCAAAGAGCTGGCTCTTCTGCTTGGGCCTCCCTGGCCCATGTCTTCCCAAGGCAGGGCTCACTGTCCCCTGCCCCAAGACTCTTGTCCTGGCTCTTCACATAGCTGCCTCAGAAAGACTCCCCGCCCCACTGCACTCCATAACGACTTCTGTGCTGCCCCACCTCAGGGGCAAGGGCAGCCCGCTGCTATCACCGGGGTGCAGTGGGAACTCAGGGAGAACACACCACTTCCTCCATAGCCCCATACTCCCGCCCTGTGCCCCACCTTTGTCACACACAAGCTCACATACTGGACCAGCCCCAAGGTCGAGCTGCCCAGCTGTCAGGGCTGCAGGTGCAGGAGACACATGCTGTCATCGCTGTGACATGCCAGCCTCTCTGCCCTGTTGACTCCCTCCATTCCCGAGTCACCATCCCCATGTCACTGTGATCTCGTCATCTCTGCTACCCACTCACTCATGGCAGGGCAGTAAGTACTGTGGATGAACGGTGAATCATGATGCTGTCTATTGCCTGGCACCTGTCCCTGCACTCCCATATCACCCTCCTGTCCCTCCTGGCTGCTCAGTGCCAGGGGTGCCCCTGCTTCCCAGAGATGATGACCAACAGGCCTGCTCCTGAGGCCGTGAGAGCAGACCCCCAGGGGCCCAGCAGCGAGGACAGGACCGTGTGGTGCCGCTTTGCAGGTCCTCCTCCTGCCTCCTCTTCTCAGCCCTTGAGACCAGCTCCTACCCTGCTGCCCACTTCTCCTGAATCGACCTGTCTGCAGGGTTGTACCCCTACCGTGAGGGCTCCCCACACCCTCCAGGCCAGTGTGACTAGCCACCCGCAGGAACCTGGGACAGGTTCCCGCTCCAGAACTTACTGACCTGGCTGAGAGTGCTGCCAGCTATCAGGAGTCACCCTGAGCAGCAGTCCTATCACCTTCTCACCTCTTCTCATCACCTATCCACACCCCAGCTCTGGAGTCTGGTCCCAGCCCCTTGGCCTCTGTCCTGGTCCCATCTCACCTTGGCCTCCTGTTGACCCAGACTACCCAGATCCAACCTGAGCTCTGTCATTTGCCAGCTGTGTGACCTCAGACAAGTGACCTCACTTCCCTGAGCCTCAGCTCCTTCACATGTAAAGCGTGGATCTAACAGTGCCGACTCCCCAGAGCCACGCTGCCAGCGCGTCAGATGCTGCAGGACTTAGTGCTAACTGCCCTTGTGCGACTGCCACCCTCCTCACCTATCCAACACATTCGCTCACCTGCCAGGGGGCCGGCAGGAAGTGGCTGGCCCACTCCTGTGAGTTCCAGCATGGGTGTAGTCAAGGACTGAACAGCCTTTGAATCTTTCTGTCCTGCCACACGGCACAAAGTGCACAGACCTGGCCTAGAACCTTTCAGTCACCCTCCACGCAACTGCCAGATGAGTTTTCTGAAATGTGAGGCTGGACTAGAATTCTTACTGGATTCCAGTGTCCCCCAAGGATAAACTCCTCAGCTGCAGACAAAGCCTCACATCCTCCTGTGGGCTCAGCTGGGCTACAAACCATTCCACAGGTGTACCCCCTACCCCCGATACTGATCTCTGACCACATGGAACTATCTAGAAGTCCCTGGCTGTGCACCATGGTAAGTTGGGCATCCACGGTTGCTCCCTCCAGCCCTGTCTGTTGTGATGTGCACCCTCAATAAGCTCCCTCCTGTGGGAGGCTGACCCTGGACTTGAAGGTGTCAGGGAGTGATCCCTGACCCTGGGAAGGCCCTGAACAGGGCAAGACTTCACAGAGGAGACAAGTCAAGGATCTTGAGATGGGGAAATTACCCTGGTGGGCTCTAACTGAAATCACAGGTGTCCTTACAGAAGGGGGCCAAGGGAGACTGCCAGTGATAGAATAGGAAAAGGCCAGGTGTTTGCGGAGGCAGACTGGAGGGATGTGGCCACAGCCAGGAAGCGCCAGGGCACTTAGAAGCTGGAAGAGGCAAAGATAGACAGTCCCAAGCATCTGGAGGGAGCAGACCCTGCTGAGCCTTTATTTCAGCCTGGTGGCACTAGTGTTGGGTTTCTGGCCTCCTGAACGATGAGAGAATGAGCCACCAGGTTTGTGGTGACTCCTTATGGCAGCCCTAGAAACAAACAGACGAACCTGCCGATACATTGTTCTTGCGCTGCTTCTACTGGGGACATGGCTCTGCAACAGCTTGTACCACACAGGATGGCAGCCACCTGCTTCCTCGGGGACCCTGAGCTCCTGAAGGGCAGAGCTCTGCTGGGTCAGGGTGGCTCCCCAGAACCTACCAGGGGTAAGATGGGGTGGAATATCTGGGTGCAGCCACCTTTTGTTAAATAAAAAAATGACTGCTTCCCGGACAGCAGAGCTGTAACTTCACCTTTCATCTGGGCCGGCCCAGCCTGGTGTTCACCCTCGGGCTGAAACCCCAGGAGGGACTTTTATTTTGTGAGAAAGTACATTTCCAATCAGATGCCCTGTGGTCTGTTCCCCACCCCATACAGCTTCCACATCTGAGACTGATGGCAAACTGCCCACAGCGTCTTCTTGCTGGAGCCTGGGCAGAGCAAGAGCTTGCGTTTTTATTTAAAACAAATGAACAAAACACCCCACAAACCTGCTAGCCACGCACCCCAACAGACACGAGCCAGTGCAGGGGAGAGGTAAAACAGACCGAGCCATTCCCTGAAACCAGCCCTTTGGAGGCTCTGTCCTTACCTAGAATCCTCAAAGGTCTAAGAGTTTAATGCTTTATTGTGACAAGAAGTCTGTCAGCTCTACTATCTGCAGCATAACTGGCCGATTTTACATTACTTGGAAAATTAAGGACCAATTTCCTACAGTAAAACGTCACAGGTTCTTGGGCAGGCTAGGCTCACCTGTTCAGGTGGGCCTGTAAACAAGTGTTCTCCCGGTTGGAACCCTCAGGGGGATGGCGCCCTGCTGGCTTCCTCTCTGAGCAGCCCCACTGCAGGGCAACACCCTTGGAAAGAGGGGGCATGAGGACGGACAACCAAACAAAGGCCCAGCCCCTCCCGCCCTCCCCGTTTAAGGAGGTCTGTCCTGAGAATGGCTCTCAGACATGCATGCATTTCTGGCTGTTGTCCCACCAGTATTTCCTTATAGAGCAGCCTGACCCAGGAGGGCACAGGCTGTCTCTCAGCTCCCCAGGGGTTCCCAGACCCCCGAGCAGCACCCAGGGAGACGCCACTCTGCCCCAGGAGTGAGCAGCCTTCAACTTTGGGCTAAGAGGATGGGCTCAGACACCCTACCTTCCTGAGCCATCCTCAGACACCCTGCCTTCCTGAGCCATCCTCAGACACCCTGCCTTCCTGAGCCATCCTCAGACACCCTGCCTTCCTGAGCCATCCTCAGACACCCTGCCTTCCTGAGCCATCCTCAGGCACCCTGCCTTCCTGAGCCATCCTCAGGCACCCTGCCTTCCTGAGCCATCCTCAGGCACCCTGCCTTCCTGAGCCATCCTCAGGCACCCTGCCTTCCTGAGCCATCCTCAGGCACCCTGCCTTCCTGAGCCATCCTCAGGCACCCTGCCTTCCTGAGCCATCCTCAGGCACCCTGCCTTCCTGAGCCATCCTCAGGCACCCTGCCTTCCTGAGCCATCCTCAGGCACCCTACCTTCCTGAGCCATCCTCAGACACCCTGCCTTCCTGAGCCATCCTCAGGCCTGCCACCGGGCTCCCCTGCCTTCCTGAGCCATCCTCAGGCCTGCCACCGGGCTCCCCTGCCTTCCTGAGTCACCCTCAGGCCTGCCACCGGGCTCCCCTGCCTTCCTGAGTCATCCTCAGGCCTGCCACCGGGCTCCCCTACCTTCCTGAGCCATCCTCAGGCCTGCCACCGGGCTCCCCTACCTTCCTGAGCCATCCTCAGGCCTGCCACCAGGCTCCCCTACCTTCCTGAGTCATCCTCAGGCCTGCCACCGGGCTCTGCACAGGCTCAGATGGAAGGGGGACAGCCATTCCTGACAGCCAACAGCCTGGAGGGTGGCTTTCTCAGGCTTCCTTCAGGAGAGGTCCGTGCAGGTGGCAGAACAAACAGATTGAATGGGCTCCTCCCTGCCTGGATCTGGGGAGAGCAGGACAGGACCCAGAAGGGGGATAAGGAGGCTCCTCCCAGCTCCCTGCCTCTGCACAGGTGCAGCGCTCTGGTCCCAGGACCTCCTGCAGAGCAGCTGCCTTCCTTCTCACCATGTCCCTGATGGTCCTAAAGAGCCTGTTTCCAGATAGCAGTCCCCGCTCTGCTCATGGTCAACGTGCTCTTCCTGACTGAATAAGAAGCAAACCCCTTGACCTCTAAGACTCTTTGGAGGCAAGACAGAGGCCAAGGCCTCGGGCAGCCATGCGGACAAGGTTTGAGAATGCTCTCTGGGTCCTACTAAACCCTACCTCTCCCTCCACCCCCTTACTCGGCATTCACCACTCACCAACTCAAGTTAAACACAGTTCAGGGTAACTCATTTCTCAGCCCTCTGTCAACCACCCACAAGGAGAATGTATTAGTTTTCCATTGTTGCTATCACATCGCTGCAAATTCTGAAAGCTTAAATACCAGTTACCTTGCAGCCATGAGGGACGGAAATCTGACAGGGGCTAAAATCAAGGGCTGGTCCTTTCCCAGGCTCGAGGGGAGAATCTGTTTCCTTGCTGTTTCCAGCTGCCAGTGGCAGCTCACATCCTTTGGCTTGTGGCCCCTTCCTCTATCTCAAAGCCAGCAATGTTGAAGCTCTCTGTGCCTTTCTGCCCTCTTCCTCTGTAAGGACCCTGTGGTCACACTGGGTGTTCCCAGGCAATCCAGGATGATCTCCCTGGATAAGCACCCTAAATTCCAGCTGTTCCCTTCATCCATCTTTGCTAGGTAATATCTCTGCAGGTTCTCGGGGTTAGGATGTGGACATCCTAGGGACAGGGAAAGGACCTCCACTGTGTCCCAAAGGCCAGGAGCATTCACACACAGTTCTGTTGGTGTCAGACTCTCTGCAGGTTGCACTTCCTGAATAGCAGCAGGGCTGGGCATACTCAGTTGGCTTCATCAGTGATATACTTGGAGGACTTTCAGCAAAAGAGTCGCCCTCTCAGTTGAAAGTGCTGTCCCAAACAACACTACAAATCATTGGGGTTGTTTTCTGGAACCAGAAAGGGGTGCAGTAATCCCATGATCAGCCCAAATCAGGACTGCTCCCACAGATAGTGAATGCACCTGCCTGGACCCACCTTACTGCTGCTGTCCTCCGTGCTAGGCTTCTGGAGTACAGTGAGTCCTCAGAGTCATTCTGCATGGGCTCCAACCTCACACTCACTCCCATGCTGTCACCCTAACTGTACCTGGTCTGCATCTCATGGACACATGGCCCATCTTGAGCCCCACTCCTGCCTCATTTCCCATGAACCCCCAACCCTATACTTGGGAACCCAGGGCTGTGAGTTTCATTTACTGAAGGCACTGACTACAAATAAATTTGTGGGATTCAAAAGAAAGGCAGACAAAAGAGAAATCGAACATCTTCCCAAATAGATTTCTCTAGTATCAAGATTTTTTTCCTAAGCAATTCTCTTGGTCCAAATCAACATAAAAGTCTGGATTAATCAATGTAAAAGTTTTAAATTCCCTTAATGTTGGCATTTACTAAGAGCTTCCAGAAATCATCACAGTTCAATGTTTTCAATGAAGGAAAAAGAATAATCACTGTCTTTTTTTTTTTTTACACCCACCCAATATCCTGTATACTTTTCCACAAAAGTCTTACAATTGGGAAATGACCTCCTTGTCATGAAACTGATCCATTTCAGAACTCTGGACCATACTGCCAGGTCTGAGATAGTCATTTTTTTAAAAAAAATTTTATTAATTTTAATGGAGTGACATTGATCAACCAGACAGTCTTTGCTTTTTAAAGAGAAAACACAACAACAGCATTTATACCCTACCCTATGTGGTTGCCGGCTACCCTGATGATCACTGCCTGCTGGGAAAGTCCTGAGACTCAGATGAAAGGGGCCGCCCTGGCCAGTTGGCTCAGTGGTAGAGCGTCGGCCTGACGTGCAGAAGTCCTGGGTTCGATTCCCGGCCAGGGCACACAGGAGAAGCGCCCATTTGCTTCTCCACCCCGCCCCCCTCCTTCCTCTCTGTCTCTCTCTTCCCCTCCCACAGTGAGGCTCCACTGGAGCAAAGATGGCCCGGGCGCTGGGGATGGCTCCTTGGCCTCTGCCCCAGGCGCTAGAGTGGCTCTGGTCACGACAGAGCGATGCCCCGGAGGGGCAGAGCATCGCCCCCTGGTGGGCAGAGCATCGCCCCTGGTGGGCGTGCCGGGTGGATCCCGGTGGGGCGCATGCGGGAGTCTGTCTGTCTCTCCCCATTTCCAGCTTCAGAAAAATACAAAAAAAAAAAAAAAAAAGATGAAAGGAGCCGTGTGTATCTGTGGGAACTCGCACACGTGTACCCCACAAAGGCCACCTTCAGGAGTGGCAGTGAATACACCACCAGAGCAAGACCTGCTTGCACTGCACCCAGGTCTCTCCTCACTCCTTTGGGGCTTGGGAGACGTGATCAATTAGGTACACAGGTGGGCTGGTGGGGTGGGGGAACATCCTCAAGTACCAACAGCCTAAACCAACGCAGTTACCGTAACTACTTTGGAGTACACCTTTAGGGGAAGAAAGGAGACATGTAGCTCATGGAAGGTATCATGTGATCAGATTTACACCTTGAGTGAGGGGTCATACAATGACACAAAGTGATACCTGTACAGTTGGAGTATGTGATTCCTTCCCCACCCTGTGTCAAAACATTGCCATTGCAGTCAAGTTAATTTGGACAAGAAAAAGAGCAAGCAGACCGAGAATCCTCTGTCCCCAGACCACTGCGGTGGCCTCTGACAGTGCCTAAACCAACGACGCTTCATCTGGTGCTCTCCCAGGAGACACTCTGGCTGCACAGAACAGACACCCCTATGAGGTCGGAGGGAAAGCTGGCCCGTTACTGTGCCTTTCAGCAGGGTAAGCAGGGCCTGAATAGAAGGTGCATTGAGGTCAGCAGGGAGGGGCACCAGGAAGCCACAGGCTGCTCTGGAAGAAGCCCCACCTTGTCCACAGCCTCGGGCTGAACTTTTCCCAATGAGAGGCCTGTGGGGAGGAGCTGTGCACTAGAGGAAGGTGTGCAGCCCTGCCCAGGAAGATCTGCTTCAATGAAGCTCCCCAAAGAGAGAGGAAGAAACAGCTGCAGAGACTATCCCCCACCCCACCCCCAGCTCCTGAAGGACTGCAGCCCCTGCTCTCTTTCCATGGGCCCTTCTGTGTGACAATGCTTTCTTCAAGGGTTGGCCCTTCCACCAAAGAGCCAGTGAGATTCAGTCCACAATAGCACATACGTGTTCCCAAACCTGTGCTTTGTTGAAAACGTGGTAGAAAAGCTGCCAAGCATATACCCTCAGATGGGAATGAGCAATGGGGCTGGCGTGCTAAACAACACTGCTCTCCTGGGCAACAAGAGGGTGCTTGGGAGAAAGAAGAGTGATCACAGGTGCCTGCCAAGCCTAGGGACAGAGGACAAGGGGAAGCCACCAAGCAGCAAAGATGAGCAAGGAGGTCCCCAGGGATGAAGGGGTCCAGCCAGACAGAAGAGGGAGGAAAAGGAGGGCAGGGAAGGAGGAAAGTGGGTAGTCTGGGTGCAAAGGAAAGAGCTGTGCTGAGGGGAAGAGAAGAAGGCCCCCCGCAGGGGTGGGGGGTGGGGCGAAGACGGCTGGCCCGCTTCAGGTGTGACAAAGTAACAATCAAACAGAGGAGGCCCTGCACAGGTCAGAGTAGGGGTACTGAGATTAGAGGGGGGCCGGAAAGGACGGTCATCAGCTGTCCCACACGAATCAGGAAGGGAATACGTCCATCAGGGTCAGAGGAGGCACGGGCCCCCCGCAAGTTAGAGGCCCCCTAAATCAAGAGGGAGCAGGAGTTCCCAAGTCAGGGGGGAGGTGTCCGCCACCCGTCGGAAGAAGGGGACAGTTCTTCAGAGTCAGAGGGAGACCAACCCCAGTTTTGCGTAGAGCTGACCTACAGGTCAGGGGCCCGGATAGGTTAGATACGGAGGGAGGGCGGGACGCGGCAGGGTTGGAGGGCGACAGCAGGTGCCGGGGCAGGCCCATCGCGAGCGAGAGCGCAGGTGGCCGCGGGCATAGTCGTCACTCACCCAGCGAGGGTTTGCTCCGGACACCGCGGATGGCAGGACCTCTCTGCGGGCAGGGCCAGGACCGAGCGGCCGACTTCCGCCCGGCGCGCTCACCCCACCTCCGGGCAACACGCTCCCGGCAGCCTCTGCTCTGCGGCTGCGCGCCGGACGCGGAAGTGGTTGCTGGGAGTTGTCGTTTTTGCTACACCGCGAACGGGAGGAGGGGCCGTGGGCTCCGGAAGGGTGGGAGGGACTTCTGGGCCGCCTACCTGCAGGTTCCTTTCACCGCCACGATCAAGAACGTCAAGCAGAGCCTGACATGTGGTGGCGCAGTGGATAACACATCGACCTGGAAATGCTGAGGTTGCCGGTTCGAAACCCTGGGCTTGCCTGGTCAAGGCACATATGGGAGCTGATGCTTCCAGCTCCTCCCCCTTTCTCTCTCTCTCTCTCTCCCTCCCTCCCTCCCCCTCCCTTCCTCTCTCTCTCTCTCCCTCCCTCCCTCCCCCTCCCTTCCTCTCTCTCTCTCCTCTCTAAAAATGAATAAAGAAAAAAAAAAAAAAAAAAAAAAAAGAACGTCAAGCAGAGATGGGAGGGGCAAGAGGTGAAGCCTGCTGGGGGAGGGAGGTTATCATTCCTGGAGCCTCATTGTGAGAGGCCCACTCCTCCTTGGTTCTTCCAAGGACACATGTCAAAATGTTGATCAGTTTCCAAAGCAAAGATCAGGGCACAGATATACTCGCTGGAGCGGCCTGGGCGGGGTAGGTTCCCCTGTCTTGCAATCAACAAAAGGGTCTCTGATTCCCAGAGGTGTATTTAACCGCGGGCACACCGGGCTCACACCCTGAGCCCTGACTTCTGACGGCCCCGCAAAACCCCAACTTGACACTTTTTTCTAATGTAAGGGGCCCAATATTTTCTTCTGTGCCGGGGCCTCAACCAATCTTAATCTGCCTCTGCTGATTCCTCCAGTTTCTCCAGCTCCTGGAGCTATTTTAATGTAATATATTAAAAGGTAATTCTGCCTCTCACCGCCAAAGTCTTGCAAGATGCTCATTTTAGAAATCCTGATTAAAAGCCTGGTAGTAGCAAAGCAGCATACAGGAGCATGGCTGAAGGGTGCATCAGTGTTTGAGGGCCTGCACCTCCCCCTGTGCATGCATGCAACATCTCTGGGTCTCCCCAGAAAGTAACAGATTCACAAAGGAAATTTCAAGTTATATAAATTAGGCACAGTGAAAAATAACCCTCCCTTCCACCATTGTACATTGTACCAATGGGGGAGGGATGGGCTATTTTTTAAAAACAGCACTGAGATGCTGACCTGTGGTGGCGCAGTGGATAAAGCATCGACCTGGAAATGCTGAGGTCGCCGGTTCGAAACTCTGGGCTTGCCTGGTCAAGGCACATATGGGAGTTGATGCTTCCTGCTCCTCCCTCCCCTCTCTCCTTTCTAAAATGAATTAAAAAAACAAATAAAAAATAATAATAATAAAAAAAGAGCCTGACCTGTGGTGGTGCAGTGGATAAAGCGTCAACCTGGAAACACTGAGGTTGCCGGTTCAAAACCCTGGGCTTGCTTGGTCAAGGCACATATGGGAGTTGATGCTTCCTGCTCCTCCCCCTTCTCTCTCTCTCTCTCTCTCTCTCTCTCTCCTCTATAATGAATAAATAAAATCTTTAAAAAAAAATCTTTAAAAAATAAAAAAAGATTTTATTAAAAAAAAAAAAAAGCCCTGGCTGGATAGCTCGGTTGGTTAGAGCATCGTCCAGAAGCGCAGAGGTTGTTGGTTTGATCCCCAGTCAGGGCACATAGGGTACAGGAACAAAGAGATCAATGTTCCTGTCTCTCTCTCTCCCTAACTCTCTCACTAAAATCAATCAATAAATAAAAATGTTTTAATAAAAAAAAAAAAACAGCACTGAGATGTTCAGCATGTGCAGAAGAAGCATGGGGGTGTCTGCATTCCCTCCCCAGAGGCAAACATTATTGCATGTTTCTTTGTTTTAAAAAATATTTCCATTGTTTTGGGAGAAGGAGAGGAAGGGGAAGAGAAAGAGAGAGAGAGAGAGAGAGAGAGAGAGAGGCATCTACTCATTGTTCCACTTAGTTGTTCCATTTAGTTGTGTACTCATTGGTTGCTTCTCCTATGTGCCCTGACTGGGGATCCAACTCATGACCTCTGCATGCCCGGAAGATGCTCTACTACCAGGTCAGGACCTATTACTAGGTTCTTATGGTTATTCTTACAGATATTTGGTGACACACTAACAAATCATAAACACATATATTAAATTACTTTTAAAAAACCCAAATGGGGTCCTAGCCGGTTGGCTCAGTGGTAAAGCATCAGCCTGGCATGTAGACGTCCTGGGTTTGATTTCCAGCCAGGACACACAGGAGAAGTGCCCATCTGCTTCTCCCCCCTCCCTCTCTTTCTCTCTTCCCCTCCTTGCAGCCATGGCTCGATTGAGGGAGTTGGCCCCAGGTGCTAAGGATGGCTCCTTGGCCTCTGCCTCAGACACTAACAAGAGCTCAGTTGCTGAGCAATGGAGCAATGCTCCAGAAGGGCAGAGCATTGCCTCCTAGTGGGCTTGCTAGTTAGCTCCGGTCCAAGCTCATGCAGAGTCTGTCTCTGCCTCCCCTCCTCTCACTGAATAAAAATAACAAAAATGCCAAATGGAAATGTGCTAAACAAGTGGTTCTGGATTTTGTTTTTGGTGGGGTGGGAAGGGATGGAGGCCAGGACAAAGCCTTCCAGTTTAAAAAATAAAACATTAATCCTGTGATCTTGAAAGCTCTCTAGGTGTTCCTTCTGGTTCCCAACAACCTTTGGCCCTGAGAGGTAACCACAATCTTGAAGTTTGCGTTAATCATCCTCACGCTTTATTTTATAATATTAGCAAATACGTATGTATCTCTAAACAATATACGTGGCTATAATAACTTCTACAAAAATAAAGTAAAACTGTATGCAGTGGATGAGAAAACCCGTTGTCCCCAAAATATTATGGGGTGTATTAATTTTACCAGTCGAATGGCATGAAGATTCTCCTCATTGCCTGATTGCTGAGCAGTTATGTAGCTTTCTTACATTTTTGGTCATATGTATTTCTTCTTCTGCACATGCCGAACATCTCAGTGCTGCCTTTAGAAAATAGCCTATCCCTTCCCATTGATAGGTGTGCAACGTCAGTTTTATCATAGATCAAATTTCCAGATGCATCGCTCTGCTTGGGGGCTTTTGGTCATGTTGTGTTGGTGTAATATTTCCTATCTGCTCCAATACTACTGTCCTTTTTTTTCTTTTATTTTTTTTTAAATTAATTATTTATTTATTTATTTTATAAAGGAGAGAGGGGGGAAGAGAGAGAAATGGGGGAGGAGCAGGAAGCATCAACTCCCATATGTGCCTTAACCAGGCAAGTGCAGGGTTTTGAAGAGGCGACCTCAGCATTTCCAGGTCGACGCTTTATCCACTGCGCCACCACAGGTCAGGCACTACTGTCCTTTTTATTACTGTGGCAGACAAGTAGGCAGACATGAGCAGAGCAAGGACTACAGGCCAGGCCCAGAAGGCCACCAGGGCAGAAAGCCCCAGGAGTCTAAGAAAGGGCAAACTGGGAAGACAGGGATCTCGCTCCAAGGGTAACCTTTCCTCCACTAGCATATTGCTGGTCATGTGGTTTAGACCCCCTGACTTCATATCTCTAGTCAGGTGGTAAGGAGACTCTCCTAACCTTTCCTCCCTTGGCATGTTGCTAGTCATGTGGTTTAGACCCCCTGACTTCATATCTCTAGTCAGGTGGTAAGGAGACTCTCCTAACCTTTCCTCCCTTGGCATGTTGCTAGTCATGTGGGTTAGACCCCCTTAGCAGGGGAGTGAACAAGAGGGTCAGAGAATAGCCCTTAGGCATTAACCCCTAGGGACGACATCTAGGCCTCAGTTATGTTTCAACTCCAGGCCCAGAAAAGCAAAAGCAGCAAAACCGGACAAGCAATGCCATGGCTGACCTCAGGACTAGCTGCATTGCCTAATGACCCCTGCCTGGCACCGCCCAATCAGTAAAGAACATGACCCTAAAAAGAACACACCTGGAGAGCTGATAAATATTCTATTGAGATCCTCCTCCAGATGTCTCCTAAATCAAAATCCCTAAGGATGGAGGACCCAGTGGCACTCTCTCTCCTGGGAGCACTCCCCGCGCCTTTCCCTTCCCTCTTCCCCTCTTCTTTCCCAGCAGGCTTGTCTCCTAAACTCTAAGGATCCTCTAGGAGAGCAGTGGGCAGCAGCGGCTCATCCTGAGCTAACCCCCTGAACCTGACCCCAAAGCCCCCTTTTCTCTGAGCTGACAGTAGCCCCACCTAGGCTTGCCTGTTGCTTCTTCTATTCCTGGCCCTTCGTTGTTTCATTCTCCCCAGCTTTAATAACCTACTCTCAAAATCACTTGGAGTTGTGTTGGAAATTTTTCCAGCATTAAGTCAAGAATGCACACACTACCGGCTGTCCCTAGGCAGGCCCAAAGGGCAGATCCCCTGTTTGGTAACA
This sequence comes from Saccopteryx bilineata, assembly GCF_036850765.1. NCBI lineage: Eukaryota > Metazoa > Chordata > Mammalia > Chiroptera > Emballonuridae > Saccopteryx > Saccopteryx bilineata. The sequence goes on from NC_089495.1 coordinate 125,925,078, forward strand.
TTACCTCTTTATAATAAACCCACTACACCCCCCACACACACCTTTTGGAATATGAATGGGACTGCTTTGAATCTGCAGATTGGGAGAGAACTGAGCTTTTTCTTATGATATTGACTCTTCTAACCAAGAATGTAATTTGCCTTTCTATTTACTTATATCTTTTTATTTTTTTTAATGTTCTTCAATATGGTTTGCAATTTTTCCCTTCACAACATAGAGCTTGTTCCATCTCATTTTAGAGAGAGCCACTCATCCTCTGGAGAGCAGCCTGGGTGGATGGACTGCTGTTGGTTTGCCCAGGGCTCTGTCGTGTCCTTTCAGGGTATCTGTGATTCTTTAATTACAGCCATGCTTCAGGGCACATCCTTGAACTTATTATTTTGCACAGTTCTGAGTCTATCTGTAAGAAAGAGTACTGTGTCAAAGAGTGTCGCATCCTCTAGTGAACAGACTTCCGGACAGGCAGTGCCTGAAGCTTGTGCTCCTTACTGTCAACAATGACTCAGCGATCGTGTCCACATCGGTTTCCCCTTTGATTTTCATTCTCTGAGTCTCCTTGGCATCGTGGGAGACCTCCCCATGGCCTTCTGCTGGACATTATCTCTTTTTGTTTGTGGCTCTGCGTAGAAGACTAAAAATTCCTCCCTCTCATTATTCATTCGTGTTTCCTCATCTCCTTATTCACTTCACAGTCAAGTGCTTAGAATTGTGCAGGCCACCAGGGGGCCCTCCCATTTTATTCATTAAACAAAACTTTGCCTAATTGGTCCATCTCTGCCCATCTCTGACTAACTAAAAGTCCTAAAAAGGAATTCCCTATGTCCGGATGTACATGTTGAGAGATAGAGAAACTGAGGCATGGGGCACTATGAGACTGGGTTAGAGTCAGAAAACCCATATGCAGTCAAAGTAAGGCTGTGAACGTAGTTGCTCACCCCTGAGCAACTTGAACAGCTTTGCATCTGGCATGCTGAGGGGATGCCCTTGGAAAGGCCTGTGCTCCTCAGACAAGGGTCTTCTCCAGGCGCGAGGAGCGGAAGGCAGGAGATCAGCCTGTTTGGTCTCTGCAGCTGCCAGGCCTGATCCCCACCTGCCCTGAACCTTCTAGACCACGGGCACCACCGTCCAGGAGCAGTGAGCGTGACCAGCAGCGAGGGAGGCTGGGTCTGGCTGCCACGTTTCCATCTCAGCTCCTTCTCCAAATCTCCAAGGAGACAGTCCCACCCCTTGGCAGTGGGACCCTGCCACAGAGCCTGCCTGTGGCTACCCTTTAGAACGGAATGCAAAAGTTTGCCATACCAGCCTCTCTGCCCATGTGGGACAACTGGACAGCCTGGCCCGGAATAGCTGGGGGAGGCAGACCGTGAGAGCCACAGTGGGAAAATCACAGGGCTGCTAATGATGGACTGTGCTTATTTGGAACCGGGCATCTTACAGATCCGGACAGAGGTCACATGGTTTTCTGCAATGAGGAGAAAACAGACAGGGTAAGGAGCAATGACATGCCCAGGGAGAGAGAAGGAATTGGTAAAGCAACTGGGGAGGACACTAACTATGCTCCCCTAGGCAGTGATCACAGGGAATGTTCTTCCCCCATGGGTCTCTGGGCTTTTTGTCCCGGAAGCTGCCCTTGTCTAGAGAATGTTCAGGAAGTCTTCTGGAGTTTGACCCAGACATCCTAGCTTTAGTGTAAGAGGTGGGGCTCCTCCGGAATTCCAGGGTGGGCGTGGCCTGCAGCTTTATGCGAGGCCAAGAGAGAGACCTTGGGGGGTGGGGCCTCCTCATTTTGCTTGGCCCTGGCTGTGGATCCATCCAAGGCTGCTGGCTTTGGGTTCTGATTTGTTGATGCTGTTGTCTTGCTCTCTCACTCTCTTTCTTTCTTTCTTTCTTCTTTTTTTTTTTTTTTGTGTGTGTGATAACTCCTGTCCCAGTGCTGGTCAGGACTGTCCAACCAGAAGATATGTGCTGAACTAGAACATTCGCCCTGGTTGCTCAGGGACGCTATGGCTGGCCACGGAGGAGGAGAACCAAGCCATTTGCTGGACCACCTCGGGCTTGCCAAACTTCTACTTACAGTTTTAAAGCAGTAAATGATGATGACAAAGGTCATTAGGGACCTGACCAGCTCTGTGTTTGTTTCCTATTTTGTTTCCTTTATTGAAGGCTGACTGACGTTCTTTGGGAGCCTGGCCTTGCAAATGTTTGCCCATGTACCTGCCGCCTGAGCCGCGGGTGGTGATGGAATTGCTTTAGACGTGCTCAGATCCCCGGGCCTGCTCTTCTGAGCTTCCCTCGTCTCTGAGCGTTCTGTTTCACACAAATACCCTGGGAAACCCTGACTCTTGTTGCCACATTCAACACCACACCCCCACCCCCGGTTTCTGCCTCAAGAAAAATAAGTCATCCCTTTACTAATTAATCTCTTGGGAGATATGGGAGCTCAACTCAAGAGGCTGGAGGGAAGAAGGCCACACTTTCAATAATGAAAATTATAATGAACATTCTAGCACTATATGTGCTCTGTCAACCTTCATCAATAGCATAGGCACTGACAGTTTCATAATCCTTTACTCCAAGTCCCCAAAATATAAACAGCTCTGATACCTTAGTTTTCCCCTGAATTTGGCACAAACAAATTTGACACAATGATGTGGCTTGAACTGTGAGATGATAGATGGCATTCACTGATCCCAGCACAGAACTTGCTGGTGTCTGATGGAGGGGCCGCCCCAGAGCTGAGAGGGTAGGCTGTGTAGTGTGCTATGTGCATCTAACTCTAAACACATGTGGCCTCGAGGGTTCTAGATCAGAGACCTATGGACTCTCTCTGCTTTATAGCCTCCTCCATATAGACCTCCCATTAGACCGAGCCAGCTGCAGCTGGAGATATGGTCATTATTTGGAGGTATTTCTAGATCTCTGCTCCATCCTGGACCGCTGAGTCCATGTCTTGAAATTATCTTAAAGGTAGCTGGCCTTTTAGTTCCTCAACCCTGAGACCATCTTGAACAGGGTCAAGGGGGGTGAACAAACCCTCCATCTCTGCATCTGTTTCTCTTTGAAACTGTGTGCCCTGCTGCGTGGTGCTGAGTTCTGTTACCGGTCAGCCTTGCCCAGGCCTGAGTGCCTGGCTGGGACCATGGGGAGCTTTCCCATTGCATTCAGGGAGCTCCCCATCCACTAGAGTTCTGGGAGACACCTGGGTCCTCAACATCTTGGACAAAGGTCCTGCTTCTCTTGTGGTGTCTGTCCCCTGGTCTTCCCACTGAAGAAGCTATCTGAGGACAGAATAGAGGGGAAGGTCAGTGCCTGTGCTATGCGGGGCCTGGGTCTTGTTGACAGGAAATGGCCTCCCGTTTCGCACAGGACAAAGACAAGCTTATCTCTGGTTTTTCCTGTGTCGATAATCAACCAAGAATGTATGTTTGGCTGAGTCTCAGACACATGCCAAAGATCGGGTCAAGTCCTGAGTCTTCTAACGCCAACTGAAGCAGTGTTTCTGATGGGGACTTGGTTTCCTAATCTTGCCAGAGAGTCCATGAACTTCTCCAGGCCACTCAGGACTAGGAGCATTTCTCCCTTTCCTTCCATGGTGGGGGGTTAGCTGCTGGGCCTCTGCAGAGTGGCCGCTGGACTCTCACTGGCTCCGCCGGCCAGAACTCACCCTCTTCTTCCGTCTCCACATTCTCAGCTTGTCCTGGTGTAAAGGTATGCCTGGTGGATGGCAGGCAGGCACCTCCCCCGCTTTTAATTTCTTCCAGGCAGACATGTGGGGAGCAGAGGCAGGGAGGATAGTCCAAGGGGAGGTGGGATGGGGGGAGTGCATCCTAAGTCAGCATCCTGGGTTCCACATCTTCTGTCCGTGTGTAGCCAGAGAGAGAGAAGCTCTGGGTAGAGTGATGAGGAAACAGGAAGGGCAGGTTATGAAATCTGAGAATGTTGGAGAAGATGTGGGAGCTAGGGTCCAGGAACAAGCAGAAAAGATACAAGACTGTTACCACAGCTGAGTGCTGCTTCTCTGGCCAGATTCTATCTCTTCTCATTATGTGATAAGATTCCAGAGTCCAGAACAAGCTGATCTGGCTCAGAGTTCGGGGCTGGAGACCAGCTTGATGTTGGGAGTGGGGGTGGGGGGCAGGGAGTTCCCAGAAAACCCAGGGCAGCACTGGGGCTGTGAGGGAGAGCCAAGGGACACGCTCAGAAAGAACTTGTGTCTAAAACGGGCAAAATGTCTGATTCACATTTCAAAGCATGAGACAGACATGCCACAGTCCCTCCCGGCACTGTCCTCGCCCACCCTGACCTCGGGAAAATCTGCTTCCCCTAGTTAGGGGCTCCCAACTTCTGGATCTGAGCAGAGCAACAGACCATTCCCGTCCAAAAATGTGCATGCTTCTACACACGTGCACATGTGCAATTCTGCATTCCACTCTGGGAGCTCACAGGTTTCTCCAAACCTGTCTGTGGTCCCCAGACCTCAGGTGGAGGCCCTGATTGAAGGCATATCTCAGGTCTGCCACCAGGTCTGCCACCAGGTCTGGAGACTTGATCCCTCCCAGTTGGCTACAGTTGATCCATCACTGAGCTCCTTGAATCCCAACCCCCTCAGCCAAGCAGGCAACTTGGGCTCACCAACCCTCCTTGTCCTGGGCTGCCAGCCGCTCCCACACCAGGGCAGACTTCCAGACACTTAGAGTAGCCACCCCAGGCCCAGTCTGGGCTGGCTCTCAGGGGCAGGGGCGTGAGGGGGAGGGCAGAGCGCCTCCCCTGCCCGCGGGCGCACACACAGTTAATGCTTGGAGCTGCTGTTTGGATTGAAACGCTCTGGGAGCCTCGGAGGCTCGCGACTGCTCACATCTGGCTGGGTTCCGCTCTTGATGCGTCGGTCTCACTCTCCTGGGCTCTTCCTTTACTTTCGAGAAACCCCGTTTCCGCTTCTGGCCAGAGAGACCTCAGAGCCAAGGAGGACAAGGTGCCCAGGGACTGGCTGCTGCCCTCACTGGCCTCCCCTTCTCTGTGCCTTCTCCCCGGAAGACTTTTTCCTTCTTCCCGGCTCTCTCCTTCAACAAGTCTGTTCTTCCCCCGACCTGGGCCGGCATAGGCTCTGCCGCGGGGAGATGCTCTGAGAGGCGGTGCTGGGAGTGCCCAGAGGCCGCAGGGAGGACACCGACTGGAGGTAGGTGGCTGGGCTGGGACTCAGCCTGGCTAGACCCAGCGCTGCCGGCTCCTTCTTGTGGCTGCAGCGTGGGTGCCAGGGCAGAGAAGAGTGGACACCTTAGCTGCCCACAGGGAGGCAGGCAGGCAGAGGCGGGTGGGAGGAACACAGTAGGAGGGGCCCCGGTGGCAGTTGTGGCAAAGGGGCAGAAAGACTGGGAGCAGCGGAAAGGTCCTGGTGCCCGTTCTTGCTACTCACTTTCCTGGTAGGAGGGAGGGCTGGCCTCCGCGCCCCTCTGCGACTCTGGAGCAGGGGCTCCGTGGAAGATAGATGCTGTCAGGAATGATGGGACCTCTCCCTGTGTTTTGTGGGGTGTTTATCATGCTTCCCTCCTCTCTGGCGCTTTTCTGAGGTCATGGAAATGAAAGGAATGGTGCCCAAGTCCCTTCTGCACCTGTGGGGAGTCCCCCACCCCCGAACCGCCTGGACCACCTGACAGCCAGATTTGTCCAGCCCTGACTGTGGTCAGCCCTGACCCCACACAGAACAGGAAATGCTGACTTGGGTGTTGGTGTTCTTGAAGGGGTTCTAGCCTGGATAGGGAGAAATAATGTCCCTTTCCTGGGAACCCTCCCAGGCTGCTGCCTGCACTGCGGAGAGTGGCCACTGGTCCCGGAGCTGCCCTCCAGCCTCTGTGAGTCTCTCCGGCATTGCCAGCGTGAGTTGTGCACCTCACCTGTCCTGGGCACCTACATCATGTTTGCCCCACTGTGTTGATTCTTGGGCAGCTCCTGTGTCTTTTGTGGACCCCCACGGGCAGTGGGCACTCGCAGCCCTCCTGGTCCACTGGAAGGGAGAGGGAGCTGCTTCCCTGGGGCTGTTCCTGTCTCTCTGGCTCAGCTTCTGAGAATGGAGGCAGTTGGGCACACTTGGAGGTTTGAACATGAGGAGTGTACTGAGAAACTGAATTTTCTCAACTTCTTGCTAAGTCCCGGGTCCCTGGGGGAGGATGTGTGGTCCTCAGAGGCTGCTAGGCCTTTGCTTTTTATAGTGCAGGAAAGCTTGCAGCCCGCCCATGTGCAAGGTCACAGACACACTTGACTGTTGTGTGTGTGCTCCGTGGAGAGGCCTGCTGTGGCGGGGAAGTTCATTCTTCCTGAGGCCTGCTCAGCGTCTCTGCTGATGGGAGAGGAGGGAGAAGATGCAGGTGGGGGGGCATGATGGGGAACAGGACTGAATTGTCCCCTCTGCTCCTTCCTCCCCACTCTCTCCCTCCTGACCTGAGAGCTGAATGGACAAGAGGAGATTAGGGATGACCCAACAACAAAAACGACGACAACAACAACAGCCATAAAAATAAAAGCAGTGATGGTGCGTGTTACCTGGGCAAGCAGGCCCAGAGTGAGCATCAGTTCTCAGCCATTCTACCATGGCACTGTCGCCTTGAGAAGCCCAGACAGGTGCGTGCCTTGCCCAGAGGCAGCAGATGAGAACCAGAGGCTGTAACTCACGTCTCAGTGCCCAGAGAAAGGGTATGATTGGTTCAAAGACTCACAGCTCTCCACTCTGAGACTGGAACCCCGAGCTTCTCATTTCCAAATTTCCACTTCCCAGCTGCCCACCGAGAAAGTGCCCCAGGGCAGAAAGGACAGCCAGGTTCTGCTTCCCAGAGACCCTTGCCCTCTCTTGCTCTCTTTCTTCCTTTTCCAACCATAAGTCTCTTGTGCTGCCAGAGAAGGTGCTCCCTGTACACAGCATGTCAGGGAGACAGAAAGTTGGCATGGGAGGTCTTGGGTGGGCTCCATACAGCCAGAGGGTGCTTCCCTCTCTCTGGGGCAGGTGCCACCAGGCAGCAAGGGGCACCTCACAAGTGGAGAGTTGAGAACGCTGACGTGGCCCCCAGGAAGGCACTGGCTCCTCCTTCCTGAGACGTCACCTCCCTATTCAGGGAACCAGCACAGCATAATTTTTTTAGAACATGCTTCTTTCTGTTGTTCTTTCTGGTGCCTTTCGCCCTCCCTCAACCCCCCCCCCCTCCAGCTGTAATTAGCATGACTCACAAACCAAATATTCTGGCATTGAGCTTCACCCATCAAAACAAAGATGAAAAGAATTTCGTAGATACAGTGGTGCTGCTGGGCGTCCTCCCTGGACTTGAGCTTGTCATTGTGTTTTTGTCATCAGAGGCTGGTGGCTTATGTGGGTCCCTGTTACTGGGACTGGGGGTGGCTGAGGCTCCGGGGCCTTTGGGGAAGGATAGGGGTGACCACTTGCAAAAGAAAGGAAGGCTGGACAGGTTCCAGGTCCCCAGCTCCACTGACCGCCTCAGGTACCTCTGCCTGCCAACCCACAGGGGAGAGAAATGGGTGTTTTGGTAGCAGTCTCGCTTCCTGACTGGAGAATCCAGAGATATTTAATTGGGGGGTGGGTGGCTGTTGGGCAGATAAAATGTATTATGCTCACTTTGTTAAAGATAACAGGAGGAGGCCGTCGCCCAGGTGATATTAATGTGTGTTGAGAATCCTTTAGCCTGGGGCTTGGTTTTGGGATTAAGCCTATCCTACCCTTTTTGATGTAGGGCAGTACAATCCTATCATGCCTCAGAGGGTGATTTTGTATTAGAGACTTCCCTGTTTTGTATATTGGATTAAGGGTTTGGATTTCTACACTATAAAATGGGGACGGAATGAGAGTTTGGCCTCTTGGTTCCTGGGATGATTAGCATGAGAGAGTAGAGCCAGCAGCGGAAGGAGGCCACGTGGAGGAGGCCAGGAGAAGCAGCTAAGATGGCGGAGTGCTGAGTGAGATGCCAGTTTGTGTAGAGTTTGTATCTGGGATAAGGAAGGAGATGGGGAACAGAGGAGAATAAGTCTGGTGAGCTAGAAACCTTTGATTCTAGGAAACTCGGATAAGTCAGTAGCTTTGTGAGCACTGGATGTGACTGGGTTTTGGAGCCCAGTGTGTATTTTTACTTGCCCGCCGGGTACAAACTAGAATTAAAGACTATGGCCCACCAGTTTGTGGCTCCGTTGTTTCTTTTACCGACTGTCCGAATCCAATGCGAACCTGCATGGGCCGGGCTGCTGTGATAGTGGCCGTGGCCGTGCCTTCTGGCTTTACAGTGGCCTTTCACAGCAATTCATCTTGGTGGTGTAACTACCACGTGGGCTGGGGGTTATTAATTTTTTCCTGTTTTTACCTGCTGAAATATGACTTCTCTGGAACTGAAATGAGACAAAGCAGCTCCCTGGACAAGACCTCCCACCTCTCACATGGTGTGAGGAAATTCTCTGTCCACTCAGAGGACAGTATGGACAAGACCTGTCACAGCCTGAACAGGGCGCTTCACCTCCCTGCCCCTCCCTGGGGCAGCTTCAAGGGCCAGTCCCATGAGGTCCGGGATTTGGGACTCTCGGGAGCCTGCTGGGTCTTTGCTGGGTCCTTGGCCTGTCAGGGCCAGTACTGCAGTCTAGAGTCACAGACAAGCAGAGGCTGGGCACACCGGCTCCTTCCCTCCTCCTCATGCCCCACAGCGAAACTTCTGGGGTGCAGCCTATGTCCTCTGATTCTTACCTTCTTGGCCTGGGGCGGGTTCAGTGGTGTAAGTAGCAGTGTGAGCCCTTTGGGGACATCTTTACCTCTGCGTCCTCATCAAGGTTGCACTGAGAGATACCTGTGAGACGGGAGACACAAGTGGCTGTTGGCACCATGTGAGGGCTCATTCTCACTCACTACCGCTTTCCAGAACTGGGCACTGAAGGTGCTCACCCCACCAGGGTGTGTTCCTGGCCTGCCCTGGAGGTTTCTGGAGTCAACCCCTTCACAGTTGTGAGCAGGACTGGCACAGTCTAACTGGGATGTCCCGCTGGGTCCAGGATAGCTGTTGGACGGTGTTGGCCAGGCTGGGCCTCAGTGTCTGACTGTCTTCTTGGCTCCTGTATGGATTTTTCTTGAAAAAAGGGCAGAGCTGCACAGGGGAGTGAGGACAGGGAGCATGGGAGGGAGGTGGACAGGCGGGTGGGCCTTGGGGGAGGGGGCGTCAGGGAATGAAGTGCTTGGTGCCCTGTTCTGGGTCCAGGGTTGCTGCTGACCACTGGTAAAACAAAACAAAACACTATGCCAGTGGAATGCCCCAGACTCTTTCCCTCGGTTTGCACCTGCACCCCCAGTGGGGCCATCTGTTCCCAGTCGCCCCCTGCCCTGGGGACCAGGGAAAGAAAAGGACGGCATCTGGAAACGCTGTCAATCCTGGTGGATTGGCAGGCAGGAGCAGTTGGACTGGGCTGGCCCTGCAATGCTGCCCTGTGGGTCTGGGCTGGTCTTTGGGCTAAGAACTGCGCTATGTTTGGAGATATTTGGACCCTTTGTGAAGAGTCAAGTGGGAGCTGGTGAGAGATGAGTGGATTGTGGTGGGTGGGGGTGCTTATGGGGATTTTGGGTCTTCAGGCATCAGGTCTGCCCTCCCCTATGGAGGTATAGTTATGAGTCTCGGGGAGAGGAGACTCTAAGAATGGCACCTGCAGGTGGACGGAGCCAGGCCGGGAAGTTGGGGAGATGGGCTAGAGTTCGATGCCCACCCCTCTTTCTGTTCTTTTCCAGCTCCTGCAGTCCCCTGCTTCCTGTCCCTTCTCTGTAGGCACCCCTGCTAGGGGTTCACCCAGGCAGACCCCCAGGTCATACTCCAATCAGCTTCTACCCACCAGAGGACACTGGAGGGGGGAGAGGGAACAAAACCATCTCCACCTTTGCATGACCTGGTCCTCCTGTCTTCCTCCTCCCTTCACCCATGCTGGTTTCTACCCATCCTGCAAAAGCAGTGCACGCCCTAAACATGTACACCAGTGGTCATGCTGCCCACGCCCTAAACGTGTACGCCAGTGGCCATGCTGCCCACGCCCTAAACGTGTACGCCAGTGGTCATGCTGCCCACGCCCTAAACGTGTACGCCAGTGGTCATGCTGCCCACGCCCTAAACGTGTACGCCAGTGGTCATGCTGCCCACGCCCTAAACGTGTACCCCAGTGGTCATGCTGCCCACGCCCTAAACGTGTACGCCAGTGGCCATGCTGCCCACGCCCTAAACGTGTACGCCAATGGTCATGCTGCCCACGCCCCATACATTGTGAGGGACCTCTTTCCTGGTTGGTGCTGTGCCTACATCCAAAGGAATTAAACTCCAATGATGGGATTTAAGATGCTAGCAGGCTGGCATCCCTAGAGAAATCTCAGCGCCTGGCAGAGATAAAGCACTCAGTAACCTGCTGAGTGAATGAATGAATGAATACATGAACACAAGGGCCCAGCTGGTAGTAGGCTCCTCAGAGCCAAATGTGCAACTGCTGTTCCAGGTGGAACCATGTGGGCTAAGCTGCTGGACACTGGGCAGTGGGGAGCTGCTGGACCTCAGGTTGGCTGGATGAGCCTGTCTCTCTGCCATCTTTCTGGAACCCCTTAACATGATGTCTCAGATATTCCTGGGTTTCACCTGAGCTTCAGCCCTCCCCCCATTGTGGACCTGGGGTGAGGGGCTCCTTCACTCTGAGTCCATTTGCTCACCTGAGAAGTCAAAGTGCTTCACAGTGTAAATGAGACAGTGTGCCCAGAGCCTGGCACCTTGTGGACACTTAATCAGGGCAGGAAGGTTTGTTAGAAGGACCCTCTGACAGATGATGGGGCAGCTCTAGGGTTGTTAACCCGTGTGGCCATTGTGCAGAATTCCTAATGAGTGGCTCAAAGGTCGTCTCATGGCCACAGGCAACTTCTTCCAGCAGCAGGTGCCACTACTGAGTGGCGTGTCAAGGACAGAATGAATGCCCCTGCTCCTAGAAGGCATGTTATCTCCAGCTGGCCTGATTCTAGCACAGTTAGGCATCCATCCCTGCCCTCACCCATGTCCGCAGCATCCCCAAGGCTTCTGCTCTCAAGTGAGGGCTGCTCGCCTGCCCCCGTGTCCTGGCACCCAGCCCTTGGCCCGTATGGAGCACACACTCAACAAACATGTGCGTGAGAATGTGGGACCTCGGTGCTGGGTCAGTTTCTATCCCACACGGTCCCACCTTGAGCCACAAAGTTTTGCCTCAGTGTCTCAAAGCCCTTCCTCCGTCCTGCCATTCTCTGTGTAGAGTCAAATTCCCTGGAATAAACAAAGTGCTCCCTTAAGTCCCAGGGTGGGGCTTATTTGACATTTTTCTAAGTGGAAAATAATGTGGATTTGATGAGAAAAAACATGCAGCTGTTATAGTGAAACCCAGAGAAGCCCAAGCAAGCATATGGCCAACACCCGTGTTTTCATCACTCAGAGACGGCTGCTGCTAGTGGCCAGGTGGGTGGCCTTCAGGTCCCTGTGGCTGAGTATGTGCGTGTGGGTGTGTATGTGCCTATGTGTGTTTGCAACCTGGGTTTTCATTCATCGCCACTTACAAACGCCCCTCCATGTCGGTAAATCGTTATCTGTTTACAGGGGCCATGAATGAGTGCTGCTGGCAGACTGCCCCCCAGTGGCCCCCAGCATCATTTACTTATGTATTGAAGTGCCTGTCCTGGTTCACAGCTATCTGCCCCCTCCCTGTTACACTGCATTGGCCACAGACAGTAGTGGAAGGTGTGTGTGGCTGCCGCCTGGATCCCCACCTGGATTTCAGTCTCTTGTTGTCATTGGGAGGCACCCTGATTGATTGAATTAGGCAATTTCTGCAGGATATTGAGGTGTAAACCTGGCTAATGGAGGCCGTGAGCTGCACCTGTTTCTGAAGCATTAGATCTTCTGAGTGTGGGAAAGAAGAGCATTTGAAGAGAAGATGGCTAGATGGCTACACCACCAGGGTTTCGTGTTCCTGTGACACTGAAGAGTGTGCCCTGCTTCACTCTGCCCCAAGCCACCCCACCCTGAGTTAGGGAGAGATTTGCACACACTGGCTGGAGGCTGTAGCAAAATGTGTGTGGTCCTGAAGTCCTCTCAGATGGCAGTTCTACTGTTGGCGCATGTCTGAGAGGTGATGTGGGGGTCAACCAGTCCTGAGAGCCAGATGGCATCACAGGAGATCCAGCTCACATTCATGAGGAGTTCCTGTCCGTGAGACAGCTAGATGAAGAAGCCAACTATCCCAGATCTGCCTAACATGGATGCTGCAGAGGGGACTTCCTGGAGGAGGTGGCATTGGGCTGGTGTCTGAAGAACATCCATGGAGGAGGTGGTAGGAGAAGGAGACGAGCCCCCATGACTTGTGTTGGGGACTTCGAGCGGCTCCAGATGGCTGGAGTGAAGCTCATATACACAGGGTGTGTGGTGGGATGACGGGACCAGAGGTAAAGCAAGAGCCAGATGGGAAAGCGCGTGGTTCAGAAGTTCCCTTTATTTCTGTGGGACTCCTGATAAGCCAAGGGTGGAGATTTGCTCTGCAGCTCTGAAAGCCGCCACTAGAGAGCACTGGTGAGTGGCACCGACTTTCTTTAGCAGGAAGCCACAGGAGGAGCAGCTATGGGGCACTGGGGGAGAATACAGGGAGTGAACCGGGGTTCGAGGGTCTGTGACAGAGTGGAGAGATGTTGAAAAGATAGTGGGGTATCTGGGTCTAGCCCACAGCTAGCTGCCAAGTAGAACTTTCTGCAGACAGGGAATGTGCTCTGCACCGGGCTGTCCTGGAGGGTAGCCACTTACAGCGTACTTGTGGGGTTGAGCATGTCTTCCTTTTGTACTTTTTAATGAATTTAATCAGCCTCCACTGTGGCGACTGTTTTGGAGAGCACAGACCTGGAGCTCAGCAGACAGTCTGGGGTGGGGACAAAGATTAGGGAGCTATTGGTTGAAGCCATCGTGTAGTAAGTGACCAGCAGAAAGGCTGTTGGGGGTGAGCAGCGGAGCTAAGTGCCGTCTCTAAGGGTCTATGGTGGAGTCGGGGCGGGAGCAGCCATGGTTACCATCGGCAGCCACTCCACAGCTCTCAAGTGAGGTGGACCCGGGGCGGGAGCAGCCATGGTTACCATCGGCAGCCACTCCACAGCTAGCAAGTGAGGAAGGAGGAATGGGCGGGGCATGGAGAGACGTCAGTGCGCTCAGCCAAAGCAGTCTGGGCCGGACCAGGCGGTGGGACTGACTGGACGCTGAGCTGAGTTCTATTCTTGACCTAGAAGCCCGTAGGCATGGCATGAAGCTTTCTTTTGCCAAGCGTCCCCTGGAGATTCCTGCAAAGTGTGGAAGTGAGGTGATGTCCAGGGATGTCAGTGCCACTGTGGAAGGATGGCGGGGAGAGTGGGGCACAGGCCTCGGAATCCCAGGCTCTTCCCTCCCTGTGTTGGGGGTGGTCAGCTCCTGAGGGTGTCTCACTGCTGGGAAGTAGGCCGAGGGGCAGGCCACCTGCAGAGCGGGCTCACGAGCAGAGCGGCCTGGGTTGGTCTGTCACAGGCTTTTCTCTCTCAAATGGTTCTCAAAGCAGTGGCCAGCTCGCTGCCCAAGGCCCTACAGCTGAGAGGTGATCTGAGGACAGTGCCCCAGTCAAGGAAATCTTTGTTTGTGCTGGGCTGGCCAGGTGCCTTGGGAGGCCTGACGCCTGCAGCCCACATGGGTCCCCCTGTTTGCAGAGCCTGCTCAGGAACTTCGACTGCTTTCACTCTCTGCACCAGGTGAGCCATTCCAAGCAATTAGATGCCCCCAGAGAGGATGGAGATGTTTTAATATGAGGGGGGTGGAGCCTTCTCCTCTTCCCTTTGCTGTTTTGTCCCAAGCCAGATCTTGTTCTTCTGTGGGGAAAGAAACCACTTACTTACCACTGGACAGCCCCAACTCCATCCCTGGCCATGGACCTTGGGGGTAAACAAATAAATGCCCTCATGCCTTAAAAAGTGAACCCTCCTTCTCTAAGCCAGAGAGCGACTTCTTGGAAAAAGCAAAAGAGGGAGAGCCAGTGCGTAAGGTGGAGCCAGGACACTCACGCCTCTTGGGAAAGCCACTGTTCACCTCCAGTTGAGCTGAGTCCTTTCATGAGGGATCCCATTCCCCCACTGCCGCTCCTTCTGCAAGATTGAGGGGAGAGCAGGGGAGGGTCTGAGACCAGCTCTGGGGCTGTCCAATCTCAAAAGGAAAATGAGATGCGAAAATGGGCTTCTAGAATTGGTAACGAATGTTGTTCATCAACGGGAAGTCATGCTGCCTCCCACCTGCTCATCACCAGATTTTGGTCAGTTGACAGTAAGTGTGATGAATGGCTTCTGGAGAAGCAAACCCTGGTGGTCATCAGAGCCAGAGGGACACCCCAACATAGCACCTTCTCCTTCCCAGGCACCCCAGAGTCTGATCTGAATCCAGGAGACCTCCTATGGGGACTGGAGAACTCTGAGCATCTGTCTCCGCAGGGGCATTCCAGCCAGCAGATGTCAGAGCAGAGAAGGCAGCCTGGGGCTTCCCCCTGGTTGAGAGGATACTGGGGAGGAGGAGGGGGCAGGAGCAGGAGCTGGTTAAGGGATGGCTGATGCCTCATGTAGAAACAATGAAGGACTGAGGCTGACCTAAATTGCATCCCTGACCTAGAAGATGTGAGGTGTGGGAGGAGGTCCTATCTGATGCCAAGCTTCCTCGGCAGATGCAGGTGGAATTTGAGAGTGATGTCTAGGCTGTAGAAAAGCCAGACAAAGGTATTATTTGTCTTGGGTGGACAGGGTCTGGGACACAGCCAGAGCTCCTGGAAAGCGTGAACTATAGGCCAGGGGTAGAGAGGAGACGAGATCTTCAAGGGGGATTAAAGAGGGCCGGTGGCTGATTCAGTGTGGCGGGTGCAGGAGAGGAAGGAGCCTAAATGACTCCCAGATTTCTGTCTGCTCTTTGTTTGTAGCTCTGATTTACTCCCCCTCTGGCTTCGTTTTGTTGCAACAGAGCTGTCCAGTGCAGCTCTACGGTGAGCAAAATGTTCTATTCTGTGCAGTCCAACAGCATGGTAGCTACCAGCTATGTGCCACTATCAAGAGCTTAGATGTGGCTAGTATAACTGAAGAACTGAATTTTTAATTTAAAAAAAAATCTGTTTACAGTGAAATAACCACACGTGGCTCATAGCCATTGCACAGGACAGGGCGGTCTAGTGTTTCTACCCACTTACCTTCTGAGTCAACTCTGCCATCCTGCCTCAAGCTGTAACTGGGGGCATGTCTGTTTCCTTCGCTGGACCGTAATTTTTGCAAGTTTATGGTCACGTTGCCATCTCCCTGGCCCCTGCACAAGCTGTGCAAAGCATGGGCATTCAGTAAGCCATGCCTGGGGGGGATTTTTCTGCCGAGAACACGTTCTTGAGCTGCAAGGGCAGTTCGACTTGTCTTTGTAAACTGTTGCTCATCCATGGAGACCCTAGTTCTTCTCTCTCTTGGAATAGCTGGCCACCTGATGAGACTAAGGAAGAGGGAAAGCCATGTTTATAAAATGCTTTCGTCAAGAGCCACTGGGCTGGGTGTGGTGTCAAGACCCAGTGCAAACACGTGGTGCCTGAGCTCCAGAAGGTTACTGCGCAAACTGGGCGGCATGACAATGTGGAGCTGAGTGGGACCACAAAGGGTGGGGCCCCTTTTCTTTTCTTTTCTTTTCTTTTGAGAGTGAGAAAGAGGAGAGGGGGATAGACAGGGGCAGACAGACAGAAAGGGAGAGAGGTATGAAGCATCAGTTCTTCATTGCAGCACCTTAGTTGTTCATTTATTTTTTTTATTTATTCATTTTTAGAGAGGAGAGAGAGAGGGAGAGAGAGAGACAGAGAGGGAGAGAGAAGAGAGAGAGAAGGGGAGGAGCTGGAAGCATCAACTCCTATATGTGCCTTGACCAGGCAAGCCCAGGGTTTCGAACCGGCAACCTCAGCATTTCCAGGTCGACGGTTTTCCACTGCGCCACCACAGGTCAGGCCACCTTAGTTGTTCATTGATGCTTTCTCACATATTGCTTGACCAGGGGCTCCAGCCGAGCCAGTGACCCCTTGCTCAAGCCAGCGACCTTGGCCTTTAAGCCAGCGATATTTGGGCTCAAGCCAGCCACCTTGGGCTTTAAGCCAGTGACATTTGGGCTCAAGCCAGTGACCAGGGGGTCATGTCTATGATCTCATGCTCAACCCATTGACCCCATTGCTCAAGCTGGTGAGCTTGCGCTCAAGCCGGCAACCTCGGGGTTTCAAACCTGGGTCTTCAGTGTCCCATGCTGACACTCTATGCACTGCTCCACTGCCTGGTCAGGAGGTAGGACCCATTTTCAACAGAAGGGAACTTGGATGTGTCTGTGAAACTTGTCTCCTTAAAAGCTGCATCCCAGGTCCATCCAGGTGTGGGAAGGGATAAAAATCATCAATGAAGAAGCAACCTCGGGCTTCCTGCCTTCCTCCAGATCTTGCAGTTGGCTCAGCTGGCCCTATTGCCCGCTCTCTTCCTGTAAAAGGGGTGGGAATTCTTTCTTGTTGGGAGACAGGAAGCTGGAGGCTGATAAAGAGAATGGGGGAGAGGAGGGTTGAAGAGCTGCAGGTCTGAGTGGCAAGGTGGTGAGAAGAAAAAGATTCATGGGATTGCTGTAAAATTTGGCAAACGGACTTCTTCCCAGTGTTTGGGAGAGGCAAGTCCAGAACTTGAGTCATGTTGGAATTGACCTCAGATGCCTTGACCACAGGCAGCCCGGAGGCTGGACCCTGTGGGCCTGGAGGCTTCGTGAGGCACTTCTGGGACCCGTCCCCTCTGCCGAGTGCAACGCATTCTCTGAGCTGTCTTCCTGGGAGCAAACGGCTCTCTCTGTTGGGGTGTCAGTCAGAAGACATGGCTCAGAGTGGGCTGCAGCCAAGGCTGGTTAGATGTTGGGCAATCCTGTGACCATGTGTATATAATATAAGGTCACCATGCTGACTTTGCTGCCTGACTCAGTAAAATGGTTTTGAAGCTTTTTCTGAAGAGGGAAAGGCTTTGCTCTAGGTTTGCTTTGGCAGCTAAAGAGGAGCCTCTGTGGTCCTTACTGTTCGCCTGGTACCTCTACCTCTGTGCTGAGCCCCTGCACGTGGCCACCCCGCTGACCCCATCACCCCCAAGCGAGTCACACCCTGGTCTCTGTTGGTCCCCAGCTCCTCTGATCGAGGTTCAGAAAACCCTTTTCCTTGCCAGAAAGAGACATACCAACAGGCAAAGTGGTGCTCCTCCTGGGGGCAGAGCCCTGATCCTCACCAGGGGGGAATGTTTGCCTCCTGAGGGACATTTGGAACACTGGAGACATTTCTGGGCATCCCAGCTGGGGTTGGGGGTATGCTGATGGAAGCTAGTGGGTGGAGTCCAGGGATGCAGCTAAACATCCCACGATGCGCAGGACAGCTGCCCACAACAATAAATGACCCTGTCCTATAGGTTGATGTGCTGAAGTCAAGAAATCCTGGGGAGAGTGGGACCCAAGGTAGCCTTTCACCTTCTTTTGTTGTTTCCCAGCTTTTCCAAGATGAATTATTTTGGATTCCAAAAAAAAAGGTTTAAAGAAAGGCAAATCTCTTTTCCTTAAGTTAGGCAAACTTCTCATTTCAAAGAAAGAAAAAAAAAGATCAATTATGAAGGCGCCAAGGAAAAACAGGAAATACAGAAATAGGGACATCAAATCCAGAGAGTTGGACTCGACATACACTGGGGGGGGGGGGGTAGCGTCAGGTTCAGGGTGGTGCAGGCGGCTGGCTGGTCCCGGAGGTACACGGCCGCGTCCCAGGCCCAGAGCGCGCACTGCAGGCTGTGTGGAGCCTCGCAGGCCGAGCAAAACTGCAGAATGAGACAACCTGGAAAAACGAACATGAGAAGGAGGAGGGAGAGGTTTGCCAGTCGAGAGTCTGGGAAGGCTTCAGGAGGCACATGAGGGTCTTGAAGACCAGGTCTGATTTTGATGTCATCTGAGGAGAGCCTGTCGAGTTCAGATAGCCACCCCCCCCCCCAGCACTTAAAAATTGGGCAATCTTAGGCTAATCAGCTTTTCTTTGCCTCCAATCCTTCATTTGTAAATTTGGTGTGATAACGATTGAATATTATCTCCCTAGTGGAGTCACTGCAGGTTCATCTGAGGTCTGTGATGAGGTAAAAATGATTACTGGGATGTGTTCCCAGGCCAAACCCTAACAGATGGGGCTGTGGGGGCACTGAATGGTGCCCGCTTGCCCAGCACAGTGCCTGGTACCCGTGGTTGTTGGGCCCATTAGCCAGGTCACTGAGAGAAAGGAAGAGGGGACAGGGCAGCAAGCACCTGGACTAATGCCAGCTGTTTGGGGGTGTGGCTGGACCCTGATTCTCAAAGACCAGCAACACTGGCAGCGCCTGAGGCTTTTTTGAAAATACAGGCACTCATGGCCCTGCCCCAAACCCACTGAAGCAGAAACTACATTTTAAGACTTCCCAGGTGATATGTGCATGTGAAAATTTGAGAAGCAGGGAGCCCGAGCACCGGATGAGGGGTGCTGTGTTATGCGGCTGAAGAGTGGGGACATGCTGGGGAGGGGTGGGCGTGCCCCCCCAGGAGCCGAGAAATGATGGGGAGGTAGTTAGGTATATAGGCAGATTAGATTTTAACACGTACTTTATAAGATAACATATATCTGTTCACTCTCCTTGGCCAGTGGGAGGAGGTAGTGAAGATTTTGGGTGGCGGCTGGTCCAAGCTGTCTCAGTCTGGCAAGGTCTCTGGGCGTTGAGGCTTGGTTGGCAGAGAACTTGGAGGCGGGGGGGGGGGGGGACGGGACAGCTAATCCCCTGCAGTGGGTGGGTGGTGGAGTAGTGCGGAGGTGTGGGTGACAGGGAAGAAGGGGGTTCCTAGGAGTGCAGCCTCCCTGGCTCTGAGTCATCACATCTGCCTTTTCTGTCCCAGGCTCTGGTCCCTGCTCTCTGCCTCCCCATGTCCTCTTGACTTGGTACAGGGTCTCTTCATGCAGAGTAAAGCACGTGGCCCACAAGTCAGCCCAGTGGGGAGGGTCATGCTCTCACCACCAGCAGGACTTTACACAGAGGGGTGTTTAAATGAAGCCCGCAGCTTCCCAGGTGTGTGAAAGGAGCGCTCATTTGGGCACTCACCGACACAGAAAGCAATCATCTCTGTGTTTTAGTTTCCCTAAACATAAAAGAGCAGTTGAAGGAAAGGTCGACCCTGGCCAGATAGCTTGGTTAGAACATTGTTCTGAAGTGCAGAGGTTGCTAGTTCGATCCTCGGTCAGGACACATACAGGAGCAGATATTCCTGTCTCTTTCCTGCTCTCTCCCTTACCCTCTCTAAAATCAAGAAAATAAACATAAAAAAAAAAAAAAAAAAAAAAAAGGAAAGGTCAGACTGTGGCCCAGCTTTCCTGCCTGTCTCAGTCACCACCTGACCCCACTACTAACATGGCAGGGGACTCCCGTTTTTTCTCACAGATCCTCCGAAGTGTTTAATTGTGGACAGGGGCGGGTGAGGACTGACCATAGTTACCCTTAACTAAATGCCAGTGGGATGTTTTGTCTGTTTTAAAGCCCAAACTCTGTTCCCTTATGGGCTCACTGGGGACCCCCAATAGACATCTCTTTCTGGAATGAGAAGGGTCCTGTCCAGGGCTTTGCCAAGAGCACTGTGAGTGAGAGAGATGGGGTTGGCCTCCATGGACGATGACCACCCGCTGGTCCTGACATCCTCCCTAAATTACAGTAGATGCTTTAGGACACTTACTGGAGCGCCCCCTGGTGGCCACAGAGCGATGTGTTGCCACCTCGGCAGGGCTGAGACTACAGGCATGGGCTATGTGCACATGGATTATATGAGTGGGCAATGAAAGTACATGTAAGTGTGTTGAGTGTGTGTGCATGCATGTGCAAGGTGTGAAGATGTTAGCATGTGTGCATGTGTGAGTGCATAAGTATGTGCATGTATGTGCACCTGTGAGTGTGCTTACGTGTGAGTGTGCACTGAGGCTTGTGAGAGTGTATGTGTGTGTTGAGTGTGTGAATGTGAGTGTGTGTGCTGCATGTGTGAGTGTGAGACAGCATATGTGTGGTCACTTTCCCAATAGGGCTGTGGCTGGGGCACTTCCTGGCTTCGTGGGTCTTGCTTCTCGCCTGTTTCCCTGTGGAACCTCCCAACCGGCCCTCTTCCCATGTGTCTCTCCCAGCAGGGCGCGGCGGGATGACGGGCTCCCGTGGTCTGGGACTCATGCTGGCCTGCCTGCTGCTTGCCTTCACCTGTGGTCCAGTGCTGGGCCGCCTGCTACCTGGTGAGCAGGAACAGCAGGAGCTGGAGGGGACCGAGGAGCCGCTGCTGGGCCACACTGAGAGGTGAGGCTGCAGATGTGGGTGCAGGTTTGCATGCAGGTGAGGCTCCAGGAGCTTCGGATTGACTGGGCTGAGTCTGGGGTTCCAGCACCCAGGTGGCCTGCTCCGCTCCAGATGTAAGGGAACTGTATTGAGGCTGAAGAGCCATCCTAGTGGAAGCTGGGCCTGGAGGACAGATGAACCATTTCTCTTCCCAGTGACCCAAGCACCTTATCAGAGCTGAGAATAGGAACGGCCCCATTCCAACCCCACAGAAATGCAGGGCTGGGTGGGGCTTTGCAGCCACATTTTTAACCAGCAAACCCCACCTAGCCCCTGTGCCTTTCCAGTCTTTTTTTTTTTTTTTTTTTTACAGAAAGAGGGATAGACAGGGACAGACAGACAGGAACGGAGAGATGAGAAGCATCAATCATTAGTTTTTCGTTGCAGGTTGCAACATCTTAGTTGTTCATTGATTACTTTCTCATATGTGCCTTGACCTTATATGTGCCTTCAGTAGACTGAGTAACCCCTTGCTCGAGCCAGCAAACTTGGGCTCAAGCTGGTGAGCTTTGCTCAAACCAGATGAGCTCACGCTCAAGGTGGCCACCTCGGGGTCTCGAACCTCGATCTTCCACATCCCAGTCGGACGCTCTATCCACTGCGCCACCGCCTGGTCAGGCTCCAGTCTTGTTTTGTCTTGTCATAAGATCTGCTGGAGTTCTAGGAAGTAAAAGCAGGGACAGTGTGGGACCCAGAGCTGGTCCCTACGACCCTGACCATTGGAGGGAGGACTGCTGATACCTGGAGACAGAAGCAGCAGCTTTCTTGGAAGTTCTGAACTTTTTCCAAAGGGCATTGTCTCCACGCTCATGACCTTCAATGACACAGATTTCAGGCTAATTGGGATGTTTTGTAGGGATACACAAAGTGTTTAGAATTACTCATGAAACAGTCATGAGGTCCTAGATGCCCAGGTGACAGCCTGATACCGGCTTTCAGTTTGTTCATCATTTTGAGCACTGGACTGACTTGATACCCAAGGCCTTGGACTGTCTTTAGAGTACAGTGTGTCTTTAGAGCATAGCACTTGAGCAAAGCAACACCCCTCCCCTCCTCTTCCCTGTCCCTTCTTCTTTTTCATTCAACAAACGTTGATCGAGTGTCTATCGTTGGTCTGGCAACCCGCTAGGCACTGGGACAAACACATGAATGACACTGTCCCTGGCCTCCAGGAACTCTGAGGCTGTGGAGGACAGACCCAATGCAGTGACTGGGGGGCGCTGGGGGAGACTAAGCAGAAGGTGATTGTGTCTTTAGGACATGTGGGGACCTCCCAGGTGCAGGAGGGGGGGTCACCCTGAGGCTAGGATGGTGTACATGAAGGCATGGCTGTGTGGTGTCTGGCAGCCAAGGGCTCCCAGCTGAGTAGAGGATTGAGGACAGGAGGGTGGACATTGGGAGGAGAGATTGATTTGGTGGGGAGAGCTCTGTCCCAAAGCCCACCTACAGAGGAGTCATGGAGAGGTTTAGATCTGAGGGAGTTCTAGAAAGAACAGAGGAGAGCAGAGAGGAGGATGAGTTGTCACAAAGGGTGGTCTACAAGAGATAAGGAGGACTCGGGCCCAGTCCTGAAGGCACTGGAGGCGGGGGGGCTCAGACCCTCGTGATCCTCAGAGGATAGTGGTGAGGCCAAGGAAGCATCTAAAATGAGGCTGAGAGTCCCATTCCGGAGGAGTAATGATGCTCAGAAGATGGTTTGGAAAGAAAAGATTCTAGGGATGGTACCACAGCGACAGGCCATCAGCTTTAGACACATCACATGGTGGATGGAGCTTGTGGAATCTCTGGGTAGAGACTTGTGGCAAGAGTTGGAGGCAGAGGCCCATCTGGGAGTCCAGGGCTTGTGGATGGCTGAATTTAGAGCATATAGAACCATTTCCCAGATTGTCTGGGATTTGAAGCAGGATTGAAGTTGGTCCCGTCACTGCAGAGGGGTAAGCGACAGTACACTGCAGTGCTGCATATTGCCACAAGGTGGCAGCATGGGGCTGTCACCGTTCACTCTGCCGAGGAGCCAAGTCTTCAAATGCCCGGCTGGAAACATTAGTCTCCAGCTGCTGCTGCTCAAAGGGACCCCAAAAACCTAGTCTAACCCTCTCATTTACAGTGATTCAGGTTGATATAGCATCCTCTAGAATCATAAATGCATGAAGGGGATGGCCAGTCACAGCTCATCACACGGTGTCCAAAGACCTCCTACACAGAGGCAGATTTCTCCCAAGCAGCCTGTCTTGCAAAGCCCCCAAACTATTGCTGTTTTTGTTGTTATTGTTTCCATGACAATAAACTTCTATTAACAGAAGGCAGGGGGCTCTTTCCCAAGTCTCACTGAGGGTCCCAAAATTCACCAAGAGTCAGTGGGTCTCTGTTGGCAAAGCTCACACAGTCTCACAGGTCCGGACAAACAAGGAGGCTGGTCAGGGACACCAGACCCTCTGGCAGCAGAGAGAGGTGTCCCTGGCTCTGAATGCTCACGACTTTCACTGTGACATCTTTATTCCTTTAGGGCTGAAGAAAAGCATGAAAACTACAGCCCCAGGCAGGGCGAGAAGCCCCCAGCTTCCCGGTGCTATCGCTGCTGTGCCCCCGGTGCCTCTGTGCACCCCGCTGTCCCAGTGCCACAGATCAATATCACCATCCTGAAAGGTCAGGGCGCTGCAGATCCAAGCAAAAGGACCTTCCCCTGGGGGGCTGGGCTGCTCAGTCCAGACAGGGTGGAGGGACCAGGATGGCTCCCCTGGCACAGGAAGTGGAGGCCGGCTGTCATCAGAAGGGAGGGGGAGGAAATTCCATCTCTGAGGTTCTTGGCCCCTTTCCAGGAGGAGAGATGGGACCTCCTCCATCTGCGTTCAGACTGCAGTCCTCTGGGCTCTGTGTTTTGAGGCCTGGCATTGCCCCCTCCCCCAGCCATCCACACGCCTGAGCCCCGCACACAACAGACATGCCTGCATGGCCTTGCAGAATCAGAGAAGATATGCGGCCGGGCCCCAGTGGCCTGGGCCAGCCAACAGCTGCAGTCCATTTGTGTTGAGTGAGCCACAGCCTGGACCCAGCGCCTGTTGCGTTTGGACAAACCCATATGTTCCTTTGTCTTTGCCAGGACTTTCCAGAAGGAAAAAATAATTCTTGCTTCTGGATTAAAACAGAATCATCTTTGAGGATGGGTCTGCTTGCTTGACGCTTGTGTTTTTCTGTCCCTTTTAGGTGAGAAGGGGGACCGGGGACACCGGGGCATGCAAGGGAAATATGGCAAAACAGGTTCAGCAGGCGCCCGGGGCCACATGGGGCCCAAAGGGCAGAAAGGTTCCATGGGGGCCCCCGGAGACCGTTGCAAGAACTACTACGCCGCCTTCTCAGTGGGCCGGAAGAAGCCCCTCCACAGCAACGACTACTACCAGACAGTCATCTTTGACACGGAGTTTGTGAACCTCTACAGCCACTTCAACATGTTCACGGGCAAGTTCTACTGCTACGTGCCCGGCATCTACTTTTTCAGCCTCAATGTGCACACCTGGAACCAGAAGGAGACGTACCTGCACATCATGAAGAACGGGGAGGAGGTGGTGATCCTGTATGCCCAGGTGAGCGACCGCAGCATCATGCAGAGCCAGAGCCTGATGTTGGAGCTGCAGGACCAGGACGAGGTGTGGGTGCGCCTCTTCAAGGGCGAGCGTGAGAATGCCATCTTCAGTGATGAGTTTGACACCTACATCACCTTCAGCGGCTACCTGGTCAAGCACGCCACTGAGCCCTAGCTGTCGCCGGCCTCCTGCTGCGCAGCCAGAGGTGGACTTCCTGTTCTCCCCCTTCCCCGCTCCTGCCCCACCAGACCCCTGAGGTCCAGCACCAGGCCAGCTCCCATCAGCTCTTTTCCCGATCTGGGTTACCCTGGCCCCCACATCCCCAGCTTTGGTACTTGACACGAGGCCCTTCACAGGAAAGGAGGGAGAAACAGCTGTGTGGTCCTGGTCTCACTGTCTCTGGAGATGAAATCACAGGGCAGGTGCCCGAGAATGGCCAGGCCTCCAGCTCCCCTCTGTGGACATATCCTTAACTAACCCCTGCATAGTGCCCCGTGACACAGCAGGATGTCCCAGAGTAAGACATCCTTCCACCTGACGCTTGAAATAATTACATGAATTCCAAAAGCCAAGATGAGTACAGTGACCACGGGGAAAGGAAGTTGTCACTGTGGCCTTTCCATAGCCGGAGGCCCATTTTCTCGTGAGGTTTCAGGAGGCTCCTTTTAATGGGAGACTGAAAGTAAACCTCATCTGGCTTAATTCTTCTAGGCAATGTATGAACCTTCTTGTGAGACAGCTGGACTGATATCTAGGTCTTGTGGACATTCCCTGTGGCCTTGTCTGAGGGCTCAGGGGTCTTTCTGAGCCACCACAGGGAGGGGGGTCGGGCTGGGGAAGCAAATGTCAACTCCCCAGAGTGACGACCAAGCCCTTGCCCTCTGTGCTGGGAAAAGCAGCCTGCTCATTGGAACCCACAGGCCCCTGACAGCAGCTGGAGACCTCAGGGTCCCTGATATTTCTGGGGGAAGCAAAGCTCAGTGCCACCCAGGCAGAGCCATTGATCCTGCCCCCTTGACCTTGGGCAGGGCCTCCATGCTGCCATCCTGGCATCAGCTTCTCTCAGACAGCCCCCCCCCCCCAGAGGCAGCAGGCCTGATGCTGTGGCAGCCGTCATAGTTAGACAATGTTCCTACAACCCCTGACGGCACCTGGTCTCAGGTTCCTGCTTCCCGGAGGGTTTGGCATTCAGCCCCTGGGCACCCTCCCCAGGCCCCTTGGCCAGCAGCCTAACACCATGCAGGAGCAGAAGAAAGGAGAGGCTGAAGGGGCTGGAAGGTCCCCTCTGCCTATCCCAGAGCTTCTGCAGGACTCAGGCCCGGACACCAGGGGAGAAGGCATGTCTTACCATGGGGGTCAGACCCCTCTCTGAGGTGGATGAGGGCTGCCAGCACGGGCGCTCTGGCCTGCGGCCAACTTGGGCCTGGCAGCCCTTTCTGCCTCTGATGAATGACCAGGGCTGGGCCACTTCCTACCTGTGTGGGCCCTAAGCCCTCCAGGAGGCTTTCCTCCCACCACCTAGTAAGCCTTGGTCTTGACCGAGGCCTCTGCCCTCCCTGGGTCAGGCCACAGGGTCTGGGGTCCACACACCCCTCCCTCTGAAGGACTTCTGCTGGTCAGAGGTTCAAATCCGTGTTTCCACAGGCGTGTCACCCAGCAGGGCGCCCGCTGCTGCTTCCTGCTGTCCTGGAGCTTTCTCAGACAACATTAAACTTGGAATCATGTGTTTCAGCCTAATGGTTTTAGTCTGGTCATTGAACCTCTCTCTCCCCACCCCGAACCCCACCTAGGGGACAGGGGAACCCTGTGGGCACAGGCTGGCCCCTGAACTGCCTCTTATCTCACTGGGTGTGTTTCATAGGCTCGGTGGAAGCAGCCCCATTGGACACCCTGTGCTAGGAGGAGTCTTCTGGGCAGGAAGGGGGCAGGACTAGGACAATGGTATTTGTTTCCTGGGGTGGCCATGACAAACCCCACCAGCTTGATAGCTTAAAACAATACAGATTCTCTCCTGGTTCTGGGGCTGAAAGTTCAAACATGAGGTGTGGGTGTGGCCAGGGCTACACCCCTCACCCCCAGGCCTGTCAGGGTGGGTCCTTCCTTGCTTCCTACAGCTTCTGGTGGCCCCAGGTGCCCTGTGGTCTGTGGCCCCATCACGCCCATCTCTGTCTATGTCTGTCTTCACAGGGCTTTCTTCTCGGTGTCTCTTAATTCTCCTCCTCATCTCTTTAAGGACACCAGTCACTGGATTTGGGGACCACACCAATCTAGGATGTTCTCTTGAGATCCTTAGGTTCTGGTCACTGAACCTATTTCTCCCCACCCCCACCTCACCTACTGCCTGTGGGCAGCCTGGGGGCCCTCAGAGCAGTCCCTGGGGACATGGGAAAACTTTATTTCCAAATAAGGTCACATTCACAGGTGCAGGGGCTAGGATTTGGGCATATCTCTGTGGGCAGGGGACACATACAACCCACTAGAGTGACTTGCAGACTAAGTTCACCCCCTGAGAGCCCCCTGTGCACCAGAGCAGCGGAGAACGGGTGCTTCGGCCCCCCCCCCCCCCCCCCCCCCCCCCCCCCCCCCCCCCCCCCCCGTGCACCAGAGCAGCAGAGAACGGGTGCTTCGGCCCCCGTGCACCAGAGCAGCGGAGAACGGGTGCTTCTCTCCTTCGCTGAGCAGCGGGGTCAACTGCCAGGGCCCTCGTCCGACTACTAGAAGGCATTACTGCACTGCCTGCTCCTTCCAGGGCCAGCAAGCTGGCCAAACAGCTATTGTCCTTCCTTTTTGCCTGGTCCTGTGTGAGCCCATGTGGGCATGCTCAGCCTCGGGCTGGGGCCAGATCGGATCAGGCAGGCAGGTCCATCCTGTAGGACAGAGCAGGTCCCGCCTCCACAGAGCTGATGCCACTGGGCAGGATGAGCGGGGTTGAGTGTATTTCCCAAAGGTGTGTGAAGAGAATGAGTCTAGGTGCCCAGCACCAGACCTCTCTCCTGGGGCAGTCGCATGGAGCATGTAACCCTGCTCCACTGCCAGCCATGCCAACATGGGAGCGGAGGCAGTATCTGCCATGGAGCCCAGCCACTGCTCTTTTTGGTGTCCCTCACTCCCTGAGTTCTCCCCACACCATCCTCTTGCCCCCATCTCCCACTTCCTTCCTGCTGACATTTCCACTTCACTCAGTTTCTCCAAAAGTCAATGTGCTCCTGCCTGACTGGGCACTGGGGGCATAGTGACAAGTACGATATAGCCCTTGCCTTCCAGGGTATTTCTCTGGGACTTTAACTGCAGGGTGACGTGGAGGCCAGCCTCCTCAGAACTGCATGCTTGACCCCGAGTTACCTGTGCCCTCTGACCTCCTCCCTAAGCAGTTGACTTTCTTGGACTCCTTTCCCCATGTCCTGACCCCAACTGGTAAGGAACTGTCTGACCATCCCTGGAAAAGGCCTGACGAACTCAGCCGCGGTACAAACATTAGTGTTTTAGCAGATGGACCTAGAAAAAGCTGATGACTCAGGCGAAGGCAAGAACTGCTTATGGTAGGACTTTCAGGAGTCTGTATCACCACATGTGGGAGCAGTGAGGTGGACACTCCCCATCCCACGGGGCTACCATGAGAGTGTGTGTGTGTGTGTGTGTGTGTGTGTGTGAGTGAGTGTGTGTGTTTATGCTCAAGGACAATTTTCTATCAGGCTCACTGTGGGGACACGAGCATGATGACAGGCTTGTTTTACAGGGTCATAGTAACTGGGATGAAATGAGACCTTGCTCAGATCATGAAAAAAACAGAAAATAGTAATTAAAACAAGATGCCTCCACATGCCAATGAGTGGAGTCAGACCTCTACCTCACACTATACACAAAAATGAATTCAAATGGGATCCAAGGCTGATATCTAGGAGGTGAAACTATAAAATGCTTAGAAACAGCCTGACCAGTGATGGAGCAGTGGATAAAGTGTTGATCTGGAACTCTGAGATCACAGGTTCGAAACCCTGGGCTTGCCTGGTCAAGGCACATATGGGAGTTAATGCTTCCTGCTCCTCCCCCAACCCTTTCTCTCTCAAGTCAATTGATAAAATAAATAAATAAATATTTAAAAAATACTTAGAAACAAAAAGCCTACGTGTAAATTATCATGACCTTGTATTTTTTAAAAGACTTTATTTATTCATTTTAGACAGGAGAGAGAGAGAGAGAGAATGAGAGAGAGAGAAGGGAGGAGCAGAAGCATCAACTCCCATATGTGCCTTGACCAGGCAAGCCCAGGGTTTCGAACCGGCGACCTCAGCATTCCAGGTTGATGTTTTATCCACTGCGCCACCACAGATCATAACCTTGTATTTGGCAGTTGTTCCCTAGATACGACATCACATAAGCCCAAGTAACAAAAGGAAAAATAGATAAATTGAAAGTCACCAAAATTTAAAATTCTGTTCTTCAAAGGACACCATTAGGAAAGTAAAAAGGCAAGAGAGAATAGGAGAAAATATTTGCAAGTTCCATGTCTGACAGGGACTTGTACCTAGAATATATAAAGAACTTTGCAACTCAAAAATAAAGAGATGGCCCTGGCTGTTTGGCTCAGTGGATGAACTGTCGGCCCGGTGTGCAGATGTCCCAGGTTTGATCCCTGATCAGGGCACACATGAGAAGTGAACATCTCCTTTTCTTCCCCTCTCTCTGCCCCCTTCTCTCCCTCTTCCCCTCTTGCAGCCAGTGGCTCTAGTGGTTTGAATGTTGGCCCAGGGCACTGAGGATAGCTCAGTTGATCTGATCATCGGCCCCAGAAGGGGTTGCCAGGTGGATGCCAGGTGAGGTGCATGTGGGAATCTGTTTCTCTAGCTCCCCTCCTCTCACTTAAAAATGATAGTGGATTGCAATAAACATTTCTCCAAAAAAGAGACATCAATGACCAATAAGCACATGACAAGGTGCTCAACATCACTAGTCACCAGGGAAATGCAAGTCAAAACCACAGTGAGGTACCACTTCACAACCAACATGATGGCTGTTATCAACATGACAAGTGTGGCGAGGACATGGAGAGCTGGTGCCCTCGTATGCAGCCAGTGGGAATGTAAAACAGGGCAGCGACTGTGGAACACAGCCTGGCACTTCCTCAGAATGTTAAACAGAGAGCTACAGATGCTGCAGCTGTTGCACTTTTAGGTACAGACCCCAAAGAAATACCAACATGTCTGTGCCCCTAGTCGTCCCCTGGATCTATCTCTTGCCTCAGCAGTGTGTGGACAGAACAGACCCAGAGACGCCCCTTTGCCCAGCCTCCGACCGCCTGCCAGATTCTTCTCCAGTGGCCACCTTCAGACCCATATCAGCTGTCCTCGCCCCGAGACAGGCCGACCAACCCCTTCGGACCCATATCAGCCGTCCTCGCCCAGAGACAGGCCGACCAACCCCTTCGGACCCATCTCAGCCGTCCTCGCCCAGAGACAGGCCGACCAACCCCTTCGGACCCATCTCAGCCGTCCTCGCCCAGAGACAGGCCGACCAACCCCTTCGGAACCATCTCAGCCGTCCTCGCCCAGAGACAGGCCGACCAACCCCTTCGGAACCATCTCAGCCGTCCTTGCCCAGAGACAGGCCGACCAACCCCTTCGGACCCATCTCAGCCGTCCTCGCCCCGAGACAGGCCGACCAACCCCTTCGGAAACCATCTCAGCTGTCCTCGCCCAGAGACAGGCTGACCAACCCCATTTTTTAGCTTAACTTTTCCTTACTGCCGAGAAACCATGAGCTCCTAAATCCCCCAGAATTGCTTCACTGTGGCGGAAGCCCCATCAACCTCCTGGTCAGCCTGCATCTGCGGCCCCGACCCCCTCCTCTCTTAGGGCTTCTGGCTCCAGACACCGTGGCTCCTGAGGGCATGGGCCTCCTTCCAGGAGCTGGCGGGGGAGAAGCCAGGGCTCTTGAAGATGCACAACCAGTGTGGGGCTGCGCCCCTTTCTGGGACATGCAGAAGCCTTCCTGCAATGGGTGGGTGACACTCAGGGGGTGTGGGAGCCACCGAGGTCATGGAGAAGAACCCGAACCAGGCCCTGAGGTCTGCCTGCACAGACCCCCATTTCTGTGCCTTCCTGGATGAGCAGGGGAAACTGATCGGGAAGATGAATGGCACCTGACTCACCTCTGCAGGCCGGCCCGCAGGCCGGGCTGGGTGATGATCTCTTTGAAAGGCTCCTCTTCAATCACAGCCAGGAGCCTTTGGAGCCCAGAGGCCTTTGAGGGGCCCTCTGCATCCCCCATCCTCATGGTGTTTGGCTTCTGCCTGAGCCTCTTCCTGAAACTACAATTCATCCTTTTAACCACTCTGGAGCCCTCTCCCCTGCTTTGGACCCAATGGAAACAATAAAGCTTTTTGAAAAAGAAAAAAACAGGCACCCACACACAGGCAAACAAATGTCTTGCCTTTCTCTGTTGAGGTCTGGGAAGTTGGGGAGCTCCAGAAGTATACCTGCAGAGCCAGTCTCACTATCCTGGGCTTGGCTTGGGATGGGGTCAGGGGTTAAAGGTCAGTGAGGTGAGAAGAGAATGTCAGGGTTGGTTCTCCCAAGAGCATGGCTGAACAAGCATTTTGGAATCAACTGAGGGGTGAAATCATTCATATACAGGTGCCAAGGGCAGCATTCTAGAGGAACAGCTAATTGAGGATCATGCCTTTCTTTCTGTAGTCCCTACACAGCTGGAGTCGGGACTGGAGAGGCGCCGTAACCTCAGATGCCCCAACAACCCTGCCCTAGTAACCAGCTCCTCCTAGGGCAGAATGGAGCAAAGCCTGTTTCTCCTCATGCAGATGGTCATCTGAGGACAAGGAATTCCCACTGTAGAGATTTTCACAAATAGAATTACAAGTCCATACACTCGACACAATTTGGAATCCCCCCACCCCTGCATAAAGATGGAGAAAATGTT
Organism: Saccopteryx bilineata; assembly: GCF_036850765.1. Classification (NCBI taxonomy): domain Eukaryota; kingdom Metazoa; phylum Chordata; class Mammalia; order Chiroptera; family Emballonuridae; genus Saccopteryx; species Saccopteryx bilineata. The sequence continues at coordinate 125,956,047 of NC_089495.1, forward strand.
CCAACTCTTTCATTTTGAGATAGCCACTAATTTCACTTTCCATTTAGTTTGAGATCCTACCTAACTAAAAATATCCAAGGAGTGGCCCTGGCCGATTGGCTCAGTGGTAGAATGTTGGCCTGGTGTGTAGGAGTCCTGGGTTTGATTCCTGGCCAGGGCACACAGGAGAAGCACCCTTCTGCTTCTCCACCCCTCTCCCTCTCCTTCCTCTCTGTCTCTCTCTTCCCCTTCCGCAGCCAAGGCTCCACTGGAGCAAAGTTTGGGCTCTGAGGATGGCTCTGTGGCCTCTGCCTCAGACGCTAGAATGGTTGTAGCAGAGCCATGCCCCAAGATGGGACAGCATCGCCCCCTGGTGGGCATGCTGGGTGGATCCCAGTCGGGCGCATGCGGGAGTCTGTCTGACTGCCTCCCCGTTTCCAGCTTTGGAAAAATACAAAATAAAATAAAATAAAATAAAAATATCCAAGGAGTAGGTATAAAATGCCTAACATGTGGGGAGAAAAAAAAAACAACAACCTCACAGTTGAGCTATCCCAATAAAAAATGAAAATAATATGTGGGCCAGTGGCGCAATGGATAACGCGTCTGACTACGGATCAGAAAAAATGAAAATAACTATGCCTACTCCACTTGAAGAGATAAAACCCAAGATTGAGAATCATGGTAGAGAACTTGAAACTGGTAACAATAATAAGGAACAAATGTAGAATCTAGATGTGAAGAACAAGGAAACTGAAGAAGAGAAAGTCAGGGAATCAGAAGATGCATGAAAAGAAAATACCCAGGAAGAAGCATGAAAAGAAAAAAAAGAATGAAAATTCAGAATGGAGGATTATCCATGCAAAGGGGACAACGGGGAAGACAAACATATGTGCAACTGGAGTCTCAGAGGAGAAACGAGAGAACGCAACAGAAATAATAAAATGGTGGTTGAGAATGTCCCCAAGTTGATGGAAGTCACTAAGGCGCAGACTCAAGAAAGCCAGTGATCCCCAGGCAGGATAAGTACAACGAAGTCCACACCCATCATGCCACACGGTGGTAAAACCATTGAAAACCAAAGACAAAGATGAAATCTTTACAACAGAAAGAGGGGGAATGGTTTTTCTTTCAAAGGAATAATAATAATGTAAGGTATTTTCCCTGTCGAGGAAGAAAGAACGGCGCAGCCACAAAGTGTGGAATAGCAAAAGCTTTATTTAGTAGAGCGCTTCCCGGACGAGTTCCTCTGGTCCGCGAGATGGGGGCCAGAGAAGTCACGCAGTCTCTCCTGTTTGAGGGTAATTTATAGGGTCGGTAGGGTGAAGGCGAGTTGATATGATGTGGCAAAATTTCATTGGCTGACAGACAGTCGTTCTTTTTCAAAGGGCTCCTGGGAAGTTTCTTTTGGCGTGCATTAGCGTGGGAGGTTCCAGCCAAAGTTCCTGGGCCTGGTTCTTTTTTCTTTTTCTTTCTTTCTTTTTTTTTTTTGTATTTTTCTGAAGCTGGAAATGGGGAGAGACAGTCAGACAGACTCCTGCATGCGCCCGACCGGGATCCACCCGGCTCTGCCCACCAGGGGGCGATGCTCTGCCCCTCCGGGGTTTTGCTCTGTTGCGACCAGAGCCACTCTAGCGCCTGGAGCAGAGGCCAAGGAGCCATCCCCAGCGCCCGGGCCATCTTTGCCCCAATGGAGCCTCACTGTGGGAGGGGAAGAGAGAGACAGAGAGGAAGGAGAGGGGGAGGGGTGGAGAAGCAGATGGGTGCTTCTCCTGTGTGCCCTGGCCGGGAATTGAACCCGGGACTTCTGCACGCCAGGCCGACGCTCTACCACTGAGCCAACCGGCCAGGGCCCCTGGGCCTGGTTCTTCACGCGACCTTCCCCAATTGCCAACCGACCTTACAAATAAGACCAATAGTCAACCTCTCAACAGAAGGTATGTAAGCCAAAAGGTAGTGGGGTGATATATTGAATGGGCTGAAAAATAGTCAACTGTCCATCTCAAGTTCTAATCCCTGTGAAAATATAAAAAATACAAACATTTTTAAGCAAACAAAAGTTGAGAGAGTTTGTCACTGGAAAAGCTGCACTAAAGTGAAAGATAGGAGAAGCAGGAAGGAAATACAAGTAACCGAAATGGTAAGTTTCATAGTAATTCTAAGTGAATGCAGCCTGTGTAAAAAAAAAAAAATGTCATGGAAAACAGTTTGGGAGTTCTTCAACATATTAAAGCTAGAGTTTCCCTAAGACTCAGCAAGCCCAATCCTGAGTGTACACCCATCGGTGGCAAAAACAAGCACCCACACAAAAACCAGTGCACAAGGTTTAGAGTGGCATTATTCATTGTAGCAAAGCAGTGGACACATTGCAGACGTCCATCAAAGGATGAATGAATAAATAAAACGTGGCACATCCCTACGATGAAGTTGTATTTGGAAATAAAAGGAATGAAGTACTGACACGCTACCACATGGATAAGTCTCAAAAACATTACTTTAAATGAAAGAAGCCAGTCACAAAAGACCTGCATGCGGTTTGATTTCATTGAACATGAAATGTCCACAACAGGAAGTCCATGGAGACAGGACATAGATTAGTGGTCACCAGGTGCTGGGCGTGTGTGTGTGAGGGGGTTAGGGAATGACTGCTGATAGGAGTGTCTGTTTGGAGTGACAAAATGTTCTAAAACTGTGGTGATGTTTGCAGGACTGTGTAAACATATTAAAAATCATTGAATCAAGCACTTTAGTGAGTGCGCTGTATTGTATTTGAATTATATCTCAATAAAGCCCTTAAAAACAAAAGGAGAGACATGAGAATACAGAGAAAGGAGGAAAAATATAAAGCACTTAGTAAAACAACAGATTGACAACCTAATCTTGTAACAATTACATTAAACATAAATGGATGAACTAAATGCTCCAGTTAAAAGGCAAAGATCATTATGGACTGATCTGTGGTGGCTCAGTGGATAAAGGGTTGACCTAGAATGCTGAGGTCGCCGGTTCAAATTCCTGGGCTTGCCTGGTCAAGGCACATACAGGAAGCAACTACTATGAGTTGATGCTTCCTGCTTCTTTCCTCCCTTCCCTTCTCTGTAAAAGTCAATAAAATCTTTTTTTTTAAGGCAAAGATCATTATATAAGTTAAAAAAACGACAACCCCCAACTGTTTATAAGACAGTATCTAAAATATAAGCAAATAAAAAGAATGAAAGACAGTGGAAAGAGATATTAACCCTGCAATATTGACTAAAAGACCACTGGGCAAACTAGGTATCAATGCAGAATGCATTGCTGGGTCCAGAGGTGGTCATTTCACGATGATCACTACATCAGGTCACTGGGAAGATACAGAGCCCACATGTACTAACACAGCCTCAAGCTTTGGAAGGGCAAACAAGGGGCAGTCAACAAACTGAACCTCACAACACACCTCCCTCAGTAACTGATAGACTAATTGTATTTTAATCAACCAATAAATACCTAGAGAATTTGAACAAAATGATTAGAAAAAACAAAAAATCCTAACTTAATGGTCATCCATAGAGCACTGACTGCAGAATGCAGTCTTTTCGGGTGAGCATGCTCTGTTTTTTTTTTTTGTTTGTTTTTTTTTGTTTTTTTTTTTGTTTTGTGGCAGAGACAGAGAGAGGGACAGATAGGGACAGACAGACAGGAAGGGAGAGAGATGAGAAATCAATTCTTCATTGCAGCTCCTTAGTTGTTCATTGATTGTTTTCTCATATGTACCTTGATCAGGGCTACAGCAGACTGAGTGACCACTCGCTCGAGCCAGAGACCTTGGGCTCAAGCTGGTGACCTTGGGGTCTTGAATCTGGGTCCTCCACATCCCAGTCCGATGCTCTATCTACTCTGCGCCACCACCTGGTCAGGCTGAGCATGCCCTGTTTTTGAAAACTGATACTGTTTTAGGCCTGATCTGTGGTGGCACAGTGGATAAAGCGTCGACCTGGAATGCTGAGGTCGCCAGTTCGAAACCCTGGGCTTAAACCCCCCCCCACAAAAAAACCAAAAAACAAACCCTGGGCTTGTCTGGTCAAGGCACATATGGGAGTTGATGCTTCCTGCTCCTCCCTCCCCCTTCTCTCTCTCTCTCACTCTCTAAAAATTAATAAAAGTAAAAAAAAAAAAAAGAAAATTGATACTGTTTTAGCCACAAAGCAAGTTTTCCTTCTAAAGGCTTGAGTGATGCAGCGTATGTTCCCTGACTACAATTTGATAGATATGTGAATTCCAGACTGCCCTTTTGCTGTTCCACTTGGCTGCCTGACCTCATCCTTACTGGACTATCGCCCTTGAGACAGAGGAATTCCAGAAAGCTGATCAACCTGCCTCAAGAAGGAGCATTCCAGAAAGCTGAAATCCTAAAACCATAAAAGGGAACATACCAGAACCTTTGACTCAGTATCCCCTCAGGCTCTCCCAAACACTATATAATTCACCCCTAGTCTGTAACCAGTGCCCTTCTTCCCGGGAGAAGTGCCCAGCAGGGTTCCTTTCTTCCTTTCAATAAAGCCTGTTACTCTGGTCTTTCGGACTCCCATGGATTCCAACATTTGGTGCCAAAACCCAGGACAGGGTACTAACTGCCTGGATGATCCCTCTTTGCTGTCCAAACTTACAACCAGGGAAGCAATGGGCAGTGGCAGCTCGTTCTGGGCTTACTCCCTGATTCTGTTTGGACGTGTAATTGTAGGTCGAATGGCCGGCAGTCTAACCCTGTCCTGAACCCCTGCTGGACCAGAAAGGTAAGGAGTTTCTCCCTCCCCTTCCCCGGTTGGCCTCCAAATTTCTCTCTAAAAACACCCCTTCCTGGATGGACGGTTTTGACTTCGGACCCCATATCTACGAGTGGTCTGCCTCTACTCCTTTATGGATTTCTATGAAAGTCTAGGCGCGCCTAGCCAGGCCACCCTCCTACGTCCCGGGATCTCAGCCTTGGGGTGACAACCTCTTGTCTGAGACTTTCTTTCTATGGAGATTTTCTCCTCTCGGAACTGTGACTGGAGGCAGGGACGCCCCCTTCTCTCACCAGTCTCCTCTACTGTGGGCTCCTCCCAATCTCAGGCCTCAGAGACTACTCCTCTACTCCTTCGGGACTCACCCTACTCTCTGAGGTTCATAGTTTGCGAGGTTTCTACTCCGAGAGGCTAGCTTCTATGGACTTCCTCGAAAGTCTAGGTGCCTAGCCAGGTTGCTTTCTACTACCATTACAATATCGTAAGAGGTCCTGACAATTTCTGCCACTGGACAGGGAGGGCATGAGAAATTCTTTACGTGCAGACCTCTCTTCTCCCTTCGTTCCTGTCCTTAGTTTCTGTACCTTCTGTTCTACACACAGGCCATTTTTGGCCAAAGAAACCTCACCTAAAATGTTCGTGCCTAATCTTTCCTTCTCCGTGGACTCCTAACTCTCTCCCCCTCCTGCCTGACCCCTCGGGACACCCTTCTCTTGGGACCCCTCTCTGGTCCCTCTGCAAATCTCTTCCACTCAAGTCTCTTCCCTCCAGAAAGTCCCCTCCCTTTGCAGGATCCTGTTTTCTCATTCACCTGCAAATACCAGTCTCTCTTTCTCCTCCCCTGCTGGCCAGGGGCCCCTCCCTTCTCCACAGTGTTCTTAAACCCCTCCTCCCTCCTTACAGATGGGCGGCTCTCTTTTTCTTCTTTGATCCATCCTTACCTCCCCCCCAGAGACTGACTGTGCCTTCCACTACACCTCGTCCTCTTCCCTCTCCTCAGAGCTCTAAATCTTTTTGACTCCTCTGACCATGTGGTGCCACACCAATACTTTACCCTCCTCCTCCTCCTCCTGCAGATTCTGACCCTCCTTCTTTTCCACCCAGCTGCTCACACTGTCCATCTGTCTGCTTTCTTTCTTCCTCCCCTCTATCCTGACAACTCCCTGCCATCTCGAAAAACTTTAAAAAAAGCAGAGTTAAAAAAAAAAAAGCAGAGTTGTATATTAAGCTATGCGAGTAAGTAATCCGTCTTGTCTCTGTCAGAAAATATCTCTAGTATAATTTGAATTGAAATAAGTGCGCTCATTTAAATTCCTTAATTCATAATTTGTAAAATCTTTGTTTAATGTGCAACTGTGTCTGTTTCTAAGGCCTTAAACTAGTAATTACCCACCTCATAAACCGAGGCTTACTCATCCCCACGGACTCTCCCTGCAATACCCCCATCCTTCCTGTTTGCAAACCTTCAGGGGCTATCACCTCATACCAGACTTACACCTAATCAATGAGGCAATAGTTCCCCTCCATCCAGTAGTCCTTAATCTCTACAGGTTACTGTCACACATTCCCTCAAACACCACTCACTTCATAGTCCTAGACCTCAAGAATGCCTTCTTTACCATTCCTCTACACCCTGACTCTTACTTTCTGTTTGCATTCACCTGGACTGACCGGGACACTAATGCAGCCCAGCAACTTACGTGGACTGTCTTACCCCAGGGGTTCAGAAACAGCCCACACCTGTTTGGGCAGGCACTAGCTCAGAATTTAGCAGCACGCAATCTCAAAACTAGTACTCTCTTACAATATGTAAATAACCTACTCCTCTGCAGCCCCTCCCTGCCTGCCTCAAGGAGACACACCACCACCCTTCTTAACTTCCTCACCATGAAAGGATATTGTGTCTTCTCTGCTAAGGCTCAACCTCATTCTCAGTCTATAGTCTATCTAGGCATCACCTTAACCCCCACCACCTGAAGTCTCACCCTAGATCGAACTCAGACCCTCCGCAGTCTCCAACCACCTACCACCACATATCAAATCCTTTCTCTCCTCAGTTAATAGGCTTCTTTAGACACTGGATTCCCAATTTTGCTCTCTTAGTCAAGCCCCTCAGTGAGATCTTCTGAGCATGGCTTTTTTTTTTTTTTTTTTTTAATTTTATTTATTTATTTATTTATTTATTTTAACAGAGGCAGAGATAGACAGGAACAGACAGACAGGAACGGAGAGAGATGAGAAGCATCAATCATCAGTTTCTCGTTGCGACTTCTTAGTTGTTCATTGATTGCTTTCTCACATGTGCCCTGACCGTGGGCCTTCAGCAGACCGAGCAACCCCCTGCTGGAGCCAGCGACCTTGGGTCCAAGCTGGTGAGCTCTTTGTTCAAGCCAGATGAGCCCGTGCTCAAGCTGGCGACCTCAGGGTCTTGAACCCGGGTCCTTCCACATCCCAGTCCGACGCTCCATCCACTGCGCCACCACCTGGTCAGGCTGAGCATGGCTTTTAAGGTCTATAATGGCCAAGGAAGTAACAGAAAAGGCAAATAAGGCCCAAAACAAGTCAGGAAATACCAGCTTTTGGCTCCAGTGCCTAAAAGCCTTCATAGAACTCCATCAGGGCCCTGCTCTAGAGTGGAAAGAAAGGTCACTGAACTGAAGCCTGCCAGGCTTCCCAGCCCCACCGGTTTACACATCTGTGCAGAAAGTAAGCTGCCCCCTTGCTCCATGGAGGGAAGGTTCAGTCTCTTCTAGCCCTGCTCCAGCTACCTGTGACCTGACCTTGCCCAGCATGCTGGAAATTGCCACTGAAGGCCCAAAGACATTGTTCACGAGCCTACCGTATTTCTTCCAAATAGCAGATAAGCTAATCTCATTTCTTGTAAACACAAGGGCCATCTACTATGCCTCGCTTGATTATTTAAGTTTTATTTATCTCTCAGAAATCTCTACTGTGGGTATTGACAGTCTGAGTTTGTTACTTTATTTAATATATAGTATCTCCTTTATTCCTCTTGTCTCAATGCCTTATGCCTATTGTAGGCTGGGACCTGCTGCTAATTCCAGCTAGAAGCAGTAGTCACTAGGATTTAAACTCTAGCTGCAAAGTGTAGAAATGTAACCACCCTTTCCCTAAGTACAATACTTGCAGGATTTACAGGTTACTCAGAAAACTGTTCAAAGACTGTCCAAGAGACACTTCCAGCATTACATCACCCAAGGACTGACTTTCACATGGACAGGTCCACACACCGTGGTCCTGACAACTCCCACTGCTGCTAAGGGCAACTCTTTCCTCTACCCTGGCCATCTGGAACTCAGAAACAGAGAAATGAAACTGACCTTGTCCTTCCATTCTCTATTCACCTCCTAGCCTGCCTCACACAATCAGGGATGAGGGACCAACACCTATATGTGTCTCCCTACTAATTAGACAGAAACCTGTACCCTAATCTATCTCACCCCAAATATCAACCTAATCCCACCCCATGAGCCTCTTCTAGTTCCTAGTACACTACCCATCAATCTAAGGACCAAACGAGCTATACAGGTAATTCCCCTCCTTGTTGCTTTAAAAATTTCTATAAAAATAGCTCTAGGGACAGGGGGACTGGACACTGCCCTGTCTTATTCCCACTCTCTCTCTCTCTCTCTCTCTCTCTCTCTCTCTCTGGAGCCCAGCGAATTCACAAACATGCAATAAGTGGATTCACACAAACTGTGTCTTGACTATTGCTTATCATTGGTCCACACACTCTCCTATTTATTTTTCTAAATTTTGGACCCTGCATCTTATGTTTGTTTAATAGTTTCTTACAGAACCGCATACAGACCTTCACCAATCAGAAAATTGGAAAAATGTACCTAACCCTACACATCAACCCTGAAACTTGCCCTCGTGAAACAGAAAAATCTGAAACCCTATATCAGCAAACCTCCTAAATCCTATCTTTCAACCCCTACAGGTCTCCTAACCCTAAAGCTCTCCCGTATCCCTGAAGAACTAGGAGAATGAATAGCATTCACCTCTTAACACTTCTCAGTCTTTTTACTCTTCACATAGTAAGAGGACAAGACCACTGGGTCTTCTTGGCCAAAGAAGAGCTTACAAATGGACATGAAACATTTCTTTTAACTCAAGCTAACTGCTCTCTCCAGGGCTGCCAGGAAAGAATATCTCTAACTTTACCATTGAAGAACTTTCACTCCCGCTATAGAACCCTTCTTATCTCTGCAGTCCTGATCTCCAAATACTTGCCCCCTTCTTTATCAAGTTCCTACAGTCCCAGAAGAGAGAAATCTCTAGGATTACCTACAATCAAATGCCCCTACACTCCTATTCCCCAATACCCCAAGGAGAACTTCACGAGGGAATATCAAATAGGTAGGGATGACATCAGGAAGAAGCTGCCCCTCAGCCCAAGAAGTTCCCTCCTGAATGTTCTCCAAACCCCCTTCCTTTTAAACCACATTTATTCAATCCTTCTATATAAAAACTTACACCAACAGGTTCCCTGTCTCTAAAAATCTCTACATGTCCTTTCATTCTAGAGGAACCAGACCAGCACGTCTCATGAGGCTCATCCAGGAGACCATGTATCACCGTGTCACTCTGTCCACTCGACACTTGCAGCAAGCAATTCACAATTATTACCTCACAAAGTTATTTTACTTCCTCACTCAGGTTTTCAGAGACATCGCCAGGTTCAGACCTCACAGCATGGAAATTGATGACCTCCTTAACTGGATGGGGGACTTGGCTTGGCAAGGTTCTTTTCTTGAGTTCTCTCCAGAAGAAGCAATAATTTTCCAATTTTTTCTCCTCTTTCTCCTCGTCACCCCTCATCGTATATTATAAGATTAATAACTGCCTTTCTTTTATATTTAACCACAGAGTTGAGAAATGATAGATATGTGTATTCCAAACTGCCCTCTTGATGTTCCACTTATCTGTCAGACCTCAACCTTACCGGACTATCGCCCCTGAGACAGAGGAATTCCAAGAAGCTGGTCAACTTGCCCCAAGAAGGAGCATTCCAGAAAGCTGAAATCCTAAAACTGTAAAAGGGAACATACCAGAACCTTTGACTCAGTATCCCCTCAGGCTCTCCCAAACACTATATACTTCACCCCTAGTCTGTAACCGGTGCTCTTCTCCCTGGAGAAGTGCCCGGCAGGGTTCCTTTCTTCCTTTCAATAAAGCCTGTTACTCTGGTCTTTTTGAACTCCCAGGATTCCAACACAATTCAGTTATGCTAAAACATCAATAACCAACATTAAATTAAGGTTAAGAAATAGACTTCTCAATTACTCATGGATTTAAAAAAATTAATAAGGAAATAGTTTGAAGTGAATGAAAATGAAAACAACAACAACAACAACAAAAACCAACATTTTAGAACATGTGGGATATACCCAGCCGTGCTTGGTAGCTCTTACTGAAGTCCTGGTAAAGAAGGAGGGCTCATCATCAAGACAAGCATCTCTCTCAAGAAGTCAGGAGAAACAACATGAAACCCGAGGACAGTAAGGGAAAAGAGACAAAGACAAAAGACAAAATTAATAAAATAGGAGAAGAAACATAAAAAACATCACTACAGATGCTATAGACATGGAAAATAGTAAATGAATATTAGGAAAAACTTTGTTAACAAATTTGAAAAATTAGATGAAACAAACACTTTCTTATTCCAAAACACAACTTACAATATTAATTGAGGAGGAAAGGGAAGATCCTAAGAGTCTTAAGAAGTATAAAATAGAATCTGCCTTCAAAAAGCCTTTTACAAGGCCTGACCTGTGGTGGTGCAGTGGATAAAGCGTCGACCTGGAAATGCTGAGGTCGCCGGTTCGAAACCCTGGGCTTGCCTGGTCAAGGCACATATGGGGAGTTGATGCTTCCAGCTCCTCCCTTTCTCTCTCTCTCTCTCTCTCTCTCGCTCTCTTTCTTTCTAAAATGAATAAATAAAATAAAAATTTTAAAAAATCCTTCTACAAAATAAACCTCTTAGGCTCAGATTATTTCATGAGTAGACTTGACTGAATATTTGTGGAAAAATAACTGTAATCTTGCACAGATGCTTCCAGAAAAAAAGAAAAAGGGAACATTTTCCAACTTGTTTTTTTTTTATCATAATCTCATCCAAAACCTAGAGAAAAATTGCAAGAGAGGAAAATCATAGGTCATCTAGCTTGTGAACACAGAAAGTGAAGTCCTACAGGCCAGATTAGCACCAAATGGAAAATCACAGAACACCTGGGGGTCCATCACAGAACAAAAATAAAGTATCATCCGACATTAGAAACAAAAATAACTCCAGGTGAGCTACAGATCTGACTGTGAAAGGCACAACAACAAAACAGAGGATGGAATATTCCACATTTTTACGACTCTGGGGTAGGGAAATGCATTTTGGAAAAGATAGAAAAATAGTAATGCCAAGAGAAAAGGGTGATGAATTATACTGCAGCCAAAGTAAGGGGCTGTTTTGGATGGGTTAGAATGGGGCTAACAAGAACGACAGTCTTCAGGGTTCATGAAAGTGAAAGTGCTCCTTCTTATCAAGACCTGCGGGCACAGTGAGTCATTCTCTGAGGGGAATGGATCTCCTCAACAGTCTTCCTATCTAAACAAGATAGGTTTAAAAATAAGTAAACCAAACTGTCCACTTTTGAAAGCAGAAAAGAAGAACAGGATAAATCCAAAGAAAATAACACAGAGAACAAACAACACAGGGAAGCAGGAGTCAGTGCGGGTGTTTTAGAGTCCTAGTAAGACAGTCTTTCAGCAAAAGCGCCTGGAGAGAAAAGGCAGGAAGACACAAATAAACAACAGCAGAATGGGCCTGACCAGGCGGTGGTGCAGTAGATAGAGCATTGGACTGGGATGCAGAGGACCCAGGTTCGAGACCCCGAGGTTACCAGCTTGAGCGCGGGCTCATCTGGTTTGAGCAAAGCTCACCAGCTTGGACCCAAGGTCGCTGGCTCGAGCAAGGGGTTACTCGGTCTGCTGAAGGCCCGCGGTCAAGGCACATATGAGAAAGCAATCAATGAACAATTAAGGTGTTGCAATGCGCAATGAAAAACTAATGATTGATGCTTCTCATCTCTCTCCGTTCCTGTCTGTCTGTCCCTGTCTATCCCTCTCTCTCTCTGAAAACAAAAACAAAAACAAAACAAAACAAAACAACAACAGCAGAATGGAAGAGCGCCACACCTAGGAGGTTAAAACACGTGAATGCCTCCGTGAAAGGTACCCTCCTTCCAAGAGCACATTTCTTAGCAACACTGGCCCAGGAAGAAAGGAAAAAACTCTTAAAAATAGGTCAAGAACCAAAAAAGTAATCTGAAATATTAAAGATCTACCCTCCAAAAGTGTCTGGAAGTTTTTTTGTTTTTTCTTTTTTCTTTTTCCTTTAATCCTTTTTTCTTGTTTTATTTATTTTTAAAATTTTTTTTCCTTTAATCCCTGGAAGTTTTACAGGTAAAAAAACGACAACAGAACAAAGCAAAGAAACAGACACCTCAATGACAGTTCTTAGCTAAAAACCCAGGAAAGCCTCTTCATGACCTTGCAGTTGGGACAGCCCTCCTCATCAGGAGAAAACAGCAAAACCGGAGACGGCACTGTTGATAAACACCATGTATCAAAATCGAAAACATCTATACTGAATGAGACCCAGAAAAGGTTCAAAGATGAACAGCGCACGTATTTGCTTCATTTATGCAGGTGAGAGGCAAGACCCAGAAACATGACAGGCCCCTATGTATACATCACTAAGAAAGTACAACACAGAAAGACTGTCACAGATGAAAGAAGTCATTTCTTAATAGCTGAACACCCAGAGCTGTGTAGCCTCAAGTCCAAAGATCAGCAAAATGCCTATGTGCACCGACCAGTTAGCACATCTTCGAGTTCGACACCATCAGTGGTGGAGAGGTTTTGGGGAAACCTCAGCTCATCCTGAGCTGGGGACATGTCCAGTAGCAGCCCCCTGTGGATGACAGCTTGTTAGTGACTGCTCAAATTGAAAACGCACGTGTGGTTCCTGTTAGCAACTCTACTCCAGCTTTTATCGGGAAAAGAAAAAAAAACCCATATATGTACCTAAGAAGGTTTACACAAGGGTGCCCATTCTGACATTTAAAAACTAATAGCAAAGAAATATTTGGGCAAGTAGACTGTGATGTGTTAAAAATGATAGTGTGGTGTTTTTTGTTTGTTTTTTAAAAGATTTTATTTATTCATTTGAGAGAGGAGAGGAGAGGGAGGGAGGGAGGGAGGGAGAGAGAGAGAGAGAGAGAGAGAGAGAGAGGAGACACAAGGGGGGGGGGAGCAGGAAGCATCAATTCCCATATGTGCCTTGACCAGGCAAGCCCAGGGTTTTGAACCTGAGACCTCAGCATTCCAGGTCGATGCTTTATCCACTGCGCCACCACAGGTCAGGCAATAGTGTGTTAAATAATAGCAAAAATGAACAAATTAGAGTCCTATTCATCAATATGGCTTCATTTCAAGAAATATTGCTGGGTGGCAAAAAGCAAGACACAAAATAATTTGTACAAAATACCGTTTTTATAAAACATGAACAATGTTACACAGTTTTAGGTGCACACGTGGGCGTAAGAGTATTTTAAAACAATTGGGAGAGCACAGGCCAAAGTTCTGGTTCTGCTGGGACACTGAGGGGGGTCTCAGGATGGGGGAGGAGGCAGAGAAACCAAGAAGGAGGTGGACTGAAGGAAACACTAACTGTACCTGCAGTGCTTTAAATAATTAAAAGGAGAAAATGAATGTAAGGATTGTGCAGTTAAAGTAATAATACAGGGACCCAGCAAGGGCAGGCTTCTAGGCTTGCCATTTATCGTGGTGGCGTGAGTTTGTGTTCACAGATGGAGGTGCACAGGCAGGTTGTGCGTGGTTGGTAGTCATTGTTCTGGATGTTGGGGCAGGTGCCTGGGCATCACCTCAAGTGGGTGGAAAGGTGAGTCCGCTGGAGCCAGAGGCCAGCCCAGTATTCCTCTGTTTATTATGCCTTTGCTGAGCACTTAGGACAATTCTATAAAAGGAAACAAGAGTTCAAAAGTCTTTGAAGTGATTTCTGCCTATGCCCCAGCTGGTCTGCGGCATCTGTCTGCATGAAGGAAAAGGGAGCTGTATTGCAGATGGAATGTACCAAGAAGGAGTGAGATAATAAGATTTTGCCAAAAAAGCTAAAAGGTTATCATTTTGAGATGCTTTTCTAAATTTGTAGTTAGATTCAGTGACTGTAATAAATACCCACATAGTATTGGCTTAAATCAGACAGCAGTTTATTTTCCTTACATGGGTGTCTGGACACAGGCACTCAAGGACAATACTGTGGTCTATGCTTTTGGGAACCCAGGCCCCTTCTCTCTTGTTGCTCTGTGTCCTCCACCTATGGCTTCTAACTAGCAGCCTCAGGTGGCTGCTGCTGCAGTTCCCACCATCACATCCTCACAGCCACCAGGCAGCCAGTAGGAAGCAGGGAAGAAAAAGTGGAGGGCACACCCATTTTGCAGGGACAACCAGAATGACTCAAGTCACTTCCGTTCTTGTCTAATAAACCAGAACTTGTTCGCATGGCTCCTCCAAGCTCTCAGGGCCACTGGGGATGTTGTCTGCATTTGGGTGGCCTGCAGGCAGCTAAATTGTGGGGCTTCTCTTCCTAAAGGACAGGGGTGGGAGGGATATTGGGAACAATTTGTTCCTGCCACACTTTCCTGTTATAAGTGAAACAATGAGACCTGGATTCTTTTTGAAGGAAAGAATTCAGTCAAGAGACAAAGTGTACAAGTAAAGCAAGAATTCATTGGCCATGTAGGAAGAAAGCCAGAGAAAAGGGGGCCCTTATCAGGGGGTTAGCCCAGGATCAGCTGCTACTCTTCAATGCTCTCCTGGTTGCATGCTCTCCTGGACCCCTAAAGTTTAGGAGAAAAAGAGAGGCACAGGCCTGTGAGGGAAGAGGGGAAGGGAGAAGAAAGAAGGGGGAAGGAAAAAGCGCAGGCATGCTCCCCAGAGGGAGAACAAGCACTGGCTGTTTGGAGGGTTTTTCGAGACTGGGAGTTTAGGGGAGGATTTCAATAAAATGTTCACCAGCTTTTCCAAGTGTGTCCTTCTAGGGTCATTGGTCAATGCCAGGGCAGGGAATCAATAGTCATTGCAGCTGGTCCTGGTGTTGCTAATCTGGTTTTGCTGTTTTTCTGGGCCTGGAACTGAAATACTACTAAGGCCTAGATGTCATATCTAGGGAGTGGACCTTCTGCATCAGGCTGTAAATTGCTCTGCTGGCCTGTTTGTTCAGCTGTCTCAGTTTCCCCATTTCACTTGACAAGGTATTTTCCTAGCTTCTTTCTACTCTGCTTCAAACCTACAGAGAGGAGCAGAGAAGGGAGACCCTGGCTTATTTTTACCCCTAGAGGCTGAGCATTACCCAAGGGCATTTAAAGTATCTCTAAGAAAGGTGTTTAGTCCTAAGGATGAATTGTTTATTTATTTATTTTTATCTTCAAGCTGCAGGTGAGTGCTCCAGAACACCTGGTGAAGCAGACCAGATGAGCGCTCCAGAACCCCTGGTGAAGCAGACCAGGTGAGTGCTCCAGAACACCTGGTGAAGCAGACAAGGTGAGTGTTCCAGAACACCTGGTGAAGTAGACCAGGTGAGCGCTCCAGAACACCTGGTGAAGCAGACCAGATGAGCGCTCCAGAACCCCTGGTGAAGCAGACCAGGTGAGTGCTCCAGAACACCTGGTGAAGCAGACCAGGTGAGCGTTCCAGAACACCTGGTGAAGCAGACCAGGTGAGCGCTCCAGAACACCTGGTGAAGCAGACCAGGTGAGCGCTCCAGAACACCTGGTGAAGCAGACCAGGTGAGCGTTCCAGAACACCTGGTGAAGCAGACCAGGTGAGTGTTCCAGAACACCTGGTTGAAGCAGACCAGGTGAGTGTTCCAGAACACCTGGTTGAAGCAGACTGAGTAATAACTCCACCTCTCCGTGCTCATCTGAGCACCCCGCAGTGTGAGCCTGGCAACTCTGCTCCCCTGCTCACAGCAAACTTCCCATACCTTTGCAATCTCCCTCCTCCCTGGGATCACAGTCTCCAGCTCCTGAGTGGCAGATCCTCCAAGCAACATGGTCACGGCCCACTCTTGGGGTTTATGGAAGCATGGGGGCCTCGTAAAGTTCAAAGTCCACAACGATAATAAAGAGGCCCATTGAACTTGGCTTGGGCAGTCGCTGCAGGCCAGCCGGGGCATTCCCAGCTGCCCCAAGAGGCGGTGGGGGCTGGGTGAGGAGCGACGGGGTTAGCCCAAGTGTAGCTCTGTGGGGCCCAGTCTGAGTCTGGCCTCCCAGACCCTGTCCTCCTCGCCTCAGAGCCCCTTCTATTATTACCTTTACTGTGAACTCCTTGTGCCCAAGATGCTGGGAGATGCTACCTCCGAGAGAACTCCAGGCCCTGTGTGCTTGGGGGCCCTGCAGAGCACAGGTTTGTGGGTGTAGAAAAAAGTGTGCATTATATACTCACCGCATGTCCTTGCTTTTCCGGGATCCTCGCTTCTCAGTTTTTTTTAACAAGGTGCGAACTGACCATGGAGAGGATCCAGGGTTTCTTCCACCTCCAACCCGAGAGAAAAGGTTGCAGATCTATTTGAACATTTCTGGCCTAAAAACAGTTCTCTTTTTATATTGTCTTTTGAAGAAGTTATAACATGCCTGGATCCTTTGAGAACGAGCAGAATAAAGTTTTTAACACCTGTCCATAGTTATACGTAAGTGAGAATTATGATTTCACCTTTTCTGACAATTACCTGTGAATATGGATCAGACGAAATGAGTTCACATCTCTCACTTCTGCGGCTTACTGACTTCATGACCTTGGGGAGAATGCTCATCTGAAAAAGGAGGCTGGTGAGGACAAAAGACTTCGCACAAAGGGATCTCTGTACCCTGGGCTCGGACCCCGCGGGGGCCTCGGGAGCTCTCCGCAGCCCCGCCCCTCGTCCTCATCTCCGGCCCGGCCCGCCTGGTTCCGCCCCTCCACGACCCCGCCCCCAGGCCTTCTTCTGGTTATAAAGTCCGGGCGTTTCCGGCACCAGCCCCAAATGCCGGCCTGGTCGTCCGGTGTCCAGTCGGAGCAAGGCATCAACGCTGTGTAGTCCTCATTGGCCGAGGGGCGGCTGCTGGGCGGGCCCAGGCGAACTCGGGCTTGCGATTGGCCGCCGGCGGCAGAGGGTGGCGGGCGCGGCTGAGTCATGGAGGCGCCAGGGGTTCTGAGCGAGTCAAAGCTGCGGGCGCCGACAATCCCGGAGGAGCAGCGGGAGCCGCGGGCGCAGAGAAGGTGTGTGGAAGGACGGGCGCGCAGGCCTTGCGGTCCAGTCCCACGCCCGGACAGCCGGGCCGGAGTCGGTGGGCGCCTGGCCCAGACCCCGACTGGCGTGCAGGAGGGCTCCGGCGCGGAACAGCGGTCTCCGGATCCCACGCCTCCTGTCCGCGTCGGGTTCTGCGCCGGCGGCAAGCCCATCCCGGGACAGAGCGCCTCGCACAGCAGCTGACACCCGGCAGGGTCTCAGCGCCCGGGGCGGCCCGGAGGCAGAGGGGTCCTCGGAGCCTCATCTGTAAAATGAGTTGATTATGTCGACCTCCCTTGGCCGTGGATCTAGGCAAAGAATCCTCGTGTGGCATTTGTCACTGGGGGCCAGCTGGTGTAATTAGGATTGTTGATGTGTTGATGTCCGAGCAGAACAGGAAGAGGTGGCACCTACCGTCCTGAATCGGTAGGGAGGAAGAAGGTTTCAGTAGGTGGAGAATGCGGAGGAGGGTGTTCCAGTTTGAGGGACCAGAATGGCAGAGGCGTGAAAGGGGTGGACATGCCCTTCCTGGTCAGGGCTTTCCTCCTTGTGGAGGCATTGATTTGCTTATCTGGGGGGGGAAAGCTAGGTGCACAGATGTGGCTGCCTTCTGGAAACAGCATCTGTAGCTTTGTTCTTAAACCCAAAGATAGTGAGACTGGTGGGTATTTCAGACTGCACAGCGGTGGAGAGCTAGTGGCTGCTGGCTGGTGGGCAACAGGAGGGTGGTGCGAGTTCGTAATGGAATGTTGCAGTGGCAATTCCACTTGAATGTGTAATCCCTTTTGCCCACCCGTGTTGTTCTCAGGGCCCTAATTCTTTCTGAAGCTCTGGATCAGTAGGGCAGATCCCAAAGAGAGAGCTTTGCCCACAACAATGCAAAGTGGAAGTGGTGTGTTGGCACATGATACACTCTCGTTAACGTAGAAGTGGCCTTGGACTTTGGTGGATTCAGAGAATTTCAGCTTTGAAGCCCTGGGCCAATAAATGCCTTCTCACTGCTGCTCTAAAAATAATATAACTTGTGTGTGTGACAGAGAGACAGAGAGGGACAGATAGGGACAAACAGACAGGAAGGGAGAGATATGAGAAGCATCAGTTCTTCATTGTGGCACCTTAGTCTCCTTTGTTGTTTGCTTTCCCAATGTGCCTTGACACAGGGGCTGCAGCAGAGTGAGTGACCTCTTGCTCAGGCCAGCGACCATGGGGTCATGTCTATGATCCCACTCTCAAGCCAGCGACCTTGCGCTCAGGCTGGTGAGCCTGCGCTCAAGCTGGGGCGACCTTGGGGTTTTGAACCTGGGTCCTCTGTGTCCCAGTCCGACACTCTATCCACTGTGCCACTGACTGGTCAGGCTAAAAATAATATAACTTTTAAAAATGAAAGCTGTTAAATGTATTTATCCAGGTTTTTTTCCAACTTTGTGTACCAATGGTGTTCTTTTTCCCAAGGCGACTCTCCATGACAACCCTATGTTACACTCTTACAGTCCTTCCCTGGGGAGTTGGAGTTTCACAGAACACACTTAGGGAAATGTGGACTATGGAGAAGGCTTGGCCCCTGCTTTCTTAGGCCCTTAAACTTTCTAGTTCTCTGACTGGTCCTGCTCCTTGGCTATATCAAAACCTGTGAGGTGTTTATCTTTGGTCTCTGCAGGATGATGGTTGCGTGGCTCTTTTAGAAGGGAAGGTGTTCATTCACAGCGAGAGCCGTAGGGGTTGCATGTCTGTCCAAGCGGAGGCTGGGACTGTTGCTGCTGTCCTTGGTTTGATGCGTGTTTTCATGCTTTGTAGTTTATAATGTAAGCCAGAGAATAGTTCCCTCTACATGTCTAGATGGGGCCTGTTCCATATGCTTCTAAGGGTTTGTTTTCTTTACTCTTTTATTTAGAAAAAAATTTAAAACTCCCTCTTTGCTTAGAATCGAAGATGATCAAGAGGAAGCAGGCTTTCGTGAAGTGGTCAGTTTCACGCCGGATCCTTTGCCAGGTGAGAAGCACCCAGGTTCTCCATACCATCTCCGAGTTCACCACTGGAGCTTCTGGGCTGGGTTACCCACTTCCTGTCTCAAGTTCTCTCTCAGTTCTTGTCAGAGCATCTTTAATATTCTCATGATTTACATGGCGTCCTCTTTTGACCAGTTAGATACTATGACAAGGACACCACCAACCCCATCAGCTTTTACTTGTCGTCCCTGGAGGAACTCTTGGCATGGACACCCGATGAGGAGGATGGCTTTAACGTGGCCTTGGTACCCTTCCAGTGTCGGCAGCCCCCTCTGAGCGGCCAGAGGCCCCGGACCTTGCTCTGCCACGACATGATGGGCGGGTACCTGGATGACAAGTGAGGACATTATGAGGGTGTCCCCGGCTTTTACATTTTGCTTGCTTTCCTTTGGTGGCCGGCTGGAGGGGAGGGAGGGTGCTGCATGGCAGAAAGAGCCCAGGATAGGGGGCTAGGAGATGACAGGAGAGCAACTTTCACTGCTACATCTGGAAGAAAAGGGGATGGGTTGAGGGTAGCCATGCCTCTGTCAGCTCTGAGACCACCCAGTTCTGCCTGCACCTGCATCTGGTCAGTTAGCCCTCTTCAGACCCTGGCCAGAAACTTGGCTTTTCCCCGATTTCTTGCTTCTCCTTACCTGAGCTCTGGTTCCATCTTGGCCCCGGGCTCTGGTCTTGGATGACTCACATTCCCAAGTGCCCCTCCTGCTCCTAGCCAGGGACATTTCCCCTAGAGTTGTTGCTGCTGTATGAGCTCACAGATCTCCAACATCCAGAACACAGTGTTCGACATGCTGGTTGACAGGAAGGCTTGCATCAGAGCTGGCCACCCAGGTATAGACAGAGGCAGAGGTGGCTGACAGAAGCTTGGGTGCCTTCCACACAGGGACTCTGTTAGGAGGAACTGCTTACCCTGAACAGAGCAGGACCCCCACCCTTGGAACTTTGGTGTGAATCTTTCTTCTCTTTCCTTCTGTTTTGTTATTCTGGACGTCAAGGATCTGATGGCAAAGGCTGCATGGCCTGGTGGAAACATCTTCCTTAAGGCTGATACTCTGGCCCTGGCCAGTTGGTTCAGTGGTAGAGTGTTGGCCTAGAGTATGGACGTCCGGGTTTGATTCCTGGTCAGGGCACACAGAAGTGACCATCTGATTCTCCACCCCTCCCCCTCTCCCTTCTCTCTCTCTCTCTCTCTCTCTCTCTCTCTCTTTCTTTTCTTCTCCTGCAGCCATGGCTCAAGTTAGAGCAAGTTGGCCCCAGGCACTGAGGTGGCTCCACCTCAGATGCTAAAATAAAGTAGCTCAGTTGTTGAGCAACGGCTCTAGATGGGGAGAACATCGCTTGGTAGGGGGGTTGCCTGGTGGATCCCAGTTGGAGCGCATGCAGGAGTCTGTCACTCTGCTTCCCTACTTCTCACTTAAGAAAAAAAAAAAAAAAAAAAAAGTGATGCTGTCGCTGTCAGGATGGTGGCATGGTCTGCACAGGGCTTGGTGAGCAGCAGGCTTTTCGGTAGGTGTGGGTGGACAGGACCGAGGAGAGATATCAGTTGGGGTTGCTCTCTCCACCCAGAGGTTGCCGTGGTTCGGAGTCCTGACTTGGTTCTGTTTCCCTTCCCAGGTTTATCCAGGGCTCGGCAGCACAGAACCCCTACACCTTCTACCACTGGCAGTACATTGACATCTTTGTATACTTCAGCCACCACATGGTCACCATCCCCCCGGTGGGCTGGACCAACACTGCCCACAGGCACGGGGTCTGTGTGCTGGGTAAGGATGTGCCTCTGTCTCAGCCAGACTCCTTGGCACGCCGGCCAGGTGACCTGGTGATGATGGGGCTGGACTCTGCTTCTAGTGAGTAGAGTGTTTTACCTGGGGGCTACCTTCATAGGTTAGGACGGGAGTGCCGACTTGTTCTGGAAAGGATAGTAAATGTCTTTAGCTTTGCAGGCCACTGGGATGCTGTTGTAGCTGCAGATGACAGTAGCATCCACAGATGACAGGCAAGCAGATGGTGGCTGTGTCCCAGTAAAATCGTGTTTATAAAAACACATGGTGGCTGACTCCTAGATATAGCACCGTTTCTCAAGCCTTCACCTGTATCTGGCCCTTTACTGACCTGTTTATTGGCTGGGCGCCGCCCCCAGGGTGTCTGAGTCACAGCTGGACATGGACACAGTGCGGCTGCTAGTGCGGGAACCTGACAGCATGGGATGCTCCCACGCCTAACTCCACTTCCCTTCTGCCCTGTAGGCACTTTCATCACTGAGTGGAAAGAAGGTGGACAGCTGTGTGAAGCCTTCCTGGCTGGGGACGCGCACTCGTACCGGGCGGTGGCGGATCAGCTTGTCCTGATGACCCAGTTTTTGCACTTCGATGGCTGGCTGGTCAACATTGAGAACTCTCTGAGTGTGAGCATGGTCTTTCTCACAGTGCTGGTCCAGCCATGCTCCTGCTGCCACGGGGCATCCCTCCATCATGTCCTTGTTCTCATCCTCCCCTCGCCTGAATGCAGGCCGGCTCCCTCTTGCAGCAGCTGGAGCTGCTTCTCACTCCCCAGTGAGAGCTAGCTCCCATTTGTGTTACCTGGAGACTGAACCTTCACCATCACCGCATCCAGAAACCTTGCATATTTGAGCTCTGCTTCTCTGTCTCCTGTTCCTGCTTCATCTCTGCTTGGCTCGGGCTGCATGTGTGACTTCCTCGTGTGACACACTCCTTTCTCATGGTGTTTAATCTTTTCCTGACTTCTGTGTCCGTGTCCTTCCAGCTTCAGAAAGGAAAGCTGGACCCTCCCTCTGACTGTAGGGTTGAGTGGCTTCCAGGATCATGGCTTTTTTGGTGGCATTAAGTGTCCTGTCTGCCCTGTGCCAGGCATAGGGTAACCCTCTCTGGGCCTCACTGGGGGTCTTGTCTCCCTCCCTGTCTGCAGCCAGCTGCCGTGGGGAACACGCCCCACTTCCTCCAATACCTGACGACTCAGCTTCATCAGCAGGTCCCAGGGGGCTTGGTGCTCTGGTATGACAGTGTGGTGAGCAGCGGGCAGCTCAGATGGCAGGATGAATTGAACGAACACAACAGGTGAGCCCACAAGCAGGTGCCATTTCACACATGGCAGCCTGGGGTAAAGTGGGAGGAGGCAGAGAGCTCTCTGGTCACCTGGCCATCAGCAGGTAGAGTCAGTATCTGGTTGGCCAGGCACTATGCTGCAGCTTGTAGGTCCTGGTCTGTGGGCTGGGCCTCTGCTCTCGGTCCTAGAGGCAGCTGTGGTCTGTGGTCATGAGTGGGTGCAAGTGCTGGGAGGGGCTAGAAGGTGGAGCCCGCAGGATGGGTGCCCAGTCCCTCATCCCGGCCCTTGCCACCTCACAGAGTGTTCTTTGATTCCTGTGACGGCATCTTCACCAACTATAACTGGGGGGAGGAGCACCTGGAGCGCATGCAGGGTCACAGGGAGCGTCTGGCTGACATCTACGTGGGAGTGGACGTGTTCGCTCGTGGGCATGTTGTAGGGGGCCGATTTGACACCAACAAGGTGGGTGGTGGCCCTGGAGCCTGGGGTGTGGAGCAGTGGCTGATCCCTGCCCACCAGGCCATTTCCCAATGTAGCTTCCACTTGTGGCCGTCGATGGGACTACAGGGGACGAACCTGAATAGCTGAGTGGAGCTGGGAGGGAGAGGGCAGTTCCAGCCTCCCCTTCCAAGCCATGTCTGGACACTGGTGTGTCCGGGTGCACCCAGCATCCCTGGCTGTTGTCTCCCTAGTCGCCTTCCCTGAGGCCTTGTTTGCTGGGGAACTTCATTCCCATCTCATCTCAAGGGAAAGACAGGTGGCAGTTACTCTTCCCAGAGTGGGGAGACTGAGGCACCCAGACACATCAGTAACCTGTACTGAGGCCAAGCTGTGCCCTAAAGTCCTAACTCCCACCCATTTCTATAGTCAGGTAGTACTCCTACAGAGGTGCGGACACACCTGTGCTGACTGGTCTCTCTTACCCCCTTTTGGACAACATACTTTGAAGGACACTGAGCTAGCATCTCAAACCGTTGGTGACTCAGGGACGCTGGAGTCACATCATGGTGCTTCCTTGTATGGGCAGCTCAGGGTGACAGACTGAGGTGAAACCCCCACAGATTGGGAGCTGCTGGTGTAATAACTAGTGAGGCTTTCTGGCAAGTTGAGTGATGTCGGCAGTGAGGAGAGAGATGGGGGGGCACCATGCTGGAGGACCTGCTGTGGGATGAATAGTCAGCCTGTCTCCTGGGCTGTCAATCCTGCCCCTTGCTGGGCGCCACAGGGACGCGCTCACTCATTAATTGAGTTTAAGTGATTAAATTAATCCAATTACCGAAGATTCTCTCCACCACCAACCCACTCTGCCATGAGTCTGATAACATAATGGGAGGTGTAGTGAGAGAGACAGCCTGTGAGCACCCCACCTGAAGATCCCTGCCCACGAGGCCATTTCCCACTGTAGCGCCGACTTGTGGCCATCGATGGGACTACAGGGGACGAACCTGAATAGCTGAGTGGAGCTGGAGGGCAGTTCCAGCCTCCCCTTCCAAGCCATGTCTGGACACTGGTATGTCCGGGTGCACCCAGCATCCCTGACTGTTGTCTCCCTAGTCGCTGGAGCTGATCCGGAAGCATGGGTTCTCGGTGGCCCTATTTGCACCTGGCTGGGTGTATGAGTGTTTGGAGAAGACAGATTTCTTCCAGAACCAGGACAGGTGAGTCCTGCCCAACCCAGGGGCTGAGTATCAGCTGATGGCAGCGAGGGGACTCAGGCAACTTTGCTTTCTTGAAGTAGCTTGGGCATGGCTCTCAGGAGCTGGTTAAGGCAGGAAGAGGGGCTCCAACTTCAGCTGTGGCCTCCCCGCCTTTTTCTGCAGGTTCTGGAGTTTGCTGATGCGCTACCTGCCCACCCATAGCATCTGCTCCTTGCCCTTTGTCACTTCTTTCTGCCTGGGCATGGGGACTCGGAGAGTCTGCTATGGCCAGGTGTGTGAGTCACCATGCTGGATGACTGGGGACATGGGATTCCTAGCTGTGCCACATATGGCCAAGGGGCCTGGGGGCCCTGGGAGAGGGTGGTGGCGGTTCTGCTACCCCTGTCACTTGTCACTTCCATGCACACCCTCTTTCTGCCTGCAGCCCGCCTCCAATCCCACTTTTTTTCCTAGGAGGAGGCGGTGGGGCCCTGGTACCACCCAGGCGCCCAGGAAATCCAGCCTCTGTTTGGGGAGCACAGGCTGGAAGGGGATGGCCGGGGCTGGGTGAAGATGTACAGCTGCCTGGTAGACGCCTGGAATGGGGGCAGCTCCCTGGTCATCCAGGGGGTGATTCCGCCTGAAGTCCAGCACATGGCTGTGAGGTGGGTGTGTGAGCAGGGAGGAGATGGGGAGGAGTCATATGCTTCTCCATCATCCATCTCTACTGGTGTAATGGGACAGATGGTGTGGAGGCCGGGGAGGACAGAGGATAGACTGAGATTTGTTTTATTGTGGTAAAAAGCACATTACACACAATTGGCCATCTGAACCAGGTTTGAGTGGGAAGCATGGTAGTGTGAACTGTGTGCCCATCGCTGTGCAGCCAGCCCCTAGTACTTGTCATTTTGCAATGCTAAGACTGTCCCCATTGGGAACAACCCCTCCTCCAGCCTTGGCACCACACCCATTTTCTGTTCCTGTGATTTTTTCTGACTCCTTTAGTTTCCTTGTATATGTAGGACTTCAAAACTAAGACTTTTCAGCCACAAGGGGATCTGGCCTTGGCAGGATGCCCAAACTCCCTGCTCTTGGAGGGAGAGGATGGCAGTGTGACCTGGAGCCCCCCCCCCCAGGGTTCCTCAGCATGCTCTCTGTGGCCTCATCACAGCACCTTCCTCCTCCAGGTTATTCTCCCTGCAGGTCCCAGTGCCACCCAAAACCTTCCTGTCCCTGGTGTATAAGCTTGAAGGGCCCTCGAATGTCACAGTGGCTTTGGAGCTCACCACAGGGGATGCAGACAGCTGTCATGTTGGTGGCATCTCAGCACTGAATGGTGAGGGGAAGGGGTTGGCTCCTGCCTTCCTTCCAGGGCTCTCCCCCTTCTAGGGGTACCTCAGGGAGGGGGAGTCCGGAAAGGTGCCCGGGATGTGCAGGGGCACTGGTGTTGGCAGTGGTGGGCAGTCCTGCCTCTCTGGTTGATGGCCTCACTGTGATCCAGCTCTGGGTGGGGACATTCACCTCTCAACCAAATCCTCTGGCTTGTAGTTACCCTCAGGGAGTGTGCCTCCTGCTGACAGTGGCACTGAGAGGGGGAACATCCCAGGGGTCAGGGAGAGACTACGAGACTGAGGTGGTGGCTAGTCCTGGGCATCCATCTGCCTATCTGCCTCCTTTCTACCCTGATCTCTCCCTGAGACCTCAGCCTGTCCTGGCAGGCCATGGGGCCACCAGGGGGTCTTGCCCAGTCTCCAGGCCCCCTGCTTTTCTGTAGTTGCTCTCTTTCTCAAGTCCCATGTCTCCTCCCTTAGCAGAAACAAGACCCAGGCACAGTCCCCGACCCCTCCGGGTGCCCCCTACCAAGCTGGCCAGATGGGCGGCTCGCTGTGGCCAGCAGCTCAGCGGGGGCTGGGTCCAGCGGTGAGTCCCTCTCCTTCCTGGTGAATCCCACACAAGGGACAGCCACACTGTGGTGGGGACTTGAGGAGTAAGCGGCCCTCTGTTGAGAAACCCCAGAACTAGAGGGATGGCAGGACCCTGGACTGACCACCCGAGTTTCAGTACTCCCAGAAACAAGCCAGGACATTCACTGGGAGCAGGAGTGATCATGCCTTAGGTGCAGGGCTCCCCACTGGCCACAGGGCTCACTGTGGGCTGGGTCTGCCCTCCCGCCGGCACGGAGGCCTCTGAAAAGCCTGCTTTGGTGGCTCAGAGCCGAGGCGGTGCCACCCCAATGACTCACCCGTTTGTTCTCAGCTGCTACGAGCTGAGCCTACGGGGCTGCCTTCTGCAGGACCTCTTCGTGAGCTTCTCGCGGCCTCCAGGCAGCCAGGACGAGCAGAGCTTTGTCTGTCGCCTGGGGGAGATCCAGGTCAGGTGTCCAGGGGATACTTCCCTCAGATTCGACTGAGGTATCTGTCCCATTGCTGGACAGGCGGAATGCCGCCTGAGCTGAGCACCTGTCCCCTCTCCTCCAGCTCAGAGAGGTGGGGTGGGGGTGTCAGGAAGTAGGGATGTACGGGGCAGCACTTCAAACCGTGGTGGGCTGTCCAGCTGTGTTGAGCCTTCTCTCCTTTCAGGTGGTGGATGCTTCTAGCCTGCTGAGCCCTCTGCCCCAGGTGCAGGCTGTCTGCGTGTCACGGGTGCACTGGCAGCAAGTGGCCTCGGAGGGGGCAGATACCTCCGCTGGGCTTCGGCTCAGCTGTACCCTGCACTGGTCCTACCTCCTGCCCCACGTCCGATGCTTCCGGATCCACTGTTGCCGTGAGACAGGATGTGGCCCTTCTGGTAGAGGGCCCCTAGAGCCAGAGAAGCCCATGTTCCTGGGCCTGGCTTTTGTCAACCAATACCGGATCGTGGACCTGGCAGTGGCAGAGGTTGGGCCTGGCCAGGACGGCCGTGTGGAGTTCCTGGTGGAGCCTGTGCCCAGGGAGGGGTTCCTGGTGCCCCAGGCCGAGTGGGGCAGGGCGACTGTGCTCTACTCCATGCCCAGTACGTGAGCGGACGTCGACACCAGCTCGCATTGCACGGCCGAGCTTCTTTCATGCTTGGGCTGCAGACTGCAGACAGCGGCCGGAGACCCAGGTCCTCTGGCTTTTGGGATGGGAGCACTGAAGAGTCAGTTTGCTCGATGATGATTCCCTGGAGTGTGTGGACCCCTGTCTTTGTCCATTCTGTCTCTGTGGTACACAGTTCCTGAAGAAAAGTGAAAGGATTTGGGAAGGTTGAGTCCAGAAAATTCCATAAAGGGACTTTCCTAATAGGCTTATGCTTAGGATGGTAACCTTTCATTCCACAGATGGACAATTAGAAATGAGCTTGGCCCTGGCTGGCTTGCTCAGTGGATAAAGTGTCTTCCTGGCACGCCAGAGATCGTGGGTTTGATCCTGGTTGGGGTCACGTATGAGAAGCAAGCAGTGAATGCACAACTAAATGGAACAGCGAGTTGATCTTCTCTCTCCCTTTCTCTTTCTCAAATCAATGGAAAAATAAAAATTTTTTTAAAAGCGAGTTTAAATTGTGGCAGGAAGGCTCCGGAGTAGGCTGTAGGGACATTTTTGAGGGTATAGACTGCTAGTAGAGACTGTGGGGGATGAAGTGAGGGTGGGCACAGGGAGCTCCTGGGAGGTGATCCTTGGGGACTTGCCTGCTTCTCCTTAGCTGTGGGAGCCCAGGGCTAGGCTGAGATGGTGGCACTGCCCCCTGGAGAGGAGGTTGCTGCAGGCCAGACCACCTCTTCTGGCTTTCCCAATTTGTTGCTCTGCTGGTTGGGGCCAATTTCTGGAGCGTTCCCATTGGCCTGTGTCCTGCTTTGTCTCTCTGGAGTCACAGGTATGGGCGAGGCTGGCATGGGGCCGTTTGTGCCCCTGGGCTCTGCCTCCTGGGTTGGGGAGCAGTGCTGTTGGCAGCGCAGTCAGCAAACTTGAGTTTGCGCTGTAGTGAGGGAAGAGGCCACCAGGCGGCAGTGCATCTGCTGTTCCGCGGCTGGAGCCCAGCGGCATAGGGAGGGGTGCAAAGGCCAGCCAAGCTTGAGCCTGCGGGACAGTGGAGGGGCTTCCAGGAAGACTGGTGTCTACCTGCCCTGCTTCCACAGGTGCCTGCAGTCCTCTTCCATAGCACAACATGGGCATCTCGGGTTCCGCATCTCTCCTAATTGGGAACATTTTTCATGTCCCACACGTGTGGTGCTGCAGACAGGAAGGTACCCGTTCCGGCCCTGAGGAGCTCTGAGCCTTTCTCATTCTGAACCAGGCAGCTCTTGGCCTTTGTGCCCAGAGGTCAGAGCCGGCCCTGCAAGCCAGCTGGGCGCCCAAAGTGAGCACGACAGCTGGAACTTCTTTCATGAAGCCACCCTCCCCCTTTTTAAAGTGATGGTTTCTCTGAATATTTTATGCAGAGAAGGGAAAATTTATAGTGGCAATTATTTTCTCACAGTCTGTTAGCAAGCAATTTGAAGTAAGGGGGCTCAGCGTGGTGGAGGTGCACCGCCATGTTCCCCAGGAGCGTGGTCCCTAGTCCCACCTCCAGTCAAGGCAGGGAAATTAATATGTCAGCACTTAAGCCCATACCTTCCCAACCTCCCCTCCCACCCCCCGCCATGGGTGTAATCGCTCTGAAATAAAGACCCGACATTGTGAAAATGAAGAACTCAAGTCTGAGAAGTAGCATGGGCTCTGTGGGTGTCAGAGTTTGGCCCTGTCCCAGGCCCAAGGCTGTTAAACTCTTAGTCGGAGTCTGCTGCTTCCCTTCCTGGTTCTCCCTCTTCCCGGGTGGGATGGTGTCCACTCTCCTCCAGGCCAGCCTCCCAGGAATGGGGGCTCACACAGATGGAAGCAGGGGGCTTACCCCAAAGCAGCTCCTCGGTGCTGTGGGCCAGATTATAGAGACTTCCTCTCCAGCATCACTGACAGTGCTCACCTGCATTCTCTCTCTCTCTCACACCCCCCCCCCCACTCCCAGGACCCCAGCTCGGAGGCCAGGGAGGGCTGTGTGAGCACAGGAGCACCGGCCCGGCCTGGCCTGGCCTGGCGTGGGAGTGGACAGTCTGGACGAGAGGCTCGGGGGTGGTAAGATCTTTCTTAGACTCCCTTAGGCCACCTGGGACCAACTGCTAGTCTTCTGGCGCCCTCCACCCTGTGCCTGGGAGCTGCCAAACCAAGAGAGCTGTCCTAGTTTGAAGAAAGAAATCTTTATTAATAACCTTAATAATAATACTGTTAATTTGAATGGTCACACCTGGGAAGCATACAGAATGGTAAGAAAGGAAGCAAGGGCCTGGCTGCAGTCCTGGGGGGCCGGGAGTACGCAGCTGCTGCGAGAAAAGGGTCCAGCACGGCAGATGCTCTGTACAGGGATGGGTGGGCGGGGCTCTGTACAAGGGGAATAGAAAAGGAGTCTCGCTTCAGGAGCTGATGCAGAAATAGAAAGTGAGGTGTCGTCCTTTACTTTTTAAGTTTCACTAGACAGTAGTGAAGGCATGTTGGGAGCCTGGATTTTTAAAGTTTTTTTGCTGCTGCCCCAACTCCAGCTATCTGCCTGGCCAGTGGCTTTTCCTGCTACCTGCTGTCTGCTGCCCCACCCCCCAGACCTTCCCGGTGTCCCCTGCTCCCCTTGCTCTGGCCTGGCCATCTAGAGCCGTCATTGCATCTAGACCTGTAGCACCATGACTCCCAACCTCATGTGCAGCCAGGTGCTGGCCGGCCTCTCGACTCCCTTGTAGGACAGCCTTCTGCAGGGCAGCAGCAGGCAGGGTTTATACCAGCATGCACCACGAGGTCAGCTGTCTCTCCCACAGACCAGGCTCAGGGCCTCCAGAAAGGGGCCCAGACACAGCCTCTCAGAGCAAGTCCTTGGTCTCAAGTGTCCACCACTGTCCCACATTCTTAGGTACAGGAGTCAATCCTGGCTGGGGAGCCTGGGAACCCCTCATTTGGAGATAGGTATGCCTAGCTGTCCCATAGTTCTGGAAACATGTCAGCCCTTGGTGTTGGGGTAAGACCCCAGGACTGCTGGTTGGACACAGCCTCAGTGGACTGTAAACGCCTTCCCCAGGTTTGCAGGACATGGGAATTGGTGGCATGGCATTGGTGGTGGTGGGGAGCTGGGGTCCAGAGAGCATGACACAGGGTGACTGGGCAGGGGCCGAAACCAGAACCCTGGGAATGAGAAGCTGCCCCCTCCCCGCGCCCACCCCGGCCCAGCCACCCCTCCACGGCACAGTTGGCAACAAAGGTCAAGTCCTGCTGGCCCACTCTTCCCGGCGAGGCCCGTGGCCCCTCCACTGCAGGCCCCACACTGCCTTGGGAGTGGGGGCCAGGAAAGGAAGACTGGATAGAAAACAGAGGCCTGCTCCCTCTCGCTTGCCCCCGGGGCGGGCGGACATGCTCCTTGCTGCGGCGCCCTGGCACGCAAGACTGGACGTGGTGGATGCGTCTTGGTTTGGTTGTTTTTTGTTGTTGCTGCTTGGATCTTAACATCTTTTTGTGTTTTATGTTTTGTGATTTTTTTTGTTTGTTTTTTTGTTTTTGCCCTTCGTAGTCCAAGAAGGAAACGGTGGACGCTTTCACTACAACAGAAACAGAAAGGGACTTGCAGTTTCGCAGAAGCAACTGCAGGCGTGCAGTGAGGACCGGGCCCAAGACCCTGTGGGGTAGGAGGGCGGCCATTAAGCATGCACCCTTAAGTCCTAGCACACCCCCCACACCCATCACTCCCCCACCCCCACCCAGCTTTCAGGACCCGTCATCTCTGCTGAGCTGGAGTTAAGAGGGGATGTCTGTCTTCCAGGGCAGAGGGCAGTGGGAATGGAGGAGCTACAGGGAGCCTGGCAGAAGATGGGCTCTGCTGAAGTGGGCAGGGGCCTGGCTGGCTGCAGTAGGAAGGCGGAGGTCAGGGTGGGGTGGATGGCCAGGGGGGTGATGGGGAATGAGGCAGCTGCAAAGGCGGTTCTCTGGGCAGTGGGAGGTGTGGTGGATGGCACCCTGGGCATGATCTGCCCACTGTACCAGCAAGGAACCTATGCCCCGGCTGGCAGGGACCCATGCCTGTTAGCTGGCCATCGGCTGGAAGCTCAGCTTGGCACTTTTGGATTTCCTTGGTCCATGCCACTTTTTCCTGTAATGAAGGTGCTGGTGGCAAGGGCCTGGCCTGTCTGGGGGACTCCTCTGGAAGCTCCTTAGGCTGCAGCACCCCCACCCCCAGCATCTCCTCCCAGAGCCCACAAGCCCTGGGAATGGTGCGAGCTCCCAGGGACAGAGCTGAGCATGGTGCCCCTCTAGAGGAACAGCTAACATGGGGCAGGGGACGCTAGCCTGCCAGCGAGGCCTGAGTTGGGCATCACCCTGCTCCTGACCTGCTGCCCCCGGAAGCAGACCCAGGTACAAAGGTGTGTCTGAGTTCAGGAAAGGGAAGGAGGCACCATGGCTCCAGAACGAGCAGCAGGGACAGGCTGGCTGGGACCCCATCTCAGGGAGGACAGAAGGCCGTGGGGCACTGCAGGGGGGCACAGCTGTCAGGCTACCAGACCTTCTGGTAGGGACATTTCTTCCTTCACTTTGACTTCTTACAACAGAGGCTAAGGAACCTCTGAGACTGGTGTGGCTCCTGCAGGACTGGCAGGAACATCCAAAAACTTTAATCAGCAAGTTAGTCTCAGCTGGATGGGAGAGAGGGGCAGAAACGCTGCCCTGTGACTAGCTGAGTAAAGGGAGCATTGTTGAGGCTGTGAACCCACTGACGGTAGTGGACGGCAGCCCCTTGCTGCCAGCATCCCAGGGGAGGAGCAAGGACTGTGGCCGGGTTGGCTGGGGGGGGGGGCTTCCTGGCACAGGCATCTTCTGTGGCTCTGTAGACCCTGAAGACAGGAGTGGGTCACCCTCATGGGTGTGGGTCTATTGCTAGCTTTCAGGGAGGGGTTCTCTGCCCAACCTAGACCCTCCCCCTATGTGCATACCGTACCTGAAATGGCTGGGGGGGGCACAACATCAACAAGGTCAAAATAGGAACCAAGATTTCAGACACACAGGGGTACCAGGGTCAAAGACACGCACACCATCGTGGGGGGAGCCCAGCTGGCTGGAGGTAAAACCTATGGACTTTAGCGTTGCAGAGGTCAGCAGTGTGTGTCGCTGACCGGGAGGGGCGCACTGTCCTCCTGGTGGCTGTGCCTGGCTTTGGACTGCTGGGTTTGGTGTGTACTAGACAGTCTGTGAATGCTGTTAGGGGCTGGGCCTCTTGCTAGTAGGGGGTGAAGCGGCTGTACCCTCCTCGGCAGAGGCTAGCCTGCAACATCAAAGATGAAAAACAGCCAATCAGTACCGCCTTTTGGTTGGGAGGAAAAAGCAAAAAAAAAAAAAAAAAAAAAAAGATAAGGAAAAAAACCCCAAGAGAGAAACAGCTAACTCCCATGTTCTGCCCCCTCATGGTTTGCCTTGAGGAGAATGGAGGTGGTTGTCATGGCAGCAGGAGGGGCTCTGGGCCTGTTTCTGATGTCATGGTGACCTCAGGGCCAGGATGCTTGGGTCTGCAGCCACCATGCTTCTGGATAACAAGGTGTGAGATGGCTCCTGGGGACTCTCTTGGCTCAGGCCTGGACCATCATCGCCTCTTCGTTCTTCATCGGTCTGAGTGAGAGCCCCCCCCTCAGCACCCCAGGGCTACTGTGGGACAGGGCTGAGTGCCTCCACATATGGGAAAGATGGAGAGACCTCCTGCCAGGGTTCCCCTAGCTGTGGTTCTTCCAGGAGGGCCTGTGCCTGCTTTCCTCACTCCTGGAGCTTTCTGGGGGCACCAGGGTCCTGTGCTTCTGTCTGTTGGGAAAGAAAACTCTTTGGCATTCTTATTTGCCGCTGGGTTGGGGAGGTGTCCACAGGAACCTCCCACTCTACCCACCAGTTTTGCCAGGCACAGCAAGAGAAGAAAAATTGAGGGAAAAATAAGAAATCTTAAAAAGAAAAAAGAAAAGATAAGAGGGAACCTTCTGTGAATGAACGGAAGCCGTTAGCTAGGCGGAAGGCGATCAGATCCTGGGCCTGCAAGCCACAGGCTGGGGCCTCCATCCAGGAGGGGGTGGCCCCCTGGGGCCGGGTCCTCTGACTGCCAGCAGTCACCACAGGCTGCTCGGGATGTCTGAGGCAGGTCAAAAGTCAAAAAAGACAAAACAAAAAATGGGAGGGAATAATCAAAACCAAAGGAGATGAAAAAAATCCATATTGGCTCTGAACCTCCTCCCTGCTTACCCTCCCAAAACATTTTCATCTTTGATGCTGGATGTCAAGCTAGCTAAAAACCGACATGAATGGCCCCGAGGTGGGGGGCAGGGTGGGAATGGGAAGTTGGTGTCCAAGAGAAGCAGATTTCAGGGTACAGAGTGAGCAGGCCTGTACGTGTTGATAGCTGGCCACATGTGCACACACGTGAGTGTGCGCGCGTGCACACACACACACACACACACACACATGGGCCCACCAAGAGCGCACCCCCTCTCTTCCCTGCACCACGCTGGCAGAGACTGAGGACAGCAGGCCCCATTTCCCCAGGACAGGACCTCCAACCTGGGAGCCAGGGGCTTGAGTGAGGCACAGAGGGCAGCCTCAATGTGAGGAAAGGCACAGCAAGGGGTGACAGGACACAGAGACCATGGCATGGACACACCCACATGAGGAGAAGAGGGGCCCTGCCTGTCACTGGAGCCACAGCTGGAAAGGTCCGGTGGGTTTGCTTGCTGGGAAGGCAGGGCCGGGCAGGACTTTAGTTGCCACACCAGGATGCTTCCCAGAGGGCCTGGCATCATTACCAGGTAGTTGATTTTCTGGGCAGACCTGCCTCTTCCTAACTCCACAAAGGCACAAATGGGCAAGTCCCCTCCCTCCACAACTCAAATTCAGGCCTTGGTCCTTCTGGCCACCAGGCCTGATGCACTGGTCT
Organism: Saccopteryx bilineata; assembly: GCF_036850765.1. Taxonomy (NCBI): domain Eukaryota; kingdom Metazoa; phylum Chordata; class Mammalia; order Chiroptera; family Emballonuridae; genus Saccopteryx; species Saccopteryx bilineata. Next base: position 125,989,789 of record NC_089495.1, read on the forward strand.
GAGGTCTGGGCTGTTCTCCTCAGGGCCTGCCTCCTTACCATGGTTCCGATGCTGTAGGTTGCCGCGGGGCCGATGGTGTGGTGGTAGGGGTCAGCAGCCGCATAGACTCGGCCGTAACTGGGGAGACAGCACAAGAAGCGGTGTGGAAGAGAGGGGGACAGGTGAGGGGTGGCCACATGTCTCCCACTGCCTCTCTGACATTTCCTGAGCATCCTCCGCACAGTCCTCTCCCCCACCCCCGCCGTGTGCCCCCTTCGCTGTCCTTCCTGCCTGTTTGGAAGGAAGTGTCTGGAACACAGCTGGCTACCCTCTCAATACAGACCTATCAAGTGCTGACCTGATGGGGAACCTGCCCTATCAAGTGCTGACCTGATGGGGAACCTGCCCTATCAAGTGCTGACCTGATGGGGGACCTGCCCTACTGGGTGCTGACCTGAAGGGGGACCTGCCCTATCAAGTGCTGACCTGACGGGGGACCTGCCCTACTGGGTGCTGACCTGATGGGAGACCTGCCCTACTGGGTGCTGACGTGATGGGGGATGGGGAACCTGCCCTACTGGGTGATTACCTGATGAGGGACCTGCCCTACTGGGTGCTGACCTGATGGGGGACCTGCCCTACTGGGTGCTGACCTGACGGGGGACCTGCCCTATTAAGTGCTGACCTGATGGGGGACCTGCCCTACCGGATGCTGACCTGACAGGGGACCTGCCCTATCAAATACTGACCTGATGGGGGACCTGCCCTACTGGGTGCTGACCTGATGGGGAACCTGCCCTATCAAGTGCTGACCTGACGGGGGACCTGCCCTACTGGGTGCTGACCTGACAGGAGACCTGCCCTATCAAGTGCTGACCTGATGGGGGACCTGCCCTACTGGGTGCTGACCTGACAGGAGACCTGCCCTATCAAGTGCTGACCTGATGGGGGACCTGCCCTACCAAGTGGCACACAGAAAAGCAAAGGGTCCTCACAGAGCTTGTGTGGAGGAAGAAACCTTGATTTCCAGAAAGAATGGGACCAAGTTTAGGGAAGGAGTTCAGATAAGGGAGGGAAGACCCAGGGCAAGGGGGGGCATGGGGGGCGGGGACTTTGCTACCCAGGAGGCAAGTGACACTGTGCCCACTTTGATGGTCTTCCTCTTAATTTATTTTGCCTGTGAAATACCTGCTTCTTAGAGGATGGGGCTGGGCTGTGGGGCCTGTTGTGTGCTTGACAAAACACACACACCTGAGCCACCAGCGAGTGTGAGGAAGATGTGTGGGTCCTGGGCGGGCCACCTGCCACCTGCCGCCTGCCACAGGGAGGGCAAGGGGGCCCCCAGGCCAGAGCCAGTGCCATGGACAAGAGCAACATCTGTCTTCCATGAGTGTCCACCATGTGCCCAGCACAAGGACTCGCACCCTTCCCAAGCAGGAGCTCTGTGGCCAATAGGCCGAGTGCCCACAGGGAAAACTGCCAGGTTGGGACATTACTGGGCAACCCTCAGGACCTGACCACAAAACACACAGCGCCACCCACTGGCCTCTGAGTGTGCTCACTTCTGGGTAGAGACCCCTCTCCCCAGCCCCCATCTTATCACACCGCCAGGAGGAGGCAGATGGGCACAATCTGCCCTTCCTGGGAGCCCTGAGAATGTCAGAGGGTGCGGGGCAGAAGCCAATGCTCCGGATTACCTCTAGATTGGGGCCTAGAGCATGGGGGAAGGAGCTGTCTGCTATCTGAGAACTGAGGGGAGAACAGCCTCTCCATTGTGCAAGCAGGAAGTGATTACATAAATTGGAGGGATTGCTGTTTTGGGGTCTCCAAGCACATTCATACCTACGCTCCTCTGTCCAGGCCCTGCGCCCACTAGGGGGACGCATCCCCAGGCCCCTGTGGGTAAGGCTTACTGTCGGTCTGAGCCCAGCCCAGTACGGACCAGTCCATCACCTCCCATGTGGTACCTGTCACTGTAGGCTGCTGCCGCTGCTGCTGCTGCTGCTGGCTGAGCGTATCTGTAGGCTGCATAGCCTCCCTACAGGGTAAGGGGGAGGGGGAGACACACAGGGGCTTAGTGGGGGGTACACAGCCTTTCAGCCTTCACCTTGGCCGGTTAGCAGGTGCAGGCCTGGAGGCATCTAGCTTGCAGTCTAATGGAAGTCCGAGGACTGCACACTGCCCAGTAGCATGTTTCGAGGTGAGGCAGGGTGTCCATTCACTTCATTTGTTCGTTCACACACCGAGTCTTGCATTCAACACACACAGGTGGACACTAATGACACGCCTGGCCATGTGCAAGGCTTTAGCACACTGTAGGTGCCCATAGACCTATACCAGGCCAGCGAGCCCGACTTAGATGCTGACAGACATGGGGAACCCATGGCTGACTCTGGGTGCCATCCTGAATAGTGGGAAGGGTGAAGGGCAAAGGGCATTGGCTCAGACCATGCCTTGACCCTGGCACAAATGGATCTTGTGCTGGGCCAGGTACGTGTGTGAGGTGGGGGTCTTCAGCAAGGGCCCTGAGCTAAAGGAAGCAGTGAATTCAGCCCCATGAAGAAAGAGAGAAGAGAGAACCCCCCTCCGCCCAAAGGTCTGCCTTTGAGCTCCTATTTCTGGGTCTCTCCCAGGGCGTTGCCTCTGGGACTCCCTCAGGGTGCCCAACATGGTTAGACAAGGGAGACACACTGCCCCATCATACAACACCTTACAAAACGGGGAGACGTGCCTTTGCCTCACTGGGCTGCTGGGACAGTCCTTACTACTCCCAGCATGAGCACAGATAACCCCGATTTGATTGTGTAAGGTCCTCAGGGGTGCAAGGCCCCGTCCTTCTGTGTTCTGAGGACAGGAGTGGGGTGGGGGAGGGGCGTGGGGACGAAGAAGTCACGCTTTGCTCCTGGAAACAAACCAGTGCCCAGGTGCCTCCCCTCCCTCCCCCGGGGCTGCACTTACATAAATCTCAGCACCATAAAAGCCATCCTGATACACGACCCTGGAAGCAAACGGACAAGAAAGTGGTGGGAACGCTGGAGAGGTGGGGTAGGCCGGCTCCGGTGTCTGCTGAGGAGGGAGAGGGCAGGGTGCCAGCCCTGCCCATGGGACTGGCATTTTAACAAGCGTTTGCTCCAGTGCCCTGTTTTGGTATAACAATAGAGTAACACCCTTGCTGGTCAGCTCCGTTCTCCCACAAACCCAGGGGCCCATTGGCCCACCTTGCTTTCCTTCCCCCCACTCCACCCCAGGTGGTTCTCCTCCCCACAGGGAAGAGGCCACAGCCCCAGGGCCATGGTCCAGCATGGGCTTAGACAAGGCCCTCGCTGAATTCCAGGACCAACCAGGATCCCCTAAGAGGACCCAGCATGGGCTCTAAATGTCCTCTAAGTGCCAGGGACCTTAGGTTCCCATGGTAGGGTTTGGGGTGCTGCATATCAAGAGGTCACTACAGTACCAAGGTTTAGGGCAGGGTCGGGAACCTATGGCTCATGAGCCAGATGTGGCTCTTTTGATGGCTGCATCTGGCTCGCAGACAACTCTTTAATAAAAAAAATAATAATGTTAAAAATATAAAACTTTCTCATGTATTACAATCCATTCATTTCCTACTGCTCATGTTCAAGATTGCGGGTGGCTAGAGCCAATCACAGCTGTCCTCCGGGACAACACCAAATTTTTATTGGATAATGCGTAAGGTACACGGGTTGTTGTATGGCTCTCATGGAATTACATTTTAAAATATGTGGCGTTCCTGGCTCTCAGCCAAAAAGGTTCCCGACCCCTGGTCTAGGGGGTTCCCACAGGCCCCTGCTTTTCTGAAAAGGCTGCCTAATCCTCTGGGTGCCCCAAGCCTCCCTCCCCACACTCTCTCAGCCTTTCTCCATGCTTCCCTCCCTTCCCGTGCCCCCCCCTTCAGGTACTCACGCTCCATAAGTTGGGATGGGGGGCGGGGGTGGCGCAGCCCGAAACGTATTATACATCGCCCGGCCCCGGCCTCGTAGGTGCGCGCCCCTATAGGCAAGGGCTGTACCGGTGGTGGGGTAGGGGAACCCGGTCACTGCAGGAAGGGGGTGGGAGAGAGGGCAGTGAGTGGGAAGGCAGAGACAGGGTGAGCGCAGACTGGACCTCTAAGCCTGTGTGTAGCTACACGATGCCATGCCATGCTCGGCCATGCCAAGCTCCGTCATGTCAAGCTCGGTCATGCCTGGTAGGATCACACCCACCAGCACCGCCCACCTTGGCCACACCCACTGGCCCTGCCCGTGCTTGACTGTAGCCACACCCACCAGACCACGCCCCCTGGCTAAGGTCTTCTGGCCGTGCCCCTACCCGACTGCTCCTTGACTCCAGCCTTTACCTGCATAGAATTCAGGCCCATAGACTGCACCTACCACAGGGTTGAGCTTCCAGCCTAGATCAGGAGCAAAAAATCCAGTCACCGTCTTCCCCATCCTCTTCCCATCGCACACTACACCAGGGAACCTTCCTTCCTCCCTGCAACATTCTGAGAGCGTGGACCCTCCTTTTGCAGTATGAGTGGCGGGGGCGGGGTACAAATCCTATGCCTCTTCCAAAGAGGCAGCCTCACTGGCTAGGCTTTCTGCTTCCTAATCACAGGTATTGAGTCATTCCCCACCCTTCTGCCTGGGGTGTGTGTGTCTTAATTTGTTACAAATTGTGGCCCTCCCCAGCCTGCCCAGGGGCTCAGTCCCCAGCACCCTCAGGTCTGGTGATCCACAGGAGAATTAGGAAGGGAAAGTGGAGCGGTTATGTAAATGCATGCAGGCCCCCACTGGGGTAAGGGGTTCTGGAGGCCAGACGGAGCCCAGTCATGGGAGTGCTGTCTCCTGTGGGTGCCTGGCTGCCTTCCAGAGGGTCAGAGAGTGCTCCGCCTCTGCCAGAAAACTTCTCCCACCTCCTGCCCCAGAGTCTGTGTCCTGGGCTGGGGAGGAGGCTCCCCAAAGCTCCTCTTCCTCATGCTGAGTCCTCTCTCGCTATCTTCCTCTGTGTTAATCCCCCACGCAGCCAGTAGAAGGAGCTTGGGGAGGAAGGTCCTTTGGACTTGGATAAGGATAGCTAGCACTTCCTGAGCACTGGACCCACCCATTGCAGTAGGGGTCTACCCTCCTATTTTACAGATGAACAAATGGAGGCTCAGAGGTGCAGCAGACTCACATCAGAGCTGGCGCATGACAGCCGGACCCATGTTCTGGCCGCTATGTGCCCCCCCCCCCCCCATAATTTGCAAAACAGCCTCTCCCCCTGCCTATGAGCTGCTCATGGCTGGTTGTTCCTGGGCCAGCCTTCCTCTCCCACTTGGGACCCAGGTGCACAATCTGAGGCTTCTAGGGGTAGAAACCAGCTGGCTTTGAGTGGGCTCTGGCCCCATGCCTTCAGATAGGGTGCCCCACTGCTGGGTGGGCCCATTCTCCACACCATCCTTGAGCCCGAGGCTGCCTTCCATCCCTGGTCCATAGTACACCGTGGCACAGACGTTTGTGCCTGAATGCCACTGCTGGGGTCTGATAGCTATTAATCTCTGGAGAGGAGGGAAGAAATGTTCCATCTCCTGGGAAGACCTCCAGTCCCAGGAATGGAGTCTTCTTGGTAAAAATCCACGATACAGCTGAGTCCTGGAGGCAGTGACTGCCTTCCCCAGCACCAACCCTGGCGGCTCTTCTGGGCCCACTCTCGAAGGTAGAGTTGCTGCGCTTCACCTCCCCCTGCCAATTCTAAAGTCCTGGGTGCCTTCACCTGTCAATTCTGACCCATTGCACAGTTAGAGACCCCAGATCAGAGGGAGCTTGAGACCCACCTGGGTGGTCAGCCTCTTGTTTCTTCTGTAAATACACCTGGTCAAACTTGGTGGGCTTGTTTCTACAGTGAACTTCCCTCAAATTTGCTTGGCAGCCAGCACTCATTTCGTCTTCAAAGAGGACCAACCCCTTTCCTGCTCAAGGTCAGGTGCGCAGAATGACTACTTAGTGGACACACACAACTAGGGGGACTCTAGTCCTAGTGGCCTCAACCTCTCAGTATTTCCAAGACCTGGGGAGGGAGGACTGTCTTGCCCTTTGTCATCACACTCACTCAATATTGGGCACCTTTATCTAGCTCAGGCCTTCCCTTAGGGCTTAGAAATAAGAAATAATCCAGGAAGTGGCCACTGTCCCCCTGTGCCTGAAGCCTATTCACGTGGCCTCTGGGTGCCACACACTTGGAAAAGCTCGGAAGTCTCACAGCTGAGTGTGTGGGGGTGGCTGTCCCAGCTTTCCTTCTGCTGGTAGACATGCCCCCTTCTGACGGGGAGCGATGGAACACTAGGGGCACCGAGCATCCAGGGAGGTTCAGTCTCCAGCTGGGCTCCTCCAGGGCTTCTCTGTCCTGGTGGAGGCCCCTCCAGCCTCCTTGGGGTCCCAGGCCCCTTACCATTGGTGTAGGGGTTCGAAGTCTTCTTGTTGGTCATGACTCGGGCTGTAGCATTATTGACCTGCCCAGAGAGAGGGAGGGAGACGGTGAGGGAAGCATTAGCCTCTTGGGGGCCACTGGCCACCCCAGTCCTGCTCTGTACTTCTCCATGGCCCCTCAGAGGAGGCTGGGGGTTGGGAGGTCCTGGGGCCCCCAGGCAGAGGCACAGGACAGCCTCTGCTGCCAGCCTGGCCTCCAGCCTGGCCTGCCCACCTCTCTCTGCTGTGCTGCCCTGCCTCCGGGGAGCCTTGGCCACGACTGCTCCCAGCACTAGGCAGTGCCTGGTCTGCCCCAGGCCCAGGCCCTTGGCTCAGGCACTGTGTCCTGACTCACTGGCTCCTGACCTTCATATGGCTGTTCTGCAAACCAAGTCCCAGCCTCTCTCTGGCAACCCAGGGTCAATGGAGAAGCTGGCTGGTGGCCTCTCCTCAAAGTGTTCTCAGGTCAGCTCACAGACCTGCCCCCAAGACAGCCTCCACCCCAGGTGGCACTAATATGGCCACCCCTCTGCCCATTCCTCTGAGGTCAGATCTTTCTGATGGGCCCATGTGCCCATGGGGGACAAGGCCAATGAGGGAGGGGCAGGAGGGTGCCAAGGGTGTTGGTTCCGTTACCCAGTCCTCTAAGTCCCTGGTCATACTACTCAGGGAGCCGGAAGGAGGAAGTGGGCCTCTGCAGAAGGGAGCAGAGAACAGGGCAGGGAGCAGAGAACAGGGCAGGGAGCAGAGCCTGAGCAAGGAGCCAGTGTCAGCCTCTGGGGCCTTGGGTCACAGCCTCAGGTGCCACTGGGTGCTGGGCCAGACCCTGGCCAAGGTCAGTACCTCCAGTACTCTGTCCTTTGGGAACCCTCCCCCCAGAGCTCTCCACTGCCCTTCTTGTGAGCTGTGTGCTAGCTGCTGACCCCTCCCTCTCCACCACCCTTCGCTGTCCTGCCATGGAGGAGCCCAGCTCCCAGACCCCCAGCACTGCTGAGGGACGCGTGGTCCTCTGGGAAGTGACGAGGAAGTGGTGTGTGTGTGTGTGGGGGGGGGGGTTGCCTCCTCTTCCTGCTGCTCCTCAGGTCTGGTTCATGTTCTAGGCTCTTACCACTTGCTCCTGACCCTGTGTGTGTGTGTGGGGGTGAGGGCAGGGGCAAACAGCAGGCTGGTGGTTTGGGGGGAGACCCAGGAGGCAGATGCTGGCCCCTATGAGAGGGGTTGGGGGATGAATGGTCCCCTCTCAACTAGGGGACCGACTAGGCTGGCCATGGTCCTTGGAGCTGCCAAGCCTCAAACATGGTTTCTGGAGTCCCCCCAGTGCCTGGCTGAGGCCCCCATCAGGGGTTCTCTTTCAGGAAGGAGAGGAGGAAGGGAAGGGGACCTTGGGTGGACCTGAAGTCTAGTCCCACAAGGGCAGCAGGCCCACTAGGCTCTGGCCTCAGTGTGGCCCCGCCCTGCCCCTACCAACACCCTGTTCCAGGGAACCTGTCCTGGTGCTCTGCAGGGCAGCAGGGGAACTGAGGCAGGGGACCCGGGGTGACAGGTGTCCCTGCGGTAGCACACTTATCTGAGCACCTCAATTTTCCGTCCCTCTACGATCGTCCCATTCAGCTTCTCCCGGGCTCGGTCAGCATCTGAGCTAGTTTCAAAAGTTACAAACCCAAAACCCTGTGAGCAGAGAAGGACAGACACGAAGAGAAAGACATAGGATGAGAAAAAGAAAAAAAACAAGAGGAGGCATGGGGTGGGGGCAGGGCCAAGGGGAAGGAGAGAAAAAGGGGGGGAGAGAAAGAAAGGGGGGTTGAGTCAGCTGAGTTGAAGGAGAGACTCAGGCAGCCCAGAGGTCTGTCCTGGTGCCACCAGCATGGTGCTCAGGAAGGGTAGGGCCCCAGGCTCAAATGTGGCCTTAGCCCAGCCTGAGCTTACCACCTGGCATCCCGAAGGGGACCGGTGAAAGGGAAAAGAGACACTGACCCTGCTGGGGTCCAGGACTGTTGCCCTAACCCCACCGGGGGCCCGAAGCTTCGTGTCAGGACCTGAGGGGGAGCAGCCCCACCCACCTGCACCCGAGAAGCCTGGGGGGGGGGCAGTGCCTTCCTGTCCCAGAGCAGGAAGCAGGGTTCATCTTTGCTGGGCACTTTCCAGCCTGCCCACCCTGTAGCCTCACCCCCAAGCCTCAGGGCTGACTCCAGGCCGGCCCCTGGCCCCCTGGAGGAGCTCCCAGTGCAGACAGAGAGGTCCTGGCAGCTTAGAGAGAAGGAGGTGTCAGCAGCGGCAGCGACAGCGACAACACAGACAGTGGGGTGGGGAAGGGGGGCGGAGGAGGGGAATACAAGCACCCGTGTCGCTCAGGGGTCCTCGGGCGCGAAGCTCTCCAGGAAGGAAACGCACATGTCACACGTTAGCCTGGCAGGACCTACAGCCGGCGCGGTAATGGTGGCGGCCTCTGGGCGGCACCCACCTTGGAGCCCCGTTCGTTAAAAATGATCTCCACGTCTAAAATTTTTCCGAATTGCTGCAGAAACAGAGGGGGTGGGAGAGACAGGATATGGTGGGTTCAGATTGCTGGCCGGGCAGCCTGCACCCCAGGAGCCCCGCACCGCTGCTGCCGAGACTGGTCCTCTGCTCTGGTTCCCCTTCCAGCCTGGCACAGGAGAGGAGAGCACTTGGAGCTTGGAGCAGCATGAGGGGGCAGGGACACCCTCCCCACCTCCCTGTGGAGAGAGCTTTCCCTCCAGGATGGGACCCCATCTACATGCTGGGGCTGTGGTTGGTGACAGGGGTGAGAACAGCGTAACCATCACCAGTGTCCCTCTCCTTTCTCTGCTGGACTTTGGCACATGTTGCTGACACACACCCCTAATTCACACTAAAGGGTAAGGACTATGGAAAAGTCCTTCACAAGAAGTGGGAGCTGGGAGGGAGCAGGACTCCCTGGGAGAGAAAGTGAGGCCTGTGGTGGCTGGGGCCAGGCCTTCGGAGCACCCACGACAAGACCCAGACTCCTCTGCCTGGCCAGGGCGTACCAGCTGGGTGGGCTCAGACGCTCTGGCTTCCCCTTCCTGCCCTGTCACCGGCCTGGAGCTGACAGGGGCAGCCTGTCTCTCACTGATGAGTGAGACAGTCAACCTGGGACAAGGTGCCCCAAATGCCAGCGAGGGCCCGAAGGGCCTGTCCCGAAACCTCCAGTGCATACAATGACGGGGTTCCTTTTCACCTCAAAACACCCCAGAGGTGGGTGAAACGGGGGCAGCAAGGCAACATGGAGCCAGTCAGTAATGCAAGCCCAGCTCTGCCAGAAAGGGAAGAAGGTGCCCGCCCTGGTGCTGGGCCAAGGGAGCTGATGGCACTGTGTAGGGATGGGTGAGACGACCCCTGAGGGCCAGTGAGCTAGTGGGAGTACAGGCCCAGGACAGTGAGACTCCACAATGCAGCTGCTTTAAGTGGGGCTCCAGTCTCAGAGAGGGTGGGCAGATGCATGGGTCCAGGGCTGAGAGGGGCAGAACCTTCATCTTCTGATGATTCTGAATCCTGCCAGCACCCCACGGGCCTAAGCCCCAAACCCAAAGGTACCTGGCCCCTGAGAAGGGGAGTGTATTTCCAGGTCAGGCATGGGTGCTTGGTCCATCCTGAGGCTGTTCCCTGGGCACCTTCCTGAAAAGTCCCGCCAGGGGTGGGGGTGGCATGGGGGGTTCAGGACCAGAGCCTGCCTAGCTAGTGGCGGAGGGAGGGGTGACAGCACAGGCAGGAGGAAAAGTTTGAGTGACAAGGCAGGGAGAGTGAACATGGCCCAGGTGCATGTGGCCTCCGTGGTGGGCAGTCAGGAGCTGAGTGACTGTACCGCTCCAGGCCGAATGCCTGGCTGCCACCCACCCGCCCACCTGCTCAGCAGCCCAGCACGCAGTGGGCGTCAGCACCTGCTGAGGGCTCCACTAGTAACAGAACAGAGTGACTACAGGTCTACAGGGCTCATGGTGGCTCTCACAGCAACCCTGCAAGTGCCTGACATCCCTCAGCACTCGATCTAGGAACAGACCCGGAGAAATAAGGGAAGAAATCGTCAGGCACTGGCTTCCCATCAAGTGTGTGTTCTCCCGTGGCCCCAGCCCTGGAGCCCGGAAGGTGCAGGCCCAGAGAGGCGCAGTGCCAGCCCAAGGCACACAGCAGAGGCAGGGGCTGAATGGCTGCTGGGCGAGGAAGGAGGTGGGCTGCCCCTCCAGGTGCCCTTAGAGGAGCAAGGAATCCTGAGCCCTTTGCCAGAAGACAGCAACAGATTAATAACTTAAAGGGCATTGGCTTTGGCCTTGAGGGGATCCTATGAAGTCTGAGGACAGGCGGTAGAGAGGTAGGCCGATGCCTGGCGAGGGGTCGGCAGCTATAGCAGGTCCCACTACTCTTGAGCTGTGACCCTCCTCGTCCCTCCCTCCCACCGCACATGCTCAGGTCAGAGCTGGCTGGACTGGGAGGCAGTGAGGGCAGGAGACCCCAGGGAGCCCCTGTGGCACCTTGGCCCGTGCCAGAGGCTGAGCCAGGAGACCCACCACACTCACCCCGAACATCTGCCGCAGGTCAGGGTCCCTGAACCGGAAGGGGATGTTGGAGACGTGAAGCCGCTTGGGCTGCTGCTTCTCTGTGGGGTCGGAGGGGTGGAGTGGCTGGCTATCCGTCTGTGCTGCCTCGTCTGTCAGCTGTGGGGAGAAGATCGGGGTGAGGGGCTCTCTCAGCTCCCAGCCCACACTGGGAGGAAGCAGTGTCCAAAACCAGGTCCTCCCAACCCCTCGGTCTCCCTCTCCCGGGCCAGGGGGCTGGATCCTCCAGGGAATCTGGGCAGATGTGCTCATGGGACACGCACAGCAGCAGCCCAGCCTCAGAGCTGTCCCCCACCCCCCGCCTCTGCCTCAGCGGTGCCTGTGACACTAGAGCAAGGCCAGGCCTCCTTGTCCCCATGTGCCTCTGCTTCTCCACCTGGTCCAGGTCTGACCATGGTCCCTCAGCTCCGTGAACTGGTTCTCAAAGTCCTGGGTTTGCCCTTTGCCTAGACAGGGGAGCACTCCAGTTTCAAGGCCTGATGAGAAAGTGGACATTTCTGAACCTGCAGCTGGCCACACATGTCTACAGGGGTGCCGCCCCAGCCCACGGCCACCTGGGGGCTGTCTGTTATTCCAGCCTCACTCTGCTGCTCAGCACTCTGGGAGCCACGGTTTTCAAAGGCACAGAGTGACCTTGTAAGTTCTGTCCTTTATAGCTAGCTGGTCCTCATTTTGGACCCAGACATTGTTTTAACAGAGGGACTCCAAAAGGCCTGGGTCTCAGGAAACAAAGCTGCCAATAAGCAGGAATCGCACCCCCCAGCAGCTTCCTGTGAGCATGGGGCTGGGATGAGGCCCCGTGGCAGCTCAGTGTCGGGCGGGGCAGTGAGCAGGTTGGCTGGTGGTGTGGGTGAGGCTCCTCCCCGGTGAACTTCGCCATGGGCGGGCCGCCAGCTCACTGCCAGGCTGGCTGGCACCCTGGGTCTGTCCCTGCTGAACTTCCGGTGCTGAAGGCCTTCAGCAGGTGCTCCATCAACGCTGGCTGGGTGATGAGAGGCTGCCGACTGAGCTGCCTGGTGAACTCACTATGACTGGGGATGCCTGAAGCCCTCTGTATGCCACTGGGGGCATCCCAGAACTGCTGACTGCCAGCTGGTGACAACTCTTCTCAGCTCACTTGTGGGCAAGTTGGAGTGTTAGTGTCCAGGGGGTGACAGACGGGGTGGGTGGACAAGATGCCTGGCTTCCTGCCATGGGACTCTGCTGCCCTCACATACCACAGTGGGGGTGAGAACAAAACTTTTATTTTCTCCTTCCCTTTCCTGGATCTTCCTGGTTCTCCTTGGGGGTTTTCTTGGTGTCATCTCCCCAATGTGCTGCTTGGCTTGCATTCTTGTCTCGGCTTCTAGGACAGGACCCCAGCTGAAGGTGTGTTTTGGGGGGCACTGGCCCTCGGAAAGCCACTTGAGCCTTTCTGCTATGCCTGGAGAGAGCGAAGGTAGAGGGTGGTCCTCTGAGCCCATGTTGGAATTTGTACAAGTTGGTGGCCATGGTCTCCCATGTGGCCTGGGGAGCAGAGGCAGCTGGCCAGCACGAGAGGCTGGAAGCCACTTTCTGGTGGGTGTCAGCCACAGGCCACCAGAGGAGCACTGACCAGTACAAGTCCCCCAAAGTTAGGACAGGTGAGCAGGGTGAGGCCGCTGTGCTTGAGGGGTAGAGGCCCACTCAAAGGCACAGTACAGCCATGGCTGTGGTCACTCTCTGAATTCCTGACTGGTTATTCTCCAAGGCCGTCCTGGTCACCCTATCTGGAAAAATGTCACCATTCCTCCCAGCCTGTGCTCAGCCAGGAGGCCTCTGACCAGGTTGCAGCTGCTATAGGAGAGGGGAGGGAACATTATTGAGTCCCCGGCTAGTGAGGGGGACCGAGGACACACTTCCAGGTGACAAGCTGGGAAAGAGTCTTGAAGGCTGCAGGAGCTTCCCGTTCAAATGTCTCTTAGACTCTGCATTCTTGTGTTGAGAAGTATGCTCAGTGTAGGGTGCCAGGCATGGGCCTGAAGCTACCATCCTCGCATGACCTGTGTCTCCGCAGCTTAGGCACCCTGTGCAGCAAGCCCAGTGCTGACAGGTGTTGTGTTCTCTCAGCCCTTTGTCAGGCTGTGAGAGGAATGTGTGCCCATGGGTGGGCTGGGCTGTTGGTGATCAGCAAGTGCCACTCCTGGAAGCATCTGTGGAACAGCTGGCAGGAGGAACTGGGGCAGCTGGTATACAGAGTCTGGGCTGGCCTGCACCAGGACTGTGCTCTTGATGGGCACTGCCAGGCAGCTGCCTGAAAGCTCCTCCCAGCCAGCCGTGACCTAGTGATGCCCAACAGTGTGCCTGTCCCCAATTCTCCTGTGGCCCTCCTGCCTTGGCCCCACTTCTTGCAGAAAGCAAGCCTGCACTGAGCCCCCAGAGAGCTCGTCTGTGCGTTAGCTGCTTCTTGCAGAGGTCTGGGCCTCACTTTCTGGCTACCGCAGGTGTGGCTTGCCATGCTGTGCTCATGGTGGGCCCAGTGCCCTTGGTTATATCCTCATGGCTACTGTGCATTTCTCGGCTGCTCCTGGCCATAGTTGACTAATGGAGCCACTCAGATTTGGGAATCCAGCCAGGAGACAGACATGCAATGCTGACTTCAAGCCAGCAGAGGGCAGTGGTTAACCCGGCTGGGAGGCTTGGCAGACTATGGGAGAAGGAGCTTATTGGGTGTCAACAAGGTCCAGATCCCCTCAAAAGGCCCTGAGAGGAACAGCCGAGGGCAAAGTAGGAGACTTGAAGGGAGTGGCCCAGGGTGGGGGGACTAAGGCACAAGTGCAGCCCAGACACTAGTAAGGAAGGAGCCCCTGGCCCCGAGTGCAGCTGTGCCCATAGGCAGATAAATGGGCTTGGTGGCTGTAAAATTTAAGATGTGCTGAGAAACCCCAGTGTCATGGCACACTGGCTACCGGGGGGAGGGAGACAGAGGCCTGCCCATCATTTGTCACAGTGGTCCAGGCAGCCGGCATTGCCTCTCTGGGGGCACTCTTTGCCTTCATGCACAGAAATATAAAGCAACACACTAACGACACCCCTTTCCCTCCCACGGCTGGTTTTGGTGGCTTTGCTTCTGTGTCCTTCCCCATCTCTGTGTCACTGTAGCTGCCATGTCTCCTCCGGCCTCCCCTTCCAAGGACAGGAGCTGGCCTTGGTGTTTTAGGGGTGGGTCTCAGATGTTACCCAGCACATCTCCAACCTTCCCCGTCCTCCAAGGAGCCTGCAGACCCCTTCACCAGGCTTCCCCGAGCCCAGCAGAGGGAGGGGCCAGGAAAGCCCTGTGCAGGGGCCAGGGAGGTCTTGGGCGCAGACGATGACCTGTGCCCATTGCTGGGACAGAGAGTCTGCTGACATGAGACCAGGTGAAGTGGGTCTCCCTTCTGCACAGCCCCGTCCCCTCTCACAGCTGTTCCTGCAGAGCCTCCTGGGGACTTGTGTGATGACCGTCAGCTGCTTGCCAATGTGGCTCACCCTGGTGGGCAGTGAGTTGGCTTCAGAGGAGGTGTTCCCGCTGGTGGCCTCCAGTTGTCTGTTCATGATGTTTTGTTCCAAACCAGGGGCACTAGGAAGCCCCTCAGTTGCAGCTATGTGTCCACTGTGGGCTGTTTGAACGATGCCACCTTCTAGGTCTTGGCTGCTGCTGCACCTGTTGGATTGGTACGAACGGTGTCATCTGCTTCTTCTTCTTTTTTTTTCCTGTATTTTTCTGAAGTGAGAAGTGGTGCAGCAGAGCAACAGACTCCCGCATGCGCCTGACCGGGACCCACCCGGCATGCTCACCAGGGGGAGATGCTTTCCCCACCTGAGCCATTGCTCTGTTGCAACCGGAGCCATTCTAGCACCTGGGCCTTTGCTCCATTGGAGCCTCTGCTGTGGGAGGGGAAGAGAGAGATAAAGGAGAGAGAGAAGCAGACAGGAGCTTCTCCTGTGTCCTAGCCTGGAATCAAACCCAGGACTTCCACACGCTGGGCTGATCCTCTACTGCTGAGCCAAATGGCCAGGGCTTATCTGCTTGCATTTTGCCAATATGGTGGCCGCATGGCTGGGTCTCATCCTGTCTTCTCTTCACCTGCCTCTCCACCCCACACTCTAACATGGAACACACTCCTAGGGCCAAGAATGCAGGGAGTAAAGGATACCACTCTTGGCAGACTTCCTGCCGCAGCAGGGCCTGCTTGTGGGGGAGGAGAGGCCCAGTGCAAAGATGAGGCGGCTCCAGAGGAAGGTGCAAAGAGTGGGAGGAGTTTCTGGGAGAAGCCCCTCTGGCTGTCCCAGGACCCAGCGTGGGCAAGTGAGTGGAAGGACACCTGCAGGGGTCCCATGAGACGTTGCATGATGAGTGCTCTGGGAGGTGGTCCCCAAACTATACTTTAGGGGGCTGCAGAATAGTGAGGCTGTCCCCATCCATCAGCAGCTCCAGTCATGCTGTGTCCCACGCTGACTTTTGCCAAAAGGACGTAGATGACAAGGGAAGTCACATGCGGGAAAGGCAGGTCTGAACAAAAGCTGGGAGCTCGCATAGGCTGCTACTCTGTCCCTCCCGATCCTAACACGGGGCTGCCTGGGGCAGGCCCAGAGGAGGTTTGGGGAGGACAGGGGATAGCTGACTGGCACAGGTGTTCAGCCTTCAGGTGGGGTGCTGGCAGCTTCTCTGGGGAGAAGGTGGCTCCTGGACCCTCAGAGCAGGATGGGGCATTGGCCACTCTCTCCAGCTCTGCCGGGATACGTGCTCTGGGGCCAGAGTGCTCACGCCTGAGGCAGCGGCCCAGGTCTCACCAGGCAGCACCAGTGACTTCCATAACAGCTCCTTCGGCCCAGGGCCTAGAGAAGACCGTCCTCCTAGTCCCCAGGAGGCATACCTGCAGACCCTGATCCCTCACAGGGCCTGAGGAGACCCGGGTCAGAGGAAGGATGGAAGGTCAGGCTGGTGTCCCCCAGGATGGGCACTTTACGTTTGGCCAGAGAAGTAAGCCTCCTCCTCTCTCAGTGTGGACTTCTCTCCGGTACTCTGGGGTTCCCCAAGGCCCATGGACTCTAATAGCCACAGAGGCCACAGCTGGCCCTTTCGACTTTTATGTCCTTGGCTGGTGGGACCTGATGGCCATTATGGGGCAGGGCCTGTAGTTGCTTCTGGGTACCCCGTGCTGGTCAGTGCCTGGCTCACATAGGCGCCCTGCTCGCCTGCTGAGCAAAGGCAGACTGAATGTGTCCCGTCAGGCTGTGCTGGGGCCCCGTGTGGAGGTCTCAGGCTCTTTCTGCTGCATAGGGGTCAGCGGTCGGCCCCAACTTGGTGGCGTCATGCATCTGATCATCTCTTCTCCTAACACTGTTCACTTCCCAGGTGAATCTTGGGCTTACCATTTGTCTGTGAGGAGGTCATGAGGCTCCCCCCCATCCCCCTGTCCACTGCAGTCCATCAGAAAGAGACCAGCTGGCCAGGTGACGCGGTCACGGCGAGCCCCTCTGGCTCTGCTCACCTCTTTTCAGAGCGTGTGCAGGTAGGTCAAGGGTCTGAGGCATCGGAAGCAGAGACAGAAGTGGGGGAGGTATAGGTGGCTCCTGGGCTGTGACCCAGGAGGCGTCAACGGGAGACAGTGCGCCAGGACGGCAGAGTGCGGGAGTGTCCACTGGCTTTGAGCAGACTCAGGCTGGGCGGTGCTCCAATCAGGGAGGAAGGGCACTGGCTGTGCCTCAGGCAAGGGTCTGGTCCAGCCCCGGGGGCACCTGGGTGGCTCACTCCCCAGAGAGCTTGGATGATGCTGTCCACAGGGGGAGGGCAGGTAATATTTGGTTCCACACAGCACGTTGGGAGCCAGACTGTGTTAGGAGGAGGGCCATGGGGGCACGGTAGAGGCGGCACCCATCAGGAGCCACCAGGGTGGTGCTGCTGCTCCTGGGCAGCTCGGAGTTGCTGGCCCCTCGCCCAGCCTGCCCAGCCCACACTGGGATGGAGCCAGCAGGGATGACTGGATGACCCCATGGCCCCAGCGTGGCGGCAGGAGTGGGCGCCTGGAGAAGGCACCGGGGAGCCCGGGAAGGCAGGGGCTGTGGGCCTGGTCTCCGGGGGGTAGGCCTGGGGCAGCCTCTCCTCGCCACAGCTCCTCATGGCAGTAAGTGCAGGGCTCAGCCCTTTCTTCTCCGAGCTGTATTACAACCACATAATTGAAGCTATCTGATTGGAGGGTGGCCAAGCAGGTAGATTACAAGTGATTAGAAATGATAGGAGAGCCTGCACCCGAGACAGCTCTGAGCCCCGGGCCGCCTCTCCTGCTATCCGCCCTCCTGCTCGCCCCCATGACACTGGGTGGGCGAGCCCAGACCACTGGCCTTCACCATCTCCCTCGCTTCCCGTTAACAAGTCACTACAGCTGGGGACACACTCCACCTCCCAGATGAGGTGAGAGTTTGGCTGAAGTCTGGCCCTGGAAGCGAGTGGTGGGGGGCAGCTGGAGGTGGTGGGGGGCAGCTGGAGGTGGTGGGGGGCAGCTGGAGGTGGTGGGCCTGCTGCTACAGGGCAGGTCACTCCTAACCTGCAGTGCCTGGCTGAGCAGGTGCCTCCAAAGATGCCTGGTGTCAGATGATCAAGAGCTGTGAGGCTGGGCTCCCCCTTGCTCCAGAGCCTGCCCCTCCACCCTGGGGTCCCCTCACTGCCTTTCTGGGTGGTCCCGCTCCCTGCAGCTCACGGTGGCCAGGGCCCCTTACCGGCATTGTCTGGGCCCCAGCGATGGGCTGAGTGCTGGCCTCAGTGCCCGGCTGCTCGGGGTGGGTCTGTGCTGGTGTGTACAGGGTCATGCCGTGCTCTGGGGGCACCGGGGTCTGGCCAGAGTAGTCCTGCGTGGGGTGCGGCGGGGGCGGGGCATACTCTGCGGGGATGCCGTTCTGTGGTGGAGGGGGGTACTGGGTGGGGGGATAGGGCTGAGCCATTGCTTCAGGCGGAGCCGTGGCGTCTTGATTGCCCTGTGGAAGGAGAGAGAGAGAAGGCTGGTTAGCGTTC
Source organism: Saccopteryx bilineata (assembly GCF_036850765.1). Classification (NCBI taxonomy): domain Eukaryota; kingdom Metazoa; phylum Chordata; class Mammalia; order Chiroptera; family Emballonuridae; genus Saccopteryx; species Saccopteryx bilineata. The sequence continues at coordinate 126,007,812 of NC_089495.1, forward strand.
TGGGGAGGCCTGGACACTCACTGCACCCCCCTCCCCCGGGAGCTTGTCAGTGTGGAATCTCAGCCCCACCCCGGACCACCGCCTGCCAGATGGGTGCTGTGGGAACCACTGATCTAGGGCAGCAGCCCTGGTAGAAGTCCCTTAGCCTCAGAGGGACTGGGTCCCTTGTGGTGTCAAGGGGGAGGTGGGTGGGGGCGGGTTCCTGACATTTCGCTCCCTGTCCCACACTGTAGACACAATCAGAGGTAAGTTTGCAGCAGCCTCTGAACAGGTGAGACACTCTTGCCTTCTCAGGGTGTCCCCAAGGGGCAGAGTGCCCTTCCCCTGTGAGGACAGGTGCCCACTCACACTTGAGTGGCCTGGCTGCACAGAAGGACCCTTGCACAAGCATAGAGAGTCTGGCACTCAGGACGACCCTCCTCCCCATCGAGGGAAGAACCCTGTGTGTGCTCTGTGCTCACCACCACGCTGACCTGGCACATCTGACATCTGTCTCCTCTCCCGTCTTCCCCACAAGACGGGCGCTCTTCCCACAGAGCATGCTGGGACTTGCTCTTTATGTCGCTGTCATTCCCTCACTATTCATCCACCTGATAACTGTTTACTGCAGCGGTTCTCAACCTGTGGGTCGCGACCCTGGCAGGGGTTGAACGACCAAAACACAGGGGTCGCCTAAAGCAATCGGGAAATACATATTTATTATACAATACATTTTAAAATAAAATATGTATTTCCCCGCCGGGGTCGCGACCCACAGGTTGAGAACCGCTGGTTTACCGGGAGCCCGTGGATTGGGATAGGCAGCCCCTGCCCCTGTGGGGGTCTGCAGTCCAGTGAGAGGGCGAATTTAGACACGGACTCAGAAGTTGAGTCAGTTAGTTGTTAAAGTATGAGGTGCCCAGAGAGGCCCACCCACACCAGGGTGATGGAGAGTCAGAGACCCTGCTGGGGGCTCTGCCTTCAGGCCAGGGCCCTATCCTCAAAGCCACCAGCCTGCCCATCCCCTTGTAGATGGAGGTCTGAGGTCACTCTGTGCCCAGGGCCTAGCCTCACCCTGCTCTCTAAACCCCTAATGGCAGCCTCTGCTGTCTCAGGGCCTGATATCCCCAGCTCCTGGGCTGACCCCTGACAGCTAGTAAGCTGATGGCCTTGTCATCCTTCTTGGGGAGGCCATGGCGTCCTCTCCCTCTGCAGAAACCGGGGCAGCATTTGCATTCCTGACAATGGGAGGGAAACAGGAACGCAGGCCCCATGCTAGAGGTTCCCACCTCATTGCTCCAAGTCACCATGAAGCCCCACAACCCACTGTTAACACCCATGTTGGCAGTGTTCCCAGCTCCCAGGCGAGGGAGAAGGGTGGGCTCAGGGTGAAGGAGGACAGAGCCCAGTAGGGGGGCTGCAGCTGGGTGGAGGGGCACTCGGATGGCAAGGAAGGAGGTGGTAGGAGAGCCAGGAGGAAACTGGGAAAATGAGGGTGAGGGAGAGGTGGCTCACAAGATCAATTAACTGATAAATATTTGATTAGAGCCTTCACTAACTTACATCTGCAGAGCGCCCCTCCCCCCCACCTCCTCCAAGCCTCCGAGAAAGGGAGGCTCCCCTCTCATCTGCCTCCTTCTCACCCCACCCCAACTTCCCCCAGTCTCCTTTTCCCCATGTCCCATCCGGGCTGAGTGAAGGCTGCCATTCACTCCCACCAGTGGGAGTGGACCCACCACTGAAGCCCAGAGCTCAGACTATTAGGGAACCTGCAACACAAAGGTGGGCTTACCCGGCCGGGCGGGGGTGCCGAGTGCCAGGGTCTGAAAGGGTGTGGGTATGCAGGAGGCCGTGTGAGGTGAGACAACTAGGAACATTTGAAATGTGGAGATAAAGTCAGCACATCACAGTATACAAACGACGTGAGCTCATTCACTTCCCTCCAGCCCACAGACTGAACACGACTTCTTCGCCACTGCACAGCTACTAAAACTGAGGCGATTTGTCAGGCTAGTGCTTGGAGGAACCAGGATAGGCGCTCGGGCTGCCTGGCTCCCACACCTACCCTTCTGTTCCACTGTGCACAGCCATGGTCCCTCACAGGAAGGTCCCGAGAGGGATGTGGGATGCACAGGGAGGGGCTCCAATCCCCCCTCTCAGCCAGCAGGTGGTCCTAGGTGCCTGTTTATCCTCTCTGAATAGGTTTCCCTGACAAGTAACCATTTGGTGCTCTGGATGGTGGGTTGAGTGAGTGGATGGATGGATAGGTGGATGGATGGATGAATGGATGAATGGATGGATGGATGGATGGATGAGTAGGTGAATAGATGGATTGATGGATGGGTGGATAAATGGGGGTAGATGGATGGATGGGTGGGTGGATGCATGGATGGACAGATAAGTAGATGAATGGATGGGTTAAAGTTTAAAGGCCATGGTTGAGTCACTTATCCACCCTCCCTTTGCAGACTTGTCCCTCTCTCCTGTCATCTCATTTGCTTGGCAAAACTGGTGAGATGCAGCCCGACTCTCCTCGCTCCATGGCCCGCACTGCGGGAGAAAAACACAGAACCCCCCTGAACAAGTCACTTCAGACCGACCAGCGCCACCCCGAGTGGCCGGGCACCGCCTCTCAGCTCTCACACCCTGCGACCACTTGACTCTTCCTCCTTGTCAACAACCCTCTAGGCTTTCTCCCTTATCCTCACTCCTGCTGATGGACTGGCTGCCTGTTTTCTGCAGGAAATGGAAGGGAACATCCAGCTCAGCAGCTCACCTACCTGCCTTGTGTCCTGTACTCTGCCTTCCCTCATGTCCCAGGGATGGGCGTCCCCAGTCCTGTCTATGACCAATACCTTCTGTTGCAGACTGGGGTCCAGTCCTTCCCACACCATGTGCTCACAGCTCAGGCCTTCGCTGCCGTGTCTCCCATAACAGGGGAAAATACCCTCCTTGATCACAGCTCCGCCAGCCTATAAACCCAACACACTGCTTCCCTAGAGAGCCAAGTTTCTCCAGTGAGCTGCCTACACCTGCAGCCCCCAATTCCTGGACTCTGACCTTCTTAATCCCACTCCAAGCCACATTCCTGGGCGCTGTTCCCTGGGAGGCCCTCTGTCAGGGCCTGTACTTGCCTGCCCTAGAGGAGTTCTGGCCCAGCAAGGTGGTAATGGTGGCTGGATGGCACTGAGTTCCGAAGGGAAACCGAGGGCCACAGACACAGAAGGATGGGACTGACTCCGGGGGATGAGGGGAGATGTCCCCAGGAGGGTGCGTGTGGCTGGGGTTCTGTGAATAACTGAGCCTGGTGTCTGCCACCTGCCCAACTAGGCCCCTCTCCCCTCTCTGAGAGGAGACCTGTGTGGACTGGGTCCTGCACTGTCCCTGGTGGTCCCACCTTGCCCCACCCACAAGACAGTGCTCTATAGAGTCTCCTTGTAAATAAACTTGAGTAATTTATCTGAGTGAGTGACTTGTTTCCTGTTGGACTCTGATGCTATAGCGACCTGCAATGGAAGGGCTTGTCTTGGACAGGGGACAGGGAGGGCTCTGGACAGGGAAGGCCTGGTCAGCTTCTTAGGGAAGGCCTGTGGCTATCGGCCCAGTTGTGGCTCCTACACTCTGGTGGGACTGCCTTTGGCACCAGACCCTGAGCATTGGCCCAACACCTCCATTTCTGGGTGGCCCTGGGCTCGGCCTTACCTCTTGGTTTATGGAAGGAGACAGTGACTCATCTGCTTGCAGGCAGGGGCTGGGTGGGAGCACCCTCCATCTTCAAGATCTAGAGCTAAGACCCCCCCCTCAAATGTCTCTGCCCACATCACCGCATTCCCGTGTTCCCTGTCAGTGTGTTTCCGTCCTGTGGAGTGAGGGTCCCTTGTGTGTGTATGAGGGGTGATGGTATGGCAGGATGCTGGGGGGGAGAGTGAAGGAGAAAGCAGTGGGGTGTGTGTGTGTGCAGAAGCAGAGAGTTAATACAGAGTCCCTTCCAGTCCTGCCAGGCCACTTCCCTCCACTCTCTCTGCTCATGGCCCCCTCCAGGACAATTAGGCTAACAGCCTCTCAGACTGCTCATCCAGAAGGGAGGTGCCACACATCCTGGTCTACAGTGGGAGGGACGCCGGAGGCATCGGCTAGGTGCCGACCTATTTATCCACCACCTCTGGGCACAGTCAGCTTCCAGACAGAACAGAGGAGGGGAGCAGGGCAGAGCCACTGCCCCACAGGTCAAACTGTCAGGTAGGCAATGTGCCCGTCCCACTCTGTGTAACTCTCACCTGCCCTGAGACAGGAGCGGGTCCTCACCCTCACCTCCACATCCTGCACGCTGATCTTTACCCAAGTCAGTGGCATCTAGTGAACCTCTGCTGCTGGCCAAGCATGGTGCCAGGCAGTGGGCACACACCAGAGGGGAGTGGGCTGGGCTTACCCAGTACCACATGCCCTGCAAACTAAGCCATTTAATCTGCTCGTGACCTGAAAAGGCAGGTGTCTTGGGCCATGCTTCACAGAGGGGACACTGAGGACACCAGCTATGTGGTGAGGAGAGACGCTTCAGGTCTGAAGTCTGATCACAACCCTTTATGCTACTGGTGTGAACGTGGTCACGACGGAGGACACCTGTCCAGAGAGCCCCTTTTGAGCATCTATGCAGAATCAATGTCACAAGGGGAGGCAGGCCAACCAGGTGGCTTACCTCCAGCAGGCAGAAAGCGTGGGCTCAAGTCCCTGGGGCCTCCAGTGACAACTGAGCCAGGGGACCTTAGGGCTCTGAGCTTCTAGTCTGGAAGCAGGGATGGGTCCCTTCCAATTCCAGGGTATGCCCCGAGGCTGTGCCAAATCTCTGAATGCCAGGGCATCTGTATCCTGGGCAAACCTCATTCCTTCAACTCCTAAATCTTAGAACAGGAGTTCACTGCAGGTGACACCCAGCCCAACCTGGGACTGTCATCCTTATGCCTTCCCTACAGGGCCTCACTGCCAACACGGGGGGCCTTCAATCTCAGAACAGCTCTGCCAGAAAGCTCTTCTGTACACAGAGCTGAGGTCTGCCTACTGGACATTACCACCCACCTCCCAGCTTGACCTTAACCTTGGGGCCTGCATGACTGTGGTCCATGGACTCGTTCTCCACTCGCTGACCCTCTGTGGACTCAAGGATCGACAACAGCTGCCCCCACTGAGGGCAGCTCTGGAACGCGTGGCCACGGCTATTCTCAGTAGCTCTGTCTGATCCAAATTCAGGTGGTCCAGAATCATCCCCCGACCGCCTCACATTTCTGTTCTCAGGTGCTGAGGGCCCAGGGGACACCCGCCTGCTGAGAGGGAGACTCTGTGTGTGTGTGTGGGGGGGGGATTAGGAGCAGACGCAGGAGTGTCATGGAGCAGGAGGACTGCCCAGATAACGGGATGGAATCGGATGCTCAGAGAGGTGATGGGGGAGTGGAGGAAGGACACGGGAGCACAGGAGACCTCGGCACAGACACACTGGGCTGAGTTTTCTTGGAGGTAATGTTCCCACAGTGTTTTTAAACGTGGTAATCTTAAGAAAGTGAAGTTTTCGGGAAAAGAAGAGATTATTGAAAAGGAATGAAGATGAAGCTGACATGATGGCGTCAAGGGAGGTGGCCAGGCACACAGTGACCTCTGTCCCTGTGGGCACACCACTGGGGCTGCCTTGGGTCCTGCCAAGGGGTTTGGCTGTCTTTGGTCGGATCCTGGGGGAGATGTCTGGCCATGAGTCTAGGCACCCTGGCCAGAAACAGTGGAAGTTTTCTGAACATATCCAAGGCGGGTGGGCCCGGCAATGCACACAGGAGATGTGTGACAACCGGGAGCCCAGAAAGGGACCTCGGCGCACATGCTGTCCACTGGATTGAGGAGGAAACTGGCACCGGGAGGCTGACTTGGGGAGGGCTGCTGTTCTCACATCTGTGCCCGCAGGAGGAGGAGCCAAGGTGTGCCTGAACTCCCATTGCTTAAACACGCATGGAGCAAGCGGCCAGCCAGGTGCCAGGCTCTCGGTTTCTGGGGTACACCAGTGAGTGGATACTCTGGTGGAGGTGCTGTGAGTATTAACTATATCTGAAAAGCCTCATGTGATTCTCAGAGCGCAACAAATTAGCCTCTTCACTGTGTTTGGCTCAGGCCAACATTTCAATGTGCAGGGTGGCCAACCGACAGCAATGCCAGCCCAGAGGTGTGCTTGCTGGCCAGGCAAGTCCTGCTGCTGGAGCCATTTCCACAGGACTCACAGAGGGGCCCCCATGTGTGGAGGAGGGGTGAGGGCATTATTTTCCAGAAGCACCGATAGAAAACAGTCACAATAGTTTCTGAGGACCTGCCAAGATCTAGGATTTTGTGGGGGCTGCCCTGGGAGGAAGGCCCCGCGGTGGGGGCTGAGGCCTGGCCGCCACAGGAAGGCCCTGCCACAGTCTGGCCTTACTGGGTTCTTGCCTCTGACTCTGTTGCTTCCTCAGCCCAGACACAGGCCACCTCCCTTGCTCCTGAGCTCCAGATCCCATGTCATATGGAAGACTGTCCCTGCCAGAGCGGAAGAGGTCCCTGCCCTGGCCGGCACCTTGAAAATGTCAGGTGCTGGCCAGTGGAGGGGAGTCTAGAAGGCCTGGGAGGCAGGCCCAGCGTCACCACCCCCACCTCCAGTCAAGACCCCTGCCTGCCCCCTCCCAGACCATAGCCTCAGAACCTTGGACAGAAAAACTTCTCCCTCCTGGACAATGTCATGCCTCCCTTAGAGAAGTTCTACAAGACATCACCCAAAGGTGTGCAGGGTCAGAGGTGGATTTAACGGCGGGCACACCTGGTGCACGCCCTGGGCCCCTACTTCTGAAGGCCCCCACAAAACCCAACTTTACACTTTTTTCTAATGATACCAAGTTTGGTTTCATATGTGCAATTTTAACATTAATAGTACATAATATTTTTTGGCCCTAGCTGGTTGGCTCAGCAGTAGAGCATCAGCCTGGCGTGCAGGAGTTCTGGGTTCGATTCCCGGCCAGGGCACACAGGAGAAGCGCCCATCTGCTTCTCCACCCCTCCCCCTCTCCTTCCTCTCTGTCTCTCTCTTCCCCTCCCGCAGCCGAGGCTCCATTGGAGCAAAGATGGCCCAGGCGCGCCGGGGATGGCTCTGTGGCCTCTGCCTCAGGCGCTAGAATGGCTCTGGATGCAACAGAGAGATGCCTCAGATGGGCAGAACATCGCCCCCTGGTGGGCATGCTGGGTGGATCCCGGTCGGGCGCATGCGGGAGTCTGTCTGACTGCCTCCCCGTTTCCAGCTTTGGAAAAATGAAAAAAAAAATAGTACATAATGTTTTTTATTTAAAAATATGGTTAATAGGTATTTTTATTTTCCCTGTCTCTTTTTTTAAGGGGTCAAATATTTTCTTCTGTGCTTGGGGCCTCAATCGACCTTAATCCGCCTCTGTGCAGGGTGTGTGTGTGGGGTCCCTGCAGGCTAGCACTTCAAGGAGACTTTGGGGTGTGGCCTTTGGAAGCAGGGGTGATGGTACACGTGCCTCAGGGCAGAGCAGGGGTGGAAAGGGTGATGTTTCAGCACCTGAGTCCACTGGAACATTCTAGAATCTTAGCAGTGGAAGGTGGCATTCAGATGTGAGATCTCTGGGGGAACGGGCTTACCATGGAGTCCTCAGCACCTGACATGGCAGACGCTCAGTAGATGCTGAGGACAGCTGTGACCGCCATAGGTCGACGGCTCATGAGAGCCCGGCACTGTGTTAAGCAATAAAAACATGTTATTTCATGTAATCATCAACCCTTGAACAGGCATGTTCCTGCCAAGGAAAAAAGCTCGGTGGGAAACGACCTGCTTCCCATGCACACAGCCAGTATGTGGTTGACCTGGGCTGTGATCTGAGCTGCCTGACGCTGCAACCGGCGGATGCTGCCTCCGTCCGGCTCCATTCACCTCCCTTGTCTGGGCAAGAGGTCTGGGAGGGGGCTCTGCAGGCACCTGGCACGGAGCACCAGGGTGGTAAGAGAAATCAGGCCCACAGGAGAACCAGCTGCTCCCTGGGGCGGGGGGTGAGAATCCTCCGAGTGCTTGTTCCTCCCATCCTATCCAATCTGTTCTGTCCCTGGTAGCCAGTTTAATGCCTTTTATTAATTAAGGCTGTCAGAAGGCTTGTCACCCCATATTACTTCATTCAGGGACTGTGAGGTCATGTGCTCTGCAGCCACAGGCTCTCCAGTCCCCCTCCTCCTTCTATATCAGGGTTTGGTGCCAAGGTTACCCAGACACTCCAGAGGGCAAAGGGTGGCTTGCCCGCCTGCTCCTGTCCCCGAGACCTAACGGGCCTGCAGGGGACATCCAGGCAGAGCCCCAGAGGTGGGCAGGTCCACAAGTCACTCAAGTTTATAATCTTACATTAAGTCCTATGTTCTGCTATTCCTGTTGGTGATGAGGGGCAGACATGTGCTGGGTTCCCACTGCTCCATCATTGTCACTCCACCAGAGTCTTGAGTGTTCCCTCACGTTTTCTCCTTTTCCTTTGGGCCACAGTCTCTCATTTTCCCAGTAGGGCCTCAAGGCTCTCCCACACTGGCATGGGGGACAGGGTGTGCCTTGGAGGCTGCTGGTGGTGACAGTTGGGTGGGTGGGTGCTGGCTGGGTCATGTTGGCAAAAAGCGTGTCCTGAGCACAGAACCTTGTTCTACAAACACGCAGGCCACGTGGTGCACATGGCGGCCAAACCTGGGCTTTCACTGAGCCCCCATCACGGGACCAGTCTCTTGAGAGCTTCCTACCTGAGACCTGAGCTTCCTGCCTGAGGGTGAAAGCACCATCCAGACCCTGCCACCAATAGAGACCTTAGGTCCCACCCCCTGCTTCAGCTACACACCTCCTCCCGACCTCAGCTATACATGCTCCCCACAACTCTAGAACCACAGAAGTGAGCTGACCCGGCCCTGGGCCCAATTAGTTCACCCATCAGTAAAATGCCACGAAGAGTTCACATAGTTTTTCTCCTTTTGGTAAGTGTAGTTCAATGAAAATCGTTTTCTTTGTAATCCTATGTATATAGTTTCTTTTACGCATTTAATACCTCTTTCTGAGGAGGATGTACTACATCTGGTCCATGCACCTCATCAGATGCTAAAGGGGTGCAAGGCACAGGAAATGTTAAAAACCTCTGGTCCCAATAGACAACTGTTATAACAACTAATGGATGGATCAATGCTCTCCACCCGCAGAACAGAGCTCAGCCAGAGCCCGCCCCCTGCCCAAACTCAGCCCCTTCTTGCATCAGGTGGGGGGCTGAAAAGCCCTACGTTAGGCCCTAGGGCAGGGGTCCCCAAACTTTTTACACAGGGGGCCAGTTCACTGTCCCTCAGACCGTTGGAGGGCCGGACTATAAAAAAAACTATGAACAAATCCCTGTGCACACTGCACATATCTTATTTTAAAGTAAAAAAAACAAAACAGGAACAAATACAATATTTAAAATAAAGAACAAGTAAATTTAAATCAATCAACTGACCAGTATTTCAATGGGAACTATGCTCCTCTCACTGACCACCAGTGAAAGAGGTGCCCCTTCCGGAAGTGTGGCGGGGGCTGGATACATGGCCTCAGGGGGCCGCATGTGGCCTGCGGGCCGTAGTTTGGGGACCCCTACCCTAGGGGATGGATTTCACACGATTCAACCCTAACTCCTGCCAAGCTCGCCGCACACACAAAATAACGTGGTCCCTAAACCCTCCCCTCCATCCGACTCGCTGTCCTGCATCCCGCCTGGGGAAACCAGTGAGGGTCTGCCAGGCTGGCGGGACTGGGGAAGCAGGGGTGTGGTGGGCTAGGGGTGCTGGGGAGCCAGTACTTTCTCCACTGTCAATCAGGGGGAAGGAAACACCACCACCTGGTCCTGGCCCCCAGCATGCAGAGCTCTAGGCTGCTGGGCCTGGCAGGGACCAAAGGGGCTCCGTCTGCTACAGGCATGGGCCCAGGTGGGGTCTGCGGGAAGGAGCAGTTTATGGGCTGCAAAGGGCAGGGGTTGGGGAGAAGCCCGAGGACACTCGGGGACATATGTAGGGAGGAGGGTGAGAAGACTGAGGAGGGCCCAGATCTGAACCACCAGCTACTGCCAGCTCTCAGCAGTGCGCCCTGGTGGCTCCCATACAGCTAGGCTTGTTCCCTAGTGTCACCTCCCCCCTTACAAGGTCAGGAACTGTTTGCTGAGCACCTGCTAGGTCTGGGGCACCCACCACACTGCAAAACACAGCCCAGTGCTGTGCTCATGGACAGGCTCTGTGCAGAGATTCTCTGTTGTGACTGGGCCTTTTCCCTTCTCCAACCATACCCTGTCACCATCCTGAGAGGGCTTGAAACACCTCCTCTAGGAAGCCTTCAGGTTGTCTGCACCTGCTGTGATGTCCATTTTGCTCAGCTCCTCCTCCATTCTTCCCCCAGGCCCACTGAGGTGTCACTGTGCCTTTATAAGCAGGTGAGCACATGCAGCCTCTCTGTGTGCTGAAGGACACCAGGTTCTCACTCAGTGGAATGGAGGGAACATCATCGGGGCCAAAGCTCCCTCCCAGGGCCTTGTGAGGACAATGCTAAGGGACAGCTGTCAAGGTGACCTCCAGGAGTGGCTCTGAGAACCCCCACCCCCCAAATCCCAACCATGGATATTGGAGAGTAGCTTCCAAGGTACTCCCCTTAAAGGCTGCAGGGCAGCTGGCTCTGCATTTTCGGGACCAGCCTTCTGCCATCTAGAACCTGTTCCCAACATATTCACTAAGGAATATTAGCATTATTAATGGCCCATGACCACCATTTAACAAATGGAATAAGATACTAAGCATGGTACCCAGAACATGAGGTGGACAGCAGGACCCACTCCTGGGTGTCGCCTATCGTCTGCGCCCAGTGGCCTCGGGCCCCAGATTGTTGCTGTGAGCTCTGGGAAGGCAGGCTCACATGAAAACCTGTGGAATGTGATTAGGGAGGTAAATTTCCTGGCAACCAAGATTACATAACATGTCCCACAGTCAATGCCAGGGGGGTCAGGCTTGAGAACCATGGGTTTATCCTCAGCTGGTACAACTCCCGTGGTGGCCCCTCTTTCATGGGAGCATTTGAGAGATGGTGGTCAAGGCAGTGTGCATGGTGGGGCCATTTTGTGAGGATGGAGTTCATTGGTGGTGACAGTCACGTGTGGCCACCCTGCAACTGGACACAGTAGGATTCCGGAAGTGGGGCCGTGGGCAGCAGCATCCTGTGCCCTGAGAGCTGTTGGCAATGTGGGTCCCAGGGCCTCCTGATCCGCTGACTCAGAATCTGTGACATGGTAGAACAGCCCCTACTGATTACAAACCAAAGATGTCCCTGGGAAGGGACCTGCACCTCTGCTGACACCCTGACCAAGTCTGAGCGAGACCCTGTGAGCCTGGGATCCTGGCTGGGGTCTGCTGGTGTGAGCTGGTGCTTTGGATGGAGCAGGGAGGAGCTCCTATGGGGTGAGAGCAACGTGGGGGGGGGGGGCTCATCGGGATCCTGCAGGTGCCCCAGGAGAGACTATAAGGCCTGGGGGCCTGGGGACCAGGAGCCAGGGAGGGGCACTCCCATCTGGGTCTGGACCAGGGAAGACATTAGCTCAGGAGTGTCAGGAGACAGCAGCTGTGGGTGAACCTTGGCTGTGGGCAGATGCTGGTGGTGCCAGAGGGTGGGCCAGCAAGAGGGCCCAGAGGAGGAGCACGGTGGGGGCTTGCTTCTGAGTCTGCAGGACAAGTCTCCTGGGCAGTCTCAGCAACCAGGCCAGCCTGATATTTTGGCTGATGCCAGTGAGACTCTGAGTGCCTTATTGGGAATTCTGTGGGGTGACCCTGTCCTATCTGTATACAGCGAAGTGGGGACACTCAACACATCCAGAGGGGAAATGAAGCTCTAAGAACATTGGTTCCCCAGGGTCAAAGGCGCCTCAGGGCACCACAGAGTGTGGGATCCAGGTCCTGGGGGAAGGGGAGCACCTTGTTCCTTCACCTACTTGTACCTCTGAGCACCTACTCTGCCCTCAGCCTCTGACAGGGCAGCTCAGCTGGGGAGACTGAAGCAACACGCTGAGTGAATCTGTCAGCAGTACTGGATCAATAAGGAGGGATGGGCAGGGGGTGGAGCCCATGGAGAAGGAGCCTGGGCCACTTGAGGTATTATCCCGTCCATGGGAAGAAGACCCCTCTACCGACAGCCCTGCCTACTGCTTTTCCTCCAGCAGGGATGCATCAGCCCTGGGCGACCCTGTGTCCATCCCAGGACAAGCAAGGATCCTACCTGGGAAGCCTGAACCCCCAGAATCCCAGGTGACCCCCTCCCAACAGCAGGAGTGCTTCCAATAGGAGCACCAGGCAAAGCTCTAGGCCCCCCCATTACCTAGGCTGAAGCAGATTAAGGTTGGCTGAGGCCCTGGGTGCAGAAGAAAATATTGGGCCTCTTACATTAGAAAAAAGTGTAAAGTTGGAGTTTTGCGGGGCCTTTCAGAAGTCAGGGCCCAGGGTGTGTGCCTGGTGCACCTGCCATTAAATCTGCCTCTGACCCTAGGGCAGTGGGGACATGGGGAATCCCCAGTAGCCTGTCTCCATCTCCCCACAGGGTCTCTTGCTTGTGACCCACTCCCCAGGAGTGGGACCGTCTCACATACATCCCTGACCCCTCTACATCTGGCAACAGGGCCCTGCCCTGTTCCTGTATCTGAGACAGAAATGACTCGGATTGGGGTGGAGGGGTCCTTGGGCTGGAGCCATGCCAGACCTTTGGGCTAGCCCCTGCCTCCACTGGACGGCACTAACACACCTCCTCGGTCATATCTTGGTTTCGGCCCGGGTTTCCTGCACAGGACTGCCCAGCTCCTCTGCTATGCATCCTCCGACGGACAGAGGGTTTGCTCCTGCTGTCAGGACACGTCCAGAGCCAGGAGAGGCCTGCTCCCAGGGCTCTGCCTGCTGCCAGCTTCTGCACCCCTCTTCCCTGCTTGTGTTGCTCTAGGGGTGGGGGTGACACCACCATCGCCCCACCACATCTGCTCTGCCCAGCGCCTTCCCCTCAGCTCACTCCTGGCAGTCCCTGTGGCTGGTACATGGCCAGTGGCCTGCTACCGTCCACCCACTCTGTCCCACCTCCTCCTGGCCCCTCCCCATTGGAGGGCCATCCTGGCAGAGTGGGAGTATCACTGGGGCCAGTTTGCTGCACCCCTGCACTGGGAGATGGCCGAGGAGGCAAGTTCAGGATCTCCACATGACAATCTCTTTGTCTGGAGCAGGAGGGGAGAGGCCCCCATGCTGAGAAGCAGCTTCGAGGCTGTCAGTCCTCAGCCAGAGGGGGCCAACCTGTACTGAATGTCCTAGGCATTCAGGCCTCTGCCATCTCACCAGCTCTGCCCACTGGACAGTCTGGACTGGTGCTGCCTGAGGAGCAGGAGACAGGAATGGTGCAGGATGGCACAGGGGACTCAGCACCAGCACTGGATGAGTGCTCTCCACCAGGGCCCGTGCATCTGCCCTTCAAGTCAGGACTGTGGCCATGAGCAGTTGCCCCACCCATGTGTGTGTCCTCAAACGGCTTGTCTAGGATGGGATGCTATGGAGGTCCTGGAAGCCAGGGGCCAAGCCATGCCAACTGTCACCTGGGCCTGTACTCTGGGCTGACAGCCACTTCCCAGGGCTGTCCTTCTTGCAGCCTTTAACCCCAAGTGGACAATTCTCTAAACACACTTAAAAGCAGAGGCCCTGGATGGCCTTGAGTGGCCTCAGGGTACTGCACCCTCAGCAGCAGCTACTGACCACTGTATCTGGAGCCTCCTCCCAGTCTGATGGGGACCCACCTCCTGTAATTTCACCAAAGGGGCCATGAGCTCTGTTCTGAATGCCAGCGGTCTGGCCACTAGGATGCACTGAGGTGTGCACACACCCATTCCCTGTGCACACATGCTCACATTTACATTCCCGTGCACACACACATTCCTTGTGAATATATGCCCATAAACACTCCCTGTGTACACATGCTTACACACATGCATTCTCATATGGACACAGCCATTCCATGCCCACTAATGCCAGCAGAACCCCCCCCGAGTTGTGACAGCCAAAAATGTCTCCTTACACTGCCACGTTTCCCAGGCAGCGGGCCAAGTCACCCTTGGTCAAGCACCTTTGACCCAGACACTCACACACCACCCCTGTCCCTGGAACCTGCTTCCACGTGACCATGTGCACATGACCCTCCACCCACACCTCATGTACCCCAGCCCGCCTGCCGCCCTGGCCCTGGCACCTTCCCCCTCTTCCTGCTCCAGGCTGCTGGTGCCGGGCTGTGGGCACCGGGGAGAGCACGGCTGGCGGGGGAGGCAGGCTGGCTTCGCTTTCCATTTGGCGCCTGCCTGGCTGGCAGAAGAGGTGAGCAGGGATCTAAACTTCAACTGATTAAATGTCCCTCATTAATGAGTTTCTTTAATTAATGAAGTTTTTGGGTCTGCTCCACTTGCTTTATTCCAGCCACACTCTGCCTCCTCAGCACAAAGCGGGCCGTTTCCTCCCTGGTAATTGAGGGAGCCGTGGCCCTTCCTGCCGACGCTGCACTTTGCCGATTGCGCCTGTCAACTTGGGGCTGACAACTCCATTTTTAAACATTTCTTCTCCGAAGCCATGTGCACATGCGTGCTCGCACACAGACAGGGCCATGGCCCCGGGCACCCCAGCACCCCAGTCGGGGCTGGCACACGCATGAGCAGGCCCATTCACAGGGTGCACTCACATGGCTCGTGTCATTTCCACGCAGGCACACTCCCACGTGCAGTACCCTTGTGTGCACGCAACATACCTGCACACAGCACAGGTCTCCACACCGCGCACTTACTCCTGAGGTCGTGCATGCCCAGGCGCACCATGCCACATGCACACACATAGCACGCACTCTCATAGTCCTGCCCTGGTGCACACTGACACCCATGTCCACATTCACGCCTCCCACGTGCAGTGCACACACGCCCAAACACACACAGAGAGAGCCAGGCCAGACCAGGAGAGCACAAACAACAAGCCAATGTCAGGAGACCCCTCCCGTCGCACCACGGAAGAGGAGCTTATTGGGGAGGCCTGGCACACCAGGTGACCACATTCTCAGGTCCACCTGATGTCCAAGTGACTGTGCTTGGCTGCCACTCAGCTTCCCATCCTGCTGTGACCAGGTGCCAGCTCTGGGATCTGGAAGATGATTTACTCTCTTTCCTTGGCTCACGAGAAGCTCCCTGAATTAAAAACATTTATCTTCTCCTGCTGACGAGACGGTAGTCTCCGTCCCTGCGAGGCTGGGCAGTCAGGAGGTCACGTCCCCCAGGGAGGGGGATGAGCTGTCCTCCTGACTGCCCTGTGCATGGGGACAGGATGGGATGATTCTTTAGGACCAGGACTTGGCTCTGACAACCAGGTGAAAACAGAAGACCCTCCTCCAAGGCAAAAATGGGACCTTCCAGTATCTGGTCTCCCTGCGGGTGGATCTGCCCACCCAGCTCTGATGGACACACACATCCATGTACCAGAATCTTCCTGCCTCTATCTTCACAGGCTCCTCACCACACCTGAGAGGTATGTGCTGCTGTTTCCATTGTACAGGTCAGGAAGCTGAGGCTTGGTGAGCCTAAGAGGCTGCCCACAGTCACGCAGCTCACACAACTGAGCTTCTGGTCTCTAAGCCCCACATGCTGGCCCCGGAGGGTGAACCAAGGTGCCATCCTCCGGCCAGGTGGCAGCTGTGTCTGTCTCTGATGCCTGAGTGGACTCATGGTGGGGGGACACAGTGCATGCTGAGCACCTACCACATGCAGACACCATCACCTCTATAAGCAGCAGAGCTCTTGACGACCCTGGGAGTGTCACCATCCTTGTTTGCAGATGGGGAAACTGAGGCTCAAAGGGACCAAGCGAAGGTCCCACAGCTCACAGAGACACAGACTACCCACAGCCCAGGCCATTCTCCCTGTACCAGCCCTTCCCAAGGCATGTGTTATGGGACTCGAATTTTCTGAAATGTTCCAAAGAAGGCCACAAGAAGTCCTGCAGCAGAGAGATGTGTTTAACTGTGTTGAACCCGCCATTCTCTACACTTTTCAGATTCAGCATTCTCTTGGGCCTGAGACCTGCAGGGAGTGAAGGTCTTAGGAGAACGGAGCCAGATACCATGCTGGGGGGCGTGAGGAGGGACAGGGACAGCTGGCCATTGCTGGCACAGGGTCCTCTCCTGGGCAAAGCTCCCATGTCCCAGGTGGTGAGCAAGTGGGAAGAGAGAGGGGACTGAGGCAGAGAAGGAAGCTCTTGAGAGGGTGGCCAGCTTCCCAGGGGCAGGTCCTGGGCGCTGTGAGCAGTGACCAGCTTCTAGAGACCCATGGGAACAAAGCTCTGTACGTGGGTGGTGCGGGGGAACCCCAGGGCCCAGCAGGAGACTCAAAGCTGCTGGGAATGTGGTGAAAACAGGGCACTGGGCCAGAAAGGACTCAATTAAGGGCCCCAGAGTGGAGGCCACTGCAGGTTGGTGGTGGGGTCAGGAGGGGTCAATGACACCTTATTCTGTAAAAAACAAGGAGAAAGAGAGATTGACCTCTAGTATAATGAAATAGGTTAATAAAACAACAACAACCCAACCAACCAGGAAGCCGGAGTCGGGGTCAGTGAATGCTGATGCTCAGGAGATGATCTGGGATCGGTGGGCCCTCTGTCTGCAGCTGGTAGTGGCCTGGACAGCAGAGCAGGGAGGCCCAAGAGCTGGCGGCAGAAGGTAGCGGAACTGCCTGGAGGCCCCCAAGGGTCTCTCCTTGGCACCTGATCCTGAAATTGTAGCCACATGTTGTATGAGTTGTACAGAGACTCAAGAGAGTGAGTATGGGCTTGAGGCCACATAGCAAGCCAGGGTGGGAGGAACAGGCGGGTTGGGCTGGGCATCCTGAGGTCCAAGAAAAGTAGAACCATAGCCACGCAACCGGGTTAGGCTGGTCCAAACTCCAATCCTGTATACCGGAGGGGCCCTTGGGGGATTCCTCACCTTCCTGACGCCCCAGTCTTGTCTATAAGGCAGCTATCAGAACAGAGCCCACCTAGGTAGGCTGTATGAGACTGGAGGGGTAAACACAGGTAAGCAGATGGCATGCTGCCGTGTCACGCAGGTGCCCTAACCTGCGAGTGCTGCTGCTGAAAATCATGATAATTCCACCCCAGGCACCCCAGGGAGCTGTGGAGAACCCGCCTGGCCTCCCTCACCGGCCCTCAGAAGGAGGGAGAACACACTGGACCGGCTGGCTGCTGGGTTTGCAGGCTGGGCGGGGCTCTGGCCTGATGGCCCTGAGTTTGTGGGGAGAGAGGGAGAGAGAGAAAAACTTAAGGCTGTTTTCATTTTATGGCGCTTTTGAAATACGGCCTGGATCAAGGGAAATTAAAGATTGCAGCTTTTAATGGGAGCTGCATGGAAAATGCAATCTGGCAGTAAATAAAAAGTCGGTTTACCACTGTGACACTTTCATTTTACAAAACCCCTGTGTAGCCTGACCAGGCAGTGGCACAGTGGATAGAGCATCGGACTAGGATGCGGAGGACCCAGGTTTGAGACCCCGAGGTTGCCAGCTTGAGCGTGGGCTCATCTGGTTTGAGCAAAGCTCACCAGGTTGGACCCAAGGTCGCTGGCTCGAGAAAGGGGTTATTCAGTCTGCTGAAGTCCAGGGTCAAGGCACATATGAGAAAGCAATCAATGAACAACTAAGGTGCAGCAACGAAAAACTGATGATTGATGCTTCTCATCTCTCTTTCTGTCTATCTGTCCCTATCTCTGACTCTCTCTCTGTCTTTGTTAAAAAAAAAAAAAATCAAAAGAAACATGGACATAATCAGTTCTTAAAATTCAAGTTTTGTTTTTTAAAATTAAAAAAAAAAAAACACAAAAACAAATAAAAAACCCCGTGTACCTCATTTGTACAATTATTCCCAAACCCCTCCCCGCCCCTGGCCCCCTCACTATATCATTTCCCTCCAAAGCCGGCTGGCAGGTGATGGTGGCCCTGTCCGGAGAGGCACAAGGGTCTCAGTGTGGTTTATTATGATTAAGATTAAACTGAAAAATCAATTTTTAATTGAATGTATTCTTTGAACAGGCTCTGTTGCCCGTGGCTGAGCAGTAACAGAATTTCCATTCTAAGCTGCCCCTTCTCTGTGGACACCGCCTCCCTGCCCTGCTGACCCCAGCAAGACTGACCAGGTGGCCAGATGGCCTCCCAGTGGGGCTGCAACCTGACTCAGTCCATGGGCTTCCAAGGTGGAGGTGGCCGGGTCCACCCCTTGAAGAACCTGCTTCTCCCCCCGCCCCCAGACCAGCGGGTGAGGATGCCTTAGGTATTTTGAACACGCCAAGAGCGGCCACTTCTTGACTCAGCCCAGTGCCCTCACAGTGGGATCTGGGCTTGCTGGGGGGAGGGGCAGGGTTCCCACGGGCTCAGTTCTGCCTCTGGACTCTCACCATGGGCCAAGTACCAGGACAGGGGACAGCGCTGCTCCCTCCCTGACCCGGGCCCCATTCCCTGCATCTCTGCAAGACGCTCCTCCAGGTGTCCCACAGAGTTTGGGCCCCAGGACAGGAAGATGAAGGTGAGTGGCCAGGGGTGAGGCTGGCAGGGAGACCTGTAGTGAAAGACTCCGCATCCATTTCTCCAAAGGAGTTCACAGTGTGTCTCCCAGGACCCGCTGAAGTCAGAGGGACATGATTTAAAAAATTTTTTTTCTTTTAGAGCAACTTACTGGGTCTGAGAGGGACTGAGTGATAAGAGCACAGTCCCCCCATCCTACATCCTTGGAGAGTCCCACCTCCACGCTGTTGCCAGGCTCGAAGTGTGAGCAGGTAAGTCCACCTGTGTTCTCATATGCTCATCTCCTGCATGAGACCAGGTGAACCCACAGTCAGCTCTCTGGCTTCATCGAGAGGTCGCTGAACCAAAGCCTGGTGATCCTGAGGTGCTGCTTGTCCAGGAAAGTTAGAGAAACACAGACTCCCACAGAAAACAGTTCAGAAGTCACAAGCAGGAGCTGAGGACACAAACCAGTGTCTTAGGCCACTGAGTTCAGGCAGGGGGCCCTAGTGTGAGGCCATGAGTCTCAGCCCTGACGGCGCACCCATTTTTCCTGGGGTCCACCCAAGATTCTGACCGGGCAGAATGGGGTCAACCCGAGCTTTCCCATTTCAAGCAAGCTCCCAAGGACGTGGCAGCCACTCATCAGTGGATGGTGGTTCCCAAAAGTGACTGCACACTGAAATAACCTGGGAAGTTTTAGAAAATACCAGTGCCTGAGTGCCATCCCTAAGGGTCTGATGTCACTGGGGTGAGGCCTGAGACCAGGGTGTTTAACAGCTGCCCAGGGGGTTTTTCTGAGGTGCAACCAAGTTTGAGGCTTGGGCAGTGGCCCCTGGTGGCCTCAAGGGCAGTGGCCCCTGGTGGTCTCTGGAGCCAGGCCCTGGCTTCCTGTGTCCTGCAAGGCAGGCCCGGTCATTCCCACTGGGGACAGCCTTGCCTTCTTGGGGCCTGCAGAGGCCTGCTCAGCATTGGCACCATCCAGTTTTTCTCGAGCCAGTTCTAGTTTGGGAAGCCAGTCTCTGCCCCTGTAGCTGAGGCTTGCCCACCTCCTGTCATTCAGCTCAATCACTGTTGACATGTGGGGCTGTACTGAGCACTCTGGGGAGTTCTCCTGGGCACTGTAGCAGCCTGTGTAGCAGCCCCAGCCTCCACGCACTAGATGCCAGTCGCACCTCCAAGCTGTGGCCATTGAAATTGTCTCCTGGCATCACCAAGTGTCCCCAGGGGCACAATCACCAGTTAAACCACTGTTTTCACCATGCAACTGGGCTAGTGGCCCCGGGACCCATGCTAACAACGCAATGTGGCTCATACCATGGCCCCCACAGACAAGGTGAAAGTCAGTATCCCCATTTATAGGGGCATTAAACTGCATCTGCAGACACTCAGTGACTTTCTCCTCGATGGCACTATCTGGACTTGAACTCAGGATCCAGGGTGTCCTGCAGCTCCACGCTCCCCCCTCCCCAGCTTTGGCACAGCATGATCAGAGCACGCCTCTGCCTGGCTCCTGGACACGCCCAGGGCCCTGACGCTCTGCTTCCGACTTCACAGAGAAAACAAGACGAGGGAAAAACCTGGTGTGTGAGTGGGAGACCTGGCCTCCACCAGTCATCCTGGGCCCAGCATCCAGTAGGTCCCCATCCTCTGCCTGCCTAATCTGAACAAAGGCCTGGGACCTATTTTCATCCTTGGAGACAGGAAGGCCCACCCAGCAGGATGCTGTGGTCATGCAGGGAGATGACCATAGTTTTGGTGGAAAAGACGAAGCGCTGGGGTCTGGGGACATAGGGGCCGGACAGCACGTGGCCTCCTAGGGGAGGAAGGAATTGCTACAGTGTCCATGTCTGCAGACGCCTTGGGTGGCTTTGCAATGCTGCTCAGACTCACACCATCCCTGCAGGCTTTGACAGAAGCAGGAACTGAGGTGCGGCAACGATGTGTGACTAGGGCTGCGGTTTAAGCCCCAAATGCTGTGCAAGGGAGTAAGGCCGGTCCCCAGCCTGAGAGCACCTGCCCTGTGCTGCGCCCAGGAGAGGCCTGAGGTGGGGAGGAGCTCACTTGGGGAGGGTGGGGCCCATCTTTCAGATGAGTGTCCTGGGGCCACTTCTGCTCCTTGCCCAGGATAAAGGCAGGTTGGTAAGACCCAGGAGGGCGAGGTGTTCAGGGCCACCGGGCAGCTCTCCACACCCTTGGCTTGGACCTGGCGAGGGACCCTGCCGGCCACCTCGTGCAGATGTCTGGGCTGGGCTCCATGTGCTTGGCCTGTGGCAAGGCAGCGGCTTGTCCTGAGCTCTGACAGGTGCCTTCATTCTGGCTTCCTTCTCATGCTAATGATAGTCAACATGAAACCCAGGCTGTGAAGGGGAAGAAAATCACTCCCTGAAAAGGAACGGACTGATCCCCATCATTTCTCAGAGAACCACTGATCTGTGAGTATTTCATTACCCAAAATGCTGCACCATCCATACAAAGCAACCGCCACTGCAGCACAGCCCGGGGCCTGGCCACAGCCTGTGCTGGATGTGGGCGCAAGGACCAGACCTACAGAGCCTTGGGCCTGGCTTGCACCTCCAGGCAATACTCCTTGCCCTGCACACCTGAAGTTTCCATCTCCCGAGCTTCCCAGCTCCCTACCCGGAGTCTCGTTCCCAGCCCGGCCGGATCCCTCCTGAGCCTTCCACAGGTGGCCTCACTCAGAAGTTCCATTCTGGTCTCAGGAGGCTCTGGTCTAGGTGTTTCTAGAAGCTCGTGCCGTCCTGCTCTCTGTGTCTGTGGCCCCGGGGGGAGGCCAGTGTTTGGCCACGTGACTGCCAAACCTCACTCACTCCAGAGACCCCGGTGAAACTGTGGCTGAAGGGAGAGCCTTGGCCCCACAGTTGCTGGACGCCTTCCATGGGCTACTTGGCATCTCTGGGCCACTGCTTCCTCATCCCCAAACACGGCTGAAAATCAGTAACCTGCCAGGTGGCTGAGGGGGATAACACGACATGAAATTGAGCCACAGGGCCCTCACGAACAAGGAGCCAGCTAGTTGGAAGTGATTTTCATGGGGGATGTTTTCCCAGGGACTCAGGCACAGGTCTGAGGATGGTGGGAGAGAGGACTGTCCCTATGGTGATCCCAGCACCCCCGAGAGCCTCCGCAGGCTGGACTGAGGTTGGGCTCCCAGAGGACAGGAGAGGCTGGGACCATCGGCCCCTGAGTTGGCAAGACCACGGTGGGTGAAAGGGACAGTCTGGGGCTTTCTCCAAGAATTTCAAGGAGCTGAAAAAAAATTCATTCAGAAAACACTAACAAGACCTCCACCTCACCTCAAATCTGCTCTGCGCATTGGGAGGGAGAGCTCAAACACCTGGCTCGAGGGCACCAACTGGTGACAGGGCACCTTGAAGCTTAAGACACCAAAAGAGACCCTTCAAGGCCCTTGGGGCTCCCACAGCCCCCAGAAGTGCTGCCAGGGAATGCAAGGGCTTTGCTGTTATTGGGGATCTGGGCTTGCTGGGGGGAGGGGCAGGGTTCCCACGGGCTCAGTTCTGCCTCTGGACTCTCACCATGGGCCAAGTACCAGGACAGGGGACAGCGCTGCTCCCTCCCTGACCCGGGCCCCATTCCCTGCATCTCTGCAAGACGCTCCTCCAAGTGTCCCACAGAGTTTGGGCCCCAGGACAGGAAGATGAAGGTGAGTGGCCAGGGGTGAGGCTGGCAGGGAGACCTGTAGTGAAAGACTCCGCATCCATTTCTCCAAAGGAGTTCACAGTGTGTCTCCCAGGACCCGCTGAAGTCAGAGGGACATGATTTAAAAAATTTTTTTTCTTTTAGAGCAACTTACTGGGTCTGAGAGGGACTGAGTGATAAGAGCACAGTCCCCATCCTACATCCTTGGAGAGTCCCACCTCCACGCTGTTGCCAGGCTCGAAGTGTGAGCAGGTAAGTCCACCTGTGTTCTCATATGCTCATCTCCTGCATGAGACCAGGTGAACCCACAGTCAGCTCTGTGGGGCTCTGGGGGGCTATACCAGGAGTAGTGTTTCCAAACCAGCCAATGCCAGGGAGGAGGTGGAGGCAGCAACAGGCCCCTCCTCGGGTGGTCGTGCTGTGGGGATGCTGGCTGGGGGCTGGTCTGGGCCCAGTGCCCTCCTGGTGGCCACATGGAGGGCTCTACCTCATGTGCACAGTGTGGAGAAGGGAGTGCCCTCTGGGGAGAGGGCACTAGACTGGAGGACAGGGCTCAAACTGCAGTATGAAGGGCTCAGACTGCTGCATAAGGAGCTCAAGGCAGTGAGGCGTGTGAGGTGCTGGGAAGTGTGACTTGGGAGCATCCATAGAAAATTCCTGCTGCAGAACCTCTCCCAAGCCCCCTTCCCTGCCAGCAGGACAACCCCCAACGTGCTCCAGAGGGCTGGGGGTGGCCTGTGCTCTCGCCAAAGTCTTCTGCCCTGCCAGATGCCCAGCTCCAGCCCCTATCCTGGGACACTGAGTGAGATCGGGTTGCTGACCAGGGACCCGCAGCCCTACAGGGTGAATGGGACAGGAGAGCCACCATCTGTCACCATGCACCGAGCTTCCACTGTAGGTGTCTGCAGGCCAAGTCACCGCAGGAGGGGGGCACCATGATGGCAGGGAAGTCACTTTCTCAGTGGAGGCCATGGCAGGGAGGGCACTTTCCAGCTGCCAGGGACCAACCCCGACTTGGGAAGAGGGCATTCCTGCGGTTCACATGCCATGAGGGCCTGCTCCCCTGCACAGCTCAGCAGGCTGCATATGGGGGACAGGTGTGGGGTGCGCTGCGAGGAGCCACCGCCAGAAACTTTGGGAGACAGGAGAGGCAGAGGGACCCTGAAGGAGGTGGAGGGGCAGGAAACATATGGAGGCCCAGACCAAGAGCAAAGCAGAGAGGAGGCAGGGAGGGCTGCGAAGGGAGCTATTGAAACTCAGGAGCCAATGTCCCAGCCTCTCCTGTCCTCTGGGGAGTGGCCTCCCAGCCTGCGGAGGCTCTTGAGGGTGCTGGGAACAGCATAGGGACGGTCCTCTCTCCCACCCTTCTCAGACCCTGTATGGAGGAATGAAGGGAGGGGCAGAGACAGGACAGAGCCAAAGGCAACTGCCCTGAGGGCTCAGACTTCCATGCTCATCCCTTCTGCCTCTGCGGGGAGAGCAGATCCCACACCCTGGACTGGCCACCCTGCCCATGTAGTATTTAGTGGGCTCCCCCTCCTCCTGGCCTTTGGTGAAGGGTCTACCGGTTTGTTTGTTTTTTTGCCAAGTTGGGACTGTGGACATTGACATTTTGTACCGACGCCGCAGCTCTGTTCTCTCCCATGACACCCCTGCCCTCAGGGCTGACGTCCCAGGTTGGGCTGAGTCTTAGGCTGCCTGCCCTTCCAGCAGGGATGTCCTCCTCAGATGATGACTGCAGATCCCAACTGCCCTAGAGCTGGGGAGAGACAGGCCTAGCTTCCACAGCAGCCAGGGAGAAGGGATTAAAATGAAGAATATATTGGACCGTGTCTCTCCATTACCTAAGACTGCTTAGTGGTTTCACTTTTCTCTTTGAAGAAAGTGAACACTCTTGCCCCTGACCATAAGGACCTGCTGGTCACACCCCTGCATCCCTCTCCGACTCTGCCTTGTGCATCTGACTTCAGGATCTGGGGCCTCTTTTTGGTTCTTTGAACACATCAAGTTCCCTCTGCCTCAGGGCCTCTGCACATGCCGCTCCTTGTGCTGATAACGCTATTCCCCTTAATCTCTCCATGCCCAGCTCCTACCAGACTTTTACCTTAAAAGTCACCCCCTTGGAGACGCCTTCTACACCCACACTGCCTAAAATCATCTCAGGACTGCGTTTCAGAGCACAGAGACCAGTTTGTAAATATTTCCCTTGTTCCTTTGTGTCCGGGCCCCTGGAGACTGTCGGCCATGAGGGTGGGGATCCTGTGCATCTTACTCTAGGCTGACTCTTTGGAGCCCTCACGGTGCCTGTCACTCAGCAGGAGCTCAGTAAGTGAGCAAATCAGTACTTGGATGGGTAGAACGAATGCCGCGTGAAGGAAGTCTGGCCCCTGTGATGAAGGATTTGGGCCCTGAGCGAGGAAGCCTCCCACAGCAGAGGTGAGGGGAAAGGATGCTTCAGTGTCCAGCAGATGATGAGGAGGCATTTCTCCAGAGTTGCTATGTGTCTGGGAGTCTGGGGTAAGATCAGGCGGGAGTTACTGGCAGCTGTCCCATCGGCCTGTCCTTGCTGTGAGTGAGGGAGGGGAGGCTGTGGGCAGGAGCACCGAGGGGTGGGAGCTTCACCCTGCTCAGCCGGCAGGGGCAGAGCTTCTTTTACATCTTCCTCAGAGCACCTGCATACTTCTGTATCACCTAGGGACAGGCGGGCACACGCACATGCATTCACACACAAGTTGGCAGGAAATCCAGCCCCTTGCCAGCCAAGCCCAAGCCCAGGATGGGGGGCAAGCCTCAGCTCCCCATGGGCCTTGGTGCAGTAGCCTGGCCTCTCAGAGGGTCAGGAGTGGAGGTGCAGTGGACAGATGTGAACGGTGGCTTCCTTGCCAGGGCCCTGTGGGCTCTGCCCAGAGCACTCTGGCCAGCAGCCAGTGCCGGAGCATTATGGAAAACCACCAGCAGTGCCTGTGGTACCCGCCCCCTGCCCAGGGCTCTCTGCCCCACTAAGATTTTATTTTGAATACTCAGCCCACAAAGTGGGGGTGTGGCTGCCCCAGAGTAGTTCAGGACCCACCCCACATCCCCCCCAACTACCACTGAACCCCTTAGCGTCGGTCTGGTCCCCACTCCTCAGGTAACTCCGTCTCAGCAGAGGGGCCAGCTCTGTGGACCCTAAGGGCAGGAGCTGAATGGGCTGAGAGGTCCTGGGCAGCAGGCTCCCAGCTCCATCAGATGGACACCTCGGAGCGAAGCCAGCATGAAATATTCATGCAGTAAATGGTGCAGTTTTGTCTGCATTCAGCCAACTTCATGTATATTTCAGAGTATTATGAAATGATAATGTGCAACAGAGGCACCAAGACCAGGGCTGGGGTGTTGTGTGAGACGGGCCAGGGGCACGGGGGGGGGGGGGCACGGCCAGGGCCTGGGCACAAGGGACAGGGAAGTTCCGGGGTGGAGAGGGCTGGGGAGAACACCCCCAGACCCCTGTCCCTCAGGAACACAGGGAGACGAGGACAACGGACTCTGATCAGGGTGAGGAAGAGAATAGGGGGTGTGTGCCAGCTCCCAGGTGGTGGGCAGAAAGAGGCGGAGAGGAGCTGTGGGAGCCCCTGAAGGCCACAGAACCAGGAAAAAGCCAGCTCAGGCTCTGCCCCCTGGGCAGGCTCCCTGGGCACCCTCCTGTTCGGACAGCCCCACATGCACTTCTCCCCTCTGCTGGCCCCAGAAAGCTCGGGTTTCAGCCAGTTCAGAGCGGGCTGCCTCCTGGTCACACAGCAGCTAGAGCCTCTGCGGATTTTCGAGCTGGTCCTGCAAAGAGGCCCCAGCGCAGCCCCTCTGGGTTTACATCACTCAGGGGCTTCCCTGATCTGAGCGGACAGGAGAGCCAGGCCTAGCCCTCCTCCTCCTCCTCTGGTCATGGGTCTGATTTGGCAGATGTCCTGGGGAGTGGCCCGTTGTGGGGGTGGCTGTGTGTGTGCCGTCTCAGGAGTGCACACCTGGCTCTTGTCCTGCTGAGATCACCTGGGGAGAGAGGAAGTGTTCTCTAGTCTCTGGCGTCCTGGACCAGGGCTCAGGTTCAGCTGGGGTCCCGCGTGGCTGCCCTGGTCTTCATCCTTCATCCACTTAGGACCAGTCTCCCGGGGTTGTTTGCCAGAGGAAGAGCCCCTGATTGGGAGGTTCTCCATCCCAAGGGACAGGGGATCCCAGAGGTCTGGTGCCCCAATCCTGCTGGGAGCAAGGCAAATCCTCTGCTGAGCTGGCCAGGTTGGTGGCGGAGTTTTCGTATCTCCCCCCACAGCCCATTTCAGGCCGGCCTACGGCACCAAGGTCAGCTGGACCAGGGGTTGACAAATTGGAGCCAGCAGGACAAACCTGGGCCACTGATTATGCAAATAAAGTTTTATTGGAATGCAGCTGCACCCATTCACACACAGGCTTGTCATTGCTGCTGTATCTGTGCTGCGGAGCTGCAAAGGGGCCCAGAGGCTGGCCCAGCCGCACCTACGTACCGACCTACTGCCTGGCCCTTCCCCTGATTAAAATGCAGATGCTTGACCCCACCTGGGCCAATGAATCAAGTGGGTTTGCGAGCCCCCCAAGCTAGACCGCACAATCGGGGCGCGCTGGCCTGGGGAGACCTCGTCCTGCTCACAGACACTCCCCTTCTCTCTCTCCATCTCATGTGCAATCTCTCTGTGTTCTTACTCTTAGTCTCCATCCCACACTCCCGCCTGTCTGTCCTCAGGCTCTTTCTCTGTTTCTGTCCTGGGCTGGCTGGGACTGGTGCTCATGAGCACCTGGGCACTGTCCAGTCTGCAGCTGGCCCATGCAGCTTGAGAGTTGACTGACTCCTGGCCAAGAGCCTTTCTGCTGGCCCTTGGCTGACAGCGTCCCTTCCCTCTGCTACCACTCTGCCCCTTTTCCTCTCCAGGCTCCCAGAGGCCACCAAACGCCCACTCACCCATTCCACAGACAGGGCAGTATCGTTTCTCTCCTGTGTCAGGAACTCTAAGATAACCCAATTAAAATGCAGCTGACCAATCCCACCTGGGCTGATGAATCAAACTCAGAGTGGGAACCGGCTGGTGCCATTTAATGATGTCCCCGAGAGAGTCAGCATGGTGACCTTTGAGGACCTGGGCATGAGGCTGAGCTGGGGCCAGATCACCACATGTCCCTAAGAGCTCAGATGCACTGGGCCCTGAACCACACAGAAGCCGTCTCCCAGGAGAGACCATCAAGTGGCAGGGCAGAGGTAGGGGCAGAAGAGGTCCCACCTAGGCAGCTGTTACGGATCCAGACTGTCCACCTCTACCACCCCTGGAGGCCAAGGGCAGCCATGCTTTGTCCGGCTTGGCACACTGAGGCCCTGATGACCGAAGGCACTGCCACTCCCTGGCCATCCAGCCCCGGATGGCTTTAGCAACGATTGTTGGTTATGATAACTGCACGAGTAGAGAGATGGCACACAGAGTTGGCTCTGAGCTCAGATAGCGTTGGGGCTGCCTCTACCACTGTTCTGGGCGGAACCGCATCCCCTCTGAATTCATGTGTCAAAGCCCTCAGCCCCGGCACCTGAAAAGGCATCTGTATTTGGAGAGAGGGCCTTTGAAGAGGTGGTTAAGGTTCAATGAGGTCTTACAGGTGGACCCTAATCCAATCTGACCGGTGTCCTTATATGAAGAGATCAAGACACAGCCACACTTCCCCACACTCACACCCAAGAACACATACTCACGTGTGCACACTCATACACACACTCACACCCTCACACACCTACGGCTATGAAGGTGCCGGTGGGCCGCCATTCCCACCCCACTCACAGAAGAGCTGACAAGTACTGGTCCAGCTGAAGTGGGTGTGTGTGCGTTACACGTGTGCACGCGTTCCTGTGTGCCCAGCCAGCAGCACAGCCCCACGCCCATTCTGAAGCCTGACGAAACACAGATCAGAGCCGACTCTCAGGGCACTGCAGGAGTGGTGAGTGAGTGTCGCGCTCTGGCCCAGGGGACTGTCTGTGACCCACGGCAGGCGAATAAAGCCGGGATCAGGAACCCGATACGGTGCCATGCCAGGAGGGGAGCTCTGCATGTGATGCTCTGCCGCATGCTCCGGCCGCCCCGCTGCCCTGGCACAGACATGTGAGGGACAGGACGGAGCATGTCAGCCTCTGAACTGCACAGATGCCTGAGCCATGAGTACATGAGCCTGCATGGAGCTCGGGCTGCAGGGGTCAGAGCCGCTCAAACCCTCCTTGGTCTTCTGGGTGGGCCACGGCCTAGGTGCTAACATCTGCATAATCTCTGGGGGCACTTACCCTGGAGCCAGTCCTGTTCGCCTCTGGCCCCTCTCACTCCACGTGCCAACCCTCTTGGCAGAGACCTCTCTGAGAAGGACAATGGGGGACCCATGGAGCACGCAGGAGGGCAGGGGCTGAGATTCACTCATCCATCCTTTTTATAAACATCTCTTGGGCTGGACACTTCAGAAGACCTTGCCCTATAGAAATTCACAGCTCAGTTAGATGTACAGGCCCTTCTTCAGATAACCAGAATGCATCCTGGCTGTCATGGAGTCACCTGGCCTGGGGCACTCAGGGTGTCTACCTGAAGGAGGTGGCTCAGCCAGAGCCTTAAAGGATGATGTGTAGCAGTGAGTCGAGGAAGGATCAACACAGGGGCCAGCAGAAGTCAGGCTGTGGAGGAAGAACTACAGATGTGCTCCCAGACCCAGAGTGCAGGGTCAGGTTGGGGGAGGACTCTGAGAAGGAACCCCAAGCGGCCCATCCCCTGCTGCCAATGAAGGCAGAAGGCCCCTGAGAGAGGTCTCCAGACACACCATGTGGCCTGCACGAACCCCACTCCAGTTCCATCATTCTCTGAAGACCAAAATGACCCAGAGCCTGGTATGACCTTGCCCATTTTGGACAGGAGTCCTCATGTATCCCAACATTCCTGTGGAGACAAAGGGTTTTCTCCCCAAAGCTTGGGCTGTGTTCTTGTAGCTGTAAGTGCAACCCCTCCTCCGCCCACACGCACACTCTGCAGGGGGCCAGGGCCTCCTGCAGCGCTGGCAGTGGCCACAACATCAGAACCCACAATTGCCCAAGGGCACCATGCCTCCACACAGCAGGGTTCTTTGGGGGCAGAAACAGGAGGAAATTCCCCAGGCCAGGCAGATCAGAAAGAACTCACAGCCTCTTTCCTAGAGTCCCCTCGGCCCCCCGCGGAGAACTGGGAGTTGGCAGAACCTGGCCACATCTTGCCCTGACCCCACTCCCTGTGACCTACAGCCAGTTAGACCAGCTGCACAACTAGGCTTTCCCTCAAGAGCAGCCATAACGGGACATTAGAACCCAACTAGCTTCCCCTTTAATTACGATGGCCCACAATACTGCTTAATTTGTAATCGGGGTTAATGTGGTTCTCCCTTCAACAGTCAGGGGGCTGTCTGCACACACATGTTCTTACCGTGGGGACAGGAAGGCAGCCAGGACAGAGGACCCTGCCTGGGGCCTGCCCCACATGGTGCCGACATCGAACATACGAGTCTTCTGCCCTGCCTCCCGCCTGCCCCTGGCCATGCTCACCACACACAGAACGTACGTGTGGCCGTCACATGTCACTTGGCTTGCACATGCACGAACTGTCCTAATAGGCAGATGGGAGCATAATTTTTCCTCTAGTTACATATTCAGCACTTCTGAGAAAATGAGGTTTTAGTAATTCAATTGGACTGAGAAGCAGGGCTATAATAAAACGAAATTTGTAACAATTGTGCAGTTAAATTAGTTAAATGGAGAGGAAGGAGCGGTGGAGAATTGACCCCGTGATCTCCTAAGAACTAATAAGACATTTGAACTGAGTTGTGCTAACAAATGTTGCGGGTGGCGAGGATGGGACAGAAGTCAGGCCCAGTACCTGGCATAGGGGCTGGGGTCTGCAGGCCTGGTGGCTGGTAGGGACCGGGGGACAGGCAGGCTGGCAGGCAGAGAGCAGTCCCAGGCCCACGTGAGACAGTGCAGGCGGGGGGGGGGGGGTGCCAGGAAATGCAGGTGGCTGGAGTGGAAAAACCCAGCCGCACACTTTCTGGGTCTGGCGGTGCCCAAACTGCAGTGGTTCAGAGCGTCCCCTGGTGCCACTGGAGCGAGAATTGCTAAGGGGACCTAAGTTTGTGCTTTAGAGCTGGTGCGGCAATGGTGCGGGCTGGCTAGGGGAGAGTGACGGTGGGGGGTAGTGAAACTGCAGGGTCCCCATGCACCTCCAACCCCTGAGCCCAGCAGAGAGGCTCAAGCTGGGGGAGAGAAGCAACTTCCTCTCCTGCCCAGCCCTCCTCCGCGGTGCCCCCCCACCCCCGCTTCAGGGAAGCCTCCAGCCTCAAGGGCCTCTGTACCACAAGAGCATGAGAGTCAGAGACATCTCAGACGGGAGGCGGTCATGAGCAGCTTTTGTTAAATAGAGTTGCAGGCTGTCACTAAACCAGCGGCATGGAGTTTCAAGGGGGCAGCAGCAGGCCTGGGGCCTTTCTGGGGGAAAGAGGCCACCTGGCTC
The DNA here is from genome assembly GCF_036850765.1 of Saccopteryx bilineata. Lineage (NCBI taxonomy): Eukaryota > Metazoa > Chordata > Mammalia > Chiroptera > Emballonuridae > Saccopteryx > Saccopteryx bilineata. The sequence continues at coordinate 126,038,650 of NC_089495.1, forward strand.
AGCCCTCTGGGTCAGAGCTGGGCACAGACCCTCAGGCATTGAGGTGCTGACACCAGGCTTTAGGAGAACCCCAGATTCCTGAAACCTGGCCATCAGCCTGCTCTGTAGGCTGGGGCACGACTCTGGGAGGGGCTTGGATAGGGAGGGACATTCTGCAGACCCTCTTTCTGACTGTCCAGAACCCTCTTTTGTCAGAAATGCTATCACCCAGGAGAACCTGCTACTTAGAAGACACCAGGCAGAATAACAAGTCCCTGGGACCAGAGAGTGGACAGCAGAGGATACAAACAGGAAAAAGGGGGCCTGCCCAAGGGGTAAGCTCCTCCCTGCTGGTGCCACATAGTCTTGGGCTCCATAAACCCAGAGGGAGGCCCTCGCTGGCCAGCCCATTGGGTCTGCTTCTTGTCCAACTGATGCAAAAGCTTTTCAGACAGGGGCCTGCTGGGGACCACCAGATGCTCGGCCTGGCTCCCTGCCCTCAGCTTCTCCCTGCCCAGGTGCTGTGGTGGCTCCAAGCCAGATGGCACCCAGACAACCGGCTACAGCCCACCCGGCCCAGGCTTCCCCTGGGCCTTCGCCAAAGCCCGACCCTTATGCTGAATGATGCAAACAGGCGGTGGGCACAGAGGCTCTGAGGGGGTTGAGGACTGCTCCCTGTCCCCTGCTCTCAGGTCTGAGCATGGTCTAGACTCTAGAGAACATCAGCAGAAGCAGCTTCCTGCTCCCTTCTGCTGGCAAGGCCCACCATGAGGCCTCAGCCCTGCAGCTGTGATGGAGGTGGAAGGAAAATCAATAAGGACGCTGGAGGTGTTAGCGTCAGGAATTCTTGTGCCTGGTTCTGAGGAGGATGAAATGAGGAGAGGGAGAGAATGGGCCTAGGAGGGTGGGCTTGGCTGCAGTCCTCAGGTTAGCCACCGGCCCTGCAGGTCCCTGCGGCAGGGGCTGCAGATGGAGAGCAGGCAGGGGGGATGTCCAAGCAAAATCTAGGGGTGGTGGGCAGATAGGACTGCTCACAGCATCAGGACCTGTGCAGCCACAGGTCAAGCTCGTTTGAGGTGACTGCACAGAACCTTCCTTCACATTCCCCCTATGTGCTGGCTAGCCCTTGATCCGCTGGAGAGGCGAGTGACTGGGGCAGTACCCTCGAGGAAGGCAGACAAGGGACCCCTCTGCCTGGTCAGATCCCTGCCCTGGGTGTGGACAGCATATCCTCTTTTCAGCCTGGTGTTGAGGGGGTCTCAGTTCCCAGGGTGGGAGGAAGGTGCTTTGGAATAAATGCCTTGGCTACCTTTGGGAATGGCCACTTTTGCCAAGGAAAATGGTGCCACCGGTGGTCTGCAGGGCAGGGGGTCAACACAAAGATAGCACCTTGGCTAGGGGAGGGAGCTTTAGGTGGTGGAGGGGTGTGAGGGAGGGGGAGGGGAGATAGGGTCAGGGTTACACAAGGGTGGGGAGGGGAGCAGGTGGGGGGGGCCGAGGGGACTGGGGTGGGCCAGGCACACCCTGAGTTCTCTTGTCCCTCTTTTCCCTGCATCCCTCTTCCTAGGGACTCAGCATCTTACTCCTCTTCTGTGCTTGGTGCCAGGAACGAAATGAGCATCATTCGCTAAAGGAAAGACCCGGTTGCACCCTCATCTTCCTGGAGCCAGAATGAAGCGTACCTTAGCCATGGCCCCAGAGCAGCACAGCCAGACTGGGAGGGTGGAAGAGGGAGAGGAGGGATGGGGTGGCATCTCCCAGCCCTCCATTCAGGCCCACTGGGCTGGCTCCCACCTCCCAGGCTGCAGTGAGCCATTCAAATATTTATCCTTGTTCCATTTTCCAAAAGGGGAATGCAGAGAAAGCCATAGAACAAGAGGAGCGGGAGAGAAAAATTCAAGTTTCTCATTTGAAAGTTAATTAGTCTAATTAGGTCCTAATTAAGAGCCCCCAACACAGTGCAGCTCACAAATGAACTGCAGTCTCCTGTCTCCTGTGGTTCTCATTGCAGACTGAGCGGGGTTGGGGACCCTAGTGGGGGCTCCAAAGGCAGCGGCGGCACAGATGGGGTCCCCTCTCTTGGGGGGCAGGTGCCCAGGGGCCCACTGAGACAGAAGCAGGCCAGTATGATTCCCCCACGTGGGTCTTCCAGGGCGCAATGTGTGTATCTTCACATCCCATTCCTACCCCCAGTCTGTTTGCCAGCTCTGGGTCTCACAGAAATTCTGGCATTGCTCGGGGGGGGGGGGGGGTCGCTGCCCCTCCCTCCGCATCAGTAAAGAGACTGATGCCCTCCAGTGTAACTTGGGGCATCCACCCAGTGTATCTGTCCCACTTCGTCTCCCAGGGTTTGTGGGCTTACAGAAGATAGGTGAAGTTGGAAGGTCATTAGGGGCTAAGTCTTGCCTTGGGAGGAACCATGACTCACAGGCCCTAGGTTTACAGACAGGGAAACTGAGGCCAGGGGTGATGGGTGAAACGTTGCAGGTCTCTGAACCCCACTTGCACAGAGCTGTCATGGGACTCCGGGTACCACGGGTAACAGACCTGGGCTTTGCCCACATGCCTGTCCTGTTCCTCACAGGCAGGGACTGAACAAGCCCCAACCCAGATGGAACACAGAAGACCCAGCCCCAGGCAGACCCTTGGGTGAGGCCTGCCTTCTGCTTTCCTGGGGTCTCCACAGAGGGTGCCTGGCAGGCCCACAGTGGGGGCTGCACTAAGGAAAGCAGGTCAAGGCAGGTGCCAAGGGCCCACCGGGAGGTGCTGGTCGCCCAGAGCTCTGGTGCAGCTGCAGGCCCAGAAGAACAGCAGCAGGAATGGCCGGAGGGGACGGTCTCTGAGCCGAGATCAAAAGAATTAAGTAGGCTTAGCTCCCAGCAATGGATGAAGGGGGTCCTGAAGCCACCCCCGGGGAGCCAGGCTGCAGAAAGCAACAAGGGGGCTCCAAGGGGGCACCTTGGAGCAGTGACGTCAGGGAAGTCACTGCTCGGTGCACTGACCAGGGAGTGATCTCATGGCATGCAAACTAGATCTCAGTGAAGGTACTGACACAGTGAGCGGAAGAGCCTGCAGGCCCTGCCCTGTGGTGGTCTAGAAGCACCCTAAAAAAGTGACCACCAGGTTTCAGAAACCGAGAGAGCACAGCTTTGGGGAAGTGGGTATGGGCGGGGCCCCAGGGCCAGCTGCCACCTGCCCTTCAGGGTAGGTCTGGCTATGGCCACCTGCACAAGATGGGCATGCCACCCCTCCCCCCCAATCTTGGCCTCTCTGTGACTCAGTTCTTCTCTTCTGTAAAACGGGCTGGCAACCTACATTTGGGGATGATGGGAGACACGTGATTAAGAATGGTGCCTGGCTCAAGGCAGACATACTAAATCTAGAAAAGGAATTGCTAAAACAAGATCACAAATCATGCAATTTATCTGAAACATTTCTATTTAGCAAATTAACAATTTAAACCCATGCTCATGCAAATGTTGGTGCCTCCTCCTGCCTCTCTCCAGGTGTTCCAGTAAGCACCCAGTAAGCAGGTCAGGCAGTGCTGACCTGCAAGGGTGAGTGTGTCCAAGTTCCATACTGTACGCACGGGCGGGTCTGGCGGTGATGCACGGTCCCCCTGCAGCCTTCTGTGGGCCAGAACACACCTTCACAGCCATCACTGGCATGGTAGGGGCCCTGGGCCCCAACTTACAGACAAGCACACAGGCCCTTAAGCCTGAGTCTCCTGACCTCTTCCCTCTCCTGAGTGGTGCCTTCACTTGGCACCCCAAATCTGTTCATGGCCTCCCTCAGAAGGAGGGCCCTAGGTGGATGCCTCTGTCTCCTCGTATCATCTCTTGCTTGGTTCCTGGCTCTAGGTTCTCCCATTCAGCTCTAGGGCCCCTCAACCCTGGCCCCACCCAGGGTCTAGGCCAACATGGAGGCAGGAAGAACCCAGCCAATGGTGCCAGAGGGGTCTCTTGGCTGCTGGGTCCCCATCAGGTGTATTGCTGTCCCTCACCCAGGGGTGACACAGAGCCGTCCAAAGGCCTTAGCAATTTCCAAGAAGGGAGAAGGGAGAAGATGTAAAGGTAAAGGTAACCTCTCTCTGGCTGAGGAAGGGTGGGGTCCCCAGCTGGATGCGAGCCACAGGGTGGTGGTCAGAGTTGGAAAATAGCAGGAGGCCCTAGGGGCTCTGGGCAACCTGGACCGCTGTCTACTGTGACGTTAAACCCTGAGGGGCACTAACCATTCTGCTTCCCACCCCAACTCCCAGGCACCCAGGTGCCTGGTGGCCTTGGGGAGCATATGAGGCAGGGGACATTTGACCAGGGCCTCTGATCTCCAATGTATACTTCCAATTCTGTCATCAATTTGTGAATAGCACAATTATACACATTTGCATGAGCATGGGTTTAAATTGTTAATTTGCTAAATAGAAATGTTTCAGATAAATTGCATGATTTGTGATCTTGTTTTAGTAATTCCTTTTCTAGATTTAATATGTCTGGAAATTTAAACAACAAAAGAAGTCAGCATCTGTAGGGATGACCCTGCCCCAGGTCTGGGCTGGGCCATTGATTCCCCCAGTGACACAATAGAAGAGGTGCTGTTATCCCCATGGACCCATGGGGAAACTGAGGCCTGAAATGGAGAAGTGCCAGGTCACTGAACAAGCTAGAGGCAGGCCAGGCCTGCTTGCTCCTTGACACCCTGCCCACCATGACCAGGGCACTGAAGTAGGAGAGGGCGGAGGACAGGTGTGCCCACTTCCAGCCCTGGGGACTGGGACAGTGAAGGAGGCCTGGCAGGGACAGCCACGACCTCCTCTGCCACCTGTCTGGGTGGGAACGCAGGCCTTTTCCTAGTTCATCTTCCCAGCTTCCCCTGCCCTAGCCCCAGTTTGCACTGGTGGGGCTCTGTTGGCATACGCATCCAGGGCAGACATACCAGCCCAGAAAGCCACGCATTCTGTGCCCACAGTCCCAAGTGCTTAGCCACACTGCGGCAGAGTCAGCCACGCAGCCACGCCAACATGTGCCGCCTGAGAGACCGCTGCAGCAAACACGCTCTTGCTGGGCTGCCCGCTGGGCCCCAGAGACCTTGCTGTGGCCAAGGGCTCCACTGCACGGTGCTGGGACTGTCCGACGTTCTGAGCCTGGAGGAGCTGGGCTCTGCGTAAGGCATGAGGCAGCCGTCGTCCACTGGCCTCAGGTATCAGGGATGGGGCACCCCCTCTGCTTGGGACCAGGTCACTTGCTCAGTGGGCAGCCACCATCGCCTTGTGGCCTGGGTTTTGTCAAAAGAAACTGCAGGGTCCGGGTGTTTCTTTCCATGCACCCTAGGCAGAGTGAGATGCCAGGGTGGCAATAAGGAGACAAGACTGAGAAAGGTTGGGGGCCACCTCTGGGCTGTGCAGGGATTCCTTCTCCTCCTCCCCACCCCATTCCCCCATTGTCGTATGCAGGGCAGGCCAACCTCTCCCATAGGGCCCTCTGAGGGCCGGCTGAGGCTGACTGCACCTCACATCCCACCCAGGACCAAGAAGAACAGAAGGAAGGAAGGAAACCAGGTCACCCCGATTCACACATCACTCCCGAAGACCCTTTCTTCCCAATTCATTTTCCCCACCAGGTCCCAGGCCTAGAAGTGCCCTGGCCTCTCCTCTCTTCCAGGTTGATGCAGAGGGGAACTCCAACTTTCCCACCCTCCCCCAGATGCTCCTGGTCCCCTCACCTACACCCAGAAGGCACTCACAGAGGACCCCTGGCCCCTCCCATGCACCTCCATGGCCAGGGTCTTGGAGTGGCGAAGTGACGTGATCAGATCTGTAGGTAAGGGAGATTAATCCAGATGGAAAAGGAGGCTCTAGACCAGAGAACGGCCAAGACAGAGTCCTGGGCAAGAGCTAATAGGGCCAGACCCAGAGGCTTGTGGTTGGTGCTGACTTTTGATGGGTGAGCTGCTCTGGTGGCTGTTACCCTGACCTTCTGTGCTCAGTCCTTGTAAGCCCCTCAGTGTTTGTGAGTGGCTTGGGGACACGGGAGCTGGGGCTAGGGGCCCCTACTCCTCTAGAGGAGGTTTTTTTTTTTTTTAACTTTTTTTATTTATTAATTTTAGAGAGGAGAGAGAGAGAGAGAGAGAGAGGGAGGGAATGGGGGGAGGGAGAGAGAATGGGGGGAGGAGCAGGAAGAATCAACTCCCACATATGCCTTGACCAGACAAGTGCAGGGTTTTGAACTTGCGACCTCAGCGTTCCCAGTTGATTCTTTACCCACTGCACCACCACAGGTAGGGGAGTTTTTATCCCATTTACCTTGCAGATGAGCTCAGGAGCGCTTTTATGTTGGGGACAGCAGGATTAAGGAGGAGTAAACTCGGGCTGAAGCTGAGCTTAGACCAGAAGTTGAGGGAGAAAGGAGGTCAAGGTGTTAAGCCTCTGGAAGGGTGTGCAAATCTGTCTGGGGCACTTGCCCTGGTCCAGCCGAACAGGACTGAAAAGGAGGCCAGAGCAGGGCGCGGGACCAAGGGTCCGCCATCAGGCGTGCAGCCCAGCCTGGTGCCTTGTGCGAGGGCTCCAGGGCCAGTAGAGGAAGGGGAGGCCTTTTTCCACCAAGGAGCTAGGGCCAGGGGCTTACAAGGACTGAGCACAGAAGGTCAGGGTAACAGCCACCAGAGCAGCTCACCCATCAAAAGTCAGCACCAACCACAAGCCAGAGACCACCGATTCCACAGGGATCCACCTCCACATCCCGAGGGTACCTTTTCTGTGAAATCTTCCCCCTTCATCCCATCTTATTTTATCCCCACTGCTTGCCTCTGGGTCTGGCCCTATTAGCTCTTGCCCAGGACTCTGTCTTGGCCGTTCTCTGGTCTAGAGCCTCCTTTTCCATCTGGATTAATCTCCCTTACCTACAGATCTGATCACGTCACTTCGCTGCTCCAAGACCCTACATGGCTCCACTATCCACTGAAAGAAGTCCAAATTTCTCAGCTTAGACCCTGAAACATCTCAGGTGTCACGCTCCCTCATGCCCCAGGTACCAGGTAGTCCATGAATTCTCCCTGAACCCACTCAACTCTGCGTCTCTCCATATAAACCGCTGCCTCCTTGTGGGAAGGTGCCGCCCACAGACTCCTCTGCCGTGGGGCTCAGCCTCGCTGACAACCAGAGCAGTACCTAGCGCCTCCAGCCGCCCTCCCAGTTCCCCTTGGAATGAGCCTCATTCCTTCTAGCCTGTGCCGACTACTGCGGCAACCACCAGCCACGGATGGCTTCTGAGCGTCTGCAACGTGGCCAGTCCGCTGTGCGATGGGCTGTGATGGAAAAATACAGAGCAGAGTTCGACGATGTAGCATGAAGTAAAAAAGAATGCCAAACATCACCGTCACGTTTAGAGTGATTAAGTGCCGCAATGGAAATATTCTGGATTGGGCGAAATAATAAATCATTAAAACGTACTTCATCTGTTTCTTTTCACTTCGAGAAGTGTGGCTGCTGAGAAACCCAGCGTCATGTGTGGTTCCCACTGCATCCGTATGAACAGGGTTGCTCTGGGCCAGGGCTGGCAAACTTTTCCCGTAAAGTTGGCAACCTTTCCCAGCAAATATTTGGGCTTTGCGGAGCCATATGGTCTCTGTTGCAAACGGCTCAACTCAGCTGCTGCGGCGGGGAAGCTGCCACAGACGGCACGCGATCCAAATGAAGGTGGCTATGTGCCAAGAAAACTTTTTTATAAAAACAGATGGTTTGGCCTCATGATCTCTGCTGCAGATCCCTGGTTTTCAGACTTTTGTAAAATGCAATTTTTTAAAAGGGGAGCATAGAGTGGGGGAGGGGAGATTGATTCAAATTGCCAACCGTTTATCTTACCAAATAAAGGCACTAGATGAGGAACAGCGGGCATCACTGTCACTTAACTAACATGGGCATTTTATTCACAAAATGTGCAAGATGTATCTTTGTGGAAAAAATGACGGCACTGAGACCCAGTTTCCCCGCTTTGCCACGGGCAGGTGGAGACTTGGTCCGTAGCTGGCACTGGGGGCGGTGTGCAAGGCTGGCTCCTGGAGAGAACATGATGGGGCTCTGTGACCCCCATCCAAACCCCCCGAAACACAGCATGCTCTCGAGCAGCGTGACACTCCCACCCCGTTTTGTGCTGATGCTGTTGGGTTGGTGAGGGGAGACTGAGGGTCTGGTTTTAGCCGACTCCCTCGGCTGCATGTGCAGACTGGTCTCTGAGCGGCGAGGCCTTGCACTGCATCATCCAACAGACATTTCCATGACAAAGGAAGCGTTCTGGAGTTGACTGGCTTGTTCATCATGACCCTGTGTGAGCCCCGAGCCCTAGAAATGTGGCCAGGCCAAATGCAGACGTGCTGTGCGTGTGGAGTCCACACCGGCTCTTAGAGACTCAGCACAGACACAGGAACGGGAATGATTGCAGGAATGACTTCATACTGATTTCACACGTGGGGACGGGAACATTTGGGATCTACTGGGTTAAAGAAAATGTACTCTTGAAACTCATCTCTCCTGCTTCTTTCTTTTCACTTGAAGTGGCTACGAGAAAATTTAACTTTCCTACCGGCTGGCACTATATTTTTTTGTTCAACAGCATTGCTCTAGAGCCTCTGAGACAGCCAGCCTCTGTTGAATTCCTCTGGCAACAGGGAACTCACCACCTCACATAGCAACTAATGTGAAAGTTGGGAGATGACAGAGACAGTCAGCAGAGATCCCAATTGGAACCAACCTTCCCCAAACACACCATTGTTTGCCAGGCCTTCCCCACCGCCTGAAAATACGACACCTAGGCCAGAACAAATTCCCACACGGGCACGTCCATTTCTACTCCACTGCCCTGTCCAGCCAGGTCCTTTGCTCACTCACTGATGAAGGAAGGAGGCCCAGGAGGAGACGGCAGGTTGGACAGAGCTGCGAGGAGAACTGAACGTCCCCGAGCCCCCCGCCCTTTGTGGATTGGTACCCTCCCTCCGCAGATAGGACAGAAAGCACCCCCAGAGACCAGCAGCCTGCTACAGACCACAGGACTGGCCAGTGGACGGTGCAGGACAAAGTCGGCCCTCTCCTGCCACCCTCTGTGGGGTGAAGCTGCAGGACCCACAGTCGTTCCCCGGCTGGTGGAAGGGCACCTCTCAGGGCCACCTGGTGAGGGTACTGGCTGGCAGGTGGTGTGACTTTGGGGTACAGAGTGGGCCTAGCCTCGCCCCAGCCCGTGTCTCTGCCCTGGGTGCCCCACTGCTCCCAGGACTAACTCTGCAAGGTTGGATGCTCTGAGCTGACTCATCCTGCTGGGCACAGCCAAGCTGCCCCCTGGGGGATTACGAAGGTAGAAGGTAGACACAACACCTGGGCTGGTGGCGATGAGCAGGTGGGGGCTGGCAGGGCAAGCAGGAGTCTCTGCGGCGGGGCGGGGGACCTAAGAGGGGAGGGAGAAAAGCCGTGAAATCCCAACTCAGAGGCCTGGATACAGCAGCCTGGCAGGAAGGTCAGACTGGCCGGCTCCCCTCTCTGACCTGGGATGCTCTGGACACAGACACGGTGGGAGATATCTGCCAATCTGGGGACCAAAAACTGTGGGTGAATGATGCCTATGGGTCCCAGGAACACAGGGTGGGGCTTTTACTTTCCACTAAACCTAGGGCCTCTGCAGTGTCTGGCACAGAGGGCGCTCCATAACTAAGTGAGGGACGCTGATTTCTGGGGATGCTGATCTCCTCCTCCTCTGTTGACTCAAGGAGCTCAGGGGTACAAAGACCTGTCCCTGCCCAAACCCTGGCTTGGGCAGGGGGATAGGACATGAGCTCACTGCCTCTCAGAGGCTGCCAGCCTGTCTGTGTTGTAGGTGGCGGGGACCCCACTGCCCACAGGTGGGTTGGATGCTGTACCAGCACCACCGGGAATCCCCAGCACCCACTGGCACCCTAGCCCTGCAGCCCAGGGGCTCCTGCCAAGATCCAAGTCCCAGCCCCACCCAGTCTCCTTCCAGAACTGGACTTGTTCGCTGGGGGGTCATAGACACCATGCTAAACTGCACTGGTGACATGGAAGTCTGGAGTCGAGCCTTCCGGTCCCATGTATAACGTAAGCACAGCCCCTGATGGAAATACAGAGCGGTCTGACCAACGGGCTGGCAGGCCGCATAGGCTGCAGGGTGCAGGGGATGGGGTGGGGCTGGAGCTCCCAGGAAGAAGTCAGGGGTGATGGGAAAGCAGAGGAAATAAATATGGGAGAAAGTAGGCCAGGAAGGAAGGTGAGAGAGGCTTAGTAGCAAGGAAAATTCTAGAGGCAACCACTGACAAGAAGGCAGAAGCGAGAGGTGGCAGGCTTGCTGGGAAGCAAGTGACAGGTGCTGGAGGAGACAGAGGACAGCTTCCCTGGGGCTCCCAAGGTCTGGGGTGGCTGGCCACATGCTACCCTTCAGGAGCAGGGGGGTCCCTTCTGCAGGCCCAGACACGGCCATTGCTTCCTGGAGCCTGGGTCAGAATGACCCCTGATTACATAGGCCTCCAAGGTCCTCCCCTTAGGTCCCACATCGCCAGGAACATCCATCCTCCCTCCTGATGCCTGTCTGTACATGGGACCCCTGCCTTTGGCCCAGGGGTGGCGGGCACCGCCCCAGAGCTGTCTTGAGGCTCTGCCAACCTCCTGCTCTCCCCTAGGAACCTGATATTCTGCTTTGAGCTGCCTGCGAGTGGATGTCCCCAGGACTAAGGACAGGAGACAGAGGGCACTTGGGCTGGGTTGTTGGTCTTGCTTCCTCCAAAGATGACACCTTGTGATTCCTCAGTGGTGCAGCTTAGCACCTGCCCTGCTGGTGCAGTGGCAGCAGGCATCCAGCTGTGTCCGGGGGAGAGGGAAGTGCAGGCATGGTCTCTGCTGGGCTGAAGGGTCTTCCCTGTCCTCTGCTGACTTCCCAGAATATCAACTGGGTGAGGGCTTAGCCCCTTGCTAACCATGCCTGCTCCTCTGCCCCTGACCAGTGGCATGATGGGGTAGAAGAAAGCCTGAGCTGCCCACTTGGCAACCAAACTCTGGTCCTCAAGTGGAACGGGCAGGACGCACTTCCTCTGTACCTACATCATCCCAGAGCCTCAGCGTAGGTGGGCCCACTTCCGAGACCCACTGGGGATCCCTGCAGTGGGGGCGGGTGGTGGCTGAGCCAACACTTCACTCGTGTGTGATTCCCGGAAACAGCGTTTGTGATTTGAACTGTAGTCATCAGCTGTAACAGAGAACTGGATGCAGGCCTCCTTACCCAACTCAGAGACTCCAACCAATGCTGTTCTGAGAAGAATCAGCGGCTCCCCTCCTGCTGGGAGGACCTTGTGACTGCCCCAAGTGCAACCCCACCCAGACCCGGAGATACTCACATCAGGAGACACTGAGTTAGGCTCAGAGATGTCCCACCAGAGGAGGGTCTTGTCCCCAGTACCCCCACCTCTGGGCAGAGATACCTACGGGCAGTTGGGGGTCCACAACTGCTCCCCAGTCTGCAGCCTTTGAACTCTGCCACTCCTGCACTGTGCCCGGAGCACCCCTTAGCCACCACTCTGTGCCATTTTCATGGCCTGTGCGTATCATGTGTCTAGTCAGATGACACTCCCTGCTCCAAGCTCTTCAGAGAAATCCACTTGCCCCGCGGAACAGGACACAAGGGAACATGAGGGTTTCTGGGCGGGCTGCTTTCGCTTCCCCAACCCAAAAGCAATCTTTGAAATGTGGCAAGGTGTCGGGGACCTGGGGCTGGAATCCCACCAGAAAGCCAAGACAGTGTAAGCCACACGAGGGCTGCCACGTGCGAGGGAGTCACTTTTCTTCTGCACACGGCCTAGAAAGTGGCCGGAGGACAGAAGGGTGTGAGGCGGACAGCAGCTTTAGGAGTTAGCATGTTACCTAACCTCTCTGTGCTTCAGTTTCCTCAACTGTAAAGTATGCACGAACCCTCAGCAGATTCTGGGTCACACGGGAGCCACCAAAGAGCGAACGATGGGGAAAAACCCACAAGAATAACTGAGGTACGACAGCAACCCAAATGATGCCAGGGCGACGTGGTTCATGGACATCTCAAGCGCAGGGGGCTAACCCAGAGCTGGCCCCCAACAATTCCTGTGGGGTGAGAGAGCTCCTTGACCGGGTGCATGTGACCTCAACTACTTGTCCGGTTAAGTTCTCTATTTCGTGGGATAACTCTAAGGCCATCGCCCGGGCCAATGGGCCAGACCTCAATAGCATGTACTTCTGAAAATGAGGGTGGACAAGCTGTGGTCTGTCCCTGTCCCTCTGCTGGGCAGGGCTAACTCACAGGCACGTCATGTCATCAAGAGCATGTGTCTGAGACGGGGATCCTGGAGTCACTCTACAGCGATACACCCAGGCGTGCACTCCTACTGAAAGTGTTACCTTTGCTGTGGTAATTAGCCCTTATTAAAAGTTCTTGTGATTAGCAGTGTGACTTCCCCAGAGAGACCAATTGTGACTTAGAGCAGCACTTCATAGGAATCTCAAAACAGACCCTAGAATTCTCTGACTCTGCGCTGGAGCCTCTGGGTTCCAGACCCTGAGGGAACAGTTTCTGCCTCTGACGACCACACAGCCCCCCCTGTCCCCGGAAACTGGATGGAAACACCGCAGCTCCCCGGAACATCAGGACTGGCCGTGTTCACCTCTGAGGCAGCTAGGGCTACCTGTGATTCCAGCTTGATTAGGAACATAAAGATGACAAGATCCACAGAGCTCAAAACGCAGCCCCCAGGAGGCCCCGGGTGCTCACTTCCCACAGGGCCAGTGGCCCCTCCCTTCCATCCCTCCTTCGCCAACACTCCTTGTACAAAACTTGAGGCACTCAGCACTCTCTCCCCTGGAGCAGTTTCCTGGCTGTGCCCAGCAGTGATAAGATTCTCTTTTATGGGGTACTGCAGCTTAATGATAAGTAATTACTGTGACAAAACCCCATTCTGTGGGCTTGAGGTTTGCCTCCCGTCCTCCACAACTTTCTTCTACTGGAATCCAGATGAGGGCCTCACAGGGAATCATGCTGATGGTCTGGATTTCCACACAAGGTCCTTCTTGCCCTGAAGGATGACCAGTATCAGCCCTGCCCCTCAACACCAGCCTCCCTGTGTCCCATGCCAAGACACCCCCCTACCAGGCCAGATGTGCAGAGACCAAGGCCCTGGGCTGCCTAGGTACTTACAGGGAACCAGAGCCCCTAAAAGGGCTGGACAGGTGGAGAAACCAAGGCCAGGCCTCACAGGATGTAATCTGAGTGAGGCCTGGGGCCATTCTGGTGAGCTCTGAAGGAATGCCTGAAGCCAAACTGCAGGTGGTTGTCTCCCGGCGTTTGGTGAACTGAACTCATCCGGCCCATGGTTAGAACTCTGAAAAACACCAGCATGGCTGAGGGTCGGAGAGGAGGGCCGCTAGATAACAAGAGCCTCTAATTACAGACATCTTGGCACACTCAGGGTCCGGCCCAAGCAGCAGGAGGAGGTTGATGCTTTCATGAAGAGAATGGGATGCTGCTGGTTGGGGTTTTGTTTTCTAATTTAAAGACTTTCAAAAGCTGGCCTGTCTCAATGTTGCATCTCAGTGTGCCGCAAACTATGTCTCTCGTCTTGCTTGATTTCCTGCTCCTGCTATCAAACGTGCTGTTGAGACTGGAATGCACAGCCTACGTAAGGCACCGGGGCCGGCTCATGCAGACTGGCGACCCTCTGCGGGAGCCTGCCTGGGAGCAAGCCTGATTCTGGGCGCGTGGCTGGGGGGTCGCCCTGGATACCTCCTCACGTGGCCTCCACTTCCACGGAACATGGGAGCCTCTGTCTCTCTCCAAAGGTGGTTTGGGACAAACCGAGTTCTGCACTAAGTGTCAGTATTGATTCTGTATCAGCCCTGGACCACCAGAGCTGCGTGTGCTCCTATAAATTTATGCCCTGCTAAGAGCCAGGAAGTGGCGGCATTCTAGACCTTTCCCATCCTAGTGTGACACACGGCACCTTGCAGACATCCGCCAAGGAAACTGGGTGCTTCCAGCCTGGCCCAATGGGCACTCTCTGGCTTTCCCAGAAATAACTTCTCATGGTTGATGCCCATTCAGGATGGGGATGGCATCAAGTGCCACCCGTTGAGGATGCATTTACTCAGGAGAGGTCCTGGAGGAGTCGGGGTGCCTTCCCCAAGGGTCATGTTGGAATCTGGAGTCTGCACCTCAACCATGAGCAATAGTCTGACTCCATCAAGAAAGTGCTCCTATCTGTCTGGCATTTTATGGAGGCTTCCAGTCACATTATCTGAACTTATCTGGGAGGACTATAGGCTTTTGCCCTTTCTCAGAGGAAGTGAACTGACTTGCCTAAGACAACACAACCAATAAACTGTGGGTTAGTCTCCAATCTAATACTCCGCCTACTAAACCTGGAGCCTCTTCCTGCGACTAGGTGAGGATGGGGCTTGGATGGGGCACAGCCTTGCCACCTTGAGTGGTCTGCTCCAAGACTTCACCTGGGAGTTTCCTAGTAATGCAAGATTCTCAGTTCTGACCCGAGATACTCATGTGATTCCTGCAATCACGAGGACATTGGGTAACCCCATCTGCGAGGTGTACCCCGACCGTCTACAAGTTAAATAACAATGGAGAATTCTGGGACTCGGCCTTGGCCTGGGCTTGCACACCAGCCTGTCAGTAGGTCTGGGGGCCCTCAGCCACTTTTGCTGCCGCTGAGCTGTGTCCAGAACTTCCCAGATGACACAAGTGGTCCAAGGGAAATTTGACCAAAGGCCAAGGGCTCTGGATCACAGGCCGCTCCATCACGCTCTGCTCCCGACTGTCATAAAGTCCCCTGAACCTTCCTCTGCAGTTGCTGACTGAGCTGGCAGTTCTGCTGCATGAGTCCTTGTAAGGGGCCGACCTGAACACCCAGCAGCCCCAGGGCTGGGGTCCTGGCTAGAGTCTGAGGGCCCATCTTTGTCCACAACTCTCCCTGAGCCTTCTCCCATGGCTCCTTCTTTCTGGGCTCTCTGAAGAGCCCAAGGGGCACAGAAAAAGAAGAACCCACTATCCAAAGGCCCAGTTTCACCTGGAACATCTCACTGTCTCCAAGAAATGCACACTTCTGTGTTCCTCCCTGCCAACATTCACATGGGGGTGATGGAAGAAGGCCACGTTCACTTCGCCGTTAGATCTAGCCTGACCCTGAACATTGGCTTTTGGGTGGCACCCTCTACCTTCCATCTCAACATGCTGCCAAGGGTGCAGACCAGGTCCTGTGGGAGCCTTCCTGCTGGATCAGGCAGGCCCCAGGACTGTCAGTCAGTCTGAAGCTCTCTGGCTTGTCTTCCCCCTTCCAACCCCAGGCCTCTGTAGACCTGCGCAGTGGTTGAGGGGGTGCTAAAGATAAAGGAGGCAGCGGGTTAGTCCAGGAGGGAGGGAGGGAGGACAGCCCCAGAGGGGTGGTCAGCCTGAGTACTGCAGCCCCCACAGGCTCTGGCTGAGGCAGCAGGCGAAACCGAGAAACAGGAAAACGCAGAACTAAGAGGCCAAGAGGCCTGGGAAAAGCGAAGAAATCCTTGGTTAGCCCCCAGTGCAGGCCCAGGACTGCACTGACTCTGCATTGGGTGGGATGGCAGGGCCCCCGCCCCCCACACCCGGGCAAGTGGGCAGGCGACAGCTGATGCTCTGTGCGCACCTCCCTGTGGATCATCCTGGGGATGTGGAGTGTCAGAGTCGCTGGGTTTCCTGCCCTCCTCGCCAGCCTGAGCTTCCTGGGCAGCCCCGCAGATTGCAAAAGTCTGGCCCCAGACCCTTTCCCGCCGGAGCTCCCCGGGCCTCCCTCGCCAGCCCCGCCAGGCGGGTGGCCCACCTCCCGGGAGGCCCAACACGCAATTCCTGCTGCAGCAGAGCTCGGCATCCCCGCTGCAGCCACCACCGCCTCCTCCGTCTCCGTCTTCATCCACCCCCGGGCTTTCCATACTCAGCTGGAGAAGGGCCCTGCTTCCTGATGCGAAGTTCCCTAAAGTGACCAGGGCGCTGAGAACGCCCTACCCCTCCCCTCAGGCTTCCCCCGAGACTCCGCCCGCCGCCCCCTCCCGCGCCTTCGGAAAAGTTGCGAGCGACGCCCCAAACTCTGGCCCCTGGCCCTGGGCGGTGTGAGCCCCAGGCGACCCCACGCTCCGCTGCTGCGCAAGGGCGCAGCTTCCCCCCACCCGGCCCGGCGCCATGACGCGGGGAGCGCAGTGGGGCCCCAGCGCGACAAGGAGGCAGCCAAGTGCGGCTGTGGGCGGCGGCGCGGGACGCACGTGCGCAGAGCTGGGGGCCAGACCAGCAGGGCTGGGGGTGCTTACCTGTTGGAGGTAGAGGAAGGTGGGTGGGCAGGGCACGGAGTGTGGAAGCATGCTGCCGGAGTTGGACAGCAGGAGGCAGCCCGAGTTCGCCATGGAGCACAGCATGGGGCGGCAGGGGGCCGCCGGGTGGCAGAGACAGCTCTGCGCTCGCTGCGCGGCTCGTACCCTTGGCGCGTCCCTCCGTGTGTGTGCGCGCGCCCTGCCTCCGGGGCGCCCTCTCAGTGTTGGTCCCTCCTCCCCTTCCTCCTCCGGCCCTCCCCTCCCCCTCGTGGAGCTCCTTAAGAGGAAGGCATCGAAAGAAAGCCGCGCGCCTCTGCCCGGTGCTCCGCTGCCGGGGCGGAGATGCTGAAGAGAGCGCGCGAGAATATGGCAAGAGAGGATATATGCGTGAGAGAACGGATGGGTGGGGGGGAGCAGGGGAGGGAGTCAGTCACTTTGGAGCTACCCGAGCCCTGTCTGCAAAGAGTGGTGCGTGTGCGAGTATGCGCGCGTGTGTAGCGGTGGGAGGGGGAGTCCCAGGCGTACTCTAACATCAAGCAGAGCCCCACGCGCAGAGAGAAGAGAATCCAGAACGGTGGCACAACAGCTGATCCCACACTTAACTCCTCGCCCGCCGGTGCCTGGGCGGCCAGCCCTCGCACCCTCCCAAGGCTTCTGTGCTGCCCTCCTCCTCCCTGAATCCAGCAACTGCTCCGGGGATTGGCATCTGCCTTAGCCCTGGCTCTGTCCACCGGCCGCTGCGGAAAGAAGGAGCGGCTCTGCTGGCTCTGCGGCCAACCGGAAGGCGCCTGGTCCTGCTGGGTATTGCAAGAAGTGCCTCTCCAAAGGGAGGCCGGCTTGGTGGTGAGGATGTCAGTGATGTAATGAGCACATCTATGCAGAGGCTTCCATCCTGGGGAACGCTTCTCCCTCTGTCCAGGGCTTGGAAACCCAGCTGGAGACCCTGGGAATCTCACCTGCCTTGGATTGGCCCCCAGGCCCCCTGTGCTGCCTTCTGCTTGCCACAGGCACATGATCTTGTGGATATTTAATAATGGAGGTGGGGGGGAACCAAGGGGCACTGACTACAATACACCCTCCCCTCCCCACACCCAAACACACTGAATCTTGTGTGCACACATCAAGGGAGCAGGAGGGCATAGGTCCCCACCCCGACCCCAGTCAGCACTTGGCATGTATCTTGGCTGTCCCCACATCACCACTGTGACAGGTGTGTGTGTGCCCACATAAATCTGTAGCTTCATCAGTCACATACCCTTTGGCCTGCCATGTAGTCACACTTGCCAGATGCCCACTGGCCAATCTCAGTTAACCAGAACCAGCCACAGAGGAGCTTGACTGTGAGAGGGACACTCTGTCCCTTGCCGCTGGTAGAGGCAGAGACAGCAGGAGGATGCGCCTGGCCTCTCGCCCCACTTATGCACACTTCTTCCGGGAAAGGGGCAAATCTCAGATGCCCAGTAGCAATTCTGGACTCACCTGTCCTACCTAAAGGTACCTGTGGTTCTCCTCCTCTCACTTCAGAGAGCAAGCCCCACTTTGGAGGGAAACAGGGCTGGGCCCAACTGGTACTGGGAAGACCACCTGCCTTTGAATCATGTGGAGGCCCCCTCGTGTGCTGTGTGATCTTAGGAGAGTCATTTGTGCTCTCTGGACTTTGGTTTCTGCACCCAACCTGAGAGACTATGTTTGAGACGCAGTTGCCCTCACTGTAGGCCACGTCGAGGTGGACCACTCAAGAAGGAGCAGCCAGGAGGGCAGTGGGAGGGGCTGCCTGCGCCCCCCCCCCCCGCAAACAGTCCTGGAACAAGCTCAGCTTGAACAAGGCAGGCAGGTGTATGCCCCCCGATACCCTCCCCACACCCAAACACACTGCCCTCCTCCTCCCCGATACATGCAGTGTCACTCAAACAAGGTAGCTTCTAGTTCATCTTTCTCTTAGAGGGAAAGGGTGCCATCTGGCAGGGAGGCAGATAGGGGAAGGTACGAGAGTCAAGGGAGAGACTGTAGGGAGAGAGCTGAGCTACCTTGCCAGGTAGCCAAACCTGCCTGACCTTTTTCTGGAATCCCAGTCAGTGATGCCCCCAGGAGTGACACTGGCACATGGTGGTGGGAACACTTGACTATGAACTTGCCAGAGGGCTTCACCTGGCTTCAGACCAATGGGTTATTAACTTGGTCTCCCAGAAGAGGTGTCTTATAGCCTAAGACACTGGTGGGTGGACAGCAGCACCTGGCTGGGCATGGCATTTGCAAGTGGAGACCTTGCAGAGGGCTCTCCTGGGGAGTGTGGCACCCTGGAGTGGCCCTGACAGCAACTGCCCAGGCAGCCCCTCTGGCTCCCTGGGCTCCCCCCATTGTACAGCTCTGCCCTCCTGTTTCAGAAACCTCCCCCACCCCATTCTGTCCTCTCCCAGCCCCAGTCAGCCATCGCTGTTCTTCCCCTGGAGAACATGCTGGAATTTGGGGCAGACATGAGACATTTACCCTGAGCCCTGGGCTCCCAATCCACCCTGCCTGTGAACCACTCACTGACTCATTTCCTGCTGTCACCGCACACCTACCGAGGTCAAGGCTTTATCCCTCCTGTGAGAGGATTGGGGAGTGTCCCCTGAACAGTGACTCACACATAGCTACTCCGTATTGAGAACCCTCTGTGTGTGGACACTGCCAGGTAGTGGAGCTGGAGTAATGAAGTTCTCTGTTCTGGAGCAAGCACATTGTCTGGTGGGGAAATCAAGCCAGCAAACCAAGTCTGCCACCTACAGTGCTGAGAGTTATGACAGCCAAGATAGTGGGAACTCAACTCTGGGGTGCAGTCAGGGAAGGTTTACTAGAGGGGCCCCTGGGATCAGCCACAAGCCCCCAAAAAGCCAGGGTAGTGAATAATGCCATATTGGTTTTAGCACCTGGTTGTTCATGAGCCTCTCAGCCCTAGCCACCTGCCTTCAAGCCTCCCCTCTGGAAAGTGTCAGGCTTGGAAGCATGTCTAGACACCTGCCTCCATCAGTCAGCTAATCACACCCAGGCTCCAGGGAGACAGAGCACAGCAAAATAGAATGGAAAGAAAAACCTCCTGAAAAAGGATATGAACAGTGTGCATGTCTGGCTTATTTCTCGGGACAGGGGCTGTGTGCCCACTGCCTCTGTGGTACGTCCTGGGCTCATGACTTTTACTATGAGCCAATTACTAAATGGCAGATTGAGGGAGGCCTTGGTCCACTGAGAGATGTCTTTGGACGGTCAGTCTGTGGAACAGCTAAACATTGCAGCCCATCTGGACTCTTCTTGGTCTGCCCTTTGAGAGTCCAAGTGTCACGAGGGCACTGAGCTTGTTGGCTAGTTCACAGCATCATCCCAGTGCCTGGAAGAGCTCCTGGCAGGGATGGGTGTGGTGGCTCTGCTCTCCTCCTGGTTTGTCCTGATGGCAAGTTGGCCACAGCTTCCAGAGTATCCAGGAAGCACAGGCATTGAGGCTGCAGCAGAAAGACCAGTGTCCTTATGTGGAGGGGAGGGGCGTCACAACTGCCTGGGTGTCAGGACCATCCCTCCTCCATGGACTGGGGCGGGAAGGAAAAGAGTGCTCTGTGCCCCTCCAAAAGCACTCCTGGGCATATCACAGGACATGGGCCCTGTCTCCTACGACTGTTTCTGAGTCTGTCCTTCACCATCAAAAACCTTGCCCTCCTTACCTGGATCTCCAGTGCCTGGCACAAGAGCGGCACAGTCAACAGTGGGGTACAAGACTCTTCTGGTCCCCCAGCCTCTGGAGCCCCTGGTGCCTCCTGGGCCAGGATGGGTGCCCCTGAGTGGCAGGTGGGGAAAGCCTGGGCCCCAGTGCTCTGCTACCCCCGCTTCTAGGGTGAAGGAAGGCTGCAAGCTGGGAAGAGCTGTCAATCCAGTGCTAATATTCACTACTTAAAAAAAGAGCCAAGGAAAAAATACCCCACTCGCCCTGAATCTGAGAAGGCCTTGTTCGGGAGGCAGGAACTGAGCTGTAATTATTTCTGCGCTCCTGGGCACCACTATAAATATCAGGCAAGTAGGCACCTCAGAAGGTCCAGATGGTTCCAAGGCTTTGGAGATCTCCTGGATCCCTCCTGCCCCCACCCGGTGTCACCTTCCCCGTTGGAGGCCCTGCTGGGTGCAGGTACTGCTCCCCATCCCGTGCACCCCCCTCCCCAGCCTGCAAAGGTCAAGGCCTGACTCTCCTCCCCTCCCTGGGCGAGCCTGCTTGGGAGATGTTGCAGACACCATCCATCCCTGAAGTGTACCTCTGTGACATGGTGACACAGGGGATACCCTGGAAGACACGTGACAGAAAGTGTTTTAAAGGGCCTGTGGTTTTTTAAAACAGCTGGACAGTTCTGCAACCAAATGATTTGTGGGAGTTTTGACACCCTCACCCGACCCTTTGCAATTGCCAAGGCTACACTGCAACACAGTCCAGCAGGGACAGGGAGCTCTGCGGTGCCTTTAGGGGAGGCCGGCGGGGGCTGAGTTCCCTGTGGGCCTGCCCTTCTTCCCCTCTGAGTGTCCAGGCTGGCACCCACAGGCTTCGCCATACAGAGAGGACAGTGAAGAGCCTGGCAAAAGCATCCAGGATGAAAGGTGAGCTCACCATCTCCGGTTGTGACTGAGCTACAATCTATGAAGACACTGTGCCCCATACGACCAGCAGAGCAGGGCCTCCCTGCCGCAACTTTGGGGCATTTGGCACAGGCTAGGGATGAGCCCTGGGGGACCAGAGAAGGGGGACTGGCAGGATTGTAAGTGGCACCTCCACGAGGATGAGTTAGGCCCTAGGGTGTGGGGGGGCACAGAAACCATGTGAACCAGACACCCACATCACACACTGAACACTCTCCCGGAGGGTCTCATGCCGCAATTCCACAGCTAAGGGGACAGGAGCGGAGTCAGGAGAAAGCCCTAAGCTCAGTGGTCAGGGACACCTCCAACAGATGCTATTAGGGAGATGTCAGATTGAGGACAGGAAGCATTTTGGCCTTCTTGAAAAATATAAAAACCCCTCAGACCCCGAAGGCCATGGTGCCCCTATCTTGGGAGGGGGGGTGTTTTTGCTTCATCTTACAGTGTCTAATTCTCCTAGAAGAGCAGGAAAGTTGGCTGAGGGGTCCCTGCAAGGGGAATTAGAAAGACAGGATGGGAATGAGCTGCCTTGGCTGACCAGGCCATGGTGGAGGTGTCCAGCAGAGGGCCCACTCACCTTAGTCCGGGCCTCCCCTTGGAGGTCAGGCCTGTGAGGGTGGGGTGTGGAGGGTGCTCCCACCCTGGGTCACTCTGCCTCCTGGAGCCGCTGACTGCTCATCAGCACAGAGGGAGAGCAGCCAGGCCCAGCCCGGGCTGCTGGGGCCGGTACCCATGTCTGGCAGGGCAGGGACCTCCTGCCCACTGGTGTAGCCCCACCTGGCCCCAGCCAACACCACAGCAAAAGTAAAAATTGGTGAGCAGGCCCTGGCCAGTTGGCTCAGTGGTAGAGCGTCAGCCTGGCGTGCAGGAGTCCGGGTTCAATTCCTGGCCAGGGCACACAGGGGAAGCACCCATCTGCTTCTCCACCCTTCCCCCTCCTTCCTCTCTGTCTCTCTCTTCCCCTCCCTCAGCCAAGGGTCCATTGGAGCAAAGTTGGCCCGGGAGCTGAGGATGGCTCTGTGGCCTCTGCCTCAGGCATTAGAATGGCTCTGATTGTGGCAGAGCGAAGCCCCAGATGGGCGGAGCATCGCCCCCTGGTGGGCATGCCGGGTGGATCCCGGTCGGGCGCATGCGGGAGTCTGTCTGACTGCCTTCCCGTTTCTGGCTTCGGAAAAATATTAAAAAAAAGAAAAAAGAAAAAAAAATTGGTGAGCAGAGGAAGTTTATCTGTTTAATTAAGAGGCATTTGCCACCCACACGTGGGTCCATCCGTCTCACTCACAACCATGTCCTGGCAAAATTAAACATAATAAATACTGGGAGACTGGGGAAAAGGGCACGCATGGGACTATGGGCGGCAGCGGAAGTTGCGCAGGCTTGCAGTTAAGAGAACGTCTTCCCTTGCCAAGTTTCTCTTCCTGCCCCAGGGCCTGGGAGTTGGAGGAATGCTGTCACAGAAGGGCTGTGGCTGCTGTCCCACCCTGCTCTGTGACTCAGCACCTGTGCCAAGCCTTTTTATTTACAATGAGCCCCCAGGACTTCTCCCTTTTCCTCTTCAGTAGAGGGAATGAGAGAGCTCGGGACCAATAGAGAAAAGAACGTCTGAGATTAGCCAGTGCTGTGATGTTCCACTGCGGGGCCTGGTGGGTGAGAGGCCTTAGAGAGGCAGCTGCCTTCTGGGGAAGCTCTTTGTGGGCTCCCACTGCATCAAGACTGCGAGCACCTGGCAAGAAGGCCACCTGGGTCGAGATGGCCTTGGAGAAAGAGAGCTGAGCTCTCTGGTGCCAGCTGTGGCCAAGCCACCATTCAGGATCCTGGCCCCAGAACCCATAGAAGCCGGGGGGGGGGGGGGGCAGACTTTTTAAGCCTCAGGAGCCCAACCATTTACGTCAACTTTCCAGGAAGAATGAGAGTGCACAGAGAAAAAGGCTGACCATCTACGATCGTTACTGACTACTGAATGCAACAGTACCTTGCCTTGCTCAGGGCTCTCCTAACCTCTCTGGCATGGCCAGACACATTTCATCTCACTTGATCCTCACCAGGTAGATGGGGAAGGGAGAACGATGCCCATGTGGTATATAATGGCACATTTAGGGTCATGGAGGTGGCCCAAGGTCACACACCAGCAAGAGGCAGAGTTTAGGTCGCAAAACAAACCTGGCTCACAGACTCACATAGAGTTGTTTTGCTTTTCTCCCTTCTACCACTGAGCTTGGCTGGTGCACTCCTGTGAGCATTCTCATCATTAGCCCTTGGCTCCCTCTCCTAATAGGATCAAACCGAAACCAAATCTGTTAATGTAATCGCCAGCTGCAATAGCTTGGGCATTTACTAATCACACTGCTGCTTGGTCTGCGCAGCAATTATCTCGAGCTTCTTCATTCTCATTAGGCAGGAGGCTGAGAGTACGCAGTAGGGCTGCTGAACCCATCGGTGAAGCCATAGAGAGATGTTGCCGTTGAACCGAGGAAGCCCTACTGCGGGGCTCCTCATCGACCTACCAACAAGACACTCAATTTCCTGGTTCCTCAACCCACACTTGGAACCCAGCCCATCCCCCAGGAGCCCTCCTGTTCCACCTACATTTGTGCATGTCTACTTGACGCCCTGAGCCAAGACCACAAATGACCACAGGGAAGAAAGAGTCCCGAAAGGCACGGGAAGTCAGAATACCTGCTTGGAGATGAACATTCAAGCTGGGACTGGCTCAGATGAAATGCCCTTGGATGGCCCGGTCCCCTGGGCAGACGCGACTGACGGCAGCCTCTGCTCACACCAGGCGGGACTCATGTTACATGTTTATCACTGGCAGGGGTTTGTGGAGCCAGAGAAAACCTACCTAATTCACTGTCCCCTGTGGCCCACCCGGGGTGTCACCTCCAGCATAAAAATCGAAAATCAATCGACCTTGACATCCCCTGCTGGCAGCGTGTTGGAACTACGGACAGTTCCGGCCACTTGCCTCTTCCTGGACACCCCTCCTCACCCCGCACTCACAACACACTGGTGATGGAATGGAAAGGAACTTTGGGATCACACTGTCCAGCCCTGTGCCTCCTAGCTGGCAGTAACAAGCCTTTGGGGACAGATGCCGTCTTTTTTTTTTTTTCTTAAAGCACTCCGCTGAGAGAGAGAGAGAGAGAGAGAGACCCTGACATCTCTCTGGGGAGCCTGTTCGGGTTTTTATCATCTTGACTGTCAAGAAATTCTGCCTTGTGTCTCACACAAACCTTTTCCACCTTTGTTTCACTCAAAGGGGGGAAAGCCTTGAAGGGCTGCTATGGGGGGAGCTTGGACCAGCAGCTGAAGTCCCCGTCACTCCCAAGAGGGGCGGGGGCCATCCTCAGAACCTGCAGAACACAGCTGGTGCTCCAGAAGAGGGGACTACCACCAACCCAACATGCTTCAGGGTGTCTGAAAGGGAGGACCATGCCCATGATGTTGTAGCAGCATGGGACCCTCCTGTTGCTGTGACCAGCATGAATTTATGTCATGTTCATTTAGAACCTAAACAAAGAAACAAAACATTCAGGGCCCCTAAGCAAGAAGCTAATGGAAGAGGCCAAGGTTTGCTCTTTCATCTCCCGGGATGGGCCTGAGCTGCCCATGACAGAGGCAGCAAGGACACCTCGCCGTATGTCCTGTCTATAAAGGCAACAATGGACACTGTTGGCCTCCTCCCTTCTCCATTACTTAAACTAAATTATACTTAACAGAGAAACTAATGTCCTTCTCTTCAGCCTTGGGTAAGGAGAGGCCTCAAGGGGACAGACCCAATGAAGCCCTGTAGACAGGAAATGACAGCTGAGGAGTAGGGTAGCCTGGACCTGCGGACATGAAAGTCAGGTCCTCCAAACTCTGAACAAATTTAGACAACTCTGAGTCAAGCATCTGGTTAGAGCCCTCGCCCCAACACTCGGTTGAGCTGAAATCGAAAGCCAACCTCAACGCCTCAGAAAAACAAATGTCAAGGGGCTGGCGCTCAGTGCTTCCCCTGCCCCTTCATGCCCTCTGAAACCAAAGCATCAGCTCATTAAAAGCTCATTAGGAGCCTGAGGCAGCAAAGCCCAGAGAGACAGTGCTGTCCTGGCAAAGCGCTTGGCCCAGGGAGGCGGGTGCCCTGTGTCTGGCGGCCACTGCCAAGCTGCAGACTAGAGCTGAGCAAAGAGGTGGTCAACAGGGGTGGGTGGGGGGCTGGAGGTGGGGGGTGGGAGGCTCTCCCCTGAAGCCTCATGGGAACTGAGTTTGTTCCAGGATTCACAGGGGCAGGAACAAGCTTGTCTGCCAGGAAGCCAAGGGACAGACATTTACCTGCCGACTCACCTCCCTACAGCCCCAGGACAATGCAGCAAGTATGAGCTCCTTGCTGGGGCTTAGAGGGAGTGAGCCTGGGCAAGGAGGAGAGGGGGAGGCAAGACCCTGGCCAGCACCAGCGCTGCCTGGCAGCTGGAACACACTAGAGAGGCCCAGTGAATGGCAGCCCACTGCACAATGCAGAAGAAGGGACAGGGATGTCCCTGTACTTTTTAAACCCTGTAAAGACTGCCAAGGGTAGGGAAAGTGGTATCTCTTTGATGGAGCTATGGGGATGTGTCTGACAGGCATGAGGTTGTTCTTGAGCCCCCATACCTGATGCCCTCCCCATACTACTACTTCCTCTTGCTCCTGGGGAGGGGAAAACCCCTTCTCTTTCTTGATATCCTCTAACGTTGGGGTCCAGTGCAGTCTTGGCACCAATGCAACTCTCCAGTTCCAAGGCATGAGGATTCTGAGAATTCACTGGCAAGGCAGTTTGGGGAGGGTTGGCAGCCAGTAGAGGGCCCTGTGCCACTCTTAGCAGCTCCCAGCCTTTCTTCCTGCTGAGAGTTGCTGCATTAGGATGGGGGGAACCGTCTGTTCCTTTCCTTACTTCCTTAGGATGCTGTGACTTTTTATTCCTGCTTGATTAATATACAGCCAACAGAGACTGTATTTAAGGCAGCTTTAATTCTCTCTGGTCACCAAACTCGGGAGCAGCAAAGCTGCAAGGAGTCGGCCCAGCAATAGATCAAACATGGGGACCTTCAAATCGCTCTGTGGCCCCATTTCTCATCACTGCAGCCGCCTGACAACCCTCCCAGCTTGGAGCCAATATCTCCCTTTACCAGGGGTGGGGACGAGTACTGGACGTGTATGTCCATGGCTGGAACCTTTCCGGCAGCTTGCTGGAAGGACTCAGCACTTCAACCCTTCACAGTCGAGTCCTTCAGCACCAGGGACAGCTCCCACCGGACCCTGAGGCGTCTAGCGTGGAGCACACACCCTTGCCTTCCAGAGCCGAAGACAGATGGATGTCAATGACCTCACAGTCTTGCTGGAGGTGGCCAGTGGCTAGCCCTGCTGATGGCCAGCTTTCACCAAAACATCCCAGCCAATGGAGCCTTGCACACTCTCACCAGCAGTATCTGGTCACAATTTCTCATTCTCTGAGCCCCTGAGATTTCCCTAAAGAGAAGCAGGCTGCTCTGAGGACCACCTGGCCGGTCCCTGGTGCCCGAGGCGTCTGCGCATCCAATTTCCTTTCTGGTTCAATCTCATCCCCTCCCAACTTGACTCATTAGCATCTCCTGAAAGGCAGGCTAATTTCTCTGCTTAGCACCTGGGTGTTCACTTGCTTGGGGTAGGGGGATGCCTTCGTGGCTGCTATTTCCTCTGAAGCATCTTTTATAGACCTGGTTCCTGTTGCAATTCGGGAGGCTCCGGAGCAGTACAATGCTGGGAGATTACACTCAGGAAGCCACACTTGTAAATTACCTCCCAGTGGGGGCAGGAATGTGTCTGTTAAGGGACAACCCAGTGCACAAAGCCATTCTCATTTAAGAGCAAGGTCTTCCCAGATCAGACTCTGGTCAACCCTTGGAGCCACCAACATGCCATATATTAGGAAGAAAAGTTTGCATCGTAGTTGAGGAAATCCCCAGATGTGCTTCCTCACCCTCACCCCTAGCGCTTTTTTTGATTAGGGTATCTTCTAGACCCAACCTCCACTGGATTTATTGCCCCTGCTCTGCCTCTATCCACTTAAATATATCATCTATAGATTTTCAAGTTATTGCTACACTTTCTAAGAGAAGGATGCTGTGGTTAAAAATTAACAGCAAATTTATAGGAATTCTATATGGCAATTACAGAATTATAATGAAGTGGCTGCCACTTGGCTGAGTGTGGGTAGTTGGAAATCCACGCTGGGAGACTAGAATTTTTACTGTACTGGAATTGTATTTTTGAAAGTATGTGCTGTGAGAGGGTCAATGGAGCCCTGAGATGGCCTGGTTCTTCTGTGGAGGAGAGAGTGCCTTCCTGTTTGGAGGCAGTTTAAAAGGAGAATCACTTAGGCTGGCCCACAGGCCAGTAGCTGGACACCAATGGGATCGGCATCTGTTCTGGGCGAGGGGGCAGCCCTGATGCCTCCTAGCTGGGTCTGGATGAGGCAGGAGAGAGTATGGAGGAAAGATGGCATGACCAGCAGAGCAGAAAGGATCACTGGGATGGAGATGGACAGAGGCAGCCCTGGACAAACCCGGCATTCTCCATGTCCAAGGCATCAATTCTCCTTGCAAAAAGAAAATTGGTAAAAAATCAACTTTGTTGGTATGCACTCCAGTTTTGTCCATATTTCACATGGTGCCGCCTTCGTTCCTATAGTTGCTACAGCAAAAATAGCCTTGGGCAACTTTCTCCTTTCTTCTCTTTAAGACCCCCAGTTGCCCAGATGGTCCAAGGGGACTTGTAATAAAGAAACCCTGGTTCTGAGAAAGTGAGTTCTGCCGGGAATCTAGGCACAAATGGCCCCTGGTTCTTCAAGAATGTTCTCCAGACCTGGCGCCGTCCAAACCAGTAGCCACAAGCTCCCATGTGTGCACACTACAAGTTGGATTTCAAAGACTTGGTGCAATACAGTGGATATATTGGGTTAATCAAAGTATATTTTAAAAATTAATCTCCTCAGTTTCTTTTTACCTTTTTAATGTGGCTCCTGGAAAGGCAGATATGGACACACAGCACACACTATTCTTCCACTGGGTGGCATGGGCCTCTGGCATGGGGATGATGTCTTCTCACTCGGCCTCGGTCCCATCCACTCATTGTCATCCCCCTGCCTATGACAGAGCCTGGCCCACAGTGGCCACTCAAGATGGGACTCAGAAGGAACAGCCAGCTGGGTTTCTTTCTGTGGTGGGGCCTAGAGAACAGCTGGTGCTGGAAGGAGGCCCTCACTGATTCCTCTTCAACACAGACGTCCAGCATCGGGTTCGTTCCCTTTCAATCCATCTGTGGCTTGGTTTCTGTTTCCTCTGTCCTAATGTCTGAGATTGGGGCTTGTCATTACATCCCCCCAGTACAGCTGCACACACCCAGAGGTGGTGGCGGTGGGCTGGCTTTCTTTTTCACTCTCCCCTCCTGCCCAGAACAGGACAAGGACACCAGTATTCCGAGCACCACTCAGCTCTGGTCTCAGCTCATGGCTGATACGCCTGCCTCCTGACCCTGTCTTGGGAGACAGCATCCCAGCAGCCAACTCCCAGGATGCTCAACTTATTTGCATTTGGCTCCTGGGTGAGTTATTGATTTTCCTCTCCAGTGTAGAGGGAGAGGCCTCGGGAACTCCATCCCAGTGATCCAAGGCATGGCAACCATTATCATCACCCTCATGGAGCTGTGGACAGATCAGGCCTCCGGTGCCCAGACATCCTCAGCCTCAGGCTGTAATGGGCCCTCCTGAGGGCGAGGAGAAGGAAGGAGGAGGGTGCAGACCATTTTTCCCATTTCAGCAAATGAAGAAGCAGAGGAGTATCCCAGGGTGGAAACTGGAACCCAGGACCTGGGGTCTGAGTCCTCTCCTCATTCTACTTGAGGCCCAGAAGCAGAGCTGAGCACGTTGGAAGATGGTGATGCCACACCTTCTGCCTTCCACCATGTTCACATTGCCATTTCCAGAGCCCTCCACCACTGGGAAGAGGTGCCTAGTGAGGCTTCGGGTCACCTCCACTTAGAGGCAAGGCCGTTTCTGCCCTGACCATCCATGTGACTGACAGCAAGTTCTGCATCTGTCAGCGGGATAGCAATACTTCCCTCACGGGCTGTGGGGATTCAGACATCCTGGGTACAGGGAAGCTGGCTGGCATACAGTAGGTGCTCAATAAATCATACTCAGCAAATATCCATTGCATGCCTCCAAATGCCAGACTTTGTTCTAGGTCCCTTCTCTCTGCAGTGGCTGAATGAGACAGCCAGCAGTTTCTTTTCTCTCCACCGAGGTGGTGGACTGACTTTGCCCTGTTCTCCCAGGCCTCTGTACAGAAAGTACAGTTAACTCTCAATTATCTATGCAAATGAAGTGGAACGTTTCACCAATCATTTAGAAAGAGTGGAGAGCCCACTGATAATTCTCATTGGAGTCTGGAAGGCATGATGCTCATTTTTGCACCGGATGTACCTTCCTAATTACTGCTTGTTCTGGCGCCTCAACCTGCTTGCATGCTCAGAACTGGTGAGCGGTGGGTGAGGGGTGTGCCCTAGAAGTACACCGGGACCACCAGCCACAGGTGACCTCCTCCACACCAGGGATAGACAGACACTGACTGAAAGTGAAGCAGTATGTGCCCGAGCCCCTTCTTGATAATGTCACCCAGGAGGAGTGAAAGAGGACACCTGCATTTCTGCTTCAAGGTTCTGCCTGTGTGGGTGGCTGGGCATGTGTGGGCTCAGCGGAGGCCTGGGGGCCATGCTCGCTCCACTGAGCCATTTTCTGTCCTGGGGAGGTGGAGGAGGAGAGGAGCCGCGCATTCACAGGCACTCTCCCTGGGGGTGTCGGGTTTGTTCTCCGTCTCTCTCTGTGCCTCTCACTCTATGTCTTTCTGTCTGTGTCTGAGTCTCTCTACCACTTTCTATTCCTTCCTCCACTGGCTCTATTTCTATTTCAAGCTCTCTCATCCCCAGGGCAAACCAGGAAACAGATCTTTCTTTCAACAGACATATCTTCCATGCGGCTGGGGTTTCGTAGGGGGTGAGGGACACTCATCTTCTCTTTAAAACTGTGAGCCTTAGTGGCTGAGGAGGTTGTATTGAACTGGAGACCCCTCTTTGTGGCCACCCTGTTTCCTGTTCCAAGGCAGGGAGAGGAGGAGGAAACGCAGTGAGCCCGTCTTTCTGGGCCCTACATCTCTCCTATCCCCTACCCCACACAGAAATCACCAGGTATGTGGGGGTCCATGCTGTACACTAGGTAACCAGGACGATGTGCGTCCCTGACTGTCACATGTCTGATTTCCTCAGTGCCAAGTGATTTTGCCACCTCGGGGCCTCATTCTGTGTCGGGAGAGTGTGGGGTCAGCTGTCATCTGCAAGTGTTGTGGGTGAAATGCTCGATCATTCTCTACACTGGACCAGACCAGAGCGTGAGCTCTCTGGCTGACTGTGCTTCCCAGTGGCCCTCTGCCCTGGTCTAGGACCTGCCTCTCCTCCATCCACATGGGGAGATACATCAGGTGCAGGTGCCTGGGGCAGGGAGGGTGAACTCTCAAGGGCCTCAGTGCTAAGGCCAGTCAGAAATAGCACCTGTGTCCAACATGCCAGCTCATGATACATGTTCACTTATGTCACCCCAGCGTCCCTCACACAACCCAGTGAGGCAGATGGGTACAGTGAAGGAGACCGAGGCTCAGAGAAGTTAAGGGACCCCCAGAGCCCACTATCCAGGCCTTTGGCCACTCTGCTTTGATATTTTAGGGATTCCAGAGCCCCCGCCATGCCTCTGAGCTTTCTGAAGGCCAGTATTCTGGCATTTTCCAGGGGTGGGACGCAAACCCCTCCCGCAAAGATGTGGCAAACATGAAGCTGAAAGTCATCTTTGGCTCTGCTGTGAGACCATTAACTGAGAACTGGTTCCCAGAAGGCAGCAGACAGTGGGGCTGTCCCCAGGGAACAGTACTGCATGGAGTGCCACTGTGCCAATAGGGTAACTGGCCCTCCCTAGCTTCTCCGAAGGCAAAGGCAGAATGACAAAGGGCTCAGAAAAGAAAAACTAGTGGTCACTGTGGCAGTCAACACTGGTCACTCTGGGGGGGTGGGGAGTAAGCTGGCAGGGCCTGGCTGTGGCCCTCAGGTGGCCTCGGCTGCTCCGCTGCTCTCTTGCTCTCCCTGAGACCTGTTC
This sequence comes from Saccopteryx bilineata, assembly GCF_036850765.1. Lineage (NCBI taxonomy): Eukaryota > Metazoa > Chordata > Mammalia > Chiroptera > Emballonuridae > Saccopteryx > Saccopteryx bilineata. The sequence goes on from NC_089495.1 coordinate 126,069,825, forward strand.
TTCTCAAAGCTCTCACTTATTCTGCCCCACCTCCCATCAAGCAAGTGCAGAATTCAGAATCAGAGCAGGGGGTGCACTATGCCCCCCATTCCTTGTCCTGCAGCTGCCACACTGAGCTGCAGGTCTGAGGGCCCTCTCCAGGAAAGGAAATGAGCCCAGGCGAGAATCGAGGAAGAGAAGGCCAGCCACCTGGAATGGTTCAGGCCAGCCTGAACCCCACAGGGGACTCAGAGATGCCAACAACCTTGATGCAGGGGTCAAGTCCTGAGGTCCCTTCCTCAGACCACGGCAAAAGAAAGCTGTGGTCCTTAGACATCTCTGGAAATGGGCAGCTGGGCCAGCCCCACCCAATTCCCTCAGCATGAGCCCAACCCTATCCCCCAATGCTTCACTGCCCTCCACTCCTTCATACATTCCCACACACCTCTGTTCTCCCTAAGATGTCTCTTTTTCTCTCCTTGTTTTTTGTTTGTTTGTTTGTTTTAATATCACCTCTTCCCACAAGACGAAAACAAAAAGTGATGTGGGAAACCATCCTGCTCCAATCCAGCTGTAAACTGAACTAACCAGGAGTCCTTCCCTCCCACCCAGGGGCTCCCTCCCTGCTCAGGTTTGAATAGATCGGCCCTTTTCAGTTCCCAAGTTAATGGGCCGAGAGAAGGGATTCTGGATACTCTTGAAAGGGGAAGTGGAGGAGGTATATGAGGTTGGAGAGGTGGGAAGAGGGAAATTGGGTATGGCTGTCCACAACACCAGCTGAACTCCACTGGGATACAGAAAACCAAGCTTCCTACCCTGAACACAGTGGGATTCTTCCAGGGATTATGAGCCAAACACAGGCTTCTTGAGAGTGCCTGGGGTTGCTGTCCCTGGTGCTGAACCCTCCTGGTGGCTGTTATGGCACCTCTCCTTATAGGGGGCCCTGAGGATTTCTGTCCATCTTCTCTCTCTCTCTCTCTCTCTCTCTCTCTCTCTCTCTCTCTCTCTCTCTCTTTCTCTTAGGACATATAAAATGCTTTGGCAAGTCTATCACTTTTGTTTACAATTATAAACTCTTCCTGCCTGGGAGATGTTGGAGGTGGAACCCCTGCACCCCCCCCGCCCCCAGGCAGTGCTTATCTCTCCGCTTCCTCCTATACGCTTCCTCTTCCCTACACTTTCCTGACTCCCCTGGCAGCTGGGGGGGGGATAAGGAAGAGCCCAGGGCAGAGTAGGGCAAACGTCCTTAAAAGTTACTTCAACTTTCAGGCCTTCTCTTGGTGTCTCCTCCCTGTAGCCAACTACTCAAGTGTTCAGCGGGCTTCACAAGGAAGCCGCCTCCTCTACAGCAGCTATCTCCTCCTCCTCCTCCTCTCGCTTCACTCAGAGCTGTCACAGTCCTGGGGTGCTGACACATGTTTCTGTAATATCAGCACTCATTACGGGGAGAATGCCCTGGGTCCCCTGGGTGCTTGTGGAGACACTGACAAGGCGTCCCTGGCATGAGGGGGTGGAGTAGGGCAGGGCCTAGAGGGAGTGACTCTGGAGGGGCAGCAGCACAAACCCTGGGGTGCATCTATGATGCACTGTGCTCCCTCCTGCCGGGTAATCTACATGAACCTCTTGTCCCAGAAAACGAGAGAGGCCTGGGGACGGACTTCTGTTGGAGGAAGGAACAGCCCCAGTAGAACTCTGGGGCTGTGTCCAAGGTGCCACCCACACACACAATGACTGCAGATCCCTCACACCAGAGTGTAACTTTATGGGTTTCAAAGGTTTTATCGCTACCATCTCATGTGATTCGCATGCTACCCCATCCCCCGCCCACAGTGCTACTCCAGTGCCCTGCATAGCAGAGTGAGGCTCAGGTGGGGGCCTGCCCCAGATCCCTCAGCTGGAGCCCAGGTGTCAGACACCCCCGTGCTCTACTGCCACCCACCTCCCACTCCACCTTCGCCACATGGCTACACACAGATGTAATCTGACAGCACCTCCCCTTGGCACACGGTTCATCTCTCACTGTCTGCTTGAGGGCTTTTCTGCTGCTGCTGTGTGGACACCTGTGGAGGCCACTCAGCCATTCTGATGCACAGGCAGAGCGTGAAGGCCTCAATGTCCTTGAAGACAAGACAGACAAGCTGCCAACTAGGGCATCATTGCTTGTCTTGTAGAACCAAAAAGAAGTCAAGACTGAACAGAAGACTGTCCTCAGCCACTGCAGAGGAAGCTTGAGCACCTAGCCTCTATTCTAGGTCTAAAACTGTGCTCCTATCTGAGCCCGCTGAGTGTGAGGAGACCCCTCAGGGCTTTGCAGTGCCACTTCAGTGAATGCAGTGGGAGTTCCCCAATCCTGCCCCAAGGGACCTATGAACACTTCCCAGAGAACCTAGTACGTTGGAAAAGGTATACACACAGACTTAACAGGCTGCCGGGTGCATGGATGGGGCTGCCTGGGTTACTACTAAAATTGGACATCATTAGAGATGCCCTTTAGAGGGGAGCTTATATAAAGCCAGAGATACAATACTTCCTGATCCAACTCCATCTTTGGCAGATCTAGCGGGTTCACAGACCATCCTGTGGTTTGTTCTCTCATATCTGAGCACATAATGTGATGAACACACTTAGCATCGGGAATAGCCCTCACTTTGGCTATCTGACCTGGAAGGGCCTGGTGGGAACCCACGAAACCCCCCAGGTTGGCCAAGAGATCAGGTCAGAAACAATAACTGCCCTTCCCCCCAGGAGAACTGCAGAGATTAGATCCACCATCAAGATGTGAACATTCAATTACTCTGTAAGGACGAGATGAAATGAATCCCAGTGGATGAGGGCAGGTTCCTGTGAACTTAAGCTTGACCACAGTGCTTATATACCGGAACTGAGCAACCCGCCTCTCTTACTCTTATATCCGGGGGTTGGAATGGAAAATGTACTCTTTCCATTCCCTTCAGTAAAGAGGGTTCAGAGCTCTTCCCTTTCACATGGGAAGGACAGCAACACACATCAACAATTATTCACTTTGCTCTTTATGACAACATCGTTGATAGGTCTTTGGTCATTTTGATGTTCCAGAGACCATCATGCTCACACCGATGTTGAGTAAACCGTGGTCAGCGGACTCGGTGGTTAGAAAGAGGTAATCCACCAACTGCCCCCATAGGACATGTGTGTCAAGGCTGAGCAAGGAGCCCCAGGAAAATCCATGGCCCTGTTGCCTCAAATAAGTATTTAGAGTCTGGGGTGTTCTGAACATCCCCTTGAAGTTTCTGCAAAGGCCAATTGCTGTGCCCTATTCCAATTCCACCCAGACGGAGGCACAGAACCCTTTGGAGGATGGAGGTGGTATGTGTTAACCTTGGCAAGATTGTTCTATCCGCCTGACCAGGCGGTGGCGCAGTGGATAGAGCGTCGGACTGGGATGCGGAAGTACCCAGGTTCGAGACCCCAGAGGTCGCGCGCGGGCTCATCTGGCTTGAGCAAAGAGCTCGCCAGCTTGGACCCAAGGTCGCTGGCTCCAGCAGGGGGTTACTCGGTCTGCTGAAGGCCCGCGGTCAGGGCACGTGTGAGAAAGCAATCAATGAACAACTAAGAAGTCGCAACGAGAAACTGATGATTGATGCTTCTCATCTCTCTCTGTCCCTGTCTATCTCTGCCTCTGTAAAAAAAAAAAAAAAAAAAAAAAAAAAGATTGTTCTATCCAAGTGTCTCCGAAGGCCACCAGTGAAGAGTAGCACCCAGAGCACGAGAGGGCTCTGAAGCAGGTTCAGGATGCAGCACACACATTCTCATGATACCTGAGGAGTGATATGGTGGATAAGGAGGGCTGGAGTGTCCTCTGGCATACCTCTTAAGGGCAGTCGGGGCCGGCCACACCCTTGAAGGCTCTGTGATGGACTGGTTACAGTGTGGCTGTGCAAGAGGTGGACCTTGTCCCCTTTCAGCTCTCTCTTCTCCTCCAACCTTTGCTGCAGCAGCCAGGGGGCCCCAAGTGTGACTTGGCCAGCCTTGCCTTGGCTGAACTGCAGAGCTCTGTGGCCCCCAGGCTTCCACCCATGGGAAGCAAGGCGGGAACAAAGCTAGAGGTTCCTGCTAGTGAACACTTCACATTGCAACCCTCCCACCGGCCTGCGGTAGGGGGTGGAGGGTAAAACTGCCCTCTTCCATGCTTCCATGGACAGTACGCTTCTTACAGCTCCTCGGAGAGGTCCTAAGGGGATGGAGCCCATTGCCCCAGCATGCCCCAGCGCAGCCACAAACCCTGGCCCGGCTTCCCTCCTTCCCCATGTCCCTTTCCCCTTTTCTCAGTTTCCTTTCCCTCAGATCAGTTCCCAAAATAAACCTCTTGCACACAAGCCCTGTCTCGAGCTCTGCTTTGGGGAAGAAAAATCTAGAGAGTTGAGATTTGAAATCTAGAGTTTTTTATCCCAAGAAAAGCGGCATATGACTTTTTCCTTCTACGGTCTCTCTAACACCATTAGTTACTTTAAAATATTTGTTGGGTTAAAAGTATTTCTTAATATTATAATTAGGTTTTTAAATTTTAATTTAGAAAACAGAGCAAGGTATGAAGAAATGGTTCCCTCTGATCCAATGCTCACAGTAGTGGACCCAAGAGTTGTAATCAGCAGGAAGAGTGGTTCTTTCCCAGGTATCTAGGGTGGCACTGAGTCAACACCTTACTCCTCTCCGTGGATCTGACACCCCTCGCAGGGCCCCTAGTGCACTCCCTGCTCACGGCCTGAGGTCCGATGTGCCCCAGGTGCTGTCCTGTCCTGACACTCACTTCTAGGCAGGCCTTACCCCTCCCCACGTGGAGCCAGGATCTCTTGCATGCTCATCCAGGAAGCTTCCCAGGTCATTGCTGGTGACCAGCCTAGAGTCGGGACCCTCTGGGAAAATGGGCTGTGAGGTCAGCTCATAGGGCAAAGGGCCCTGAGCTTTTGGTACTCCAGCTAGGAGCAGGACAGTCTGGAAGAAATGCTTTTCTCCCCTTCTAGCCCCAAATCCTGAGCCAGGCACCCCCCTTCCTAGGGGGACATCTGTCTAGTCTCAGTGCTGCCCTTGGAGAGCATCTGCCTTCACGGAGCTTTCTCTGGGGCCACTTGGAGATTTAGGTATATGCCAGCGTACCCAGGCACCCCCGTTCTCTCTCTCTCGTTCCACTCCAGCACCTTCAGATCTAGCCTGGCTTGTCCCTGCACTGAGAAAACGATTATTTATGTTGTTACACAATTAATCAATGTCTTGCCTCTTACTTTTAAAACAATACAGGCTCTAAGTCAGAAGCTGTGGGAACTCCACCGGCTTCCCCAGGCATCGCAGGAGGTGGTGGTCCAGCTCTGGCCAGTTGTCAGCGGCCCTCTCTGTGCTCACCCCCTGCTCCTTCTGCAGCCTTGTGGACAGTCACTGCAGAATCGCTCTCTCTAACCCCTGTTGGTGTTGCCATGATGAAGTGGACACAGCAGAGCCCAGGCCCGCCCTGCTCTGCAGCCCACCAGATGGGATGCAGGCACAGGACCAAGGCTCTGGGTCCTTGCTGCCAGCCTAGCCATCTCCATCATGTCCCCCCCCAGTCAAGGCCACCCCAGCCAGCGGCCTGTGGTCCTGACACCTCCAAACAAAAGAGGGTCAGCCAGGCCCACGGGCTCGGGGGATGGGGGATCGTAGGGTGTGCAGTCAGGACAGTGGAGAGGACAGGCACTGGCTTCCTTCCCGTTGGGGTCCCCGACCACTGGCTGATGTCTTGTCTTTGCACGACTTCCAGCTTCTGGCTGGTTCCTCCATGTGGCATCTTTGAAAAAGCAGTCCACTGTTGGCCTTCTCACGGAATGTCAATCCCAGGTAAGCAGAGTGGAGGACCCTCACGATACCCCTCCCTGTGCCCAAGTTAGAACTTTTCCAGGCCACATCTCCATGCTGGGGCTGCTCACTCTCTCTTTGACCTTGCTCCTACCTGGCCACTAGGTGAGGTATTGCTCTGCTTCTCAGCTCGTGCTGCCCTCTCCAGCACACGCCCTTTCCCCTGCCAGGCTGCTCGGGGATACTCCTCCCAGCCAGGCCCGGTCGGCACCATCCTTGGTACATGCACCGCACCTGCCCGCAGAGATGTGGGACTCATTTGTTTCCTGATCCAGCACAAGCATCAGCATGTAGTATTTACTCAATAAAAAGAAAGAAGGAAACTGTCTGCGGGCACACGGTGACATGCAGAGTGTGCTGGGCTTCTGTTTGTCAGAAAGGGACGGTGTTTGTACATGTGCTTGGACGGTGCTTTGTGAACCCTGCAATGGACAGGATGGACCGACATGGCTGACCCCTGGCTGTGATGACCCTCAAGGCACATTGGGCTGGGATATTGGAGGGAGACTATTCTTTTCTTCTGTTATTATTTATTGAAATTGGTTATTTAGAGTTAGACACCCTCTCCAGCCCCCCCCCCCCCCCCAAGCAACCTCTCAGTCTTAACACCACCACTTCCGTTTCTCTGTGGCCTTGTTTGCTCTTTATGTAATTGTAGTTTTCACCTCCTGGTAATCAGGTGTCCCACCTTTCCTCGTAATGACATTTCAAAGACACCTTCCCTGTGTCTCCTCTTCCGACCTATCAGGTTTAAAGGCTGCATAATCTCCCATTGAGTGGTTGCCGCATAATTCACTTAGCCATTACCTGCCTGTCAGACAGGTAGGAGCTAGCCAGTGGGGCTTCTTCTGTTGCTATAAATAACTTTGTCTTCAAGCTCCCCCCACCCCCTTCTTCTGAATTACTTCCTGAGGCTGTGGTCCCAGGCGTGGAATTATGGAATCGAAGGATCAGGATGGCTCTTCTTACATTCTGCTAGACTGCCCTCCAGGACGCTGGGGGCTGGGTGGGGATGCATGATCGCCCACCGGCCCCACTACCTGTGCATCTTGTGCCTGGTGGGGGTGTGCTGGAATGGAGACGGCATGGACCATGCAGCTTGGGCTTCTGGACACTGTCAGAGTGCCAATTTTTTGGTGGTTCCCCATCCTTCTCCAGGTCCTGTGGTCTGAAATGGACCTCTGTGCCCAATGCCATGGAGCAGACAGTGGGAATGGATGGACAGTGGCTCTGGGAACACAGTTTCCTGGCAGGCAGAGCGAAATGAGAAACGGGGACATGCTGTCTCCCGGTGGGAGCTGTGGAGTCAGCCAGGGTAGGGTGGGGCGTGGGACAAGGTTGAATCAAGATGCCCATCTCAGCATGGCATGGCCCCTGCTGCCAACCCTGGTGAAGCCACACCGACGTTGGCCTCTGCCTCATGCTCCAGAGCTGTGAGCAGAATGCTCCAGACCCAGCTGCTGACAAGCCACAGCCAGAGGAAGATAAATGGAAGGGTCCTTAATCCCAACTTCTTTCCATAATTAAGTTTTGAAATCACAATTAGCTGAACCCTCGTTTCAGCCGAGCAGATGGGATCGGCTCCAGCTGAAGGCTGGCTTGCTGCCCCAGGGCAGGGGTAGAGGGGACATGAGGGCCCTGCCCACTGCCCAGCCAGTGCGTCTTAGAGTCAGACCCTGGGGGAGCTGGAAGGATGCCACAGGCAACTGTAGACATCCTGAAGAGAGCCCCCAGAGTCTGGGGGGGCCATGCCCTGACAGCGTCCAGTTCCAACTCCCCATTCGCGATATTCTGATATTCCTTCTCACCTTTGGGTGAGATATCTCAAATGCCTTCACCAGAACCAGATGGCCAAGCTCTCTTTGAAATGCTCCACAGCTTTGCCTGGTGCTCTGTTGAACTCTGACACCCACTTCTTCCTATGCTAGGCACCTGTGTGGGGCACCCAGGTGACACCTGGCTTCTGGGGGCACAGGAATGCAGGACAGGGAGCTCCCTGGCTAGGCTCCCTCAGGCTCTGATACCCCAGGGGCCTTCAGAGACCGCTAGCCAGCATCCCTCCCTTCTGGAGTCCTACTGCATTTTGAGAGTTGACAAACACCAAAGGGCACAGCCCCACCTCAGGACCCTCCACCACACCAGGGACAGGATGGCAGGAAAATGGCCCCAGGGTAAAGGGCCAGGTCTCTGTTCTCCACTCTGTGGGAGCATAAGGCTTTGGACTCCCTGGGTCACTGTGGTTCTTCGAGGCTAGAGCAGGAGTTCTCTCCCACCTGACCTGGGATTCTCGTCACTCTCTTCTGTGCACTTGGTCAGAGGCAGCCCCGACTGCTGCCCAGTTTTTCCTGCTCTCACCCAGCTGCTCTGCCCTGTTCTCCTGCCTGGGCTTCTGGTCCCAACGTCCCTGTGCCCTAGGACCCTGCTTTTGTTACCCTGCTGCAGGAGGCTGGGTCTTGCTCCTGCCTCCCAGGACCCCTTCACTCTTGTCCACTCACCCCTCATTCTTTATCAGCTCCCAAGATTCGATGTCACAGCTATCTGCTTCTTTCATGACAAAATCCTGAACCCCTTCTCCTCCTTCCCAGCCCTGCAGAGCCTTAGTTACAGTATTCTCTCTGCTTTTGGAATCAGAAATGTTCCCAATCATCTCCAAGTTCTGAGTCGCTTAAGTGGCTGGGGGTGGGGGGGAGCGTGCTATGATTGGTGAGACAATGACAAGCTCAAGACAGACGCGGGTCTCCTCCTCCAGGTTCCCTGCCAGCATCCTGGGACCTGGACACAGATGTCACTCAGCTACAACCTAGGCAGGAATGTGTTAATAATAACAGAGGAGTGGTAACATTCCCCATTTCTCTTGTGAGCAGATTAGGGCCAGGTGGGGGCGCATCTTCCCACCAGGAGCTTTCACAGGAAGGGTAAAGGATGCGGGCAGGAGTTCATCATTCAGATCCTGCCAGACCTGACCACACCCGTGTTGTTGTGTCTGTCCATCAGCTCTCCTCCGGAGCAGGGTCAAATCCCAAATGGTTCCATCCGCATCTGCTACCAGGACCCTGTGTCCAGTGATCGCCAAACTAGGCTATCCTCAATGACAGCAGAAGCCAAAGGCTGGGTCCTCCCTAGGTCCCTGTGTTGCCACCCCACCCCAGGGGTCCCTCCCTGGTGTCCCTGTAGTTGGTCACCCCTGCGCAGAGGTGCCCACTCCTTTACTGGTTTATTATGTTCCTGATGTTTTATGAGACCCAGGTCCTCCTCTCGTGGATGCTGAGCCTTCCCAGGGACCACCAACCACTTGCACCAGGAGACTACATGAGCCAGCACAGCCAATAGGTGTTGATGAGCCACGAGGAAGACCTCTCCTATTGTCTTTGCCCCCACCAGATGCAACTCCAGCCACATTTGTGCCCAAGGACAGAGGGCTGCAGGAGTCATAGCCTGACAGCAATTGGCCACACCCTGCATGCAAGCCAGAATGTCCCCCTGTTCCCTGGTCATTTTGCACCTGGCATTGCCTGGGGCTGGGACCTGCAGATGCCGAGGAAGCTACGACAGTACGTGATGCCCAGCGTATGGCTGCCAGCACCTGAAATGCCTCAGCGACCAGACCCACTTCTGTTTCTAAAGCGGTGCCAGTGACTGCTGGAGGGACTCTGCACCCTGCTCACCCGGCTCACGGTCGGCGCTCTGACAAACGCAATCGAAGGGAGTGGAAGTTCTTCTCTGAGAGCCTGACAGGCTCCCCTTCTGAACTCCTCCCCTCCTCACTGGGGCTTTTCAAACCATGGGTGTTAGGGCCTTGATGCTTGTGCCCCTTGGGTGATGGGTGGGGCAGCCTTCTACAGCACTGCCACTCAACACGTGAGAATGGCTGCCCAGCTGTGGCTGGCATCAATGGACACTCTGCTTCATGATTTTTAATAAAGCCAGAAGGGCTGCATGTGGGGGAGCAGGTAGGGGTCCAGTGCCTAGCTGAAGGGAGAGAGCATGGGAGGCAGGAGGTGAGAGGTGAGAGGCAGGAGGCAAGAAGCATGAAGGTGGGTGAGGCTGGCTTCCAGGCTCCTGGGGTGCCCATCCTGAAAGCCCAGGGGGCAGGAGGCTGGGGGCCCTAAGGACCCCAGATCCCAGGTCTTAGGAAAGGAAGACCCTAAATCCTCATGACAGACTTTTTCATGCAGACAGGACAGTAGCGTTTAAATAGCTTCAATTACCCCAGGGCAAACTTAAAAACATAATATTTATAGAAGCCTCGTTCAGTCCTGGTTGCTGCTTATTTCTCCAGCAATTACTGCTAATTTGGAGACAGTTTGCTTTGGCGTCTCCACCTGCTGCCAGTCAATTATGAAGACATCCACTGGCCTTGGACCCCCGGCCTCCCCTGCTGCTCAACCTGGAGGTGGAGAGGGCTGAGGGCTGGGGGTGCCCATGACAGGAACCCTGTTCCCATTCCCTGTTGTTCTTTGTGTGCAAGAGCAAAAGCCCAGTCCCTCTAGATGTTCACACACCTGGGCTTTCCTTCCTTGGCCACCTGTCTGGTTCCCGAGCGTGCAGTCTGCTGGGAAGCCCATTCCTGGGTGTCTGGCTGCTGGGGAAGTGAGAAGGGGGAGCTCGCCCCTGACTACTCCCAGTCCACTGAAGCTCCAAGACTCTGGCCTCGCCCATGATTGCCCTGTGCACCCCTGAGCTGAGCCCAACAGTGCTGGGCCTGGGATGAGAGGCCCAGGTGAGTCCTCTGTCTTCTCTGAGTTCCAACCCCACCAACCACTGAGACACACTGCCCCTCTGTGACCTCTGCAGGAGCAGGCTCTGCAAAGTCCCCTGCTCATAATCAGACACATGGCCAGCCCAAGGACGTGTCACCACCAGTGATCAACTCCTTCCTTCCCTCCCTCCCTCCATTCCTCCCTCCTTCCCTTTTCCAAGTTCCTCCTTTTCCAGGGCAGAGCTAGAAGGACAGCTCAGACACATATGCCTACATGGAGTCCCAGTCTGGGGGGTACCATGAGTAAGGGAGGATGGAGGGGCAGGGCTTCGTCAGGCAAGACCCCCTGGGCCCCACCAGAGGCACAGGGTTAGATCTCTGGACAGATGAGGGTGGGAAGACACAGTAGGAGCATGCGCCTGAGTTTGTGTCCTGGCCCAGCCCCTTAGCCTCAGCTTGCCACTGTCCCCTTCACAATGAGGGCAAGAACTGTGAGCTGCAACTTCATCATCTTTAAAATGGAAGCAACAACACCGCCAATGCCCCCTTGCAAAGCTGTGTCCCGGGGATGGGTGGGAAGGATTACTGGAGGGAGTGGGGGGGCCCTACAGAGCTTCTGCTTCAGAGGACACCACCTGACCAGGCCCCGTACTGCCTTTTGGAATGGACTCACTCATTCATTCCAGTGCACAGAGTTCCTGGAGCCTGAGGACATGGCAGTCACGGGGTGGGCACCAGAAACAAAGAGCAAGACGCAGGCAGGGCCTAGAGGAGGCCACCAGCAGAGGAGAGATGGCAGAGTAAATGGATAATGAGAGTGCCCTCAGACATGTGCAAAAAGATGCAGAGAATGGAACTACTTCCCACTGTGTGGTAGTCAAGGAGGGCTGCCTGGAGGTGGTGACATCTAAGGTGCCTCTCCCTTGACATGCTGCAGCCCCTCATGTCTTCCTGCCCAAAGGCTCACTATGAAGGGAAGGTAGGAGCCAGGTGGGGCAGTGGGGTGGGCAGGAGAGTGTTTTAAGAGGAATAGACCTGGGCGGGGGGGGGAGCCAGGTGTTAGGATTAACTCAAGAGCAGCTCAGCCTAGCTGGACCACAGGAGACATGGGACATAAAGAGACTACAGGGATGAGGCTGGGGCTAAGCAGGCCAGACTGTGAAGAACTTTGTGCTCCAGGCTAGGAAGGTTAGACTTGACCCTCACCTGGGCAGGTGGTACGGGGTGCTAGGCCTGAGGGAGTGGATGTGTGCTTAGAATGGGGTTAGCTAGAGTGAGGGGTGACTCTGAGAGTTTGGGTGGGTGGGTGGGTGGCCATCCTGTGATTCGAAGGATGAAAAAGGACAAGCTGGTCAGAAGAGAAATGAGCTGTTTTCAATGTGCTGAGTATTAGAAACGTGTAGTGAGTAGGTGACAGCAGGTGGACCTGGGAAATGTGTAACTGCCAAGTGGGGCTGAGGCAGGGGTCCATGCAAGACTGCTGACTTGGGAGCTAGCATTCCAGGTACTGTCTCCCAGACTGTGATGGGTGCCATCACTCTGAGAAGGAGACCCGGGGGAAGAGACCCAGAGAAGGGACCGCAGCTCCATTTTCTCCCGCTTCAAGGCCCCGCCTAGAAGTGGAGCCGGCCTGGGAAGATAACGTGGAGAGATGCCTGATGAGGTTTCACCCTGCCCTAAAACATCCTGAAAGGTTCAGCGGGGCATGTCCCCTAGGGCCTGGCTGAGGTGGGCAAGAACAAACAAAGCCTTGGTGGGGGGACAGGGTCCTGGAGACAAGTTCTCTAGGGGAGCTGGCTGGCAGCTTCGTGAGGACCGAGCAGGACAAGTCTCTCCTCTGCCCCCACCCAGCCCCCAGGGAGGATCTCCTGTATGAGGTCCAGACCAGACAGAAGCCCCACCAGGATGTCAGGGGACCCCAGGCCACAGAAAGGTCCAGGGGCCAGCTCACAACAGCCAGGCTGATGCCAACCGAGTTAGGGTGCAGAGAGGAATCTGCTTTGCCTGTGGGTTCCAGGACAGCGTCCCCAGGGCAATGATTCTGAGGTTGGCCTTGAAGAGTGGGAGAGGATTTGCAGAGTAGACAAAGGCTTGGGCACCAGTGGGACAGTCATGGCATTCTTGCCAAAGGATGAGGGCCTGGAGCACCTGGACAGATCTGGCCCTAATCTGCCCTGAGTGGCAATGGGGTCAGCAGGGCTCAGAGCAGCTAGCTGGGCCTGTGACCAAAGCCATCCTGATGCTCAGTGTCCACTTATCCCTTCTTTGTCCACTTATCCCTGTCTGGGCCTCTCCCTCTGACTCCCTGCCTGGCCCATGGTCCAGCTACCCAGAGTGAGCCTCCCTGGCACCTACTCTGGGGTCAGCCCCTCCCAGTAGGCCCTCTCTCCCCTGGAGGTGGGGACTGGTGGTGGCCCTGGAGCAAGGAGCTAGGTAGGAGAAGTGCTTCCATCTAGGGAAACCTGTGGCCTGGCAGGTGCGCTGGCTAGGGTCGCTGGGCTGGGCTGAAAGGGCAGTTCTGTCCCAGGAAGAAAGTAGAGAATTCAAGCAGATTTCCAAATCAGTGGGAGGCAGAAGACCGATGGTCATGGGAATGACTCTTTGGAACAACCAGGCTTTTCCTTCTCCCAGTTCAGCTCAATTTCATTAGAAAGATGAGTTTCTCTGCATCCGCAGTGAGGGCCTTTCCTGTCTTGGCCTCCTCGTGGAAGTAAGCAAGATCCCCCCATAGTGATCTCTGCTGGGCGTGTTCTTGGGGCGCAGGGGCAGGAGGGAAGGAGGGGTGCTGGGCTTTGGTCTTCCTCTCCCAGGGCCTCCCAGCTTCCTGGGTTGCCAGCCTCAGAGCTCTGGGGGTGTTGGCTCGGGGTTCACATTTTGTTCCCCATGATTCTTTCCAGGATCCAGTTTCCCTACCTGACTGTGTAGCTTGGAGAGTAGGGGAAGGAGAAAGGGAGTGGATAAGACGCAGGGGCCGGGGATGCAGCCCACAAGGAAGCCCCCGGGAGTGTGTGCCAGCTGCCAGGGATTTGCGGGAGGCTTTTCCCAAGGCCAGGCAGCAGGGAGCAGCAGGAGGGGGCCATGGCGCACCCCCATGCAGGGCATTCCCGGGACTCTGCCCAGGCTCCCCTGGCTGGTCAGTATGGAGTGTGGCCCGCGGGCAGGCAGGCAGCACTTCCTGTCTAGGGATAGACCTGTCCCCCACACCCTGCTGGCATGGACTGGGCAGAGGTGTGGAGGGACACTCTCAGGTGCCTGGTGGGAATGCTGAGCTCTGTCCACATTCTTACCCAGGTCTTCCCAGAGCTGAAAGAGCAACTTGGCACTCTACGCTTGGTACCTACTCAAAAATACATCATCATTTCAGAACTGCAGCTTTGGCTTCAGAGTAGGCTTGCAGGCTGGAAGGAAATCGATGAGGCAATGGTGTGGCACTGGGTTGGCAGGCAGGTCCTGGTGACCACAAGCTGGCATTCAGTTTACTGGCACTTGCAGCGACCTTAAGAGGGGCCCCTCTCCCTCCCTTCTGCCTCCTATCCCTCCCGCTGCTGGGTGCTCTCCCCTCTGGGCTCTCAGGGTTAGTTCCCAGGTTGCCCGCTTCAGCACCTGCTCTGGGCGTGCCCCTCTGTTGAGGTTCTGACTCATACTGTCAGGTGCCCGCACTCCTGCCTGGCTCTCTGCTCAGGCTTGAGCTTCCCATCCTGTAGCCCAGTGCTCCCCAGGCACGGAGTCCCCCATGGTGGGAGGCAGTGGTGAGGGTGGAGGAGCAGCAGCTCCCAGCCTAACAGATCCCATGGATGGGGATGGGAGACTGACTCTGAGGCTAGAAATTAGAGAGTGGGAGAGGACACAAGGGCCTCAGAGCTCTGGAAGGCGGGAGTTGACAGGGACAGAGAGGTGAGACTGGCCTGAGACTCCAGCCCCAAGTCTGGGAGGCAGCAGGGAGGAAGAGGAGCTGCAGAGGAGAGAGTGTTGTGCTCCCCAGCCTGGCTGTAGGCCAAGTTAAGATGAGGCACCACACCTGCCAGGCCAGACGCGGAGTGGCCAGGTAGGGTGCAATAGGGGCCGAGGGTAGGGCTGAGGAGGCTACACAACTGTCCTGCCTCAGCATTCTCCAGGCTGCCCTCCCCATGAGTCCCTGTGGTGCTGGGGCGGGGCCCCGGGGCTCGTGTCTTCCCTTCCCGGATTCTTGCTCAGCCCTGTCGGAAGTGAGAGGGCTGACTGTCCCAGCAGGCTGGTCTCCCTGCCCATCGCCTCGGACCAGTGCTGCCCATGGGCCACAAGCCCCCGAGGGACCTGGGCCCCAGGACAGGCGGGAGGGCACTCTGTCAGCCTGAATGCCAGACCTCCCAGACTGTCACCCTGCCTTTGAACAGACAAAAGGAAACTGTTCTTTCTAAGGCTCTTAAGATTTCTTCAAATGAGGGAAAGAGGGGCCCACAGGCTGGATATGGGGATGCAGATGGGGGTCTTACACACTGAAGAGTGACAGCAGATGGCAAGCATCCTGTCACCCTAGGACCTGGGCTAGTGGCTAAGTGGGACATGTGTGCTGCTGTCTTTGGGCTAGGAACCAGTCAGATAAGCCCGCCACTGCCCCTGTCTGCAGCGGGGTGGTTGGCCTGGACAAGAAGCACAAGCAGCCCTCCCCACCCTGCTGAGGCCAGCCATGGGCGAGGAGGGGCACGGGGAGGCTCACGACTGGCTGCAGTGGGGATCACTGCATTCACACTTTGTTATCCCAGCCCAAGGGACGGGGAAGGAGGAGGGGGCTTCAGCGGCTCCCGGCCTCTGGCTGGGTGAGCCCGAGGCACGCACCAAGACAGAGGGAGTGATGCCAACCTTTAGGCCGCTGGGGTTGGCAAGGATGCTGGTGGGCAGAGGAAGGTGGGGTGCAGGAGTGGGGCTCAGGGCAATGGTGTGTGCTCACGTTGCATGCTGTGTGCCTGCTCTCCACACCCTCTGTGAGCTACAAATGTTGGAGGATGAAAAAGGAAATGCTCAGAAGGTCCGACTCCCCAGCGACCTGCAGCCTGATCTCTAGCAGGTCTGATGACCTTCGCATTCCCTGGGGTGCAAGCACTTATGAACTAGCCCATATCAAGGAGCCAGCCTGGCCAGGATGTTTCCAGAGGCCCCAAAGCCAGCAAACCCAGCTCTGCCATTGACAGCCCTACTCTGAGCCTCAGTTTCCTCCTCTCTAAGCTGAGTGGAAAACAGCAGCCCAGCTCCTAGGCTGTGTCCATAATCAGACAAGATTGATCAAATGACCAGGGATCACATGAGATAGTAAATAAATCTCAGATCCTTGTACACAGAAGGAGTGACCCAGACACAGGACATCAGAGCTGAGATGGGTCTCCCAGCCTCCCTACAACTTGAAGGAGGGCCTGTCACCCTGCACTTTTCAAAAGCCAGAGCTCCAAGGACAGGGAATGAGCAGTGTCTTCATGCTCAACCCTGGCCTTGGGGTGTCCCTTTTCCAGGTCCTTGCCGAGACAAATGAGCAGCCATACACTGTAGACACAGTGCTCAAGCCTGAGACTTGGTCATGTTTCATCTGGGTGTGCCCAGAGAGCCCCATGGAGCTGGATGTTGGGCTCAGAAAGCTCACAGGGACCTCAGTCCCACCACAGATGGCCCTGAGGGTCCACCCTTCCCTTCTTGGTGTCCAGCTGGCTCACATAGCCTTGGGATTTCAATCAGCTGCGCCAAATCCGCCCGGGTAGGTGGGCAGCTCCTAGAGGTCAGGGGCTCAGCCATGCCTGTTGCAACCCAGCAGCTAGTGTGGCACTGGGCACACAGCAACTGCCTGTCATTGTCAGCCAGGGCTGAACAGAGAATTCAAAGGCTGCGGAGCATGGCGGGATTGCTTTTTATGGAGCATGGGGTGGAGGGGACCTCCCTGCGGAGACAAAGAAGCAATCTCCTCTATGGTCAGGGGCTCTGCTGACCAGCCAGGTGTCATGGCTCAGGTTTGGCGAGTTTGGGGTAGAGTGATAGACTTCACACCACATCTCTGGGAGAAATGGGTAGGGAGCTCTGTTTCCCTAAGTATTGTCATTGCTCACCCTTTCTTGTACACTGGTACACTGCCTTATCCCCGGGACCTGGCCATGCTGCCAGCAGCTTCCATAAATAAGTGACATGTCTCCTGGCATCATCTGAACTCTGAGGTGGCTGTGCCATCGCCCTTTCTAGAAAGACTGGCTCAGGTGGCCATGTCTCACAGGCAGCACCTGCACTGAGTGAAGCTCTAGGGTGTCGTTGTAACAACACATGCCTGGGTGCACGCACGTAGCGAGGCAGGAGTCTGCAGCCACACGCAGATCTCAGGCACACACACGCGCACACAGGTCCTTCCCTGCACACACGCATACGTGTGCACAGGCACCCGCCACATTTACGTGCCGGCCTTGGCCCCACACACATGTACCAATGTGGCAAATGCATCGGAGTGACCTCCTGTGGGCAGATTCACTTTCACATATGCCCTGGAGGTCTTCAGCCAGTCAGCTCCAGGGGACCTACCAGGGCCCCAGCATAGAAATGTGGCCCTGTACCTGGGTGAGGTGGAGACGCCTGCCACCAATTCAAACCATGGCCTTGTAGATGGATGGAGTGAGACATGGAGAGAGAAGATATAGCACCTTCCCACTGGAACACCAGCACTGATGAATAAATAATATGGAGGGGAAGGAAGAGGGATGGGGCTGGGAGCAGTTCCCCCTCTGAGCAGGTGGGCTAGGGAGGGGACCCTCAGTGCAGCCGTGACTCTCACATAGGCCTAAGTGTTCCCAGCTTGGCTGCTGTGCACAGGCCCTCCAGCGCCGCAATAAAGCAAACCGCACTCTTAATAATTCAGCAGCAGGAGAGGGGCCTAGAGAGGGAAAACCCACTTCAGGGCTGGGAGAGGGCAAGAGGAGGAGAGAAGGTGGGTGGGCAGGGAGTAGTGGGAAGGCAGGATTAAACTCCACCTCCCTCACACCTGCTGCTTCCATTTGTGTCCTGATTTTTAAAGAGGTGCTTGCAGATTCTTCTACCCCAGTGGTGACTTACACAGTGGCCACTGAGCTCTACCTACCTCTCTCCAGAGCCTGGGATGTCACCTGGCTCTCCCTCCCAACATGAGAAATTTTTCTGCAGAATCCAAGGATGAGGTGGGGATGAATTCCGGCAGCCCCTCCATGAGTCACTGGCTGTCATCGCCAGAGAGTTCTCCCGTTGAGCAGCCCCTGAAACCCGCCTGTAGGAGCCCTCTCACTGATCTTAGAGGGTCTGAGGCTACACGGAGCGAGCACCTACATCTCCTGCAGGCCTAGCCCTCGAATCCTCCGGGACACATCATCTAGCTGTCCAAACTTTGCTCCTCTGGGAAAATGGCTCAGGTCTCATTGAGGAATGTTTTATGAACCGTCCCCCTGGCACATAGTGAGTGCCTCCAAAATGAGCCCAGAATTCTAGGGTGGCCCTGACTAGTTTCTGCCCTCCATAATCTGGGAACATAACTTTACTCACACAATCCAAATAAAATTGGCTTTCAAGGGCAGCCACTTATTTTTTCGGGGGACCACACCCACAGCTTTCCACGGAACACTCCTGGTTTATACCATAATCGGTAACAGCACTTCTAGTTTGGTTGACACATTACTGAGTGTGTCGCTACAGAGTCACATGTTGAAATAAATACCTGCAATATCTTGGGGCGGGGCCTTTGGGAGATAATTAGGGTTAGACAAGGTCCTGAGGGTGGAGCCCTGTGATGGAATTAGTGCCCCTATAGGAGTTAGGAGAAACTTTGTTTCCTGCCACACGAGGATATAAGGGAGAAGTCTGCAACCTGGAAGAGGGCCCTTACCAGCACCCGGCCGTGCTGGGCACCCAGATCTCGGACTTCCTGTCTCCAGAACAGTGAGAAACAAACTTCTGTTGTCTATGAGACACTCAGTCTGTGCTGTTCTGCTATAGTGTCCTGAACCAACAAAGACAGCTGCCCTAATTACACTGAACTCACCATCGATCAAACCACTATGAGAGCAGGTAAGAAACATTGCCACTTGTCAGCCACCCATAGGGATAAAAGCTGCCCTCTTTGCTGACGACCTCCCCCATGACATTCACAGACCACCTGGCTTTCTGTTAGCCTTAGGATCAAAAGGAATCAGGTGTGGGGAGCCACGCCGGCCAGGTGTGCATGTCTGTCTGCTCTTCCTTCCCGACAGAGGGGACTGGACAGTTTCTCCCGCCCAGCCACTGGCACAGGCTATTCCCATCATGGGCTCCATCTCTGTCACACTGTGTCAAGTCTCCCTGTTTCCCCTCCTCCCTCCTCTCCCTGGCCCCGCCCGAGCTCCTGTATGGCCTATGGCACATGCTGTGAGCAAAGCTGTCCCCCCACCCCCAGCAGGTGGGGCAGCTTCGAAGCCTGTGAGAGACGTGTGCCTTGCTCTCTGCACCGTGACCTGCCTCCCGCTTTCTGAAACCAGATGATAAATTACTCTGGCCAAGCGGAACATGCCCCGACAAGCCTCCTTTCCAACTGTAATTAATACCCTGGGGAAAACACAGACTCCAGGTTTTCTACTTTCGCACAAACACATGTGCACATAGACTCTGCTTTCCGCTGTCCGCCAGTCCCGGCTCCACTGTTTTGTGACCATCTTCTTCTACAGGAAGCTCAGGCCACCCAGCTGGATAGATCCTGAAAGCCAAGGGAGGCACCGCTCCCTGTGATGCGGAACTGACAGTTCAGGAGCTGGTGTTTCAGCAAGCTGTGCCCAGGTTGCTGATGCAATGTAGTTTTGGCCTTAGAAGAAACGACCATGGGTTGGGGTGAACCCTTTGGGCATCTCTCCCTCCACCCTTCTTTTCCCCACCATGACAGCCTAAGTGATGCACTAGTCCAAAAACACAGGTGTGTACTTATCAGAGAGTGCTTGACATCTGATATTCCTAAAAAAGCTGTACAATGAGTCATATAGCTCCATGAAGCTGGCTAGACAGCCACCCCCACCACATCTGACAATGGACACGCTTTCTCAATGGATGGGAGAGCCTTAGTGGGCCAGGAAGTGTCCAGTTCCTGAGTTGTGTGCTGGTCTGTCAGCTCCTTCGGTGTGGCGGGTGGAGGCAGGGCTGGGAAGGGTTCAGAAACCCACATTCCCATACCGGGAGCATTGATTTTCCTCAAGGGAAGTTTTCGGCATGGGAAGAAGCTTGGGTAGCTAGGGCTGTGGTCCTGCTTTGGCCATTTGCAGTGGGAATCTGTGCAAACCAGTTACACATCCTGAGCTTCAGTTTTCCCATCTGTAAGAGGGACCTTGCTGTGAGGGTCAAGTGCAACAACCTGTATGGAACATGCTGACAGCCGTTTGAGGCCCCTGGTGCTAGAGAAGTTCTGCACAACAAGGACTGAGTGTAGCCCGGGCTGTGCCTGGCCCAGCGAGGGGATATGGGGTATGGGGACTACGATTCAGAAGACTGAACGGCCTTAGCTCCAGGTGGCTCCTCCTCCCTGCTTAGTTACTCTTGTTGAGGGCAAGGAGGATGCTGCCCCTGACCCCCTGTGACAAGTTGAAATGGTGAAGCAGTCAGGGATGTTGGGGTCTCTGGGTTCCCTGCTTCCCCACCACATAGGTAGGTGCTCAGAGGCTTGGAGATATAGTTCCTCCATCCTCCTAATTCTTTACAAGCCAAATTTTCCCAGGGATAAATTCTGCAAAGAGCCCTTAGTAATGCTCTTCCAAGACCTAAACTCTGTTGCTGGCAACTCTTCCTAATTATGATGGTGATAGGGGGAGCGCTGTGCTCACGGCAGAGGAAATGGTGATTGTTTCTTCACATGCACCGCATGTTCCCAGGCCCTTGCTGCTTCGACAAGTGCTGCGGGTGCTGTCACTCATACTCTACCCTTGGGTCTTTGAGTTGAGAATGATTTTTAAGACACTAGACACCAGGATTGAAGTACAGTAAACCCTGAGAGGCGGGAGACACATGAGGGAGCCCCCACAGCTCACTATCGGGAGAGTCTTCACACCCAGGTTCAGGCACTCCGAGTAGAGCCCGGTGTGCTCCCTGGGCTGAGGAGACAGAGCTGAGAGTCTGGGGAGACCACGGGGGAGTGGCAGATGGAAGGAGAGCTCCGGAGAATACAGAGGGTCTCCGCCGAGTAGCTGCTTAGTACTGGTCAGCACATGTGTTTGTGGGAATACCCTGGGCCAAGGAAAGATCCACCCAAGAGGATTAGAGAACATGGTGCTGGGTTGGGAATAGTGTGTCCCCACCCGCCAGACAGGGACACCTCCCACTGCTTGGAGCAATGGGCAGAGCACTCAGAGGGCAGAGGGCTCATTGGACCTAGGTGAAACGCAGATGGCATCCCTTCTGACAGATCTTAAACGTGAGATCTGAGAGGAACAAGTAACTTAACTACATCCCAGAATAAAGCACAAGAATATTTATAGGATTAAAAGTATCCAGCACCCATCGAGGGAAAAAGTCCCATGTCCAACATCTAATCAAAGACATACAAGAAGCAGGAAAACATAGCCCAAAATGAGGAGAAAAATGAATCCTTTGAACGTGATCTGGCATTGACACGCAGTTAGAACGAGCAGACAAGGATATTAGAATAATTATCACTGTATTCCATTTGTTCCAAAAGTTAAATGGAAACATGTAAGATATAAAAAAACCCAGGCCAACTGAACTTGTAGAGATAAAAATGCCCACGGTATGGGGCAGGGTCAGTGGCAGAGTAAACAATGCAGAAGAAAACATTTGCAAACTTAGACATAAATGCGTTATTTTCCCTATTTTTGAGGCCAAAAATGGATAATAACGAGAAAAAGCCATTTGAAAAGTAGATAAAGAACATCTGTGAGCTGCAGGACAACTTCAAGTAGCCAAAATACATGTTGAAAGTGGTGGTGGTGGTGGTGAACAGAAGGATGTTTGAAGAAACAATGAAGAAAATATCTCCCACTTGGATGAAAACTACAAACTCAGAGACCCAAGAACTTCAACAAACTCACAAAATTGCTCAAAACCAGTAATAATGAGAAAACATTTTTACAAAGTATGATTGCTTACTTGACTAGTATCATGTACACCTAAAGAACCCCCAAACTCAACAACTCAGCCCAATAAAAATGTAGGTAAGGCCCTGGCCGGTTGGCTCAGTGGTAGAGCGTCAGCCTGGCGAGCAGGAGTCCCAGGTTCCATTCCTGGCCAGGGCACACAGGAGAAGTGCCCATCTGCTTCTCCATCCCTCCCCCTCTCCTTCCTCTCTGTCTTTCTCTTCCCTCCCTCAGCCAAGGCTCCATTGGAGCAAAGTCGGCCCTGGGCGCTGAGGATGGCTCTGTGGCCTCTGCCTCAGGCGCTAGAATGGCTCTGGTTGCAACAGAGCGACACCCCAGATGGGCAGAGCATCGCCCCCTGGTGGGCATGCCAGGTGGATCCCGGTCGGGCGCATGCGGGAGCCTGTCTGACTGCCTCCCGTTTCCAACTTCAGAAAAATACAAAAAATAAAATAAAATGTAGGTGAAGATTTGAACAGATATGTCACCAATATAAGGTGTATGGCCTGACCAGGCGGTGGTGCAGTGGATAGAGCGTCTAGGTTGAAAACCATGAGGTCACTGGCTTGAACACAGGCTAATCCAGTTGGAGCACAAGCTCACCAGCTTTAGTGCAGGGTCCCTGGTTTGTGCGTGGGATCATTGACATGACCCCATCATTGCTGGCTTGAGCCCAAAGGTCTCTGGCTTGAAGTCCAAGGTTACTGGCTTGAGCCCAAGTTACTTGCTTGAGCAAGTGGTCTCTGGCTCAGCTGGAGCTCCCTGGTCAAGGCACATATGGGAAAGCGTTAATGAACAATTAAAGGTGTCGCAACAATGAGTTGATGCTTCTCATCTCTCTCCCTTCCTATCTGTCTCTCTCTCTCAATTAAAAATTAGATGTATGGATATCAAACCAACACATAAAATAAGGCTCAACATCATTAATTATTAGGAAAACGCAAATTAAAACCACAACGAGATGCTATGCCTACCAATAGAATGGCTAAAACTATAAAGTTGGCAATACCAAGTGTCGACGAGGATGCAAGCCTGTAATTATCACCCATGACCAGTGGGAATGTGATATGGTACAAAACCACTTTGGAAAACAGTTTGGCATTGACTTGAAAAAGCTAGCAATTCTTAGCACAGGGTCCAGCTGTTTTATAGATGAACATTTTACCTGAGAGGAAAGAGAACAGGCCGTACACAGACTCGTCCATGAACGCTCTGTGCGGCTTCCTGCATAATATCCCCAAACTAGAAACAACCCAAGTCTCCTTCCAGGAGCAAACAGAAAACGAACTATAGTGCGTTCATAGCATCGAGTACAACTCAGTAGGGAAGGGAGTGAATGGTGGACACGCACCATGGCCTGGATGACTCGTGAAGTAACTGTGCTGAGTGTAAGGAGCCAGACAGACAAAAAAGGAGTGCATATGATGTGATTCTATATGTATAAAACTCTTGGGAATGCAAGCTATTCCACAGTGACAGGACGCAGACAGCGCTCGCCAGGGATGAGGGGGTTGGGAAGAGGCAGGAGGAAGAAAGTTCAGGGTGCAGAAACTTTGAGGGGTGATGGACAGGTCTGTATCTTGACAGCAACGACAATGTCATGGCTATAAACATACGTCAAAATGTACCAAACTGGACACCCTAAAAAATAATGTGAAGCTGACCATATGTGCACTATCCCTTGATAAGCTGTTTAAAAACAATGGACGTTCAAAACGCAAGCCAGCGCAGTCCTGCATCACTCCTGAGAGCACAGATGGCTTCTTCATCCGAGCTCCTGCACCCGAGGGCTCCTTTGGTTGCTTCCGGTAAAATGAGACTCAGTTTACAAAGAGGGCGTGTCACCAGGCTGTAAGGTGGTAAGAGAAGCAAACCTCCCTGTGGTTCAGAATACTTGAATTAGGTTCTGGCTGGGTAGCTCTGTTGATCAGAGCTCATCCTGCTACACTAAGGTTATACAGGTTCAATGCCCAGTCAGGGCACATAGAGGAATCAACCAACAAATGCATAAATAAGTAGAACAATACATTGATGTTTCTCTCTCTCTAAAATCAATGTAAAAAGAAGAAGAATGGTTGAATGAGAGCATGAGATAACACTGTTCACACTTTCTTTGTCTCTTCAAACACTGACTGAGACAGGATGGCCCCTCCCTGGGGATCCTGGCATGCATCACCCATCACGGGAGCCCACAGCCACCTGAACAGGTCCCCTGAGTTCCGCCTCATGTCCCCATCCTGATAGAAAGCCAGTGAGCGAGGTCTGAGTGTCCTTTCAACCCAGTCCCTTGAGGCCCTGTGGTGACCAGCCATCAGGATGGGAGGCCCCTTGACAGGTCCAGCTCTATTTGGTTAACACCTGCTTCTGAGCCTAGGGTGGGCTTCCGACAGAAACAATACAAAAGACATCACAAAACAGAATTTCCAGTGTCCGGCTCAGCAAGAGGCTGGATCCCCCACCCCGGCAGCTTGACTTGCCATTTCTGATACGTGGACATAGCTTTGCCGTTCGTGTACATATGGCCCGAGACCCAGGAGCCAATGAGGAGAAGTCCCCCAGAAACCTGAGTTGCAAATACACCATGGGCCTGCATTTTCTAATTTCATTCACAACACATAGACATCAAATACATTTCTCCTCCAAAGTAAAACTGCCAGTAAGTCTATGAGAAGGATCAGCGGGCGGGTGATAGGGGGCTGGCTGCAAGAGAAACATGGACTGAGGGCTCCTGTCTGAAATGTCCAGTCCCCTATGAGGGTCAGCATTGGGAACTGAGCTGGAATCCACAGCCCCTTCCCCGTGGAGACCAGGCCACAGAGAGGAGTCTGACCACCCGGACCAGCTGGACCAGTGAGCCAGGCTGTCCTTGGGTTCCAAGGGCCTTGCAGTCCAGGAGATGCACACATACCTGGGGTGGGGGTGGGACTATAGGGCAAAGTGGGGGCTGGGGGAGGGAGAGGGGCGGGGCCAGAGAGGCTGTAAACATACTCTGTCCCTTTGTGTCCCTCCAGGCTCCTCTGGGCTAGAGGCCCTTCTTCCAAGCACAAACTGGGCTGGCCCACAGGGTCACAGCACACAAGGCGTCTGCTGGTGCTAAGCAAGCCAAACCTTCATTCACTCTTCATCCATACAACCCGCCAGCGAACAGGACCTTCAGAAGCCACATGTTCATTGACAACAGCTCCCAAGATGTCCAACATGCTCATATATGTTAAAAACTATTCAGGGGGAGGAAAAAAGGAGTCCTTTACCTTTTATTCAGCCAATGTTCCCCGAGGCACTGTGGGCTCTCTAGGAAGAGAAAAAGAGAGGAGACAGAGTTATGACCAGTATGGTCACTGCCTCTGGTTGCTGGCTGCTACTTGCTTGCGGACAGGCCAGGTTCGGAGGCGCTCCTCTCCCTGGGGGGCCCAGGGTAAACCCCCACACTGTCTGTCTGCACTGAGCGTAGTTGAGAGTCCTGTTTTACTTGATAGGCAAAGACAAAGGGGGAGAGAACACCCTGGGCCTGTCATCAGATTTTCCAACTCATGTCCTCTACAACACAGGGCTATTCCTTGGAGTTTTCTCTCCTTCTCTTTGCCCCAAACTCTAAGTGACCCCTTTCTTCTTCCTGCCCACCTGTTTTTTTTTGTTTGTTTGTTTGTTTTTTACAGAGACAGAGAGAGAGTCAGAGAGAGGGACAGACAGACAGGTAACAGAGAGATGAGAAGCATCAATCATTGGTTTTTCGTTGCTCATTGCGACACCTTAGTTGTTCATTGATTGCTTTCTCATATGTGCCTTGACCACGGGCCTTCAGCAGACCGAGTAACCCCTTGCTGGAGCCAGTGACCTTGAGTCCAAGCTGGTGAGCTTTTGCTCAAACCAGATGAGCCTGCAGTCAAGCTGGCAACCTCGGGGTCTCGAACCTGGGTCCTCCGCATCCCAGTCCAATGCTCCATCCACTGCGCCACCGCCTGGTTTTGAGGTGACCCTCTCACAGGGACTCTGTAGGTCCCGATGGTGGTGTCTGACCTGGACTCTGCAGGACTTGTCTTCCCCCAACCCCCAGGCATCACTCTGCCATCGTGTCATCATACAAACCTAACATTAGCCAAAGGGTCGGCAACTAGTGTTGCTTACAGAGGATTGCCTTTCAAACCCTAAATGCAGTGATTCAGGGGCAGCCTCATGCACTGTCTGGACCCCACACAAGAGCAGCTCAGGGCTGACGCCAGCAGGGCAGGGACCAGGTGTCTACACGTGTGACAACCCAGGGACCTGGGGAAAGAGATCAAGGCACCTGCCCGAAGTCGCAGAGCTGACTTCAGGGTCTGGGACAGAAGCTACACACACGGGGCTGGACCCCTAGTCCTGCCTTTTTCTCATCGGGCTCTTTGGAGATAAGATGTGTGTGGATGGGCACGTCGTGTGCTTTTCCAGGATCTAAATGCTCCTTATTCATGTGACTGACACTTCCTAACTTTTTGCGGGTAGACCCAGCATGCCTCTTTCATTGTGGTAAAACACATACAGTATAAAACCTACTATTTCAAAGTGTACAGTTCAGTGGCAGGAAGTGCATTCACAATGTTATGTGACCACCATTACCACTCTCTGGTTCTAGAACTTTCTCATCACCCCAAAAGGAAACTACAGGCCCACTAAGCAGTCACTCCCCACACCCCTCTCCCCATCTGTGCATGTCTATTTTTTATTAACTTAGCATACGCAAGACAAAAGTGAGCAAAGCCCTCTAGAATCAGAAGTTGGTCAGGCCAGGCCTCTTTGTTAAGACGTAGAGAGATCATCGTCATCACCATGGACCTCCCCCTCTAGCACGGGCCACCGCTGTCACAGGCTGGGCACACTTCACGTGCCAGGTGCTTGAAGACAGTGGCCTCGTTCATCCTCACAACCCTCAGAGGTGGGCACTGTTCTGATGAGCCCCACTTTCCAGGTGAAAAAATAGGCCAGTTTTGGTGAAGCTGGAGCACCAGCTGGGACCTGGGGCAGTGGAATTTCCCAGGGCCGGTTCCCACCCACAGTACACAGCACCGTGGCGGGGGAGTGAGAATAAGAGACAGGAGGCGGCACTTCGTGCAGTCTGCCTGGCATGCTGCTGGAGTCTGTGCAAATCACCACAAGGCGTTTTCTAGGATTTGTAGGCCCCCCAACCCCGCCCCGTGCCCACGGATCCACTTGCATTAACCACTGCCTTCAGTTGGGTTGTTTTTTTTTTAATATTGTTGACTTATTTCTTGGTTTCTTTTCTTAAAAGTGAGTTTTCCTCCCAATTCAATTCATTTTAGTTCCATTTAATTCAACCCACCCAGTGAGCA
The DNA here is from genome assembly GCF_036850765.1 of Saccopteryx bilineata. Lineage (NCBI taxonomy): Eukaryota > Metazoa > Chordata > Mammalia > Chiroptera > Emballonuridae > Saccopteryx > Saccopteryx bilineata. The sequence goes on from NC_089495.1 coordinate 126,096,764, forward strand.
AACATGCAGCCCGGGCTGTGGACTGTGGTCTGGGTGAGTGCAGGGCAGGGTGCCAGGAGGAAGCCGCTGTCTCCTGCTGCCCTTTCTTCACCCCCAAGGCAGGTGGCAAGGAGCACTCTGCAGTCCTGGGGTCTGCATGGCCCATCCCTCCTTCCTTGTCCTAGTCCCCTCTACCAGACAACTCTCATGTCCCCCTCACCCCCACCTTTACCCTCTGCTTCTTGGGCTTTCTGCCCGCCCCACAGATCTCTTCTAAGCACAGGGAAGGCCCCGAATTCCCAATCTAGGCTACATCAGCACAGACTGGAGTTGGCACACAGCCCCTCCCGCCCTGGCCAGCATCCAGCGGTCCTGACCCCGAGTCTCTCCTCACAGCCCTAATTTCCCTGAATGTTTCTTATGGTCCTAAGTGTCCTTCTTTGGTCAAAGCAAAAATATGTGGTGTGAACACTAGGGTGATTGTGCCCAATCTATGACAGGAGACTTGGGAGTCTGGGGCCATGTCTGTCTCCAAAGAGCCTCTGATTTGGACGCAGAACCAGAGGGCCGGCTATGAGGACCTGTTGAGCCCAGTGCCTCCCCCATTCCTGGCACACGAGGTCCAGCCTGTTCTGGCACTTCAGCCCCCCCCCCCCCGGTCTTCCATCACGGACAGAATCACTGGGGTAATGACGCTCTTCTCAGGCCTGGTTGCAGTAAAGGAAGATGGTCCTACCGGCCCTGCCACCCCCCTGAGGATGGGCTGACCTGGGCTGGACCTTGCCCTGCCTGGACGTCTCCCTCCTCTTTCACTTGGCAGCCCCAGTCTGGGAGAAGCAGAGGGGTGCCTGGAGCTCACCGCTCCACCGCATTCCTGAGTGTGCCCACCTGCCCCCCTACCCTTGGGCAGGAGTCAGGAGGAAGTAGGGAGCTGATTCTCACCTGACTGTTAGCAAACACCCCTCTCAGTGGCTCAGCGGGATAATCAATCACAGTGATTTGTCTCCAGGATCAGGTTCTTGGAAGAGCACAGCTCCTTAGGTTGGGGCGCTAACTTCCCTGAGTGCACTTGGGGAAAGACCCTTGAGCAAGGCCAAACACAGCGAGATGCACTTCCCAAGCTTGGCGGGGGGGGGGGGTCCCCACCTAGACCTCCTGGCACTGCAGGGGCCTCAGAGCTTGCTGAGCTACAAGACCGCAAACTGCCCAAGGACGCCTCACTATGCAAGGAGTTACCCAGAGCACAGCTGCTCTCTATTTACCGGATGGGAACTCCCTACTGGTAGCACTTGCCACCTCTCCTGCTAGACTGTGACACCCTATCCCCCACTGACGGGCACAGGCCTTGTCTGAAGGCCCATATCCCCAGGGCCAAGCTTGGGCCAACACAGGTGGGAGACAGCAGATATTTGCAGAAGAAATGAACCAGCCAGTAAGGGTTTGCCTCACGGTATCTAGACCCAACTACTATTTTGAAGAGTGGGCTTGGGTCTTTCTAGAGTGACACTTGCTCCTAGGGATCCCGTCACCCATACAGACCCTTTCCTATGGTCTCCTGGGCTGCTCAGTCCCCCTTTACATCCTAAACCTCCCTCAGAGGCTGAGCGCCTCTGAGGGGCAGGTTTCTGTCTTTCTTCAACTCCGTCGGAGGGATAGAGGCCTCCCACTTTGACCCTGTTCTCTTCTGCTTGTCAAACATTTTGTCCTTCAGAAATTAAACTATGATGGGTTTGCCTGACTTGTGGGATGACAAGACCATGCATCCGTCAGTGAAACCCATATTCAGTATGAACTGTGCAGAATGACTGGCCAGAAATGCTCTCTTAATGTTGTAACCCAGGCCACTCCCTCACTGCAGGCTTTCCTGTCTACCACATGTGGCACCTGGATGTACCCCCCCCCCCAGTTAGGTGCTGAGTCACTTGGCTCTGCAGTGGGAATAGAAAGGCACGGCGAAGGCAGGACACATCATCAGGACTGCTCGTGGCTCTTATGTGTGAAGTTGATTTGTGAGCAGTAGCCTTCTTGGTTCTTTTTTACAGAGCACTTGTGATGGGCCAGTCACGGGAGAAACACTGTCAACCTCACATCAACCCTGCCCAGGAGGCAGGAAGGATCCCTGGTCACCGGTGAGAAGAGGGAAGATCAGCTGTTCATCCTGGTCCATTCCTCTTGAAGTCCAAATGCCTCCACTCCTGGGGAACAGGTATCTGGAGAACAGGCCTCCTCTGGGAACACTTGGGTGCCTCCTTTGCTCCTGTGGCAAGAATAACAGAACCAGCCACAAGTGCCTTGGTCCCAGGACAAAGGGAAAGTGGCCTGCCCCAGCCGTGGAGTTTAGGAGAGGAAACTGGCAGCCAGAGAGGCTGGCGGGTAGATGCGTTGTCGCAGGGGCAAGCTTGGCTGTTGGAAGCTGGGGAATGGATTATTTCTGGGAAGTCACAGTGCCTTGGTCTCCCGGGGCAGCTGTGACAAAATGCCACAGCCTGGTGGCTCCCTTGGCTCTGGAGGCTGAGAGATCCCAGGTAAAGGTGCCAGCAGACCGGTTCCTGGTGATGGTCCTCTTCCTGGCTTCTTGCTGTGTCCTTGTGTGTTGGACAGCCAGCACGCATATGTCTTCTTATAAGGACATGAAGCCCTGGCTGGTTGGCTAAGGGGATAGAGTGTCAGCATATGGACGTCCTGGGTTTGATCCTGGTCAGAGCACACAAGAGAAGTGACCCATCTACTTTTCTCCCCTTCTGCTTTCCCCTTCTCTCCTTCTTCCCCTCCTGCAGCCAGTGGCTCAATTGTTTCAATCATTGGTCCCAGGTGCTGAGGATAGCTTGATTGGTTCAAGTGTTGGCTCTGGGCACTGAGCATAGCTCAGTTGATTGAGCATCAGCCCCAGACAGGGTTGCCAGGTGGATCCCAGTTGGGGCACATGTGCAATCTATCTCTCCTCCTCTCACTTAAAAAAAAAAAAAGGACACAAACCCCATAATGGGGACCCCACCCTCATTGAGCCCTAGTCACCTCCCAAAGCCCCTACCTCCAGACACCATCACCATGGGGTTAGGGCATCAACAAGTGGATTTGAGGGGACATGGATGTTCAGTCCACGGCACGGTTTCCCAGTTGTTACGTCTTTCCCTTGCCTTTGTCCTTCTTTTGTTTTTCCAAACGGGCCACGATGATGCTGGGCCTTTGTTTATGATGTGAGCAGGTTTATTTGGTGACTTGCAAGCTGCTGCAGTGCAGTCGACATGGCTAGGAAGGATCTTGGGGCCCCCTGGCCGCACCAGTCATGCTGATCTACGGGGCCCGCACTGCACCCCGTGGAGGTCCCAGCCCCATGGAAGCCAAGTGGAGGCATGTGGGCAGCTTTAAAAGCCTGCCTGCCTGCCTGCTGCTGCTCTGGTCACCTTGGGTTTTAGTAAGTGTCCACTTTGTACTCTCTAAGGGGAACTGGAGGTGAGAGGCGCAATTTTATAAATAAAAAATTAACTGCGGTGGCTTAAACACAACATTTGATGGTGATCATGATGGCAGAACAACTTCAAGTTAAAGGGTTTTTTTCCTCTTCTGAAAAGAAATTCACCTTTGGAGAGGAAAGAAGAGGAGGGAAGGGGAGGGGAGGACAGAAGGAGGGGAGGAGACACTTGATTGAGGCTTCTGGCCTCCAGAAATGTGAGAGAGTCCATTTCAGTTATTCTCAGCCACCCCCCCCCCCCCCGCCAGTGTGTGGAGGTTTGTTATGGCAACCACAGGACTTAGCCCATTTAGTGGCACTTGTCCCTATCCTTGCCCGTACCCTCCCATCCTGGCCTTGTGCAGCTGGGTTCCCAAACCTCAGTGGCCCCTCCTTCTTCCTGCTCACTGACCCTTCGTGACATTATTCCGACTTAGCCAACCCTGTAATGTCACCCCTTCTGGAGCTGATCTTTCTAATGCAAACTAGAGGGACACGGGAGACACAGGCACTGTCCATAGAGTGGGATGCTGCATGTCACGTAGTGTCACTCAAATAGACCCTGAGTGAAGGACCTTCCAGAACAAAGAAGCCCAGGAAAACCTGTTCCCTTGAGGGGATTTTGAATCCACTTTTTAAAAATTTGTTTGGGGTTTTTGTTAGTTTGAGTTTTTATTGTGGTGGAATATATATAACATACAATTTCCCATTTTAACCGTTTTTAGGTGTGCAAGGCAGTGGCATTAAGCAGATTCACAATGTTGGGAAGTCATGACCCCCGCCCACCTCTAGAACTTCCTCATCTTCCTAAAGTGAAACTCTGCCCATGAAAATACCCACTCCCTATCCACCTCCCCCAACCCCTGGCACAGACCCTTCCACTTTCTGTCCCTATTAATTTGATGACTTGAGAGACCTCATAAGAGTGGAACCACACCATCCTTTTGTGTCTGGTTGATGTCACTGAGCGTCATGTCCTAAGGGTTCATCCACGCAGATTTCAGGATTCCATGCCCCTGTAAGGCTCAGTAATATTCCATCATGTGGATGGACTGCACTGTGTTTATCCCTTTGTCTGCTGAGCAGTTGGGTTTTTAAGACAATGAGAATCATCTACTTGGCCACATTCCCTGTTTTGCCCTGGCCGCCCGCAAATTTGGGAAAACAAACCACTGCTCAACCGACTGTTGTATTTCAAAGCCCCGTGGCCGTGTGTTCCGTCTGCCTTCACTCTGTTGATGCGTTTCCCCTGTATGTTATGTGGTGATGAAAATGGGTGCCAAACCACCTCTAGAACACGGTGGAAGATACAAGGTACATACCACCCAGTCTCATCTTACGCTGTTCTTCCAGGGCCTCACCAAGCTGTGCCCCCCAATACGCAGAAAAGCATTCGATGTTGCAACTCCCCTGTGCCGCAGTTTGTTCGTTCACTCACTCAACAAACATTCATTGTGTCCAGGCAGGAGGGGCAGGGGTGCCATCCTGCACCCATAGATTGTACAGACAGGAACCCCTTTGACTACCCAGTCTCCTGGTCAATTGCCACGTTGGTGTCTGATTGCGCTGAGGAGGCTATTCTCTCTAATGCACACTAAAGGGCCACAGAGGCCCTGCTGGGCATCCCCACGGGGCCACGCTGCACGCCATGTTCTCTTCAACACTCAGCTGAAATGGAGCGCTGTGATGGTGATGTCTGGGCGGCCTTCCAGTCTCCCTTGGCTGAGGCATCTTGGCTCCCGTCCCTTGTGTTTCTTTAAAAGCTGGCTGCTCTCGGGCAGGAAGAGTCAGTCCGGATGGAGTTCAAAGCTTCGTTTAGGAGGAGTCTCCTATGCCCTGAGCCTCAAGACTCACCCACCCCACGTCCCTTGTCGGGGGGGCCCCTTAAAACAAAGATAAACCGCCTCTGGGCTGAGAGGATCGGCTTGAGAATGCGGCCCTTCAGCAGAGAGACGTGGTGGGTGGGATGCTTGAGGTCGGACAGCCCACTGTGACTGAGCACACTAGTGAGGGAGGGGAGGGAGGCAGCAGGGATGGCGTAGGACAAGCAGCACCCTATGGCTCCCGGACAGCGATGGGCCAGTTTCTTACACGAGCATGTCTAGCCATCAATAATTTAGACATGCCCTTTCTCCTCTGGGGAATGAGCAAAATCTCATTTCCTGAGCAAGTCCCTTAAGAAACCAACCTGCCCGTTCCTCTAAGACTTTCAGAAATTTGTCTCCATCCACCTCCTCACACAATAAAAGTAGATAATAGGCTGTGAGGACTGGGAGCTGGGTGGTAGGGAAGCCACCTACAAAGACCTCAGAACCAGCGGGGCTCCCCAGCAATGCCCTGGGACTGCAGGACTTCGGGGAGACCCAGCCCTCCCCATCTGCCCTCCCCTGCTGGCCTCGGAAGGACAGTCTCCCAGAAAGCAGAGCTGAACTGTCTGGATCCAACGCAGCAACTGGAGAACCACTAGTAGAAACAGAAATGCAATGCAGAGATTTCTGTTTTGTCGAATATTGTGGGTCGGGGTATCCATGGCTTTTCCTAGCTCCCCTTCCAGGGAAGAGAAGACCCTGGTTATTCAGGATGCTTACAGTGAGGGTTGACCCACAGCCCAGGCAAGCCTGGCCTGCTTGTTATGCCTTTGGTGAGTGACTCACCCTACAAGTGCCTTGGTTTACTTGTCTGTAAAGTGGGATGATCACCCTCTGTTTAGTGTCCTTGTGAGGACAAAAAAGGGATGAGTCCTCAGCACGATGCCTGGCCTGTTACTGGAGGTATTTAGGTATTTCACCCAATCAGAGTGGAAAGGGTAGGTAACGAGTTTTAAAGCCAAACCAAGAGTGGCTCTTGTTTACTGAGTCTGTGCTGTATTCTCTGTGGGTCAGAGCCCTTCCCACAAATTATCGAAAGTCCACCCCACAGGTCTATGGATGGACCCCTTTGTCACTAGGTGCAGGTGGGGAAGCTGAGGCTTCTCAAGAGAGCACTTCTCTATGTCTGAAGGCCTCAAGGGGTACAGGTGTCACTGCCACTTTCTTTGGGGAAAGAGGTTGCAAAGGAGTGACAGGTGTTGATACTCCAAGCAATTCAGTGTCTGGCCTTATCAGTCAGCCAGACCCAGCTCTGCAGGCCTCCCCCTCCAGTCCTGGAGCTCTGCAGGCAGGCGGGCATCCCAGGGCCCGTGCCTACTTCCCTGTCTTCTGTGGAGAATGAGCCCTACCCCCCTGGTCCTAATTCTGAGCTGAGACATGCCACCACAAGCTGGCAAGAGGTCTTCCAGCCAGCACAGCACCATCGCCTACCTCAGCGATGCTGCATGCTTTCCCCTTCCTGCAGCTGACAAAGGTGTCCTGAGACCTCAAAACCACCCAAGCCCACCCTGCAAACCCGAGTCTGGAACCAAAAGGAAGCTGGGGACTCGGCATAGGCATTGCCAGCACTCGAGCGCTGGCAGCCAAGGTGTGTTCAGGTCTCCAAAGCCACCGTTTGTGCTCGGGCTGCCGATCTGGGTGAGGTGCTGAGCTGGGAACAAAGTCCGAGCCTATTCTTGACCACATCCCTCTACTCAGCGTGCTCTGGACAGCCCTACTCTAACTGGGCTACACAACTATGACTTATTGTCTGTATTCTGATGGCTCTGACATCTGGGGCCTTGCTGACCCTGGAGGGGACCCCCCACCCTGGGTGGCTGATTCTTACACATAGCAGATAGCTCCCAGGGAGCCCATCTCTCATAAACAAACCAACTCACCCAGAGCCACCCCAATGAGGATTACACCCCAGAACCAGGTATCTGCACACTAGGGAAGCCCCTCTGCTCCAGAGCCCACAGCAATGATCATACCCAGCCAATCTGAAGCCTGGCCGCCCTGCTCCACCTGTCTCTTCCCATGGAAGCCACAGTAAAGGCTCTTGCCCACATTTTCCACTCCCTCTTCCTCCTGGCAAACCCTGGTGCTGCCCCATGTGGCCCTGGGTGGCACACCTCTTGTTTCTAGGAACTATGAATGTAATAGATTTCTCCCATCACCATAGTAATTTCCATGTCTGTGTATTTTACCACACCTGACTGAAACAAATACTAGGTCCTCCTGCACACCTGCCAGCAGCATCGCCTCATTGCACCTGCTGGTATCCTCTGAGGGTCTGGGCTCTTGCAGGAGGTGACCCAGCTTTAAGGGGTAACCCCAGTGTTTCTCTGCGGGAAAGAACGTGTTAATACTTGTTACAGCTTGGGGGCTGGTGGCTCAACACAGAGCCACCTCGGAAAGACTACCATTTGGGATAAACCCATCTCTGTTCCCTTTATCAATTTTGGAGTCTCCTGGAAATGGCCTCAGAAGTAAAGGTTGAACATGGATGTCTATCATGCTACAGTCCTGTTGAGTCCTGCCTGAAACTCAGCTACATTGACAAGCAGCTAATTGGCAGATTGTGCCTATATTGACAGCTGATTTATTGAATAATAGATCACGCTGTCTTCTCACGCCAAAAGGTTTTGCTGAGACAGAAAACACAATAAATTGTGAGTGTGTTTACATGCATGTTCCTGAGGCTGATGGTTGGGACTCCAAGTAATAATAACAAAAGTGGCCTTCGTCATAGGAGGGGGTCCCGGTGAGCATAGTTAAGCTAGTGACTCATGAAGTGTGGTTGGGCGTGCTGGCGCGGGCATACAGGCTTCTGTGCTGGGCAAATATTTGCTTCTGTGGATCAATGTGCCTGGGTGAGGTTCATGCACCTGGCCTCACTGGAAGGACATCTGACTTATGAAAACAACAGAGTAGAGTAGAGGTGTCACAGGAAGGGATCCCCTGTGAGGCTCCTTGAATAGCCACTCCTGTCCCAGGTCCCCAGCTCCCTAACTACTGGCTCAGCTTCCTCAGTGGCTCCCCTGGGCTTCCCTCCCATTTGTCATCTTGTCCTCCTAGCAACACCATCAACCTTCTTGGTGTCTGGGCCCCATTCACCATTCATCCTCCAAGAATTCCTCCTTTGAGGTTGCCAGTCCAATCTCTCCATGTCCCTCTGGATATTGTCACCTGGTTGCCTGTGCCAGGGTCACTGCAAACTCAATGTGCAGGACGAGAACTGATGATTACCCCTCCTGAGAAACTCCACAGCCCCCACGCTTCCTTGTTTAGACAATGGCACTGACATGGACCCAGCGTCCCAGACTCAGAACCCCGGGGCACACTCACTTGCTTCCTCCCTTATCTCCCATGTCCTACCCAAATTGTCCCCCTGGGTTCTGTCCACTCTCCCTCCTCAACACCTTTGTACCCGTTTGATCCTCATTACCCTGAAGTGCACCTGGCTAAGGCTCTCTGTGCTCCCCAGAACTCTGTGCAACCTCTGAACTTGCTTCTGGCCCAGCAACTCTCCATGAGTCCAGCCTCAATGCAAGGCCAGATGGGCCTGCATCACTCCAAACCTGACCCCGTCATATCCCTGTCCAGCAGCCCACGGGCTCAGGGAACACATCCCTACCGTTGCCTCGCTGTGGCCCCCCATCACAGCTCTCCTCTCGAGGAGAGATTCTTGTGGTTCCCCAATGCACCTGTTCATGCTTCTGGATCTTAATTCTCCCCACCTGAAAACACCTGCTCCTTTCTCTGCTCCAACAAACTCTCACTCAACACCGTTAGCAGGTGATCTTAGTCAGCCTTGCTGCTCTTCATCTCTCAGCAGGAAGTGACCCCTCCCCTGGACTGGCCCCACGTGCTCCTGGTCTTCCTCCTGCTGCTCTGGACCCTCCTCTTCTGCCCCACACTTCTCCCTGAGCTCCTAAGGGCTCAGTCCAACCCCCCTTCCCTCCTTACCCTTCTCCCCACGCAACTCTGTCAGCACTCTGCACCACAACCTGCGTGCCTGCGATGCCGAACTGGGCACCTACAGCCGAGGTGCCCAAGGTCAGGCCAACTCAGCCAGCCAGCTCAAACCTGCCTTTTCACCTGGGCTCTCCCACACTCCCTCCAACCTGAGGTGTCTAAGGCTCAGGGTCTTCTCCCAGAAACCTGGTCCTAGCTCAGGAGTTTGCATGTCACTAAAGGGAGCCATCACCATCTAAGCAAGCAAGCCACCTGGGGTCACCCTGACCCTCCCTTCCCTTGTGCCCCATCATTGTCCATCACAGACTCTGCCCAGTTGACCTGCAGGATGTCTCTGGAGTCCACCCACTCCTCCATTCCACATGCCACATCCCTGACCTAGGAGCCATCACTTCCCAGCTGGACCAATACCCAAATGGTCCCTGTGTCCACTCTGGCTCCCCCGCCTCCCCCCACCCAATCTGCTCTCCACTCAATAGCCAGGGGGACATTTTCATGATGCAGATCTGATCATGTCCTATTCCCCTCATAACACACTCCCATTGCTCATCAGAGAGGCCTGACTGGGCATCTAAGAGCCCACGTGACCTTCCTTAGCTCTCAGCCAGCACCACCTCCTAGGCCCCCCTGCCCCCGGAGAGCTGCAGACATGGGGTGTTCTTTGGGAAGGGCACGCACCTGGCTCCCAGGCCCCCCTGCCCCAGGAGAGCTGCAGACATGGGGTGTTCTTTGGGAAGGGCGCGCACCTGGCTCCCAGGCCCCCCTGCCCCAGGAGAGCTGCAGACATGGGGGTGTTCTTTGGGAAGGGCGCGCACCTGGCTCCCAGGACCCCCTGCCCCCGGAGAGCTGCAGACATGGGGGTGTTCTTTGGGAAGGGCGTGCACCTGGATCCCAGGACCCCTGCCCCCGGAGAGCTGCAGACATGGGGGTGTTCTTTGGGAAGGGCGCGCACCTGGCTCCCAGGCCCCCCTGCCCCAGGAGAGCTGCAGACATGGGGGTGTTCTTTGGGAAGGGCGCGCACCTGGCTCCCAGGCCCCCCTGCCCCAGGAGAGCTGCAGACATGGGGGTGTTCTCTGGGAAGGGCGCGCACCTGGCTCCCAGGCCCCCCTGCCCCAGGAGAGCTGCAGACATGGGGTGTTCTTTGGGAAGGGCGCGCACCTGGCTCCCAGGCCCCCCTGCCCCAGGAGAGCTGCAGACATGGGGGTGTTCTTTGGGAAGGACGCGCACCTGGCTCCCAGGCCCCCCTGCCCCAGGAGAGCTGCAGACATGGGGGTGTTCTTTGGGAAGGGCGCGCACCTGGCTCCCAGGCCCCCCTGCCCCAGGAGAGCTGCAGACATGGGGGTGTTCTTTGGGAAGGGCACGCACCTGGCTCCCAGGCCCCCCTGCCCCAGGAGAGCTGCAGACATGGGGTGTTCTTTGGGAAGGGCGCGCACCTGGCTCCTTTACCAACCGCACCTTTCCTCCCACATTCCCTATCCTTTCCTCAAAAACCCCACCCACCCCCAGGCTCGAATCCCATACAGACCATGCAGCACTGCTTCACTTTAAAAGCATCTGGACCCAGCACCCTGCCCTAGTTAGAGGGTCTTTGTTCCACTCTGCAATCCCAGGGCATTGCCGCATCTCTGACGTCAGATTAGAACACACAGATTCTTCCCAATGGGTGGAAGAGATACCCCAAGTTTATGTACATTTGGGGAGAGGCTGTGATTGTAAGAGCCTCTCCCAAGGAGCAATAAGGGGAGTCAGGGTGGAACTGCGAGGTCTTCATCTCAGTGCCTGGGGTCTATGACTGTGTTAGGTCAATGGCAAAGGGGGGGTCTTAGGTTGTAGATGGAACCAAGGGTGCTCATGAGCTGACCTTAAACTAGGGAGAAGTCCTCGACTCTCCAGATGAGTTCAGTGTCAGCACGGGGTCCTAAATGTGGGAAAGAGAGGCAGGAGAGGAGGTCAGCGCGACGGGATGTGCTGTGAGAGAAGCTGACTCTGAAGAAGGAAGAAACCCGACACATCTGGAAGCTGAAACCAAGGAGACAGATGCTGTCCTTGAGCCTCAGGGAGGAATGCAACTCCTGCCTGCTGATATTAAGCACCAAGTCAGGTTTCTACCCACAGACATCTGGATTGCTCAAGTCATTGCAAATGTTATGGCAGCAACAGGATGCTAATACACTCCTCTCTCGCCTCACTCTGTCCTTGCCCCCCGTCCTGCCTTTTCAAGCACTTACGTTCACAGAGAAGGAGCCACGCATCCAGCCTCTCCGACACAGCACAAGGTGAGTCACTGATTCACGGAGGGGAACCGAAGGTCTCAGAACCTCCCCGACCCCTGACTCCACCTTCCTAGGGCCCTCCTCTCCAGAGGGGAGAGCGTGGACCTAGGGGCACCAGCAGCAGGGGCCCCCCCGAGCCTCTCCTATGGCTGCCATGCTTTCCTTGGAGCTGGGAGCTCAGCAAAGTTGCTTTCTGAGCGGCTTTGGCTCCTGGGATAGGGCCTCAGGCTGCTGACCGGCCATGAGGGTGCTGTTTGGGAAGGGATTCAGGAGCCAAGGAGACCAAAGCCTGGATACACCCAAGTAGGATGTGGCGGCTGACAGACAGCTTGGAGGATGACATCGTGTTTCCTCCTGACCCAACATCAAGCAATTCCAAAAGACGGGATAAAGCCTGAGGTGGCCAACTCCCTCCTTCCCTAAGTACCCCCACCCCCGCTACCTGCCTCCCCCAAGTCTGAGCCAGGGGTAAAACGAGGAGTAATGTAAATTTTAATTACAGTCACTTAATGAAATTATCCATCTTAGGTTAAAAAAAGTCTGCCTCTCAGATGAAAAAAAGCCCACTCTTTATCTATTTATATCCAGTATATACATAACCAGAAATGAATATTTCTTTATGGACCATTAAAGATTTAATGTTTAATTTATAGCCACATTCTCTGGCGGGGTGTCCAGGCACAATATCAACATTTTTAATTAAATGAAATTTCATCACAAAAAAAGATATATATATATTTTTAGAAGCCACCTCTGAACTGGTTAGCAGCTGCCCCGATGTGCTGCCCTGGGCAGCATCCCTGGTGGGAGAGGGTGCCGGGAAGAGCGAGTCAGCTCTGGAATTTCAGGTCACAGGCCAGGTGGTTTGTGTCCAGCGAGGGAGGCAGCAGCTGCCATGAAAGCTCAGCAGTGTGGCAGATGGCGGGAGACTCCCAGCAATTTGTTGAGCACCTACTATGTGCCGGCCACTGTCCCAGAGAGTTTACACACCGAAGCACCTTTCATTATCCCAACTATGTCAGGCAGCATGGGGCTGTTGTTGCCAAAGCTCAGAGAGGTTGAGCACTTTGCACAAGGCCACACAAAAGTAAATGGATGAGGAGCTCACATGGGAATCTGTCCAGCTTCGTAGACCTGAGCTCTGTCTTTGCCCCATGCAGCCCACTGAGGATGGACTCAGGAAGAAGCCTGTCCCCATCATGTGCCAGGACGATTTCCAGGTTATCAGTGACTAAAGAAAGTGGCCTGGTTTATGGGGTCTGGGCAGGGAGCCCTAAGAGGCTGGTTCTCTGTTGGGTCCCTGATGCCCAGACCCAAGAGGCTCCCAGGAATCATTAGATAAGCTCTGAGGTTCATGAGCATGACTGTGACATCCCAGGAAGGGCTCAGGTGTCCTGTGTGAGTTCCTTCTAGGTCCGGGGCCATGATTTGCCTGGGCCAGAATGCTTGGATATATTGCATGGCCTGGGTGACTATCTTTCTGGGTCTTACCACAGGCTAGATAAAATGGTTGGGCTTGCAGGGAACATGGTAGATGGGGTAACATCTGCCCCAGGCTCCACCCATTCCTGCTGTAGCTCCAGTTAGGCCCTGGACAAGAGCTGGCCTTAGCAGGGACCATGTGCCAGGCCAGAGGGCAGACAGCCTTTTCTGTGGGCCCACTGTGCATGCTGCCAACATCCCTGCCCTGTGTGCTTCTCTGCCGGACCTTCCCCTCCTTAGCTGACACCTCTGAAACTTGACCTCTTGCCAGGACTTTCCTGCGGACTCTGCTCAAGCCCTCATCCCTCCTGTCTGTCTGGTCCTGGTCCTGGTCTTAACCCAGGAGAGGAAGTGGGCAACCAGGTGCCTGTGTGGTCACGTGTGCATACATGTGGAGGGCGGGGCAAGATGAGGACACAGAAGTCTAAGAGGGGAGTCCGGGGTGATGGTGCCACAGACCTGAATGTGAGGCCCTGTCCAGTCAGCAACCAGCATTTGCGACACCATGAGTGACAGGTGGGCACTCCAACATCTGTCCTGCTACAGCTGTTCAAAGCAGTAACCTCATGGGGCACAGCCTGTGCTGCTCCATGCCCTACCCCAGAGTGCTGCCCCCTCCCCTGCCCCTGCTGCTGTTCTCAGGGGCAAGGCTGTGTAAATTTCAATCAGGGTTGGAAATTAGAGGTGGCCAGAAGCTGAGGCTGGTATAAACCAGCGGCCTTTAATGGGGTACTTCATCTTGCCCTGGCGATCACATCTCCTGGGGAAGATTCAGAAAGATGCTTAGTCAGCATCTGTGTGGGCAGGGGCCTAGAGTTCAGTAGCCAGCACTTGGCTTGGCCTCCGGCCGGCTGGTTTCCATCCCCAGAGCCACTGGAGGCTCAGGGGCAGCGCGTGTCCCTGGGTTTCTCCCTCTTCCCTATTGTAAACTTCTCCCCAGAGAACCACAGGATAGGAGGCCCTTGCTAGGCACCCCTGTGCAGCTGGGGTTGACACCCACCGAGTCCAAACCAAGCCCCAGACTTTCAACTCTGTCTCTGGCCAGGGCTCCTGCACTCTGCCTGCTGGAGCCAAGGACAGGCTCAGCTGTCAGCCCAGCTGTTCCCCTCTCATCTCTTCCAATCTGGGGGACTGAGGTCCTGTGAACTCCTGGTGACTGTCCTCTAGGAATGTGGGCGCAGCTTTGCAGTCATGAACGTCCACAGTGCAGAGAAAAGGGGCTGGCCGGCAGGTGGACCCACAATGGTGGTCCTGTTCCCCTTCCCCTCCCCACCTCCCCCCACCTTCCTCAGCCACTGAGGTCAGAGACTTGTGAGCTCCGCTCTTTCTTGCTGGGAGGGGCGAGCCTACTGTCTCGGGGACATCTATTCCCATAAACCGAACCTTCATGTCTCATGTGAATCCACTTTAATTACAAAGCTAAATAACAAGAGGGAAATATTAAAATAAAAATAAATATCCCCCACACAGAGCAAGTCCGCGTGCACCACGGCCACCAGCTCCTGGAGCCAAGGCGCGCAGCGCGGATGGCATGACGCCACTGACTAAAAGCCTGAGTGTCACTAAATCAATAATTCATTTACTTTAATGAGATAAGTACTTTGAAAAGTAATTGCAAACCTGCTCCATTTACTCCGACCTATTATAGCCCTAATGTAAATTGCAGAGCCCGGCTGTGGGAAGGAGAGTCTTCAGGTGGAAGGCACTTGGTTATCTTCCCCCTTTCCTTCTAAGGAGAGGAAAGTTCTCACAGGGATGGGAGAAGACTGGGGAGCCCACGTACTCCACTCCATCATCTGGCCAGTGCTGAGGAAGTGGGGCGCCCCTGATGCCATCCCGCAAGCCCGATGGTGGACATGCCTCCTTCCACTGCGATGAGGGAAATCTCTGGAAAACCAAAATGCAGCCACACATGCTGTTGCTGACTCTGGATACCAGGAAGTGACTGTCCCAGGACTCTCGGTGATCTTGACAGTATAAGTGTGAGTCATGAACCAGCAGGCTGACACCTGGGTTACCTTGAACTTGACTAAGCTGACTGGGCTAGCACAGCCCACCTGCTGGGGAAGGAGAGAGCTGCTACATCACACCACATCCAAAGATGCTGTCCCAGCAAATGTAGCCACCAAGACCCCACATCCCCAAGACTGTGCTTGAGTGAAACCTGCTCTTTCTAAGTGGCTGGAGCTAGCTTGGCAAAGCTACTAGCCCTAAGTCACTGCTCCAAACAGAAATGTCAAAACTCCCCTCCCTGTGCATTCCACCTGTCGGGTCACACTGTGGGTAGAGCAGAAAGCAGGGTATGGCGTGTCAAAGGCCACTTCCTGTGGCTTCCTGTGGCTACACTCTGCTCACACAACACTGACCAGTACCCAGAGCAAGCTGAGTGGCACTGCCCGACACTGTGGACTGCAGCCCGGGACTGTGCTCTCCTCTGGTAGAGGGGCTGCTGGAGGGAGTGGGTGTGGTGCCCATCCTGTGTGGAGTCCACCCCGGCAGGGCCTGCCATCTGTGTGGTGAGACAATTTGAGAGCTGAGGCCCTCTGGGAAAGGTCATGGCGGTGACAGAGGTGTCATCACCTACAAACAGCCTCTCCTATCTTCTGAGAGGCAGACAAGTAGAAAATCAGTCTTGTCTGGGAGGCAATGTGTGGGGAGTGAAGGGGGTAGAGGAACTTTGTAGGGGCTGAAGAGAGACTGTTTTGCAACCTGGAAGGTATACATTAAGTAGACGCAGGGGGACCTGGGACATTTTAGTGCACAGACATGGTTCTCTGTATTGAGCAGGCAACGTGTGCTTCCGAGAGCAGAGGAGAAGCTGGGGACCAGGCTCCACAGTGAGCTGGGCTGCTCCAACCACAGGGTCCAGGGTGTCCCTGGGAGGGAAGTGGCACCAGCCCGGGTAACTCATGCACAGTGGTAGCAGGACATTTGTTAGGAACCCAGCATGGACAGCTTCGCGCACATCAATCTGAGCCCACAGAGGCCCTTCTCCTGTCCAGCCTGCTCTCTTCCCGTACAGCTGCCCTCAGCTGCGGCCAAGGTTCAACAGGATAGGTGGCCTGGCCACAGGCTTTGGGAGGGAGCCAAACTTTCCAAACTGGGCAGTGTTTGGGCCAACCCACAAGGGCTTCGGCCAATGGCTGCCAGCTCCAAAGAGCTCATTAGCCGGAGGAAGGCTGCAGCGCCCCCGGTGGCCGCTGGAGGTGATGACAGGAGCCAGAGGGATTATCACGGACCTGAATCCTTTGGCTGAACTGTGTGTGAGCCCGCAGACTTGAGCAAGCAGGTGAGACAGGACCTTAGCTCTTCTCCTGCCCTGCCAGCATCCAGGGCGGGAGGTCATTCTGAGCAGCTGACCCAGGCCTGAGAGCAAAGCCACTTCTGGATGAGGGTTCTGGATAGAGCTCCAGAGCATGGACTGGAAACCTGGGGCTCCCACCAAGGCCCCAGGACTTGGGTCTGCAGGACCCCAAGCGAGAGGCAGCTTTGTTGCCCCTGCCTGCCCCACATGCACGTGAAAGCCAGTAGCAGCTTCATGGACTCCACACCAGGTCCTGCTCCGGCCACTTTGCTGAGTCTGCTCTCATTCGGTCCTCAGGGAGCCTGTCAAGGCGGGTCTGAGCATCATCCCCATTTTACAGACGAGGAAACTGAGGCTCGGAACTGTTCAGTTGACTGTGAGTACAAGGTGGACACGAATCAGGTGGTGAAGGAGCACCTAGACTCTGAGCCCCTCCCTGCTGTCTCTCCTGGTGGCAGAGAGGACACGGGAGGTACGGAGCATGCAGGCCCTCTGCACGGCGGAGCCCTATGGGAGCCCCTCCAGGGCCCAGCCACAACCACTGACCACTTCATTGAATCACCAGATATGGATATGCAAGGGTGAGAGTCAGGTCCTTTGTTCAGCCTCCCTCCACTGCCCAGAGTCAGTCTGGGGGGGGGGGGTCTGCTCTTCTGCTGAGGTTCACTTTTGTACTGGGTACCCCTCCCCACAGAACAGAACCAATGTGCCTGATGCCCCTGCACACCCACATAGGGTCCTGCTCTTCCCTGAGCACCTGGGCACACCTGGGGGCTTGGGTCCCCAGTAGGGAAGGCTGTAGCCTGTGAAGAGCCCCAGGAAGAGTACCCATGGTGGGTGCTTAACAGAGCCTGATGTGCCCACAGGCTGCCTCCAAGCCAGTGCCAGGCCTGAGACTCTGACTCTGAGGGGACTGCCGCGAACTTTTTCATGATTTCCTTTCTAGTCCTCTCTCCAGGTCCAGAGCTCTGGAAGGGGGCCAGCACTGTTAAGGAGCACTCCAACTGAATGTGGGGATTTTATAGGCACTTTGTAAATTCTGTAGCTCTTTAAATTTATGTTATTTGTTCGGAACACTGGAAAGGCCCATGGACTCTGATGCCTTCTCTCGGTCGGGTCTCACCATTCGTAGTGTTGTCAAGTAGCGTTCCGCCGGGTTTACCTAGAGACGCCAAGTCCAAATGAATTTTTAGGAGCTTTATTAATAGGAGATTTATTAATAAGCCAGCTGCATATGACAAACACGGAGTATAACTGACCCAAATCGTGCAGTCCAGAATATAGCTCTGAGGCTGGTTGATCACATACAGGTTGGCGGGAAAAGGAGGGAGGGCATGACACAAGCTTATAACATTTGTCTATAGGATTTATAAAAAAAACATTCCTACATATTAAAACTTAAAAGGTAACACAATAGCGAAGGATGTTGTTTTACATATCAAAAGACATCCCTAAATCTTTTAGTGTCCATCTGCCATCCCTTTGTCTAGAGGCAGTACATCAATCACAGGACTTCAGGATGGGAGGGGCTTACATGATGTCATAGGATAAGCATTTGTAAATCGCCCATTAAGAAGAAAGAGGAGAGGAAAAGGCCACTCAAATCTTTCCTCCCTCCCCCCAACCTGGCTGGCTGTTTACCTTCTTCCTCACAGGTGTGGGGAAGGGAGGGAGGGGTCCAAGTCTCCTTCCTCCTTTCATTCAAAACCAAGTACAAAAACCTCTCTATTTACAACACAATAGCCCTTCCTAAGCAGGAATGCGATCACATACAAGTATAACAATCATATTTACAAAATCTCTCTGTATGCTTGGCCTAAATTATAAAATGCCCTTTAAGCCTCTTAGTAAAAGAGGGTTTCTTATATAGTATGTCCCTGTAAGCCAGGAAACTGCCATATTCTTCTCCCTTCATTCTCTACAGAAAAGGAGGGGGCAAGAAACCTAACTGTTTCTCCTAAAATATTAATATTAGTTTTTGCAATTCTTTGGTACCTTACCACAATGGCGGGGCCCTTTGGTCTGGCTGGAGAACCCCGCGCGCTCTGCCTGTCACCGCCAGGGAGGAGGCAGGAGGCAGAGGCTGCTCTGGGTCTTGGGGAGGTACCCCTGCCTTCTTTCCTGGCTGCTCTGGTGAGGTCCATCTGGAAGGTAGAGCAAAGGTGCCAAATACTACGCTCTCCCTGCTGGGAATCAAAGCTCCAGAAGATTGGAGACACTTCTGACTGTCATCCAGATCTTGATGCCTAGCATGGTGCCTAGCATGGTGCCCAGCATGGTGTCCAACACACAGCAGAACCTAGTACTGTTAGAGGAATGCATACATGCACAGTATACTGGTACAGCTACTATGGAAGAAAGTATGGCCATTCCTCAAAACATTAAGAATAGAACATCCTTTTGATCCAGCAATCCCTCTACTAGGCACCTACCCCCAAAACTCAAAAACATTTGTATGCAAAGACACGTGCACTTCCATATTCATTATTCATGGTGGCCAAGAAATGGAAAACCCAAGCGTCCCTTGATAGAGGATTGGATAAAGAAGATGTGATATATATATACAATGGAATACTACTCAGTCATAAGAAATGATGACATAGTGACATTTGCAACAACATGGATGAACCTTGAGAACATGATACTGAGTGAAATAAGTAAATCAGAAAAAGCTAAGAACTATATGATTTCACACATAGGTGGGACATAAAACTGACACTCACGGACATAGACAAGAGTGAAATGGTTATCGGGGGAGGGAGTGAGGAGAAAGGAAGTATAGAGGGCCAAATACACGATGATGGGAGGCAGTTTGACTTTGGGTGACGGACACATAACTCAGTGACTAGTTCACATGCTATGGAGATGTTCACCTGAAACCTACATGTTCTTGTGGACAAACACCACCCAATTAAATTTAATCTCTAAAGAAAAAACGCCTGACCTGTGGTGGCGCAGTGGATAAAGCGTCGACCTGGAAATGCTGAGGTTGCCGGTTCAAAACCCTGGGCTTGCTTGGTCAAGGCACATATGGGAGTTGATGCTTCCTGCTCCTCCCCCTTCTCTCTCTCTGTCTACTCTCTCTCTCTCTCTCTCTCTCTTCTTTCTAAAATGAATAAATAAAATAAAATAAAAATTAATTAAAAAAAATAAAGGAAAAATAAAAAACTGGACTCCCTGGGCAGCTGCTAAGTTTTTAATTAAATGGTGGTTTCCTCCCCAAAGAGAGCCCTGGGGGGTCACAATTATTAACTGCCTCCAGGTGATTGGTCCTGGGACTCAGAGACTATCACTTAACAAGGGTTTAACCTACAGTGACACTGTCCTCTCTGCCTGGTCCCTTTCCCAGGGTGGCTCTCAGGAAGGACTCATCAAAAGCATTTTTTGAAAACTCAAGTGAATTATGTCTACTGGATTGCTGGGACGCCTGCCATTTTATTAACTTTCCGGAGCACTCTGGCGAGTTCAAGAGCCCAGCTTCTTTTCAGACACGAGGAGCAGTGTGACCTCATTACCTCTGGGCACACGGGTCTGTAATGTCCAGGCCTACGTGAGCCACTTTCCAATTTCCAGAAAGAACTTGCTTTCTGAATCCCTTTCAAGATCCCTGCTATTTTCTGCTTTCTAAGTCCATTAGGTGAATCTGCTCCCATTCCGGAGATTTCCTGGACTGGGATTTCACAGGTAAGCCTATCAAGTGCTTTCCTGGAGCCCACGGCCATGGCCGCGACAAGCCTGACAACCTCAGGCAGGTTGTGTGGATACCCAAGGCTCCAGGTGACTTTGGACAGGTGACTCAGAACTGGCTTGAGGTGGGGCCCTTACCTAAAGGGCTCAGTGTCCACGCTGCTGGGCAGCAGGAGCCACACGCTGCATGGACCAGTGGGAACCGTAGCAGGTTCACCCCGGGGCAGCATCTCCACCAGGTCTGCTTACTCGTGACCCGCAGCAGAGGCTGTCTCAGCAAACTTCTGTTGGTATGTCCCCCTCCTCTGGGGAGCACTGACCTTCACTTCACTGTGGAAAGTGCCCTGGACAGTGACAGTCCGGGGCGGAAACAACCCGCTGATACGGGAGCCTGGCCCCTCGAGCTGCTCCCTTCCCTTGAGGGCATTCCAGCCCTTTGAGGGAAGTGTCTTCCCTCTCTTGGTCTGACCAGCATCTTGTCTTGCTATCCTCAGTTTCTGCTAGCCTGCTAAGTTGGTCTCACCCAGGTGATTTCTGTGTTTTGGTGGGAGTCTTCTGGTAGTTTCCTTAAGGAATAGCATTCACCATTGTCAAGACTGAGCTTGTTTGGCTGTGTTACCTCAAAGGAGGTGCCACAGTCTGGGTTCTTGGCACAGAGCTCTGAAAACCCTTGGAATTTCCTGACTGCTAGGACATTCTTTGTTATGCTAATGAACAACTCAGGATGACCCTTTAATGGCTTCCAGATGAGGGCAGTTCCCCAACCTGGTAGTTAGAAGGTTGGCATATTGGACCAGCCTAAGCTCTGGGGGAGGGGAGGGCTAGAGGTCGCATTCAAATCAAGTGGCCAATGATTTCATCAGTCATTCCTCCACAATGAAACCCTCATAAAAAGTCTGGCCCCGAGGCCTGGGGCAGCTTCCTGGCTGGTGAGTGCATGGATGGGCTGAGGCAGTGACCTCCCTGATTCTGTCCAGCTTCCTCCTGGACCTCAACCTGTGTGTAGCCTTTTTTTAATTTTTTTTTATTTTATTTTTAACTTTATTCAGTTGTTTTTTTATAGAGAGACGAGAGAGAGAGAGAGAGAGAGAGAGAGAGAGAGAGAGAAGGGAGAGGAGCAGGAAGCATCAACTCTCATATGTGCCTTGGCCAGGCAAGTCCAGGGTTTTGAACCGGCGACCTCAGCGTTCCCAGGTCAACACTTTATCCACTGCGCCGCCACAGGTCAGGCTGTGTGTAGCCTTTATAATGAAACTAATTGTGTTTTGAGTCTATGAGGCATTCTATCAAATTAGGGAACTGAGGTCATGGGAGTCCCTGAATTTATAACCAGATGGTCAGAAGGCTGAGTGGCCTCCAAGGCTTTAGCCTGAAGTCCAGCAGTCTTGTGGAGATGGGGCCCTCAGTCTGTGGGGTCTGATACTAACTGCAGGTGGCTAGTGCCACAACAGTATTGGAGTGCAGCAATTGGGGTGGAAACGCCATGTCACTGCTGGACATCTGTGGATCTGGGTCTCTGTCCCAGCTCTGTGCTCAGGGCGTCACATTCATTAGCAAGTCACTTAACCCTTTGGGCCTGACTGTCATGTTGTTAAGCTGATGGGGCTGGAATGGGTGACCTCCAGGGTCTCTTGGTTTTGAAATATGTGGCCCCGAGTCAGCTGTCCTCCTGTTCCTTTTTCTGAAGGAAGACGCTTTGGCTCACAACCTTGCTGTTTGGATCCCTGGGCCATGGAGACGTCTGGGAAAGGCTAGGAGGGCAAGCCCGGGGTTACCTGGCAGGTGAGGAGGAGGAGAGGCCGAGATGCCCAAGGAAAGCTTCAGTTCCTAGTGGATCTGGGACCTGACCACATGGGTCCCTAACATTGTTCATGCCCATTTTTCATGCCCAGTTACAGATCTGACCTGTCCATGTCACAGACATCCTCAGTCTCACTGCACATTCCCCTTTTCTCTAGGCTTTTTTTGCTCTCTCTTCTCTTTGTCCCATTTCCTCTCTGTTCTTGAAAAGTCACTCAATGTGTTTCCCAGCTGCGTTTGAGTTACAAATGGATGAGTGCTCAGTATCTCCACACCAGAATTTGCTTCAGGGTCAAAGAGTCTGACAGGTCATCCAGCCCAGTCCTTGACCCAGACCCACCCCACTGTTCCAGCTGCCTCAGCTTCCACCCCAGCCCCAGAGACCTCCCTTATTAGGAAGTTCTTCTCCAGAACGACCAAGATTTGTTTCTCAACAATTTCCTCATTGGTCTGAGCTCTACCCTCTGGACCACAAAGGCCAAGTTTATCCTTTTCGCTAAGACAGACCTCTGCCTTTCATCCAGCTCGGGGCTGGCCGCTTGTCTGCCCCTGTGGGGTCAGCAGGATGGTCAGTCACCCTCAGAGCCCACCACCACAGCTTCCTAGACAGTCCTGCCTGCTCACAGAAAAACGGGACCGACTTGCTCCTTTGTGACCCCAACCATCGGCTGCACCCTGGTTCGTGTCTCCCCCTCCTCAAGTGGTCCCCTCCTGGGTACCAGGCCAACTCCAGCCACTGTGATGACCCATCCCTCCCTCACCTCCTGGTTCCTTCGCCTCGCCTGCTTACCTTTCCTCACCTACTGCCTCTCTGCTCCCACACTCCTTTTTTCCCAGCCTTTTACTCCATTCCTCCCACAGAAGATGCCCATCTCCAACCAATTAGGACAGTGTGTCCTTTGTCCCCTGGTCTCTCACTGTCCCTGCCTGTCAACATGCCCGTCCTTGTCCAGCTTTGATGCCATTGGGGTTCAATAGTGCCCCCGCCCCTGTCCATGTCCACCTGGAACCTCAGCATTGACCTATTTGCAAATAGGATCTTTGCAGATGTGACTAGTTAAGATGAGTTGTACTGAACTGGGGGAGAAATCCAAGAACTGGGTCCTCATGAGAAGAAGGTAGTTAGTACAGAGATATAGGCATACAGATACACTGGGAGATGGCCATGCAGAGACGGCCAAGCGGAGACAAAGTGGAGGCCGGCTGAACAAATCTACAAGCCAACAGTCACCAAGGATGCCGGTGGCACCAGGAGCTGGGAGAGGCAGGGGGGAGCCTCCCTTAGATCAGGGGGCACTGCCCTGCCCACACCTCACTTCAGATCTTCAGCCTCCAGAACTGTGAGAGATGATTATTTTGTTGTTTTAAGCCCCCAGTCTATGGTCGCCTATTCCAGTGGTGATAGGACACTCCTATAGACACCCAGGTCAGTCATCTGAGGGGTCACATTGCTTATGACCTCTCGGCACATGGTAGGTGCTTATGAATGTTTGCCCGCCCGCCTCCTGCCTCCAGACTTCAGTAGGAGAAAAACCACCTCCTCTGAAGACTGCTACCCTGTAAACTCTTTCTCCCCATCTCCAGGGGGGCCATGTGACATCTCCTCTGTTCTCCCCCCACCTCTGACCACTGACTTGCTGTAGATGACCTCACTTACTGCTCCACAGCGTCACTTACTTGAGACCACACGAAACTGGGGCTAATCATCAGTATTTTCCTTCAAACAGGCAACCCTCCACCCAGGGTCCTTGAGTTGCGACCTGATGGGGCACCCTCCTGCGAAACCCTCTGCCCTTCCTCCGCCGAGATATGCACATGGAGCCTTTCCTGTTGTCAGGGAAATTGATTCAGTCGAGTACTTTGCACAGTTCAGGCTGTGCTGCTACAGATGATTTTGTCACCTGACTTGCTTCTGTGTGGAGTTCGTCCCTAGGCTGGGGGGCGGGGGGCTGCCTGTAGGAAAATGGGATTCACACCATTTCAGCTCTGCCAGACCCACTGTCCCCCTTTCCTGACATTGTGTTTCAGAAAGATCGTCCTTCTGATGAGCTGGGTTCCCTGCTTCTGCCCACCGCTGGGACCCCTTCTACAGATCCACCCCTGAACCAGGAGCCCCCAGAGCAGGGGCAGGAAGGAAGTCCCAAGTTTCCAGGGACTCTGCCTCCAGGTGGTAGGACTGACTCTCTTCAGGGCTTGGGGCCAAACAACAGATTGGCGACCAATGGCTATTGTCCCTGGCAAGGCCCCCTGGACTCACTGGAGCTGGGAGCTTAAGTGCTGGTTAAATGAGTGGGCAGAGGCTTCCCTGCCTGAGATAGCAAGTTCAGAATGTTCTCTGAGCCTCCTCTGCGGTGTTTTGGGTTGAACTTTCCATAGCTAGTTTGCAAAGCCACCAGTAGGGACTAGAGGCTGAGGGCTACTGCACTTTTGTCCTTTGTCTTTGGTTGTGGGTGGGACCAGGAGACATCCGTGTTCAGATCACTCTGTCTGACTTGGCAGCATGAGAACCTCCAGCACCCTTGTGGGAAGATGTGAGAAGGCTGGCACAGGAGAGCCTGCCTCGTGCCCCAAGGCCCCTAGTGAAACAGCCAAGTCAGGCTCCATTCGGGGGTTGCCCCCTGGTAGCCCTGGTCCTATGGTGGCATCTTGGCTCAGCCACACTGAGACTAAGGGTGGAGAGGCACAAGGACAGTGTGGCTGTGGAGTCCAGGTGTCGCAAACCGGCTTCAGAGCAAAAACAGTTCAGGTGTCAGGCCTAGAGACAGAATAATTAGGTGGCAAGAGTCCATACCTCCAAGGATGGAGACACACCTCCTGCCATGATGGGCCTGGCCCTACCTGGCCAGTGGGGAGCTGACCCCGGTCTCCTGGCCGAACCACGTTCCTGAGGACACATCTCTCCCAGGGCTGGTGACTCAGCACAGGTGTGCCCCAGATTAGCATCCAGCATCACGGTGGCTCGTGAAGAGATGGTCAAGTGTCAGCAGGACCCACACACATAGCTGGCCTAGCGAAGGCCCGTGCCTGGTCTGTCCTCTCACCATCAGCGTCCATCTGTCTGGCGCTGTTACCCCAGACAGCCAGGGGTGACTGGTAATAGGTACAGGGTTTTGGGGGGGATAACAAAAGTGTTCTAAATTTGATTGTGGTTGTATAGCTTCGAGTGACACTGAAAACCCTTGGGTGCTCAAAATGTGTGAACTGTGTGGCATGAGGATTACATCTCAATAAAGCCATTATTTTTTATTTAAAAAAAAGAGAGCTGGTATTTCTTGAAGGGTCTTAACCCACCAGGCAGATCTGAACTGTGTGTGCACCGACCCACCCTGCTCCCCACGTCCCATGTTGTAGGAACAACTGCCACCCTTTTATGGAGGAGGCCACTGAATCTTGGACGATCTCTTTGCCCAGGCTTGTGAGCTGGAAAGGGTGAGGGGTGGGATGCAAACCCAGGCCCATGTGGCTCTGGAACCTGCGTCCTCCACCATCACATCTGCTGCCAGCACTGGATGAGCCTGTGGCAGGGTCTGTCCTCATCTTTCACAAACGCTGGGTTTCCAGCCTGCTCCGCCAGGGACCAGAGGGACCAGTGCATGCCGTCCTGGCTGCCCTGCCCTGGGCTGTCCCTCCTTGGCTTGAGGCCCCTCGGTGTCTGCTTGGTCCCCACCTTGTCACCCCCCCCCACTGCACTGTCTGGGTCCTTCACCACTGAGGTCTCTGAGGGTTCCAGGGCAGGGTTGGGGCCACCACAGCTCTTTCTGTACCTTGTACTGTAAACACAGATACGAGGATTACAATCTAGTTTAATATTTAATATAATTGGGCTCATATGCATCCCCACCTCATAAATAATGATTATCTGAGGGTTCTAATTGTGCTGTGGGATCTGACTCATGTCTAATTGAAAGGCCAGAAGCCATCCCCATACCCAGCTCCCAGAAACACCATAAATTAACTTGCAGTCCCATCTCACCGGTCAGAACCAATGGGGTACCCTTGGAGGGGACGGGCTGCTGCAGGCCCAAGCCGCCCGGCGGTGGTAGGACAGGCTATCTCTCAGAGCTGTGTGTGTTGGGAAGGGACCCTGATGTGGCACTCTGCCCCTCCTCTCCCACCAGCATTTGTGTGTCCTTGCCAGAGCAACATCTATGGATGTGGACAGAAGTCACCGCTAACACACATGAACACATGTGTACTTGTGAATCTCTAAGGCAGCATCAATCCATCAAAAAGTTAAATGCAAGTCCCATCAGCTGTCATGGGGGGCCAGGTGATGGTGCGCTGAAGGAGAGCTCCAGGTACTCAGGGACCCAGGGTGAGGCGGGCACAGGACACACACACGCCAGCGTGCGCGCGCGCACATGCACACACGCACACACACACACGTGCGCACACACACACACACGGAGTCAAGGAATGTGAGGCCTGACCGGATTCCCTTGGGTACTTTCCAAACTAGCTCTGCAAGCAATCCCAAAGGGACTTCACACTTGTCCTGGGTGACCTGGAGCACCTTTGGAATGAGCTTAGCCTCTCCGGCTGATGCCCGTCTCTGGAAGGCGGGGTTGGGTACTGCCTGTTACCACAACCTGTGTCAGAACAAAGGAGAGCAGAGTGAACCAATGCATCCCTCTACCTTGCCCTCCCCAGGTGTCCGTGGTCACAGGTCATCCTGAGACCCAGCACAGAGCTCAGGCCAGGGCAGGCCGTCTCTGGGTGGGGTCTGCACATTTCCATTAGAGGAAAGCTGCAGGCACGTGGGGCACAGCTCTGCTGCCCATCACAGATTCCTTGGAGCATTCCAGAAGAACCCTTCATAAACCAGGAGTGGGTGAGAAGAGGCAGTGAGCTAGCCTCCGTATGGACAGAAGGGCCCCCTGATCACAAGCATCATCTCTGCTGGCAGATGAGGGCATGGGTTCAGCCAGAGCTTCGGGGCTGGGCTGACTGGGTTCCAGTTCCTGGCACAAACCAGCTGTGTGGCTGTGGGCACTGATTCCTTGTCATGCAACCTGGGCTTCTCTACATGTGAATGAGAACGGTCTGGCAAAGTTGGGGGTGGGGCAGCCAGGTGCTGTGATGGGAATCCCCCAGCAGCCCGGGCACAGAATGTCCTGTGTAGCAGTGCAGCTGTGCTGGGATGGCCCTACTGCCCCTCGGATATGGCATTCACCGCCCTGCAAGGCCCGCACTCCTGGCTCAGCTGCTGCCCTGCCCAGTGACGTCATTGGGGAGAGGACGGTGTTGGGTAGGGTTTGCACCTAAGGGTGATAGACTTAGCTACCCTTCTCAAGGGCTTTTAACTCACCAAAGGGTGTTAAAGTCAGCAAGTGGCCTTGAGCAGTTTTTTTAAAGTGAATGTATGCACAAGCTTCTCCTTGGTCAAGCCCACAGGGCTGGTAAGCACAGGGGCTCAGAAGCCTGAATGAGGGGAGCAGCCACCAGGGAAATAAACAGTCATTAGACTGAAAACAGATGTGTCAACACAGGCACAACCAATTAATTTGATCACTGTTGAGCTGGTCCATGGACTTTGCTGAGACAAATATATCTGGAAAAAACCCCACTGGAGGGGGGGGTAGGGGACGACAGGAGAATGACATCAGTGCAGAGGCTGTCCTGGCACTGCGCTGCTGTTTTGTTTCTTGAGATAGTGCTGACCAAATGCCCTGCAGCTTATTATTGACCTGGGCAGTAATGAAGGGGGACAGCTGGGGCGGGGGAGTGGGGAGTGCTTCCTTATAAGCACAGACCAAGGAGAAGGGGATGGGAAACAGGGAGTGCGGGGAGCAGAGCTGCAGAGTCGGCTGAATAAAGTCCAGAAAACTTCCGTGTCAAAATGTTTTCCCTCTAAGAGATTCACTGATGCATTTCTTTTTCTTTTCTTTTCTTTTCTTTTCTTATTATTTTTTTTTAGGAAAAAAACAACTCTTTTCTGCTTTTGGGAACTTTGTTTCATATGGAATGAAAAACCCAAGTGGACCAGACCAGCAGCTTGAGCAGTTTTTTTAAAGTGAATGTCGGCCCACTCCATGTTTATTTAGCTGAAAGCCAGGCTTTCCTGCACCAGGGCAAAGGAAAGAGGGCGTGGGGCTTGGGGCTGGCAGGTCCCCACATGACTGTGGGTGCTGGGGGAGGGACTGAGCAGGAGGCCATCTCTGCTGGGGGCCCTTGCTACACATATGCACCTCTTGGGAGATACCTGCATGTGCCTACTGTCCTCACTCCCCAAGCACCCCCAGGACCTTCGTACAGTAGCACAGAGCAAGTCCAAAGAGCCGAGAGCCAGCCTGCAGGCATGGTATAGGTGGGAGGAAGAGGAAGCTACCCGCTGGACCCTGGAGAGCCAGGCTGACCCTCAGCTCCACCTGGCACTTACTAGCACCAACATCTTTGAGGTGGTTCAAGTGTAAGTGTCCCAGACAACAGCTCTTACCTTACCCATATGAGCAGGAGAATCAAACCGAACGAGAAGCATTAGCCAGCCTCACGTGTACCCTGGGCACAGGGGAAATTTTCATTTTCAGGAAGGACATTGGGGTGGGGATGGCAGTGTTAAAGGATTAGGAAGGTGATGTTTGAAGAGCACCTGTGAGGTGGCAGGCCCCTGGTAAAGAGTACCCAGCCCCCGCTCCGGGGCTTCCACCTTGTCTCAGGTCCCAATGAGAGAGCTGGTATCCCCTATCCTGCCCCAGCCAAGTGGAGAACCAAGACACAGTAAATATGGCTACAGAATTCCTGATGCCCTTCTCTGGTGCCTGTGGACAGCGGCAGTGCTTGTACACACTCATGCACTCCCGCTGTTGCACAGGACAACCCCAGAGATGCATTGTTCCTGCTTGTCTCCAATCAGCGGTGGCTCCACAGACTCCCACATAAAGTCACTTCTGTCCCGAAGCCATGTGACTAAGTGGGCTATGAACTTGGACAAATATATAAATGAGATGGCTGACTCTAAAAGAAATCACTGGGATCCTGTGGTTCCTGGAAAGACTCGCTTATTTTCCTTTATCTGCTCTGAGAAGGCTGTCTTTTGGTGTGCTGGGTTCTGGTCAAGTGGGCACATCTGTACCACACAGGACTCAGTGAGCAGAGAGGCCCCAGGCACAAGACGGCCCCAAAGTACCTATCAGTATAATTGCCCGGCGTGCGGCCTCCCAGAATCTGGGTGCCATCACAGAAACCAATGGTTGTGGCTGATAAATGGCCCTGTCTTACCTCTCTGAGCACATGTGGGGACCCTCTGACATTGCATGTGGCTGCATTGATTGGCATTATGGAGGCTGGTTGGCTCCTGTGCCATGGTGGCCACCTGGAACTTTCTAGACCTTCCTGCCTCTTAGGATAGCCTAGCAGTCCCTGGATTCCCAGCTGCAGGGCTTAGACTCAGTGGAGAGGGGTCCTGACACCCGTCTGCAGCCATGCTGCCCAGGCCCCCTGCTGCCAGCTGCAATACAGCCTAAAAGGAGATAGCCTGCTGCCCCCATACCGGCCCCTGCCCTCCCCTACTCCTGCAGCTTGTTCCCAGAGGCCCGCAAAGCCCACTGAGCGGAATGAGCTGCAAGGGATGCTCTGAGCACCCTGCCCTGGACACTTATTAACTGTGCAGAGCGGGCACGTCCCCGGGCCATTCCCCGGATATGTGACAGAGCTTAATACACGGCTGCATCCTGTCTCACCAGCCATCCCAGAGTGGCATGCTCAAAGCCTTTTTCAAGCCCCTAGTGGGCCAACTTGGTGGCTTTCTGGTCCCTTTCCCTGGGTGCTGAGAACAGGAGAGGGTGGGGATGTGAAGGGGCTGAATTGAGGCTGCTTGTGAAAACGGGAGCTAGGGAGGGAGGTCCAACCTGCTGAGCAGCTCAGCGGGAGTGTTGAGGAAGCCCCCTCGGTCCTCATCCCTCCACAGCAGCAGGGGAAACAGGGTTAACCACGCCCCTGCTAAGGCCTAAGATGGAGGGATTCCTGCCTTTGGCTCCCAGGAACAAGGAGGATGGGCAAGTAACACTTTACCTGGAAGGACCAAGCTGTTCCCCTACACCCAAATGGCGTCCCTCCCCACCTAGGAGGCCCTGGAGTGTCAGTGTCTGTGCAGAGGGAAGGAGGTTGGGTTTCAGTTGATTCGTTTTTCCTCTAGACCAGTGGTTCTCAACCTTTCTAATGCCGTGACCCCGCAATACAGTTCCTCATGTTGCGGTGACTCCAAACCAAAAAATAATTTTGGTGGCTACTTCATAACTGTAATTTTGCTACAGTTATTATTCAGAATGTAAATACATGATATGCATTATGTATTCTCATTGCTACAAATCAAACATAATTTAAACATAGTGATTAATCACAAAAACAATATTTAATTATATATTGAGAAATATTTATTACTAATGGACCTCCTTACCTAGTGTATTGGGGCTACCATTCCGTAAATAGCTGCTTAACTAATGGATCTGTTTTTTCCAGATTAGTGGCAGGTTTTCTATATAGAACAGTGTGAACTACGTCATAGGATACACTGCAGTTTCTGCACAGCATGGTATCTTTCAGGGCTCTTTCACACTATAAAGCAGCGGTTTCTGCGGTGGAATCCACATCTCATTTACTTCAATGGGAGACCCATGGATTCCGCAGAAGAGAGATAGATCCCCTGTACGGCAGAAATGCAGTTCCGACACATTTCTTCCTCTCCTACTCAAGTCAATGGGAGGCCGCAGCAGATTCCGCTCAAATACAGAGCATGTTGCTTAATTTTTTTCACACTAGAACTTTTCCTAGAGCAGAAAAATTCCAAAGGTGGAATCTGCCACCCCCAATAGACTTCTATAGGAGGCAGATCTTTTACACTGCAGAATCCGCACAGCAGATTCCTCAGTGTGAGGCCTCTTTCAGTCTATAGGAGGTGGCGGATTCCACCTTTGGAATTTTTCTGCTCTAGGAAAAGTTCTAGTGTGAAAAAAATTAAGCAACATGCTCTGTATTTGAGCGGAATCTGCTGCGGCCTCCCATTGACTTGAATAGGAGAGGAAGAAATGTGTCGGAAACTGTCATTTCTCCGCCTCTTATTGAAATCAAAAGGAAGCTGCAGCAGATTGTGTGGTAACCCGAGATTCTCGGGAGCTCTCTTCCACAAAATCCACCGCACTCCCAATGAAATCAATAGGAGGCGGATTCAATGCCGGAAACCGCTGATTTCAGCAGTTTCCTCATTCAGAATATGGGAAAATAGTGGGAGATATGGGAGATAATTATACACTGGGAACAGTGTGAACTACATCTTATAGTGGTCTCTTATAGTATAAGACCGATGTAGTTCACACTGTGTAAATGTATGGTGCTTTGTGTAAGTGTAAGCTGCTTTGTGTACTGTGTAATGATTACACACAAAGCACCTTACATTTACACAGTATTGTGTGTATGGTGTGTGTACTGTTTTTACATTATTAACCTTTTTTACACCAGCAGGCTGTCTCGCAGGCTCTCTTGGCTCTCCGCCTCTTGCCTCTCTGCCTCCCAGGCTTCTGTCCTCCGGCGCTTGCTGCACCCGCCCACTGATGACGTCAGCAAGTGCCGGACACACGTAATGCGCTGCTATGAACGAGCAGCCGGGCTGCTATGGACTGGGGAGCTTCCCCGCCCCCGCTTCCCCCTACCCCTTAGGCCCGGACGGATGATGCAATCACGTCTGTGCATGACCGCAGGCATTCAGTTTGGAAGGCACGTCCATAAACGGTGCGTTCAAGCTGAATAGCACTGCTGCAGACAGCAGCGCGGCTTCTCAGGGCTAAAGCCATCGGAACTATGTATTTCCCGATGGCTTTAGGCGACCCCTGTGTTTTGGTCGTTCGACCCCCACCGGGGTCGTGACCCACAGGTTGAGAACCGCTGCTCTAGACTAGGTTTGCGCTGAGTGGGGGAGGGGGCCCAGCTGGGCTGCCTGGCCCCTTTGTGTTCCGGCTTAGCAGTCTCCCTCTTTACCCTTGGGCAGCTCAACAAAATCCACAATATGGAACCCCTACAGCTGGGACCCGAGCAGGGCCAGCCTCGCCGACAGGAGACTCTGTCAATACTTGGGCCAGGCCAGGTCACGGGGTTCCTTCCCACTGCGAGAATCAGTGACCCTCAGATGGGCTCTGTGCCCTCACAGCCAAGGTGGGGAGGGGAGCACAAAATCAGAAGAAATGCCTCCGCCGAAGGGTGGGGGCAGGTCCCACAGTGGTCCTGGGAGGAATAGACTCCTGTCTGAGAAGCTTCCTGGGGTACGGGGCATGCTGACCACTAGCTACGTCTCTGTTCCTCAAAGCTATGAGCTTCTGGGATGGGACGCTTGAGAACGAGAGAAGCCTCCACACTCATGACCTACAGCGCATATGGGTGCCGCGTGCTCATAGCGGCACACGCACTACTGCCCAAAGGTGGAAACAGCCCGCACGTCCGTCCACAGAGGAGTCCCTCCACCCAGCGGAGCATTACCCGGCCATGAACTCGGATGAAGCACAAAGAGCCACTCCAACCTCGACGGACCTCGGGAACAGGATGCGGAGCGAGGAAGCCCAGTCCGTGGACAGCATGACCCCATTTTTGTGAACTGTCCTAGACAGTTACATCTGCAGGGATAAAACCCACGTTGGGAGGTTGGCGGGGGCTGCAGAGGGGTGATGAGGAGTGGCTGCCCTCTGGGCCTGGGGTTGCCCGTTAGGGTGAAAGCAGATCTGGGAACTAGACTGGGAAATACCACTTTAAAATGGCTAATTTTAAGTCATGTGAATTTCACTTGAATCATTAAAAAATAAATTAAAAAGGGGAATACTCTGTAGAAACTAGGAAACGAGAGTGAGATATAGAGGTGGGGAGGATGGGGGTGTCTGGGTTCATTGTCCTAGACTTTCCCAGCCCTTGGACACTCACTTTTTATCTGGCCGGGGAAATGTTACGATGACTAGCCTGTTGACAGTGTCCTTCCCCCTTCCCTGCTTGCAGATCTTGGTAATTTGGGTGTGCACCAACGTGCTGGCGTCACTCAGGAATACTCTTGGTTCTAAGAGACCAGGAGACCCAGATCCATCTACCAACACGGAAATTTTCCTGGTACCATCCTCAAGTAACTTTGGCTTGCTCAGACCCCAGACGTGGGAACACTAATGCCTGTGTCTTTCTCTCTCACCCCATGCCCGATCCATCAGCAAAAATTGGGAGCACACCCTTAAAACAGATCTGGAATTCCACTTGTCATCACTTCCACAGAGACCACCATGGGCCAAGCAAGACTTTCTTTTTACCTGTCCCGCTACTTCTGCTCTGGCCTGTGACTCACCGTCGAATTGAGAGATGGCAGCCAGTGTGATTACTCTTGATGTAACTCGGATCACGCCACGGCCTTAACTATAAATGGCCCCCCCTTCCATAGCCTCCATTTGACTCACTCAGATTAAAGTCACAGTCCTCATGCGACCACCCGGTCCCCCCATCTTCCTCCCTCAACCATTCTGTTCCAGCGTGCTAGGGCCCTTACTGTTCCACCTACTCACCACCTTACTCCCCGCCCTGCCGTGCTCCCGTCTGGCACTCTCAGAGCTTTGGGGGCTCCTGGGGCAGCACTTCTGTGCCTTGTTCACCTCCAAACCCTCAGCACCTAGATGGCGCCCGACAGGTGTTGGAAACAAGATGAATGATTTAAAGAAAAATGAAAAAGGTGCCCAGGAGCCCGTAGGCTTCCTGGGAGGAGCAGAGAGTAAACAAATAGCCTCAGAGCAGAGAGAAGGGACAGGTGCAGAGCTATGTTCCTGTCTGTCCATCCGAAGAAAGTCCTCCACCGCTCGAGCTGTCCCAGCCTGTCTCCCCCCATTCTAAACCCAGCTTCCCAGGAGTGTGGCCCCACAGCCATAACCGCTGCCTCCCCTTCTTCTCTCCCATTCACCTGCAGCCTGACTTCCGGCCTCACCTTTCTGCTTCAACAGCTGTAACAGGACTTCCCAGTGGCAAACTTTGCCAGCCTCAGCCCTTACTTACAGCACCTCTCACATTACGGACCACTCCCTCCTCATGGAGGCCCACTTGCCAGCAGTGCATCTGGTCATTCCCAGGTTCTGTATCCTGGGCCCTGTCTCTACCTCCCTGCCCAGCCCACAGCTATGCTCCACTGGATGACCTTGCTCACCTCGATGTTTCAGCCCCCTGCATATAATGACCCTGGATTGGTATGTCTGATCCAACACCTTCCCTGATGTCAGGATTCATCAGAGAGATGGGGGGAGAAGTCGAGTGTTCTAGACAGAAGCAACTCCTTAGGAAAAACACAGTCCTGGAAGGGAACTAAAACCACTGGCTGCTGCTGAGGACTGAGCTGTCCAGTGTGGATGGAAGTCAGCAGAAGGGAGGAGGGGTGCAAGGACCAATGGGACTGGGGAGGGGTGCTGGGAGGGTGCCCACACCTGGGAACCAGCTGGAGGAAACATTCATGGGCGCCTTCCCGTTACATGTACACCTGGAAAATAATGGCACCAGGGCCCACAATCTCCCCTGGGGGTCAGTGGAGATGCCAGGATGGTTTTGTTGACCACTGGGCACTGACACTCAGTCGCCTTGCCAACCGTCAGAAGCCCCCGCAGAAGCCAAACTGCCAAGCCCCCAGCACCCCTCGCCCCTCCTGTTGAGGACTCCCAAAGCACCCCTGTGTCTTCTGTCAAACCCACAGTGTCCTGCCTCGTTCCTTTCAGTGTTGGTGACAGCGGATGGGTTGTTACTCTCCACACGCATTGTTAATCCTCTGACCCAGAGTCCTGGCTCAGAGCACAGGCCTTCAGGGCCTCCCCCTTTGATGCCATCTTTAAAGCTTCCCCCAGAAAGTGGTGTATTTTATCTTTATGTGTCAGGATTTATATAAAAAGGGGGTAGTTCAACTCTAAATGTAATGAGTTGGAAGAACAGCTCTCTGGTGGCTTTCTCTAGTATACACGGCATCAATAACATTGATTGCTAAAAATAACTAATAACACCGGGCTTGGGATGGCTAGGGATAGCTCCAACCCTCCTCCAAAAGGATGCAAAGGAAAGTAGCTTCTTGCCTCTAACTAAACACTGTGCCTCCAACAGGTGAGGTCCTGGAGGAGCTCAGCCAGAGTGGGTAGGAGAAGCGAATGCCCAGTGGGTGCCGGACCTCCTAAGGCACTGGAGGTCAGTTGCAGGAGGGGGCAAACCTTGGTTTCCTCACCTGGAAACAGAGGTTTGTGATTCTCTCGCTGTGCCCATATCATAGGATTCTTGTGGGGACGTGAGTGCACGACCCACGGGCGAGTCCCAGCCTCCAGCTGAGCACGTGAGAAGCAGCTCAATACACACCCCTCATCGCAACACTCCCTCTTGATACAGTCATGGGAGGAATCCCAGGCACAAGCAGTTGGCAGTGGACTCCGGGACTGACACAAAGGGCCCTCACTAAGGGCCTTCTGAGGCCAGCCTCAGGGGAAATAAGTGATGCTCAGGATTGAGGTTCCCCCACATCAGAGACGCTATAGGCAGTGACCAGGCAGATGGACAAGTGTAGATTACGTGTATCTCATTTGCTTCCAGATGCTTCTTCTCGGGGCTTGATGACTGGTGGGTGGAGAGGTTCCCCCAGACATGCCAAGCCTGTTTTCCCATGTCCTCTGCTCTGGTCACTCTTCCTTTGACACTGCTGGCCATCTTCTCCTAGAAACAGCCAGTGTGTCTGGTGAGGCACCTGCCCCAGGGTAAGGCAGGCTCTTCAGCAGGTGGGTCTGCTGAGCCTACATGGCTTCCTGTCTTTCTAGACTGATTCACATGCCTGACCCCTCCCTGTGCTTCCCACCCTTCTCCTGGGACTTCTGCAGAGGGTGGGGAAGGGAAGGACCACAACCAGTGGCCAATCTGCAGTTAAGGAAGAGAGCTAGGTTGTTGGCCCCATGAGAGCCTAAGTTAATAGAGAAGAAATATGTGTTTTAAAATGAACAGCCTAAACGTTAGCTCTGGTGGCTGGAGTAGTCAGGAGTCCGGTCATGGAGGAGCCTTCGTGAGGCTGCCGTCTGTTTTATGCATGGGTGCCCTGGGTGTGTGGAAAGTGCTGCAGCTCTCTGCAGTGCTGTGTTGTGGATTCTGCGGTGACTTCATCAGTTGAGTTGGAGTGTGGGAGATGAGGAAGTTACTGTGGGGTTGCATTCAGTGAGCTGGCCCACAGGGGTTTGTAATTAAATGTAGGAGGTGTTTGCAGCCCTTGGCTTCAACTGTGGGGATTTACTGAAATGTGGAGCAAACACTCTTGAGCAGGATGCTCCAGTCTGTGCAGGAGGAGTGGGCCTGAGGGTACAGCCGGAGCCCTGTGTCATTAGTCCACCCTCTTAAATCTCACAGTCCCTTCCCAAATCAGTGACCAGACTGTGGAGCCAGAGTGCCTCACTGCCCTGGGAACCAAATCAAAGTGTTCCCTGAAGTCTCCTGTGATCCCTGTTCTCAGGGATCATAGAGGGGACTCAGCCCTCTTTCCTGGCCACCCCTTTCTAAATGGCCCCCTGTGGCTCCTCCATGGTCAGTAGGGAGGAAGGGGACTGTCTCTGCAGGTTGACTTTAGAAACTGGGGCAGCACATGACTTAATCAGTTTGATGCAAAAACGACCATGGAGCGAAACCTTGACGTTCACAATGCTAAGTCTTACCCGCGGGGCTGGAGGCAGGGCCGCACGTCACCAGCTCCGTGACCTAATGAGAGGCTGCAACTTAGAATCTCTAAAGCCAGATGCTCAAGTCATGTCACCAGTTTTCCCTGATCCCTCAGTCCGAGGCTTTCCCTGGCCACCAATGATTTGAGGTTGCTCTAAGTCATTGTAAATCTCCCATCATACCAAAGGAATAGAGCGCTTGTCTAACAGCCAGAGGAGGCTACAGACTCCAGAAACACCGGGTCAGATCAGAAGACAGAATTCATGAGCATCTACAGGCAGTGACCAGGAGACAGGCAGAGACGAGGAAGATCACAGAGCCTGAAGTTGTGATAGGAGGACTGTCCACATCCTATCCCAAACTGGCAGCATTTATCATGCTGGATTGTGACTGTCCGTGTCCCACAACACCAAAAGTAACCAGATGACATGGAGGCCGTCACCAGCCCCCAGCATGGCCCCGAATTGTGCCAACACTGTTGGCACATAGAAGGTGCTAATAAATACTGGTTGAAGAAAGGGATTAAAATGTTAGTCTATCATGATAACATCTACTCTCATGCTCACACTCAGCACTGTGTACACACACATGCACGCACACACACAACCCTCACTCTGTCCCAGAGCGTTTGATGCTATGGAGGGAAATGCTGGGATGCTCTCTCCAGATAACGAGGGAACAGCAGTGTGCCAGATGCTTAGAACCCCTAGCTTCCTGTCCTTCACTCCATCTGCCACTAGAGGCCTCTGGCTATTGTATTCTGGTTCCACCAACGGGAAGCTGCATTTGGGGGGAGGTGAGAAGCATCCGCTCCCTTTATATTAGGAAAAATAAAAGCAAACAGATTTCATTTTGGGATGCAGTCTTTCTTTTGGGAGTTCGTATAAAAGAAAAGCAACTCCTTCCTGAAGGCCTTGCTTTGGCTTTACGAGGTTTTAGATCTGCCCTGCCCTCCATCCCCCTGAAAAGTGGCCCCTGAAGCTCTTGCTCGGCTGCAACATAAAAGACAGAGGTCTCAGAACCCTTATCTCTCTCTCTCTCTCTCTCTTTTTTTTTTTTACAATGCAGCTGTTATTAATGCCTTACATTTATATTACAGTCCACAGTTTCTCGATGCCACTTAAAGGTATTGCTGCATTTGATCCTCCCGACAGCCCCATAGGGTGGGCAGGGCAGGTCTCATCATCTCTGCTTCACAGGTGAGGAAACTGAGCGCTTGGGGAGGTAGTGACTTGTCTAAGGTCACATGGGGGTCAGTCAGCAAGTCCTGTCCCAGGTTCTTGTCTGCGGCTTCCCCCAAGTCACCCTTCCATTGATATGCTGCTTTGGGGGAGGATAAAGGTGTGGGAGGACCACCTGCAGCCACCGTGAGCCAGGGGCAGGAGAGGAGACCCACAGTGAGGGCTGAGAAGCTCATCCTGGTTGGGGTTCCAGCCCCAGGGCTGCTCCGGGATGAAGAAATGACACAAGGCTGATGGAGAGCCTTCAGCTGGCACAGGGTTCCCTAGCACCAGGGAAGCAATGTCACAATCTCGCTCAAAGCCACCCATTTGGCGACCAGGACAGACTGTACAGTGCCAGCTATGAGGCTGTCCACTCTGGCCACAGGACTGTCTCATATCGTTAGATAAGCAAGGCAAGTTGAACCAGCTTATTCCTCTTCAACAAATCATCGCTTTTTTCTCAACAGTTTCTCCGCGTTTGAACCCCCGCGGCGGAGTCGCAGGCCGGAGGACACCTTAGCAGATTAGGTCAGGCACACCTGAATCAAATCCTGGGCTCAAATAGCTGTGCCCATTCCAGTAGACACCTTCACATTTCAGAGAAACTTGGGGGGACACTAGGTGTGGGGAATAAGAATTCAGCATCACAGACAACAGCTGGTGGTGCCTTGGGCAGCCTTGTACCTCCTGAGTTCCTGGCCTCAGAAACATGGCCTCGGTCCCATGCGGAGAAGCACCTGGCTCTCATCTGTCACCTGAAACCAGCATCCAGAGCTTAGGGAGGCTCATGTCACTGCAGATCTGCCTTCATCAACTCTGACACATGATTGCTTGTCACTGGTCTTAATTCACTTCTGCTGCAAATCTCTAGTTTAATGATTTTCCAAAGTTTCATTCATCACATGGAAGAGTGTCGCCCTTGGGGGTGGGTGAGACTCAGGTTAGGGAAGAGGCCAGCACTTAACTCAGTCTGATTTTCTACCAAGATAATTATGTGTGTAAGCTCTGCTCAGAGCCAAAGTTGCGGTCACCTTCCCAACTGTACTTGGTACCTTGTCGGAGGCTCTGTGTGAGAAAACTGGCCACCATGGGGTGTTGCTCGGATTTGGAGACCTTCTCAGAGGGTACAGTTGTTATCTGGAACTGGTGCCTGGGGCCTGCGAGATGAGCAGTATGCAGATAAATCCAGCTGCGTGTGCTCACGAAATCCACCATGCTAGAAGTGCATTTGGAGGCAGTCTTGCCTGCCCACAGTAGATTTTCCAGATCCTGGCAATTGGAGCATGCTAAGGACGACATACAGCTGCCAGGTCTGATTTCTTAAATCAAGATTAGTT
Source organism: Saccopteryx bilineata (assembly GCF_036850765.1). Lineage (NCBI taxonomy): Eukaryota > Metazoa > Chordata > Mammalia > Chiroptera > Emballonuridae > Saccopteryx > Saccopteryx bilineata. Next base: position 126,135,792 of record NC_089495.1, read on the forward strand.
TTGTGGGGAGGTCAGGAGGAAAAAAAAATAATGCACAACCTGGCGAGGTGGGGAGGAGAGGTGATGCCTGCCACCCTGGCTTCTTGCTCTACATTTTGGGTAGGAGCCAATCCCTTTCCAGAAAGTGATTTCTAGCTCGAGGAGAGGGGGTTGTGGGTGGCGGCTTCCCATGGGCAGTCTGGGATGAGCTTTGCCTGACTTGGAACTCACAACTGAGTGGTCTGAGCATGAGTGAGGGGCAGGGCTGATTAAAAGTTCAGTTCAGGAGTTGTTGGTTTACATTTATGTCATTCATTTTTTTTTCCTGAATTTTCAACCATTCTCGCCACTTCACACTCCCCAAACTCCCATCCTCCCCCTGCCCATGATCCCAGAGGGAAACCATGGGCCCAGGGGCTGCTCAGGGCACAGCGCAGGGAGTGACCTGGCAGCTCTGCCTTCTGGCTGAGAGCAACAGCAAGTGTTTGAGGACAGCTGGTGTGTCTATGGTGATCAGGCTGCAGTCCTTTATCAGAGTGTTGGGGAGTGCAGGGTGCACGGGCATGTTTGGGGGCACCTGTCTGTCCGTCTGTCTGTGGCAGGGCAGTGGGAAAGTACATAATCCTTAATTAATGAGGCGTTACATAATAAATGAGCTAGCGTCATTGTCAGTCAGGATGGTCATCTCTGTTTCCCTACTTTTCAATTACAGCTCACAGGGGTACTACAGGGTACAAGGCAGGGGCTGGGAAGGGGCTGGAGGAGGGCGGGGCAGAAACCAGCTGAATTAGGGAGACTTTTTTTTTTTTTTTGTATTTTTCTGAAGCTGGAAATGGGGAGAGACGGTCAGACAGACTCCTGCATGCGCCCCACCGGGATCCACCCGGCACGCCCACCAGGGGGCGACGCTCTGCCCACCAGAGGGTGATGCTCTGCCCATCCGGGGCGTCGCTCTGTTGCGACCAGAGCCACTCTAGTGCCTGGGGCAGAGGCCAAGGAGCCATCCCCAGCGCCCAGGCCATCTTTGCTCCAATGGAGCCTCGGCTGCGGGAGGGGAAGAGAGAGACAGAGAGGAAGGAGAGGATGAGGGGTGGAGAAGCAGGTGGGCGCTTCTCCTGTGTGCCCTGGCCGGGAATTGAACCCGGGACTTCTGCACGCCAGGCCGACGCTCTACCACTGAGCCAACCGGCCAGGGCTTAGGGAGACTTTTGTTACATTTAATATCAATTCATTTTGCAGACTGCTGACCCAGCCAGATTCCACAGCTCGGAATCTATGGGGCTCCCCAGTGCGCAGACTTAAAAAAGAAAATACAAAAGAACTTTTCAAAAAATGACCTGCCATCAGCAAGATATTTTAAAAAAATTTTAACCTACTTCAAAAGTCACCACACACACACACACACACACACACAAACACACACACACACACACACAATCTGATTTTGATCTTCTTACTTGGGTTACAGCTTTTAGTCTCATTATGTAATAATCACATCATGGACCAGAGGTCATGCCTTGCTTCATCACTTTATGGGCAGACTTTATATTAGATGCACACGTCAACAGGATTGGTATAATGAGGGTGTCGGGGAAAGGAATGCACTGAAGAAAGAGCCCAGCTCCTGACCTGGAGAAAGATGGTCTTCTCCATGTGTCTCCTCCCCAGGGAGCTGGGCTCCTGGGAAAGTGCTCGAGGGTGACGCTGTGGCTAGGCTGGGCATGTGCCTTTTACACAGCCACTCTCTCCCTCCAGCGGTGGTTCTCTCCTTCTGATCTCTGTCTGTTCAATTTCTTAAAGTGCTCCGAGGTCTGCTGCCTTCCTCACTGGAGCCCCCAGAGCTCCTTCTTCTCCCCTGAGCAGCCCTGCTTGGCCCTAGGCCTCTTGAGTTGGGGTCATGCAGAGTTGAATGAAACTGGCTTCCAGCTCGAGGGAGATTCAGTAACTGCACCTTCCATGCTGTCATAGGGTCCAGGAACCTCCTATCACCAGCACATCTGTGCCCAAGGTGCCCTTCATTTGTCTGAGAGCCGGTCCCTTGGATGCAAAGAGGAACCTCAGTGCTGGGGGCCCAGGGTCCGGCACCTCCTGGACCAGCCCCAGAGGGGAGGTGGAATGTGCCTCCCAGTCCTGTGACCTTCTGGGCCATCTTCATGGAATCACTGTGACCCTTTGTAATCATCTCAGGCAATCCTGGGGGTCCTTGCAAGCAGCCTGGGCTCTGGCCCCATGAAGAACCAAGTGGTGATCTGGTGGGGCTGTCACCTGGCCTGGTGCCAGATGCTGAGAACGGGACAGATGCAGTCTGGGACACGTGTTCTTCCCAGGACAGAGGGGCCAGCCCGAGTTATGTTTATTCACAACCACCAACCACAGTGACCACTGTGTAGATTCTGGCCTTCAGAAAGCTGAGCCTCTGAATCAGGGACCATAGCAGCTGGCAGGGGGACATGGAGGCCCAGAAAGCTGAGCATCTGAATCAGGGACCACAGCAGCTGGCAGGGGGACATGGAGGCCCAGAAAGCTGAGCCTCTGAATCAGGGACCATAGCAGCTGGCAAGGGGACATGGAGGCCCAGGACAGTCAGTCCTTGAAACACAAGCCTGGGAGGTGTAAGAGCCACCTCATCACACATCTGCTCTATGGTTTTGTGCCCTGAGTACAGGGAGTGGAGGATGCAAAGACCAAAGTGGAAGAGGGTGGAGGTCCTTGTGGGGGCTGAACACTTACCACCTGATACCCAGACCAGTGAGTGACCTTGATGGCAGGGCAGGCAGAAGCAAACAGCCTGTCCTGGTAGCGGGCACCGATCAGATGTGGGTGGTTGCATCCAAGCACCAGCATCCTGCTGACTGCCCAGCTTGGAGGCAGGAGAGTGACCGTCTGTAACCAGAGAGGTCTATTTGAATTCAGCATTGTTAAAAAGCTCCCTAGCAGCAGATGCAGCTGGACGTGCAGAGATGGACAGGTGGATGAGAGGAGATGGACAGGTAGACAAAAAATGAGCTGATAAATAAAAGGCCACATGAGGGACAGAGGTGGCTGGCTACAGAGACGCCAGAGAGTGCAGGACGCTGTGGGGGAGTACCACTCCCAAGTGCAAACTTGGCAGGATGGTGCCTGGCTCCCCAAGGCACGATGCTAGACTGTCTCAGGCTCTGCTGTGGGCTGAACTGTGTCCCCCAATTTCATGTGTTGAAGCCCTAACCCCCAGCTCCTCACCTAGAGGAGGAGCTGTATTTGGAGAGAGGATCTTTAAAGAGGTGAATTCATTAAAATGAGGTCGCTCAGGTGGACCTTAACCCAACATGACTGGTGTCCTTAGGAAGAGACGAGGACACAGACACTCACAGAGGAATGAACGTGAGGACACAGGAAGAGGATAGCCGTTCACACACCAAGTAGAGAAACCCCAGAAGGAACCCACCCGCTGACACGGATCTCAGACTTCCCACCTCTGATCTTTGAGGTCACAGTAAAAAGTGTTAGTAAGAGTGGAATTAATACCTGTATACCCCAGAGGGAATCCTGGAGGAAGGGGAACCACATGTGTGTAAAATGAGCCTAAAACACAAACAGCAGAGAGATATATGGAACAGAGTTGTCAACAGAACTGAAAGATGAGGGTGTGTGCCTGGGCCGCCTGCTGGTCTGATGATGGAAGGCGATCCAGATGCAGTGTGCTGTAGTGGTGGTGATGTCATCGCCTGGCCTGGTGTGATGACCCTCTCCAAGATTCTTAGTCTCCAAGCCAATGTTCTTAGGCTCAGAGGGCAATAGCAGAAATGCCCTGACTCCACGCCACTGACCAGGGTGAGCTGGGGGAGGGGCTTCAGCAGACCAAGACTGACAAGGCAGTGTTTCCCTTTCCGAAGGCTCCGCTTTACATGGCCACATTTACAGATGGAATATCCCACCAAAGGTTCACAACTGTCAGCATGAAGCATGGCCCCCTGTCCCGCCCTGCCTTTCAGAGAAAAACTCCATTCTCTCTCACTTTCAGCTCCTGAAGTCCTGTGGGCCACCAGGTCACCCTTCCTCTCCACCCAGTGGACACACACAGGCCCCCAGGAGAGGTTCTGGGCAGAAGACACTCTCCTCCCAGGTGGTCCCAGCCCAGAGGACCCAGTTCCCCTCATGTCAACACAGGGCCCAGTGACGGGGTCTCAGCCTTGCAATCACGCCAGACCTCGGCTTCCCTAGCCATCCGCCTGGGCTGCACTGGGCCCTGGAGCCAGTCTGAGTAAGCACTTGGTGGGGCACAAAGTTTCCAAAGGTGACTGGGCCCTATAAGCCTTACCCAACATCAGGAGGAACACTGCCTCCATGGGGCACATTTCTTTTCAAGACTGAGAGCCACAAAGACACACCCCAAATACACTGATGCAGAGTCTGCAGCAAGGCTTGGTCCCGCCACCTGGAGGCCTGTCCTCCCAGCTCCCATTTGCAGGCGTGAGTGTGTGTGAGATGTGAGGGAGGAGAACAGGCCTCCCTGGAAGGTAAGCTTCTGAATGAGGTTAGTGTCCATCACGCCAGGATTGATCAACAGGAACACACCGGCACACAGCGAGAGGTTGGAGCCACCCTGGTGTCCCCTGATGGATAACAGGTAAACTTTGATGTGCCCTGTGATGTGGTCTGCAATGGGATCTTATCCAGCCCATCATGAAAGGACAAATCTTGCATGATTCTGCTTATATGCGGTCCCTAGGGGCTGGGGGAGAGGGATGGAAGTGAGTGTTCAATGGGGACAGAGGTTTTGTTCTGCTAGATGTGAGTTCTCAAGAAGGATGGGGGTGATGGTTGCATGATAATGAGAATGTGCTTAATGTCACTGAATTGTTCAGGTAAAAATGGTTAAAACAGTACATTTTGTCTTGTATATTTTTACCAAAATTAAAAATACATTTTAAAGAGATTTGTATACCCACAGAGCTCTCACCATGTGCAAGGCACTGTCCTGGTTCCTTCATATACAATCAGTTCTCTCCCATCTGTCAACAGCCTTTCTGGAAAGATGTTGTCAACCCATTATTCAGACAAGACACAATGGCTTAAGGTCATCGGCTAATGAGAGATGAAGCCAGAGTTCAAACTGGGTGTTCCTGGCACCTGGCAGGCACCCCACAAATAGGTATCGAAAGGATGAATGAATAGATGGACGGACAGACGGACGGACAGATGGATGGATGGAAGAATGGACGAATGGATGGATGGATGGGCAGATGGATGGATGGACGGATAGATAAAGGGATGGATGGATTGATGAGCTAGACCCCAGACTTTGTACATATTGAACTTTCCCTGGTTTCTCCAGATTTGTTTCTAGAAAAGAGTGGAGAAAGGGCTGATGGGAGTTGGGGCACCTATTAAAACAAAGAGACTCTAAATCAAATACACCTAAGTGAGGGGTTTTACTGGAGGGATGGAATGTTCTGGAACTAGACAGAGGTGGTAGCTGCACAACATTGTGAATGCACCAACTTCCACTGAATTGTTCATTTTTGTGTCACGTGAATTTCAGTTCAATAAATTACTGAATATATACACCTGAAATTGAATACAAAGGTACCAGAAATGTGTTTACTGATGGTTTGTTCGGTATCTGGTTCTGTGAACCCACACATATGCTCTACCTATGGCCAGACTTCTGCTCTCTCCTCTGGATGGTCTGGAGGAAGCGGGGGGTGGGATTGGGAAGGGCTGGACTTGTCAGGGCAAAGATACTCTTAGGGGGCTTACAGTGCCACTTCATGGATGGCAACCCCACTGTGCACCTGGGCACTGAGCCTGTGGACACAAACTGCAGGCTGGGGCTTGGTATTTTCAGGCTTGGTTTTATTAAAACTTCCCTAGGTATTTTTTTCTTCAAGGTTTATCTGTCTCATTCAATAAGTCGCATGTCTGGGAGCACCGACTGGCCTCACCTCATCAACATCTATCTCCTTTTATCTTTTAGAGAGAACAGATCTCTTCTTCCCGGTAATGGTTGCTGGGAGCAGACCACCTGATAAAAGATATGTGATTAATAATGAATTAAATTAACATCACCTTCCAGCCGACAATGGGGAGAAACCTTCAAATAGTGTGTGTGCATACAGATATATGTACATGGGTCTGTGCATGTGTGTGTGTGCACTCTGTATGTGTGCATGTGCTGGAGTGTGTCCCTGCTCCTGCACACACTCTGTTGACCTGGGAGAGACTCCAGGAAGGAGGAGATGGGCACTGGAGCCAGGCTGCCACCCTCCCTGCAGTGAAGGAAGCTCGCAGTTGATACATTGTAGCACACTCTAGTGCTTGGAGGAGCCCATTTCTCAAAGAAGCTCTTTAAAGGGCACATCTGCAGACACCTCTATAATGTGAATAATCATCTAATTCTTGTTTGGGAAATTAATCTTGCAGTTTCTTTTTTTTTTTTTTTTTTTTTTTTTTTTTTTTTTTTCTTCTGAAGCTGGAAACGGGGAGAGACAGTCAGACAGACTCCCACATGCGCCCGACCGGGATCCACCCGGCACGCCCACCAGGGGCGACGCTCTGCCCACCAGGGGGCGATAATCTGCCCATCCTGGGCGTCGTCATGTTGCGACCAGAGCCACTCTAGCGCCTGGGGCAGAGGCCACAGAGCCATCCCCAGTGCCCGGGCCATCTTTGCTCCAATGGAGCCTTGGCTGCGGGAGGGGAAGAGAGAGACAGAGAGGAAAGCGCGGCGGAGGGGTGGAGAAGCAAATGGGCACTTCTCCTGTGTGCCCTGGCCGGGAATCGAACCCGGGTCCTCCGCACGCTAGGCCGACGCTCTACCGCTGAGCCAACCGGCCAGGGCCAATCTTGCAGTTTCTTAAAGTGTGGCACAGAGTTTTGGAAATAGGGTCAGTGGCTAATGCATGCTTTAGTACTTGGGAACACACCCAAGGGGATGCATTAGTAAATTATGGTACTTCTATGCAAGGAAAGAATATCCCATCATTAACTACAGGTGAACATCCACCTAGAAATACGTTTCTGCATACACTGTCAGCAGCAACAAAAGCCAGGTTACAAATCCACATGCCCCGCACGATTCCACTTCTGCACAATGTTGTGTGTGCTCTTGCGTGTGCAGCTGTCTCCAAGGAATGATGCATGCTCAGAGTCCCTTCCCTTTTCTTGTCTGTTTCCTCCCTCGAGCATCTGCTGCTTGAGTCCTAATGAAAAGGTACTAAAGGGCTCTGAGTCTGGTTCTCTGCAAGTAGACCTCGGCCTGCAGGAAAGAGGGCACCCTGAAGTCTGGAGTCACGTTCCAGATGACATGCTCACACACTCTTGTCTGAGGAGGACTCAGGTACCCCCTCATTCACATGGCTCCTTGCTCACAGCACAGGTGGGTCACACACTCATTCCTTGGAGGCGGGTGCCAGCCCCACGTGGCCTTGCTGTCAGCGGGTGCTGAGTCGGCAGGGCTGGACGGGGATGAGGCCCAGGCAGGGCAGGAGGCACAGGTCCGACTGCTGTTAATCAACCACTAACCTCTCCCCAGGCAGACAAGGCTCTCGGCCTCTGACCTCAGCCACATCTCCAGGGGACCCTGGGCCCCTTTGACATCAATTCACATCTCTACCTGTCCAGCCCCAGGTGGGCCAGGTGGACAGGACTGCTCGTCACTGAGAGCACCACTTTGGTTTGGTTGCAACAGGAACAATGGGGTCATCCCTCAAAGGTTCTGGGTGGGGTTCAGGAGAGCAGCCTCTGCCCTGGGCTATGGGTCTTGGAAAGGTTGTGGGCCTTTCAGCAACAAATTTAATTCTTGGCCAGTGTGATCCCCGGGTCTCTTCCAGCTTCCAATATTCTATGACAGTCTGTGGGCGTGACATGGTGTGACTTTCTACTTTGACAGCAACTGGGCCACAATGATACCTGCTCTTTCGTCCTTCATCGTTCAGGATTAGGAAAGAAGTTGGGGGACAGAAAAACCTCACCAGCCTGGAGTCCTTATCCCCCATCTCTCCCTCAATGCCACAGCTCAACTCCATTGAAAACCTCAGGTACTGACTGCAAAGGGGGACAGCGCAGATTCTAATGACAATGCCCTAATTCCACTCCTTGTGCCCTGGGCTCCCACCTGGAGGGGCCACTCTGTCCTGCACGAGCCCCTGTCCAAGGAGGCCCGTCTGGGGCCAACATTCCCTCAGCCAGACCTGTCCTTCCATCCAGGGGGTAGAGGGACAGATCCCTTCTGTGCAGCTTGCACTGGGTGGGGGTTGGGCTCAGAGGACCCAGAGATGTGAGCTCCAGTCCCAGCCCTGCATTCACTGGTCTCCAAGGCCCTCCTCTGTTGGGAGACGATTAACACCCACCCACACGCAACAGCGTACGTCAGAGTGATGTTGTCACTTTGCCTCTCAGGAGACCTACAGCGTTCCCCTCCCCTCCCCACTTCTCATGCTGGAGGAACAGAAAGTGGGGGGCCAGTGGGCCACCCCTGTTGCCTTTTATCCAGAACAGACGGTCCCAGAGTGCAGGGACAGCAGCAAGACAGCCTGGCCATGCATCCCTATGGTACCCATCACTGGGTGGATGGTCACTGGGTGACCAGTTTGATCTTGTCTCATCCATTACCTTTTTTCTTTTCCATCCACCTCTGATTCCCCAAACCAGAAACAGATAAGAAACCCTATAAATGTCCACAAGCAACGAGAAAAGCCAGAGACGCAGTGCTGTCCCAACAGGGGTTGTTTTGTGGTCACAGAAAGACATGCTTTCCCTGGTCTCCATGTCCTAACGAGAGACAAAGCCCGCCCCCTTGTCTGCCCGTCCTAGACAGACATAACTGCTCTGGGCTCAGCAGACACCCCTCTTGCGCACCCTGAACGGAGCAGACAGAGGAAGCGGCTGCAAAAGCTGCCCGCCAGCTCTTCCCACCTCTTCCTGGCCTGTCTTCCTCCCACTACACCCCGTGGGCTGGGCTGCAGCAGCGAGGCACAGCTCTGAGCTAAACAAACCAGCAGAGGCCGTGTCCCCACTCTCAGCCAGGGGCCATCTCATGCATAGACTCAGCAACCCCATGCTACTGGGCAAAACCCGGAAGGATGAAGCGATGTGACCCAAAGCTCCAGGAGAACTTTCTGAGCTGGGCCTGCTGTCAGCAGGCCGCTGTGGCCATGGACCCAGACATGAACCTCAGCTCTGCCTGTTGGGGGCTGGTAGCAGTGACCTCTTGCACCTGCTTCCCACAGAAGGAGAACAAATCTGGGGGTGTCCCCATTCAGCACCATGGTGACAATAAACAAGACAGGGACTGCACTGTTCCTGGTACCAAGTGATCAGCCCAGTTAGTTGGCACCCCACCAGCCCAGAGCCAGCTCACACACTTATGCAAAGAGCCAGCGACTGCCACACACAGGTGACACTCTTAAAGTTCAGCTGTGAGCAGACCTCAGACACCCCTGTCCTCAGAGAGCTCTCCTGGACCCCTGCTCCAGTCCCTGGGGCTCTGCTCACTCTGTGCATCTGCTTCTGACTCAGGCTGACTCCGACCACAAGGAGGGAGCTTGCTCAGTGGCCATTCCTGAGACCACTTGTCCTGTTCTCCTTGTGCTGATGAGAAGGCGCAGAAGGTAAGGAACAAAACCGAGGAGAAGGTGTACAGGTGGGAAAATGAGACAGGAAAGCCAAGGGTCCTCCACAGCCCTCATGCCCAAAGGCCAACACCTGAGCCCTGTTCACTGCCCCGCACCAGCGCCTCCTCCGTGGAAACCCAAAAGCTCTTCTCCAGCATCCACCATTGGTCCTCATTGGTCCACCACCTGCCAGCTGGGTGCTGGACCCCTGGGAAGAGCGGGAGAGGTGGGGGTAAAGGGTGCCCAGCGCCCTGTCTGGGCCCGTCAGCCACAGTCTTAGTCTGGGACAGAGTTTGGCCCCAGGCCCTCCTGAGGGACTTTTCTTTGATGTTTATTAACCCACTTTCTCTCTTGGCATTTGGAGCACAGAGGGAACCGCAGCCAAGGCTATTAATAGGCTAGGTCATCCCTGGGGAGGACAGTGAGCTCATCCTTCCAGCACAGGTGCCAAGCATAATCAAGTTTTCTAAATCCACCTAAATATAGGCTGCACCATGTTGGGGTGGAGGGCGGGCCTCAGGGAGCTGAGCACAGTGCGCCCTGTCACCACCATCCCTGACACTTGAGCAGCACTCTGCCACCGTGCCAGGGTCAGGCCCTGCTGGGAAAGGACCCAGCTGTCACGCAGCATTTCCAGCCTAGGTCACACCTGACAGGAGAAGCCAAGGGGGCGGGGGTGGGGGAGGATCTGCAGAAATGACATGCAGTATAAATGACTCCTGTAAACAGAGTTTAATAAAAAGGCAGTGAGGGAGCCTGACCAGGCGGTGGCGCAGTGGATAGAGTGTTGGACTGGGATGCGAAGGACCCAGATTCGAGACCCCGAGCTCACTAGCTTGAGCGTGGGCTCATCTGGTTTGAGCAAAAGCCCACCAGAAAGGACCCAAGGTTGCTGGTTCGAGCAAGGGGTTACTCAGTCTGCTGAAGGCCCGTGGCCAAGGCACATATGAGAAAGCAATCAATGAACAACTAAGGTGTCGCAATGAAAAACTGATGATTGATGCTTCTCATCTCTCTCCATTCCTGTCTGTCTGTCCCTATCTATCCCTCTCTGTCTCTGTAAAAAAAAAAAGGCAGTGAGGGGATTTATGGGTAGCCTAAGAATAATTAGTTATTTATCCACTTACCTCCCTTGCTGCCTGATCACTCTATTAATTATCTATTATATACCCGCTGATTTGCATTTTAGTGAAGGGGCTGGGAAGGACAGGTGAAAACAAGGGAGGGGTCCGGAAACCAAGGGGAGGGGGCAGGTGAGGAGCCTGTTCTTTCCCAGCAGGGCCCCCCTCATGCCACAGCCCCCCAGGCCACATCCCCACGCCAGCCAGCCTCTGAGAAGCCTGAAGCTGAGAGCCAGCTCAATGGAGAGAAGTGTGCTGTGAACGGTACTCACTTGTTTGCACAGTGGCTCCCTAGATGGGGTCCCAGGCGAGGGGCCTGCAGGCAGCTCAAGGGAAAGGCTGGCAGAACCTTCCTCTGACGGTTCCAACTTAACGCTGCACTGTGAAAAGAAAAATGCAACAAAAACCATCTCAATCTCTGACTATCTTGAGTGCATCCGACACCTGCTCTCCCGCACTCTTGATTAAAAATATCACAGGACAGAGTGTCATGGGAACAGCATCTTTGAACGCTGCAAACGAGAAAGAGTTAGGTGGCCCTGCTCACCGTTTGCAGTAATGCGCCCTGCGCGGCCACCCTCTGCGGTGGGATTCACAGTGTCAAAAGGGATGTGGGGACACCAGAGGAGGATACCAACAGGTCGTGGGGTCCAATGGGCAGTGACCAAACTGACAGTGGGGTGCCAGACCACTGGTTCCCAGCATGGCCCCCACTCTGCTCTCGAGCCACTGAAGCCTTGTCAGGAATAAAGCTCAGCATCACCCCATCATCCCCAGTTGGGGCCACCAGCACCCTGCTGGGCTCCAGGGCTGAGGGGCTGACCAGGGCTTTCCAGGACCTGCCATTGGTGCTCCATATAGTTTATCTAGACCTTGAACCTCTTTCATCAAAACCTGTTGCCTCACCACAACCAGCTGTGTGAGCCAAGTCCTTAAAACAAACCTCTTTATCTATCTACCTACCTACCTATTTAGCTATCTAACCTATTTATCTATCTACACACCTAATTTATCTATCTATCTGTATATCTACCTGCCTACCTACCAATGTATCCCATGATTGACAGTTATACACATTCAGGCACGTAGACAGACTGGTCCTATAGGTTCAGTTGCTCTGAGAACCCTACTGATCAAGGGTTCCTCCAGCTGGCATTCCAGGAACAGAATCATAAATACCAGCGTCCTCCCATCACCCCCGTTCCCACTCCAGGGGAGAAGCTGTGCCCCACAGTGACATCAAAGGGGTGGGAGAAGAAGGCAGTGAGGGGCCGGCCTTCTGTATGGGAAACAAGGACTGTACAGTCACGAGCCAGGAACACACTGGCCCCTAAGTCTCTGTGCAGTGACACCCTGGACCCAGCTGGGTTTCCGCTTGGGCCTCCACATCCATTTCCTGCTGTGACAGCCACGCTCCCTGACAGGTGCAGGACTACCCTCCCCACCCCTCCCTTCCTGACCACCGCGTCTCAATTCTGACGATGTATCAATAACTGCACAGCAAAATGCCACAGTGAGCAGCACCTCTGTGCTGTGACTAATTGCTCTTGGAATCGATGCCACGGCTGTGTGTGCAGCAAGGTGGGCCATGTCCCCGAGGTCACGACAGCCCCCGAGAATCAGGCACGCCAAGCACGGTCCCCTGAGACAGCGAAGGGGGTGGGAAGGGAAGGAGGGCAGCCCAGAGAAAGAGCGGATTAAAAAGAGGGGGAGGCTGGAGACGCTCAGTGACACAGAGACAGAAGGACGGTAAGCACGTCCTAAGTCTGGACAGGGAGAGGGGACTGAGCAGACCTTAGCCTGAGAGCCTCGGAGGGGACACAGTGGGAAGGAGGTCATGGCCAGAGACACCGTGAGGGTAGGTGGAGGCACTGGGGGGCTCTTAGGTGACAGGATCCTTCCTGGAATGAGGACACGCCCCCTCAACCCAGGCAGCATATAAGGCTTGTGCCAGAAGCCCTAGGCCCCTCTGGACACAGGAAGGCCTCAGGAGTCTCTGGGGCGCATGTACCTAAGGTTTTTATTGGCTTCATAACCCAGGCTGTGTCTGCACCTGGGTCCCCCTTGGGCTGGAGCTCACACAGGATGGAGGAGGGCAAGCTCAGGACCTTAGGACGATGGTTTCTCAGAATCTTCCGTGCTATGACTCATTAGCCCTTCCAGCATCGCTGGAAACTGAGGCACAGAACACATGAAGACCCTGCCCCGAGGCTAACTCCTCTTGTACAGCAGCAGAGCTTGGATCCAAGCTCAGGTCTCCTCACTCCAGAGCCCGGTATGTGACTACCATGCTGTCCTCACTCTTGCTAAGGTCAGCCAGTGGTGACTTAGTTTCCCCATCTGCAATATAAACTCTTGCACAGCCTCAGGAAACCCTCAGCAGTCCCACTTGGGCGGGATCATCCTTGGGGGAGCAGCAGGCAGGGTCCCCACACCAGGGGCTTTTCAGCAAAGTACTAGAGAGGGAACAGGGCCCCTGTATGCTTCCCAAGCATGGTCCCAGGACAGAGCATTAGTGGTCCCAGTGCCCTGTTCCAGGCATCACTCATTCCTCACCTCATCCCAGCCTGGGGTTTTACCCCATACCCCCAGCATACCCCAAGGCCAGCATTTGGGTTTGGGAGGGGCACGGAGCCACTAGATAAGGAGGCCTGACAGAATGGGAGGATGGGAGGAGGGGTGGGGTGAGGTCTGGTCTTTTCTTCTTGTTACATAACACAGAGATGCAGCCTTGGTCTGGGGTTTGCCTCATGTGCCCAGAGCCTTTGCTTCCCTGGGAAGTCCCTGGGGACCCCCGTGGCAGCAGCAACTCCCCTGGGGAAAAGAGGTGCTGGGACCCAGGTCTGAGCCTACCAGGTACCCCCCCTGCAAGGGGCTCCCTTGCCCACTCTCCCAACGCCAGGGCTGCCCTGTGCCACATGTAGATATCCTGCCCCAAAGAGAGGCACATTCATCTCACTTCCATTCTTGCCCCTTCCCTGGACTGCGGGCATCAGAGGGCCCTGGTCCTGCCAGTCCAGCCTGGGCACTCAGGGAGCTAGCGGCCTGCCCCATAACACGGGCTACTCTGTGTTTTAGCTATGAGGTCAGGGTCACGCGTGCAGTGCAACACAGGCCATGGAGGCTCAACAAGGACGTCCAAACGTAGGCAAAAGGATGATCAACTAGTCTAGAATTGTTTCTTCAGCTGCCCGCTGAGGTTTCCTTTAGAAACCACCAGCCTGAGCAGACAGGAAGCTGTCACACCTGGCACAGGACCAAACCACACCCTCGAGCTTTCTGTACTCCAGACTCTGATGTTTCTAAGAACTTAGGCTCCTCCCAAACGTCTCTCTCTGTAACATGCAGGTGCAAGGCACAGCAGGCTGGGGACCAGGGCCCTGGTCTCCTGAAAAAGCCGCCTCACACGGAGAAGAATGCCAGGGAGTTCTGGGCACTGACATGGCTTCTCTGAACCCCCCCCCGCCCCCGCAGAGGAATCAGCAGGGCAGCTGTTCTGTCCAGATGCGGACTCCCAGGTGCTTTCTAGAAGGTCCTCGAGAGCGCTGGACCTGGTGCTCCAGGGCCAGAAACTCATCAAAATGACTTCCCTGAAAGCTGCCGTTGGCTGGGCTGCACGTTAACACTTGCCTGTGTCCTCTGGGGCGGGTACACATTCCTAAGCACAGTGCAGTGGTCGGACACACGCCTGGCTCCGCTCTAACCTCACATGGTCGATGTTACGAGCTAATAAAAGCTGTGTGATCAAATTCCAGGTCATTACTCAAGGAAGGGGACCCCGCTGTGGTCCAGAACGACAGTTTCAAACCAATTAAAATAAGCTCGGCGTTTCTGCAGGCTTACCGCGGTGCTGCTACCCCAGCGGTCTCCGAGGGCCCATGCTCACAATGAGCAAGACGCAGGAAATGTTAATGGAGACGCTTAAATGGCACGCAGAGGGGATCTGGTAAATAAGCCCGCACTGAAGAGGCTGGGGGAGAAGTCTCCAGAGCGAACCATGGAGGAAACTTCAATAAAAACGAGATTGGATTGAAAATAATTCACGCTGCAAGGGGTGGGTCTGCTGGCAGAGCTGGGAAGGGTCTTTAGGGGAGGAAGCTGTTTTACTCCTATTAGTCTCCTTTGCTAATATGTGGCCTGCTGCTGGCGTCAGAACCCACCTGGGCCACCAGCACCCACGGAACAGGGTAGGGGAACTGGGGTGGAATTTTCCAAGTAAAAACTGGAGAGGGCTCTGGGGGAGACGATGGGAAGAGGTAGTTTAATGATGGTGGAGTTAGGGGGCTAGGAAAGAACTGTGGGGTGCTGGGGCTGAGAGGAGGTGGTGGTGGCTGTGTGGTGGGTTCATAGCTGTTTGACAGCTGCTCTGAACTCTGTTGGGTATTGCTTTCAGGGAGATCAGCTGTTACCCATGAAATAAAGAAGTTTCAGAGAACACTGCCTGGCCCCCAAGTCAGAAAGGAGGTAAAGTCCGGCAAGCAGAACCCAGCTGGTCCGGTGCAGCCCCGTGTGGACTTGGGGCAACCCCAAGGGGCTGAGGCTGGGGCTGCTTTGTTGTTTCCAGCCAGAAGTCCATGTGTGGCTCACGGCTCTACCCCACGTACTTGAAGAATCAAGAAAGGGAAGAAATGACCAGGCCAAACAGAGACTCGAGGACTCTGGGCTTGGTGAGTGGAGCCACACAGACTGGGGCCCTTCCTTGCACAGCCCCCACCCTCAAGGCCACCACGGCCCCAAGCCCTGCATACCTGGTCCTGTCAATCTCACCTGACAACTGAAGTAACAAACCTGCTCCAGCTGGGGTGCTCAGATTTAGCAAATAACACTAGTGAATGCCCAGGTACATTTCGAATTTCAAGCAACAAATAAGTTTACATTTTTTAGTGCAAGTGTGTCCCATGCAATATGTGGGATGTACTTATGCTAAAAGTGATTCATTGTTTATTTGAAACGAGAGTTTAACCGGGCACCCTGTATTTTCACTTGGCAATCCTAGTTTCTAGCTGTCTGATTGCCCAACATAAACAAACACACGCATATGCACACATGCACGAACACAAACACACGAACGTGCATATACATGCATGCACACAGGCTTGCACAGGCAACCATGTACACACATGCACACAGTACCTAAAGCATACATGTGCGCACGTAGACGTACAGTACACACATGTGCATACACAGGCACATACACAGGGACATATTATGCACACATGTACACACGCAAACACATGCACATGAACATATAGGCATGTACACAAGTCTTTCAAAAAAAAAGAAAGAAGGTAACACTTCACAGGGACTGGCCAG
Organism: Saccopteryx bilineata; assembly: GCF_036850765.1. Classification (NCBI taxonomy): domain Eukaryota; kingdom Metazoa; phylum Chordata; class Mammalia; order Chiroptera; family Emballonuridae; genus Saccopteryx; species Saccopteryx bilineata. The sequence continues at coordinate 126,151,801 of NC_089495.1, forward strand.
GTGCCTGGCACTTCCCTCTGCTTTCCCCTTGACCCTCTTCCCACCATCCCCGCCGCCACCCCATCACTCAAACAGAGAACCTGGGGTTCCAGGACTGTCGCTTGCCCAAGGCTGCCTGGTCAGCATGCAGCCGGCCAAAACTGCAGACTCGGCCATTCACATTCCAATGTCTGCACTCTTTCCACCAGGCCAGACCCAATGAATCACATTTTAGATGTTTATTTCCAAACAAAATGGCCATAAGGAAGTTGCTATTGATTCTGCAGTCAGGTCAATGGAGAAGCATGCCAGCCTCAGAACAAGAGGTAGTTACGATGGAGTGAGGCCCGTGGTGTTCGTGCCCCCGAGGCCAGGTGCGTGCTGAGTGCCGGGCTCCCATTCGGAGGGCTGGTGGTTGGGTCCACCCCGGAGTATTCTCCCCGCTGCTGAGTCCCTTGTAAGTGCAGAACACACAGGTGTGTGTGGGCGGCGGCGGGGATGGTGGGAAGAGGGTCAAGGGGAAAGCAGAGGGAAGTGCCAGGCACCTGGCCAGTCCCTGTGAAGTGTTACCTTCTTTCTTTTTTTGAAAGACTTGTGTATATGCCTATATGTTCATGTGCATGTGTTCAAGCCCTGTGTGGCAGGGCTTTCTAGGAAAGGAATTTTCTCCCCTGGACCAGGAGGGGATGATGCTTGTGCCTTCTTGGGTTGAGAAGGTAAGCCTGAGACTAACCGTCTGCATATTGGCAAGGTATCCCCAAACCCTGGATGTTTCCTTATAAACTAGTGGCTTCCCGGGTCACCAGTGGGTGGTTTTAGACACTTGCTATATGGTTAGAATCACAATCTTAAAAAAGAAAAAAGAAAGAACTGCAATCTTTGATGAAGCCAAGGCTAGTCACAAGGCCACATGCCTCATTATCTACCTGGGCCAGCCTTTTGGCAGCGAAGGAGATTAGATCAGACTGACAAATCTTGCCCTTTATGTCAACGAGACAGTTGTCATGCCAGACACTGGCTTTCGTGTCTTCATCAGTGGGCCATGAGATGACTTTTCGGAATGGAAGGAAAGGCTGACCATTTTGTCACATCTCAATGTCTCTCCCGACCCCTATTCTCCCCAACCCCCACCCTTACAAGAGTTTCGTGGATTGGAAGAGCCTCCAGTACATTGTCAGTCATCATCTCACAAACGCCCGCCTGCTGCTGGCCAAGTTTATCAGCAGACACAAGCTTCCCTCTAAGCCGGGCCAGCAGGGCCCTTGCAAGGACTGCAGCTGATCCAAACTAGGGGTGGAATGAGAGTTTCCTGGGCCTGCAGATGGGACAGCCTGGGTGGTAGCTGTTTACCCTGGGGCCGGAGGCTCAAGGAAGCCCTGAGGAAGAGAAGGAGGCTGGTGCATATCACTCACAACTCCAAGACAGAGGACACCACCAATCAAATGACAAAATCCAGAAAATGCAACTGCAGTGAGCGAATGAGCTTGGCAGGTAGGCTATGGCCCCCTGAGGCCATTTATCCAGCCCCCCACCGCACTTCTGGAAGGGGCACCTCTTTCATTGGTGGTCAGTGAGAGAAGTTCCCATTGAAATACTGGTCAGTTTGTTGATTTAAATTTACTTGTTCTTTATTTTAAATATTGTATTTGTTCCCGTTTTGTTTTTTTACTTTAAAATAAGATATGTGCAGTGTGCATAGGGATTTGTTCATAGTTTTTTTTATAGTCCGGCCCTCCAACGGTCTGAGGGACAGTGAACTGGCCCCCTGTGTAAAAAGTTTGGGGACCCCTGCTATAGAGGAACCACAGCAGACGCCCCTGTAGTTTCACGTCGCACATCCACCCCGCCTGCCTCCTCCCAGAATCACCGGCAAGGAGCAGCCAGAGCGCTGATGCGGCACTGGTGTCACTGTTTGCCTGATGGGGTCGCACTGGAAAATGTTGTGCCAAGAGTTGCATTTCTCTTTAAGCGACAGAGACAGACAGGAAGGGAGAGAAATGAGAAGCATCAATTCATAGTTGAAGCGCTTTAGTTGTTCACTGATTGCTTTCTCATATGTGCCTTGATGGGGGCGGGAGCCTCCAGCTGAGCTAGGCACCCCTTGCTCAAGCCAGCAACCTTGGGCTCAAGCCAGAGACCACAGGGTCATGTCTATGATCCCACACTCAAGCCAGCAACACTGCACTCAAACCGGCAACATTGGGGTTTCAAACCTGGGTCCTCAGCATCCCAGGCCGACACTCTATCCACTGTGCCACTGCCTGGTCAGGTAAGAGTTGCATTTTGAAATTTCCCTTGGAAGGAGGAAAGGTGTGGGTGATGGGAGGTCGGGGGACGGCGGTCAGCTGTTCTGGAGACAGCCCACCGCCAGGAGCTGGCTTCATTACGGGCAGGCTGCTGCTTCTTAGATGACTGACTTCCCAGATGGCTACCCCCACATTTCCTTTCTGCAACAAAGTTTGGATGTTCTGCAGCTAGGAAGGAAGCAAAGTCACAGTTTGTCACCCAGACAAGGAGAGAAGGCAGGGCTCGATGGTTCTCAGGAAACAGGGAGGCGGAGAGCAGGTGAGAGGGTCGAGTGAGCAGGAGAGAGAGTGAGAGCAGCAGGGGAGGCTTGTCCCTGCTGCAGGGGTGAGACGTGGGCCTCCCTGGGCACACCCCTGGCCGGCCTGAGTGGGGGTTTCCTGGTTTCTGGGCACAAAGCAGGAAATCAGCTCCCAGGGGCCCCTAGACAAGCCCTTCCGAGAGCAGTCTGGGTGGCTGACAGCCTCCTGTGGTGTTGGACCATGCGTGGCCTGTGGCTCCTGAGACCTCGGCAACTTCCCAGGATGGGTTTGCTTCCTGGTCACTACAAAAGTGGCCTCTGCAGGGGGCCCTCTTGGTGCTGCCTCTGGCCTCAAGCCACAGGCCATCACCAGAGGCCTGTCACCTTGGCAATTCAGTGGGACGCCACATCTTCCTGCATAAAGAACAGACTTGGCAATGCCCCTGACTCTAGCGGTGACCCCTCTTTGCCCTCGGGCATGAGAATCAGTGCTATTTTTAAATGCTTCTGAGTGAGAAGCTCTATAGGCCAGCCTCCCTTGGCAAACCTTTCCCATATTTAACCAACCTCACTGCCAGAGAAAGCCCTTCCTTGGGTCTAGCCCACATCCTTCCGAGGAACTGTGATGTCTGCCCACACACCCTGCCTTCCTGGGCTGGAGGACACCAACGGAGCCTCGTAGTGGTGTGCCCCCACTGGGACTGTGTGAGTCCATCTGTCCCTCTCAGACCTCGGCACAGAATCCTCACTATTTGCAGCAGAGACAGTGCTGAGGGAGGAGCTGCCCTCTCTGTGTCACAGTCTGGTAGTTGCCATCACTAATACTAATTCAATGGAAAACGGATTCTTCAAGCCTCCAAAAGCCACCTTCTTGGCACATTCAGAAGACTTGGCACATTCTGCCCTGAGCTCCTAGAACTGCAGTACTGGCCTGGTTGGGGACCCAGGACAGGCAATGCCATGGGCCACAGGGTCTGTTGCCAGGACCCACATGCCACTGATGGCATTCATTTTTCAGGTTCCAATGGCTGAAGACACAGGTGGCTTGGTGGCTTCAAACCTTCTTGTGCTCAAATGAGGCACTGGGGCCCAAGGCACAGATCCCATTGTGGCCATCTGAAGGCACACTCCTCCCACAAAGGTCCAGTGGCCTTGGGGTCCCCACCTCGTGTCCTCCCTGTGTGAAATGCCACCTGCTCAATGTCAGGGAGAAGAAACTAACAAAAGCCAAGTTACTCTTCGGTTATGGCAGCAGGTCCTAGGAAGCACCAGGGCAGGGTCTTGGAGCCAAACCCTGAGCCCACCTCCCTTGGGCCCACCTGGACCAGTCTCCCCAACCCACCACAACATACCCACACAGCTGGGATGGGGCACCAACGCACTTCAGGGCACAAAGTAGAAACATCTATGTATAAGTTACCCCCCAAGAGTAGGTGAGAATACTTTCAGCTGGACCTGAGCTGTGTGTGAACGGTGCCGCCATGCCTTCACATCAGACGCGGAGTCGGATAAGAAAGACGAGAAGAGAGTTATACTTGACACTGACCCTGCACGGAGAACCTGCAGGGGGTGTGGTGCACAGGCCCATGCCAGGAAACAGACTTCTGTAAGCCTGGTCATCGAGAAACTATATGCTAATTCAGGAGCTAAAATGAAGACGTTCTTTCTCTGACTTGTTCTCAACTTTACATGCATGTCTCTGGTGATAAAAAATGCAGAAAGTGGCCCTGGCCAGTTGGCTCAGTGGTAGAATGTAGGCCTGGCGTGCAGGAGTCCTGGGTTCATTCCCAGCCAGGGCACACAGGAGAAGCGCCCATCTGCTTCTCCACCCTTCCCCCTCTCCTTCCTCTCTGTCTCTCTCTTCCCCACCCGCAGCCAAGGCTCCATTGGAGCAAAGTTGGCCCGGGCACTGAGGACGGCTCCATGGCCTCTGCCTCAGGCACTAGAATGGCTCCGGTTGCAATAGAGCGACGCCCCAGATGGGCAGAGCATCGCCCCCTGGTGGGCATGCCAGGTGGATCCTGGTCGGGTGCTAACAGGAGTCTGTCTGACTGACTCCCCATTTCCAACTTCAGAAAAATACAAAAAAAAATGCAGAAAGTGATGCAGATCATGTCAGGGTAAGAAGAGAAGAGGTGGGTTCCAAGAGAGATGGCAAGAGTGGATGTGAGCTGCACTTAGGGGGGCAGTGGCACATACAGGGACGAGAGGGAGGAGGAGGGGAAGCAGGGGAGGGGAGCAGCTCCACAGGGCAATCTGGCACACAGCAAAGGCAAGGAGGTTATGGTCTTTCCAAGACTGTGACGCCGAGCCATTAAATGAGATGGCACAGGAAGCATGCCCTGGCAAAGTGCCCAGCACAGAGCCTGGCATCCAGCAAGCCCCTAATCAAAGTTGGTTCGCTTCCTCTCCCTTCTCCACAATTTGGGGAAGTGGAGAGAGGAGCTAAGGACTTAGCTTCTCAGAGAAATTTTCCCAGGACCAGTGAGACACGTGTCGCTCAGCTGAGTGTGATGCCCCAGGGCTGGAGTGGAGAGATGTGTCCAGGTGACAGGCACCGAGACGAGCAGGTCCATGGTGTGTAAGGCCCCACCTCCCCTTGTGCACACACACAACTTCTGGGGGAGAATACCCAGAGCTGTCTTTGGGTCCTCAAAGGTGGTCTGTCACATCGGTGGCTTAAGCAGCTGTACTGCAGTTTCTCAAGTCTCTTGCCTGGAAGCCCCCTTCCCAGCTCTGGAGTCGACTGTACACATAGCCCATTTCAAAGCTCCTAGAGGAGCTTAGGTGATCAGCTGGCACTGGGTGTGGACTGCTGACCCCACAGTCACTAGACCCAGAAGCTAGTTACAAACTAGCAGGCTGAAGGAATGGTTGGGTGGGGGGATCAGGTGGGCCTGAGTTCTGTTTCCTGCACTGCCTTCTGGACATACAGTCCCTACTGCTCAGTGCCAGCCCCGTCCCCTCGTCATTGGGATTGAAAATAATTTGTGTGACAGACACCCAGCACAGGGCTGTCCCCCAGACCTGCTGCTGCTCTCTGTGAGATCAAGATCTCAGTGAGGCTCCAGGGTGTACAAGATTGATGTCCAGGGGCCACATGTCCTTTAGTGTCTGTGTTGTCAACACCGTAGCTCAGTTGGGCGGAGGCTCGGCCACGTTCACTATAGACCTCTGACCTCATGGAGACTGGAGAGCTGTGAACCGCATTTTTGAGCACCATGGTCCTGATCTGGCATGTGAGGCAATGGTGAGGCAGCACATACTGTGGCCAGAGAAGGCCTTCAATGGCAGCTGTGAGGCCATCAGCATATACTGGGCACCCTCTGACTGCATCTGCCCGCCCGCCTGGGCCCCTTCTACCTCGTCACTGTCCTCAATGCCTGGTGCTACCAGGGTGGCAGAAGCGACAGTGTCCCTGCCCGGTGCTCCTCTACCCCAGCCAGCGACGATCGTTTGCTGAGAGCTGGTGAGAGAGGCGTGTGCTGCCCGTGGCCCCGGCGGTGCAAGGCGGGATGCACTATCTGAGCCTGGAGAAAGTTCATTACTGCACAGATGCAGGCAGCAAAGGTAAGCCAATTGCTCGGGCAGGTGGTTTGCTGTTGAGCGGGGGAGGCAGGAGGGCCCGTTTCTAGAAGTTGAATTGCTCAAGTGCTTCTGTGCGCTGGGGTGTGGCCTGGGGAAGATGGGGGCTGCTTTCACTGTCACACAGCTTGCCCCTTCCCTGTATCTGTCTGCCACTGCACGCTAGCATGTGGGTCAGGCCTGGGGACTGACGGGTGGTGGGCATTCCTGCCACTGTCTCTGGGCCTCCCTGCAGGGGGAAAGGGCTGAGAGGCGGGGAAGGCAAGTCCGCACAGCCCTTCAGAGGCTCAGAAGGAGTGGCTGTAGGGTTTTCGTGTCACACCCAAGAGAGGTCAGCGCAGAAGCACACCCTCTGCTTCCACAACAACTCGCTATGGGCCAGTGGTGGCCCTGCAGCTGGCTGGCATCTGGTCAATGAGTGGCAGGATGTGGCTTTAGCTCCCAGGGCACCCGCACTCTGCTCCAAGAGACCCCGGGGCCCAGGGAGGTCTCGAGGTGAACTCCACTTTCAAGGGTTAGTGTGGAAGTACAATTGGGACCAGGCCCTCCCCTGGTAGCTCCCCCTCTTAGCTCTCCTTCCGCCTCCATCTCCCTGGTGGCAGCTGGCAAGTGTTTCTGCAGATGGACTGGCCACTGTCTGGCCTGTAACCTTGCTCCACCCTCATCTCTGTTGCTCCGAAGGCCTCCCCCGTCTGGAGTCAGAGGAGCCCGTTCCTGGGTGGAGGGAGAGAGAGAGGCCCTCAGAGGCAGAGGCAGGGGCAGGCAGCCTACTGTTGCAGCTACGAGGCACGCCTGGCAGAGCGCGACAGCACCTGTGGGAGGCAAATACTCACTCATCAACCTTGCAGCCCAACTCTGCTTCCTCTGCCTCTGGGCAGGGAGAGAAGACAGGGGAGGGCTAGGTAGCCACGAGATGCTGCCCACAGGCCCAGGGGGGCTCATGGCCCCCAGTACTGTCCTCTGTCTGCTTAGGGTTTTATTCGGGCCTTTGAGCAGGGAGAGAAGAAAGACAGCCCTGATAATGAGGGCTCCCACATATCAAAGAAGAGAGGTCCACAGGAATGCAAGGTGGAGTACTGTTAGCATGCCAGACAGACATGCGGTTCTTCCCAGAGGATGTGGAGGCCTTTGAGGACTGCTAAGACCTGAGACAACACCCAACCCCAGGGGTAGCACCCCTGCCATTCCAGGTGTGTGTGAGCTGAATAAGACTTGCCACCGTTGGGCTATTTCCTCCTGAGCTTCTCTTGGGAAGACAGTGATGGGCTCATCTCTGGGAACCCCACAGGTGGGTCTGGGCAGCCTGTGAGGCCTGGCCTTCCTGGGCCTAAATGTGTAGGGGGACAACTTGGACCATCTCATCAAAATATATAGCTTTAACTCTCAAAGGGACTCATCCAATAAGCCCAGTAATTCTGGGACTCCATCTGTCCCTAGATGTCAACTACTATGCCATTTACATTCCCCAACCAAGTGGCCCCTTGACCTCAATCCTCCACTTGTCCTTGGAAGGAAGACAGCTCCTTCAAAAGGTCATACAAGACCCACCTGTTGTCCTTCAAAAAACATAAACAGAACAAAAATGTAATTACAGCTTCTGCGCCCCACCCCCCTTTGCCTCCCTGCTCCAAGTTCCAACGTCGTGGATTTATTGCCCATGCCCTCCTAAATCAGCCCTGATGGCTGGACTGCTTGCACTCCATCACGGGGAGAGCCTGCCAAGCCACAGTTCCGTTTAGCTTGCAGAAAAAGGAGCCTCTTAGGAGAAACCCACCCGGGAGCTGTCCGGTGCTGAACTCCGGTGTGATAGACGATTATGGACTATCTGCACTTTCAGAGGGGGATAGATTGATGACCAGGAGGGACAGCTAGAAGAATGTCCATTACTATAACTCACTGCCCTCTTCAGAGATATTCTAATCAGGCATCCTTTCCTCCAGCCGAAAAGCCCATGAACTAGCAAGAGGGGGAAATCAATTATGTTGTTCCTGGGTCATTCGCCCCCTACCCCCACCCTGCTCTTCCTGAGAGCAGGGCTGTCAAAGGTGCTGGGGTCAAGGGCATCAGGAGCCTTTGCCTGGTAGAGCAGTTTCCCCCTTGGCATTTCCTAGGGCTCCTGTCCCACCACAGCGGCCTTCTCACAACTAGTGTTAAAAAGAGTATGTCCCTCCCTCCTTTGCCCCTGCACAGACCCAGTCCAGATCACTGACAACTGGAATCATGCAGAGAAATGTGGCAAAAATACCTTGCCCTTCCCAGGAGGCTGTGCAGTTGGACATTGATGTGCACAGGGGGAGGGGAAGGAGTGAACCTCGAAAAAACCCTAGTCCTGGGTTAAGGGCACCTTATTCCTGTTGTACAGGTGAGAGACTGAGGCTCTGCAGTGGGGCATGGTGGAGCCAGGTTCCCAGCCCAGGTCCATTGCCCCTCTATGGCCGGCTGCCCAAAGGCCCAGACAGCAACAGAACTGCACAGGGAACCTGTCCCCTGCCATAGGCCACCAGCCCTCTGCTCTCCTCATGACCTTCCATCAGGATGGCTCAGGGCACTTCTCCAGGGGGCTCCTACTTTCTGCCATGGCCCTGGCATGAAAATGTAGATAGGAAGCTACCCCCAAGCTCTGCCCCCCAGACCCCAGCTGCCTAGCACAGACTCTACAAACAGGCTTCTCCCATGTCTGCAGCAATTCAGAGTTCACAAAGCATTTTTACAAGTACCTAATCTGCCACAGCACCCCCACGGTAGATAAAACAGGCATTTTTTTATCATGAAAACAAAGGCCTAGTGAAGCTAAGAGGCTTTCTTGAGGCTACATGGCTAACAAGTACTTGAATTGGGGTCATCCCATGTCACAGGGCCTGTCTGGCCTCACTGCCTGCCTTCCCAGGGGCTGTTCAGAGCGTGGACATCCTTGAGAATTTTCCTCCACAGGGACCTGCCCTCTTCCTGGCATTTCTCTGTAATTCCTCATCTTTTGCCCCCTCTTGGTCCACACCCCTCTGGGGAAGGTTGAGTTACCCAGCTTCCTGGCAGAGCCTTGAAGAACTCACCCCTAGGGATAAGCTCGGAGACTCAACTAGACTCTGCATTTCAGGAGGTTCCTCCCTCCGGCCAGGGCCTGCTGCTCTCCAAGATGACAGGTCAGGGGCCCACACAGCAATGCCCAGCTCCACAGTCATGACTTGGCTGATGCATGTCCTGGACGTGGTTCTTAACAGGGACATGATCAAGCTGCTACTGACAATAGCAAACATGCAATGAAATGTTGTTTTATTTTGTTTTTTAATTGGTTTTATTTTATCTTTTCTTTAAAAACTACCTGCCACACCCTGGCAACTCACCTGTGGCCTTGCTCCAGGGAAAAGCCTCCTGCCATCCATCACTCACTCATTTGTGCCAACATTGAGGACAGGACCCTGCCCTGCACAGAGTGGTCAGAAAAGGCATTTTGCCAGGGGTCTCACCTGCGCTGAGCTGGGTCTTAAGGGCGTGGAAGGTAGTCAGGTGGGGAAGGAGGCTGGGAGGTGCTGGATGGTATATGGAGGGTTGTGGGCGGTGGACAATGGACGGTGGATGGTGGTGGGAGGAGGGTGGACGGTGGATGGTGGATGGTGGTGGGAGGAGGGTGGATGGTGGATGGTGGTGGGAGGAGGGTGGATGGTGGATGGTGGATGGTGGATGGTGGTGGGAGGAGGGTGGATGGTGGATGGTGGTGGGAGGAGGGTGGATGGTGGATGGTGGTGGGAGGAGGGTGGATGGTGGATGGTGGATGGTGGTGGGAGGAGAGTGGATGGTGGATGGTGGATGGTGGTGGGAGGAGGGTGGATGGTGGATGGTGGTGGGAGGAGGGTGGATGGTGGATGGTGGAGGGTGGTGGGAGGAGAGTGGATGGTGGATGGTGGATGGTGGTGGGAGGAGGGTGGATGGTGGATGGTGGAGGGTGGTGGGAGGAGAGTGGATGGTGAATGGTGGAGGGTGGTGGGAGGAGAGTGGACAGTGGATGGTGGATGGTGGAGGGTGGACGGTGGAGGGTGGAGGGTGGAGGGTGGATGGTGGAGGGTGGATTGTGGAGGGTGGAGGGTGGATGGTGGAGGGTGGATGGTAGATGGTGGAGGGTAGATGGTGGAGGGTGGATGGTGGAGGATGGAGGGTGGATGGTGGATGGTGGATGGTGGAGGGTGGATGGTGGAGGGTGGATGGTGGAGGGTGGAGGGCGGATGGTGGAGGGCAGATGGTGGAGGGCAGATGGTAGATGGTGGATGGTGGAGGGTGGATGGTGGAGGGTGGATGGTGGAGGGTGGACAGTGGACGGTGGATGGTGGATGATGGAGGGTGGATGGTGGACGGTGGATGGTGGACGGTGGAGGGTGGACGGTGGAGGGTGGACGGTGGAGGGTGGATGGTGGAGGGTGGAGGGCGGATGGTGGAGGGTGGATGGTGGAGGGTGGGGGGTGGAGGGCGGATGGTGGAGGGTGGATGGTGGATGATGGAGGGTGGATGGTGGTTGGTGGATGGTGGATGGTGGAGGGTGGACGGTGGAGGGTGGAGGGTGGATGGTGGATGGTGGAGGGTGGATGGTGGTTGGTGGATGTGGATGGTGGACAGTGGATGGTGGAGGGTGGAGGGCGGATGGTGGAGGGCAGATGGTAGAGGGCGGATGGTGGAGGGCGGATGGTGGATGGTGGATGTGGAGGGTGGAGGGTGGATGGTGGATGGTGGATGGAGGATGGAGGATGGAGGATAGTGGTGGGAGGAGGGTGGGAGGTGGCTCCACCTCATAGATGGAGATGTGGGCAGGATGCAAGGTCTCCATCCAGTGTATCTGGGGTAGGGGATGAGGCTGGGCTGGTGAGCGGGGTGAGTACCCCTTTTTATAAACCTTCCCCTAAGCCTCTTGCCCTGCAGAATTAGTGCTCTCTGCTGAGCACACAGGCTCAGGGTGCCCACTGCAGGCCATGCTGCCCATTACAGGAGGTCTGGCGAAAGGGCTGCCTCTCTCTCTGGACCAGTGTGTCCCAATAGATGGTGTGACCGTGCAAATGGTCCATGGCTGAGCCGTCCAGTTCCACAGCCACCAGCACTGTGGTTTCTGAGCACTTGAAAGGTGGTCAGTGTGCCTGAGGACCTGAATTGTTAGTTGTATTTCTTTTTAATTCATTGGAGCTTAAAGGGACACTGTTTTGAATAGCATGGCTCTGGACAGAGCACTGTCCAGTACAGCCTGAGGGTTGCATGCTGCCTGACCCCAGTAGGACTGGCTGAGTGCAGGTCCTGACAAGACCTGCATTTAAGAGCATTGAAACCTGAGCCAACTTCTGCCCTGAGCAGCAGAAGGGAGCATGTCTGTTTCCAGCCTTAGACATTTCATGGGCTTCACCCATGAAAACACCACCGACTTGTGAAGTTAAATTCTCAGCCTGGATGGAGCAGCATGGGGACTGCTGTGGTAACCCAGGAACAGGGACAGCAATAGAGAGCTCAGGCTCCAGCCCTGATGGCTGCCTCACATGGGACAGGGTAGGACAAATCAGGCAGAGGGCTGAATTAGCAGGTGTCCCCGGCATCAGATGGAAAGGAGTAGCAATAAGTCAAAACTGCAGGTGCAAGAAGGAAGTGGGGGGAGGCACCAGGCAGGAGAAAGGCCATGCCCAACCATCGCCCATCACATCCCAGACCCTGGCTCCAGCACAGAGTCCTGCAGGGAACCCTTCCTGGCCTATTCATGCCAGCTCCAACCTCCACACAGAGCGGCGCCCGCCTCAGACACCGGAGAATTTATGGACTCCTTTTATTTCCAGCCCAGCTCTGCTCTCCGTGGAAACCAATTCCCCTCTGGCTTTATTAATATTGTTGTCTTCATTAATACTTGATATAATGTAGCCTCCCTTACAACTACCCCAGGGGCTCCGATAAAGGGCTATTTCCTCAATACCACCCTCCCTGGCCAAACTCCCACTGCCCGTGAACCTCCTGGTGGGGGGTCAGGGAGGAAGGGGCGCGATGCTGCATCCTTTGTGCCTCTCCTCACAGCGTAAAGATCACTGCTGACAATATTATATAGTCTCACTGTAAACTGGAACCGCCTCGAGGACTCCTCCATCACAACTCCACTATGTAACCAGTAGCTACTCCAAACCCGCGTTCTCTCCCAGCCGAGGAGGCTCCAGAGAATGGCCACTGCTCCCTGCCTCTCACTTGCAAAGCCCAAGGAAGCCCGGGGCCGCCCTGGCCAATGGCCATTCCTTGGGAGCCCCTTTGGGAAAAGCAGTGAGTCTGAGGACCAGTCAGATGCCCTGACCATGTTGTTATAGAACCTGTCCCCTCGCACTTCGTGTGGGGCTCCACTGCTGGCCTCCCACACCTGTTCCCTTCACCTGGTTCCCGTGGTTTCGCCCAAGTCTGCTCCTTCTTAGACCCTTCAGCCCTGCCCTCGCATGCTGACCCAAAGTGGAAGAAGGTCTCTGCTCACACCCCGAGTCAGAGCCAGAAGGCCACCCCACCGCACCGCACACCCCAGGGGGAGTGGGGTGACTGTCCTGTCCACCTGCAACTAAGGAGTTAAGTTGCCCTGAAAATGGACCATCAGGTGAACCCCAGAAACTGTGTGTACATGTATGTGTGATCATGTGTGCATGAGTATGCATGAGTGTGTGCATGTGTATACCCCGTGTTAGCATGTTTGTGTGTCTGCATGTGAGTATGTGCATGCATGTGCTTGTATGCATGCATGTGAGTATGTTTACATGGGTGCATTGAGTGTGTGTGTACATGTGAGTGTGTGTACATGTGTTTTCATATGTGCATGTGCATGTGTGCATACACAAGTGTGTGCATTCACTGCTCCCCCACCTAAGGTCAACTCCACCTTGGGATGGACCAAAGTCTTCCCTGTCTCTTGTTTCCCCAGGTCCCAGACGAGGAGCCAGGAGGTTGACCCTCATTCAAGTGAAAGTAAAGAGAGTTTATGGGGTCTCACTGGTTTGGCTACTGGGCAGGGGATTCACCCCTTGCCCTGGATGGTTCTGGAATTGCTGTAGGGCCACCTGAAAGTCTCCCTCAGCTCTGTCCAGTTTCCCCCCACAGACCCCAGTGGTCACAGCCCAGTGCCCCCTGACTGTGTGCACAGTGCTGCTGCATGGTATGGTTTCCATTACCTCTGCAGACTCCTGAGTTGTTCCCATGGTTCTTTAAAATAGATGGGGGATTTTGGGCTTCAACACACTTCTCCATTCCTCACGGCAGAACTCTCAGGGTGGGAGGAAGGAGTGTCCATCTTCTCAGCCCTGATGCTTGCCAGGCCCTGGCTCTCAGACAGGGAAACCCAGACCCAGAGGAGGTGGGCCATGATGTCTCATAGCAGTGTTATGCCTGGAGGGAGTCTTTTCCAGGCCTGAGGACCCCGTGTTCCCTGACCACTCCCTTCCCTAACCACGGCCCCTCTCAGGGCTCACTGCCTCAGAGCCCTGATCACTGGGACAGTCACTGGTCACACTGTCCTATTCTGACTCATGTTATCTCTTGGATCTCTGAATTATTTCACTCTAGTGTTTTGGGTTCTTTTTTCATGAGTGTGTGTCTTGTTTCATTAACTAACCTATATACTTACATATGTATAATTTTTTTAATTTAAGAAAGTGTTAAGCTTACATCTGTAGCCCTCAGGCCCTAAACCTCTGTTTCCAATTATCTACTGGGCCTCCTTCCCCACCCCCCATCCCAGATGACTTAACTTGACACAATCAAAAAGCAAGAGCTTCATTCCTAAGTCCCTGTGTCTGTTGACAACACCCCCGCCCCAGCCTCGTGGACTCAGAGTCTTGCTGTCACATCTGCCTTCTCCTGCGGTCAGCCTCAGTCTTCTCTTTGCGCTTTTACCTTCCTCTTCAAATACTATCCACCTCACAGTAGGGTCCTGGTCCTCACAGTGGCCTGGCTGGTCTCCCTATCTCATGTCTCTCTCACTCCTGCTGTGGCCTTCTGTCATCACCCAGCACCAACAGTGTCCCCACCCAGAGCCTCTGGTAGGCTTTCCCGCTTAGTCAGAGGCATAACTCTCAGGGTGGGTCCAAGGCCCACCCCAGCTGGCCCCATGGGCCCAGTGCAGATGTTTCCCCATATCCCTTGTTATAGAGGAGCTGCTGCCTGCAGCTGAGGGGTCACTAAGCACTGGCTCAGTGCTTAGGGAGTTTCCACAAATTGCAGAGACTGGAAGCTTCCAGAAGCCAGGCATGGCATCAAGTTCTTTCTGAATTGAGTTTGTGCAGCTGCCTTGCTCACGTGGCCCCCGGTGTGCATGCTGCCTACCACACACACCTCCTCCGAGGCCCAACATGGGCACTATAGGGAGAGCACAGAACCCAGTTTCACTCTGACTGGTGTTCCTCATGCCCAGGAAGGCGAGGAGGGTCCTCCCAGTCTGGCCTGGGCCCCTCGGCAGTGACGTCCACCCAGGAGTGACAATCACCCCCACCGCCCTAGACTGTTCTGTGTCTAGTCCCAGCTCAAGTTGGAGCACCTCTGAGCCCAGGGAGGGCTGTGGGTGGGTGAGATGCCCCTGCTCACGGGCAGCTACACTGCAGGCTCAGGGCTCCTGGGCACATCTGCTGTGGGCTTGCGCCCAGGGCAAGCTGATGGATGGCCACCTGAAGTCCAGAGCAGGTGAGAACTGCACCTCCCAGCAGCCCATCCCTGCCACTCGTCACCACACCCTGCACCCTGCCACACCCTCATCCTCCCCTGCCGAGGCTTGGTGTGGATTCTGTTTCTAATTTGGAAACCGGTCCAGCAGCCATTCAGGACTAAAATTTGAGCCCAAGGAAAGAAGGAGCCATTTGTAACCCTTTTATTTTATTTTGTTTTTATGCTGCCGAGCAAGCAGGGATCAGGCTGAGCACCGCTGTCACGGAGGTGCTGTGATAAATCAATACACTACCCAGGATGGGGACAGGGGCAGGAGTAAAGAAGGAGCCCCAGGGGGCTGGGTAGCAAGGCCAGCCCAGCACCTGAGTCCACAAGCTAAAACGAGGAGGGGGGTAGTAAGGGAAGGAGGAAGGAGAGAGAGACAGAGAGACAGAGGGTAAGAGAGAGACACAGGCAGCAAAGAGACAGAGACAGAAAGGTAGAAAGATAGAGAAGCAGGGAGACAGAACTGCAAATGCTCTCAAGGAGGACAATGACCCCAGAGGCCCGGCTAAGACACTCTCACCACCTCACAGCTCAGGAAGGGAGGCGTCCACCCTCAAAGAGTTTGGGAGGACGTTTCTCCTCTCCTAAAGTATTTTCATTTTTAAAAAGTGGGCACGCAGGTTCTTCTCACAAAGCCACTGTGGCGCACCAGGTATGGTGAGCTGCTGTGGTCTCACTGTCTTCCGTTCCTGAGACACACAGTTTCGTGCCCATCCCTTAAATCAATGCCTGATATCATGTCATCCAAAGCCACCACTTTACACCAGGAAACTTTTTAAAATAGAGACAGAGTACCATCTACAAAGAGACAGGAAACAAAAATCATTGCTCAGGAGACAGCAGGCTAAAGTCCTGCTCAGAATCCTCCAACCTGAGCCGCTGGCTCAACCCACATCCTGGCTTGGGGACAACGTGCTTGGAGGGAAGAGAAGAGGAGATCCTTGAGAAGAGCGTGTCTGGTGGAGGAGTACCTCTCCCAAACACTGCCCCATGTCTGCGCCTATGAGGAGCAGTCCTCCAGGACACGGGCCCTCGGCCGCCCTGACCTGCTCTCCCGGCCTCTGGCTCTGTCTCCTCAGCTCACAGCATCCACAGCCTCTAGGTCCTCAGGGACTGACCCTGACACTTCTCTTCCCTTACTGCCACGTGGGTGCCTCCTCTCTCCCCCAAACTCTACCTCTGACCTCCACGCCACCCCTTCCTATAAACAGAATCCCACATATGGGTCCCCTACTCATCTTCTCACTGTCCCACCTAGCGACCCCTTCAGTCCTCCCCACCCCTCTTTTCTGTTGCCTTTACCTGTCTATCACACAGTCCTTGAAATGTGTCTCTTCCACCTTCTCTCCCTCTCTACCTGGCACCACCTTCCTGAGTGCTCTGACCCTTCCCTGCACTTGCAGCTGCTTCCTACACAGTAACCTTTACCCTGACCTCTTTCCTCTCCAGAGATCTATGTTGTCAGCACCCAGGAGACATTTCCACCTGGAGACGTGCCCAAGGCGACCTTGCCCGCGCTGACCCCTCTCTGCATCTGCCCAGCAGTGGCACCACCACCCTCCCTCCGTGGCATCCAGATCACGAGCTTGAGCCACTGGAACCTCTCTCCTCCCTCCCTCCCCGTGCTCAGCAGGTCACTGTGGCTCCTGGACCCATTGCTGCTCTGTTCTGTTCTCCACCCAATTCCCCCACCTGGGCACCTTTGCTGCCCCTGGCATCTTGCCTGGCATTTTGAAAGAGAATGTTCAGTAATCAGACCCTGTACCAACTGCTTGAACATCTCCAGTGCCTCCCCATTGCCCATAGATGGGCCTCATAACCTTTGGGGTCCCCTAAGATACTTTTCCCCAGAAAAAGGCACACACATGCACAGACACTACATAGGAACCCCTCTGTGAGCCACACGTTTTAAGATCCCAGGTTTGCAGGTCTAAGAGCTCTCCAGAGGAGCCTCCAGGTCCGTCACTGTCTGACCCCAACACACCTTTCCAGCCTCAATTCCCTCACCTATAGATGGAGAGCAATAATGGACCCACCTCTGAGGGTGCTTATAAGCTTGAAGACACATACGTGTAAACCACGTAGAGCCATGCCCAACACGTGGCAAGTGTCTTATCCCTCACTAGCCCTCCCTGCCCATGCGACACAGACACTTTAGTGATCCTCCAACAAGCTGGCTTCCTAGGACCCTTGAGCCTTGGACATTCTCTGTTGCAGAACCCTCGAATGTCCTTCAAACCCCAGTTAAGATGTCACCTCCTCTGTGATGCCTTCCTGGCCTTCAAGGCTGTTAGCTGGTCCCTCCTCAAGGCTCCTGGAAATCCTGGTGCCATACTGTGTCTGGCTGTGTCCAGGTGCTTGGCGGGGGATGCAGCAGCTTCTGCTTGAGTAGGCTGGGCTGGGCTCCTGAAGGATGGGGCAGGTGGGATCCAGGTTCTCACCTTCCTGGCATACATGGCCCAGCACAGAGTGGGTGTTTAGTACTTGTGCTTCATGTATAAACAGAGTAGATGGAGACCTCTAGGTGTGACCAAGGGGAGGTGCCTAGGACAGAGCTTGGGGACCACTGCATGTTTCTTTTCTCTTTCACCCTGATGGAGGGGTCTGATATCAACTATGGAGTGTGTGTTTTCAGACACATGGCTCACTGTTGTTATTCACCCTAACATATGCCAGGCCCCAGGCCAAGCACTATACTTGTATTGTCTCATTTTGATCCTCACTCCAAACTCATAAGCAGAAAGGATTATCATCACCTTCAGCTTGCTGTGGAGGAGTTGGAGAATCCAAGAGATTAAAGTAAGAATTCAGAACTCTACCTGGCCTCTTGTCTCTGGATGCCAGACTCAATGTCCACAAGCACAGCACCCCCAGCCTCCTGCCCCACATGACCTCCAGTGTGCCACGATCTGCATTCTCCTGACCCTCAGAGGTACCTCAGTCCTCACCTGGACCTCTCACCTACTCCTGTCCTTTCCCCTTAAAGTCTTGGGTCCCCTGAGTTCCACATTATCTGAAGCACAAATAGTTTCACACTGGAACTAAGATTTTTCCCATCCAGTATTGGGTGCTCCAGAAATCTCACCCCAATTCTCACCGTTATACAATCCAACAGGTTCTAACTGAAAAGATAAGACTTAATTAAGACCTGCTGTCGTCACACCTGCTGTCTACCTGCACCAGGCCCCAACGACACCTCCTTCCCCATCCCTCTTCTCTGTGCATTCAGACTGTGACACGTGTTCCTGCATTTCGCCCTACAACACCTTCCTCCATTAAGTCCAAGTTTCTATGATGGGACAACTGGGGTCCCCTCAGAGGAAGCACAGTACATGGTGACAGAACAAGGGGCCCCACGCTCAGGGGTCCAGGATCACAGGGCAGAATATCTTTTCTGAAAGTGAGACCGCAGTCCTCTGCTCTCTCCTTCAAACCGGTCCTCCCACTTCCCCCCTTCACACAGAAAAGTCCCCTCCCTCCCAGCGCCGGGCACCAGAACCTGGCTCCCCCAGAGGATGCTCTCTCACCAGGACCTGGATGGGAATGTGGCTCTGAAGGAGGAGACATTGCACATACCAAATAACAATGGAGAATTCTCCAGAGCTTTGGGGCTTTGATTGGTGGCCTACAGCCTTCAGGAGGCAATTAAAAAGGCACAATAAAAAAAAGTGAAGTGCTCATATTTCAACAGTCTTAACTCTCACACCCTGGAAAACACAGCATCATCCCAATGCTTTCCAGGGTCAGGCTCAAGGCTAGAGTGTCTCACAGGAGAAATGCTGCTAACTTGGCAAAAATGTCAGTAATAGCCAGAATACAGTCACAGGTCCTGACAACCTCCCCCTCAGAACTGTAGCACCGACAGAACCCTTGGGGCCCCTGACTGGCCCAGGAGCATGATGCTGGACAGCCCAGATAAATCCAGGTGCCTGTCCCCTGAGCATTTCAATGCACCTGTGTGCAAATGCATGTCAGGAAAAGTGCCTTCACAGATCAGATACAGGAAATGTACATTGAGTCTACTATGTATCATACACTTACACATGCACACTTCTCCCCTACAGGCTGCTCTCACAGGAAAGAAGCCAGCATGTACACACCTCCTCGCCACACTGGCATGCCTCTCCTGAGTGGGCTTCCTTCCTGGTGATCCTGTCCCCAGGAGAGCCCACGGGAGAGTGGCTGTATCGCTGTCGATGGTGCTGCAGCGAGCAGAGCTATTTATTAGACAGGGTGGGCGTTGTGATGCTTTTATCACTGGAGTTTGTGAAGTTTCTCCCCTTCCATGGAATTTCAGGGGAATTGGGGAGAGATGGAGCAGAGTATCTATGAAGCAGCTTTTCCAGACTGCCTTTGGATCTTTGGTGACTCACCTCCTTGGAGCTGTGATGACCCTAGGAACATCAGTTATTGAAAAAGTGCTCTTGGTTATCAGCAGACTGTACTTGCCAAGAGGTCCAAACCCCTCACCTGGGAGTGGGATTCATGAGTAGACTCATTGCTGTCTTTTTTGGAATGAAAATAGCTATACACGTCCCCGGCCGGCCAAAGGCAGTGGTTCTCAGAGTGAGGTTTCTGGACCAGAATATCAGTATTGCCTGGGAACCTGAGGAAATGGGAGGTCTGCACCGGTGCTGGCTACACCAGTGGCTGGGCACCGCCTCGAGCTTCTGATCCAGTTGGTCTGGGATAGGTCTGAAAATTTAACAAGTTTCCAGATAATTCTGAGGCTCCCAGTCCGGGGGGGCACCCTGTAAGTAGCCTTGTCCTGGGGTGGGGTGGGGCAGGAATGCAGCCTACAGTAGCACAGTGAGTGTTGGCCTGAACATCAGTCTCTGGTTACTAGTTTTGGTCCTGACACTGTATGACCTCAGACCTGTCCCTCAAGTATCTTGCCCTCCCGAGTCACAGTTTTTTCTGTATGGAGTAAGACTGGGTTGTATGGCGTGAAGGTCCTTCCCAGCCCCTATGTTCTAGGACTCTGGGCTCTGCTGGCACCTGGCAGAAATGGGTGTCCAGCACAAAGAGTTACAGGGGATGCCGAACCATGATTTATCACCCCCCATCCTTCCACTGGCCTTCATGCCTCCTTTTACTACTGATGGGAAACCTGAACACGTCATAAGCCCAGTCTCCCAGAAATTAAACCTTGGTTGTGTCTTTCTGCAGAGGGCAGGTGTCACTCATTGGTCAGAGCCTGACTTGCCCCCAGCCCCTGAATGTTAGTGCACAGATGGCGTGTGCTGCTTCCCATCTCCCAAACTGGAGGGGGCAGTGTGACTTCATGGCATGTCCCAACATTTCTGAGAAGTGGCACAATTTGGGGTGATGAGAGGGAACCCAGTCTGACAAGTGTGGAATTATCAGTGCCTGGTGCTCAGACACCTGGAGATGCAAGCCCTTGCAGTGTTTCCTGATGCCTGACTTTATTTGATGAATGAAAATAAAAAAAGAGAAAGAGATGAAAACATCTGTAATAAATATCTGGGTTTCGTTGCTAACCATGAAAGCAAATTCCTGGAGTCAGCACCCTGGTGAGGGCTGGGAAGGGGGTATTTACAAACTACTGCATATTGAAATGGGGGGAAATGCCCCAAACACCACAAATTTCTGTTTGAAAACCTCTCAGAATGATGAAACATTTGAGTTCAGTTCTGTGTCTGAGTGACAAGGAACAGCCACACCTTGCAGTCACACCTACAAGTCAAGGTTGGGATTCAAACCGGCACAATGACAGCCTCCAGGTTTTAGCAGTTGGTTCCCCCAAAAAACATCATTTGAAGAGAGGATTAAATGTACCTCTGAGTATCTGTGGGTGTGCATTCATGCACATGGAAATGTAGGCGTGGCTGAACACCCACGTGCATTGCACAGCTGTGCACATGGAAATGCAGGTGTGCACATATGTATAGGTGCAGATGTGTGTGTGCAGTCATGTACACAGGACTGCCTGTATCTGTACACGTGCATGTGTGGGCATGTGCACAGTTACCCACACCAGGATTTGGGCATGTGCTTGTGCACAGAAACATCCAACTAGAAGTGCACGTACTTCAGCCTACATTTTTTGCAGCTTCCCCATTTCACCTCCTTATTTCATTCAGCATCAAGAGAATTCCCCCC
Source organism: Saccopteryx bilineata (assembly GCF_036850765.1). NCBI lineage: Eukaryota > Metazoa > Chordata > Mammalia > Chiroptera > Emballonuridae > Saccopteryx > Saccopteryx bilineata. Next base: position 126,172,718 of record NC_089495.1, read on the forward strand.
TTGCCACTATTAGTAAATCTGTCTCTACACTGTGCCCTCCTCATGTGTAACTAATGTGACTTGTTCCTGGGTGACCAGCCATGAGGGAGGAAGCTGGGCAGCTGGGTGTGGACATGACTTCCATCCCAGCCTTCACTGTCTGTTTTGTAGGCTGCCTTATGCTGTGCAGGAAACACCCTGTGCATCTTCCTCTGCCTCTCAGTGCCTGGGGATGAAGCCCAGGAGGCAGCCCCTTACTGAATCCCTCTCCAGGTTCAAGGCTTTTTGCATAAAACCATCTTAATAGGCAGAGGAGCAGAGGGCTCATCTGCTCGCATAAGTGATGCTGCCTGAACATCCCAGCCAGGACTGGTGGAGGGTGGAGAGATTTGCAGCCAGCAGGGCTCCAAATGAATGAAAACGTCCCTACTGGTGGGTGCAGGTAACATCCTAATGTGAAAAGAGATGAAAGAAATGGAATTCATTTGGAAAATGTCTCCTTCGGCCCCAGAGGTAGGGCGTGAGGGTAGGTTCAGTTCTGTCCCTCTCCATGCTCATGGTGAGGAGGTGGCTCCGCCACACTTGTCACCTGTCATTTAGAAGCAACAAAAACCGTGGGCTTTGCCAGCCCTGTGCATGGCTTGTGTTTAGGGCTCAGTTTTTATTTTGTATAATATTCATCACACTGGTTTATTTATGGGGCCCTCATTGGGAAGTTATTTCTGAGGCCTGGTGAATAAAACATCAGCTTTTGCAGCCTGTCAAGGGAAGCAGCTCCTCTGGTGTCTGCCTGAAGAACTGCCTTTTCTTTTTCCTGACGACTACACTTTCAGAGAATTTATTTGTATTCTGTTGGCCTTTTTTTTTTCCTCCTCTCAGCCAGGGAGATGTTTGTCAGGACTGGTTTTCTTCTGTTCTCATTCAACGCTGGGACCTTCACTTGCTGAGCGAGGTAATACATTAAGCAGAAGGGGTGAAATGGGCACCAGGAAGCCAGGAGAACTTCAGTCCTGGCTGCAGGAGATCCCTGTCTGGTCACCCCGTCACTCATACTGAGTGACACTGCCCCCAGCCCTGGCACAGGCTCGCCAATGAACCAGGGGCTTCCCTCGTGGAGCTCAAGGGCCAAACATGACCTAAAGGGACCACAGGGGATGCTGACCTAGCTTCCTGTGTGAGGGCAGCAGGCGTGGGGTTCTAAAATCCCAACTCGAGACACAGAAGAGAATCCTAATACAGGTTTTTTCTTTTCTTTTCTTTTCTTTTTTTTAAAGCTAACTACGGTCTTCAGCAAACTCTGTGTAAGAAAATCCATGGTGTCAAATGGGTGACAGATTTTTCCGGGGCAGGGGGGGGGAACTCTTTGTAAGTTATGAAAATGTCTTAATCACTATGTTATATGTGGACACTCATATAATATTGTATGTTAACAGTAATTGAAAAAAATTTAATTGAATAAATAAATAAGAAAATCCATGCTTACAATAATGAGGAGGAGGGTGATATGACTCACTTGACAATAGGACTGTCATATGATTTCTCTAGTAATTCTTCTATGGGCATTTAAATGTAGATTACATGACTTTTCAAGTTTTAGTAAACAAAAAAAAGAGAGAAGAAGAAGGGAGAAAGGGAAGAAGGAAGAAAGGGAGGGAAAAGAGGAGAAAAGAGAAAAGGAAAAAGAAAAGAAGAGTCAGGCTGGCCAATGCTCTCTTTCACACGGAAGGGCACTGAGTTTTCCTGCTCCTCCCCTTCTGGAAATCCTGGACGGGGCTTAGAAGACCTCCAACAGTAAAAGAGCAGCTGGCCAGCGGCTGGTAATGCACTGTGGCCGGTCTTTCTGCAGAGTCCTGGCCCAGCCGTCTTCACTAAGGGAGACCTAGACTGTGGCCATCATCACCAACTGCGTGGAAAGCAGGCGGCTCCTTCAAAGCTGGAGGAAGGAAGATCCTCACTAGACCACGAATGTCTGCTTCCCTCCTGGGTTCTCCCCGTGACCCAGGGTCAGGCTTTGCTGCTCATCAACCCCTAATACATTTTGGGTGTGTATTACCCAAAAGGAAGGTCTCATTGATCCTCCCTTCAAATGCTACCCACTGGCTTCTGGACTTGCGTCTGTCAGCTCATGAATGAGGCTGAACATCTTTTTTTGTGTTCATTGGTCACATATTTTCTTTTGCAAGGAACTCTTACCAGTCTTCTGCCTTTTTCTCTGTTGGTGTATTTTGTATCTTTTTTCTTGCTTTGCAGAAAGTTCAGTTTTCTGGACACAAATCTTCTGACAGTTATGTGTGCTGAAATATTTTCTTCTTTAAAAAAAAACATTCAAGCCTGACCTGTGGTGGCGCAGTGGATAAAGCGACCTGAAATGCTGAGGTCACCGGTTCAAAACCCTGGGCTTGCCTGGTCAGGGCACATATGGGAGTTGATGCTTCCTGCTCCACCCTTCTCTCTCTCTCTCTCTCTCTCTCTCTCTCTCTCTCTCTCTCTCTCCTGTCTAAAAATGAATAAATAAAGTCTTAAAAAAAAAACACATTCAATATATTGATTTCTTTAAAGTTCTTCATTTTCCCTTACTTTTAACATACTCAAATCTATCCATACCTTTTTAAGACTCACTTGTACTGTCTTGTGAAGATCTTTTTCCCTGACCCAAGATGCACATATATGTCCCTCGAAGAGATTTTCAACATGTAGCTCCTTCATACAGCTTCATTAATTAATTAATTAATAAAATGGATTCTTCCAGGTGACATCAGAGAAATTGGCACCGTGAGGGGTGCTCCCAATATCTCCCCCTAAAATGTCAACAAATTCAACAACTAAAGACAGAGAAAAAAATCTCAGGAGCATCTGAAATATACACACACCAGACAAAGGTATGATTGGGCAAAAAGGTGGCTGAATATATAATCCACTCTGAAGGAAATAAGACAGAGAACGAAGTATTCTGCTTTCCTCGCTGATCTGAGGAAGGGCTGCTTTCACCTGGAACTAAGAGAAATGGAGGATTTGGGGCAGAGGGAAGAAGCTGGGCTAGGGCAGATGATCAAGCGATCAAGCTGAGGAGAGAGCGCACCAGCTCACCTGAGATCAAGGATGCAGGCAGCAGACTCTGATGGGGGTGGCCAGAGTGGGTTGCCCATGGAGGCTGGTGCTGGAACGGCTTTGGCTTTGTGCGCTCCGGGTCCGCGATGGCGGGCGGTGTGCAAGTGGCTCCACCTGACGCCTCTGGTAGGGGCACACGCCTTTGCAACAGAGGGGCCGGCCCGAGACTGTCAGCAGTGGACTTCTGCATGGGCTGTGTGGTCCTGGCTCCCTAACCAACAGCACGGGAAGAGCACAAGGGCTGGGATTTCTAGGCCTGAACCTGTCCAGGTGGGGCACCTCTGTGAGTCCATACAGGTCACAAAACACATTCCTGCAGAGCAGACCTCCAAGTGCACTGTGGAAGTCATGGGGGCTGGGCTGCGGTTACCAAACAGGACACAAGGGAGAAGCCTGTAGAGATTAGACCCACGGAGCACTGAGGTGTACTAGACATGCCCAGGGACCCTTAGAAAGGTGCCTGATCAGCAATAGGCTCCCTTCCCTGCCTGCTTTTGCTGGCAGCTCTGGTTGGCATAGCCTTACCCAGAACTGTGCTTTGGGTGGTACTGGAAGAAGGACGTGGCAGATCTTAGAGCCTCTTGCTCTGTAAGCAGTGACTGGGGCAACTTCACAGCGAAGTCCCCAGGCTGCTGGATCAGGAGGGAGAGATGTGGGGAGAGGCTCCGGGAAAACTGAACTCTCCCATTATGAAAGCCTGCAAACCCTAACAAGCTCCGCCTATCAATGGAACTGAGGCCCAGACTATGTTATCGTCATAGCGACATATCAGCAAATCTCTACTCTAGAGTGCCACTGGGGCAAAACCTGTAGTACAGTGCCACCTGCCAAAAAGAAAAAGAAAAAAACAAAGAAACTATCTCTCAAAACCAGGAAAAAATTACATTTTTTATAACTTCTTTTCATTTTTTTCTTGGTTTTTTTTTTCCACTTTGATCATTTTATCTTTTTTCCATCTTATTCTTTCCTTTTCCTTTTGAACATCATCCATAAGTGTTACATTTTTCAATCTTGTTTTTTTTATGAGGGTTATATTTAAAAAACCTCAACTTTTTTTTTCTTCTTTTCTCTTTTTCTTCCTCTTTTTCTTTTTTCTCAATCGATAATCATTTATAAACAAATTATTTTATTCTGGATTCATATTTTTCTTTGTTGGCATTTTGTGTTTATTTTTTACTTCATTTTTTATCTCTTTGTTATTTCCCCCCAGCTCTGGCTCCCTGTTCTATGTAGTTTTTATTCCACTTATCATAATAGAATTGTTATTTTTTCAATTTTTATTTTCTTTTAATCATCTCTTATTAGTGTTATTAATGATATCACTCAAAAATAAATATCATGGATACAAAAGACAGAGATATAGCTCAGATAGATGATGAAAAATCTCTAGAAAAAAACTTTCAATTGCATGGAAACCTTGGAGTTAAATGACAGAATTAAAAATTGAAGTCCTAAAAATACTCAGGGAAATACAAAAAAAGCATGGAAAGGCAATTTAGAGAGTTCAAAAAACAATTCAATGAACAAGAACAGTACATCACCAAGGAAATTAAAACTATAAAAAGGAATCAAACAGAGATGAAAAACTCAATACATGAACTGAAAAATGAGATAACAAGCTAAGCTAATAGAATAGGCCAGATAGAGAAGAGAATTAGTGACATAGAAGACAGGCAACTAGAAATACTACAGAGAGAAGAGGAGAGAGACTCACAAATTAAGAAAAATGAGAAAGCCCTACAGGAATTGTCTGACTCCATCAGAAGGAGCAACATAAGAATAATGGTTATATCAGAAGAAGAGAGAGAGAATGGAATGGAGAACATATTCAAACAAATAATAGACTAGAACTTCCCAAGCCTGTGGAAAGAATTAGAGCCTTGAATCCAAGAAGCAAACAGAACACCAAGTTACCTTAACCCAAACAGACCTGCTCCAAGACACATCGTAATGAAATTATCATAAACCAATGACAAAAAAAAAAAAAATCCTCAAGGCAGTCAGGGAAAAGAAGAGTACAACATATAAAGGAAGGCCCATTAAATTATCATCAGATTTCTCAGCAGAAACTCTACAAGCTAGAAGAGAGTGGACCCCAATATTTAAAGTACTGAAAGAGAGGAACCTCCAACCAAGAATACTATATCCCTCAAAGCTACCCTTCAAATGCTAAGGGGTAATAAAAACTTTCACAGATATAGAAAAGATAGGGAATTTATCACCAGAAACCCCCCACTTCAGGAAATACTAAAGGGGGTTATCCAACCAGATACAAAGAACAAAACAAAACAAAATTACAAGTAAAAGCTCCATCAAGATCACAATAAGAACAAGATTAATCTGTGACAGCAAAAACAAAAAAGGGGAGAGGACAAATATTAGCAGTAGCAAAGGAGGATGGAGTGCAGAAGCCCTCATGAGACAATGGACTACAATGAATATTGTGGGTGGATCGCAGAGTGCATTCCTAGCAGCTGTGGCTGATGCAATGCTGTGAGAACACTCCAGCTCCCAGAAGCCTCCTGGGCACACCCAGGAACGAAGCTCGCCTACTATAAGGAAGTGACTTAGCACCAACCATGCAGCTCCCTGATCTTTTCAGCCATTGGCTTTGAGGAACACGCTGTGACACCGTATAGGCTGAACCTGTGTATATAAGCTAGCCTACTTCCTGAATAAAGTGGGTCTGCGTCACTGAACCTGGTCCCCGGAGTTAGGTCTTTGCGTTTCCGTCGTCCTCACCCCTGGCAGGACTTGTCCACAACTGGCGCCCAACGTTGGGCAGGGACCTAACCAGCTTCCAAGGGATGGGTGAATGACCCTCTGCAATGGGAAACCTTCTCCCCCACTCTCGAGCCCCACAGGCTTGAGCCCTGCACGCCCTATTGCAGAGTAGGCGAGTTGAAGTTTGTGAAAAGGATCTCTGTACTTACTGGGAGATTCTCTCTAGTCTCAATCCCTGGATTGAGGAAGCGCTGCTCTGGGACCCGGATACTTGGGCCCGAGCTTTCCAGAGCATCCGTTTGGCCGAAGTACATGGGAGACAAACCTTCCCTCTTGGACTCATTCCTGCCCTGTTAGCGATACATGCCTGCCTGACCAGTGCTCCTCCTGGGAACCCTCCATCGGTGCCAAAGATATTGCAGGCTGCCTCTCTCTCTGAGGAACCCCTACCTCCCTATTCGCTCCCCTCCACTGAGGAGGAAAGTAGTTTAGCCTCCCAGTTTGACAAAATCGCAGCTGAGTGTGCAGAAACAAAACCAACCAAATTGCTAACTGCGCCCTCAGCTCTGCCGCTGGAAAAAGTGGAAGTTGCTACTTCCACATTCCCTGCTGGGGCTCAATGCCCCACCCCAGCATCTCAGACACCATTTTCTCCAACATGTGTTCCTGCTGCAGACCCATGGGCCAGCCTATACGCCCCCATGTGTCTTTTTTCTTCCTGTCTTGTATCTCACTCTCTCTCTCCCGCCCTCTCTCTGAAATGATGCTGAAAGGACCCAGCCATGGCACAGTGGCAGGGATCACACCCTCTTCTAACGCAAGGGAGAGGTTATGCTGTGTTTTTCAGTCAATTTGGATCCCAGGAACCCCCCAACCTGCTTGACAGGGTTTCTTGGGCACCCACTAAGTGGTTCAGTCTTCATCTGTCCAAAGCCACAGCCCTGGCCTTCTCCATACTGACTACACCTGAGGGGAGGAGGTCCTCAGCACTCCAGAAGAAGACCTTACAGCTAGCGCGCCCCATCACCTGGGGGGATGTGGAGGCTTTGGCGGGGCAGGTCCAGAGAATTGCCCCTGATGGGCCCCCAGGCCCTGGTGTTCTGTTCTTGCTTATGTGTTTTATAGTAACTGCTGACTCCCAGACACAGGCGGCGGCAGCCCAGGGCTCAAGCCTGGCAGCGCAAGCTGGTGTTTTCAGTTCATCTTTGGAGGATGAGGAGAATTGGGCCGGAGTTGCAATTTGCAGACTCCAGAAGGTAAACATCGGCAGCTGCAGCGAGAGGATGAACGGAAGCCAGGCTTGCATCTCCGAGTGGCTGCCGGAACGGCAGGGAGTGCCTGCTAAGCCGCTGGTGGGTTCACTGACATTTTGGGACATAGGGGTGGTTGCCATCATGCTCTCTGGAGCAGAGATGGAAATGCTGACTGCCATTGCCACATGCTCTTCTTTGGGACAGTGTAAGACCTGCAAGGGTGGCAGGAATGAGGGGGTTGACTGACACCCCATGTGCGTGGACTGATTTTCTGGACTATGACAGGAGTGGGCACCAGCTCCTTTGCTGGATGGACTTATAGATTTTGGACAATGTGAAATACCCTGATGGGGTTAGGGGGTGGCTTTGCTGGAGGCCCTTCCCCTGCCCCAGGAAGCTTTTCCCATGGCTAGAAAGAAGGCTGAGGACATTTTGCACTTTTGGCAAAGTGCTCAGAGACTGGTGAAATATACCTTAGTAACTGTTGAAATTGTATGATTTGCTATGTTGTTATAATTTGTGTAATGTGCCTTGCAGCCATATGCAGTACGCAGCCTACGGCAAGCAATCCCTTTCGTGTTTGAATGCTGGGACCTTTGTGGGAAGGGGGCATGCATGGACCTACATCCATTTTTTACAGTCAAAATGGAACTGTGTTTAACTGCACCTAGAAGGTCTCTGTAACACAATGGGAGGGAAATGAATCCCGACCCCTAGCACGAATCCTCTGTTTAAGAACCCCATTCTATTTTCTAACTAGTCAAACATTACAGAAGCTTGCCTCATTATTTAATCCAGCTAATCTATTAGCATATAGTATAATAGGTATTATAGTTGTTTTAGTTCTACTAGGGTTCCATTGCATAATGCGTAGCATTCAGAAGCTACAACAGCAAGCTGTCATTCATCAAGTCCAATTGGCTTTAATTAAAAGAGAAATGGGAGATGTGGGTGGAGCGCAGAGTGCATTCCTAGCAGCTGTGGCTGATGCAATGTTGTGAGAATACTCCAGCTCCCAGAACCCTCCTGCGCATACCCAGGAAGGAAGCTCGCCCACTATAAGGAAGTGACTTAGCGCCAACCACGCAGCTCCCTGATCTTTTCAGCCACTGGCTTTGAGGAACACGCTGTAACACCGTATAGGCTGAACCTGTGTATATAAGATAGCCTAATTCCTGAATAAAGTGGATCTGCGTCACTGAACCTGGTACCTGGAGTTGGTCTTTGCATCTCTGTTGTCCTCACCCCTGGCAGGACTTGTCCACAAATATGATATACAGTGTGTCTGTAAAGTCATGGTGCACTTTTGACTGGTCACAGGAGAGCAACAAAAGACCATATAAATGTGAAATCTGCACCAAATAAAATGAAAACTCTCCCAGTTTCATACCTATTCAGTGCAGTTTGATGTGGGCTCACACACAGATTTTTTAGGGCTCCTTAGGTAGCTATCCCATATAGCCTCTACAGACTTGTCACTGACTGATGGCCTACCAGAAAGGGGTTTCTCCACCAAACTGCCGGTTTCCTTCAACTGCTTATCCCACGGAGTAATGTTATTCCTATGGGGTGGTGCTTTGTTATAAATGTACCGATATTCACGTTGCACTTTGGTCATAGATTCAAATTTAGCGAGCCACAGAACACACTGAACTTTCCTCTGTACTGTCCACATCTCGACTGGCATGGTCGTGGGCTGCTCTGCTGTATACATGGTGTTATGTCATCATCTGCGCATGTGCACATGCTTCCACATCATCCTACAGAAACTGGGAGGGTTTTCCTTTTATTTAGTGCAGATTTCACATTTCTATGGTCTTTTGTTGCTTTCCTGTGACCGGTCAAAAGTGCTCCATGACTTTATGGATACACTGTGTATCATTTTTATTACTAAATGGTAAACACCCCTGAAAAAAACCACTACAGAAACATATGGCTTAAAAAAAGGAGAAGTAGAGGAGAGAAGTATGAAATACAACCAAACAAAAACAAATGATAGAAAAACAAAAGAGAAGAACCAAACAAGACACAGAACTATCAGAAAGAAATATATAAAATGGCAATAGGAAGCCTTCAAGTGTCAATAATTACACTAAATGTAAATGGATTGAACTCACCAATAAAAAGACACAGAGTAGCAGAGTGGATCAAAAAAGAAAATCCAACTGTATGCTGCCTTCAAGAAATACATCTAAGCTACAAGGATAAAAACAAATTCAAAGTGAAAGGTTGGAAAACAGTTCTCCAAGCAAATAACATTCAAAGAAAAGCAGGTTTAGCCATACTCATATCTAACAATGCTGACTACAAGACAGCAAAGGTAATCAGAGACAAAGATGGTCATTTCATAATGATAAAGGGGACATTGAATCAAGAAGACATAACACTTGTTAATATTTATGCAGCAAACAAAGGAGCACTAAAATATATGACATCTAGTAACTGACCTAAAAATAAAAACTGACAAAAATACGATCATACTTGGAGACCTCAATACACTGCTGATGGCACTAGATCGTTCATCCAAATAGAAAATCAATAAAGAAATATGAGCCTTAAATGAAACACTAGAACAATTGGATATGATAGACATCTACAGGACATTTCATCCCAAAGTGCCAGAGTATACATTTTTCTCCAGTGTGCATGGAACATTCTCAAGAATTAACCATATGCTGGGCCACAAAAATTACATCAACAAATTCAGAAAGACTGAAATTATACCAAGCATATTCTCTGACCATAAAGCTTTGAAACTAGAATTCAACTGCAAAAAAGAAGTAAACAAACCCACAAAAATGTGGAAATTAAACAACATACTTCTAAAAATAAGTAGGTCAAAGAAGAAATAAAAGTAGAGATCAAAAGATATATACAGACAAATTAAAATGACAACACAACATATCACAATCTCTGGGATGCAGCAAAAGCAGTAGTAAGAGGGAAGTTCATATCACTGCAGGCCTATATGAATAAACAAGAGAGAGCCCAAGTAAACAACTTAACATCAGATCTTAAGGAACTAGAAAAAGAACAAAGGCAACCCAAAACCAGCAGAAGAAAGGAAATAATAACAATCAGAGCAGAAATAATTGAAATAAAGAACAGAAAAACTATAGAAAAAATCAATAAGACAAGGAGCTGGTTCTTTGAAAAGATCAATAAAATTGACAAACCTTTGGCAAGACTCACTGAGGAAAAAAAAGAAAGGACTCAGATAAACAAAATCCAAAATGAAAGAGGAGAAAACACCACAGATATCATAGATATACAAAGAATTATCATAGGATACTATGAAAAACTATATGCCACCAAATTAACCAATCTAGAAGAAATGCATAAATTCCTAGAACAATACAATCTTCCTAGACTGAGTCATGAAGAAGTAGATAGCCTAAACAGACCCATAAGCAGGGAGGAAATAAAAACAACTATTAAAAACCTCCCAAAAAATAAAAGTCCAGGAACAGACGTTATACTAGTAAATTCTATCAAACATTCAAAAAAGATTTGTTTCTTATTCTACTCAAAGTCTTCCAAAAAATTGAAGAAGAAGCAACACTTCCAAACACATTTTATGAGGCCAATGTAACCCTCATACCAAAACCTGGCAAGGACAATACAAAAAAAGAAAACTACAGACCAATATCTCTAATAAATACAGATGTTAAAATCCTAAACAAAATACTAGCAAATCAAATACAACAACACATTAAAAAGATAATTCATCGTGATAAATTGGATTCATCCTGGAATCACAAGGATGGTCCAACATACGTAAAATAGTTAACGTAATACACCATATCAACAAAACAAAGAACAGAAGAAGACTGATGTCAGAGAGACAAGATGGCGCTGGAGTAGGCGGACGTACCAGCATCTACCTCCCAGAACCAAAGTGGATTACAAACTAATTTTATGAACTATCATCTGGAAAAACCAACTTTGGACTAAACTAAGAGGACTCTTCAACCAAGGAACACTGAAGAAGCCACACCGAGACTGGTAGGAAAAGCAGAAACGCGGAGAGGGCTGCCCAGCTCCCGGGAGTGAACGGCAGCAGGGAGAGACTCGCATGGTGGGAAGTGAGTTTAGCAGAGGGGAAAGGGTCCTGAGCCCCAGGAACAAAGCCCCAGCCTGCAGCCCCAGAGCCCAGAAGAGGGGCGTAAGGACAGTATTTAGCTGGAAACAAGTCAGGATACTGTTTGTGAGAGAGTCTGATTTCACAGACCCAGGATCCTTCTTAAAGGGACCGCGCAGAACATCTCTCTCAAAAACAATCACCTGGGGCTCCTGGGGACGGGGGGAGAGAGGAGAGGACCACAGTAACAGGAAGAGAGTGTAATCTAGGAGGCATAGGGAGAAACATTGTGGGAGATAGCCACCCTAACCCCTGGGACGAGTCACTCCCCAAAGCTGAAGTGAATATTTCCCCCGGAAACAGCAATACCAGCAAAAGGAAGCAAGAGAGCAGCCAAACAAGCTCCCCCACGGCATTCAGAGCAGAGTCGCATAGAAGGAGGGAGCTTTCGGGTCTACAGTAGTGAGTCTTAGGGTCCGAGCTGCAACGCCCTCGGCGCACACAGCTGAGGGCGCACCAGAGAGCGGGCAGCAGCGGGAGACAAAAGTGCAGTTCTGCTGGCAGGGGCGGAAGCCGGCTGGCCACCACTGGGCTCAGATCTGAGCTCAATCTTGCCTGGCTGGGGAGAAAGGGGCGTGCAAAAGCGGTCAAGCTCAGCTGCCAGCAGCCTGTAATCCAGCCTCCGGGAGAAGGGCGGGAACCCCGGAAAGGGTGGAGACCAGCCCCGGAGCAAGGGCAGAGGAGCCCCGCCCGTGCAAACCAGGCTTGCGGTCTGACTTGGTAGCCGGCTCCTCCTGTGGGGGTGGAGCCAAAAGCCCAGAAGAGGCGGAGTTCCACTATGGAGCTGAGCTTGGGCACGCAGCCCTGCCCAGCGGTAGAGCCAAGGCTAGCAGCTGTTCCTTGAGTGGGATCCTCCTGCAAGGGCAAGGCGAAAGCTCGGAAACAGGAAGAGACCTGCAGCTGAGCAAAGGTGCTCGCCAGTGCCCTCAGGACCGAGCATAACGTCACACACGGGGGCGGGGCAAAGGCCAAGGCCACCAACCCTTGTGCACCCGAGCACGTGATCACAGCCACTCCCGTGAAGAGAAAATGCGGAGGCAGAGAAATTCAACACAAATAAACCAAGAAAAATCCCCAGAAAAGGACCTAAGTGAATCAGATATAACCAAATTACCAGATGCGGAGTTTAAAATAACAATTGTTAGGATGCTGAAAGATATTAGAACAACCATAGATGGCCATTACGAAAACCTAAATAAAGAGATAACAAATATAAGAAAGGACATTGAAATAATAAAAAAGAATCAGTCAGAAATGACAAATACAATATCTGAAATAAAGAATACAATGGAAGGAATTAAAAGCAGGATGGATGAAGCAGAGAATCGAATCAGTGAGTTAGAGGACACAATAAATAAAGGCATGGAAGCAGAGCAGAAAAAAGAAAAGAGACTCAAAAAGTCTGAGGAAACTCTAAGAGAGCTCTGTGACAACATGAAGAGAAATAACATCCGCATCATAAGGGTTCCTGAAGAAGAAGAGAAAGAACAAGGGATAGAGATTTTGTTCAAACATATTATAGCAGAAAACTTCCCCCAATTAAGGCAGGAAAACATTTCACATGTTCAGGAAGCACAGAGAACTCCATTAAGGAGAAACCCAAAGAAACCAACACCAAGACACATCATAATTAAAATACCAAAGCTAAATGATAAAGAGAAAATATTAAAAGCTGCTAGAGAAAAAAAGACTATCACCTACAAAGGAGCCCCCATAAGGATGACTTCTGACTTCTCAACAGAAACACTTGAGGCCAGAAGGGAATGGCAAGAAATATTCAAAGTAATGCAGAACAAGAACCTACAACCAAGACTACTTTATCCAGCAAGGCTATCATTTAAAATTGAAGGAGAAATAAAAAGCTTTACAGACAAAAAAAAAAACCTCAAGGATTTCACTGCAACCAAACCAAGGCTGCAAGAAGTGCTAAGGGACCTGTTGTAAACAGATCAAAGGAAAAAAAAGAATATAGCAAAAGAGAAATACAGTTTTGAAGAAAAAAAAATGGCAATAAACAATTACATATCAGTAATAACCTTAAATGTTAATGGATTAAATGATCCGATCAAGAGACATAGGGTAGCTGCGTGGATAAGAAAACAGGACCCATACATATGCTGTCTACAAGAGACACACCTTAAATCAAAAGATGCACACAGACTGAAGATAAAAGGATGGAAAAAAATATTTCACGCAAATGGAAATGAAAAAAAAGCTGTGGTAGCAATACTTATGTCAGACAAAATGGACTTTAAAACAAAGACCATAGTTAGAGATAAAGAAGGTCACTACATAATGATAAAGGGAGCAATCCAAAAGGAAGATATAACCATTATAAATATCTACGCACCTAATATAGGAGCACCTAAATATATAAAGCAGACTTTGATGGACTTAAAGGGCGAGATCAACAGCAATACTATAATAGTAGGGGATTTCAATACCCCATTAACATCATTAGATAGATCCTCAAGAAAGAAAATTAACAAAGAAACAGCAGACTTAAAGGACATATTAGATCAACTCAATTTAATAGATATCTTCAGAACCTTTCACCCTAAAACAGCAGAATATACATTCTTTTCAAGCGCTCATGGTACATTCTCTAGAATAGACCACATGTTAGGGCACAAAAGCGGTCTCAACAAATTTAAGAAGATTGAAATCATATCAAGCACTTTCTCTGATCACAATGGCATTAAACTAGAAATCAACCACAATAGAAAAATTGAAAAACATTCAAACACTTGGAAACTAAATAGCACGTTATTAAACAATGAATGGGTTAACATTGAGATCAAAGAAGAAATTAAAAAATTCCTAGAAACAAACGATAATGAGCATACATCAACTCAAAATTTATGGGACACAGCAAAAGCAGTCCTGAGAGGGAAGTTTATAGCATTACAGGCATACCTCAAGAAGCTAGAAAAAGCTCAAATAAACAACTTAACCCTGCCTCTAAAAGAACTAGAAAAAGAACAGCAAGTAAAGCCCAGAGCTAGTAGAAAGAAGGAAATAATAAAGATCAGAGCAGAAATAAATGACATAGAGGCTAAAGAAACAATACAGAGGATCAATGAAACCAGGAGCTGGTTCTTTGAAAAGGTAAACAAGATCGATGAACCTTTAACGAGACTCACCAAGAAAAAGAGAGAGAAGACTCAAATAAATAAAATTAGAAACGAGAGTGGAGAAATAACTGACACAACAGAAATAACAAAATATTGTAAGAAAATACTATGAAGAACTGTACGCCAAAAAACTAGACAATCTAGATGAAATGGACAAATTCCTTGAATCATATAATCTTCCAAAAATCAATCTGGAAGAATCAGAAAACCTAAACAGACCAATTACAACAAATGAGATTGAAACAGCTATCAAAAAACTCCCAAAAAAGAAAAGTCCTGGGCCTGATGGCTTCACAAGTGAATTCTACCAAATATTCAAAGAAGAACTAACTCCTATTCTTCTCAAGCTATTTCAAAAAATTCAAGAGGAAGGAAGACTTCCAAATTTCTTTTATGAGGCAAGCATAATTCTGATTCCAAAACCAGGCAAAGAAAACACAAAAAAAGAAAATTATAGGCCAATATCCCTGATGAACTTAGATGCAAAAATCCTCAACAAAATATTAGCAAACCGGATCCAGCAATATATGGAAAAAATCATACACCATGATCAAGTAGGATTTATTTTTTTATTATTATTATTTTTTCTAAAGCTGGAAACGGGGAGAGACAGTCAGACAGACTCCCGCATGCGCCCGACTGGGATTCACCCAGCACGCCCACCAGGGGCAACGCTCTGCCCACCAGGGGGCGATGCTCTGCCCATCCTGGGCATCGCCATATTGCGACCAGAGCCACTCTAGCGCCTGAGGCAGAGGCCACAGAGCCATCCCCAGCGCCCGGGCCATCTTTGCTCCAATGGAGCCTTGGCTGCAGGAGGGGAAGAGAGAGACAGAGAGGAAAGCGCGGCGGAGGGGTGGAGAAGCAAATGGGCGCTTCTCCTGTGTGCCCTGGCCAGGAATCGAACCCGGGTCCTCCGCACGCTAGGCTGACGCTCTACCGCTGAGCCAACCGGCCAGGGCTCAAGTAGGATTTATTTTTGGGAGGCAAGGCTGGTACAATATTTGCAAATCAATCAATGTGATTCATCACATAAACAAAAGAAAGGAGAAAAACCACATGATAATTTCAATAGATGCAGAAAAAGCATTTGATAAAGTCCAGCACCCATTCATGATCAAAACTCTCAGCAAAGTGGGAATACAGGGAACATACCTCAACATGATAAAGGCCATCTATGACAAACCCACAGTCAACATCATACTCAATGGGCAAAAATTAAAAGCAATCCCCTTAAGATCAGGAACAAGGCAGGGGTGCCCCCTTTCACCATTCTTATTCAACATAGTTCTGGAAGTCCTAGCCACAGCAATCAGACAAGAAAAAGAAATAAAAGGCATCCAAATTGGAAAAGAAGAAGTAAAACTTTCATTATTTGCAGATGACATGATATTGTATATAGAAAACCCTAAAGTCTCAGTCAAAAAACTACTAGACCTGATAAATGAATTTGGCAAGGTGGCAGGATATAAAATCAATACTCAGAAATCAGAGGCATTTTTATACACTAATAATGAACTGTCAGAAAGAGAAATCAAGGAATCAATCCCCTTTACCATTGCAACCAATAAAATAAAGTTCCTAGGAATAAATCTAACCAAGGAGATTAAAGACTTGTACTTGGAAAATTATAAAACATTGATAAAAGAAATCAGGGAAGATACGAATAAGTGGAGGAATATACCGTGCTCATGGTTAGGAAGAATAAACATCATTAAAATGTCTATATTACCCAAAGCAATTTATAAATTCAATGCAATACCGATTAAAATACCAATGACTTACTTCAAAGACATAGAACACATATTCCAAAAATTTATATGGAACCAAAAGAGAAAACGAATAGCCTCAGCAATCTTGAAAAGGAAGAAAAAAGTGGGAGGTATCACACTTCCAGATATCAAGTTATATTATAAGGCCATTGTACTCAAAACAGCATGGTAGTACTGGCATAAGAACAGGCACATAGATCAATGGAACAGAACAGAGAACCCAGAAATAAACCCACAGCTCTATGGACAACTGATATTTGACAAAGGAGGTAAGGGCATACAATGGAGTAAAGACAGCCTCTTCAACAAATGGTGTTGGGAAAACTGGACAGCTACCTGCAAAAAAATGAAACTAGACCACCAACTCACACCACTCACAAAAATAAACTCAAAATGGATAAAAGACTTGAATGTAAACCATGAAACCATAAGCATCTTAGAAGAAAACATAGGCAGTAAGCTCTCTGACATCTGTCGCAGCAATATATTTGCTGATTTGTCTCCACAGGCAAGTGAAATAAAAGACAGGATCAACAAATGGGACTTTATCAAACTAAAAAGCTTCTGCACAGCTAAAGACAATAAGAACAGAATAAAAAGACAAATTACACAATGGGAGAATATATTTGACATAGCGTCTAATAAGGGGTTAATAACCAAAATTTATAAAGAACTTGTAAAACTTAATACCAGGAAGACAAACAATCCAATCCAAAAATGGGCAAAAGAAATAAATAGACACTTCTCCAAAGAGGACACACAGATGGCCAACAGGCATATGAAAAAATGTTCAACATCACTAATGATTAGAGAAATGCAAATTAAAACCACAATGAGATATAACCTCACACCAGTCAGAATGGCGCTCATCAATAAAACAACACAGAATAAGTGCTGGCGAGGATGTGGAGAAAAGGGAACCCTTCTGCACTGCTGGTGGGAATGCAGACTGGTGCAGCCACTGTGGAAAACAGTATGGAGATTCCTCAAGAAATTAAAAATCGAACTGCCTTTTGACCCAGCTATACCACTGTTAGGAATATACCCCAAGAACACCATAGCACCGTTTGAAAAGAAGAAATGCACCCCCATGTTTATGGCAGCATTGTTCACAATAGCAAAGATTTGGAAACAGCCCAAGTGTCCATCAGAGGACGAGTGGATTAAAAAGCTTTGGTACATATATACTATGGAATACTACTCAGCCATAAGAAATGATGACATAGGATCTTTTACAACAACATGGATGGGCCTTGATAACATTATACTTAGTGAAAGAAGTAAATCAGAAAAAACTAAGAACTATATGATTCCATACATAGGTGGGACATAAAGATGAGACTCAACATGAACAACAGTGTTGGGGTTACAGGGTGGGGGGAGGAGAGGGAGGGAGTTGGGGGAGGGGAGGGGCACAAAGATCATGGCTTTTCAGCATTTGCCATATTCCCCCCTTAATCTATAGACAGACAGCAAATATTTACATATGGTGTTCCCAACTGCTGTCTTAGGGACAAATGCTGATAAACTATTTCAGCAGTTCCTCCTTCTTCAAAGACTTATATGTCAACATAGAGCTCCATGTTTCATAGACATACTCAAGCTTACTCCATGCTCCCTGGAGCTTTAGCACAAGGGAATGCCCCCCCTTTTTTTTTGGTAGTAGTATTTTTTCTTTTATTTATTTATTTTTTGTATTTTTCTGAGGATGGAGATGGGGAGGCAGTCAGACAGACTCCTGCATGTGCCTGACTGGGATCCACCTGGCATGCCTACCAGGGGGGAATGCTCTGCCCATCTGGGGTGTTGCTCTGTTACAACCGGAGCCATTCTAGCGACTAGGGCGGAGGCCATGGGGCCATCCTTAGTGCCCAGGGTGGCTTTGCTCCGGTGAAGCCTTGGCTGCGGGCAGGAGGAGAGAGACGAAGAGGAAGGAGAGGGGGAGGGGTGGAGAGGTAGATGGGCGCTTCTCCTGTATGCTCTGGCCAGGAATCGAACCCAGGAATCCTGAACACCAGGCCAATGACTCCGACGGGTCTACCATATCATGCTTTTTACTTAAAAAAAAAAATTTACATTTCTTTTGAATGCTGATGAACTTGAGACACCAAATCTTTTTCGCCTGCAAACTACTACCTTCTTTACTAGATCTAGCTAATAACACTGTTTTGTCTTTTTCCAAATAGCTCCAGATATATGGAAAAGATTTATATAGGCGGATGGGGATCCTCAAACCCCTCAGCGAGATCTTCTGAGAATGGCTTTTAAGATACCTAGAGGCGGAAAAAACCCAATGGAGATCAGGGGAACTACCAGCTTTTAGGATACGTCCTTAAAGGCTCCAACGCCCCAAAGGGGTCTCATAGGGTGCCATCTGGGTCCTGCTTCAATGGTGGAAAGGAAGGTCATTGAGCTAAAGCCTGCCAGGCTTGCACGCCTCTGCTGTGGGGAAACAGGGACACTGGAAGGTGGGCTTCCCCCTCGCTCCTCTAAGGGAGGGTTCAGTCTCTTCCAGCCCTGCTCCAGCCACCTATGACCTAACCTTGCCCAGAAAGCTGGGGTTTGCCACTTAAGGCTGAAGGTGCCCAGGGCCGTCGGCCCCATCTACGACACTGTGGACGAGCCTAGGGTATTTCTTCCAAGAAGCAGGTAAACTGATCTCATTTGCACAAGGGCCACTTAACTAGGTTTTGCCTGAATAGTCAGGTTTTTTATTCTTCCCTCAAAGATCTCTGTTGTGGGTGCTGATAGTCCTATTTTCTGCTGTTTTGCTTAATATATAGCGTTTCCTTTATCTCTCCTACCTCAATGCCCCACTCATATTTCAGGCTGGGACCTACTCCTAATTTAGAGCTCTCTTTCCTCCTTTTGCCACCTTGTATTATGAATTTACCTTTGCCACCCAGCTTGGTGTATCCCAAGGTTCTCTTTACCATGCCACAGTCACAAAGCTCCAGGGAAAAGCAACCTGGTCTCAACTCTCCAGGCAGAGAACAAAAGCTCCATATCCACGCATGCTGCAAATGGCTTTTTCCAGTCTACTTGAATCATTACCAGCTAGAAGCAGTGGTCATTGGGACTTGGACATGAGCTGCAAAGTATAGAATGGTGACAACAGTTCCAGTGCCATGCGGACTTTTCCTGTGGGGAACTTTCCTGGACTCCTGCTCCCTGTGACAGCTCCTAACAGACTGAACTGTGGTTAGGTTGCATTTTTCAGGGATTTGGCATGGTGATGGGGCCAACTTGGACTTGGTGAACATGTTAAGGACACTACTCTTTTATGGACTCTTGCTGTATTGGCCAAGAGTTTGCTTAAAGGCTTTTAATCACTGTAAAAAAAAAATAGAGGACTGGATGAAGAAGATGAGGCACATATACACCATGGTATACTATTCAGCTAGGAGAAATGATGACATCGGATCACTTGCAGCGGAATGGTGGAGTCTTGGTAGCATTGTGGGGGTGAAATAAGCGAATCAGAAAAAAACAGGAACTGCAGGATTCCATACATTGGTGGGACATAAAAGCGAGACTAAGAGGCATGGACAGGAGGGTGGTGGTTACAGGGGGTGGGGGGAGGGAAGGAGGGAGAGGGGGAGGGGGAGGGGTACAGAGAGAACCGGATGGAGGGTGGCGGAGGACGATCTCTCTTCGGGTGATGGGTATGCAACAGAACTAAATGACAAGATAACCTGGAAATGTTTTCTTTGAATGTATGTACCCTGATTTATTGATGTTACCCCATTAAAATAAAAATTTATTTATAAAAACAAAACAAAACAAAGAACAAAAACATATGATCCTATCAATAGATGCAGAAAAAGCATTCGATAAAATACAACATCATTTTATGTTTAAAATACTCAATAAAATCAGTATAAAAGGAAATATCTCAACATAATAAAAGCCATTTATGAAAAACCATCAGCTAACATATTAAATGGCATAAAACTGAAGACTCTTCCTCTAAAATCAGGAACAAGACAAGGCTGCCCATTCTCTCCACTCTTATTCAATGTAGTGCTAGAAAAGTTCTAGCCAGAGCAATCAGACAAGAGAAAGAAATAAAAGGCATTCATACTGGGAAAGAAGAAGTAAAGGTTTCACTTTTTGCAGATGATATGATCCTATATAGAAAACCCCAAAGACTCCACAAAAAGACTATTAGAAACAATAAATCAATACAGTAAGGTCGCAGGATACAAAATTAATATACAGAAGTCTATTGCTTTCCTATATGACAACAATAAAACATCAGAAAACAAACTCAAAAAAATAATCCCTTTTATGGTTGCAACAAAAATAAAATACCTAGGAATAAACATAACAAAGAATATAAAGGACCTATATACTGAAAACTACAAAGCATTGTTAAGGGAAATTGAAAAAGATACAATGAAATGTAAAAATATTCCTTGTTCTTTTTTTTTTTTTTTTGTATTTTTCTGAAGCTGGAAACGGGGAGAGACAGTCAGACAGACTCCCGCATGCTCCCGACCGGGATCCACCCGGCACGCCCACCAGGGGCGATGCTCTGCCCACCAGGGGGCGATGCTCTGCCCCTCCAGGGGCGTCGCTCTGCTGAGACCAGAGATACTCTAGCGCCTGGGGCAGAGGCCAAGGAGCCATCCCCAGTGCCCGGGCCATCTTTGCTCCAATGGAGCCTTGGCTGCAGGAGGGGAAGAGACAGAGAGGAAGGAGGGGGGTGGTGGAGAAGCAAATGGGCGCTTCTCCTATGTGCCCTGGCCGGGAATCGAACCTGGGTCCCCCGCACGCCAGGCCGACGCTCTACCGCTGAGCCAACCGGCCAGGGCCCCTTGTTCTTGAATAGGAAGAATAAATATAGTTAAAATGACCACATTACCCAAAGCAATATACAAATTCCCATCAAAATTCCAATGTCATTTTTTTTTTAAATGGAACAAAAAAATCATCAGGTTTATATGGAACTATAAAAAACCCCGAATAGCCAAAGTAATCCTAAGGAAAAAGAACAAAACTGGAGGCATTATAATACCTGACTTCAAATTATATTACAGAGCCACGATAATCAAAACAGCATGGTTGGTATTGGCAGAAAAATAGACACTCAGACCAATGGAACAGAATAGAGAGCCCAGAAATAAAACCACATATATATGGTCGAATCATCTTTGATAAAGGGGCCAAAAACACACAAATGGAGAAAAGAAAGCCTCTTCAATAAATGGTGCTGGGAAAACTGGAAAGCCACATGCAAAAGAATGAAACTTGACTACAGTTTGTCTCCTTGTACTAAAATTAATTCAAAATGGATCAAAGACCTACATATAAAACCTGAAACAATAAATTACATAGAAGAAAACATAGGTACTAAACTCGTGGACGTCGGCCATAAAGAATATTTTATGAATTTGACTCCAAAGGCAAGAGAAGTGAAGGCAAAGATAAATGAATGGGACCGCATCAGACTAAGAAGCTTTTGCACAGCAAAAGAAACTGACAACAAAACAAACAGACAGCCAACTAAATGAGAGATATTTTCAAACAAAAGCTCAGATCAGGGCCTAATATCCAAAATATACAAAGAACTCACAAAACTCAACAACAAACAAGCAAACAATCCAATAAAAAATGGGAAGAGGACATGAACAGACACTTCTCCCAAGAAGAAATACAAATGGCCAACAGACATATGAAAAGATGCTCATCTTCACTAGCTATTAGAGAAATGCAAATCAAAACTACAACGAGCTATCACCTCACACCTGTTAGATTAGCTATTATCAACAAGACAGGTAATACAAGTGTTGGAGAGGCTGTGGAGGAAAAGGAACCCTCATTCACTGTTGGTGGGAATGTAAAGTAGTACAACCATTATGGAAGAAAGTATGGTGGTTCCTCAAAAAATTAAGAATAGAACTACCATATGACCCAGCAATCCCTCTACTGGGAATATACCCCCCAAACTCAAAAACACTGGTACGTAAAGACACATACAGCCCCATGTTCATCACAGCATTGTTCATGGTGGCCAAGACATGGAAACAACCAAAAAGCCCTTCAATAGAGGATTGGATAAAGAAGATGTGGTACATATATACTATGGAATACTACTCAGCCATAAGAAATGATGACATCGGATCATTTACAACAACATGGATGGACCTTGATAACATTATACTGAGTGAAATAAGTAAATCAGAAAAAAGTAAGAACTGTATGATTCCATACATAGGTAGGACACAAAATTGAGACTCACGGACATAGATAAGAGTGCAGTGGTTACCAGGGGAAGGGGAATGGAGGAGAAGGAGGGTGTGGAGGAGGGGAGGGGCATAAAGAAAACCAAATAAAAGGTGACAGAGGGCAATTTGACTTTGGGTGATGGGTATACAACATAATCAAAATCAAAATGATCTGGAGATGTTTTCTATGAATCTATGTACTCTGATCAATGTCACCCCATTAAAATTAATTGTCTAAATAATTTTTTTAAATGTACACACACACACACACACACACACACACACACACACGGTGTAAGGTAGGAATTCAGTGCTGTCCTTCTCGTATGGGAAACTATACTGGTGTTTTTTCCAGTTCTCTTTATTAAACAGCCCCTCCTTTCATTAAGGATGTGAAATGCTGCTACTTTTACCATAAACTAGAGTTCCATAAGTCTAGAAACCTGGGGATACTGAGAAGTGGCCCATTGGTAGATCCTTGTGACAGTGTCACAGTGTTAATTACCACAGCTTCAGCGTGAGCCCTGACAGGCAGCCGGGAAGTATCCCGCTATGTGCCTCTTTGGGAGGGTCCTGGCTAATCCAGGCCCTTCACTCTTCTGTAAAGCCATCTTGCTGATTTCTCTCTGGATATCTCCCTGGAAAAGCTCTTTTTGGATATTGACCAGAATTCCATTGGCTATATAGTTCATATGGTCATGAGGGACATGACAGTGTAATAATATAAAGTCTTATTCATTTATTAGAGTTCCTTTCCTTATACTTGGTAAATGTTTATCATTTTGCCTATATAAGTATTAAACATTTTAAAAATGTATTCCCATGTATTTGACATTTTCTGAGGTTACTATAAATATCTTCTTAATTATATTATGTTTCCTAGGTGTTTTTTTTACTACTGGTATGGAGACTCTGACTGTATAGTAATCTTCTACCAGCCAATTCACCCCTTTCTGAAAGATTTTTTGTAGCTTTTGGGGCTTTCTCTGTCTATGACCATGCCATCTGAAAAATGATCATTTCACGCCCCCCTGCCAGCCTCACATTTCTAGTTTCTGTTCTTTTTGCTGCCTGTATCTAGGATGGTGGATAGTGGGAAATCTTGCTGTGGCTTCCCATTTGAATGAAAGCTTGTCTGCACATAAAACGCCACACTCCAAGTTCATTTTCCTGTGGGCCTGGAACTGCCACTCCTTGTCCTTGTGCACTTGGGGCTGCTGGGAAACTCCTGATGCTCCACAACCCCTTTTCCTCGTAGGAGGTTTTCTTTTTCTCTCAGGGAAACTCTTTCTCTTTGCTTTATTTTCAACTTCATTATAAGTGTGAAGGTTTAATCCCCACCTCACCACCCCCATCTCTCGGACCCTCTAAGACCCTTTTAATCTGGGGCCATTCATCCTTTTCATTTATTTTTTAATGGCAGAGATTTTATTTTTATGTGTTTTTCAAACATAGCCTCTCTGACATTTTTCTCCTTCACTCTTTGTCAGACTGCGATTACTCAAGTGTCTGCACTGTTCCCTTCTTCCCTCCTTGTGTCAGAGCTTTTCTGTTCTGTTTCCTTGAGTTTTTCTATCCCGGGCGGGTTTATCAAGTCAGTCCTCCCGTTTGGGAGTTCACACCTCCGCCATCTGTATGTGGGCATTTGTCCCATGATGCGCACTTTTCACTTCAACACACACGTTTTCATATCTAATGTGTCTGCGTGTATTAGGTTGTATCAACAAGACAGGTAATACAAGTGTTGGAGAGGCGTAGTTTCTTGTCCTTGTTTCATGTTGTTTATGATGTACTTTCTCTCGTTTAGTATGTTTATTGAGCTGGTTTTTAAAACTGGCGCTGTTTCTTTTCCCAGAATCTGGAATAATCTGTAACACAGTTTGTTGCTTTTTTCTTTTTTCTTTTTTGCTTGTGCTTCTCAAACGTCTTGCTCTTTTGCTGGTGAGTGCATTTCTGTCTGGCGGAAGGCTGCGGCTCTCCCTGCAAGGCTCTGGGGCAGGGCCAGCCAGGAGCCTGAAGAGCTCAGGGGCGGTGGGTGGGGCTCTCGGGAAACAGGCTCCAGAGGATCATACCACATCGCCTTCTACTCCACCAGATTCCTCCCTAGGCCAGAGCCCCGCCTGACCAACCTGCAGACAGAAGCAGCAGCAGTACAGGGGGACCCCTGCTGCAGCGTGCATTGCACTGCGGAGGCCAAGAGGTCCAACCTGTTTTGCTTGTTGTCCCCCCCCCCCCCAGCACAGGGCTCTGTGCTCCGATGTTAGGCCACCTGCACCTGAGCTTTGCATGGCCATGGGGGTGGGGCGGGCCAGGTTTGTCCCAAGTCAATGGTAGCAGAAGCTGGAACAAGCTGGGACCTGCATATCCCCTTCATACTGTGTTCTATAGTTGTGTATGGCCACCTCCTCCCCGAGCCAAAGCCTCAGTCCCAAGCCCACTGATTGGAACCCCATTGATGCCTCTGGTCCCCATCTTATCAGTTTCCCTGTTTTTCCTGGAAGTGATTTTGGCATAAGGAGCTAGTGGTCTTAGTAGTTAAGCATCAGAGCCAACCCAACACTTCAAAGGTAACATGTCCAAAGTTGAACCCTTGACCTGCCCTCTCTCCAAGAACCTCTGCCCCTCCTTCAGCAACTTCTCTGGGCAGCAGCCCCTCCAGGCACCTGGTGGGTCATATCTGAGTGGAAACTAGCCTTGCCCCCTCTCTCTCTCTCCTTCCTGTTCATCCACTACATGGGATTTAGTCCCTCAACCTGCTGAGTTCCCTGCTGCATAGTGGCCATGGTAGTTGCTACTTCCTGTCCTTGTCATTCTACCCACCCACCATGGCATCCAACTCACACCCACCCTTGTCTCTGCAGAAACTTCCTTTGTTCAGAGAAGCCAACCCAGGCACATCCCACAAGCCCCCATGTGCCCCGTGCATTATCTTGACGTTGACCATTCTTTGGTGTTTCCATTTATTTGTGTTTGTCCGATGTCTGTCCATCCCATTGGACCAGTAGCTGCCTGAAGACAGCCTCTGCCTATTGTCCCTCCTGCTCTGTCCCCAGGGCCCTGCACAGCCCTGAAATTCAGCATGTGCTCAACAAGGTGTGCTTAGTGAATCAGAAATGAATAAGAGAAGCCATGATGTCCTTCCCCATTTGGGGCCCAGGGAAGCTGAAGTCACCAGGACAAGGTGGGCCCAGACCATGGGGCCCATATGCTGTCTGGTGCCCTCTGCTCCAGACCATGCAGTCATTTTCTGTTCTTAGTGGGTACAATCCCTGCTCTGTCCCTGTGCCAATCAGAATACAGGGAACCACATTGCCCGGACTCTGGCCTCCAGCTTCCCGATAGGTCAGCCAGTGGAGGCACAGGTATGGGGGAAGAGAAATGGGTATTTTCTGTCTCTTCACTTTGTTCCTGCAGCTGTATCCTCCTCCAGGCAGCCCCCCGGATAGCCAGTCTGGGGTATCAGTCGTCATATGGTCCCTCTTCTCTGTATTGTCCTGTTTGGCTCTCCAACCCTCCCCTACTGGGTAACAGTAATGTTCTCCCTGGAATGCCTAGACTTCTCTCCTTTGCCTGGATGGCCACAGACTGGTCTATCCTGTGACAGAAGACAGTGGTTTTTAGACTAGAAGGCTCTTTGTTTTAAGAGGTATGTATTGACAAGGTGATCAACTCACCTGGGTTTGTCCAGGACTATCTTGATTTTAGTAAAGTCTATACCCCAGAAATCCCTCAGCCCCCCCATGCTGGGCCCTGGGGACACACGGGGGACTGGCCCAGATGTGAGCCCCACCTTCACCATGCCTCTCCACTTCACCAGATGTGAGCCCACCTTCACCGTGCCTCTCCACTTCACCAGATGTGAGCCCACCTTCACCATGCCTCTCCACTTCACCAGATGTGAGCCCACCTTCACCATGCCTCTCCACTTCACCAGATGTGAGCCCACCTTCACCATGCCTCTCCACTTCACCAGATGTGAGCCCACCTTCACCATGCCTCTCCACTTCACCAGATGTGAGCCCACCCTCACCGTGCCTCTCCACTTCACCAGATGAGTAGGCATGCCCACGGCCTGGGTGCTCTGCAGGGAAGTTGCTCCAATCCCCGGGATTCTCTGACAAAAGCCGGCACTGGACAGGGTCCGAGCGGGCTTCCTAGAGGGCAGTGTGAGCTGGTGAGAGTCAGAGGATCTGGCGTGGAGAAAGAAGGCCCCCTCTGCATCTGCACCCCCTCGATGCCTGTCCCAACCCTCCAGCATCACACAGGGCAGTCTCACTGCCCCAAAAAACCCTCCTGCCTCCCAGCCCCTGGCAACCAACCCCTGGCCCTTTATGGTCCCTGTAGTTTTGCCTTTTCGCTCTGGGTGTTTGGAAGTTTCTCTGGGAGGGAGTCTCACTGACGAGCTCTCTGCAGATCCCACGACAGGGATAGAAGACACAGAGGCCAATGTGAAGGGGCAGGTGGAAGACTGCGAAAATAAGGGCAGCAATGTGACAGCAGTCAGTGCAGGGGACACCCTGTGGCTTTTGCTATGGTCCTGGCGGGGGGGGGGGGGCTTACCAGACACCAGGATGCTCAGGTGGAGGAACCCGCCCATCCCCCTTGCACTGGGGGTTACTTTTCCCATTGCGTTATTAAGGCTGCTATAATTATTTTTACTTCCATGAGACTGTCACTCAGCGCTCTCGGTATGTTTGCATGGGTATCCTTGATCCTTTGGAAAGTGAAACAGAAGGATATAATTAGCTCATTTAACAGAGTTGGACTTGGTTCGCAGTTACCCGATGGTTCGTTCCCCTCCCTCTCCCAGGATTATTAATAAATGTTATTGCTAACCACCTGCCCCTTTAATGAGGGAGCTTCCTGGCCAGCCTCCTCTCTTCATGTCTAATGGGGTCACTCTGCGTCACGAGGTCCACACGGTTGAAAACACAGCCCCATGATGGACGTAGTGTATTTTTCAGGTGGAAATGTAGTGAGTAATGACCCGAGGAATACAGGTACAGAGGGGTGGAAAAGGGCCCCGTCTGGATCAGACAGGGCGGGCAGCAGGGAAGCGTGCCCCTCTCCAGGATGCACTGAGTACACCGGGGCCATGTGTTGTGTGCAAAGCAGGTTGAGTTCTGTTTCCAGGTTCCCGCACAACTCCTGCTGACTTCCACCCCCCCAGCAGGGGTGTCCTCTCTGCTTGGGGTGCCCCTCTTTGTCCTCTGCTGGAACAGAAGCCATGGCTGTGGGGCCCTGAGGGCTGCAGAGGAGGTGGAGCCCTGAGCACAGCCTCTGGACACTGTGGGCTGAGCAGCAAGGCTCTTGGACCACTGATTTCAATGCTCGATAGAAACGAAAAAGCTGAATTTGCCCAAGTCCGCTGTTCATTTTTAAATAGTGTTTCTTGTGAAGGTAAGGAAAATTTTGACTTTGCTCAGTGCTAGACAGGAGGCGGGATGTGATTATGTAATACATCCTCTGACTCCTGGCTCGCTCCCAACTGCAAATATTACTGCGTCTTTGTAAACTCCTCCCTCCCACCCCGAACTGGAGTGTGAGCTCTGGTGAGACAGCTATGGGTGTTCATTCCAACTGAGCTCCAAATACAAGTGTTCTGCATTCTCAACTTTCTGTAAGAACTTGAGCAAGACATCTGTCTGGTCTGTGGTACAAACATTTCCATCTATCAAACAGGGAGAGCGGTGTCCTCCCAGGACAGAAAGCACTGCTAGTGCCCACAACCAGGTAGGCACTGAAGCTATGTTGTAGGAAGGACATGAGCACCACTGGGCCCTGCCTGGGCTCCGCCAGCGGCGCCTTTCCCGCAGGACACAAGCTCATTTGCTACGAAACAAGGACGTTTTCATAATTTTTGCACCATCATAAAAAGACAGAGTGGAGTGATAGGTTTGAACGGCGATTTGGAAAGTATTGATTTATTTTCCTAAAATGTGATCAAAGAAGTGAAGATTAGAAAACAGACCAAAGGCAAGAAGTGGTTGGGAGTCAGCGTGAAAAGTTGGTCCTCAACAGGCCACTTAAAAGGTGTTCAAAGAACAGCCTGGGCCCATTTCAGCCGGGTCCCCCTGGACTCTTATCATAGGTCACCCTCTCCCCTATCTGACTGAGGGGCCTTTGGCCACTCACATCCTGCAAGAGAAGCTATGTTGTAATCTAAAGTGTTCATCTGCATGCTCAAAAAGAGGCTTAGCAATGACACCTGGGAAGCAGGTGCCCCTCCCCCACATTCCTGCCCTGGACCAGCCCCACCTCAACTCCCGGTGCCACTATACCCACTGCTCACAGCCTCACCGGGGCTATAGCTGCTGCTCTAGAAAGCACACACGCACATTCTCGAAAATGTAAATGCAGCAGGTTGGAAATAGTGTAGTGGGGGGGGTGTAACCCGCCCCCCATACTCACCTACATCAGTTTTTCACTTCCAACTCAAAATCCTCTAAGTCCTGCCTCCGCCATAAAACCGTCGTTGCCCACTCGAGTCTCCAAAGGCCTCTCCCTGAGTGCCAGCCCCACACTGTTCCTGCCACGCAGGTTGACCACCTGGTCACGCCTTAGCCCTCGCTCCTCACGAAGGTTCAAAAACGACTTGGAGAAGAGGAGAAAATGGGCCCTCCCTCTACCTATCCCCAAGCACCTAGACCAGTGGTCCCCAACCTTTTTTGGGCCACAGACCAGTTTAATGTCAGAAAATATTTTCACGGACCGGCCTTTAGGGTGGGACGGATAAATGTATCACGTGACCGAGACAAGCGTCAAGAGTGAGTCTTAGACGGATGTAACAGAGGGAATCTGATCATTTTTTAAAAATAAAACATTGTTCAGACTTAAATATAAATAAAACAAAAATAATTTAAGTTATTTATTCTTTCTCTGCATACCGGTACCAAATGGGCCACGGACTGGTACCGGTCCGCAGCCCGGGGGTTGGGGACCCCTGACCGAGAGGGCTTGCACAGAGTGGACACGGAAGCTGTCGGCCGGCGCCCAAGCCCAGCTGCACAGAGCGGTCTCCCTCCAGCCCTGCACCCCACCCCTGCTCAGAGCCCTACAGACCTTGCCCGGGGCACTCTGGGAACCCTCCAGAGACGGGCCTGTCTCCATCGGACCAGTGCCAGGCCGAGGTGCCTTAGCACAGCCTGACCCTCTCAGCAGCTTCACTTCCTGAGTAAGGGAGGCCAGGTTCAGGTGGGTCAGGTAGACTTCAACTTACCCCAAATTCACCTCTTAAAGATGACTCCAAGAGGCTTGGGTCAAGAGTGACGGGGTAAATTGGCTGATGGTCAGTACGCCCCCCCCACACACACACCAGGGCTGCCTGATTTAACAAAAAAAAGTGCAGAGAGCCACCCAGTTAAATGTGACTTGCAAATAAACAACACATACTGTTTAATACAAGCAGCTCCCAAATACTATAATGGATTTGCTGTTCATATGTAAGTCAGATTTCTATCTTTCCCCTGACACTCACAATCCCTTTCTTCCCCCAGAATTCCAAAGAGAGTTTTGCTGTTGTTGAAGTGGCGGAGTTACCCCTGCAGGCAGGACGGTCCTCTCCACCCTGGCAGGCCAGCCAGCTGTATGTGAACATTCTGACTAACACTTCTTGACAGAGAGGGAAAAATCCTCTGTCCCCCCTCTCCGGACCACAGCAGGACCAACAAGACTGGACTCCAGACTGTTCTTCCAGGTCAAACTGTGTCAGGCCCTTTGGGAGAGGGGGAGGAGCTGTCATTGTTAGTTCTTTATTATTTTTTTCATGTCGGTAGCCAGCATGCTGGTGTCAGGGTGTCTTACCTTCTCAGACTTTCTAAATCAATGCACCTTGGCTAATAAAATATTTTTAAGCGTGCTGGGCCATAAAGCACAATATTTAAGGATGTTGAAAATTTTGAAGGGGCATGCTTACAGACAAATTGTCAGGAACCCTAAGAACTGAGTAAATATTACAACAACCCCATGAAAGCAGTGAGCTTGGAACCAGAGAGACTGTCTGGTCAGCCTTAGCTGGCAGGGAACCCTGTGCCCGGCAGGGTGCACTACCTGTCAGACTGCAACCTGGCCCCGATCAGACACTGCTGGGACCTCCTTACCAGCTCAGACAGTGCCAAGTCCGGGACTCCCATTGGTCAGCCTCTGCAAGGGTCGCCATGCCAGACAAGAATGTGCAAAATCCTCTGGCTGCCACATCCCCAGGGAACTAAAATCCATGCAGCTGGCTTCGGAGACAATGAAATGGGATGAGACACCAGTTGAGGGATTTCTGGCTTGGATTCAAAACCCCTATTAGCCTGACCTGTGGTGGTGCAGTGGATAAAGCATCGACCTGGAAATACTGAGGTCGCCGGTTCGAAACCCTGGGCTTGCCTGGTCAAGGCACATATGGGAGTTGATGCTTCCAGCTCCTCCCCCCCCGTCTCTCCTCTCCTCTCTCTCTCTCTCTCTCTCTCTCTCTCTCTCTCTGTCTCTCCCTCTCCTCTCTAAAATGAATTTAAAAAATATTGTTAAAAAAAACAACAAAACAACCCCTATTACACAATCAGACCATCACAGAATGGCTCGAGAGCCGACAGGAAGGTTTCCTCCCACCATCTGTGTTCATTGACAGGGCGTTGGTTATATTCTATCACAGCTCCACTCCCTACTCTGCAGGGGAAACCCAGAAATGTAATCGCAAATATATATATATATTTTTTGTATTTTTCTGAAGCTGGAACCAGGGGGCAGTCAGACAGACTCCTCCATGCGCCCGACCGGGATCCACCCGGCATGCCCACCAGGGGGCGATGCTCTGCCCATCCGGGGCATCGCTCTGTCACGACCAGAGCCACTCTAGCGCCTGGGGCAGAGGCCAAGGAGCCATCCCCAGCACCCGGGCCATCTTTGCTCCAATGGAGCCTCGGCTGCAGGAGGGGAGGAGAGAGACAGAGAGGAAGGGGAGGGGGAGGGGTGGAGAAGCAGATGGGTGCTTCTCCTTGTGTGCCCTGACCGGGAATCGAACCCGGGACTTCCACACGCCAGGCCGACACTCTACCACTGAGCCAACCGGCCAGGGCCATAATCGCAAATTTTAACTGAGAAAAATTGCTCCGGATCAAATTCCTTTATTATTTATTTATTTATTTAAAGAAACAAATTTTATGAGGGGAGGGGAATGACAAGACAAGTTTTAAACTAATTGTCATAAAATCAAGGTGTGACGGTACACTAACTTGCATAGTTTATATTGTGAGTCATCACCAGAGTGGGCAGGCTGTCTGGGTCTGGGTTGTTACCACTGTCAGAATGTCAGCTTTTGGCCACAAAGGTCCATTTCTCAGGGGAAGGAAAGGAAACAGGCAAAGGGCCAAGTGCCCCTCTGCGTCAGGGCACAACCACATTTGGCCTCTAAGGTTTGGAAGAGGTTGTCAACAGGGAGCTGCTCCCCTGATGCCCCCACCCACCCCCTCTCATCAGACACCACCCAGGAGGGTATCACGTCCCCACCCCTCCTCTGCCTGCCCCCACTTTCTGTTGTCTGTGCACAGACGCACCTGCTCATAGGGTGACCCATGACGTTGTCAGGGGGCTTGGCCAGCAAGTGGCTCCATTCAGCTCCAGTAGGTCAGCTCTCCCCTATGCCTCCTTTGTGATAAAAATTTCACCTCTTGACCAGCAGACTTCTCCAGGGTAATTAGGGGACACTCCCTCAGGATTCCCCCTTGTGTAATGAAATCAAGAGGATTCCCAGGACACCTGCAAACCCCTCAGCTACTGCCTCCTGTCCCCAGATTCCACGTGGGCCTTGGTGCCTGAACTGGAAGGTGACAGCTGCTGGCCAGCCATGGACCTCAGTGCCCCGGAGCGGCTCCTTCCTCAACCTCTCCCTACTTCCTCCCTCTTTCCTTCCATCCCTTCACGCATTTCCCTCCTCCCTTTACTTCTCTGTCTCTGGGCCAGGGCTCTGTACACCGCCTGCATGTGTGCTGGCCTCACTTACTTTGAGACAGGGGGAAAGTGGAGGTGTGGCTGGTTCCTGCAGCTCTGCCCTGATTAGCCATCTTGGTACAGCTCGCCAGACATATTCAGATTTCTGTTCCTTCCTTTGTTCATTGAAATTTCAATTAAAACGTTATAAAAATGTCTTATTTGGGTGGTTAATTGCCATTTCCATGTTAATATGCAAGCGGTGGTGTTGGCCCTCCTGCGAGGTTCCCGAGTCTATAAATAACGCGGCTGCCCTGGATGGTGTTCCCTGCTGAGGGCATGCTCAGCTGCCGGAGCACAGGTGTGGCCCCCAACCCATCACCCCCCCAGAGGAACCTGCTCCGTCACCTGCCCTCTCTCTGGCCAAGCACAGCCAATGGCATTTGAATCCTGCCACACGGTGGGTCGAGTTCTCGAAGGGCGGGCAGCTCGGAACTTTTCCAGATGTCCTCTCACCTTTGGGAAAACACGCCTTTCGCCCTGCATTTCTCTGAAGCCAGAATTGTCAGCTCATCACCAATTTCAATGAGGTGCTCCAGAACTTGGCCAAGATCCCCCGAGTCTGACAGTGGGAAGGCAGTTTCCCTAAGAGTCAAACAGGCCCCCAGCTCGAAGGTGCAGGTAGTGGGTGACAGCCAGGGGACAGGAGGGGTGGGCATGGGCAGCCACCTGTGTGGGGCTTGGAGCTGGGCTGCAGGGACGGGGCCAGGCATGCCCACTAGAGCCTCCAGGATGTGGCGGGGGACAGGGAGCCTTTATGTCCTGCATGCAGAAGTGCCCAGAGGCATCTTTTTGGGTCTTGAAATAACTGACACTTCTGAAAAGAGAAAGCCACTTGCTGGGTGGTGGCTCTGCATGGCCTCCACCAGTTCTGAGATGAAGATGAGACCTGAGACGCAGGGCGGCTGCCGGGCATAGGGGAAGAGGCCCGTAAGCCCTTCTTGTCTGATTAGCTCAGAGGAGATGCCTAGGGCTAATACGGAAACATCAGAGAAACCTGGCTCTGGATAGGCAAATGCTTCTGACACTGAGCCCAGCAGAGGTATGAACCCCCTCCCCCATGAGAGCAGCTGAGTGCCACAAACACCTCACAAGGTGGAGGCTATTGTCCACTCACAGGACATTGAGAACTGCATGTAATTAAATGTATCCAGAGGAGCAAACCGCACCTGGGCCATGGGTAGGTAAGCTGCAGGCAGTGGGAGATGGGAAGGATGCAAAGCCAGGTGAAAGTACCTCTGGCCCCTCCCCCTACCCCACACAGCTCCTCCACCAGGCTTCACAAAGCCCTTCCCCCACCTTAGGCCTCAGCTCAGACCCCACATACTGGGAAAGAGCTTCTCCTCTAGCGAGTGGCCACCAGCCCCCACGGATTCTCAGACAGCACATGATCTCTGGGATCATTCATTCACCTGTTCATTTAAATAAGCCCATGCCTAGAGCGTGGGTTCCGTGAGGGCGGGTGCCAGGACAGACTTGGCACAACATCAGCAGCGATACCTCCTGGCTGACAGGGGGAATAAAAGCTGATGCTCTTGTGCCTGTTGGGCAGCTGTTGGTCACCGGCTTCAAGGTCCCGCACCCAGGGCAGATGAACGTCGTGGAGCTGCATCAAGGGCTGGGGCAGGCACGGAGGACAGGAACCAGGCAGCACGAGGCTTGCCCGTCCTGCCACCGTAAGGAGACTGGGGCAGGGGAGACACAGCTCCTGGTTTTCGCTGAGCCTAGAAGAAGCCCCTCTGCCCCAAATGCTTCACGTTCTGCTCTGGACACACACAAGGAGTATTTCTGGGGGAAATCTCAGCTTCTTGCTCTTGTGAACCCCTTTTGGGAAATCACCTTGGCTTTTTCCCGTTTCATAATCCAAGCAAAATATTGACTCCAGCAGAACCGGGAGGGAGAACGTAACTCTAGGGAGGGGGGACAGCCCCTGTGATGTGCAGGGCTCCAAGCCCCTGACTGGGAAGGCGCAGGGAGTGGTGGACCAGGCGGTGGCCCGGGCATCGAACTCGCCAGGCGAAAATGTGAAACAACAGAACGCATCGACGCCGTGGTAACGCCTGATTCTCACGGCACACTTACTGCATATGTAATTCCATGGCAGTTCGGCAGTGTCCAAGTGCATTCACGCGAGCTAGGC
The DNA here is from genome assembly GCF_036850765.1 of Saccopteryx bilineata. Classification (NCBI taxonomy): domain Eukaryota; kingdom Metazoa; phylum Chordata; class Mammalia; order Chiroptera; family Emballonuridae; genus Saccopteryx; species Saccopteryx bilineata. The sequence continues at coordinate 126,207,171 of NC_089495.1, forward strand.
CAGACAGCCGGGTCAGAGCACTGGACAGCAGCCCACCACAGCCCTTCTGCAGTTGAAAAACGCCAGGACAGAACATAGTCCCTCCACGTGCGTCACCGCACACTTGGTAACACCCTCTGAGCAAACACAACAGAAGGACTGTGTTCCTCCCACTCTGACAGTGTGGGTTCCACAGTAATGGCTACAGTCTGATTTGGGGCCTGTGAAACCCACCAGGTAAAAGCACCTGGTCCAGGGACTGTGGAATCAACTGCAGAATTCTCCCACTGCTCAGCTCTGGGCAGGGCTGGTGTGACAGGAGGGCAGCACCCAGGGACACCCCCGCCCACCACAACACTTTAGAGGGACTCAGCAGAGCTGTCCGCAGGCTCACTCTGAAGACAACTGCCTGCAACTTGGGATCCTGAAAGCAGCATATGGAAAGCAGGTTACGGGTCAGGTAGGAGGCCAGCAAGGCAAAGGGACAAAAATGAAACAACTGATCACCAGAGTTAACTAGGCAGGTGACAGGCAACCTGACATCCAGCCCGCAGAGCACGCAATAACCATGCCCACGCGGGTGTCTCTGGCACGCTGGTGGCCACCTCCCGGACTCAGTCCCTGAGAACGTGGACACTTCTTGCCCGAATGACCACATGACCTGGCCATTGGCTTCTAAACTATTAACATCCACGGATTTTGGCCCTATCTGCTCCAAACTTTATTTTTTCCTTAAAGTGTTTATTTGAATTTTAAAAGGATGGGAGGGCCCTAGTGGCGAGTAAGGGCTCTGGAAGTAACGCAGGCGTCACCGTGCACGGTGCTGGTGCCACACCACAATCTATCAAAGTTGGTGTCCCCAGAGCCTGAGAAATCAAAGCAGCGTGAATAGAGCACCACTTCCTGGCTCCCACCAGCTGCCAGCATGCACATGGGCCCCTCATACACGACGCTTTATTGACACCTTGTCCCATGAAGTCCGATGCTGGCTGGCTGGACCACCGGCCCAGCAGCTGCTCAATGAGAAGAGTACGAGTGAGGGGATGCCTTTGCACTGTGGACAATGTGTGCAGGGGGCTGGGAGGCTTCAGTCCACGGGCACCAGCTGGGGCTGGGGTGGGCCAGAGCCCAGAAGCCCACCCTCGTCCTTCCTAGTGGGGAGCCTCCTCTTCCCTCACCTTTCCTGCCTCCTCCTCTCTTTCCCCCTCCTTCTCAATGGGCCAAGGAGATGGGCAGGTCAACCACAACCCACAGGCAGGGTTCGGGGGTCATCAGAGACTGTCTGCTTGGTGATGGTAATGACAATGATAATGACAGTGGCAGCCCTGTGACAGCACTCTCCCCTGTGCTATAGGAGCTGACTCCCCCTCAACTGCCCCCTCAGATATATGCCTTCTTGCAGAATTCTGGCCATTGGCTCCCCCAGTTTCTAAGCCCCCCACCCCATCCTGTGGCTCCTTTGGGTCCTATGGCTTTGCCGCTGTGTGATGGGTGCTCTCAAGGTCAGGCCTGGCCTAAGCTCCCACTGATGGGGTTCCTCCAGCCCATGCTCCTGGTCAGTGTGAACGGCCTGGTCTGGCCTAGCCTCCTGGGGCTCTGGACGCCAGGCCCAGCCACATTTTCATGGGGATATGCTTCCGCAAACAGGGACAGAGGAGGGATGAAGGAGGCCAGACGCACTAGTTCAAATCCTTCCCATGCTCCAGAGAAAGGTGAGTGCTGGGCCAGGGGACATTTGCCGAACACCTGTGGGCAGACATCAGGAGCGTCCAGAGTAGAGATGGGCATGAGTGTTAGACTGGCCCTGAGTGTTTTGGGGGCAGGGGTTACAGTCTGGTATTTATGTCTCCCCCACCCCAAACTCACATGTTGAAATCCAAGCCCCCACGTGATGATGCTGAGAGTTGGGGCACCGGGAGGGCCTTGGGAATGGGGTCAGTGCCCCTATCAAGGGGGCTGCTGGGACACCAGGCCCCTTCTGTCACATGAGCACAGGCCCCGGGAGGAGCCTGAACCCAACCACACCAGCACCCTGACCTGAGACTCCAGCCTCCAGAACTCTGAGAAAGAAAAGGGTTATTTTGTTAGCTGCTCAGCCTGTTCAATTTTGTTCACGCAGCCCAAACGGACTAAGACAGGACGCCGACAGAGGTTAACATGGATTTGTTCCTAAGTCTTTTTCTGGGCAAAACGTGTAAAATTTGGGCAGGAGAGTCCGTGACACATAGATGCAGGCAGGGTCGAGTGGAAGGCACTCAGGGGCTGAAGAGCCAGGGGCCAGTGAGGCCCAGGGCTGCTCGGGCAGGGGCCTCCGTGTCTGGAGTGGACAGAGGCTCCTCCGAAGGGGACGCCGAGCGTGGCTCCCATCGGGCAGGTCAGAGGCCTGGGCTCCAGAGCTCAGGTTCCCAGCAGGGGCCCTGTAGTCCTTCTGACCCCATTTCTGCACATTATTGGTGACTCCCGATGTGTTCTGAGGTCACACGTCAGCCGACAGCCCCCCATGACCTCGCCTCCTTCCTGCCTGCCTCCACGCCTCCCCCACTCTCACAGGCAGTAGCCTCCAACCACCATGTCCATCCAGAAGAGACAAGACCTAGAGAGGACAGGTCTGGCCAAGGACCCGGCCTCCAGCCTGGCTGACCGTGGACATGTGGGGCTGTCATTGAAGGGGAGACCCAGAGCCCCCGAGTGATGGACAGCAGCAGCAGCCACAGCCCACCACCTCCATTCTTAGTGCTTGGAAGTTGTTTCCCCGGTTTTCTGTGAAGTGGCCACAGGGGCCAGAAGGGCCCTGTTGGAACAAGCATTCACACGTAACAAACAGTGTGCTCACTTGCAGACTTGACCAGGTGGCAGCTGCACGTGTCCAGGCCAGTTACCAAGTAGGATGCTCTGCAGGCCCTGGTGACAACTGACACATGTGAGATTGTGAGGCTGGTGTCCCCCAGAATGAAGCCCACAGGCCAACTTGAAGGACACACCCAAGGAGGGGCACCCACTGCATTCTCTCTTCCAGGTGAGGCAGGACTCCCTGGGGTTCGGGATGGGTTCTAAGCTCGTGCTGGGGACACCTCCTGTGCGAGCAGGTCCCAGAGGAAGACGGGACTCTGGAGAGACAGAGGAATGGTCTTCAGGCAGGTGACAAGTAGAGAGGGGAGGCCTGGCTTCCTGACCCAGGCACTGTTTCTCCCTGGGGCAGGTGGAGGATGGGTGGGGAGGGATGGTATGTGTTGGGGGAGGGAGACAGAGGTTGCTCTGTATCCACGTAGGAAGGGCCGAGCCTCTTTCCTTGGAAGGACTGGCTTCCCATGCAGAACCATGGTTTTCTAACAGATGAGAGCGAAGGAAACTCATTACGCTAATTGGTTGCTGCAGAAGACTTAGGCCAGCAAATAAAAACTGAAGGGGGCCCTGGTCGGTTGGCTCAGTAGTAGAGCGTCGGCCTGGCGTGCGGAAGTCCTGGGTTTGATTCCCGGCCAGGGCACACAGGAGAAGCGCCCATCTGCTTCTCCACCCCTCCCCCTCTCCTTCCTCTCTGTCTCTCTCTTCCCCTCCCGCAGCCAAGGCTCCATTGGAGCAAAGATGGCCCGGGCGCTGGGGATGGCTCCTTGGCCTCTGCCCCAGGTGCTAGAGTGGCTCTGGTTGCAACAGAGCGATCCCCCTGAGGGGCAGAGCATCGCCCCCTGGTGGGCAGAGCGTCGCCCCCTGGTGGGCGTGCCAGGTGGATCCCGGTCGGGCGCATGCGGGAGTCTGTCTGACTGTCTCTCCCCGTTTCCAGCTTCAGAAAAAAAAAAAAAAAAAAAAAAAAAACTGAAGGGGGTGGGGCTTTTAAACACTAGCTTTCATTTAAATTGAACCGAGCAATGAGAAAATGCTCATGCTGGCTGCACCAGGAGTGTTTAAGCACAGGGCACACGCATGTACACACCATCAGCCCTTTCCAAGTCCGCGGGCTCTTTGTGCATCTCTCCCACTCGGGAGTGGCCCACTTTAGGAACACACCATGTGAAATCACACCGATGGATCAAGTACTTCAGCAAAAGGGTTGTTTTCTGGAAGAAGACTTGTGGCCAGGTTTCTTTATGGACTCAGCCTCTCCTGGTGCATTAAACTAAGATTTCATTCCAAGGAATCATTTATCTACAGTATCTACAGCATTCTACAGCCCTAACACCTCCTCCCTGGAGGGCCACCCCTTCCCCAGCCCCAGGCTCCTTCTGAGCCGTCACACCAGCTCCATGCCCTGAGAGACACCCTGGGTGCCCTCAGTAATGTCACATCCCAGGGTGTCCGAGACAAAGTCTCCCAGACCCTGGCCATTTGGTCAAGACAAGTGCCCCCCTCTCCTCTCAGGAGATTATGGAGATAGTCAAGGAAAATCATTTCCTGGGCAGTCGGTCACCAGCATTGATGATGGGTCAACCCACCCTGCAGACACTTGTGTAGGGGTGGGGACACAAAGGGTGAAAGAAGGGAGGTTCTGCCCTGCCTCTCAGAGGCCTCTGGCCCAGGTTGCTGTGGTGGGTGGTGGTGGGCAAGAAACACATACAGGCACAGTTTCACACACTCTCTCTCATACGCACACACACTCATACATCACATATACACACACATCACCATACATGGCAGGCCCATCACACACATCTCACACACACTCATTTCTTTGTCCACTTGGGGCAAGCAGGTGCGTGGAAAGTGCCCCCCCTGCTGGGCAAGCAGGTAAAGTGATCTCCCATGAGGGTGGGGAGGGGCTGTCCCCTCGGAAGCCATAAAAGGCACAATCTGGCCCCCAACAAATTCCCCCTGGGTCACTGCACTGGTGACAGCCCAAACACTGCAGCCAGATGCCTGACTTCCCACCCTGCCCCTGCCCCATACCAGCTGTGTGACCTTGGCAAGTTGCTTAAACTCTCTGGGCCTGTTTCCTCAGCTGTAAAGAGGGTATGGCTGTGCTTCCCTCACAGTGTGGGTGAGGACTCAGTGAGTCACCATGTGTGAGTGTCGGGACCTGGTCCAGCACAGTGTGAGTGCTCAGGGTGCGGCAGCTACAGGTATCACCCTGAGGACCCCTGGCGCCCAGCTGTCCCCACCCATGAGTAGGGTAGCCCTTTGCTCAACATGTACACACACCTGCCCTCTTTCTTCCAACAGCCTGGCCACCTGCACAGCGAGGGCTTGGATAACACCTGAGGAGGTGGTGGGCGGGGTGCCGGGGCTGTCCAGGGTATGCACCAGGGCCGGCAGGACCTCCTCTTGGCTTGGACTGGGGAGACTGGAGCTGCTGACAGGAAAAGATGCCAGGCCTCAGGGAGCAGGAACCCTGCCCCCAACGCACAATCAAAGCCAAGTGTTTAGCTGAATCCATTTTCAAAACGTGGTAAGAAGTAATATTCCACTGTGAGCAAATTGGCTCAATTAAATTACCAGTAGCTTCCCTGGCCGAGCCTGCTGTGTGTTCCTGCAATAGTCTCACCGCAGCCAGGAGTCAGACCGAGGCGGAGGAAGCTCGGGGTGTGTGTGTGTGTGTGTGTGTGTGTGTGTGTGTGTGAAGAACAGACTGCAGCAAGTGAGGAGGGGGCAGCTCAGAGCAGGGCCCTGATGTCCTTCCATCATGGGGTCAGCCTGAGCATGCATGTAATGGGTGGCCTGCTCACCTACACTTGGGCTCACAGTTCGTTTCCACATCCCGGGATCCCTATGGGTGGGGGGCTTTCTTGTGACCATGGTGGCCCCACACCCACATCTTTGTCCCCCTCGCCCAGCCCCAGCCCCAAACCTCAAGCCCAAGCACATGCACCCCTACCAGGCTGCTGTGGAGGTGAAAGTCACCTGCCTCCAGCACGTTGCTGGTCATGTTTGGGGGTGTTTTATGTTGTTTTCTAATAGTTTCAGAGAGACTGTGTAGGGTGGTGGGGGAGGATCCCTGGCCAAGCACAAAATATTTCCCTTTTTCTAAACTCATTTTCCGCATCAGGCTACTTCCATGGCTCTGCTCCAGACCTCAGCGCCTGGCTGGTGTTGCCACGGTACATACACAGACATACGGACACACAGACACACACACCAAGCCGAGGCCTCTGCCTAGGTATTAAGTTGCAGTGAAATACTGTGTCATTGATCATGTGGCCCACCAGAAAGAAACCAGAAAATCCCAAACTGGAAAATCACTCCCTTTTCTTAAAGGTGTAAGACAGAAGCGTGGACAGTTGGGGCTACCATGTTCTGCATCCCTGCTCTGCACAGACCCCAACCCACACCTGTGCTCAGTGACATCACCTCTGAATCACGGGATAGCCTCACACTGCTCTATCGCACCCATTCTCCTGATGAGAAGGCCAAGGCTTGGGGAGGCCAAGGGTTGCCCCCTTCACCTTAGAATGCAGGGAGCCAGCCTGAGCAAGAAGCTTCAACCTGGACAGTGACTTGGGGGGGCGAATGGACACCCAGGGTCTGTGTGTGCACGTTGGAATGAGGGCACTCAGTATCCATGTGCTCTCCGCCTCTCTGGGAGTTCTGCTGGAGAACCAGAGGCTTCCAGGCTGGTGTGCTGAGTGAGGAAGGCTCTCAGTTTACCCTCCCACCCTGCACAGCTCCAGCTCTGCTTTCCGGACAAATTACCCACCGAGCCCATAGTTGCCGCCCTGGAGGACAACAGCTGTTGGCCGGAGACACTTGGTTGGGCAGATCCCCAAGGCCCCCAAGGGAAGCAGGGCACTGCCCCATCGGGCCCAGGAGGCTCAGCCACACAGCTCCACGAAAATGTATTTATTTCTTTTAAAATCAGAAAAAATACACTTTCAGGCCAAGTTTTAATATATAATATTAATATATTTGTCTTAAACTCTAACTTTTAATATTTGTTTACGGAGGAAGGGGGCTCTGAGGCTATAGTGCCCAGGGTCCTGGTGCGTCCTTGTGAGCACAGGGCGTGGGAACCGTGCTGAGGCCCCTCGAACGCCCCAGCACAAAGCCCTGGGAAGCATCATGCCTCCCTTAGGGACTCAGCTTCTATCCCACAAGCTGGGAAGAGGGGTGTGGGAGGGCAGCGGAGTGGCTGCCTCTCTTCCTGGAGCGTGGCCAGACAGAGAGGTGGGCACAGGACCCAGTATGAGACCTCCCTGTGCTAATTCATGGCTCGGACAGAGACCAGCCCTAACTGTGATTTTTCTCCCAAGCACAAGCAGAGAAGATATTAAAATATGACAGATAACACTTAAAAATACTGCACGTGCCAGGTGTTGGATGCACTAGGGATGTGGCCTGCTCCCTTCGGGCTGGCACCAGCCCTGGGCTGGTTTTCAGACTTCAGGGGCCTGACACCCTGGATTGAGGGTCTGCAGAGACTGGGGCTGTGGGCCAGCCGGGAGGTGGGGACCCTGGGAGGACATGTCCTTCCTGTCACACATTCCCCCAGCTGTGCTGAGGTGTTACTGCAGCTGTTTTATACAATGACCCCAAGTTTCTCAGACATGCCTAATTGGTAACATGTGCTAATTACAACACACCTATTCTCTGAGGTGGGAGGAGGAGCCTGGGGGAGTGTCTGGTTACCCTCAGGCCGAGCCTCTGCTCCCCCCCACCCCGGGGCAAAGAGCCACTGTCCAGGCCTCCCAAACCTCAGAACGAGTGCTGGACCTCACCGTCCCAGGCACTCAGTCTGACTCCAGGGACACTGAATTCCTGAGGTGGGGACGGCTCCTCTCCTGCACTGACCCAGGCTGACCCCCCACACCGCCGCCAGCCCCAGCTGCCATCCTGTGTGTGACAACCGCCTTCCCCTCCACCACCACTCCCTGTTTGCTGATACATCTCTGACCTGTTTATGTCTGTTCAGCCCTTGGGGGCGGGTATTGTCTGTAGCTCACTGATGTATCCCCATGCTTGGCATGGGCTGGCAGGTCATGCCCAGGAATCCTGCCTCCCGGCCTGGCCAGCCTCTGGGACAGACACCGTGGAAGCCTCCTGCTTCCCCAGAGGTGATAGATAAGATCTTGCCAGAAACAGAAAGGTCAAACAGGTGCTCTACAATCCTGCCCCTTCGCACTTATTTAACTTCATCTTAGAAGTCTCAAAATGTCTCCGCCGTCAAGCTTTTCTCAGTTTTCCAGATTCTACAAAAAGTGTGTGTGACTTTTTTTTTTTTTTTTTTTTGGCGACAGAGACAGAGAGAGGGACAGATAGGGACAGACAGATAGGAAGGGAGAGAGATGAGAAGCATCAATTCTTTATTGCAACACCTTAGTTGTTCATTGATTGCTTTCTCATATGTGCCTTGACCGGGGGGCTACTGCAGAGCAAGTGACCCCATGCTCAAGCTGGTGAGCCCGTGCTCAAGCCAGTGACCTTGGGGTTTTGAATTTGGGTCCTCTGCATCCCAGTGAGAGGCTCTATCCACTGCACCACTGCCTGGTAAGGCGCGTGTGTGACTTTCTAAGCAGACAAACACCACTGTGATTTTACTTCGCAAGAAGGACTCCCCTGCCTTTCTCTGGAGGGAGCAATGAGGATGTGGATGTGTGAGCAGGGACTCTGGCATAGGGAAGGGGACAGGAGCTGGACACTGGCTCCATTGCTGCCCGGATTGGAAGGGGGGTCACCTGCATTGGGCCCATTTGCTCTTGTCAGAGACAGATGTCCAGATCCAGGTCCCACACCATGATATTTCCTGATTTCTGGGTGGCCAACAGCCATCCCGATCCCCACATGTGATCACAACCCCCTTATTTACCCTCCAAAGAATCACAGAATAGTTCTTCAGGCCGACAGGGATCTGGACAAGCATCTTGGGACACCCCCAGGATGGTATCCCTCTCCTTCCTCTTGGTAAAGCCCCTCCCAGCCCCCCACCTCCCCCGCCCTGTCACTCGGCTTCTTTGCCCAAGTTCCTGCCTCTGCCTGTGCAGCCCTCTCTCCTCTCCCAAGACCCCCCTCAGCGTCGGCGACTCCCTCCACAGCCCTGAGCCACCCTGTCCTCTGCCTGTGCAGCCCTCTCTCCTCTCCCAAGACCCCACTCAGCGTCGGCGACTCCCTCCACAGCCCTGAGCCACCCTGTCCTCTGCCTGTGCAGCCCTCTCTCCTCTCCCAAGACCCCCCTCAGCGTCGGCGACTCCCTCCACAGCCCTGAGCCACCCTGTCCTCTGCCTGTGCAGCCCTCTCTCCTCTCCCAAGACCCCACTCAGCGTCGGCGACTCCCTCCACAGCCCTGAGCCACCCTGTCCTCTGCCGGCACCCTGCCCCCAGCTACCAAACCAGTCTCTGGAGCGCGGGGCAGATCTCTCTGCAGAAAGATTTAATGGCATGTCAAAATTAAATCTCTTTTGATGAGGAACAATTCAGCTATGGCTCTGGCTAATCAAATTAACAAAGTCTTTTTTGATTTTCAATTATCTCCTTCACAAGCACACTTTCTCTGAGGCTCCCATGAGGGTAGGACAGGCAGCGCAGCCCCACTGAGGGCCCTCACCTGGACATGCTGACCTGGGCCCATGGGGCTGCTCGCGCCCCATGGGCCAGACAGGAGCCCCAGTGGGGTGGGGGCTGCTCTGAGCAGGGAGGGGTGGGGCCAAAGATACTCAGAGTGACTTGTCCTTTTGAACCAGGTGAGACGGGCACCTGGGGAAAGGAGAATGAAATTTTAGCCACAGGACGCCAGCAGTGGACCTTAGTTGTCCAGAGGCTCTCAGCAGAGCCCCGGCCCCTAGCTGTGCCCACAGCTCTGGACACTCCTGCACCCCCCATACTCACAGTGCACCTCAGTGAGCATGTGGGTCTCATAAGATCATTCACCAGGGTTCACAGTGACCAACAGTCATATCTGTATCTTCCTCTAAACCTGCACCATCCAGTAGAAACACTATGAGCCACAAATGTAACTTGAAAACTTCTACCAGTCATGTGATAGGGATAAAAAGAAACAGGTTACATTAATCTGAGCAACTGATTGCATTTAACCCACTATCCCAAGTACCCTTCAATATGCTGTCAATGTAAAAACTACGGATGAGAAGGCTTACATTCCTACCTCTGTACCAAGTTTTTGAGAATGAAGTGTATTTGGGGGCTCACAGTACCCATCAGCTGCATTGCAGGTGTCCAGTGTCCATATCGTGGTGGCCATACTGGACAGTACATTCTGGACCAGGAAGGGAGAAAATCTTCCTGTGACCCATTCTAGACCATGACCCCTGGAAGGTGCGTCAGGAAGGGCGTCTTTTGGTTGTTGTGTTCTCATCAGCTAACACAGGCATAGTATCCAGTGGTGCTCAATAAATGAACCAACCTCCATAGATGTGGCTTGTTATCACAGTCAGGGTGGGGGTGAGGGTGGGGCAAGAGTCTCCTTCCGAGGAACTATTCCTCTCTGTTCCTGTCTTCAAACCCTGGGGGCCCACAGCAACCGGAAGCTCGCCAGGCTGATCCAACAGCTTCCTTCTCCATCCCCAGATGGTGTCCCCTGCCCTGGACTGCACGGTGCCAGGAGGGGTTATTGGACATACAAATGAGTAGAGCAAGGCTCTCAGACAGCCCTTCGAGGGCACAGAGCTTCCCATCAGCAGGAAGCACAGCCTCTACTCTCCAGGACACCCTGTTGTCACCCTCGCATGTACAGCACCAAGTGACAGCCACAAGCCACCTGCCCGGGTGTCCCAGGAAAGGCCCAGAAAGACCACCATGCATGTACTTGATGAAACACGAAGCTGTGTGGGGTCTGTACATTGCCCAGGCTGCTCTGGACACACCCTGCCACCAGATTCATTTCCTCCGAGGCTGCCGTGACGCCTGCGATGGGGCGGCGGGCACCCCACGGGAGGTGAACTCTGCACGACAGAAACTCAGACATATGCCATCCACGAAGAGCCGTGTCCGATGGTGGCCCCTCCCCCCAGGCCTTCCTGTGTGCTCAGGGTACAGGGGGCTTTGGACTCCGCAAGCCTTGGGGCTCAGCCCTCCCTGTCTGTATCTGCTAACCACATTCCAGGACAGTCTGAATCTTGCTAGCATAATGGGAAAAAGGGAGAGAGAGAGAAAAGAAAACAGGTGCTTTCCAAAGGGCACAGAACTCGCCAGGTTCGCGAGGTTCCAGACGTGCTTGCCAGGGAACCAGAGCCCATGCAGCCCGAGCACCCTCTCCTCTGGCAGAGACCCCTGCACACAGGCTTGCAGCTCCCTCCCAGGTGCACGCGGGAGCCCTCAGCAGCCACTGCCCTGCACAGTCTCCCACAGGCCCGATGCACATCTCCTTCCTGCTCTTTGCAGCATGAAGCAAAAGGAACGCAGCACCACTACCCAAGGGTCCTCAGACATTGGCTGGTGGATGTGACGTGAGGTGGGGGGAGCCCAGGTGGAGCGTCTTTAGTGTCACTGAGCTTGTACTGAGGTCCAAAGGTGTGTAGGCCAAGGATAGCTCATCTGAATGGCTGGTTAAAATTAGCTTATGATGGGCTTTACCTGTCAGGACCATGTTGGGGGTCATGTGGGCACAATCCTAAATCAGCCCATCTCTCCCTCCCTCCCTCCCTCCCTCACACACACACACACACACACACACACACACTGCACCAGGCACCTGTGCTGCAGCACCTGGTTACCACCTGTCCCGAGACCATGGCACAGACACAGCTGTGTGTGTGGAGGGGCCACCACCAGGGCACAGAGCCCCCGGAGGCCTCCAGCTGTCCCCCTCACCCACCTCCTCTCAAAGCCAAATGTTTTCAGCTTCCTCCCAGACAAGCAGTGGCTTAGAAGGCCTTAAAGTCTCTAGCCACATGGCCGCCACCCACCCCAAGTGGTCGGGAAGGATTGAGGGAGCCCTCGCCTCCCCTCAGCTGACAGTCCGCCCTGCAGCAGTGGTTAAATGTATTCAGCCTCCAGCACCGATTTGTTTGATCAAAGACTCAACCACTTTTCCTCCGCCTTCTGGCACAAAAATCGTGGGCTTTCTTGACAATTAATTGCTGTGCTGAAACCCCATTGCCGAAGGAACACGATTCCCGGGGGAATCCCACCCAGAGGGCCAGTTGCGCCTCAACATGTAGAAAGTGCTCTGTGCCATCAGAGCACAGCATGGTCCAGGGGCCCTGGCCTTCCCGGGGGCCCCACCAGACACATGACTGAGTCAAGCAGGGTCCAGAACTTGGGTCGACTGCCTGCTGGGCCGGGGGCTCTGTACCACCTGCCCCTGATCTTTGGAGCAGTGAAGTAGCCAGGGTGGGGGTGGGGTCATTGGGCCTCACTGGCCAACCTTGGGTCTCTGTGTTCCCAGCCCCTCATTTCAGGGATGCAGTGCCCCCGTTCCAGTTCCAGGTCCCCCATGTGAGGCCTGCAGAGCAAGGGAGCTGGAGGAGTCGGGATTACATGGGTAAAGGCAGGATGAGACCTACTGTAGTCGACGGGAACTAAGATTCAGGCCTTAGACCAAAAGTGGGACCCAGCTGGCAGGGAAGTAGAGAATCATGGGCAAAACGGTCACAGCCAGCGGGCAGTGGTCAAGGCAAGCCAATTCAAGGAGTAGGGGCAGCCCTGGCCCGGATGCTGGGGATAAGGCTTTCTGAGCCTCCAGGGTGCCCTTGCTCATGGTAAGGCGAGGAAGGAAGGGAATAAATCTCCCTGGAGGCAGGTTTTCAGGTGCTGTTGTGGCTGTGTTTAGCAGGAAGTTCTTGCAGACAGGGCTGAGTCCACTCACTGGACATTTGGCCATACCACCTGGTTTCCTCCAAACAGTCTTGTTTCTAAAAATGTGCTCTGCCTCACCGAGAGTACACTTCCTGACCCAGAAGGTGTGCACACAGGGAGACTTCTCAGGGGACATAGTGCATCGGACAGCATGACCAGGAGGTCTGTTATGTCATCAGAAGCTTCTAAAGCACAGGGAACTGAGGTACGGAACAGAGGCCACGTTGTCCCCTGCTGGGGGCAGTCACCACAGCCACCTGTCCCTCCATAATCCCATCACCCCACCTGTCTGAAGCCATTGCCCCTCCTGACTTAATCCCCTTCTCCCAGTGGCGGGAGTGAGTTTTCTTAATTTTTCCCAGCAACCAAGTTCTCTTCTCCTTCTAGTGGCTGGGCCGTGCTGCCCCAGCCTTCCTGTGTCTTTTGCAATAGACATTTCAGAGGGAGCCTGGCTGGTGGGCGTGCTGCACATGTGTGGACCAGTAGCCCCCATGCCTGCAGGGCCAGGGATGGCAGGGACTGGCCAGACACAGCTCACCCATGTGCATGTTCCAAACTAGGAATGAGGTTAGGATGCCCTGAGTGTGTGTTCACACACTGGCCAGGGGACAGGAGCCGACAGTGCCACCCTGTCTGGGAAGCGCTGGCCTGGAGGCTCGTCACTGCCCACCTCCAGCGGGCTCCAGACTGGTACCACCTGCCCCCATTGGAATGCCTGTCCCCATGGGAACCGTAGCTGCATGTCTAGGGGGGGAGCAGCTGCACACAGGGACGTGGCCATCACACCTGGTCTCCCTGGACCTTCCCGAGGACAGCACGGTCTGCAGGAAGTACCTCCCCTCTCTCTCCATGTGAGAAAATCGTGGCTGGCTGGTGGGAATAAGACAGTGTGGTGATGTCTCCATGAGAAAACAGGAAGCTGGAGCTCCCAGGGGCAGCGCTGTATTTGCCACTGGCTCCTGGGGTGCCTGACCACTCCAGCCCGGACGTCCCCACGTGCTCTACTTGCCCAGCCCTTGTCTCCCAGCCCTAGCTAGCCCTTCAGGAGTCACCACCTGCCACCTGCCCCTAGTGGAAGCTGCTCTTATTCCTGAGCAAGATCAGAGGGGCTTTTGAGCTGCTGGGGCCCCCACCATCTCTGCTTCCTCCCCCTACCCTCCTTCTTGCCTCCATGGCCTGAGCCCTGTAAATTCTTCCTCCAAAGTCTCTCTCGCTGTCCTTCACCTTCCCCGCCCCCCCTCAGCGCCTCACACCTCGGGACAGGTGGCCCTACCCTCTTCCTGGCAGGCTCCCTTTTCTCTGACACACCCAGATTCATTGTCCTAAAATGTCCCTGTCATCATACAGCCCCTTCTCCATGTCCACCTTCAGTGGCTTTGTCCTTTAGTAGCTGCAGGAGGAAAACCAAGTTCCTCAGTCCAGCCACCGGGCAGGGCCACATCTCCTTCATCTCAGCTCCTGCCATCTGTCCCCTGACCCGTGGTGACAAGCAATTCCTGAAGGTCAGAGCCAGGGCTTTGGATCCAGTTCTCCCTCTGGGGGTGCTGGGGTCAGTTACCTAACTCCTCTAAGCCTCAGTTTCCTCATCTTAATAATGGGTATTGTACTACGTCCCTTTCACTTACAACGTCTTGTCTTCCCAACCAGAGAAGTGCCACCTTTTGTAGCCGAGCTCAGTGCTCGCCCACAGGACCTCAGATGAGTCTGGAAACGAGGCCCAGACTGTGGGGTGTAGGGTGTGCACGTGTATTGGAGTGGAGGGTATGTAGGGATGCAGGGGCCACTGGGCCCTGTGTGACCAGAGTGCATATGTTTGGGGTGGCAAGCCTCCTTTCTGGACTTCAGATTCTTTATCTATAAAAGAAGGGGTTGGATGGAAGCCCCTCGCCGCCCCCCACCCCATTCCTGGCAGGTGGCGGGTGGTTTATGAGAGGACACTATTGCCATCTAGTGGAAGAAATATGCATGTCCCTGCTCCTCACAGGGGCTAATTGATCCCAGGCTTCCTGCTGCCATGGCAATGTTGCTGGCCAGCATCCTCAACTGTGTTGGCCTTAGTAGGTTTCTTTGTCCATTGTAATACCTCCTCCTCCTTCTACATCCATCATCTCAGTCCTTGTGAATGCGAGGGAGGACACACGTGGTGGGTAACTGAGGCAGCCTGGTCACCCCGTTGCCCTCCAACTGACCAGTTACGTCATTGTTCCCCGAATGCAATCTCAGGCAGCAGAGAGAGCGACTGTGCACAGACTTTGTAGCCATACAACTTGAAACTCTGCCTCTGCCATTCACAAGCTATGTGACCCTGAGCTAGTTATTTAACGTTGTGTGTGTCATAGAGTCATGACATTCATGGGTTAATTCTTGTGGAGTCCTAAGAACAGTCAGGCTCCTCCTCCGTGCCAGTGCCAGGAGAAGGCAGTTTCTGTGGTGTTTGTGGCCCCTGAGGCTCCTCTCCTGCTGGGCCCCACACAGGCCTGCCTGTCCCTCACCATCACACGATTTGTTTGGGGCAATGACACAGAGCAGGTGGGGGGGGGGGGCTGTATCACTCCTGGTGGAAGCTTTCAGAACCTCTGTGCACAGTGCCTCACTCTCTTTGCCATGAGCCTGAGTCCTGGAGTTTGAGGACAAAGACCAGAGCCACCCCAGCAATGCCCACACAGTGTGAGCTGGATACAAACGTGGATTCATTGCAGGATGTTGATTCGGGCTCCTGTCACTGAGCACAACCCAGCTTATGTTACTGACACCTAGTTATGCCTCTGAGGTGCTGAGAAGACATGGTCCCTCTCACTTGCCCTAACACATGCTTATTAAAAAATAATGGACACACACATTTATTTTTACAAAACTTAAAACACCAAGCAATAGTACCAATAAAATTTGCAATTTAAAGATGTCATAAAGTATGACGGGACCAAGGGATGAAACAAAACAGTCTCGTAGCATTTTCCCCCCTCAAAAGCCCACACACTTTATACCAAGACTGATCTTGGCTTTCCTGATTCAGTCCTAGTATTACCTAGGAGACCACTGCCAAAGGCACTTGAGGCAAAGGCCAGGGCCGCCTCTTCTGCCAACTACACCCACCAATCCACCTGACTGATTTACTAGAAAACAAAATGGTCAGTGGTTTACAGCCTATCAGGAAGGAGGGGCGGAGGGCAGAGGCAGATTAAGGTCAGTTGAGGTCTGGGCGCATAAGAAAATATTGGGCGCCTTAAAAAAAGAGAGAAAGAGACAGGGAAAATAAAAATACATGTTAACTGTATTTTTAAATAAATAAAAAATATATACTATTAATGTTAAAATTGTACATATGAAACCAAACTTGATGTCATTAGAAAAAAGTGTAAAGTTGGGGTTTTGCAGGGTCCTTCAGAAGTTGGGGCCCAAGGTGCACGCCTGGTGCATCCACCGTATAGGGAAGAAAACAGGTGAGTATCCCTGCATCCTTGGAAGGACCTGCTCTCCCTTTGCCGCGGCTCTTACCGCCACCTTGTGGTTCTGGCTGGTACTGCATAGCCTGCTCATGGGCTACCATGGGCTATCGTCAGGGCCAGGGCACCTGTACATCAACATCACATAAACCGGAGTCCTACACTTGGGGAACCTGGGGCACCAGGCATCTGAGCATCTGAGCGGAGAGGACAAAGGCACAGGATGTAAAATCACAAGCGGCCCGAGGACAGCACCTCACCCAGGGATTAGAAGTCGGTCTCTGCCAGTGATGAGTCACTCGGACATTCCCTGCAATGCCGAGGGAACCCTGACCACCAGAGTGGGGACTCATGTGACACTGAGTTCTGGCCCCTCCAAGTGCAGTGGGGTTCATCTGGCCACCTGGAAAGAGCCCAATGCAATGTCCACCCCTCTCGATGCCATCACCTCAGTGCTGGGCCGTCCTCTGCTGTCCACTCTGCACACATAGACCCAGTGACATATTGAAGACAGGTCCCCAGTGTCAGTAGGTGGCCCTGCTCCAAAGAGCCATGTCTGAAGGCTTCAGGTAACTCTGGGACCTCCTTCTCCAAGTTACTTTGCAAACATTGCTGTCCAAATGGCAGCGCCCACCCCCCACGTGCTCTCATACTCCCAAGTCTTTGGCCCCTTCACTGCCCACCAGTCACCAGTGCCCTGGAACAATGTGTCCCCAGCCCTACTTCCAAGAATCCCTGGGCACGGGGCACCACCCACGAGAGAGGGTCAGAGCAGTGACGGAGGGGGCCATGGAGGCATGAGGGTGTCTGGGTGACAGCATGGACAGGGCTGTGTGGGTGGGGCGATTCAAATGTCCTGGGGGTCAGATATCAGGAGATGTCGTACAGGTGGGAGAGGGCATGAGGTGCAAAGTCTGATGTGAAGAGATGAGCCAAGGGACCCCAAAACTCCACCTCACCAACCACGGGGCTCCCTGTGATGTGGATGGAGGCGTGTGGGTGGGCACTGGGAAAGAGTAAAGGGTAAAGAACACCAGAAGGCTCGAACTGACAGACACTGAGAGTGCCGGGGGACCAGGCAGACGTCACGGGACATGAGGTGTTCCAGTGCCCTCGGCTGCTGTGCTATTCTGAGTAGCACCCCCCTACCTGGCCATTTCACAAGAAGGTGAGCCTGGTGTGTAGCATCTATTACATAATCCCCTATTTGGGGTGGGGTGGAGATCCCAGGACCCTAACCAGCCCCATCACAGTCCTGACTTTGCCCATCACTGAAGCCAAAACCAAAGTCCCCGCATACTCGGCCAGACTCGCCAGGAGCTGCCCCGGCGCTGCCCATGGAGAGCAGCTCCTTCCCCAGGCCCCACGCCCAGAAGGCACCTACAGGCAGAAACAAAACAAAGCAGGAAACCAAGCCACTTTAAAGACCCATACTTTTAATACAGAGCAATCTGGGCGCTGTCACTTTTAAGCCTGCAGCCATGAGGCCTCTTGAAATGCTGTTTTCACAGTGGTCATCAGACTGGGTTCTAGAATGACAACGATTCACGGGGCAGATGAATTTATGTGCAGATGTTCAAATGGGAGATAAAATGTCCGGGACCGTCCTCTTAGTGGGTGCCTCACTTGCGTCACCGGGTGGCAGAACATGGCTACTATCACTCAAAACTTTTAACCAAAACAGGGAGAAAGAAACGTCAAGAAAAAGCAGTCAGTCCCAAAGAAAAGAGAGCTGTGTGGGGCACGTGCGGCCAACCAATCAAGGACACCACTTGAGAGAGCCAACAAAATACAAACTTTCTTTTGGATGGATTAACAATTTTGTGTAATTCTGGGCCTCTGGGCCTGCAAAGAGTGTGTTCATAGACCTCCTCCCTTCCCTGCAGGAGGGTCCCGAGTCTCCTGCTGGTCACCTTCCTTAGGGGGCAAGGCTAGGGCCACCATGCATGGCCTGCCGTCTGCAGAGCTCCCCACCTATAGCCGCCTAGAAGTGCCCCTGGAGCACCTTGTTTGTGTCCCTCAAAGGGAAGAACACCCCATATATGGTCCCCATCTCCCCATCCTAACACCTCCCTCCAAACCCAGTGCCCTGGGCCATAACGGCTTTGTGTTTCCGGATGGGCACCCCATCAGAGAGCCCGGAGGCACCTGGACCAGCGGGCTACGAGCAGTGCCCACTCAGACATCACAGTGGGACCACGGAGGCGGTGGCTTGACATGCCAGCCCCAGACCCCTAAACTGCTGGCGTGCCCAGCCTGAGGTGAGGGGGGTCTGGAGGAAGGGGTTAGGTGGCCTGGTTGGTACGGATGAAGTCTCTTGAAACCCCTGCAGGTGTTCAGGAGAGAGCACCTGGTGAATGCGACAGCCCAAAGGGGAAGAGTCTTGGTGCCCATAAAGGGTTGAATGGTGTCTCCCACCCTCCCCCAAAAGCTTTGTCCACATTCTACCCCGAGGCTTGTAAATGGGCTCTTGTTTGGAAGTCGAGTCTCTGCAGATGTGAGGAATGTATGGATCTCCAGGTCCAATTGTGCTGGATGATGGGGGAGCCTAGATCCCATGGCAGGGACAGAGAAAGAAGAGGGATAGTTGCCACACAGTGACGAGGCCACATGACGACAGAGGACAGATGAAGTGAGGAGGACCACTGGCAACCCCTGAAGCCAGACGAGGCAGGAAGGAGCCTCCCTGAAACCCTCTGAGGGAAAGCGCTCTGCCCACGCCTTGACACTGGGCTTCTGGCCTCCAGAACTGGGAGATGATCAATTCCCGTTTGTTTTAAGCCACAGCTTGGGGTCATTTATTTGGTCAGCCACAGAATACTCCTACAGGTGTCCTTCAGGTGACACTTTCTATGTTACCTAGGAGCCAGGTGCCTGAGAAAGAGCAGAAGCAGGTGACACCCGTGGCCCTGCCCTGGGGTCTGGTGGAGGGCCTGATGAGACCCTTGCATGCTGGGGCTGCTGCCCGTGTGTGCGCATGCAGGCAGCCCTGCTCAGCAGAGAGCGGGTCCTGGGGGCAGGCGGGGCAGGCAGGGTTGGGGGAGGGCACTACACACTTGGCAGCTGCTCAGGCAGCGTTTGCACCTCCTTTGCCAGAGCAGAGCAAGCAAATGACCTGCGAACCGAATGAGAAATGGTGATTCATTACCCCTGATGGGTGATGATGGCTTAATTATTTTTCTAACTGGGGAGAGCCACTTTCTGACAGCAGGTGTGAATGAATTCTCCACTGTTTTAAGGAGTGATTGGCTCAGGACAGGCAGGAACCTGGAAACCCTAATTACATGGGGATTCTTGTGAAATCAATGGGGGGGGGCTGTCTCCTGCAGATGGGCATGGGGGCCTTAAAGAGGGGGGGCTGTGAA
This sequence comes from Saccopteryx bilineata, assembly GCF_036850765.1. Classification (NCBI taxonomy): domain Eukaryota; kingdom Metazoa; phylum Chordata; class Mammalia; order Chiroptera; family Emballonuridae; genus Saccopteryx; species Saccopteryx bilineata. The sequence goes on from NC_089495.1 coordinate 126,226,630, forward strand.
GAGGCAGACCTGGAGGGGCCGCATTAGGACAAGGTGGTCTGGGGCCGGACCACCGTTGGCGGTCAGGTCCCCGTCTGTGACGTGGAGCCCAGAGGATGCATGAGAAGGGGACGGAGAAGGGCTGGGTGCTGGGACAGAGCCAGGAGGCACTTCGTACCCGAGTGCAGCGCAGGTTTGGGGTCACAGCCCCGTGTCAGGTCTGGCATACCTCTGGCTCTGCCTGGCTCCAGCGGATTCAGCTCCCTGAATATCAGTTTCCTCATCTCCAGTACAAGGACATGGGCAGCCCCTGACCTCCAGGACATCACAGGGCTGCCCCAGGCAACGCCTGCAAAGCCCCCAGCTGGTGGGCTCCCCAGGGTGGGCAGTCCTGCAGGTATAAAGGCTTCCCTTTAGCCTGTTGCTTAAAGAACTGATGTCCGACCAGGAGCTACCCTCCACCCCCCACTCATGGCAGTGGCAGGGCAGAGGGAGAGCAGCTGGGTCCTCCCCAGAGCCGCACTTGGACCCTTGTCCCTGCCTCCACCTAGTGGAAATCAGAGCCCTCCACACAGCTTCTAGGCCAGGGGTAGTCAACCTTTTTATTCCCACCGCCCACTTCTGTATCTCTGTTAGTAGTAACATTTTCCAACCACCCACCGGGTCCACAGTAATGGTGATTTATAAAGTAGGGAAGTAACTTGACTTTATAAAATTTATAAAGCAGAGTTACAGCACATTAAAGCATATAATAATTACTTACCAAGTACTTTTGTCAGATTTTCGCTGTTTGGCAGAATAAATCTTTATAAAACAACTTACTATAGTTAAATCTATCTTTTTATTTATACGTTGGTTGCTCCACTACCGCCCACCATGAAAGCTGGAACGCCCACTAGTGGGCAGTAGGGACCAGGTTGACGACCACTGCTCTAGGCTAACCTGTCCTGAGGACCTGGTGGCCACCCCTTGAGTACCAGACCACCCTAGAGGCCCTAAGGGGGCAAGGCCAGGGGGAGCCAGGTACCCACAGCAGGGCCACATGCCCCCCATCTGTCCCTGTGCAAAGTGGATTAGCACCCTTATAGACAGACCCACCAGAGCTCTCTGTGCCATGTGCGGCCACACCGAGACCACTGTGTACGTGCCAGGAAGAGGGTTCTCCTGGAAACGGGGTCAGCTTGCCCTTGGACTTCCAGCCTCCAGAACTGTGAGAAATGAACACGTGCTTTAAGATACTCAGCCTGTGACAATTTCATTATAGCAGCCCGGCAGAGCAAGACCACCAAACTCCTTCGAAGATTTACTGGGCACCCACCATACATGGGGCACGTTCTGGGGGGTGGTGCAAAGAGATACAAGGGGTGGGCTGGGTTTTCTAGAAGTCGATACAAACCAGCGAGGAAGATCAGCAGAATCCACAGGAGAATGCACGTGAGCAGTCATCCGGTGACTGTGCATCACAGAGCCCGGGACACTCACCTGCAGACCTGCCTGTTACCAGGCATTCAGTGAGAGCAACAGCCCACGCCTCTTAGATGAACAAATAAATGACTCGACGAGATAATGAAGATTCTGGAATGTCCACCCTGGTGTTAGTAGGGGTGACCTCAGTGGGGAGGGCAGGAAGGAGGGGCTTTAGTCTGTACTTAATGTGCACGAGTGTTGTTGAAATGTTCATTGAGCTGGTCCTGCCTTCTCCTCAAGAAGCATGTGATTCGCTGGAGAGATGAGATGGAAACACACAATCACTCCTGGTGGTGGGAATTGTTTGGAAGACAGGAGGCCCCTGGGGACCAGGGAACGTGGAGAAGAAGGGAGTTCTGCTGCAGGATAACCGCAAAGGAGGAAGCCGGTAAGGCGAGACTCACCCCGGCCAGGAGGCGCAGCAGAAAGGAACACTGTGCCCAGGCTTGATGTGATAACAGAAGCAATGGGGACTGTTCCTTTACCATGTACATTAGATGAACACCTACTATGTGCCAGGTGCTGTGGTCAGGGCAGGCTGTAAAAGTCGGGCAGAGTGCCCCCTGCAGGCATGCATGAGCACACGCATGGGCCCTGGCCGCCAGCACATACCTACCTACCCCCACCCCTCCAGCCTGCAGTTCTTTCACCTCGGCGACGTGGCATGCTTGCAATGTCTCCCCAGTTGGTGACGTGGGAGGACAGGAGCACTGCCTCCCAGGGCCACTGTGGGGCCAGCCGCTGTGCCCGCTGTGTGAAGAACAGACTGCCTGTCCTGGTTGAGAACTCAGTGGCCATCGCTGGTATTAAATTGTCCCTCTTGCCATGGAGATGGGCCCCTGCACAGGACCGCTTGGAAGGACAGCGAGGCCAGTCTACCTCGTGGGAACATCCAGGGGAGCGACAGGGAACAGACTGAAAGCTCATCTGTCCCAGAGGCGCCGGACCCGAGGCGCCCCAGGGCTCTGGCCAGGCTTTGGTCACAGGTCACTCAATCCCCACAACCACAGTCTCCATGGTCCGCTGCTCAGGGCTCCCAGACTGAGGGCACCGGACAGGGCACTAAACTGACACCAGAAGCAAGGTAGTCACTGTCAGATTCTATTGCAGAAACTGCTTGTTGACATACAGGGGAAATTAGCCCATGAGTCCCAAATTCATTTGAATGATAATAATAATAACAACAACCAGAATTATAACAACAGTATCGGAGTGGATGGCCAGCCGTGGACCTGGCTCTCCTTCAAGAACTGGCAGCATCCAGAAGGTGTTCCAAATCTCCCATGTGGCTCCCACATAGGGTGTGAGGGGCACAGGGAGGGACCACAGCACAAAATGATGCCCTGCTCACTGGGGTCCAAGGACGGGGCAGCACAGGAGCCTATAGGAAGCCACTGACCATCCTGTCCCCTGCCCAGAAGTGAGGACCACAGGGCCAGTCCAAGGCATGCGGGAAGAGGCCCTCAGTGTGGGCAGACCCACAACCAGAGACCAAACACCAGCTTCCTCCCCTGCTTGGTTGGTCCACAGCTGGGCAGTGGGCAGCACGTTTGCCAGCAGTCAGCAGTGAGCCCGCGCCAGCCCCCAGCCCAGGAAGCACTCACACTCGCACGCCCAGCCCGCACCGCTGTCCTGGGGCCTGGCAGACGGCTGCTCACTTTGGCTTCCACAGGGCACACGGTTGCCACACCATCTGCAGCACAGCCGGCAGCCCTGGGCCCTGTGCCTTCAGCCTGTGGCCCCACTGGCCTGGCAGGTGCTGGATGTGGAGATGCTGGGACCTGCCCAACGACCCTGAGCAAGAAGGGTACTTTGGGGAGTGGGTAAGGCAGGCACAGAGGGGCCCTCTGAAGACGTGCTACAGGAGCGGGGCTAGATGGTGCCCCTCTGCAGGGATGGGTGTGGTCAGGGCACAGAGGGGACGCAGGCTAGGTTTGGGCAGAGGGAAGGAAGTCTCTGAACACCACACATGTTCATCCTCAAGCCCCTTCCCCGAGCCCCAGGACCCCTCTCCCGTCCATATTAGGGATCTGCTACAGCGTTTTCTAATAAAATCCAAACCAGCAATTGTCTTGCTGAAAAGAGGGGTGTGGGGGGAAATTACTGTAAACAAAATCTGTTGCCACAGAGACCACAAAACACTGCTTGCCCAGCCCACCCTCTCTTCATGAGTAAGGTACAGCCGAGTTCCTTCCCACCACGTTATCATTACTTTTTAATTGTGAACAATTTCCTGCTTTCCACGGGAAGATGAACTGAGGCTTCCAAAGGAAGGCCCTGCTTTCTGGATGTATCTCAATGTGTCAATGAGGGCGGGTCTGTGCGCCATCCATTTATGTCACAGTTAACCCCTCCATCCCACCTGTTTTTCTGTTCATCAGTCTGTCTGCCTGTCTGCGCCACAGGGTCATGCCGTGGATTCCAAGGGACGTTGTCGTCCGGCACGAAGGAGAGCAGCATCCGAGTCCTCCAAGTGTCTGGAGCTAGTGGGACCCTCCCCAGGGCAGCTTCCTTCCTCCTCACACAGGACCCCACTCCAGACACGGGGACTTCACATCCACGTGTGGCTGCTTCAGAGCAGACAGGCAGGGGTCCTGAGGCTGCATGTGGATGTTAAGTCATAAGTGCTGGGTTTCGGTCAGGAGGCCACAGAGGTCAAGGGTTGGACGTCACCACGCCGAGCTCCGTGTTTCTCCATCACCCCACTGTCCACCTCCTGGGACCACCACCCTGTCCTCGGCAACGCCTACCTCCACACACATTCTCAGCTCCTCTGGACTGAAGCACAGGGGCCACGCCACACCCCTCAGGCGGGGCAGAGTAAGAACAAGGAAAGGGACAGAAAAGTGACGTGTCCACATGGAGCCATGTCCTCGCATGTCACTGTGGCTTCTTGCTCCTCTGCGGGCCGCAAACCTCTCTCCCCGCCCCCATGGGGCTTTGGGGGAATGACATCACAACTCTTGAGATGCCATATCTGCTGTGGGTTCTGCTTGTCACACATCCACCAAAGGTGAGGGCCACTGTTGGAGGCTGAGTGACATGTGGAGCCAGCTGTGCAGAGGGCTTTATTGAAACCCTGCTGGATTCAGATTCTAGAGGGCAGTTCTGGCCGCCTGCCCGCCCACCCCGGCTGCACCCAGATGGGGCACATGGGGAGGGAGCCGAGGGGGGCGGGGGAGGCGCCGGAGGCCTCATTCACACTCTAGCACATGCCTTGTTCTGGGGCAGACAGGGCTTGCAGCTCCAGGGAGAAGGTGGTGGCCAGGGAGGAAGGGTGAGGGGAGGCCACTGGCAGCCCCTCTGAAGACCCTCCCTGCACTGGACGCCTGTGGAGGAAGCCCGGCTGGGGCAGGTGGGTGCAGGCTGGGTCCAGCCACGCAGCAGACCCGTGTCTTCCTGACCATACCCCCAGCCACAGCACACCAGTTGTGGCTCCAACACCCACCCCTGCAGCACGTGTCTGTCCTCCGTCAGCCTTGTCCGCCCTCCCAGGACCCCTGTGCAGGCTCCTTTGGCCAGTGTGCAGGGGCGGCCCTCACACTGGTGTGACCTCCAGAAAGCGTGAGGTCATCTCCAGGAGCTGCTGGCCCAGCCTGCCCATCCCCCATGGGCACACCACACAAATGAACAGGTCTGCACAATCACGTCTGGGCTGGAGGAGACACCAGGGGACAGTCGTCCCTGTCTATGCACTGGAGGGTCCGTGGCAGGTGGAGCCGCCCCAGCAGGTGATGGCTCTCCTACAGAATGCATCCTCTCCACCCTCCAGGTCTGCCCCTCCAGCCTAGCTCTCTCATTGAGCCCTTTGGTCGGTGTCTGGGACCTTGCCCACTGGGTCTCAGCTGTCCCTTCGTCTCTCACATAGGGCTCCAGCCCCCCCACCCATATGCCTTCTCCTGCTGAGCGGCCTGTCTGCTTTCTTCTGTTAATCTAAGTCTCCCCTTCTTTTAAAAAAGGCCACTCCTAGAGGTTGTGGTCAGGGACACTGTCATCCACATGACCCGATGGAATGCACACCTGGGGATCCAGGGAACAGATGACACCTCCTATCCGGCCCAGCACACCTTCCCAGAGCTAGGACATCTACAGTATGCAGTGCTCCACCCACTGTCCTCTGCCCCCAACCCCAGCTACTATCCTTCTTGATGGTAATGCCAACACCAGCTCCATGAAAAGCAGCCATGTGTGCACCTTCTCATACACACACATGCATACAAGTGTACATATGCTCACACGCTCATGTACATACACACCCAACTGTATACTCACACACACAAGCTCAGACACATGCATGCACACATACATGCCTATATGCATACTCACACACAAGCTTACACACGTGCGCACTCACACACATTCACACACAATGTATGCACACTTACAATGATCGAGGGAGAGCTCCCAGCAGCGTCTGTGTCTTGCACAGACCCTACTGAGGGGCCAGTGGCCAGGCACCACCAGGAGGTCATCCTTGACCCCGGTCATTCCAGGGATGGCAGCAGTGACCACTCTGTATGCACATGGAGCTCTGATCCACAACAAGGGGCTTTAGGACGGCCACAAGTGCCATCCTTGCCCCAGACCTTCACTGTGGACTGGTGAGGAGGTGGGACATAGAGGGAGGTGCAGAGGACCCAGAACCTGGTGCTGGAGGAGGACACCCACCCACGGAACAGGCCAGGTTTCTATTCCATCACCTCTCGTCTGGTCCGTAGGCAGCACCTGCACTAGGCAGCATCACGGTGTACAAGCTGGCTGTGGCTACGAGGCTGGGTCCCCACAAGCAGGACCAGGCACTACAGTTGACCTCCCTGGTGCTGCCACCCCATGCCACCACCATATGTACCCCCCCACAGGGCAGCCTCTGCCCCAGGCACCTGCCCTGAGCCAGGTAAGACACCAACGCCTATTGCAAGAGTCCTGCCATGCAGGGAGCAGGACTGCCCTGCACAGGGACAACACGAAGACTGGGAATGTCAGCGTGTTGGGTCAGTAAGGGTCATGTGCAGCAGGGTGGGGCTAGGACTTCACTCTGGCTCCATCAGCCACCACGGCTCAGGAGTCCAGAATCTTTTTTTCTTTCAGAAGTAAAGGGAGGCTTTTTATTTTTTTATTTGTTTATTTTTTTTGTATTTTTCTGAAGCTGGAAATGGGGAGAGACAGTCAGACAGATTCCCGCATGCGCCCTACCGAGATCCACCCGGCACGCCCACCAGGGGTGACGCTCTGCCCACCAGGGGGCGACACTCTGCCCCTCCGGGGCGTCGCTCTGCCGCAACCAGAGCCACTCTAGCGCCTGGGGCAGAGGCCAAGGAGCCATCTCCAGCACCCGGGCCATCTTTGCTCCAATGGAGCCTTGGCTGCGGGAGGGGAAGAGAGAGACAGGGAGGAAGGAGGGGGTGGGGGTGGGGAAGCAAATGGGCGCTTCTCCTATGTGCCCTGGCCGGGAATCGAACCCGGGTCCCCCGCACGCCAGGCCGACGCTCTACCGCCGAGCCAACCGGCCAGGGCCGGAAAGGGAGGCTTTAAAAGTTAAACACAGACCTTTGCTAAGTGTACCCAGCTTCCTATTCAACCCAGGCCCTGTGCGTGAATACTCAGCCTTGACCTGGGAGCCAGGTTCTGTGAACCCAGAAAGGGCAGTGGGAGACAGAGGCCAGGGGGCTCCAGTGCCCCAGAAGCCACCAGATGGTCCCAACAGCAGGCAGCCCCATGATGGGACCCTGGTGCTGCTTCCAGGTTCCCTGGAGACAAGGCGCCTTCTGGTGTCCCTGCCAGATTTAGTTCCAGCCACAGCCCAATCCCTGGGAGAGCCATCGTGTTCATCACTGAGCCATCTGAAATCTCTTTCAAGCAAATATAAAACAATATGGATAAAGAAAATGTGGACAATAATGACTCAAACCTATCACGCCTAAAATCCTTCAACAACACACGAGTAGACAGAAAACCATGCCAACACCAAAGGAGTCTTTCCAACCCCTCATTTATTTCACTGTCCTTTTCCAAGACTCTTCATCAGAAATGTGATTTCAAAATAAAAGATGCTTCTGAAAGTACTTTTGTTCCTAGAGTATAATAAACATGATTTATACTATGCTTGACAAATATTACTCCTCACCTGACAACGGGCTCCCTCATAGAAGCACGGGGCCTGAGGTCAGAGCCGTGCGCCAGCACACACCAGAGCGCTAAGGGCCCACTGCAGCTAGTGGACATCAGTCTGTGGACGCGCTTTCGCCAGAAACATGGCTGGGGGTGTCAGAAATGGAGATGGGCTGAGGTCCACAGCCAGGGGATGGTGTGATATTTCCCAGACCCAGGAAGGAGCCACTCTTTACAGCAAAGAAGAAAACAAGTAATTCACATTCTGTGCGGCCATCACCACCGTCCACTGCCAGACCCCTTCTCACTGCCTGAAGTTGAAACTCCATCTCCGTTGAGCACTCACTCCCCCATCTCCTCCCCCAGCCGCTGACAGCCTCCCCTCTGCTCTCTGTCTCTGTGGGTGTGACTCCGCTAGGGACCTCCTACAAGTGGAGTCACACAGTCTTTGTCTTTTTGTGTCTGGCTTATTTCACTAAAGCATAATGTCCGTGTTATAGCAGGTGTCAGAATTTCCTTCCTTTTTTTTTAAATGTATTGATTTTATTATATATTCATTGGCTGACTCTTCTATGTGACCTGACCAGGGATCAAACCCACAACATTGGCGTATTGGGATGATGCTCTAACCAACTTAGCTACCCAGCCAGGCAGGGTCTACAATTTCCTTCCTTTTTAAGGCTGAATAATATCCCAATATTATTGTAGGGATGGAGCACACTTGGTTTATCAGTCATCTGTCAGCTACAGTGAGTGGCTACGATGGGTCCCCCCACTGTGAACACGGGTGCGTGGCTCCCCAAGACCCTGTTTCCACATCTTTCACAGAAGTGAGATGGCTGGTGTGTGCTTTTCTTTCTTTTCTTTTTTAATTTTTTTAGAGATTTTATTTATTCATTATAGAGAGGGGAGAGAGAGAGAGAGAGAGAGAGAGAGAATGGGAGAGGAGCAGGAAGCATCAACTCCCATATGTGCCTTGACCAGGCAAGCCCAGGGTTTTGAACCGGCAACCTCAGGGTTTCCAGGTTGACGCTTTATCCACTGCGCCACCACAGGTCAGGCTGGTGCGTGCTTTTCATCACAGAAACAAACACCTGCGCAGAGTAGCACTTCTTGGGTCCCTGAAGCTGACCTGGCTCGCAGAGCAGCTATTCACACAGGGGCCAGATGTCCAGGATGCTGGGACCGGGGAGGGCAGTCTGTGTGTTTCTGCGGAAGTTCACACTCATTTTCAAGTGGTCACAAATGGCCCTTGATTTGTGCCCTACCTGTCTGGCTAAAAACAAACTACCTCATTTGTTTAAAGTGGAAATAAAGGACAATTAATTAATCTGTTAATTATGCTCCCCTTAGGCCCTGGCCAGTTGGCTCAGCGGTAGAGCGTCGGCCTGGCATGCAGAAGTCCCGGGTTCGATTCCCGGCCAGGGCACACAGGAGAAGCGCCCATCTGCTTCTCCACCCCTCCCCCTCTCCTTCCTCTCTGTCTCTCTCTTCCCTTCCCGCAGCCGAGGCTCCACTGGAGCAAAGATGGCCCGGGCGCTGGGGATGGCTCCTCGGCCTCTGCCCCAGGCACTAGAGTGGCTCTGGTGGCAACAGAGTGACGCCCCCGGAGGGGCAGAGCATCGCCCCCTGGTGGGCAGAGCCGTCGCCCCCTGGTGGGCGTGCCGGGTGGATCCCGGTCGGGCGCATGCGGGAGTCTGTCTGACTGTCTCTCCCCATTTCCGGCTTCAGAAAAATACAGAGGAAAAAAAAAATTAATTATGCTCCCCCCCTTCCCATGCACACTGGTATCAAAGGGAACACACCCATTTCTTGGTGAGGAGCCAGGGAGACGCCTGAGGAAGGGCAGGAACCCCACAGGGAGGCCTAATCTGGCAAGACCCTAAAGTTTCCCCTGACTTCGCCTCCTGGTGAGACAAATAGGTGAGTGGGACAGGCCCTGGCTCCCTACAGATCTGCACTTGACGCTGAACTTAATAAGTGCAGAAAAGACACCACTAACTAGAACACTGAGAACCCAGTAGCTTTCGGGACTCCCTCCTGCTCCTCTGTTCCTGCACTAATTAACCAGCCTGGTTCTGTCTCCCACCCAGCACATACCAGGTCACCACGCAGGAGACAGACATCTTTGACTCATCAGTATTGGTGAGGCCACCATGTTTGCCCATTGGGAGGACACTCAGGTACCACCTGAGCAATGGCGGTCCCTTCACTACCTGGTCACCATCTGTCCTTTCGTTTTCCTACCCAGCCTCCAGACCAGGACCCCTGTGCCACATACCCACCCCAGGAAAAGTGTTCAGGCGTGGCCCTGATTGCTCTCCCCCTTCTCCCCCCCCCCATACACATTTCCCCACACCTGGACATTGGGCTTGGTCAACGTGATGTGCCATGACCACTTGGAGGTTAGCAGACACAATGCAAGCAGAGGCTCTAGGGGTTTATGTGTTGTTGGGTTCATGCCCTGGCCATGGCCAGGAGGTAAGATCCTCAGGAACTGCCAGACCCTGACTGACCAAACCCACAGGAGCCTGCTGAGCTCACTCAGAGCAAGGCACCAGCTTGGTCCACCCACAGCCTGAAGCAGAAGCACCAGCCTTCGTCGGCCAACACACGAACAAGAAGCCATAGGTTCTCGTGACTCGTGGAGTTTTGTAGAAAGTCATAGCTAACCCTGCATCAGAGGTTACTGATCCACTGCTCCTAGAGGACACCCGACACCCTGAGCACAGCTCCTCTGTCAGCCCTCCGATACCTGAGCCACTGCATGTGTGTTTCTGTCCAGGGTACCTCATTCAGTCTGTGTTGTGGAGTCACTAACACTGAGTCATCAACAGCGCCGTCACACGGCCTGCACAGAGCTCATCGTACCATGGACTTCTTCTGCAGGGCATATCACAGCCTCACGCTCACAGACACTGGACAGCACTCCAGCACTGTGCTTGGGGACCAGTTCAGACACTGAAATCACCAACAAAAACGCACAAAAACACACAAGCCACAATACTGAATAGACCAGTTGTTAACAGCAGGAGCTCAGACAAGAGGGAGTCTCCTGTCCAACTCGAGCCAGGAACACCTGCATCAGACGACTCAGCTGATGCCCAGCAGTGACTACAGGTGTGCCCTTGGTATTGATTTTGGGGTCACAGATACATGCTGACAAGGAGGCTGATGTGAAAACAACAGAAGGGTCAGCTATAAGATCATTTCAAGCCACTGACTCAGGGTAGCTCATTATGCAGCAAGAATGTACTAGTACAAATGATGAGGACCTGGGGGTCCCACACCACTCAGCTGGCCAAGGTGAGGGACTCTGGACCGGCCCAGGAGGGAGTCCATGAAACATACCAGGAATATGCTGACTCCACACCAGCATCAAAATCCCAACGTTTAAGTCATGATGGGAAATAAAAGTCACCAATTCCTCTTCCCAGGCAACAGGCCTCCCCTCCCCTAAACGCACCAGCAGAGTTCCATGTCCGTGACTCCCACATATACCTGGGCACAGGCAGAGAACTAAAAGGCATGCTCCTGTCCTCGAGGGGTCTCACAGCCTCAATGTTGCCGTGACAACTAGAGAAGAGACTCTGGAGCTGCTTTCCTGTCCATCGGCAGGGATGTTGCTTGAGGGTTTTAGGGCTTGAGGGGTTGGGAGTGGGAGAAGAGCTAGCATGCTATCCAGGTCCTCTGAGAAGGGACTGGACCAAGCAGCTTATTTGAGGCATCAGAATCTTTCTGCAAAACGCAAATAAATACCTCCATGCTAACAGAGACTGGAAAGAGCATCTTGCCTCAGGAAACCAGGCAAACAGGAGAATCATATTAATCTTTGGATCATGTCAAATCGGAGGGCCAGTGGGCAGCCCTGTGCATTCAAAACCAACAACCTGGTCAGAGCTGGGGCGCTGGGGCAGAGGCTGCAGCTCTGCAGACAGACCCAGGGAAGATGAACAGCCCAGCCCCACCTTCACTAGCATGGCTCTCGCCTGACCCTTGTGGGAATACCCAGGTGGATGGAACCGGGAGCAGTGTGAACGCTCTCCCTGTCCTCTGCACTCCTGGTTCTGGCTGGCTGCCTTGTCCAGGGGGTTAGCCAAGGGGGCTTCGGGGCCCAGATACCTGCTGTATCATACTTAGGAGGGAGCAGATTAAATTCATGTCACTTCAAATCCCTATTAATCTGAACTTTGGGGAGACCGATATCTTGCTTCGGAACATTGATCAGGAGAGAACTGTTCCTTGTGAGGTGGGCTTCGGGGCCATGGGGTCAGGAAACGGCCATGCACACTGGGACCCTGGGGGAAGAAGCAGTGAGGCTCAGAGAATGACTGTCCCCGCTCCCAGCAGGCTCCAGTCCAGGCAAGGGAGAGAAGTGCATGTTCCGACTCGAGAGGCACCTCCCTCCACATGCAAAGGTGCCAAGGAAGGTGACATCTCTGTAAATACCAAATTTCTCTTTCGTCAAAGGAAGGGAAGGATCAGCACCTCATAGTCTCAAAAGAACCCTCCAGGGTTTAATCTAGCCCAAGACCCCACAGTTGGCCCCATTGGTTCTGTGTACCAGCATTCTCCATCTGATGAGTGTGGGGTGACATCTTGAAAATAACTGCTTTCTGAAGCAAGGGTTGACTCTCCCTGCCCTCCCAGGGGTGGGCGGACAGGGAGGAGATGCCTTCCCTGGGAGCTCCTGTGGGTAAGATGTGCCCGCGTCTTTGACTTCCTCCTCTAGCCACCCGAGGAAATCAGCTCTTAGCTCACAACCTCCGTCTCCTTGGAGATGGCTTATCCTAGCAGGGGTCCCCAAACTTTTTACACAGGGATCCAGTTCACTGTCCCTCAGACTGTTGGAGGGCCGCCACATACAGTGCTCCTCTCACTGACCACCAATGAAAGAGGTGCCCCTTCCGGAAGTGCTGCAGGGGGCCGGATAAATGGCCTCAGGCGGCTACATGCGGCCCGCGGGCTGTAGTTTGGGGATGCCTGTAAAAGGCTTTGAGCCACACAACAGCTTTGTGACCTCGGGCTGGTGGCATCCCCTCCATATGCCTCACTTTACCTCTCTGTAGAGGAAGACGACAACAGCACCCTCTTCATTGTGGTGGGTGTGGGTTAAATGAGACCATGTGAGGAGAGTGCTTAGCACAGGGTCTGGCATACAGTAGGCACAAAGGAACAATGGCCCTTCCTGTGGGTTCCTGGGTCCCCGCCAGCTCTGCAGGGTGTCAGTGTCGACATCAGCTCCTGCCTGTTTACAGTTCCCTCTGCCCAGCAGTTCTCTGTCACCACCAAGAGGCTTACTCTGAAGCCTTCAAATCCTGAGTGCCTTCTCTCTGCCACCTCACACGTCCCCAGCCACCACCTCCCACACCCAGCTCTGTGTACGCAGGGGATGCAAAACTATTTTAATATTGTTCTAAGCTAAACATAATTAGGAAGGAAAATCTGTAACAGCAGCCAAATCACATAATGCCTTCCAAACCTTCCAAGGAAAGGTCACTGGGGAATGTCTCAGGGTCTTGGATGCTCCGAGACACAGACATGACAATCACACCCCTCCCAGTGCCCTCCCCAGAAGCCTGCCCAGGAGCAGAACTGGCTCCCAACTTCCCTGGGGCAACAGGGAGTTCCCCACTCAGGGCAGGCACGCAGGGTAGACGGGGTTCCCCAGGAGCCTGCACAGGAGAACTGGCTCCCAACTTCCCTGGGGCAACAGGGAGTTCCCCACTCTGGGCAGGCACGCATGGTAGACGGGGTTCTCCCAGGAGTGTCGGCAACTGCTCACTCCGCAGGCAGCCACTGGGCAGCTGCCATGTGTGGGCAGTGCGGAGATGCAAAGGGCATGGCGCTGTCCGAGGATGACCAGCTCTGGTGGGGCCAGCAGGCTCAGTGGCAGCCGCTGTGTGGGGCAGGCGGGAAGGAGGGTTTGTTTGACATGTGCACGCGGCCTTGGTGTGCCTAGAAGAGGAGTGGAGTCAGAGAGGGACTAGGAAGACACACAGGTCTAGAGGCAGAGGGCGCCCTCTAAGTCCAGCCTCTGTCCTGATTTGAAGCTGCTGGTCCATTTGTGAAGGTCAAGTTCTCCAGTTTTCTTTGCTGTGCCCCCTGCCATCCAGGACCCTGTGGTATTTGTGCCTCCCAGGGGACAGAGACAGGAGAAGGGGGTGGGTCCTTGCTGGAGTCACTGGCTTCTATCCTTAGGGAGAAACTCTTAAAAACAGGAGAGCCCCAGGGAGCCAAGTCTACACAGAGGTTGGTTTGTCATTTTTGTGACTTCCACCCCCTGATGGGCCTGGCTCCCTCCTTAACAAAGACCTTCAGAAACTCAGGGCATGTGAGCTCCTGCCTTCCAAATATCCAATATCACCCCTGCAGCTGTCTGCCTCTCCTTAGGGTTCCCCCTGGAGTCGGGGCAACCCTGTCCCCAGAAGTCTGATGTAACCTGAGGTCTGGGAGGCGTCTGGCCTTGACTGACAGCTACCCATGTGAATACTGTTCATTCAAAGCTCCTTCACGGGATCGGGTTTCTCTGCCCCACACCATACTTCCCTTTTCTCCCATTACTCTTCCAGAATCACAAAGAGATGATTAAATAAATAATGAGCTCAGGGAGACAGCTCCAGTTGAGAAAGCCCACAGCACCTTTGAGCAGAAGCTGCCAATCACTGTCAACCTCAGTCATGAGGCTTATACCAGGCTCAGAGCAGCCCAGCATCAAGAGACCTCATTCCCAAACACCAGGATCCCTAATCACCCCTCCCCCTAGGCTGAGATTGGGTATCAGCCCCTGAAGCCTGGAGGTTCTTCAGAAGGCATTTGGCCTGATTGCCTTGCCCTCAGGGGAGCTGAAAACGTTTGTCCCTGCACCGGCCACACACCCATCCTCCTGCGGGGGGGGGGGGGGGGGGGGGGGGGGGGGGGGGCGCGGCGGGGCGCGCGCGCGCGCACACACACACACACACACACACACACACCTACCCCCAGGGCTCTGCCTGAAGCTGAAGGGGGAGTCAACTCTCTCTGTGCTGCCGGATAGGGCAGGTGACACCGGTTTCCACACTTCCAGAAAATTCCAGAAGCTCTTCCCTGCTTCCAAGCCCAGAACATGCTTCTCAGTGGCAGATGCCTAGTCAGGAGTCATGGGGGCCAGGAGGAGAAGGATGGCTCCTGACAGATCCACACCCCACAGACCTCAAGCACTACATTCTCTGTACCACCTCCCTCTTCCCCTTTCCCAGCGCCTCCAAAAATTAAAATTAGACATTAAGTAAGATATGCCCCGTTTTTCACAGAAGGGCCTAGAATGATCTGGAAGCCACCCGCTCCCCTCCTCTCCGAGATCAAGTGAACAAAGCATAGAGGCCGCTGCTTCCTCAGCTCTGGAAGCGGATCCAGTTTTCCTGGATCTGCAGAAATCGCTGGAAAACCTGGCCCCCACGAATGTCAGCTCAGCTGAGCTGCACCCAACAGCGTGCTCAGGCCCTTCTCCTGTCAGGGTCCCTCCATCTCCCCCAAGCCTGACCCCCAGCCACGGGGGGCGGGCAGGGACAGGCTGCTTGTGCAGAAGGAGCTGCCCTTCTCCCCAAAGTCAGATTCCAGGTCAGAGATGGTCACCTATCCCCCCGGGGGCTCACTTCCTGTCCCTCTTCTCAGCCCAGACTGTTACCATCTGTCCTCCAGCAGGGCTGGCTATGGGGACAGGAGCAGAGAGCACAGCGGGGGTGGGGGGTAAAAGGAGTGGAGGTGGAGTTTGGAAGGCTTGGCCTAGAACACCCGAGGTAGGAAGAGGAAGGGAATGGGGTGGGGGTGGGTGGGGGGTGGAGTCCTGCTTCCTGGTGTTCTGATGCATCTGGGGCTGGGGCAGGGAGCGGGGAAATTTCTCTCTCCTGGGCTTCTTTGCCAATTCCCATGTCCCCATGATTTTAATTTTACGGTTCATGTTTTCTCCCAGCAGAATCTTGAGATGACAAGTTTGCCTTGATTAACTGTCCCTCCAGCATTAAGGCAAGGCCCACATGATGAACAGCAGGAATAAAGCTAGCAGAGAAGTGTGGCAGGCTGTCGCAAGCCTGGCCATAAATCCTGGCTCTGATGGGCCCGAGATGAGCGAGATATTTTCTGGAGGGGGCAGCATGGCTGGAAGCCAAGAGGTTCATGGGGCTGCCTCCCCCACTGGTCCAGGCAGCTCAGCCCACTCTCACACGGTGGATACTGTTTAAGTAAGACAGAGTGGAATCGCTCTATTGTGTCACTGATTTTTAATGAAAGCAGGTAACGTGCTGCAAATCTGGTGCTTATTTCATGCTCTTCCCCTTTGCCCAGGTGTGCAGTCACTTCTCCGAGGGCCCTGTCTGGGCAGTGGCAATGAGCCACGCCGGCACGGATGGGCCCAGGCTTTTGAAAGGTTTCCAGGTCTGGGCTCTCTCTCTTGTCTTTACACACATGTGCACAAACACAGAGAACATGTGTGAGCATGCATGCATGTGTATGAGCATGACACACATGAGCGCACAAACCCACACACACACGCACTTGTGCCTGGTCAGCCGTCAGGGAGGGACAGGTGAGCCAGAGCTCTCCTCCCGACCTGACTCTCTAGACTCAGGTGACCTTGAGTCTGACAGGAATAAGCTGGAATGTTCCAGGAAGGGACTGGCATGTGTGTGAAGACAGGAAGGCAGGCACCTTGTGAGGAAGAAAGGACAAAGGGAAAGGCTCAGCGGACTGGGGGTGTGTCCCCATGAGATTGTGGAAGCCCAAGCCTGGACACCTGAGACAGGGTTTGTCTCCAGTGCTCACTGCCTGGCGATGCCACGCCCCCACCCCTTCCAGTGATAACCAGCCTCCTGGAGGGTCTCTGCCAGTTTCGCCCAAATCACTTAATGAGCTAAACTTCTGCCTTGTTTAGGGAGGGGCAAGAAATTACCAGGAGCTAATAGTACCCAGCTGGTGCAGACACAGCAGGGAGCTGGCATGCGTCTACTTCCTCCCGGGTATTCTAAAGTGTTCAGAGCACTTTACAAGTGGGGCCTCCTTCTGTGTCCCGCTTCCTGTTTCCTGTGACTCTGGAGAGGCGCTCCTTTTTAACCAAGGAGAGTCTGCAGCTGCCTCACGTTTCATCCCTGGACCACATTCCCCCACATCCCATGCATTGACATGGGGTGACCTGGAGGCTGACCTCTGACCTCGGCCTGCTGCTCCAGTCTCCCCAGCACAAGAACCTGCAGCCCTGTGGGTAGAGGGGCAGGGTCGACCCCACCTCCACCATCAGCATCCAAACTCCTGCTTTCATCCACAGACTCCATCAGCCAAGTGTTCCCCCCCAAACCTGCCCTCCTACCACCCATAGGACAGGTCTGAAATCTCCCTCTAGGCCCAGCCCCTGTAAAGCCAGCTGAGACCAAATTCAGGGCATCCCCATAGGGCTGCAACTGGGCAAAGGGTGGGAATGTCCCCCCTACCACACCAGCCGGACTCACAGTCTGGGTCTCAGCAAAGTCTGGCATGGCAGGTGTGGATGTCATTCACACTGGATGCATTTCAGAACCCATTTTAAGCCCGGGGGACATGTGGCAATACCTGGAGACATTTCAGGTAGTCACAATTAGGGGGTGCTACTGGTATCCAGTGGGTAGAGGTCAAGGACGCTGGCAAACACTTTACAAGACACAGGACGGCCCCCCAAACAAAGAGCCCTCTGACTGCAAGAGGTCGGAAACCGTGCCCTGGAGGGAAGTCCCCTCAGCCACCTCGGCCCACTGCTCTGTCCAGAGCCTGCAGGACCAAGACAACGCGCCTCAGCTATCCTGAAGACACCGGTTTCCACACTTCCAGAAAATTCCAGAAGCTCTTCCCTGCTTCCAAGCCCAGAACATGCTTCTCAGTGGCAGATGCCTGGTCAGGAGTCATGGGGGCCAGGAGGAGAAGGATGGTGTGGTCCCTCCCAGGGTCCCACACAAACTCCCCATATCCCCAATACTCAAGATCAAAGCCCCCCTTGGGTGAGAGCAGGGCCATCCCGGCCTGGGCCACCCCTTCTGACACCTGCATTCTGTCTCCTGATGTTGTCTCAAAGTTACAAGCATGGACATGCGGCCCCCGCCCTCCACGTGCAGCCAGAGTGTGACTGGGTGAGTAGAGAACACTTAAAACTGAGCTCGGTTTCTGCAACCTGCTCTCAGCTTGTCTCCTTGTTCCCTTGTTCCTGGTCCAGCCTAGCCTCTGCCTGCTCCCATCAGCCTCTCAGAGGCCCTTGAGCAAATCTCAGGGCTCAAGGTCCAAGCCACAGAGAAATGAAGCATACAGCCTCATTCCACCACCCCACCAGTCAAACACCCCCTGCAAACTGCCCATCTCTCCCCTCCCCTACCAGCTGCTAATCACGTTTGCTGGCAAAGCTCACGCCAGCTCTGCGGCTCCTCCTATCTACTGCGGCCAGGCAGGTGCTGAGGTGTATCCCCATTTTACAGAAGGACAACCAGGGTGCAGAGAAGTCAAAAAGTGGCCGGAGAGCCAGCCGGGCACGCAGGGTTCACATCCAGGACTGCGTGTACCCAGTACGCCCCCCCACAACGTGGGGTTTTCTGGCAGGAGTGGGGAAGCAGCTGGAGGGCTTCTGCTCTCTGCTCTGCTCTCTGGTGCCGTCTGAGTGTTGCTTGGCAAAGTAGGCTGCAACCGTCCTGAGGGACAGCCAGCACAAGTCCTGTTGTGGGCCAGATGCAGCTAAAAGACGGGTCAGGGTGCACATTTTGGACAGAGAACCTAATCTGACACCTTTGGACACTGCTGTGGGTTGAATTTAGTCCCTTAAAAGGAGATGACCAAATGTGTCCCCTGGAGTGACCACCTTTTGCAAAAAGGGGCCTTTGCAGTATTTAAGGTAAGGATCGCAAGATGAGATCCTGGATTCGGATGGGCCTGAAATCCAATGACCAGAAACAGAAGAGGAAAAAGGTGCTCCTCCCTGGCTGGGTCGCAGCCCTGTGGAGTGATGGACTCCTGGTGAGTGTGGCTCCAAGTTGGAGCTTCGACGTTGGCAGAGTTATTTGGCTGGCCATGTTCCCACTGTGATCACTCTGGTGTTCACTTTCCTTAATGACTGGGTTGAGCCTGCTTTGCCGGGTTTGTGGGGCACTCCGAAGTGTGTGCCCTCCCCAGCCCTCCCTAAACACCCTTCCCAGTGACACAGAAGGTGAAAGAGCAAAGCCTCCTACAGACACTCAGAATGACAGCAGCAGCTGAACGGAGAAGGCTATGGGGACTTGTCACCAACCTCTCAACACCCCACCTCTTTCCCTGCTGCCCACTACAGTCCCTCATCCCCGAAGCCCATCTCCCCTCTCCCCCTGCCATGCCTTCTTCCTGGTCAGCCCTGTTCCACCCCTCAATCACCCGTGGTACTCAACCCACATCAAGGTGAGTCGGCAAGAACTTCTCAAGCTTCCCCAACCCCACCGCCAGTCACTTCAGCCCAACTCAATGAACAGAACCATTTGGAAGCCTGTAACAGCTTCCAGAGAGATATTAAAATTTTTTGCATAATTGTCAATTAAGATGAGTTTCCATCATTCAAGTATGATGACTATTCCTATATGCCCATTGGAAACATACACGCACATATCTCTTCTGGACGTGGCCACCTGCAGACCTTATGTAGTGTCTCCCTCAGTGGACACTGCATGTGCACACATGGCCTTGCAGGGCATGGCTGGGCAGGAGTGGACTCGAGGGTTAAAGTCAAGATGGGCCCTGCCACCCTACACCCCTGCCCAGCCATATTTGGCAGTGTCAGCACACTTCTAGGAGCTGGCCAGCCCGCTTGTTAATTAATCCCTGGTTAGGCTCATCACAGCTACTTCCATTCCCATTGGGGGGAGACATTAGGCAGTAAACAGGCCAGCCCATAATGCAGCTAATGTCCCTGCAGGAGGGCAAAAAGAGAGAATGAGAAAGGTCGGGAAGGTTCTAGAACCTACCTGGGCCCCCACTGGAAAATGGGAGGTGCGTGTGCGCAGAAACACTCAGATGGAGATGCTCAGAGGCAAGGGGACTGCAAGCCGCCCCTGTGTGTGCAGACACGCTTGTGTCCTCCTGCCGGTGTGGAGGGACAGACATGTCCCATCTCAACTCTAATCAGCCCCCTTCCTGGCTGCAAACTGAGGCCCAGGCTTGGAACAAGAGAGACTTTGGGTACAGGGAGATTGGGGGTGGGGGGGGCTGTGACAACTGCAGGAACATTATCACAACAGGAACAGGCAACCCAGGAAGAGGCCCACCAGAACACATCTGGCATGTGGGTACCAGGAGGGTGACTCCTTGCCAGATTCCAAGAGGAAGTCCAAGTTCATTGTCATCTAAGGCCCTGAGGAGGAAGAGGAGGCCCCCAGACACTAGCTAGTAAAGACAGGACCCTTCATCCCACATGAAGGAGGCAGAGTCACCACCATCGGCACCATCAGCACCATGGGCAGCACCCAGGACTCTTCCTAGGGCTGCTCTGCAAAACCAACCTCCTTCCCTAGTTTAACCCTGAGATCCTGGCAGCCACCAGCTACAGGGACTTTACTTTTGCGTTGCTGAACTCGGACCAGAAATCCAGATGGGGACATACCAGAGAATTCAAGATCCCTCAGCAAGCCGGTGACATCACAAAACCTCACACACACACCCTTCCCATCACAGGAACGAGTTTATCTCCTCCCCTCCAGAGCAGTGGGAAATGTTAGCAATGGCCTGGAGAACGAGAGAACATGGGTCACACAAGGGCCACCATGCCTGCCTGAGATGCCGCTCCACCTCACCAAGCCCTTGGTTTTGGAGAAGGCGCCACCAAGACCAACAGTGGGTGCAAGAACAGGAACACAGATGAGCCTAACAGGGTAGGAGTCTCGGCCCACGGAGGAGGCTCCAGGCTGCCTGGGCCCCAGTTAAATCCCAATACATCTGTCGGGCAGTTGGAGGATGGGCAACACCTTCCCCCATAGACATCTGCCTGCAGGAGGCGTGCAAGGTGCAGGCACGGGGGAGGCTGCTGCAAGCTAGTTACCATGTGCCCTGAGAGAGAGGAAGAATGGGAAGGAGGCAACTCTTTTTATAGCACGCAAACAAACAAAGCGCTTGGCTCTAAGAGGCTAAAAAGAAAAAGAGAAAAAGAGAAGATGTTCCCACCCATGACCAGAAAGGTGGTTAAGAGCTGTCTGCTGCAGTTGGCCCAGAGGAGAAAGGCTATGAGTAGGCACGCTAAGGCTGGGGCCTGCCTTCCATGGCCCCTCAGAGAGCTGAGGACAAGGCCAGCCAGGGACACTCGGGCCCCAGCCATGTGCTGGGCACAAGGCCAGCACTGTGCCCTACATGCCCCAACTCTGTGCCAAAGCCCAGGGAAGCTGGACAGTTGCTACCCCAATTTCACAGCCTTGGGGCTCAGCCAGTTTGTAAGGCCGCTGCATAGTGATTGGGGAAGCAGGGTTGGTCCAGCTCCAAGGCCCCGCCCACCATGCTGTCAGCAGGGACCAGAGTGGCCTTGCATAAGGAGCAAGGCTTGATGGAACCCTCCCTGCATCTCTCTCCCTCACTTCCCTACCCGGTTATCCTCACCTGTCCTCTGGTCTTTTGCACTGTAAACTGATTCAAGTCACTGTGACCATGACTATGGCCTCCAAGAGCCACCTCCACCAGGACGTAGGAGCTGGTCCTGAGTTCCCTTCCTCCTCCCTTTGTTCCCGCCACGGAAAGACCCACGCTGCTACTCAGAGAGAAAGCTCCAGCCCATAATAAGCAGCACAAACTATTTATAACCCTAAAAATATCTTTATTATTATTTTTCTCCCCTCCAGAAACAGTTGCACATGATCCTGTCAGGTCCACACCACCAAGGCCTGGAGGGCAGCAGGTCAGGCGCTCCCTCCGGTCCTGCCCAGCAAGCAGATGTCCTGTGGGCATTAGGTACCAGCCTCCTGGCAATCGGAACATCTGTTCCCCTTAGAAAATGGTAATTGCCATCAATCAGGACGGCACCTACCCACATTTACATGCAAGCGCACACACAGAAAAAAATCTAAATTTCTCTGAGCACAATGCTCCCTGCATGTTAACTAGTGGGAGTGGCCAGAGGCCAGTACCTCATCCAGAAAGTTCCAGCCTGGGCTGTACCAACCTCCCAGGACCTGCCCCTGGACATGCAGCAAGGGAAGGGTGTCCCTCAGTGAGTGTGCCCTCCGTGGCCTCCCATCCACCTGCCCTTGGGGATGAACACAGGGTCAGGTCATCTGAACAGAATGCCTGTGGAGACTGGACACTCCTTAGAGCTCTACTTCTCCATATGGATGGAGTGACCTATCTCTGAGCACAGTCCCTTGGTGTCCCCACATCTCCCAGGAACACTGGCCAGAACTTCCAGCCTAGATATCTGCTCTATTTCCAAATCTGAAGAGTGATCTGGAAATGCCCCGCCTGGTGCTTGTGTGGGAGCTTCTGCCGTGCTGGTTCCCAGCCTTGGGCGGGTGGCCTCCTCTGGTGTGCATGCTGCCCCGTGGTGCCGGGACTGTGTTTCTCTAGCATGTCCTGTCAGGTGGGACCACGCCATGGTCCAGCCTCCAGTCTCTACCCTGGGGTACTGGGCTTCACGAGACCCAGGCACCACTGTGACATCCCACCTTCTCCCCTATCCTGGAGATCGGAATTGTCCTGGGGGGGCACAACATGGTAGAAGCACAATGTTCTCTGCAAAGCCTCGCCCTCCCAAAGGGGTACAGACCCAGGCTGCTATGCCCATGGAGGAGGCAATGCCCAGGACCACAGGAAGGTGGCCTGCAGCAAGTCTAGAAATTGACAATGTGCTATCGGTGACCCTCGGCCAACGTGTACAATCTGAGGGTCCTGATGCTTCCAAAGGTGGGCTTGGATGTTAGCTTATTTTATGATGAGAAGTAAAGATTGTCCTGAGAGTCCCCCCCCCAAAAAAAAGCAAGTGATTTTGCTCACTTTCTGCTGGGTGGCAGGCACTGTCACTGGCTTCTGCTGTTGCCATGGGGCCCAGGGACTGGTTTGAGTAGCTGGCCCAGACGATCAAAGGAGAGGTGACCGTGTACTTGATGACTCAGGCCTAAGCTCCTCTCATCTGGAAATCAATGCCCCCTGGTGGGGAGAAGTGCTCCCTGGACAGGTGGGGTCAGAACATACGAGAGCGACTCCCACGTGTGAGGGAAGCACACATGCACTCTACAAGATGCATAGCGGCTCTAGCATGTGTGTGGTTAAGAGAGGCCGGCAGGTCACATGTTTCCCCAGCTCCCCAAAGTGGGGCATCTCTCTCAGGAGCTGGGCAGGGCGGGGAGAGGAAGGAGGAGCAAAGAGGGTAGAAAAAGCCCATGCAGCCTTATCTCCACATTCCTCCCCAGCTTATTCCTATTTAGCAGGTTCTGATAAACACTGTGCCTTTACCAGGCACGTGGCTGCTGGGGACATGGCCACATGACATCCGTGGAATGTGCTCCAGCTGGGCACCTGGGACTGGCACCCCTGTCCTGCCCGCCCGGAAGAGGAAGGCTTAGAGCCTATAGTGTCTGCTCCTGATGGTTCTCCAGCCACAAAGGTGGCAGCGGCACCTGCTCACATGCTCCTGTAGCCACCAACTGTGGCTGGTAACCATCACTACCACAGGGACCGTGGGCCTAGGCCATTCTTTGTGGGTGGGGACCATCCTGTGCACAGTTGTACACTTAGCAGGACAACTGGTCTCTGTCTACTGGATTCCGCTGTCATCTCCATGGTGACAATCAAAAATATCTCCAGAGATTGCCAAAGTCCCAAGGGACCCTAGTTACCATGAGTCCCAGGGCTCTAACTGGAGAGCCAGCCGCACAGATGACAACCCTAACCCACGCCAACATTCACGAACCTGAGACAGCACTCCTTCCCCAGTGGCCAACATGTACAGGAAATTCGGCAGGCCGTCACGGGGAGGGGCATCTTTACTCAACAGCTCATGTTTGGGCTACAGGATCCCTGTGTAAAGTGTCACCATGTTCATTCCAGGCACAATCTAGTCAAATTTCACAAGACATGGCATTAAAATTCATCTAGTCCAGTCCACTTCCTACACACATACATATCTCATATTAGAGTCCCTCCCCACGAGTGCCTCTCAAACCGGGACCCCACCTCCACCCTCTTCAGCCCCTCAAAGACGCAGTGTGGCAGTGACATGGGGGTTGCTGAGTCAGCGTGCGCAGCTCTCTAAAGGATGTGAGCCAAAGCATCTTGAGGAAATGGGACCGTCTGTTACAACCACTGCAGGTGTATTGTGGAGGAGATGTAAGGTTTGCATGAATTTTTAAGATAACAAATAAGACTTCAAAGAAATGTCATGCTTTCTCTGGACCCCTCTGGCAACACAAGCCCCCGCTCCATCTTTAAAGGGTGACAGGCCTAACGCTCCCGCTCTTCGGGAGTCTTTTGGAGGAAAAATTCTTATGTCCAGCGGAACACAGTGTGCCTCTCTGTCAGCTGAGACAAGACATGTCATCCCTCTGCCTAAGCACAGCTGACAGCACGCAGGACCACATTCCAGCTGTGGGCACACCGTCATGTCAGATGCAGAAAAAGAGGAGAACGCACCAGAATTCATTTCTTCATAGACAAACAAAATAAGCCTTTCTGCCTGCTCCAGCAAAATGCTAGCATCTCTGTCTGTAACACGGAGGCAGGTTTGGGGTCCATGCATCTTTGCTCTGCAGCCTGGGGAGGATGTGCAGCCTCCCATGAGGTCGCCTGCCGAGTATCCAAGCTCCCAGAAGGCGGGGAGTATTCAGGATGCTTGCTGTACACACGAGAGAAGAGAAGGAGAAGTATTTTGTAGAAAGTGTACAGGGCAGGGCGAAATACTAAATAATTTAAAAATCATTGTGTCTTTGCCCCAGGGAAGTTTCTGAATAACAGAATGGTCTAGGATAATGGTGGGCCCAATGGCATATGAGCCCCCAAATAAGAGACAACAACATTCAATGCCACCTCAGTTCATGTTGGGCCCTTGGCACACAAGCATCTCCATTCTCAGTTCCAGCGGGTGTGACAGAAATGAAGGCACACACACCTGCAATAACTACTCAGTTGATTGGTGCTGACAAGGTGGTCATCGTTGTCTATGCAGTCTTTGTCCAGTACAGGTTCCTTCCAGAGGAAATGTTCCCTGTCAAGACCATCTAGACTCACCTCACAGCCCTCCCCTGGGAGCCAGGTTTGCTGTCACAGCCCTGCTTGATTATGGTACATCATACCTAGAGGACCACAGGTGACCCGTGACTCCACTGTTCCCAGAGCTAAGATGATTGTGTTAAGAGAGACAGCCAAAGCATGGTCTAGATTCTAAAACATTACATCAAAAACGCTCTTTGGAAACCTACTCTGTGCCCTTGAGAAAGTCCAGAGAGGAAAAGAAACAGGTGAAGGGGACCCGGGGACCCAGGAGAGCATTCTATGAAGGGAGAGTGCAGAACGGCTGCCCACACCTGCTTCATGCACCTGCCAGGGCCCCTGCCGACTCGAAGGAACAAACCAGAGTGTGGAAAATGGAGGGGCGGGACCAGGGCCATGTCATTCGACATCCATCCCAGAGAGCTGTTCCGCCAAACTCAGGACAGTGGGTGTGCCTGCTGGGACCCCACAGACAAAGCACAGTGGCCATGATGTTTGGGAGGCGGGGATGGGGAGGGTCACCTTTGTTAAAAAGAACCTTTTCATTTTGAAATCATTGTAAGACTCGCAAGAAATTCTTGTGTAGCCCCTCTATTAGGGGGTGAGTTATGTCCTTCGAAATTCACGTGATGAAGCCCTTATCCCCAGGACTTCCAAAGGGGCCTGAGTTTAAAGAGGTGATTAAGTGTTGGGGACCGAAATATAAACAGGGTGTTTTTATATCCAGGGGACAGGTGCTGGGCCTAACCACCCATCTCACCTGCCCAGTTAACAAAGAGCTATACCTGATTATTGCTTGTCCCACCCATGTTCTCCGGAAGAGGCTGGAAGCTAGTTTCTTATTGGTGTAAAGTTAGATCTAAATGGTATGGTGGGGGTTGTCTTTGAGTTGTCTTGGAAACAACTGAATTGCTAATGGACCACGTTTTTTTCCCCTGAATAAAGACGGATGTGCTTCTGGGGGCCGCCATTGCATCGGCTTAGGAGCAGTAGAGACTGCTCGCCGTGTGGTCCTCCCAAACCTATCTTTATGTATATATCTTTAATTCTCTGTCTATCATTTATTTAATTCCATACCTTTTCCCATTCGAGGACCCCGTAACAGACTTGTCGTGGCTGGACCACAACAATTAAGGTTAAATGAGGCTGTGGGGTGGCCCTAATCCTGGTATCATCACGAGAAGAGGAGATGAGACCACAGAGACCCACAGAGGGACGACCACCTGAGGACACAGAGACCCACAGAGGGACGGCCACCTGAGGACACAGAGACCCACAGAGGGCGGCCACCTGAGGACACAGAGACCCACAGAGGGACGACCACCTGAGGACACAGAGACCCACAGAGGGATGACCACCTGAGGACACAGAGACCCACAGAGGGACGGCCACCTGAGGACACAGAGACCCACAGAGGGACGACCACCTGAGGACACAGAGACCCACAGAGGGATGACCACCTGAGGACACAGAGACCCACAGAGGGACGGCCACCTGAGGACACAGAGACCCACAGAGGGACGACCACCTGAGGACACAGGGTGCACAGGGCCATCTACACATCAAGAAGAGAGGCCTCAGAAGAAACCAATCTTGCCGACACCTTGACCCTGAACTTCTAGCCTCCAGGACTGTGAGAGAATATGGTCACCAACCCGATGACTCTCATCTGCTCTGCTGGGGCGGCCCCAGCAGGAAAATGCAGCCTCAAACACCCTGCCTTTCCATCACATGTTCTCCAACCAGGACCCTCTCCGGGCGTCCAGTCCATGCCCAAGCGTATCTGGGCTTTGCCAGCTGTGCAGTCCAGCACTGTGTCCTCTCCATCAGTGCCTCTCATGCCATCTGTGGTGAAGGACTCATTTCATTTCTAATTCACTGCAGACCTATATTATTTTTTTTCCTGATGCTTTTAAAGCTATACAAAAGGAATGGCTAGGAAAATAGAAACATAACTAGGAAATACAAACCCCAATCTCTTATTATTAGATACAACAGATACAAAATTACTCTTTCAAATTGTTGTAAAAAGACACATGCTGGCTCTCTGTTGCTTACCCATCTTGCCGGGACCAGGGACAGTGGCTTATGGGAGGCTCTGGTGTGCAGACCTCACTTAGAGGGTCCCTGACTTGCATCATGGGAGACATGTTGTCCCCAGGGAGCCCCTCTGGGCTCAAATCCTGGGTGGTCCCATGCCTATCATTCACCTGTGGCTGCCCCTCATGGAACCAGCCCACAGAGCTGCTGTGAGGTTGCACAGCGATGGCCCACGTCAACCCCGAAGACAGAGCCTGGGGTGAGCTAGCCTCCGTACACACGCCATCGCCCCAGATGTCAGCGTGACCAGTCCCTAGGCCCCCAGTCCTGTTGCAGAGACTCTGGGCGCACAGACATGTTCCCCGTGGGCTATTGTGAGTGTGCCGTGTGATCTTTGCTGAACTTGAGTGACTGCTTCCAGGTCCTTCCATGGTACCAACATCCCAAGTCACCCCCTCTGGTAGCTGCAGGTGGCCACACCCCACGGGCTTCCTGCAATTCCAGCCCCCACTCAGCATCACCAGAGACACAAGGTCACTCAAAACGCCATCTGTCCCAGCTCCACCTCCTCCCCCATCCCAAGGAAAAAGAGAAAAATGATATTCCACTTCTGGGTATCCTCTGCCCCCCACACATATGTGAAATTATAGTTAGGCTTACCTTGACCTCTGCATCTACACTAATGTATATTCCTGAGGTGTCTGCTGACACTCCTTGTCTCTCCTTGCTCACAGGACACAGACCCCTCTGAAAGCACCAGGCCCTGGAATTGTTAATGTGCCCTCGCAAACTGAATAAAAAATAACAATTTTCTGCCAATCCGTAAAAATCCTTGCTCTTCCATTTGCCCTCCCAGTGGAGTTCACCTCCAGCCCGCATGTTTACATATGAGAACAAAGGGAAGTCTCCACGGAATGGGATCGAGGCGTCCGGCCGGGTGCCCATCATGCCAAGAGACCAGTGAGCCCAGCATCAACCTCTGGGTGAGGCTGACCCACCTACCCCACGAGCCTTTTGACAACAACCCACTGAGTCTCTGCACATCCACATGCACACACTTATCTTCCTCTGTCCAGGACAATTTCCACAGTGGCTGCCTGCCACCAGGGACCTATTTGGATCATGCATGCATGCCTGTCAACACACTATCCTAAAGCTTGTCCCTCCCTCCTCTGCAGGCCCACACAGCTGATGGTGGTGACAATTATTTACCCAGTTGGACTAGAAGACAAGGCCCTCGTCACGACAGCTCCCAACCTCACAGAAAGGCGGATCGCGTCCACGTGAAGGAGACTGGCAACAGTGTGGCCAGGAGGCCAACTCACCCGCACGGAACACTGGTATCTGCAAACTTCAGAGCAACTTGTGTCCAGCCTGCTTTCTGCCTCAATTCCTTCTTGTCCCTGGTACCATTTGCTCCTTTTTCTAGCATCCTTGCAGGTCTCCCCCAGTTCCAGATCCTCACTGCTGTGTTGTCAGCTTGACTGATGCCTCCTGTCTGTCCACAGCTGGCCCCCTCTGTTCACAGACCCACCACGTCACTCACTTCTGTGTGCCCGACCCCATGCCTATCCCACTCCCTCCTCTCCTGTCCCAGGCCTGGCTCTGGCTCCGATGTTTCCCTCCAACCCATTTCTCCTGGCCTCTCCTGACCTCCATAGAGACCCTCTCTGGCCCACCTGCCCCCACTCTGCAGGGCTCTGAAACACCACCCCCCACAGGACAGACCTATATGCTAGACTCGTACCACGAACTGTTTATTTTTAGACTCAGAATTGGGGTTTCATTTTTAATTGTTGGTTGGCTCTCGCAATCTATTTCAGTATTGGGGTGCTGGGGGTGAAGAAAGCACACAGCCAACTCAGGACCTCAGCCAATTACCACCTGTCCGCCCTTCTAGCCCAGCCTCTGGCCTCATTTTGACCTGCCAACAGCTGCCTTTTACCCTTGTCTTCAAAATGACCAATGCCAGGTGGACGGACAGTTCTTGTGAGCATCCCAGTGTCTGGGTGAGATTGGTACCAGGGGGGAGGGGTGACACTTGAGGTAAGCACTGGTGGGGACATGCAGAGGTTACCGCCCTTCCTCTCCTCATCTTTCCTTCCAGTCATCTTAAAGGTGAACATTGGTAGAATGTGTCCTGAAAACACAGATGTTGAGGTCCTAACTCCCAGAACCTGTGTCTGCAACCAAATTTGAACTTAGGGTCTCTGCAGATGTCATCAAGTGAAGACATCCTAATCCTATGGCTGGTGTCCTTACAAGGGGAGGGACATATGGACACACGCGAAGGAGACATACAGATGCAGGTGACTCTCAGAATCTAGGAGAGAAGGTAGCCCTATTGACACTGGGGGGTTTCGGACTTCCGCCCTCCAGAATCAGGAGAAAATAAATCTCTGTTGTTTCAGATCCCCCATCTGTGGTCCCTTGTGGCAGCCACTGGACACCCCCACAGAGCACCTGAACTTGGAGCCCCACCTGCAGGTGTAACCTCCCAATGTCCAGCTCTGGGTCGGGGGCAGGCATGCCTACAAGATGCTGCAGATTTCTGCCTCCCTCCTCACACTGTTTCCATCTGGGGAGCAGCCAGCAGAACTTCCAGCTACATCTGGAAACTCTTCTCACCCTTAATTGTTTTTAATGCTTTAACACACTGAGCGACTAATGGGCTCTAATTGGGCAGCTCCAGCACCAGGGGATGTGCTGACAGCCCCTCCCGACCAGCAGACCCACCGGCCTCAGGGCTGCTCACTCCCAGAGCTCAAAAGTCACTAAGAAAAAACATGGCTGGGTCTCCTATTAAAAAAAAAAGTCACACCAGTGCCAACAAGCAGTTTTATCCTTCAACCAACAAACGTGGGGTGAAGAAATAGAGAGCAAATAAGCCAAAAGCAGATGGCACAAAACATCGCCAATGCCACCGAGGTCGGTGACATCTGTCCTGGACAGACAGAAGGGTTCTTGGAGGCCAAACCCAGCACTAGTCAATGAGGTGGATGTTAACGTGCCTGAAAGGTTCCAGCCACAGCGAGACCTGGTCCAGCCTTCCTGGATTCTCACAGGGAAGGAGAGGGGGAGGGAAGTGAAAGCTGACCTCAACACCCTTCCCGAAATCTTTCCCAAATACATCGAGCAAGAGAAGAGGGGCCACAGGTGTTTCTGGCAGGGCACAGGTTTCCAAAGCCTGGCTCAAACCCCAACCCTGCAATGCCCGAGTCAGGTGCAGATCAGGGCCCACGCACCGGGGAGGGACACACCCCACACACCCTTCAGGTGGGTGTCACCTGTCCCACCAGCAGTAGCTGGGGCTCCCCATGTGTGGCAAGACTGGATTAACTGCAAGTGTCAGAGAGACATCCCATGAGCTCTGGTGTAACTAGACAAAGCCACGCTCTCCCTCCCCCCACCAGGAGACGGCCTCAAAGCTCTAGAAAGCTCTGTGTGCAGCCGCACCACTGAGGTGGGCAGCCTTGGCTTCAGCTGGGCTCTGAGGGTGCCTGTGATGGATCCCAGTTTAACAGCTTTTAAAAACAAACAGACAAGAGACGGGCGTGACGGATGGTGTGGGAAGCACGTGCCTTCTGTGATGACTTATGGGAAGTCGCACGGTGCTGTGCCTGGGTCTGTCCCCGAGGATAGGGCCAGGGTTAGACAGATGGGTTCTAATGTTGGGGTGGGGTTGACCACCCAAAGTGTGCCCTCTGCACAGCTATGACATGTTCACACCCTGCTCCAACACAAGCATGGCAGCCCCAGCTGTCCCCTATATGCAGCCAGGAAAAGAACGCGGACATCCCAGTGAGGCTGCCCCTTGCACAGGCCCTTTGTGTCAGACTTTACGCCTCGGCCTCTGTGGCTGTACTTTGGAGCACAGCCCACTTGGGGTGCAGATTTGGAGGATGATGGTGCAGGAGACAGGAACCAACACAGGGATGAACTGAGCTTCTGCCCTGCCTGCCATCCGTTGCCCACTCACAATGCAATGTCCCCATGAGGAGCTGCTGCCCAGGAGAGCCTGGGCTCAGTGGTGGAGAAACAGCAGGGCCAAGCCTGTGGGACCTTCTCCTCAGGGAGTGCCCCTGTCCACGGCTGGCCTGGGGCATGCAGGAAGAATTGGTGTAGCTCAGAGGTGGTCTTGCTGGGGTGGAGGGATTAGGTGGCAACAGGAAGGCGTCAAAGGAAAGTGTAGGAGGAAGCTGGATCCACCCAGGTGGATCTGCCCACTTTCTCTGCCTTGGAAAGGGTCCTATCAATTAGGTCCCATGCTAAAGCTCATCCTTTAAATAGGGCTTCAATTTGGATTTTACTGTTATAGTAAATTCTGAGTCATCATTATTATTATTATTATTATTATTATTATTTAAGTGAGAGGCAGGGAGGCAGAGATAGACTCCCACATTCACCCCAATTAGAATCCACCTGGCAAGTCCTCTACTGGGTGATGCTCTGCCCATCTGGAACCACTGCTCCGTTGCTTGGCAACTGAACTATTTTAGTGCCTGAGGTGAGGCCATGGAGCCATCCTCAGTGCCTGGGGCCAACTTTGCTTGAACCATTCTAGCCATGGCTGTGGGAGGGAGGAAAAGAGAGACAGAGAAAGGGGAAAGGTGGAAAAGCAGATGGTTGCTTCTCCTGTGTGCTCTGATCAGGAATTGAACCTGAGACTTCCACACGCCGGGCTGACACTATATGGCTGAGCCAACCAGCCAGGACCCTAAGTCCTTTTTAAAAATACGAATGGAGATTAATGTGCTATAGAGTAAACTCTACGGGGACATGGCCACTAGATGGGAGGATGTCCACAGAGAGCCAGGGTTGGCACAGTGACTGCAGATCAAGGTGCCGGACCCTCGGCCTTCTGAGATCCGCCATCCCCTTACATTGATGAAAGGAGAAACATGGAGCCCGGCTTGCTCTGCAGGTTTCACACTGCTCAGGGCAGGGGGTGGGGGTCTCCCTTTTGATGCACATTTCTTGTCTTACAACCTCAGCCACAACCACCTGTCTCCCGCACCAGCAGGGCCTGGAAAGTGAGTGGGCAAGGACCCGCTGAGCCCCAAGCACACCACTACAACCAGTGGGCCTTGTGCTTTCGGCTGCGATGACCCCAGAAATTGACCTTTGCAGAAGGATGCTGGTTCTCAGCCCCAGAGACAGGTGAGCCAGGCCCTAAGCCTCCCTCCAAGAAGCAGCAAGGAAAAGCCTCTTCGAGGGGCCATGGAGATGGCCCACGGTCCCCTGCCTGCTGGATGTGCCCTCTGCTGCCTTCTCCCAGAGCTTGGAACCAGGAGCCCAAGATTTTGGGAGTGGTATGTGACCCCAGGGATAGGTAGGCCTGCACTGAGGTCAGCCCCAAACTAGGCACATGGTGTAGGTCCTTCAGAGCACCAGCCCAAGAGGCTGAGGCAGCAGTGCAGGGCTGTGGACGAGGCTCTGGCTCTGGTTTCACAGCAGCACTGGGTGGAGCCCCAGAGAGGAGGCTCACAAGGCCCCGTGGGGTCAGCCAGTCATGTGTGCTTGCTCCTCTGTCCCAGGCTTTCTGAGGCATATGGACTTCCTTTCCAGGCTCTCTGAGGGGTCCCCAATGGATTAGGCATGGGGTGACAGTGATTTCAGTGTACAGGGGGGTTTGTTTAAAATGCTCATCAAAACATGTCTTACCCCTGATTCAGGGCTTGGTCCCCACTCCCTGGGATGAGCAGCCTCCTCCTCCTGGTCCCCCTGCTTCTGCTCTGACCCCCTCTGCCATCTACCCCCACACAGAAGGCAACACTGTCTTCATAGGACACAAATCAGGTCACGCGATCCCGTGTTCAGAGCCCTCCAGGGGAAGGTTCCCACTGTCCTGAAGAGGAAACACCCCCCCCCGAGGTTTCTGAATTTAACCCAACTCTCCCCATCTCCCTTCCCTCCCTGCTCAGCTACCCAGCGCAGACAGCCTTCCAGCTGCTTCTCCAGCAGGCCTGTGCTCAGACCTCCACCTGCCTGTGTCTCTCTCCTGCCTACAGCCCCCACTCGCTGCCTCAGCCCGGGCCCACCCTCACTGCCCTGGGAGAATGGCAATTCCACCTTCTCCATCGCCAGCATCCACTTCATTTTCTCCTTGGCTGTCACCACCTGACAGGAGTCTAAATGTGCCTGCATTGACCCTCCATGTTCCCCCAGAATAGAAACACTACGGGAGCCAGGAGTGGGCTTTGTCCAGATGCCTCTCCCGCCCCCAGAGCCTCTCAAGCTGTGGGGGCTCAGGAATGCTGACCACGTTTCCACAACAAGGGAGGAAGACCCAGACTCCCTGAGGCAGAGACAAGAACCCAGTTCCATCATCCACGGAGACCCACCCGTGTCGTGTACAGAACCTGACTATGGATTCTGATGTTGGCTTCTCTGCACACATTAGGAGGCTTGGAGAGTGCAGCCTGCATCCGGGTCTCATTGCCCAGAATTGTCATTGGCCTGGGTTGCTCAGTGTGGGTGGGGCCAGCACGCAGGCCGACTGCACTCATCGGCATTCAGGGCTCTCCTGCCCTACCTGCAGCGACAGGGTCTACCAGCTCTGTACTGCTTCTCAGCAGGGAGCTGGGCTGTGCTGGACCTCACAGCAGCACAATAAGGGGTGTCTAATGCTTGTCCCTGGGTCCTGGGAGGTGGCCTTTAAAATCTTTGGAACTCCTGGAGGGGTTAGCATGTCTTGTAATTCATAACAAGACCCTTTGATTACACCTAAGTTTGTACTGACCAGGTAGCTAGGGGTGAACCCTTAGGTGGTTTCCAGGGAGACGTAATGTGCTGGAGACAGGTTCAGTCATGTGAATAAATAAAACCCCAATTAAATGCCAGACACCTAAAACTGGGGATCTTGGTAGCTGGTGGACACATGGATATGCTGTAACAATGACCTGTCCTGACTCCACAAGGAAAAGGCCTTATGTCTCAGACCCTCCCAGATCCCATCCTCCGGCACCTTTACAATAAAGCCATAATCATAGGTGTAGAGCTTTCTTGAGTTCCACAAGTCTTTGTAGCAAATTGTCGAAAATAAGGGGGTCATGGGAACCCTCAAGTTTATAGCCCATTGATCAGAAGGGCAAGGGACCCCAAAGACTTGTGTGAACCGGTCTCTAGGAGACAGGGGGTCTGCCTGGGGGTCTGCCACTAATTCCAGCTGGTTTGTGCCAGAGTGTCAGGGACTAGGTGAGGGCTGGATCCCCTCTGAGCCAGATGAAATGTTACCGGGCCCCAGAGAAATCTGGGCAGGGAGACACAGAACTCACCATGCAGAGGAGGGCCAGGCCCCCGCCTGAGCCTGTCTGGCATTTCCTGTTGGCACCAGTCAGTGGACACTACACCCTGACCACCCTCCTTTTCGGGCTTAACTTCCCCAGAGCCAAGCTGACAGATTTTGAGGCACAGAGACGAGCTGCTCCCACAAAATTCCATCCAGTGCATTCCTAGGCACCTGCCAATCCTGCCCTGAGGCCACACACAGCACCGTGATTCACAAAGCAGCAGAGCAGCAGGATGCCCCTGCATGTCCCTTGTGCAAAATAAAACCTCCACGATAAAAATGTTCTTTCCATCACAAAGGCAAACTCCTGGGCCAGGTGTGGTGGGTGTGCAGCCTTACCTGGCAGCAGGTGCAGTCTGTTTTCCTGTAGCTTGGAGGCCTTTCTGGAACTGGAGATCTTTCTAGAATTTCCTTGGGGTAGACAGTGGCTGGGGGAACAGGTATCAGGAAGAAAAAGCTTCAGGGTCTCAGAGACAGAAGGACGTTTCCTTCAACCTGAAGGAAAAGAAATGAAAAATGTTAAGTGCCTTTGAAGCAAACATCTTTTTTTTTTTTTTTTTTTTTTTTTTTTTTTTACAGAAAACAAAACACCTCTGTTACTAAACAAGAGACAAGAGGGAGGCTCCAAAGCCACAAGGTTGCCGGGGATCACATCCCTGGAGAACAAGAGGAACCTTGCAGAAACAAAGCATTAGGACTGTCTTGACAAACGGCCCATGCAGTTCCGTTCCACTGCCTGGGCTACGCATGACGCCCGCTTGCTGCTCCCACCAGCCCTCGTGCTATGGTCCCCAACCCCAGCAATCTTCTGGACTCACTTTGCCACTTCGCCTCATGCTTCCTCCTGCGCTTACTGCCTGCACCCCAGTTTAGTCTTGGACCAACGGTTCCCATCACTCCCAACACACTCTCCCCCCAGTCTTTCTAGAGATTGGTCGGTGATATCACTCCCCTGATGTAACCCTCACATGGTGTCCTATTTCATGGGGAGTTGCTACAGTGTCCTGCAAGCCAGGTGAAGCCAGGTTTTGAGATCCTAAAGCTGACATGACTTGGGAGGGGGGCTCTAAGAAAATACAAGGTGCAAAATGCAAACATAAGATGCAAGTTCTTGCCTGGGGCCCATGAGGTCACTGGACCCTTTGCCACCGGCCTACTAGGCAACACTTGCCCTCCTCCTCCCATGAACAACCCCTGCAGCCCCCAGGCCTTGAGCCTGGCCCTCCACACACAAGAATGCCCTCCTTACTAGGGACTCTGTGCTGGAGCACCTACCCAGGGAGACCATGGGAGCAGAAAGAACAACTTATCAAAAATAATCCCATGCCCTCGGCACTCCTGTCCTCTTTCTCCATGAACCTCCCCAGGACTGTGGCAGCTGCTGTTGTCTCTGCCCCACCCCACCCCATGCAGAGCCGGCACCCGTGGCACGCCAGTGGAGCGCACTCAGTACTTGTCCAGTGCATGAGATAATAAATGAACGACCAAAGCCCCATTCCATTCTCCTGCACTCGCATGTCTGGGTTATTTAGCAGTGTCCTACGGTCACGAGTGGAAATTCCCGGGCAAGGGGGGGGCACCGCTGCTGTTGGGGTCTTGGTGGCTGGCTGGGTTTTGTCGCAGGGGAAGCAGGCACCTGGGCCTTGGAAGTCTTCTCTTCGCTGAATTTACTCCAACCTGGTGTACGTGCTACGGGCAGACAGGTTACAGGGGCCTTCTAGGAGGTCCACTCTGAGTAGCCTGGGGCAGAGCTGAGGTCAGCCCAGCCAGGAGGCGGTTCAGTTGTACCCCCACCCAGTGGAAAGACTCCTGTTGGCATGTCCCCAGAAATCTCACAACAGAGCTTGACAGAAAAAAGCAACTGCTTTGTTTCTTTTCCTAAAATCCAGTTACTTAAGAGAGCACCACCCATATCCCAAATGTCAGGGCCAATGTCCCAGAGCGCCGCCAACCACAGGCAAATGCCCGGGCACCACTGCCCTTCTGTGACCATCTGTGCTGTGCACAGCACCAGGAGCTGGGCATCCGAGGGACAGAAATGGCCCCAAGATGCACACGGCCACCCTCCAATGGGAGCAGCACACAGGTGACCTGACCCTCCCGGGGCAGTGAGCTAAGTGCCAGAGAGGGTTAGAACAGGGAGCTGGCTAGAGGTAGAGGGGCCCAGGTGGGCATGGAAGGGGCCCAGGTCAGGCTGGAGGGAGCCCAGACGGAGACCCAAGCTGGTGGGCAGAGCAGGCAGGTCGGCAGCCTTCTCTTAGAACTAACTAAGCGTGCGACTCTCAGCAGCCACACAAAAGGCAGGACTGGGATTCATTTTGCACCGGATGCCCTGGAACAGGGAAGAATGTGGAGATGTGGGTGCTTCCCAGCCAGGCACCCAGTCCAGTGCCCTGGTACTGAACCCTGAGAAGGGCACAAAAACAGGGACGGGAGATGCCCCCACACACATCCCATCCCCAGCACACTGAGTGTACCTACAATTCCTGAAACCAGGGCAGGTGCCTTCGCATTTCCAAACCCACAGGCCCAGCTGCATGCCCCAGATGCCCCAGCTCTGCAGCTGCATGTCAGAAGGCTCTTTCTTCCAGAGCTCACTGCACTTTGCTCATCATGCATGGCTGGTCTGCAGCATGTACTTAGAGGTGAGCATGTGGGGCATCCAGGGCATCAAGACCATGATGGGGATTGGGGAACTGGCTCTGTGCCCCTCCTCACTGCCCACTGTGCCTACCCATCAGCAAGCTTTGTTTTGCTTTCCTCGACCAACTGGAGCTGGAGGGGAGACTCGGCCTAAGAACTTGTCCCTGACTGCAATGACACATTTCCCTCATGCGACAGTAGGAAGCACTGTGCATCACGCACAGCACTGGCCGAGGTTTGTGGCCCCCATGCTGCATGTCCTGCACCTTACTGCTGCCGGGGTTCCCAGGACCACAGGGCTCCTGGGCTGTCAGTGGGAGGCAATGACCCAGCAATGAAATCACCAGTAACCCCTCTCATGGCCCCCAAGGTTGGCTCCACAGTAAGGGGGAAAGAAAAGGGAGAACAGAGAGCCCAGGGCTCAGCCCACCAGGCACCTGCTCCCCACAGCTGCAGGGGCAGGAGAGGAGACATGCACATGAAGGCCAGGCCCCACCCTGCCCAGGACCAGGAGGCCCACAGTCAAGGCCACAGGCTGCAGTCCAGACTCTGGGGCCAAGAGGTCGAGCCCTGGGGGTGGGACCCTTAGGGGAGGGAACTGTGTCTTCCTCATTCTCTGAACCCTACTTATTGCTCCCTGCCATGTGCCAAGCACAGTGCCCACACCCACGGTTCCAGCACTGGTGAGCACAGAGCCCCTCCCAGGAGGCAGACAGGGAGCCTCCAACTGCTGACCTTCAAGCCCTGAGGCCTCCTTGCTCACTTTAGTGGGGGGCCCCAAAATCATGTGAGACATGGATGCTTCCCAGGAAGATGACACATAGCTGTTGGCACAGGAAGGAAGTGACCCTGGAGAAGGGCTTCAAACTGGAAGTGCCAGGTATGGTCCAGCCAAGGACAAAGGCAGGGATCGGGGGGGGAGGGTGTCTTGGAGAGGGACAGGAAAGAGCCCACCCCTGCCCTCCTCCACTGCTCAGCTCTCAGTTAAAAGTCTCCTGGGCCCATGGCCCAGTCTGGCCACTTCGGCCCATGGCAACGGCTGAGCCTGACCAGCTCCTACCTCTGCTACCAAGAGGGCTGGGGGCTGGGGCTGCCTGGCTGCTCCAGCCCCCAAAGGCTTCCTGTCCTATCATTGCCACTGGGGAAACATTTGAGAACATTCATTCGTAAAGATATCTGCACCCCCATGTTCACTGCGGCGTTATTCACAATAGCCAAGGCACAGAAACAACCCAAGCATCCTCAGTGTAGGACAGAATAAAGACATAGGACACACGCACAACGGAACACTGCTCTGCCATCAGAGAGGGTGAAATGCTGCCATTTGTGACAACAGGACAGACCTGGAGAGTATCATGCTAAGCAAAGTAAGTCAGATGGGAAAGGACAGGAGCCACATGACCTCATTCTTATGTGGGCTCACAGGCAGACTAAGGTCAGTTGAGGCCTCAGGCACAGAAGAAAATACTGGGCCCCTTAAAAAAGAGAGAGACAGGGAAAATAAAAATACATGTTAACCATATTTTTAAATAAATAAAAAATATTATGTACTATTAGTGTTAAAATTGCACATATGGTGTCATTAGAAAAAAGTGTAAAGCTGGGGTTTTGCGGGGCCCTTCAGAAGTCGGGGACCAGGGCGCACATGCGGTATGCCTGCCATTAAACCCCCCTCTGTGTGGGTTCTAAAACTGAAGACAACAAACAAACTCACGGACACAGACCACAGTAGGTCATTACCAGAGAGGAAGAGGTAAAGGGGAGAATGAAGGGGTTAAAGGGGGTCGGTCAAGTACACAGTGAGGAAAGAAGACCAGACTTCGGGTGGTGGGCACACAATGCAAGGTATGGACGATGTATCATAGAATTGTACATGCGAAACCTATAAAAGGTTATTAACCACTGTCACCTCTCCCTACCAATTACTTCCAATTATTTGAAAAGTAGAACTTAGAAGTTCTCATCACAAGGGAAAACGCTGCAACCATGTGAGGTGATGCACAGTGAACTAGATCTATGGTGGCGATTGCTTCACAAATACATACAAACATCAAATCCTTATGTCGCTGACATAAAACTAATACAAATGGTTGTGTCAATTACATCTCAGTAAAAGTGTGGAAAAGTCATAGAAATGGCAAAGATTTGATGTTCAAGTTTTAAAACCATCAAGATATTCAAACCAAACAAGCATGGGCAGCTGCCTGTCTTCCTAACTCTCCCAGCCATGAGGACACCGAGTCCTCAAGAACTTGTCCACTTTGCTATTCAGCAAGGTACCATTTTCTTCCCTATTTTCTCCGGAAAGCAGCCCCTCTGGTGTGCCCATGCCCTCTCCCTCCCCACCCAGGCACCTCTCAAGGATGCTGGTGGTGGTCTCAAGTCCCCATCACCCTGATTCTGCCTCTGTCTCTGCTTCCCCCAAACATAAGCTAACAACCAAAGTCAGAGTTCAAAATGGACACTCAAAGCAACACCTGCCACTTCTTCAACCAACATACAATGTTGCGTTTCGGTAGTAAAGATGACAGGGAAAGTCAAATATTCTAAGTACAGGAACCTCCTCCTCCCATGTTTAAACAACTCTGGTAACACTGGCTTCATGCCTGACCCCCTTGGGCCCTATGAATCCCAACTCTGGCAAAAAATAATCCGGGCTTTATTATTCTGGTGTCTGGTGGGAGTGTGTGGCAATTTCACTGGAGCTGTGCTTGTCTTTTTCTTTCTTTTCTTTTAATACCAGTGTGTTTTAATAATACAGCGTACCTTTAGGTATTGTTGAAGTGTTGCATTATTCAACGTATCAAGCAGGATGGGAAGGGCCTTCTGTAATTTTTGTGTCCTCGGCATTGTGTTTGAAGCTGGCAAATGGAGGGGTGTATTTAAGAAGCAATTTTCTCCTAGATTGGGGAAAAGTGGTCTCTGGAGGAAAGGCTGGAGGCAGTAGGCACCCTCATGACAGCCCAGCTCAAGCTGGGGGCCCAGAACTCCCTGCCACAAGGCTAGGACCAGTGGCCAGGGACTCCAGGCCTCAAACCAGATATATTCCCAAAACACAGAACTCCAGCCATACGGGGGAGGGTCACTAGGCTGCATGGGTTTCACACAGCCCTTGATAAGCTCAAGTAGCCACGGGCATGATCCACAGTGTTCCCAGGCTCCCCTGGCCAGTTCCCTGACCCTAGCCCAGCCCCATCCCACCACGCTGCCCACCCAGGTTCCTGCATCAGAATGGTTAACCAAACCTCCTTCAGACACTTGGGGAACATCAGGGCATCTCATTCTGTATTCTGGCCCTTCAAGAAAGCACCGTTTCCCACAAAACATCCATCAAGTCCCTCCTATGCTGAATGCTGGGGACACAGAAGAGGGACAATGTGGATCTTGTGTGTAGAGGACTTTGCAGCACCAAGGGGCTTGTAGAGGGAGTGATGACCCATCAATAGAAAATTCCCACAGAGGTGGGACCAGGGCTCTCAGGAGAGGGCAAGCTGCACAGGCGGCAAGACCCGGGTACAGCTCCCGGCTGTGCAGAGAGTGTGAAAATTCAACATCATGGAGGCTGTCCTTGCTTCCCAGAGGAGGTGACCAGCCCTGGAGTGAGTCTCACAGCCTCCAGGAGGACAGCGTAGGAAGGACTGGGTCTGCAGCCAGGTCAGGAGGAGCAGGTGAGATGTCTCCCAGGGACGCAAATAACAGAGCACTGGCTCCACATATTCAAGAGCCGAACCAGGAAGCACCTTGGATGCCATGCCAGGGACTTCAAAAGGCCACCTGAAGAATTTTAAGCAGGAAACTAGGCAGACAGATGTCTTAGGAAGCTGCCCCTGTGCCCGTGTGGACGGGGTGGAAGACCAAGTGGCCACCACACTTACTACAGGTACTTGACAAACCAGAACATCTTGTGCCACACCATGCTAAGTGGTGGAACCCAAGGGCATGTCCCATCTGGCCCCTCAGCAGTTCCTAGTCTAGTGGGGAGGCCGACAGCCACCAGAGGTGTCTAAGGCATGAGACTGTCCTCTCCGCTTCTCCTGAACTTGGGAGGCCCTAGGCAGGTTGCATAGCTTCTCCATCCCTCACAAGCCCACCCATGAAGGGCCAGCTCCCACCACAGGAAGTGATGGTGCCTGCCACTGTTAGCTCCTCACCTGGGCGGGAGCACAGGTGTGCATTGCCATGATTTAAACAGGTTAATTACAATGCACTCTGATGAACACTATGGGAAACTCACAGAGCCCTGTGGATGCAGGATGGTGAGAGTGGGCTCGCTGTGGCTGGCTTTCTGAAGTGACAGCAGAGTGGACGGATGCCTGAAGGAGCTCAGCAGAGAGCAGGTGGGCTCAGCCCCATGGGCCAAGGCTAGAGACCATTGGAGGGGACCAACAACACCAGTGGGGCGGGCGGTGCAGGGAACTTGGGTTGGACAGAGGGAGGCCATGGGAATTAGGGGGCTTCACAGAGGGTCCCTAAGTCAGAGCTGTGGGGGTGAGAGAGGAGGGGAGCAGGGCTGGGGAAGAGGATGCAGGGGTGGAGAAGGAGAGGGCACAGAGGGACAGCAGCAGGGGTGCAGAGGTGGTGAGGTAGGAGGAGCAAAGGAGAAGCACTGTAGGGAGGTGGGGCACAGACACCTTGAGACTAGGCTCAGGACAACGGGGTACAGGAGAATGGTGGAAGGGGGTGGGTACGAGGGGGGCAGCAGGTGCTCAAAACTCGCGCAACCTGGCTGGGAAGATAGCCAGCGCAGAGCCGGCTCCCACTTACCTCTGAGCCCACTGTGGCAGAAATGTGATACCTGGTAAAAAGGATTTTGATGTCGTACAGCTGATGCTTTCTCAGAGATGGGATTTATGTCACCAATGGAGGGGACCGACCTTAATAGGTTCTAACTTTTGGAAAGTGGAAAGAAACGGAGAGAGTGGGAATAGAGACACCCTGTGTTCCCTGTCCCCACACCAGGTCCCGCAGTGGCCCAGGGGCTGGCTTTTCAGGGAAGGGCCCAGGCTGGGAATGGGAGGGGCTCTGGGGAGTTCAGGGGAGATGTTGTTGCCTCTAAGTCATAAAAGTCAGTGGGCCTGAGTGGAGACTGACCCTGTGGCTTGGCATTGAGAGAGAAGGAATGACCACATCCTCATGCCCTTCTTTCAAACCCGAGGTCCGGGAACTGGCCAGACCTCCTTCTCTGCTGCTCACTCATATGTCCAGTGTCCAAGCTCCAAGTCCTAGAGGATTTCTGAATGCTGCCCTCCTAGGCCATGGCTCCCGCTTTGGGCGCAGAGCCTGCCCACCCACAGGATCAGCTTGCACATTGGGAAGAGAACTAAGAAACAGGTACATGCTTTACAAATATATATAGATGGCCAGTTACCGTAACAACGCTTGTTTTATGCAAATATTCAGATAGAATTCCCAGAGAGCCCTGCCCTGTGAGGAGAAATTTGCCCTGGTCCTGTGTGGTCACCAGTCCTTAGCTATCCCCATTCCTCTGAGCAGAGGCTACCTTGGTAGGACATATAGTAAGCCCCACCCAGGTGCTTCAGTGGCTCCTGCCCAATCTAGAAACTTTCTGGAGAAATGGGAAGGCTCTGTATCTTAGTTCAGGTGATGGCTATACAGGTTGTATACTTTTGTCAAAACTCCTAAGGCCCTGGCCACTTGGTTCAGTGGTAGAGTGTTGGCCCGGTGTGTGGAAGTCCCGGGTTCAATTCCCAGCCAGGGCACACAAGAGAAGTGCCCATCTGCTTCTCCACCCCTCCCCCTCTCCTTCCTCTCTGTCTCTTTCTTGTCCTCCTGCAGCCAAGGTTCCATTGGAGCAAAGTTGGCCCAGGCACTGAGGATGGCTCCATGGCCACCCCCTCAGGTGCTAGAGTGGCTCTGGTTGCAACAGAGCGATGCCCCAGATGGGCAGAGCATCGCCCCCTGGTGGGCGTGCCGGGTGGATCCCGGTCAGGCACATGCGGGAGTCTGTCTGACTGCCTCCCCGTTTCCAACTTCAGAAAAATACAAAAAACAAACAAACAAACAAACAAAACACCTCCTAAGACCTACACATCTCATGGCACATAAATGACTCTCAAATTTTAAATTAAAAAGAAAATTGCCGCCTGATCAGGCAGTGGCGCAGTGGATAGAGCGTCAGACTGGGGTGCAGAGGACCCAGGTTCGAGACCTCAAGGTCACCAGCTTGAGCACGGCTCATCTGGCTTGAGCAAAAAAAAGCTCACCAGCTTGGACCCAAGGTCGCTGGCTTGAGCAAGGGGTTACTCGGTCTGCTGAAGGCCCGCAGTTAAGGCACATATGAGAAAGCAATCAATGAACTAAGGTGTCACAACAAAAAACTGATGATTGATGCTTCTCATCTCTCTCCGTTCCTGTCTGTCTGTCCCTCTCTCTGACTCTCTCTCTGTCCCTATTAAAAAAAAATTGCCTTCTGGACTGACAATAGATCTTGAATCAAAGCCCCTCTTAGGCCCTTAAGGCGACCAACCAGCTGCACAGTCCTTCGACTGGCCAGGGTCAGTGACAGCAACCCAATCAATATGTCTGGGAAGAAGCAATAATCAAGGTAATGATACTGCAGGCGTCCCATACTCAGGGCTGGGAGACCTACCCAGGGGGTGCCCACCAGCAGTGGCAGGAAGGCCCACATATCCATGTGCCATTCAAGGTCTTAGTCTGGACATCTGCTCATCAGCTCTCCTGCCATGAGAAGAGAAAGGCGGAGGCATGATGGCATAGGAAAGCGTCCTCACCCCTGACCCCCACACTGGCTGCGTGGAACTCATGGAACACGGACTGGAACCCACACCTAGTTCCTCCAGTGGGCACCAGGTGGGGATGGACACAGCGCACAAGGTGGGCAGTGACGAGAGGTGTGACATACGGAGCAGTACCGGGGAGGCACACCGCGGCTGTTCTCCTGCCCCTCTGCATGTTCATCCACCCATCCATCCATCCATCCACAAGGAAGGTGAGGAAAAGGCCCAGAACAGGGCAGGGGCTTGAAGGCAGGACTACAAAGAATGAGAGGTAGCGCATCAAGGAGTCTAGCCTTGGGAGTCAGACGAACTTCCATCGACATGGAATCCTGGCTCTCCTGTCACCATCCCTGGGTGACTTATTTAACCTTCCTCAACCTCAGTTTGCTCTCCTGTAAAGTGGGGTCATAACAACTCTCATGTTGGGGTTGCTATAATGAGCAAACAAGACCCTGTATACAGAATGCTTAGTTTAATGCCTGGTTCACGAAAGCACTGCATACTCAATGATTACCACCATCTCCGTCATCATCATCGTGGTCAGAATCAACCCTTTGCCAACAGTGGTGGCATACCTTAATGGGACTCTGTCCCTCCCTAGCTTCATGCTTTTGCCACATGACTTTGCAGTTTTTCCTGTGAAAGAGGTAGAAGAGTCTCTCTCCCACCCTATATGAACCTGGGCTCAGCCATGTGACCATTTGGTCCATAGAATGAGGCAAAAGAGATGGTAAGCCATTTCTATGCCTAGACCAGAAGAAGCCTTACTTGTCCCCACTATTCCACATGTGCCTCTGCCA
Source organism: Saccopteryx bilineata (assembly GCF_036850765.1). Lineage (NCBI taxonomy): Eukaryota > Metazoa > Chordata > Mammalia > Chiroptera > Emballonuridae > Saccopteryx > Saccopteryx bilineata. The sequence continues at coordinate 126,270,906 of NC_089495.1, forward strand.
TTGCCATGGTTGGGGCCAGGTCCCAGGACAGGGAAGAAAAACACATGGGGCAGAGCTGCCCCAGCTCAACCCAGCCGCAGCTCAACCCAGCCCCAAGCAGAGCCCCTGATGGAGCCCAGCCAGATTTGTGAGCAATAAAAAGAAATGGCTCTTATTTTAAGCAACTGACTTTGGAGGTAGCTTGTTAGACAGCAATAGCTAACTGACACACCTTCCCCTTACATTTCCCTTTTCCCCATCTCCTTTCTCAGTATCAGAACACATTACATGGCTTCCAGTTATGTCTCCCCTGCAAAGCCGGAACAGGAAAGATGCCTGCAAGCAGATCACGTGAAGCCTCAGGGCCCTGCCTACAGCCCCTGCTCCCCAGTGGGAACAGGAAGTGACATCACAGCTCACTCCTAGGCAGGGCAGTGACCACTGAGTGGAGATTGGCGAGGCTGTCCAGGGCCTGGACATGGGGGCACCAATGCCAAGGTCTGCCTGCCTCTTGGTCAACTTGGAAATTGAGGTAACACAATTTTCCCAATCTCTGAGAACAGGCTCTCAGATGGAGGGGAAGCATGAAAACATGTCATGGAAATTTCTGGACTGTGACTTTCCTGCAAGCCTGTTGAGATTCTGCACGACACTCGTGCTATAAATCAGTTCCTATTCAGGACCCTTGATGAGGCGCTCAGAGGTGGATTTCCCATAGTTATGGCAACACAAACTAAAATTAGGTCAAACCTAAAAGGTTTTCTCTTCGTGTAAGCTGCTAAATGCACAAGAGTAATGAGGTTGGTTAGCAACGTGGCCTGGCCCACATGAGCTGCTCTGCAGACAGAGCGGTCAGTTAAGTGAGTAGGCTCCGGCTGCTCCGCCACACCTCCACCTGGCACTGTCCTGGGTTCTTCATCCTGCTCACACCAGGTGACTCTGCCCCAGAGACAGGGCATCTGCAGCCTCAGGCCCTTCATCCTGCCTGTGGAACTCTCACAGCTACCAGCACACAGAGATGTCCAACAGCTCCAGAGAACTAGACCCACTGGGAGACGGTCCACTCTTGTGGCCAATGTTCCCTGGTCACCAACAGCCATAAGTTTGAACCTGTAAAATGTGAGGGGCTGAGGGCTTGCTCCATCCCAGCTCCTCTCTGTGGAATCCCCAAATTTCACTGTCACAGATACTATGACAGAATCTTGAATTTGCATAACACATACCCTTCCGCTTAAGGAAGGAAAAGTCAGGCCCCCTACCACTCGTCCCTGAGGAGGAAGAAACAAGAAGAATGCAAGGGAAAGGAGCCTGCAGGGGCAACTGAGTCAGCCAGTTACAGATTAACTACTTCCTGTAGTTCTCTGAAAGGATGGCTGGGGCCACTTGCTGCACAGAGCAAAGAAGAGAGAACTTATCGGAAAACCCTTTCCCCTTTTCTTTTCTCAAAAGCTTTTATGAAACAATGTTTACCTACCTTAATTAAAAATTTCCAACATTTATCCTCTGAACCCACCTGAACTCACCCCTCCCATCCTGAAATCATTTGAGTGTCATATACCTCTAGACCGGTGGTGGTCAACCTGGTTCCTACCGCCCACTAGGGGGCATTCCAGCTTTCATGGTGGGCGGTAGCAGAGCAACCAAAGTATAAATAAAAAGATAGATTTAACTATAGTAAGTTGTTTTATAAAGATTTATTCTGCCAAACTTAGCGAAAATCTGACGTAAAGTACTTGGTAAGTAATTATTATTATGTGCTTTAACTTGCTGTAACTCTGTTTTATAAATTTTATAAAGTTACTTCCCTACTTTATAAATCACCATTACTGTGGAACCGGTGGGCGGTTAGAAAATTTTACTACTAACAGAGATACAAAAGTGGGCGGTAGGTATAAAAACGTTGACTACCCCTGCTCTAGACAAAGATTCCCTGAACCCTTGCATGGAAACCTGTATGCTGTAAAGGTATATAGGATGTAAGAAATCTAACTACAAGGAGCACGTGTTTGGTTGCCTCTTTTGAGGGTCACGCTGCTCCGCTGGCTAAATAAATCCTACTTCCTTCATCAAGTTGTCTGGACGTTTTGGTCCTCCTTTGATTCCTGCAATAACCTGATACTTTTATTGATTTGTATTCCGTGGGCATGCATGCCCCCGCCTAGAACCCATCCCTCAAAGCTTCAGTGTCAACAGGCTTTAAAATGGGCACATCTCAGGTTACAGGGTATTTATATATAAACTGACCTGTTCCATCCCTGGGAGCTATTCTTAGAAGCTGCCCTACCTCACCTCAAGGGAGGGGAGAGGGAAAATGGGGGGTGGGGAGACACTTAAAGTGAGAAGATTTTCTTTCAGAACTGATTTTATTTTCTATTTACATGACATTATTAAAACGGTGGTTGGGCGGGGTATGTTGGAGAAGCTATAGACACACTGGTGACCCTGGCCACTGTGAGGTGGGCAGGGTCCAGGGGAGGTCAGAAATTGCATTGTCATCGTCCCCAATTCACAGGCCATGTGACCACCAGGTGAACCCCAGGGAGCCTCCATGATGAGCTCAAGGGCCAATATAACCTGCCTACAGGCCGTGGGGGCATAGAGTGACACCGGCTACATGAACGGGCTTTCAGTGTGAGACTGCAGGCTGACACCTGCCAGAACATGGATGACCCTGAGGACTCTACACTCCATGCAATAAACCAGCCACAAAAGGGCAGATACCACATGACCTTGCTTCTATGAAGTTCCTAAAAGAGGCAAATCCATAGAGACAAAAAGTACAATGGTAATTGCCAGGGGCTGGGGTGGGAGGGCAGAAACGAGGAGGGAGTGTTTCACAGGGACAGTGTCCGTTTGGGAAGATGAAAATGGCAGGATGGATGGTTGGAATGGTATAACATGAAAGTGCTGAATGCGACTGAACTGGACGCCAAACAATGGTTCAAAAGGTAAATTTTGTTATGTATATTTTATTAAAACAAAAAAATTGTTTAATGTTTAACTATTATAAAAATGCAAAGTAGTGTTACGATTCACCTATGGGCCCAGTGAGAATGTAGACCTTTATGGACAGTTTATCTCACACATTCACCCTCAAACTTGGCACGCATTCGGGCAGTGAGGTCTCTGCTGCCCAAAGGACTCAAATCTTGCCTTCCTGTTCCTTGCCATTGGCTACTTCTGCTTCCTCGGGATCAGCTCACATCCAAAAAGCATGGGTTTTTGCTTATCCTGACTCCCTGTCCACTTGGCTCCAGGCAGGCCTTCAAGAAAGGAGATACTACCGTCACCATCACCTGGCCAGCCTCCTCGGGTGTTCCATGGTGACTCCTGAGAAAGTCCCTTCTGACAAACAGCAAACAGACCCATCCCCCTCTGCCGACACACTGGCATAGTCAAGTGAGAGTGTCTCCCAACCTCTAGCGCTGCCCAATGGAAATGCCACGTGAGCCTCACACACAGTCTTACACACAGTCTTCCATTAAAATGAGTAGCAACTCATTTTAAAAATCAAAAGCAGAAGTCATTCTATTTTATTTTTTATTTAAGACGATAGAATCAAAATGCTATTTCAACATGTGATCCACATAAAACTTTCTGGTGAGGGAATGGTTCTGTATTCTTTGTCCTGCACGTGGGCTTTGGGCTCCATGTGCGTTTTACATGTGCAGCATACCTCCTCCCACATCCACCACATCCCCAGTGCCCAGAAGCCACTTGTGCCTGTGGCCACCTTATTGGACGGTGCCACTCAGGGATTCCTCCATGGCCTTGTAGCAGGACTCACTGTGTTTGCAGTCATCCACCAGGAATACCAGGTGAGAGGGAACAGGGGCCCCTTCCCAAGAGCTGCCCAGTGGAGAGGACTGTCTTCTGCCTGGCCAGCTGTCAGAATGCGAGCTCTCTGAGCAAAGGCCCTGGCCCGATGGGCCCTTGCACCAGGACAGGAACACCAAGCCCTCCATCCCGAGTTAGGGCCAGCACTGCCATATGCTCACCTGGACCACACATGCACATCGTCCTTTGCAACTTCAGTAAAGGAGAGAGGAAGGGACATATGGGGTGTCCAGGCCCCTTACCTCAAGCTCCTCAAGCTTCTAAGTGCCCTCCCCTGATGGCTCCTAGAGCCAGAGCTGAGGAAGATCTTCAGCCCCATCCAGGTCACCTGCATGTAGAACTGCCAGGTCACTTAAGCTTTTATAACTTGACATGTCCCCCAGTCAAAATGTGCAAAGAGGCAATGAGAGGGAGCCATGGTCACAGTTATTTACACAGACATGTGAAGACCAAGGCTTCCCCTGGCCAGGTCAGAGCATGACTACCAGAGTGGACCCCTCATATTGTAGTTCACTTGCTATCAACGTGGTGCATTTTATTAGGACACCACTGACACAAAGTATCACAGACTAGGTGGCTCAAAACAACAGAAACTTGTTCTCTCCCAGGAGACCATAAGTCCAAAGGCAGCTTCGTGAGGCTGAGAACCAGCTGTGGCGGGGTCAGGGGGTCACCTCAAGCTCTGGGAGAAATTCATGGCCAGCATCTTGCAGCTCCTGGTGGCCTCAAGCGTTCTTCAGCTGTGGTAGCATCACTCCTGTCTCTGCCTCCTCGTCACCTGGACTCTCCTCCCTGGCTGGACTTCCTCCCCCTCCCTCAGATAAGGACACCTTTAACTGCGTTTGGTGTACCTGGATAGTCTCCAGTGGTGGGATTCAGCTGGTTTGCAGCCATTCGGCAGAACCGATACCTAATTTTTTGTTAAATTCTGTGAACCAGTTGTTAAAATGGCACTTGTAATCAGGGTTCTCTCTAAGGTGGACACCAGGGCAGCTGCCCAATATGGAAATCACAAGTTTACAGTCCTTACTCTTCTTTAACATTCCTCTGCACAACAGCATGTGCTTAAGCGCCTGTAGTAATGTTCACTTGGTCCATAGGTGAGAATAACTGCAACTGAGGACACCAGTCAAGCAGCAGTATGGAAACACCTTAAATAACAGTTTCATTGTTTTTTGTCAGGTATCATTTAATATTTTTTCATTAATATTTTGAAACTCTTATAATCTACTTTTGTGTTCCTCTTTTATTATTATTCTTATTCAAGTATTAAATGCATGAAATAATAAACTACCTTTTGGTATATACCTTTTGGGTTTTTTATACTTGAAACGGTCATTAGGGCAGAGAACCAGTTGTTAAATTATTTGAATCCCACCTCTGATAGTGTCCCGTCTCAGGACCCTCAGCTGAATCACAGATGCACAGTCTGCTCTGCATGCAAGGAACTCACAGGCTCTAGGTCTGGGTCTCTTTTGGGGGCCAACCACAGATCTGTCTCTAAAACATATGTCAACATGCATATACACATGGGGATCAGAGTTGTGTTGTGTTGTGTTGTGTTGTACTGTATTGTTTTCCTTCCCTGGTGACCGCGCTGGCCACTTGCCACAAGAAGATACTTGGGAAGGCGCCAACTTTGCCTGGTGTAGGTCAGTGCCCAGTGAGGTGACACACCTGCAGCTGAGCAGCTGCCGCCTGGCAACCTGCAGCTCCAGCTCTGAGATGAGGGGGGCAGAGAGGCCCTGGAGGGGCCACCCCGAAGCTGTCCATCCGGGCATCTGGGGTGTCACTCGGCAGCACAGAGTGCTCTGTGCTGTCAGTGTCGACATCGCCACTACCTCCCACTGCCGACGGGGGGCTACTCTAGGAAACACTGTCGGGTCCCAGCATGTCCCTCGCCTGGCACTTCAGGAACACCAGCCACAACAGCCCGCTCCCTGGGACCTCTCCCAGTTCCAATTCTTCATCAGTCAGTGTCCAGTCAGGGGACAAAACCCGCACATTAATTTTGTACTAAACATCAAAGTACAGGGGATGTTTAACATAGAGAATCTTTACGTGTTACAGGGAACAGAGGGGGAAAGGGATTGGCTAGTAAGAGGTGACGACAGCTCTAAACAATACAAGAACAGCTGATACCAGGATTAGCTATTGCTCCCGGGTCTGAGCTAGGAAGACAATCACCCACCCATGCCTACCCCCATCCCCACCCCCACTCCCAGGGTAAGATCCAGATCATATTTTGGAGAAGGCAGAGCTGTGTCACTGCCCAGGGGCTCTTCTGTCTGCCAGGGCCTGAATTACACACCACCACCCCTGCCCAGCAGCCTTGCCAACTACTGGCAGAGGGAGCAAAGTCGGACTGCTCTCTCCTAGACATGGCGTGGGGGGAGTGACTCCACATACCCAGGGATGTTTGGCCATGGGCCCCCTGTTCTGTCTGAGGAAGCTAAAGTCACATCACCAGTGAGAGGCGTAGAGTGCACTCAGTCTCAGGTGCCCCCCCATCCCCATTATCAGCCAAACAAAGCACACAAGTGCTTTGGACAAACTCTAATGGTCCCAGGCCTCAGGGAGAGAGAACCAAGAGAGAGCAGGCATTTGTGGGAGGGCAGAAAAGCCCAGGTGGTGGAAGCAGGGGTAGAGACATTGGGTTTCTGCAGACCCTGCCTGCCGTCTGCACGCCGAGCTCCCCTCCAGCAGAGCCACGTGGGACGAGGAAGAAGGTTAGAGTGGGGGGCACCCAAGGGTGCCCATTTCCTCTGACTGTATGGCCCTTCTGAGGACAGGGGAAAGTAGAGGGCTTTCAGTTGTCCCTTGGCTTCCGAGATCACTAAACCATATATTATGGGGCCGGTCGAGGAGCCGCTGTGTGGCCATCTGTCAGAGGAGTTGGGAAGCAGGTGCCCACCGGGCAGGAAGCTGACCCAGGTGACCTCCACCTCCTGGCCCATCCTTGGCTTCCATGTGTTGTCAAACTTCTTAATGGGGGAGCCAAGCAGCCCCATGTTGCAGGAGCACTGTCCCAGCCTGCCAGCTTCTCAGCCGGCAACCAGCGGTCCGAGTGCCAGACGCTGGGAGAGCGGCACGTCGAGGGCACTGAGGACAAAGGCACTGAGCTGAGCCCCATCTCTCAACCTGTCCTTCTTGTCACAGGCTGGGAAGTTGGGGCCAAGGACCACGTCCACCAGCTCAGCAATTCTTGGCAGGACAAGCCATCGGGTCAGAGAGGGGAAATGGATAAGCAAGGGAGGGCGGAGAAGTGCAATGACCCTTCCCTACACTGACCATTCCCACTGCTGCCCAGCTGCGGGGGTGGTGAGGGGGAGGGGTTGAGGCCTCACCCCAGTGCCCAGGATGTAGAAGATCAGAAGTCTATAGACTTTTCTGCCAGCCATGTCATCACAGGAGGCCTGCAGCGAGAAGCCAAGCCAATGACAACTTCTGGGCCCTCACTGGCTGTCACGCTGCTGCGTGAGAAATGAAAGAAGCCCCCACTCTACCCCCAGGAAGTGGCCAGCCATCCTCAGAGGAAGTAAGGGATATACCGCAGATACTGAGGATGCTGTTCTCCATTGTGCCCTGGTTCCAGCCTCAAGTCCCCTTCTGCTTCCTTTACACTGAAGTGGCGCCGAGGACCGCCAGGAGCCCAGTGGGGCCTCCCTACCATCATGCCATTGGCAGGAGCCCCGGGACTGGCCCCTTCCCTTCTTGAGCTCCAGACAGTGTGGGAACTGTCCTGGTCAGAAGCAGGAGCCCAGGTCCCAGCCTGTGGCTTCCACTGAGCTGGCCTCTCCAACACCGTCTGCACCTCAGTTTCCCCCATTGTTAGGCTGGCATTGCATTAGGTAATCAGCAAACTTCCTTCCAATCCTCCTGTCGGGCTCACAAGCCTAAAAAAAAGGAGGCATTGCTAGGTAATTTCTAATAAGCATATGTTATTTTTACAGTCGGATTAAAACAAACTTCACCGTAGTGCTAGATGGAGAGGCCTGGCCATAAAGTTAACTCTGGTCCCAGTGGTGGCACAAAAAGCTTTGCACAGCTGGGGGAGAGCCAGAAGTCAGCCCTGCCGGTCAGCCAGCCCAGTACCCAGCAGTGGACAGAGGCAGAATTGCCTGGTGTGGGCACAGGTTCCACAAAAATCCGCCAAGCCCATCCCGCAGGCAAAGGACTATGGTCAGGCCACAGGCGGGCCAAGTGGTCCTCCCCTCCAGCCCCCATGGGACCCAGCTCTGAACCTGGTGACCCCTGGCCTGCCAAGCCCCAGTCCACACTCTCCACAGTGGCTTCCCGTGTGACCACAGCCCAGTCTGGCAAGCATGCAGGACACGTGAGAGAGAATGAGGAGCAAGGCACTCCACCCTCAGACGGCATGCTCATTTCTATGCACCTGCAGTCCCGCCAAATCCCATGACCTTGGCATTTGGGGGCCATGGGCGAAGGACTGCACACAGCCCCTCCACTGGACACATCAATTAACGTTCCTGGTGCTAAGTTGGGGCTGTAATTACCGTGAGTCATTAGCGGGCCAAGGTAGCCAGTCTCATGTGGAGCAGATTAACAGTGGAGGTGGGAATGCCTCACTCACCTCGGAACCACTGGTGCCTCTTAAACAGGGGCCTGGCGCCTCAGGAGCTGGTGATTAATGGAGGGGGTGGGAGTGGGGACGTTTCCCTGGCACCCGTCACCAAGCCTTTTCCTCTTGGTAGTCACCGCACTGGCCAGGCGTGGGGAAAAGGGAGGACAGCCAGGGCCTGAGCAGAGCACCTGGGAGCCCCAGGGACAGTGGGCCTTACTCCACCTCCCCCTGCCAAGAGGGGAACACTTCGCCAAAGCTCCCCAACAACAGAGGAAGCAGGGAAGGCTGAGTCCACATGTCAGGAGCCGAGACTCAGCCCCTTCCCTCCCTTCCTAACCCAAGTGACACTCAGGGCCACTCACAGGCAGAGACTCCTGTCAGGACTGACACCATCCAGCACGGTGCCAGGTCAAGTGTCACACCTGCTCAGCCAGTATAGAGAGCCAAGGAGGCATCAGGCGGGCATCCTCCTGGGGATGAAAGGGCAGGACCCCTGGAGGGGGGGGCTGTTTGCAGGAACAAGGATGTTCCAACATCCATGCAGATAAAATAGTGTGTGTGTGTGTGTGTGTGTGTGTGTGTGTGTGTGTAGTGGGCTGACACGCAGCGTGACACGTTACCCATTCATTCGGGTATTAAACCACCAGTGTCAGGTGCTGGGACAAAGTCCTGCCCAAGCTTTTGGTCTTGCAGGGGAGGATGGTCAGGGAAGGTTGGTAAGTGGGGGGGTCTGAGAGTGAAGCCTGCACGGGGTGGCTGTTGGGAGGAACGGGTCTGCCCTCAGAAGATGGCCCAGGGTGGGAAGGGCAAGGTAGAAGGTGACCCAGAGATGAAATGGGAAGTCAGCTGGGAATTTACCTGTCAGGTAACACGTGCAAGCTACAAGTCACCGTCGTACAGAGCCAACAACCATGCCCCTATATTTCTGTGGACTCCCCTCTCCATAGCAAAATGGCCCCACAGAATGGCCCAGGGGCAAGCCTTGGAGTCATCACACAGCCACTTACAAGCTGTGTGGCATCTAGCAGGCCACGGGATCCCCCTGAACACCCTGTCCTTTCTGCTCTTTGTGAAAAAAGTCACAAAGGTGAGTCGAGGTCTGTGCTACATCAAACTCTGGGTGAAGGGTGTTGGGTCCGTCCTTGTCCTGATCCTGGTCCAGGAGCACCAGATGAATCCGGTAACCCTCTGTGTGTGTACTGGATGATTCTGGGGCAGCACTCACAACACATTCAGCAATGGCAAGGAAGACTCCCTGCGCATGCCAGGCACTGCACTCACCTATGTGTGCCCCATGCCTCACTGAGCCCTCACGACCCACAAGGAAGGTTCTAGAACAGTCCCAGTTCCCAGACCAGAAGGCCACCGCTGCACAGTGTCCTCCTACCCTAGGCACTCTGAATCAGCAAGGTTCACGTCTCACCCTCTTCCTTCCAGAAACCTGGCTCTGGCTGAGACACTCACTCAGCAAATAAGCCAAGGTCTCTCCCTGGGGCAAGCCTTGAGCCCAAGGTTCCGGTGCCCACAGCCAAGAATGTTTCTCGGGATGACAGAGCGAGCTCTGGCCAGCCAGGAGGGTCAGCTGCTGCCGTATCAGCCAGCATTTCCCGGGCACAGCAAATGTTCAACACAGGAAATGAAGAAAAATGAACTACTTCCATTGCCCAAAATGCTGCCACCCCCACTAGGTTTCAGACACAAAGTTGGAAAAGGCAGGTATTGGATTGAGATGCAGGCTTCAGCCTGCCTCCTGCCCTGGGGTCCTTGAAGCTCCCCACCTGGGCACACACAGCCAGGCCACTCACCCTTTGTTTGTGTGTCCATCTGTCCTGCTTCCCCAAGTACACAGCCACAGGCTGATCCTGAGGTTTCCCTGGCAGCGAGCAGTGGGAATTCGGTGGGAGAGAGGGCTGTCCAAGCATGAGATGCAATGATGTGACCCATGCATGGAGGACACTCATTCTGTGGTGAGTGTTCAATGAAACTCACTCCCAGTGAGCATGGCCGTTCTCTTGCTGAACTGCAGGAAGGCACCTCTGCACACCCCTGACCTGCCCACCGCTCTGGGCCCCTCTCTGCTCTGCCTCCCTGTGAGCCCCTACAAACTTGGAGCCTAGGTAGTCTGACCCAGACATCATGTTCTGCTCATCTTCTCCCTGTTCAGAGTTGGTGCCACTGTGTCACCATGAGCAGGACTCACACTTTCTACTTTTGTCCCACTGATGGCATTCATTACGCTTCTCTTGGCACCAGACCCTGGGGTCCCAATGAGTGGTTTCTGCTGCCCACAAGCTTGCACCTCAGCAAAGGACGACAGACACTGAGACACAGAAGGTGGGTGACCTATTCTCTGAGTGACTTGTCCCTTTCCAGGTCCCCCACGATGCTAGGAGCACTGTGAGCCCCTCATCAGGGCTGGACACACCAAAGTACTGGGCTGAGAGCCCGGTCCCCCGGCGGCTTACACCTCAGTTGCATTCTTAAGTCTAAGGACTTAGGGCACATGGCAGAGGACTTTTTGTGGCTCCAAGACAGACGTTTCAAGGCACAGGAGCTCCTCACCTCCATCCAGGGAGGGTGACACGGATGGTGAGCCCAGGTGGTGTTGGACAACAGAGACATGACAGGATCCAGCAGATGTGGGCTCAGGGCTGGGTGCTAATCTTTCCAGGGAAGCTTTGACTAGATCTCTGACCACCCTTGACCTCACATTCCCCACCTACAAATGGAGGTACCATCCTCTCTTTGTGGGTCTATGGTGAGGATGATATGAAACTAGATCAGAAAGAGCCGCTCCTGAATATTCTTGCCCGGGCCATGGTGACTGTCAGCCACGGCTGGAAACGCCAGAGCTCTGCTTGAGTCCTCGAGTCCGAGGTCCTCATCCCTAACACAGCCCTGTGCCGGGCCGGGGGTGTGTGTGTGTGTGTAAAGATGACACAAGGAGGAAAGGCTCAGGTCCTAGGTGAGACCAGCTAGACGAAGCACGGACTCCGGACCTTTCCAGCTACATTCTCAAAACACACGCAGAAACAGCCCACACCCATCGCCCATGAAAAGATAAAACAAAATGTGCTTCATCCATACAATGGACTATTATTCAGCCTTAGAAGGAAGGACACTCTGATACCAGCTGCAGTGTGAACAGACCTTGAGGACAGGACACTGAGTGGAATCAGCCAGACGCAGAAGGACAAGTGCTGTGTGATCCCACTTAGATAAGGTACCTGGAGCTTCAAAGGGCCTGCCTGTCTTCCTTCAGAGACAGGAAGAGGATGGTGGGTGCCAGCGTCGGGGGAGGGAGAGGGGGAGTGAGAGTGTCACGAGGACAGTTTCGTTTTACAAGAGTTCTGGAGATGGATAGCATGATGGCCACACAACAGCGTGAATGTGCTTAGTGCCATTCACTGTCCACTCTAACATAGCTAACCCAGGGCATTTTATACCGTGTGTATTTTACCACAACAAACGTCAAACAGAAAACAAGCACACTAGATGCTGAGGGACAGAATGGGGAGTGGGAGGGCCCCCTTCCTGCTGCCCGGGATCTCACTAAGTGCTTCAGTTACCCTGGTGACCCTTTGGAAGGGGGCAGTGAAAACCCCATCTGCCCAACCATGGCCTCACCACCTCTTTAGAGGCAGGGCTGGAAAAGCCCACATGCGGGGGTGGGGTGGGGTAGTTATCATTTTGTTAACATCCACAAACAGCAGCATCAGGAAATTTCTACTTCTAAAGACACATTACCCTCCGTCCTTCCTAACCCCCACCAGCAACTCCAGGAGCCTCCTCTGCTCTGGACTCAATCCCACAGTCTGCCACTCCCGCCTTGATAGCAGCTGGCCAGGGGCCTGCCCGGAATTCATCCCAGGTGCAGATGGGAGGCGGCAGAGCAGCCCTGCGAGCCTCCAGTAATTACAAGGAGATAAGATGATCAGGTGTAATTAAACAGTGTCCACAGGCAGACCCTCCCCCTTCCCCCCAAGATGGCAGAATAAATTATCCTGGGAAGTCAGTGGAGGTTGAGCTATGGAAACAATTAAACAGAAATTAAATCTAATTCATTTATACTCCCAGCACAAAGTGGATCGTGTAGGGTTTTTTTTCTTCCCCTCTCCCTCCTCTCCTCACCTTGCTGTTAGGACTATTATGGGAAATTAATCACGGGACAAGGCAATGAAAGTGATCTATCATCCCCAAAGGTGCGCAGACAGACTGTGCAAAATCTTCCACAGCAGCTGGGAAACTTAGAGGTGATGCTGGTTGGGAGAAAGGAAAGACCAGGGAAAAGTGGGGTGGCGGCCAGCAGGGACAGGCTTTCTCCAGATAGGACCCAACTGGTAGGAGGCAGGGAAGAGCCCAGTGTCTCTGGGCTTCTCACATCTGACAGTGAGGCCACACCCACACAGGGAGAAGCATGAGAAGGTCCCTGGAGGCCAGTGGAGCTCGGGCTCCGGGGTTGTGAGGGACAGTCACTGTTTCCCCCAGCAGTTTCAGACAGCGCTGGGGGGTTGGAAGGGAGCCTGGAAGGACGGCCTGCAAGAATCAGCCAGGCCCCGGCTTCCCCATCTACAGATTGGGGGTGACCCACCTGCCCTGCCTCCCCTCAATCCCTCCTCATTCTCGTGAGAATGAAGTGGGCACCTGAGCAGGACCACGTGCTGGTGCTGGCCCAGTGAGCCCTATTCCCGGTTTCCTGCTTTCAAGAGAAACAATTTGGAAAATTGTTTTCCCATCGTGCAGAGGGCAGAGATGGCACAGATAGAACATTTCTTCAGTGGAAGGATGACCGGGGGGCTCCGGGGGAAGTGCAGAGGGGCCCGGGAGGAGGTGGACAGGACTCTGTCCCAGGAAGTGCCAGGGGAAGGCCCGGCACTGGTGGGTCCCCCAACGGCCTGGGATGCTCTGGAGGTAAACCTAGCAGCTCTGGTGTTGGGTGCAGGCTGAGCTTTGAACTTGGCATACAAATAGGAAGAAACAGGCAGCTTCTGGCCGCCTGTCTCCTGAAAGGCAGACAGCCCTCAGAGCAGATGGGACTGTCTCTGGGAGCCTGCACACTCCACTGCCTCCCTGGAGCTCACTCTCCAAACAGAGGCCTGCTGCCACGCTCTTGGGCAGATGCCAGGGGACAAGCCAGGTCCCAGGTGATAACAGGCATGTCCGCAATATCCTAAGCCCATTCATTCCAAAACAGCCCTGAACATGCAGCTCACCCGGCCAGTGTCTGGCCCCAGTAAACCAGGACATGCTTGGGGAGCAGAGCCCCTCACAGACAGAGAGGGACGGGGAACAGCCAGTTCTCCTGGGGCTCAGTCCCTCCTCCAGAGCCTTGCTGCCATCCCTGCATGCCCGCTCCAGCACTGAGAATAAGGGGGTGGCTACCCTCTCTCAGCGGTCTTCCCTTTTACCTCTACAGCCTATACTTCCATAATTATTGGGGTCTGTGTGGTAAAGGGTTAATTAACCTCACCCTAAAAAAGATTTGGCCCTTGTCCCTGGCTCCTGGGAGGTCACATCTGAGCCCTTGGAATATCCTGCCTGATAAGAGTGTCTTTATTTACCTGGGGGCCTTGGGCCACCGAGCTAGTCTATGTTAACTAACAGTGTGTCTTAGGGAGGGGCTGGGGGCCATGGAACCACATGTATCAGCTTGACCTCTGGAGGGGCTGCAGATTAAGGTCAGTCAGCCTTGTGAGTGGTCAATGACACCTCCGTGACTGAGACCCAATAAAATCTCTGGCCACCGAAGCTCAGGGAGCATCCCTGGTCGGTGATGCTCTGTGCGTGTTGTTGTGCGTAGTTGCTGAGAGAGTTGAGCGCTGTCCCCAGGACTCCACAGGGAGGGGACACCTGGATGCTCAGGCCAGTCTCCTGGACCCTGTCCCATGCACCTCCTCCCTTTGCTGATTTTTATCCATGTCCCTTTGGTCATGAGAATTTGCTGAGTAACGTATTTGCTGAGTTCTGAGTCCTTCTAGCAAATCACTGGGCCTGAGAGTGGTCTCAGGGACCCTGAACTGCAGTGGGTTCCAAGTCTTTCCTGTGCATGTGGGGAAACTGAGGCCAGAGCTGAAGGAGCTGCCCCAAATCTTGTAAGGCCATATTAAGCAGGCTGGGACCGGTGCCACCTCCCTGGAGCACCCTGTCCCAGCTTTCATCCGTATCTTCTCCACACAGAGGGCTCACTGAGCAGCACGTCAGCTGGCCCTGCCCTGGGCAGATGGACAGAGCAGGGTGGACAGGGGCACTAAGGCTACTCCCTGTTAGCGAGAGCTGGGGAGAGCAGAGCAACTCAGAGGACAGCAGTAGGGATGAGGAGGAGCATGTCAGGCTGAGACAGGGAACTGCCTTGAGCCACAGGAAACTGACCTGCACACGCCAGGGCCTGGGGGCAGGAGCCAGGGATGCTAATTAGAACCCGAGTCCCCACCCCCAGATGTACATGCTGCATCACTCCCTCCTCCGGATGCCAGCCAAGCAGCCAGCTTCCCTCTACCCCAACTCAAGCACAGGGACACAGGCCTGACAATGATTCATGTCCTCTGCCACTTGAGCCCAGCCCCTGGGACTGGTTTGCCGCCGGCACCATGCCACCAAGAGGCCAGCCCCTGCCACTCAGCCTCGGCTAGCCAGGTGTGGGGGCGGCATTAGCATCCAGCTCCCCTCCAAGGCTGCAGGGAGGGTGCAGGGCAGAGCCGCTTCCAGACAGGGCTTCTCTTCGAAGCCTCACTGTGTTACAAGTCATCCCCACCAGGAAATGGCAGGCTTCAGAACAAGATGAAAATGTGAGGCCTCATTCAAATTTCAAGACAGCGACAGCAGAGTTTCCAACTGAACATGAGCCCTTCAGAGCGGGGTCCCCGTCTGGCTTTGCAGATGGACATGGGCAAAGATGGCCCTGTTGTTGCTCTCTTAGCACCGGAAAAAAGCGTCCAGACATGCAGAGATGGGTCACACTGAGAAATGACACAGCTTGTCCCCCCACGCACATGCAGGGGGTAGCTAGGGATCTGCTGCTTGCTCAGAGCAGGGTCTGCACCCATGGGTGAGGTACACACATGCTCACATACGTGTACATGCACGCGGACACACGTATACACAACACACACAGATGCACACTCACACATGCGCATGGCACATACACTCAAAGCCCCACTTTTGACACTCGGGAGAGCACTATACCCAGGTCAGCACTGGCTGCTGACATTGGACAGCTGATATCCCAGGGACCACCCAAAGGGACAGTTCCCCAAAAGTAGGCAAGCAAATCAGCTCAGCCCTCCTGCCCAGAAACCGAGACCCCGAAGCTAGAAGTTTCCAAGGCCTGGCGACTGGGGCTCTCTCCAACAGCAGATGGGGAAGAACCTGGAGGTCCAGAGAGGCCAGGAAACTGGAGTCCCCTCCCCAAAAAAGGTCAGCACGAACGTGCTTGGGGATGGCTGGGACCCTGCACCTGGCCTCTTCCTCTCTTGGCAGAGCTGCCTCATCATCCCTGACACGTGACCCTGAAGGACAAGGACTTCACACTTGTGGCTCTATCTCCTCCTTCTAGGGATAGCCCCTTTCCCTGCGATACACCTCCCTTCCTCTGCCCCCCAGGTTCAAGGGCTCAGGCACCATCAGGTATGAAGAGTAGGAGGAGAAGAGTAGCTTGACTCCCACACACACTCAAGAATTCACATCCCCTTCCCCACTTGCAGCACCCCACGACCTGAGTGCCAACCCCAGAAACCCCTCCTCCCAACCCACTGCTCCCCAGGTCTGGCCTGGGAGGGGCCGGTTTCAGAAGACTAAGGAAAAACTCAGTCCCTTTCTCTCTGGAAGCTTTCCAACCCAGCCCCTCAGCCTAATGCATGGATCCATTTACTGTATGTGAGAAGGCTGGATTCCCTTCTCCTAACCAGAAAGGTGTAAGATTATTTTTCTCTTGAAAAACACCTTAATGCCAAATTGGATTTCAGTGTCAATTTCAAAATAAACAACATACAAAAAACATATGCTGAGGGAGAGAAGCCGGCTGCAGAAGACCATGCACAGGACAGTCTGTCAGTGGGAAATGCCCAGGAGAGGCGGGTCCAATGAGACAGGGAAGAGCATCAGTGCCTGCCAGGCCTGGGGGAGGCCTGAGGGCTGATGGTGAAAGGGGACAGGCTTCTTGTACAGTGATGACACGTTCTCGAAGTGGCTGTGGGGATGATTGCACAACCCTGAACATACTCAGAACAATCGAATGGTATACTTTAAATGAGTGAATTATACAGTGTGTGAGTTATAGCTTGGTAAAGTTATTATTAAAAAAAATTTTTTTTTTAAGTTAGTCAACCACATTTATGCCAAAGTAGCCAGTGCCCCCTGGTTTGGGCACTAGCCTCCATCCCAGTTCTCACTGCCCATCCCTAGCTCCATATCTGCCACACAGGTGCCCAGCAGGTCCCGGTCATGTCAGCCACTCTCATGCCTCTGGCCCTGGACCATGTGCCTCTAGGACAGAGACCCAAGACAGGGTTGGGTGTCTCCACCCTGCTAAGCACTGGTCATGAGTCCTGAGATGCTAGTTGTTGATTTAGCTGACTTTACCTCCCACCAGTCAGTGGGCCCTGCGGGGCGGGGACCTGCCCTCCAGGCTTCACCATCACTTGTCCCAGCCCCAGGGGAGCATAACAGTTGAGCAGACAGACCGCTGGACAAAGAGGTGCACTTACTTCTCCCATTGCTGACGTACATCGCAAGTGTCGGGAATCTGTCTTACGTGGCACAGCTATATTGTAACATTATTTCAACAGATGATTCCACATCAATAAACCAAAGGTTGGTCCTCCCTCAGTCACCACATGATATTGCTTAATGACTTCCCAACTCGCGGACCTTTGGGTGTGCCCTGAGTTTCTGCAATGAGTGCAGACATGAGCACCCTTACTGCATAAGTCTGAGACTTCCTACCAGTGGTCAGGAAATTCATTAGTCAGCAGAGCCAAATATCAACAGTACAACGATTGAAATTTCTTTTGAGAGCCATTTTTTTTTTTTTTTTTTCATTTTTCTGAAGCTGGAAACAGGGAGAGACAGTCAGACTCCCGCATGCGCCCGACCGGGATCCACCCGGCACGCCCACCATGGGGCGACGCTCTGCCCACCAGGGGGCGATGCTCTGCCCATCCTGGGGGGTCGCCATGTTGCGACCAGAGCCACTCTAGCGCCTGGGGCAGAGGCCACAGAGCCATCCCCAGCGCCCGGGCCATCTTTGCTCCAATGGAGCCTTGGCTGCGGGAGGGGAAGAGAGAGACAGAGAGGAAAGCGTGGCGGAGGGGTGGAGAAGCAAATGGGCGCTTCTCCTGTGTGCCCTGGCCGGGAATCGAACCCGGGTCCTCTGCACGCTAGGCCAGAGAGCCAAATTTGTTAAACTTAAACTATATAGGTAGGTACAATCCTTATCAAGGTAGCGCCCACACGTGGTATTTTGTGGAAGAGCCACACTCAAGGGGCCAAAGAGCCGCATGTGGTTCACAAGCTGTGGTTTGCTGACCACGGTCCCAGCCAATTCTGTGTGCCTGTTTTCTGAAGTGTGGTCATAGGACCAATGGGCATCTGTCCTGTCCCCTACGACGCACCTGCAGAACCCAGAGAGAAGCAACGCCTTAAGCGACATGTTTTCCTACAGCCTTCTGGCATATGTATTTACGTGTTCTCAACTCGTGTTTTTGTTAGTATAAACAAGTGGATTATTTCAAGTCCTACAGATTTAACCTTAAATTGCACAACTGGACAAAGTCCGATTTACGGTGAAGGAGACGTTCAAGTTTTTCCAGAAAGTTATTGTTCAGGACTTGGGAAGGACACCCTAGGGGTCCCCCACCTCGGCAGGCACAGCAACCTCGGCCAGAGGGAGGAGATGGGGACCAGCCAAGCCACAATGGAGGGGCCAAGAAAAGGGACTCGGACACCTGGAAATGAGCCTACAACATGTGTCCACCCCAATGCTGAAACATGGTGTTTCAGGAACACTGCATGCTCTGCACAGCTCACCACTGCCCAGGCTCCATCCTTGAGGAGGGCCTACCCTCTGACACCTGTTCTGGAAACAGCTCTGCCCACAGGGCCTGTGTGACAATCAAAGATGTCTCATGGTTACAGACACAAACGGTGTGACAACAGGGCCAGGGGCCAGGCAGGATTGAATGTGTGTGTCCCCCAATGCACATAGTGAAGCTGCACCCCAATGTGAAGGGATTGGAGGTGGGGGTCTTTGAGAGGTGACTAGGTCATGAGGTGGAGCCCCCATGATGGGGTCAGTGCCCTTATAAGAAGAGATGGTCTCTCCCTGCCAGGTAAGACACCACAGGAGGTCTATGCCCGGGAAGCAGGCCCTTGCCAGACTCCGAATCAGCTCACACCTGCAGCTCGAACTTTTCAGAACTGTGAGAAATAAATGTTTGTGGTTTAGCTGCCCAGTCGATGGTGCTCTTATGACAGCAGGCCAACCTGACCGAGACAACTCCTCATCCCCCCCACACACACCCTGCCAAGTTACCTTCCATCCATCTGTTCCCGCCAATGATTTTCAGGGTACATTTTCGTGTCTTTAAGAGATCTTCTGTTGTGTTAAGGTGGTGTCATCTTTAAGTGAAGTCTTCCTACCTAGACACACAGACGCACATGCACACATACGCACACCCACCTACCTCCAGGGATGTGGGCTCTCACCTACAGTAAAGAAGAGAATGTCATCATGCTGGTATTAATCCCACAGAAACACTTTCTTGAACAAGAGTTCCCGTGGCCTGGGATCTTAGCCCTGTTCTCAAGACTACCTCCTTAATTTCCCTCCTGGGCCTGCTTCCCCCTCGTTAAAAGCAGGGACTTCAGCTAAATGGTTGCCAGGTTCCCGTTCTGTGATGGGACCTTCCTCTCTTCCTCAAGGGAGAGGCCCCCAGCATTCTGGAGTGCTCTGAGCTAATAGAGTAATTCCACTCTCCATCTGGATGGGATTTTTGACAGCAGAATATGGCAGAAAGTGTTACTTAGGCAGACAGACGGCTGGTTCAGGGCCACATCCCTAGAACCAATATTGACAAATGCTCGCAGCACTCAGGTGGGCAAGTGCCCCCTTCACTCCCGTGGTTGTGGGCATGGTGGCCCACCCTGGGGCTTCATTGGAAAGTGAAATCCTTGAAATGGGCAGGATGGCCCGTCTCCTGGGGTGTTGGCTTCCCATGGTGGGAGCTGTGCCCCTACCCTCACCATGTAGAACTCACTCGCTACTGCAACAAGCACTGGTGCTGCCTCTGCCTCGGGCAGCAGAGGCCCCTGCGGGAGGAGCAACCATGCGTCCCTCAGACTCTCCCCAGGCTCCTGTGCGTAGATCCAGGCGGCCACATCACTACACAACAGTTCCTGTGTACGACTCACCCTCACATGGGCCTGAAGAGAGCCCAGCCACACCTCCAAACCTCGCCAGGAGCCCCCAGCACCAGGGGCTCTCGCCTTAGCATGACTGAATACTGTCCCTGGGCTCCACCCTCCAGAGGCCAGCGCACCAGTCCCCCCCCCCCCCCCCCCCCCCCCGCCCAAAGTGTGACAATCAAAGATGTCTCCAGACATAGCCAAATATCCCCCGGGGGCAAAATCACCACGGGCCAACATCAAGGGACAGCAGATCTCCTCCCCAACACTTGAAGTGTGTGCACCAACAAGCAAGAAAGACTGTTGTTCTCATTTCCAAGATGTGACTCCTTTCTGCACGGTGAGGCCAGGCACGGCCACGTCACTGTTGTACACTGAGCCATCTCTGACCCAGCAGTGAGAATGATCTGCCCCCGATCTTCTCTGTGAACCAAATGGGAGACCTCACGCTTACTGGGAGCTCTGTGTCTAAGGTCCTTGGCTGGACACCTGGGGGGAATCTGTTCCACTATCTGTTGTCACTGTCATCAATTCTTCTAAGTGAGAGTCTTTGTAACAAGAATTTCTTTTCTCGTTTAAGTGCAAATCTCACATCAAGAGGGATGCAAGTTCATTTTTACTTAGGATTTTGACACTATCTCTTGAGATAACCAGCAAAACATGGGGGATGTCCCCCAATCCAGTGCAGGAATCACTGACCTACAGCCTGGCTAAAAGCACCTGGATACGTTAGGACAAGCCAGCCACTGGAACACGTGCCCCATCTCACACCCATCGCAGCTGGCTACAGATGGAAGGTTAGCCCCATGCAGGGACTCAGGGCCCTGGCTGCTTCCAAGTTGGGGCTCCACTGTCTTTGGCCTTACAGTTCTCAGCATTAGTTAGCCACAGTCCAGGGGACAAGAGCCAGGAGAGGAGGTTCCACCACCAATATTCAGCCCCCATGCCTGGGAGTGACATGCGTTATTTCTAAGTTGTCACAGGTTCCCCACCAGGAGCAACGGGGACTGGGGTGTCCCTTTGGGGCAGCCTCTTTCCAGATACATCACTGCACCATGGGGGGAGTGCAGCCTGCAGAGTTTGCCCACCCACTCGGGAAAGTGTTGGGGCAGCACTTAGGTGGCTTGTGGTGAGGCCAACCTCATCAACAAGAATGCATCATGGCGTTGAGCCAATTGACTTCCTTCCCAAAGGAGAGGTGACCCCAGGACTGTCATGTGTACATTGTGCCCTGTGGTGTTAGATCCCAGGGGATTACACAGGCATCGTCTCCCTCCTCAACAGGCACTAACAGTAAAGGCAGGAAAAAGGTCTAAATGCCCACCCAGCCAAGGAGTAACCCTCAGCCCCACTATCAGACCAGGTCGCAAAACAGGAAGCAGCAGACCGTTGGAGCATTCAGAAGGGCAGAGGGGAGGACCCCGGGGCTGGTCGATGGGAAAGCAAAGGTAGGGAGAGGGTGGTGGGTGGCAGCTCTGTCCCAGCTAAACCAGGCCCCAGTCTCTGAACACGAAATGGACACGGACCACAGTGCTGTCGCTCTGGAACATGTGATGTAAGGGGTCATGGCCCAGCATACCCACTTGTTTGCATGGTTGATAGGTATGCTTCTGTTTCCCCACCAAGGGATCACATGGTGAGTTTCTCCCCATAGCCCTCCATGGAGGCTTCTGAGCTTTGCAAATGGCACTGTATGCAAATCAAGGACTACTCCATCTGGTCTAACACTCCCCACTTCCCCTTAATAACCTGTTTCGGGGGGGTACGGTATGCACAGCAGATGATCTCACTTTATTTTTGTAAACCCAGTTGGTCCTGGAGTGCTGGCAGCAACAATAATAAAAGTGTGTGCCTGGGACCAAGAATCGGGCTGTTTGCTGGGAGGGGCCCCCGAGGAGGGTGGGGTGCAGCCAGGTCCCAGCTGAGTAGCACCAGCAGTCCTGCCCTCCTTTCTGTTTGCTCTGTGTATGCAGCAGGTTAAACTGTGTCCCCCCCCCCCAAAAAAAAAGATAAGTGAAGTCCTACCCCCTGGTACCTCACTTGGAAATAGGGTCTATACAAGTGTTTAAGATGTAAGTTAAGATGAGGTCACGCTGGAGTAGTGGAAGCCTAAGCTAACATTCTGCTTGTCCTTACAAGAAGGAGAGAGGACACAGAGACACAGAGGGAGAAGGCCAGGTAATGGTGGAGGCAGAGACTGGGATGACGCAGCTACAAGCCAAAGATTGCTGAGGACTGCTGGCCACAGTAGCAGGAGGGGCGAAAAGAGAAACTTCCCTAGGGGTTTCAGACAAAGCAGACCCCTGCCAACACCTCCAGCCATAGGCTCTGTCCCCACTGCAGACAGGATGGCATCTCACAGTCCCACCTCCTCTGAGGCTCTCAGAGAGCCTCCCCTTACTACCTGCAATTTCACAGTTGTATGTATAACTGGGGCAGCAGCTATTTTTAACACCCACTGAGCCCTCACTCCCCGCCTCAGGGCCTCAGGGAAGGTGCTCAAAACATGCCTGGCAGACTGAAAACGGGAGTACTGAGCACCTGTCCCAGGTAACAGAGTGAGCAGGTGGAGGTGAGGCACGGAAGCATCATTCAGTGTCAGCTCCAGACTCTCTCCTATGACCCCACTTCATGCCACAAGGACAATCTCTCATTCAAAAGCTCACTGCCTGTTTTTATGCACAAAGTGTTACTAAGACACAGCCAAGTTTGAGCCTTACATGTCCTCTGCAGCGGCTTTCATCCAACCATGGCAGAGCAGAGTGGTTGCCAAGGCGACGGTCCAATCCACCCAACTGAAATACCAACTCTCCAGCCTTGACCGAACAAATGTGCAAGCCCCTACCCCAAACGTCTCCGCTGAATGGGAGCTGGTCTGCCCTCATCCAAAAAGCCCAGAGGGATGATTTTTAACAGTATGCAGAGACACTGAGACCTCCTCCTGCGAGGAAGAGCCAGACAAGGGTTGTCCTACCCCACCCCAGAGAAACTTCAGCCACGCTGACAAAGTGGAGGCACCCAGGGCAGTCTGGGGAAGCCACGCCGGGCAAGCACCTGCCTGTGACCCCAGTTTAATGCTGCATCGTGGAGAAGGGAACGTACAATGGAGTAGGATGACATTCCTGATGTGATTCAGGACAGAAAGCCCAAACTAAGAAAATTCCAGAGTCAAGATAAACACCCAGTGGCCAGGACAGTTTTAAGGCAAAATCAAACTTGGGGATAACATAACATCTACCATTGATTGCACAGCTGGCTAGCAAGGACAACCATCGGCCCTCAGCCAGGGGCCTTGCGCCCAGGCCTTCTTGACCCTGAGGTCTGAGGGTCCCACCCACTGGGCCATTCTCCAAATCCCACTCTCCTGCCCACAGACCTCCACGCGCAGGGTCCAGATGTCCACAGCCTCTTCCCTCGATCTCTCGCATCTCGAAGGCCAGCAGCCCCTCCTGCCGTGGAGGGTTCGAGCCTTTTCTCCCCATGTGTGTCACAGGTGAGAGAAACATCCCGCAGCCTTCCCAGCCCAGGCCCCCTGCAGTCGACCACCCGACAGCCCCGCGGGAGGGTACGAGATATACAGGGGCGAGAATCAAGCCTCAGCCCAGTGCCCAGCGACGGTTCACCTGGGGCCAACTTGACAGTATTTTAACTGAGATTGTCATGGAATGCATTCATGAAACCCAGTGCCAAGCGGCAAAGCGGCTCTGCACGCCAACCAGGGAGGGAGAGTGGACGGCAGTCTCTCCTTGCAGTTCACTCACTGACTTAATCCCTCCTACCAGCCTCAGGGACAAATGAGGCTGTGTCCCGGCCCTGAGAGCAGAGCTGGGGGAATGGTCATAAAGCCCGGATGTGATCATTATTGCAGAACAGCATGAGGTTTTGGTGAGGTGTGTGCAAAGCACTGGTGGGGCTCAAAGGACGGGCCCCTAGGAGCCTAATCAGCAGCCCTCCAGGAGTCTCCACTGTATAGGGCCCCTTTTTAGCAGTGGATTCCAAGCAGCATGAGGTTTAGTGGTGGAGTTGTTCCATTGTTTGTGGGGGTGACGCTCTGGTGCCTACCCCGTCCCCCTCCTAAGGTCTCCTGGGGCATTGCCCTGTGGTCCATGGGCTCCCCCAGGCCCAGGAGTTAGAAGGCATTTGCAGTAAACCTGCCCCTTTACCTCCTTGGGAAAAGAGCCAGCAGGCTCCTTCCGGAAGGTGCAGCAAAGAGAAATAGGCTGCCGTTTCCAAGTCCCCAGGCCTTGCTTCTCAGTCCCCCCATCGCCTGCGTCTGCTCACACGCATGCAGGAGAGGGGACTCCCGCTTTGAGGATCTGTCACATCCACCCTTCTCTGCTGCCCCAGGAGGCCCAGGTGGGGCGAGGAGGCACTGGAGAGCAGGTGGGCCGGGAACCTGGTGCCGACGGCTCTCTCCCTGGCTTTAGCATTCTTGGCACAGAAGGAGCTTCATTCTTAAGTGATGGTGAAGGACAAGAGCCCTGTAAATTTAGACTGCCTGATGGCTGGTTGTTTCCAGTGTGCACCTAAGCACACAGGGTGGGGGGCAGAGATGGAATAACTATCAGAATAACCGTCACGTCCCCACCCACGCAGATGCTTGCTGGCAGGAACATCTTTCCCTAAAAGTAAAACAGGTAACAGCCCCTCCAAAGCTCGGCCCAATCCAGCCAAAGGTCACCCCTTCACCACTGTTTCCACAAGCACACCCTCACCAAGGGGACCTCGGTCCCCTCTCCAGGCACTCCCCCTTCCCCTTCTCACATTTGGCTAAAAATATAGCTCCTTTTAGCAGCAAATACACCCACTTTCCACAGAACAGAAGCTTCTTGGGAATCCAGACAAGGGACTAGCTCTTCCTCTCACTGAGCCCAGATGGGTTCCTGAAAATTTGTGTCAAACCAATTTCTGTAAGTCCTATCATGTTCTCAGTGACGCCTTCATCTCAGAGACATGCCCCTCCTGGCCCGCTGCTGCCTGACCTGTGCTCACGACACAGCCTGCCAGCCAGTGATGGGCTGACCCAACGCCAGCTGATGAGGGGGTCATGTCTGAGAGACTGAGTGACAGCCAGGGAGATGGGTTGGGGGACGGGAGGCAGACTCAGTTGCTCTGTTGTCACTCCTACCACCTGTTGGTCCTCACAGCAAGCTGGGGTGGTCCACAGCAAAGCCACTACTGAGGCTGGACCATGCAGAGCCCTGGCTGGCACAGAGGAGGGGTGCGGCCCCTCCAAGCAGAAGAGAAGTAGGCATACGACTGCGGGAAGGACGGCTGACCACGGTGCTGGCGGCCGCGGTGATGGAGAGACATGCACAGATTCAAGGTCCAAGGTCACTGCACTGGGCCCTAGACTCAATCTGCAAGGTCAGTCAGAGAGTCCATGCCTTTGGGGTAGGACCTCTTCCTGTAGCTGCCCTGCTGGACAGTCTAGCCAGGGGCGTCCTGGGCCTGGCCTGTGTTCCCCGTCCAGTAGTTGCTACAGAGGGGACACAGGGCACAGCTTTGCCGCCCTGTCCGGGTGGCTATTGATTCACTTGCCTGGTAACCTTTTGGAATGCCAGGACAAAAGCAAGGCCAGGGGCCCGTTCCTGCTCCACCATTCTCTTCCATCAGGTGACTAATAAAAGTTGTGGGGGCGCGGGAGGTCAGGGAAAGGGTGATTCCTGTTGAAATAGCTGCTGGAGGCCAATGTCAACTGACATGCAGAACCTCACCGGTGGACATCACCGGTGTATACTGCAGTAGGGAGGGGTCTCCCCAGCCAAGTGTACCTTCCTTAAAGGAAGAAAAGGGGTGGCTCTTTGCTTGCACTGGCCCTGGTTTAAACCCCGCCCCAGGTACTGGACCAGTTGTTTTATGTCACTTTCACAGCCTTGCCCTCATTTTCCGGATGAAGGAAACTGAGGCTCAGAAAGACAGCAAAGATGGAGCCAGTGAGACAGCCATGGTGGTCCTACTCTGCCCATGGTTTCTCTTGTAGGACATCCCCAGAGACGGGCAGGCTGAGCCCTGCCTCCTCCCAACACAGGTAGGCACTCGGAACCAGGCCCTCTTCCAGGGCAGCAGGGTCCAGGCCTCAGAGACCCGCCCACGGATGCGTCTAGGACATGCCCAGGCACACCCTAGGCACATGTGGACATCCCCCAGACAAGCCCCAGGTAGAGCAGAGGACTACAGGCATTGTGAGGAATAGGGGTGATATACAGACCTGTTCAGAAGGGTCCCCAGGTCATTTCATCACTGGAGAAAACCAGTGTCGGCTCTACCCAGTGCAGGGTCCCAGGGGTAAACGAGGCAACTCTCAGTGTGGCCCTGGGGACCTGCTGGCAGGAGCTGTACCATGTAGGAGGGTGGCTAGGCCCCCCTCCAGTAGAGAGACTGAGCCGGCTTTGGCAAGATCCATGGTTATAATCATGTCCTTATTATAAAATAAAAACATATTCAACTGTAGAAAATTTAGAAACTACACATAGGCAAAAAAGAAAGGAAATCTAAAATAACCCATAATCCCACTAACCTGAAATAACTCGTTAACATTCCGGGCCCACATGCCCTTCCAGGCTTTACTATGCTTAGAACGCATATTCGTGGCACCCAGTGGGAGACGACTGTACGCTCCATTTGGTAACATTTTCCATGAAACTATCTCACACCAGATTACTCGACAGTCCTGCACCACGGCCATTTTCAACAGGTGTGGGGCAAGAACTTTTAAAACATGCCGCACCTGATGGTTTAGTCAGGGACGCTGATCTTACCCCTTAGATCGTCAAAGTAAATAAATGACAACAGCCAATACAACAATAGTCATACCGGTGTAAACAAATCAAAATTATACCTATTATTTTTTGTCAGCTTGACAAAAAAAAATGTTTTTTGGCGGGTGCAGCAGAATGTTAGTCATCAGTTCATGTGTGCCATGAGACGAAAAAGGTTGAAAGTCATGACAGCAAAGCACCATTTTCTTGATGGCTGAATTGAATTAGCCCAAGTACACGAAAAGGAGAGCGGAGGGCAGACGAGGAACACTGCACACCATGGAACATGGCAATTAAGTATTATATAGGAAAATGCCCTCTGCAGAGAAGTCAGCTCTGTGATTACAGAACAATAGGGCTACAAAAGATATTATTTTTCGCTCTTTAGTCCAAATTGTCCAATATCAAAAAATAAAGAATGTTGTCTGACTTGAGGACATGACACTCAAAAGAGAGGGCTCCTCGGGCCAGCAACGTCTTCACCAGGAAACAGCGTCACGATTCTGAAGGGCTGACCTCTTACCACAGGTGCCATGGACGGACTGACTGTGTCCCCTCAAAATGTAACATATTAACACCCTGGCCAGTTGGCTCAGCAGTAGAACATCGGCCCGGAAGTCTCGGGTCCAACTATGTGGAAGTGTGGAAGTCCCAAGTTTGATTCCCGGCCAGGGCACACAGGAGAAGTGCCCATCTGCTTCTCCACCCTTCCCCTCTCCTTCCTCTCTGTCTCTCTATTCCCCTCCACAGCCGAGGCTCCACTGGAGCAAAGTTGGCCTGGGCGCTAAGGATGGCTCCATGGCCTCCACCTCAGGCACTAGAATGGCTCCCATGGCAATGGAGCATAACTCCAGATGGGTAGAGCATCACCCCCTGATAGGCATGCTGGATGGATCCCCGTCAGGCACATGCAGGAGTCTGCCTCTCTGCTTCTTCGCTTCTCACTTCAGAAAAATATGAAAAAAGAAAAAAAAAAAGAAAATGTAATATATTGACACCCTACCCCTCAATGTGATAATTATAGGAGCTGTGTCCTTTGGGAGGTGATGAGAGTTAGATGAGGTCATTAGGGTGGGGACCCCTAGGATGGAATCTGCATCCTTACAAGAAGTGACAGGTATCCTCTCCCCTCCACCCCCGACATTCGAGGACACGGCAAGAAGGCACCTGGCTACCAGCCGGGAAGAAGGCCCTCACCAGTGCCCAACCGTGCCAGCACCGTCGCCTCAGACTTCCAGCCTCCAGAAGAACACTGAGAAATGAATTTCTGGTGCTTAACCAAATGGTCTGTGGTGATCTGTCTTGTGCTGTGATGGGTAGAGCCACCAGACTGACCACAGAGACACACAGCGTGCCCAGTTAGGTCGAACTTCAGGTGAACCACAGTTTTTGTAATACAGGTATGTCCTGTGTGATATCTGGCACAGACTTATACAAACAATTCTTTGTTTTCCATCTGAAAGTCGGCTCTAACTGGGCATCCCGGGTTTTCCCTGGCAACTCTATTTGCAGGGAAGAAGAAAAAGTTCACAAGTTTCGGCAACCCTCATCTGTTTCCTCTTGTTTCCATGAAAACACGCCACAGCCATGATGACAGTGATCGACGCACATGTGCACACACACTCAAAGGTTGTGGTCACCACTCCTCACCCTCTTCTCGGGCTTGGCTGCAATTTGAGAGTCAGGCTGTGGCATCCAACGTGCCCTGCTGGGAGCCCTACAGCAGGACCCAGCTGCACCCAGCCTGGCACGTGCATGGAGGCAGTCAGCAAACTTGGGAAGATCTGTTAATGGAGAACCAGGGGCTCCGTGGAGAGAGAATGGCCTATGTGGCATCCTTTAAGGCATGTGGCATCTGGTTTCCGACCCACTTGCTGTGTGGGGTCACCCCTACTGCTTAGCTGTGATTGGCATCTTGCACCCTCTCTGAGCTGCCTGGTGCTCCCTGTGCCCTCCTCTGACCCAGCACTGCACACACAGGCACCAAGCATCATGCGCAGCGGCCTGACCACCGCTGCATAGGCAGGACGTACTTGGATCTCATTCCACACTGCTCACCTGTCAGAGTGAGGAGACCTGTGCCCAAGGGTAGGGAGGCTGGAATGGGGCACCCTCGGCTAGGCTGCACTGGCTCAGAGGTCTCTAGCTCCAGTGCATCACCTGTGCTAGAAGAGGCCAGTGGGCACTTCTGAAGGGACTCCCAAGCCTTTCTGATTTAGAGTCAGTCGTGTACCCAACCCTTGTGCTACTTGGCCTCCCCTGGCCAGCCTTGCCCCCAGCCAAAGGATGTGACCCCTGGACATGAGACATTCTCAGTCTCCCCCGGAAGCCCAGGCTCTGCAGGCCCAGCCACCCTCTGCTGGAATTGCTGCTTAACCCACGTAGTGTCAGTTCCGTGTGTCGGAAGCTGCAGACAAGACATTAATGTCAGAGCCCACACTGATCTTTGTCAATTATGTGCCCGAATTGGGGCTCTAACCAGCTTCCAATTGAATCAGCACCGGATCATCAGAACAGAAAGAGCCAGAGCCCCGGCCTTTCAATTTCAGAGCTGGGGGGAAAATTTTATACATTTCATAATGGCCTTCTACCCCATAATGAACAGGAAAAATAAATTAGATTCCAAGCTAAGGGTATATTTATGCAATTTCATTACGTGCCCATGAGCAAGCCTGGTTTTCACCAAATAAAAATGAGCTCTCAGAAACACTTGCACTAAATAAATGGAGTGATTTAACAGCTTAACAGGGAGCAGGGGAGAGGAACTGAAGGACAATGTCACCAACAGGGACATAAAAATAAGAGGAGCGTATGACGCACCACCTTGCAGTCTGTGTGAACAGCAGCAGCATCTGGAGCCACCTGCCCACAGTGTGGTAGTCCACCCACCCCTCAAGAGGCAGCAGCTCTGTCCTCTGTGCTCCAGGTGACCCAAGGCCAGGAACAGCAGAGGGGACATGGGTTGTCCCTCTGGACACAGGGGCTAGTGCCATGGCAAAACCACAGCAGTGCCACACACCCAGAGCCCCAGATCCAGCAGCCAGGCTCTCAGAGCTGCCCCCACTCCTGGCAAAGAAACGCTCCTCATTGCAGGAGCTTCTGCAGAAGGGCCCAGGTGGTCTCAGCCCTTCCTATCCCACCCCTAACCCTTAACCTCCTTTCCAGAAGTTCCCCAAGGCCCCCTCTCTTCTGTTTCTGCATCCAGGTCACCTGATGCTCAAATGGTGCCAGCTTCCAGGACAGAAGTGCCACCACCTCCTGCCCACTGTGGCCAGGTGGCCGAGCCCACAGGGCTGCCCCCAGGTTCCCCATGCTCTAGCTGCTGGCTGCCAGCTGCCAGGCCCTCACAGTAGTATCCCTCCATACAGAAACCCAAATGTGTCCTTTGCTACCTCCACCTCTCCAGGCTGCAGACAGTCAGGACCGTGTTGTTCACCATACTCCGCTCCAGGACCCCCTGTGTGAGAGGCATTTTATGAGCTCAGTGGTGGCTTCTGGTTGACAGAATAATGTATTTATTTTTATTATTTTAATGTCTATTTACAAAGCTAGAAGGTGTTCCCTGGAAACTCTGATGGTGGTTACCCAGAACAACCTCAGAGATAAGACCATTCAGGGGCCTCGCAAATGCAGCCATTGGGACTTCAGACAGGCCCAGCTGGCCTCACAAAGGGGTCCTGTGTGCTACAGACATGAGCGAGGAAAGGTCGTTGCCCGATGGGCTCTAGTCCTGGGCACCACAGGAGGAACGTCCTCTGCACAGAGGAGGACAACGGGCTCCAAGAGACCGAGAGGGATCCTGGTGCACTGGTGGGGACCTGGGCTTCCACCGCTGTCTGCCAAGGTTACCATGGCAATCATGTGGGTCAGTTTAAATTTTCTAGTAGCTACCCTTTAAAGGTTTTTTGTTTGTTTGTTTGTTTCAGCCTGACCAGGAGGTGGCACAGTGGATAGAGCATCGGACTGGGATGCAGAGGACCCAGGTTTGAAACCCCAAGTTTGCCAACTTGAGCGTGGGCTCATCCAGCTTGAGTGTGGGCTCACCAGCTTGAGCACGGGGTCACTGACTTGAGCCCAAAGGTCGATGGCTTGAGCAAGGGGTCACTCGGTCTGCTGTAGCCTCCCCCCCAATCAAAGCACATATGAGAAAGCAATCAATAAACAACTAAGGTGCCGCAACAAAAAATTAATGCTTCTTATCTCTCTCCCTTCCTGTCTGTCTGTCCTTATCTGTTCCTTTCTCTGACTCTCTGTCTCTGTCAAAAAAAATTAGTTGCAATTAATTTTAAGAATATATTTTATGTAACCTATTACGTTACAAAGTGTAACCCACATAAGCCGTCACCAACGAGCTATTTTACAGGCTTTGTGTGCTCAGTCTTGGAGATCCCATATACGTTCTACTTGCAACCCACCACCATTTGAACCAGGCATGCCTTGAGCACTCTGTCCCCGCACGTGGCTGGTGTCCACTCTCTTGGGACAAGGCAGGCCCAGAACTCCATGTCATGACTGTCTTGTCCACAAGCAACCTGTAGCTTAAAAGACAACCACATGGTCCCACAAAACCCACAAGGCAGATGATTCATGCAAGGAATATGCCCAGCACTCAGGAATGATCTTTGCAATCTTTGTGATGAGTGATTTCCCAAAACCCCTCCAAGAGTGTAATAAAAATCACCACCTCCGTGACCTCTTGAGCATCCTCTGTGTTGGGAACAAAGAACATCCCAGGTTGCATGTCCTTGTGCTCTGTGAGACAAGTAGGCCGTGTGGTCCCAGCAATATACATACAGTCTTGGGTGGGGCTGCCCAAATCCCATAATGAGACTGCAGTGAACAAGGAGCGGAAACGTCTGCATTCATCGGCCTCTGGGGTAGACCTTGCCTTCCAGATAGAAAACTCACATGGAACCAGACAGGGGCCGATACCCCCACTTTTCGCTCTGGGGGGGCCTTAGCTACTTAACACAGAGAAACCAAATCTGTCCTGGCAACATCACATTTCCTCCTTTGCCGGCACCCCAAGGGGGCAGATTAAACAAACCGATGAAGACAGAACGAGCTGGGGAGATTAAGCAAGCTGATCATGTGCCCCCATCGTGGTCTTAGGTTCAAAGCCCATTAATTAGCTCATCAGTGCAGGCAGAGCAGGTGTTCCGCAGCCCCGCACAATCCTGGCTATTGCCCAGAGAAAACTCAGAGCAAATGGCCAACCAGGAAAGACATGCCAGCGTCAGCAGAATGGGCAGTGAGGCTGGCTGGAGTGCCAGAGACCGAGGTTCGCGGGAAACACCACGGACAGAGGGGCTTACACACCTGCCCTGGCCCCACCCACTGAATTTAGGGGCTCCTTCCTGTGTGCAGAGGTAGAGGTCAGGTCCATAGGCTCTGGCTGTTATTCTCACAGCAGCCCTATGTGTAGGTGAGGACGCTATTCCCACAGCTGACCGGCATGGTGCCTGGTTCCCAACCAAGACCGGTCAGTATTCCAATGCAGTCCCACCTGGGGGGTCAGACCGAGCCCTGTCTGAAAGGGAACTGCACCAGGTGGCCTTTGGGAAACTGTACAGCTCAGGACAGTGTTGTTCTCAGGTGTGCTCTGTCTCGTGGTGATGACAGATGACAATGAAGGAGCTTGGAGGAAACGGGAAGGTCAGTCTCAGCTGCCGGGGGTGGATTTGGAGAAAGAGAAGCAGGAATGAGCAAGGAGAGAATGGGTCCTCCCGCAGAGTCCGGAAGTTTGCGCCTCCGGTTGGAGCTCCCCAACCCTCCACATCTCCCATCTGCCACGCCAACCCTGACGTCCACCTGTGGGTGGCACCTACTGCAACACGGCCACTAGGCTCCTGGCCACCTTCCCCAAGGACCCTGAGGAGGACATCAGCCTGCCTCAACTCGTCCTCAGGTCCATCGGCGTCCCCGGCCACCCCCTCCATGCTCTTACATAACTCGGAGCCTCTAATTCCCCCACTTTCTAGCATGGGGGTGTACCATCTGCTTGCACCATTCTCTGCAAGAGAACATCTCCCCACCTGCACCCCAAGCAGCAAGGGATAAAAAGTAACAAAAAATAAAAACATACTACCACCACCACCTACCACAGCAAGGGGGAAAAAACGACTCCTACAAATAAAACTCGTCTTGTTCTAGGACAGTAACGAATTCTGGGCAGCAGGAGCACAAAGAGGGAACAGACGAGGACTGCTCCACCCTTTCATCTCCATTGCTGGAACCATCTTTCCTACTTCTTACTTTTTAAAAAGAGAGGAGTCTGCACAGACGGATGCGGCCCCCACTCCAGGCTCCCCCAGTGCTCATGTGAGGACAGTGGTTAGAATCCAGGCCCAGGAGGCACTAGGTCTGGCTTTACCCTGCCCCCTTCTCCTCGCCTTCCAAGCAGCACATTAGATAGAAAAGAAGGAAGAGTTGTGTTTGGTTTGGGATCAAGAGGCCACATGTATCTTGTTGACCCCCGACATGATGGGGAGTCCCAGGGAGCACAAGCCAGGGCTGTGCCAGGACAGCCAACTGCCGTCCTGAGACCCCACCCCTCGCCCCTGCACACAGCTCCACCTCCAGACACCCTGGCATCACTCAGCCCTGAGGGCACAGGGGAAGGAAGGTGCCCAGTGTCATTCCAGCCAGCTGATCCTTCAATGACCACCTTCCCTTCCACACACTTCCATGAAAACAAGAAGAAAATCTACAATTCTTTCCCCAAAAGACGATCTGATTCCATGTCTTGTTATCCAATCTAGCCTCACCACTGAGACTTGGGTTCCTCTTCCATTTGTGCCCAGTGGCCTTGTGTCCCCCCCACCCACCCTGGTCCTCACCCCCACAGCTGGCTGCAGCCAGGAGTCCAGTTCAGCCTCTAGGAATGCACACTCACACTCACGCTCACGCTCCCACACACTTGGCTTACTGCACCATCTCTGGAGGTTCTTAGTGGGCATAGAAGCTTCCCCTTTGATGATTCCATATTATAGCTAGTTGGAAAGACTATATCTGTATTTGTGTACATGTATATGTGTGAGTGTATGCATGCATGCATGTATGTTCATGTGTGCGTGTGCATTGTGTTGCATGCATGTATGTGCATGTGTGTACATGTGTGAGTGTGAGTGTACATGCATGCCCACTTCATGCAAAAACCACCATGCTGCCTCTTAGATAAATCCCAAATGTGTGGGACACATTTTATAGAAGAATACTGTGACCACTGTAACACAAACCATTTCTGGGGTCACGGGTGGTCTCAGGAAGACCACAGCTGCGGTCTGTACCTCAGCAGGCTCTCACTTCCCTGGATTGCCCCCCCCCTGCTACCATCTGAGCCATGCGAACCATCACAGGAAGTAGGGCAGAGCCCAAACCCCTCTCCCGCCAACACGAGGACCGAGTTCATCCGCCCCAGAAAGGAAGCGCCTGTTCACAGAGGCCCGCTGGGTGTTTCCCAGAGAGGTTCCCCTTCCAGCCACATGAAGGGCCAACCCTGTTCACACAATTGAACCAACTGGCTCCATCAGATGAAATGTTGTCACTGAAGTCCCACAACCACTGTGTGCTGAGGTCTACCTGCACCAAGCCCTCAATTCTTAACACAGCAGAGGGCAAGACTTTCTAGGGAGAGATGACTGACAGCTGATCTACAGCCTCTGCCACACTCTGCCTAGGCTCCAAGTGCAGGACGTCCCTTTTGTCCTCTCCCACCTGGCGCTCCTGGCCATCCCCTCCTCATTGTTAAGGCTCACTACTGGCAGGCATCCTGCTCAGGGCTGGTGGAGGCTGGGCACTGGACTCCCCCATGCGGGAACAGTCAAGGAGCCTCAAGGAAGACCAGCAGGGAGACAGAGACGGCACAGGACCACAGCAGAAGAGGGACAGGAGCACTCCAGCTTTGCTACTCATGCTCACGTGTGCTGATTCTGAGCACCCACACGTCCCCTGAGGCTCCGGTCAGGACCCTGACCTGCTCCAACCTCTACGTTGCCAGTGACTCACTTGGGTGGAGGCCCAGACCTGGGGTGGCTGGCTCCCTGCCCCTGGGAGATACCAGCTTGCCTCCTGCTCACTGAGGTCCGAATCACCTGCAGGCACTCATAACAGAACATTTCTTGGCCTGTCCTGAAATCTTACAGAAAAGTCAAGTTCCCAAGCAGATCCTCACTGAGGGCTGGAGGCCACCATGGCCAACAAGGTGCAGCGCTCTGGCCGGGTCCCAGGAATCAGCGCTGGGAGGCCAGCGTGGCTCACAAGCAGGTGTCCGTCCAGAGCCATCACATGCGGCCAAAGCATGGGGTCCTGGGACCTAAAGCTGCCACTCCAGGGGACACACACCAGCCCTCACTCATGGGGACGCCACTCCAGGGGACACACTCACACCTCTCCTCCCTCCCTTGCTCTCCTGAGAAGAAATGGCTTGCGTTTGAGACCCAGAACTCAGAAGTCCAAGCAGGCATCCTGCCTGGGGTCAGGGGAGAGAGCAGCTCCCTTTCCTCCCCGAAGGGCTTGTGCAGCCCTGTGAAATGGCTCTATCACCACCCCCAAAGCCTGTCCACTTGATGGCTGCAGTAGCCATGGTGTGCCCAAGACACCAGAGTGGTGGTGCAGACTGTCCAAAAGAAATGCAACAATTAACACCAGCTGCTGGGGACAGGGCCTGCTGGGCTCTGCGTCCCTGCTTGTGTGGCTCTTCCCACCCCCTCTGTTCCCTGGGCTTCCTGTTCATCTTCTATAAAGCAGGGGACACTCAGCTTCCTCCAGCATTATACCCCATTGCCCCTCCACAGGACCACCCCGAGAACAGCCTGCTCACATCGGCACGGGGTTATCACACACCCTCAGGCATCTGTTTGTGGATGCAGCCCAGTTGGGACCTGGCACACAGAAGGTACTCAATAAATGCTTTCTTGTGGTATTTCTGTGTATCCTCTCCAAAACACTGTGAGCCAGCAAGAGCCATCCTTAGCCTGCTGGGGACAAGCATGACTGCTGCAGTAAAGGACATGTACTGGCCATGGGAGCTGTTTGCATAATCTCACGTCTTCCTTTTTTCCAGGTCAGGCGCGAAGTTATTTCTCCATTTAGCAGATGGAGAAATTGGGGTGGAGAGATTTGCAACCTGCGATCACCTGGTCAGACCAGCCTTAGCCTGCCTTCCAGGGGTCAGCACAGGAAACAGGACAGGCGGGAGCCTGCACTGTGGGAGCTCAGCTGGCACCCACTCCTCCAGGGCGGGGGAGTCCCACACAGTCCCCTCTCCCACCGAAGAGGGGACAAGGATGCAGCTCTGAGGCAGGTGGGGTGCAGGTCTCCACAGAGACTCAGATATGACCTAACACCAGTGTTAGATTTCTGAGAGTCTTTAAGGATGCTACGTCTGTGTTGAGATGCAGCCATGATGCCTACCTCCAACCCAAATGAAGGCTTTGGCGCATCCTAGGAAAATAAGGGGCCTTGCAGAGCAGACCTGAGGCTTTCCTTGGCATGGGGGGATGAAAGCCCCCAAGAATGTGATGAGACAGGAAAGAGGAAGCAGATTCCTGCCCCCATTTCACATCACTACCCCTCAGGAGAGAGAAACAAGAAGTTGAAAGGAGAGGTGACAACGTGAATAGCACCTTCACCATGTGGCCAAATATCACAGCTGATGAGGCCCGACAGATGAGTCCAATTGGGGCTGTGAACCTGAACACCCTGCATGGGTGAGAGGTCAGGCAGAAGCTTGGTGATGAAGAGCACTGAAACCAGGGAAACAAGAGGGTCAGAGGGCATCCCCATCAAAGGTTGATGCCCCGAGCAACACCACAGGAGCTGAAATCGCAATACAAATGCTCATATGAAGGGAAGGTTCTTGGAGCCAGACCTCCCCTACGGCCATCACCTTATTAACCAGCTAGAGGGGAGGGACGATGGACTGAGAGGATATGAGGCAAGGAAAGCCAAACTAACACAGTAGAATGAAGTCCTGTGTAGAGGTCAGGGTGGAAATTTCCAACTGTTAGCCCACATGCTCATGGCAAGGAAGCGTGGCTCGCACACATCCAGCACCCAGCCCAGGGCTGAGGACAAGTAGACCTTTCAGACCATGACTTATTCAATAAATGCTGATGGAGGTAGCATGACATGTCATTACTATGTGTGGATGGCTGAATGAGTAAGCAGATGGATGGATGGGTGGGTGGGTTGGTGGATGGACAGATGGACAGACAGATGGATGATGGATGGATGGATGATGGGTGGATGGAAGGATGGATGGATGGATGGATGGGTGGTAGACTGATGGGTGAATGATGGATGGAAGGATGGATGGATGGAAGGATGGATGGATGGATGGATGGATAAATAGATGGTAGATGGGTAAATGGATGGACGGATAGATAGATGAATGGGTTGATGGATGCTGGATGGATGGAGTGCCTCCCACACTGTATATCCATAGATTCCTTAAGTATCAGGTTCCAGGGCATTCCCCACTCCAACCTGAGGAGAGCCAGTGAGGAAGAACCAAGGCTGAAAGCATCACTGGAGGGTCCCTGCACCTGAGCACAGCATGGGAGATGCTGAAGGAGACCTGGGTGGCTAGGAAAGCCTCGCCCAGCTCTCTTGAGGATTAAATCAAATGATATAGAGTAGTGAACACAATGGCACTGCCAGCTTGCTGACCATGGTAGGGTCTTTACTGCTTCATCTCATTTCCCCACCCAGCTGCCCTATGGGCAGGAAAGGGTGATTGATTCTATTTCAGAGATAGGAAAATGAGGCTCACAGGGATTAAGTAATTCACTCAAGGCCACATATCAAACCAGAAGTGAAGCCGAAACTGGAACCAATGCTAACTCCTGTGTGCCAGACCCCCACAGACAGGGCCAAGTGGATCCAATGCTAACTCCTGTGTGCCAGACCCCCACAGACAGGGCCAAGTTGATCCAATGCTAACTCCTGTGTACCAGGCCCTCACAGACAGGGCCAAGTGGATCCAATGCTAACTCCTGTGTGCCAGGCCCCCACAGACAGGGCCAAGTGGATCCAATGCTAACTCCTGTATGCCACACCCTCACAGACAGAGCCAAGTGGATCCAATGCTAACTCCTGTATGCCACACCCCCACAGACAGGGCCAAGTGGATCCAATGCTAACTCCTGTGTGCCACACCCTCACAGACAGAGCCAAGTGGATCCAATGCTAACTCCTGTGTGCCAGACCCCCACAGACAGGGCCAAGTGGATCCAATGCTAACTCCTGTATGCCACACCCTCACAGACAGAGCCAAGTGGATCCAATGCTAACTCCTGTGTGCCACACCCTCACAGACAGAGCCAAGTGGATCCAATGCTAACTCCTGTATGCCAGACCCCCACAGACAGGGCCAAGTGGATCCAATGCTAACTCCTGTGTGCCACACCCTCACAGACAGAGCCAAGTGGATCCAATGCTAACTCCTGTGTGCCACACCCTCACAGACAGAGCCAAGTGGATCCAATGCTAACTCCTGTGTGCCACACCCTCACAGACAGAGCCAAGTGGATCCAATGCTAACTCTTGTGTGCCAGACCCCCACAGACAGGGCCAAGTGGCTCTTGGCTATTCCTTGAATCAGCTCTACCCTCAAAGGCTGAAGTTTCCGTAACTAAATTCATGACGGTAACTTCCAAAGAGGTGTCTCAAAATGCTTTAAGGGTTAAAAGTGTCTTTAAAGAGGTCCTATTTCCCATTTAAAACAGTTCACTTCCATGTATGTCCTTGGGCCTCAGGGTCACCACTGTGCTCCGAGGGCTGAGGGGGTGTCAGGTACTGGCTGCAGTACTGGCTCCAGGCAAGGCATGTTGGGAGGACAGCCAGGGCTCTCTAGGCTCAGAAGTCAGCCCCCAACTTCCAAGGAAGGGCCCTTCCCCTTCTCTCAACACCTAGACCCTCACTGCCTCAGACCCCCCAAAGGTGAGGGTGAGCAGAGCAGAGGGACCACTGATTCATGTCAGAACAGATAGCGAAAAAAAAAAAAAAAAAGGACAGCGAGGGGCTCCAAACTCCGGCACTCTGGGAAATGGCTAAAGAAGCTGACCAGAGCCCTCAGCCCCACAGGGCCCCTGTATCAACCATACGGTGTCACCACTAAAGCTAAAAAGTGCCATGTGTCTGTGACAGCACCCAGCGCCACTACAGCTCAGGGCCTCCCTGTGAGCACACCCAACAATGTGAGGCAGGTGTCCTCACACTCAGTGGAACCAAGTACTGCAAAAGGAGTCCTTTCCTGGAACTGGCCACAGCACGGGCCACAGCAAAGACCACCACACAAGCCACGGCAAAGAGCACAGCACAGACCAGCAGCTGGTGCCCCGAGAGCAGCCTTCTCCTCTTCCCAAGGCCCAAGGCAGGTCCAGTCTCCATCCCCACCTGCACCCGGCGGGCACAGGTGGGGACACTCAGCAAAGGCACTGTCCCCTGGTGAAGGGCTGTGGGGGACCCACAAATTCCAAGTTGTATCCTAGACACGCCCACCATGGGTGAGCCACAGAGATGGGCAATGAGGCCGAGCTAAGCACCCCCTCCCAAATGCAAGGTGGCAGCCACTCAGCAGCCACCAAGGGGCTTGGTAAAGCTCTGTGACAGGCGTTGGCAAATTCATTAGTGAAATCAATTCTTTCCCCAAAAAGCTGAGATCGTGTGAAACAATAACTTTTCGATGATTGGTTGTCTTCTTTTTTTTCTTTTTATTCCCCTGGAGGAGGAGGGGCAGGGAGCCCATGGCCATCAGAGACCAGGATGGGAAGCCCAACCCCTTCACCTGCATCCTCAGTTTCCCCCTTAGCAGGAGGCCCAGCGCATGGTTCTCCCCCATATCTGCTTCCTCTCTCAGGCACTTGAATCTTCTCTGCTTTCTTCCTCTCCCCATGAAAAGCTGGGGAAGAGGCATGTTGAGTGGAGCTGGACACCAGAGAAATGACTGCATCTGTCTGAATATAAATAATTTACTGCAGGATGGTCAGAGGGAATTTAATTAGTTTTTGTCCTCCTGATAGAATCAGCCTACCATTGCTAAAACATTTCACTCTGAATTAGTCTGAAAGAGCCCAACAAGGCAATGATAATTTTATACACATGGTGTCCCCCACAGATTCTGAAAATACGCACACAGCCCAAACCACCACCCAGGCTGCCGCCACTGCCACCACCCCTGCCTCAGTGCCTGTGAGGTGGGCCAGAGCCCAGCATTCAGGGACGGGACCAGACCCCACAGCCTGCCACTTCCAGCTCTCCTCCTCCCAGCCGCACCAAGTAACAGGCTCAGGGACCCCAGAGACGTGACCGCTGCGTGGCCGGGCCCTGGTGAGGGTTCCAGCAGGGGGCACTCAGCACAGCTGCACTGATGTTTCCTGCACAGAGCCTGGCTCTGCTGGGTGTCAGCCTCCCCGCCTGCCCGGGGAGGTCACATCCGGGATGAGCACCTAAAGCCAGGCCCTGCAGCCAGCGACAGCCGCACTGCCTCTGCAGGGCCCTCACACAGGAGCACACACGGCGTGAGAGCGAGCCAGAGGGCCTCACTCATCCCAGCGTTCTCTTCTGGAACAGCTGAAATGAAGCAGATCTCAGAAAACAAGCCCACAGGATCAATAACCCACAAGAACCACCACAACAAGATGCTTTAGCATGTATGAAACGTAGTCAAGGAGGCTTTGCGGGAAAGAAAAATAAAATAAAAATCTCCAAGAAATGTTCGGTGAGACGGAAGAGGATGAACAGGCCACAGACCGACTGTGTCAAGCAGAGACCATCCCCAGCAGAACAGTGGCCCGGCAAGGCAGGGGACAAGCCCATACCTCTGTCTGTCAGGGAAAGGCAGGATCACTTGCTACACCCCCACCCCCACTCTGCGGTCAGCATCCTCGTCAATGAAGACAGACACTCCTAGAGTGTTTGGACACTTAACAGCATGACTTAGAGAAGTGCCTGTTTCACCACAACCTCACCAGCAATGCCAGTTAGCATTTTTTTAAAGTCTTTGCTACTATGACATGGGGAAGAGGAGTGTCACGTTGTTTAAATTGGAATGGATTTGATTACTGTCGTGACAAATTTTCTCCCCACGTAGCAGACAGGCAGAGCACATCTTCTTTAGCAAACTGTGCTCCTCCGTGGCACTCTTATCTCTTGGCGTGAAACCAGTGCATTCTTCAGCCTGCTCTCTGGATCCCACTGGCCAGGAATGCAGGTCAGAGAGCATGCCTTCCCTCTGGCAGCCTGTCCACACACACTCTCTGACCCAGACTAGGCACTTAAATAAGTGCTCAGTGGGGAGACAGAGGCAGGAACTTAGGAAGTGTGTTCTCTCATGGTCCATGAAAGCGCTCTTTAGCAATAACATTCAGAAGAAAGACATCTAAGGCTAGATAACCATTAGCCACATCCTGACCCCTGCTTAATGTCACACGACGTGTCCCTTTGCTCCCCCCATGACACTCAGTCCCAGAGCAGATAGTAGACTCGGTGCTTTCTTGAGAAGGCTGGTAACTTGCCCAATGTCCCCCAGGTAAGGCAGCACAACCAGCATTTAAAGCAGTCCGACTCCTTCTGACTCATACCTGGTCCTCTGCAGTCCAGACCTTTTAGGCTCCTGGCCTTTTGGCTCCACCCTCACTTTCTGTCATTCATTGATCCATCCTTCCCTGTGCACATAGGGCCAAATGGTGGTGACACGCCTCGCTATCAGGAACCCCCAGACTGTGTTGGCTGGGCCAGGAAGAAGGTATGCCATGGTGCAACGGAAGCTGCCAGTCTACATGGCATCAAACAACTAGGAGCGGAGACGACCAGAGGGAGAGTCAGTGTTTTGCAACAAACAGAAACCAGGCAGTAACATTTCCTTCCACTCAACTAGGGAAGACTGCCCCAAAGGAACACTTCTGAACTGCTGCTCACTTACCAACAGGGCTGGTGGACACATGTCAAGGAGGGAACAGATGTCCCAGGAACACCATAGCCAACCGTCTCTCCAGCTATGGGAGTGTTTGTATCCCTTGAGGCCAGAATTCTACTTCTACGAATTGATACAAAGAAACCATCAGAAGCATAGACCAAAGCTCCATCACAGGATTATTTATAACGTGGGAAAAACCGGACACAACCCAACCAGCCGACAGTCCCAGAAAGGAACAGATCATGAACGTGAAGGACATCTATCCAACAGACAAGTCAGCAGTCACTCAAGGTCATGGTTTTTGGTTAAAAACATGGAGTAATGCTCACCATAGAACATTAAATGAGAACAGGATACAGACTGTATATAAATGTCATCCTACATGTGTTTTTTTGTGGGGTTTTTTTTGTATCTTTCTGAAGCTGGAAACAGGGAGAGACAGACAGACTCCCGCATGCTCCCGACTGGGATCCACCTGGCACGCCCACCAGGGGGCGACGCTCTGCCCACCAGGGGGCGATGCTCTGCCCCTCCGGGGCGTGGCTCTACTATGACCAGAGCCACTCTAGCGCCTGGGGCAGAGGCCAAGGAGCCATCCCCAGCGCTCGGGCCATCTTTGCTCCAATGGAGCTTCGGCTGCGGGAGGGGAAGAGAGAGACAGAGAGGAAGGAGAGGGGGAGGGGTGGAGAAGCAGATGGGCGCTTCTCCTGTGTGCCATGGCCGGGAATCGAACCCGGGACCTCTGCACGCCAGGCCGACGCTCTACCACTGAGCCAACCGGCCAGCGCCTACATGTGTTTTTTTAAATGTGTCTTTTTTAAAAGACCAGTAGGACATAGACCAAAATGTTAAAGTAGTTATCTCTGGGTGGGAAGAGTTCAGTCATGGCTAACTTTTGTTCCTATCATTACGTTATACTTTTCTGTGCTTTCTCTGTTTTTTTACAGA
Organism: Saccopteryx bilineata; assembly: GCF_036850765.1. Classification (NCBI taxonomy): domain Eukaryota; kingdom Metazoa; phylum Chordata; class Mammalia; order Chiroptera; family Emballonuridae; genus Saccopteryx; species Saccopteryx bilineata. The sequence goes on from NC_089495.1 coordinate 126,313,336, forward strand.
TAAAATATTTACTATAGTCAGAAAAGAATATATTTTTTAAGTAGCAAAGAACAAATTTAGCACATGATTTTTTTTTTTTTTTTGGCTGTGGAATTCATTTTGGAAATGTATTCATGTCTTCAAAGTTCTTATTAAAGCAGAGCACAAATATCTGAAGATAGGACCCCCGCCGTGCTCTAGCTGAGAAAGGATAGAGCCATGTCTCCTCCTTTCCTCTATAAAAAATACTTCTTTTAATACAACCAAAGGCCCCTCTGGGATTCTGAGGCAGCCCCGCCCTGCTGCTGGCTCATACTCTAGCTTCCTAAGTCCTGCCTTTGCCACCCCCACACCTGGTCTCAGTCATCACGGGATCGGAGAACTAAAGCTATTTAGACCCACATGAAGCAGTTCCAATTTATTCCTAGTAAATTGTGTCTTGCTAAAAGTTCAACCTGATCACTCTGACTGCTGAGATATATTTAGACCCCGAGTCTGTCTACATAAGGCTTTCTCTCCATGGCTCCCAGCTTCATGTCATCCTCAAATTAAATAACTCTGCCACCTGTCCCCCATCTGAATCATCCACCAGCTGCCACAATGAGCAGAAAGGTGACAATAAAGCCCCCTGGGCACATCTCTAGAAACCTCCCTCTGTGTTCCACCTACTTGTTAATCAGCCCCCATTTGTTGTTCAGCCAATTATGAACATTCTGAATGAAGATGTTTGAAAAGGTTGACATAGCCCATGTTGAAGCCTTGCCATTCCGTGTCTGGAATCTCCACCAAAAGAAGTGGCCGGAGCCAAAGAGCCTCCCTCGTACCCCCCTCCTCACTGCTCCCAGGCTGCTCTAGCTAAGATGCTGACTCGCCTGTGGGCCTAAAGGACCTGGCTGCCCTCGACCCTAGGGGCGGCAGCCTAGGCTCACCATCCCGCGGAAGCAGAGTCCAGGGCTCATCCATTTTATGGAGCATGAGCACCATTACCTGAGAACTGCTCCAGGGGACAGGTAGCAGCTAGCAGAGGGCTAATGGCTTATGCATGGTGCCTGGCGGAACAAGTCCCAGCCCCGCTCCTCTGGGATGGAGCTGTCTGCAGTTGGCTTGGGCAAACCGCCTGGCTAGTCTGAGCCTCAGTTTCCTTCGTTATACAAGGCCACTCCACACTCCCCTCAGGGGACCGCTCGGAGGACTCGCCGTGTCCCCGGCAGAGGAAGCCATGGCTGCGCAGTGGCCATGGCTGTCACCGCATGTTCTCACCAGAATTCTGTCTCTGGGCTCACTCCATAGCAGGGCTGGCAGGTCAAGTCAATAGAAACACCCTCTTTTCTTCCAATTCGATGAACTCGGAATTTGAAAATCAATTTGAGATTCATATGTAAGAATGCGCCTGACCTTTCCCTCTGAGCTCTCTATTAAGAGACGTTTGCAGACTGAATCAATAATGCAAAAGCCCTGCAGGCTGCTCCCTGCTCCAGGGACTGCTTGAGCCCTCCCTCATGGGGCAGTCACATCACAGAAACGCCCACATCCCCAGCAGACATGAGCTCCTGGGGAGTCACCCACTGTTGCCAGCCTCCAACACATACAAGGAGCAGGAGGCCCTCCATGGGGTCCCATGCTAATACCTCACATATGTATGTTCACTCAACACAGATGCCTGTTCCCTTTAACAGTCTCTAAACACCAAACGTTTGTGGGCCTTCAGCCTCCCACTACAGCCTATCCTCACTGAGGGTTGCTGCCCCTACCCTACGCTCTGTTTCTGATGGGGGATTCCTCCTCCTCAGAACTGGGGCAGGGCCAAGGGGTCATCTGCTCAGGCAGGGAACAGAGTGCTAATTTCCCACTTTTGCCCCATCAAACACCATCCTTCTGAAGGCAACAGGCCCATCACCAGGACCCTGCAACCCAGGTGAAAACTACCACTGAGGGCGAGTCTGCCAGACCCCCAAATCCTGCTCCATGAGGACCAGCTGAGAAAGTAAACACCCACTGTCCCCACCTCCCAGAGCCTCAGACATAGGTACGAGCTGCTGAGCGGCCACCCCAGGCCACTCGCCAGGTTCTAAAAAGGGCAGGGAAACCCTCACTATGATTCTAATTTTCTTTTCTTTGAAATAATTATATTATAATAAAATATATGTAATGAAATTAGCTGTTTTAACCATGTTAAGTGTCCAGTTCAGTGGCATTCAGCACATTCACGTTGTGGTACAGCCATCACCAACATCTGTCTCCAGAACTTTCTCATCTTCCCAAACTGACACTCTGTCCCGTTAATCACTATCTCCCCACCCCCCCTCCCTCAGCCCCTGGCAAACACTAATCTACTTTCTATCTCTATGGATTTGCCTATTCTGCATATTTCATATAAATGTAACATAGAATATTTGTCCTTTTGTGTCTGGCTTCTTTCATGGTGCATAATGTTTTCCAAGTTCATCCACATTGTAACATGGATTGAAATTTCATTCCTTTTCCCAGCTGAATACTATTCCACTGTGTGGACATGCTCCATTTCACTTATCCACTCATCCCTTGATAGAGAATCAGGTTGTTTGCACCTTCACCTGTTGTGAATAATGCTGCTGTACGCATGGGTGTGCATGCATCTCTTTGAGACTCTGCTTTCCATTCTTTTAGAAACATGCCAGTAGATTTCTTTCTTTATTCCACCACTTGCATTTATCCCATTGACTGTTGTCTAGGGGTGCCTACTGTAAACATCACACCAGATGAAAGATATTCCATTGGCCAAGGTGAACATTTATCCCATTGACTGTTGTCTAGGGGTGCCTACTGTAAACATCACACCAGATGAAAGATATTCCATTGGCCAAGGTGAATCCTTAAAGATATTTGAATGGGTGAATGGATGGATGGGTAGATGGGTAGAGGAATAGATGGATGAGTAGGTGGATAATGGATGAATGAATGGATGATGGATAGAGGAATGGATGGATAGATGAATGATGGATGGAAGGAAGGAAGAAAAGAGGGGGGATGAAAAGAGAAAGAGGAAGGGATAAATGGTTAGATGGATAAATGGATGGATGTTGAATGGATGGATGGACAAGCGGATGGATGGATGGATGGATGGATGGATGGATGGATGGATGGATGGATGGACAAGTGGATGGATGAATGAATGGGTGGACAGACAAGCGGATAGATGGATGGATGAGGGATGGACAGAAGGATGAGAGATGGATGGATGGATGATGGATGGATGAAAGGATAGATGGATAGATGGATGGGCAAATGGACAGATGAGCAGACACCACCACTATCCCACCCTGCTACCCCCTTTCTCCTTACTGACTGGCACAGCAGCAGTTTAAGAATTTCTGAGTGGACAAGGCTTCCTGGATCACAAAAGTTGTGTGTGAGGTTGCCCCCCAGCCCAGCAACAGCTCCCAACCTCCCTGTCCCTCAGAATCACCTGGGAAGCATTTTCAAAACACTTTACAGGCCCCACTGCAAGGCCCTGACCCCACATGCGAGAAGGGAGCCCTGCGTCAGTGTTTTTCAGGGGCTCCCAAAGTCACGGAGATCCACCAGGACTGTGAGTCCCGTGAAGCCTCCCCCATCTCCAGGAGCAGGCTGTGGGCCTGACTGCTCTGCATGACTTGCTGCAGCGTGGGTCGCTGCTAAAAAATAAATAGCACGGCCTGTCTTGAGGAGGATAAAGAAACTTGTAAATTACAGATAACAGACTGACCGCAGGGTGAGGAGGGGCTCTGGGGGGAGGAACTTTTTATAAAACAGAGAGGTGGGTAGGAGGGACCGGAGCCAGAGAGCCTAGATGAAGCCCACCTATGAGGTGATTACTGTAATGCTGCTCCACACCCCTCTGGGCCGGCTGCCAGCAACCCTTTGAAAAGGCTGTTTCTCCCATCTTACCCTTTGGGCTGGCGATCCAGTGGCATCAGATATCAAGATTCTTCAGGAATCCCGGAATCTCTAGGCATCTCTGAGTTGTCTAATGGAGATGGCACTGTGGTTTCTAAATACACATCCCAAAATGGGGGATGGCAGAATATCTCCCTGTCTCAGAGCAAAAGGCCAATCATAGCCCTCACCATAAAACTGGCCCGAGGGAAGTCCTGACTTGGTTCCGACAAGCTCAGCTAAGGACGGACCTGACCCCTCCTCCCTCCCCAATCTGCCTGTGCCTGGGGGTGTCACCTCTTCATCACCAAGCCCGGGCTTACCCACGGCTGGATGCCATCATACATCTCACACAGCAGGTGTTTTTAATCTCCTCTTGGATGTCTCCACTCTCTCTCCCATCACAGAAACCCCAACTGGAACTGAAGTGCATTAGGATAATTTTATCAGGTTGTATGAAGCCTGGAGTCTTCAATGTATGATATATAGTTTTAATTAAGTGTTATGTCTCCAAGGCAGTATCTCATTTTATATCGCTACCTTGCATCAAGCAAAGGCTGCTGGTTATCGGACTAAGGAAATGCAGCCGACAGGGAATGTTCATGAACTTGGCATGCAGGGCCAGGCTTCTTCCTCCCGCACCTCACCGCCCTCGTTGCCCGGCCCATCCTGTTCCAAGAGGAACCGAAACTCACAGAAGCAAAGGGAGAGTAGCAAGTCCTCATCCCATCACCCAATGGACAGAACCAGCCTGCGGCCTGGGCCACCAGGCAGTTCCCCCTCCCCCACCCCAGGGGGCAGACGGGGCCTACATACAATCCATTCTTCCAAAATATCTTCCTTCAACATCTACTATAAGCTGGGACGAAGGACCCAACCCACCCCTACCCTCACACCTCCGCCTGTTCTCCCTTCTCTAGAGAGTTTTGTTTTGTTTTTTTTGAAAAAGCAGATTCTATCATGTCAGCCCCTAGCTTAAATCCTTACTTAGATTAATCAACTGAACAAATCTATAAATATTTCCTGGGGCACAGAGGCTGATATCGCTGCCATGGAGCTCACTGGCCCTTGCAGCCTGCAGTGTGCCCACCACCCTTCTCTGGCAGGCCCCAAAGGCATTCATTCAACCACGTCAATGTGGTGAGGGGTGGAGAGAGGTGGGGTCTGGCACGGGGAAGGCTGAGTCAGCTCCATAACCCTGAAAGCCAGTCCCAGGAGGGACCCCTGTCATTCTTGTTAGCTTGTGTGTTAGGTGTTCATGGAGGATTGAGGGCGCCAGCTGTTTTCAGACATGGGTGTCTCTGTACCATCTCAACAGGTGAACAGCAAAGGCCCAGGAAAACCACTGTGCCTGGGCTCTGAGGCCCACAGGCACCACCATGCTGGACAGCCCACAGCTCGTCGCCACTTCGGCCTCACCTGGGCTCCGGCCTCACTAGGGGGCTGCCCTGGTATCTACTCCACCCCACTCTCATCCCACATGGGGCTGGCGAAATGGGAAGCCCAGGTGGACGACAGAAACCTTTAGCGTAGGTGTGCCCCGTGCATACTTACTCTAAACATACTGCTCACAAAAATTAGGGGATATTTCAAAATGAATGTGAAGCAATAAAATATCCTCTAATTTTTGTGAGCAGTGTAATTACTATTTATCCAAAACTCAAGTTAAATAAGGCATTCTGAACTTTATCCAGTGACCCATCACCCCGTGGCACACGGCCTTTCTCCCTGTGCTGGTCAGTGTCCCTCCACCTTCTTTCTGTGCCCAACCCCCTCCACTGAAGGCTCCTGGAGGGCAAGGCCCACCCAGGCCACTGGGAACTCATCCTTCTTCCCAAAGCCCCAGAAACACTTCCTCACGGCCTGGGAAGACAGAAAGGAGAGACAGACAAAGGTCAGAGGCAGGGCAGGCAGAAGAGGCCACAGGGGCCAAGTATCCTGCCACACCCACATGTTGTGGCATCACAGAGATGTGGCCTAAGGGTTCAGAGATCTCCTGGGGAGGGGTTGAGAGAAGAGAGGCCTGGGAATGCTCTGCACCAGCTCCATGCTCAGCCAGCCCTCCCTCAGCGAGGGGAGAACTGTCCCTTTAACAGGCCAGGCCCTGACCCTCCCACAGCTGTGGCCACTCCATGTGACTGGGAGAAACACATCTGGGATTTTCTGACACAGCTATTCAAGCCTCGGTGTGTTTCAAAACTTCAAGGTGGAGCCTGACCTCTGGTGGCGCAGTGGATAAAGCGTCGACCTGGGAACATTGAGGTTGCCGGTTCAAAACCCTGCACTTGTCTGGTCAAGGCATATATGGGAGTTGATGCTTCCTGCTCCTCCCCCCTTTCTTTCTCTCTCTCTCTCTCTCTCTCTCTTTCTCTCTCTCTCTCTCTCTCTCTCTTCCTCTCCCTCCCTCCTCTCTAAAATAAATAAATAAAAATAAAAATTCTTTAAAACTTCAAGGTGGAGTCTAAGTGATTATTTCTGCTTTCCTGTCTTCCTCTGGAATATTTCTTCCCCTCCCCTCCCCCTCATCCTCGACTCCCAGCCCATCATGGCGCGGGTTTTCTCTGTGAATCTGCCAGGGCAGAGGGGACTGGGCACCAGCTGGAGGAAGGTCGTGTCTCCTTCCCTGCTGGGCCAAGGACAACAAGGATGATGGTCCCCAGAAACAAACAAGAAGTGGAGCCAGGCCCTGACCGGTTGGCTCAGCGGTAGAGCGTCGGCCTAGCGTGCGGAGGACCCGGGTTCGATTCCCGGCCAAGGCACATAGGAGAAGCGCCCATTTGCTTCTCCACCCCTCCGCCGCGCTTTCCTCTCTGTCTCTCTCTTCCCCTTCCCCTTCCGCAGCCAAGGCTCCATTGGAGCAAAGATGGCCCGGGCGCTGGGGATGGCTCCGTGGCCTCTGCCCCAGGCGCTAGAGTGGCTCTGGTCACAACATGGCGACGCCCAGGATGGGCAGAGCATCGCCCCCTGGTGGGCAGAGTGTTGCCCCTGGTGGGCGTGCCGGGTGGATCCCGGTCGGGCGCATGCGGGAGTCTGTCTGACTGTCTCTCCCTGTTTCCAGCTTCAGAAAAATGAAAAAAAAAAAAAAGAAGTGGAGCCAGGAGGCCCAGCAAGAAGAGAGGACAGCATCTCCTATGTGCCCTTGGGGGGCTGCTGCCCTTAGAAAACGTAAGGGCTCTGGGAAGCAGGGTGAGTGGGATAGGGGTTCAAAAGAAGGAGTTTGGGGGATTTGTGGAAAACTATTCCTGTGTTCACTTAAGAATTTACTGAGCAGCTACTATGCTGGTGATGGGAAGACAGTGGTGAGCAAGATGGCAAGATGCCTGCCTCCTTGGGGTGATGGACGAGTCCTCCTGCTGTGTGCCCCCAAACCACATGGGAATCTCATTAAGGGTGGCTTTAAGTCAGCAGGCCTAGGTGGGAACTCCGTGATGCAGCCACCAGCTCACAGGTGGAGGACCCAACTCAGAGGAGGGTGAGGGTTCCCAGCTCTGAGTGCACTTGGGCATCCCCCAAGGAGCTTGGGAAACTGCTGCCCAGGTCGCTCCCGCAGAAGTGCTGACCTAGGGGTCTGCAGTGCCCAGGCCAAGGACCACCAGTCTCTGGGGAAGATGACTAGTCAAACCGCTCACCAAACTATCCATGATGAAGGTACAGTGCGGGGAACGGTGCAGAGGACAGGAACGGAGGGCTACAAGGCCATGCCAGGCGGACAGAGGCTCTGACGTTTGGGTGTTCTGAATGCGTAGACTTTGGGGTGTGGGAAAAGGGGGAGACAAAGGGAACACCGTCTGTAGAGGCTCTGAGGCCAGGAGGGCAAGGGGCACACTTGAGGGCCAAGAGGAGGCCAGGGTGTAAGAAAAGCAGAGATGAGGTTTGGAGGTTTGTGGTGTAGAGGAAGCATGTGGGCCTGTGGAGCGTGAAACACCTTCCACAGGCCACAGGGGCCCTTTGAGAGGCTTCGAACATGGGAGTGACAAGGTCAGATTTACTCTTTATAAATATTACTAGCTTCAACTTAGAGAAATGGGTTAGAGGTGTACCAGAACAAGAAAGAAAAGAGTGGTTTAAACGTTTGTCGCTCACCTTTGAAAAAAGCAAGTCTGAATGAGGCTAAAGACTTAACACCAAGACGGGCTGGGTCACTTCCAACCTCTGGGATAGAGGCAGGCCTCCGCCCAGGGCAGGCCTGCCTGACCAAATCTAGCCATCAGTGCAACACCAACTATCTTCAGTCCGGCCCCTCCCCAGGGGTCTGGAAACTGTCCTCAGTTTTCCTGTAACCTGAGCAAACAGGCCAAAACCAGCAGACCAGAGTCAGGCTCCCAAAAGGACACCAGTCCTACTGGGGGCCCAGAACACGGTGATGGTCAGTTTTCTGCGTCCACTGGTTCAGGCCAGAGTCCCCAGTGACCCAACCCACCACTAACCTAGGCTTTGCCATGGAGATACCGTGTAGTTATGGCATATATCTATGATCAGTTGGCTTTAATAAAGGGGACCCTGGATAATGTGGGTGGTAGGCCTTGTGCAATCAGTTGAAGGCCATAACAAGCAAATCCTGAGGTTTTCCAAAGTTCTGCCCGGAGACAGCGGCAAAAGTCCTGCCTGAGTTGCCGGCCTGCCAGCCCACCCTAGGAGTTTCTGACTTTCCCACCCCCATCATCAGGTGAGCAAGGTCCTTAAAATAAATCTCTCGATACAGATAATGATATAGCTAGATAGATCAGATGGGTAGATGACAGGGCCGTGGATGAGGATGGAGACAGAGTCATTCTCCTGGTCTGGTTTCCCAGAGAGGTTTGATGGATCGAGTTTCGGCCCAGGTGTCTCCGATCACCTCTAACCTGACTATGGTGTGATCCATCCCAACACTCACTTCTTTATCATTAAAATGGGGTCCACGGGTGCCCCAATGTGGGCGCTGTAACCCTGATTAGGATGGAGGGGTGACCCACCCCTGCAGAACCTAGCACACTGGTGGCACATCACCTTCAGAAAGCATGCCCACCCTCTGCTATGACTCGAAATGTCCCACACCAGACCCCCCCATCACTGTTGTGGACCATAAATGACAAAAAGCCATTGTAGATTCGAGGCTTAGCAAAAGGCTAAGTTCTCCCCCCCTCCATCTCCATATTTGGCTATGATGCTGAGTATTTGCACCCACTCTACTTGCTTCCTTGGGTTGCTGGAAGCAATATACATGCCCTTCCTCTGACTCTTTGTTTCAGATGTTGGTAGATTTCACTAATGTATCCTGTTTTTGCCTTGGGAGAGTTCCTGTCTTAGCCTTGGATGTGCAACTTTGTATCAGGGTCCTGGATTTGCATATGGCTATATAATAAAGCAAACTAGAGCTATAGAGCACTCGGATACTGCCAGGCATTTTGAAAAGTCCTCCCGGTCCCATCATTGGTCTGCGGCACATCACACTTCTCACTCCAAACCTGAGAGATGACCTTGGCTTTGAGGAGGATGAAAGGGGTGGGAAATGTTTGTTTTCTAGTTTCCAAAATGTAAACACCAGGACATCAGTGTTCCCAACAAGTCTGGCAAGAGCAGAGAAGCAAGGAAGGAGAGACACGTAGGAGAACCTGGTGAAGTAGCGTCACCAAAGAAACCTAGGACTCAAACGGGGTGCACTGACCCTCAGCAGGGAAGCTATGTGGCCCCAAAGGAGAGAGAAGGTGGTGGGTTCCTCACGGGCCCAAGGGGACTAAGGTGGCCAAGAAAACGCACAATGGGGAAGGAGCATCTACCAAAAATGTCTTAGAGCTGGATGATTTAACTTACCATCAAACTTGAAGGCACAATCTCAATGTAGAACCATTTTAATGATATTACATGGGGGGAAGGTGAGACCTCTTGTATTTCTAATGCCACAGTCCCCTAATGAGAGGCAAGTTTCAGAAGTGATGGTGCAGCTTTGCCAGCTACGATCCCTGTGCCGGCACACACATCTTGTGGCTTATCCTTTCTGCAGGGTTCAGAATTGGCTCCAGCTCCTGGAGCAGCTGGTCACCCCTCCTCCTCCCTGGAAAACCCAGAGAAGGGGAGGTGGGAGCTGGGAGAGGCAGAAAGGGGCATCAGAGAGAGCTTGGGGGTATGATGCTCTCTGGACGATAGTAGCATCGGGCTGAAGAACTCTCCGTGTCAAAGCTCTGACCAATGGCTGGCCTAGGTCCCTGGCACAAAGATGGCTCAGGACCACTGTCACAGGATGGCTCTGTGGGGACCGCTGTGCAGACCCAGCATGGGCAGCTCTGCCCACAAGCTCCTAAAATAAGCATCCGCTCAGCTTGGGATCCTGCTGCCCCTGCACCTGGCCCCAGAGCATCCTCACTTCCTGTGACTGAGAACTGGAAGGTTGCCAGAGGGGCAGCAAGCAGAGGGCTGGAGGTGGAGGACAGCTTAACCTGCCTAAAGAAAAGGCCATTTGGGGTGCCTCCCTCTCATCTCCCTTGTTCACAGGGGTTTCGGAGATGCCAGGGCAACCTCAAAGTCCAAAGAAATCAGAAGCTTTGTAACCATAGCAGCTCTGGGGAGCGCCAAGGCATAGGTGCTGTCCTCAAATAACTCCTGGCTAATCAGGAATGCAAAGCAGACAGATGGCCAGGTACAGAGTAAGTGTGTGGATGGAGGTAGATGATGAGGATGAACACTGGCGTCCATAGCTTAAAACCCCCGGGCACAGGCACCTGCCCAGTCCTACCTCCACATCTGTGCTCACCTGGTTCGTCCTACTAGGAAACTACCCAATGACACCTCTCCTACCCACTTGGCTGTCATCTCTACCTCCTGCCCTTCTCTTTGATGGTCCCAACTCTGTTCCTCAGCCCACCACGAACAGATCATGCTCCACACGCTGAAGCTCATCCTGTCGACCAGACAGTCGATGCCAACAGACCAAAGACGAAACTTGACACCATACTGACTGCCCATGCCACCCTGGTTACAGACTGTGATGGCTCAGTAGGTGCCCACTGAAGTAAGACCACGGTGCCACCATTGCAGGGCTGAAAGACTTTGGGAAGGGTGTCACAGAGAGTCACAGTGGCTGCTAACAGCAAGCATTTTTTGTGCTCACATTACATGTCCCATCACCACTGAACCTCTCGTATCCAGGTTGACAAAGAGACTTTCATCTGGAACATTCCAGGTGGTTGCAGCAGAAAGAAGAGAGGACAGAGCAAACCACACACTCCACCTCAACCTTCTGCCTGGGAATGACAAACATGGCTTCACAAATCAGTGACTAGGGTTGATGGTCCGAGAAGGTCACGTGGCCACATATGAATTCCACAGTTGTAGGGAGGGAGGCGCCCAATGTTTGGAATCACAAATGAATCCGCCTCCACAACGCCAGCCCAAGGCCAACGTGGACTATCAGGCTTAGAGCACTTGTGTGCTGCTAGGCTTCCAGAACCAAGAAGGAAGATTTCTGCCCAGGTTTGGACTTCTTTGACCATTCATTCTCCAGTGGTCACCCCTGCCCTTCATCGATAGTACTGCTGACCCCAAGAAGGGAAGGCGGGGCCAGACTGCAATCTCAGGATCTGGACACACAGACAGGAATAGATGAGCTGGGCTAGAGAGACCATCACAGCCCCCAAATCGCTCGCCTGTTCAATTTCCACACTTGTGTGTGACAAGGTCAGAGCAATACCTCTTTGAAAGGACATGGGGCCGACAGATGCTCTGTGGCCACCTCCTGCCAGGCTACAAGTGCTCCCACACTGTATGGAATATGGGTTAGGATTTCCACCTGCTTTCCTATTAGAGAGGGGGAAGGGCTGTTCCTGTGCCCACAGCCTTGGCAGGCCGGTGCCACCTGCCCCTGCTCTGGGCCTGGCAGGAAGTGCCTCTTGCCATTCCAAGCAGCTGGGAAGCTAGGCCCAGAGGGACGTGGGTTGGTATCCTTAGATGCTGCCCTGGAGCCAGGTTAAAGAACCTTCTCTTAATAAATTGTGTTGACCCAGAAGCAAGGTAGCCCCTCTACTAGAGCCCTCCACACACAAGTGTGCAGGTGTGTGTGTGTGCACACATGAGTGTGTGTGCATGTGTTTATAAATTGTGTTCATGTGTGTACAGAGATGTTTGTGATCACAAATAAATGCATCTGTAAGTGTATATAGTGCATCTGTAAGTGTATATAGTGCATCTGTAAGTGTATATAGGTGTGTGCAGGTGTACGTGTACTTGTGTGCCTATGCATGTGTGTGCATAGATTGTGTGTGAGTGTATGTGCATACAGGTGTGTGCATGTGGGTACACAGATATGTGTACATGTCTGTGCATATGCGTATACAGGTGTGTCCATTATGTGCACAGATGGGCATGTGTGCATGTGTTTGTGTGGTGGGTGGACATGTCTGGCATTGCAAAGTGGGCATCAGCCCTACTTCCATGTGTGCTCCCATCCCCCTCCCCACAGCCTCCCTTTGTCCACTGATGATATGAGGAAGGGAGCACTGACCTTTCTCTTCTCAATAGAACATGGCTCAAGATGCACTTTCTGGAGGGACCTGAGTCTCTAGCAGCCCCTACTATGTGACTGCCACATGGGATAGTGAGATGTGTCTTCTGAGGAACTGGTAACTCTTTAGTCCTGCCTCAACCACCACCATGTACTACTGGTACCCACAGCTGGCCCACTGGCAGGATGACCTGTCATGGGCACTACTGAGGACAGGCAACACTCTATTCCTAAGGGTCCCTGTCATGGACAAAAGACCCAAAACAAACAGTGGAAGTACACTCAATCAGCCCCAGCCCTCCAGGGAGGAGACATGCTCTGGGATGAGGGGCCGGAACCTAACACCTCATTCTGCCCAACAACCTTGGCCTCCTGAGCCTCGGTTTCAGTAAAGTGGGGCCAGTGATGCCTAATTCACTGGGCTGTTTTCAAGACCCAGCAAGCTGATGTGTGTGGCCGTCAATGACACATTCTTTCAACAATCCCAACCACTTGCTGAACCTTTCAGGAGCAGGATCCATGGTGCACTCTGGAGTCACAGTGACAACTAAGACCAGATAACCCTGGATTTACAGAAGGCAGACAGACCACAAAGACCGTACCACAGCTATAGTAAGAGCTACAGGGAGACCTACCAGGGGCACAGGATAAGTGAACTGGGACTCTGGGAAGAGGCAATCAAGGAATGCTTCCTGAAAGAGGTGACATTTGACCTGAGCTCTGAAGCCTGGGTTGGAATCAATGATGAGAAAAAGATGAGAGGAAGAGTGAGCACTCCTAGCCGAGGGAAAGTCTGTGCAAAAGCCCTGAGACACGGATGAGTGCTGCCCTTCTGATAAACTGAAAGGCCAGGAGAAAGGGCAGGTCCGGGGGTGGCTGCTGGGTTTGGCTAGAAGAAGCCTCACATTTGCATTTTTCAAAGATGTTCTGCCGACCCTATACCCAATTCATTTCCCACTGTGCAGCCAAAGGCTATTGAGGCAGGTGAGACGCCATGGACACAAGCAAGGCTTAAGAAGGTGGTGTCTGCGGGAAAGGATCTAACTGGACAGAACCGGAGGAGGAGACAGAGATAATACGAGCAGTACAAGCTCTGGAGTGCATGATGATGCCATCATTGAAGAGCAGAGGATCAGCTTTGAGGAGGCCTATACATCTGGACGTGTGGAGTCTGAAGAGGATGCAGAGAAAGCACAGGGGAGGTGGAGGCGCAGGAGAAGCCTGCGTGAGTTGGGGCATGGGTTGTGGCTGTGGCCTGTGCTTGAGCTCCCGGCCCAGAGGCTGCAGAGGGAGAGGATCAAGGTGGGAGGAATACCGACAGTAAAGGGTCAGCAGAGAGGATAAGCCCAGGAAGGTGTGGGCAGCTGAACACAGAAGGCGCTGAGAGGAAAAGTTAACATCAGGACAGCCTCACTGAGAGAGCCAAGAGGTTCTAGGATTGCAAGTAGATGAGCCTGGACATGATCTTCCACTGACTGAGTCTCTGTGCATCTCAGCACTGACCCCGTAGAGCCAATCCCTGGCACCCACAGCCCAGCCTCCCCAGGACCCAGGCCATTCCTTCAAGACTAGATTGAGACCCAGTACCAATGATCTCACCTTGTATAGACTGATAGCAAACATGCCCCTGGCTGTCCACAGCTCCACATAAACATTCCCTCCACAATGGGACTCTACAGTTCCTCCCAAGACAAATGGGTCTAGTTCAGGGGTCCCCAAACTTTTTACACAGGAGGCCAGTTCACTGTCCCTCAGACCATTGGAGGGCCGGACTATAAAAAAACTATGAACAAATCCCTATGCACACTGCACATATCTTATTTTAAAGTAAAAAAACAAAACAGGAACAAATACAATATTTAAAATAAAGAACAAGTAAATTTAAATCAACAAACTGACCAGTATTTCAATGGGAACTATGGGCCTGCTTTTGGCTAATGAGATGGTCAATGTCGGTTCCATATTTGTCACTGCTAGCCGTAACAAGTGATATGAAGCGCTTCCGGAGCCGTAACGCGTGTGTCCTGCGTCACCAGTAGTAGTACTGTATGTGAGCGACACAGCGCTTTGCGGCACCGCCACATACAGTACTCCAGGAGCACAGGATGCATTTGCAATTCAGTAATTCATCTGCATCCTGTGCTCCTCTCACTGACCACCAATGAAAGAGATGCCCCTTCCAGAAGTGTGGTGGAGGCCAGATAAATGGCCTCAGGGGGCCACATGCGGCCCACAACCCGTAGTTTGGGGACCCCTGGTCTAGTTCCTCAGCCCTGGGACTGGTGCTGGCCTCCCTATATGCTGGCCAAGAGATGCCCTAAAAGCAATGGTGCACTAGCTCAAAGTCTGGGCCTCAGCAGACAGGCTCCTATCAGCAGGCATGCTCCTAGCCTTCTGAAGGGTCCAAAAACGTGAATCTCTGGCCGGGTGGCTCAGTGGATGAAGTGTCATCCCACAGCACTGAGGTCATGGGTTCAATGCCCAGTCAGGACACTTGATGAGAAGCAACCAATGAATGCACAACTAAATGGACAGCTAAGTGGAAAGTGGAATAACAAGTTTTGATGCTTCTCTCTCTCTCTCTCTCTCTCTCTCTCTCTCTCTCATCAATGGGAAAATAATTTTAAGTTGATTTAAAAAAAAAAAAAGGAAAGAAAAACTATGTGAAGCAGAATGCAGTCACCAAGTCCAGCCCACCTATCAGCTGACCACAGATGCATGAGTGAGCCCAGAAGAGATCAGTCAAGCATGGCCCAGATCAGCAAAAGTACCCAGCTGACCAGTGTAGACTCATGAGCAAGAAGAAACATCATCTTTTGGGACTTGCTTGTTATGCCACAGGAGCTAACTGGTACACTCTTCCCAGCAGGCATCCCCAAACTACAGCCCGCGGGCCGCATGTGGCCCCCTGAGGCCATTTATTCAGCCCCCCCGCCGCACTCCCAGTAGGGGCACCTCTTTCATTGGTGGTCAGTGAGAGGAGCACTGTATGTGGCGGCCCTCCAACGGTCTGAGGGACAGTGAACTGGCTCCCTGTGTAAAAAGTTTGGGGACCCCTGCTGGCATGGAGAGGCTCCAACTTCATCCTGCTTCTCCGTATTAGCACCCGACAGAGACAGGCAGCGAAAGTCATTCTAGTAGGGTTTATCATTGATTTCCTTGGTGAGATCTTCGGTTTAAATTTTTTTCTTCAAACATATTTTCAATCAGAAATGAAAGGAGCCATTTAGAACATCTCCGCATAGTTCTCAGAAGCGTCCTTTCCCAGGTTTCTCCAGAGAGGTTTGGTTTTGTTTGTTGGAGACCATGTTCTTGCAAAGCTTTTCAGATGCTACATTTCCTCCAGTGGTGCCAGGGCTTTGACAGGAGGAAATGGCAGTGTGGCTGCGATGTGCTGTCAATATTCCTCTTATGGCTCTTAATTTGCATCTGTGCAAGGTCAGTAATTCATATCTCAAATGCCAAGCACAAATAAATCAACTTATTTAAAATAACTGGGAAAATTTCCCGCTAGAGGGTAAAAAAAAAATTTATTTTCCATTTTGCCACTGCAAATGGAGAACTTGGTCCTGGCAAGGCCATTTGAAATCCACTCAACAACTGGCCAGAAATTTTGTGGCAGGTGCGTTGTGCAAGCCAAACAATTGGACAGAGACCCAGAACACCCACCCTGTGGGGCACCAAGTCTCTGAGGCCCCTCTTCCAGCCCCCAAAACGAGGAGATGGAGTGAGGAGACAGGAGCTCTGCCAACATGATGAGTCACTGCACAATGCCCTGAACACTCTCGGTAATGTGTGATCCTGTCATTCATGTGAGGGGTGCAGGGCAAGAGGTGTGTGACCTGCACAATTCATCAGTGACAGCCTGATCCCAGGACCTCCACCTTGCAGTTTATTGCAAGAGCCACCCACAGGGGCTCTGATTCATAACACTCACTGGGAGCAATCTGACATATCGACTGCAGCAATAGAGCAGTCCTTCCGCTCGGGGCCGGCGGAGCAGGGGGCTGAGGGAATGTAACTGCAGTGTCGTGACCAGGAGAACACCAGCATCACCTACTATCATCTACCAACCTGCAGGGCCACCCAGCCAGGTGCCCCAGCCCAGAACTGCAGAAGTCACCTGGTCCAGCAGAGGGCCAGTCCCAAAGCCTCTTCCACAAGCACCAGCCAGGGGCAACCTCTTGGAAGCCAACCTGGATGCCACCTGACCCCACCCTCCAGTCTCAGGTGCTCAGGTTCTCCTGGGGGGGAAGGCATGGCAGATTACTGCTGACTCTGTCGGCCAGGAGTAGAGTGTGGCCTGGGAACCTGCACTTTTAAAAGAAAGTCTGTGTTTCAGATGCAGGGGGTATGGGAACCACACCTTGAGAACCGTGGCTGCAGAAAGAGCCCAGGTACCCAGAAGAAGAACAAGACTTGTCGCCAGGAACATACAGGATCCTCAGGGCAGGACCCACTTGGAGGCAGAGGAGAGGGTGTGGGAGAAGTGAGGAAGGAGCCCCTGGCAGAATCGGGGCAAGACTGTGCCATGGGAGAAGGGGGCATCGGAGCTGGGTCTTGAAGCATGAGTAGGAGTTTCCAAGTGGCAGGCTCGGGGGGTGAGTCATCCACACATGGCTCCTGTGCCCACAGTAATGTTCCTAAACAACACATTCAAGCCTTCCAGTGGGCCAGGCCCCATGCTGGGCACTTTCTCAAGTTCCTCCTCTTCCACTGGCCACTGATCTTTCCTCCTGGGAACTCTCCCTGAGAGACCTCTGGGGCTTCCTCTCTCCACCTGGACTGAAGGTTTCCTGGGAACAGGTCTGATATGAACTCCTCCTTAGGCCACCCTCCACCCGACACCCCACGTGAGCCTCCTCAGCCAAGGAAATAAATAAGAGTGGGTGGGTTGCTTGACTGCCTCCAGCAGGGAGGAATCTGCAAGCTGGATACTCTCTGGTCCAGTGAGCTATGCCCCAACCTGCCCCCAGCATCAGTGTCTGCCTCCCAGGAAGTGAACTCACCACTCAGGAAAACACAGTCCTGAGCTGGGAGATGCCTCCAGGGTCCATGTGACTGTCCAGGGCCACCCTCACAAAGCAGCACTCACTGGGCAGCTTGACGCACTAGAAATTTATTCCTTGACGTTTCTGGAGGCTAGAAGCCCGAGACCGGTGTGGGCAGGGCCGGTTCCTTCCAGCGCCTCAAGGCAGGAGCTGGGTTGCTGGCCATCTTTGGTGTACCCTGGCTTGTGGGCGCATTACTCCAGTCACATGGCCTTGTTCCTCCCGGGTCTGTTCACATGGTCTTCCCTCACTGCAGGTCTGTGCCCAAGTCTCCCCGTTTCACAAGGACACAGGTCATATTGAATAGGGCCCACCCTAATGACCTCATTCCAACTTGGTTACCCCTGCAGAGATCCTCTCTCCAAATACAGCCACATTCTGAGGTGCTGGGGTAGGACTTCCACATACTTTCTTGGGGTGGGGGGAACAACCACTATTTCCCCACACCACCACCCCAGCTCCTCTGTGCCCACCTGGAAGGCATGTGGGCTGCACACACCTATCTGAGGTGGGTGGGGAAGGGCCACAGACCCGTCACGGGGGTCTGAGGATGGCAGGGTGAGGACAGCAGCATGCACTGGCACCCACTCAGTCTGTCCACCCCACACAGTCCCACATGGGGCATCTGTCCTTCAGACCTCTAAGGCCTCGGGGCTGGGTGGGGATGGCTGTCAGTTTTCTGGTAGAGGCCACGGTTTGATGCGGGGGTTTTGGCAGTGAGAACGGTTGTGCCTCAGTGAGAGGGTTACATCAAGTGACAGCTTATGGAGAAAGAAGCCCTCAGATTAAAAAAGGAAAGGGGGGGATGCCACAGACACACCTTGCCACACCCCCACCCTGCGCTCCCCTCCCCTCCCTGGGACCTTCCCCAAGGGAGAAGGTAAGGCACAGCAGCCCCCAGAAACCCCAGAGAAACCCACCCACACATTTGAGGCTGCTTCCCTTCCCTTCAATGTGTCTCGCCTTTGCCCTACTTGCCCCCTCTGATCTAACTACCCCCTTTCCCACCCCAACACACACTCCTTACTTACAGTCCTGATTTTACTGCCCAGGACAGGGACCCCAGGTGGCCAGGCGCAAGGAGAAACAGACACACCAAGACGCTATAAACAACAGTTATTTTGAAACTTTCTGCTCTGTCATTTTAAGGAGGTGGGTATGAGGGTGGAGGGACGCACTTAAGCAGCCAACAAAGCCAAGAAGGACTGCACATAACTGCCCTTGAAGAGGCAAGTGAATATTCCTGCAAAGTTGAAAACTCATTCTTTACACAGATAAGCTTCCAAAAATTGCAATTCATTTGTTGCCAAGTTTGGGACTGTGATTTCCTTCCCAACCCCCTCTGATTTTTTTTAATGGCCTGAAATACAAACTGTGTTCCCCAGAGGTCCCTGGGCACGAACATCAGTCTACGGAAGTTACGGAAGTCCCGCCTCCTCCAGGCCACGGGAAAGGAGAGGACTCCTCCAGAAGAGGAACTGGGAGGTAAGGGTACGGTGAAGGTCGTTTCAGCCGCGGCACCCTGACGGTGAGTCAGGAAACAGGACCTGCTCACCTTCTCACCTGGCTGCTCTGTCCTCCTTCCCTGGTGTCCAGATGGCCCTTTCTTACCAGAAGGGATGGGGGACACAAAGACATCCACTCAGTCCTGGGAGAAACATTCTTACTGTGACACATGTCATCAGAGAGCTAGAGCAGAGCCTGCCCAAACCTCCTAAGACAAGGGAAGCCTAAGACTGAGGCAGACTTGTCAGTAATTCCAGGGCCTCCTTCCCGGGAGTACAAACAGGCCTGTGAGCAACTTCCAAAACCCATTCTGAAAAGAGGGAGCTGTCCCCTGTCCCTTTAGCCATGTGTCGTCAGCTCAGAACAGTGTTGTCCGGGCCTGGCTGGACCCCACCTTGCTGTCCCATGACCCAGATCCAGGATTGGAAGTGAGGAGCCCACCCTGAAAGACACACGCGAGGAGACCCACACGCGTCTGCCCAGGGCGTTCATCTGACACGTCCACCGCTGGGCAGTCTAGCCAGGGGCTCCGAGTCACTGCCGAAATGATCCCACCAGCCTTGGGTGGCTTCACTCTTCCTACAACTCAGAGTACTGGTCACAGCTTGTGCTTCTGGAATTCTTGGGGATGAAGGCACACCAGCCTCATGACCAACCATGGCACCAGAAGGAAGAGCCCCAACTGAGGCTCCACCCATTGGAGAGAGACACCAGCCTCCTCAGTCACCAACCCTTAAATGTTAATGGAGCACCCAGTGTGTGCCGCTCTGGCCGGCATATGTGATGAAGCAGCACAATGGCTGCCAAGATCCCAGGTCCCTCTCCTTCCTCCTGCACTCACACTTGAGCAGTAGCACGCCTTCTGTGTTGCCATGTTAGCCTGGAGGCCCTGCACACAGCCCGGAACAGGGTCTCACTGCAGCTAACCTGTGTGGGAATGACCCCAGGATTGTGGAGCCTGGGGTCGAGAGCCTGAGACAGGGATGGAAGAACAAGTGTGTGTGTGTGTGTGTGTGTGTAATAGTACTAAATTGATCACTCTGTAGGTAACGGGGGCTCGACCCACGGGGTCTCTCTGGGGAAACACACAGACTGCCCCAGTCCCTGAGAAGGAAGGAGGCTGAGGGCGGGGGATTTCTACTAACCCATCCCCCATGGTGGGGGGCTGCATTAACTCCCCACACCTCCATCTGCTCTGTTAGCAGCCTGAGCCCCCTTTCCCTCCAGAAAAAGCTGGGGACAGACGGGGGCCAGGGTGCTGGGGTGGGAGCATAGCCACAGCTGATGAGAACTGGACTCACAGGTCTCCAAGGAACAAGTTCTCCTGTGGTCCCGGCAGGCCCAAACCAAGGCGTTTTGGGGGGCATGTGCCCTCTACTTATCGCCCTCAGCCCCCAGCCTGTCCCTTGGGAGCCAGTTTTTAAAGCACCCCCCACTATGAGACTGGTCACTGCAAGAAATGTGTGTTTGTATCCCCCAAGAATTCACACGTGGAACCCTACCGTCCAATGTGTTGGTACTAGGAGGTGGGCCTTTGGAAGGTGAGTGGGCAGTGAGGAGTGAGGACTGAAGTCCTCATGATGGGATCTGTGCTCTCATAAAAGAGACCCCAGGGTGTCCCTGTCCCTTTCCTGTTGTGAACCAGGAGGCAGGCCCTCGCTAGACACAGAATCTGCCAGCACCTTGACCTTGACCTTGAAGCCTCCAGAACTGTTTGCTGTTCGAGCCACATAGCCCATGACAATCTGTTTCAGCACCATAACTAAGACCCAAAGGTCAACGTGCCAATGGCCTTGGCATATCCAGAACCATTTCCTCCACTGACCACAGTACCTCAGGCTTCATCCTGAACCCATATTCCCTGCCCCTCACCTCCTCACTGCCCTGAAGGAGCTGGGCATGCCCCACGTCCCCAACACCCTGCCAAGCTGATCCTGAACCACAATGCAACCAGATGTGAAAGGGACAGCTGGGGGCTGAGGGAGAAACCCCAACCCATCAGTCCAGAATGGGTGGGTGCGGTACACAGCCCTCAGCTAGAGTCACGGCCCTTGGGTGACAGTGGTGGTTGGGCAGCGTCTGCATAGGTGCAGGTGCAGCGAGAGAAAACCCTGCACGGGGGGGGGGGGCACATAAGTGGGCAGCCCACTCCCTGCAGGCATGCGCCACCCAGGAGGTCCCCACAGCAGACTATGGACAGTCACCACTGTCCTTCCCTGCTGCCCTGCCTCCCCCTTTGCTCCTCTTTTAACTAAGCTGGAGGACCCCTTGATGTGTGTGTGTCGTACATGCATGTGAAGTTTTTATCCCAATCCATAAATGAGGTCTTCGCTGAGAATTCACAATTCCCCCGTGGCCTCAATCTTGCAAAGATTGCTTTTTTAACGTTGTTAGGCCTTAATTCTAATAAGTCTCGTCTTTGTTACAGAACCAGGTCACATTGCCTTGACAGCAGCGGCTATCCTTCATCAGCCGGAGGAGTGGGCAAGAGGCGAGAGGGACCATGAGAGGAAGGGGCAGGGGGCCAGGACCCAGAGAGGGGATCCTGCCTTCACTCGATGGAACACTACAATAATCTAATTTCTGGGAACCAGAGTGGGCTGATCACTTTAGATAACTGATAAGACAGTGTCTCCTACCAATGTTAGTTTTCTGTTTGTATCTTAATGTTTTGGGTTTTTTTGTTTTTTTAATGAGGCACGGAGGAAGGGGAGGCAACAGAACCCAACAGCTATGCCAGGCATACATTCAGGTCCTGGGCTGACAGAAGGTCCTTTGCTCTGGCCCAGCCCCCAGCTCCTGCCAATCTGCTCCAATCCTGAGGCCAAATGAGGAAATAAAGGAATAATGGGACCAGCAGGCTTCAGGACAGTGCCCAAAAGCTACTTGGAGGAGGGGCGCTCAGCAGGATTTGGATACCTTGGGAATCTGTCAATCAAACACTCTCCCTCCTCCTTCCCCCCAACTCCCTCTACCTAGAATGAGTTGTTTTAAGGGTGAGGGGGATATGGAGGGAGAGATGTAACTGAGGAAACTGAAGTTGTTTATCTGCATTCTCAGGACAAAAGGACAGACCCCTTATGCCTTCTTGCCACGTTTATTAAGCACCTATTACATACCAGAAAGGTAAGAGGCTGTGCCTCTTCCCCCCACTGCTGGCCACTGAGAATGGAACCATGAGCTATGGGCTGAGATGGTACCAGACTGCTCCCCAATCCCATGGAAGCTTTCTAAGACACAGCGTGTGTGACCAGGAAGGAACAAGGCCTTCATTCTAGAAGGTTCTACATGTGGAGCTATGGGATGGGAATAGAAGCACCCAGGCCACAGGAAGGACAGTGAAACAGACCATTGTCTCCAGATCCTGAGACATTCTCTGGAAGCTTCTTTTCTTTGCCATCAACCATCTCCTCTCTTACCCCACCCTGATGCCCCCCATTCATTTGTATGGGTATTTAAATTGACCCTGGACAAGAACAGGGAAGGCACAGACGACCCCAGACCACTGCTGGGCCCCTCAGCAAGACTTGCTGTCCCTGCTCCTGTCCCTGGGTCTCTGTGACCCCACAGTACCCTTCTTGGAGGGCAATATGAAAGCACAGCCAATTGTTTAAATATAAAAGTTCAAATCAATACGCTACCTAATATAAGTCACCTGAGACATGAAGGTCATTTTTTAAACTTTGGTGGCAAAGAGCACTGGTGCCCAGACTGAAGGGCTCACATGGGAGGTGGGGACAGCACGCAGCCTTACAGGGCGACCCCAAGGATGCAAGGGTCCATGTGGTCCAGGCACAGACACCCACACAGGAACCCATTCCCCTAACCGAGCCTCTCGCCCAAGCCCCAGCCACCCACCCAGCAAACGCACACTGAGCACCTACTGTGTGCCAGGGCCTGTTAGCCCTGACCATATGGAACCAGAACAAGACAGTGTGGGTGTATCTGCATGTTTCCACATTCAAACACGCAGAATGCTCTGCCTTCGTCCTTCCACACCCGCCTGAAACAGCCACATAAAACCCACCCTCTGAACAGAGCATTCTTTCTAGAACAGTTTTAATTCCTGTTCCCTACCACAGGGCAGGGGAGGGAGGTTGTGAGCAGTGGAGGACTCTGAGAGGTAGTGTGCCAGCTGCCAGTGGGGAGAGGGCAGGTGCTGGGAAGGACAGCCCTGGAGCTGTGCTTTAAGCCAGCTGCCAAGTCACAGGGGCTCTCGTGCATTCCAACAACCCTCCTAGAGAGAAAGCAAGGTGGCAACCCTTGGCCCACGGACAGCAGATTCTTGGATCCCACAAAGTGTAATTGTGGAGGCCAATCTGCCAGCGGAGCAGTATGCAGCACATGCTAAATATAAGTAGTATCGATTCATCTACCATCAGAAATCATTTCACTCCTGCTCGCCGTTAGCATCAATAGTCACAAGCTGACTCCCCTGTAGATGGGCTATACTGCACTCTTAAAGATGCAGCCAGCACCAGGGTCATGCATCTAGAGGAGTCTCAAACTGTCTTCCAGAATAGTCTGGCATCTTCCAGAATAGTCTGCTCCAGAACAGTCCAGCACTTTCCAGAACAGTCCAGCACCTTCTTAGGCATTTTCCATCCCTTTCAGCTACTCTTCACTCCAAGTTCAGCCCAGAGGGGTGGCTCAAAGACACACCTGAGACCATCCTTTTGGGGGCATTCTGCTCTCTTTGATAGCCAACCCTGGTTCTGGGATTGTGTGGCAGACAATCCAAGGTTTACGTCCAGGCCACAGCAAAGGAAGAGAACATGGCTGGGTGCACAGCCCAACTGAAGCCACAGGGCACCACCTTGTGTTGTCAATCCCAAGGGCACCCAGGGCCTGTTTCCTCTCCAGGTCAGAAACCGTGGTGGCTCTCCTACAGAGCAGTGGCTGCTTCTTCCCTCCGGCAGCACCCACCCGACCCCGGTCCCTGGGCATAGCCTCCCATGCCACCAGGACTCAGTGGGCTGCTGGGAACATGACCAGGGCTCAGAAACTCACACAGGCCCCTCACTGCCGGCCGGGATGGAGGCCCACTGCCACTCAGCCAGTCAGCTGTCAGAACCCTCCAAAGACTGACTGAGCACCGCCTGCAGGTGGAGAACCCCCATGTCCTGAGTGACGGCGGGCTCTGCCTCCAAAGCATTTACAACCTAATGCAGCAACAGAGGCACAAACACCCACCAGGACCTGGGGTTCCTTGTTTGTCCTTATTGAGCTGATGATAGCTCTCAGGAGATTGCTGGAAAGATGGAGTGCTGACTATTGGACTGGAGGGACCCGGAGGCCGGCCTCCAAAGATGGCTTTTCATGTCCTGTGTGTGGCAGTATGCATATGTCCCAAATGCCCACAACTTTAGATGCGGCCAAGATGCTGTTCTGGGCCCTGGCAGGTAGGCTCAGTGGTAGAGCGTCGGCCTGGCGTGCGGGGGACCCAGGTTCAATTCCCGGCCAGGGCACATAGGAGAAGCGCCCATCTGCTTCTCCACCCCACCCCCTCCTTCCTCTCTGTCTCTCTCTTCCCCTCCCGCAGCCAAGGCTCCACTGGAGCAAAGATGGCCCGGGCGCTGGGGATGGCTCCTTGGCCTCTGCCCCAGGCGCTAGAGTGGCTCTGGTCGCGGCAGAGCGACGCCCCGGAGGGGCAGAGCATCGCCCCCTGGTGGGCAGAGCGTCGCCCCTGGTGGGCATGCCGGGTGGATCCCGGTCTGGCGCATGCGGGAGTCTGACTGTCTCTCCTCGTTTCCAGCTTCAGAAAAATACAAAAAAAAAATAAAATAATAAAAAAAAAATATGCTGTTCTGCCCGTGACTGTGAAAGGATCCAGAACCTCCCTATTTGCCTTCACCGTCACTTAACTGGCCAAGCAGCTCCTACAATTCTCCAGGGGAAACTGGTCACACTGGTCTCAGCACCCACTGCCATCCTATCCACAAGGACATCATGAGGAGACCCGAGGGCCCCTTCACTCCAAATGTTTCTTCAGGAAAATACCTGCCCTTAAATCACATGCTCACAAATCAGCCAAAAAGGCGATTGTGCCAGAGTCTGAGATCACCTCCCATCTGCAGTAAAGTGAGACCAGCAGGAGAGTGAGGAGTCCGGTGCAGCTGTGCTGCTCAGCGTGCCACAGGACGCAGGGCTCCACCAGGGATGCACCAGGGCCACAGGAGAGGGGGAGCACGGCAGCTCTGCGCCGAGCTCAAGGGAAGGAAACCAGAGCCCGAAAATGAGCCCTCTGGAGTCCCCATTGCTACTCCTTGACCATGTGGTCCAGTGCCAGCGCCCTCATCTGTCATGACAATCCCCAACACCCAGAATTTACTGCCCGATTTCAGGCCCTGTGTCTACTGTCACAGGCTCAGTGCCCCACATGGCCAGGCTGGTTCCTGCCTCCCCAGGAACAGAACAGCCTCAGCACGCGCTAAGCAGAGGGCAGACACCCTCAAGTTCACAGCCTCGCCAGACACAGAAACAGCCAGCCGTGCTGTCCGTCCATGTGAGGAAAGCAGTCAGACCCCAGGGCAGGCAGCAACAGGGTACACAGTTGGCCCGCAGCCTGGCCTCTTCTCTTTTTAGCTGCTGTTTTGGCCACATAGGCCACACTTGGACCAGGAGCTCCCTGCAGGTCCCCACGCAGCCTGGCAGAGAGCAGGATGACATTTTAAGAGCCCCTGTCTCTGAGCAGAGAGGGGTCTAGACAGAAGGAATCTTGGTCTAGCTTTTCTCTCTGGCCTTGACCTCCCCCCTTCACTATGGATTCTCCCCAAACCCCCTGCAGATATTCACCACCCTAGAGTGTGGTCTGGGCACATACTTCTCAGCCACCACAGGCCAGCCTCTGATTGCAGCTACCCTGTTGTACATGGTCAGGTGCAGGCAAGCACCCCTGGAGGAAACCAGCGCCTGAGCAGGGGCTGAAATGTGCATGTGCACACACACACCTGCTGGCCATTAAGGACCTGGAGTGATGTAGTCTCTGTTCTCTGGTTATAATTATTTTCGCATGGGACACCAATTCTGTCTCCAGTATCTCAGAAACGCTACACTGCAACGTCACATTCCATGGTCCCCAGCCCTCCCCTCCACACTGAGCAGGCAGCCAAGGCCCCACACACACCAGAGCTGAGCACAGGCCCCCAGCTGCCCCACTTAGAGTGAGAGCCCAGGAACCAAGCATGCGGTAACCATGGCAACTTCACAAAGTTTCTAAAAAAATAAGTGTGAGTTGTTGGTTATTTGGTGCTTGAATGGGTTGAGTTCTTTCCTTCCTTTTTAAGATAAGAAGGTCCCTGAGTAACCCCTTCACCAGTTTGGGTCCAGTGTCCCAGGGACGGACCCTAGACTTTGAAACTGCCTTCCAAGGGGGAGGTGGTCTCTCCTCTGAGCGCCATGGACTCAGGCCCCAGCTCTGTCCTCCCTGAGGGTTGTTCTCCATGGGATAAGTGTGCCTCCCACATATGCCCCTCTTAGCATCTCCTCCTCCCCATAAGTCCTGATATTGGCGATCCAGAACCCTCAGAATCCCAACCAGGTCCCGAGACACTGTTCACACGTGTTCCCATGCGGGTAGAGGGTAGGCAGCCCATGCAAGACCCTGATCCCCACATGTGTGCATAAACTACATCTTCCCCACAAACAACATTCTGTCCACACTCAGAAATGCCTGGTGACCTCAGTGGACACCACAGGAGCCGCTACCCTGTAGGCTGTAGATGCCAGGGGACATGCTCACGTGGATGCAGAGCACACATGCATGCACACCACTGTCCAGCATGAAGTCCCAGCAGCAGGCAGCTCAGCCCCAAAATGTGCACTGCCTTGGTTGTCTACGGTGCACCCCTACAGAACAATGGGGAGCCCTGGGGGGGCCACGCCCACCAACCTGTCTACACTGTGAACCCTGTTTGTTATAGACCGGAGATGTGAGCACTGAAGAGCACTTGAGCCACCGCCAGGCTCCGTGTCACAGCTGTAGTGCCAAAGAGCTGGGCATATGGCTGTGAAAAAAAGGAATACTTTTTTTTTTTAAGGCAGAAAAATCCTAAATGGCCCTTTCAGCTTTTCAGCGCACATAATTGTAGTATCCGAGTTAATGAAACGCCTGGTGTGCTGGCCGGCTGAATACCTGCTAATGCCCAGCCCTGCGTTCATGGGGAACAGCCCCATGCTGCTGGAAATCAGACCCTGGTGGGGAGGTGGAGGGGCGGGGGAAGAGGTGGGGAAACACAGGAAATAAGAGCATTTCCAGGAATGACAAGGTTCCTGCAGAATCACATCATCAATTAGCCAGAAGAAGGGCCCAGGAGCACTTGGCACCTCATTCCCACAAAGACAAAGTTTTCTTTCTTTTTTTTTTTTTTTTTTCATTTTTCTGAAGCTGGAAACAGGGAGAGACAGTCAGACAGACTCCCGCATGCGCCCGACCGGGATCCACCCGGCACGCCCACCAGGGGCGACGCTCTGCCCACCAGGGGGCGATGCTCTGCCCATCCTGGGGGTCGCCATGTTGCGACCAGAGCCACTCTAGCGCCTGAGGCAGAGGCCACAGAGCCATCCCCAGCGCCCGGGCCATCTTTGCTCCAATGGAGCCTCGGCTGCGGGAGGGGAAGAGAGAGACAGAGAGGAAAGCGTGGCGGAGGGGTGGAGAAGCAAATGGACGCTTATCCTATGTGCCCTGGCCGGGAACTGAACCCGGGTCCTCCGCACGCTAGGCCGACACTCTACCGCTAAGCCAACCGGCCAGGGCCAAGACAAAGTTTTCTTGAAGAAACTGCCAGACTCATCAAGTCACTGAGCCTGACCAGGCGGTGGCACAGTGGATGGAGCATCTGACTGGGATGTGGAAGACCCAGGTTCAAGACCCCGAGGTCGCCAGCTTGAGCACGGGTTCATCTGGTCTGAGCAGAGCTCACCAGCTTGGACCCAAGGTCATGGCTTGAGCAAGGGGTCACTTGCTTGACTGTAGCTCCCTGGTCAAGGAACATATGAAGAAACAATCAATGAACTAAGGAGCTGCAACGAAGAGTTGATGCTTCTCATCTCTCTCCCTGCCTGTCTGTTCCTATCCGTTCTTCTCTCTGACTCTCTGTCACAAAAAACAAACAAACAAACAAAATCTCTGTCACAAAAAACAAACAAACAAAAATCTTAAACTCTTCAAGTCACTGAAATAAGAGCAGAACAAGTGAAGGAGGGGGACTGCCAATCTTGGCTGGTGCTCAGACGCCCGGCTCCCAGCAGTCTGGTAGAGGGGTGTGTGGGGTTAAACACACAATGGAACCTGAGACTATCCAAGAGCTGACCACACACAAGTGCACACACACCATGCACAAATATATATACATGCAAGCACATGTGTGTGTACATGCCATGTGTAGGGTATACACACATGTGTGCATGCCCTTGTCATGTGCCCCTGTGTGTGTACATGTTAAGCACATGTGTGTGCATAAGTGCATGCACACTCTAATCTCAGGCTGGGGGTCACTATTGTGACCCACTAACATTCCACCTTGTGGCTCTCACGGATGCCAGGTGCTCAGGAGACAAAATGCAGATGTGTTACCCAGAGCTTCCTGCTAAGGCCCATCTCATCTCCCATCTGTGAGCGAAACCCTGGGGTCTCCAGGCCAAACTCCAGTGGTGCTCAGAGTCCATCAGACCCTTCAACAGTCCATTCCGGAGTCTTCAAACCCATACCCAGGGGATTGCTGCACTAAAGGCCCCAGGAAGCCTTTCAGCTCAGCCATCTAAGTGAAGGTGACTGATTTATTCTGACTGTCCTGACTCTTAACAACATTGCTCCCCTCCAGCCATGCAAGGTTTTAATTGTCCATCCAGCAGGGCAGGGAGGATCTGTAAATCTTTCCTCCTGGCTGCTCTGAGCTCAGCACTGCTTGACCCGCTGTGGCCAACCTCTCGCCTGCATCCCAGCGGAGAAGTCTGCAGGCTTTTGAAGATAACTAAGGGGAAAGGGGCATGGAGGGCAGTAGGAGGAAAAAAGCTAGTGGGGTCATGGAGGGGGAAGGAGCGATCAGGCAGAGAGGTGTGGTCTCAGGCTTGGGCTGCAGAGGACTCTCAACTTCAGCTTCAGCGAGAGGTGGCTATAGGCCCAGTGGGCCCAACCCTGGGCGAGCCTCAGTATTCCCTCATGTGGCTGGCAAAGAGCACAGCCCTGAAAGGAAACCCACTGCGGAGGGAATGATCTCTCTCCATCTGGTCTTCACTGCGTCAACTGGACCCCGACAGAGGGCACAGAGACCTCTCTGTATGAGACAGGCACAGAGCCCCAAAGGGGTGCTGGCCCAGGAGGTTGGGCCTCAGGCTCCAAAGCACGCCTCCTTCTCCTCCGGCACACTAATGCTCTCTGTAATTTCTGTATATATTAATGCCTTCTAAGTGGTGAACATTACAGTCATGACTATTACCGAAAGACTGCCTTTACAACCCTCTTCTTCTAGCATTCATTACTTCCCGAAAAGTTATCCTCGGGACTTCCGAAATTTTCACATCTGGTCTTAGGAGTTTTCTTCTTCAGATGTGAGCTGACCATATTTCCATGCCTATGGGCGGGAAGGGGGGTGATTAGTTCTCCTAAACGCAGTCTCCGTGGTGATGTGTGAGGAGGAAAGCACAAACCTGGGGCAGGGGGGCAGAGTCTGCGTGGTGAGCATGGAAACATGGACCCCCTCAAAAATGGCCTGGTTTTAGTTCTGCCCATATATTCTGTATAGGTTCTACTTATAAAATGAGATTTCAACCTACATAGGGTATGGCGGGGGGTGGGGGCAGGGAGCCCCCATGCAACATTCATTTTACCTTCTTACACACGGGCCAGTCTGGAAAGTGGATGTTAATCTTTACAGTATTATCAACGCATGTATCAATACATAGTTAGATATGTATTTTCCAACGCAAGGGCGAACGTGCGGAAGGCCCCATTCCCGGCCTGGGGAATATGGGGCAAGTCCGAAGAACATGAATTCTCCATGCATTCTCCTTCATCATCCCGGGCAGAGAAACCCACCGTGAGACACAGACACACTCTCTGGGAGGCTGCCTGTCGTCATGCTATAAAGTGGTCCCACACACTAACACCGAGGCTTGGGCAGTTAGGACGAGGTTAATAGGCTTCCCCATCAAACAAGATCATCCTGCAGCTTTCTCTCCCTCCCGTGGGCCATCAGGAGAAAGTTCACAGCTGTCAGTGCACCAAACAGACTTCCAGGATGCCAAAGCTGGATAAGGCATCGGTTGTCTGGGGTGTTGATTATAATATTACACTGCTAAAAACAATAATTCTCACCTTAAATTTCTCCAGTACTTCTCTTTTCTGCTAAGATCCTGAAACAGGTGACTAATGTACTTGGGGACAGCACCCCTAAGAGGTGGCAGCAATCATTCCAGTCTACCAAGAGTCCTGAAAGAAGGCTTCGGGCTGTTTCCACCTTGCCTGTCCCTACAGCGGGGACCCCAGCTAGACCTAATGGCACCCCAGTAGTCCGTTCAATGAGGGAGAATCAATATTCCAGAAAAACACCCACATTTTGTTTATTTCTAACAGGTTTTACAAGACTATGTTTTGGCTTGTTATGCATGGGGTCCTGAGAACCCAAAACCCTGAAGGCAGGGGTAGACCAAATCACTCCATCTGAGAGACGGCCATCTACAGGTTCAAAGGCGTCCAGGCAGGGCTGGGAGGGCGGGGCAATCATTATTCTTCTCCCTCCTTTCCTCTCCCTCATGGAAAATCCAGGTGGCATTGACCTAAGGGTCCATCCTTTAGAATCCCACGCCACTCCTGAAAAAGCAGAACCCAGCTGCAGCATCCCATCCCCCTCCGTGGTGCTCCTGACATTCCTCAGGAGTGGAGGCATGGGGAGGGGACAATGGTCCATGGAGAGGGCTCACCACAGACTGGCAGGAGCCTCTCCACTCTCTGGGTGCCCTGGCCAGGGCGACCACTGGGTCCACAGCATCACAGACAGGCCTGCACTCATGTCCTTCTGTCTGGGGAGGGTGCTCCTGAGAACAGCAGTGCAGGGCTCCCCCAGGGGCCCTTTCAGACCATCCCAGTGAGCAGCAGCTCCTTGCCCACGGAGAGACGGAGGGGTGCCGAGACTTGGCACCTGCAACTCTATCTGGGCCCATTTTAAAGCAGCACGTCTCCTTATGGCTGCAGGAGACAGTGTGGAATCCATGTCCTTAACTCTGCCAAGAGCCCGTTCCTCCCACAGATGAATAGCACCAGGAAGGGCCATATCCTCCACCAGCTATTGTGTGCCTGCTATGCACCAGCTCTTTGCAGACTCTCCCTGTCCTTCTCAGAGAAGTGAAGTGAGGGGTAAGAACCTGTCCGGGGCACAGGGTTGGGAAACCTTCACTGTCTCCCCAACAGCACACTGCAGTCAGCTTCTGACCTCACTCCCCCAGCCCACGGACTTCCCCCAGCTCCGTGGATGAAAGTGGGCCATACCTGCTCACTGCACAGAGGGCTGGAGCTTCAGGTCAGGAGAGAGGTAACTGACATGCAGCTTTGTTCAGAGTTGCATTTCACTTAAATGTGCGTCTAGACATGCGTGTCCTGGGAGGGCCGCCAGGACAGGTGATCTTGGGAAGCTCTGTTAATAAGGAGGCTAAGTGAAGAGTCAGATCAGACTCCCAGGGAGAACTGGGATGTGACGGGGAGCAGTTCAGTGTTGGGACCCCACAGGAGCCTGTGAGCAGACCCGGTTTGAAGCACCACTGTGGTCTCCTTTCACTTCCTGAGCCCCAAGGGGATGGGAACAGTGGTGTGTGCAGTCTATCATATTAAAAAGTCATCTTAATACCACTGGCTGAAAATTGGAGGTTGCAAAGCCCTCCTGCCATTGTCAAAAGGTGGGGCGGGGGGGAGGTAGGCAGAAGTAAGGTCACTCGCAGGAATGTTGATTTCAAGGTGTCCAGAAGCTCTTATGTCCAGACCCTGGGCCACTGCCCTGTACCCAACCCTCAAAATTCCAGAAAAAGTAAGATTTATATTCCATTTAATCCAGTAGAGAAACCTGTCGTTTACATTCAATAAGGATTTCAAACCATTAAAGTTTAGTGAAAAATAACTTCTACACCTACCCGGATGTTCCCACCTTCTTAAACCTTTATCCAAATGGCATCCACCTTTTTTTTCTTTTTTTTTGTGACAGAAAGAGAGAAAGAGAGAGAGGGAGGGACAGATAGAGACAGGCAAACAGGAAGGGAGAGCGATGAGAAGCATCAATTCTTCGTTGCGGCACCTTAGTTGTCATTGATTGTTTCTCATATGTGCCTTGACTGGGGACTGCAGCAGACCAAGTGACCCCTTGTTCAAGCCAGCGACCTTGGGTCCAAGCTGGTGAGCCTTGCTCAAACCAGATGAGCAACCAGCAACCTCAAGGTTTTGAATTTTGAACCTGGGTCCTCTGCGTCCCAGTCTGACGCTCTATTCACTGCGCCACCGCCTGGTCAGGCTCTACCTTTTTTTTTCATACAAGTCAAACCTATGCTCTTTGGCTTCAACAGAGCCCCCATTTCAACGTGAAACGGCTTGCTGCCGAGAACAGTGTGCCTCTCGGGGCTCTCGCCGTCCTTGCCTGAAGGGTAACTATCCTGAGATGCGACACCCAGCTCCACAGTCATCGTGCACAGGGTGCCCAGCGACATACATGGCCAGGGGGCAGGGAAAGGGTGCAGACTCCAGAGGGCCCCGTTTCTGCCAGTGGCATCACTTGATATCATTTCCGGCTGCTGTTCTGTCTAGTCACAGGGGGCGCTCTGGATGTGCCCTGGACTTACACAGGGTGCCACCTGCACAACCCTCTCAGCGGCCTGGTGGGAGGGGATCTTATCTGGGGGTTCTGGGTTACTTTTGCTTGTTTGTTCTTGTGGAGGGGAGAATTCTGAAGCAAGATGAGAGGCATCTGATGGATAAAGGCCCACAGGGATTCTCCTCCTCTCTTCCAGACAAAATAGACACATTATGATCTCATCGAGCCCTCCCTCCCCAGAAAGGAACTTGGTCAAACTGTACAGGGTCTGGCTGGTGACAGGTGTCTGTCCCCAGGCAGGTTGCTCGTCTACAAGTGGATTATTTTCTTCTAAAAGGGTTAAAATAGACATACCTGACCACCTGCCTCTCCTCCTGGTTTCCAGGCACAGCCCTGCTCTACACTGGACCAGAAGGGCTGGCTGATGTCCCTGAGCATCCACCTGGCAGAGACCTGTACACACAGAGCTGAGGACCAGGAGTAGACCAGGGAGGGAGCCTCGCCATCGCTCCACCTACGCCTCTGTTATTCTAGAGCAGTGGTCATCAACCTGGTCCCTACCGCCCACTAGTGGGCGTTCCAGCTTTCATGGTGGGTGGTAGCAGAGCAACCAAAGTATAAATAAAAAGATAGATTTAACTATAGTAATTGTTTTATAAAGATTTATTCTGCCAAACTTAGCGAAAACCCGACATAAAGTACTTGGTAAGTAATTATTATTATATGCTTTAACTTGCTGTAACTCTGCTTTATAAATTTTATAAAGTAAAGTTACTTCCCTATTTTATAAATCACCATTACTGTGGAACCGGTGGGTGGTTAGAAAATTTTACTACTAACAGAGATACAAAAGTGGGCGGTAGGTATAAAAAGGTTGACTACCCCTGCTCTAGAGTCTTGGGAGAAAGCTCTTAGTTCAACCACTACCCAAAGCATGGTAGTGAAATTCAGCTGAAAATGTGTGTATTCTCCCTCCTTTTTGCTGCTGGAAATATGCTCTGACTTTAAACAATTAAACCTTAAAAAAAAAAAATTCCAACAAGAACTGTTCTGCTCTTGGTCCCCAGAGGAAACCATAAGCTCTAAAGACCACACGCCATCCAACCTGAGGTGACCAGTTGTAACTCACCTCCCAAGTAGGGTCAGCGGAAACCAGCCCTGAGCTACACAGGAAGAGGGGAATCTAGATCCAATGGAGGAGGTCCCTGTCTCATTGCAGAGCCTGTCTTTAGGCCCCTACGTTTAGAGTGAAACTGGCAGTCCTCTCCCAGGCCCTGGAGGACCTGCAGGCCAGCCCTCCCTCGTGGTGGCTGTCTTGCTCCGCATACAGCAGTCGGTTCTGCTCCAGCCAGACTCTGGCAACACTTCCCAAAATGCAATGTATATACTGTGAGTTTGCCCCTGGCTACTAGAGGAAATACTTTCAAATACAGTAACAGATTTTCAGGCTCTTTATTACCTCGAGTCACCTTCTAAGGCATGCTTCATTATCAGCGCATGTGTTGGAAAAACTGTGATAGCAAACTAATTTACTAAGTGCACTGTGCTTAAAAACGTACGTTTTATGAGCCAAATCAGTCCATGCTCTGAGATATTTCTTTAAGCGAGGATACTCATCTTTCTGTCTGTGGACTGTCAACACAGAACAAGACCCCACTGTGTACTCCTAATGCCATCCAGCGATGAGCTGAGTGCTAGCCTCAACTCTCCTGAGCATCTAAGTGCCCACACCACTCAGAAAGAACAGGAGAGAAAGGACAGGACAAGGGAGGAGAGAGACAGACAGCAAGAGACAAAGGGAGAGGGAGCCAGATGTTATAAATAAAAAAGAGACAGTAATGGCTTAGAGAGAAAGCTACGTCAGGAAGGCAGCAAAAATGACAATGTTTGGGGCTGCCTGAATGTTTCGTGAACCATGGAAACAACGTGCTGCTCTATGAAAAACTGTGGGGTGGTGCTGCAGCCCCTCAGGAAGACACCGGCATGAATAGAATGAGTGTGGAATGCTGGCAACTTGTGCTGCTGCAGGCGGGGATTCAGGGAAAAACCCAGGTACCCAAGAGGGAGCATTCCTGTCTAGGGGAAGGAGGGGGAGTTTCAAGATGGTTTTTCCTCTTCAAATCCCTCACTCGGCCCTGGCCGGTTGGCTCAGCGGTAGAGCGTAGGCCTGGCGTGCAGGAGTCCCGGGTTCGATTCCCGGCCAGGGCACACAGGAGAAGCGCCCATCTGCTTCTCCACCCCTCCCCCTCTCCTTCCTCTCTGTCTCTCTCTTCCCCTCCCGCAGCCAGGGCTCCATTGGAGCAAAGATTGCCCAGGCACTGAGGATGGCTCTGTGGCCTCTGCCTCAGGCGCTAGAATGACTCTGGATGCAACAAAGTGACGCCCCAGAGGGGCAGAGCATCACCCCCTGGTGAGCATGCCGGGTGGATCCCGGTCCGGCGCATGCAGGAGTCTCTCTGACTGCCTTCCCGTTTCCAGCTTCGGAAAAATGAAAAATATATATATATATTCCTCACTCAACATCAGCCCCACATCAGGTTCCATTTGTCTTTGTAACAGGGTATCAAGCAGGAGCATGGGATAAATAAACGAGGAGAGACAGCCCACCGAAAATTGCAGGCGCACTGACAGACAGAGGGGCTGGAAGAGGTAATCCTCACACTGCAACCGCTGAAAAACAACATTCCCATTTCAACCTCGGCACTGTGGTAACCCCCTGCACATTCCTCCACACCCCTTTCCCACTGCCCCGGCCACTGCCACCCCCACCACCCTGACCCCTCTGGGTAGGATAGGAGCTTTTCACTCCTGTCTGCAGGAGAGCACGCATCAGATAACACTGTGTGCACAGCAGGGGGTAGGATAAATCCTCCAGCATCACTGCAACCTAGAAACAAGCTTCCAACTTCTAACATCACAGAATAATGGGGCCTCAGGGGGGCTGTCAAAGAAGACTGCAGGGTAGAGGCAGGCTGGCAAGGACCCAGGACTGGGATAGCCTTTTCTTCCATCCCAGTTCTTCCCCAGATGTCTGAGGTCCATAATATCTCTCCATTTCTCGGGAGGAGTCATGGGTAATGCTCAAAGTTGAGGAAATGGCAGGAACAGACAAAAGGTCCACTCTGAAATGGTACCCAGGAGTCTTCCCACCTGCCTCCTTTCTAATCTGCCTCTCTGCTTGCCCTGCACTCTCCTCGCTCCCAGCAGCGGGATGGGGAGAGCTTGCAGAGCCCCCAACGGCCCCAGGACATCCTCAGAGGTGGGAGAGTGGAGGGCAGGCTGCACACCCCCAGCCCTGTCTTTGGTGCTGGCGCCTGCTGTGCCCCCAGCGACATGGGTTTGCCCAGGCCTCTGTCTGCACTTCAGCCCAGCCTCTGGTCCCTGCGGAAGGGCAGTGATTACACCCAAGTTCTGCTGTGGCTCCTGTCCGAGGGCACTAGGCAAAAGGCATCTGCAAAAATGGCCCAGCATAGTCAGAGGCAGGGCCTGCCAGGACTTCTCTAGACTCCTGGCTTCTCCCAGCAAACCCGAGGCAACCAGAGGCTCCAGGGTGGACGCAGATCTCTCTAAGCCCCAGAGCCCTGGAAGATGGGTCAGAGGGATCATGTTGGAACTCATTGCAAAAAAACCCAGCTGCTCAAGCTCCAACAGCCAATACGCCATTGGCCAACCTTCCCCTGCTGCCAACTGTCTCAGGACACCAGACCCAGGCTGTCTTAGCCTGAGGGCACCCCTCAACTTTGCCTCTGCTGCCTAACCCTTCAGGGCATCCCACCATACTCATCATGCACAGGAACCACCCTGTCCCTCCCATAAGCTCCCAGCAGGGAATAAGGAGCTTAGTGTTGCTTCCAGGAGTGTGCGGTGTGTCCTGCGCCCACCCAAGGTGGTTTCCAGTCTCCAGGGAAGGATGGGGGTGGCAGCCTTGGTCCTCAGCACAGAAGGGAGCTTAGGTCCCACAAGGAGAGGTGGGAAAGGAGGAGAGGGGCCTCCACCCCTGACAGGGCCCCCAGAAGCCCCCGCCCCTGGGCACTCCTCCACCAGAGTAGGCCCCCACCCTCCTGCACCCAGCTTTTACCAGGCAGCGCCTGCACTGCAACTTTTCTCCCTCTCTACCTTCACAATTTTTGCGTTACCTGGAGAGGCTAGTTTTCATGCGTGTAATATTCCCGTTAACAACAGCTTAATTAAGACATCTGCCCAAATCCTCGATATACATTTAATGAGCAGGTTCTATCGCGATGTTTATACTTTTTTAAATTATTTCTTGCAGACCAGTAAAACCAAAGCCGGTTTCCGGCTGAAAGGCCTCATTACGGGCTATCCCACTCCATTAGCCTGTACCTGCTCCACAGCTAAGTGCGGCGGGGGGGGACTCCCGGGTGACTGCCTAGGGCCGCCCTGAGTTGAGCTGTTTCAGCAGGAAATTAGCACGGCTGGAGAAGCGACTTAACCTGGGAGAAAGCCTATGTCCTGGTCATTTGCTTCCACTTTGGGGTGTCTCACGCATTAGGAAGAGCAGTGTCGCGGCAGTACTTCTTTAAAGTGACCAATAAAAAATAAATCCAGTACCTCCCATAAGATGGAAAGCTCTAGCACCGCTGGGAGGGGCGGAGTCCTGGGCTCCCAGGAACACCCACACCCCAGAAGAGACCAGGACCCAGGCCACTTGCTCAGGGACAGGACAGAGTCCTAAGGTCCCTCAACACCCGGAGCGGAGCTCTCATCCCCCGCGCGGAATGATTTAGGCTTAAGGCACTGCAGAGATGCACGCCAACGGAGGCTCCGCACTAGAGGGAGGCTGCGACCTCCTGCCGCTTCGCGCTGTCCCAGAGGCGCAGTGGTGGGAGACAGCTTTCCCCAGGGAACGAGCCACGGACAACCCGGAGATCACGCCGACTTGTGGGGCAGCCAGGGCAGAAAGTTTGGGCCAGGGATGTGCCTAGCCACCCTAGCGCCCGCTTTCCCAACCGGGGCTGCACTTGCCCCCTGGGGACAGACAACGCTCGGGAGAAGCAGACTGGGTTCCCACTGGTGACTTGGCCGGGATTGCCTCCAGCCAGCCTCCTGGAGGGCCCTGCTCTCTGCTTGACCCTTGCCGCTCTACCCTCGGGCACTGTGGGGTACTGCGGCCCGTCTTCACTAGGGAGCTGTGGGAGCTTCTCCCTCCTCACAACTCCTTTGGGTCAACTCCTCAGGAACCCTCCTCCATGTGGACCCGGACAGCCCTCCCCTCCCCAAGCCTGGGCGCAGGAAGAGAAGCGCACTGCATCCTTCGGGGTCCCCGCTACCACCTGAACGGTCTCGGCTGCCCCTCCTGCCCGCACCCCCGCAAAGCCAGGATCTCCTCGAGCCTCGGCCTCCCCCTCCAGATAGTTTCCTGCGCCTCCAGGCATTGTGCCGCCGTGGTCACCACCATCACCACAGCCACGCAGCACACGGGACTCCTGGCGTTTCCATGGAGCCACATTCCCCGGCCTTCGCATTCATAAAATCTACCCTTCCAGTCCCCTACTGGGCCATGTGCCTCAACCCCAGCCCAGTAGGGACCCGGGGAGCCCCGACCCTATGCAGAGACCCTTGACCCTGAGTGCACCACCCTTCCCACACACCCTCGGACTGGTCCGGCTGCCCTCTGCAGCCCCGCACCCTGCCTCCCCCTGCGGGAGCCTCTGGGCCCCTCCCAGGTCCGTTCCACCCACACTCCTCTAGCCCCTAGCTGGCTCATCGCGATGGTAGTGACCACCGTGAGGCTAAGCGTGGGTTGCGAGGGCCAGGCTACTCACGGGCTCAGCGCTCCCCGCAGCAGGTGATGGGGGCCCAGCGGCCATGCCCCGGCTGCGGAGCAGGCAGCGGCGTCCTGGGGCTGCGTGGGCACGGACGAGCTGGCAGAGAGGGGAGCCAGAAGCCGGGCTCCAGCGGTGGCGGTGGCGTCTCCTCCAACCACGCGAGTGCCTGGGGCCGGGGTTGGGGCCAGAGCCGCTGTCCTAGAAGGCTCTGCTGGTTCCGGAGCTCGGCGTTCCTCACTCGCTCTTCTCTCTCTCTCTCTCTCTCTCTCTCTCTCTCTCCTTTCTCGCTCTCTCTCCTCCCCTTTTCTCTCTCTCCCTCTCTCTGGTTCCTCTGGCTCGCTCGGCTGGAGCGAGGAGACAGCAGGAGCACGCGGCGGGCTGCTGGGGCTGTGCGCCCAGTGCGCTGCAAAGGAGGG
The DNA here is from genome assembly GCF_036850765.1 of Saccopteryx bilineata. NCBI lineage: Eukaryota > Metazoa > Chordata > Mammalia > Chiroptera > Emballonuridae > Saccopteryx > Saccopteryx bilineata. The sequence goes on from NC_089495.1 coordinate 126,352,237, forward strand.
GCCTCCCGCGGCCGCGCGGCCGGGGAGGGTAGCGACGTGGGGAGAGCCGTTGCCTGCGTCCAGCCCCGCTGCGCCAGCCCGGCAGAGGCACCGCCCCGCACCCCACCCCCACCCCCGGCACCAAGGCGGTGGGCAAGACGCCCCCGTGAGTACCGCCCTCTGGCCGAGAGCCCCGCCTTGGCTCCCTTCCTCCAGGCGATTGTGGGAGCAAGCAGCCCCTATCAGGACCCCTGCCCTCCCACCTTCCTGGCGCTAGCCCAGAAAGGACACCACCAGGGATCCTTATAAACGGAACTTCCGACAATCTGCGTGCCTCCTCTTTCACTTTGCCCACACTCCCGTCATCCCTTACTAGGGACTGACATTGGATGCCTCGCCTTCCTGAGGATGGACACCCACCACAGACAGCCCACCGCTAAGGCATTTGTCTAGATTGCCAACCCAACCGATTTATTAAACATGTCTACCCTGATGGGAGAAGAGGGATTGTTTCATTGTCTGAGCTCAGTGTAGAATTTGCCTAAAATCAGAAAGAAGAGTAGGTAGTCCCTGACCCCATTCCCAGGCTCCCCTAATATAGGGGATGTGGCCTTGTAGGGTATAGAAGGGTCTCTAGCCTTGGGAGGGGGAGAGGAGAGAAAGCTTAGGCCAAGGGCCAGTAGATTGGGGACCCTCTGGGTTGACAGGACCCGATGAGGGCAGTGATGGCTGGCATTCAGCACCAAAGGCAGGCCAGAGGGCCTGGACTGTCCCAAATAGAATAGCAGGTTGGGCAGGGCCTCAATTCTGTTTCTAAGCAAAAGACAGACAGACAGATGCAGTGCCCACAGCCTGCCAACAATGGGCAGGGGAGGTGAGGGACTACATCCTCTAAGAAATTTTTAATCTAAATACAGATGAAAAACTGGCCTGATTGATTTTACTTCTATAACAATGCTATTCCTCCTCATACCTGGCTGTCCTGCTTTTCCATGTGAGGCAAGAAGCTGGACACAGAATCTGGGATTTGACAGGAGACTGAAAGACCAGGGCTCCACACTGCCGGCTGCCTTCCCTGCAGAACAGGAGAGGATACACGGTGCTTGAGACAAGTGGCTACTGTTCACTTATGAGCTTTCATTTCTGGCCCTCCGGCCTATTTGGGTCATTGATCTGTCTTGGCCAGTGAGGATCGTGCTATATAATTTCGAGTTAGCTGCTTGGTCCTGCAGCGAAACACCAGATAAAATGCCTTGTCTCTGAGCAAGGCAGCTGCTTGGTTGATTGAATTTCTGCAGCCCCCATATTTGAAATGGCACATCCCTGCTCAAAAGACCTAATTGGTTCTCCATGTCCTCTGCTGTCAGATGGTCCAGGCATTTGTGGCCTTGATGCATAGCTAAGCCCACTTTCCACCCCATCACCCACCTGTCTCTCTCCAGGCAGGCCTCTTGCTTCACAGGGAAAGGCAGAGGTCCCTGTGAGCCACCATCCTGAATCATTCCAGCAAAGCTCCCTGAAGATGGCACCAAATCTTATTCCCAAACTCCATCAGAACCAGCCAGTGGTCAGCACACAGTCAGTCCACACAGACTCCTTGCAGGTGGATTAAAGTTGTTTTGTCATTTGTGGCCTCGGGACCTGCAGATCAGGTTTCTTAGGGCAGTGTTTGTCAACTGCTGGTCCATGGACCAGTGCTGGTCCGCCAGAAATCTCCTGCCAGTCTGAGAAAGAATTAACCACCCTGATGTTATATGAAGATTATGGGCCCAATGATCATAGTCAAATTCATTTATGCTCAAGGTGATTGCCACTTACCAGCCTATATCATTGATGACAATACTATTGGAGTTGTCTTAGATAGCTTTTGAACTTGTAGGGTCGATCAAACAACCTTCTGCACTATGCAGAACATTTACAAATCATGCACAATAAACCAAAAAATATCAGGACAAACTTATGTAGTATTTGCTCCATCGTACAGGTGGAGTTTGGAAATCAAGCGCCAGCTTGTACCGTGTTGCACTGTTATGTGCGGTAAGATAACACTTTATTCATTACGTGTTTCCATTTCCGGCCGGCTATGTCACTGGTCCCCAAGTGTAAAAAGGTTAAAAATCACTGCCTTAAGAAACAGGTCCCCACAGGACTGGCCTCATTACAAGCCCCAGAGAATTTGCCCTTCTCGCCAGAAAAAGGGGTCAGGGCCAGTCTGTATATCTTTATATTAGGACCAACCAGGAGGTTTGTAAAATTACCTTCAATGAAGAGGATTTTATAAACATCTGATTTGGAATATTAAAAAAAAAATGAGAATATGGAGTTGGGACTGGGAACGGTCCGTTGCCATAATTAGAAAAGAAACAAAAGGAGATTAAGTTCCTAAAATGACAACTGAACACACATAGCTAATTTTGTTTCCTCTGAAAAGTCCACTAAAACTATCAGAAGAGGTTTTTATTTAAAGCTATAAGCCCCCAAGGACCCTGGAACAAGGACAGGAAACAATACAATGTTGGGCCAGGAAAGCAAAGGGACCACAGTGCCTGCCCTCAAGGAGCTGAGTCCTGCCCCCTGCCCCGGGGGAGGCTGAGAAACAGAACCCCCAAAGCCTCAGAACAGGTGGAACCAGGTCCTCATGCAGGTGGGGTAGGTAGCGTGGAGCAGTGGATACCTATTTAAGAAGCCCCCAGATGCAAGATGGCTGCCTACCCTAGATCACTGCATGGGGACACCCTGGATATGTCTTCCCCTGGGAAGGTGATGCAGGGGCTCTGTGCCTGAGGGACAGAGGGGTATCTTGCATTCTGAAGGCTGAGAGCTCCATTTAGCCCCCAAGAGTCTACACCTAAAGACGTAACTTCGCTGTCTCCCAGCAGACAGCAGAGATAATCTCCCTTCAGGGAAGCCCCAGGGGACAAGCCCACCCGGACCTCAGAGCCTCAGGCATGCTCTGCAAGGCCTCCTGTAATGCTAGTAAACAGCTTAAATGACCAGACATCTGAGGAAAGCTTCAGTAAAGAGAAAGAGCTGCCATACAACCAGGGCAGGGGAGTACAGGAAGGAGTAAGCAACAGAAATAGCCATTTTTAATATCCTCAGAAACAGTAGAGAAGATACTGCATCCATGAACCAAGAATGGGATGCTATTTCAAGGAGAACATTTAGAGAACAACAACAACAACCAAAAAAGAAATGCTGGAAGACTAAGAGTGTGAGACCAGAAAGAAAAGCCTCAACAGAAAAAAGTGAGAGAATGCCCTAGAATGCAAAGCAAAAAGACAAAGAGGAAAGGATGCAAATATCAGGTGTGTCTGAAAAGAGGGAGGATCATCAGTTAGTTACTTAATTCTTTTTTTTCTTTTTTTTTAATTTAATGAGAGGAGGGTAGGCAGAGACAGACTCCTGCATGCACCCCAACTGGATCCACCCAGCAAGCCCACTAGGGGGTGATGCTCTGCCCATCTGGGGCGCTGCTCCATTGCTCAGCAACCGAGCTCTTCTTAGCACCTGAGGTCCAGGCCATAGAGCCATCCTCAGTGCTCAGGGCCAAGTGCTCCAATTGAGCCATGGCTGCAGAAGGGGAAGAGTGAGAGAGAGACAGAGACAGAGACAGAGAGAGAAAGAAGTAAAAGGAGGAGGGGTGGAGAAGCAGATGGGCACTGGGTACTTCTCCTGTGTGCCCTGACTGGGAATCAAACCTGGGATATCCACAAGCTGGGCCGATGCTCTACCACTGAGCCAACCAGCCAAGGCAATTAATTAATTCAAGACATTTTCCCAGAAATGTTTCCAAGGTCTCCACACAATGGATGGACATCAACTCACATTAAAGCAATGGTGGGATTCAAATAATTTAACAACCAGTTCTCTGCCCTAATGACCATTTTAAGTATAAAAAAACCAATATACTAAAAGGTAGTTTATTATTTCATGCACTTAATATTTAAATAAGAACAATGAAAGAGGTACACAAAACTAGATTATTTTATGAGTTTTAAAATATTGATGAAAAAATATTAAATAATACCTGACCAAAAAAAAAAAACCCAATAAAACTGTTATTTAAGATAGTTCCATATTGCTTCTTTTTTGTGACAAAGAGATAGTCAGTGAGAGGGACAGATAGGGACAGACAGGAAAGGAGAGAAATGAGAACCATCAATTCTTTGTTGCAGCACCTTAGTTGTTCATTGATTGCTTTCTCATATGTGCTTTGACCAGGGGGTTACAGTAGACCAAGTGACCCCTTGCTCAAGCCAGCAACCTTGGGCTCAAGCTCATGAGTCTTGCACAAATCAGATGAGCCTGCGCTCAAGCTGGCAACCTCGGGGTCTTGATCCTGGGTCCTCTGCATCCCAGTCCGACGTTCTATCCACTGCACCACCACCTGGTCAGGCCATATTGCTTCTTGATTAGCGTCCTCACCTGCAATTTTTTTCACCTATAGATAAAATGAACATTACTATGGGTGCTTAGAATACGCTGTAGCACAGATGAATGTTAAAAAAGAGTAAGGAGCCTGACCTGTGGTGGCGCAGTGCATAAAGCGTCGACCTGGAAATGCTGAGGTCGCCGGTTCGAAACCCTGGGCTTGCCTGGTCACGGGACATATGGGAGTTGATGCTTCCAGCTCCTCCCCCCCTTCTCTCTCTCTCTCTCTCTCTCTCCCTCTCTCTTCTTCTCCTCTCTAAAATGAATAAATAAAAAAAAATTAAAAAAAATTTCTCAGATATGCTTGTGGTTAAAGAATTCTTAAAAAAAAAGAGTAAGGAATGTAAATTTGTGATTACCACATTGGGTGACTGCCCCAGCGCCCACCTTAGAGAGAACCCTGATTACAAGTGCCATTTTAACAACTGGTTCACCGAACTCAACAAAAAAGTAGGTACCGGTTCTGCCAAACCAGTACAAACCAACTGAATCCCACCACTGCATTAAAGCATATTATTATCATGAAAAGCAATTTCCTAAGGACCAAGAACAGTTTCCACCCATTTCCAGGTTCATTAAAAAAAGAAAAAAGCAGGGATGAGAATCTGTCAGGAGCAACAGGGAAGGCTGACAGATAACAGAGCAGCACCTTCCAAGGGCTAAAGGGAAATATTTTCTGGCCTAGAACCCCTTACTTAGCCAAATTAACAAGTAATGTGAGATTAAATGGAGACATTTGTACATGCAAGATCTCAAAAAAAAAAAACCCAAAAACCCAAAAATCCTTACTTCCCATGCACCATTTCTCAGGAAGCTACTAGAGGATGTGTTCCAGCACAACAAAGGAGTAAAGCATGAAAGAGGCCAATGGGAGACAAAACACTGGATCCAGTAAGAGAGGGAGAGAGGAGGAGAATCCACAGCGGGGAAAAGGGAGATCGCAGAGGACAGCAGACCAGGTTAGAGCAGGGTTGTAGCACGCTCAACTGTCCAGCACACAAACATGTCGAGGGCTATCACCACCATATTGCCTTCTGGTGTTATATGCCGTGTTAACACCAGGTGAACCCGGCCCAGGTTCTTATCTGTACTTGCTTGGGTCAGGTCCTGATGGACGGCCTGCTTTCTTCTCCACACGCAGCCACCTGTATAAGCTAAAAGTACTCCTTTCACCTCAGAAGTGTTCTACTTTGTCCTTTTAGAAACAGGAGGATGGCCCTGGAGAACTAAGAAACAGAAAGCACAGATCAGCCCACTCTCCCCCACCACTACTACCAACTTGCCAGACATCCCAGTGGAAGTAGGATCTCAGTTCTCCAGGAAGCCCTCATGGCCTTAGCAACAGCCTCCTAGAACAGGCACCATGGTCCACTCAGAGCTGGTGGGTTTACTGAGCTCCTAAACTCTTGGGCAGCTAAGGCCAGACTGCGACCCCAAAGCTGTTCACCTTGTCTTCTCCCTGGTCCCTCCACCTGAGCCCAGAGGAGCCACAGACAGAAGATGCTATGGCTAGTTCTTAAATTAATCACCCTGCATATAAGTAGATGAGAATGCAACAATAAAATGTCTAACACAATACAAGGAAAACAAGATATAAGGGGACTTCTCCCGTCCATCTTTCATACCCTTGTTAGGTCCACAGATGGCCAGCTGGTGGGCTATTGGACAGCGTGTTTGTCACTCATCACTGGGCTTCCTTGTTTGGTCTTTTAAGCCAACAAAGTACATTACAAGGTCACTTAACACAGTCGTAACCTCCCTGTTAGGAATGATCTCTCCTGCCCCCCACATACACGTACCCACACCAGTATTTATGCTACATATAAATATTCCCACTTCCCCACCACCACCTAGGCTTGCTGCCCACAGTCAGACAGTCAGGGTTTCCCTTTGGCCACAGTCTGAGCGTGCTGTGGGACACTATGTTGGAAGTACCTACCTATGTTAATGACTTCTATGTGGAGACGGTCCCACAGGGCCCGAGGGGATGTATAATTGAAACAACCTATTCACGTCCTTGCATACCAAACACAGGGAAGATGTGTAAAAGCTTATATATTCTGTAGGGCTCCAGTGGGTTGTGTCCCTCTGGACCCCGTGAATTATAGGTCACAATAAAACCTTGGAGGTCAGAGGTACCAACGTGCTAATCTATCCATTGAAGTCCTGGAGGCCTGGGCTGGCCCAGGCCCTCTGGAGGAAAATCCCAAAGTCCTTCCATACAGCCCCACATGCCAATGAGAAAACTGAGGCCAGGAGCAACCACTGCCTGCCAGGGCCTCCTGTGCACAGGCAGTCCCTCCAGATCTGGAACCTGCCACCTCACTGCACACACACGGGAGCGGGTACGTGCTTCTGCAATGTCACACACGCCCTTCTAGACTTGATATTTTACTTAGAAGTGTGCAGCTCTGTGTTAGCACCCAGCTGCTTGAAGTTCTGACATTTATCTTCTGGAGAGGGGAGTGAGCCACTCACAAAGCATCCCATCTCCCCTCTCATGTGGATGGGAAATGTCAGAGAGAGGCCCAGGCAGTGCAGGGTCTTACATCCTCATTGTGCACTCTTTGCTCTTCTTCAGCTGCCTGATTATGCAGCAGCTTTTGGAGAGCCAGGGCGGCCTGGGAATATGTGAGGGGAGCAAGCAGATGGTCCCCAGGTGTCCTCTAGCTTCTGTAACCTGGGGTGCTGGTTGGAGCCTGGAGCCTCTGACAACAGACGCCAGGGGCCAGTGGGTTCTACCCCATCTTCTCAGACTGACTTGTGTTGAGTAGGACCCACGCCATAACTCTGAGCTCAGCCTGTGATTGCACAATAATATCCGCCCAGAAAACAAATTAAAAATAGGAAAAATCCATCCAAGGTATGTGTCTGCCAAGGCAGAGGGCTGTCAGATTGCTAGGCAACCCCAAGCAATCCTGCGGGAAGAAGGTCTGTGCTGAGCTTATTCTACACAAGTAGCACTCTCGGCCTTTTGTATGGATGAGCCCAGCTGACTTCGAGCAAAGTCAAGAACAGAGGAGCATGCACCACCTAGACAGACAGACTTTCCAGGGGAGAGGATGCTAGGGCATCCACAGGATGAGACGGCTGGACACCCACAAGAAAATATACCCAATTTCTCCATGTGCTCCAGAGTCCAGAATGTCAGGATTGTGTGGTCAAAACACCTGGATTTTCACTGATTTTGGTCCCCCCATTTCCTTTATAATCTTCCACAAGATGTCAATGTGAGCATGGTTAGAAAGCTGGAGACAGAGGATAAATGAGGGATGGATGGAGGAGTCGGGAAGAGACAGCCAGGTGGGTGCTGCACTCCAGAGGCTGATGGATGCACCTGTTCTGTGCTCGGAGCTCATTCTACACTGCAATCCCATGAAAGTGTTGTGGACATTAAAACACTGACTACGACCATAACAAGCTTTTAAAAGGAAAATGCGGGGGACATGACATCATAAAATATAACATGAATGTTCCACTTGACTTTATGGTCTTCAAAAGGCGAGAGGATGAAGCCAAGAGACCTTCTTCCTCTCTGGGATGTGCAAAGATCCCCCCCCCCCACCAAGGCCAGGACCCCTGCTTTCCCTGGGGCTGCTGTAACCCAGAACTGGGGCTTAAAACAGCCAAAATTTTGTTCTCTCACAGTCCTGGAGGCCAGAAGTCCAAAGTCAAGGGGTCCGCAGGACCACATGGTCTCCGAAAGCTCCAGGGGAAGATCTGTCCCAGGCCCCTCTCCCACTTCTGGTAGCCCCAGCCAACCTTGGCGTAGACACATATGTGGCTCATAGACACATCACTCTGGCCTCTGCTCCGTCTCTACACAGTTTTCCTCTGTGTGTCTTGTGTCCAAATGTCCCTCTTTCTTTAAGAACACCAGACATTGGATTTAGGGCCCACCCACACCCAGTATGACCTCATCTTACCTTGATCACATCTGCAAAGACCCTATGTCCAAATAAAGTCTCATTGTGAGGTTCTAGGTGAACTGAATTTGGGGGAGGGGCACCATTCAGCCTACTACCCAGGGACTGATAATGAAATCAGATGAGCTGTAGAGCTAGCAGGTGCTGGCCTTCCTCAGACCAGCCTGTCCCTCTGGAGGGACCCTCTCTTACTGCCTCCAGCAGATGTGCTTGGCAGGGTGGCCCCCACCTCCCACCATCTCCTCAGGAACAGCCTACCTGACTGGAAAACATCCTTCTCAACATGGGCCCAAAATCAGTTATGATCCTGGTCCAGTTGCATTTCATGGAATTCTCTGGTTGTCCTGGAAGCCCTGTACCATGCCAGGAAGCGGGCTGTTGCCCCCAGCCAACCGGTGGCAGAGGGCACAACTCCTCCCTCCAGACATGGTTCCCACTCAGGCATCATCACCCTCATGAGGCCTCGCTGCCAGCAGTTTCTCCCACACCGATTCTGTGCACATGTCTACATGTGAGGGAGGAGGTTCACTCATTCCTGTTAATCCAATTGGTCTTCCTCTGTGTCGATTCCATCCTGACACACCAGCCTGTCCTTGGCTTTATATCATTGGGGTGGAAAGCACCACTCAGGAACTCTACCTTTTGAGGGCTCTCACACTGGTGTCTCCCGACCCCCGAGAGTGACGGCATTCCATCTCATTTATTCTCACAGCCACCTGGAGCAGAAGCTTTGAGCACCCTTTTCACAGATAGATAAGCTGAGGAGCTAGGGGAATAGAGACAGGGTGCCCAAGACCACACACTGGGAAGGGCAGGACCTAGATTCTGAAGGAGACCTAAGACCATCCTTTGCCATATTGGATCTCTTGTTCTGTTCCCGGCAGTAGCAACACCTGGCTCTGAGCTGCCAGGTTCCTTGGACGAGGGCCCCCACCCATTGCCCCTTGAAGGTATCTTCAAGACAGCTGGCCCCCAGGGTGTCCCCAACAGATGTCATCCATGATAAACATGAACTGGGAAATGAGTCACTGACTCAGAGGCTGTTCACTGAGCACAGTGAACAGCTCCTAACTCAAATGGTCAGTTCCTGAGAAGTAGGAAGGCGGCCTCCTCTGCAGGACAGTCCAAACCCCGGGGACAGAGGAGGGCCTGGCCGCCAGCACAACGGCTGCTCACTTCTTTAGAAACTCTCTCCTCCCTGAAGGGTGGGAACAGACATCATGACCCCTCGGCCCGCCCTCAGAAGTGAGATGCTACAATTCTCCCTGAAGCATTGTGGTTGCCCCAAACAAGTGGCACCGCTGGGGATAGCAGCCTTGTGGGCTTCGCCCCTGCCAGGAGAGCTGTGCTGGGGACCAGGGGCGGGCGGCAGGAGCAGAGTAGCTGCTTACTGTGCAGGTGCTTGTCCTCTCTCCACCTCCTCCTCCTCAGGAAGTTCATTCTTTTCCAAAATAGCTCCTCTGCCTCACCCCCCAGTTTGCTAGTTCTTTTCTCCTCCCTGCTTCCTCAGTCACTATTGTATCACCTGGCAAGGGGCAGGGCTGTTGGGGAGGGAGGGTATGGCTTGTCAAGCTGCTAAAAATCCAGGTCAAACAAAGAGCCTTCCCCTTTGAGCTGGCAAAATAGTGGAGAGCCTTGTCCTCAGACCTGCTCACGGGAACTGGGAACTTGGGAAATGGAAGCAGTGCCCTGTCCCCAGAGAATGGTGCTAATGAGCATTCAAAGGCCCCTGCAAACTTGCCTCCTCCCCCTGCCTTGCTTTCCTGAGCCCAACTCCAAACAGAAAAAAGTGCTACCTTTCCTTGGCCTGACTGTGGCTCCCACCCTCATCCTGCCTACCTGAAGAGTCCTCCTCTGTCCAGTAACCTCCTCCCCAGACAAGAACAAGGACAGACTAGGGATGATCAACCCAGTGGAGCACTTTGGACCCCCACACTGACCCCAGCCCAGATGCTCCCTCTGCTCAGCTTTCTGCCAACCCAGTATTCCCCCAACCCCACAAACTCCCCTGGACAGTGGGCCTGTGATTTGTGAGCTCAGACAACCAGGGACCAGGCTGAGATGCAATGTCCTGTTCTACTGCAGGTCAGCGGAGTCCTTGGCAGCCATGACACATTACCTATCAGACTGAAGTAGCCAAGAGCAGCGGCCAACGAAGAGAACCTTGTGCTTTTTTTTCTTTTTAACTTAATTGAAGTGGAATTTATATGTCGTAGAATTAACCATTTTAAAGTAATTCAATGGCTTTTGGTGCCTTAACATGGTTGGGTAGCCATTCACTATGTAGTCCCAAAATACTCCCATCACCCCAAAAGGGGACTCCCTTCTACTCACCCTGTGCTTTTTGATGTGAAACAAATAAAACGCCCTTTATTCCTACTATTCTCCCTTCAAAGCACCAGGACTGTCACCCTGACCATCCTTGTCTTCTTGGCTTGACCACTTAACATCCTTAGCCCGCAGGGACCTTCCAAGAGTGACAAAGGGGGAGATGACTAAAGTCCTTAGCTATTTTTGTGACCAACTCTGCCATTTGCCCAAAGGAAATCATTCCTAGTGCAGTGTCTCCCTTCATTCTTTTATTCATCTTCTCTGAGTGCCTTCTCAGTGCCTGGCCCTGGGTTAGGGCCGTCCCACAGGTGGGAAGAGAGATGCGGCCTTGCAGTCACCATGCTGGGGGCTGAGCTGGGGAAGAGCTAGATGACCAGGCCACACAGAAAGTGCTTTGAGGAAAACATGAAGAAATGCTCGGCCACTGGAGAGGCTTCTGTCCTCCGTCAATATTCCTACCCATACTCTACAGGGTGACATGGCCTCTGCACTTCCAGCACAATCTCGAGACACCAAGGACAAAATACTTAACGCCAATGAGTTCACACAGGCGGTGGCTTAAAGAGGCAGCTCAAACAGGAAGACATCAAAAGGACCCCAAAGTCAGAAAATGTCTCATCTCACCAGCCACCAAAGCCATGCAAATCAAAACAAAACACGCTCGCCTGACCAGGTGGTGGCGCAGTGGATAGAGCATCGGACTGGGATGCGGAAGGACCCAGGTTCGAGACCCCGAGGTCGCCAGCTTGAGCGCGGGCTCATCTGGCTTGAGCGAAAAGCTCACCAGCTTGGACCCAAGGTTGCTGGCTCCAGCAAGGGGTTACTCGGTCTGCTGAAGGCCCGCGGTCAAGGCACATATGAGAAAGCAATCAATGAACAACTAAGAAGTCGCAACGCGCAATGAAAAACTAGTGATTGATGCTTCTCATCTCTCTGTTCCTGTCTGTCTGTCCCTGTCTATCTCTGCCTCTGTAAAAAAAAAAAAAATAAAATAAAATAAAAAAAAAAAAAACAAAACACGCTCTGTCTTTGCTACCTGTGGGTTTTGAAACTGCTGCTTGCAGTGGCCAGTGCTTCTGGAGGGGCTGCCAGGGGCGGGATGGGGGGAGGATGGCCCTCTAGACAGGGCTGGTGGGATTCCAGCCGGGCGCCGTCTTCCCGGAGGGCAGATTGGCACTCGGATCAAAAGCTTTCAAGATGTGTTTAACCTTTAACTCAGCAATTGCACTTGTAGGAATTCACCCTAAGGAGACACTCGGGAACAAATGTGAAGGTTTATCTATAAGATTTATGTACTTGGGTATCTGCAGCACGGCTATGACATCAAAAGGATGAAAGGGAGCTAAAGGTCCAACTCCAGGGGTGCTTGGTAAATAATTTGTGCTCTCATTAAAAATCCTACCGTGAAAGAGTCATGCTGCCATTGCCAAGTGTTTATAAGCCCTTGAAAAGAAAGGTCTGTTGAATGAAACGTGCAATAACACGGTGTGAACACCACTCCCCCAAGCCCTGAAGCAGGTGGCAGGGATGTGCCATCCAGGACCAACAGAGATTTCCACTGTGCCTATGCCTGTCTGAACACATGTGGGTCATGTTCAATATCTCTCTCTCTTTCTCTTTAATTTTATCGTATAGTCTGTTTTCTGCACCGGACCAGAATTGTATCTGCAATAAGGGGGAAACGTCAGGAACGTTATAAATTCAATTAGACATGTTGCAGGCCCTTAACCCTCCAATGCACCAGCCTGCGGAGGGGAGAAAGAAACACAGTGCTAACAGTGGGCCCACCTGGAGGGTTTGCAGGTTCTCCTGACTCGGACCGAGAAGCTGGTGAAGCTCCTGCCGCAGGAGAGAGGGCACGTGGCAGCTGCGCGTGTGCAGCTCCATGCGCTGACTTGACCCAGCACGGAAGATGCAGGTAGATCACTGGCCCATCAGGGAGGGGCGCTGCTGCGGTGTTATTTTTATTTGTGGCTCAAGAGCCAGACTGAACACATAGTTCGTAAGAGCGATGGAGAGGTGGCCTTCTGTATTCTAGAAGGAAATGTCGCCTAGTGTGCCACATGATCACAACACTCCTTTTCAGATGAAGTTTCATGTGGACTTGACGGGCATCATGCTGTTAGGGAGCTCTCCATACGTCCTCAGAGCTCACTGGTTCAGACCTGTCCAGGTTTACCATCTTAAAACTCTAGCTCTGGAAATATCACCATTATAAAATGAATGACTCATGAGAGGCATAGAAGAACATAAACAATGTTTAAGGAATTCCTACTGTGGGCAAGGTACCTAGCATGCATATTCTCATTTAACCTTCAGAGCAAGGCCAGGAGGTCAGAGTCACTGCCTGCAGCTTACAGATAAGAAAACTGAGTCTGTGGCTCAGAATGACACAGACCAACAGTTCAGGCTCAGGATCAGAGCCAGCGGTCTCAGAGGGCAGAATCTTTGTAACCTCACAGCCAGTGAGGGCAATAGGGACCCAAATCTGGCTCAGACTCCAAAGTAAGTGCTCGCAGAAGGCGGAGCTCTGTGTCTCCCAGCCACCCCCACAAGGAACAGGGAACCTGACAGCTAAAAGCAGGGGCCACAGCTCAGCAGCACACACTGTCGGAATCTGAGCCTCCTTCCTTGTGAATACATTTCAGAAACCAGCAAACAACTCTACTGGGAGAACCAGCACTAATTAAATTTACTGGGATCATTGAAGAGGAAATTATTTAATATTCTGAACAGATTTAATATTTGAAAGCATGGAGGCCCTGATTCATCACGGATGGGCTCCTTGCCATCAGGGTTACATATATGCAAGCTGGGCTCCAGGCATCCTGTTGGAGGAAGGGCGGAGTCACCCCTGCAGCGCCAGTCAGAAGCAGCCACCGGGCTCTCAGGTGCTTTCCTGAATGTTGCCCTCGTACTGTTTTCCATGAAGAACCACACTTGACCGTGGGTCAGCCCTGCCCACTTCCCCACGGGAGCCTCAGCAAGCAGCTGCAAGTGCCACCCCTCCCCTCCCTGCAGGTCCTCAAAAGCCAGACACAGAGTGTTATCAATCCCCACCCCGTCCCCTTGTGCTCCATTCCAGGGGACCCGAAGGCCTTCTGCCCCTGCTGTCCCCCTGACAGACTCAAACCCACACCCCAAGTGAACCTTCCAGGCACACTGAAGTGTGGACACCGTGCCCAACCTGCAAAGCCAATGACCCATCCACATGGGTTTGTAAAGCACCCATTGTGCTCAGCTGAGTCTAATCAATCAGGTAACAAGAAACAGCAAGCCAGACTGCCCTGGGGGAGCCTCCTGGGAAACTGATGCAGAGAGGCCATGAGCTGTGAGGGGTCAGCACTGGGGACAGAAACCAGGTGTCTAGGCCTCCCATCTGCCATTTACTGTCCACGGGTCCTTGACTTCCTCAACTATAAAACTGAACTGACACAGGTGACCTCTAGGGTTTCTCCTGGCTGTAAAATTCTCTGCATCTATAATTCAGTCTAAGCGTGAGGAGTAGATGAGACAGGACCCAAGCCCAAATTGGAGGATCCCAGGAGGGCTTCCTGGCTTCCCCAAGACAGCCTGCACACACAGGCCCTGGCATGAGACCAGATGAGGCCACATCCAGGTGAAGCCATGTGAGAACACATCCAGGTGAGAGCAGGTAAGGCCACTTTCCCTCCCTGATCCCTCCCAAACTACTCCCCTAGATGCAGAGCATCAATCTGGGGAGACTGAAAGTCACTTTTTCTAGAAAATAACATGATATATTATCTTAAAATCCTAGAGTGGAGAAAGATTGAATACTACATAAAACATAGAAGGCAATAAAAGGGAAAAGACTTTTGACTAAAAAGATAAATAATTTCTATAGAAAAATGAATACTATAACCAAAATAAAAAGAAAAATTACAGTGAAAAAGGGATTTTTATCACATATAACAAAAAATTGATCACCTTCATAAATAAAAAGTTGTGGCAAATTAATAAGTAAAGGTCAACCAACCAATAGAGAAACAAATTCACAGAAAAAAACAGATGGCCATTAAACATAAGGAGAGATGCTCCACTTCGTTCATAATTTTAAAAATTCTACTAGTAAAATACCATTAAACATTTAAAACATTCAGTATTGAACAAGGAGTGAGTAAGAAGATACCCTCTCTGCCTGACCAGGCAGTGGCGCAGTGGATAGAGCGTCGGACTGGGATGGGGAGGACCCAGGTTCAAGACCCCAAGGTCACCAGCTTGAACACAGGCTCATCTGGTTTGAGCAAAAAAGCTCACCAGCTTGGACCCAAGGTAGCTGGCTTGAGCAAGGGGTTACTTGGTCTGCTGTAGCCCCACAGTCAAGGCAGATATAAGAAAGCAATCAATGAACAACTAAACTAAGGTGTTGCAATGAAAAACTGATGATTCTCATCTCTCTCCGTTCCTGTCTGTCTGTCCCTATCTATCCCTCTGACTCTCTCTCTCTCTCTGTCTCTGTAAAAAAGAAGAAGAAGAAGAAGAAGAAGAAGAAGAAGAAGAAGAAGAAGAAGAAGAAGAAGAAGAAGAAGAAGATATCCTCTAGTATACAGTAGGTGGGACTAAATTGGTAAAAAAACCTTTCAGAAAGGCTCTTGGAGAAGATTTATTAATTTTTGAACATGTGTGCTTTTGATCAAACAATACCAGTCCCAGGAGCCTATCCCACTGATCTACCCTCACAAGTAAACTGACGTGTACATACAATTTATGAAGTGCAATATTGATATGGTAGCAAGAACTACACGGGGTGGGGTGGGAGTTCCACTGACTAGGAACTCCCATAAGATGGCATATGCATGCCTGACCAGGCGGTGGCGCAGTGGATAGAGCGTCGGACTGGGATGCGGAAGTACCCAGGTTCGAGACCCCAGAGGTCGTGCGCGGGCTCATCTGGCTTGAGCAAAGAGCTCGCCAGCTTGGACCCAAGGTCGCTGGCTCCAGCAGGGGGTTACTCAGTCTGCTGAAGGCCCGCGGTCAAGGCACGTGTGAGAAAGCAATCAATGAACAACTAAGAAGTCGCAACGCGCAACGAGAAACTGATGATTGATGCTTCTCATCTCTCTCTGTTCCTGTCTGTCTGTCCCTGTCTATCTCTGCCTCTGTAAAAAAAAAAAAAAAAAAAAAAAAAAAAAAAAGATGGCATATGCAACATCTTTTGTTTCTTAAACAAGGGAGAGCTATATGTGCTGATAGCTCATCATGTCCAAGAGAAATTGTAACTGAAAAAGTTCCACAACAACACACATCAAATCCTACTCCTTTCAAGGAAAGCGTATTTTATAGATAAGAGATTCTGTGGGGAAACGAACCAGTAACTTCACAGCTGGGCTATGGGAATGGAGAGTTAAGACAGGGCGTCACCTGGGGTGCTTTTAGTTTCTGCGCTCAAACTTCTCTATGCTGTTGGAATGCTTTTGCCATGAGCAAATAGAAAACTGGCTTTAAAAGAGATGAGAAACCCACGCTCCCGGTTATCTCGGTGAGTGGATGACCTCTCCCATGTCAGTCTCCAAAGTCAATGTTGTAAGGGGTTATTGTTGCAGAAAAAGTGTAACACACAATCTTCCAAATCAAGACAAAAATTCTAGAAACCATCCACAATCCCATAAGCAGAATATAACCACAATGAATATTTGGGGTTTTATCTACCCAAACATGGTTTATGCATGTATATAAGTTGTATAGAAGTATAAGTGGGGTTGTATTATGTGAGCGTGTATGTCCATCATGTCCTGAGCCATCCCCATGAGAATGTAAACATACTCTACTATCTCCCAACTATACAACCATCCCCTCCTTTTATCTTCAGACATTAGACCCCTCCAAATTTTTAGGAAAATTCCTCCAAAACCTGGTCGTTATGTGCTGTTTCCACTTCATCCTTTCCCTTTAAGTCCTGAAGTAACTCTAAACACGTTTTATCTCACTTTCCACAGAAAAAGTTTCTGCTGAGATCACCAGTGACTACCCCCCCCCAATATGGCTAACCCATGATTAATCCTCAGCTCTCGCCTCATTCCCGCCATCACTAACCCACTTCCTCTGTGAAACACTCTTCCCTTGGCCTCTGGAACACCACTCTCTCTCGTGGAGGCCTTCTCACCTTAATCGAGCATCTTCACAGTGACCTTTGCTAGTTGCTCCTCTTCTCCCCAAATCCGAGACATTGAAGTGCTCAAGCACTCAATTCTGGGACATTGTCCCTCTGTATAGGAAAGTTGTCACATCTCACATTTAGTCTTATGGCTTTAAAAATCATTATAGTGACCCCAGGCACTGAGGATGGCTCTGTGGAGCCTTAGCCTCAGGCACTAAAAAAAATGGCTCAGTTGCAAGCATGGCCCCAGAAGGGCAGGGCATCAGCACCAGACAGGGGTTGCCAGGTGGATCTTGGTCGGGGCACATGTGAGAGACTATGTCTTTCTCACTAAAAATAATAATAATAAAAATAAAACAAATTAAATTAAAATCATTATAGTAATCTCTCAAGCAACTGCTAAAAAAGTGCAATAGATATGGCTACAAAGCTATTAAATGAATTAAAATGAAACACTTAAACATATAAAAGCAAACACAATGAAGACATAAAAGGAGGTACAAATGAACAAGAAACAGAAAACACACACAGAAAACAAATAATAAAATTATGGGCTTGATTCTAGCCATATCAATAATTACATTAAATGTAAAAGGGGGGTGACGTCAGAGAAATGACATTGTGAGGGGTGCTCCTGGTCTCTCCCCTTGAAATTTCAACAAATTTAACAACTAAACACAGAAAAAATCTCAGCAGCACCTGAAATATACACACGCTAGACAAAGGTATGATTGGGCGAAAAGGTGGCTGAATATATAATCCACTCTGAAGGAAATAAGATGGAGAACAGGGTATTTTGCTCTCCTCACTGATCTGAGGAAGGGGCACTTTCATCTGGAGCTGAGTGAAGCAGAGGGTCTGAGGCAGAGAGAAGGAGCTGGGTGAGGATGGATGCTCAAGCAGAAGAGAGAATATACCAGCTCTGCCTGGGATCACGGAAGCAGGGCGCACACCCAGGTGGTGGGTTCTACCTAAGTAGAACCCATGTGCAGAGTGCCCATGTGAGCACGTGCCGGCACCAGCAGCTTTATGCATTCCCGGCTCCACGATCACTGGCAGTATGCAAGTGGCTCCACTGGCATGGGCGAGCACACGTGTGTGGGCTGGAGGTTTAGCCCAAGATTATCAGTGATACGCATCTGCGTGGGCTGTTGTCAGTGTCTTTGTGCATTCCCGGCTCCACAATCACCAGCACCAGGTGCACATGGGCCAAGATCCTTGGGCCTGGGGCTGCCTGGGCGGGGCACTTCCATGGGCTGATGCAGGCTTTTGAGTGCATTCTCAACTCTGAGACTACAGGCACTGTGCGCCTGAGTTGGCAGGTGCCAGCCTCTGTGTGCACTGCTAGAGTGATGGGGGCTGGGCATGCACATGACTTGCTGCAGGCTACCAAAAAGTGCACAAGGGAGAAGCCTGGGGAGATTAGACCTGTGGTGCGGTGAGGTGTACTAGACATCCCAGGGGGCCCTTAGAAAGGTGCTAGATCTGCAGTCAGCTCCCAGCCCTGCCTGCTCTCGCTGGCGGCTCTGGTTGGCACAGCCTTACCCAGAACTGTGCTTTGAGTGGTACTAGAGGAAGGACCTGGCTGCTTTTAGAGCCTCTTGCTCTGCAAGCACTGGCTGGGGCAAACCTCACATCTAAGTCCCCAGGCTGCTAGATCAGGTGGGAGAGACATGGGGAGAGGCTCCTGGAAAACTAACTGAGACTTCCATTGTCAGAGCCTCCAAGCCCTAAAAAGTCTCACCTACCAACAGGACTGAGGCCCAGCCTACATCATTGCCACAGCAACGCAGCAGTAAACCTCTGCTCAAGAGCCTCATGGGGCAAAACCACCTGCCAAAATAAAAGAAGAAGCTACCTCTCAAAACCAGGGAAAAATTACATTTTTATAACTGTTTTTTTTCCATTTTGGTCATTTTATCTTCTTTCCTTTTCCTTATGAACTTCATGATCCATAGTTGCTACATTTTTCAATCTTGTTTTTTATGAGGGTCTCATTTCAGAAACCTTTACTTCTTTTTTTTTTCTTTTTATTTTTCTCTCATTTGATCATCATTTATCATCAAATTATTATACTTTGGATTCGTATTTTTCTTTGTGGCATTTTGCATGTTTTTTACTTCATTTCTTCTCTCTTTTGTCATTTTTCCTCAGTTCCTGTTTCTTGTTCTCTATAGTTTTTGTTCCACTTATCATTATAGAAGTTTCATTTTTTTCACTGTATCTTTTCAATTTTATTTTATCATTTTAATTATTTCTTATTAGTGCCATTAACAATACCACTCTCAAATGCCATTAAGGAAAAAGAAATCAAATATCATGGATATGAAAGACAGAGATGTAGCTCAGATAGAAGATAAAAAATCTCTAGAAAAAAATTTTAATCACTGTACTTGGAAACATTGGAGTTAAATGACAGAGAATTAAAAATTGAAGTCCTAAAAATACTCAGGGAAATACAAGAAAGCATGGAAAAGCCATTTAAAGAGCTCAGAAAACAATTTAATGAACAAAGAGAATACTTCACCAAGGAAATTGAAACTATAAAAAGGAACCAAACAAAGATAAAAAACTCAATATATGAACTGAAAAACAAGGTAACAAGCTTAGCTAATAGAACAGGCCAGATAGAGGAGAGAATTAGTGACATAGAAGACAGGCAACTAGAGATGCTAAAGAGAGAAGAGGAGAGAGAGACTCACAAATTTAAAGAAATGAGAAAGCCCTACAGGAATTGTTTGACTCCATCAGAAAGAGCAACATAAGAATAATGGGTATATCAGAAGGAGATCAGAGAGAAAAAGGAATGGAGAATATATTCAAACAAATGATCGATGAGAACTTCCCAAGCCTGTGGAAATAATTAGAGCCTCGAACCCAAGAAGCAGATAGAATACCAAGTTACCTTAACCCAAACAGACCTACTCCAAGGCACATCATAATGAAATTATCACAAACCAATGACAAAGAAAAAATCCTCAAGGCAACCAGGAAAAAGAAGAATACAACATCAACATAAAGGAAGGCCCATTAGGCTATAATCAGATCTCTTAGCAGAAACTCTACAAGCCAGAAGAGAATGGACTTCAATATTAAAGTACTTAAAGAGAGGAACTTCCAGCCAAGAATACTATATCCATCAAAGCTATTCTTCAAATAAGAAGGGGAAATAAAAACATTCACAGATACAGAAAACATGAGGGAATTTATCACCAGAAAACCCCCACATCAGGAAATATTAATGGGGATTATCCAATCAGATACAAAGAACAAAACAAAACAAAATCACAAGTAAAGCTCCAAAACAAGATCACAATAAAAACATAAAAACAAGAATAATCTGCGACAACAAAAACAAAAAAGGGGAGAGGACAAAGATTAACAGTAGCAAAGGAGAATGGAGTACAGAAGCACTCATTAGATAATGTACTACAATGAATATGATATATATCCTTTTTATTACTTAATGGTAACCACCCCTGAAAAAACCACTACAGAAACACCTGGCTTATAAAAAGAAGAAACAGAGGAAAGAAGTATAAAATACAACCAAACAAAAACAAATGATAGAAAAACAAAAGAGAAGAACCAAACAAGACACAGAGCTATCAGAAAGCAATACAATATATAAAATGACAATAGGAAACCCTCAAGTGTCAATATTTACATTAATGTAAATGGATTGAATTCACCAATAAAAAGACACAGAGTAGCAGAGTGGATCAAAAAAGAAAATCCAATTGTGTGCTGCCTTCAAGAAACACATCTAAGCTACAAGGATAAAAACAAATTCAAAGTGAAAAGTTGAAAAATGATTCTCCAAGCAAATAATATCCAAAGAAAAGCAGATGTAGCCATACTCATATCTAACAATGCTGACTACAAGACAGCAAAGGTAATCAGAGACAAAGATGGTCATTTCATAATGATAAAGGGGACATTGAATCAAGAAGACATAACACTTGTTAATATATATGCACCATACAAAGGAGCACCAAAGTATATAAGTCATCTACTAACTGACCTAAAAATAAAAACCAACAAAAATACAATCATACTTGGAGACCTCAATACACTGCTGATGGCTCTAGATAGTTCATCCAAACAGAAAACCAATAAAGAAAAATGGGCCTTAAACAAAACACTAGAACAATTGGATATGACAGACATCTACAGGGCATTTCATCACAAAATGCCAGAGTATACATTTTTCTCCTGTGTGCATGGAACATTCTCAAGAATTGACCATATGTTGGGCCACAAAACTTACATCAACAAATTCAGAAAGATTGAAATTATACCAAGCATATTCTCTGACCATAAAGCTTTGAAACTAGAATTCAACTGCAAAAAAGAAGTAAACAAGCCCACAAAAATGTGGAAATTAAACAACATACTTCTAAAAACTGAGTGGGTCAAAGAAGAAATAAAAACAGAGCTCAAAAGATATATACAAGCCCTGGCCGGTTGGCTCAGCAGTAGAGCGTCGGCCTGGCATGCGGGGGACCCAGGTTCGATTCCCGGCCGGGGCACATAGGAGAGGCGCCCATTTGCTTCTCCACCCCCCCTCCTTCTTCTCTGTCTCTCTCTTCCCCTCCCGCAGCTGGGGCTCCATTGGAGTGGGGATGGCCCGGGCGCTGGGGATGGCTCCTTGGCCTCTGCCTCAGGCGCTGGAGTGGCTCTGGTTGCGGTGGGGTGGCGCCCCAGAGGGGTAGAGCGTCGCCCCCTGGTGGGCATGCCGGGTGGATCCCGGTTGGGCATATGCGGGAGTCTGTCTGACTGTCTCTCCCCGTTTCCAGCTTCGGAGAAGAAAAAAAAAAGAAAGATATATACAGACAAACAAAAACAAAAATGACATGACATATCAGAATTCCTGGGATGCAGCAAAAGCAGTAATAAGAGGGAAGTTCATATCCCTACAGGCTTATATGAACAAACAAGAGAGAGCCCAAGTATACAATTTAACATCAAATCTTAAGGAACTAGCCTGACCAGGTGGTGGCGCAGTGGATAGAGCATCGGACTGGGATGCGGAAGGACCCAGGTTCGAGACCCCGAGGTCGCCAGCTTGAGCACGGGCTCATCTGGCTTGAGCAAAAAGCTCACCAGCTTGGACCCAAGGTTGCTGGCTCCAGCAAGGGGTTACTCGGTCTGCTGAAGGCCCCCCGGTCAAGGCACATATGAGAAAGCAATCAATGAACAACTAAGAAGTTGCAACGCGCAAAAAAAAAACAAACAAAAAAAACTAATGATTGATGCTTCTCATCTCTCTCTCCGTTCCTGTCTGTCTGTCCCTGTCTATCTCTGCCTATGTAAAAAAAAAAAAAAAAAAAAAAAATCTTAAGGAACTAGAAAGAAAAAAAAAACAGAGGCAACCCAAAACCAGCAGAAGAAAGGAAATAATAAAATTAGAGCAGAAATAAATGAAATAAAGAACAAAAAAACTATAGGAAAAAAAAGAAAAAAAAACTATAGAAAAAAATCAATAAAACAAGGAGCTGGTTCTTTGAAAAGATCAAGAAAATTGACAAACCCTTGGCAAGACTCACTAAGGAAAAAAAGAAAGGACTCATATAAACAAAATCCAAAATGAAAGAGGAGAAATCACCACAGATATTATAGATATACAAAGACTTATCGTAGAATACTATGAAAAACTATATGCCACTAAATTTAACAATCTAGAAGAAATGGATAAATTCCTAGAACAATGCAATCTTCCTAGACTGAGTCATGAAGAAGTAGATAGCCTAAACAGACCCATAGCAGGGAGGAAATAAAAACAACTATCAAAAACCTCCCAAAAAATAAAAGTCCAGGGCCAGATGGCTATACTAGTGAATTCTATCAAACATTCAAAAAAGATTTGTTTCTTATTCTACTCAAAGTCTTCCAAAAAAATTGAAGAAGAAGCAATACTTCCAAACTCATTTTACGAGGTCAACATAACCCTCATACCAAAACCTGGCAAGGACAACACAAAAAAAGAAATCTACAGACCAATAACTCTAATGAATACAGATGCAAAAATTCTAAACAAAATACTAGCAAATAGAATACAACAACACATTAAAAAATAATTCATCATGATCATGTGAGATTCATCCTTGAATCACAAGGATGGTTCAACATATGTAAAACAATTAACATAATACACCATACCAACAAAACAAAGAACAGCCCTGGCCGGTTGGCTCAGCGGTAGAGCGTCGGCCTGGTGTGCGGGGGACCCAGGTTCGATTCCCAGCCAGGGCACATAGGAGAAGCGCCCATTTGCTTCTCCACCCCCCACCCTCCTTCCTCTCTGTCTCTCTCTTCCCCTCCCGCAGCCAAGGCTCCATTGGAGCAAAGATGGCCCGGGCGCTGGAGATGGCTCCTTGGCCTCTGCGCCAGGCGCTAGAGTGGCTCTGGTCGCGGCAGAGCGACGCCCCCGGAGGGGCAGAGCATCGCCCCCTGGTGGGCAGAGCTTCACCCCTGGTGGGCGTGCCGGGTGGATCCCGGTCGGGCGCATGCTGGAGTCTGTCTGACTGTCTCTCCCCATTTCCAGCTTCAGAAAAATACCAAAAAAAAAAAAAAAAAGAACAAAAACCATATGATCCTACCAATAGATGCAGAAAAGGCATTTGATAAAATACAACATCATTTTATGTTTAAAACACTCAATAAAATGGGTATAGAAGGAAAATATCTCAACATAATAAAGGCCATTTATAAAAAACCATCAGCTCACATCATATTAAATGGCAAAAAAACTGAAAACTTTTCCTCTGAAATCAGGAGCAAGACAAGGCTGCCAACTTCTCCACACTTATTCAACGTAGTGCTGAAAGTTCTAGCCAGAGCAATTAGACAAGAGAAAGAAATAAAAGGCATTCATACTGGGAAAGAAGAAGTAAAGGTATCACTTTTTGCAGATGATATGATCCTGTACATAGAAAACCCCAAAGACTCCACAAAAAGACTATTAGAAACAATAAACCAATACAGTAAGGTCACTGGATACAAAATTAATATACAGAAATTTATTGCCTTCTTACATGCCAACAATGAAACTTCAGAAATGAACTCAAAAATAGAATCCCTTTTACGGTTGCAACAACAACAAAAAATACCTAGGAATAAACATAACAAAGAATGTAAAGGACCTATATAATGAAAATTACAAAGCATTGTTAAAGGAAATCAAAAAAGATACAATGAAATGAAAAAATATTCCTTGTTCTTGGATAGGAAGAATAAATATAGTTAAAATGACCATATTACCCAAAGCAATATACAAATTTAATGCAATTCACATCAAAATTCCGATATCATTTTAAAGATATGGAACAAGCCTGACCAGGCAGTGGCGCAGTGGATAGAGCATCGGACTGGGATGCGGAAGACCCAGGTTCGAGACCCTGAGGTCACCAGCTTGAGCGCGGGCTCATCTGGTTTGAGCAAAAAGCCCACCAGCTTGAAACCAAGGTTGCTGGCTTGAGCAAGGGGTTACTCGGTCTGCTGAAGGCCCGCGGTCAAGGCACATATGAGAAAGCAATCAATGAACAACTAAGGTGTTGCAATCGGCAATGAAAAACTAATGATTGATGCTTCTCATCTCTCTCTGTTCCTGCCTGTCCCTGTCTATCCCTCTCTCTGACTCACTCTCTGTCTCTGTAAAAAAAAAAAAAAAAAGATATGGAACAAAAAAATCATCAGGTGGAACTATGGAACTATAAAAAACCCCGAATAGCCAAAGTAATCCTAAGGAAAAAGAACGAAGCTAGGGGCATTACAATAAAGATTTCAAATTATATTATAGAGCTATGATAATCAAAACAGCATGGTATTGGCAGAAAAATAGACACTCAGACCAATGGAACAGAATAGAGAACCCAGAAACAAAACCACATATATATGGTCAAATCATGTTTGATAAAGAAGCCAAAAACACACAATGGAGAAAAGAAAGCCTCTTCAATAAATGGTGCTGGGAAAACTGGAGAGCCATATGCAAAACAATGAAACTCGATTATGGCTTGTCTCTTTGTACCAAAATTAATTCAAAATGGATCAAAGACCTAAATATAAGATATGTAACAATAAATTACATAGAAAACATGGGTACTAAATTCATGGACCTTGGCCATAAAGAACATTTTATGAATTTGACTCCAAAGGCAAGGGAAGTGAAGGCAAAGATAAATGAATGAGACTACATCAGACTAAGAAGCTTTTGCACAGCAAAAGAAACTGACAACAAAACAGACAAACAACTAAATGGGAGATGGTATTTTTAAACAACAGCTCAGATAAGGGCCTAATATCCAAAATATACAAAAGAACTCACAAAACCCAACAACAAACACGCAAACAATCCAATAAAAAAATGGGAAGAGGTCATGAACAGACACTTCTCCCAAGAAGAAATACAAATGGCCAACAGACATATGAAAAGATGCTCATCTTCACTAGCTATTAGAGAAATGCAAATCAAAACTACAATGAGCTATCACCTCACACCTGTTAGATTAGCTATTATCAACAAGACAGGTAATAACGAGTGCTGGAGAGGCTGTGGAGAAAAAGGAACCCTCATCCACTGTTGGTGGGAATGTAAAGTAGTACAACCATTATGGAAGAAAGTATGGTGGTTCCTCAAAAAACTAAAAATAGAACTACCATATGACCCAGCAATCCCTCTACTGGGTATATACCCCCCAAACTAAAAAATATTGGTACATAAAGACACATGCAGCCCCATGTTCATCGCAGCATTGTTCATGGTGGCCAAGACATGGAAACAACCAAAAAGCCCTTCAATAGATGACTGGATAAAAAAGATGTGGCACATATACATTATGGAATACTACTCAGCCATAAGAAATGATGACATCGGATCATTTACGAAAATATGGATGGACCTTGATAACATTATACGGAGTGAAATAAGTAAATCAGAAAAAACTAAGAACTGTATGATTCCATACATAGGTGGGATATAAAATTGAGACTCATGGACATAAATAAGAATAAGGTGGTTACCAGGGGGAGGGGAAGGGAGGTGAGGGAAGGTATAGAGGGAGGGGAGGGGCATAAAAGAAAATCAAATAAAAGGTGATGGAGGACAATTTGACTTTGGGTGATGGGTATACAACATAATCAAATGTCAAAATGATCTAGAGACGTTTTCTCTGAATCTATGTACTCTAGTTGATCAATGTCACCCCATTAAAATTAATTGTCTAAATAATATTTTTTTAATGTAAATGGACTAAAACCCCCAAGTAAAAGGCAGAGGTTGTCAGCTACAGAGGTGAACATAAAAGATGGTTAAAAAATGATACCATGCAAACAATAAGCATAAGAAGACTAGAGTGGTTATATTAATAACAGATAAACTAGACATGAAGACAAAGGGTATTAACAGAATTAAATAGTGACATTCCATAATAATAAAATAGCTAATGTATTAGGAAAGTATAAAATTGACAAGCATGTAGGGCCTATAGTTGAACTTCAAAATGCATGTTATAAAAATTGAGAGACTTGAAGATGTCAGCTAGACTTATCACAGTGATCATTTCACAAAATATACAAGTGTTCAATCATGATGTACACCTGCAACTAATATAATGTTATATGTCAACTATATCTCAATTTGAAAATAGAATGGACATGGAAAAAAAGTAAAAATAAAATAAAGGGTGAGAGCCCCAATTATAATTGAAGAGTCTCTCAGCACTTTATACAAGTCAACCAAAAAATCAGTAAGGAAACAAGATCTGAACATCATTAACCACCTGACCTCAGTGACAGTTATAGAACACTAAACCCAACGGCTGCAGATTCTCATTCTTTTCAAGGGCACATGGAATATTCATCACATTAGATCATGCTCAAGTCTCAAGTGACATCAGCAAGATGGTGGACTGGGAGGTGCCAATGCTTGTCTCCCCCACAAATGCAACAAAAACAATAAACAACCGCATACCAACAAAAATAGCTCTAAAGTATATACAACGAAGCAGCAGCAGAAACCCTGCAGAGGACAAAAAAACAAGGGTGGATGCAGAGGAAATGTGCCTTTCCCTCTCCCTCAGGACAGTGCAGAGCTCTCTTCCCCACAAGACATGTGCTGAGCTCAGGATCTGGCCCTACCCAGGCTCCTGGACACATGGCCTATATCCAGGTTAAGTCACGCCACAACCCAGCAGAAAAATGGAAGGAAAGGGACCAGACCCTCAAGGAGCCAGAAGACCTCAGGACCCCCAGCAGCATGCCTGGGACCAGATTCTGGAGGAAGTTTGATTCATGGGTCTGGGATACCATCAGCTTATGCCTTGCAAACCAGAGGAGCCACCCAAACCCCAGTGTCCACAGTCTCTAATGGTGTCCACTACAGAGGCATGTTTGGTGTCCACATGGCTGACCTCAGTCTCCAGCCCCTCTGGAGGTCAAGCTGATACCATGAGACCCAAAGCCCCCACCCAAGGTTATGTCCCAAAGCCCTACCATCAATCACTCTGTTGGTATATATACCAAGGCCCCCAGGCAAACAAAGACCAGGATATTCCAAGGGCTTAGTTAAATTATTTGCGACAGGGCAAGTAAGCCCTGGAGTCCAACTTGTAAGCCGGACAGTCTCTGCTCAGCACTTAGTGAAAGTAGATAAGGAATCAAGCTCCACAGCAACTTCTCCAGATCCTCCCTTGGAATGGAGCCCTTGACCCACATCAACTGGGGCAGGGAATAAACCCCACGTGCTGCCCTGGATGGAGAAGGAGGGGCTCAATTTCATGATATACTATGTCCCCAAGCCCATGACTTTTCTGTTGGGGTGGATGGACCTAGTGTCAGGGTGTCAGGTCAGTAAAAAAGAAAAAAAGAAAAAGAAAATGCAAAACTGTCATATCACCATGGCAAGTGAGAGTGAGGGGGTACAGACAAAAAGTTACTCCCAAGAAGTATCCTCTTGCAGGAACAGTACCATTGGAGAAAAGAAAACCTCTCTCTGTTCCCCAATTTGCACAAATGTGTATAGGAGAAATTAGAACTAAAACGACCAGAAATAGAGCAACGCAAGCCCCATGCACGCCCAAGGCACAACTGGCAGAGAGAGGAGCTGGGAATTCTCAGAACTGGGGTCAAATCCAGAGTCAAGGATGTCCCCGCCCAGCTCCTCACCACCGTGACCTGGAGCCAGCTTACCCTCATCCCAAAGCTGACGGTCAGAATTCATCAGACCCTGAACTCCTTCCTGATCACAGCTGGGACCCTCCCCAATTCAGCCTCACTCACTCTGGCTGCCCCCTCACCCCAAACCTCCTTCTGCCTCTGGGTCCACCAGCATCACAGCCAAGGTAGCTGAAGGTGGAGGGTGGAGGGGGCCTTACTTCCTGAGAGTGAGGATGACCCTGGGTGGCAAGGGAAGGGCACCTCCTTCCATCTGGTCTTCTCTCTGGCATTGCCTCTTCTTGACTCCCTACCGTCTCAGGCACCCAGCCCCCTGACACCGTCTAGTTTGCGTGTCTCTCACTTAAACACTTGCCACCCCAACTGTATTCCTTTATTAAGGACAGGGTGCCACCTGGGCAGGGGTAAGAGGAGAGGGGATGGCAGCACCCACTTGTAACAACACCTCGGCCGATGAAGGGTCCCCGCTAGGTGGGCGGATGGAGCAGGGCTGAGGCAGTGGCGAGATTCCTGGGGAGGAGCAGACCCATCCAGTGAGCATAGATATGAACAGTTTGTGCATAGCTGCAGGCGGTGTCTTCCGGGGCAACTCTAAACGCGCCCACCACCATCTGACATCCCTGATTTAAAGGGTGTCCCTGCACTTCCAGCGGAAGCATTTTATAGTTTTGCATCTGCCTTGCATCTTCCCGCTGTCCCCTGGCACTCTAGAACATTCTTTCTCACTCCAATTTCTCATCTCCCATCTCTCCTCTCTTCCAAGGCTGCTGAGTTTCAGTCTCTTCCCTACCTGGCCCCTCAGCTCCTCCCCATTAAAAGAAGCCTCGACCTGCCTTTTATGTACCCAAAATGCACAGCTGATTTTTTTTCTCATGCGACTCGCCCTCTATCTCCCGTCACAGACACCGCGCCAAGCCCTGGACGTGCTGGGAAGCAATGTGCATAACCCAGGTGTTGTTCTGAAATTGATGGTTCACTGGACAGTGTCAGGGAACACAAGGGTAAAAAGTCCTCATTATTCACCTTTGGGGAGTGTAAAAATCTCGTACAACTCCAAGCCACCTCACCTGCCAGAGGCTAATTTAAGAAAAGCCTAGAATGACGGAGAAGCCGAGAGTGCCCACTGGAGCAGGCCAGGCAGAGAGTCGGACCGACAGAGGCCCTCCCATACCAGGACACCCAGCACTCAGCTCAGCACCTCAGCTGCTCCTCCGGGCCCCATGGGGCTTTAGCACTGCCTCTCCTGCCAGGACACAGCAGCAATGAAGGACACTCAGGAGCAGTAGCTTCAGGACCAGGACCTGCCCACCACCCCAAGCCCCTTCCTTTGCTCTGGTTGCCACAGAGACAGTGCAAGTCCCTCAGGGGCAGGTGCTGCCACATGTGCTCACCGCCCCACCTGTCTTCTCCAACAGAAGACTGCCTGCTTCTTCCTGAAACACAACCACCTTTAAGCAAAGATCTCATGGCTTGTCCTCTGGGTCCTCTGGGGAGCGTGGCTGGCCCTAAGCATCACTATGCTCCAAATACTTGGGGCCTTGGTCCTGTCTCTGGACCTCTGCTCTCTTCCTTCCTTATATGACACCACAGTCTGGGTGGCCTGTGAACAACAGTCACTTATTCCCCATAGGTCTGGAGGCTGGACATCCAAAATCATGCATCAGCAGGTTCAGTTGCTGGTGAGGGCCTGTTTCCTGGTTCACAGACAGAATCTTCTTGCTGTGTTCTCACCAAGCAAAAGGGGCAAGGGGCTCTCTTGGGTCCCTTATATAGGGGCACTAATCCCATTCCTGAAGGTGCCACCCTTACCACCTACTCACCTCCCAAAGGCCCATCTCTGATACCATCACACTGGAAGTTAGGATTTCACTATGTGGGGGACACACACATTCAGACCATAACAGATGCACATTCACCATTCACCTTGCAGAGGTAACAAGGAGCCACCCGAGATAATACAGTTGCCCTGTAGGGACCCAGACTGAGAGGGAACTCACCCATTCTCTGGAAGTAAAGGAAAGATCCCTCCCACTTTACAGAGGAGAGAAAACGCATTTTCCTGGACCGTTCACAGGCAGCTCGGTTTCTGAACTGAGAGAGGAGACCTGCAGCCCACGTGCTGACCATGTTTCAGGCCACATCCCACACCTGCAGAGGTGCTGTACAGGCCTGGCCCTGCTCTCACCTGCCCCGCCATGTTCCCATCTAGGCAGCCAGAGTCAAACCCAAGTTGGACCATGTCCCTCCTCTGCTCAAAACCCTCCAACAGCCCCTGCCTCATCCAGAGAAAAGCCAAAGATGTGTACAGGAACATTCGTAGCACTTTACTCATAATCACTGGGGAAAAACAAGAGTCCGTTAACAGAAAGATAGGCAAACAAACCATAACCCACCCATCATATCAGGGACCACAAATCGGCATAAAAAAGGAATAAACTTCTGACACTCACAGCAATATGAGTGCACTGCAAATGAGTCCACTGAGAGAAAGAAGCCAGACAGCAAAGCTTGTGGGTGTGAGTCAAGCTCTAGAACAGGCCAGTACAACATATGGTGCTAGACATCAGAACCAAGGTCACCTCGGCTGGTGGGAGTGGGGGGCTATCCAGCGGCTGAAAGGAACTCTCTGGGGATTTGAAAACGCTTTGTGTCTTGACTGAGGGAATGGTTACTTCTATGTGTCAAAACTCACTGAGCTGCATACTTTAAGTAAGTGCATTTTACCATTGGGCAACTCTACCAAAGTTTAAGGAAAAGAAGAACTGAAAATGAAAAATGAGTTCTATGTCTCAAAGTTAAACCAGACCTGGTCTTTTGCTCCCCTTCTGATATCTCCACTTATGTCTGGCTCCATCTGCCCCACCTGTCCCCTCATTGTCCTTCCATCCTTCCAAGCACCCTCCTGCCTCAGTGCCTTTGCACATGCTGGTCCATTTTCCTGAAACACTCTTCCTCAGGTATCTGCACAGGTCACTCACTGGACTTGTTCTGTTGCCTCAGCACAGAGGGCTATCTAAGGTGAAACAGCAGCACCTCTCTCTCAGCTTTATTTTCCTCCATGACTTTATTTTCATCTGCCATGAGTGTGTGTATGTGTGTTGTGTGTTTTGTCCATCCCCCTACACTCCTCCCAGGGCAAGGACTCTGTTCACAGCTGAGCTGTAGCCCTAGTACTAACCAAGAACCAGGCCCAGCAATCAGATGCCTTTAGTAAACAATTGTTAACTGAACGACCACAGTCAGCACCCCTTCGAGGGCCACAGAAAGTCTAGCCCAGCCTTGTCAATGGCTCTTGGAAATAACACATCTCTCTGAGAGTGGACAGGTTTCTCTCAACCGTGGCTCCCAACGTTCCTGTTCCTCGTCCCACCTCAGCACAGCCCCGCGTCTGTAAGGAGGGCAGGAAGAGCCCGACAGCAAAGTCACTGCCACCCATCAATGACGCCTCAAGCTAATTTGTGCGGTGCTGGGGAGGATGCCTTCATACCTCTGCACAAGATAGAGTAATTATTTCTAAACATTGCTGCCTCTCGCCACACTGCCACTATCAGGTGCCAGCAAGTCTCAGTCCAGAGGCAGTTCCCTGCCACCTCCCCCAGCCTCAGAGCCCTGGGTCCTGCAGACATCCATGGGGGTGCCCACAGATGGACACATGCCACACACACCACCCCAGTCCACCAGCCCTGCCTTCCCTCACTGAACTGAGACAGCACACATTGGCACTGACCAGGGCTCAGTGGCCTCAGGGGTTCATCACCCTGACCTAAGTCCCCTCCTAAACCCTCCATCGCACTCACCGACAGTCTGGGACACCCGGTCCTGCCCCATCCTGCTGGCTTCCTCCTGCAGAGGTGGTCCAGGGGGAGGGCCTCTGGGACAGGAGACAGGACAAGTAGGGCCAAAGGAGAATGGAAGACTACCACAATGTTCTCTCAGGAAATGGAGGTGACCACCTCCATTTATGTGAAATGACCGGAACAGGCAAATCCAGAGATAGAAAGCAGATTAATGGCTTCAGGCGCCAGGGGAGAGGAGGAGGGACTAGAATGGGGACACCACCTTGGTGGTGGCTGCACAGCTCTGTGCAGACACTGAAAACCACGGCACTGTTCCCTGCAGATGGGGAAATGGGATGGCGTGGTCCTGAGCCAGGCAGATGCTACATTCTGTAATGATGGTTCTGACCCCCTTCTCCTCCCAACAGCCCCAAATCAAGTAGGTGGAGAAGCAGAGACACAGTGAGTGGGAGACTTGTAGGCTTCCCAATCAGGATGAAGCCTGGAGGCTGGGACAGAAATGCAGGGTGACCCAGTGGGGTGAGGGACAAAAGTAGTAACCTGCAGGGTGGGGCCCAGGGATGATACCTCGCTGCACATTTAGAACTCAAACAAAGAAGCCAGGCCTGTGTCCCACCCCAGCTACACCTGAGGCAGGAGACCCTAGGACCCTTCTCTGGAGAGGCTAAAAGCTCCCCAAGGAAAAGACCCACAAATAGACTGACATGTAGGAGTCAAATTAAAAAGCAGGCTGTGCACCCATCAGCCTACAGGTAAGTCCACGGTCAGGGTCAGTGCCCGCCCTGTCCCCAGGACCTTAGCCATTTCTGAGCACTCCTGCAGTCTCCAACTGTGGCACCTGCGTCTCAGGCCCAAAGGGTCCCCTATAACCTCGGTAGACTGCTCTGCCTCCTTCACAGGTGGCCAGGTGGTGACATTTATCCTCCTCCTCCGTCACCACCCCCATTAGCATCTAGGTGGGGTGGTTCTGAGGTTGTGTTTTGCATCATTCCTGGGAGTTCTCTGTGAAATCGAGTTCCAGTCACACCCAGCAGTGTTGACCTAATGCCGTCCCCTTTCTTGGTGGCCTTTCTGCAGCCTGGGATACTCACCTCTAAGCTATGTCTGAGGGCAAGAGGGGCGGTTCTAGCCCATGCCCACAGCAGGATGTGTGCTATGGGGAGAAACGCCGTTCCACCTGCCCCACCAGGTTTACCTTTGGTGTGAGGTTCCCAGGAGAGAACCTTCCCATCAGACACACTCTGTCCATGGAAACGCCTGGTGCTTAAACACATGCCAACCATAGCTGGTTTCCCATAGAGCAGTGTCCTGGTGGCTGACTCCATGCCTCCCTGAAGGGCATAAGTAGGAAACAGGTAGACAACCATCCTCCCAACTGGGGAGAGGAAGGGTCACACTGAAGCTTCACTCACAAAGGTGCTTTCCTCATTAGTGGGAACACTGGGAAACACAAATCAGAGCACAGTTCCAATCTGACTTCATCCATCGTCCATCTGAGGGTCAGGACACTTGACAGATGAGCCCCTCCAGAGAAAAGCATGACCCATGCAGGAAAAAGGGTGGGGCTCATGACCCCAGGCACAGCGGTATGACATCCCCTAGGACCAAGGCTCTGTCCTGGCCTTTGTGAAGACCCAGTTCATCTGTGTCTTTATCCAAATGGCCCCACGTCCTCGTCCATCCTGGAGGGGTCCACTCTGTCCACAGACCCCTTTCAGCCCCAGTGCCTCATGCCCCACCCACAGGTCCATGCTCACAGTGGCCCAGAATGTGAGAGAAGACCCATCTGGAAACGTGCTTCTAGTGGTGCCTTGTTGGTGGCAGGTGCTGTGAAGGGGTTGGGAGTGGTTTGTGAGGTGGAAACAGAAGAGGGAGGAAAAGGAAGCATGCTCCAGTGATGGAAACTTCCAACGGTCCTCCATGCCCCATTTAGAGCTCAGGGGGAGACTGCAGGTGTCCTTAAACCTTCAAGTACCTTGCCCCCACACCACATACTGTTATCAACGCACATAAAAACTCTGGCTGGACCCGAGAAGCCCACATGTGGAGAGTTGGCACTGAACACCAACCTAATTCTGCCATGGGACACTTTGGGGCCACTATAAAAATTATATGGAGAGAGCACAGGTGTCATGGCAAGCCATGAACACGGCTGCACCCCCCCCCAGCCCCCTGAGTGTGAGAGAAGGCTGTAGCTCCCAGGGCTGGTGCATCAGCGCTACACCAGGGAGAGTCTCAGGGAGCCCCAATCCCTCCTGGGGACACAGACCACGTCTTCTGGACAGAGCCCTTCAACATCACAAGAGCCTATGCGTTAGGGGACCAAGACAAAGGGTGAGAACATTCTGTTCTTTTTTAAAAGTGACAAACGAGACCCTCTGGGTGCAGGGACCCTGACCCAGGCAGCACAGGGATAGGACTTTTCCTCACAGGTGTTTTTTTTTAAGTTTAGAATTCACTACTGAAAAAGGGAAAGACTCACAGTGCCCATAAAAGGAAGATGACAGAGGGGGCCTTAGAAGGCAGTCAGGAGAAAGCTCTGTTTGCTGTTTCCTAATTTACACATGAACAATGGTGCATCTCCTCCCCTCCCCCACTCCTCTCCCTCTCCATCCTGGGCTCTGTACCAGCACTCCCGCTCATTCCCCAGCACTTGCCTGCATTCCTAACCATCCGTTCCAGCTGTGCCTGCAGGTGGGGGAAGGTGGCACCACCAGCAGGGAGTTCAGACACCCACGCACAGGATGCCTGAAACTGTCAGCAGCATTTGGTGACCCCTCCAAGATGGCGGCCTGAGGTTGGTGCCCCCAGATCCCTGACACCTATCCCTGTGCTTTGAGGTCTTCTCACCCCTCTTGTGACTCCAGCCCCCTCTATCTCTGTGTCAGCTGCTCAGTGACTCCTTCCCTTCTGTGTGTATGCATGGCAACAGTATCCACTCAACCACACACACATGTTCCCCAAGGGCTGGCCAGATGCAGGTGGGACTCCTTACACAGTCTCAGCCCACCTCTTGGCCTTGGTATGAATACTACAAGTGGACAAAACTGATCTCCACCTGGGCAGGACCCTGTGTCCAGAGTGGAGCAGAGAGTTCAGGAAGGGGCAGACAAAAACAGCTAGATGCCCATCAGCTCAGGGTGGCCAGCATGGGTCAGTGGGGTTCTAACAGTAATACTTCAACATGTTTACGTTGTGTCTCCCAGAAGCCAAGGGAAATGCTTGCCTAACAGTTTATTATTATTATTATTATTATTTAGGTGAAATTTACAAACATAAAATGAACTATTTTAAGTGGTACAATTCGGTGCCTTCTCAGGGTTGTGCAGCCACCACCTCTCTCTAGTTCCAGAACATTTCCATTGACAGAAGGCAACCCTGACCTGATGAGCAGTTTCTCCCCGTTCCCCCCCCTCCCCGGCAACCAGCAATATGCTCTCTGTCTCCATGGATGTGCCTGTTCTGCACACTTCATAAAAATGGAGTCACACACCATGTGTCCCTTTGTGTCCAGCTTCTTTCACTGAGCATCATGTCTCCAAGGTTCACCATTTTGTAGGACATGGTCGGGGCCTCAGTCCTCTCTGTGCCAGAATAATACGGGACCATCCTTGTCACTCCCACGCCACAGCTACAGCTTTCCAACATGCCTGAGCAGTCCAAGCACAGAGCTCACACCGTCCCTCTTCCCCGAGGGCAGCAGGACAGACGGACTGACGAGGAGGCTGCAACGAGGGCCCAGGTGGGAGGGCAGGAAAGGGGCCAGAGCCATGGGAGTGGGAGCCCATGAGCTGGTGCATGGCCATGCAGAGAAGCCATCTGAGAGGCATCTGACAGTGCCTGCAGTAAGGACAACAGCCAACGTAACAGTAGCCATCGGTGTCAGATTGGCAGAAAATATATTCTTTAATTACTTTGTGTGCCATGAGATGGAAAGCCTTGAAAATTGCTGCTATAACCCTAGGAACTTTCTTTTGCACATTAAAGACCATTGTTTCACCAGGTGCTAAAGGGCTGCTTGGTGCAGAAAGGTTGGGGTCCCCTAGACTGGAAGCTTTACACAGCCTGCTCTTCATACCTGTTTTTACCTGGACAGGTGCAGTCCCACCTCCTGATGCCTCTCAGGCCCATCCTGGCACTGTGCAGAGAATCCCGAATGAGCACAAATCATAACTACCATGGAGCTGAGGTCAGTCTATAGAGGTCACGAATCCCAGATGCCCCATCCTCCTCCCCAAAGATGATAACCGGATGGCTAACATTGTTCCTGAACTTTGTGTGAATGGAATCAGACAGCTGACACTCAACTTTGTGCCACGTGAGGTCCGCTGAGAGACCCACATACAAATATGTGTGCACACGCACCGGAATACGAGCATGGGCGACCAGAACCATGTCATATTTTGCACTCTATGATGCAAGCACAACACCACCCTGCTTGGCCACACAGCTGCTGACACACATTTGGGTTGCTCCCGGTTCTAAGCTATGGACAATGACGTGGCTCTGGTCGCCCACGTTCATATTCTGATGCGTGTGCACACATATTTGTGTGGTGTCTCAGTCCTGGGTCAGGCGTTGTTTTGCTTCAGTAGGTTCTGCTGAACTGTTTTCTCAACTGGTTTTTCCAGTTTATATTCCGACCAGCAATACACAGATGTCCCCATTGCTCTACATCAGCGCCAACCCTTGGGGCCACCCACCCCCTCACTGTAGCCATTCTGGTGGGTGTGCAGCTATGTCTCAGGGCACATTCTCCTGATGTCAAATAAAACACCAGGTTCAAACCTATTTCCCATGTTTCCGTGAGCCCTTCTGCTGGTCACGTATGTTGGAAATGTCTTCTCCGGCTCCGTGCTTGTCTTTTCCTCTCCAGGTGGCACGTCCTGTAGCTACTCCATATACTCTTCTACATGGTCTTCTAGCAAGCGGAGTGGACACTCATGGATGGTGTAAGGAAGGAGTCAAGCTTCCCAAGTCTCCTCAGGGGGCTCTCTCCAGGCGACCTAGTACCATTTGTGGCAGAGACCATCCCACCTCTCCTCAACAATGCCTCCCTCATCATACATCACATGCCCACATATGCTTGGTCTGCTTGTCTATTCTTCCATTAGAATACTTTTTGGCTGCTCCTGGTGATTTGCACATGGTGGAGAACCACTGGTCCAGGACCTGGCAGCTCAGGCTGATAGGAGTAGGTGTTGGTCACACATAAGACTCTAAGTGCCCAACAGAGGATGCTCAAGGGAGAGATGGGTTAAATTCGGGATGTGGGATGAGCAGTGCCGGAAACGTGGGTAAAGGAAACGGGTGGGGAGTTAGGTAACAGGCCAGAAGCCAAGATGCTCACAGAAATCCCTCCTCCTCGCCACCCCTTTTTTTCCCCCTTCTCTAGACCTCCAGACACTCCCCTCCCTCATCCCCCACATCCCACCCCAAGACAAACTGCAAAGAAGGAAGGACAGTGACCAGAAGGAAAGCTTCCTACTTGGGTCACCAGCCCCATGTAAGGAAATCTGATCCCCACCTGCAACCCCGTTGCATTCCCAAGCGGCCACGGCACTTTCTATAATTAATGGCTAGGTTTTAACTAAACATTGGTTAGCTGCTCATTAGTCAATGATTAGTCTTGGGGAGGAAATGGGGATGTCATACCCCAAAAAAGAGGTGGGGAGATAATGGGAGCTTACAGCTCAGATGCAGTCCCCACCCCCCTCCAGGCCACGATTTTGGGATTTCGGAGTATTATAAACTGGTGTGTTCAATGTAAACTGTTCCCATTGGTCTGTGTGTGATGAAGTCCCAGGTGACCAATACGAGGAAGAGAGAGATTCCATTCACCTCTTCCTCCAGTTTTAGTGTCTCCATGCAGACAAAGAGCCTTTTCCCATTTCTGGAGGGATGAGGTTCTGTCTCCACAGTGAAGTCACCCTGGGCAGGGTGTCCCCTCCCAGGCCTTCTGGGGGCTTCAGCCTCACCCGAGACTTCTGAGCGAGCCGGCCAGCGGAGCCCAGCTTTCCTTCCCCAGCAGCTTTCGCCAGCATTCACCACAGTTCCCAGCATGGTGAGCGGTTCCAGCTTGATTCTGAAAACAGAATACTGTGCATGTGTAACATAGCCCCCAACAGAGGATGCCTGCAGCCTCCCCAAATGTTCGAGGGTCTACCCATGGACCCAACTCAGAGCATGTGGCATTAACAGTAAACCCACTAGAAGTTACCTGTGCAGTAATGTGAGGGGAAGAAAAAAGGATATAATCATCCCCAATATATGTTTTGTATGTCTGAGTTTTGCAGAACAATATAAAACTCCCAGAAAGCTGTACGCCCAGCACAAAGCTCTGGAGAGAACAGAGACCTGAAACCTGAAACCCTGGGAGGTGTGAGGTTGGGGAAGGGTGCTGGCTGCAAAAGATAGCAGGGTCCCTACGCCTGGGGAACTCATCTCCAGACCTGCAGGTGTGACCGCACCTGGCGTACCTGTGCTCAGCCCGGGGGCAAATGTCCAGGCAGGTCCATGCTAGAGACAGCTTCTTCCAGCTGGAAGGCCCCCAGGGAAAGCTGGTCTTCATTCCTGATGAGACATGTCAGGGGAGGGAATGGGATCAGGTCAAGCATCCAGGTTGGTGTGGGCCCAAGGAAGGACTTGGAAAACCTGGAGACCTCACCCTGCTGGGTTGAAGGCATACTTGTCAGGACCCAAGGCTGGGACTTACCTTCACCACTGGGCACTTTAGGAATGCCCCATGTGCTTTTTGTTAACTAATCATTGAAAGAAACACTTCCAACCTGCCTGCCTGGGGTCAAGGCCACCACACACAGTGTGAGGAATGTGATCTAGCCTCCTTCCAGGCAAAGGTCACCACTGCCGGCCACTTGCTTTATA
Organism: Saccopteryx bilineata; assembly: GCF_036850765.1. Lineage (NCBI taxonomy): Eukaryota > Metazoa > Chordata > Mammalia > Chiroptera > Emballonuridae > Saccopteryx > Saccopteryx bilineata. The sequence continues at coordinate 126,390,882 of NC_089495.1, forward strand.
GTGTGCCCAGCCAGTTCTGCACAGTGAACATCCCCGGGAGGTTCCCGAGACCCAGTCAGTGGCGATGGGGATGGAGCTGGAGCTCTGGATTGAGAGAGGGAGGGTGGCCAAGGGAAGAGTCTGGCACTGCCTGGCCAGGCACATGCCCAGCCCCAACTGCTCTGCCACCAGCTGCCAAAGACCACAGAAGCCCCAGCACATAGGCTCTACCTCCATCCTCAAAACCCCTAGACAAACATGCACCTGGGTACACAACCCCTTGCTTTGCTGTGCTGACCAGGAGGCTCTCATGCTTTCCTCTGTCGTCCCAGCACCTCTGTGTTTCCTCTGGTACAGAAGTACATCTCAAAGACCGACTCCTGGGTGCCTGATTTCTCAGAAACTGGAGCAGCTGCTCTGAGAGGTATCCCTGGCAGGAAGGGGGGAAGGAGGCATTTTTCTCCCCAGCGGCCCACCGCAAGGGAGAGTGATGGCAGAGGGGGCAGGGCATCCTGGGGACAGTGCTACAGAAGACCAGTCCTCAACCACAGATCTCTTCTCCCTGCCAGCCCCAGAGCTGTGCTTCCCCAGGAATGAGGCAGACACAAATTGAAAGATAGCTGGTTCAGCCACATGGGGTGCCTGGATATCGTTTCTGTCTTGGTGGCATCTGGAGAGCCATTTTCAAGGACGCCGACAGACCTGAGTGTGTCCTCTGGGTCGGGAACGACAGAAGGGCCTCCCTGAGTCACCTGCATGGGCAGGCAGACAGCCGCACACATCTGGGGGTGTTGGACCATGGGTCCAAGACAGGGTCCAAATGCCCACTGTGGACCCAGAGGAGGTCCATTAGTCCAGCCCCAAATCATGTAAGAGCCCAGCCCAGCATGGTCACTGGGCTCTCCCGCCATGAGCAACACCAGCCCACAAGGGGACAGACACATCAGCAATCATAACGTCATGGCAGGTGCCTCTGAGTGTCAGGAAGAGGACAACAGGACGAGCTGGGGCCCCAGGCCAGAGGGAGCAGACGCCTCTCCTCTTGAGAGTATGCCGAGTCCCTCGTGGCTGAGCCCATGGGTGGCAATGGGCACTATGGGCTCCAGTAGACCTAGGCAAAACCCTGTTGGGTCAGGAGGATGCTGAGGAAGCCACTAAGAGACAGGGGCAGAGGAACAGCTAAGCAGAAACAAGGGGACAAGGACATCTCCAAGGCAACCAATGAGCCTGAGCTGTGGCGGCACAACAGATGAAGCACTGACATGGAACGCTGAGGTCTCCAGTTCCAAGCCCTGGGCTTGCCCAGTCAAAGCACATATGAGAAGCAACTACTATGAGTTGATGCTTCCTGTTCCTCCCCCTGCCTTTCTCTCTACCCTCTCTCTAAAATAAATAAATAAAATAAAAAATAAATAACTAAGTAAAAAGAGAACCTAGAAAGCACACAAGATCATGCATTTGTCATCAGGAAATTCAGGTCAAGACCACAAGGAGACACCATGTCACACCCACGAGGATGGCTAGTATTTAAAACAAAGAAAGAAAGAATAAGTGTTGGTGAAGATGTAGAGAAATAAGAACCCTGTGCATCACTGGTGGTGATGCAAAACAGGGCAGCCACTGTGGGAAACGGGTTGGCAGTCCCTCAGGAAGTGAGCCACAGAACTGCTACACAACCCAGCAATGCCACTCCTGGGTATTCACTCAAAAGAATCAAACAGGTATTCCCACAGAAACCGATACACCCATGTTCACAGCAGCACCATTCACAGTGGCTTAAAGGTGGAAACAGCCCCAGTGTCTGTCAACAGATGAACGGATAAGCAAAGTGAAGTCCATCTATACAATGGAATGCCGTAAGAAGGCATGAGGTCCCCACGCCCACTACAATGTGGATGGACCTCAAAAACATGAGGGTTGAGTGAAAGAAGCCAGACTGGAAAGACTACATTTTGTATCATGTCATTTCTGCAAAATATCCTGAATGGGAAGATCTGCAGAGACAGAAAGCAGATCAGCGGCTGCAGGTGAAAGGAGCAGAGGAGGAATGGAACTGACCGCTCACAATAGCTTTCCTGTGCGGGAGGGGAACAGGTTTTGGAAATAGAGGGGAAGATACTAAATTGCTTACCTTAAAATGGTAAATTTTATGAGATGTTAATCTTTACCTCAATAAAAATATCTATTTGTATACCACATCTAAATACATCATTCTGGATAGTGCCTATTAAAATTATGTGGGCTTCAATTTTTATTGTTGTTGTTATTATTATTATTATTAAAGAAACCACACTCAGGCAGAAAAAATATTAAAGCAAACATCTGCCACACTGAATGCTTGGGTAAGAAGAGCTGTCCCAAACCAAGCAGGAGATGGCGGGCACAGCCACCTGAAAGGCCTAATAGCCTCACAGGGCATGGCGTTGATCCTAACACCTGTGGACCTGTCTGTCCAAGGACGTGCTGATCATTAGTAGCTGTTGCATGGTGATTAATCCCAGCAATAATCACTATTACCATTGTCCTTTTTCCTTAAGAAATTATTCTCCATTACATGGGGGACAAAGGGTGGTGGGGACCTTGACATCTGCAAGTAATGGAAACTTTCACAGTGACTGACCTCATGAGAGAAAGGTCTAAGAGAGGCACCTGCAGCATCTTCAGTCAGGTGCCCTAGAAGGAGCATGCCAGGTGGGAATTCTTGGTGGGTGGAATTTGGGGGGAGTGCTCCCTGGGGAAGAGGGATTCCTTGTTTTGTTTTTGCTTCAAGTGGAGCTCATCTCACAGCTACCTTTTAAATGCATAGGATACAGGCCCTGGCCAGGTCACTCAGTTGATTAGAGCCTTGTCCCCATATGCTGAGGCTGTGGGCCCAATCCCTGGTCAGAGTGCATATGAAAATTCATGTGTGAATAAGAGGAACAACAAACTGATGTTTCTCTCTCTCTCTCTCTCTCTCTCTCTCTCTCTCTGAAATCAGCCAATCAATAAAATTGCAAAATAAAAACAAATGCATAGGGCAGAAAGGCATTTCATCCTTCTCCCCCTCCAGATAGATGTGGCCATCATCCTGTGACTTCAGAGTGGCTCATGGCCCTGCTGTGACCTGGGAATGGCCTCTGAGAGCAGCCTGCAACTCTTTTGATTCACTGCCTCCACTTTAGCAAATGGTCCATATAGATTTTATGCTGTGGCCTCCTGTCAGGATCAAGAGGTTTCTTGGGAGGTAAGGCAGTGCCGACAGAAAAGAATGCATGAAAAGTCTACATAGGAGAGAGAGAGTTACAGAAGCTGATACGTACTTTATTTCCCAAGGCCAGTTTTTATACCATGCAAAAGAATTCATGCATGTGCAGCGGCCCCCCGAAGTAAACTACAGACAAGGCAGCAGGTTATAACTGTGGGAGCAGCAGCACAAGTGCTCTCACTTCCAGGTCGTGTCCTTTTGGCATAACTACTGTGCAGGTGCTCTGGGCTGCGGCCCATAGCTGGGCTCTCACACTCCACCCCCTAGGGTTCGGGGCACCTGGCCTTCTCCCTTAGGCCACCCCCTTGGGCCCAGAGGCCACAACAGCAGTAGAAGGAACAATAGGCTACCACTAGTTCCCCTGCTATTCCGCTATAATAAGCAAGGCCCATCTCCAGGATGTTCCCAGGCTCTCCTACCGGTGGGAGAGAGGGTCCTCTGACAGGGCCCAGATGGCTGACACTTCAGTATCCATCTCCTGCAAAGCCTCTAGGATCTGCTGCTGGTCGTCAGGTGTATACACGTACGTGTAGGGGCATAAGTACTGCCCTGCGCTGCAGTGAGCAAGTCTAAGGCCATGAGGTTCTGCAAGACCACCTTCTGCATCTGGGGAGTCTCATCAAGGAGGAGACTCAGGGAGTGGCGAGTGACATTCAAGGCTTGGGCTTCATGTTGGGCCAACGCCTCAACCTGCAATTCTACATCAATAGTGCCGCCCCAGTACAAAGAGAGCCAGAGGGTAAAACCACCAGGCAGCTCTCTTCTCCCTGTGCCAACAGTGATACACAGGGTCCCGATTCTGGAGCTTCTGTGGCAATGTCGGTATCATCTTGCCATAGATAAACAGGTGACCCTAAGTACAGCAACCAGTCTAGTGAGCTGGCAGGTAGGGCCAGCCATGCCTTCCACAGACCCACAACCCATCTCCTGGCAGAAAATCTGTAGGCTTTGTACCTACAAGCTTTCTCTGATCCCACCAGTGATACGTGGTAGGAGACACTATCAGGTTGGCACACAAGTCTGTGGGCAGCCAGCCCACAGTGTGGTTGGGATCACTGTCATTACGCTGCTCTATACAAAAAGGGGCTGCCTGCAAAAGCTCCACATAAATGCCTGCCACCCACCCCAGCCATTATACACAGCTTTCCCCAGCCAGGGTGGTTCATTGTGGCAAGAGTTCCGGAGAAGTGTCTCAACAGTCTGTCTACACGTCTTCTACCCCAGACTCGTGCGCTGGGCATTCTGTGCATGCAACTCAGTCCAGTTCTGGAGGGAGGCAGCGGTGATACAGCAGGGAAGCCCTTCTGTCATCGCTGCAGGCAGCTCGGTGCAAATCCAGCAATGGGACATCTGATGCATCCACGCAAAAGTGTGAGCCCAGGACATGAGACTGTGGCCAGCAGTCAACCTGAACAGTATGACAGAGCAGAAAGTGGAACCATCATAGGCAAGTCCCGTCCCTCAGGGAGAATGCAAGCCACCTACCTTCTTGTCCTGTGAGACAATGGTGGCAGATGTTAAAGAGACCCCTGGTCAGTGATACCAGACTTATACACCTGCAGTCGGGGGATGGGGCCCCTCGCTAAGAGCTACTGTGTACAAGGGCATGGGCCACAGTCTTATGGCAACCACGCCTCTCAGAAAGGAGGAGGGAGCTGTAGTGGGCAGAGTTGCTCGCCCCTCCACTGGCCACTTGGCGAGCCAGGGTGCGAGGGTCCAAGCCTTTCTCTAGACCTGCTCCTCAGGGTTCCAGTAACACAACCCATGGAGACCCCTCTACCTCTACTCTCCATGCCAGCTCCATTTTTCCTCAGCACCTAGGGCTCCATCCTGTACCTGTATATGCAGGTCTGCGGATCTAGAAGGAGTCACCTTAAGGAGATGAGTTGCCCCTTCCAGCACCTAATCCAGAGGGCTCTTTCCTATTTGACCAGCTGCTCATTCAGCAGCCGCACCGTGATGGGAAGCTGCCACTTCCACCGCTTTCCTGAGGGCACCAGCGGTTTCAGCTTCAACAGCCCATTGAAACATTCAATCATGCCGGCAGCTTGGGAGGGATATGGCACCTGCAACTGCCAGTGCACGTCGTTGTCCTTAGCCCACCTCTGGGTAGTCTTCCCAGTAAAAGGGGTCCCTCGATCACCAGCAACTGCTAGTGGGCGGCCATAGGCCACTGAAAGGCCCTCTGAAGCCTGTGTGGTGTGCTCCTGATCAGCCCTGGCTCCAGGGTAGGCATATCTCCAGCTGGAGGCAGTAACCACTGCTGTGAAGACATAGTGGACTGCCCGGTCTTCTGGCAATGGGGCCTATGTTATCTACCTGCCACGATTACAGTGGCTTTTCCCCTCTAGGTATCTGTCCTGGGGGGTTAGCCAGGTGTCTCCTCCATGGGTATCGCTGTGCACACCATGGACACTGCCTCGCGGCCTCTTTGGCCTCTGCCTGGGACACAGCTGGTCCCCAGCGCTGCACAGCAAGGCCCATTGTACAAGTCCCCATGTGCCCCAGCTTCTTGTGCAACCATGTCACAATCACGGCTGGCTCTGGGTCTGCACAGTCGCTCAGACCCGTGACAAGGCATCTGCAGCATCATTACCAGGGGCCTGCAAGGGTCTGTGCCCAGAAACATGGTAAATCATGGCTCCTTCCCACAAGCCACGCTTCCACAGGTCCTGCCACATCTCTTTTTCCCACAGGGGGAAGTGGCCAATAAGCCAATCCTAAGCGGCCCAACAGGGCAACCACAGCGCCAGGCCACAGTACACAGTCCAGCTGTCTGCAGATGTGCAGACATCCAGTTTCTCTCATCAGGACCAGCCATGCTGCTCGTAGCTTGGCCCAGTGACTGGATTGTCCTGCACCTGTATCAAACCAAAAGGTCTCTGAGGCAGCAAGGCAACAGCCGTCCACGTTGGCGGCTGCCCCTTACAGGAGCCATCCGTGTACCACACTTCCACGGGGGGAGGTGGCTCCCCCTCTTGGTATGAGCTCTCTGCACTTCATCTAAGGCCATTTCTTTTCTTTTCTTTTTTTTTTTTTTTGTATTTTTCTGAAGCTGGAAACGGGGAGAGACAGTCAGACAGACTCCCGCATGCGCCCGACCGGGATCCACCCGGCACGCCCACCAGGGGCGACGCTCTGCCCACCAGGGGGCGATGCTCTGCCCATCCTGGGGGTCGCCATGTTGCGACCAGAGCCACTCTAGCGCCTGGGGCAGAGGCCAAGGAGCCATCCCCAGCACCTGGGCCATCTTTGCTCCAATGGAGCCTTGGCTGCGGGAGGGGAAGAGAGAGACAGAGAGGAAGGGGGGGTGGAGAAGCAAATGGGCGCTTCTCCTATGTGCCCTGGCCGGGAATCGAACCCGGGTCCCCCGCACGCCAGCCCGACGCTCTACTGCTGAGCCAACCGGCCAGGGCCACTAAGGCCATTTCTATCCCGTTTCTCTGTTACAAACTGTACTGGTCCCAGCAAGGAGTGCGGCTCCTGCGTCAGGGGACTAGATGAGAACCTGGCCGTTGCTCCAGATATGCACCCCACTTGGTCAAGGTGGGAGTCTGCGCTATCCCACTTCAAGGCCAAGTAGCCCAAGAACGAAGTCAGCCTTCAACCGGATATGTGGTCTGCACCGTGACTGGTGGTGGCGCTGTGATACTCGCTACCAACTGCTTCTCAATGAGGGAATACCGTATAGCAGCTCCCTTCTACACCTGGGACCAAAAGCTAGTGGGCATCTTCTGACCACCCTGCTTTTGCCAAAGACCCCAGCCAAACGCTGTCTCCTCAACTTGGACCATGAAGAGGAATGGCAGGGCCAGGTCTATTAGCCATGACACCTGGGCACTTAGTGGCACTACCCTCTTGATGGCACTGAAGGCATGCTCTGCCTTGGTGTCCAGCCCCAGGCTCACCCTTCCAGGTCAACTGATACAACGGTCTGGCCTACAAGGCCAAGCGGGGTATGAAGGTTCACCAGAACCCTAGCAGCCTAAATAGGTCTGCAACTGTTTCACAGTTTCTGGTTGGGGGGTATGCTTGAATTCTGTCAATCACCACATCAGGAATAACCTTTGTCTTACCCAACTAGACAACACCCAAAAACTTGACAGAGTGACCAGGTCCCTGGCCCTTGTCCTTGTTGACGGCCCACCCCCAGCCCGTCAGGGCCTCTTGAAGGCTGCCACTTCAAGATCTGAAAGAGAATCAGAGTTTAGCATCATGTCATCAATGGAATGGAACAATCACTGTCTCAGGGTGGTTCCACATGGCAAATCTTGGGCCACCAGGCCATGACACAGAGTAGGGCTATGCAAATGTCCCTGTGGCCATACTTGAAATGTCCACTGCTGGCCTTCCCACGTGAAGGCCAACTGCTCTTGACGAGCAGCATCAATGTCAATAGAAAAGAAAGCATTAGCCAAGTCCACTGCATAGTGGTATCATCCCAGTCCACTGACAGCTGATCCATCAGCTCAGTGATGTCCAGGACAGCGGCATGCAGAGGCGGGGTGACCTTGTTCAGCACTCAGTAGTCTACAGTCATACGCCAGGAACCGTCAGGCTACTGGACAGGCCACATGGGGGAGTTGTATGGGCTGTTTGTCAGCCGAATGATCCCAGCTTCCTCCAACTTTTTTTTTTTCTATTTTTCTGAAGCTGGAAACGGGGAGAGACAGTCAGACAGACTCCCGCATGTGCCCGACCGGGATCCACCCGGCATGCCCACCAGGGGCGACGCTCTGCCCACCAGGGGGCGATGCTCTGCCGTGACCAGAGCCACTCTAGCGCCTGGGGCAGAGGCCAAGGAGCCATCCCCAGCGCCCGGGCCATCTTTGCTCCAATGGAGCCTCGGCTGCGGGAGGGGAAGAGAGAGACAGAGAGGAAGGAGGGGGGGGTGGAGAAGCAAATGGGCGCTTCTACTGTGTGCCCTGGCCGGGAATCGAACCCGGGTCCCCCGCACGCCAGGCCGACGCTCTACCGCTGAGCCAACCAGCCAGGGCCTCCTCCAACTTTGAAATGGTCTGGCCAATTTCCTCATGCCCCCCTGGCAGGCAATACTGCCTCACTGACATAACACGGGTTGCCTGATGGAGGCACAGGGGAGCATGGTGAGGGTGTCCTCTCATTACCAACTTCACCACTCATACCCGCAACCGGAATTCTCCCTGAGTGGTGCTTACAGCCAGTCCGGCTAGCACATCCACACCCAGGATGTATTCTGCAATAGTGGATATATAAACCTTATATGCCCTAGGAGGAAGTCTGTCAATCCCCATAGTTACGGTGGTCTTAGGAATCCATATCTGGCGACTCCCATAGCCCTCTATGGTCGCCAAGGGTTCCTGGAATAGGTCTGGGTTGCCAAAAATCAAAGTAGAGTCTGCACCTATATCCACCAAGGATAGGACATACTGGACATTGTGGGGGGACCAATAAATGGTTAATTCAACATGAGGCCTCCTGCCCTGGGCTCCTCAACCCCCACCCCTGCAGTCAGGCAGATAAATAGCCAAAGCTGGCTTGCCACTTGTAAATCATGCCACAGCAGGCACCAGCTAATCATCAGGAGCCTGTCTAGCCCTTAGTCCGGTACAACGGGGCAGCACTCCCCCACCCCTTCCCTTCTCTCAGCTGCAGATCCTCACTCACTAGCTCATGTCCGGGAGAACTGACCTTGGTGGCCCACATGCGTGTTGCACAGGTGCTGCTCAAGCTCTCCTCCCTGCGCTGTAGCCAAATCACCTGGGCCGCCTCTTCCCTATGCGCTGCCGGGGTGTTTTGGGCTCCAATTGCTCCAAAGCTCTCCGGATCCCCTCCAGCTGGGGACGGACTGTGTCCCAGTCCTCTGGCAATGTCCAGTTCACTAGGTATGCTGCTATCGCATACCATAATGAGTTTGGGGGCCAAAATTCTGCCCACTCCCCCCGGGCCTGTGCTTCCACAGGGAGGGGGTATTCTCTCGCACCACTCACCTCATTTTGAGCACCCTGCTCACTGCACCACTTGTCAGGGTCAGGAGGTTTCTTGGGAGGTAATGCAGTGCCGAGAGAAGAGAATTCATAGGAGTTGACATGGGGGAGAGAGAGTTACAGAAGCTGCTACACACTTTATTTCCCAAGGCCAGTTTTTATACAATGCAGAAGAATTCACGCATGCATGATCCCCTTCTGCTGAAGTAAACTAGAAGGCAGCAAGTCATATAACTGTGGGAGCAACAGCACAGGTGCTTCCACTTCCAGGTCATGTCCTTTGGCATAGCTTCTGCGCAGGCACCATTGGCTCTAGCTCATAGCTGGGCTCTCACACCTAGTCTCGCTGTAGTCCTGCACACAGCTGACCCAAGACCCAGTGCGGAGGGAAACCAAGCCACGGAGACAATGAGGGCCAGAAAGAAGGCCGTGCAGGGCACCTGTGCAGGTGGTGGCAGAAGGCCGGCAGCCGGGGTCCGGCAGGAGAGCATGCCCGAGTCCCCTGGGGCAGACAGAAGGTTCCAGAGACATCTTCCAGAGGCTGCAGCCTGAGTCTGTTGGCAGTTAATGTGCCTAATGTGCCCTAATTAACATGTCGATGGGGCTGTGTACTGTTTAAATTTGTAATCTTTTTACTGCGAGGGCTGCTGCTTTTGTTGGATTAATGATGCTCAGGTCGGATCAGGAGTCTTAGGAAACCAGTAGTAAAAGGAGCTGTTTTCCATCCTCTCCCACAACTCCCCCACCCAGCCTTTTCCTCTTGGATAGATGCTGTAACTACAGGGTGGGCCTCCCGCCCCCAGCCTCCTGCCCTCAGCCGTCAGACCCAAAACACTTGCTGCGCCATAACTCAGACACCCTTCACCCTTACTGTTGTCATGGGTTCAGGTGCAGAGGGTGCCCAGGGTCCCAGGCCATCCTGTTTCCTTCCAGGTGGCTCATCAGTCCTGTCCTCTGCCTCTGCGTCTACCACTCTTTCAGGGGCATCTGGGAAGGAGGGTCCACAGGGACCAACCCCTCAGAAAGGGCCCCTGCAGAAGAGCCGAGGGCAGACACACCAGAATAGAGTTAAAACTTAGAGCCTGGACCTGCTGAGAATATCCCTGAGGGGTCAAGGTCCCCACTGAAATATTGCAAGTGTTTTGAAGGGAACAACTGTAGTTCCTCATAACTGCAGTCACCCCAGACAACATATTTTTTATTAAGTGAGAGGCGGGGAGGCAGACAGACTCCCACATGTGCCCTGACCAGAATCCACCCAGCATACCCCCTACTGTGTGATGCTTTACCCATCTGGAACTACTGCTCCATTGCTCAGCAACCAAGCTATTTTAGCACCTGAGACAAGGCCACAGAGCCATCCTCAGCACCCAGGGCCAATTTGCTCAAACCATTTGAGCCATGGCTGTAGGAGAGGAAGAGAGAAAGAAGGAGAAGCAGAGGAGAAGCAGATGGTTGCTTCTCCTGTGTGCCGTGACTGGTAATCAAACCCAGGACTTCCATACACCAGGCCAATGCTCTACTGCTGAGCCAACCAGCCAAGGCCCCAGAAAATATATTTACCTAAGTCCTACAGGAACTTGGTAGAAGCTGGAGAAAAATGTCATGTCATGATAAGAGGGGAAGGACAGTGTCCAGGGTAGGATGTCTCCTCAGAGACCACCACAGGTTTCTGCAGCCCACTCCAATGTGCCTTTCTCCCCATGCTCACTCCTGGAACGCCTCCATCCTGCCTGTGGACCCCACATACTCAGAGTTTTCAAGTGGGCTTCTCGCTGCGAGGACATGCGTCCTGCGAAGTGGCAGGCTTGCTTCTGGAACAGCAGAGAAGCAGAGAACTTGGAATCACCTCCAAATTTGGGACTTCTGCCCTGTGGGTGCTCTGAGACATCAGTTGGCTGGAACCCACCCCCAGTTCCAAAGCCCCGTGGCCCTCAACATGACCCCCATGAATAAACGAACCCTAATGTGCAATGGGAACTTTTCATAGGCTTCTGGAGCTTGAATCCAAAGCTAACCAGATGGTCACTTTTGAGCAGGGATCTGGAACACACAAGTTAGGAACAAGCGAAGCTGAGCCAGGGGCCCACGAGTTTCCAGGCCAGAGAATGAGGAAGGGGACAGCCTGGGCCGCCAGGGAGAAATCAGCCTGTGAGAGGGGCAGAGGTCCAGGCTCAGGCAGAGTCCAGAGCACCTTCAGGCCTAGGCATGATGGTCTCTGAGGCTGGTCACTAAGGCTACCAGCAGAGATACCAGCAAAAAAAGGGGAGAGAAGGAGTGGGGAAGAGAGGGAAGCCAGGGATGCAGGTGCCAGGGGTCTCAGCTGGGGCTGGGCCTGGCTAGGCAGGTCCCACATGTCTCTCCACCATGCCCTTGTATCACCTCTGCCCAGAGCAGGGTCACCTGCAGTGTGACCCACACCTCCATTATCACCGCCATCTGCCGTCTTAGTTCACCTGCTCTTGTGTGCTTGCCGTGCTGGCCCCGCCCTGCCTGTCTAGCTCCTCCTATGTCAGCTCATACCTCCTCATGTCCCTATAGCTGCTCCTCACCACTGGGTCCACTCTGACATCTCCCCACTCCATCCTCTGGCCCCAATTTTGGGCCCACCCCCCCACACCTGCCTTGGCACCCCATGAGATCACAAGGTCGGCTCCCCATAGCCCCGGCCTCATACACAGGGCCCCAAATTGAAAGCTGTGAACATTTTTCCCTGCCTGTGACCTCTACCTCCATGTGATTCAGTGACCAACCATTTCCATGAGGGAACACACTTCTCATGTATCACAGAGTTACCGCCAGCAGTCTCACTGTGCCAGGCCCTGGGAGGAAGGTGCTAGCTATCACGAACCCCTTTGACATGTGGGGAAACTGAGACCCAGGGACACTTTGTGAAGGGCGAGGGCCGTGGGGAGAAGCCAGCAGGACTTGATACCAGTCCATCTGGCCTTTAGTCCCCCATGGTCACAGCCGTCTCAGCATGAGTAAGCATCGAAGAATGTCTCGTTTTTCCTCTTGGCAGGAATCTTTTTACTGCCCTATGTTTTTAATTTCCTGCTTCCTCTGAGGAAGCCTGTGTGCCCACCACCTCAAAAACGTGCCCTCGGCCCAGGGACACCAGCATTGACAGTCAGGGCCCACGGCCCGCCATCTACGAGCCCTCCTGGGTTTGCACCCAGCACCAGGAGGCTGCCATTCGGGGCGAGGTGGCGGGTGCTGCCAGGGGAGCCCACCTCCCTCCTCACAATGAAACACAGCTTTCCCACTAAAAGGCAAACCTATATTTCAAAAGGTTGAATAGAACACAACTTTTAAAAAATATGCAGCTGGTTAAATTTGGGGCAGGGACGAGGTCCAGCCGGAGCTCCAGCCGCAGCTGCCACCACAGCAGAGCCACGGATCGAAACGGGACAGATTGCACACTCAGCGCTGTGTCTCCCTGGGTTTTCCTCTCTGCTTGTGCCTTAAGCAAAGGAGGCAGAGAGCCGTGCTGGCCACCACTGTGCTTCCTTAAGATGAGCAGTTAGGGGGTTGCCAGTCTGAGCCAGGCTCGTCCCAGACAATACCCTCCAAGGTGGTGTCCAGCTCTGACACACTGAGTGGGCCTCCATCACAGGACCAAGCCCAAATGCCAGCAGGAGAACCCCAGAAGTGTGGGATGAGCTGTGGGAATCTTATGGGGAGAAACACTAATTGGTGACAGAGTCCAGGGGGCCTCACCCTCTCCCTCCCACTTTTTATTCTCTTTTCTTCTCCTCCTTCCTGGCTTCCTCCCCGCCTTATTCTTCTATTCTATTCTCCTACGCCTGCCCTCCCTCACGTGAGCAGATGAACCCCCCAGGCTTCCTCCCCCCCCTTATTCTTCTACTCTATTCTCCTACGCCTGCCCTCCCTCACGTGAGCAGGTGAACCCCCCAGGCTTCCTCCCCCCCTTATTCTTCTACTCTATTCTCCTACGCCTGCCCTCCCTCACGTGAGCAGGTGAACCCCCCAGGCTTCCTCCCCCCCCTTATTCTTCTACTCTATTCTCCTACGTCTGCCCTCCCTCACGTGAGCAGGTGAACCCCCCAGGCTTCCTCCCCCCCCTTATTCTTCTACTCTATTCTCCTACGCCTGCCCTCCCTCACGTGAGCAGGTGAACCCCCCAGGCTTCCTCCCCCCCTTATTCTTCTACTCTATTCTCCTACGCCTGCCCTCCCTCACGTGAGCAGGTGAACCCCCCAGGCTTCCTCCCCCCCCTTATTCTTCTACTCTATTCTCCTACGTCTGCCCTCCCTCACGTGAGCAGGTGAACCCCCCAGGCTTCCTCCCCCCCCTTATTCTTCTACTCTATTCTCCTACGTCTGCCCTCCCTCACGTGAGCAGGTGAACCCCTCCAAGGGTCCTGTGGCTCCTGAGGTCAGAGCAGTGTGAGGGTGGGACAATCAGGAGGTCCTGGCTCCCCCCTTGTCCATGCAGCTCCCATGGTGGCCTGCCTGTGGGTATGGTGACCCAGGGACAGGGCAGAGCAGCGGGCAGCCACATGGGCAGGGACCGACCTGCCTTCCCAGGCTGTGTGCTGAGTTAGTAAATGCACCTGCACACAGCTCCTGCTCCCAGCAGGTGGAAAGTAACAGGAAAGAGGTTTGCAAAGCTGAGTTAAGTAAATATTTTATGCCATTAATGTAACAGCTCCCAAACAGGGGTGGCCCAGGGGAGGAAGCAGGTGCCATGACATGTGCAGAGGGGATTGAGGGGTCCGCGCAGGCAGCAAGCACACCTGCCCTGATTCTCAGCCTCCTCCGAGGGTGCGACCCCAGGCCTCCCCATAGACAGAGGCCACACACCCACTCTGCCTGCTCCCACGGCCCTCAGCAACTGGCTTGTTTCCAGTAAAGGCTGAAATGAGCAAAACATGAAGCCTTGTCCCATTCCTAAAGAAATGATCTTGCCATGAGCATATACAGGAGTTCCGTTAATGTGGTTCTCAAAGTGGGGTCCCCAGGAGCACCAGATGATTAGAATTCAGATTCTTGGACCTCTCCTGAGATGCTCCAGAATCAGAGACTGAGGGTGGCACCCAGTGAGCAGGGCAGGTTCCCAGGTGACAGAGGGAAGGGGACAGATGGGTTCTAGGTGAGTGGGGATGAGTCCCGGCCCAGAGACAGCCTTTCTTCTTTCCCCAGGACGTCCCTCCATGCCCATCGGCTGCACCTGACTTGTGGTGGGGTAGGCAGGATGCTCCACTGGCTCAAGCCACACTGCCCAGTGTCCTTCTGGAAGGCAACCTTGACCCTGTCACACAATCCTTCCTTCATCCTGATGCCACCTCACCCCACCGGCTCCCTATCCCTTAAACAAATTCGCCAACCTCCTCTAAAGGACACACACTCCTGAATGGTGAAAAGACTATGTCATAGTCCAAGTCCTGCTCCCCAGAAATGGCTGCTGACGGTGCACGGTGGCTGCAGAGGTTTTCTTCATAACTGGGTAAAAAGAAGATATTTCTGGACTATTACACTGAGGAACAAAATTTTTGTTGCATCCACAAAAACACTTGTTCTTACCTAATTCGATCTCAAATCTGACATTAGTTTTTCTCTGTAAACTACAGTTCTTTTGCAATTCAAGATTTTAGGTTTTCATCTTATTTTAAAATTTTCAACATTTAGTTTAACATAATGAAGTTGAATGTCTTCTTGGGCATCATCTCTGTGAAAATATAATAATTTGTATAGTGCAGTAAATACACTAATACACTAAAAGATACGATTGCATCAGAATTTGTCTACAATTTCAAAATAGAACATATTAAGACACTTATTTTAATCATAAAATTTGCGTAAAACTTATTTAAATTCTATTCAGGCAAAAATTTGCGTTTGTAGCTCTTGCGTTTGTGTACTTGTTGAGGACAATCTCGTTTGATGCTCCAGCAGTAGTCTGCTCATCACTAACAGCTCCAAGATTTTCAGGAAACTTATCAAGGTGACTGTTAGGAAGTGACTCTTAACATTCATGTTATGTCCAATGCCACAGAAAGCCAACAGCATCCTTTGAACCAGAAGTTCATAGTTTTCTGCTTTTTTGTTTCCAAGGAAGTTCTTTGTAACTGCCACAAAAGACTGCCATGCTGCTTTCTCCTCCTTATTCATCTTCCTGGAAAATTCTTCGTCATGTATGAGGGTTTGAATTTGAGGTCCATCGAATACACCTGCTTTTATCTTCTCGAAAGACAAGGCAGGAAAAGCAGAAGTAATATGGTAAAAGCATTCACTTTCTCTATTCAAAGCCTGGACAAACTGCTTCATTAAGCCAAGTGTGATGTGAAGTAGGGGAAAAATGATCCTGTCTCGATTAACTACAGGTTCATTCACAATATTTTGCATCCCTACATCCAGAGCTTCGCATTTCAGCCACTCCTCCTGCGTCCAGTGTTTCTCCCGAGCTCGGCTGTCCCACAAACACAGAAGCAAGGATACTTCGTGAAACCTCTCTGTTGTCCTAGCAGGAAATTTACCATTTTAAGATCCACACAAATGATCCAGTTATGCTCCTCATACTTCAGAAAGTCGAGGACAATTTTTATGTCATTATTATCTTTTCACAGATGAGTTGAATAACCAGTTGAACTGCTGCATAAACATTACCGTTGTGTAGTAGGAGAACACATTTCAGACTCCGTTTAGAGTTGTCAAGAAATAGCCGCCATTCTGTTGGACTGTAAGTGGTAACACCTAGCTGGCTGAGAAGACTACTGATATGATGACAGTAAACAAAGTGTTTGTCTTCGGAAAAAAAGTCCACAAAAATTTGTTCACGTTTCCTGAAATGGGATACTTAAGCTCAGTGGTCCCCAATCTTTTTTGGGCCATGGACCAGTTTAATGTCAGAAAATATTTTCACAGACCGGCCTTTAGGGTGGGACGGATAAATGTATCACATGACCCAGACAAGCGTCAAGAGTGAGTCTTAGATGGATGTAACAGAGGGAATCTGGTCATTTTTAAAAAATAAAACATCATTCAGACTTAAATATAAATAAAACAGAAATAACGTAAGTTATTTATTCTTTCTCTGCGGACCAGTACCAAATGGCCCACAGACCGGCTGGGGGTTGGGGACCAGTGCTTTAGCTGACCGGTGAAGTACATTCTTTTCTTGAAGTCTGGAGGCTAATAACTCAGCTGCTTTCTTTGATAGGCCCAAATCTCTTACTAAGTCATTCAATTCGGGTTGGCTAAACTGCTGAGAGGTTAATGACTGCTTGGCATCAGAAGACCCTTCAGATCCTCATGCATCTTATCAAAATACACTTGATCACCATGTTCACTTTCTTTGTCCTTAGAAGAAATAAAACCATTGAAAACTGGAAGCGGGAGTGTCTCAGAGTGTGGGATAGGTCTTATTGCTGAAGGAATATTAGGACATGCGATCATGTGCCATTTTTTCTTGCCGATGCCCTTTGTATGGATCAGACAGAAATAACAGTCACTGCTGTGGTCCTTAGGTTCACGCCAAACCATGGGAATACCAAAAGGCATTCCTTTGCATTTTCCTTTTTTTTTTTTTTTTTTTTTTTTTTTAGAGAGGAGAGAGAGAGAGAGAGAGAGAGAGAGAGAGAAGGGGGAGGAGCTGGAAGCATCAACTCCCATATGTGCCTTGACCAGGCAAGCCCAGGGTTTCAAACCGGCGACCTCAGCATTTCCAGGTCGACGCTTTATCCACTGCGCCACCACAGGTCAGTGCATTTTCCTTTTGTCCAGTCACGAAGCATTTCCTCACAATTATGACACACAATATGAGGAGCCCCATTCTTGTCTTGATCGCCAAGGGGAACTTGAAAATAGGCAATATATGCATGTGTCACAAATGATGAAATATTGTGCCTCTGACGTTGAAGTGTGTAACAGCCACATATAACAGAGGTGTCAGGACTATTCTTAAATTTACACCTACTCGAAGAAGCCATGATTCAATCTTAAAACAAAATAACAATATCTGGTTTTATCAGATAATAATTTTTTACATTTAAAAACAACTATAATTATGTAAAAGTGATATTTGTAAAACATTAATTGCCTTGTGGTTATGTTCAATCCAAGAGTCGTTGCCCTTTAACTCCAATTTAAAAACCAATGCATGCCATTAACTGTAACAAAAATAAATTAAAATTGCATAAAAACTAGAGCATACCCCCAAAAACGGATTTCAGATTTGGAATCAGCGATGCAGAAATATATAGAAACAGTTCTAAAACCTCATACAACAGAAAGTGAAAAAAAATAGTTCCCCAGTTTTATTATTATCAACATAAGAACACATCATGACTGGTCTCCCAGAATCCTCAGGCCTCAGGACACCACTGTGGCCCCTATGGACAAACCAGCGCCTCAGCAGAACATGGGGGCCTCCCGTCCATGGCACTGAGCTGACCCTCCTGCCTCCTGGCATCCTCCCCACCCTCTGAGCAGCAGCCCTAGCCCCCAGCAGGGTGAGCCTGCCCTCTGCATCCTCCCCACCCTCCGAGCAGCAGCCCTAACCCCCAGCCAGGGTGAGCCTGCCCTGTGCATCGTCCCCACCCTCTGAGCAGCAGCCCTAGCCCCCAGCAGGGTGAGCCTGCCCTCTGCATCCTCCCCACCCTCTGAGCAGCAGCCCTAACCCCCAGCAGGGTGAGCCTGCCCTCTGCATCCTCCCCACCCTCTGAGCAGCAGCCCTAGCCCCCAGCCAGGGTGAGCCTGCCCTCTGCATCGCCCTAGCCCCCAGCCAGGGTGAGCCTGCCCTCTGCATCGCCCTAGCCCCCAGCCAGGGTGAGCCTGCCCTCTGCATCCTCCCCACCCTCTGAGCAGCAGCCCTAGCCCCCAGCCAGGGTGAGCCTGCCCTCTGCATCCTCCCCACCCTCTGAGCAGCAGCCCTAGCCCCCAGCCAGGGTGAGCCTGCCCTCTGCATCCTCCCCACCCTCCGAGCAGCAGCCCTAACCCCAGCAGGGTGAGCCTGCCCTCTGCATCCTCCCCACCCTCCGTGCAGCAGTCCTAGCCCCAGCAGGGTGAGCCTGCCCTCTGCATCGTCCCCACCCTCTGAGCAGCAGCCCTAGCCCCCAGCAGGGTGAGCCTGCCCTCTGCATCGTCCCCACCCTCTGAGCAGCAGCCCTAGCCCCCAGCCAGGGTGAGCCTGCCCTCTGCATCGTCCCCACCCTCTGAGCAGCAGCCCTAGCCCCCAGCCAGGGTGAGCCTGCCCTCTGCATCCTCCCCACCCTCTGAGCAGCAGCCCTAACCCCAGCAGGGTGAGCCTGCCCTCTGCATCCTCCCCACCCTCCGTGCAGCAGTCCTAGCCCCAGCAGGGTGAGCCTGCCCTCTGCATCGTCCCCACCCTCTGAGCAGCAGCCCTAGCCCCCAGCAGGGTGAGCCTGCCCTCTGCATCGTCCCCACCCTCTGAGCAGCAGCTCTAGCCCCCAGCCAGGGTGAGCCTACCCTCTGCATCCTCCCCACCCTCTGAGCAGCAGCCCTAACCCCCAGCAGGGTGAGTCTGCCCTCTGCATCCTCCCCACCCTCTGAGCAGCAGCCCTAACCCCAGCAGGGTGAGCCTGCCCTCTGCATCGCCCCTCATCCCATGGTCCCTTCCTTCGCTGTACCAGGCTGGCTGTTGATGACAAGTGGGCTCCACTTATTGTCTACCTGTCTTAGGAGACTCTCAGTGTCACCTCATCTGCTGTGGGTGGCTTTGTTCCTGGGGTATGCCACACACTCTGAGACCTCGGGGATCCCTCCAGCTCTGTGAACACAGGCCATGTGCTGGCTGCCAAGAGGGGGCTGCAAGACCCCAGATCAGCACTGGGCCCTGAGCCCCAGGGACAGAGAGAACCCAGCTTGACACGAGCAGGCCTGGGCCAAAGCCACCCCTCCACCTCATCTCAATTTAGCCCCAGGTGGACAAGAAAAGCCCCACCAGGGGCCTGGAGCAGATGGGGCAGTCTCCGGACCCCTGCCTGGCCCACCATCTGTCCTGACAGTCAGCCCGTCTGCCCGGGCAGCCCCTCCTCCCAGCCTACCATCTGCCAGCCTGCCTATCCCCCCTCCTGGTTCCAGCAGGGCCCTCAGGAAGGGATGGGATGGAAGCCAGAGCCAAAGCTGGCTGCCTTGAATCAGCCCCATCTGGCACCCCTGTAGGGAAGAAGAAAGTAGAAGCCTGGCCAGGGTACCTACCAGACAAGGGGCACCTCCTGTTTCCTGGGGAGGCAGAGGGGGGAAGCCAACCTTGTCGCCTTTCGTGCTGGAAAGGCCTTGACTGTCAGCCATCTCTCTTGGCTGGCAGCCCCTCAAGGTCCCTGGGTGCTGGTCTGTACCTAACCCCAACATGGGATCCCCCCCAGGGCCTGAGGAGAGGAGTCACTTCCGTCCAGGTCCCCAGGGCATCTAGTGAGGGACCAGAGACACCAGGAGCCCAACAGCCGAGTCCAGGCCTCATACTGGCATCTCAAGTTCCCTGGACATTTGTTCAAGAGGAAACATGCTGGAGGGGACCAGGCCTGCCTTTGGGAACCCCTTGAGCACCACGCAGGGCTGCCCCTAGGGAGACGGCCACTGGGCCCATGCATGCCGGCAGAGACATGCCAGCAAACGCAGCACCCAAGAGGCTCTGCCAGAGACAAAAAAACAGGTGCATGAGCTCCTCTTGAAGGGGGACAGGAAGGAGGATGCACCCATCTTCATGCACTTGCTGGTGTGGGCCCACCTTACTCTCTGCTAGAGGGTCAGCCCACAGGTGTGCCTGGGTCCCTCCAGTGGGCCAGCATGGAGGCATCCCTGCAGAACCTCAGCCCTCCGTCTGGTCCCACAGGCCCCCACTCCCTAACAAAGAGGGTTCCAAGGGGCAGAGAACAGGAGCCTCCGAATGCTGCTGCATCCCTACTCCTAACAAGTACCTCATCAACACCTAGACCCCCACCCCAGCATAACCCTCCTGCAGGACCCCCAGGAAGAGAGGGATGCCGACACACCACTCGCCAGGGGCATTCTAGAGTCTGAAAGTCCCCTCCCAGCCACACACCACAGTGGACCACCCTGACTCCCTGCCAGGGCAGGAGGCAAGACCCAGGCCCTTGAATGTCCAGCACACCCACCAACTCATGTCACTCCAGTGACACTCAACTATCCCCCTAGCTTCCATCTCACAACAACCTGGCCAGGAAGGGCGCAGATACCCAAGCCAACATCTGCTTCCCATGTAGGAGTAGGCAGGTGGAAAGAGCTGTGTCCCAAGCCAGCAGGGTGGGAGGAGAGGGGCCCCTGGAGCCAGGCCAGCTTTGCTGGAGCCATTGCTGGCACGAACATGTGGGCACTGGGAACAGCACCAACAAATCCACCTCCAGACCCCTGCAGGGCAGAGAAGCCTCTGTCCTCCTTGGGCTCCTCCGGGCCGGGCTGGAGGGTGTGGACAAAGGAATTGAATTGGGACTTAAGTGTGAGAGACCCCAGACACCACTGAGACCAAAGCAGGCGGATACATGGCTAGACATCGCCACCTGGTGGGCATATTGGTGACTACAAAAGCTGGGCCGGGTTTTCATTCCCGTCCTGGGACATTCAGTCCTGGGTTTCCTTCTGTTTCCAGCAAGGTTCTGTGATGATCAAAACCCTCTGCCCTAGAATTGGACTATGCTCAGATATGGCTTGTTACCAGAGGGTCCAACCCAGGCAGGAAAATAACCCCCCAAAAAGAGCTTCTCTTTCGCAAGCCCCGTTTGCAACACTGGCACAAGGGAGTCACCCTTCTTCTTGTCACTGATGTGATAGGCACCTCTGGCCAGCCATCTCTGAGGGGAAAAATCAGAAGACCCTGGACAAAGAGGAGCACATCAAGGCTAAAAAAATAATAGTGGACACCTGACCTGTGGTGGCGCAGTGGATAAAGCGTCGACCTGGAACTGAGGTCGCCAGTTCGAAACCCTGGGCTTGCCTGGTCAAGGCACATATGGGAGTTGATGCTTCCTGCTCCTCCCTCCTTCCCTCTCTCTCTCCCCTCTCTAAAATGAATAAAGTCTTTTAAAAATAATGGATGCAGTTGCCTGAAACATACGGAATATATAAAATAGATAAATATATGGAAAAATAGGGGGAGAAAAGCCTCATTGGAAACCCATTGGAAGTGATTAGGGCCCCAACTCTCTACTTTGAAAATTGTTGATTAAAAGAAAAAAATTAAGGCCTGACCTGTGGTGGCGCAGTGGATAAAGCATCAACCTGGAAATGCTGAGGTCGCCGGTTCGAAACCCTGGGCTTGCCTGGTCAAGGCACATATGGGAGTTGATGCTTCCAGCTCCTCCCCCCGTTTCTCTCTCTCCTCTCTAAAAATGAATAAAGAAAAAAAAAATTCTCTTTAAAAGAAAAAAATTAAGGATTTCCCTTTTTGAATTGTATTTCAGGGTAACCTGTTAATTCTAATAAGGGAAGGGGTGTGTGTGTGTGTGTGTGTGTGTGTGTTGTTTGGTTTTTTCAAACAGAATTCTAGCTACTCACTGTGAAAGAACGATACGGTTAGGAAATCACCATTTTGCAAAGCTCTTAGGAAATCAGTATTTCTCTCAATGGGCACGGATGGATGAGCTCACCAACGGAAGATGCTACAAAGCTGGGGCTGTGACCTTCTGGACCCACTGACAGAGCTCAGCATCCCGGGAGCACCTCTTATGGAACTGCCCTGCCCACAAAGGCTTCCGCACCAAAACAAGCCCAGACTGAATCAGGCTTTCAAACTTCTATTTATAACGTGACACTCCGGGGGATGCGATCAGACCCACAATGTGTGGGCCAGCTTTTTCATGGTCCCGAGCTAGAATTTGATTCCTTACCTGGGCAGCTCCGACTTGGTGGTGGTATGGATGTGATGGCTTAGCTCCCTTTTATCTTTCCAGAAAGCAGTTTAGCTGCAATTGGTAGACACGCTTCTCCGTGGACAGAGCCCCTTCTCCAGCCTCGGAAGGCTCTAGGTTTTCCATCACCATCAGTGTCCCAAGAGCAAAAACACACCATGCTTTCCAGTCAAATGGGTTCCCCGGCTCTGAGCCTCAATGAGCAGGTGCACTCCGTGTTTTCTTCTGTTCCCACATCCTGGGGCCCTGAGCTAACTGGGAGGGTATGGTGGTAACAGGTTTCTGCCCTCAGCACCTCTGCCAGTGACTTTTGGTGCCACATAAGTGTCAGCTGAGCACAGCAGTCCCCAGAGATGATGTGGGCTGAGATGGCAGAGAGGTTCACGGGATGTAACTTAACCAGTCATGGCACTGTGGCCGGGGTAAGGATGCTAAGCTGTGTGGACACAACTCCTCATGTGTGTCCCAGAGGCTGGGGCATGAGGAGGACCTCCACGCTCTTTCCCCCCATCTTCCATCAGACCCGGGTGTGTCCCAGTGGCCTGAAGTGCACTTTCCTTCATCCGTCTGCAGCCCCAGCTTGGCCCCCAATGGTCACCAAGCCTCTTGATAGTCAACCACTCTATGATGACGGGAGGGCCAGTGAGGATGACCGTGGCACCACAGAAAGGTGATTTCCTGTCCAAGGACCTTCACTGCGTGGAAAGGACATCGTCCATCCCCACTGGGGGTGGTGAGTTGGGAGGAGCAGGCCTGGCAGTGACATGCTGGCTGTTCCTTATCTGCCCAACATGGCCAAAGGTAGTCGCTTATCTCTCTCAACATATTTCCTTCTTCATTATCAAGGTATAAACATACCTAAGTAGTTATAAAATAGATAGTTCTGGAGATAGCAGGTCCTCCTCGAGCCTCATAGGGGGAGATCCTCTGATAACAGCCCCAATAAACAGATGTCATCTGTCACCCCAGTCAGCACCCACCAATCCCACCCCCCACCTTCATACCTCCTAGAGCTGTTGCCCTCATCCCACCAAGCAGTCAGATGCTTCCCAGGAGCCAGTGGTGGAGGGACTGAAGACAGATCCCAGACACTGTCCTGTGGCCCAACCCCCTGGACAGTGACACCCTCTACCACTGCCCGTCAGAGCTCAGCCACTGGGGCAACAGGAAAAAATCACTTATACCAATGTGCACAGGAAAAACTCTTTTGGAAGATCCTAGGCCTAAGTCCCGAGTGCCCCTACGGACCAGAGTGATGGTGAGGACCCAACTTTTAGAGTTCCTGGCAGATAATAGCAAAAATGATTTATACCCAAAACAGTGGGGGAGGGGGCGCAACAGCAATGGAAAGTTGAAGAAAAAAGACCTAGTAGATTAGCTGTGATGTGACTTGCGAAGGGGGTGGCACCAGGCAGTGGGCTCCTCCCTGGGGAACTGAGGGTGTCAGCCAAATACAGGACGGAGATCCCACTCAACCTGGGGCCAGCCATGACAGAGACAGTCCTGGGGGCTCCCCATGCAGTCAGGAGCTGGCTGACCTCAGGGCCACCAGAGGTCCCCCAGGTCCCCTTGCTTCATCCCCCTCTGACTCCTGCTGGGAAGCAAATCTGACTTCCTGCCTCAATTAGCAGAGGGTGCTGCTGACCTTGTCCCCACCATGGCCCTGCCTGTCTCCCAGGAGCTGGCATAACTGAAAAGGCTGACCCTGAACTGCAGAATCTGGCCTCGAGGCCTGAGAGGGAATGTCTATTGCTTGAGGCCCCCAGTTTGTGGTAATTCTGTCTCTCTCCATCCATTTATCTCCTGCTCTGTCTCTCTCTCCCTTTCTCTATCTCCCCCCACACACACACATACACATCCAGCTCTGGCTCTATCATCCTCCTTTCTCCCTGCTGGTGGTCAAGCCTGCTGACCCCAGGAAACAGTCTGCAGTAAGCACAGAGACCTCACCCTGCAGGGCCATCCCTACCCTAGGACACACCTGCTCTTTGAGACAAACTGTCCCCACCACCCAGAGCCCACATCCCCAGTCTTCCCCCCCCCCCAGTCCCCCATCCCGGAGTCTGGAACAGGTGGCCCCAGTCCCCGGGACCTGCACCTGGGGGTGGCTGAGGGAGGAGAGAGGCTGTGAAGGAGAGTGCCCATCCCCAGACAGCACTGTAACCCACAGCACATAATCCTGTTGAAATATTAATTCTCACTTCGCCAAAGGCGAGGCAGCCGCCCAGATAAAGCCCTGAGAAGTAATAAAAGTCCAGGAAAATTGATAAAGTGGACCTTTGTGCTAATAAAACCTGCTGTCACGAAGGTCGGGTCAGGCCCCAGTAATCAGACAGCCATCAGCAGGCAGGTCCCAGCCTCAGCAGGCAAGAAGGTGGGGGTACTACTCATGGGGGGGACTCCTAATCTCTCCAGAAAAGGGAGGAGGGAATCTGACTCTCTTAGCTCCCCCCCCCACACACACACACACAGCAGTGCCCGTTAGAAGAAATCACCACCCTTGGGACAGCCCACAGCAGGAGGTCACCAGGGCATCCAGCCCAGGGCTGCATGGTAGCCAGAGAGGGAGAGCAATTCCCGTGAGCACGCTGTCATTGCTGCATAGGAGAAGCAGGACCAGTCGGGGGCATGGCCATGGGCAGACCCCTGCTAATCCATCCCCGTGTTCTTTCACTCATGCATTCCAGGATCATTAAATGCCTACTGTGTGCCAGGCACTCTGCCAGGAGGTAGGGATAAAGCATCTACCCCACCCCAGCCTAGTGAGGAGACATAGAAACAAGTGCACAGCAACTCATTCCTACCAGCTTACGAATGAGAATGAGTGACACCGACCAGGAAGCTGGCCCTATGGGGAACAGTGCCCGGCACAGCCCTCTCCACTCCAAAACCAAGCACAGGGCTGGGCAGTCTGGTTCTTCCCAACCCAAGCCCCACGCATAGCTCCACTACACAGGATACAGGTGCACCTGCAGATCTACCCGGCACCCAAGCCGAGGAGGCCTCTGGGTCAGGTCCTGCTCAGAGGCCCCTCTGAGCAAGAAAAGCAGCCAGCAAGCAGCTACGTGCTTCCTGCTGTGTCCTGGAGGGATGGCCTCCTGCACTCCATGAAGCCTGGTCTGCCCATGACACCGACACCTTACTGGGGAGTGTACTGGGCTGTTCCTAGACTCAGCTGGGAAGCCCATGGCTTCAGGAACAGCTAAAATGACAACTTTAAACTGTGTTACCAACACCCTGCTCGCAAGGAGTACACCCAGCACCAGCTCCTGGTCCCTAATATCTCCTCCAATGAAAGGACTGAGGAAAGGGGCTGATTATAGGACTGACTGGAGCAGGGAATGTACAAAATGAGCCTGGGTATCTTGAAGTGCCAGAAAGCAAAGGAACAAAACGATGGGTCTGTGTCAAAGGGACACAGGAGACCCTAAAGGAGCGCCCCATGTCAAGGCTGCAGCGAATTCAGCAACATGATGAATAAAGCAGTGTTCTGTTGTACCCCAAAGTGCACAGTAAATATCCACAAGTCTATCCTGATATGAATAATGGAACAGATTATTCAATGGGGAGAAAACACACCTCTCCTGTGCAGAATTCCAAATAATTTATGGGGATGCCCTGCCACCCCCAGGATGTGGAGCAGGACCCCTCACTACTGAAGAGTGGGGGTCACACAATGATCTGCCTTCCAAAAAGCAAGAGTGCGAAAAGAGAAGGTAGGAAAGAGGAACATTACAGGGGGAGAAATCTGGCAGGCACCATCCTAGCCACGGGATCAAGGTCATGTCCATAGGGATGAGCCATGTTGATGACACATGGCCTGCTGTGCTGTGGTGAGAGGGCACTTTATCTTGTGGTTGCCCTACCAAGAACCCCAGACTAATCAAGAGACAGACATCAGATAATCCTGGCAGAGGGGCAAGCCTACAAACTGCCTGGCCAGCACTCCGAACATCTCATCAAAAACAAGGCAGGTGTGGAAAACCGTCACACCCAAGGAGAACACAAGAGATATAACGACTCAGTGTAACTAGGATCCTGGAACCAAGCGAGGACATGAGGACAAGTCCTAAGGAAATCTGAGTGACTACTCACTTATCAATATTGGCTTCTTCATCGTATGGCGTACCATGAGGTGTTAATAAATAACAGGTTGTAGGGTAAATGGAATCTCCCTACTATCTTTGTGGTTTATCCATAAACCTAAAATTGTTACAAAAATAATTTTTTTTTTTTCTTTTTTTTTTTTAGTGAGCAAGAGGCAGAGACAGACAGGGACAGAAAGACAGAAAGGGAGAGATGGGAAGCATCCGTTCATAGTTGTGGCACCTTAGTTGTTCTTTGCTTTCTCATATGTGCCTCGATGGGGCTCCAGCTGAGCCAGTGACCCCTTGCTCAAGCCAATGACCTTGGGCTCAAGCCAGTAACCATTGGTCTCAATCCAGCAACCATGGGTCATGTCTATGATCCCACGCTCAAGCCAGCAACCCTGAGCTCAAGCCAGATGAGCCTGTGCTCAAGCCGGAAACCTCAGGGTTTTGAACCTGAGTCCTCAGTGTCCCAGGTCAGGAAGTACAATGCAGAGTTGCATAAATTATCCCTCTACATCAGTGGTAGTCAACCTGGTCCTTACCGCCCCCTAGTGGGCATTCCAGCTTTCATGGTGGGCGGTAGCAGAACAACCAAAGTATAAATAAAAAGATAGATTTAGGCCCTGGCCGGTTGGCTCAGTGGTAGAGCGTCGGCCTGGCGTGCAGAAGTCCCGGGTTTGATTCCCGGCCAGGGCACACAGGAGAAGCACCCATCTGCTTCTCCACTCCTCCCCCTCTCCTTCTTCTCTGTCTCTCTCTTCCCCTCCTGCAGCGAGGCTCCATTGGAGCAAAGATGGCCCGGGCGCTGGGGATGGCTCCTTGGCCTCTGCCCCAGGCGCTGGAGTGGCTCTGGTCGCAAGGGAGCGACGCCCCGGAGGGGCAGAGCATCGCCCCCTGGTGGGCAGAGCGTCGCCCCCTGGTGGGCGTGCTGGGCGCATGCAGGAGTCTGTCTCACTGTCTCTCGTTTCCAGCTTCAGAAAAAAGAAAAAGAAAAAAAAAAGATAGATTTAACTACAGTAAGTTGTTTTATAAAGATTTATTCTGCCAAACTTAGCAAAAATCCAACATAAAGTACTTGGTAAGTAATTATTATTATATGCTTTAACTTGCTGTAACTCTGCTTTATAAATTTTATAAAGTAAAGTTACTTCCCTACTTTATAAATCACCATTACTGTGGAACCAGTGGGCGGTTAGAAAATTTTACTACTAACAGAGATACAAAAGTGGGTGGTAGGTATAAAAAGGTTGACTACCCCTGCTCTACATGAATTTATTCACCCAACAAATATGACTGGAGCGCATTCTCTGAGGTGGCAATGTGCCAGGCTCTGGGGACAACAGCAAACAATGTGATAGGCCTTATGGACTCTGAAGCCTCGAGCTATCTTTCAACCGAAGAGTGGCCATCACACAAGGGAAACCCACTAGGGCAGCGGTTCTCAACCTGTGGGTCGCGACCCCTTTATTTAAAATGTATAATAAATGTGTATTTTCCGATGGCTTTAGGCGACCCCTGTGTTTTGGTCGTTCGACCAGACCCCCGCTGGGGTCACGACCCACAGGTTGAGAACCGCTGCTCTAGGGACCAATGCAAACGATAAAAGTGTATGGGACAGAGACCCCAGGTGCACATCTTCAGAAACACACATTGCAAAATCCGTAAGGGACAATAGTCAGAGCAGATGAACCCTTGGACATGGTGGTGGGGGGGGACACCAGAGATAAGAAATCGTGCATAGGAACTCTCCTAGCTTCTGACTGGATACTACAGGATATCACTCCACACCGATTAAGCCACTTAAAAGAAATTTTAAAAAATTAAACCTAATGAAGACAGTGGGGGTGAGGAAACAAGACCATTCTCCCCTCAGCTGTCCCCTGATGTAATCTGATGGCAGAACCAAATGGCCTTTTTATGTCCCTTCTCCAAAAGCCCCTCCCCGGGTAACCTGGCCCAGGGAATTAATGCGAGTGTAAGAGAAAAGCCAGGGACACCAGGACACCCACAGCTGCCCTGTATTTTTTTTTTTTTTTTTTTTACAGAGACAGAGAGTCAGACAGAGGGATAGATAGGGACAGACAGGTACGAAAGAGATGAGAAGCATCAATCATTAGTTTTTCCTTGAGACACCTTAGTTGTTCATTGATTGTTTTCTCATATGTGCCTTGACCGCGGGCCTTCAGCAGACTGAGTAACCTCTTGCTCGAGCCAGCGACCTTGGGTCCAAGCTGGTGAGCTTTGTGCAAACCAGATGAGCCTGTGCTCAAGCTGGCTACCTCGAGTCCGACTCTATCCACTGCGCCACTGCCTGGTCAGGCCCTGCCCCGTATTTTAAAGAAACAATCAACAGCTTCAAAGCCCAACTAGAGGAACTTAAGTGGCTGGCAAACCCATGGAGTCTAGCAAGGGTTCCCAACAGAGGTTCCAGAGCCAGGGCTCAAGTCCCAGCTCCTCCACTCGCTGAGCGATCTTCCGGTTCTCTGTCTGCCCCAGTGTCCCCACCCGTCCCGGGGAGACGATGTCACTGGCTCCTGCCTCCAAGAACTCCCACTTGCACGAGGCCGTGGGTGAAAGCCGTAGCTGTGAACCACGGTCAAGGGCTCCTCCGCTCTTCGCTCTGTCCGCGGGTCAAGAAGCCCCCATCGCAGGCCTGGTCGCGACGCCCGGGGAGCGGCAGGCCGGCGCAGGGAGCAGCAGGGACACTCACTCCCGGGTAGCCCGCAGGAAACGTGCAGGGTGGGGCCCTCACGCGCACCCGCCACCTAGCCCGGGTCTGCGCCCCGGCCCCCGCACTTCGCGCCCCGAGCCGTCATTCTTGTATCGCCTCGGACTGAGTCCTGCTGAGCGAGTCACAGAACCCCATACGCTGCGCTGAATCGCCCCGTGGGCTGCAGCAGCGTTGGGCCCTCTCCGGGGAATCCCTCCCCATCGCAGGTCCCCGCAGCTTGAGTTCAAAGAGCCAGAGGGGAGCACAGATCACCCAGTAAAGCCAGTCTGCAAAGCTGGACTGGGGGGCCAGGGGGAGAGGCGGAGCCACATCATATTTTTCTTCCTTTCTATTGGCCTGGAATAGTCACATGACCAAGCCTTGTTGCAGGAAATGCGGGGAAATGCAGTCTTTATTTTTGGCAGCCATCTTGTTGTGAAGATACTAGATTTTACATTAGATTAAATGTTATATCATTAGATTTCATTAGCATTAAATCCAGGCTCTTCCGTGTCCCTCCTCCCGGCCTCAAGTCTGAGCCCTCCCCTCCTCCACCTCGCTTCATGTCCCTGCTGCTCCCATGACCTGCCCTCTGACCTCCCGACCGTAGGTGACACCATCACCCCAGCTGCTCAGGTGGGAACTGAATGTTCCCCTGGATTGCTCCCTTTCTGTCTCCCCCACGAGCAATCTGGAGGAGGTCACCAAACTCCCTCCTCATCTGTCCCTCCCACAGCCACTACCCTGGTCTGTGCCACCACCACCACCGCCTGCTGGGACAGCACCACTTACCTCACTGCGGAGCACCCAATATCCATTCCTTCCTCCAGCCGACCACCCTGAACCTGAAAATGGGACAGCTCGTCTTTTAAATGTTAGATCAGTTGGTGCCACTGCCTTGCTGAAACGCTCCCAGGATTAACTCTGCGGGACTGCACACCATGGCCATCAGGCTCCAACCCGCCCCAACCCCAGTACCCCAGCCTCAACCCCACTATCACTCCCTTGGCCTGTCCCCTTCTCAGGAGGCCCCGCCTACCACTTATCAGGTGCTGTCCCCAATACCCCACCACCACTCTTGTCTCCCCACTTTACTGTATTTCCTTTTGGTGACTCTCACTATTTTACTGTCTTACCTGTTCACTCACTCTATTGTGTGTGTCCCCCACCAGCATGAGAGATATCAGGAATGCCATCCATCTCTGTCACTGCCATGTCTCCAGAACTAAAAGCAGTGCCTGGTCCATGAAGGGGCTTTATAAGGTAGGGAGGGAGAGTTATTAACCAATGTCACCCCAATAAATTTAATTTAAAAGGTTGATAAGTAGAGAGACAGAGACAGAACACACAGAGAGACAGAGAGAGAGACACACAGAGAGAGAGAGAGAGAGACAGGGAAATAGAGATAGCGAGAGAGAGACAGAGACAGTAACAGAGAGACAGAGAGAGAGACACAGAGAGAGAGAGAGACAGGGAAATAGAGATAGCGAGAGAGAGACAGAGACAGTAACAGAGAGACACAGAGAGAGACATAGAGAGAGAGAGAGACAGGGAAATAGAGATAGCGAGAGAGAGACAGAGATAGAACACACAGAGAGACAGAGAGAGAGACACACACACACACACAGAGAGAGAGACAGGGAAATAGAGATAGCGAGAGAGAGACAGAGACAGTAATAGAGAGAACAGTGGGCTGAGCCAGGGTCCCTCTCACACACTCTCCCCCAGCCCCCGTGAGCACAGGTGACAAGGGAACTCCCTCTCGGACCACCTTGTTGACGAAGTCCATCAAACGAGACTGCCTACGCCCATGTGCCTCTCTGAGGATCTATAGGACCCAAGAAAGAAGGTACGGCAGTGCTGACCTAGCCCACTGGGATAGCTCTGCCCACTCCCATCCCAGGAGGCTCCTAACCCCAGCAGGGAGGGGAAGAAGTACTCCCCAGGCTGGGGCTGCCCTGGCCCTCAGCTCCCAGACCCTGACAGAACCACCCCAGAGCCCTGGCCCAGGCATGTCTGAAGCTCACATACCCCAGAGGCCTCCCTAATTATGGGCTCTGGGGTCAGAGTGAGCAGGGCACAGGGACTGAGTTGCCAAGAGAGCTGGGGTGGGGACAGAGCCATCCTGAGGGAGCCCCATTCTGCTCTCTAAACAGAACATCCCATGAGACCGGTCCCCACCCTCCCCATGAGGACACACGTGCAGGATGGGGAGGAGTGTTGGCAATAAAGGCAGGTGCCGGGTGAGGGCTGGCCCAGGGGTGGTAAGGACACCGATGAGCAAGGACCTCTCTGAGACACAGGTATGTGCACACTCTCATTTTCAAAGATGCACAGGATAGAACCCGCCTGGGTGACCCTGGGACTTTGCTCTGCTCCTCAACAGGAACCAACCCGGGCACTAGTGTTTCTGGAAGACCCATCATGAGACGCATAGCTGTCCTCCTCACCCTGTCTCTGGCTGCCCTCCTGGCCCCAGCAGCAGGGGTGCCCGTGCATCAGCAGGGCTCCAGGAACAAGCTGCTCCTGGTGTCCTTCGACGGCTTCCGCTGGGACTATGATAAGGATGTGGACACCCCTAACCTGGATGCCATGGCAGTTGAAGGCGTGAAAGCTCGCTACATGACCCCTGCCTTTGTCACCATGACCAGCCCCTGCCACTTCACCCTGGTCACTGGTGAGTGTTGACCTCAGATGGGGGCTGGGGGTGGGTAGAGGAGACTGAGAAACCAGAGAAACTAGCCCTGTCCCATGGAGCACCACGTGGGGACAAAGGTAAGACAGGAGGGGATGTTCTCACTGGGGACACACAGCATGACCCAGGGGACCATCAGCAGCCCTCACCATTGGTAGCAACTGATAGAGGGCAAATAAACACAGGCAGGGGTCTCTTTGTAAATGGATATCAAAGCCAGGATGACAACCCAGGAGGTCTTCTGGAGGAGATGAGTGTGGCCAGAATTCAGAAAAGCCCAAAAGACGAGTCTGAGGTTCCTACTGTCTGTGCTGCTTGCCCCACCCCCACACCAGCTGCCTCTAAACAAAAACCCAGGTGTTCACAAGGCTCTAATGAAGGATTGCCCTGCCCCTCCCAGCTTCTCATGCCCAGGCATTCCTTGGCTTTGGCCGCACCACTACAGTCCCTGCCACATGACCTTCTCCCCTGTGTTTCTCCTCTTCTTATAAGAACACCTGCCACTGGACTTAAGGTCCTGCAATCCAGAACGCCCTCATCTTAACCTAACTGATTACATCTACAATGACCCTATTTCCAACAAGGCCATGCTCTGAGATGCTGGATGACATGACTGTGGGGGACACTGTTCCATGCAGTGGGCTCATCCTCACATCAGCATTTCTGTGACCACAGCCTTTGAAAGCCCCTGATATACACAGGTATTAGCACCCAGCTGCACGTCACCTTTTTATTTACTATGTCACAGGTGGGGAGGGAGAGGCAGGGGACATGCTTATCATGGTCCCTCCTCTTGTACTTTCTTGTGTGTGTTCGTTGCCCATGCCAAAATTAATAACAATAAATTTTAAAAGATAATGTCATGGACCCCCACTCAGTGTTTTTAAATGCCTGCCTAGTATTCTATTTTCTGGCTGGAACATAATTAATTTCATTAGTTCCCTCCTGAGAGCCACCCAGGTTGCACCCCAGCTTTTGCTAAAACCAGTGAGGCTGCAAGTGATCCCTCGCACATGTGTACCTGCATGGTGCCCTGGGTCAGAGAGCACGTACCTGTGGCTGTGTGTGACAAAGCCTGCCCCGTGTCCCCTCTGCTGCCTCCTCCCCCACAGGCAAGTACATTGAAAACCACGGTGTGGTCCACAACATGTACTACAACACCACCAACAAGGTGAAGCTGCCCTACCATGCCACGCTGGGCATCCAGAGGTGGTGGGACAATGGTAGCGTGCCCATCTGGATTACGGCCCAGCGTCAGGTAAAGCTGCCCCCTACCATCTCAAAGAGGGAAGTGAGAGGGAAAAGCCATGACCACATGAGCCCCATAGCAGGCCCATTTCCAGCCCTGGGAGTCCCGGGTCTCCCGGCACAGCGGGGTGTGAAGTGTGGTCCCGAGGAGCGGGTGGGTGCTGGGCAATCATCAGGCACTGCCAGAGGGCTGCACAGCCCTGCCAAGTCCTACCTGAAACCCTGTGACCTAGAGGGATGGCTCCACCCTCCCAATCGGAGAGAAACTACACCTTTGGACCCTTTGGCACTTGGGGGGGGGTTACATGGGGAAAGAACCCCGTTTGGCAAAAAGGCATGTAAAAAATGGTTTTGCCCTTGCTTCTCCGAACCCGTCTCAGGACTGGGCAGCTAAATTCTAGGGCCCAAGATAAAGTAAGGAAGAGGTTGTAGTGTCAGTGCAGAAATCCCCTATCCTGCCATGTTCTGGAAGCTTTTTGGCCCCAGAGGTATGGCTTCTAATCAACCAAGTGAAGTTGAGGGCACTACTCAAGTCTGAGTCCCACAGCTCTGGAGGGAGCTGCCCTCCTACCAGGCTCAGTCGCAGAATGCAGAAGCTGAGAGCTTAGGGACAGGATGGGCAGCCAGGCACGTGGGAACAGATGGCTAGGGAGACAGGTGGGTCAGTCAGTGAAGCAGCAGGGGGTTGGGGGAAGGACAAACGGACAACCAGGGTGAAGTCTGGAAGGGACAGATGGTGGGACATGGTGGAGGAGCTAATGACACATGACTGGACATGACTACAGCAGGGAGAGATCAGTTTGCAGGTCTGAAAAGGTGGGAGCTCTCCACACATCTCAGCCTCAGGGCAGTGTCCTGGGGCCCCATGGCAGTGAGGACACTGTATATCTGGGGACACTTGTCTATCCATTATCTTATTAGTTCTGAGTCCACTGCATATCTGCTCTCTCCACTATAAAATTGTTATCAGCCCAAGATAAGAGCTATGGAAGGCTTTTCAGAAAATAAAAAGGCTTGTGGTGGCAGTTAGGAGCAGGGGGGGATAAGTGAGTAAGCAGACATGAGCCAGGAGGAGGTGCCAGGGGCGTCTGGCGTGGGATAAGAGGGGGCAAGTCAAGAGTTGTGCATCAACACTGACTTCCTTGGCAGGGCTTAAAGACAGGCTCCTTCTTCTACCCTGGCGGGAATGTCACCTACCAAGGCACCGCTGTGACACTAAGCCAGAAGGAAGGCCCTCTGCACAACTACAAAGACGAGGAGGAGTGGAGAGCCAACATCGACACTGTGATGAGGTGGTTCACAGAGGAGGGCCTGGACCTGGTCACACTCTACTTCGGGGAACCAGACTCCACGGGCCACAAGTTCGGCCCTGAGTCACAGGAGAGGAAAGACATGGTGATGCAGGTGGACAGGACAGTGGGCTACCTCCGGGACAGTATCAGGCACAGTAGCCTTGAGAGCAGCCTCAACCTGATCATCACGTCCGACCACGGAATGACCACCGTCCACAAAAAAGCCAGCGACCTGGTGGAGTTCCACAAGTTCCCCAACTTCACCTTCAAGGACATTGAGTTTGAGCTCCTAGACTACGGACCAAATGGGATGCTGCTCCCCAAGGAGGGGAAGCTGGAGAAGGTGTATGAGGTCCTCAAGGATGCTCACCCCAAACTCCATGTCTACAAGAAGGAGTCCTTTCCCAAGTCCTTCCACTACGCTAATAACCCCAGGATCACCCCCCTGCTCATGTACAGTGAACCTGGCTATGTAATCCATGGTGTAAGTTGCTCACGAAATGCACTGCTGGAGGGGAGGGCTCCTTCTCTGGACGGCTGGGTCTCTTTCCATCTCTATAAAAATACCCCTATTTCTAGCTAGTCCCCAGTTAAAGGGACACCAAAGAGATACAGTCATTACTATTCAATGAGAATGTATTTGTGTTCACATTTACATGTGCATATGTGTGTGTATGTCTGTCTTTTGTGTGTGCACATGTGTACACTGTGCATACATGTTTGCGTGTGTGTGCTTATGTGTGTGCACATGTGTCTGTGTACATGTTTTATGTGCATGTATACATGTGTGTGCTTATGTGCACATGAATGCATGTAGGATAAAGTGTGGGAAGATCAGCCATAAGAGTGACAGGGACAAGGCAGAGTGAGGAGCCCTATTCCCCATCACCAGAGGGCCAAGAGGGTACTGAAGGGGCAGCAAGACACGCAGAGGGAGAGGGAACCCAGGAAGAAAGTACCAATGAGGCAGGCAGTCATGGAGGAGCCCTGGGCATGGCCTGGGGGTGGCAGCTTCATCCTGTTTACCACTGTTCACATTTATGTCTTTGCAGAGGCTCTTTGGGCCACTGATCTTTTAAGGCTCAGAATTCAGAGGAACTAAGGCTCAGAATCCCTCCTGCTCCATGTTTAAACTCCTTCAGGGGTCCTCTGCCCATACTGCAGGGGCTGCTGTGGGAGTGGGGTGCTGACAGGGAGGGTAGGTGGGCTGGGAGTCTCAGCGAGCACTCAGGACCCTCCCCCTACAGAGACTGAGTGTGCAGTTCAACAATGGGGAGCATGGCTTTGACAACGAGGTCATGGACATGAAGACTATCTTCCGAGCTGTGGGCCCCGACTTCAGGAAGGGTCTGGAGGTGGAGCCCTTCGAGAGCGTCCATGTGTATGAGCTACTGTGCAAACTGCTAGACATCGTGCCCGAGGCCAACGATGGTCACCTCAGCACCCTGCTGCCCATGCTCACATGCGAGGCCGACAGCGGGGGCCTCAGCTCCCCATCGACCACAGCCTACTCAGGTGAGACGCCGCCCTCTGCCTGCACCCATTCCACTGCCAGGAGGGCTGCAGGTGAGCATGCCTGCACCACTGTGAACAGAACCCACCCACCCCAGCTACGTCGGATCTCCTTCTCCTTCCCTCTCCTGGCTTCTGGGACCATCTCTGACATTCTCAGGACACCTGACACTGGGCGGCGTACTCTGGGCAATTCACCCGGGCAAGAGGAAGGACAGGTGGGGCATGTTTAAGATGGGGAGACCGAGGGCCAGAGGGTTGGTGGTCTGCCCAGGGACAGGCCTTTTCAGGTGAAGCGAGGTGCTGAGAGGTGAATGCAGGGCCCTTGTGGAGGCGGTCCTGTAACCCTCGTCCACAGTGGTGGAGTTGGGGTGAGTGGCATGCCCCAGCTTCCCTCATTCACTGGGTCTCCCAACTTTCCTTCAGGGTCTGCCCTCCTGCCTGGCGGTCATCCTTTCTTGATAATGGGGCTGCTGGTGGCTGCAATTCTTCTGGCCAAGGTCAAATAACGCCCAGTCACTCAAGGTCAGAGGCCCAGGTGATAGAGGGAGGGTGAGACAATTAAACCCTGTAGACCTGGGCCCTACCCCACCACAGAGGTCAGTCCTCTGACCCCAAGCAGCCCCTTCCAGCCTCTCTGTTCAGGCTTAGAGCAGGTCTTTCCAAAACAGATAGCACAGAGACCAGAGCCCTCCAAGCCCCACCCTGCAGGGGCTCTAGGCTCTGCAGGGACAACCAGGGGAGAACTCAGGAGCTGTCACAGGGGATGGCTGCAGGAGTGGGGTTGCAGGAACAGTAGGGGAGCCAACCTGGAGGGCTCCGCTTGCTGGGGACAGCTGTCTTTGTTCCTGCCCTATGGTGTCACAACCTTCTGGCCAAAGCAGAAGTAAGTCATTCATTCTCAAAGTCCTCAATGGAAGCCCACACAGTGACCCAGGTCTGGGCTCTGTGGATACACAGTGAACCAGAGAGCCAGGTCCTGAGCCCCACAGTTTATCATTTAGGGACCAGGGAAGACTGAGCCATAACAAGGGGCAGGGGTGTGGTGCTGCCTCTCTGAAGAGGTGGATTTGGGGTGAGTTCTGAATGATGAGAAACCAGGCAGGCCAAGCCCTGGGGGATGAGGCAGGGAAAAGCAAGAGAGAGGTCCCAATGGGGCTGGTTTGATGGTGTTTCTGGAAGAGGAAGAAGCCTGGTATGCTTGGAAGCTGGTGGGCAAGGGCAGGCACAGGATAGGCCACTACGGGAGGGAGTTGGGAGGCACCCACCTTCACCCCACCCATCCCCTCTTCCCAACCCAACAGTACTGGCTCTTCCAGGCCTACGTCCTCCAGAAAGTCTCCAGAAGCAGCCCGCAAGGCCCTGAGCCCTCCTTCTCCCTGAGATGAACTGGATAATTGCCCTTGTCTCCAAGTGACCCAGGACGGTGCACTGCATGCCTCAGTGTCCCCACAGCCCAGCCCATGCATGGTCATTATGGTATTGGCAGTACAGCCCCCGCCCAGCTTTACACTCTGCAAACACACAGGTGGGCTAACCCTCCACCACGCCCAGAACCATCCTCCAACTCCTTCCGGCTCCCCCTCCACAGAACCCGCCCCACCAGTGGCCACGTGTGGGCATGCAGTAGCCCCTTGTGGGACAGTACCTGGGGCAGGACTGTTATATGCTGGGACGCTGCCCTCCATCCATGGCCTCCAGTCCTGGAGTCAGGCCATGGCAAGCATCAGGGAGGTTTTGCCTCTCAAGCTCTGGGCCTTGGGGCCCGTCCCCATCTGGGCTGGCTCTGCTCCGAGGCTGCGGTCACTGGGAGAGCACTGCCCCGCAGAAAGCACTGATGAGAATAAAGGACAAGCCTGGTCACTATGAAGTCATTGTGGCCAACATGGGTGTGATTCTTTTTCTCTAAAGCCAGCTGGTTTCTTGCAGTCTTACCAGTTGGCCCCAGTGTATAATAAATTCATAAATCCTTGGGAGATAACACAGGGGAACCCATTCATTCCGGCTGAACGGTGAGGGGTAGGCCCTGGTTGGACCTCCAGGGAGAGGTGGTGAAAGCACAGACTTCACGTTAAAAAGAAAAAGTGTCAGGAGGACTAGAGGGCTGTCTGTGAAATGATTGGGAACCAGAATCTCTAAGCCACATTGTTCAGCAAAAAAAAAGCAACAATGTGAAAACAGCAGATACACAGGAGACTCCCATTAGTGGGGAAGGGAAGAGAAGTGTGTATGTGTGCACATGTGTGTGTCTTGAACACCTGGGAATCAAACACACCCCTGGAGAACTCTCAAGAAAGAGTAGGTATTATCTGGCTCCAAAGAGGGGAGTGGGTGGCCAGGCCAGGAGCAGAAGGGACACTGTCTAGTCTCCCAGACACTGTGGACACTGAGCCACTGCAATGACTGTGCTTTCAAAACCACTTTTTAAGAACACGAGCTTTGAAGTCAGATCAATTCCTGCTCCGGTCTGTCACCACCCACAAGCTGTAACCTTGAGTGAGAATTAACCTCCCCAGCCTTGGTTTCCTCTTCTGAAAAAATAGGATGATAAGGCCCTGGCCAGTGGCTCAGTGGATAGAGCATCTGCTTGTCATATGGATGTCCTGGATTCAATTCCCTGTTAGGGCACATAGGAGAAGCCACCATCTGCTTATCCCCCCAGTGTGTCTTTCCTTTCTCTCCTTCCTGCAGCCAGTGGCTTGATTAGTGTGAGCATGGCCCTGGGCACTGAGGATAACTCAGTTGGACTGCATTGGCCTCAGGTGCTAAAAATAGCTCAGTACTCAAGCATCAGCCCCAAATGGAGCTGCTGGGTGGATCCCGGTCAGAGCACATGCTGGATGGCGTCTGCCTCATTATCTTCCCTCCTCTCGCCTTAAAAAAAAAAAAGATAGGATGACAAGGAAATGCCACTTCCCTGAGAATACCTAGCATCAGGGGTTCCGTAGATGGTGGCTTTGGGGACAAGTGAAATCCTGCAGCAAGAGGTGCTGAGCTTAGCCCTGGCCGGTTGGCTCAGCGGTAGAGCGTTGGCCTAGCGTGCGGAGGACCCGGGTTCGATTCCCGGCCAGGGCACACAGGAGAAGCGCCCATTTGCTTCTCCACCCCTCCGCCGCACCTTCCTCTCTGTCTCTCTCTTCCCCTCCCGCAGCCAAGGCTCCATTGGAGCAAAGATGGCCCGTGCGCTGGGGATGGCTCTGTGGCCTCTGCCCCAGGCGCTAGAGTGGCTCTGGTCGCAACATGGCGATGCCCAGGATGGGCAGAGCATCGCCCCCTGGTGGGCAGAGCGTCGCCACATGGTGGGTGTGCCGGGTGGATCCCGGTCGGGCGCATGCGGGAGTCTGTCTGACTGTCTCTCCCTGTTTCCAGCTTCAGAAAAATGCAAAAAAAAAAAAAAAAAAAAAAAAAGAGGTGCTGAGCTTGTCAGATGCAGCCCCTGAAAATCAACCTGGCCCACTTTGAAGGATGGGTTTCTCAGGATCTGCCTGTTCCTTGCCTGGGACCCCTTGCCCCTGCTCCTAGGCTCCTTGCTTCTACCTGCAGCCGAAGCTCCACCCAATAGTCTCTGGATCCATCCAACATGCCCTCTGCAGCTGCCTAACCAGCAGCTCCGAGCTGGAGTCCTGCTGGCCTGAGCAACCCTGAGGCTCCCTAGCCGTCACCCAACAGCTTTCCTGGAAGGACTGCCCCATGCCCACTGCCTGCAGCCAAATCCTAGACACCCAGGCCAGTCTGCCCAAGCATTCTTCTGACTCTGGACAGGCCCACCCCAGTCAGCCTTACCTGGATGGAGGGGTCACATGAGGTCTTCAAGTGCATCCGCCTCTGAGGTACAGTGAGCACTCGTGGGTGCCAGAGGAGCCAAAATGGCCCCCAGGTCCCCAAAAGACCCCCAACCTTACGCTGAGAGCCCACGATTACCATATCTGCTCAGCCTAGTCTCTTAATTGGCTTTTTCAAACAGGAGACACAGACAGAATCTGGTCCATCCCACATTAAGGACTCTGCCAGCCCAGATGTCTGGCATCACAAGTGACCCCCAAAGAGTCCCATGAGTTGACTGATTCAATGGCAGGAAACGGGGGCTGAGGCAAGTGGTGTGTTGTGGGGCTGTTTCCCACTTGTGCAGCTGCGGGGTTGGCATGTGTGCGGGGTACCACCGTGAGCCGCATGGCCAGTTCGAACCCAGCTCTGCTCACCAACCACTCACTAGCTCAATGCTCTGTGGCCCAAAGTAAGTTGCTAACTTCTCTGGACCTCATCTGTAAAATCAGGAAGGTCAGCAGGACCTGTCTCATCTCATGGGCCTAAAGAATGAAGGCATTGACCTGTGGTGGCACAGTGCATAGAGCATCGACCTGAAACGCTGAGGTTGCCGGTTCAAAACCCTGGGCTTGCTGGTCAGGGCACATTCATGTCCTGTTTAGGAAACGGGGTCCAGAGTAGTGAGAAAGTCACACCTACTCCCTTTTTCATCCACCTCCAAGCCTCTGTTTCTCCAGAAGAGAGTTTCTGGTCAGTGGTACCAAGCCTTAAACACTTCCCACTCTCTGTAGCACGGGAGGCACCAGGCTCAGAGCTCTGGCCGGGACCAGGTAGAATGTTACAACAGTGCTTCGTGTGCACTTACATTTGTGTCTATGATCACCTTCAGGTTTGGGAAAGTGCTAGTGAGTTTCCATTTACATCTGTTATTTTATTTTTTTAAATTAACGTCAGTAAAAAGGAATGAATTGCTTTAAAGGAAAGTGTTGACTAAACAATAGTGTAGGTGTCTGGGTGGCTGTGACAAAGTGTATAAAGGATGTGGGCCAGCAGTGAACCTGCTGGAGGTTGCCCACACTCCTGCCTGCCTCCTCTCCCTTCCACGCAGATGGTCACCCCAGAAATCTTTTGCAGGACAGCACTCAGCCTCCCACGGCCAGCATTCAAAGACACCCCCAGACCTCTTCACAGAATTACTTTATATTTCCCAGGTGCCCTGCACCCTTCCCAGCCACCCATCAGAGGCGTTCAGGGCACTACTGAAAACCGACATTGAAGTTCACCACACAAGGTTCATTTCAGTGTCAGCCCAACTTAAAGTCTGGAGAAAATCGCAACTGAAACGAAGCCACATACCGCACTCTAAAGTTGCATGGAGATGACTGGGAATGGTCCCCACTTATACATCATCCACACACAACTGTTAGCCCGAAGCCTTTGTCAATATTGGCCAGTCCAGGTGCTGCCAGTGACAGATGGAACACCTGACTGAGTGCTTCACAAGTGGCAGGGTATGACTGGGGCTGTGAAAGCTCCCGTTATCAGGAAGCTCTGTCCCCTTTAGAGCCTGCCCTGCACGTGGCCACCAGGAGGCGGCGCCCTTGGGCTCCTCAATACTCCGTGAAGCCTTTCTCAAACAGCTTCTGAAGTAGAGAGGAATTGAGACCCTCTTGTTTCTCCAACTTCTTCTTTTCCTGAACTGGAGTAGCCTCATTCCTCCTCAGACAGCGCTGGGGAGTGGTCAAGGAGTATGCATGTTTCCTCGAGTTTTAGATGGAGCTCTAAGTGAATACCGGGGCTTCACAGAAAAGAACTAGAACTTCCCAAACCAGGTTTGTTCTAGGATCCTGGGAGGAGAGAAATTATGAAGTCTCATGCTTAGCACAGAGGCCATCCTGGGTCAGTTGTTCTCAGGTCTGAGTGTGCCTCAGAACAACGCTGTTAGGTCCAATGCTGCACAAGCAGGGTGTGTGTGTGTGTGTGTGTGTGTGTGTGTGTGTGTTACACACATTTCTGATTAAGTGAGAATTTGTCTTTCTGACTAGTTATTCTTAGGTTTCATTCCTTAACCCTGCCAGTAGGTCTGTTTCAGGGCTTGCAGCAGATGGCCAACCTCAAAGGAATGTCTGACGTCACAAGCTGGGAAGTCCTGGCAAACTTCCATAAAAGACCCTCCTTAGTCCAGCAGCCAATGGGCTAAATGCCCCAGGACCCTTCCTACCCCCCTCCCAAAACACTTAAAACCCAGTCCCAGGCTGTGCCTGACATGACTCTCCCTTGTGAGTCAGCCCAGCAGGGTTCCTTTCTTCCTTTCAATAAAGCCTGTTATTCTGGTCTTCTTGGACTCCTATGGATTCTAACATTTGGTGCTGAAACCCGGGACAGGGTATCGGATGCCTGGACGGTCCCCTTCACCAGCCAAACTTACTACCAGAGAAGTGGGCAGCGGCAGCTCATCTCGGCCTAACTCCCTGATTCTGTTTGGCTGTGTGAACGGTGAACGTTGGTTGATTGGATGGCTATCCAACCCTGTCTCATCCCCCCCCCCACCGAACCAGAAGGTAAGCAAGCAGTTTCTGCTCTTTCCCATCTCCGGCAGGCCCCTATTCGTCCCTCACCCTCACTCTCTCCTCTCGGGGTCGCTAGTTGGGAGGTCTCTACTCCGGGCAGTCTGTTCACACGGACTTCCTCGAAAGTCTAGGTGCCTAGCCAGGTTGCTCCACTCTCTTTTGAAAGCGAGATTCCTGGTGACGCTTGGCTTTCTCGTTTTCCACGTTTAGTATAAAAGATAGTTGAAAGAGTCAGAGGACGCTCTTCTCTTTCTCTATTCTCTGCCCTCATGGGCTCCTCCCAGTCCCGACCCTCAGAGACTACTCTTTAGGGATGCCTCTTAAAAATAATCTCAATAATTTCTGCCACTGAACTGGGAAAGCCTCAGAGATTCCTTACAAACAGGCTTTCTTCTCCCTTCGCTCCTGTCCTTAATCTCTGTGCTGCTGTTCTACACGCAGGCTGTTTTTGGCCAGAGAAACCTCACCTAAAACCTCTGCTCCTAATCTTTCCTTCTCTGTGGACTCCCAACTCTCTTCCCCTCCTGCCTGACCCCCATGGGCACCCCTCTCTTGGGACCCCTCTCTGGTCCCTCTGCAGATCTCTTCTGCTCGAGTGTCTTCCCTCCAGAAAGCCCCCTCCCTTCGCAGGATTCTGTTTCTCATTCACTTGCAAATACCAGTCTCTCTTTCTCCTCCCCTGTTGGCCAGGGGCCCCTCCCTTCTCCACTGTGTTCTTAAACCCCTCCTCCCTCTTTACAAACAGCGGCTCCGTCTCTTTTTCTTCTTTGACCCATTCCCCCCTCTCCACCAGCTTTGGCCCATTTTCCCTCCTTACAGACTGCGACTGTGCCTTCCACCCCCCCTCATCCCCTCCCCTCTCCTCAGAGCTCTAATCTTTTTGACTCCTCTGACCACGTGGTGCCACCACCAGCACTTCAACCTCCTCCTCCTGCTCCTGCAGATTCTGACCCTCCTTCTTTCCATCCAGCTGTTCACGCTGTCCATCCGTCTGCTTCCTCTCTTCCTCCTCTCTATGCTGACAACTCCCTGCCATCTCAAAAAGCTTAAAAAAGCAGAGTTGTCTATTAAGCCGCCTCTTAAATCAAGGCTTACTCATCCCCACGAACTCTCCCTGTAATACCCCCATCCTTCCTGTTCAAAAACCTTCAGGGGCTTATTGCCTCATACAAGACTTACACCTAATCAATGAGGCAATAGTTCCCCTCCATCCAGTAGTCCCTAATCTCTACAGGTTACTGTCACACATTCCCTCAAACACCACTCACTTCACAGTTCTAGACCTCAAGAATGCCTTCTTTACCATTCCTCTACACCCTGACTCTTACTTTCTGTTTGCCTTTACCCAGGCACTAATGCAGCCCAGCAATTTACCTGGACTGTCTTACCCCAGGGGATCAGAAACAGCCCACACCTGTTTGGGCAGGCACTAGCTCAGGATTTAACAGCATGCAATCTCAAAACTAGTACTCTCTCACAATATGTAGATGACCTACTCCTCTGCATCCCCTCCCTGCCTGCCTCAAGGAGACACACCGCCACCCTTCTTAACTTCCTTGCCATGAAAGAATATTGTGTCTTCTCTACAAAGGCTCAACTTCACTCTTAGTCTGTAGTCTATCTGGGCATCACCTTAACCCCCACCACCTGAGGTCTCACCCTGAATTGAACTCAGACCCTCCACAGTCTCCAACCACCTACCACTGCAAATCAAATCCTTTCTCTCCTCAGTCTGATAGGCTTTTATAAACACTGGATTCCCAATTTTGTTCTCTTAGTCAAGCCCTTCAGTAAGATCTTCTGAGCATGGCTTTTAAGGTCTATAATGGCCAAGGGAGTAACAGAAAAGGCAAATAAGGCCCAAAAGAGGTCAGGAAATACGAGCTTTGGCATACGCTCTTAAAGGCTCTAGTGCCCTAAAGGGCTTCATAGGATTCCATTAGGGCCCTGCTCCAGAGTGGAAAGAAAGGTCATTGAACTGAAGCCTGTGAGGCTTTTTTACCTCACCAAGGGACACATCTTTGCTGTGGAAAGAGGGACATGAGAAGGTAAGCTGCCCCCTTGCTCCATGGAAGGAAGGTTCAGTCTCTTCTAACCCTGCTCCAACTACCTGTGATCTGACCTTGCCCAGCATGCTGGGAATTGCCACTGAAGGCCCAAGGACATCATTCACGAACCTAAGGTATTTCTTCCAAGTAGCAGATAAACTGATTTCATTTCTTATGAACACAAGGGCCATCTACCAAGCCTTGCCTGAATATATGAGTTTTATTTATCCCTCGCAGAGCTCTACTGTAGGTATTGATAGTCTGATTTTGTTACTTTATTTAATGTATAGTGTCTTCTTTATTCCTCTTGTCTCAATGCCCCATGCCTATTATAGGCTGGGACCTGCTGCTAATTCCAGCTAGAAGCAATGATCACTAGGACTTAAACTCTAGCTGCAAAGTGTAGAAATGTAACTACCCTTTCCCTAAGTACTTGCAGGATTTACAGGTTACTCAGCAAACTGTTTAAAGATTGTCCAAGAGGCGCTTCCAGCAGTACATCATCCAAGGACTGATTTT
This sequence comes from Saccopteryx bilineata, assembly GCF_036850765.1. Taxonomy (NCBI): domain Eukaryota; kingdom Metazoa; phylum Chordata; class Mammalia; order Chiroptera; family Emballonuridae; genus Saccopteryx; species Saccopteryx bilineata. The sequence continues at coordinate 126,435,371 of NC_089495.1, forward strand.
CACGTGGACAGGTCCACACACCGTGATCCTGCACCCAATCAGGGGCTTTCTACTTGTGTGAGATCAACACCTATATGTGTCTCCCTATTAATTGGACAGAAACTTGTACCCTAATCTATCTCACCCCAAATATCAACCTAATCTCACCCCATTAGCCTCTTCCAGTTCCTAGTACACTACCCGTCAATCTAAGGACCAAACGAGCTATACCTCTCCTTGTTGCTTTAAAAATTTCTATAAAATAGGTCTAGGGGCAGGGGGACTGTACACTGCCCTGTCTTATTCTCTCTCTCTCTCTCTCTCTGAAGTCCCAGCAAATTTGTAAAAAAACAAACCAAGTCATGGAATCAGTGGTTTCACACAAACTGGGTGTCTTGACTATTGCCTTTCATTGGTCCACTCACTCTATTTATTTTTCTAACTTTTGGACCCTGACTCTTACATTTGTTCACTAGTTTCTTAGAGAACCGCTTGCAGACCTCTGCCAATCAGAAAATTGGAAAAATCTACCGAACCCTACACACCAACCCTGAAACCTGTCCTCGCGGAACAAAAAAGCTGAACCCTATAAATACACCCCTACCTGACAAGAAGCCATCACTGCATCTCTCTACCCCTCACTGAAAGTGATCCTTAGAGAGGCTATAACCCCTCACTGCCCCTACTCAGCAGGAAGAAGTTACAGAAGATAATGACCTCCGTCCCTTTTCCCTCGAGGCCTCTCTAGGAACCACTCTCTTTCCTTTTTTTTATATATCAAATAGTCGGGAGTCTTAGGTTTCATTCCTTAACCCTGCCAGTAGGTCTGTTTCAGGGCTTGCAGCAGATGGCCAACCTCAAAGGAATGTCTGACGTCACAAGCTGGGAAGTCCTGGCAAACTTCCATAAAAGACCCTCCTTAGTCCAGCAGCCAATGGGCTAAATGCCCCAGGACCCTTCCTACCCCCCTCCCAAAACACTTAAAACCTGGTCCCAGGCTGTGCCAGGCATGTGACTCTCCCTTGGGTCACAGCTCGGCAGGGTTCCTTTCTTCCTTTCAATAAAGCCTGTCACTCTGGTCTTTTCGGACTCCCATGGATTCTAACAGTTACCAAGTGACTCTAATGTTTTCCACCCAGGCACCACACTTGAGAATCACTGCACTTGATAAAAGTTATGAGTTAATGAATGAATTACTTCATGAAAACTGGTCTAGCCCAACCTCCCCATATTATATTGGGTAAGAATTGAGGCCTGTCACCCACCGCTGGCTCTGGATGGAGGTGTGGTGGGGGGAGCACAGGTATTGTAAAGTTCAGTTCCTGTGGGGCCTGGCCAGCTCCTCCCCGCAGAGGTGCTACTTGCTGATCCAAATAAATCTCTTCTTTCTAGAACCCAGTGAGTCCTTGGCTCAGACCCTCTCCTTTCCAGGGAAGACCAGCCTGTGTCAAACCCCAGGGGCTCACTTTGGTCCAATCACAGTGTGTTCATTTGTCCTGGGCCCAGAAGTAGCAATGCTGGTCAAATAACTAGACAACTGTGCTTGTGACACTGCCCAGGCCATCTTTAGAATGGACAGGTTCCTCTCCCGGGAGCAGGACCCTAACAGCCTGTACAGCACCTTCACACCCAAGAGCAGCTCTTTGTTTGTGTGTAGACTGGCTGGGAGGCAGACAGCAGGAATCATTGGGACCCCAACACCAGGCTTACAAAGAGAGGGTCAACCTGGTACCTACTGAAGTACCTGGCCAAGCAGCAGAAACGAGGAGGGCGGTGCCTCCGTTCCCCTGCTGGGGCTCTTCATCATCCCCTCCCTCACACCGACAGTCCCGGGGTGCACAGTGCGCTGCTCTCCACTCACCCACACTTGCCTCCCGGTTCTGCAGGAGTATCTGTTGCCATGGTTACCCGCTGCTCTCTGCTGCTCAAGCGCCCTGAGCTGAGGGCTCAAGAGGGATGGGACACAGAATCGCGTGCTTAACACACCCATGCTGCAATGCTGCACACTCATTTCACACGCACACTGACGTATCTTATCCCACACACCCCATATACACACAGAACACCTCCCACATATTCACGCGCATAACGCAAGCCTCGCACACCACGCACGCGGCACACACTGCATACTCTCTACACTATATACACCACTCTATATCCCAGCCACACACACCATAAATACACGTACAATACATACACACAGGCCCCCCACTCATTAAGGACCCTGACGTGGAAGGATGCGCGCTTGGAACAGGCCCCCAGCATCTTACGCTCGCAGGCGCAGCCCGCAGCGGGGCGACACCCTGGTCTGCGAACGCGCAGCAGGCTGGTGCGCCTCTTCCCTTTTACGAGCAGAGGGCTGCGGGCTCCTTCGTCCTCTCTGCAGCGGGAACTTGCGGAGTCACTTCAGGTCGGGCAGGGCGGCCCCCTGGAACGTTCACCCCACGGACTGGACATTCAGCGTGGACGCCCCGGGCTCCCACCCCTCATCCCCTCGAGAAGCACCGGCACCCTCATCCCCGAAGCTCCTGGCGTCCGCGCGGCGGGTCCGAAACGGGCTGGGTGCGAGGGTGTCTGCAGGGGCCGCGGTTCAAAGGAAGGCTTGCGAGGGGCTAAGTTAAGCCTTGGGACCCAAGACCTCTCAGATGTCACTGCCCCCTTATCCAGTCGCGCCTCCTGAGGTGGCCCCCTCCATCCCACGCTGCAGGAGAAGGGGAAGGTGGAGACCTCGCGGCGTGGGAAGGACCGGGCCACCCCTGTACCCTGAGTACAGAGAGGGTGAGCCGTGGAAGCCAGAGTCCTTTCCATCCCGAGAATAACCTAATTTGCTCTATTTTTGGTTTTGCTGATAAAGTGCTGTGTGGCTCTTGGCTTAAACCTCCAAAGAAGGTCAAAAAGTGGAGCTACATAGCTTTAACAAAACTATCCCATTACCATGTATGAATTTATCTAAAGTTTTCTCTCATCTACCCCAATAAAGATGAAAAACAGGGATGGAAGGCACCTGGAACCGCATATCAGATAATAAATAATAGTCACCCAGTGACACGCAGACCATCTAAAAACATACAACCACAGTCATCACACCAAGAGATGAAGTTCAACAACAACTTAACTTTTCCACATATATACAATTAACACATACCATAACTTGAATATATTTATGTTGACTCGATCAATTAATTGTATGAATCATTCAATCCAGAATAATTTTTTTAACACTGAGAGTCATAGAGTCACAGGATGTAAAATACTTTAAATTATTATAGATGCTTTTGTGGCAGACACCTGCACTTGAGTGATTGGTGAACTACTTTCAAATATAAAAAAAAAATTGTTTTATTAGAATGACATTCAGCTGGAAGAAATAAAACAGGACCCTGGGGGTGGGGAGAAAGAACCAAGAAAAATTTGTCCAGGTCTTTGGTTTGGTGGGGGTGGGGAGGAGGGGTCACACTGCTACATTATTTACATTTCATTTGATGTATTTAAAAGACTTTCCCATGGAAAACTGGAGACAGATGCATTTAGAACAAAAAAGTTTTCTTACAGAAAGCAGAGAGGGCCAACTTCAGAAGGATGGGCTCACCAAATGCAAAAAGTCATAAAATATTTAAAGGGGGGGATCACAAGAACCAAAGTCACCACACCTAACATTCATCTGTTCCAGGTCCTAAACTGAAAGACCAAAAGTCAGGGTTAAAATCTCGTTAAGGAGTAGAGTCAGGGTGCACAGGAAATGGCAGGGTCTCATTATTTGAGGACTCTGTGCTTTCAGTTTATCTCAGGGTGCTAAGTGGTTTGCTGGCTTGGTTTGTTCTAATCAAGGAATGTGACTTGTTCAAAGACATTGGAAACAGGACAAACTATCAGGATTTGCTTCCATAGAGTGAGGAACAGTTTTGGTTTTTTTTGTTTGTTTGTTTGTTTTTTATTCATTTTAAAGAGTGGGGGGAGAGAGAGAGAGAGAGAGAGAAGGGGGAGGAGCAGGAAGCATCAACTCCCATATGTGCCTTGACCAGGCAAGCCAGGGTTTTGAACCGGCAACCTCAGTGTTTCCAGGTTGACGCTTTATCCACTGCGCCACCACAGGTCAGGCCAGTTTTGGTTTTTAAACATTGAATTTTACAACCTGCTGGAAGTCACATTCTTTGCAACCTTGTAAACTTAATGATTAAAAAAAACAAACAAACCTATGACTATCAACCTGAAAAGGTGCCAAAGGAACATGATTTTCCCAAAATCTTTTAGGGGCCCTGTGAACAAAGCAGCTTGAAGGCCACTGACATTGTTTAAATCCCTGTGGGACAGGTGCAGAAACAGGCTCAGAGGAGGGGAGAGACTTGTCTACTACCACCTAGGTAGGGTGCTGGTAAGACATGAGGGAGGCTGGTCAAACCACCAGTGGGCCCAGGAAAGATGCTGAACGTCATTAGACATCTGGGAAATACAAATCCAAACCACAATGAGATGCCACTCCCCCACAGGATGACTGTAATACATATATAATTTTTTTAAGTTAAATAACGAGTGTTGGGAGGATGTGGAAAAGTTGGAACCGTCATATATTGTTGGTGAGAATGTAAAATGGTGCAGCCACTGTGAAAGACAGTTGGGTGGTTCCTTAATAAGTTAAATATAGAATTACCATGGGATCCAAGCAATTCTACTCCCAGTATAGTAGACTCCCAAGCATTAAAAACATGTATTCGAACAAACACTTGTACAAGCATGTTTTGCTATAAGCAACCAAAATAAGGAGCCAGCCCAGTGTCCATCAACAGAATGGATAAGTGAAATGTGGTCCAGCCATATGATGGAATATTATTCAGCCATAAGGAGAAATCAAGCTGTGACACCTACTACAATGTGGAGGCACCTGTAAAACATGAAGCTGAGTGAAAAAAGCCAGACACGAAAGGTCCCATATCATGTGGTTCCACTTACATGAAATATCCAGAACAGGCAAAACCTTAGAAACAGAGAGCAGTGAGTGACCACCAGTGACTGGTGGGAGGAGGAATCAGGGTGACTGCTGTATGGGGACAGGTTTCCTTTTGGGGTGATGAAAATGTTCTGAAACTAGATAGCAGAGATGATTACCCAACAATGTGAATGTACTAAATGCCATTGAATTCTATGCTTAAGATAGTTAAAATGGTACGTTTTATGTTATATGTATTTTAGCACAATTTTATAAAACAAATTCTGCCTTCCCCCCCACATACACACAAAAGCGGGGAGATTGCCACAGTCTCATCGTCAGGACCCCATTCTCTTGGCTGGCTCCCCGCAGAGCTGTTCCAGTCCTATGGTTGGCTGATAAATGCTGCTGGTGGGGACCCAACAAGATTTGCTGGGTGAGGGAGCCAGGAGGAGCAGCTTGAATGTGTCTACCCAAAATCCCACCAGAATCCAGCTGGAGCCTCAATTCTTGCAACAGAGAAGCTTGGGAATGTGGACAGGACACTCCAGGGACCACCAGGAACTGTCTGAAGGCTTTTCTGGGCCCCAGCTTTAGGTGTCCACCAAATCTGATTGACTGCCTCATGGTAGCTGAACACGGGAAATGGTCCTTTTCCATCATCAGAATCAAGCAATCCTGAGGTTGCTTTTGCTTTCTTAGACCACACCTTAACAGATCCCTCCCACCCTGCCAGTAAATAGGCAGGTCGCCGCCTGACCCTGAAGTGTACTTGCCATCTGCATTTAATTAGGAAAGTGGTCCTTTCAACAAGCCGCTCCTGGTGAGAAACTCATTCTAGAGGACAAATGTACAAACCAGCTTTCTGAACAGACCACACCACAGAGCACACTGTTCTGGGAGTCCAGTGTCCTTCATGACAGCTCCAGCTAAACGCACAGGTGAAGGACAGCTCCATGCAAGTTGTAAACATCCAGCCCTGACAACAGGAAGGAGAGCTGGTTGTCCAGGATGGGTCACCCATCCCAAGCTGCACCCCCTGTGGGAAGATCCACCCTGAAAAGGCTCTGATCCCAAGTTTGCTTTTAGTCATCTAGGGCTTTTTTGTTTGTTTTTATTTTTTGTGACAGAAACAGAGAGAGAGACAGAGAGAGGGACAGACAGGAAGGGAGAGAGATGAGAAGCATCAATTCTTCGTTGTGGCACCTTAGTTGTTTATAGATTGCTTTCCCATATGTGCCTTGACTGTGGGGCTACAGCAGATCAAGTGACCCCTTGCTCAAGCTGGCGACCTTGGGCTCAAGCTGGTGAGCCTTGCTCAAACCTGATGAGCCCACACTCATCCGACCTCAGGGTTTCAAGCCTGGGTCCTCTGCGTCCCAGCCCAATGCTCTATCCACTGCGCCACTGCCTGGTCAGGCTAGTTTTTTGTTCTTTTTTGTTTTATTTTGGGTTTTTTAAAATTCATTGATTCTATAGAGAGAGAAGGTGGGGAGTGAGGAGTCTCAACTGATAGTTGCTTCAGTTTAGTTCATTGCTGGTTTGTTGCTTATTATATGTGCCTTGACCAGGCAACCCTAGGGTTTCAAACCAGTGACCTGAGCATTCCAGGTGGTCTCCTCATCCACTGCACCACCATAAGCCAGGCATGGTCGTCTAGTTATTAATGTGGCTGCTCTTAAGGCTTTACTAAGGAATTCATGTTCTCTGTTTATGTTGTTTTCAAAAGAGATTTGCTCCTTCCATATGAAACACAGGTAAGTCAATTCTGCAAAGAAATCCAGAAGGTTAGTGAGCTCGCCAAGGAAGTCTGCTTACACTTCTCAAAAAATCACAGCTCCAACAGCAAAAAGAGGCTATTTGGACCTAAGAGTTGTTCTTAAAGATGACACACAAACCTAGGGTCCTGCTGCCACTCACCCAAATGGGAAGCATTAGTCATCATCATCCCCATTTTACTCTTTCTTTTTCTTCCATTCCATGCACAGCATTGCCACTAGTTATATGTGAGACCCTGGGCAAATCATTATGCACTGTGTCCAGCTTCCGCTTTGTTAAAATGGAATTCCCTGTGGTTTTTGCACTTTTAGGGAGTAAGAGCCCTTTTGCTCTTACATAAACTGAGTAGGAGCTCTCTATCCCATCATTCTAACCACAGAGGCCAATGTGCAGACAAAAGCCCACCAGATTTTGTGTCAATTGAAGTTGTATCTTAAGGGTACAGAGAGTACACTTCCCTTTCATCCACACCACCAAGGCAGTGACCTGCCATGTTGGCTTCCTGCAGCTTCAGAACAAAGTTTCACAAATGCAGGGGTGGGGGTGGGGGGACTTCAACAAACCAGATTCATTTTCTCCTGGTTCTGGAGACCAGAACTCTGAAATCCAGGTGTCGGCAGGGCCACACTCCCTCTTGAGGTACTAAGGGAGGATCCTTCCTGCCTCTTCCTGCTCCTGATGGCTGCCTGCATTTGGGGGCTTATGGCTGCTCACATGCCCTTCCTTTCTGTCTCTCTGTCCCCTTCTCTCTCGTAAGGACACTTGTTATTGGATCCAGGACTTACTCAGTTAATCCAGAATGATCTCATCTTCAGATCCTCAATTATATCTGCAAACACCCTTTCTCCATAAAATGTCATGTTCAGAGGTACCGAGGGTTAGGACTCGAACATCCTTCTGGGGACCACCTTTAACTCACTGCATCTGCTTGCATACTAGTCTAACAACCTTGCAACAGGGCGATTAGGGTATCACTGTCTAGATGACTTAATCACTAATAGGCACCGAGCTACACCTGGAATCTAGAACACATAAAACTTTGGCCAGAATCCAACTAGAAAACCCAGCAGGAAGCATAACTGGGTGGAAGGCTGGTTTCATTCCTAACATGAAACAAATTTCTGCCCACAGACCTACCTATCTGCATGTTCAACATGCAGGAATCCTCCTTCCCCAAAACACAGAGATCTCACCACTTGTTTTCACCTTCTACTTTTTGATAGAGACACCGATAATAGGACTCTTTTGTTTTTTTCTTAACTGGACTATGAGAAAAACACAACAGTATAAGTGCAATAACGTATCAGCCTCGCTCCATCTCAGGGCCCTATGACACTGCCCCGGTTAGGAGCAGCTACTACCCTCCGCCAATCGCTGACACACTGATGGTAGCAGCCTGTGTGGCCACAGCTTCCCAGCTTTCACAAGAACACTGGCTGTTCGCGGGGGTGACATCTCCCAATTGTTACATGCTGACGGTGAACTTGATATAAAAAGCCTTGCTTGATGTTTGTGCTTTGTGTTTGCAGCAGCAATATTTCCTAGAGCCTAGGTCTGGGAGCAGCCTATGTCCACTGATGAATGAATGGACGAACAATACATGCTCTACCCAGAAAATGGGATGCCATTCATCCAAAAAGGAAGGAAATCCTGATACAAGCCACAACATGAATGAACCTTGGGAACATTGTGCTCAATGAAGTAAGCCAGAACAAATACTGTATGATTTCACTCATGTGAGGGACCTAGAATCATCAAGAATGGAAGTTGCCAGGTTCTGGTTGGGTTGCTCAGTGGATAGAGCACCATCTCGGCTTACTGAGGTTGTGGGTTCAATCCCCAGTCAGTATGATAAGCAACCAATGAGTGTACAACTAAATAGGATAACTAAGTGGAATAGCAAGTTGATGCTTCTCTCTCTCTCTCAAATCAATGGTAAAATTAAGAAATAAAAAGAATGGAGGTTGCCAAGAGTGAGGGAGAGGAATGGGGAGTTAGTGTTTCATGGGTACAGAGTGTCAGTTTGGGAAGATGAAAAAGTTCTGGGCCCTGGCCAGGTGGCTCAGTTAGTTATAGTGTCATCCTGATTCACCCAGGTTGCAGGTTCCATTTCCTGGTCAGGGCACATACAGGAGTCAACCAATAAGTGCATGAATGAGTAGAACAACAAATCAATCTTTCTCTCTCTCTCTCCCTTCCTCTCTCTCTTTAAGACCAACACATAAAAAAGGTTTTTTTAAGTTCTGGAGATGGATGGGGGTGAGGTCTGCACAGCGACGTGATTGTGCCTAGTGCTGCCGAGCTGTACACTTAAAAGTGGTTCCGGGTCAGTGCTGTGTTACTTATATCTTATCACAATTTAAATTGAGAAAGGAAAACGGTTGGGCCTCTGCATAAGCCACAAATCACATCTGGGCACCAATGAAGCCCACTGGCTACTAGTTTTGGAGTGGTGACCCAGTCTTCTTCCCAAGTTCCCTCAGCGGGTGCTCGGTCCTTGTGGTTGAACAGATAGCACTTGCTGTCTGTGTTCTTCTATGCAGCGTCTATAACGTACACATGATACAGAGGAGTTGTGTCCAGGGAAAACTGTGCAAGCCTGTGCACACACATCTTCCCATAGCAGGGACGTTCCATCATGGGCATGATTTCAATGCACGACAACTCCAGTCACCGCCAACCGCATGGGGTTTTTGTTTGGCGAGGATGCCGAGGCCCAGTGCCGGCTCAGAGGGCAAGCTTATGGGAAGATGGGTGGGGTCTGCCCTGGAAACAAGGTGGAGAAGCCAAGAGGCCTTCCAGTTCTGGGCTGGTTTTACGCTGGAACACTGACCACAGTCAAAGGTGCCCTTCCCATTTGAGAACATGTGCCCGGGCAGCGCGTGGTTCTGTCACTTAATTCCCCACGCATCATGGCACTGCTCGCTGTGCTGTAGGTAGAAAATGAATTATTTCCTTCCTATGCCTTTTCAGTGCCAGGCTCCAGTTTCTTTGAACATACACAGAGTGTTTACAGAAATCATAGAAGATGAGGAATGACCTGATGTAGCGGTTTCAACCTTTTCATCTCAGGGCACACGTAAATTAGTAACTAAGTTTTGCAGCACATCAAAAAATATATATTTTGCCGATCTGACAAAAAAAAAGATGTAATTTTGATTGATTCACACCAGATGGCTTTTGTGGTGTTGGCTATTGTCCTTTTATTATTATTATTATTATTATTATTATTATTTAAGCACCTCAGGGAAAAAAGGTCAGTACCCCTGACTAAAGAGTTTTAAAAATTGCATGTTCTAAAAATCTTGCAGCATACCAGTTGAAAATCGCTAACCTAATGGAAAAGGGTTAAAGATTTGAATAAAATCTGGTCAACTCTCTGAAAGAAAAAATAAAGTGTACCTATGAATTCAAGAGATGATGCTTAGCCTCACTCATAAGTACAAGTCAAGTCAAAGTGAGATGCAAAAAAAAAAAAGATAAAGGTTTTTAAAAAGTAAGTTTAAAAAGAGCAGCAGACATGCCCTTTTTCTTTTAGGACATCTTTTCTTTTCTTTTTAAGAGAAGCAGGGAGAGAGAGAGAGACAGGAACATGGAGATACTCCTGTATGTGCCCTGACCAGGGATTCTAACTGGCAACTTCCGTGCTCCAGGGTGACACTCAACCAACCAAGCTATCTGGCCAGGGTTTAACCTTTATTGATCTGTAGAGAGACAGAGAGAGGAAGGGAAAGAGAGGATAGGGGAAAGAGAAGAATTTATTATTCCACTGAGTTGTGCACTTGGGGGGTGGGGGGCACTTCCCTTATACGCCCTGACCAGAGATCGAACCTGAAACTTTGTTTCGGGATAACAGTCTTAACCAACTGAGCTTACCAGCTAGGACCAGGAAATCTTTTTAAAAGTTGAATAAAAGTGCTGTTGGGGCCCTGGCTGGTTGGCTCAGTGGTAGAGTGTCGGCCTGGCGTGAAGGAGTCCCGGGTTCGATTCCTGGCCAGGGCACACAGGAGAAGCACCCATCTGCTTCTCCACCCCACCCCCTCTCCTTCCTCTCTGTCTCTCTCTTCCTCTCCCGCAGCCAAGACTCCATTGGAGCAAAGATGGCCCGGGCGCTGAGGATGGCTCTGTGGCCTCTGCCTCAGGTGCTAGAGTGGCTCTGGTTGCAACAGAGCGACGCCCCAGATGGGCAGAGCATCGCCCCCTGGTGGGCATGCCAGGTGGATCCCGGTCAGGCGCATGTGGGAGTCTGTCTGACTGCCTCCCTATTTCCAACTTCAGAAAAATACAAAAAAAAAAAAAGTGACTGTTGGTAAGGAGTGGAAAAAACAGGCAGGGTCACCCAGGGTTGGGCGTGGATATTGGTGGAAGTTTCGGAAGAGTGAGTTGGCATCTATCCTTTGACCAGAGGCAGATTTAATGGTAGTTGCACTGGGCATGCACCCTGGGCCCCGACTTCTGAAAGGCCCTACAAAACCCCAACTTCACACTTTTTCTAATAACACCAAGTTTGGTTTCATATGTGCAATTTTAACATTAATAGTACATAATATTTTTTACTTATTCAAAAATATGGCCTGACCAGGCGGTGGCACAGTGGATAGAGCATCAGACTGGGATGCAGAGGACCCAGGTTCGAAACCCCAAGGTTGCCAGCTTAAGTGCAGACTTAGCTGGTTTGAGCAAAGCTCACCAGCTTGGACCCAAGGTCGCTGGCTCAAGTAAGGGGTTATTCGGGCTGCTGAAGGCCCGCGGTCAAGGCACACATGAGAAAGCAATCAGTGAACAACTAAGGTGTTGCAACAAAAAACTAATGATTGATGCTTCTCATCTCTTTCCGTTCCTGTCTGTCTGTCCCTGTCTATCCCTCTCTCTGAGTCTCTCTGTCTCAAAAAAAAAAAAGGGGGGGGGGTTAACATGTATTTTTATTTTCCCTGTCTTTCTATTTTTTTTTTTTTTTTTTTTTTTCCGAAGCTGGAAACGGGGAAGCAGTCAGACAGACTCCCGCATGCGCCCGACCGGGATCCACCCGGCACGCCCACCAGGAGGCGATGCTCTGCCCATCTTGGGGCATCGCTCTGTCGCAATCAGAGCCATTCTAACGCCTGAGGCAGAGGCCACAGAGCCATCCTCAGTGCCCGGGCAAACTTTGCTCCAGTGGAGCGTTGGCTGCAGGAGGAGAAGAGAGAGACAGAGAGGAAGGAGAGGGGGAGGGGTGGAAAAGCAGATGGCCGCTTCTCCTGTGTGCCCTGGCCAGGAATCAAACCCGGGACTTCTGCACGCCAGGCCAATGCTCTACCACTGAGCCAACTGGCCAGGGCCTCTTTCTCTTTTTTTAAAGGGGCCCAATATTTTCTTCTGCACCTAGGGCCTCAACTGACCTTAATCCGCCTCTGCTTTTGACCCACATTTTTCACATCTAGGAAGTTGCCCTGTTACTACCCTCCCCTGAGCTCGCACAGATGCTTTCTCAGAGGAGTGGACAGCTGCATTATTTCATAAGGTCTAATACTTGAAACTCCCAGATGCCATGAACAGACAAGGAAGTGGTGGTGTGGACATTCGGTGGAACACCACTGGGCAGTAAAGAATGCATCCTCACAGATGCATGCTTAGTAAGGCAAGCCAAGCATAAAAATAGACTCACTAGCCAAGTCTATTTTGTGACCTGTGGTGGCGCAGTGGATAAAGCATCCACCCAGAATGCCAAAGTCACCGGTTCAAAACCTTGGGCTTGCCTGGTCAAGGCATGTATGAGAAGCAACTACGTCAAGTTGATGCTTCATGCTTCTCCCCCCTTTTCCTACTCTGTCTCTAAAATTCAATAAATAAAATCTTAAAAAGAAAAAATTGAAACATTCTATTTTATGAAGTTCTGGAAAAACAAAAAAAGAAGGCAAAGTCATCTATAGTGTGAGAAGTCAGAACAGAGAAGACCTCTTGAGAGCTGGACGTATCTTAGTGGTAATTACACAAATAGCATATATGCAAAAAATACACTGAGTAATTGTCTTAAGATCTGTACTGTTTATTGTAATTTATATCTCAATTGTATAACCTATTTTATTGTATATATGTTACTTTATATATACAAAAACCACAATATATAAAAAAATTTAAAAGACAAGCTATAAATTCATTTTTTACCATAAGTATACATTACTTATATTTATATATATGGAAAACACAATATATAAAAATACATTTAAAATATACTTAATGTATATTAAAACACAAAATATAAATATATTTTTATTGTGAGCATATATATGGAATATATAAGACAAGACTCCTGAAAGAGTAAACCTCCCCTGTCTCCCCAACATGCAAACTGGTCCTCTCACTTGGGTCTGGCTTCAGGATGAATCCACATCCCTCCCTGGCCTACTACATTACTCAGGGTCCCATCCTTTTCCTGGCACTTGGCCACCAACTTCAGGGCCAGAGACATCTCTAAATACTTGCACCTGAGAAATTGTAGGATCGAAAGGAATCATCCTTTGTGTTTCTAGAAGCCTTGCTGAGGATGGGCCTCTCTATGGTATAACCACATCTCCAGCCACAAGCCTTGTGTGGCCACAGCCCCAGTGAAAGGGCTCTGGGGATTCCTGAGCAGCTAGCTCCCCAACAGAGGCACAAAGTTTCCTGCGACTGACCACAGTGGTAATGGCAGGAGAGCTCAGGAAGGTACAATCTAGGCAAGGCCCCACCTGGGTCAGGACATAAACGATTTTTCTGGCTCTTGACTTGAAAGCTACAAAGACAGTCCCCAAGGGGCATGGAGAAGGAGGTGCCCATGGCTGTGCTCCAGGCGAATGCCATGGCCCAGGAGCCTGCATGGATGCCCAGGAAAGATTCTGGATGGTGGAGGGCAGCTGTGCTTTTTCCAGTGTGTCTCTGGTTAGCTCATCAGTACATCTGCCGATTTGATCCAGGAGGAAATAGGGAAATGGAGGGAAACAGAAATAAGCAGACATTCTCCACGGGCACACCTCAGCCCTTTCCCAGGATGGGCTCCTAGGCTGCTGCCACCCAGATGTTGTCTGCTCCTTTTCTAGGTGAAACCACCAGTGTCTCCAACTCAGAAACAAGCACGGGAAGGGTGAGGACCACTTGGCAGGTTGTCCTCCAGCTACGCGGTTCAGCTGGAAGCCAAACGCTTGGCGTAACCCTTTGAGGGCCAGGTCGTGAGCATCCCCTCTCCTCAAAGGAAGGGGAGCTGAGGTGTACTGCTGAGAAGGCCAAGGAGTCCTGCCTGCTCCTACTCCTGATGTCTATGGTCAACCTAGACAGGTCCCCATGTGCTACACTGAGCTAGACGCCAGAGGGACAGACAGAAAAGAAAACTGATACAAAAAAAAAAAAAAGGAGTGCTCATGGTCTGTGAAAATCTTTTTAATATGCTACCTGAGCCAGAGCTATCTCAAACTGTTTTGACTCAAGTTCAAAAAATATGGTAGCTCTTTCCAGTGACCAATGTCCCCACTTGCTCAGGACTTTTCTGGTTTTCACCTGGAAGGTCCCTCATCCTGGGATATTAGTTCCCCAAGTGCTATCATCACAGTTCAATACAGTATGGACAGCTTAACACAATACAAATTGATTATTTCATGGTTCTGGAGGCCAGAAGTCTGAAATCCAGGTGTCAGCTGGGCCGCTTTTCCCCTGAAGACTCAAGATATGGGCCTTCCATCACCTCCCCCAAAGTTGACTTCCCACATGACAGCAGTATAAGATCACAGTCACACCAGGGATGCTGATACAGCCCACATGACTTACTCACAGTTCTCCAGTTTTACTGGTTTTCTGCTTTTGAAGGGGATGGCTTACATATGATAAAATACACTCATTTTTAAACGCTCAGTTCTGGTAAATGTATACATACAGTCACACGACCACCAACTGTTAAAACACAGAGATAATGGAGGAAAAGACAAGAGCGGGGAGTCCCTCGGCTTTTTACAAATACTTTTCCTACATTTTCCTTATGTAACCGATACACATTCATGGAACAGACACGATTTTTAAAAATGAGGAAAAATTAGACAAGTGTATTTCCAGACTTTTCTACTTCCAGACATAGATGTAGTTCACAAACACAGAGTCATTTTGTGTATATAGCTTTAAAATCCACTTTTTTTGGTAACTTAGCATATCGGTCTGCCAATGACAAGAAGGAAAGAAAAATTTAGCGTTTTTTAAATGTTATGCCCACAAGAGAAAAAGGAAACCCCTGGGATGGTGCAGGGAGTGTCTAGTGGTGTCTGGGGGCATCCTGCCAGTATGTCCCCAGGTGACCTGTTGCAGGCAATCCTCACCCCCACCCCCACCCCCACCCCTGGCTCAGGCAACCACTTGTCTGCTTCCTGTGTCTTTCGCTAGAATTCCATAGAAATGGAAGCGTATAGTATGGAGTCCTTTGTGTCTGGCTGCTCTTGCTGAGCATAGAACCTGGAGATGTGACTACCTCGCCGTTCCGTTAGCCATCTCTTCCCTTTTGCTGCCGAGCCACCATCCCTTTAAGGCTGTTGCAAACCTCGTCGATCCACTGACCAGCTGAGTGAGAAGCACTGGGTCCCTCCCACTTTTTGGCTATTAATGAATGAATCTGCTGTGAGCATTTGTGTACAAGATCTGTGTGAACACTTGTTTTCAATTCCCTTGGCTAGAGACTGTTGCATCCACCGGGTATGAGAACAAACGTCAGAGAGTTTCAGGAGCTTAGATCGTACTTTATTGGCCAAGTTTAACCTGCGCAGGGGCGAACTCCCAAGATGTCCGGAGACACCGTACTCACAAGAGCTGCAAACAAGAGTCGCACCTGGCGCTTACAACTAGGTCCTTATATATCCTAAGTGAGCAAGCATTATACAGAAGCAGATGTGGCAGTTAGCTATTTGCTAGGGAGGTCGCACGTAGCATAGCAACAGGGGCAGGGTTTAGCTTAGTGGTGAATTTCAAACATAAACTTCTGATAAGGGTTTCTGACCAATAGAATGCAGGATGTTTGTCCTCCTTTGTGCTGATCTTCTTAGTTCTCAGCCTCACAGGGGCCCTATCAGCACCTCCCTGTTCCTGCTCCTTCAATAGTTACACTCTGGCAGCCACAGCACCCCTCCCCGAATCTAACAGAGACCCAGTAGGGTGGCTGCCCCATATGGGGGAATATGCATGTGTCTTTTTTTTTTTTTCTGAAGCTGGAAACGGGGAGAGACAGTCAGACAGATTCCCGTATGCACCCGACCGGGATCCGCCCGCACGCCCACCAGGGGCGATGCTCTGCCCACCAGGGGGCGATGCTCGTCGCTCTGTTGCGACCAGAGCCACTCTAGTGCCTGGGGCAGAGGCCGAGTAGCCATCCCCAGCGCCCGGGCCATCTTTGCTCCAGTGGAGCCTCGGCTGCGGGAGGGGAAGATAGAGACAGAGAGGAAGGAGAGGGGGAGGGGTGGAGAAGCAGATGGGCGCTTCTCCTGTGTGCCTTGGCCGGGAATCGAACCCGGGACTCCTGCATGCCAGGCCGATGCTCTACCACTGAGCCAACCGGCCAGGGCCAGTTTGTCAGTTTTTTAAAAGACACATGCAGGCCCTGGCCGGTTGGCTCAGTGGTAGAGCATCGGCCTGGCGTGCAGAAGTCTTGGGTTCAATTCCCGGCCAGGGCACACAGGAGAAGCACCCATCTGCTTCTCCACCCCTCCCCCTCTCCTTCCTCTCTGTCTCTCTCTTCCCCTCCCGCAGCCGAGGCTCCACTGGAGCAAAGATGGCCCGGGCGCTGGGGATGGCTCCTCGGCCTCTGCCCCAGGCGCTAGAGTGGCTCTGGTCGCAACAGAGCGACGCCCCGGAGGGGCAGAGCATCACCCCCTGGTGGGCAGAGCGTCGCCCCCTGGTGGGCGTGCCAGGTGGATCCCGGTTGGGCGCATGCGGGAGTCTGTCTGACTGTCTCTCCCCGTTTCCGGCTTCAGAAAAATACAGAAAAAAAACAAAAAACTGACAAACTAATTCCCAAAGTGGCCATGAGTATGGTTCCCACTCCCCACGTGGGACTACTCCTAGCACTACTTCTTCTTGTGGAGAGGTGTGCTTTTAATTCGCATTTCCCTAGTGAGCAATAAGGTGGAGCAGCTTTTGAGGGGCACAGTGATGTTCTTGCATCTGATTTTGTGATGTGTCTGTTTAGATGCTTTCCCCACACCCTCCCCTATGCCTTTTTTATTAGTGTCCTGTTTCATTACATCATAATTAGAAAATGAGGCCTGTGTGGTTCCCACTTTTTGAATTTGATATGCTTCTTGGCCTAGAGCATCAAGTTTTACAAATGTTTGAGGGGAGGTTGAAAGAAAATATGGGCCCTGGCCAGTTGGATCAATGGTAGAGTATCACCTGGCATATGGATGTCCTGGGTTCAATTCCCCATCAAGGCACACAGAAGTGTTCATTTCCTTCTCCTCCCCTCCCCCTCTCGCATCTCTCTCTTTAAGCAACAGAGCAACACCCCAGATGGGCAGAGCATCAACCCCAGTGGGCTTGCAGGGTGGATCCTGGTGGGTGCACATGCAGGAATCTGTCTCTCTGCCTCCCCTCCTCTCACTGAATAAAAAAAGAAAAAAATATATGGTCTCAGGTGGATGGACAGAGCAAAAAACCAACTCATACTAGCTTGAGCTGCCAAGGAGAGGTCGGCCTGTGGAGCCCAACATTGTGTGTATTCCATGTTTCTCTCTCGGTTTCCTATTTCTTTTTAAAATTTATTTATTAGGGTTTTTTTTAATTTATTCATGTTAGAGAAAGGAAAGAGAGAGAGAAGGGGAGTGGGAAGGATCAGGAAGCATCAGCTCATAGTAGTTGCTTCCTATATGTACATTGACCAGGCAAGCCCATAGTTTTTGAACCAACGACCTCAGCATTACAGGTTGATGCTTTATCCACTGTGCCACCACAGGTCAGGCAAAAAAAAATTTTGGTTATTGATTTTAGAAAGAGGAAGGGAGAGAAAGAGAGAGAGAGAGAAAGAGAAACATCAATTTGCTGTTCCACTTAATTGATGCATTCATTGGTCGATTTTTGTATGTGCCCTGACTGGGGATCAAACCCACAACCGTAGCGTATAGGAACAACTCTCTAACCAACTGAGCTACAGGCAGAGGCAGATTAAGGTCAGTTGAGGCCCCTGGCGCATAAGAAAATATTGGACTCCTTAAAAAAGAGAGAGAGACAGGGAAAATAAAAATACATGTTAACCATATTTTTAAATAAATAAAAAATATTATGTACTATTAATGTTAAAATTGCACATATAAAATCAAACTTGGTGTCATTAGAAAAAGTGTAAAGTTGGGGTTTTGCGGGGCCCTTCAGAAATTGGAGCCTAGGGCGCGTGCCCAGTACGCCCGCAGTTAAATCTGCCTCTGGCTACAGGGCCAGGGCCTCTGCCTGCCTATTTCTTGTTCTCTCCTCCACTCACCCTGACTCTCTCCCTATGCTGGTCTCAGGGTCTCATAGAAGATGCGTTTATCCCGGGGCCGAGTGTGAGAGCACAGTGAACATCCTCCACTTTAGCAACCTCAGGGAAAGCAAGACTCTCATGCAAGGTCCTCAGGCAAATGCCGAGGGTTGGGCTGTAACTACCACAGGCCCCGAACCACCTAAGCACCCAAGAACCATTCCCAATGCTACCCCAACACACACACAACCATATGGAGAAGGCAGAGGACAGCACTGCAGAATGCAACTGAGGGAGCCAAACACAAGTACATCCCATCCCAGAAACAAGAAGTCACAATGAGATGTGAAGGGTGTAAGGTTCCATCCTCTGTGGCCTAACCCCATGCCTGGTAGGTTTGATTATCAGTAAGGTACGTCAGAGTCTCCACTCCAACTGGGCTTCCTTCATTCCTCTGGTCCTACCCGTTCTTACTTCCCGTACCTCAGTGCTGCCCTTCCTGCATTAAAATTCATGAACAGGGCTATAACTTTAATTAAGGTGCAACAGCTTTCTTTGTCCTGTTTCATCATTTTTTAAAATGATTTTTTAAAAACTTAAACCAGCATGCTTGACCCAGTGGTGGTGCAGTAGATAAAGCGTCAGACTGGGACATGGAGGACCCAGGTTCGAGACCCCTGAGGTTGCCAGCTTGAGCGCAGGCTCATCTGGTTTGAACAAGGCTTGAGCTCAAGGTCGCTGGCTGGAGCAAGGGGTCACTCGCTCTGCTGTAACACCCTCCACCATCAAGGCACACCTGAAAAAGCAATCAATAAACTAAGGTGCCACAGTGAAGAAGTGATGCTTCTTATCTCTCTCATTTCCTGTTCGTCTGTCCCTATCTGTCCCTCTCTCTGACTCTCTCTGTCTCTGTCACAAAAAAAAACAAACAAAAAAAACCTTAAACCAGCACCTCTTCACTTTGCTAATCCAAAAGCCTGTTCTTTGCAGGTAGGCCCCCACCCACCTGTCTGAATTTAAGGGTCTGGAGTCAGATATACTGACTACAGAGCAATTTGTGTCCATCACAGAAGTTTTGCAAAATACAGACAAGAAGGAAAGAAAAATTCATTTTAATCTTACATCCCAGCAATAACACTTTGGCTTTATAAAATTCTTACTACTCTTTTTTCCATGCACAGATATATATTTAGGTATTTCTATTATACTGAAACAACATTGCATCTATGTATCTAACCTGCTTTATTCATTTAATAGTATACAACAGTGGTCCCCAACCCGCAGGCCGTGGACTGGTACCGGTCCGTGGGCCATTTGGTACCGGTCCACAGAGAAAGAATAAATAACTTACATTATTTCTGTTTTATTTATATTTAAGTCTGAACGATGTCTTATTTTTAAAAAATGACCAGATTCCGCCTGACCAGGCGGTGGCGCAGTGGATAGAGCGTCGGACTGGGATGCAGAAGACCCAGGTTCAAGACCCCAAGGTCGCCAGCTTGAGCGCGGGCTCATCTGGTTTGAGCCAAAATTCATCAGCTTGGACCCAAGGTCGCTGGCTCAAACAAGGGGTTACTCGGTCTGCTGAAGGCCCACGGTCAAGGCACATATGAGAAAGCAATCAATGAACAACTAAGGTGTCGCAGTGCACAACAAAAAACTAATGATTGATGCTTCTCATCTCTCTGTTCCTGTCTGTCTGTCCTTGTCTATCCCTCACTCTGACTCTCTGTCTCTGTAAAACAAATTAAAAAAAAAAAGACCAGATTCCCTCTGTTACATCCATCTAAGACTCACTCTTAACGCTTGTCTCGGTCACGTGATACATTTATCCGTCCCACCCTAAAGGCTGGTCCATGAAAATATTTTCTAACATTAAACTGGTCCGTGACCCAAAAAAGGTTGAGGACCACTGGTATACAAGGTTTCCTCTATGTCATTTAAAAGACTGTCCAAAACTCAAAGTTTAAGGATTATAAAGAATTTCCTGGTGTGAACACATCACATTCAATTTGAGTCAACTGCCCACTGAAAGGCAGTGAGCTATTTCCAGTTAATCGACTGCTGATGTTTTTACATCCTTAGACTAGTCTCTAGGTGTGGAACAGCCTGTATCAGGGCATTCATGATGGTAAGATCTGGACTCCATGGCAAATTGCTTTCCAGAGACCCTGAAGCCAATCACCTCCCTACCCATGAAACCTGAGTGCTGCCTTCTCTGCAGGCTCCCCCAGCTCTCACCAGGGCCTTCACATAGATTTTTAACTTAAGTGAGGACCTGAGGTTTTGAAATCACAAACATGCTGTCTTGGGAAGAAGTCACCTCATGACTAACTTTAAACAATTCACTGTTACAGGTAAGGTTGAGGCCCACTTTGGTGCCAAGCATTGTGGTAGGTGGAGGGACCCACCAATTCCATCCCACCCTTGGAGATTTATAATTGGTGGGAATAACCTGAAACCAATACACAATTCAAAACCATATATCTTTACTTGCAGGAGACACCATGCTGGGAAGGCCTACATGAGCCTGTTGAAGTATGAACAAAGGTTATGAGTGTTAGGGGCTGGGATATTGGGTGGGGGAGTGCATAAATTGTAGTAATTTCCTCCACCAGGCGTTTTGGCAATTAAGAGTCACAGAGACAGGCCCTGGCCGGTTGGCTCAGCGGTAGAGCGTCGGCCTGGCATGCGGGGGACCCGGGTTCGATTCCTGGCCAGGGCACATAGGGGAAGTGCCCATTTGCTTCTCCACCCCCCCCTCTTTCCTCTCTGTCTTTCTCTTCCCCTCCCGCAGCCAAGGCTCCATTGGAGCGGGGATGGCCCCGGCGCTGGGGATGGCTCCTTGGCCTCTGCCCCAGGCGCTAGAGTGGCTCTGGTCGTGGCAGAGTGACGCCCCGGAGGGGCAGAGCATCGCCCCCTGGTGGGTAGAGCGTTGCCCCTGGTGGGTGTGCCAGGTGCATCCCGGTCAGGCGCATGCGGGAGTCTGTCTGACTGTCTCTCCCCGTTTCCAGCTTCAGAAAAAAAAAAAAAAAAAAAGAGTCACAGAGACATTTGAATGTTTCCATGGGACTTGAAAACCAAAAAGAGTGATAAACTTTGATCGGAAGGAATCGTGTTGATGAAGCTACAAGGAAACTGGCTGGCATGTATGTTGGTACATAATCCCTGGTACATGGTCCTAGGTACACACTGTCCCCTGGTGGTAAATCCTGTCCCTGGTACACACTGTACCTGCCATCCTTTCGTAGACTCTAAGGCAGCGGTCCCCAACCCCCAGGCCGCGGACTGGTACTGGTCTATAGGCCATTTGGTACCAGTCCACAGAGAAAGGATAAATAACTTACATTATTTCCGTTTTATTTATATTTAAGTCTGAACAATGTTTTATTTTTTTTTTTGTTTTATTATTTTTTTTTTTCTCTTCATTTTTTCATTTTTCTGAAGCTGGAAACGGGGAGAGACAGTCAGACAGACTCCCACATGCGCCCGACCGGGATCCACCCGGCACGCCCACCAGGGGCGACGCTCTGCCCACCAGGGGGCGATGCTCTGCCCATCCTGGGCGTCGCCATATTGCGACCAGAGCCACTCTAGCGCCTGAGGCAGAGGCCACAGAGCCATCCCCAGCGCCCGGGCCATCTCTGCTCCAATGGAGCCTTGGCTGCGGGAGGGGAAGAGAGAGACAGAGAGGAAAGCGCGGCGGAGGGGTGGAGAAGCAAATGGGCGCTTCTCCTATGTGCCCTGGCCGGGAATCGAACCCGGGTCCTCCGCACGCTAGGCCGAAGCTCTACCGCTGAGCCAACCGGCCAGGGCTTATTTTTTTTTTTAATGACCACATTCCCTCTGTTACATTTGTCTAAGACTCACTCTTGACGCTTGTCTCGGTCACGTGATACATTTATCTGTCCCACCCTAAAGGCTGGTCCGTGAAAATATTTTCTGACATTAAACCGGTCTGTGGCCCAAAAAAGGTTGGGGACCACAGCCCTAAGGGAGATCTCCATTGCATAAAGCTTTTATTTTAGAGGGTGTCATTTATTAATTTTGCAATCATATTAGTCTCTGTTTGCAGTGTTTTGCACTAAAAACAG
This sequence comes from Saccopteryx bilineata, assembly GCF_036850765.1. Classification (NCBI taxonomy): domain Eukaryota; kingdom Metazoa; phylum Chordata; class Mammalia; order Chiroptera; family Emballonuridae; genus Saccopteryx; species Saccopteryx bilineata. Next base: position 126,457,581 of record NC_089495.1, read on the forward strand.
TGCAGTGGTGAATGTATTTACCTTTGCACACATACACACCACACTGCACACCTGTTGGACAGCATGCCCAGATGCCCACAGGTCTGCTCTTTTTGTGACCTGTTTGTGTCACATTAATGGGCTGCATTAATCTACACTCCTAGCCTGGTTAGATGGGGTTGCCTCTATCACCACATTCTCAGCCACCCCAGGAATTAGAAATTCATCTAGAGCATTTCTGAACATACTTGATGCTGAGCTGGTGTCAACGGTATTCTAACAGCACTGAATCATGTCTGTCCCACATCCCACAGCTTTGTTTTTTTCTTTTTCTTTCTATCTTCCAAGACCTTTCTTGGCTGCAGAATTGTTTTGGTGTAAAACGATTTTATGTAAGCACAGTTTTTCAGTGGGCAATGCATTATTTTCACAAACCTAAAAATAACTTATATGTAACAATGTTCTGAAATCTAGACTGAAGCCTTTACTTAAAACACCAGTCCTGCCTGACCAGGCTGTGGCGCAGTGGATAGAGCATCAGACTAGGATGCAGAGGACCCAGGTTCGAGACCCCGAGGTTGCCGGCTTGAGCGCGGGCTCACCTGGTTTGAGCAAAGCTCATCAGCTTGGACCCAAGGTCACTGGCTCGAGCAGGGGGTTACTCAGTCTGCTGGGGGCCCATGGTCAAGGCACATATGAGAGGGCAATCAATGAACAACTAAGGTGTCGCAACACGCAACGAAAAACTAATGATTGATGCTTCTCATCTCTCCGTTCCTGTCTGTCTGTCCCTGTCTATCCCTCTCTCTGACTCTCTGTCTCTGTAAAAAAAAACAAACAAACAAAAAACAAAAAAAAAAAACAAAAAACACCAGTCCTTGCGGGTCTGCAGACAGACCACACCTAGGGGACACAGAAGCCACACCCAGTGGACTCCAGTGGCAAAAACTTTCTTTTACACAGACAGAATGAGAAGGCAGAGAAATGTAATACAAATGAATCAAGAGAAATCCCCAGAAAAAGACCTGAATGAGTCAGATATAACCAAATTATGAGATGCAGAATTTAAAATAACAATTGTTAGAATGCTCAAAGATGTTAGAACAACAATAGATAGTCATTACGAACACCTAAATAAAGAGATAGAAAATATAAAAAAGGACATTGAAATAATAAAAAAAAAATCAGTCAGAAATGACAAATACAATATCAGAAATCAAGAACACAATGGAAGGAATTAAAAGCAAGATGGGCCTGACCTGTGGTGGTGCAGTGGATCAAGCGTCTACCTGGAATGCTGAGGTCCCCTGTTCAAAACCCTGGGCTTGCCTGGTCAAGGCACATATGGGAGTTGATGCTTCTTGCTCCTCCCCCCTTCTCTCTCTCTCTCTGTCTCTCTCTCTCTCTCTCTTCTCTAAAATGAATAAATAAATAAAAATTAAAAAAAAAGCAGGATGGATGAAGCTGAGAATCAAATCAGTGAGTTAGACAAGATAAATGAAGGCTTTGAAGCAGAGCAGAAAAAAGAAGAGACTCAAAAAGTCTGAGGAAACTCTAAGACAGTTCTGTGACAACATGAACAGAAATAACATCCTCATCATAGGGGTTCCTGAAGAAGAAGAGAAAGAACAAGGGATAGAGACTTTGTTCAACATATTATAGCTGAAAACTTCCCTCAATTAAGGCAGAAAAACATCTCACAAGTTCAAGAAGCACAGAGAACTCCATTAAAGAGAAACCCAAGGAAATCTACACCAAGACACATCATAATTAAAATACCAAAGCTAAGTGATAAAGAGAAAATATTAAAAGCTGCTAGACAAAAAAAGACTATCACCTACAAAGGAGCCCCCATAAGGATGACTTCCAACTTCTCAACAGAAACACTTGAGGCCAGAAAGGAATGGCAAGAAATATTCAAAGTAATGCAGAACAAGAGCCTACAACCAAGACTACTTTATCCAGCAAGGCTATTGTTTAAAATTGAAGGAGAAATAAAGAGCTCTCCAGACAAAAAAAAAACTCAAGGAATTCACTACAACCAAACCAAGGCTGCAAGAAATGCTAAGGGGCCTGTTGTAAAAAGATCAAAGGAGAAAAAGAATATAGCAAAAGAGGAATACAATTTTAAAGAATAAAATGGCAATAAACAATTACATATCAATAATAACCTTAAATGTAAATGGATTAAATGATCTGATCAAAAGACATAGGGTAGCTACGTGGATAAGAAAACAGGACCCATATGTATACTGTCTACAAGAGACACACATTAAAACAAAAGATGCACATAGACTGAAGATAAAAGGATAGAAAAAAATATTTCACACAAATGGAAATGAAAAAAAAGCTGGGGTAGCAATACTTATATCAGACAAAATGAACTTTAAAACAAAGACTATAGTAAGAGATAAAGAAGGTCACTACATAATGATAAAGGGATCAATCCAACAGGAAGATATAATCGTTATAAATATCTACGCACCTAATATAGGAGCACCTAAATATATAAAGCAGACTTTGATGGATTTAAAGGGCAAGATCAACAGCAATACTATAATAGTAGGGGATTTCAATACCCCACTAACATCACTAGATAGATCCTCAAGAAAGAAAATTAACAAACTTAAAGGACATACTAGATCAACTCGATTTAATAGATATCTTCAGAACCTTTCACCCTAAAGCAGCAGAATATACATTCTTTTCAAGTGCTCATGGTACATTCTCTAGGATAGACCACATGTTAGGGCACAAAAGTGGTCTCAACAAATTTAAGAAGATTGAAATCATATTGAGCACTTTCTCTGATCACAATGGCATGAAACTAGAAATCAACCACAACAGAAAAACTGAAAAATACTCAAACACTTGGAAACTGAATAGCATGTTATTAAATAATGAATGGGTTAACAATGAGATCAAAGAAGAAATTTAAAAATTCCTAGAAATGAATGATAATGAGTATACATCAACACAAATTTTATAGGACACAGCAAAAGCATTCCTGAGAGGGAAGTTCATAGCATTACAGGCATACCTCAAGAAGCTAGAAAAAGCTCAAATAACAACTTGATCCTGTATCTAAAAGAACTAGAAAAAGAACAGCAAGTAAAGCCCAGAGCTAGTAGAAGGAAGGAAATAATAAAGATCAGAGCAGAAATAAATGACATAGAGGCTAAAGAAACAATACAGAGGATCAATGAAACCAGGAGCTGGTTCTTTGAAAAGGTAAACAAGATCGATGAACCTTTAACCAGACTCACCAAGAAAAAAAGAGAGAAGACTCAAATAAATAAAATTAGAAATGAGAATGGAGAAATAACAGCTGACACAACAGAAATACAAAATATTGTAAGAAAATACTATGAAGAACTGTACGCCAAAAAACTAGACAGCCTAGATGAAATGGACAAATTTTTGGAAACATATAATCTTCCAAAAATTAATCTGGAAGAATCAGAAAACCTAAACAGACTGATTACAACAAATGAAATTGAAATAATTATCAAAAAAAACTCCCAAAAAAGAAAAGTCTGGGCCTCATGGCTTCACAAGTGAATTCTACCAAATATTCAAAGAAGAACTAACTCCTATCCTTCTCAAGCTATTTCAAAAAATTCAAGAGGAAGGATGACTTTCAAGCTCCTTTTATGAAGCGAGTATAATTCTGATTCCAAAACAAGGCAAAGACAACACAAAGAAAGAAAATTATAGGCCAATATCCCTGATGAATTTAAATGATAAATCCTCAACAAAATATTAGCAAACCGGATCCAGCAATATATGAAAAAAATCATACACCATGATCAAGTGGGATTTATTCTTGGGAGGCAAGGCTGGTACAATATTCACAAATCAATCAGTGTGATTCATCACATAAACAAAAGGAAGGAGAAAAACCACATGATAATTTCAATAGATGTAGAAAAAGCATTTGATAAAATCCAGCACCCATTCATGATCAAAACTCTCAGCAAAATGGGAATACAGGGAACATACCTCAACATGATAAAGGCCATCTATGACAAACCCACAGCCAACATCATACTCAATGGACAAAAATTAAAATACCGATTAAAATACCAATGACTTATTTCAAAGATATAGAAGACATATTCCAAAAATTTATATGGAACCAAAAGAGAACACGAATAGCCTCAGCAATCTTGAAGAAGAAAAATAAAGTGGGAGGTATCACACTTCTGGATATCAAGTTATACTACAAGGCCATTGTACTTAAAACAGCCTGATATTGGCATAAGAACAGGCATATAGATCAATGGAACAGAACTGAGAACCCAGAAATAAACCCACACTATTATGGACAACTGATATTTGACAAAGGAGGTATGAGCATACATTGGAGTAAAGACAGCCTCTTCAACAAATAGTGTTGGGAAAATTGGACAACTACCTGCAAAAAATGAAACTAGACCACCAACTTACACCATTCACAAAAATAAACTCAAAATGGATAAAAGACTTAAATGTAAGCCGTAAAACCATAAGCATCTTAGAAGAAAACATAGGCAGTAAGCTCTCTGACATCTCTCGCAGCAATATATTTGCCGATTTATCTCCACGGGCAAGTGAAATAAAAGACAGGATAGCCTGACCTGTGGTGGCACAGTGGATAAAGCGTCGACCTGGAAATGCTGAGGTCGCCGGTTCGAAACTTTGGGCTTGCCTGGTCAAGGCACATATGGGAGTTGATGCTTCCAGCTCCTCCCTCCTTCTCTCTCTCTGTCTCTCTCTCACACTTTCTCTCTCCTCTCTAAAAAAAAAAAAAAAAAGACAGGATAAACAAATGGGACTATATCAAACTAAAAAGCTTCTGCACAGCTAAAGACAATAAGAACAGAATAAAAAGACAAACTACACAATGGGAGAATATATTTGACAATACGTCTGATAAGGGGTTAATAACCAAAATTTATAAAGAACTTGTAAAACTCAGTACCAGGAAGACAAACAATCCAATCAAAAATGGGCGAAAGAAATGAATAGACACTTCTCCAAAGAGGACATACAGATGGCCAATTGGCATATGAAAAAATGCTCAACATAACTAATCATTATAGAAATGCAAATTAAAACCACAATGGGATATCACCTCACACCAGTCAGAATGGCGCTCATCAACAAAACAACACAGAATTAGTGCTGGCGAGGATGTGGAGAAAAGGGAACCCTCCTGCACTGCTGGTGGGAATGCAGACTGGTGCAGCCACTGTGGAAAACAGTATGGAAATTCCTCAAGAAATTAAAAATCGGACTGCCTTTTGACCCAGCTATCCCACTTTTAGGAATATACTCTAAGAACACCATAGTACTGTTTGAAAAGAAGAAATGCACCCCCATGTTTATGGCAGCATTGTTCACAATAGCAAAGATCTGGAAATAGTTCAAGTGTCCATCCGTGGATTAGTGGATTAAAAAGCTTTGGTACATGCCGGGGTCCAGCCCCGGGGGGAATCCAGGGGTCCCACAGGAAGAGATGGCTTCGGCGCAAGTCGAGTGAGAGAGCCGAATTCTTTTCTTTCTCTTTATTCTCTAGTTAGCATTTACTGCCAGGCATCTCTGCCAAATGCTGGTCTAGCTTTCTTTTTATGCACACACACTAAGTTACAATCACCTGGTATTTTGTTTCACTATGGTTACATATTTCCAGATAACAGTTAATTCATATCTATAAGCTACAAATCAGGTGGTAAGTCATTCAAAGTACAGATATACAGTAACTTGAATAGCAATAACAATATCAGTACAAACTTCTAAAACAGGGGTCCCCAAACTTTTTACACAGGGTGCCAGTTCACTGTCACTCAGACCATTGGAGGGCTGGACTATAAAAAAAAAACTATGAACAAATCCCTATGCACATTGCACATATCTTATTTTAAAGTAAAAAAACAAAATGGGAACAAATACAATATTTAAAATAAAGAACAAGTAAATTTAAATCAACAAACTGACCTGTATTTCAATGGGGACTATGCTCCTCTCACTGACCACCAATGAAGGAGGTGCCCTTTCTGGAAGTGCGGTGGGGGCCAGATAAATGGCCTCAGGGGGCCGCATGCAGCCCGCAGGCCATAGTTTGGGGACCCCTGTTCTAAAAGATTAGTACTAATTAATAACTCTACTTTACTGTTGTTGTGAGTCAAGGGCGCAGAGAGAGAGATTAACAGACGAAATCATCAAGGACTAGCAAAGGACCACCACTTGCTCAGGCAAATGGCCTTGAGTTCATGCAGTGTCCTAATTTTTCTCACAAGACTTCAAAAGGCTTGCTTATTAAGAAATTGTCATAACATCAAGAGTAACTTTTGCTTAAAGATATATAGAGTGCACCTGCTAGATAGCTTAGTAGCAATATAATATCAGAAGGCATTAATTGCTATTGCTTCTATGGATCCCCCCACATTCCTCTCATTATCTGAAGGGAAAACCTGGGAAAGTACATAAATCTCATGAGAATGACTCACTGAGAAAAACCCAGCAACTGCCTTCAGTCACAAAACAAGTCTCTTAGCAAAACATTCTTTTCTTGCCAGCTGCGCGCCCATCCAAGGCCACGCAACGGGCCACTCCACTACACCTTACCTAAGATTCTATTGTCTAGTCAAATTTTATTTATTAACTATATTCATACACTAGTTAAGTTCTAACTTTATTCTTTCTAACATGATTAATAAGAAGAAATTCTCCTACAAACTTAACCCTTTATGAGGGATATCATAGCCAGCCTCTTATGTTTATGAGCCCAGTTCAAGGGGCTTACAGGCTTTTCTGTGGAACTCACACCCTCTGTCTTATTTCCAAAGAAATCACTACGAATCTACAGGGAAAGCACGGTACTATTATCCCTGTGCCACAAATAATAGCACCCACCCAGAAAAGGGGGGATATAAGGCCAGATTAATTCAAAAAGTTAAAGGGGGAAGTATTGTTGTGCCTTTCCTTTGCGGTGACTTTGTCAACCCGCAGCCATTGGTCTTCACTGCGGTGACTTTGTCAACCAGCAGCCGTTGGTCTTCTCTGCTGTGACTTTGTCAGCCAGCAGTTGTGGATCTTCTCTGCTGTGACCTTGTCAGCCAGCAGTCGTTGATCGGCTCCCGACAGGTACATATATACTATGGAATACTACTCAGCCATAAGAAATGATGACATCGGACCATTTACAACAACATGGATGGACCTTGATAACATTATACTGAGCGAAATAGGTAAATCAGAAAAAACTAAGAACTATATGATTCCATACATAGGTGGGATATAAAAATGAGACTCAGAGACATGGACAAGAGTGTGGGGGTTACGGGGAGGGGCATAAAGAAAACCAGTTAGAAGGTGACAGAAGACAATTGGACTTTGGGTGATGGGAATGCAGCATAATCAAATGTCAAAATAACCTAGATGTTTTCTCTGAACATATGTACCCTGATTTATCAATGTCACCCCATTAAAATTATTTTTAAAAAAAATCAGGTAGGAAAAAATGTACCTCCCAACACATATAGGCACACACGAACACACACATACACGAACACACATGAAACCAAAGATGAAAGGTTTGTATTTCTAGTCAAACATTGAACCATTTGATATGTACTGGGGTCCTCACATGAGTTGCTTAAATAAGACCTGATGTATTTAATTGACTCTGTGTGTTTGATTAGCTGCAGAGGTACAGAAATAATTCATTGGCAATCAGTTAATTTTTTTTTTTTAGATTTTATTTATTCATTATAGAGAGGAGAGAGAGAGAGAGAGAGAGAAGGGGGGAGGTGCAGGAAGCATCAACTCCCATATGTGCCTTGACCAGGCAAGCCCAGGGTTTTGAACCAGCAACCTCAGCGTTTCCAGGTTGACGCTTTATCCACTGCGCCACCACAGGTCAGGCAATCAGTTAATTTAATTGCTAGGGGCATCGGATATGTACAAGGTGCTTTGGGGAGTTCGGATATTTAGGACAAATCCACGGCACATTCTTGCTGACAGCCCAGTTATAATAGAGGCAAAGTATATGTGCATAGAGAAATGTTCTAGACAGAATGCTTATATCCTCCCTACCCAAACAAACTCATATGTTGACATCTCTACCCCCCAATGCAGTGGTTCTCAAACTTTTTGAAGTCGGAGTGTGTAAAGCCAGTAGCCATGGCCACTGTCACAGCCGCCTGACCCATGCAGGTTCACATAGAATTCGGACAGACGGTAATGAAACAACGGAGCCAAGAACTGGTGGGCCATCATCTTTATCTTAGCTTGCACCCGGCAGGCAAGAAATACACTCAATGGGAAAACACTTCCCTTTCCATTCAGGGCCCCCAAAGCCACTGACTTATCCAAGTTTCCTAGAATCAAAGATTCTACCTCACCAGCCTTATTCACCTCTGTTCCTCATCTCTTTCTCTCTGCACAAACTCTGCACAAACTGGCTACTCCTTCAGCACTCCACCATCTTGGCTGCTTCTCCTCTCCTCCACGTGGCCTTTCTCTGCTCTCCTCTCTCTGCTCTCCTCTCTAATGCTAATATCAGGAACCGAGAGATAGCAAGCTCCCGGTCTGCCCCACTTTATAGTATAGAAATCAAAACCTTTAATCTAATATACAAACAAGGAAGTCTCTGATACGAAATCACTTATCTGAAGCATAAATGGGATTCCTCATGAGAGTGCATCACCCCACATCATGTAAAAGTCAAGGGTGTGGGGAAAAGCTTAGTCTTAAAACTAAACCTTAGGCTATAACAACCCGGCCTGCTTACAGCCTATCCCCCACACCCAATACAAACTATAAGCGAGCAAATATATATCATATTTACAAACTTATTTGACCAACAGGGTGCATTTAAAATCCTACAAATAATTGTAGGTGCACAATATACAAATTTCTGAGAAATATGTTATAATAATTAAGTCAAATATTAAAGAAGAAAATATAAAATCCAAGCATGCTTTTATGGTAATTAAATGAAATAAATACAACAAAATTAAATTTATTCTGACATTAAAAAAATTCTTATGTTAAAACAAAAACAAAAAACAACACCAGTCCTTGGTCTGGGGATTCAAGGTGGCAAACAGATCCACATTCATGGGGTTGCCTATTGTTCCTCAGGCCGGAGGCCTCTGTGAATCCTTGGGCACTGCAGATAAGCCCAGGGGTTTCCCGAGAGAGCCATGGCTTTAAGAGCTGCATTGCAAATCCCTCTAATTCAAAGGTAAGGTCTGTTTCATTCCTTTCCTTAGCTGGGTTACTTCTTAGATAAAAGAACCCAAACAAAATAATGACATTCAGGTCACACAAAACAATAGGTTTTGTTTTCTATTTAATCCTACTGCTTTTGGCTGAAAGAGCAACCAGGTAGGTCCAAAGTACACATTATTTTTAAAAGCTCCCTTTCCTGCTTCTGGTTGGCAGAAATGTCAGTGATAATCAGAGGAATTGCTTTTGGAGTCAGGGGATGTCTGGACCAAAAGGGACTCTGAAGACGCCACTTGGAGGATGAACTCGGGCGGCCACAGGATGGAAGGGGTGTCTAGACTGGCGACTGCTGAGCCGGGGCCCCCGCCATGCTGAGCAGCCCCTTGACAGCCACCCAGCCATGCTGCTTCCAAGTTCTGCTCCTCACCACCACCGGCCTTTGTGACTGGTGAACTCATCAAGGACAGTAGGACAGGCCAAGGGTGCCAAATTCAAAGGTTCAGATGATACATGCCAAAAGACTTACCTCTCTCCTGTCCCCAGCAGCTCACAGCACTGACATTGGTGGCCACCATCTTGAGAGGCACTTTGGTACAGGACATTTCTTTTGGGGGCTGCAACCTTATATTTTTACATGTTCTGACTTACAGAAGTGAGAGGGGCTGCTCTCAGCATCACTACTTCATATTTCTTTGGGTGACTTAGGACAATGGAAATTTATTTTCTACAGCTCTGGAGGCCAGAAGTCTGAAATCAAGGTGTCGGCAAGGGCTGTGCTCCCTTTGAAGGCTCTGAGAAAGGAGACTTCCTTGCCATTTTTTTTAGCTTTGGGAGGTGGTTGCTCACTGTCCTGGGTGTTCCTTGGCATAGGGGACCACTCCATTCTCTGCCTCCATCTTCAGGTGGCTTTCTGCCCTGTGTTTTTGCTGTGTCTCTGGGTCTCAATATTCCTCTTCTTTCTATATAAAGAGCCCAGTCACTGGATTTAGGGCCTGCTCTAAATGCGGGATGATCACTCAAGATCCTTAACTTAATCACATCTGCCATTTCCTGTGCCTGGTGGGGGCAGGGAGCTTCACAGGAACACACTGCACAGGTACAGGGGGTTAAAATTTAGACGTGGTTTTTTTCAACCTACTACATATAGAAATGATATTATTGTTGTTGTACAACCAAAAGGAATTTCTATGCTGGTAGATGTACACAGATTGTCCAAGATGATCTTCAAGATGCAGACAAGAAGCCCTGGAAAGGTAGCTCAGTTGGTTAGAGCATTGTCCTGAGACGGGTTTGGTCCCTGGTCAGGGCACATACAAGAATCAACGGATGAATGCATAAATAAATGGAACAACAAATCAAGGTTTCTTTCTCTCTAAAAAATAAATAAATAAAAAGAAAAAAGTTAAAAAAACACAGAAGTGATTTTGAAAAAGACACAGATAACAGTGGTCATATTTTGTGGGCTAGTGGAGAGGGTTTTACCGATCAGCTGTGTGAACTACTTGAACTACTATTTTTGGCCTCCCATGTGGTTAGGTTACATGAAGTAATGTCTCCTGAGTCACCTTGCTTCTTAACTCATGTATTACTTTGATCTTTATTTTTTAATTTTTTTTTTTTTTTTTTTTTTTTAAGCTGGAAACAGGGAGAGACAGTCAGACTCCTGTATGCGCCCGACCGGGATCCACCCGGCACGCCCACCAGGGGGCGATGCTCTGCCCACCAGGGGCGTCGCTCTGCTGCGACCAGAGCCACTCCAGCGCCTGGGGCAGAGGCCAAGGAGCCATCCCCAGCGCCCAGGCCATCTTTGCTCCAATGGAGCCTTGGCTGTGGGAGGGGAAGAGAGAGAGAGAGAGAGAGAGGAAGGAGAGGGGGAGGGGTGGAGAAGCAGATGGGCGCCTCTCCTGTGTGCCCTGGCCGGGAATCGAACCCGGGACTTCTGCACGCCAGGCCAACGCTCTATCACTGAGCCAACCGGCCAGGGCTTATTTATTTATTTATTTATTTTGCATTTTTCTAAAGCTGGAAACAGGGAGAGACATTCAGACAGACTCCCGCATGCGCCTGACTGGGATCCACCCGGCACGCCCACCAGGGGCGACGCTCTGCCCACCAGGGGGCGATGCTCTGCCCATCCTGGGTGTCGCCATGTTGGGACCAGAGCCACTCTAGCGCATGAGGCAGAGGCCACAGAGCCATCCCCAGCGCCCGGGCCATCTTTGCTCCAATGGAGCCTTGGCTGCGGGAGGGGAAGAGAGAGACAGAGAGGAAAGCGCGGCGGAGGGGTGGAGAAGCAAATGGGCGCTTCTCCTGTGTGCCCTGGCCAGGAATTGAACTTGGGTCCTCCGCACGCTAGGCCGACGCTCTACCGCTGAGCCAACCGGCCAGGGCTTATTTATTTATTTTTACAGAGACAGAGAGAGAGTCAGAGAGAGGGACAGACAGACAGACAGAAACAGAAAGATGAGAAGCATCAATCATTAGTTTTTCGTTGTGCGTTGCGACTCCTTAGTTGTTCATTGATTGCTTTCTCATATGTGCCTTGACCACGGGCCTTCGGCAGACCGAGTAACCCCTTGCTGGAGCCAGCGACCTTGGGCTCAAGCTGGTGAGCTTTTGCTCAAACCAGATGAGCCTGCGCTCTAGCTGGCGACCTCGGGGTCCTGAACCTGGGTCCTCCACATCCCAGTCCGACGCTCTATCCACTGCGCCACTGCCTGGTCAGGCTGATCTTTATTTTTTAAAACTCAAACTATAAAAATTTTCTGTAATAAAAGTATTTAGGCCCTAGTCCCCACTTAATATATTCTGATTTCTTTGTTGCCAAGAGAAATGAAAGGAGATTTAAATAAAGAAGACTGTTTATGGCCTGGAAGATTTGCTATTTTTAAGATATCAGTTCTCCCAAAAATTGAACTAAGAGTTTAAGCACAATTCCAATCAAAATCACAACATACTTTTTAAAAAAAGAAAAGAGAGAAAGAGATAGACAAGCTAATGTTAAAATGTGTAGGGAAAGACAAAGGACTTAGAATCTTCAATCTCAAAAAAGAACAAAGTAGAAGGGCTGACAGGGCCTGACTCAAGACCTTTATAAAGTGGCATCGTAGCTGTTAATCCAAATTCGGAGGGATCCGAAATATGCAAGACAGGAGCAAGGTCCATCGTTTACACATCAAAGCTTTATTGTCTAGCTTGGCCAAGCGGCGGGAACTCCGACAGAAATCTGACGGAGAGCGCGCTGGCCCTTTGTTCTACTTAGTTTTTATAGTTTTGTAAGTGGGAAGTACAGAAGCAAAAATTGCAATTAGGAGCCCCTTACCACTATTGGTTATAGTCATATGTCCTTTAACATGATAGGACCACATTCAATTTGCAAACCATACATCATTTTGGAGAAAACAAAATTTACAAGCCAACATAATGGTAGAAAGATGTCTCTTTACATATTAAAGGCATTCCTATATTATCTAGTGTTTATTTGCTATCTCTCTGTCCAGAGTCACACACGCATTTACATAGGAGAGGTAGTTTCGGTGGGAACAAATGCCCGCAAATGGCTCATTGCTATAAGAAAAGGTTTATTTTGGCTTTTCTCTTCCTGCACCTGGCTAGCCATTCACCCCTTTCCTCACAGGTGTGGTGGAATGTCTGGAAATCCATGTTTTCCTCCCCTTGCATTTACAATACAATGCCAAGGGCCATCCTGGTTATGCCAATCACACAGTACAGAGACTATTTCTCACCATTTCTCTGCACACCTTAACCCAAATTAATAAAATGTTCTCCAAGCCTCCTAAAATATTAATATTAATTCTGTAGCCTTTGGTACTTTACAACACCTGCGGGTGAAATGGCTCAGTGGCTCCTCAGTAGCCCCATGTGGTTTGGCCTCATGAACCATGAAAGGCCCGGGAGTCGGGCCAGCTGGCTCACTGCTAGGGTCCCCTATTGTAGAGAGGGCTCAGAGCAAAACAGACCCTAAACCCCTGTGGAAGGAGCCAAGAAGGTACTGCCTGCCCCTCAAAGGTGAAGACAGCCAGGAGAGACTCAGTGTGGTGAGGCTGGGGCTGGAGAGACTCGGGAGCCAGTGGGATGTTAGGACTAAGCTCTGCTCAACCACCTGCAACAGTGGCAGAGGGCAGATTGGAGCTGACCTCTGAAGCTTCCCTGTCACATGGAACAGGATCTTATCCTCATGCAGCTGAGACGAAGGTCAGGTTCAGGGTCCCACTACTGAGACAATGGTATGGGCAGTTTGTGTAGTGCCTTAGACCAGTGGTCCCCAACCTTTTTTGGGCCACGGACCGGTTTAATGTCAGAAAATATTTTCAAGGACCAGCCTTTAGGGTGGGACAGATAAATGTATCACGTGACCAAAATAAGCGTTAAGAGTGAGTCTTAGACAGATGTAACAGAGGGAATCTGGTCATTTTTTAAAAATAAAACATCGTCCAGAGTTAAATATAAACAAAACGGAAATAATGTAAGTTATTTATTCTTTCTCTGTGGACCGGTACCAAATGGCCCACAGACCGGTACCTGGGGACCACTGCCTTAGGGGACTGTGGTCTGGTCTCCAAAACAACATTATAAAGGGTTTGTTTAATTGCCTGTCCCACCTCCTTCCTATTAACAATGGTCCTTAATCTCTTGTGCCCCCAGGATCCAAGGAAGGTCCCGCCTGTGTAGGTCTTTAGGGCCAAGCAATAGAGTAGGTGGCCAGGGCAGGTCCCAGCTGTTTATTTATTTTTTTTATTTATTCATTTTAGAGAGGAGAGGGAGAGACAGAGAGAGAGAGAGTGAGGAGAGACAGAGAGAGAGAAGGGGGGGAGGAGCTGGAAGCATCAACTCCCATATGTGCCTTGACCAGGCAAGCCCAGGGTTTTGAACCGGCGACCTCGGCATTTCCAGGTCGATGCTTTATCCACTGCGCCACCACTGGTCAGGCCTGGTCCCAGCTGTTTAGAAGGCTCCTGCTGCCTGGATCCACCCTGGAGGGCCTACTGAGAGCCACTGAGGCAGAAATTCCAGAAATGGCTGTCGACCTGTGACCTGAAGCAAATTAGGATTCCTTTTCTTCATCTGTAAAATAAAGGCTAGGATGGGTTGCTCTTTGTAAGAAACATTCCAAATAGCATCAGCGGCACATGGCCTCTGAGATCCCCTGGGTTTGGATCTCTGGGGTGGCATCTGGGGGTTCAATATTTAACGTGTGTTGCGAGGGAAATCTTGGGCACACTGAAAGCTTGAGAACTTCTGCAAGCACCCTAACGGTGCTTATTTTTACTTGGGTTTTGATACATAAACACTATGTGTCATATGTATATAACATTTATCTGTTACATACACAGAATTAGCATCATGTAACACACAAGCCTGAAATTCACACCTTGGTTTGCAAATGAGGGGACCTGAGCAGGGACAAATCATTGCATGAAATACTAAAGATTGTATAATGTATTACATATCCCGAGTTTACCCCAGGCAGACCTTTGGGGTGCATCCGGTGGGGATGGTGTTGGCTACTCCTTCTAGCCAACTCTGGTTACAATAATGAGACAGTGTTTGTAGCAACACTAAGAATTTCCCTGAAACTGTCACGTAAACTGTTGTTACTTAGTTTTTACTGCCAAAGTTGACTGATGGAGGAACTGACTCCATCTCAATTCCTGACTCTTCCATTGACTTGGGAGAGACACTGTCATGTCATTTTTTGCCTTGGTGGTATCTTGGTTTTCAGTGCACAAGAGCAGCATGAAAATTCTTGTCTTTTCTTAGCGGTATTTCAGACATTAATGAGTTAATATTTCCATAGAAAGTAGCACTAAATGATTTAGCCTGAATGTACTCCTGCATGCCTGTACTTCTAATCTTCTTTTGTATGTTTTTCAATATTTTGTACATTTTTCAATATTTTCACATATAATAAAGCACAAATGGAAGTGTAGGTAAACTATTCATGTTCCAGGATTAATTTAAGTAACTGCAGTACTTTTAGTACTTTTGCTTAAAACACGTTTAGGGTGTACTGTATTCCCTTGCTTTTTTTTTTTTTTCAGAGACAGAGAGAGAGTCAGAGAGAGGGATAGACAGGGACAGACAGACAGGAACGGAGAGATGAGAAGCATCAATCACTAGTTTTTCATTGCGCATTGCGACACCTTAGTTGTTCATTGATTGCTTTCTCATATGTGCCTTGACCGTGGTCCTTCAGCAGACCGAGTAACCCCTTGCTCAAGCCAGCAACCTTGGGTCCAAGCTGGTGAGCTTTTACTCAAACCAGATGAGCCCGCGCTCAAGCTGGTGACCTCGAGGTCTCAAACCTGGGTCCTTCCACATCCCAGTCCAACGCTCTATCCACTGCGCCACCACCTGGTCAGGCTCCCTTGCATTCTTATAAGCTTGTCCTGTCCAGTACCTGAGCACTAGCTACATGTGGCTATTTACATTTGAAATTATATAACATTAAAAATTCAATGTCTCTGTAGCACTCAGGCCACATTTTAAGTGCTCACTAGCCACAGATGGCTGGTGGGTAACAGACTTGAGTGCAGATGTGAGGACAATTCCATCATCTCTGAAAGTCCTGTTAGACCACACTGCTCTGGACTCCTCATCCTCTCCATCTAGCCATGCTAGGTGATAGCAAATAATGAGGAACTACCTGTTGACTGAATAAGAAAATCTTTGTTCTAATTTGTCTTAATAATTCTTCCACATGATAATCAAAATGAAAGACAGAGCCTGCTTTAAGCCAAACCTGTGTTTTGACACAACTGTTTTGCTGGAATTATTAGTCCTCGCTTCTGCCTACTTCCAGTTGTTTTTAAGGAATACTTCACTAGTTTTGGGTCACATCCTCACTGTATTGATCTGATCATTTAATTCTATTCAAACTGGTCACATTTGTTTCTCCAAATAAATTACCTGAACATTATTTTACCCAAACTGAGTGTTCATAACTGGATAGATGATATATGAGTTAAAGCTCCCAAGAAACTTATTTTTCCTCCAATGGGGCATGATCAAATTCTAGACAAATTTACTTCTTAGGAGAAGAAAATACTCCCCTTTTAAAGCTGTCTTTAATTAAAAAAAAAAAGCAAGTTTCCAGGATACCATATGCCACCAAAAGGAAACTGTAAACTGTTGTAAGGAACCAAAAAGCTGAAAATTGAAAATTGATATTGATATTCTGGGAGGAAAGGTCAGGTTTTCTTGTCCCATCCCTCCTATATGGAGGGGAGGGAGAAGAATGTAGAAGTTTCCTGCTTGCAAGAACAATGGGTCATTCAGTTTTAAATCTAAAATAAAGGTTAAGAGAGAAACTTCTTCTCTTTCAATGGGAGACAGACGTTTGGTGATGTTCTCGGGAAGAAACCTGAGTAGGAACTGAGTGATGCTGAGCTAATCAGTCCCATCTCAGGACTTTTCAGGGACACCTTTGTATTTGTTGACCACCTTGCATTGATTGTAGTTCCTCCCCCTCCCTGGAATCTTGAGGGTAAAATACCTCTAGGCTAGTGAGGGAAGATGAACCCTGAAAGATTTGTAAACATCTTTGATTGTGTTACCTTGAGAGTCTTTTTTTTTTATAAGACTTTATTTATTTATTCATTTTAGAGAGGAGAGAGAGAGAGAAGGGAGGGGCAGGAAGCATCAACTCCCATATGAGCCTTGACCAGGCAAGCCCAGGGTTTTGAACCAGCGACCTCAGCGTTCCAGGTCGATGCTTTATCCACTGCGCCACCACAGGTCAGGCTTGAAAGTCTTAATGTTTCTGTGTATCCCCTAAACAAATGTTGTAAGCTTGTGCCATGATGTCATGCTATCCCCCGCCCATGTGTGAGCAAGGCTATATAAAAAGCCCCTGAACTATTTTTGGCACTGCACGATTTGGGTAGGATGCCCCGTGTCAGCCATATGCGGTCGGCATATTTAGTAAATCTCCTCCTCTAATAAAACTCTTCAAAATTTATCTGGACTGGGTGTCTCTACATGAACTTGATGAAATGAGGTACAGTGCCTTTCAGAATCTGGGGTGTGGTACTTTATAACATATGGGGGCTTGTCCAGGATTCGGTGTTTCGTGTCACCATATGGAGACACCCCAAATCGTCTGGTCTCTCCGGGAAGCTGCTTGGCCCCGCTTGAATCTCGTGGAAGGCACGCCACCTGAGACTTTTCAGAGTTCCTAGTCTTCCCGTGGGGTCTGGACCATTCCTTGGTAGATGTCTCCTGGTTCCCAAATTCGACAATTTGGGTAATTCTGTAGAGAAATCAAGGAGGTAAGCAAGGCAACTCTTTTTGCTTTATATTCAAGCTTTCCTCTGAATACTTGCTTTTACTTTTCAGTTTAGGACTGGTACTGGACTGGGACTAGCTGTAGGTAAAGTAGACTTGTGACTTACTAATAATTTGTAACTCCAGTGCATAGGTAAGGCAGACCTCCTGTTTTGCTAATTTGAAACACTGGTAGCCTGTAGGTAAGGTCAAACTAGATCTGTGGCCAGTCTAGATTTGTGGTTTTGCTTATTTGTAACTCTGGTATGTAGGTGAAGTATATAGATCTTCTGTTTTTGCTGATTTGAAACTCTGACAGCCTGTAGGTAAAACGAACCCTTTGTTTTACTAATTTGAAACTCCAGAGGCATAAGTGGAATGGATCTTTTATTTTACTGATTTGAAACTTCGGTGTGTAGGTAGGACCAGCTGCTTTACTGATTTGAAACTTGTCTCCACGTTTGGTGATGTTCTCGGGAGGAAACCTGAGTAGGAACTGAGTGATGCTGAGCTAATCAGTCCCATCTCAGGACTTTTCAGGGACACCTTTGTATTTGTTGAGATCTCAATTTCTTTGTTCTTCTTCCTTTTGTCTAAAATACCTGGGTTTAAAGTCTAAAGTCCTTGCAGGGATGTGGTCTGCGTACACCTGAGAGGCCACGAGGGTAAACCCTTCCCCCGTCTATAAAAGCATGCTCGTGTGTGTGTGTGTGTGTGTGTGTGTGTAAATGTGTTTGATTATAAGTCCTTTGTTTAATGTCTAAATGTGTGTTTTAAAGCCTAGCTTCGGTCTTTTGTGTTAAAACTGGAAGCTTCTGACTAGGAAGCAATCTTAAGTGGAAATCTATTATTCTCTTTGTTCTCAAAACTAGCTTTGGGGCGCCCTGCTAGGTTTCTCCCCTTGCCTTGTGTAATAATTAATATCTCAATAGTCAAACACTTTTATTCTGGGTGCTAGTTAATTATCTGTCTTATCCTTTTGTTTTTATTGGTGCACTGATTTCTGGATATTTCTGAAGTAGTCTTAATTCTGTAATTGGTAATTTTTTTTTTTTTGTATTTTTCTGAAGTTGGAAATGGGGAGGCAGTCAGACAGACTCCCGCATACACCCAAATGGGATCCACCCGGCATGCCCACCAGGGGGTGATGCTCTGCCCCTTTGGGGCATCGCTCTGTCACATCCAGAGCCATTCTAGCGCCTGAGGCAGAAGCTACAGAGCCATCCCCAGTGCCCTGACAAACTCTGCTCCAATGGAGCCTTGGCTGCAGGAGGGGAAGAGAGAGACAGAGAGGAAGGAAAGGGGGAGGGGTGGAGAAGCAGATGGGCACTTCTCCTGTGTGCCCTGGCTGGGAATCGAACCTGGGACTCCCGCATGCAAGGCCGACGCTCTACCACTGAGCCAACTGGCCAGGGCCAGTAATCTTTTTAACTATTAAATATGGGAGGAGGGGCCAGTTCACAGAAGACCCCATTAGGCTTTCTTTTAAAGCCCTTTCAAGAAGCTTATGGAGACGGCGGTAAATACGGAATTAAATGGTCCAAGAAAAGGCTATGCTCTCTGTGAATCAGAATGGCCTGTTTTAGGAATAGGATGGCCATCAATTGGGACTTTTAATCTCCGGCTAATAGAGAAAGTCTGGAATATTGTAACTGAGGATCCAGGCTACCCTGATTTGTTTCCATACATTGATCAATGGCTAAATTTAACATTAGATCCACCACAATGGCTGAAAGCTTGCTCAATACAGAAAGGGCAATACGTCTTCCTAGTCCAGCCAGACATATATCTAAGACAGAAAAGAGATTCAAGAGAAAGAATTAGAGCTCAGTTAGAAAGAAATCAATGTGCTTATTGCAATAGGGAATATGGCCTGGAAAGTATTTCTCCAGCCTCTAGGAGAAAAGGCCAGCAAGTAAGTGATTTAGGTGAAAGAGAAGAGAGAAGCCGAGTGGGGAAGCATGGTGTGTGGAATGGTGGAGTGGGGGTGCAGCCATGAAGAGGCGAACGTGGACATGCCTCCTCCCCCCCCAGCCACGCTCCTGTCCTGGCCACCACAGCGCACCCAAGCAGAAGGCAGACATCAAGCAGAAGGCCGAGCACCAAAAGGCAAATCCCACCGCCACCTCCAGATGCATGGTGAGGTTAGGATTCAGCCTGCTGTGTGTGGGGCAGGGGAGAAAAGGCAATAAAGTAAGAATAAAATAACTAAAATATAGAATAGAAATTAGTTTCAAATGTCCACCGGCAGACCAAAAGAGGTTTTGCCCATTTAAAAATTACAGGATAGGGCCTGACCAGGTGGTGGCGCAGTGAATAGAGCGTCGGACTGGGATGCAGAAGGACCCAGGTTCGAGACCCCGAAGTTGCCAGCTTGAGCCAAAAAAAAGCTCACCAGCTTGGACCCAACGTCGCTGGCTCAAGCAAGGGGTTACTCCGTCTGCTGAAGGCCCGTGGTCAAGGCACATATGAGAAAGCAATCAATGAACAACTAAGGAGTTCCAACAAAAAACTGATGATTAATGCTTCTCATCTCTCTCCGTTCCTGTCTGTCTGTCCCTATCTATCCCTCTCTCTGACTCTCTCTCTGTCCTTGTAAAAAAATTAAATTAAAAATTACAGGATAGGGATAGTATTAAAAATTAAAACTTTGCTTTAGAAAAATCGTAAAGGAAAGAAAAGGAATTTAGAAATTAACAAACTGTAGGTGTGGACCTTGCTAGTTAATTGGCAGTTTCTTTAAAATTAAAAATAAGCCCTCCGTGAGTTGGGAATAGTGGCTTGTTGCCCCCACTGGTGTAAAAATGAGAAAAGGTTCCAACACTCTTCCATGGGAGGAGAGGTGTTGGGCAGATAAAATGTATTATGCTCACTTTGTTAAAGATGGCCCTGCCCACGTGAGGCCATCGCCCAGGTGATATTAATGTGTGTTGAGAATCCTTGTAGCCTGGGGCTTGGTTTTGGGATTAAGCCTTTCCCACCCTTTTTGATGTGGGGTGGTACAATCCAGTCATGCCTCAGAGAAGTGACTGTATTAGAGACTTCCCTATTTCATATATTGGATTAGAGGTTGTGAAGCTACAATATAAAATGGGGGTAGACTACACGAGAGCTTGCTCTCTTGGTTCCTGAAGTTAGCATGAGAGAGCGGAGAGAGTAGAGCCAGCAGCGGAAGGAGGCCACGTGGAGTAGGCCAGGAGAAGCAGCCAAGATGGCAGAGTATTGAGTGAGAGGCCAGTTTGTGCAGTTTGATGCTGGAGAAGGAAGGAGATGGAGAACTGAGGAGAATAAGGCTGGTGAGCTAGAAACCTTTGATTCTAGGAAACTCGGATAAGTCAGTAGCTTTGTGAGCACTGAATGTGAGTGGGTTACGGAGCCCAGTGTGTGTTTTTACTTGCCCGCCGGGTGCAAGCTAGAATTAAAGACTATGGCCCACCAGTTTGTGGCTCCGTTGTTTCTTTACCGACTGTCCGAATCCAATGTGAACCTGCATGGGCTGGGCTGCTCTGATGGTGGCCCTGGCCGTGGCTTCCGGCTTTACAAGAGGGTATTGGAGTCTCTCCAAGTCTCTCAGTTACGTAGAAGACATGGAGTTCATAAGGGAGACCCACAGCATTAACCATAATGGTAAAAACTGTAAAAGGAAATTTTCAGGGAATTGCAGGAAAAATTGGAAACTTCGTATAGGCTAAAGCAACTCACTATTGGGAAAGTGATTTTGTGAAAATTGTATTTAGCTGCTCAAAGCAAGGCAGTTAGTTTACAGGTGGCAAATTGGTTCAAGTCCTGCTTAGGAGAAGCCCCATTGTCTTGCTAAGAGGTTTGGATACAGGACAAACTGCAGGAAAAAAAAAGGTAAAAGCAGCAAGCTCTCAGTTCTTGGAGTCTGCCTCTCCCTCAGGCATCCACCCCGCCCCTCATGATTAAAATGACTGTACGTCAAAAGAAAGTTAATACCTCTTTGCCAGCTAGGTAGTTTATACCAAGAATCCCTTCTTGTATACAAGTATTTTCCATGTTAAAATGTATGTGTTGTTTAAAAGGCCTTTTGTTAATTCTTTTATTTGCTGTTTTATACTCCTGTAATATTGGAATCTTAGTTTAAATATTAGGAATTGTTAATAATGTCTTTTTATGTAATGTTAGACATATCTTGGAACTCCTGCAAATCTATTTTATCATGCGTTTGTTAAAATTTCTTTTGAATGCTAATGTACTGAATTATTTAGCAGCAAAGAGACTCTGGAATTCTAAAGGAGACACTCAAACCTATTTTTCTTGAATTGATCCAGCTAATAACGTTGCTTTTGTCTTTTTCCAAATGTTTATATAAACAAATAAGGACCTTCAAGCCCCTAGGTGAAATCTTCTGAGCATGGCTTTGAAGGTCTATAATGACCAAGGTAGTAACAGAAAAGGCAAATAAGGCCCAAAAGAGGTCAGGAAATACCAGCTTTTGGCATATGTTCTAAAGTAGGAGTCCCCAAACTACAACCCCCTGAGGCCATTTATTTGGCCCCCACTGCAGTTCCGGAAGGGGCACCTCTTTCATTGGTGGTCAGTGAGAGGAGCATAGTTCCCATTGAAATACTGGTCAGTTTGTTGATTTAAATTTACTTGTTCTATATTTTAAATATTGTATTTGTTCCCATTTTGTTTTTTTACTTTAAAATAAAATATGCGCAGCCTGACCTGTGATGGCACAGTGGGATAAAGCATCGACCTGGAACACTGAGGTTGCTGGTTCGAAACATTGGGCTTGCCTGGTCAAGGCACATATGGGAGTTGATGCTTCCTGCTCCTCCCCCTTCTCTCTGTTTGTCTCTTTCTCTCTCACTCCTCTCTCTCTAAAAATCAATAAATAAAATATTTTTTAAAAATCTAAAAAAATAAATTAATTAAATTAAATATGTGCAGTGTGCATAGGGATTTGTTCATAGTTTTTTTTATACTCCGACCCTCCAACGGTCTGAGGGACAGTGAACTGGCCCTCTGTGTAAAAAATTTGGGGACCCCTGCTCTAAAGGGGCTCCAGTGCCCAGAAAGCGCTTCATAGGATTCCATCAGAGCCCTGCTTCAAGAGTGGAAAGAAAGGTCATTGAACTGAAGCTGGCCAGGCTTCTTGGCCCCACCAGGGACACATCTTTGCTGTGGAAAGAGAGACACGAGAAGGTAAACTGCCCCTTGCTCCATGGAGGGAGGGTTCAGTCTCTTCTAGCCCTGCTCCAGCTACCTGTGACTTGGCCTTGCCCAGCAGCATGTTGGGATTTGTGACTGAAGGCTAAAAGGTGCCCAAGGCCGGCCAATGGCCCCAACTCATGACATTGTTCAGGAGCCTAAGGTATTTCTTCCAAGTAGCAGGAAAACTGATCTCATTTCTTGAAAACACGAGGGCCATCTACTATGCCTTGCCTGAATATTTGAGTTTTATTTATCCCTCGAAGATCTCTACTGTGGGTATTGACAGTCTGATTTTATTGCTTTATTTAATGTATAGTATCTCCTTTATTCCTCTTGTCTCAATGCCCCATGCCTATTGTAGGCTGGGACCTGCTCCTAATTCCAACTAGAAGCAGTCACTGGGACTTAAACTCTAGCTGCAAAGTGTAGAATGTGACCACAACTCCAATGCCTTGTGCTTTTCCTGAATGTGTGTAACTCCTGTTCTTTAGGACATTTCTCAGACTAAAGTGAAATTAAGTTACATCGGCAAATAATATAAAGCAATGAGAATGTCAACATAGACTTAGTGAAATTACGTTAACATGTTAAGAACTTATGGCTGTAGGCCCTGACTGGTTTGCTCAGTGGCAGAGCGTTGGCCTGGCATGCAGAAGTCCCGGGTTCGATTCCTGGCCAGGGCACACAGGAGAAGCGCCCATCTGCTTCTCCACCGCTCCCCCTCTCCTTCCTCTCTGTCTCTCTCTTCCTCTCCCGCAGCCGAGGCTCCATTGGAGCAAAGATGGCCCGGCGCTGTGGATGGCTCCTCGGTCTCTGCCCCAGGCGCTAGAGTGGCTCTGGTCGCAACAGAGTGACCCTCCGGAGGGGCAGAGCATCGCCTCCTGGTGGGCAGAGCGTCGCCCCATGGTGGGTGTGCCAGGTGGATCCCAGTTGGGCACATGTGGGAGTCTGTCTGACTGTCTCTCCCTGTTTCCAGCTTCAGAAAAATACAGAAAAAAAAAAAAAAAAAAAGAACTTATGGCTGTAAGAATTTTATTTTGGCCTGGCCTGTGGTGGTGCAGTGGATAAAGCATCAACCTGGAAACGCTGAGGTTGCCAGTTCAAAACCCTGGGCTTGCCTGGTCAAGGCACATATGGGAGTTGATGTTTCCTGCTCCTCCCCCCTTCTCTCTCTCTCTCTCTCCCCTCTCTATAATAAATAAATAAAATCTTTAAAAAATTTTTAAAAAAAGAATTTTATTTTGAATCCTGTTACATTGGTCAGAACTTTATTTTTGTTTAATAATCTAGTAGGCTTTAGTCATTTTATTGTATTAAGATGCTTGTTATAGTATTTGTTAACATTAGCTATTTGAATTTTATTGGGGGTTTTTTGGTTTGTTTTTTTTCTTTACAGAGACAGAGAGTGGGATAGACAGGGACAGACAGACAGGAACGGAGAGATGAGAACTATCAATCATTAGTTTTTCATTGCGGATTGCAACACCTTAGTTGTTCATTGATTGCTTCCTCATATGTGCCTTGACCGCGGGCCTTCAGCAGACCGAGTAACCCCTTGCTTGAGCCAGTGACCTTGGGCTCAAGCTGGTGAGCTTTTGCTCAAACCAGATGAGCCCGCGCTCAAGCTGGTGACCTCGGGGTCTCAAACCTGGATCTTCCGCATCCCAGTCCGATGCTCTATCCACTGCGCTATCGCTTGGTCAGGCTGAATTTTATTGTTAATTGTATATTTTTCCAGTCTGCCTCAAAATCGGAACATAGTAATTCAAATGAATAGATGCCACCCAGAACCGTGGGGTCCTGGGACCCTTATTGCCAAAGGTATATTCGAAACCAATTAAAAAAAGATTTGGGCCTGACCTGTGGTGGCACAGTGGATAAAGTGTTGACCTGGAAATGCTGAGGTCGCCGGTTCGAAACCCTGGGCTTGCCTGGTCAAGGCACATATGGGAGTTGATGCTTCCAGCTCCTCCCCCCTTCTCTCTCTCTGTCTCTCCTCTCTCTCTCTCTCTCTGTCTCTCCCTCTCCTCTCTAAAATGAATAAATAAAAAATAAATAAACCTTAAAAAAAAAAAGATTTGGCCAATAGGAAAGGGATAATTAGAAAAGCTAAACTTAGAATCTATTACAAAAGGTATAATATCTGAATGTTTAGTTTATGCCCAAGTGAATACTAAGAAAAATAAGAAAATTATAGAACAAAAAACAGGGAAAAAGGAATTTTTCCAACTAAACATTTAAAATAGACTATAATAAATTAATTGACAATTGTTAGGAAATTGCTATATAAAATTCTTTCCAGGTTTAGCTTGCCCATTCTAGTACTGGACCTGCATTTGTGTCCACAGAGTCAAAGCTAGTAGAAAAGGAACTCAATATTATTTAGAAACTAATTTGAAGTTACATTGTGCCCACAGGTACCAAAAGGTCCAGGCAAGTAAAATTCATGAATCAAATAGTAAAAGAAACGTAACCACCCTTTCCCTAAGTACTTGCAGGATTTACAGGTTACTCAGCAAACTGTTCAAAGACTGTCCAAGAGGCACTTTCAGCATTACCAGATCAAGTACATCACCCAAGAACTGACTTTCTCAAGGAAAGGTCCACACACTGTGTTTCTGACCACTCCCACTGCTGCTAAGGTAGAAAAACGGCATGCCCTACTCCAACCACAAACCAGAAGCTGGTTGGTCTACATATGGCAAATGTATGAAAAACTCACTTAGGACTTCTTTTTATCAGACTCTGGGAAAAGGGAAACTAGGGTAAAATGAAAACCAACTTAATTGTCCCTAAAGGTTAAGATTTTTTAAATCAAGAGTTCTGACTAGAAAGAAAATTGTACAGTCTATAGGAAATTAATTAGTAATATTTGTTTCTTTAGTGAACTTTAATGCTATTAATTCTGTCTGTTAAATATCTGTTACATGTTATTGTTAGAATCCATGGGAGTCCGAAAAGACCAGAATAACAGGCTTTATTGAAAGGAAGAAAGAAACCCTACCGAGCTGACTCCCAAGGGAGAGTCACATGCCAGGCACAGCCTGGGACCAGGTTTTAAGGGTTTGGGGAGGGGGGTAGGAAGGGTCCTGGGGCATTTAGCCCACTGGCTGCTGGACCAAGGAGGGTCTTTTATGGAAGTTTGCCAAGACTTCCCAGCTTGTGACGTCAGACATTCCTTTGAGGTTGGCCATCTGCTGCAAGCCCTGAAACAGACCTACTGGCAGGGTTAAGGAATGAAACCTAAGACTCCCGACTATTTGATATATAAAAAAAAGGAAAGAGAGTGGTTCCTAGAGAGGCCTCGAGGGAAAAGGGACGGAGGTCATTATCTTCTGTAACTTCTTCCTGCTGAGTAGGGGTGGTGAGGGGTTATAGCCTCTCTAAGGATCACTCTCAGTAAGGGGTAGAGAGATGAAGTGATGGCTTCTTGTCAAGTAGGGTGCATTTATAGGGTTCCAGATTTTTCTGTTTCGTGAGGGCAGGTTTCAGGGTTGGTGTGTAGGGCTAGGTAGATTTTCCAATTTTCTGATTGGTGAAGGTCTGCATGCCGTTCTGTAAGAAACTAGTGAACAAACATAAGAGGTAGGGTTCAAAAGTTAGAAAAATAAATAGGAGAGTGAGTGGACCGATTAAAGGCAATAGTCAAGACACCCAGTTTGTGCAAAACCAGTGATTTCCACGACTTGGTTTGTTTTTTACGAATTCGCTGGGCTCCAGAGAGAGAGAGAGAGAGAGGGAGAAGGAATAAGACAGGGCAGTGGCCAGTCCCTCTGCCCCTAGACCTATTTTTATAAAAAATTTTAAAGCAACAAAGAGAGGAATTACCTGTATAGCTTTTTTGGTCCTTAGATTGATAGGTAGTGTACTAGAAACTGGAAGAGGCTCATGGGGTGGGATTAGGTTGATACTTGGGGTGAGATAGATTAGGGTACAGGTTTCTGTCCAATTAGTAGGAAGACACATAGAGGTGTTGGTCTAACACAAGTAGAAAGCCCCTGATTGGGTGAGGCAGGTTGAGAGGTGAATAGAGAATAGAAGGACAGGGGGTTGGTTTCTTTCTGTTTCTGAGCTCCAGATTGTCAGGGTGGAGGAGAGTCGCCCCAATTAGTGGGGAGAGTAGAGGGTTGTTAGCTAGGGTGACTAAATAAACATTCTTTGAAAACCAGTTTTCTGACTGTTCAAATTCTTTTTTCTCTGTACAAACCTCCTACAACCTGCACAAACCTTCTACAACTTATATAAACCCTCAGCTTTCATGAATTTCTTATCCAGAAATAACTGGCCTTCATAACAACTTGCTTTTTCCTTTTTCTTTCAAAAGTATTTCCGTACTTTATACCTTCTATTATCAAAACCATATAATTCCTTTCTGGCCCTGGCCAGTTGGCTCAGCGGTAGAGCATCGGCCTGGCGTGCAGGGGACCCAGGTTCGAATCCCGGTCAGGGCACATAGAGGAAGCGCCCATTTGCTTCTCCACCCCCCTCCTTCCTCTCTGTCTCTCTCTTCCCCTCCCGCAGCGAGGCTCCACTGGAGCAAAGATGGCCCGGGTGCTGGGGATGGCTCCTTGGCCTCTGCCCCAGGTGCTAGAGTGGCTCTGGTCGCGGCAGAGTGACGCCCCCGAGGGGCAGAGCATCGCCTCCTGGTGGGCAGAGCTTCGCCCCTGGTGGGCGTGCCGGGTGAATCCTGATCGGCGCATGCGGGAGTCTGTCTGACTGTCTCTCCCCGTATCCAGCTTCAGAAAAATACAAAAAATCAAACAAACAAACAAACAAAAAAACCCATATAATTCCTTTCTAGTCAGAACTCTTGATTTAAAAATCTTTAACCTTTAGTGACAATTAAGTTGACTTTCTTTTTACCCTAGTTTCCATGTTCCCAAAGTCTGATTAAAAAAAAGTCCTTAGTTTCTTCATATATTCTCCATACGTAGACCACCTTCTGGTTTGTGGTTGGAGTAAGGCATGCCGTTTTTCTACTTTAGCAGCAGTGGGAGTTGTCAGGATCATGGTGTGTGGACCTGTTCATGTGAAAGTCAGTCTTTGGGTGATATAATGCTGGAAGTGCCTTTTGGACAGTCTTTGAACAGTTTGCTGAGTAACCTGTAAATCCTGCAAGTAGTTAGGGAAAGGGTGGTTACATTTCTACACTTTGCAGCTAGAGTTTAAGTCCTAGTGACCACTGCTTCTAGCTGGA
This sequence comes from Saccopteryx bilineata, assembly GCF_036850765.1. Lineage (NCBI taxonomy): Eukaryota > Metazoa > Chordata > Mammalia > Chiroptera > Emballonuridae > Saccopteryx > Saccopteryx bilineata. Next base: position 126,485,440 of record NC_089495.1, read on the forward strand.
ATTAAAAGCAGGTCCCAGCCTATAATAGGCACGAGGCATTGAGACAAGAAGAATAAAGGAGAAAGCAACAAAATCAGACTGTCGATACCCACAGTAGAGATCTTCGAGGGATAAATAAAACTCAAATACTCAGGCAAGGCATAGTAGATGGCCCTTGTGTTCACAAATGAGATCAGTTTATCTGCTACTTAGAAGAAATACCTTATGCTTATGAACAATGTCATGAGATGGGGCCAGTGGCCGGCCTTGGGCACCTTTTAGCCTTCAGTGGCAAATCCCAACATGCTGCTGGGCAAAGCCAGGTCACAGGTAGCTGGAGCAGGGCTAGAAGAGACTGAACCCTCCCTCCATGGAGCAAGGGGGCAGCTTACCTCCTCGTGTCCCTCTTTGCACAACAAAGATGTGTCCCTTGGTGAGGTCAAAAAGCTTCACAGGCTTTTCAGTTCAATGACCTTTCTTTCCACTTTGGAGCAGGGCCCTGATGGAATCCTATGAAGCCCTTTAGGGTGCTGGAGCCTTTAAGAGCATATGTCAAAAGTTGGTATTTCTTGACCTCTTTTGGGCCTTATTTGCCTTTTCTGTTACTCCCTTAGCCAATATAGACCTTAAAAGCCATGCTCAGAAAATCTCACTGAGGGGCTTGACTAAGAGAGCAAAATTGGAAAACCAGTGTTTAAAGAAGCCTATTAGACTGAGGAGAAAAAGGATTTGATTTGTGGTGGTAGGTGGTTGGAGACTGCAGAGGGTCTGAGTTCGATCTAGTGTGAGACTTCAGGTGGTGGGGGTTAAGGCGATGCCTAGATAGACTACGGACTGAGAATGAAGTTGAGCCTTAGCAGAGAAGACACGATATCACTTCATGGTGAGGAAGTTAAGAAGGGTGGTGGTGTGTCTCCTTGAGGCAGGCAGGGAGGGGCTGCAGAGGAGTAGGTTATTTACATATTGTAAGAGAGTACTAGTTTTGAGATTGCATGCTGCTAAATCCTGAGCTAGTGCCTGCCCAAATAGGTGTAGGCTGTTTTTGATCCCCTGGGGTAAAACAGTCCACGTAAAGGTAAAGAGAAAGTAAGAGTCAGGGTGTAGAGGAACGGTAAAGAAAGCATTTTTGAGGTCTAGGATTGTGAAGTGAGTAGTGTTTGAGGGAATGTGTGACAGTAATTTCTAGAGATTAAGGACTACTGGATGGAGGGGAACTACTGCCTCATTGATTAGGTGTAAGTCTTGTATGATGTGATAAGCCCCTGAAGGTTTTTGAACAGGAAGGATGGGGGTATTGCAGGGAGAGTCCGTGGGGATGAGTAAGCCTTGATTTAACAGGCGGGTAATTATTGGTTTAAGACCTTAGAAAGACACAGTTACACATTAAACAAAGATTTTACATATAAATTGAGATGGTAGGGAGTTGTCAGCATAGAGAGGAGGAAGAGAGGAAGCAGACGGATGGACAGCGTGAACAGCTGGATGGAAAGAAGGAGGGTCAGAATCTGCAGGAGCAGGAGGAGGAGGGTAAAGTGCTTGTGGTGGTGCCACGTGGTCAAAGGAGTTAAAAGATTAGAGCCTGTAAGGAGAAGGGAGGGGACAAGGGGAAGAAAATCACCTCTGCTGCAGCCTCTAAGGAAGGGGAAGTGGATGGAGAAGAGAAAGGTATTTGCAAGTGAATGAGAAACAAGATTTGTGAAGGGAGGGGGCTTTCTGGAGGGAAGAGACTCGAGCAGAAGAGATCTGCAGAGGGACCAGAGAGGGGTCCCAAGAGAGGGGTGCCCATGGGGGTCAGGCAGGAGGGGGAGAGAGTTGGGAGCCTGCAGAGAAGGGAAGATTAGGAGCAGAGGTTTTAGGTGAGGTTTCTCTGGCCAAAAACGGCCTGTGTGTAGAACAGAAGGCACAGAAATTAAGAACGAGAGCAAAGGTAGAAGAAAGCCTGCACGTAAGGAATCTCTGAGGTTTCCCAGTCTGGTGGCAGAAATTATTTAGGTCCCGGAGGAAAAATTTCCATTTTCAGGCCAGTGGGAGCCATTATCTAGTCTGTACTGAGGCAATGCCATGTTACAGAAGAAGTTAAGAGGCATCCCAAAGGAGTAGTCTCTGAGGGTCGGGACTGGGAGGAGCCCATGAGGGCAGAGAATAGAGAAAGAGAAGAGCGTCCTCTGACTCTTTCAACTATCTTTATACTAAACGTGGAAAATGAGAAGATCGAGCGTCACCAGGAATCTCGCTTTCAAAAGAGAATGGAGCAACCTGGCTAGGCACCTAGACTTTCGAGGAAGTCCGTGTGAACAGACTGCCCGGAGTAGAGACCTCCCAACTAGCGACCCCGAGAGGAGAGAGTGAGGGTGAGGGACGAATAGGGGCCTGCCGGAGATGGGAAAGAGCAGAAACTGCTTGCTTACCTTCTGGTTCGGCGGGGGGAGGGGGGGGATGAGACAGGGTTGGATAGCCATCCAATCAACCAACGTTCTCTGTTCACACAGCCAAACAGAATCAGGGAGTTAGGCCGAGATGAGCTGCCGCTGCCCACTTCTCTGGTAGTAAGTTTGGCTGGTGAAGGGGACCGTCCAGGCATCCGATACCCTGTCCCGGGTTTCAGCACCAAATGTTAGAATCCATAGGAGTCCAAGAAGACCAGAATAACAGGCTTTATTGAAAGGAAGAAAGGAACCCTGCTGGGCTGACTCACAAGGGAGAGTCATGTCAGGCACAGCCTGGGACTGGGTTTTAAGTGTTTTGGGAGGGGGGTAGGAAGGGTCCTGGGGCATTTAGCCCATTGGCTGCTGGACTAAGGAGGGTCTTTTATGGAAGTTTGCCAGGACTTCCCAGCTTGTGACGTCAGACATTCCTTTGAGGTTGGCCATCTGCTGCAAGCCCTGAAACAGACCTACTGGCAGGGTTAAGGAATGAAACCTAAGAGCTATAAGTTAATATCCCTAGACAACAGCCTCATGCTCTTCAGTAAAATAAGTCAAGGATTTTGACTTAGGAAACAGAACCAGTGGGGAATGTTGTAAGGTACCAAAAAGCTGAAAATTGATATTGATATTCTGGGAGGAAAGGTCAGGCTTTCCTGTCCCATCCTTCCTTTAAGGAGGGGAGGGAGAAGAATGTAGAAGTTTCTGGCTTGCAAGAACAATGGGTCATTCAGTTTTAATTTTTATTTTATTTATTCATTTTAGAGAGGAGAGAGAGACAGGGGGGAGGAGCTGGAAGCATCAACTCCCATATGTACCTTGACCAGGCAAGCCCAGGGTCATTCAGTTTTAAATCTAAAATAAAGGTTAACCTAGAAACTTCTCTTTTAATAGGAGGCAGACTTTACATACCACCTTGCATTGACTGTAGTTCCTCCCCCTCCCTGGAATCTTGAGGGTAAAATAGCTCTAGGCTAGTGAGGGAAGATGAACCTGAAAGATTTGTAAACATCTTTAATTGTGTTACCTTGAGAGTCTTAATGTTTCTGTGTCATACTCCCTCCCCATCTGTGTGTGAACAAGACTATATAAACAGCCCCTGAACTATTTTTGGCACTGCACGATTTGGGTCTGATACCCCGTGTCAGCCATATGCGGCTGGCATATTTAATAAATCTCCTCCTCTAATAAAACTCTTCAGTCCTGGCCAGATGGCTCGGTTGGTTAGAGCATCGTCCTGAAGCACAGAGGTTGATGGTTCGATCCCTGGTCAGGGCACATACAGGAACAGATTCATGTTCCTGTCTCTCTCTCACTCTCTCCCTTCCTCTCTCACTAAAATCAATAAATAAATTAAAAAAAAAAAACTCTTCAAAATTTATCTGGACTGGGTGTCTCTACGTGAACTCAATGAAATGAGGTACAGTGCCTTTCAGAATCTGGGGTTGCGGTACTTTATAACAAAACTTCCAGGGCAAAAATCTACATCCAAGGTGAATTCTGCAAAGAAACATGAGTTGAAGCTGATCCAGCTATATGTCCAATTACAATAAATATACCTCTGGTCTCACCCCCCAATTGACTGCCTAGCTCCACAAGATGGGGACATAAAAAGAGCTGGGGAAAGATTGTAAGCAGCTCTGTCCACCCCAGGATTGCAGGTTTTATCCCAAAACAAGGGTCCTGGGCTGCCAACCCCTCCCAAGTGAGCAATCATTCCCTTCAACCACCCAAAGCAAAATCTTCCCACTTCCCACCTCCTTTGCAAACAACACCAGAATTTGCAAACCTTACCCAAGTTCTCTCCAGGATATCAGATGATGTAACCTATCAAGCCAAATAAACTGAAAAACATGCCAGAAATGAAAAGACAGGCTCCTGCAGTTCCAAATTTCCTACAGTAGGCGTTTCTATTCAAACAAAATACATTTTTCCTGCCAAATCCTTTACAAATATGGTTTCAGTGATCAAAATTACATTGAGACGCAGTCTCCTGAAACAAGAAACAACTCTTTGATTTGCTCAACAGAGAAAGTACTTTGCAGTTGTATTCAAGTAAGAAACAAAATCAGAAAGTGAATTTTCATAGTTAAAATTGTATTGATGTGAAAAAAAAGGTAAGGCTATTTAACATTTATCTCCTTTATTATGCATTTGACTTCCTCTGAATCAAGAGCTAAATGACTTAAGTGTTGGAATCCATGGGAGTCCAAAAGACCAGAGTAACAGGCTTTATTGAAAGGAAGAAAGGAACCCTGCCGGCACTTCTCAGGGGAGAAGAGCACTGGTTACAGACTAGGGGCGAATTGTATAGTGTTTGAGAGAGCCTGAGGGGATACTGAGGCAAAAGTCCTGGTATGTCCGGAATGCTCCTCCTTGGGGGGCTTCGAGCATGTGGGTGTTGAATTAAAAGTCCTGGTATGAAAAAAAAGAAAAAAAAAAAAAAAAAAAGTCCTGGTATGTCCGGGGCCCCTCCTTGGGGCGGCTTGTCAGCTTTTTGGAATTACTCTGTCCAGTAAGGGTGAGGTCTGACAGATAAGCGGAACATCAAGAGGGCAGTCTGGAATACATATATCTATCATTAAAGGGGTATTGTTCAATGGAATACGGATCTTAACAGCAGATAATTTAGAGTAGGCTGTACCAATGACTCCAAAGAGGACTTCAGGTCACCCCACTTCTGAACGTGATCCAGTCTTCTTCCTGCTGCGTGCAATTAACCCAAAGGATACAGATTTCCAAATCCTGCTGGGCCCACAAATGACTTAGTCCTACGTTTAGCACCATTGGCTGAATCCTCGCTCTAACCCCCACATTCATTTCATCAAAATCACGAAACAAATTAACCGTTGCTATTCCTGTTTTCCCCACGTGTGCACTAAACCACAGGGCTGGATTTCACTCTTCATAGCTAAGATAACACCAGCAGCTCGCGTTTTTATTTGATGCATTTTCTCCTCTAGCCTTGGGGGTAAGAAAAGCCGGGCAGCTCCATTTTTGCTACCCTCCTTGCTCCTCCCAGTACTTTATCTCCAATTACTTCCCCGCCGCCCCCCCCCCACCCTTTAGCTCCCGGGCAAAATAGGAGGAACGCCCAAGATTCAGAGACCTACACTGTTCACAAAAATTAGGGGATCAGGGACGTGCAGACACTCCAGTACTTTCAGCCTTTTGCACCTCATTTGCGTAATGGAACAACTTATTTTGACTTGTCATTTGCTTTTCTGATGTTCTTATTTAACAAAAAACAGCAAAATTTTTTTTTAATCTCTTCATATTCATTTTGAAATATCCTCTAATTTTTGTGAGCAGTACAGTTCAAAACGGTGGAGAGCAAGTAGAGCCTGACGCGCCTCTCCAGGCGGAGGCAGGAAGCGACCTCCACGCTCTGACCGCACTTCTTCCCCCTTTGGGGCAGAACAATGACTTTTTTCTTGGAAATGAAAGTTAGGAGGAGATCGGGCATGCCCCAGGGGCCAAGAAGAACTTGGCAGGCATCTTCTGAGGTCCGAAGTCGCGCGACGCGTTCCTCGCCAGCCCTTCACGAGCGCGCGGGACCCTAGCCGCGCCCTAGGGACCCCCGCGCCGAGTGTCTACCCCCTCCCAGCTCAGCACAAGCCCCTGAGCGGCCACCAGCGGCGGATGCGAGGCCGAGGCCGAGCCCGAGCCCGCCGCAAACAATGCGCGCTCCGCAACCCCCCCTCCCCGCATGCCCATTGGTCGGCGCCGGGTTGGACGGCCCGCCTGGGCGGAGTGTGGAGCGACGTGGAGTGGGCGTGGTGGCCGTGCGCGTGCGCAGGGCGGGCCCTACGCAGGCGGGGGCGGTGCTTTGTGTGCGGCGGTGAGCGCGCGGCGGCGGAGACGGCGGTGGCAGTAGAGGTGTTTCGGGGAGCGATAAGAGTCACAGTTGTGCGGGAGGGCGGGCGCGCTCGGCAGCATGGAGGAGCTGAGTAGCGTGGGTGAGCAGGTCTTCGCCGCCGAGTGCATCCTGAGCAAGCGGCTCCGCAAGGTGCGTATGGCCCAGTCCGACCCGGTTCGCCCCGCGCCCACCTCACGCCCGGATCGGCTCTTGCGCTACTTCTCTCTTTGCAGGGTAAACTGGAGTACCTGGTCAAGTGGCGCGGCTGGTCTTCCAAGTAAGTCCCAACAATGCGGCGCCCGCCTTCCCCGCCCGTGCCCCTCGGCCCCGGGGAGAGGGAGGACCCTCGGCTGCGGCGTCGCTGGCGGGGCGGGGGATGGGGCAAAAGGGGGCGTCCTTGCGTAGCGCGGGAAGTTCTCCGGGTCCTCAAGGCTTCCTCCGCCCCTGCCGGGAGGGCGCGTCCAGGCTCCGTGGGGTCGCCCTTTGTTTACAACCCCGGCGGGTGCAGGGCTGGCGGCCTCCCTGGGGTCGCGGCCCAACTCTGCCCCGGGCACCGTTCCCGTTTCCCTCCTGCGCCTATTTGTTGCATGCGCCCCCGCTCCGCCTCACCCCTCCCAGCGGACGCCGCGAGCCCCCCCTCGTCCTGTCCGTATTTTCTCCGCTGTAACCTGAGCTGTCTATTGATGAATGTATGGCCTTTTTTTATTATTATTATTTCTTTTAATGGAAGGGACGAGACTTGGCATACTGGGAGGGGGCTCTGTTTACAGTCGCTCGCGCAAACCCGTTTCCCTTTTCTTTCAAGACCCCACTTTCTTTGCTTTCCCTACCAGTGCCCCGGCCCACGCTCGCTTGGGCGCCAGCCATGTTGTTGTTAATCTTTGGGCTGTGCTTCAGTGCCCCTGGGCCTCCCCCTCCCTGCATCCTGGACAGCCTTCCCTTCCCACTCTGCCTCCGGGCCAGGGTTTGGGGGCTTCTCTCTGCCACTTTCCATTTTGTTGGAATTTGTTTTCTTCTGATGGAGAAATTGAGTCCTCTCGAGGCGCCTGTTAATTGGAGGATTGAGGTAACAGTTTCTCTTCCAGTTTAAAGATAAGGTGCTGGGCTTCAGGGCCCCGGCCTCCAAGAGCTCCTCCTGGGTGTGAATGGGACCTTTTGGGCTCTGCAGTGACTCACTGCTTTGTGAAGTGGCTACTCTTTTACTACGACTGGCTCTTTGCTTTTCCAGACACAACAGTTGGGAGCCAGAGGAAAATATCTTGGATCCACGGCTGCTCCTGGCCTTCCAGAAGAAGTGAGAAAGTGACAGCAGTGTGGGAAGAGGGAGAATGCTAGGAGAGACAGTGACCTGTGGACACAGTCATGCTGGGCAGTGCTGGTGGTCCATGGGCCCTGGGCTTGGGTTGTGGTCTGAGGTCCCATACAAGCTGTCACCAGGGTTTTTGCTGCCATCTCCATGGCTGTTTATAATGGTGGAGCAAGATATGGGGTTTCTAGGAGTCCCTCCTCTTCTTCCCTTGCTGGCCGGTGCTGTGTCTAGACCTATTGAGTCACTGAATAAGAGCTACTTTTGGTCTTTCTGAGAACCAGAATTGCTAAAATGAACCCTCTCGATTCATGAATAGTTCTGTTTTCTTTAAAATTTTTTTTTTCATTTTAGAAAGGGGGGGGGGAAGAGAAGGGGAGGAGGAGCAGGAAGCATCAACTCCCATATGTGCCTTGACCAGGCAAGCCCAGGGTTTCGAACCAGCAACCTCAGCGTTTCCAGGTCGACGCTTTATCCACTGCGCCACCACAGGTCAGGCAGTTCTGATTTCTTGTTGCCTTTTCTGTGGAGTAATTTGCAAACAACTGATAAACTAGGGCAGCAGATTTGCCATAAAAATGTAGACTTGGCCTTTCCTCCCTGCACAAGGGTGGCACTGAACAGGAGACCACTCAGAGAGGGAACTGGAACATGTAGCACAATAGTGAACCAGTTATGGTATCTCTATACCTAGAATGTTTATTTTTCCAAAACTGATGGTACTAAGGAAGTGCCGTGGTGGCCCCCTGGCCAGAGGGGCAGCATTTGCTTTTGTAATTCTGTAATTGTATTTTTAGGTAGGTGATTTGGGTTAGGAGAGGGGCTTTGAGATGCTCGAGAAAAGGGATAGTAAGTGGTGGGCCTACCAGGAGACCACACAGACAGCTTCACAGTGTCACAGCCCACGGAGATGCAATTACAAAATGTCTTAACATAAATAGACTAGAATGGGACAATTAGCAGTGTCGATGTCTGCTGTGTTGGGGCATCAAAGACTGACCTTTGACCACCGTGAGTTCTTGGTGAGGCACTACTAAAACAAATACTTCAGTATAACAACTCGAAATACTGGGTACTATGGACGGATGGGCCACCCCATCCGGTACAAGAGGCCAGAAGTGCTATTCTTTGGACCACACGTGGTGGGGAAGGTTTGCTGAGGATTGCCTGTTGCTAGAGGCAGATAAATTAGTTGCTCAAAAGCTGTTCATGCTGAGGTCAGCCTGACCAGCTAGTTCTCCGGTGGCTCAAGCTATTTCCATGTTTATCACTTTAGCAGGACATTTTGTGTCTTCTCACAAAGGGCCATGGCAATAGAGTAAAAGTAAAGGTGGTCTTAGGCAGGGTGAGAAAATGAGGTGAGTGCAGACTTGTCCCAGTACCTTTGGGAAAGCTAAGTAACCTCATTTTCTGCTATTTTTCATAACTCAGGTCCTATAAACCTGGAGGGGAGGGGAGCTGGTGCATTTCTCTGCAAGACAGTGCCCTAACTGTCGAGAGAGCGTGTGTTCCTGACTTCAGTTTGGTTATGGAGTGACAGACAAAAACTGGGGTTGGCATATCTCTAAGAGGAAGATGAGTTAAAGCCATGAGGTGGTCTAGGTTACATCCTGGTGGAGAGAAAACTAGGGAGGTGGGTGCTATGCTCTCCCATAAACCAGAAAGATCCTACTGGGAGCTGTCAGTTATTTGCTTGGTGTGGAGCTGTGGCCTTTGGATGTATGGAGAAGTGTAGGGTTGGGGAGGAGACCCACAGGGCGCTCCTGTCCTGTTAGACAGGTTGGGGCTGCATTGGGAGTATCAGCTCCGTCTGATTGTATTAATTGGATTCTTTTAAGAAATTACCTTCTGGGCCCCAGTGATATGAAGTGATGTTTACCCATTTTAATTACCAGGAAACTTCTTCAGGTAGATCCTCTTCCCTGGGAGTTAGCCTGAAACAAGCTTTTTCTAGGGTAGGCTATAGCCCTCTCTTGGCTTTGTAGCCCTGAATCATGGGGCTGGTTAAAGGTGTCCTTTAGGCTTTGAGCCCAGCTCCTGTGGAGTCTGCTTTCAGTACTTAGTCTAGAGCAGAGTCCATGGACAGAGGAATCTTAGAAAAGGGAAGCGAAGACATGACTGAGCCAGGGCACTGGTTCTGGGAAGACCAGAGGACCAGAGTGCAGAACCTGACTGGAGCCCTTAGTTCCCTGTGCTCCTTGGATGATGAGATTTTGTGTGGGCATTGGAGGTTGGGGAGTGGGGGCAGGGAGGCGCCTGGGGTCAGGTCCTCTCTCCCTGCCCTGGACTCCTGTTTGAGATGAGGGGATTGGGCCACGTGACCACAAAGACTCCTTTTTTTTTTTTTTTTTTTTAACATAGGCAGAGATAGACAGGGACAGACAGACAAGAACGGAGAGAGAGATGAGAAGCATCAATCATTAGTTTTTCGTTGTGCGTTGCGACTTCTTAGTTGTTCATTGATTGCTTTCTCATATGTGCCTTGACTGCGGGCCTTCAGCAGACCGAGTAACCCCTTGCTGGAGCCAGCGACCTTGGGTCCAAGCTGGTGAGCTTTTTGCTCAAGCCAGATGAGCCCGCGCTCAAGCTGGCGACCTCGGGGTCTCGAACCTGGGTCCTTCCGCATCCCAGTCCGACGCTCTATCCACTGCGCCACCACCTGGTCAGGCCAAAGACTCCTTTTGATAGCAGAATTTCCACAAAGCATTCTGCCTGCAGAAAGTGGCCTGAGTTAGCACTGGGTTTTAAATGGAGTCCGAGAATCCTAGAGAGGTATTCATTTCCTAGAATTGCTTGAATTCCTTTGACTTGTCTTTACTCAGCACAAGTGAAATAGATGAATGTAGAAATATTACCCTGCAGTGAAACAGGTGTGGACCTCCACCCAGTGAAACTGGTGATGAGTTACCCTGAGCTTGGCTGGAATGCCCAGGGGTGTTTGAAGCCGTGGGGTTCTGTGCTGCAGAAAGGAGAGGGCCTGATTGATGATTGTCCTCAGGGAACACGAGAAGGAGGTACAGAACCGGAAGAGAGGCAAGCGGCCCAGGGGCAGACCAAGGAAGCACATGGTGATGTCCTCCTGCAGTCGGCACTCCAAGCTCAAGGTGGGTGCTTGAGGGTCCTGATTTGGCTGCTTACCTTCCAGCACTCAGGCAAAGTGTAGGGTGGAGGAAGGGGGCTTGAGGGCTTTGCGAATTGAAACCATGGCCTTCTGCCTCCTTCCTTGCTGCCACTCAAGCCTCTGCCAGGGGCAACAGCAAGCTCCGAGCTCCTGCCCCTCCTAAGCTGGTCATTCCTTTGCTGCCCACTCTGCACTTCTTTCTACTGGATAGCACAGTCACACTTGGTTGCTGACCATTATTCTTTGACACCCCCAGTGGCTTATGGGAAACAAGAGAATAGGAAGCATGCACACAGTAGGTGGTCCTTGGTTTGCCAAGTAGATGCAGCTAATTGGGCAGCCCACAGGTACACACCTGGAGTCTGCAGCACTGCCCCTCCCTTCCTCCAACAGTTCAAAGGCAAGATGAGGTTTGGGGTCCTGGCTGCAGTCTTGCATGTATTTTGATTCCTTTCTTGAGGGCACTGCTCCAGGATCCAGAAACCACACACTGTGGCCAAGAGCTCAGTCACTTATGTGTAAAACCTCCCTTTCAGGAGGCAGTGGAGAGCTTGCCTTCTGTCTGTAGAAGCTGGCAGCACGGAGACCTGAGCAATAGGAATGTGCACTGAGCATTTGTGGTGGCGCCTCAGAAACTTGGGAAGACAAGTGGTTGGTTTTCCTGTGTGCGGAAGGTTCCAAAGGGGTCAGATTTGGAAATGGAGAGATTGCAACAGGTGTCCGCTTGCTTTAGGTGACAAAACCTTTGTGCACACTTTTCATTTGACTCTTAATCTTATGAGACATGTAAATTGTGTTGCTCTGAATTTCCCTTCTGGAATTGTCTGCCAGGAGGCCAGAGCTAAGCTTCTGTCCCCTTGAAAGCTAATACAGGAGGTCCTTGGTTTACGACACAGTTCTGTTTCTATGACAGTGACATAACTGGAATTTTGGTGTAAGTCGAAACGTACCCTAGCAATAACACAAACAGAACACTTGTACTTTTAACAGTCCAAAATGGTGTAGGTAAGCAAACTGGGGATGCCAACTCCCTCACTCATAGGCCGTGTATGAATAAGAAGAATACTATGTATTCTTCTACCACACGCAACCAAACTAGTTCGCCCACATAGCCTGTAAGTACTATGCTAATGGCGTAAGCCAAAACACTCGGTTTCGATTTTCTTAAGGCTTCCGTGAAGTGAGCATCATAAACTTGAGACTTGTTTGTTGAAGCTGTTGTAACCCAAGGACTCCCTGTAGTGTCCAGATGGTGTATATGCTTGTTTCTTAATTGTTCAGACTTTTATTTCATGAACCACCAGTTTCTCTTTTTTCTAATTGTAAATACATTTCATGGAATTTCATTAGGGACATTATACATGGTTTCTGGAACAAAGTGGTGAGAAATTGCTCCCTTCCAGCTGCTTCTAGTCTGAAAGCAACAGGAGGCACTGGCTTCAAGGTGTCTGACACTTCCTGGGGAAAGTGCATTCTAGACCCTGGGGAACAGGCTACCGAAGGGGTGACACCTTCCCTTTGTGTTTGCAGGAATCTGACACCACCTCCAAATGCAGGTCTAGCAGCTCCTCCTCGTCTTCCACATCCTCCTCCTCTTCCTCAGACGAAGAGGATGACAGTGACTTAGACGCCAAGAGGGGCCCCCGGGGCCGTGAGACCCACCCAGTGCCTCAGAAGAAAGCCCAGATTCTGGTAGCCAAGCCCGAACTGAAGGACCCCATCCGGAAGAAGCGGGGCCGTAAGCCCCTGCCCCCAGAGCAAAAGGCGGCCCGGAGACCTGTAAACCTGGCTAGAGTGCTGAAAACCACCCAGAAGGACCTGGGGGCACCAGCCAGCAAGCTGTCCTCTCCACTCAGCGCACCTGTGGCCGGCCTGGCAGCCCTGAAGGCCCATGCCAAGGAGGCCTGTAGTGGCCCCAGCACCATGACCAGCCCGGAGAACTTGGCCAGCCTGATGAAAAGTGTGGCCAGCAGCCCCAGCCGGGGAGGCATCAGCTGGCAGAGCTCCATCGTGCATTATATGAACCGTGTGAACCAGAGCCAGGCCCAAGCCGCCAGCAGGCTGGCACTCAAGGCCCAGACCACCAGTAAGTGCAGCCTCGGGCTGGACCTCAAGGTGAGGACGCAGAAGGGGGAGCTAGGGTTCAGTACCCCTGGAAGCAAAGTCTCAAAGGCCCCCAGTGGCAGGGCTGTGGAGCAGAAAGGGGGAAGTACTGGGGGTTCCACACACGTCTACAGCAGCAACAAGGTCCCTGCTGGTTGCCTGGGCCCCCAGCCTATACCCACCCAGGAGCTGAGCCTCCACATTTTGGACTTACAAAGTGTGAAGAATGGTACGCCTGTTGCCCGTCATGCTGCAGGTACCAAAGGTGTCCCTGCCATCATTCCAGGCACTGGGAAGGGTGCTGGAGCTGGCCCCACCGCAGGGAATGGGGCTGGTATGCTGATTGACACTAGCAAGAGTGAGAAGCTGGCCTCCAGGGCCATAGCTCTGCCCACCCTTGCAGGCAAGAGGGACTGTGTCAAGGGCAGCACGGCCCCCGGAGGGCAGGAGGGCCCCGGGGCACCAGGAGTCCCAGGGGATGCATGCAAGCCAGCTGTGCTGTCTGAGATGAGCACAGGAGAGGAGAACAGCAGCTCCGACTCGGATCCTGACTCAGCCTTGCCCCCCAGCACTGAGCAGAACCTGTCTGTGTCCGTGCAGACCACCCAGGACTGGAAGCCCACCCGCAGCCTCATAGAGCATGTCTTTGTTACCGACGTCACTGCCAACCTCATCACAGTCACGGTGAAGGAGTCCCCCACCAGTGTGGGCTTCTTCAACCTGAGGCATTACTGACACTGACTGCTACTGGCAGGGCCTCCCCTGCCCTTCTCTGGCCTCTGATTTTGCTTCAGTAAATGACCTGCACCCCAAACTCTCTTCAGGTGCTGGGTGGCCCCCCTGAAGGGCAGGCTTGGAAGGCCTTCTGGATCCTGGCCCTGCCTGTGACTTCGGGCCAGGGCGGTACCTTGATGCCTTGCCGGGGCCTGGCCTGGCCCCATTCCTACCTCTGAGCCTTACTTCCCATTGGCCTCAGGAAGTCTGGGCACTCACCTGCGGCTCGAGCCAAACCTCTGAAATACCCTCCCTGCCTGTGGTGGCAGTGGTGGTCAGCTCTCCTCCTGATTTCCCAGGGTTACAGATGTTCAAGGAGGGAGCTTCTGGTCCAATTTAGCTGTTCTGCTCACTGGTGATGAGGGTGTATTGGGGGTGGGGAGGCAGGGCCCAGAGAACTGTGCCAGGGAGGAATGACATCCATTAGAAGTTGGGGCAGGGGGAGCACAGCAGAGGCTTTGCTGATCAGCACTCCCCCTTCCCCCTCAGAACTGTACCTGAGCTGTCAGAGGTGGGGGGACTTTACCTCCCTATACTTGTTCCAACCCCTGACAGCTGAGGGCTGTGGCCTTAATGTGAAAGGACAGATCTTGGAATGGAGAGAGGCAGTGGCCGGGAATCCTAGAGAGGTTGGTGTTGTAGATAACGGCTGCAGCTCCCAAACCTGCAAGTTCTGCTGGGCTGGGAAGAGTGCAGGTCCCGGAGCTGTTCCACCTGAAAAGCCTCTGAGTTGGGGGAACTCCAGCTGCCTTCTTTTCTGCCAGCGTGTACAAGGACTGCCTAGTCCTGATTTGGGCCTCAGAAACTGCCCCCAGCCTGCTGGGTGCACAAGGGCCTTGCCGTGGTTCCCACCCATGGTGAGGCCCCACCTTCCCTGACAATCCCCCCCATCTCTGGGGTTCCATGTCCTTCCCAGCTGAGAAGTTGTCGCTACCATTTGGGAAGTGGAACAAAAAGAGTGTCCCACCTGGCAGATGGCCGCCAGAAATGCCAGATCTGCTGGCCCAACTGCTGCGCACCACACTCCCCGATGGTTGTTGGAGAGCTGCCCTAGATGGTTTCTGACCAGCGTTAGGATTGCTGTCATGGGGGTGGAAAGATGGGTCAGCGTGTGGGGTTATTAGGTGTTTATGTTGCCAAAAAGAAAAGTGGGGCTTTGGGGGGACTCTCTTTTTGTTCCAGACTTTGGTTAAAGTCAGCCAGCCAGTGTGGGGCTTTCCTTTATCTCCATAGCCTTGGCTGCAGGCAGGAGAGAGCTCGAACTTAACACAGTGGGCTGTGGTTTCTGGAGGGGTGGGCCTGCTACACCGGCAGCCTCCTGGGCCCCCACCCACCATGCCAACTGGGAAACATGGCTTTTGTGTAGCCAAATCAAGTTCAGCAGTGTGTCTTTGGAGACAGCCTATGTCCAGGACTTCATTGAGAGACATCCAAATGAAGCTTTTGAGATGGTGCCCACTTTGGCAGTCGAGGATTTGGGAATTCCAGACAACCAGACTGAAATAAGAAAGGGGAGGGTTCTCCACTCCTGTCCTCAGACCCAGCTGTCCTCTGGGTATGACTAAAGGGGCTCCTCCAGGTTTCTCCCCCACAGAGTAGCTGACAGCCTCCCAAATTCTGCAGCTCCTTTCCTGCCTGGTACCCCACTGCCTTAAGGCTGCAAGGCCAGGCCAGCAACAGCTCCCCCCAGCCTATGGGGCCACCCTAGGCTTCAGGGGCTGTGGGCGGACCTGACATTCCCAGCAGCCAGGTCTCCAGACCCAACTTGGTGCCTTTTTACAGGCTATTTCAATCCCAAAGTTTGAATCCGCAAACACCTTACTCCCAGCCACTTTGCCTTCTTGGTATGTTGTGTGTTTTTCTTGGTGCTTGTCACTCCAAGTAGTTTGTGTTGAAAAGGGTACATGTGTACACACATACACATGCAGGTGTGATGATCTTTGCTGGAGTTGGACCAGATGTCCAGAACTGGTCATGTTTACCAATAAATAAAAGTAGTAATGTTTTATTTGCGTGCGTGCATGTCTGTCTGTCTAGGTCTAGGCATTAGTCACATCCAACTTGAGATTACCTTTTCTCCCATGGGTTTGTACTACACTGAATATCACAATGTGCATTGAAAGGGTATTGAATACTGTCATCTCTTTCTGTTTGCTTCCATAATTGATAGGAAAGTGGCCAGTTCTCTTTTGCAGAGAATTTGGCATTTTATATTTTTTTTCGGTGCCAAAAAGAGTTCCTTGTTTTAGTTACACAGAATTTTGACCTGAGATGGCTGTGGGCATAGCTAGAGGTTCTATTAGGGGGAAATGAAGGACCGGAGCTTTGGGCCAGCGCCAATCAATGGCTTGATTAGTGTTTGTTTTTTGGTTTTTTTTAAAATTCATTTATACCACTTCTAATTGCTTTCAACTATGGCTGTTTTTCTTTCTGGGTATAGTCCTGATAGGTCAATATTGTGAGTTCAGTCCCTGGTCAGGGAACGTACAAAAATCAACCAATAAATGCATAAATAAGTGGGGCGACAAATCGATGTTTCTCTCTAAAACAATAATTTAAAAATTAATATTTCCCTAGGAAACAAGGTATTAGTTGAAACAGGAGAGTGGCCCAGCCACCATGTTCAAACAGGACCAACCAGTTAAAGGAAATGCCTCCCCCTGGAAGCCCACAATGGCTTGGGAAATGGAGTAGGATAAGGGGAGAGGGAGTGCCTAGGTGACCAGATTTATGCTAACATGCATCTAAAAATTATGTGCATTTTTTAGTATTTTTGGGAAATACTAGCAATAGGTTGCAGACTTTTTTGGACCAATGTTAATTTATTTAGCAGGGAAAGAGCAAATGTGTTGAAAGATCCTGTCTTTTTGTAGTTTGCCAATTTTTTTAAACTTTTCAGTTTGTATGTTGTAAGTGGTACCTGGAAACACAAGCCTCACACTTTGCCTTTCTGGACGCAACATACAGTCCAACACAACTGAATAGGATAAAATAAAAAGGGTTAGGGGATAGACTAAGCCACTTCCCTGGGGTGCAGAAAAATATTTTTTCTAAGCAAAGTTATCCCCAAGGTTGCCAGCTTGAGCGCAGGCTCATCTGGTTTGAGCAAAGCTCACCAGCTTGGACCCAAGGTCTCTGGCTGAGCAAGGGGTTACTCGGTCTGCTGTAGCCCCAGGGTCAAGGCACATATGAGAAAGCAATCAATGAACAACTAAGGTATCTAAGCAAAGTTATGGGGTTGATTATAAAAGTGAGTCCCTATACCGTTTTACAAAAGGTGATTGGCACCCCAAAGGACATGTGGAAATGTCAAGACAATTCTGGTTGTCACAACTGGGGTGTGGGCGGTGGGGGGCAGGGGTGAGTAGTTGCTACTGGCATCCAGTGGGGAGAGACCAGGGATACTGCAATACATCATAAACTCACTTTGAGGCATCTCTCAGAAACTGATACTTTAGGTTAAAACAACCCAAAATTCCTCTCTACCCCCCACCCTCTCTCATATCCATATACTATGTTAGGAAGTCACAACCCCTCGAATCCACCACATGTGGTAACACTCCAAAAGGACAGAGCTATAAAATTGTGGAGAAGTTGCTGCAAAGTCAAGTAGCTTTGTATGGGCAGGGCTACTACTGCAAGGATGCCTAACCCACTGATGAATTGTTTACTAAGTAACCAGTCCTGGTCCTTTAAGTCCTGCATCACCCTCTGCATGAATTTATTTATGAATTTCAGCTCCCAGGGAAAATCGACCTCCTTTGAAATGAAGTTGGGCCTAGATGTTGGCTGCCACGGGTTGGAAGGCTAGTTGGGGCAAATGCCTGAACGTTTTCGTTCAGGAAGAGGTTCCAACTGTAGCTAGACATTCAAACCCAGCTCTGCGGATTTGAAATCACATTCTGGCTGAGAAAGCTGCTGGCATGTTTTCTTTTATTGCTCCTTCAGAGGCTGGAACCGTTCTCATTCTGTTTTGGAAGTGGACAGGGACAACCCTAGCCTTCCTGTCCTGGGTGTTTGAAAGTTGCAGAAAGGGCTGGCTCTGTCCAGGAAGGAGCAGAGCCTGGCAGAGTTGCAGCCGGCTCTGCCCCCCAGTGGCGAGCTAGACTTTCCTGGGTGTAATTTCTACAGAGCCTGGGCCAGAAGGGTGCGGGCCTGGTCCACACCGGCCTTTGTTTTATGCGCTGTTGATCTGGTTGCCTAATACACAGCCTTTCCAGAAGAGTGGGCCGGGCTGCCAAGGCGCCTGGCATGATCGGTATGTCCAGACTCCAAGACGTGGGTCCGGCAGACTGGACACCGCCTTCCTCCCCTCCACTTCCCGGCTCGAGGGCCTGGCTGCAGGAACAGTAGAGGGGACGTGCACTGTGCCCACTCTTGCGCGCTTCTGGGTGGGGGAAAGGAGGCATTCCCTGCTCCTTTCGGGACCCAGAAAGTCACGGTCGGCCCGGGGAAGGGGTGGGCACCCGAGAGAGGGGGAAGACCATCGCCTCTAGAGGGCGCTCGCGTCCCGCCAAGTGCGGGCCGATGGCTCTCTGGACACGCGGGGTAAATTCCTTAGTCCAGTCTCGGAGCTGCCCCGGGGAACCGAATTGCACTACTCGTATTCCAACTATTCCAAGCAAGCCAAGAAACCTCCGCTTTCCAAGTGTCTGGAAAACAGCCCCGGCCACAGCCCAGAGCCTCTTTCCCCGCATCCAGGCCCGTGAGGTGCAGCCTCGACAAGAACTGAGTGCCCCGTCTCAGACACCAGCTGTGTACAAGGCCTCCTCTGGGCCTGGAGGACTTTTCGGTGAGAAGTCAGAGTAGGTGCCCCCTCCCCCAAAAAAAGTTCTGGGATAGGACTGCTTGCCGTCGAGTCTTCCGTGCACAGCAAAGGGCCTCAACTGGAATCTATGAGCTGTAAGCACCACAGGAATAGGAAAAAGGACCCGACCCGACGCTCTTGGAAGAGCCATTAACATTCCAGTTCAACCAATGTGTGTACTGGATCAGGCTCCATGTGGGCGGCGGCTGCATGAGCCGGCCTTGCCCTCGGGTCGCAGGGGTGTGGGCGATGGGAGGTGGCACTGTAACCTGAAGCATCCACACCTAGTCGCTTTCCTGGAGAATCTGTCCAGGGAACAGAAATCCGCCTTAGGAGCTCCGAGTCAAAGCCAGGGTTGGTGGTGGCCAGCAACAGGAGAAAGGGGGCAGTCGCCACCCGACTATCTCCCTAAGCACGAGCCCACTGCGCCGCCCCAACACCCAGGAACCGACACGGGAGGGAGTATTGGCCGTGCAGTGGAGCCATGGCTTGGGAGCTGATAGTTCGCTGTGACCCTCAGCAGGTTACCCCACTCTACCCCCGCACGCTGACTTTACCCGCCGCAGGCGCAGCCCCTCTCCTTCAAAGTGTACTCAGCCTCAATGCTCCTAGACCCCAGCCCCGAACCCGGGTCACTCTCTTCCTCCTGCGTCCTCCCACGCAGGTCACAGAACTGGGGGAAGAAGGCCGGCAGAGCTCCGCCAAGGGCTGGATCATGACTTGTTGGCTAAGGACAGTAGATACGGAAGAGAACGCCTGCCCACGCCCCTCCCTTTGAGCTCTGTCAGTGCGCCTAGATCTGGGCTTCTTCGCGGGGCGACGTCTACGAAGGGCAATGGCGGTGGAATTGGGTTCCATGCGATGGCCACTTTGGGGATCCCGAGGGCGGTTCTTCTGTGTGGGTTTCACGACCCCGCCCCCACTAAGGCCAGAAAGGGGCCCCTCACTCCAAACCCCGTGTTCTGGTCTCTCCCAGAGGGGCTTCGCCCAGCATTGGAAGTTCCAACCCCAAAGAAGACTAGGGACGCAAAGGCTGTGGGGGCTCCCCGGGAGGCGCGGGACTGCACTGAGGCAAAGCCAGGTTCACTAATCACATCAGCTCGCTCTGCGCCGGCTCGGAACAGCCAGTTGCCTAGCAATACCAGTGAATTCAATTCTTCAATCAATAGGCGTGAGGCGCTGCATTTCGGGGAGCGCTGGCGAGGCTTGGGTGGGTCTGGGGGTCAGGTCCCACGACAGGCCTGGGGAATAGGCTGGATGGCCAGGGGAGCGTGGCTACAGGGAACCCAGGCCTCGAGAATAAACGGTGTCGGGCCTGGATGTGGGGCTCTCGGGGGGGGGGGGGGGGGGGGGGGACTCACCAGACAAAAGGGGAACGTTAGAGGTCGAGGCCATCCTCCTGCGGTTCCCTAGTTCTGCTCGGTCCCAGAGAAGTGCAGTAGGTAGCTGAGGAAAGCCACGACCTCTCTCCAGGAGGTAGGGAGGGCCATATCCCGTTCCCTCCCACACCCACTTATCTCCCCCCCTACCCAGTTGTTGGAGTTCCTCCAGAAGGGGAAGGCCTTTGAGGTCGGGATGGTACCAGGCTGTTGGGGGCAAGAGGTGGTGGGTAATAAGAGAGGAGGCAAGTGTCCCTCTCCTCCCCAGTAACATAAAAAAGGAATAAAACAGACTCTATTTACAAATTATATATTTAAACACGTAAAAAGCGGTATTGGATACATTCACGACCGCAGAAGATAGGTACCGAAGCTTAACTCTTGAGCGGAGGAAGAGATAGATTCAAGATTTGTACAAATTTTAACCCAACACTTGCATGTCCCTCGCGGTTACTGACTCTCAACCACGTGCCCCAGCCCCTATCCACCCCCTCCCCAGGTCAGCGTCGCAAGAGTGAGCGAACACACACACACACACACACACACACACACACACACACACGGCCACGGACAGACTGGGCAAGACAGGGACAGTGGGGGCAGAATCAGGCCAGTTGGAGAAAGGTCGAAGGGAAGGGACGGACGAAGTAAGCCTAAAGGAAAGGAGGGAAGGAGGACAGGCGGCAGCCAGGTAGACACTCCGTTACCGTCCACTCGGTAACACAGGTCCCTTCAATAAGTTTCATCTGAAAATAGCGTTGACATTTAAATAGATACACTCAGTCAACGGCGCTTCTTTATACAAAGTCTAAAATACCAGTTTTACAAATGTGAGCAGATAAAAATCCCCAATTCCAGAGGCTTCTCTTTATAGGTGCAATTTAACATTCAAAAACAAACTCATGTAGTACACCGTGTTACTCTTTTTCACCCCCTCTCTATAAAGGCAAGAAAGTCCGAAGGAGAGAGAAGCTGAGAATCCAGAGGTGGGAATACGGAAGTGTGGAGGATGACGAAGCTAGGGTTCCCTCCCTGTCCCCCCCAACGATTAGCTCCTCAGTCCTGGCTCCCCACCTCGCTCGCCCCGAGTCTGTGCTTACTCCAGCGCGAGCGAGGCCCCCACGCCTCTCCCACGACAAGCACTGAGAAGCTGGATCTCCGCTGGCCCTTTAAGGGCGGGGGAGGGCGGGGAGGCCGCGGGATCAGTACTCGAAGGGAGGGAGGTGACAGATTTGTGCTTTTGAGTCAAGTGGGGCGCGCGTTCTGGGTCCTTGGAGCGTAGCGTGGTCACGAGACAGCTGGGGCGGGGGCGTCCCGGACCCGCCACCGCGCACGGCCTCCCGGCCGTCTCTTCTCCAGCGCCAGCTCCTCCCTCCCCCTTTGGCGGAGTTTGAATGTCGAGTTCAAATAGAGAACACTCGGCGAATCGAAAAGGCCTATAAATTATAGCTTTTGCTTTTAAGGAGGAGGGGAGGTAAAAGCAAAAGTTCTGATGCGCACTCTTGGATGAAAACCTCGCCTCGCCCCTTTTTTGCCTCGCCCCCGCCGGGTGAAAAGTACTGTGCGAGTACTGCCCGGCTCCCAGTCCGAGGGCCCAGGCCCTCCATCGCACTTGTAACCAGGCCACGGCCAGGGCCTTGATGCGAAACCCCGCTCCGGCCGCGCCTGCCGCTGTGCCTCCCTGGGTTGGTCCGCAGGGTAGGGCCTGTCTGGCCGTGTGTCCGTCTGAGAGCTGGCGGCCCGCCCTCCATGAGGGCGGAAGGCGAATCCAACTCTTCCTGGGAGATGGGGGCCACCTTCTCTTCTGGCGAAGCTAGTGGACGCGAAAGGAAAGGTCCACCCCCAAACACTTTTCTTGTGAAACAACTGTCTCCAACTCTGGGCACTGACATGCAATCCTCCCAATTTATCCTGGCATTTCGGGAATGTAAACAGATTCGCTGGATTTCTTTTTTTCTGTAGAGTAAGGAAAGGAATGGAAGGAGCTAGGAGGTTTTATCCACATAACACACACACGATCTGATCTGCGTGTATAACACACACATCTCCCGTAAAGTGCATTTCCTGGTGTGGCCCTGGGGGGGAAGTGTGATACTCCCCACCCACTGCTACTTTTCACCTTCAAAATCACACACAAAAAGTGATTCAAGTTAATACTTTTTTCCCCTAACAGACTTCTTTATCTTGAGGGGGGAAAACGCGCCCGCGGGCACACACACGCACCAAAAACAAAAAACAAACCAAAAAAAAAAAAAAAACGGAAAAAAGACTGACCCATCCCCTTTCTTCTGATTGGGGAGCTAACCTTTTGCTGGCCTGGCCGACCAATGGGAAGAGAGAAAAAATCCAGGTCCTGCCTTGGTTCCAGGGGTCTGCCATGGGGCTGTGAGAAGAGGAGGGGTGAGGTGGGCCAGATGAGTCCCTCCAGACATCTCTAAGAAGCCCAGTATCCAGGTCCCCAACCTCCCTAGTGCCATGGGTGGCTGAGGGGCCCCTCCTGCCCCAAGTCAGCCTGTCTGCCCCAACTAAACCACACTGTCTCTCTCTCCTTGTTAAATAAAACAATTTCAAGAGTTGAAATATATATATTTAGATATTTTTCTTAAATAACATATTTACATCTAATAGAAAATATAACTCTAGAGATAATCTTCCAATCAAAACTGAGGAGGAGGAAGGAGGAATGAAGGAGTGGGCTGTGTGAAGTTAGGGAGGGGACCAGCCCAGAGGCCACCTCCCACCCAAAAATAAAAAGCATCATTTATGCCAAGTTTGCGCTCTCACTCTCTCTCCTGCTCTCTTGTCCTGGGATAACCCACCCAGCAATTCATCTTTTCTCTTTAAAAAAGCCTTGGTCCGTGTTACTTTCCTTAATAGTGACGGTCAAAAAGTTTGAGGTCACATCCGTGACCACCACCTTCTCCAGGTTGGTCAGAGAAGGACTCCAGGATTCTTCCTCTGGGTCCCCCAGGATTCTGGCCACTGGGATCCTGGCAATGAGGGAGGGCCTTCCCCCTTGAGCCCCAATGTCCCGATACAAGCCTCCCATAGAGCCAGGGGTGCCTGAGCCATGCCGGACCCGGGGGCCTCCAGAGTCCAGGGCCCCCTGGCCTTTGGCCTCCAGAAAAGCAGCCCTGTGCTTTATGACCCTGGCAGGAAAGGTGTCCACAGACAGCTTGCCTGTGGCCTCAACTGGGCTAGTGCTGGCCACTCCACACTGGACTAGGTCAGAGTCCTGCCTTCGGGCCAGCTGGATCACACTGTGGCCAGCAGGGAACTTTCCTGCTCCAGAAGTTGCATCCTCCAGCTTCCTGTTCTTGAGATAATCTCCCAGGCCATCACTGGGTTCTCCCAAGGGTCTCTGTGAAGGGTCCAGGAGCTCTTTCCGGGGCTTGGGGCCTCTCTTCCTAGAGCTGTCCCCTGGCGAGCTGGGCTTGTCATCCATGCGAGCGGCACCTCGCTCACGCTCCTTCTCACGTTCCCTCTCCCTCTCACGATCCCGGTCCCTGTCACGGTCCCGAGGGGGCTCCATTCGGCAGGTGCTGCTGGTGCTGCTGCTGCTCCCTGGTGGTGACAGACCCATGTTCCGAAGGCCCTCCCGGGCCCGGGAAGTAGAAGCCAGGTCTTGCGGTGAGCGACCAGGGTATGGGATCCTGATGCCCCGGGCAGAGTCACTTCGGAACTCGTAAGTCTTGGCCTTTGCTTTGGCCTGGGCCTGCAGGAGAAAAGTGGTGTCAAGAGTGGAGCAGGGGCCCTGCCCACCTACCCCTGCCCCCAGATCCCTTTTCCAGCCAGCCTTCCTATTTCATCCTCTGATGCTTCAGAATTTCTACATGGGTGGGGGTGGGGCTTACGGGTGGCATTCTGGCAGAATGGGTAGAGGATTCATCTGGGGGCAGCCATTTGCAATAAGCACACTTCTTGCATTTGATTATATGTCTATTTGGGATGGTTGGGGCATAGGAATTCTAGAGTAGCTAAGACCCTCCCCCCAAAACAGTCATTAGCACAGCCACTGACCTGGTCCACAGCCTGTCTGGGGACTCCCTCCTAGATTACAAAAAGACAGAGTGTGTGGACACCTCATTGGTTCACAAGTCCTCCAGGTCCCCTTTGTACAAACTGATACAGCAACACTGCTGTCTACCATTGGACAAGGCCATCCTACCTTGAGGAGGAAGGTTTTGGGTTTGGGTCCTCGCTTTTTGGGGCCATAGAGTTCCATCTCTCTTTCCCTAGAGTTAAGAGGTGGAGAAAGAGATACGTAAGTAATGAGACCGGATGGGACTCCAGTCCAGACTGGAGAGAAGCCACCCTCCCCTCCTTGTTCCTAAGTGAGAAGCTTAGGCTTGGAAGGGCCTGTACCTTTCCTCAAAGGCTGCGAGCAGGCGAGCATCCAGGATGTTTTCTTCTGGCTCCCATGTGCTGTACCTAAAGGGAATCAAGAAGTGGGCGTCTGTAAGATCAGGGAAAGAGCACTCAGCATATGTGTCTGTCTGTAACTTTTCTTGTTGCATTGTATTGTATTTCAACATAAAGGGAGAAAAGAGGAAGAAAGAAACCTCCCAAATAACAGTCTGGGGTAGAGAATTGCATATAACCTACTTACTTCTGCGACCAGCCCTTCCATTTCACGAGGTATTCCATGCGTCCCTGCGGATGCAAAGGGTGAAATATGTGTGTGCACGGGAAGAAATGCATGACGAAGACACAAGAAATACATGCAAAAAAATGCATGCATCAAATGAACGCGTGAAATTCTATCGCGAAAAGCACGCGTCCACTGCATCGCTTCCTGCACGAAACGCTGCACAAAGTGCATGCACCGGCATTCATCCCCCCCTCACATCGCCCCCCACCCATGCAATCTATGCATCGCTGCAAGTCTAAGGAAAGCCCTCGGGGTCAGAGCCGCCGCCGCCGCCGCCACAGCCGCGCTGCTGGGACCTGGGGGAAGGGAAGCTGGGCTGCAGTAGGGGGAGGAAACCTGGGCCAGGAAGGGAGGGCTCGGCCGGCCTCGGCCCAAGGCCCAAGGGCACTTACTTTCCGTATGCGCCGTTTCAGTAGGGCTTCGGCCGCGAACACCCGCTCCCCAACCGCTGAAAGCTCCATGTTGACTCGCCGCTTCCCCCCTTGGCCGCTTCCAGCAGCAGAAAAGCAGCAGCCAGCGCACGACAGACCATAATACTCCCCGGCTGACGTCAGTTCTCCGCCCCCCCCTCCCGCGCGCGCTCTCCCTCCCGCCCCCTCCCGCTTTCAGCTCCCTCCTCTCCTGCCACCCTGCGCTTCCTCCCGCCCCACGTGTTGCTAACGACGTTGCTAAAGCCGAGCGGACAGGGTCTGGTCCCCCGCGCGCTGATTGGGCGAGCCCCGAGCCATGCCCCTCTCCCTTTCTCCCCCGCGTTGCTACGTGACCCGCGTTCCAATCGCTAGGGGGAGGAGTCCGAAGCTACTCAAGGGACTGAACGCGAGGGGGTGGGGGCCACCGCCGGAAGTGACGTTGATGATAGGGCGGTCCGGCTGCTGTCAGTCTGCGGGGCTGGGGAGGGGTGCCGTCTGCCCTGTGTCCTTGCCTGGGTCCCCCCCTTCCCCGCCGCCAAGTTGTCCCTCCGGTGCTCAGCGTCCCCTACAGCTCTCGCTGGGACCCTCGTGGCGTTGTCATCTAGGCCCCGCCCCCTCGGCAGACCCCAGCCCGCCCTACCCCCACAGCCCAGATTCGCGCCGTCCCCTCCCCCAGCGGTCCGCGCCGCACAATGCACAATGCACAGGTGCTGGGGCGCCGCGGGCCGCGCCCGAACCCCGGGAGCCGGCGACGCCGGCCCCTCGTCCGCCTCCCCCAAGCCCCCTCCCCCTGAGCCGCACACCCGACCTCCGGTCTCCATGGCAACGGCCTCCCCCCACCGCCGCCAGCCCCATCTTGCTAACAAATCAATGTGCCTGTGTCTCCGTCTCTTGTAGCCGGCCCTTCCCTCGGCCACGCTCCGGGCCCTGAGAGCTGGGCTGGGATCTAGAACTTGCCCCCAGCTCGGAAGCCGAATGACGACTCGCTGTTCCTGCCCGAGCCTTTCCGCGTCCCGGGACCCCGCGGGGGGCGTCGCGCGCCCTCCTCCTGCTTCCCGACCTGTCCCCGACGCCCGCAGTCACCTGCCCGTGCCGCCAGCCCGCGGTGCTCGTTCCCGCCAGGCTCCGGCCCGAGCGCCGCCGGCCCCAGCCCAGCCACCCTAACCAGTGCCGAGCTGTGTTGGGGGCGGGCGTCGACCACCAGGACCGAGCCTGGAGCTTGTCTGGGTTTGGGGCACGGGGCTGGGGGTGCGTTCCACTCTCCCTGGATCCAGGGGACCTGGGGGGCCTAAGCCACGCACTTCCTGTCCAGGGCTTCTCTATCCGACGTGCGCAACACTCGGCGAGAAAACGCGGAGCGGAAAGTGGCGGGGGCGTGGCGGGGGCCGCTGCGAGCTGAGTAAGAGGGGCTCGCGAGCGAATATGGCGGGGTCCAAGAAACGGGGCTAGGGCGGGCGGCGGGTGCCTCGCTTGTGCACACAGCTCTTGCTCGGCATGCGGTGACTCGTGGCTGGGGCGGCGGCGGGGACAGCAGCCCAAGTCCAGGTCCAGCTCTTCCCGGCCCATTACTCTTACTGTCCAAGCTGCGAGTCAAAGCACCCATTCCTTGGGATAGCGATTTAGTTAAAACATCGACGATAAAATTTGAGTGGAAGCTGTTTCCTTTGAACAGGGATGGGGTGGGGGAGAGAGAGAGACAGAGAAAGCGCAAAAGCGAGCCAAGAAGACTGACTCCAAGGAGCAGGAAACCCAGAGCGGAAAACTGGACTCCTGTCCAAAGTTAGGTGCGCGGCGGATGCGGCGCGGTCTGGACCCGCGGGACAATCGCGGCTCTGAGCCCACCTCCTCTCACTTCCTGCCCCCTCCCCTGGAAACGCGGAGTTCCAAGTTTTGGGCTTGTTCCCAGACTTTACAAGGTGGGAGCTGGGTGAACATTTTCATCTCTCTGGTCGTTCTGTCTTAACTAACAGCGAACTGGCGACGCCCGGATCGCCGGGGCGACCCGCGCGGGCGGCCCTCGAGAAGCCGCCGACGGCCGCGTCCTTAATCATAAAAAGTCATTCCCGGTAACAAATAGTTTCGTTGGCCGGTGCCAGCGATACAGCTGTTTCTGTTTAAGCTTAAATACTTTCCAACAGTTTGGGCAGTAAAAATAAAGTCGGTCTCAGCCGCCTATAAGTGTCTGGTTTCCCCCCACCCACCCCCCAGAAAGCCCACCCTCTGCCCTGGGCCCGGGTCGTTCTGCACACCCCGCTCGCCCTCTCTTGGAATCTGCTGCCCACCATGGGCGACGGCTTTCGAGCTGCCCAGCCCTGCACAAGCCGCCCCAGCACCTCGAGCTGGCCCCAGGGCCCCCTCGGAGGCCAGAGGAGGGCGCCGCCTAAGCCGGTGGAGGACTAGACCCGCTTCGCCTCCCGCCCTACCCCCAACCCTTTGCAAGCTCGCGTGCGCCCGCAAAGAGTGGCGGTTTCCCTTCACATTGGGTTTCTGTAGCCCTGTCCCCGGGAGAGTGTTTGCGTTGGGTGGCTTCACACCCCCAGAGTTTGCACGAGGCTAGCCGAGGTCGGTGGCTTTAGTTTCACGCTGAGAAAGTTAGCTCTCCTCTTCCCTCCGGGTGTTTCTCTTCTTTCCTTTATCTCCCTCCCTTCCTTCATTACTCCCTTCCATCCTCTTTTTTCCCTCCCTCCCTGCGTCCTCCCTTCCCCCTCTTTCTCCACGTTGCCTAAACGCCTCCGAAGCTTGTAGTGGGGAAATGAAAATCCTAGCGCTGCCCTGCATGGCTCCCTCCTCTGGATGGGTACTTAATATTTTCTTTTTTGAGAGGGTACTTAGTAAGTTTTTTCGCTTCCCCGCCCCATTTTTCCGCCTGTCTTCACATCTAGTGGCAAACACTCTTATTCTGAACAAAATTATCGCTTGTGAAGTGTCTGAATTTGCCAGGCGTCGGGGGATTCCTGCAGAGCCCATAGCCAAGGTGGAATTCGATCCAGAAGGAAACGAGTGGTATAGAATAATCTGAGAGCAATCAGACCAAGCTGGGTTCTTGTTGGCAGCAGACAAACTCAGTCCTGCGGAGGAAACTGGTGGGTGGGTAGGTGTGTCTCAACACCCTCCCCCCTTCCCTTCCCCTGCCCCGGCCCGACACACCACCCGCTGCATTTGTCCGCAAGAGAGCAGGGTTGCAGAGAATATGAACACAGGTCACTGGACGGCTTAGACTCACCGACAGTTTAGAGACTGAGAGGTAGCAGTCTGAGAAATGGGTATGTAGACTAGAGCAACCCAGAGCTGGGGCCTCCCTAGCGAGTGCGGAAAGATACCTGTACATGCCAGGAGAGGGCGCTAGCGTGGGGTGGTAGAGGCGTCACTCCTGCGACGTCCAGACTGTCCTTTCAAATTGTCAGCTCGTGGCACTGTCTTAGAAACCAAGGGAAGGAGGAACGCCACTTCCCACCTTTCTTATTGAACCTCCTTCCCTCGATCACCCAATTCTCCACACCTCCTTTCTTTCCTTTACATAACCGCTTTTCTCCTTCAAAGTTAGATCCTTGATTTTCCCATGTGTATCTTCTGAGAGTAAACAAAGTTTCAAAGAATGAGAATCCTACCGCTCAGTGGTCCTTAGTCGAGGCTGCTAGGTTCGAGTGCGCCGTTTCTGCAGTAAATAAGGTAACTGCCTCCTATTACTTTAGCCCCATATGGCTGCAATTTGAGTGTCTTTGGAGACAGTGCGTGTGTTGGGCGGGGGGAGTGAAAGTGGAAATCAAATGCTCTCAGATCGCATTTTTATGAAGGAAATTGTCCGCAATTCTCTTAGCAACCTCCCTCCGCCTCCCACTTTACAGTAGGAGCTGCCCAGTTTCTTTGTTTACGGAAATGCAGGCGCTGGGCCACTTTGGGACACCTGCTTCCCGAACCCCTGGGTCTCCTCTTCGATTCTGCACTCATCTTGGTGACTTGGGCACACGCTTTTGACTTCCTTTTCTGACTAAGGGCTTCCAACCTGCTTCCGATGCCCGGGAGCCAGCCTAAGCTATCTGCCCCACATCCTGTAAGGTACCTGGACCTTGTACTTCATGCTCTAGCCTCGTTTTAGCCGGGAGACTGCCTTGGGACCCGAGGCCCTCTCAGGCCTCCCCAAACCGACTAACAGGGCACTCAGTCCCTGGGAAGGAAGGCTGAAGGTTTACTGCATCAGGGGAGGAAAAAGAAGGGGCAGCCTGGGCAAGGCACTAGGCTTCTGGGTCACCCATCAGACCAGCAAGCCCCAGCGCATCCTCTAGCTCCAGGGTGTGGTCAGCCTCAGCCTGTTCTTTGGGATTGTTTTAATTCCATGACTTGGCGGGTGTCAGACCTGCTTGGTCTTGGCCGGGGAAGCAGGCACATTTGGAACCCAATCATTTGCCTCAGGCGCCCAAGAGGGCCAACTGTGAAGTGAGCACAGGTAGCTCTGAGGCATGACCGTGGAGGCTGTGGCCTCGTGTGTGGCTGCCATGGCCCGTGGCTTACCTTGAGCAGACCTGGAGCCCGCAGGCATCCTCCCATCCTAGCCTGAGCCAGGGCACCTGCAGGGAGCTAATTGATTGCCCACTAGTGGGGGAAGCCGCAGGGGTGACCCAACACCCTGCCAAGAGGTGCAAAGACCCAGCCTGGGCAGACTGGCAGTGACTGCAGATGAGATTGCTGAGTTTTCTGGTCTGGGCTCCACTTTTGTTGATCTCTAAGCAAGAATTTCTCACCTCTCCTGTCCCATTTTCTCCTCCCAAGTAGACATTCAGACTATTTTTATTAGAGAAACACTAGAACACTGTGCAAAGGATGAAAAGGGACTGGCCATGTTGCAGTAATTTCCCACAAGCCTGCATTCACTTTAGAAGTCACATAACCTTTAACTTCTGCCCCCTAAAATAACAGGAACCAAAATCAAGCTCCTTTAAAGCCTCCACAGGAGGAAACAGCACCCCCTAAAAGGCAAACAATGTTTATTGAGCAGTTGTCTGGCACCTGCATTATCCCACTTAAGATTTATAACAACCAGGTAAGATTAATTCCATTATCACCATTTTATAGATGAGCAACTTGAGGTTCAGTGAGGCCAAGTAACTTGCCCAAGGGCATACAGCAGGGTTTCTGCCTGAGTAGTCCTAAACCCAAGTCTCTTCTAATACTCTACAGCAGAGACTTTGAACCCTATAGACATTTCAGTTCCTCCAGGAACTAACGAAAGAATCAAGGTAAGAATTCCAGAATAGCCATAAAGCATTTTGGCCGAGGGCCCCAAACTACGGCCCTCGGGCCCGCAAGCAGCCCCCTCCCCGCCACCGCACTTCCGGAAGGGGCACCTCTTTCATTGGTAGTCAGTGAGAGGAGCACTGTATGTGGTGGCCCTCCAATGGTCTGAGGGACAGTGAACTGGCCCCCTGTGTAAAAAGTTTGGGGACCCCTGCCATAAAGGAAGTCAAGGGTTTCATTGCCAGAATCAGAAACCTGGTCCTGCAGAGATACTGTTTTGGGCCTTTGGCAAAAAAGATGAGGCTGGAATAACAGGTGGGAAGGAATTCTAGGAGCCAAATCAACCCAGCTGGAGGCCAATGTTGATGGAAGTCTTTGTTTTACTTTCATCACAGATCACAGTGGCTAAAATTGTGGGCTCTAGGACCAGCCTGCCTGGGTTAGAATCCGTTTAATAGCTGTGTGCCTTGTGTGACTTACTTAACCATTCTGTGCTTCAGTTCCCATAATTACTTAAAAAGGAATATTAACATGCTTACCCCACAGGGTCGGTAGAAGTGTTCAATGAGATATCATGTAAGCACAATTACATTGTCAGGGACAGGGAAATAAATGCTCAATGTGTACCTTAATACTGCTACAATAGTCACTATTATTGATGTTCTAAGACCACGTTAATGGTACCAGGTGGGGTCTGGTTTGGGTGACTTTCCCCGGGAACCCAGTGTCAGCTAATGCTGTCCTTACTTCCCATGAGGGGCATCCACGAAGAGGGAGCTAGGTGCTCATTGACCTTTTCGGGTAAACCGACTGTGTGCTCCTTAGGTACAGTCTACATTGGCCCCTTAGGGTGGCTACTCTGGAATGCGTCCCACAGAAGGGCTCTGAGCCAAAACACACCGTGGCTCCTCGAAGCCCTGAAGCCAAGAGTACTGTGGGCCTCCCATGGCTGGAGCGCGCGCACACCGTCGGGGCCGGTACGCATGCGTGCACACGAACCCCGGTGTGGCCCCCCCACTCAAATCCTCTCGGGGGAAGACCACCTGGTACTGCTTGTGAAATCTGGCTCCGAGAGCTGGGAGGCACCCTTGGCCGTGGGGGTGCAGGGGAAGACGGCTCCGAAATGGGCGGGAGAACCCAGCGGCTGCACGCACCCTCATGCTTTAACCGCGAAGTGAATGGGGTCCGAGAGCGAGTGGGTCCCGGCGCTCTGTTCTCGTCGTCCCTGGAGAAAGGGCTCAGACAAGAAGGACTAGGCATAGCCCGGGGAGGGACTGCTAGAGGCGAGGAAGGAGGTGGGGTGTGTAGGCAGAGACAAGTGTGTGACCTAAGGGTCAAGGCCTTTGAGCCCCAGCAGGGACGCGGGTGTTATTAAAAGCCTCCTGGGCAAATATGCCCGATGCTCTGCTGCTGTCCGCGATGCCCACTACGGCAGCCTGTGGTTTGAGATGTCCCCGGTGGAGAGTTTGACCTCGATTCTATCTTCACGGAGAGACCCTTGGCCTGGCGGTTACTCAGCGCGTCCCGTGTGCGCCCCCTCCTCTCCCATAAGGCTACCCACGGAAAAGGCAGGGAGCAGGCATCCTGCCATGGAAAGACACGGGGCGAGGCTGAGCGAGGCGCGGCTTCGGACGATGGTCCCAGAGCCTGCTCTCAGCGAGGTCGCCTGGGTGCCCCGGCTCCTTGAACCCAGCTCCTTCAGCGTGGCCACTCGGCCGGCTGCCAGCCATGCTGGCCCGCTGGTCGCTTCCCTGGCCTCATACCCCCGAGACACTTCCCACAGACTCTGCACGTCCCGAGGAAGCTGCTGGGAAGCCTCGGATTTAGTACGGCGCTTCCTTTTCTTCCTCACGTCCTACCCCGCCCCCAAGCGGAAGGAATTGAAGTGACTTTTTGCTAGGACTACGGGGACCTCAAATAAGTTCCAAACTGGGGGTCCCTCGCGAGTGCCATTTCTTGCGAGGTTGTTACGCTGAGAAGAGCCAAAGCCCAGGCTCCCCTTCCAGAGGTCTAAAAACCCAAGGTGCAGGAGCCTGCTGGTCATTCGAGAAGGCACAGATGGGGGAGACAAGTCTGGGGGCTCTCGGAGAAGGTCAGGGAGCAGAGGTATCTGCCGGCCCGTCTACCTTCCGCGGGAGTGGGCAGAGCAGGACAGCAATGGGCAGGCGGCAAACCCGAGGGGCAGACGTTTGGGATTCCACGGAGAAATCGCGACGACGCCGGGCAGGGTCCGGCCTTTCTGCTGCTGCTGGACTCGGGTGGAACCTCGGCGTCCTCCTTGGCTCTGATTAGTGCTTTTCCATACAGCCCCCAGATGGTGCTTCCGCGGTGCGTCCCCCCAGCCTTTACCCCAGAAGGAGGTGCTATCTGGGGTCGGAAGAGGCCGGGCGGGCGTCGAGGCGGCGCGACCCGAGCGCTCCCACTCTGCGCACGCCCAGAAGCCGTGGGGTCGGTTCCGGGGCTGCCGGAAAGCGCATGGCCGGCGGAGGCACCGTCCCCGCGCAAGCGCCTCACCACCCGGGCCAGACCTGGCCTCTCCCGCCACCCTCGGGCGCGGGGTAGCTCAGTCCCAAGGGAAAGGGCACAGGAGGCCACTCAGGCCGGGACGCCCTCGCCAGAGAGCCGGGAAGCCTTTTCTACGTGCTCGTTATGAAAGCCTAAGATTGGCTTTCCTGCCCTTCTCTAGGAAATCAAATTCAGGGGACGTGGTACCGTATTTATCTGCACAACTTCCTTCCTTGATATTTGAACTCTTGAAGTTGGGGCAGAAGTAATTATGCGAACATC
Organism: Saccopteryx bilineata; assembly: GCF_036850765.1. Taxonomy (NCBI): domain Eukaryota; kingdom Metazoa; phylum Chordata; class Mammalia; order Chiroptera; family Emballonuridae; genus Saccopteryx; species Saccopteryx bilineata. Next base: position 126,518,271 of record NC_089495.1, read on the forward strand.
TGGGGATGTCCGGCGCCGCTACCCGGCAGGTTCTTATTCATCTGGAAAGCCCGCACTCCCTTATTTGCATAATAATGGCTTATCTAGAATAACAGACAATCAAAGGCAAAATTTTCTTCAGCTCTTCCTTGAGATCCTGAAAACAAGGGCTTATAGCTAGAAAAACTGATTTTACAGAGTGGGGTTCTTGACCAGGCCCAGGGAGAGATGAAATTTAAAGTAGTGGCAATGGAATGTTCACGCTGAGTTTCTGTATTTCTCTAGTTTCAGCTGTGGAGTTTAGCTACTTTTTGGCCAAACGCGTGAGGGGCTGAGCTGACATGAGAGCCCCCGCAGACACCCTATCTATCACCCCATCCATCGTGGGAAGCTGGGTGGCCGCAGAAGGACAGCATGGGCGGTGTCTGGGGGTTTTGGAAACAGACTTTGAGAGGCACTGCGGGGAGAGGGCTCACCTGTGGCCCTCCGGGGACTTTGGAGGTGTCCTGCCCGACCTCGCTCTGGGTCTCTGGTCTGGCCCCTCCAGGGCTCCATTCCCCACCCTTTGGAACAGATTGAGAGGAAGCACTTCTGTGGATGGTCGCCACGCAGACTAGGGCAGCTGAAATCTTTGAATTCAAAGCAGAACAAAAGGGGTGCGTGGGTGGTGGTAAGGGCATTATGTGAAGGAAACATCTTTGATACATTAAAATTTTTTGATCTTTTTTAATATGAAGAGGAGTGGGAGGGAGAAATCCATAAATAAATATGGCAGATAAATTTGGACCAGAATTGTAATCGTGAGCCACTTTCGAGACATTCCTGGGCTCCAGAGGATTTTTTCAGCAGAACTTGTTCACTCCAGAGTTGCTGTCCCCAAATAAATAGTGCAGAGAGTGAGCAAAAGATTGAAAGATGCACCCAGGACCCCGCATCACGCTGTGGACAAAAATTCCCTATCTCTTCTGGAAAAGATGCAGGTTTTACACTTAATTAAGGAGGTGGCGGCAGCTTGGGCTTGCCACCAAGAAGCCATCATCGTGGGCACTTCTTTTTTTTTTTTATGGGCACTTTTTAAAAAATAATTCTTAAATCTCTTTTAAGATCAGGTTTGCAGGAAGAAGCGGATTAGTAATTGCTGCGAATGGAGCGAGCTGCAGTGACAGGGCAGGCAGGAGGGACAATGGGCAGAAGGTTAGTCCCACCATCAAAGGACTGGCTGTTTCCAGCGGAAGGGAGGAGAGTGCCAAGGGACTGAGGTCTAGAAGGGTGTCTCTGGAGAGTGGAAGCTGCTGAGTTGGGACAGGGAGGCCTGACTACACCTCGTGCTCTGTCCTCTGGGTTCATTCATGCTGCCTGTGCACAAAGACTGCATGTGCATCCAGACTTTACCATTCCCCAGGGTGCAGCCCCGCCCCAGAGGTATTATCTTACGTCTAGTGGTGGGCATAACATCACAGCCCCCCCCCCCGTCCCAGTGGAGGCTGTCTTGGAAGGGCACCCCTAGAATACCCCAGCAAGGTCTTTTCCTAGCTAGAAAATGCAGGCAGGGGGAGTTGGGATTCCTGGTCTCACAGTCGCAGCCCCTGGTTCCAGCCTCAGTTTCTCCCTTTGAGAAAGTAGGAAGGGAGAGAATAGAGAATGAATAAATAGAGAAAGGGCTAGCCCAGAGCCTTGCCAGTTCTACTTCTTCCCAGACCTCTTCAGTCTGCAGGAGAATGTCTCCAGTCAACCTCGTTCTCCTGCCTGGAGTGTTCTAACAGTCCCCCAGGCTATGGGTCCAAGAACTGTCTTCTCCAGACTTTCCCTCTCCCCACCTGGAGAGGAGAGGTGAGACCTCTGGGGCCCGCAAGCAGCCTCTCCTCTTGAGGGGTCGCCATCCAGTTTGCAGGGTCCCCAGCAATTGCATCGTTTGCCCCAAAGACAGAGACAACTGGGCCCCAGACAGCGGAGAACAAAGAGAAGCCCACACAGAAAGAGATGCTGTCAACCCCACTGAAAGAACACCCGTGGGCAGTGGATGGGGGTGCCGGGCTCAGGGCACTGGGCTTTATTTAGCCTCTGAGTCGCCTTCGCAGCACTCCCCCACCCCGGTCCCCAGTGCAAAACAGCGGGGTAGTGAGCTTTCCTCCCAGGAAATGGGAACTTCTGAGAGTAAATCCCCCAGTTCAGTCAGGAGAAAAGTTCGAGCCCCACTTTGTACCAGTGAGGTCCGAGGGAGGGGTGGTGTCCATTTGAAATGGAGAGGGTGAGTGCAGTAGGTGGGGCGGAGGTGGCATTGCAGGGAACAGCTGGGTTTTAAAGTGCCTGGACCACTCAGAAGCAGGTGAGGGTGTCGCCTGTCTGCTGAGGAATGCCCTTCCAAGAGAGCCTCCACTAGGGTAGGGGGATTCGAGTCTGAGGGTGAGGGTGTGCCTTGGCAAGTGCAGAGAAGAGTTACTGGTAAAGGGAAGGTTTGGAGAGATGGCCCAGAGCTTCAGGTAGAAACTTTTCTGCCCCTCACCCCCATCCAATTGAGTACTCAACCTGCCGCTGTCCCACACGACCCTCAGGCTGTGTGGGTTTAAACGCTGCCCAACCCCTCTCCCAGCTCAGCGAATCCAGGGAAGCACCCTTAGCGCTTGCACTCCAAGATCAGGATCCTTGCCAGAAAATCAGTATTCCCACCTGCAGATAGGCAAGTTCTTTCCCATTTTGTTGATGATGAGCACCTGTAATGGATCCACTTGAAGAGTACTTTGGATCCCAAGAAAGCAGAAAGCAAGACTCCATCACACACACACACACACACACACACACACACACACACACACTTCACTGCCATTTATTCCAAGATGGGGAAAGGGGAAAGGAATCCCAGGCTCAGTTTCTTGGGGTAAGACGGTGCTTCTTTTAGCTGCTATGGGTTCAGGGACGATTCTGGGGCCATCTATACTGTATACTGGAGCTCCCAAAGATGTTTAGGGAGGCCAGCCCCGGGATTCACTCATGAGTCCTGGGTCACAGCTGGGGTGGGGCAGGGCAGAGGGTGGAATCAGGCAAGGGGAGGATGAGGGCTGGAGCTGACACCAATCAATTAACTGCCTACAAGAGCCTGCTGGGGAATGCTTGGAAGTAACTTTCTACACTGGCTCAAGTGTGCATAATGTTTTATGGTCATTTGTATTCCAGAGACTGGTGCCCAGCCTGGCATGAGGCTGTGTAGGGGTGGTGGGCATGGATAGATGTAGCTATCATTCACTGAGCAGGGGCTGCTCCACACCAAATTCTGTACTGGATGCTTCCGGAACTCTCCCCATTATCACAACTCTTAGAAGGAAGCTTTAATAACCACATGTAAAGATGAGGAAACAGAATCAGAGGACTTAAGCAATGCATCAGTGACTAAATTAAGCTGCAGGGCAAGGTCTGACCTAGGTCTGTCATCCAGGAGTTGAGGGGCCTAAAAGGAGGTGCCAGGGTAGCTGAGGCTGGTGTGAAACTAGGATCAGCAAGGAGCCAGTCAGCCCCACTGCTGACTTAGTCATGGGGTTTGGTGTGAGAGAGCCACCCTGGGTGTATGTGTTTCTGTGGGGCTATCACTGGTTCTTTTTTTTTTTTTTTTTTTTTACATTTTATTTATTCATTTCTTTAGAGAGAGAAGACACAGAGAGAGAAAGAGATAGAAAGAACAGAGGGAGGAGCAGGAAGCATCAACTCCTGTATGTGCCTTGACCAGGCAAGCCTGGGGTTTCGAACCGGTGACCTCAGCATTCCAGGTCGACGCATTTACCCACTGCGCCACCACAGGTCAGGCTATCACTGGTTCTTATGAGACCAGAAACCCAGCAGCCTGGGGCCAGAGTCTTACAGAAGACAGTTTTCCTGCCTCCTGCTCCCAATCTTTCCCAGCTACCCTGACAGACTGACTGGCTGACATGGCAGTCAGTTCCAAATGCCAGAACAGCTAGTCTGGGGTCCCCATGAGTCAGTTTCAGGGTTCCTGGACCACCAAGCCACACTGACATGGCAGCTCATGTCTGGACTGCTACTGAGATGTACCTGCATAACCCATGGAGCAGCAGATTGGGAATGAAAAGATTTGAGTCTAGACCTGAGCTTGCTCTGCTCCTGGCTAGCTGAGTTAACCTTGGACAAGTCATTTTCTTTCTCTCGACCTGAGCTTTTCCCTGTAAAATATTAATTTGGAGCAGGCAGCCTTGGGACAGCCCGCCTAGTCTCCATATTCCATGCATTTGGGTTCATTCAGGAAGGTTTACTGAGATTCCAAAACCTTTAGAAAATACTTGTTAACCATTGATGGCCAACTGCAGGTACATCCTGCCCCCAGCACACAGAACCCTGGAGTTTGCGACTGCCAGGGTAGCATGGTGACTGCTAGTGAGAGCAGTGAATTCACATCCCAGCTGTGCAGGTACTGGCTTCAAGTTTCCCCAACACCAGGTGCAGAGCTACCAAATACCTACTTAGGGGGCTCAAGAAGGCAAAGGGAAGAGTCCCAAAGGAAACACTGGGCGACCAGACCACCTCTCCGGACCCAACCACAGTTGGGAACAATGAAGAGTGTTATCTTCCCTCCAGCTCCGGCACCAGCGCCATACTGCTTGAGGCAGATTGCAGCTGGGACTAATTCCAGGTACATTCTATAGGTGGCACCGTGCTACTGGAAATGGCCGCCTCCAAAGGGGAGAGGCTCTCTCAGTGGCATCTTCAGGCACTAGGGTAGCCAAAGTAAAGTCTATACAGCCCCCCCCCCCCCGTCGGGGTGTAGTTTGGAAGACGGTTCTCTCAGACTCTTGGTCCAAGTGCAGAGCCTTTTCTAGGACCATGGGTCTGTTGGAAAGTTGGGGAAAGAGAGAGACTCTCATGCCCCTGAAAATAGTGGGAGGAAAAGGCCTCGGCCCCATAGACAGTGGGGAGTGCTGGGTGGGCTATGCCGGGTCTCCAACAACATTCATCCGCAACGCGATTCTTTGCCACCCAAACGGATAGGGAACTGTGTCAGCATAGCGTTGGTCCCAGCGTGAGGCTCCTCCTGCGCTATTCCTCGTCCAGAAGAACCTCGATGGCAGGAGGCCAAACCACTTTCCTGATGGGCAAGGGGACCAGCCAGAAGTGGGGAGGAAGGATACAAGGTGAGCATCCCACTGGATACAGGACTTTGAGGTTAGGCACAGGCAGAAGCCAAGGTGGACAACCTGAAGAAATGTCCTGGGACTCCATCCTGCGGCAACTCCCCTCCCAAAGAGACCCCCTGTGGCCACTCCTCCTGGCCGCGGTCTGATCTTGCCTACTGGGTTCAATTCTTTAGCAGGGTCGCAGGATGCCTGGCGTCAGGGAGTGGGCCCGTACAGCGATGGCAGAGAGAGAGAGAGGTGACAGCTATGCTTCTCACCTCTCTCTCTCTCTGCTGCCCAGCTGGCTCCAGGCTGCCAACGCCCCCCTGGGCACCGAGCCCGTGGGTCCTCGCTACCCGGCCACACGCAGCTCCTGCCCCATGAGCCCGTCCTGGGACCTCGGCCAAGCCTGTCGCCTAGGTGGTCGGAGAAATGGGACGACGAATCTCAGATGACGGCAGGATTGACAGGCCTCGGGAAACAGCTGGAGGGACCCTGAACCCCCAATCACAGTCCAAGTCTCTCCTCCCCATCCCCAAGCGTTGGGCTGTTTTTTCAGGATCCTAGACCTTTGCTCAGACACAACACAAACTCTTTCGCTTTTTTTTTTTTTTAAACAAAAGCAATTAGATTTCAATCACTGTTCATTTGCATTTGCACCTCAGAAACAGTAGGGGGGAGCGGGACGGAAAAGGGGGAAGCCCGGCAGCGGCTGACGACACTTTCTGAGCGCCACAGCTGGCCCAGGCTGCCATTGCGCCGGCCACATCTGGCCTAGCCGCGCGACCGTCGCGGCCCCCTGCACGCCCGCTCTCGGGGCCAGCGCTCCGCAGCTCGCTTGGCGGCGCGCTCACGGATCGCAGGGACCGCGGCCGCGCGAGCAGAGAACAAGGTATAGCCTGTATTTAGGTTCCTGCCCTTATTTGGCGATGTGCGCGAGCGCCCGCTGCTCCGCCGCACCATATAAGGGCACGCGGCGGGCGCCGGGCTGAGCTGGTGCGCGCTCATTGGCCCGCGCGTCTCTCGGCAACCGGCTCTCACGAGTGGAAACCAGCCAGCCGCCCCCGCCCCCTCCCTTTCTTTCTCCCTGGGCGTCCCGATCTCTATCGCAGCACCCCCCCCCGCCTTGCTTACCCGCATTTTTGCCTGCACCGTCTCCCCAAGTTTACTTCCCACGGCCGTCCTCCCTCCCCCTCGTTGTCATTCCTCCCAGTTGGCCTGTCCTCGATCCCTCCGCGCAGGCTCCCACTTCCACCCACGCACGCCGTCCTCAAACCCTGCAAAGGACCGCGGAGGAGCAGGAAGGCCCGGATGCTGGAGGGGAGTTGGAGGCGGGGTGGAGGGTGGTGGTGGTGCGTTGCTGCTGCAGTAGCCGCTGCAGCATCAAGTCCATGGCGTATACGTACCAGATTCTGGGAATGGTTCGGGTCTATCCCTTCCTTCACATCCCCTCCACTCACCTCCTCCGCCCTAAAGTAATCAAAGCAAATGAGCCGCCAAAGAATTGTGCTTTCGCGGCTAGGGATGTGCTAAACCACAACGTGCCTTAGGTACCACCAAATTACTATTTTACATGGTGACCCTTCGGGATGGGTACCTTAATGCAATCATAATAATAAATCGATGTCTCATTTAAAGATTGCTTTTTAAAAACCAGCCAATTGTTGGGAGGGTGACCCTATGTGTGGGGAGAAAAATGCACTTGAAGAGCCACCGTCGGGCTTCCAGAGAAAATGCAGTAGAGCGGTCGTTACGGGTTGCAAGTTAGGTGCCCAGCGCTGGGCCCACCCGCGAGACGAAAACCTGCGGAGGGAGAAGACAACGCTACATTTCCGGGGATTAGGCTCCCGTTAGCCTCAAACTCAAGCAGCAAAGGCACTATGGTTCAGGGGGCTCCCTTCGCCCCCTCTCTCACGTGCAGAAAGGCGCGCGCGCACGCACAGGTGTCCGGCTGACCCCTCCCATGCTGTCAGAGCCGAAGCTCCCTTCCTCCTAGTGATGCTACTGCGGCCGCTGGAGCCAGCCTCTCGGGAACCTGCTCCTGTTCCCAGGGGACCCAAAGGGGACATTTAAGACAATGGGTATCCTAGCACCTGGGGACTTTGCCTGTGGTCGAGCTCGCCTCTAGGGCCGCCGTCTCGCCGAGGCGCGGAGCAATGCCCCCTACTGGAAAGCCTGCACCTCGAGCACGGCGCAAGTAGGGGTAGCACCCAAGGCTGTCTCCGGTGGGGGATGGGGAACAGGGTGCAGTGACCCGTGTGACCTCTCCTCGGTCTCCGGTATCCTATCCCCGCTCTCGCCCCTTTTCCCTTCCAAATTTCAAATTCCCCAATTTGGCCCCTCCCGGGGAAGGTATCTGAAGCGGGCACTGCCAGGAAACGTGGGTGCGAGATCAGAGAAGGCGCTGCCTGCTGGATCAAGTTAGCATGGGCCGCCTCCTTCTCCTCGCTGTTTCTGCGGAAGGAAGCTCTGTGGCCGCAGTAGCCCTAGGTGCCAGCACAGAACCATCTCTGACCTTGGCTGAAATTTGCTGCAGCGGTCTTTTGCCTCGCAAAAATCAATTTCCCTCCTGCTCAGGGGCTGGGAATGCCCTCAGGACAGAGAGTTTCCCTGGGTGTGAGCCCAGAGCTGGACTTCTGCCATGGAGTCTTCTCCGAGCCTTTGAAAATCCTTGAATGCCTAGTGCCCCCGCATAGCCCGTCCCTGCCCAGTATCTGCTCATGGCCATTTGCTCTGCTCGTTTATATTAAATCCTCATCCCCAAGTTTTTGTGTGCTTAGGTACTTGAGATACCTTCGCCTAGCGGGGGTTGAGGGGATGCAGACCCCAATGTCCTCCGATTTCTTCCCGCACAAGGATGTGTCTTCAAAGTTCACCTCTCCTCTACTCTTAAACCCCAAGAATGGAAGCCTCTTGAATATGGAAACCCCTTCCTCTGACCTGTTGGCTCCTAGTTCTTGCCAATTTTCCAGCCACTGGTGGTGAAATTGTTGGCGCGGAGAACGCAGTCCGCGGGAGGGCCGAGAGAGAAATTTGCATACGGGGAAAGAATAAAGCCCCAAAGTTACAGATAACACCTCTCCTCGGCCAGCTGGGTTGCTCTAGACCAGGATTCCTTCGGGTTAGGGGAAGAGGGGTCTATGGACCCTCTTGACTTCACCAGTGGGTCCTAACTCTGGACCCCGATCCCACCCACGGGTCTTCTTTTCGCACTTTTCGTTTTTTCCTTAGCAACTCTGGCCTGGGGTTTGGGGAGCAATTCCCTCCCCGCCCTAGTGCGTCCCCACGCCTTGTTCTGAACTCGAAACCTGGGCTGGGTCTCCATCTCACGCTGGGAGTCCTTTTCCTGAGCCCGGGACTCCCCTTGGAGCTCAGAAAAGCGTCTTGGGTCGGGGTGCCGGAGAGCAGCAGGGTGGCCGCGAGCGTCTCCCCGGCGCAGGCTGCTGTGGGCTGAGCAGAGCCGGGGGTCAGGGAGCGGCTCCTTGTCGAGACGAGGGTGGGCTCATGGCACCTGCTGAGCTGCCGCTGCCGCCGCCGCCGCCGCCGCCGCCGCCGCCGCCACCGCGCTTTATGGCTGCATGACGCCGAAGGATCCACCCGGATCTTCTCGGCAAGTTCCGGGCTTGGGTCGTTTTGTAGTCAGCACGCACATAGCTTTTAATTTTATTTTTCTGCGGGAGCCATCAAGGCTGGCCAGCTCAGCTCTCATGCTGGGGTGGGATTGGGGGTGAGGACTGCGAGGTCTACATGAGTGGGGGGGGGCGCAGTCACCGAGGTCAACAGCTCATTAGCATTTTCCCACCCGGGTGCCGCGGCCTCGCGAGGGCACGGGTCCTGCGGATTGGGGGGGACTGACTGCGATCACCCTCTTTGCACTGTCCCCCCTGCCACTCCTCCTCCACCCGCGCCCGTACCCCTCCCTCCACCGGCAGGTAACTGCCTCTCCCCCTCCCGGCTCACCCCCGTCGCGGCCCCAGCTCCCTAGTGTGAGCGAGGGTCCCTGCGCCCTGTGAAGAGTCCCCCGGCGGGGGAAGGGAGCAGGCTGTGGGTGGGCTGCGGCGCCCGCCCCCGCCCGTCGCAGCGTGGCGACTGGCGCCGTTTGGCAGCCATTTTCTGCAGCTGCCACGGGGCTCTGCGGAAGAAGACCGAGGCTGCGGCCGCCAGACAGAGGCGGCGAGGACAGAGAGGAGCGGGGGTCACCAGCCAAGGGGGAGTGGGTCAGTCGGTGGCCGGAGCTGGGCGGGGGTCGCGTCGTGTCACTGAAGCCCCGCCCCTCCCCTCACTGCAGTGCACGCAGAGCCCGGCGCTCCGCGTGGCAAGCGCCTGCGATCCCACCCTTTCCCCGCCATCTTGTACCCGGGCTGGCGCCTTCCCAAAGCTGAACTGCGGCAGACAAAGCCAGTCCCTGGTCCGCGGGGGCCCCTGCAGTACACCCAGTACACCCGGCTTGCGCGGCTCCGGGCCCCGGGGCCGACGCCCTCGCCCCGCCCCCCACCCCGAGCGGGGCTCTGCGCGCGACGGCCACTCGCCCAGCCCCAGAGAGTCAGGTTGGACCCCGCTTCCACGCTGGTGCTGGGCTAGACCTTCGTTGCAGCCCACCCTCGTTACGGAAAGGGGGTGTCCCCCGTAGGCTCATAGGTGAAGAGGGATGACCACTCTTTTACCTTAGTTCCTTATTTCTTGTAATTGGGTTGATTGGGGGGATCACTAGTTCTGGAGCCCCCACCGCCCCGAGTAGGCTAACCTCATTTCACGGTTTTTCCACGGAGGAACCTTAAAGAAGACCGCAGAGTGGGCGCTCTGGAGACATCCCCCACCCAGCAGCTGCCGCAAACGGGAAAGTCTACACTCCATTTTCTGGATTGGCACTGCTGTTGTCGCCCCAATCCCCTATCTTGCTCAGCTTCTCCCTTCGAGGCCCCTTCAGAGGACTTCCAGACTTACGGGTTTGTGAGATGTGGGAAGAGGATGAGGGACCCCTTCCTCAGCCCAGAGACCCCTGAAGAACCTGGTGCCCTACACAACCAAGTGCCACACTACTCTTTGGTAGGGAACTTGCTCCCCTAAGTCTTCATTTTTCCATTTCCAAATCGCCAGCGCCTGGGGGTGGGATGGGGTGCCTACAGTCCCCAAAAGCGAATTAAGTTTCTTTGGGACTCCTCAACCCCGAGGGAGCCCATTGCCACCGGCTCTGGCACAATCCTTCCCCTTCCACGGATCCAGGAGGGAGTCCCCATGTTCTCATCCACCTAGACTCTCAGGAGCATCAGATAGGAAGGAACAGTAGTTGAATCCGAAATAGTCTGGGAGTATGGGTGACTGGTGCAAGGTCATTCAAAAGGTGAATTGCAGAGCTGGACTCTTCTTCACACATTCCTCCCTTATTTCATTCAAATACCAAGATCAAAGCTTGGGATCACTGGACTGGAGTCACTCCTTCAAGTACTCCTGGTCAACAAGGGGACAGGGCTGGAGAGTGCTGGGCGGGGCTGGGGAACTGGGGGCGTAGGGAGTAGCTTGTCTGCTTGTTCACATCTGGAATTTGGGTTTCCCTCGAACAGGAAGTCTACTGTCCCTGCACCCCCACCCCACAGGGTGGCCTTGGAGGGTCTAAAACAAAGCCTTACTGGGGTGGACCTTCCAGTGCTGCTGGCTGGGTTCACTGCTCCCTCCCCCACCAGCGCCTGCCAGCCCGCATGGATTCTGAACCCGGCACTGGAAACCAGTCTGACCACTTCGCCCATTTCCCAAGGCTCCCTGGGCGATGGGCAGCCGGCTTCCAGAGTGGGGTGAGCCTGGCTCACCCTGGCCTTGACTGCCCCTCTGAAGAATGGGTTTGCGCATAAGAGGGAGGCAAAAGGACACTCCAGACTGCGTGCTGTGGGCCTCTGGGCACTCCCCACTCTGTTTACCACCCACTGCGAAAACCAGTAGTTGGAAGCTCCACACCAGGCCACATTGCCTCTCACTGCCCGGTCAGCCGCCAGGCCACGAGGACCCGGCATAGAGTCAATTCCTGTCCTCACCCTGTGGGCGCCGTCCAAAGCGCCGGCTGCCCTGGGGGCGCTTACAGTCGGGTTGGGACACTGAGCTGAGCCTCAGGATCAAGTGGCTACTGTGTGGGGGAGGCTGCGTGGGGTCACAGAGCTTTGCCCTATGGGACCGGGACGTAGAGAAGGAACCTCCTCCAGGGGACCTCGGGTGGGAGAGCCCGGAGCAGCCCCGCCTTGGTGGCAGGGTGGACATGTGGTCCCGCAGCCTGCCCTGCACCGGTGTTTCAAAGATTCCGCGAACAATTCAAGAATTTCAGGTCGTTCGAAATAGGTACTGTTCCCTCACGTCCAGCTCGCGGCTCCTATCCATGAGAACTCCCTAGAGGGCATGGTCAGCTGCTCTGGTCCCACCTACCAAGGGGAGACTGCAGTCACCAACTGATCCCGGGCCCCGGGGCGGGGATGGTGCGTGGCCGTGGAGCTGCGGCCTCGGACAGATGAGGAGTGGTTTCCGCCGCTATGCGAGAAATCGCTGAGACGGCTGCCGGGATGAGAAGGAAAAATGGCCGGCCGCCAGCGTCGCCGGGCCGGGCAGGGTCCGTGGGAAGGCAGAGGCATGCCGGGTGGAGGATGCGGCTTCCTCGAGCTCTGCCCAGGGGGCCCCAGCGACGACTCCTGCGGGGCTGGGGCCGGCGGAGCCAGCTTTGCCAAGTCAGCAGGGCTGAGTTTCGCTGGTGAGCCCCTTTTCTGAGCCCTGCCTTTCCCATCTCCATCTCGCTCTATTGAGGGAGATGAGGACCGTCAGCACCCACAGACAGTGTTGGTATTGTGGGTGGGTGTCTTCCCTCACCAGCCCACCTTCCCAGCTCCCTGAGGGTTCCCCATGCCTTGCAGTCAACCTGGGGAAGGGGGAGAACAGTCTCTGCTTTTCCTGCAGCACCTCCCCTCCCCATACCAGAGCAATAGTTTGCTCTTCCTTCTAGGCCAGGTTGAAAGGATTATGGAAAACAGGTGGAGGTGGGGCTGAGGGTGGAAAGAACAAGAGAAGAAGAGGTGCTGGCTACTCCTTCACCCCATACTAGGTATTGGCTATCTCCCTACTAAAAGTGTTGGGGGGGGTACAGTTCTTCTTCAACAGACCTTGACAGAGTGGGGGCAACCGGGTTGGAAAGCATTCTGCTAATGCTGTGTCCCCCAGACTTCTAGCCCTTGAAGCCCTGCCTCCCTCAGCCCCAGCTGAAAAGGGAGGAATTTGCTGGAAGCTGGATTTCAAAGTGGTTCAGGGGGAGCAGTTAACAATTAGCTGGTCCCTAGACTGGGCAGGACTGGATACCTGGGCACCTAGGTCCACTATGGTCTTGGGAAATCATGGAGCAAATTCTTGTTTGGGTAGAAGGGTAACCTCAATGATTGGCTAGGGACTCTACCTTCAAGATTCCAGGGAACAATAACACACAGATACAGACAACAGGGTGGCAATAGCCAGAGATAGAGGTTGGGTGGAGGTAGAGGGAGGAGAGCAGAGAGGGAGAGATGGGGACAGAAAGAGACTCTCCTTGGGGCCTAGGGTGCATGATGCAAGGTGTAGATAGTGTTATATTGAGTTGTCCGCTTGAAACCTGTATGATTTGGTGAACCAGGTCATCCTCCCAAAATAAAGATTCCAGGAAACCAAGCAGAGGCATGGCCTACAATGGGATGTGAACCTCAGCTTTGCTGGGACTGAATTTCTCCAGGCTCATGTTCCTCATCTGCACAATGGGGTCATGGCAGGACTCCATGACATAACAAGGAAGTGTCTGACAGTTAATAGGTGCCCAAATTACAAAAGTAGTGGGAAGGAAAGCCTTTAGTTTCCATATTAGTGTCAATGGGCCTCTTTGCTGTCCTAATTATGGAAAACCTCAAATACACCTCTGCTCCTGGCACCATTCTAGGCCCCGCACTAAGAATATGAAGAAGGTGCTTGTGAAGTCCCATGTGTCATCAGTGGGGAGGTAGCAGCAGTAGGAAACCAGTGTCTAAGAATACAGTAAATCAGCCTCCCTCTCTCCCATCCACCTCCTCTCCTTCTTGGGGAAATCTCAAGATAAAATAAGACAGCAACTCTGGGTTGTGCTCCCCCTGGAAGTTCATGGGGCTCCCTCTAGGCTGCTCACCCCCTCCCCCCATTACCGGGATACCTTAAAACCCTTCCTTGAAGCAGCAGGCAAAGGAAGAAGAGGGCTAAACCTGAATGAGCAGAAGAGACAACACAGCTGAGCCTTGAACAATGCCAGTGTGAACTGCCTAGGTCCACTTTTACAGGTTTTTTGGTTTTGTTTTGTTTTGTTTTTTCCAATAAACACCTGTACTGTTTTCAATTTGTGGTTGGGAGTCTGCAGATGCAGGGAGCTAACTGTATGCATTTATCTATGCCATTTTATATAGGAGATTTGAGCATCTCCAGGTTTTGCTGTGGGAGGGGGGTGTCCTGGAGCCAATTCCCCATAGATACCTAGGGACAATTTAAATTTGGGGGGAGTCAGAAGTTATACTGGGATTTTCAATGGCATGGAAGGTCGGTGCTCCTAACTCCCATGTTGTTCAAGGGTCAACTGTAATATCATTTACCAACTGTCTGACGTTGACATTAACCCAAGGGGTTGCAGGTTACAAGGGAAAGCCTTCTGAGGTAGTTTTAGCAGGAGGCTTCCAAGGTGGAAGCTGGAGAGACTGCAGGTGGGAAGGAAAGTGGGGAAGAATTAGTCCACCTACCTTAGCCTCTCTGTTCCTCACAATGGGAGATCACTAAGCTTCAGTTACCTCTCTGGTAATCTGGCATCACAAAAAAGTGTCCCCTCATTCTCTTGGTATCCATCCGTCCATCTATTTACTCACCCATCATCAATCTATTCTTCATTCACCCACCCATCCACCTGCCTACCTATTCATCCAACAGAGATTTCCTGGGAACTTTCTCCATGCCTGTCAAGCCCAGTGCTCAGAGTTAGGAGTATTTTTATGAATAAAACAGGCCTGAATTCTGGCCTTGTGGAACTTAAAACTGGGTGAAAGGAGATAGTAATTAGAAGGCGCACACTTTATGTAATTTACAACCCTGATAAGTGCCATGAAGGGAAACTGTCAAATGATAACTGAGAGTATGTGACAGGATAACCTGGGGCTGGAGACTGCAGGAAAGGCCAGGATGACCAACTTGGGGCTTTTGGTTTCGGTTTCTTAGAGTTGGCACCTGAGACCATGAAGCTGTGACCAAAGCTTTAGCATGAATGGAGTAGCCATGGAACTAGAGCCACCATGAAGTGAAGGACGCTGACTAAAACCCTCTCATCAGCCCACGATCAAAGGGAAGAGGCTGCAGAGAAAATCAGGTGTGAGGAGAGGGGAGTTTATTGCTGGAAATGTAGTACAGATGTGGTAACCAGCAGCCCCTTATTTCAAAGGCTACTGTAAAGCCACAGGCAACCTGGGGGTTTCCAGAGGGCTGATCCAGTTCTGGAATAAGCCAGGGAGCTCAGGTCTGAGCCAGAACTGGAGGAGGTACCCCCCATTCTCATATCAAGCTGACTCCTTCGCCCAGTCTGCTTTGAGAGCAGACCTCAAAGTGAAGACCACAGGTAGAAGGGTTGTTCCCTCATGGTCCTGAACATTTTGGCAGCTCAGGTGTGGGGCACAAGCGTGCTTGCGTTCACCTGTGAAATGATGAGTGGTGCCCTAGACTCTACATCTACATCCTCTCCAGCTACATCCTTGTGACTATAAGGGTTCCAGGAGCTGTTCGCTTGGTAGGGCTATTTCTCAGTTCACAACTGGTGCTGCTGATGGATGGCTGGTTATGTCTATGCTTACATTCCTGTGGGGGGCAGGGGCAACCTAGCCAGACACCTTTGGCAATCAAAGGCCCCCAAGAGCAGTAGTGTGGTACCATGGTTAGAAGCCCAGGTAACCTGGATACAAGCCCCGGCTCCACCACTTGCTGACTGTTCCTGGGGCCAGGTCTGTGGCCTCGCAGAGCATCCGTCTCCACCAGGGGTGATAGAGACTGCATTGCATCAAGTTATTGTGAGGACTAAAAGAGAGAAAGTGTATAAAGGGCTCTTCCGTGGATCCTGCCTCAGTGAGCAATCTAGAATTGTGAGTTATTGTCATTCTTCGGTCATGGGGGTACCAGGCAGTGGTGTTTATCCAGGTGCTGGTGTCACTTCCAGCATCTCACCTTAATTCAAGCTCATAAAAATTATCAGAGAAAGAGACCTGCTGAGGGAAAGAAAGACTCCTCCCTGCCTCCTGCTCCCATGAGCCAACTTGGGGGTCCTTGGGGACAGTCCTGGAGAAGACCACTGCCTGGAGCAGTGAAGAGTGACCATTATCCTCTAAATTTTTACTCTTTGGGGAGAAAGGGAGCAGCAGTAGCTTGCAACCTTGTAAACAGCTCATCTCTCCAGTGAATATCCAGGCCTTTCAGACACTGTGCTGGGGAATGATGGTGGCAAAGACGTGGTCCCAACCTGCCAGAGACACTCAATTCAGCGGGTGAGGGAGACCAGTCAAGAGTAGGAGAGCCAGAGTTATCTGCAGGGCGTGCTGGGACACAGCCTGGCCTGGGCTTTGGGACATGTTCTTGGTCAGCCTGAAGGAGGCTTCTTACCACAAGTGGGGGTGAAAGGGGACTGAAAACTTTGGGTAAGGTTCTTTCCTACCCAAGTTAATTACTGGGCAGCTGTGTAGCTGCAGGGCACATGGCGAGATGAGACCCTTTTGTGGCTATTGAAGATCCCACGTTCCTGGCTCAGTGCTACCAAGCTCCTGTGACAGAGCAAACAGGAGCAGGGCACGCCTGCCAAGTCTGCGAGGTGCTTTGGGAAGGGCCCCTCTTGAAAGTATTGTTTATAGACCTGACCATTTGCCCACTCTAATCTTGAGGCTGGGAGCCCCCTTGGGAGGCCACTGAAGCAGACCGGATCACCGCTGCTTTTGTAAATGTCAGTATGGTCCCCTCTGCTGACTTACCAAAATTTGATGAGCTAAATTGGCCTGTGTGGTTTATTCTCCCTGCAATGCCCACATGTATTTAGATCTTTCAACAATGTCACAGGGAAGCCACATAGCAGTCAACAGCAATGAACAAGTGTCCGTGATGTGGTTGTGAAGCCTTTTTCCTGCACCTTCTCAGCTTCTTCCTGTCTCTTGGTGGCTTGGATTTGAAAGGTCTCCTTGGGCCCTAATTGTTTGGGGAAGAGACCAGCTCCATTTGGGATGCCACAATCACCTCTGGTGAGCTTCTTGGTGTGCTGCAGTCACATGTCATGCCAGCTTTCCAGGGGGACAAAAGTCAGGGCCTAGACTGGGGTTGGCCCACTGTTTCTAGACTGTTATATTGTGCCAGGGAAGAAACCAAGTCATAGCTAAACTAACCTAAAGTATCTGAGGTTTTTATTCACTCACTCACTCACTCACTCTCTCTCATAACCTAGCCAGCCAGGCAGCGTTTACGGCTGTCATGTGCTGACCTCCTGTTACTGGGAGGCAAGTGAGAAAGCTGAAATGTTTGATTCTTTCCTAGTTCTTTCTGCCATCAGCATGCAAAGACCGCAGGTCCACATGAGGAGGGTGGTCTGGGCATCCCTGGATGCTTTGCTTTAGAATCTCTTCATGAGAGACATGACTAAACGTTTCTGGACCCCATGGCGTCTCCAGGCCTGGGCCATGCTTGGCCCATCAGCCGCCTATATTCACAGAACTCCTGTGATGTCAGGTCTCGAGGGCAGAGGTGGGGAGGCTCAGTCAGTGTCATACCCTGCACATAATACCAAATAAAACCAAGTTCATGCCCCCTGCAAAGAACTCCCAAAACAAAAAGTCATGACAAAATAATTCATCCCTTCCAATCTACTCTTCCCTGGACAGAATAACCAGAATAATTTCAGAATTTTCAAGCAGAGAGGTGCCAGCTGTGATCTACCCTGTGCCAGTCATCTTAACAATCACAGCTTCTTTCTGACTCTTCTAGGCAAACTTAACCCGGGGACATTCTGAATCTATATCTGAGCAACCTTATGAGTGTCACTGCATCAGGAGTTATCACCCTGATTTTACTGGTGAAGAAACAGGCTCCCTCCAACACTCTCCTCCTCCCTCCCTCCCTCCCTTTGACAAATAGCTCTGGTGAACCAGCCAAGTTCTAGGACCAATGAGCCAGACAAAGATTTGCTCCATGATGCATCCTTACACTTTAGTGGAGGAGGCAGGCAAGTAAACAAATCTATAACTTCATGTAAGGACACCTGCTGTAACAAAGGCCAACAAGGTAATAAGATGGAGTTATTGGTCAGGGAAGGCATCTCAAAAGGTGGAGGATACCTGCATGGTAAGAAGGAACCACCCTGGGGTAGGGGTGGGGGGGGGAGAGCCACCAGCCCCAGGGTACAGAGCTGGGAAGTGCAGAGGGGCTGGCACATGAGCCCTGCTTGCGCCTGGCTGCTGAATCCTGCCTCTTTCCACCACCTCCTGCTTCTTCACACAGCCAAAGAGTAAGGGTCAGTTCAGCTACAAGATGTGAGGGGTCTAGCTAAGCTGGGAGCAGTGGGATTCTCCTGGTGCTGGGCTCATGTGGCTGTGGGCTCACCCCCCAACCCTGCCTCGGGCCCTCATTCACTTGTGTTGAGGTCATGGGGTGAAAGGTTGGAAAACAGGCCTTCAAGTGTGTGATGAGGAATGGTCAGGCAGTCATACCCCTGTGCTCATCCTCATCGCAAGGGGTGGGCTCCTGTCATTGCTCCCAGGACCTCCACTTAGCTCCAGGGCCAGCCAGCACCTATCCCCAAGCCCAAAGGGGAGGCTCTGAGGACCTCTTTTGCATTACAACCCAGCATTGCCACTTTACAGAAAAGTAGCAAGAACTGTAAAGGAACTTTCATACATTCCTTACCTGGCTCCACCAGTGACTGGTGTTTGCTTTATCAGTCTCTCTCTATATATGTATATTTTTTCTGAACTAGTCAAGAGTAAGTCGAAGCCCTTGTGCCCATTATGCCTAAATACTTCAGCATGATGTGTTCTTCCCTCGGAACAAGGACATCTTCTCACATAACTGCTATATGGTTATCAAAATTGGGACATTGTATGATTGACCCAGTACTGCTATCTAACCCACAGTCTGCATGCAGGCAACATCAACTTTCTCCATAATGTTCTCTTTTTTAAAATTTTTATTCTTTTTTTTTTTTTAATTTTTATTTATTTATTTATTTATTTTTAGAGAGGAGAGGGAGAGACAGAGAGAGAGAGAGAGAGAGAGAGAGAGAGAGAGAAGGGGAGGAGGAGCTGGAAGCATCAACTCCCATATGTGCCTTGACCAGGCAAGCCCAGGGTTTCAAACCAGCGACCTCAGCATTTCCAGGTCGATGCTTTATCCACTGCGCCACCACAGGTCAGGCCTTTTTATTCTTTTTTTAAAATTATTGATTCATTTAGAAAAAGGAAGGGAGGGAGGAAGAGAGAGAGAGAGACAGCAGTTTGTTGTTACACTTAGTTGTGCATTCATTGGTTGCTTCTTGTGCATGCCCTGACCAGGGATCCAATCTGCAACCTTGGCATATCAGGACGATGCTCTAACCAACTGGGCTACACTACCAGAACTTTGTTTTTATTTCCCCATTACACTTTACTTTCAATATTACTTTGTATTAATTTCATATGTACAGGAAAATAGCTAGGCAATCACATGCTTTACAAAGTGATCCACCCAATACTTCCAGTACCCACCTAGCGCCATGCATAAAGGCCTCCATCTTTCTAGGACAAGGCCTCCATCTTTCTAGGACAAGGCCTCCATCTTTCTAGGACAAGGCCTCCATCTTTCTCCGGGTCCCTTAACCTTGGCGTTTTGAGGAGTACATATCGGATCTCTCTGCACACAAGTGGAGTGCTGTCCTTCTCTGTGCATCATGTCAGAAGGCACAATATTGATGTCATTCAGGTGGATCCCTTCTAACCCGGTGTTTGAGCCACTCAGCTTCTCCCGGCCTTGTTGTGGCTCTTGTGTCTCCTCTGTTTGATCTCTATCTCTGTTTCTGTTCTGATCATTCTCCATTTCTTTGTCATGGCCCTTTGGATCTCCTTACCTCTGTGTCTGTCTCTCTCTTTATCTCTGGTCCTCTCTGGCTTCTTTGTCTCCCTGCTGCTATCTCACCCCTTCATTTCTCTCTCTCCAAAATACTAAAATGTGTGAAGTACTGCTTAGACCAGCCACCAGGTTAACACATCGTTAAAGACCTGGTACTGCCTCTGATTCCTAGGAGGAGTCACAGGGAAGTAATGAGAGTTTTCTCTGAGAGGCATCACAGCTGACTAAGATAAGATCTCATACTGCCGAGAACTCATCTCTGGGTCCTGGGGAAAGGGCAGGCTTTAGAGGAAGAGGCACTCTGCAGGGAAGTCCCCCTCTCTACTGCCCAGCTGCCTTCTGCCCACCCTTGGGTCCTATCCCATGAGAGAGTGCAATAGACTCCCCTCCAGACCTGGGGCTGAGGTTTGCTGTGGTTTGGCCAGGGATGAACAAATACTGTCCTTCTGCCAAGGCACTGCCGACTCCCACTCTGAGGTTAGCAGGTTTCTTGCCACCTCAGAGAGCTGAGCCCACAACAGCCTTTGTCCCTACTTGGCGGTCACTAGATTGGAAGAAGCCCAGACCCTCCTGTCTTCTCTCTGGGTGGAGCCTCAAACCACAGTCTGGAGAATAGAAGCTAGACCATGGCACTCAACAGCAGCATACAGCCAGTCACTCATGGCTTTGGGGCATTGGACTTTGGATGATATTATCATCGTTCCTATTAATGAATCTGATTTTACAGAAGATGAATTGGGTGCGCACAGCTCCTCGGCAGAGAGCACACACCCACATTTGGGCAGAGAATAACTGATCATTTATCTTGATGTTGGCTTTGGTGTTTTGGAGGCTCAGTTCCTCCACTGGTAGAGCAACGGACTTGAGATAGAAACTCTGTGGCCGCTCTGCTCGCTGCGGAGCCCATAATCCCATGATTTACGGGCCTTTCTGTTCCTCCTTGAATGCAGAGGACCACCATGGAGCTGAGCCTCTTAGGTCCTGCTGGTGATATGTGTGTGTCTCTCCTGGACCAGCCCCAGGGACTTTCTACTCTGTGGGATCCTTGGCAGACCTTTGTTTCCATCATAGTCCAGAGAAGAAGACAATCACTGAGGACCATTATGATGCGAGACTAGAAGAAGAAACATTTCTGCCACCCCACCACCCCACTGCTCCACCGTCCTGCTGGGCTGGGGAACACCTTCTCCCTCTGGCAGTGGGTCAGAGAGCAAGGGAAGAAAAGGCTGGTGCCACACTCCTCTGGGCCTCATGGGGTCACAGGCTCACAGGGACGTTAGAGCCACAAGGCCCCAGAGAGCTCACAGGCCACCCAATGCTCTTGTTTTGCTCATAAGAAACCTGAGCCCTGGAAAGGGAAGTCCGGCACAACAGTGGCAGAGCCAGACCAAGCCCCAAGGCTCATGATTCCACCTCAGTGCTCCTTCCAGCATTGCCCCTGCATTTCCCAGCTTGCCGGTTTGCTGGCTCGATAACCTACTCCCATCCCCAGACCTATTGGTAGGCAAGAGGAATAACTCACGTGAGTCAAAAGCAATTTGCAAACATAAATAATTTCTAGTGCCAGGAGAGGAGCCAGTGGGAAGATGTGGGAAGATGCACAGAGGGTTGAGCGGAGCCTGGCTGTCCTCCTGAGCCTCCCCATCCTACCCCACGCTCACCCTCCCGACCCCCCCCCCCCACAGTGGTGGGGGGAGTAGGAGCAAGAAAAACAAATGGCCATAAGGATGCTTGCTTCTAATCTTCATTGGAGAAATTCTGCTGGCCAGGCTCTTCCCTCCCCACCCCCCAACATTCACATGATTTCTTAACACCACCTCCTTTAGAGTCAAAGAAAAGAGATGGTCCTCAGCTTGCATCTGGAATAGTCCAGGCCTCTTCTTTCTGGCCTGTACTCCCCCCCCCCCCTTGTCCTCAAGCCCAAACAGCAACCCACCACAAAGACCGGATGATGCACCGTTATTCTGGTCCATTCGTATAATCCCAGCATTATGTTACAGGGGAGTTTAGCATGACTGTCCTGTTCTTCTGCAAAGCAGAAGTGACCACCCAAGACCATTCTCTGATTGTGTGATAGGTTTTGCTCATTTCCCCAGGATGTTAGGGCTCATGTTGCTCTGACTGCCAGAATGGCCCTTTGAAGAGGCTTTGGAGGGTGGTTGTGCTGATGAGGTTAGGACCAGTGTCATTTGGGAGGGCTGAGAGAGAACATTAGACACATCTTTCCAAAGCCCACCCCAAGGGGCTGTCTGAAGCGGACAGAAACAATGAGAAACCAGACACCATGGAATTAGTGAAGAATTTCTCAGATGAAACAGGAAAGGGAGGAAATCCAGGGAGGTTTACTTTACACCTGGAGCAGGTTGAAAGGAGTCAGAGCCAGTTGTTGACAATATTAAACTCCAGGGTGCATTGGAAAGGATCCTTCACTTAAGCAGCAAAAGAGAGGTGTCCCTGACAGTGGGGGCTGCACTCCAGCCCCACACTGTGACCACCTTCACCCCTAAGTGCACACACACACACACACACACACCATACACATGCATACATGTGCGTGCACACACTCGGACGTATGTGCACATTGGGTATCCTTTGGTGGTGCCAGCTCTCTGCCCCTACCTAGACTGGAGAATTTGCAGAGAATTGGTTAAGTGAAATAATCCCAGACAACATTCAATGAGCTCTTGCTCTGTGTCAGACCTTATGCAGCTTACATAAAGACCATATACAAAAATAAAAGAAGGTATATGTTGTGTCCTCTGCTCGTTGCTAACAGTGTGTGTGTGTTTGGAGTCACATGCCCACACCTCTACCATCCTGAACCCCATCGTCTCACCCTGTTGTATTAATTACAATTAATACAACAAGGTGAGTCGCTGGCTGGACCGTCAGCAGCAAAATAACACACACCACTAGATGAATACGGAAATTAAACTGTGTGTCTGTCTGCCTGTAACTGACTCCAGGATTATCGTTAGGGTCTGTTTCCCTAAATTCAATTACCATGCAATTACCTAGAGTCTCTTGAAACCTTAACAAATGGATCAGGTGAGGGGCCAGGGACCAGCAGGACCCCAGAGCAGCTGAGTGTATGTGCATATGTGCCAGGCAGGCTGGAAGACAGGGTCCTTGGTCTCTGCTCTGCAGCCTCAGGGCCCTGAGAGCTGAACCACTGGGAGTTAAGCCACTGGGGGCAGCGCAGGGTTCTTCCTTGGTCTGTGGATGCTATTAATGGCTTGCAGTGCAGGAATCAGCATCACTGTCCAAGAGGCCCAGTTTCTCTCTCTCTCTCTCTCTCTCTCTCTCTCTCTCTCTCTCTCTCTCTCACACACACACACACACACACACACACACACACACACACACACACACAGTATGTATTTCTAAGGCATTTATTTGCAGGACTTCAGGCATATCCAGCCCTAGTAAAGGCCAGAATATAAAGGCTGGAATAATCTAAAACAACCTCAGTGAGGGGATGGAGCCTAAGCTGGCCTCGGAAGGATCCAAAGAACATTGGCCTTGGAGACAGACAAGGCTACTCTGAACCCATCTGTCTGTTCCCCTTGTTCAAATGTTTGACGTTAGACAAGTAGGTTACTGCAGCCTCTAAGCCTTAATTTTACCATCTGGAAGAAGGACAACCCCTGAAATGCCCTTGTGGAATGAGCACTTGGTCAAGGCCAGCTATTATTAGTCAATGCAAATGGAAGAAAGGAGGGCATGGGGGCGGGACAGGGGTTCTAAACTGTGGTCACAAGAAATAGCCACTTGTATCTGAGAGTAACTGCCTTCAGGTCCATTTCCTCTTCTGAATGTTCACTTTCTTAGGTGAGCAGCAAACAACACAAAACCCCAGGAGAACCTGGCTCTGTACAAGTGTGGGCTTGGTTCACGGGGGCTTAGCCAATCTCTTTCCTGTCCCACTGTCATCCTTGGTGACCCAGGATCAAGCTGGAGGGCTGAGGATGAGGCCCCAGGTCAACGGGTAATCCAGTGCAGGTGGTGTCTGCTGGGCTATCCAGAGCAGAGGCTGGGCAGGAGAGCTGGCAGGTGGTTTAAAGAGCACTGGGTATCCGATCCCACGTCATGTCACCTTGAGACTCTGCGCCAGAAGTCGTTAGAAGGCATTTGGATCTGACAGGGGATGTTTAATGTTCCTCGGTTAAATAAATAAATAAATAAATAACCCATGTGTTTACTTAGGGGATTTTCCAGAAGCACTCAACGAGTCTCCTGGATGGGACTGGTTTATCCTCACTGTCAGAGCATGGCTTTGATATTGGCAGGGCAAGTAGGATGTGAGAAAGGAAAGATTTTTGGTGAGGGTGTAGGCACTGCCACCAAATCTGTTCTGTCCTCTTTATGTGTTCTAGAAGTCACTGTTTAGGAGGGCAGGAGTGGGGGAGGTGCTTTCATTCAGGAACCAATAGACAGAGGGACCAGACCTGGCCAGGTAGCTCAGTTGGTTAGAGCATTGTCCCATACTCCAAGGTCGTGGGTTCCATCCCATCAGGACACATATAAGAGTCAACCAATAAGTGCATAAATGGGTGGAACACAAATCCATGTTTCTCTCTCTCTCTCTCCCCCCCTTCTTCTCCCTCTAAAAATTTTTTAATAAAAAAAATTAGTAAATAGATGAAGAGACAGACCTATTCTGGACCAATTCTGGTCTTTCCTCATTTCTTTGTCCCATCCCTACCTGAAAGTCACCATTTAGTGCCACACAAGTAAACTCAATGTCACGATGACAACTGCACTTGCAGGACTGCTTGTGGTTCAGCTCTCGGCACCTTCTCTCTCTGACTAGGCTGAAACTGCCCCGTGCGTAGGGACTGACCTTGTTGACTATTCAGGATCCAAACAGGGTTTTCAGGTAAAATCTGGGGTGTGCAATTCAATCGAATTCACATAAACAGCACGATTTATTATTTTGTTAGTATTAGCATGTCACATATTTTCTGAGACCTACACTAAATAATGAGGCATTACCCTATCTGAAATTCAAATTTAACTAAGCATCCTATATGTTTATGTCCTTAGTCTGGCAACCCTAGCTGCAAAGCGCCTGTGAGGGGAGTAAACACTGAAGGGCTAAACTTAGCTCTTCTGAAAATGAGATGGGGTATAGGGAAGGAGTAGGCTATACAGGTATAGGAAGACTAGAGCTAGAATCCGGGTTCCAGCTGGTACCGAAGGGACCAGCTTCTGGGGAGGTAGGGGGACGTTGTGTACACAAGTATCCCTCTCTTTGTGGTGGGTCAGCTTTAGCCCTCATGTTCAAGACTCAGCTCCACTTGGAGGAAAACAAAAAAACAGAAGCTTGAGTCTCCCAATGTACAAGGTTAAGATCCCAGCTTCCTGCTTTCCTCCTCTGTCCTGACCTTGGGCTCAAAGAGAGGGTTTCTGAGCCTTTGCCTGTGAAGAGCTGGGCACGGACAAACATCCAGGCCCCGAGGCAGGCAGAAGCAGTCCACTCCCAGGGGACTCTCTTTCCCTGTCTGTGCCAGGGTTGACCTTCTTTGAATGTTCCTGAGCCTGGACTCATCTATATCAAGAGACCCTGGGCCTGACCTGTGGTGGCGCAGTGGATAAAGCGTCAACCTGGAAATGCTGAGGTCGCCGGTTCGAAACCCTGGGCTTACCTGGTCAAGGCACATATGGGAGTTGATGCTTCCAGCTCCTCCCCCTTCTCTCTCTCTGTCTCTCTCTCCTCTCTCTCCCTCTTTGTCTCTCTCTCTCTTCTCTAAAAATGAATAAATAAAATAAAATAAAAATAAATAAGAAAGAAAAAAAAAAGAGACCCTGGGTTGGAGGGGTTAGTCACTCTGTAGGATGGTGGAGTAGACAGATTGGTTCTGGAATCAGCATGGAACTGGGCAGTGGCCACACGCCCTGGACAGGCTGCTATGCCATTAGAACTTCAATCTCTGTGGCATCTGAATGCAATAAGGTGGTCAGGTGGTGGTGCCTGGCACATCCAAGGGGCTCAGCAAATGATACCCTTGGACCCTCTTGAGTCTGGCACCAGGTCCGACTACCTGCAGCTCCTCACGACCTGCCCGTTTGCCTCTGCCCCATTGTTGGCCTTCTGACCCCAGGCTCTAGGCTCTTCCTAGGGCCTATCCTTCTTCTTTTTTTAAAAATTTTTATTTATTTATTTATTTATTTATTTATTTATTTATTTATTTTACAGAGACAGAGAGTGAGTCAGAGAGAGGGATAGACAGGGACAGACAGACAGAAACAGAGAGAGATGAGAAACATCAATCATTAGTTTTTCATTGTGAGTTGCAACACCTTAGTTGTTCATTGATTGCTTTCTCATATGTGCCTTGACTGCAGGCCTTCAGCAGACCGAGTAACCCCTTGCTGGAGCCAGCGACCTTGGGTTCAAGCTGGTGGGCTTTGCTCAAACCAGATGAGCCCGCGTTCAAGATGGCGACCTCGGGGTCTCGAACCTGGGTCCTCAGCATCCCAGTCTGACGCTCTATCCACTGCGCCACCGTCTGGTCAGGCGGACCTATCCCTCTTGAAGACCCATCCCAGAAAGTCTACCACCAAGCCCAGTTTTCAAGGCCTAAGGCCACTTTTTTTTTTTTTTTTTTTTTTACACAGAGAGAGAGAGTCAGAGAGAGGGATAGATAGGGACAGACAGGCAAAACAGAGAGATGAGAAGCATCAATCATCAGTTTTTCGTTGCGACACCTTAGTTGTTCATTGATTGTTTTCTCATATGTGCCTTGACCATGGGCCTTCAGCAGACCAAGTAACCTTTTGCTCGAGCCAGCGACCTTAAATCCAAGCTGGTGAGCTTTTTGCTCAAGCCAGAAGAGCCTGCGCTCAAGCTGGCGACCTTGGGGTCTCAAACCTGGGTCCTCCACATCCCAGTCCGACGCTCTATCGAATAGTGGTGGGCCCCTTTCATTCCCTACGGTGGCAGTACCATCCTCTACCTCCCTGCCCCTTCCCCATTCCCCAGTCGCAGCCTGGCAAATGCCACCCACTCCGCAGAAGGGCACCCTAGGGGCTAAGGCTCACTCCCAGATCACCAGTTGTGAAGATCTAAGCAAGGGACTCCCTTTCCCACTCCCGAATTTTTAGTTCTCCTTTACCAGAAAAACAGGGAGACGAAATCCCTGCCTGGCATGTGCCTTTGTGTGCCTGCCAGTGGAGGACGGGCCCAATTCTAGTGCTGAGCAGGCAGTTTGCCAGAAGCAGTCAAGATCACTCCTCCCTCCACTCACAGGGTGGCAAAGGGCATTCATTACATGGAGGGGGGGAGGAGGGAGTGTTTAACTCACTCTAAGGGGGCTGGGGTGAAGGCGGTGGGAGGAACAATTCACAAAAGCCAGGGCTAGAAACTCTCAACGGTTTTTTTTAGAACTTCCCTTCCCTCTCTCCCCTCCCCCGCTGGGTCCCCTCCCCCATCTCCAGTCGCTGGTGGCCTGCAGCCAACACTGGCCACACTGTCCGTATTCAGGCCTCCCCGCCCTCCTGGCCCTCCATTTCTTCCCCTGGCCTTACCAACACTGTGCTCTCTCTCTCACCACCCCCTCTCGCCAAACACCCATTCTGAACCACATTGACCTCTGCCACCCTTGCGTCCTGCCCGGTCTTGGGCCCCTCAGTTCCACACGGCCCGCAAGGGGCTTTGGAGGCTGGGAGCAACCCAGTGCCCACAAGGACCTGTTCCTGGCCCCTGGCCCTGCTTGGCAACCCCAGCCAGGAGAAAGATCACTTCGTCTGCGGAAAGCTGGTCTCTGTCCCTGCATTCTGGGTGGTGGCTTCCAGGCCTGGGGAGCTACACCTCAGAGTTCATCCCACTCCCCTCGCTCTCTTTGGGCCCTTAACTCCTTCCTGCCCTGAGTTACCAAGTGCCCCAGTCATGCCACCCAAATCAGAATGGGTGAGATGGGGTTCCACATTTCCCTGCAGGCCACTCCGCAACCCCAAGGAAACCCCACCCCCTGCCCAGCCGAGCTCGCTGTGCCTCCAGTCAGAGCCTCTGGCCTGGTGGTTTCCGGGGAGAGCCTGGTAGAGAAAAAGCCTTGGAGGCTTCCTCGGTGGGGCGGGGCCATTGATGTCAGCAAAGAACGCTAGAAATGGTGGGAGTGTCTCCTCCCTGATGAACCAGCCCGTCTGACCGGCAGGGCGATTACTGAAGAGGAACACCCCTGCCCCATCAGGGACAGCGCCTGCGTGTTGGCCCTAGGGGTGGGGGCAAAGATCAGCAGATGCCTGGCTGGTGCTGCACCCAGTAGGGGCTGGTTTCACCCAGGTCTCTGCGGATTGCTCACCCCACCCATGCACCTACCCCTACTGCAGATCCCAGGATTGCCAGTGCCCTGGGTCCTCAGGGTGGGAACACCACTGGCACCCCCCTCAGAAATCCCCCTCTCATTTGAAGTGTCTCTCGACTTTCGGGGAGCGGGGTTACTCCTCCCGAGTGCAGGCGCCTCTGCTTTGGAAACCAGGCCTCTTTGCTTTGCTAAGGTTTAGCGCAGGAGCAATAGGTTTCCTCCCTGACACCTAAGGAGGAATGATGGGGAGGAGTCCACAAGGGTGCCTCCTATGCTCCCTCAGCGATAATCTCCAAAATCGAAAATGCACCTTCAACATCTCCATTTAATATTTACATTCAAGCAGGTAATAATTGGAAGCTTATAGTTTAGACATTTCTAGTAGCAGCAGTTTCTAGAGAGCTCGTTTAGCTTTTTAACAAACTTTTTTTTTCTTTTTTTTTGCACATAGAAACAACACATCCATGTGTACGGTATCAAAAAATATATACCAAGGTTACTGGTATTGCAGTTCCTGGAAGGGAAGGAAATGAAATCAAACGAAATACTGAATGAACGGGAAGAAGGGTCAACAGAAAATAGTTTGTCTGATATAGAATATAACATGATCTAGAGGAAACTCCATAAATCTAGGCTTTTATATTTCAATATATAAATACCTACAAATAAATATATAGATATCAACCCGCAGGGGGTGGTAGGGTCTTTTGAGCTCAAACAATACATTTCAATAATAACACCACGTACAAACGGGAGTAAAGTCTGCACTTGACAAGTTAGCACGGTTAAAATATAATACTATAATTCTTGAGACCGCCGCGCAGTGGCTGCCCTGTCAGTCTGGAAGGTCCACAAGGAAGGGGAGGGGAACAGATGTGTGTGTGTGTGTGGGGGGGGGGCGAGACCACAGGCACCAAGTGGAAGGTGCCAGTTTGGGGCAGGGGCCGGGCTGGCCCTGCGCCCCAGCAAGGATCCCACACAGCTGGATACTAGGGATGTGGTTACTGCGGCTTTGGGGTCAAGCTGGGGGCTGGTCTGGATCTCCCCTAAGTGGGCTAGTGGAGGAATCCGCCCCCAGGCTCCAGGTGCTAAGCTCCTGTGGGGATAGAGCTTTCTCTTCTGATGCCCTGGGGCTACACCGTCACATACTCCTTGAAAGTGACGGTGAGGCAGTTCGCAGTAACATCGGTGATAATTATATTTCCAAAGAAGGGCTTGAACTCGCTCAGCGGCTCCTCCGGCTCGTCCTGGGCCTCGGCAGGAGGCATCTCGGCTGCTGTCACCGGCACCGTTGCCACTGCCGCAGTCGCCTCAGGCTTCACTTGAAGGCTGCTGGGCAGCTCCCCAGCCTCACCACGTGTCTTGACGCAGCGCAAGTCTATGGGCTCATCCAGGTCCGAATCCAGCAGGATGACCTCGGGCTGCTGGAGGGCCGCAGGGGGCACGTCAGCTGGGTGCTCAGCAGCAGGGCTACCCCCCAGGCAGGTGGGGGTGCTGATGCTACGCGCTGTCAGTCGCTTCTTGCAGGACTCCCGCTCGCTGTGGGTCTCAGAGAGGCAGCGCTTGCGAGCATGGGAGAGATTGAGGCCCACCGCATGGTGGTGGTGGTGATGGTGGTGGTGGTGGTGGTGATGGTGGGAGGGTGGGTGCGTGCTTCGGGCTGGGTCCCAGGCCAGCAGGTCAGGCTTGGTGGTGAGCTGCAGAGGCTGCTCCCCAAAGGCCTCCTTGGTTGGGGAGAGCTTACGGGAGCAAGTGTCCTCTTGGGGCTGTGGGTCACCAGCGCCAGGTGCCTCCTCCTCTCTCCTCTTAAAGGGAGCTTCCACTTTCTTCTCCTCTGTCCCTGCTGCCTTTTTGAAAGTCCTGTCCACTGGGGGATGGCGCTCTTCTGAGGCCCGTTTCCTGTGGCTGGGAGAGCGCCTCTCGCCCTCCGCCACCTCTCCAGATTTGATCTTTACCGCCTGCATGCCATTCTCCATGTATTTGCTCATCACGATCACAATACGCCCATTTTTGTTCTTGTTCTTGACGATCTTCATCTTGCCCCCAATCCCATTGCCTGGCACTGCCTCCTTGGAGGCTGGTGTCATCCCATTGGGGGGGCCCTTCTCAGAGCCTTTGCCCGGAGCCCCAGTAGCAAGTGCCAGGGGCTTGACGGCTCCCAGGTAGCTTTTGGCTCCTGCTCCGTGGGCCCACTTATCCGGCGGGTGGCTTTTGGCACCCAGGTCCGGGCAGGTGGGGCTGGGCGCCTCCTTGTGGCTGCCCTGGTACTGCAGGTCATACATCTTGGGGTCAGGCTGGTAGGGGTGGTGCTTCTTGCTGTTAAGCTGGTAGTAGTACTTGCCACTCTTGCCAGGTGGTGGGGGCTTGCCCGCCCGCTCCTTGCTGTGTGGCTGGTACTGGTGATGCTTCTTGCTGTTGAGCTCATACTGGTGCCCCTGGCCCTTGCCCTGAGTGCCCAGCTCCAGCTTGGTGCGGTTGTCTGCAGAGGAGTCCTGGAGTCCGCTCAGCACATTGGAGCGCCGGGCAAAGGTAGGCACCTGAGGGAACGGGGCAGAGATGGACAGGAAGGTGTAAGGAGAGATAAAGTCAGCCTCCAGAATCAAGAGAACCCCAACCCTCACCCAGTGGGTAACTGTGTTATCAGGGAGAGGTGTAAAAGGTCAGGTAGAAAGGAAAAGAATTAAGAGTGCTCAGTTGAAACTGCCCCCTCCCCAAGCCTTCTCCCAACCAACCCCCTTCAGGCCCAGAAGCAGCTCAAGTAGCAACTTAAAGGGAAAGACTCATGGGCGGCCCCAGGGTCAGTGGGTGTTCTCACCTGCACCACCAGAGGTTTGGGCTTCGGCCCTCTCTTCCGATATCCCATCAGCTGCTCCTGCCGTTCCCTGGGGAGACAGAACAGAGGGCAGCTCTGTTAGCTTCAGGGACTTCTTGCTATGCTCCAACCCGCAGTGATGCCCCACCTTTGGTGAGCAGCTGGGCCAGCAAAACCCACAGGGATCAAGAACTCAAGGCAGAAAGTCCCTGAAACCAGCTGGGTGCCTCAGCCAGTTCCAGAGCTCCACTTTATGCTGGCACTGACCTTCATCTGCCCAAGGGGTCCTTTGAGAACAGCTTCCCCATCTCTGAGGGCCGCACCTGAACTGCCGCACCCCCCAACCCTACCTTTATGCAAGGGAAATGGCAGCTCAGGACTGGGTCACTGACACTGCCTTGGACCAGTGGTCCTGCGTAAATTGGAGTGGGTCCAGGGGTCCAGGGGATGCAAACAAGCCCAAAGGAGGTGTTTGAGGACCACGACCCTCCTGTTAGAGGCACGGGATGCTAATGACCTCATTATGATTCAGACAAGAATGCTGCTGGCAGCAAGGAGACTCATTTTCCTAAAGGCTAGGCATTAAACGGGGGGAAGGGCTGCATCCTTGTTTACACAGCCGCAAATGAGCCAATTAGGGGCTGGGGGCGGAGGCCAGCCGAGGAGGCTGAGGTCTGGCCGGGTTTGCAGCCGCCTGGTGAACCCGCTCCAAGGCAGCCAGAGCAGAGAAGCTGGGCGGAGCAAGGAAAGAGCACAAGCCCCGCCCCCTCTCAGAGCTCGGCCCCCTCGATTTCCAAATTAATAAAGGCCACAGGCGGTAGTGGGGGTCAATACAACTGCCAGGCTTCCTCCTGCGGTGTGGCCTAGGGTGACCTGAGGCTGGGGGACAGATTGTCCCAGCACTGGCCAGTCCTCCACGGGAGAAGGGGATGTCTTTCTGGCTTTGGCCAATGTTGCAGCCCATTTTTGCATCAGAAACTGACTCTCCTGCGACCCTAGGCACGCCCTACTGGTGGGCTAACTCAAGGGAGTTCCACCAAGCCCGGGGAGGGGGGGCGGGGGGGCAGCCGAGAACTGACTCCGAAGTTGCATGGCGTTGCAACAGCCTGCGTTTTATTACTCCGGGGACCCATTATGCAACATGGCATCAGCCGCTGACATGGTTACAGGGTGGTGAACTCCCAGGTGGAGCTGGCGCAGGATACCTTCTCAGCGCTCCCCCTGCATTGCTGGAGAGCAAGTTCCCTGCTGGTTGCTTGCTCCAGGGTATAGAGTTTAGTTTTAGCATCAAACATACCACAGGAAATAATGTAAAATAAAAGGGGGGTGGAGGATGGAAGGCAGTGCAGTAGCCGAGCTCCATGAGCCCTTGCCGCTCCTCCCCTTCTCTCCAGCCCTTCCCCCTTCTGTCCTCCCGAAACAGGGAACCACAGCCACCAGGCAGTGAACCCAGCTGCAGCAGCTGCAGCGTAACAAGCATCTGTGTGCAGAAAGATGAGCCACTGGTAGGATACCACCTCTACCACCAGGCAGCGCCCACCTCACACCCTTTGAGCCAAGCTCACCTACCAAGTAGCCCAGTGAGGTTGTGAAGAGCACCCAGTGCCAACTGGAATCTGACCCCTCTTTCCCAAGCTCCCTGAGGGTGACGGTGGGGGCTTCAGGTCTTGTCAACTTTTCTCCAGCCCCCAACAGGTTAAGTTCAGTTCCCTGACGTCCCTTGGTTTTACAGTGCCAGCTCCCTTGGAGCTGCCCAGCGATATGACAGGGTCAAGTAGCCCGTGGCTGCAGAAAAGCAACACCTTGGCTCTGGGGGTGGGATTCCAAAGTTGGGATGGGAGGGGGCCTTCAGGGGACGAGGCACTACTCGAGTTCTTGGACACATACCTTTCCACAATGCCCCCAAAACACAAGGCTAGCCTTCTTTGGTCCCGCCCCACCCCCACCCCCAGGCTGCAGCAACCGCCAAGGACATTGGTTAGAGAAGCCCGAGGCTGCATGCCTTTTAGGCCTGTTGGGGGAAGGGGGCTCTCGCTGGCCCCTCTCGGCCACTTCCCCCTTATGACTGCGTGGCCCACTCTCCCATTCCCACACACGGTCCGGCTGTGGGCAACTGCTGGCAAAAGCTCACCTGTTTTGGAAGGCGATCAACAGCCGGGGGTCCAGGATGTTCTCCTCAGGTTCCCACGTGTTATATCTTGCAAAGGAAAAGGGAAGGGGACATGGTGTAAAAAAAATAAAATAAAAATTCCCCGAGGCAGAGTTGTGACCTCCAGGTAGGGAATGACAGAAGGCTCTACTATGTCTTCATGAAACAAAAGCTACTTAGCTGTGGGTGTGGGGGCTGGAGGGTAGATTCTGCAGACCTGACACGGCTCCTGATACCCCCCCCCCAAGTCAAAATAAACACACGGGCAGGAAGGGGAGGGGTAAGGAAAATGAAACTAGCAGTTTATTTTGCAGTTGTCAAGAATTTTAAGCATGTTACTACGACATGTTCCAAAGCCACTTTGCTCACCAGGAACCCTGTATGCAAAGCACCCAAAATGCAAAGTCGCAGTGCCCTCCTGTCTCCCTAGCCCCAAGTCTCCGCTAGGACTTCAGGCGTTCTCTATTTGACCCCTAATCCGATAACCGCCAGCCGAGCGGCCCCCCCCTAAACCCCTCGCGGCCCTGGAGCCCGCTGTCACAGACAAGCACCCCCAAATACTGAGCAACACAAAAATATGCCTCTGTGTGTGAGTGTGAGTGTGCCTGCCTGCGCGTCTGTCTTCATCCGGTGCCTTCGCATTTCAAATTAAAAAAAGAAATTCCCCACCAAAAGCGCTGCAGTGACAGTTCCCAACATTTTCTGCCTTTTTTCTTCCTCTCCTTGCACCACTAGGAGGGAAGAGGCACACAATTGCATTTTCGTCGCTTTAAAAAAATTTTTTTTTTTTTTGGTTTTGCAATATGGAGCCGTTCGGTGGAGGGAAAGGGGAAAGGAGCCATTTTCTGCTGCACATCAGTCAGTGCCTGCGCCCTCCCTCCCTCAGCCGGCCTCCCCGGCTCGGCCCCGCGCCTCTCTAGCTCCTCCGGCTCCTTTTAGTGCATAAATTAGTGATGGCATTTCCCGGAGAGCGGAGCACAACACAGGGCGCCGGGCTCGGGTTCGGCGGCTCGGCTTCTCTGGTGCCTGCCACCGACTTCCCCACCCCCTCCTCCCTCCACCCCACCTCCACCCAGCCTCTCGCCCGCCCCCCCCCCCCCAACAAACCCGGCGGGTCCCGAGCCCTGGAGCCCCGCGCCGCAACACCCGCATCCCCCAACCCTCCGCGGCTACTTACTTGGGGGACCAGCCTCTCCATTTCACCAGATACTCCACTCTGCCCTGCGGGGGGGGAAAAGACAGCACTCCATCAGCTTCCGCGGGATCCCCGGCTCCAGCCCGCAGCCTCCCCACCCCCTCCAAGCCTTCTCGTGGGCTGCTTGGGCCGGCGCTCCCTCACCGCCTCGCTGCCGCCTACGCGCAGCCCTACCTTGCGGATCCGCTTCTTCTCGATGCTCTCCACCGCGAAGACGTGCTCGCCAACAGCTGGCAGCTCCATGGCCGAGACGCAGCGCGCCGGGGCGCGGGCAGCCGGCGCGGCTGCAGACACTGCTCGTTCCCGCCGGCGCCCCGCTGCCGCCCCGGCCGAGACGCCCCCGCTGCCCTCGCCGCCGCCGCCGCCCCTTGCTCCGCACAGCCCAGCCCCGCTGCCCGCGCCCTCCCCGACTCCCGGCTTGCGTTCGCTCAGACAACTGAACCCGGGCTGCGGCTGCACAAGAACTCATGCAAATCCGAACGTCAGCGGGCGGAGCCTCGCCGGGCCCAGCTCGGCGTCAGGGGGCGGGCCGCAGCACGGATTGGCGCAGCTGAGCGTACCGGAGGCCTCAGTGCTGGGCGCGGATGGGGAGGTGGAAGGACGCGGGAGGAGGCTTAGAGGAGGAGGGCGCTGGGGAGGTGCAAGGAAGGGATTCTCGAGCCTGGTCTAGGGAAGCTGGAAGGAGGGAGCGGGACCCGGCAGGAGAGGTGTATCGGCTGAGAGCCTAGTGGGGTGGAGAGTGTGACAGGACCCGGACGGTCTCTACAGAGACCCCTCGCCTTTCGCCTGGCACTGTGGACATCCCCTTAACCTCTCATTCGCAGTGTGCACCTTCTGGGGACCTCTGCTGGGGACCACCAAATCGTCCATCTTCGTATCCAGTTGCATCGAATTGCGTCATGTGCAGATGCATGGGGAACTGCCAGCAGGGGGCGGAATCGGAGCGGGGGCAGCTGGCACCCCCACCCTAAGTGCCGCGCCGCCAAGGCGCCCCGCCCCGCCCTGAGAGGCTTTAGGCATTTAAGGAAGGCGAGGAAGAGAAGAGAAAGGGCCCAGAGAAGAGAACTGGGTGCAAAGGCTCGCTGGGGAGAGCGTGGAGAATATACAAGGAGGGGGACAAAGAGCAACCAGCCTGGCGCCCTAACGCTCAAGAACCTTACCAGAAGGGGGCTCCAAGTCCGATCGCACCCTGATCTGATCGGCTTCCAATTTACCTTAGACCCTTTCCTTAGCGGGGTAGGGACAAGATACTTTGTTTTCAGCAGCATTACCGCCCCCCCCCGCACCCCAAGCAGGACAAGAAGCGAAGAGGACAGAGAGGGGGCGCAGTGAATGTCCAGGTCCTCTTGGGGTCTTGAGGGAACTTCGTGGGGTCCCGCGAAAAGCATCGAAAGAGGGAGCGGGAGCACTGAGAAGAGGCTGAGGCTGAATAGGGACAGACAGGGCCGCAGGAAGGGTAGGTGAATGGAATGGACCAAAGCCAAGCATTTGTCAAAAATAAGAGTCCCCTGGTCCCGGACAGGCAGCCTAGCTGAGGCCTTCCCGACGGAGCTGGAGAAGCCGCGGAGTGCGAAGTTTAGCACCTCCGGTGGCGGCGAGACGGCGCGTTCCGTTCTGCGGTGCCGCTCCAGCCAGAGAGCGGCTACACCCCACACGGCCTCCCGAGGGCGCCACCGCAGGGCCCCGGTGGAGTCAGGGTGGGGAGTAAGGGGACTAGGAACCCTGCTGGGCGGCCCAAGTGGGAGGGGCAGGGCGCGCCCGGCCTGAGGTGTGTCCGGCCTCGGCTCTAAGCTCTTGAAGGACCTGAAGCAGGAAGCTTGCGCAATCCCTTGGCTGAGCGTCCATGGAGAAGGAAAAATAGCAGAATCTGAGCGAGGAAAGCGGGCACTGAGCCATCCGGGTCTCCGCTCCCGCGCTAACACACAGCCGGGAATGTTGGGTGGGGACTAAGCGGGGACCCTACTGAGACGGAAAGGGGTGAGGTGCCGAAGAGAACCCCCAAAACATGCTTGAAGCTCGTGTTCTCCCAGGAATCTGGGAGAAACCTGGAGACAGACCCGGTGTTTAAGAACGCACACATTGACTCTCCACCATTTCACTGCCACCTCGCAGCTGCAGTGGCAGCAGCTTCTGCTACTGTGGCAGCCGCTGCCTAAGGCGACTAGCGTGGTTCCTCTGCTGGAGGGGTCCTGGGTGTGAGGTTCATCTTCTGGCGGCGTCAGACACGGACTCGATCTGCAGCTACTGCTCTGACAAGCTCGAGGCGCAAACCCAAGATTCCCCTAGGTAGGGTTGGGGGTTTGCCCGGCTAGGTGGAGAAGACGCCTGCTTGTAGTCTTTGGGACAGAAGTGGGTGGCTCTAGGGGTTTACAGAAGCTGGAGAAGGCGACTCTTTGTGAGGGGGACATAGGGAAAATATTTTTCTCTTCCTGCCGTGTTTTGGGCTTTTTCTTTACACTCTTGCCTAGGATTAGAAGCTCTCGTGTGGACGACGCAACCGCGAAAGGGGAGGAGTCCCCGAGGCGAGAGAGGGAAGCGCTGTCAGCGCGACAGTCACCCTTCCACACTAAGCCAGCCAGACGCCAGGCCATTGGCGCTATCAGCACGTCGGGAGAAGTACGGAGACCTTGTCCAGGACAGTCCCGTCGTCCGGTGCGGGGCTGATCTTCCCGACACTCCGCCAAGCCCCTCGCTATAAAATCCCCTGGAAAATCTGTTTCCAGTGGTTGTTTCCGCAGGCATCCCAGTCAAGGGGCGCCAGGGGAGGGCGAGCGGCCGCTGCAGCCTCCGCACCGCCAGGGGCGTCGGACTCCGCAGGTCGCAGCTGCGCTCGCTCGGCCCGCGCCCCTCCGGGGCCCACGCTCGAGACTTCGGGGGCCACGCGTTGGCACCGGTGCCCCGACGGCGAGTTTGCGCAGGAGCCGGGTTGGGCCTGCTGCCAAGCTTGGAAGGAAGGGTGGCTCCTGCCGGCCAGTGCAGCAGATCTTTTCTGGAGCCGCCTGTGCGGCCGTGTGAGACGCTGCCAGGCTCCCCAAAAGACTGTGGAAGGCAACGCCCCAAAGCTCCTCAGAAGCCATGGGAATCTCTCCCCTCCGTACCACCCCCCGCCGCCGCCGCCCCACTTCTGGCTTTTTGGCCACGACTGGGAAAATGATCGAAATACACAAGCACGTACTGAAAACAGCGACTGGCTTCCCGCTTCCCTCCCGCAGTTGTTTGTTTTGTCCTCTTTGAGGGTGGGCGGGTATGGAGAGAGACCAGAACCCTAGCCTCACCTAGGAGGCACGGCCCTAGACTACTAGTCACCTGCCAGCGGGTGCAGGGCGGAGCGCGAGTCCTCGGGAGCGAGGATGGCCTGCGAGGAGGAAGCAGAGACAGAATGGGGGTGGGGGCGATGGATGAGCGCCCTGGGAGCTCCCCGGACTCGCCCGAGGGCCCCTCCTGGGAAGCCTCCCGTGGGGCCTCCCTAGTCATTCTACCCCCTGTCATAGCCCTTCAGAAGAGCCACAGGCAAGTGGAGCCCAAAGTCGGGATTCCCAGAGCCTTCAGCAGCGGCCCCTGCCTCTCACCCGGAATATCCCGAGCCCTACGGGGAACCCCGGAGAGGGGTCGTGAGTCCATACTTTTGACGCTGCCTCCTCCCTTTCAGGGTCAGATCAGGCCCTTCAGTTCCACTAAGGGAAAGAAGCCCTCCGGGTGCCACCTCGTATTGGGACCCCCAGGGGCCTCAGGGGCCCCAGGAGAGGAGTGATGATATCTCTAGGAGCCACAATCTCCAGCCCCGAGAGGAGAGTGACAGGAGACCCTGAAGAACCCGGAGGTTTTTAATGGCTATGACTCCCAGGGTGGTCACTGGGAGTTCAGATCCAAAGGGGTGTGACCCACGCCAACCCACGGAAATAAACTTCTTAAAGACACCCTCTCCCTGAATGGATGCTTTCCGCAAGGAGATGCCACCCCCCACCCTCCACGGAACCCAGGTCTAGGCTCTGCCTGGAAAAAGCTGCCTGTGACATCCGTGTCCAGTGCCTGACTCAGAAAGCTCTCCAGTTGGTGTGGGTTTCTAGGCCCCTGGAGGTGGATTTCAAATAGCCCAGGGAGAAGTTACTAGCAACGACTACAAAATCTGCCCAGACTTTGACAAGAGCTCATTTCTTTGTTCTTAGTAAAGGGACTTACTTGCCTTTGACTTTAGCAGTGGCGTTTGTAATGCTGCATTTTTAGCGTTGGCTGGAGCTGACGGAGTGGGACTGTCCTTGTATGGGGGAGGGAAAGAAGAGTGGGGAGGTTGTGTGGGACCCCCAAACTCCACTCCCTGCACCCTCCTGGAGGGATGGCGTTGGATGGCTTTATTCCTAAGGGCACCCCTCCGCCCTCTGCGTCCCGGTGTTTCTGTTCTTTATCACAGCACCCGCAAGGGGTCGGCTTTCATTTGCGTGGCCAAGCCCCTGACGCCTCCGCATCCCTCCGAAGCGGGTCCTCGCCGCTGGAGCTTGGGCGCCAGAAGGGAGGACCCGGCAGCGTGCTCTGGCGGGGTAACGGTCCTGGTGCGCCGTGAGGCCTTGGCCCCTTGGCAGGTTCGGGGCAAGTCTTGGGGCCACACCGCCACCCGCAGGGCCGCGCCTCCGCATTGCGGCACGCGGGGGTCGCAGTCACCGAAGCTAGATGCGTAGTTTCCTACGAGTTCGGCTGGCCCACCCACTCTCAACGTCAGTGCAGCTTCCCCAGGCCCTCCTGGAGAAGGCCACCGGCCCCCGCCTCACGCGCTGTCGCGGGTTCTTGCTGGCCTGGAGATATGCGCCCCCAGGATCCATATTTCAAATTCGATCTTTGGAAACGCTTCCACCACCCGCCGCCGCCACGGCGCGCTCACAACAGCCTCTGTGTGCTGTGCGTTTTTCATTTGGGTTTCGTTTGCGCAAGGTCTCCCTGAGGGCGTCCTTTGCCCGCGACGTTCGCTCCTCCATGCCTGCCCTTGTGTTTTGCTCTCGGGTGCCCCTGTTGCGCCCCGGAACCCAGCGGAGCCCACACACAGGGCAGATTTCTTTCTTTCCTTTTTCTAACAAGAGCTGCTGCAGCAAACCCGAGAATGAAATAAAAATCGCCCAGCGGACCCCTAAGTGGTCGTTAGCCGAAGCGCAACCCCCCCCCACCTTTCCCTTCCCCCAGCCCGAGGCGCAAGGGTTAAACGCGCGCCCGAGGGGGTATTTGGCGAGGGGTAGTGGTGGTGGAGCGGGAGGGTGGGGTAGGGCGTGGAGCGCCGTGACCCGGGGAAGCTGGCCTCGCTTTCCTTCCCCCCACTAGACCCGGAGTGGTGGGGCAGGCGCGGTCGGAAGTGCCCGGTGCGTCTCCGCCTCTCCGGCTGGCGGAGAGCCGAGTCTGGCCGCGGCCCGGAACCGCGAGGACGCTGCTTGGAGGCCGCGTCTTGCGTAGCCTGAGTGGGGGAGGGGGCGGAGGCCCGCGAGCTGCGTCCGCGCGTCTCCAGCCAACCGATCGATCTCCTGGGGCCGGAACGCGGCGAGCCCGCAGGACACCTTGGGAGGGAGGGGGGGTGTCCCTGTAGGATCGAGGGGCGAACGAAGAGGGTGCTCAGGATCCGGTGACTGTGGGATGGCGGCCGGGAGGGTCCAGCCAGAGCACCGCTCGGCCTGCTTTTGCGGAGGTCGGGTAACGCCACAGACCCCCCCCCCCCATTCTATATTTTCTGTGTAGACGGCTTTGGCCGCTTCCCGAACTGAGTCTGACCGCCATTCAACGTCGTCCCTCCTCGTCAGGCCGTAGTCCACATCGAACCCCACCCCCACCCACGATGACGAGGTCGTCGGACGTGGTCACCCAGTCCATCCCCCTCGCTCCGCCCTCCTGAATCCTGATAGAAATGTGTGGCTGTCCCCACCTCCGGAAAGATCCCTCAAGTTTGCCCAAGAAGTCCTCCTCCCTAGCTTCTTCCAGAGAGTTGTCGCCTAGTACGGTCCCTGAGGACCCCCGAGTAAACCCTTTCGGTTCCCGGGGGCCCTAGCCTCGGCTTCACCTGCTTGCTCCGGGTGCTAGGCCGGGCCTGGGCAGGGACGCCCGGGAGCCTGCACTCGCTACTCCCTCCCCTAGGTGGAGGACTCCGCTTGGGCTGGCAGCGGTTGGGGCCTGCCAGGGCAGGCCGCCCCTCCGCGCCTCACCCAAAGTGAGGAGGTCTGTAGGCCCGCGGGCCAGGCAAAGTGCGGGTCTCGCTGCGTTGGGGGTGGACGGAGGAGCCCAGCGCTCCCCGCCTCTGGCACACTTCTCCCCCACCCTTCACTCTGGCTTATGCTTTTCCAACCAGAAACAACCTGTCCCAGAGTGACTTGGAATCTTAAGAGTCCCTGCACACTTAAGACTGAATTGTCTCAATGGTGAGGGCCATTGTGTCCCAAACCCGCCTTTTGCTCAGCGTCTTTCCGCTCCTGGTGAGCAGCCATGCTTGCATTTTTTAACTTGAGGTTTTTAAAGGAAATCTCAGGTCAAGAGCATGAGAAAGTCCCTTGTTCTGTTATCAAAGGGCCAATATGAAGCAAACATATTTGCAGACTCCCCTAGAGAGCCTAGCAGGCTTCTTGTGGAATCAGTGCCCTGGGGAGCCTGGAACTGAAGCCCCACCAGAAACTCTTTTTCCCTAAACTGAGGTTCCCTGAAAAGAGTGGACTCCCTGACATATGCCACTTCTTTTATTTACAGAGAAAGAAACATTGATTTGTTTCTCCACTTAACTGTGCATTCACTAGTTGATTCTTGTATGTGTCTGGATCGAACCCATAACCTTGCTGACATGTTGAAACAACACTCTAACCAACTGAGCTACTAGGCCAGGGCCACATATGCCATGTTTTGGGGTTTTTTTTCTTTTTTAAGATTTTATTTATTGATTTTAGAGAGAGAAGGAGGGGAGTGGGAAGCATAAACTCATAGTAGTTGCTTCTTATATGTGCCTTGACCAGGCAGGCCCATGGTTTTGAACCAGCGACCTAAGTATTCCAGATAGACATGTTTTATCCACAGTGCCACCATAGGTCAGGCAATATGCCACTTCTTAGAGTGCCCTGAAATATCCCTGTAAGGGATAGTACCCTGGGTTGCTATCTAGGAGAACACTAAAACCCCAAAAAGCCCTGGCTGGATAGCTCCGTTGGTTAGAGCATTGGCTCAAAGAGCAGAGGTTGCCAGTTTGACCCTGGGTCAGGGCACATATAGGAATAGATTGATGTTAATGTCTCTCTCTCTCCCTTCCTTTCTGGCTAAAGTCAATAAATAAATTTAAATTTTTTTAAATTAAAAAAATAATAGGCCCTGGCCGGTTGGCTCAGTGGTAGAGCATCGGCCTGGTGTTCAGAAGTCCCGGGTTTGATTCCCGGCCAGGGCACACAGGAGAAGCGCCCATCTGCTTCTCCACCCCTCCCCCTCTCCTTCCTCTCTGCCTCTCTCTTCCCCTCCCGCAGCCGAGGCTCCACTGGAGCAAAGTTGGCCCGGGCGCTGAGGATGGCTCTGTGGCCTCTGTCTCAGGCGCTAGAGTGGCTCTGGTTGCAACAGAGCGACGCCCCAGATGGGCAGAGCATCGCCCCCTGGTGGGGTGCCGGGTGGATCCCGGTTGGGAGCATGCAGGAGTCTGTCTGACTACCTCCCCGTTTCCAACTTCAGAGAAATACACACACACAAAAAAAATAAAAATAAAAAATAAAACTTCAAAAGATACCCCAGGTAGGAAAAAGAGACCCCAAGTTTTCACCTCTAATGGAGACAGTGGCTTTGAGAAAAGCAGGGGCTGGAATAAGTCTTGAGATTATTTATCATCACTGATGTTCCAGAGAAGTTTAGTATTTCATTTCTCTTGGGCTCATACAGATACTAGTGGAAGAAGGAATATGGTCAGAGTGTCGCTGTGTGTATTGTTGTTGTCAGGCGTGAGTGGGCACACACAGGCCAGCCTACCTGCATGCGTGCTACCAAGCAGGGCCATGTCTCCAGTAGGCCCACAGCCTGGCTCAGTGCTGGGGCCCAAAATGCTTTTATTTTTTTTTTATTTTTATTTTTTTTTCATTTTTTTTCTGAAGCTGGAAACAGGGAGAGACAGTCAGACAGACTCCCGCATGCGCCCGAGCGGGATCCACCCGGCACGCCCACTAGGGGCGACGCTCTGCCCACCAGGGGGCGATGCTCTGCCCATCCTGGGCGTCGCCATGTTGCGACCAGAGCCACTCTAGCGCCTGAGGCAGAGGCCACATAGCCATCCCCAGCGCCCGGGCCATCTTTGCTCCAATGGAGCCTTGGCTGCGGGAGGGGAAGAGAGAGACAGAGAGGAAAGCGCAGCGGAGGGATGGAGAAGCAAATGGGTGCTTCTCCTGTGTGCCCTGGCCGGGAATCGAACCCGGGTCCTCCGCACGCTAGGCCGACGCTCTACCGCTGAGCCAACCGGCCAGGGCCCAAAATGCTTTTAGAGTCCCATGAAAATGTTCCAATCTTTTAAAGTTTGTTTTTTAAAAATTGGTAAAATAAAACATAACATAAAATTTACCATGATCAGCCCTGGCCGGTTGGCTCAGAGGTAGAGCATTGGCCTGGCATGCAGGGGACCCGGGTTCGATTCCCGGCCAGGGCACATAGGAGAAGCGCCCATTTGCTTCTCCACCCCCCCTTCCTCTCTGTCTCTCCTTCCCCTCCCGCAGCCAAGGCTCCATTGGAGCAAAGATGGCTCCTTGGCCTCTGCCCCAGGCGCTTGAGTGGCTCTGGTCGCAACAGAGCGACGCCCCGGAGGGGCAGAGCATCGCCCCCTGGTGGGCAGAGCGTCGCCCCCTGGTGGGCATGCCGGGTGGATCCCGGTTGGTCGCATGCGGGAGTCTGTCTGACTGTCTCTCCCGGTTTCCAGCTTCAGAAAAAAAAAAAAAAAAAAAATTTACCATGATCACATTTAAGTGTCCAGTTTAGTGGCATTAAGCACATTCACATTGTTGTGCAGCTGTCACCACCATCCATCTCCAGAACTTTTTCAATTTCCCAAATTCAACGACTCCCCATTCCCTTCCCCTAGTGCCTGGCAACCTCCATTTCATTTCTTGTCTCTATGAAATTGACTACTCTAAGTTCCTTAAATAAATGAAATCATATAGTATTTGTCCTTTTGCCTCTTGCTTATTTTATTAGCATAATATTTTCAAGGTTCATCCACATTATAGCATGTGCCAGAATTTTCTTCTTTTTAAAGGCTGAATAATATTCCATTATATATTTTGTATATATGTACAATTTGTTTCAAAATCAGAAAAACTGAAGAAAAAATTTTTACTATGTAATATTGTGTTCATCTGTATACCAATGCAGTTATAAACTATTTTTAACACTTTTGTTAATAAAGGAAAGGGACCCACGAAGGCAAAAGTGTCCAGGACCCATGGAAGTTAGATCCTGTATCTGGGATAAGTTTTAAGAATGGCACCTGTGGGGAACCTTGGAGACAGGGGACCACCAGCTAGTTCTTTCTGTGAACAGGGTCAGGTGAATCAGCTGTTGACCAGGGACTGATGGACCTGGGGTCTAGAACACTTCTCTGCATATCAGGCCCCTTCTTTTCACTTCAGAATACAGGTTTCTGTCTAATGCACTGGAATATAAAACATGTAAAAGTAACAAGGGATCACCAGGAAATTAAACCACAAGACCTGTCTTTCTTTCTATATAAAGAGTTCAGTTCTGCCTGGCACAGAACCAGCTCTGGTTCCATAGACTTCTCCTGGATGTCCATCTGGCCTGTGTCAGCAAGCTGATTGCCTGCGATTTGACAGTAATGATTATAATGGGGTGATTTTGTGTTCTTTGACTCACTTGGATCAGAAGGTTCAGAAATGGACCCGCGCCTCTCACCCTCCACCCCTTTGGCTGAAACTGGTGTTTTCTTGGATTCCAAAGAAATAGCAGAGTCTCATGGAAGAAGATCCAGATAGAGAAAGGATCCTCTCTCTTTGAACCTAGTAGTGATTCCCGGCTTCTTCTTCTTCTTCTTTTTTTTAGCCTGGAGACCGAGAATGAGGGCCACAGAAGCCAAGAAATATTGCCCCAGGAGCCTATGTGGGAGACCCAGTCTTTCTGAGAATTCTGGAAAATAGCTACAGCTGTTATGCTCACTGAGCCATCTGGGCATCACTCACTCCCACACACTCAGCTGATGGAACTTGTCATCTCCTGCTTGTTTACCCACCAGCAAAGAAGCATCCCCATTGGCAATAAGCCTGATTTCTGAGTCTTTCTCCAGATAGGGCCAAACAGACAGACGGACAAACACAGATGTGGGTGTTAGGTGACTGGACCCAGTGGTAATGTGGCCCCTGATCACTTTCCACTTGCTTCTCAGCCTGACCCAGGGGGGAGCCACTCCTGCCAACTGGCAGGAATTACAAAGAAGCCCTGTGCTCCTTGGTGGGGTGAACCTGGTATGTGTCCTAGAGCAGTGGTCCCCAACCTTTTTTGGGCCACGGACTGGTTTAATGTCAGAAAATATTTTCACGGACAGGCCTTTAGGGTGGGACGGATAAATGTATCATGTAACCAAGACAAGCGTCAAGAGTGAGTCTTGGATGTAACAGGGAATCTGGTCATTTTTTAAAAATAAAACATCGTTCAGGCTTAAATATAAAGAAAACGGAAATAATGTAAGTTATTTATTCTTTCTCTGCGGACTGGTACCAAATGACCCATGGACCGGTACCGGTCTGCGGCCCGGGGGCTTGGGACCACTGTCCTAGAGGACGCATTCCAGCTCTGTGGCAGCACTGGTTCTGAGAAAGGCAAGGCTGGTATTGTGCACAGTCTGCAGAGCCCATGCATGGCTTCTGAGCAGCATCGATTATGCCATTCTCACATTGCTCAATAGAAGCCCAGCTGTTCACAATGCATACCAGAGGTGTCTCCGGGACTAAGACCCTCCAGCCCCATAGAGAAATGCCTGCACCTGCCACCTCAGGGTTTATATGTCTAGCCCTAAAGAAGATGAGGGATAAGATGGAATATCTACCCCA
Organism: Saccopteryx bilineata; assembly: GCF_036850765.1. Classification (NCBI taxonomy): domain Eukaryota; kingdom Metazoa; phylum Chordata; class Mammalia; order Chiroptera; family Emballonuridae; genus Saccopteryx; species Saccopteryx bilineata. The sequence goes on from NC_089495.1 coordinate 126,562,983, forward strand.
GCCCCAGCAAGGGGCAAGAGCTAATTGAGCAGTTCCTTGGGGACATAAAGGCAGAGGTCCCCACTGCAAAGTGATTGGATGGGAAGAGTCTCCCAACTTTCTGCTCTTGTTGTAGCCAAAAATGCTCAGCTCTGCCCCCTCCCTGTGAGGGTTGTACTGGAGGGGAGGGAGGTTGCCTTTAAGACATGCCATGAGAGATTGGTGCTTGTAGAAGAGCTGGACTCCAGGTTGCCAAGGTGAACCTGTCAACAGAATATTGAACAAACCCATGCGACTAGCCATAATTGTCTGCTTCAAAACAGCTAGCCTCTGGCCTCCTTGCCTGCCCCAGAGCGTGGCAGACAGGACCTGGCTGGGCAGGGACCAGAGGCGGATTAAGGTTGGTTGAGGCCCCGGGCACAGAAGAAAATATTGGGCCCCTTAAAAAAGAGAGAGAGACAAGGAAAATAAAAATACATGTTAACCATATTTTTAAATAAATAAAAAATATTATGTACTATTAATGTTAAAATTGCACATATGAAACCAAACTTGGTGTCATTAGAAAAAAGTGTAAAGTTGGGGTCTTGAGGGGCCCTTCAGAAGTCGGGGCCCAGGGCATGCACCTGGTGCACCCACCATTAAGTCCGCCTCTGGGCAGGGGTTTCCCAGGGCAGGCAGCCCACTAGTGCCCCACCCCTCCTAGGGACACATTAGTTGAAACTATGAGGTTGGTTTCTTCCCACACTCCTACCCCGGCCTGTGACAGGAGCATACTAGCTTACTGGATCCTGCTGTCCTTCCTGCAAAGAGCCTTGCCCTAGAGGGACCCCTCATTGGATTTTCCTGGCTATCAGCCCCAGATATATCCCTTGGGAGCTCTTTGTTTACTTTGCAGGAAAAAAATTAAAATGTAGAGCCTTTTGTTAAAAAATTGTCAACAATTAGAAGATGTCAGCATTAACCCAGCACGAGGCCCTGTGTGTCTGCAGGTCCAAGGTCCCCCTCCCCCCAGCAGCTCACTGCCCAGTCTATGCTGAGGGCCCCTCTCTGGTCTTGGCTTTCCTTCTGGTCCCACCCTCAAGACCAGTTCACTTCAGCCCCCAGAGCCCCAAAGGAGGCCAGTTATTCTGGTAATGCTGTCCTCCGGGTTGGGGAGGTTCTAGCAATGGCTTCTGTGGTCAGGTGTCCATCCCTGGCCAGGATGACCAAGCTCACATGGTAGGGAAGCATTAGAGGGGTTGGGACAAGGTCATGGTTGAGGTGTGGCCTCTTGAGTGCACAAGCCTGCTGACACCCTTGGTTACCCTCATCCTGACACCTGACAAAGTGTCTACTCCTCCCTTCCTGCCTCAGAACCACCAGTCAGAAGCTTTGAGATTCAGGAGTTCTGGCTCAAGGGACCCTCAGACATGACCAGTTAGAGCTTCTGGGCAAGTTGGATACATGCCAGCCGTCCCACTACTGTGAAGAGGCAGGAGTGAAAAATGGTTAGAGCCTGATCCACCCAGGCTTCTCTTAGCATTCTCATGTGCTACCTGTGAGTCTCTAGGCCTCAGGGTCTTAACCTGCAAAAAAAGCTATCCAGACCTCAATTCAATGCCCCTACAAAGGCCACCAAAGCCCGGTGTGACCTGCCCCAGCACCTTCTGCCTTCCTGTCCTCTTACTTACCTTGCACACTTGGCTCCAGAGACATGAACCCTTCATCAATCCTCAAATACATCATGCATAGTGCTGCCTCAGGGCCTTTGCACTGGCTGTGGCCACACACTGGAACTTTCTTCCTCAGAGAGCCACACGGTTTTCTCCTTTTCCTTCAAGTCTTTACTCAAATGTCATCTTTTCAAATGAGCTACTCCTGACTGCCCTATTGTTCCACCCATCCTGCCTGCACCCCCATCTACCTTTTGTCTTTTCTGAAGCACCACCTTTACCTTAGAGCAGATGAGGTCTGTCCTGTAGGTATTGGTGATGCTACTTGTCTGTCTCCTGCTGGGACATAAACCCATAAGGGCAGGTCCTGCTCTCTTCCCTTACCTGATGTGTCTCCAAGCTCTAAACACTGCCTGGCATGTGGGAGATGCCCAGTAAATACCTGTCAGTGCTGAACAGACAGGACTTTTGCAAGGAACACAATGGTGCTGGTATTGGTGGGCTGGAGTTGGCTCATGCTGGCTTGTGAGAGCTGACAGCCGTATTTTCAGATACAGACATTATTAAAAATTAAATGATCTAAATTTACAATTAAAAAAGTTATTATGCCCTGGCCAGTTGGCTCAGTGGTAGAGCATCGGCCTGGCGTGCAGAAGTCCCGGGTTTGATTCCCGGCCAGGGCACACAGGAGAAGCGCCCATCTGCTTCTCCACCCCTCGCCCTCTCCTTCCTCTCTGTCTCTCTCTTCCCCTCCTGCAGCCAAGGCTCATTGGAGCAGGCCCATTGGCCCGGGCACTGAGGATGGCTCTATGGCCTCTGCCTCAGGCGCTAGAGTGGCTCTGGTTGCAACAGAGCGGTGCCCCAGATGGGCAGAGCATCACCCCCTGGTGGGGTGCCGGGTGGATCCCGGTTGGGTGCATGCAGAAGTCTGTCTGACTGCCTCCCCGTTTCCAGCTTCAGAAAAATACAAAAACAAACAAACAAAAAAAGTTATACTCAGAGCCTGACCAGGTGGTGGTGCAGTGGACAGAGTGTCGGACTGGGATGCTGAGGACCCAGGTTCCAGACCCTGAGGTCGCCAGCTTGAGCGCGGGCTCATCTGGTTCAAGCAAAACCTCACCAGCTTGGACCGAAGGTCGCTGGCTCAAGCAAGGGGTTACTCGGTCTGCTGAAGGCCTGCGGTCAAGGCACATATGAGAAAGCAATCAATGAACAACTAAGGTGTTGCAATGCTCAACGAAAAACTAATGATTGATGCTTCTCATCTCTCCGTTCCTGTCTGTCCCTGTCTATCCCTCACTTTGACTCTCCCTCTGTCTCTGTAAATAAATAAATAAATAATAATAAATAAATTTAAAAAGTTATACTCAGATACCCAAATTTCATTTTCCCCCAAATGATCCCACTCTATTTTATTCTTACCATGTTGTTGGGGTGGTTTACATCTGTTGTGTCTGTGTGGTAGAAATATTGGACCCAGGTGGCTAACTGTATATCTTGTTCCAGTTTCATGCTCTGTGACATTATGCTGGCAGCCTGTGGAAGTATTTACACTACAGATATTGGCAGACACTGCAACCTGTGCCTTGACTCATTGTTCTGTTGATCACTCAGACTTAAGAAAGTGGTGGGGAAAGAATTTTAATGATGCAGATTAAACTTAAATGGTGGCATGTCTGTAGCTGTTCTGTTGTGAATGACACAAAAGCTTGAGGAGAGGCCCTGACCTGTTGGCTCAGTGGGAGAGCATCAACTTGGTATATGGAAGTTCTGGGTTTGATTCTCAGTCAGGGCACACAGGAGAGGCGACCATCTGCTTCTTCCTCCCTTCCCCTTCTCTCTCTCTGTCTCTTTTCTCCTCCCACAGCCATGGCCTGATCAATTTGAGCACGTCAGCTATGGGCACTGAGGATGGCTCCCCCAAGCCTCTGCCTCAGGCGCTAAAAATAGCTGGATGCAAGCACAGTCCCATATGGGCAAAGTGTTGGCCCCAGATGGAGGTTGCTGATTGGATGCCGGTTGGGGTGCATGCGGGAATCTGTCTCTGTATCTTCCCTACTAACTTAAAAAAAAGCTTCAGGAGAGACACTTCCGGCGTCCCCCCCAAAAAAACCCAAAAACAAAACAAAACTGAGTCTGCAAAGGAGCTGCTCGTGTCATTGGAAACAAGTGAAGCTTATATACCTCTTCAAGTTTGCCTTTCATCTAACTGATGAGCTAAGCGACAATATCACCTAACACTCACATCAGAGCAGCACTCGTTCATCAGGCACAAGTATAGGTTGGCTACTAGCCCAAAAGTTTGGCCAAAAAAAAAAATCAACAACAATATTCTGTGAATCAGTGGGTCCTGTGGAGTCTATCATAAAGAACAGTGTGTACTTTATTACAGCTTGTAAATTGTATGATAATTTGTAAAATTTATATATATATATATTTTTTTTTTTTTTCTCCCTCAGAGAAGAGGTAGCTGATGCTGAACATTTACCAGTGCCTCGTACAGGACCAGCCTAGAGGAGGCATTTAGATAACTGTAAAGAAATGAAGTACAGTGTGTCTGTAAAGTCATGGTGCACTTTTGACCAGTCACAGGAAAGCAACAAAAGATGATAGAAATCTGCACCAAATAAAAGAAACACTTTCCCAGTTTCATACCCATTTAGTGCAGTTCGATGTGGGCTCACGCACGGATTTTTTAGGGCTCCTTAGGTAGCTATCCCGTATAGCCTCTACAGACTCATCACTGACTGATGGCCTGCCAGAACGGGGTTTCTCCACCAAACTGCCAGTTTCCTCCAACTGCTTATCCCACCGAGTAATGTTATTCCTATGTGGTGGCGCTTCATTATAAATGCGCCGATATTCACATTGCACTTTGGTCACGGATTCGAATTTAGCAAGCCACAGAACACACTGAACTTTCCTCTGTACCATCCACATCTCGAATGGCATGGCCGTGGGCTGCTCCGCTGTATACACAGTGTTACGTCATCATCTGTGCATGTGCACATGCTGCCACATCATCCTACAGAAACTGGGAGGGTTTTCCTTTTATTTGGTGCAGATTTCACATTTCTATCGTCTTTTGTTTTCCTGTGACTGGTCAAAAGTACACCATGACTTTACAGACACACTGTACTTCACTGGCCAGATAGCTCTGTTGGTTAGAGCATCATCCTGAAGCATAGAGGTTGCTGGTTCAATTTGTTGTCAGAACACATATAGGAATAGATCCAATGTTCCTGTCTCTCTCTTTCTCTCATTTCCTTCTTCTCTCATGAAAATCAGTAAATAAAAATTAAAAAGGGAAAAAAAGAAATGAAGTATAGGCCCTGGCTGGGTTGCTCAGTAGATAGAGCATCTTCCTGTGCTCTAAGGTTACGGGTTTGGTCCCCATGTCAGGGCACATACAAGAAGCAACCAACTGATTATGCAACTAAATGGAACAACTAAGTGGAACGAGATGATGCTTCTCTCTCCTCTCTCTCTCAAATCAACAACAACAACACAAAGAAATATGTTGAAGAAATGGAGGTGAGGGGATTAATCATCCATACATAGCCTTAAGGAAGGTAAAAAGATGGACAGATAGACCCCGGCCAGGGACATGACGGTAGTAAGAGCCAAGGCAGTGGGGCCCACCACCAGCGTGGGTATGAAACACAGGCTAGGCTGTGAGCTGGCATAGTAGAAGGGGCCACATTGAAGGGAGCATGCAGACTTGTGACAGGAACCAAGGCCTTTCAGGACAGCACCTCTTCAGTTTCCCACCCAGTACAAGATGTTTCCTGGGCTGCACAAGTCCTCAGGGTGTCCAATCCCTATGGAATTGTCCTAAAGGCAGATGGTCCCTGGACAAAGGCCTCGTTATCCTCGAGGCTGCTCCATGCTGCTCTCTGTCCTCCCATCTTGTTAGGGGCCTCATGTCCCAGGACTGATCATGTCCACTCTCCTGGCCTCTGGAACCTAGGAGGGGCTGGACCAACCCTAACCCTGACCCTTCTCTTGCTGTTGAGAATAACCCTTTTGTTTTGTTCTTTAACATGTTTGTATTAAGCGTACATTAGGTTGGGTAGTCAGAGGTGGCCTCACTGAGTGAGTTACATATGAATTATGATCTGTGTGTTGAGAAGGAGCCAGGCATGTAAAGATGAGGGGGTACTTGTTCCAGGGAGAGGGAACAGCAGGTGCAAAGGCCCTGTGGCAGGCACAAACTAGGGTGTCTGAGGACCAGAAGGAAGGCAAGGAGGTAAGAACAGTGTGACGGGGGGGGGGGGGGAGTGGGAGCAGCTCACTCATACGGTTGTGACTAGAAGTTTGAACTCTGACTCTAAATGCTGTGGAAGGCCTTTGGAGGGTTAAAGCTGGGAGTTGGGAGACCATTACATGCTGACCAGATAATGGGGTCAGGCCTAGACCCTGGGGATATAAGGCAAGTTCCCAGGACTTGAGGGGAAGCCTACAGGCAGAGTTAGCACTTCCTGGAGGCCCTTTCTCCACCTGACCATCTTTTTTTTTTTTAATTTTTATTATTATATATATATATTTTTATATATATATATTTTTTTATTTATTGATTTTTTTAGAGAGAGAGGAGTGAGAGAGAGAGACAGAGAGAGAGAGAAGGGGGAGGAGCAGGAAGCATCAACTCCCATATGTGCCTTGACCAGGCAAGCCCAAGGTTTCGAACCGGCGACCTCAATGTTCCAGGTCGACGCTTTATCCCACTGCGCCACCACAGGTCAGGCCCACCTGACCATCTTTTAAGAAGCATCTCAGAAGTACCATCTCTTTCCTCTGAACAATAATGATTTGAAGATTGAATTGCCAACATGATAGGGTCAGGCCAGAGACACTCCATCCTGGGAGCCAGACTACAGGGATTAGTAACTTGCCCTGTGACCCCAAGCAACTGACTCATACCTTTGTGCCTCAGTTTCCCCATCCTGAGAAAGAGGCTCATGATAAAATGGTTGGTAGTCATGGAGGTTAACAGGCACTAAAGTCATGGAAGTTTGCACACCGCTTGGTGGGATTAGCTATTACCATTATGTTTACGGTTTTAATGCTTGCTGTTAAGACAGTGAGGCAGGCACTCAGGCAACCAAACCCAAGTCAGTCAGAACCCCTGCCCAGGACGAGGATTCCTTGAGCTGCAGAAGCTCATCTCACCTTCCTGCAGGCCAGTGAGGCCTGAATTGCCCTCCTCGCCTCTTTCCCATGAAGCAGGTATTATGTGCAGTCCAGCTGAAGGCTCCCAAGCTTCAGGGTCCTCCTGTTCAGGGCCCACAGAGCTCTCGGGGTCCTCAGAGTTTGGGACTGCTCTTTGGATGGCCCCTTATTCCCTGCTGGCCTCAATGGGTGACCCCTGAATGCAGGTGGAAGTCTCTCTGTTCTCAGTTTGAGTTGGCCACTCTACTGGGTCTGTTTGGCTCCAGGGGGTCCTTGGTGCCAAGAATGAGCCCGTAGTGGCCTGGGCCGTTCTGGGCGGAGTCAAGCAAGGGGCTCCAGCTGGAGTGAGGCCCCTCTAGAAGCGGAGTCAAGGTTTGGGGAATCTGTGTCCTCTCTATTTTGGGTCTTCAGCTCACTGTGTGTGTGAAGAGGATTTTTAAACACCCAGCCCAGTGCCAGTCTTGGACACAAGGGGTGGCCAGGGTGACTTGGTTGGGCAGGGTGAGGCTAATGCACATGGCCACCTCAGCTGGAACAGCAAGTTAAGGCCTAGGAGGCCACAGGAGGAAGACCCTGGCTGATGTGCCCAGACGGCAGCACAGCAGGATCATATCCGAGCAGTTCCTATGTCACTTCAAGACGTTCTGCAGTGGCCAGAGGCAGGTTAAGGTCGGTTGAGGCCCCAGGCACAGAAGAAAATATTGGGCCCCTTAAAAAAAGAGAGAGGCAGGGAAAAGAAAAATACATGTTAACCATATTTTTAAATGGGTAAAAAATATTATGTACTATTAATGTTAAAATTGCACATATGAAACCAAACTTGGTGTCATTAGAAAAAAGTGTAAAGTTCAGGTTCTGCGGGCCTTTCTGAAGTCGGGGCCCAGGGTGCGTGCCTGGTGTGCCCGCTGTTAAATCCACCCCTGGCAGTGGCACAGGGCTGGGACTCACCTAGGGCAACTCCTGCCCCATGCTCTCTCCATCACTGTCACATCTGCAGCTCTCCTGTTGACATTTTATCACATGGGCGGGCAGTGACGGACCTCCTCTATGTACACACACACACACACACACACACACACCTTATCTCCCCTGCTGGGCTATAAATTTCCTCGGTATCTCCTCCTGTCCCCAGCGGGCACTCACGCATGCATGTGGCAATTCTTGTCCAAGGAATGCATAAAATGTGAAGTAAATTGTGATGCTGACCAAGAGGGCAGAATTTCAGCTGGGCCCGAATGCCTCTCTAAGATGGGCACCGCACCTGGGCTGAGCACGTCGTTCTTCTGACAGCTGGTTGAGGAGGACAGGAGAACGCTCAGTGTACAGATAAAGCTCAGACAGGCCCTGTGATTTGCTCAGTGCCACCCAGCGGGTGGGACCAAAGGATGGTTATTCTGACCTCCCTCGGGAGGGTGTGGAGCAGGAGAGTTCAGCAGACAGAGCTACGAGCTCTGTCTGTGATGCTGTAATGACAAGTTCTGTAGGAGCCACACTAATAAAGGAAAAGAAACACCTGCCTGACCAGGCAATGGTTCAGTGGTTAGAGCATTGGACTGGGACACTGAGGACCCAGGTTTGTAAACTCCAAGGTCTATGAGCATGAGATCATAGACATGACCCCATGGTCGCTGGCTTGAGCCCAAAGTTGCTGGCTTGAGCAAGGGGCACTGGCTCGGCTGGAGTCTCCCCCACCCCATCAAGGCACATATGAGAAAGCAATCAGTGAACAACTAAGGTACCACAACTATGAGTTGATGCTTCTCATCTCTCTCCCTTCCTGTCTGTCTCTCTCTCTCACTAAAAAATTAAATTAAAAAAAACATAAAAAGGAAAAATACAGATAAAATTATTTTTAATAATGTCTTTTATTAGTATATCCAAAATATTTTTACTTTAACATGTGGTCAGTGCGAAAACCAGTAACAAGGTACTATACTTTCTGTTTCTTTTTGCCAGTCTGGTAAATCCCATGTGAATTTGGCACTTGGGAACCTCTCCACGGCACTGTAAAACCATGTGTGGCTCATGGCCCCATGCTGGGCAGTGGATCTGGGGAAAGATGAAATCACTTTCAGTCCCCAGCTGAGCAAACCGCCCTGAAATCAGGCCTGTTAGACCTTCATGGCATTTGGGGGCCAGAGGCAGCTCCAGGGATGCACCCAGCATCTGTAGTCGTGGCATCACTTGTGTGCCTGGTGCGGTAAGGCCTGACGTCAGTCTTGACGAGGGGGCTTCCTCTTGGCCAAAGCACATGCGGGCAGAGAGCACTGCCTACAGCTCATCTCCATCAGGAAGTCCACCCACGTTGACTTAGAAATGAGATCAGGGCCAGGTTGGGCAGTGTCCTGAATCTGGAAGGTCATAGTAGGAATGTGTCCTCTGCATGCTAAGGCCACAGCAGTGTTCTAATGGCCTGGGAGAGGGGCTGGCTGGCAGAGGTGGCCAGAGGTTGAGTCTCTTTGAGGAAGGGTTTCGGTGGCAACAGGATGCCGCTGGTGTCAGCTGACAGGGCTACACCTCTGAGGTGCCTGGAGCAGCCCCGGAGAGGCCAGCTGCCTACTCACATGCCTGCTAATCTCGTAAGTGGATGCTGTTTGCTGGAAGCTGAGGGTAATCATGGGGCTGAGGGTGTTTGCGCCTGTGTCTCTCCCAGGGCTGGTGGCCCGACCGGGGCAGCTGAGCAAGGTGCTATCAGCTGCTCACTGAGACGTGAAGCGCTGGGACTCCAGGCAGGGCTGCAGCCAAACGCTAGGGAGGAAAAAGACAAATGTGTTTGACATGAAGACATGGTCCCCTTGCAGGGCCAGCGGGATGGTGTCATCTGGGTGTGGTCCTGGCATTGCAGACCTCCAGCTGCCAGCCACACACTCTGCTCTCCACCCCAGGATGTCCCCAACCTGGTGGTCCCTGTTCTCCTCTTCCCTCTTGCTTTGCTCTCTGTCCCTAGTCCTTCCGTGTTTCTCTTTAAGCCCCTCACTGCCCCCCCAGGCGCCTGCTCCAGCCTCCTCATTGCCCCAGACTTCTAGGCGGTGTCTTGTGCTTCATTCCGGCCCAACCAAGCTGTGGCTGGGATGGCCCAGTTCTGACTGGAATAGTGCCCTTTCCAAACTCACATCCACTTGAAACCTTACAACGAGACCTTGTTCGGAAATAGAATGTGATTGAAAATTGCAGGTGTAATGAGGTTAATATGAGGTGGGTAGGGTGGCCCAAATCCAATAGGACTGTGCCCTTATAAGAAGAGGAGAATTTCGACTTAGAGACAAGACATGCGAGGGACATTGGAATGATGCAGCTGGAACTCAAGGACCTTAAGGACAGTGGCAGCCACCAGAACCTGGAAGAGGCAGGAAGGATCCTCCCCTAGACCTTTCAGAGGGAGCGTGGGACACCTGCATATTGGGTCATCCCACACCCAGAGCTGGGCAAGAAGCAGTTGCTGATGTTTAAGTGAGTGGTCCTTTGTCCCAGCAGCCTAAGAACCCTCACCCAGTCCCCTTAGCTGGCCTGGACTCCAGAACTATAGGAAACCCCCTGCTGACCGCTGTGGAGGCACCTCCAGGCTGCAGCAGGCCGCCCCTGAAGTCCACCTGTCGAAGCCCTACCTAGTTCACACACATGTTTGGGGATAATAGTCTTCGGAATTCCAAGGGATTTCACTGAGCTCGCCAGAAGCTGATCACGGCCAAGCCTCAACCCCACACTTGACAAGTGATACAATCAATGCTTGACTCTTGACAGCATTTTTAGAGATTAGTTGGGGAGCAGAGGGTGGGGTGGACAAGAACAGGCATACAAGAGAGCAGGTTATTGCAACAGTATGGACTGAAGCCATCATAGCCTGCCCTGGGTATAATTAGAGTAACAGGCCCCGGGAGCCAGGCCAGCAGAGCGGGGCAACATCAGCAGGAAAGGGAGGCCATGGGCAGGGGGGCTCATGGTCTTGTGCAGGTGGAGTTGAATTGGCCTGAGCAGCCGGCAGTGGCTATCAGGGAAGGCTGTGTGGCAGGATAGTTAGGAACCATCGGGGCTACAATCTTGGCTCTGCTCTGTCCACCAGTTTGGTCCTGGATCTCAAACTTCTTATTTATAAAGTGAACTGCGTATGGCCACCTCCCAGGGCCTGCTTGGTGCTATTGTTAGAATTTCAAAACACATTGAAGCTGAGTCACTCTGCAAAAAACCAAGGACAGAGGAGGCAAATGGCATGTTTTGCAGGCTGTCTGAGGAAGGGCAGCCCATACAGAGATGGATGCATGTCAAGAAAGTAGACAAACCAGAGGTCACAGAACAAGATAGAGGTTAGAAGGGCGAGGCTTGGGGAGATCCCGGGAAGAAGGTAAAGGGTTCCTGGACACAGAGCAGGTAAATCTGGGGAGAACAGTTTCGGCAACAGCAGCCACCAGCAGGTCAGGACTTAGGAACGACAAGGGTGGGCACACACGACATACACATACACATAGCACACACATGCACACACAACAAGCTTGACCATTGACCACGTCAAGGCAAGCTGGCTGTAGAAAAAATGAGCAAGGAGCTGCAGTTGTTCAGCATATAGAACAAAGGGGTGTGTGTGTGTGTGTGTGTGTGTGTGTGTGTGTGTTTTATGATAGGAGACAGGGCGCGGGGTGGGCATTGGAATAGAGGAGTTGAAGATGCACAGGACAAGGGCTGGGAGCTCTGGTGGGGGTCCACCTTGGAAAGGAAGAGGGTGACCAGTGCCAGGGACTAAGCAGAGAGGATGATGTTTGGTGTACCAGGAGGGAGGCAATCACCCTGGCCATGGTCTTCTCAGAAAACCTGGAGACTAGGTCATCTGTGGGGTGTTTGGGAAGATGGGGGCTGCACCCAGAGTTACTAGGACATTAGGGGACAGTGACTGCTCAGCAGGAGAACCGGGCTGAATTGGAATCTGCACTATCTACACTGTCCCTGGCAAACACTTGCAACCTGAAAACCAAGCGGATAAGGCAGGGCTGGGGACAAGGGCTTGGCTGGCTGAAGTCCAAGGGGCTGAGAGCCTGAGTGTCACTAGGATAGCTTAGAAGTGTCCCTGCTCTCTCTGTCTCCCGTCCTCGCCTATTTGGGTCCCAGCTGAGCTCTGAGGGGCCTGTCTACGTTTGTGAGAGTTTGTACAAAGTGAGGCCTGAGGGGCGGTCACCCCTGTTCATCACCTGGGTGGTGGTGTCTACTGACTTTTTAAAAAAGATTTTTATTGAATTTTAGAAAGAGGAGAGAGAGGGAGAAAGATGTGGGTGGGGGCTGGGAGATGGAACAGGAGGCATCAACTCCTGTATGTGCCTTGACCAGCCAAGCCCAGGGTTTTGAACTGGTGACCTCAGTGTTCCAGGTTGACACTTCTATACACTGTGCCACCACAGGTCAGGCAATGAGGCAATGTGTCTGCTTATTTTTATTTTCCTCCTCTTCTGTTTTGTGTTTTTCAATTTTATTTACAACTGCCATGTACTTTTTTTTTTTTTTTGTATTTTTTCGAAGCTGGAAACGGGGAGAGACAGTCAGACAGACTCCCGCATGCCCCCGACCAGGATCCACCCAGCACGCCCACCAGGGGTGACGCTCTGCCTACCAGGGGGCGATGCTCTGCCCCTCCAGGGCATTGCTCTGTTGCGACTGGAGCCACTCTAGCACCTGGGGCAGAGGCCAAGGAGCCATCCCCAGCGCCCGGGCCATCTTTTGCTCCAATGGAGCCTCGGCTGCAGGAGGGGAAGAGAGAAACAGAGAGGAAGGAGTGGGGGAGGGGTGGAGAAGCAGATGGGAGCTTCTCCTATGTGCCCTGGCCAGGAATCGAACCCGGGACCCCTTGCACGCCAGGCCGACGCTCTACCACTGAGCAAACCGGCCAGGGCCTGCCATGTACTTTTTATTTTTTATTTCCCCCCTGAAAACCAGACAGTCGTTAAAAGCTGCTCCACAGCACCCAGGGTTTGACTGAGCAGAAAGGTACAATGTTCTCTGCTTGTGTTGACAATCACACTTCTATTTGAGGGACCACTTATTTGAGCACTGGGCCTGGGATGCAAGTGAACCCTGAGGTCGGGGCAGTCAGCATCACCCTAAATGCCATACACCCCAGCCCTTCCCAGATGATAATGCCCCCACCTTGAGAGAGGAGGTTTCTCTAGTGAGGACCCCGCCTCCCCTGCCACCCTGGCCAGCCAGCAGTACAGCTCCTGGATCTCAATGCTCCTAGCTCCTCCAGAACTCTGCCCTTGGCTTCATTTTTTTTTTTTTTTTTTTTTTTTTTTTTTTGTATTTTTCTGAAGTTAGAAGGGGGAAGGCAGTCAGACAGACTCCCGCATGCGCCCGACCGGGATCCACCCGGCATGCCCATCAGGGGGCTCTGCCCATCTGGGACGTTGCTCTGTTGCAACCAGAGCCATTCTAGCGCCTGAGGCAGAGGCCATGGAGCCATCCCCAGTGTCCGGGCCAACTTTGCTCCCATGGAGCCTTGGCTGCGGGAGGGGAAGAGAGAGACAGAGAGGAAGGAGAGGGGGAGAGTGGAGAAGCAGATGGGTGCTTCTCCTGTGTGCCCTGACTGGGAAGCAAACCCAGGACTTCCACATGCTGGGCCGATGCTCTACCACTGAACAACCCAGCCAGGGCCTGCCCTTGGCCTCTTTTTCTTTGCCTACAGTGATAGTTCCTCCCAGTCAAAGGACTTTCTGTTTGTAAGCTAATGTGCTCATTGCCTTCATCAGTGCCATGCTGTTACATTGATAATAATCAGTTAAAGGGGAGGGGGACAAAAAACCCCCATCAATGTCATTTGCCAATTCCTGTGGTGTAAATATTCACACCATGGTCAGTTTCAAGTGAGCAATGGGAAGTGGATGGCGTGGCAAATTCCTGAAAGTGCAACAACCCAGTACAGTTCCATCTCTGAGGACAGGCTTTACTCGGAGCTGGCTCACCTGCCCTCTGGCACCCAGCTCAGCGGTGGGTGAGGGTCAGCTCTGCCCAAGGGAGGGATAGGGGGCTTGCAATGAGTGACACTTGAGGGCAGGTATGGGTTCCCCTCATTTTATAGTTTTACAAAACACTTCAATGATCTCATTTCATCCTTTCTCATCATAGAAAAGGCAAGTCATAGTTCCCCTTTGCCGAGGAGAGAGTTAAGACCCAAGTCTGAAGTGAGGTGGCCAGGATCACACATCAAACAGATTAATTATAGAGCTCTGAGTGACAGCCCAGGCTGCCCCACATCTGGAGGGACACTTCCTATATAGGTGGAGGGCCAATTCAATCTCTCCAGCCTGCCCTGATCACACCTCTTTCTCTGAACCTCCTGTGCAGATCGGGTGTGTCGGGGGCACTGTGCAGCTCCTTGCCTCTCCTCCATTGCAGAGAGGAGGGCTGAACCTGGCCTCTGCAGACTCTTTTGCCAATCACGTTTGACCAGTCTGGAGCATTCTCGGGGATTTGGAAATGGGAAGCGATGCAGGGGCCAGGCTTCTACTCTCTTTTCTTGGCATGCTTGGTGGTGGATGTGCCGGGCTGTGTTTCGGGAGCTGGTCCCTGGCTCTGTGGGTGTTGAGAGGAAGGTGAGGGTTGTCTGGTTCTTGTCCTGTGTGCACTCAGCAGGAGTAGCAGTAGTTCAGGGTGGCTTGCTGACTCTCGGATTGCTCTAGGCATTCTGAAGCCACTGATTTCAGAAGCATCCTCTGTCTAGGTCTTCCAACATCTTTTTTATTTCCTCCTAATTTTTTATTCTATTCTGACAACTTTGGAAGAGTAACAGGAAGTTTATATTTTTAATTTTTTTCCTTTTTATTGAATTAATTGGGGTGACACTGGTTAACCAAATCATACAGGTTTCAGGTGCCCGATTCTACAACACGTTGTCTGCACACTGTATTGTGTGCTCACCCGCCCCAAGTCACGCTGGTCTCCCGACATCTCAGTGTGGGCTCTCTTATGGGGCCAGTCTGGCGGTGCTTGGGAAATGTTTGTTTGGAAGCCAAGGAATAGCCTCTTTCTCCAGCCCTGCCAAGGGTTTTCTTTTCTTTTTTTTTGCCAAGGGTTTTCTAAAAACCCAATTTCATTTTCTTCCAAAAGTAGTCAGAATGTTCTCCGCATCTGAACCCTGATGGACATTGGTCACCTCTGACCCCATGTCCTGCGACCTTCAGTCAAGTCCTGGGACCTCCCGTTCCACGAGGTTTGCCCATGTTCTTTCACTAGAGTGAGATTTTTGGTCATACATTAAAAACTGTAGACTTTCCCCTGGGACCTAGAAATATTTCAGCATGCCCTCCTACCTAGCAGCCAGCCAACGCCGTGGGGAGCTCAGACTGAGAGGTGTGGCCTCAGGGCTGAGCATCTGGAGGAGCCAAGAGGGTGTCGTGAGGCTGTGCCCCTCATTCACCCACTTTTCTCCTTGGGCTGCAGCTGTCTCTCGTTCTGAGTCTACCTACCAGAACTATGATCTCTCTCTCTCTCTCTCTTTTTTAAAATTGATTTTAGCAAGAGAGGAAGGGAGGGAGAGAGAGAAAAAACCAAGAACATCAATCTGTTCTTGTATGTGCCCTGACTGGAGATTGAACCAGTAACCTCTGTGCTTTGGGACAATCGCTCTGAGCAACTGAACTATCTGGCCAGGGCCAGAAGTACAATATTAACCACAGAGTTCATGGAGGGTAATGACAGCTGACAGAGGGGGAGAAAAGTGAAAGTGATAAAGACCCAGTAGAGCCAGAAGGAGGGAGGAGGGGCTGGGACTGGGGGCGTGGGGTGTGGTGCCCCCTACCACTCTGGGGGCCTAGGCTATGACACCTGGGCTCTGTCTCAGTGTGCCATTAGTTCCTGCTCAGTCTCCTCTGTTACAGGATAGAGCATATCAGTTTGTGCACCTGCATTTTATCACGCATCAGGGGGAAGGATGATACGTGAACTTTTTACTCTTTAAAATTTAGTGAATTCCATTTAAAAAATATTCTCTTTATAACTGATACTTTAAAATATTTTTTAAACCCAGTAATACATGTTTACTGAAAATATGTAGGAAAGCTTTCAACGGTGAAATAAAAAATAAAAATTGCCCATACACCTGTGGTCCAGAGATGGTCATGGCCACTGAGTCATCTTCCTTCTGAGTCCATCCGTCTCCTGTGCACGCAGGCTCAGTGGCATCCGTGGCTGGGTTACTGTCTCTCTCCATGCATGTATACACAGCATTTTAAAACAAGTAATGATGACAGTATTTTTATACATCTGTGTCCTGCTTCTCACTTAACTTCCTTATCTTGCCTCCTCCCATCAGGGGCTTAAAAAACAAAACAAAACCAAATCCACATATCAATGTTATGTGATAGCCTTCAGCTAAGATTGCCAGATTTTGCACTTAAGAATATAGAACACCCAGCTAAATTTGAATCTTGGCTAAACAATGATTGTCCCATGCAAATATGAGATGTATTCATACTAAAAAAAATGATTTGTCATGTATCTGACACTCAGATTTAACTGTCTTATATTTTATCTGACAGCCCTACTTTCTTCTGGGTGCTGAGTGGCTTCAGACCCTGGGGACTCAGGTATCCTGGAGGGACCGAGTCTGCTCACACCTACAGACACAGGGATGGACTCAACCTGTTCCCAGTACCTGGCAGTTGTCTCTCTGGCCTCGTCCCACTACTCCCTGCCAGGTTCCAGACCAGGTGTTTTACAGGCATCTCACAAGAACTGTGAAGCCCATTTTCCAAAAAAGGAAGGCGAGGCCTGAGCTGAGTAATTGCCCAGGGTTTCTCAGCCAGAAAGAGGATTTGGGTCCAGGTCTGCCCACTGGGATCCCCCTTGCTTGAACTGAAGAGCATTAAAGGCAGCTGAGCCAGGAGGCCAGTGAATGGGGCCCCAGGGCCTAGCCCAGAGTGCCACTGCCAATGCCACCTTCACAAAGGAGACTCCTCCCCTGAACAGCCGTGGGACAGACTCTGGAGACAGCCTGGAACCCAGGACAGCTGGAGGAAAAGCCATTGACTGACCTCAGGGCTCAGGGCCTTTGAATTGCTGGCAACAATTTCTTCTGAGCCCTCAAGGGCTTATATAAATGGAGTTAAAGTGCTCTGGTCCCTGGTGAGAGGGGTTAAGTAGCAGGGCTGGAGGATTAAGTCCTGGCTTGGGGGATGGGCAGGGCCTTTGGAAAGCTCTGAAACCAGTCTCTCTGTCTTCCTTCTCTCCCTGCCCTGGACCCCTGCAGACTCACCCTGCTTCCCCACCAGGCCAACCTTGTGTTCACCCTTCACTCTCTTGTCCTCACTTAAATGTGGATGCATGTACCTGTGATCAACTGCAGAGAGGCAGGTACAGCGTGGGCCAGGAGCGCCCAGGACTCTGCATTCAAGCAAGCCAGCCAGCCTCCTTCTGAGTGCTCATCCCCAAGACCTCACAGTGTAGACCCTGCCCACACAGGTAGACCTCAACCAACACTTACTGAGTATTTGCCCATTTCCCAGTGTTCCAGATCAAAAATATGTGACGTGCATTGTGATAGTGTGGCAGGCCCATTGGCTAGCTGGGTGGTCAGGAAGACCCCTCTGAGGCCCTGGCACTTAAGCGAGGCATGAAGGACAGTGCTGTCATATCCTGTGTGTCCAGGTAGGGAAGGAGTCGGTATCTGGCCACCTTTGTGGGGAGGGAGCTCATGGGGCTGAATGGGAGACCGAGGTAAGGAAGTTCATTCTATTCTGAAGACCAGGCATGCCTCTGGGCTCCTGCAGGCGAGCCCAGCCCTGCTGGGGCGGGGTAGAAGGGAACAGAGGCAGGAGGACAAGTACCGAGGTGTCTCAGGCCTCCAGGAGTCTGTGGTGGGATGGGCGTGGGAGGACAGACAGAAGGATGGCTCCAGTGATGGCTCTGAGAGGGTGGAAAGGGAAAGAGCTTCTGGCCTTGGGCGTCTGAGAGGATAGAGGTGTTCTCCTGGGGTGGGAAGCCTGGGAGGGGTACCTGTTGGCCAGGTAATGTGCTGACGTTCTGAGGACACTGTTGGAAACTGATGGGGCTCAGAAGTCAGAGATGGACACAAGATTATCTCTGGCTTTCAAAGCTGGCTCCTCTGGTTTCTGTTCAAGGTGGGGGAGCCCACTTAGCACCCACACATGTGCAAGCACAAGTACAACCCTCGGTCACCCTCCTCCAATGGGAGGAGGCTCGTGATAAACACGTTTCTCCCTTTGTGAACCATGGTCCCCCAGGGCCAGGCACCGGTTGCCTGTAGTGATGGCAACTCCAGAAGCATCCTCGTGCTGGCCACTTCCTCCCTGCTTCCCTCTTCCCCTCCTCCTAATCCTTAAGGTCCCTTTGCTGTCATTTGAGAGAAACCAGGAAATCCAGGATAAGCCATAATCTTGAATGAAGAGAAGTCTGGAGCATGAGCTGATGCATTAAACAATTTATATTTAAAGTAAATTATCAAGAAATTAGGACTTAAGTCTCTTTTGTTATTGATTTTCTACTTGCTTGTTCTGTTTCTCTTCTCTCACCTTTCCGTGGCTTCCTGGGACATTGAGAGTCCATGGTGATTTATGAATGAATAGTAATTTTGGTGTGTCTGTGTATCCGTATAGTTTTCCTAGTGGTTGCTCTGGGTATTACAACACACACACACACACACACACACACACACACACACCCCCTCATAACCAGTGGAAAGTGTCAACATTTAACCACTTAGACTGGAATGTGGACACCTCCTTCTCATTTAGGTTCCTTTAAACTTTTTCAGATGGGTTGGCAAGTCTCAGGATACAGAAGGAATTAAAGACAGAGTGAATCTTGGCTCATGAAGATGCCCACACCCGCCAGCCCCTTCCTGTCCCCCAGGGGCTGTGGCAGGTCCTCCGAAGGAGCTTGTACCATCGCAGACTTCCTCCTCAACTCTGCCCTGCTGGCCCAGCCAGCCAGGAGTTGACATCACCCGCACCTGCTGGGCTGAGACAAGCACTCTGCAATTAAATTACTAAGATGGAGTCTCGTGAGCAGGAGGGAAAATAAAGCAATTTCCTGTTCAACACGTCAAAAACTGCTCACTCAAACCACCCCAAAGAGACATCGAGCAGAGGGAAATTGCATCAAGGCCCCTGAAAGAGACACTAGCAGTGGGGAGGCAGCAGTACCCAGCCCCCTTTCCTCACCTGGTAGTGAGGCTGTTCTGTTTGTAGGGATGGGGAGGGGAGGGTGGGAGCCAGGTGTGATGGACAGGGGTGCTGGGCATGGGGTGCAGGAGCAACCACAGCCTCATCATATGGGTGCCAGGACGTAGAGAGGCTGCCACAGCAGACCAAGTGGTCTACATAACCCTTGCCAAGGTTTAGGTTGGCTGCCCTGTTCCCCACAGCCCTGCTGCCCATCTTCTGCTTCCCTGTGGCTCCACCCCTCACCCTGGATCTTCCTGCTGGAGCATGCCTGGAACACGCCCTTCTCCCCATGCTGTACTTGTGATACATGTATATGTGTACATGTGTATCGTGTGTGTGCATGTGTCATGTATGTGATGCTTATGTCCACCTGATGTGTGTGTATGTTTGTGTTTGTGTGTGTGCATGTGTGAAGTAGTATATGCATGTTTGCACATGTGTATCATGTTTAACTTCCTCAAACTGCCAGAAGCCCATACAATTTTTAAGAAACAGATAACAGCAAAAAATAAATAAAGGATATAAACATTTAATTCATAAAAAGGTGATTTAAATGGTCCATGGAATTTAAAATGTATAAAGCCTAATCAAACATGACAATGTTATTTAAGGATATGAATGCAAATACCACATTGTTTCTAGTGGGCAAAATGAAAGAACGTGACACCTCACTCACAGGGATATTCAAGTTAAGACAATGAAATAACACATTGTTCACTCTTGAGTTGCTAACATTTAAGATAAACACTAAGGAGCAGAAGTTAATCTAAGTCCATTGAGACAGAAGGACATGTCCATCCAAGATTTGCTACAGAGAAAAAACACACAAGAAACAGATGTTGTATGATATGTTTTCTTATCATCGAGTTTTAAGAGTTCTTTTTATAACCATCACACAATCTGTCATTGACTATATGATTTCCAAACATTTCTCCTAGTTTGTGTCTTTGCATTCTCTCAATGGTATCTTTCAACAAGCAGAAGTTTTAACATTGTTCTTTAAAAAATTTTTTTTTTAATTTTTTAAAAAAGATTATTCATTTTTTACACAGACAGAGAGTGACTCAGAGAGAGGGATAGACAGGGACAGACAGACAGGAACGGAGAGAGATGAGAAGCATCAATCATTAGTTTTTCATTGCGCGTTGCAACACCTTAGTTGTTCATTGATTGCTTTCTCATATGTGCCTTGACCGCGGGCCTTCAGCATACTGAATAACCCCTTGCTGGAGCCAGCGACCTTGGGTTCAAGCTGGTGGGCTTTTGCTCAAACCAGATGAGCCCGCATTCAAGCCAGCGACCTCAGGGTCTCGAACCACTGCGCCACCGTCTGGTCAGGCTGAAAAAAATTTTAATTTTTAAAAATTAATTAATTTAATTAATACTTAGTTTTATGGAGATGTACTTCACATACCTTACCATTGACCCATTTAAGTGTACAACTCAGAGATTTGCAGTATAATCACAGAAATGTGCACATACCACTGCAATCGATGTTAGAATATGTTGAACATTTTTCTTACTCCCCAAAAGAAACTTCATCCCATTAGCAGTCACCACCAACTCCAACTCTAGACAACTGCTAATAAAAGTTTTTAACTTTGGTGATTCTGATTTATCAAGTTCATCTTCTGTGGATCACACTTTTGGTATTATATCTAAGATATCTTTGCTGGGCCTGACCTGTGGTGGTGCAGTGGATAAAGTGTCTACCTGGAATGCTGAAGTCTCCAGTTCGAAACCCTGGGCTTGCCTGGTCAAGGCACATATGGGAGTTGATGCTTCCTGCTCCTCCCTCCTTCTCTCTGTCTCTCTCATTTCTAAAATGAATAAATTTTTAAAAATTAAGATATCTTTGCTGGGTAGCTCAGTTGGTCCTGATGCACCAAGTTTTCAGGTTCGATCCCTAATCAGGGCACATTCAAGAATCAACCAATGAATGCATAAATAAGTGGAACAACAAATCAATGTTTCTCTCTGTTCCTCTCTCTCTAAAATCAATCAATAAAATTTTTTTTTTAAACACAAGGTATCTTTGCCTAACTCAAGGTCACAAATTTTCTCACTTTATATTTTAGAAGTCCTATAGTTTTAGGTTTTACATTTTGGTCAATAATCCATTTTGAGTTAATTTTTATATATGATGAGTGGTTTGAATTGAAGTTTATCCTGCAACCTCACTAAACTTACTTATAAATTCTAGCAGTTTTTTTTATAAATTCCATTAGATTCCCTACATAGATAATTAATGCTATCTATATAAATAAAGACAGTTTTGGGGTTTTTTTCCTTTTCGATCTGGTAGTTTTTTTCCCTTTGTTAAATTTAGTTTGTTACTGTACCACTTTTAATGAAATCTTGCTTAGAATGTTTGCACCTATGTTTATAAGGCATATTGGACTATTGTTTTTTTCCCCTTGTAACACATTTGTCTACTTTTCATATCTGGGTGACACAGGCCTCAGAGAATGGGGTGTTCCCTGTGCTTTGGTTTTCTGAAAAAGCTTGTGTGCCTTTGGCATTATTTCTTCCTTCAGTGTGTGGTAGATTTCACCTGTGAAGCCCCCTGAGCCTGGGGTTTCTGTGGAAGTTTCTTCACAGTTTTTTTTTTGTTGTTGTTGTTGTTATTGTTTTTTAGGTGAGAGGAAGGGAGATATGAGACAGACTCCTGCATGTGCTCCGACTGGGATCCATCCGGCAACCCCATCTGGGGCCAATGCTCGAGTACCAAGCTATGTTTAGCACTTGAGGTTGACATGTTCAGACCAACCCAGATATCCTTAGCATGCTGGGCCACGTTCAAACAAATTGAACCTTGACTGCAGGAGGGAAGGAGTGAGGGAGAAGCAGATGGTCGCTTTTCTTGTGTGCACTGACTGGGAATCAAACCTGGAAAGTCCAGACGCTGGGCCGATGCTCTCTACCACTGAGCCACCAGCCAGGGCCCTTCACACTGTTTTAATGAGTCCAGACAGATTATTCCATGAAGGAGAAATGTGTAGAGTTCCCAAACAAGCTCATTTATTTGTTTGTTTTAAAAAATGAACTCTAAAATAAAAGTAATACATACATACAGATTTTTCAAATGGCGCCAAAAGCATATATAAGTGATAAGCAGTAACTCCCTTCTCTCCTTTCTGACTCGGGGCCCATTCCCCAGAGGCAAGCACTGTGAGGACCCTCACTCAGTTCTTTCTGGCTCATTCTTCTATAGCTCAGATGGCTTCCTATTCCATTATCCACTTGACAGAGGTTTGTTTACTGAGGGCCTACCAGGTGCTGGACACTGAGCTAGGACCTGTGGAACATCATGAATGAAACAGAAAAAGATTCCTGCTGTCCCAGTGAGGGATGGGGAAGCTCATCTTGGATAAGACGGGCAGCAAACAATATACATCAGGAACAATGTCATTTAGATGTTACCTGGAAGTGCAGAGGAAACAGCCAGTGCAAAGGCCCCAAGGTGTGAGTGTGCATAGTGTGTTCAAGCACCAGCCAGGTAGCAGGTGGGCTGCATGGGCTGGGGGTCAGAGAGAAGCTCAGAGAGGATGGCCGGGGCCCCAGCACTTGGGCCTTGCAGCAACAGTAATGTCTTCAGCCTTTTCTACCTCCTGAGTAAAAGGAGGAACTAGTGTTGGACTCTGAGCACAGGAATAGCACTGACTTGATTGATTGGAGCCTCTGGCTTCTCTGCTGAGGATCGACTCTGGGGCAGCAGAGATGGACAGCAGGGAGATTGGCTGGTAGATTCATGCACCAATCCAGGCAAGAGACAATAGTGGTCAGCAGAGCCAATAGAATATGTTGATGGAGGTGGGGAGTGAAAGAATGAGGGAGTGTTGGATACTCTGAGTTTTGTTTATATATATATATATATACAGAGACAGAGTCAGAGAGAGGGATAGACAGGGACAGACAGACAGGAACAGAGAGATGAAAAGCATCAATCATTAGTTTTTCGTTGCGCGTTGCAACACCTTAGTTGTTTATTGATTGCTTTCTCATCTGTGCCTTGACCGGGGGGCTACAGCAGATGGAGTAACCCCTTGCTTGAGCCAGTGACTTTGGGTCCAAGCTGGTGAGCTTTTGCTCAAGCCATATGAGCCGGTGCTCAAGCTGGTGACCTCGGGGGTCTCGAACCTGTGTCCTTCGCATCCCAGTCCGATGCTCTATCCACTGCGCCACTGCCTGGTCAGGCTGGATACTCTGAGTTTTACCTGCCTGAGCACCTGAAAGAAGGCGTTGCCAATGTTCTGCTGGAGAAGTTGGTCAGTGGAGCACATGTGGGGAAGGTCAGGTGTCCAGTCCGGGCCATGTTAATTTAAGCTTGGGCTGCCTCCTTTTAAGCCAGGTGGAGATGTCGACTCTGTAGTCGGATGTGGCTGACTGGAGTTGAGGAACTGGTCTCATATAAACTTAGAGGTGTAAACTTAGGAGCTGATGCACAAAGATTCTATTTAAAACCATGGGCTGGAGGAAATAAGTGTTCATGTCTGATCTCTTAATCCTCAGTGAGATACTATCTACTACTGCCTGCTGAGGAGTAAGCCCATCTCACCAACCCATCTGATATGAGTGGGCCACTTGTACACCCCCTGATGCTTACCCACCTAACTGTGTTACATCTCTTTTTTGAAGCCGCGGAGGACACTGTCCCAGCAAGTCCAGACCTCCCTCTGGGAGTGAGAGTGTTGGAACCCCTGCCCTCCCCCACACCCACCCTCTGGCTCTGCTTCTTAGGTATTGCCAAGGCTGCTGAGGTCGGTAGTCTGCTCTGTTACCAGTTATGATCCGTGCTTTCTGTACAGGTGGCTACTAAAAGCTGAAGATCAATATGGTTATGTTATTATGACTGTTCATAAAAATTCAGTGCATAGCTGAGTAGCATAGGACTGTGGCTTTGGCGATTTTCCTTGAGCCCCTGTCTGTCCTCTCTTGGTTGGCATTGCCTGCCTTTGTCATGTCCTGGCTTCTTTCAACTTGTCAATAGCAGGTAAAGTCTCTGGAATGCCTCTGTTTTGGCAAAGACTCTCCGGAGGTCTTGCCTCTGCTCCAGAGTGGAGGGTGACTGGTGAGTGCTGCTGCTTGGCCACCGTCCTGGGACCGAGTCGCCTCATGCCTCGCCTGGGATGGAACCGCAGACTCCTGTGCCCCATTGCTGTCCCCAGTGCTGCGAGTGCTCCCAATGCTGTGAGCGTTATTACTACAGGCAGGACCACTACTTCTTCTTTTTCTAAATTAAGGTGGAATTCACATTAAATAAAATTAATCTCTTTTTTTTAAGTGAGAGGAGGGGAGATAGTGAGACAGACTCCCACATGCTCCTCAACCAGGATCCACCCCACAACTCCCATCTGGGGCTGATGCTCAAATCAACCCAACTATTCTCGGTGTCCTGGGCTGAGGCTTGAACCAGTCGAGCCACTGGCTGTGAGAGGGGAAGAAAGAGGGCACATGGGGAGGGGAAGAGAAGCAGATGGTGGCTTCTTCTGTGCACCCCGACCGGGGATCGACCCCAGGATGCCCACACAGAGGGCCAACGCTCTATCCATTGAGCAAACCAGCCAGGGACTAAATTTTTTAAAATTGATTTTAGAGAGAGAGGAAGGGAGAGAGAGAGAAACAGGAACACAGATCTGTTCCTGTATGTGCCCTGATTGGGGATCAAACCAGCAACCTCTGCACTTCAGAACAATGTTCCAACCAACCGAGCTATCTAGCCAGGGCTGGTATGATTTTCTTCATGTGAAATGTCCAGAATAGGTAAATCCACAAAAACCAGAAAGCAGATTGGAGGTTGCCAGGGGTTGGGGTAGGGGCTTAGGGAGGTGCTTTCCTTCTGGGGTGATCAGACTCTTGAAACTGAATAGAGGTTGTGGTTTCACAACTTTGTGAATGTTCATATGCTCAGCTGGTTGGCAACCTTAATTCCATCTGCGGCCTTAATTCTCCTTTGCCATGTGACCTAACACATTTACAGCTTCTGCAGTTGAGGACGTGGATGTCTTTAGAAGGCTATTATTCTGATAACCACAGGAATGGACGCAGTTTCAGAGGCTTCCACTTGCTTTCCGAATTACAACAGCTCCTGCTTCTTGGACTAATGAACTAATGTGGGGGTGGTGTTAACCACAGGGCATGTCTACGCCAGTGACACATTTAGGGACCGGGAAATGAGCAGTGGGTTGGCTCTCACGGCCAGGAAACCAACTATGAGCCAGACCTAGTCCAGGACAGTATCGATCCCTTGGCCCTCCTATGCCTACATTCTAACAGGGGCCATAATGACACTGGGTCCTAAAATATAAGCTTTTTCCTTCCTTCTTTCTGTAGTCTGTCTCTACTTCTTGTGGGGTCTTTTTTGTTTGTTTGGTTTGTATTTTTCTTAAATGAGAACCAAAGAGACAGACTCCTGCATACACTGGACCAGAATCCACTTGGTACACCCACCAGGGGGCGATGCTCTGCCCATCTGGGGCGTTGCTCTGTTGCAACCGGAGCCATTTTAGCACCTGAGGCAGAGGCCATGGAGCCATTCTCAGCACCTGGGCCAACTTGCTCCAGTGGAGCCGTGGCTGTGGGAGGGGAAGAGAGAGAGACAGAGAGGAAGGAGAGGGGGAGGGGTGGAGAAGCAGATGGGTGCTTCTCCTGTGTGCCCTGACAGGATATTGAATTCGGGACTTCCATATGCCAGGCCGACACTCTACCACTGAGCCAACTGTCCAGGGCTTGTTGTGGTTCTTTTATCTGCTATTTAATGCTGCTCTAAATAAAGAAAAGCAAAAAGTAAATTTTATAGAGAGAAAAGGAGAGAGAGAGAGACAGGAACATAGACTTATTCCTGTATGTGCCGTGATGAGGGATCCAAATGGCAACCTTTGTGCTTCGGGATGATGTTCTAACCAACTAAGTTATCTGGCCAAGGCGAAAATTTAAAATATATAAGCTTCAGTTTTACCATCCCTTCTTGTATTGCACAGTGACAATCATCCCTCCTTGTATGTGCGCTGACAGCCATTGGTTGCAAGTGTGAGAGCATCTCATTAGTACATGGATTACCCGTGTGCAGTGTGCCCCTGCATCTGCATTCTGTTTTCATAGGAGAAGCAGAGACACCGTGCAAATGAGCTCAGCTGTTTTTATTTTATTTCACTTCTGGTACGTGTCAGTGTCCCCTACCCGCTCCCTGCAGCTCCTCCTGGGAGGAGGGCGGTGCTGAAAGGAAAGGAATGTGGCTGTCTTGTTGCTCCTCCCTACACCATCATTTCAGCGTGAGGGGCGGGCTGGCACAGCAAGGGCAGGACAGGCTTTCTTGGTCAATCATACTTCTTAGAAATCCTTTGCATTTTTCCTGCACTTGAGGCGGGCTCTGGCTCAGACAGAAGGCAGGGCCTCTCAGAGCTGCTGGTGACCTTTGTTAGTCATAGGCAAATATTCTCACCTGTACTCACTGGGCATCTCACCGAATCCCCACGGACATGGGTCACCAGAATGCTGAGTTCACAGGCAATGAGAATGCCATGCCTGAAGGGGCTATAGATGATGAGTTTCTGCTCATAAGCATGTTCCATTGTCCCATGGAATTCACTTACACAAGTTCAGAGGTAAAATTATTAAGAATTTTGGGATGTCAACGGCAGAGTGTTAACTCAAGAGTAGGGCTATCTGGGCAGGGGATCCCCCATATACCTGCAGAAGTGGCTTTCCTGTAGTAATACCTGCCCTGACTGTGCACGCAAATCTGTGTATGTGTACAAACCAGGCAGATGTTTTACACCTTGCTCCTTTTACTTAATAATATACCTTGGAAAACTTTCTATATGAGGATATATTTTATATATCCTGTAAAATAGATTAATTATTTTACATTGATGCATAAAACTCCATGGAATGCGTCAGAATGTGTTTAGTCAATATTCAGCTTATGGATTCTTTTTTTTCTCCTCAATTTTTCACTCTTACAAACAGTGGTGCTGGCCCTGGCTGGGTACTCAGTTGGTTAGAGCGTTGTCCCGACACGCCAAGGTTTAACTCCAGTCAGAACACACACAAGAATCAAACAATGAATGTATAAATAAGTAGAACAACAAATTGATGTCTCTCTCTCTTCCTAAAAAAACCAAAAACTTTAAAAATTTTAGAAAAAGGTACACTTAAAAAATGCTGCTATCGCCTGACCTGTGGTGGCGCAGTGGATAAAGCGTCGACCTGGAAATGCTGAGGTTGCCGGTTCAAAACCCTGGGCTTGCCTGGTCAAGGCACATATGGGAGTTGATGCTTCCAGCTCCTCCTCCCTTCTCTCTCTCTCTCTCTGTCTCTCTCTCCTCTCTCTGTCTCTGTCTCTCTCTCTCTCTGTCATCTCTAAAAAAATGAATAAATAAAATAAAATAAAAAATAAATAAAAAACTATGTTTAAAAAAAAAAAAAATGCTGCTATCATTTACTTACCTCTGTGCACTTGAGCAGATGTTTCTGTCCCAAGGCTCCTGCCGGCTGTTTCCAGAAGCAGAATTCTTGCTTCACAGGGTGACAGGACTGACTTTTATGACAGAGACCAATGAAGTACCCACTTATTCGCCCCCAGCACTGCATACAGCACACTGCTTTCAGAACACCCCCACCACCATTTGGGTATTATTAGTTTTCATCTTTGCCGACTAGATAAGCAAAAATATCCCATTGCTGTTTTTACTTACTCACTTATTTATTTATTTAGAAAGGCAAGGAGAGAGAGAGAGACAGGAACATCGAGCTGTTCCTGTATGAGCCCTCACTGGGGAATCGAACCAGTAACCTCCTTGCTCTGGGACGATGTTCCAACCAACTGAGCCATCCGGCCAGGGCCTAACTTTTCTTAATTTTAGAAAGACAGAGAGAGGAAGGGAGAGAGAGCAGAAGGGGAAAGGGAAGGGAAGCATTTGTTCTTTCAGTCGTGCATTTTTTGGTTGCTTCCTGTGTGTGCGCTGACTAGGGATTGAACCCTCAACCTTGTTGTTTTGGTACAATGCTCTTAACTGACTGAGCTAACCAGCCAGAGCTTATTTTATTTATTTTTAATTACAGTTGACATTCAATATTATTCTGAGTTTGCTTCAGGTGGACAGCATAGTAATTAGGCAATTGTATACTTTACAAAGTGTTTCTCCTTTTCTTTAACATTAAGATTGAGGATTTTTTTTTTTTAAACAGGGACAGAGAGAGAGAGTCAGATAGAAGGATAGATAGGGACAGACAGACAGGAACGGAGAGAGATGAGAAGCATCAATCATCAGTTTTTCGTTGCGACACCGTAGTTGTTCATTGATTGCTTTCTCATATGTGCCTTGACCGCGGGCCTTCAGCAGACTGAGTAACCCCTTGCTCGAGCCAGTGACCTTGGGTCCATGCTAGTGAGCTTTTCTTTTTTTGCTCAAACCAGATGAGCCCGCGCTCAAGCTGGCAACCCCGGAGTCTTGAACCTGGGTCTCTATCCACTGCGCCACCGCCTGGTCAGGCAAGATTGAGGATTTTGCCATATTTATTCACCCACATCCAGTTCTTTTGTAAACTCTCTGTACCCTTCAAATGTTATTCCATTGCCTTTCTTTTTGTTTTCATTTATGTTTTTATTTATTGATTTTAGAGAGAGAGGAAGAGGGGAGAGAGAGAGAGAAAAACATCAATTTGTTGTTCCACGTATTTATGCATTCATTGGTTGATTCTTTTATGTGTCCTGACCAGGGATTGAACCCAAAACCTTGGCATATCGGGATGATGCTCTAACTAACCAACTAAGCTACCCAGCCAGGACCTGAAATAAACTTTTAATGCTACAATGATTTTTTTTTTTTTGTATTTTTCTGAAGCTGGAAACGGGGAGAGACAGTCAGACAGACTCCCGCATGCGCCCGACCGGGATCCACCCGGCACGCCCACCAGGGGCGATGCTCTGCCCCTCCGGGGAGTCGCTCTGTCACGACCAGAGCTACTCTAGCGCCTGGGGCAGAGGCCAAGGAGCCATCCCCAGCGCCCGGGCCATCTTTGCTCCAATGGAGCCTCACTGCAGGAGGGGAAGAGAGAGACAGAGAGGAAGGAGAGGAGGAGGGGTGGAGAAGCAGATGGGCGCTTCTCCTGTGTGCCCTGGCCGGGAATCGAACCCAGGACTTCTGCACGCCAGGCTCTACCACTGAGCCAACCGGCCAGGGCTGCTACAGTGATTTTAGACTTACAGAAAAGATTTGAGGCCCTGGCTGGTGGCTCAATGGATAGAGCATCAGCCAGGCAAGTGAACATCCTGGGTTCAATTCCTGGTCAGGGCACACAGGAGAAGTGACCATCTGCTTCTCTCTCCTTCCCCCTCCCCCTTCTATCTCTCTTCCCTCCCACAGTCAGTGGCTCAACTGGTTTGAGTGTGGCCCTGGGCACTGAGGATAACTAGTTGGTTCAGCTTCAGGTGCTAAAAATAGCTCGGTACTCAAGCACTGGCCCAAGACGGGGTTACTGGGTAGATTCTAGTCAGAGGGTGCATGCAGGAGTCTGCCTCACTATCTCCCCTCCTCTCACCTAAAATAAAAAAAAGATTCAAAGACAGTACAGAGAGTTCCTGTTTTACACACACGTCCCCACTATGGTCAATGTCCTACATTAGTGTGGAACATTTATCACAAATAACAAACTAATGCAGGCACATTATTAGTAACCAGAGCCCATACTTTATTTAGACATTCTTCATTTTTTATTTAATGTCCCTTTCCTGTCCCGGGAGCCACACGGCATTATTTCTTCTGTCTCCCAGGCTCTTCTTGGCCGTGAGCTTCTGACCTCCCTTGTTCCGGTGACTTTAGTGTCTGGGGGAGCACTGTCAGGTGTTCACGCAGCACCCTTTCCCATGTCTGATGTTTTCCTCATGACTGAACTGGGTGATGAGTCTGACAGGGAAGACTGCAGAGGTGAAGGGCGCGCTCATCACCTCCTACGACACCCATCTGAGTGACATGACATCACTGTGGGTGCTGAGCACCCGTCTGAGTGACATGACATTATTGTGGGTGTTGACCTTGATCTCCTGGCTGAAGTCGTGCTTTCAGGGTTCTCTGCAGGCAAGTCATTCTATTTCCCCTCGTCTCATGCTGCGGGGATGGCACCAGGCGTCTTCTGACTCCTCCCCCAGAGTCAGCTGTTTGGGCCCAGCAGTCTCAGGGCTCTCACCTCTTTTGTCAGCATCTCCCAGGACCCTCCAGGCTCCAGATCATTTTCCCATGTGGTCAGGGGGGCTGCCCTCAGTGTCCTGGCCCTTGGCTTCTGGTTCCAACACTGGCCTTGCCAGAAGTGTCTAGCAGGGTCTGGCTGCACTGCAGGTTTTAGGATGACCCGCTGGAACTTCAGTCTCTATGTGTCCAGAATGAAACACGTCTCCCAGCCACTGCCCCTCATGTCCTCACTCCTCCAGACATTCCCAGGACCTGCTCCCTCCTTCCCTGCCTCATGCACGATCTTACCCAATGTGTGACAAGGGCTCTGGCCAGCAGGCTGACAAACTGCCGCTCGGAGCGTGGGTCTATCAGAGCTAAAACAGGACGGATGTCAGTGAACAGCTGCGAGGAAGTCACTCCTAGAACTTAAATCCCATGTCATTTCTCTCCTGCTGAAGACACCTAAGCACTCCCAGGATAAAGCCATCCCATAGCACGCACACGAGGCCCTCACCAGCTACCTGCCTCCACTTCCCACATATCTGTCCTCACCCCGGTCTGGGGGAAAGGTGATGTGTGCAGACAGACAGAGTCCTGATGTCTTCAGACCACGTTTCCTTTGCAGGAGGCCCTGGTACGGCCTCCTCTGTGTGTCCTGGGTGGCTGAAGCGATTCAACACAAAGCGGGGGCCTAAAACAACAGCCTCAATTGGCCCGGAGCCTGGAATCCAGGTGTTGGGGTGCTGGTTCCTCCTGGAGGCTCAGGGAGAGTTTTAGCTTCTGTGGTCTGTGGCTTGGCTTTCTCACATCACTCCAATCTCGACCTTCATCTCTGCATGGCCTTCTATGTGTCCCTGTGTCCTCTCCTCTTCATCTAAGGACATCAGTCATTAGGTTTAGCGCCCACCTTAAATCCAGGAGGATTGCAAGATCCTTAATGTATCACACCTGCTAGGACCCTGTTTCCTCCTTGCTGGAGGTTCTGAGCAGATGTGGATTGAGCGAGGACACTCTTCAACCCATCGCATATGTCCTGGAGGTGGGCTGTGTTGGCGGGGAAACTGAGGCAACTGTCTGCACCAGGACGGGGCATAAGCTCTGATGAACCCGGCCTGGCCTTCTCTGTGGAGCCTAGTTACTTGTTTGCAGGGTGGGTCCCCGGGAAGCAGACTCTGAGCAGGAGACTCATGGTCAGAGGGTGTAATGGTTCTCATCTGAGGTAGTTCCGAGGAAGACTCACCAGCCCCGGGGAGTTCTGTGGATGGGGTGACCCTCAGAGCCCCACATTTGGACAGAGGTGGATGGGCCTTGATACCTGCTTCACTGGTCATTGGACACCCTCTTCCCTGGGTGGGGGCAGTGCCCTTGGCTGAGGACCTCTCTGCCACTGAGGGAACCCCTCCCCAAAGGGGAGAAATCAGCTCCTTATTCTAGAAGGGGGTCTTGGTGACCACCACTCAGCATGTAGGTGGACCTTTGGGTCCACGAAGCACCCTGGTGCTCATAGGGCCTTGGTTTTTCAGGGCAAGTCAAGGTGATGACCCCTGAATCTGGCCATGCCCAGAGTGTCCTCCCCAGAGAAGCCAGCCTTCTCCAAGGAGATTCTTTTCCTGTGGGCCTGACCAGCCTGCTCTCTACCACATCCCAGCCTGAGAGGCTTCCTGAAGCTTGACCACTCACCCTCAACACCCAGGAGGCATTGTGCCACTTACAGAGGGGAAACTGAGGTCTGTGGGGGAGGGGCTCTCCCTTTTGTTGGTTTAGTCTGTCCAGCTCCAGAGGCCAAGATCTCTCTGGTTCAGACTTTCCTTGGGGACTGAGGGCCTCTGAGCATCCCCAGCCTGGGTCCAATTTCCTGAAGACACCAGATTCCCTGGAGATTATAGCTGCACTGAGTGATGGCCACCAGGCTGCCGTCTTGGCCCCTTTTGGGAAGGGATGTAAAAATAGATGGGCTGACCTCAGAGAGCCAACAGAACCCAGAACGCCCCACACACACAGCTGCCCTGCTCTGGGCCCCAGTGGCTGGGAAGGTGCCAGCTGGCAGACACTATTGAGGGGCCACATCAGAGGCCCCTATAGCTAGGGAGGGGGCAGCCATGGCCACAAAACAAGTGGACACGTTTGAGTATGAGGAAGAGAGGGCACTGGGAATTTTCGCAAAGTTGAAAAAGATTATGGGGAAAAACTTTTCAGAACCATGAGAAATAGCTTAAAACATGCTAAGTCGCCAGGGTTAAATGTATGGGGTGGGGAAGGAGCCTGAATGACTGAGTGGTGGGCCCTGAGACAGGTCATCTCTTACGGTCAGACACATTAAGACAGGACAGTAATAATAATGACAGTATTAACATTAATTCTTCTAGTAATAAAATAATAACAGCCATCACTTGTTAAGCACAGACTACATGTCAAGCACTTTGCATATATCATTTATTGCACTGAGCCCTCCATGGACTTTGGGATCCAGTATTTTTAACCTCATTGTACAGTAAAGGAGCCCCAGGCTCAGAGAGGTGAGCTAACTTGCCTCAGGTCACACAGCTCGAAAGAAGCAGAGATGTGAAGCAGGGTTGCTGGCATCTGCCACTATGTCCAGTGTCTTCTCTGTGCCAAGTTGAGCCCGTGGCCCACCCACACAGTGAACTTTTCTTCTGCAGGAAGCTGGCCGCACCTGTGATCTCCTGGGCTCCCCTGGGCTCGAGGGCAACCCCTCCCGCTTCCCCATGTGCCAGCGGGCCAGCAGCAGCGTAGTGGAAGGGAGGGCTAATCGTGGCTCCTTATTCACGGTCATATCCCTGTCCCCTGAGTCAATCAGGATCTGACGAACAGCTCCCCGACCAGCTGTACAGCGCTGAGCAGACCAAGGCGCCAGCTTTTGCATCCCTGTTAGCAGGACTCAGGCCCTGATTTGGACACTGACCCCCTTGATTGAAGGTCAGAGAGCTCTCAGAGCAGACAGGCTAACCCAACCTCCTGTCCCTGAGCACTATGTCCAGGAGTCTGCCCCCCTGACCCTTGCCTGCCCCAGATGCCTTCTGAAAACCTCTCTTCATCCCCTCCCCCAGGCCCCAGATAGCCCTGGTCTTCACTCTGGGGCTGAACTGCCTACTGTGATCCCACCAAGCCCCCAGGTATCCTCCCTGCCCAGCCTCCAATGGCCTCCAAGGTGCCAGGCAGCTGGCCTGATTCCTGGATCCTTTCCTTTAAAAGGCCAAGTGCAATTCCCACCAGCTGGGAGGTGACATGCAGGACCAGTCCCACCTAGTCCATTCATCCGTTTGTCCACCAGTTTACTGGGCCAGTTCCTTTGCAGAGCCCTGGGATACAGCTGCTCAAAACACACTCCAGGCTAAGGGTTTGCTAAGGGCTCAGAGTGGCAGTCAGGCTGAGACCCTAATGCTGCCCCCCCCCAGCCGACTCCCTCCCAGACAAGTCCCACTGCCTGACTCTTGGAGGGTCACCAACAGCCTTGTCAACTCTGTTACTAGACATTGCCACTAGGCAGGCCTTTGGGCACCAGGGGTGACCTCTGTCCTCAGGAATGAAGGAGGGTGCCCGCTAGCCTGCCCACCTGCCTGGTGGGGTAATTATTGCTGGACTCCTTCCTGACCTCTCCTGCTTGTTTGCCCTGAGGGGAGCCAGCCAAAGCTCACAGCCAGAGTGGGTTTCAGGCCAGCCTGCCCACCACATCCCCTGCCTTGCCTACCTCACCTACCTACCCACTGGCCCTGCAACGTTCCCTCCCCAGGGAGGAGCTGACCCCTGGCTGCCTCTGCTGTGAGCCACGGTCCCCTGAGGCGAGCTGTGCTGGTCCAGGGGCTCGGCTGGGGCTTCACCGGCAGGACTCTGGATGCATCCTGCCCCTGGCTACTGGTGCACAGAAAAGAACAGCTCCTCTGATTCCTTTACCCAGACAAAGTCACTGTTAATATTTTGTGTGTTTCCTTTCTGTCTCCTCACTACATATACCTGTGCACATATTTTTAAAGAAAGATGAAATCAGATGTAAATAGTGGTTAATACTGTCAGGAATATTTCCCCAGGAGACTGAAAATCTCCTACAGCTTTATGGAGATATAATTAATTCCATAAATTCTCCCGCTGAAAGTGCAATATTCAATGGTTCTTAGTGAATGTAGAGAGCTGTGCAACCAACACACATCTGGGAACATTTGCCCCCAAAGAAACCTGTCCCTACCAGCAGCAACTGCCATCATCCTCCCTGCCCCG
This sequence comes from Saccopteryx bilineata, assembly GCF_036850765.1. NCBI lineage: Eukaryota > Metazoa > Chordata > Mammalia > Chiroptera > Emballonuridae > Saccopteryx > Saccopteryx bilineata. Next base: position 126,597,351 of record NC_089495.1, read on the forward strand.
GCCCCAGACAAGCTCTAGTCTGTCTGTCTCTACAGGTTTGACTATTCTGTTTCCTACAAATGGACTCACAGAAAGGTCTTATGGGACCTTAATATACTGATATTTTTGGAAACCCCATATTAGATGAGTGCTGAGTGTTCTGCTCTGCGGACACCAGCGTCCTCTTGCTGGTGGTTTCGGTCATCTCGAGCATTCCTCTGCTCCGGGAGGACTCCCTACCGCGTCTCCCTTGCAGATCTCAGGTGGGATCATAAAGGGGAGGCCTCTGCACAGAGCACACAGCCCCACTGGAGGGGTGTGTAGTCCTGCACAGTCACCAAGAACGGAGGCAGCCTTCTTAGCTCACAAGGGTACCCCTGGGCTGTCAGTGTCTGCCCAGGGGGGGTGTTGACTACACAGAGATCGAGCTGCCACCTCTCTGGCAGGCAGGGTGCCATGTGGGGCCCACACTCAAGATGGGTCTGGGGCTCCTGGCCACTGGTCCTGGGGCAGCCTTTCTGGTGGGAGATCATCATTCTTTGATGATGGCAGTGATGAGTGGAGGAGGCCCCCAGATCAAGTGGGAAAGATGGGCCGTCTATCTAGGAAGAAAAATTTGATGTAAAATCAAGAGCCTGACCAAGACGAGGCCTGAATGAGGCTGCAGAGCAGCGGGAGTGGGCTCTTCATGTGTTCTGTCCACTGATGCTGAAAGACAGTTCCCAAAATGTACTGGGCTAGGGCCGACCACTAAAGTCACTCAGTCTCTTCCCAAAGTTCTGGCTTCTGGGTGACTCGAAGCTTGGGGACGTGTGTCAATGACTTCCTTCCTGCAGACCTGGGCAAGGGGGACAGTTCTGGCCACAGGGCAGGGGGTCCCTGCAAAGTTCGTAATATGTCAACTCCCTGTCATGGCATAATTGCCTGTGTGTTCCTACTTCTGTAGGGCCCAAGCTATTTGGGAAGAGTGTCTTCCTTCCTGCGTCCAGAGAAAGATAGTTTGGAGTGTGTGTGTGTGTGGGGGGGGGGCAGGTGAAGTAGCAGCTGACAGTACCTTCTTTACAGAGGCCAAGAGCAGGCCTGAGGGTTGCCTGCTTCTCCCAGGGACCCCTGAGTGCTTCTACCTGCTGGTTCCGTGAGCCCTTCCCATGAGGACACCCCCAACCCCCACTTCAGAAATCCTGCCTCCTCAGCCCACATCAAAAGGCCTCCCTTCCCCAGAGCGTGCACAGTGCCCACCTTCTCTTGCCTCTCCCACAGGGTGGCTTGTGCCCAGGGACACATGGCGAGGGGACAACCCATGGGTCAGCATGGGGAAGAGTCAGAGTGGCTCTCCAAAGGAGATCCTCCTCTTCTACCTCTCCAGGATGCTGGGGAGAGAGAAAACTGTGGGTGTCAGCACATTATCTAGACCAGGGTGGCTCACTTTTCCTGAAAGGGGGCCCTTTTGAAGTCATAGAACCTGCTTCCGATGGCAAGGGCACTTTTAGAATCTGATAGTAACAAGACTGGCTTTGAATCCATCAGACCCTGGAGAAATTTGGTTTTTATCACAGCAGGCAGTCCAGAAGTTATGGAATGACTCTTTTGTGAGCGAGTGATCACAGACTGGTTCTCAGCAGACCTTCTCCTGTATTTGTGGGCACAGAAGTCCTGGAATCTGACAGGACCGTTGGTGCAAGCATCTGGCTATGGCCCCTAGTGGTGGACGTCACAGTCTGGGACCTCCAGTCAAGACAGGGGAGGGAGGGGACCTCCCATGGTAGCCTCTGCCAGTTCCCCTAGCCAGGTCTTCAGGGGTAGGTGGACTAGGGGCTCAAATGTGACCTCCACCAACCCCCCACGCTCAGCTCCAGCAGGTGGCTGGTTGGCTTCCCTGTTCTGAGACCTCACCATTCTGGAGACTAGAGACATCGAAGCCCTGGGTGCCTCCCTCCTCAGCTGCCCCCATGTCCCAGGGGAAGTGAAACAGCCCAGGCCAGGGGAACCGTTGGGCTGCACCTGGCCGTGAGCCCCAAGAACGGCACCTGCCGGCCCTCAGCCAACCTCTGCACACCCTGCCCCGCAGCAGCCAGGCCTCACTCATTCCTTCGTGTGGACAGTGCCTGGATGGCTCCCAGAGGCAGAGCCGAGCAGTGGCTTCCCAGCCCTGTGCCTGGTGGAGGCCTGCTCCCAGATCCAGGAACCGCTTCTTCTTATAAGCTGGAGAGGGTGGTCAGAGAAGTGCAGGCTCCGGAGGCCACCACCCACCGAGCACAGGAAAGGGCCCTGTGCGGAGCGGCTTTCCAATCCTGGCTCAGGTCATCGCTCGCTGTAAAACCTCGGGTAAGTAACGGAACCATGCCAAGCCTCCGCTTCCCTGTAAGGAAATGACCCATCTTCTGTGAAAAGTGACCCTTTCCATCTTCCTGGGACACCCCAGGCAAACAGCCAAGGGGCATGGCAGCAGGCGAGAATCGCGCCCTCTCGCGGGGAGGGTCAGTGCCCAGGCAGGGATGTCCAGCGATGGGGGTCCCACAGTTCTCCCACGACTGTGTAAGGGAAGCGAGAGGCGGCCCCCAGGATGGGGAGGCTTAGCGGAGCTGTGGTCCCACGCCTAGAGGCACAGGCACCAGGCCCTGCTGCCTGGATTCGGGTGCCCCAGATGCACGAGCATCTCCACAGGCAACCACGTGGAGGCAACCTGGCACAGGGCAACCTGCATGCCCCAGGCCTGCCGCAATCCGGGGAGTCTGGGGGGAGGGGGCGTTCCGTGGTTCCATGCAGCCTCAGCCTGTCTTACCTGGGGTGCTGATGACAGGGGGGCCTCTGGGCCTGCCCCAGACCTGTTGGCCTCTCCCTGCAGGTGCTGGAGGGGGATAGGCAGCCACGTGCTGGCACCTGGGGGCGGTAAAAAACCAGGGCTTCGCTGGGTCCCTGGAAAGCCCCTTCCATCCTCCAGAAAGAGAATTTGCAAGGCTCCCAGGGCTGGGCAAGGAGCAAAGGGGCTGCAAGTAGAGACACCTGCTGAGTCCCGGGTACCGAGAGGTTTCCCCGGACACCACCGGGGTGCAGTGCCCATGGATGGGGTGTTGTTTCAAGGGTTGGAAACTAGGATGTCTCAGATGAAGTCTCTCTGGAACCCCCTGAGGACAGAGGGAAGCATCAGGGACCCCAACGCAGCCAGGATCATCCACAGAGCTCTGTCAGGTTTGGGGTTGTCCCCTTGGGGTACCTGCATTTGAGGGTGACATCAGCCTCTTCCTGCACCTCCTGATTTAGTATTTCCTCACCACATGAAGTCACACACTCCAACCCAGAAGCCACAGGATTCCACATCTGAACCCCAGGCCCAAGTCCAGGATGCGGCGTGAGGCAACTGTGTCAGGCTTCCTTGTAGGGTTACCAGTTACAAGTACTCCGCCTGATTGGTGTGTGAGCACATGGCTGTGTCACGTGTGTATGGCCTATGTAAGGCTATGGATGATTGCAGTCAGGGGGATTGGGGATTGCTTGCCTGCAATTGTGAGGGACCATTTTTGCTGTTTGTTTGCCGGAGAAGCCATTTTCCCCCGCCCGTGAGCTTGTGCGCCATTGTGAGATTTTATTAAACGGAATGGCCCAACGCTTTCCGGCTCCACAGTTTCTCTACTGTGTGCCTGAATCCAGTGTGGACCTGCCTGACCTTGGCCCCTGGTGTCAGACAGTCCCTGGACTAGAGACAGCTATGCCAAGCTTGGGCTCAGTCTTGGGCAGGATGTTTGGGCTGCTGCACAGATGAAATAGATGTAACTAGTCTCCCGAGCCAGTGTGTGCCCGATTCTACAGCATATTGTCAGCACCTGAAACACGGCTCGGCACTCACCCCAATTCCTGTCATTCCCCCAAGCACCCCAGTGACCCTGGTGGGTCCCGGGGTGCTGAGAGGGGCACACAGGCTAAGACTGCAGGGCTGCCGAGTCCCAGCACCATCCACACATGGCAGCTTAAAATATGTCTTTTTTTTTAAGGACTTTATTTATTCAATTTTTAGAGAGAGGATGGCGGGGGAAGGAGCAGGAAGCATCAACTCCCATATGTGCCATGACCAGGCAAGCCCAGGGTTTCGAACTGGCGACCTCAGTGTTCCAGGTCGATGCTTTATCCCACTGTGCCACTACAGGTCAGTGACACACATGGCAGCTTAGACCCCCATGCTTGTCTTCTCTGGGTTCTGGGAAACAATTCCTCCCCTACTTCAGGTCTCTGGGGCTTGTTTGGCCCATGCCACCCCTCAGTGATGGGGAGGTTCACTCCCCCCCTCCCCAGAATCCCCTGCCTGGCCTCAGAGGAGTTTAATTGGGTTGGACCACCTCCCGTCTAGGTGACCTTGAGCAGCTGACTTGGTTTTCCTGGGCCTCAGTTTCTCAGTCTGTAAAATGGGGACAAAAATAAGGCATTAGAAGATTAAATGAGAAAGTCAGCATGGGTGGTGTTCAGAAAAGTGCCTGCTGGTGCCAGTCTCTCCTTTCCTGGGTCCCCTCCAAGTCCTCTCTGCCTTCCTCCTGTCTAACCTGCATCCCACCCCACCCCACCCTGCTTTTCCCATTGCTGTTTCTTTCTTCTTTGCCTCCTTCCCCTCTCTACACTTCCACTTCATCTTTCTGTCTCTGCCCTTCCCTTTTTACTCTTAGTTTCTTTTCTTTGCCAGCATGTTTGGTGGGTGAAGTCCTGCAGTGTGTCTTGCCCAGTGGCGGCTTGGGTCCTGCCTGCCTGCAGCTCAGGGGTTGGGGCCGGGTGGCAGGGACAGGGTGCTGATGTCACGTTTATCAGTTTCTCCTGCCCAGTGCAAATTTCATCCTCATTCTCTCTGAATCAATTTACTTTTATTGCCTCAGCTGCTCAAAAGCAATTTTTCAAGAACAAAAAGGTCAGCACGTCCAAAACTAATCAATTCTGGGAGAGCTCCTGCCGTCACCGCAGGGGGACCTGGGGACTGGCACCCCCATCCCCCCCCCTGCCACCAACCCCATCACTTTTATTGCTTCATGATGCCTGTCATTAGCAGTGTGTTTAAGATGCCCCACAGTGTTCTTACAACATAAAAACCTGGGCCACTTGCAGACGGGGGGGGGGGGGGGGCACATTTATAGCCACTCCCAGGCTCTGGACAGTAACAGCTGAGCTGATAGATGGCCTACGAGGGAGCCAGAACAGAAGCATACAGCCACTTGTTTGAAAGCTCGGCTGCAAAGGGCCACGCCAGAAGAGCCAGAGCCCCCCTGGTCTGCTCTCAGGCCCTCAAGTTCCCCATCACTATGGCCTTGGCGCCTGCCATCTGTCACTCTGTTCAGGCCTTTCCACTGAAGTCCACTCTGGTCCCCACTGCATTCCTGCTGAGTGACCCCCTTCCCCAGCACAATGCCAGGCCCCTCCATGCCCTCCATCAGGCCTAACATCAGAGAAGAGAAAGGAGCAGACCCAGGCTCCAAACATTTATGTGACCTGCCTGGGGTTGCTCAAATGAGCCAAGCCCCACAGAAAACCAGGTCTCCAGGTGTGGGCTCTGTTCTTTCACGGCCCCGGCTCTGCTTGTCCCACACTGCCCTGATGACCCCTCTGTCCCCACATCATCCTTAGTATGTATGACTCATGTATATGCCCATTTTACAGATGAGCAAATAGACACAAGGGGGCCAGAGTCTGATGCTCAAGCCCAAACAGCTGGAAACATGCCACAGAGGGCCCAACAGGCTGCTTTCTGCTCTTTTAAAAATGGCTCAGAATGTGAAATAGCAAGAATGGGCAAACCCACAGATGCAGGAGGCAGATTGGTGGTTGCCGGGGGTACAGGGAAGAAATACTTAGCAGGTATGGGGTTTCCTTCTGGGTGATGGAAATATTCGAAAAACTGTGAAGGCACTAAATGCCACTGAATTGTACCACTTAAAATGGTTTTAACTTCATGTTATGGGGACTTCACTTCAATAAAACAAAACACAGCTTAGGTTTTTCTGTCACCTGCTTGGCAAGAGGCTGGGTGACTGCCAGCTCTGGATGTCCCATTGTAGGTGCCTGCCTGCTGTTGCTCTCCGGGGGGAGATATGACAGCAGGAGAGATTCTGAGTCACTTCTTCCAGGAAGCCTTCCTGGCTCACCCTGCCTGCTCTGAAGGCTCCACCCAAGCACCATGGCCTCATCAGAGTCTGGGGATGTGTCTACATTTGCCTATGAGCCATGGGTAAGAGGCCTCTATATATTTCCTCAGTTAGGCTGCTGCCTTCTCATCTGGCTCTATCCAGGGGCTCTGCAGGGTGGCCTATGACTCTATTCACAGCATGCAGGGCAAGGTGTCCCTAACTGCCCCCCAGACAGGACCCATGCATTTCTAGCTCCCCTGCCTCCACCCTAAAGTCTGAATCAAACTTCTAGAACCTCTGGCTTTCCTTTTAGGGTTCAAAGGTCATCTGGTAGACCCTGAGCCTGCTAACCAGCAGCCCTTCTAGGCTTTCTTGCACTGTACAATGACACTCATTGCTCCCCCACAGGAAAACTCTACCTACCAGAGAGTTCTTCCTGGATTGAATCCAGGTGTGTGAGTCACTGTCGAGCCCTAGACTGCCTGCCCTCTCTATGGAAGAGCAAGCCTGTCTCCGCTCTGCAGGACAGACCAGCACACGCGGGGGCAGCTCCTAGTCCTCACCCAGTGGTCTCTAAAAGTCTCTGCTGTAGGCTTTTTCCTGCCTGGCAGCCCCTCTCACACCCTCCAAGGCTGTGCCCAACAGGAGCCCAAACCCTTGAAGGTCCCTGGCTAAAGGACGATGATGTCCTGCAGGTCCTCTTCTGCTGTCCATGTTCTGTCCCAGGGGCCTTGGGGAGCCTCTGTCCCCAGGTCAGAAGGGGTCTCAGAGCAGAAGTAAAGCCTGGGACTGGTGAGCCTCCATGGCACCTGGGTCCTGGGGTCAGCCAGACGGCCGGATTCAGCCCTTGCCAGGAAACTACCCCCAAACTGACCATGGACGTGAAAGTGCTCCCTCTCCCTGTCAGGAGCCTGGTGAAGTGCTCAGAAGACAGCAAATACCATGTCTTCAAGCACATTTTCTTTAATGATGATGATGCCTGCATGTGACCTGTCTCCTGTTCTAGGCACGGTGTCAAATGCCAGCTAACCATGTCCCCATTTACCCAGACCAGCCAGCAGAGGAAAAGTTAGGCTGGGAGGGGCCACTCTGCAGACAGAAGCCATGAGGGGCGGGGTAGCAGGAGGTCCCCAGGAAGTGTAAGGTCTCAGTGTCCACACCAGGCACCTTGCCGCCCATACCTCCTGCCAGAGCGCCTGGCTTCCAGGCCTCGGAACTGAATCTGTTTCCCTGTTCCGGCTGCTGGAGCCCCTGCCAAGTCCTTCTGAATGTGTAGTAACTGCCAGACATTCTAAGAAATGCCTCCTGGGGCTTTTCATGAGCTTGGGTGAGGCAGGAAGTCCCCTGGGCTAAGTAGTCAGTGTAGCAGCTGATACCCAGAGCTCTCGGCAGGGGACCTGTCCTGGGGGCCCAGACTGGTAGACTGGAGCCAGGGGCTCCTGCTGGTGGTTGGCACCTACACATGGACTGAGGTTTCCCCCTGGCAGGTGGGACTTCACAGGGACCCTATTTACAGATTGTGGGCCCAGGAGAGCCAGTGTGCCCAAGGTCACGGAGCTACACCAGCAAGGGGAAGGGGCATCCCTCTCTTGGTCCCTGACTCCTTCCCCATAGCAGCATGTGGCCAACCAAGGGCACACATCTGATGGCCCATTGTTACTGACATTCAGATGAATCTGTATCAGCTCTATCCAGCCACTGAGTCCTATCTGGCTCACAGAGGAGGTGAAAATTATAAACCTATTTGATTTCTTAGTAACTGAAAAAACACTGGTGTTTTGACAAATAACTACATATTTTAAAGCCCAGCCAGTCCAGTTGATACTATTCCCAGGTGACTTGAGCAGAATAATGTCCTTTAGCTGCTGAAAGACTTCCCTGATTATCTCTCTGGTTGCCTCTGGGTCCCCCTTCTCTTCTCCGTCCCCTCCTCCCCAGCCTCCACCACCCTTTCAAGCTTCGAAACTCAAGGGTCACACCTGAACAGACCAATCACAATGGCATCATTATAGTTCTAAATCTGCAACACGAAAAAAGGTGTATGGGGGTGGGGTGGGGGAGGGGGGTCTAGGAATTCAGCCGCACCCAGGAGGGCAGTACAATCAGCTATTGTTGTGTTAGAAGTGTCCGTGATAAGAAGGGTGTCTAGAAATGCCACTTTCTGATTGCAAAACAGAATAGAAAGTTCAAGGACAAGAGATAACCAAGAACAGCGCTCAGAGAGCAGCCTCTGCAGGTGGCCCCCAGGCACTCTGCTGACCAACACCTTGGTAACAGACAGGTGTGTTCCTGTGTCCATGCTCACTGGGCTCCTAGGAAAGGGGAGGCCTGGCTCACTAGCCCCCACATCTTCCCTCCTGTCATAGGTGGGATGTCGGAAAGCTCTGTAGAAATTATCTCAAGCAACTGCAGGTGGTTGAAGGTGTGCTAGGTGCCAGGCACTCTGTGACAGGCATAACTTACCCCAGTGTCTTACTGACTCCCCACACCCGCTATGTAGAAGGTGTTCATGCCTCTCACTTGGACAGGTAGGGAAACTGAAGCACACAAATGGGAACAAGATGCATAGGTCTGTGTGTCCCTGCTTTCTCACCATCCCACGCTGCCTCTTGATTATCTCATAAGACTGTCCGTTTGGGCCCTGGCTGGTTGGCTCAGTGGTAGAGCATCAGCCTGGCATGCAGGAGTCCTGGGTTCAATTCCCGGCCAGGGCACACAGGAGAAGCGCCCATCTGCTTCTCCACCCCTCCCCCTCTCCCTCCTCTCTTTCTCTCTCTTCCCCTCCCGCAGCCAAGGCTCCATTGGAGCAGTTGGCCCGGGTGCTGAGGATGGCTCCATGGCCTCTGCCTCAGGCGCTAGAATGGCTCTGGTTGCAACAGAGTGAAGCCCCAGATGGGCAGAGCATTGCCCCCTGGTGGGCATGCCGGGTGGATCCCGGTTGGGTGCATGCGGGAGTCTGTCTGACTGCCTCCCTGTTTCCAACTTTGGAAAAATACAATAAATAAATAAATAAATAAATAAGTAAATAAAATAAAATAAAAGACTGTCCTTTTGGACGTCTGGTTTGTGGGGAGGACAAACACCAGCCCTGAGCTTCATGGGTCACCTCTTGTTGTTGATTCCTGCATTCTCTCCCTTGGGACATTAGCTGAGGTCCCAGACCAGGTCATAGTGCCCTCTGGTAGGAGCCACCCTACCCCTGTATCTGGGACCTGACTTGGGCCAGTATTTCCTGGGGACACTGTCCTTGAGCTGTAGTCCTCATTGGTCATCAGCATTAGCAACCTAGAGGGCAGATGGTGAGGGCAGGAGGGACTGCAGTGACATGGTTGGAATGGGGGCTCTAGGGCCAAGCTGCCGGGTTTGAATCCCATGGCCACTGAGCAGCTATGTGACCTTGGACAGGTTACTTAATCTCCCTGTGCCTCAGCTTTCCAATCTAGAAAACAGGGATAATAATAACCCTACCTCGTGTGGCGCTGTAAAGCCAGTATCTAAGGCCACCATGACAGCCGCCTGGCCCATGCAGGTTCGCATTGGATTTGGACAGTCGGTAAAGAAACAATGGAGCCAAAAGTTGATGGGCCATCATCTTTAATCCTAGTTTGCACCCGGCGGGCAAGTAAAAACACACACTGGGCTCCAAAACCCACTCACATTCAGTGCTCACAAAGCTACTGACTTATCTGAGTTTCCTAGAATCAAAGGTTTCTAGCTCACCAGACTTATTCACCTCTGTTCCCCATCTCCTTCCTGCACAAACTCTGCACAAACTGGCTTCTCCCTCAGCACTCCACCATCTTGGCTGCTTCTCCTGGCCTCTTCCACGTGGCCTCTCTCTGCTCTCCTCTCTCTGCTCTCTCCTCTAATGCTAATCTCAGGAACCGAGAGAGAGCAACCTCCCATTCTGCCCCATTTTATAGTGTAGAAATCAAAACCTTTAATCCAATATACAAAATAGGGAAGTCTCTAATACAAAGTCACTTATCTAGGGCATGATGGGATTGCACCCACATCAAAAAGGGTGGGAGGCCCTGGCCGGTTGGCTCAGTGGTAGAGCGTCGGCCTGACGTGCGGGAGTCCCGGGTTAGATTCCCGGCCAGGGCACACAGGAGAAGCGCCCATCTGCTTCTCCACCCCTCCCCCTCTCCTTCCTCTCTGTCTCTCTCTTCCCTTCCCGCAGCCAAAGCTCCATGGGAGCAAAGTTGGCCCTGGCACTGACGATGGCTCTGTGGCCTCTGCCTCAGGTGCTAGAATGGCTCTGGTTGCAACAGAGCAACGCCCTAGATGGGCAGAGCATCGCCCCCTGGTGGGCATGCTGGGTGGATACCAGTCGGGTGCATGCAGGAGTCTGTCTGACTGCCTCACCGTTTCCAACTTAAGCAAAATACAAAAAAAAAAAAAAAAAAAGGGTAGGAAAGCACCCTGAACACACCGGATCTCGTCTGATCTCGGAAGCTAAGCAGGGTCGGGCCTGGTTAGTACTTGGATGGGGGGAGAAAAAGGGTGGGGAAGGCTTAGTCCTAAAACCAAGCCCCAGGCTACAAGGATCCTGCCTGCCCACAGCCCACCCCCAACACACATTAATATCACCGGGGCGACAGGCTTCCATGTGGGCAGCGCCATCTTTAACGAAGTGAGCATAATATATTTTATCTGCCCAATAGGCCCCCAGGAGGAAGATCTGACAGTGCTTGGCTGGGTCCCTGCCATGTTTAGGGGCCCAAATCCTTCACCATATAGACCAAGCATGGGACCAAAAACTCAGGGCTTCCCTTGTCTGAACTTGAGGCTATAATCAATCACTGCATCATGCCAGACTCCTGGCTTTTCCCCAACAGGCATAAGTGTGGGAGTGGGTGGTAGCTGGGGTCCTTGGGCCACAGCCACAGGTCTGGGGCATGTCCCAGATGAGTCACTGCAGGTGAGGCTCTTGTAGGGGCAGGATGGCACTGCCAGTTAAGCCTTGTGACATCACCGCTCAGCTCTCTAGCCTTCTCAGCTAAGGGCCCCAATGCCCCACCCCCAGCAGGTGGTTCCTGGCCAGCAGGCCCATCATAGTGGTATCTCCAAGTCCCTCTCCCAGGGCAGGGGCCCTGGCCCAGTTTCCCTGGCTCTCTCCCAAGGACATAAGACCTTCTCGAGGTGAAACCTCCTCTGTTCCCTGGTCTCTGCCTCTTGCACCTGTCATGGGGCAGGCACTGTACCCTTGGCGAGGTCCTGAGATGGGGCCTGTGTGACAGGGGCAGTGCAGGGCAGCTGAGCTGGGGATATGCCGAGGCAGGTGAAGCCTCGCTCCACATGAGGCAACCTCATGAGCCAGGCCAGACACATGGGACGTGTTTTATGTTCTCCCGTGCTTTTTGTTTAATTCCTGAAATGAGTGTTAGAGGTGAGTACTGTTACATTTTACAGGTGAGCAAGGCTCAGAGAAGCTGAGTAACTTGCCCAAGGTCTCACAGTGAAAGAGAGGCCTGGGGTAGAACCAAAGGACCCACAGTGCGCAGAAGATTCCAGAAAGCAACAAGAACATTCTCAAACTCCACTCTAGGCAGAAAACTCATCTCCCCCATCTGCCCCCCTCCCCCATCCCTTGGTGACCTGCTGAGGCAGCCTCTGGACTCCAAGCTCTAATCTTATCAGTCCATCAGCACTTGTCAGAGCTGCTTCTATGGTCTGTGTACTCTGACATAGTCCGTGTTGGTAGTGACGTGCCTTCGTTCTGACAATATTTGCTGAGCGCCAGGGAGGGGCCCTTGTTTATTCATTTATCATCAAGCACCATGAGGCCACTGCAGGCCAGCACTGTGGGGCCTGGGGGCTGTGGGCAGAGCCTGGGATGCACTGCCAGGTGAGGGTCCCTATGGGAGGTCCCGGGTGTGGTGGGTGTGGGTGAAGAAGCCAGCTCTGGGGGTAGAAACCGTCCTAGTTGCCGGGACTCTAGTTCAGAGAGGTCACAGGATGTGCTGAAAGTCCCAGAGTGGATAAAGGAATTTGGGATTCAAACATAGGGCCCCTCCATCCCGTACCCCTCCCCCACCTCTAACCCCTGCTGTGGAGAGTACTTGAGTCAAAGTCCACATTAAGAGAGTCCCCTGTTGCCTAGGAATGAATGGCCTGCTCTGGGAGCAGTTGTGGGCTGGGGTGCCTCGGGGAGACCCAACCTCTGCAATGCTCCTCCTGCAGACTAGGGCCTGAAGCTGTAAGGTGCAGTGGGGGGATAGGGGAGGGGAGGGGCCACTTGGTGACAGCTGGGCTAGGCCTTGAGGCCAGCTGGCTCCAGCTGAGTGGAGGTGAGAGCAGTGTGACGCCCCCCCCAGGTGTACCAACCCAGGGGCACTGCAGCAGTGGCCCCAGAGAAGGTGGCAGGTGTCTGGCAGGCAGGGCAGGTCTGGCAGGGGACCACCAAGGATTTCTGGGGCTGGTTCTTCTCTTACAAGGGGTGTGGGACACCTTGCGACCACCCCAGCTCAGTACTCTGGAAAATCAGCCAGTCTGTGTACTTGCCAAGGTCTAAGCTTAAAGAAACAGGAAGGTTCTACTTCTGTGGTTTCCAGAATATAAAAGAAGGGGTGGGGTGAGGTGAACAGCCCCCCCCTCACCCCCGGCCAGGGGCCTCCCAGCACCTCCACCTGGGTCCCAGTGCCTCCCCTGGGAGGAGGGTGGGCACCTCCCTGCACCCCCTTGAGCACCCAGACACTGGGTGCTAGAAACCCTTCCCCAGGAACCCCTGCAGCCTCAGAGGTTGGTAAGGAAGGGGCAGGGAGGGGCTCCAGGCTGCACTGGAGAGCAGCCCCTTTAGAGGGCAGGGAGGGGCTCCAGGCTGCACTGGAGAGCAGCCCCTTTAGAGGGCAGGGAGGGGCTCCAGGCTGCACTGGAGAGCAGCCCCTTTAGAGGGCAGGGAGGGCTCCAGGCTGCACTGGAGGGCAGCCCCTTCAGAGGGCAGGGAGGGCTCCAGGCTGCACTGGAGGGCAGCCCCTTCAGAGGGCAGGGGAGGGCTCCAGGCTGCACTGGAGGGCAGCCCCTTTAGAGGGCAGGGGAGGGCTCCAGGCTGCACTGGAGGGCAGCCCCTTCAGAGGGCAGGGGAGGGCTCCAGGCTGCACTGGAGAGCAGCCCCTTCAGAGGGCAGGGAGGGCTCCAGGCTGCACTGGAGGGCAGCCCCTTTAGAGGGCAGGGGAGGGCTCCAGGCTGCACTGGAGGGCAGCCCCTTCAGAGGGCAGGGGAGGGCTCCAGGCTGCACTGGAGAGCAGCCCCTTCAGAGGGCAGGGAGGGCTCCAGGCTGCACTGGAGAGCAGCCCCTTCAGAGGGCAGGGGAGGGCCATTCACTCTGAGGCTTCAGAGGACCTTCAAACAGGGCCCTGAGACCTGTGGGCCCCAGGTGGGCCTGTCCTTGCTTCCCCTTTCTCAGGGGCTGCCTTCTCTGCCTTGGGGGTCCCTGAAGCTAATGGCCCTGCCTTCCACCCCCAGGACCAAGCCTAGAGGTACAGCCAATTGTCCCTGTCCCGCAGGCACCAGCCTGAGAGGCCAGGATCTGTGCGGTTTCCTGCCAGCCTGTTTCCTGGGAGCAGCCCCTGGCACCCTCAGCCTGGGTGACCTTCTAAGTGGTCCTTGGCTCCTTCCCGCTGGGAAGTGGGGCTTCTGTCCTCAGGCTGGGTATCACACCCCAACCTCCTGCCCAAAGACAGAGGCCTAAAGAGGGCAGGGAGTAGCCCGAGGTCACACAGCAAGTCCAGCCCACACATCAGCCCCTTACCCCAGGGTGGGCATGAGGGAGGATCCAGGGAGGATGAGCAGCTCCATTCAGAGTCAGGTAAATTGAGACTCAAGGTGCCAGCTAGACAGTGCTCAAAGTGTCCCCTCCATTAAGGAAGGATGACTCAACGCCCTTGTTGGGAAACAGCCCGAGCACAGGGAAAGGGGAATCAGAAAGACCTGTGTGGGTCTTGGCTCTGCGCCTCCCAGCTGGCTGGGTGACCTTGGGCAATTACTTAACCTCTCTGTTTCCTTCTCTATGATGTGGGGTGAAACTAGCACTGCCCCCATCTGGTTACGGTGAGAATTGAATGTTTCAAATGCCCAGTGCCTGGTAGTGCCCAGCCCCACCCTCTGGCCTGCCTCATCTGTATATAGGTCTCTCGTGCTCCTGGCCAAAACACAGCTCCTGATGGCAGGTAGTGAGTTCTGTATTATAGGGGATATTTCAGATGGCAGGATGTGGCTGGGTGGTTCAGCCCCAGCCTGGAGTGGGACCAGAGTCTTCCCTGACTTCTCCAAGAAGGCCTCTTCACAGCCAGGGGGAGGATCAGCCACCCCGCCCTCCTTGGAGTTTCTCCTGAAGACAGTCTTGGGGACAAGTGAGGACCAGCCAGCGGGGCCTGCTTAGCCAAGCACAGAAGAAAAAGCCGCCTCTGCTGCTGCGGTCCAGGAGCCAAGTTGCCTGTCCCGACAGGCTGTCTGTTGATCAAGGGCCAGGATGAGTGAGGGTGTCTGGGCGGCCTGATGGGAGTGCCAGGTGCGCCCTCCACTGCACCCTGCGCCCGTCCTCATCCACGTTGCCCGGCCCCAGCTCCTCCTGCTCGCTGGACGTGGTTTTCCACGTCAACGAAAACCTGAAGAGCACCATTACTTCACACAAGGGACCTACATCAATCTTGATTTCAAGAGAAAACGAGCCCCGAGAGCTGGTGCCAGGGCTCCACCAGGCAGACGGTGCAGCGAGGGGCCGGGCCCTGGACCCAGCGAGGCCTCTCCCCACCGCCAGCACGGGCTGCTCTCAGGGGCTGGGGCGTGGCCCTGCTGAGGCGGTCAGGCCAGTTGGCACAGCTAACAGGCCCACTGCCCGCTAGGGAGCCCTAGGCACCCAGGGGCTCCTCTGAGGCCTGAGGTTCCCTTTTCTTTGCCTCCAGGGGGAGGGGGCTGGTGTGTATGCTCAGGAGA
Source organism: Saccopteryx bilineata (assembly GCF_036850765.1). NCBI lineage: Eukaryota > Metazoa > Chordata > Mammalia > Chiroptera > Emballonuridae > Saccopteryx > Saccopteryx bilineata. Next base: position 126,612,365 of record NC_089495.1, read on the forward strand.
GAGAGCATCAGCCAGACACAGAAAGACAGACAGACACAGGGGGAGGATGACCAAGCTGAGGGGTGAAGGCCCTGGGACAGGGGACGGGTGGCAAGGTACCCCAGCCTCAGGCTGGCTCCCAGAGTAGTGCTTGAGAGCAGTGGGGGAGGGCAGAGGTGAGGAGGGTATGGGGCTCAGAGGGCACTGGAGCCAGAGGCTTGGTCAGGTCCTGAGCGTGCTGCCTGGGTAGGGGAGCTGGAGGGGGGGTCAGCCAGCAGAACTCTCTAGCAGGGGTGTCTGTGGGGTGAGGGTAGCTTCATCTTCCTCTCAGGGGCTCTGTGTGGCTTCCGCTCCCAGCCCTTGGGTCTCACCGGAGTGTTTCCTTGGCAAAGCTGCCAGCTTGTATGGTGTCCTTTTAATTAGATTCTCCCAAATTCCCCTCTGTCACTGGGTTATTAATATTATCTGGAGTGCACCTGATATGATTGGATTATGGGCCCATGGAGGGGACGCCCCTCCTGCCCCTACCCCTACCCCCTGCCTCTTCCACATTCCCAGCGCAGCCCCCTTTCACCTGTGCCCCTTCTGCTCCTCGCCTCCCCTCCCCTCCCTTCCCCTTCCCTCCCTCCAGAAGCCCCCCAGTCCCTGTCCAGGCTCAAGTGCCTCTCTGGTCCATGTGTTCCTCCCTGTGGGTTCCCCCAGGTGGAAACGTATGCACACAGCAGCTCTGAGGAGTGTGCTGGGCATAAGGTGGGCTCACCACTCAGAGGAAAGGCCCACAGGGTATGGAGGCAGGGAAGCAGCAGCAACACCCCTCTGCAGAAGACAGGAGGGATCTAAGTGGTGCTAGCCTCTCCTGCTCCAATGGAATTAGCAAGGGGCAGGATTGTTGGGGACATGGGCCCCATCGACAACTCCTTCTGCTCAGGCACCTGTGGAGCAGCTTGGGGAGGCTGTGGACTGGAGCTGAGATATGAGCGCCCACCTCCTTCCTTCCCCCCCCCCCCCACCAGGAGGCCAGTTCCTGGTGAGAAGCCCAACACAACCGACTAACCAGTGCTGCAGTCCCACAGACCTGCCTTCCTGCAGGATTCCTTAAGACAGCTGGGGATAGGACAGGGCAGGGTGAGGGCACCAGGCAGCCTGCCTCCAGCCTCAGCAAAGCTGCCTAGTCTCCCAAGGCCTGGGGCCAGGGCATACTGAGCAGGCCCCCATCTAGGCTTTGGAACTTGCTTTCTAGAAAGGAAAATATCCTATGGGGTCCTGGTCCTGCCTGGAATTCAGCAGTCTTGGGTCCCTTTTATGGCTTGGTTGGAAGCCACAGAAGTCTAGAGCCATCACTGGGACCCTTTCTGGTGGGCTGTCCCCTCTGACTGAAGCCATCATTAACCAGCTGTTGGGGGCCCAGCAGCCCACTCTAAAGCAGATCTGGTCTGTGGTCACTGTCAGGCATGTGAGGAGGGTGGGGTTTGTGCAGAGACCCAGGAGCCCAGACCAGGCTGGTGAACCTGCAGCTGTGTTTTAGACCCTGGGCCCACTCTGGAGTTACCCTGGAGGCTACACTCCAGCCCAGAGGACCAAGGGGAAGGGTCGTGGTGAGCAGTCCCACTCTGGACCCGGGATGGTCCCATCAGGAAGCCTCTCAAATCTACAGAATCCTTGACCCCTGGGTGGGGGAGGGGAGATGCAGAAGTTGGGGGGGAGCTGCAGGCTAAAAGTGAGGGGTACCTACTCCAGCCTTATTGTACTGTCCCACTTGTGGGCACCTGAAGAAATAGCTGTGAGGGCAGCACTTCTTTCTACCTCCCCTAACCTGAGTTCGGTTCCTGAGTCTCACCCACCCTGCAAGACTACCCTTGCCCCACCAATAGCTGTGAGGTGTGCATTCCAGGCAAAATCTGAAAGTGCAAGGTTCTTTATCTCAACCCCACATCCCCACAAAGCCAACTGTTCACTGCCCGTGAAACACCTTTACCCCAACTCCCTGTGTAACCAACACCCCGCACCACTCTGTTTCAGACTGGCCAATTCTGAGACCTAAAAGTTCACTTCTCTTCATCTGCCCAGCTCAGGTGGTCATGTGGCCCAACTGAGCAGTGAAGCCAAACACTGGGGGAAATTCCCATCTAAATTAATCATTTGACAGAACCTGGGGATTTATCAGAAAACCGAGAGAATGCCTGGGCTTTGGAGAAAGACATTTTTGGTTGCCATTTTTTAAAATTCATTTTAGAGAGGCGGGAGGGAGAGAAAGAGAGAGGAAGAGAGAGAGAAAGAGGGGAGGAGCAGGAAGGATCAACTCCCATATATGCCTTGACTGGGCAAGTGCAGGGTTTTGGTTTTTGTTTTGGGTTTTTTTTTTGTATTTTTCTGAAGCTGGAAACGGGGAGACAGACAGACACCCGCACGCGCCCGACCGGGATCCACCTGGCATGCCCACCAGGGGGCGATGCTCTGCCCATCTGGGGCGTCGCTCTGTCGTGACCAGAGCCATTCTAGCGCCTGAGGCAGAGGTCACGGAGCCATCCCCAGCGCCCGGGCCATCTTTGCTCCAATGGAGCCTTCGCTGCGGGAGGGGAAGAGAGAGACAGAGAGGAAGGAGAGGGGGAGGGGAGGAGAAGCAGACGGGCGCCTCTCCTGTGTGCCCTGGCCGGGAATCGAACCCGGGACTTCAAGTGCAGGGTTTTGAACCGGTGACCTCAGTGTTCCCAGATCGACGCTTTATCCACTGCGCCACCAGAGGTCAGAAAGACATTTCTGGAAGTGGAACTGACCCCCCAAGGACACCTGACCAGATGTCTTGGGGCAAAAGGTACTTTTTCTCTAAAGTTTGCCAATAGGGCAGGAGGTGGGCAGAATGGGGGGGGGGGCTGGATACCTGGGACCGGCTTTGGGCGAGCCAGTCTTCTATCCAGCCACCCTTTCTGGTTGGTTTCTGTCTCAGTTGTCACCAAGCACACTTGGATTTCCTTTTATGGAAGGAAACCGAGCTAAGACAAAAAGCCAAAACTCCCCATCATGTTTGCTTGGACATAGTGAGGGGCCCTGAGGGACAGGCTTCTGCCCACAAAGGCTGAGTGCCACACTGGAGTCTGCAGGGCTCTAGCAGGCGACGTGGACAGGGCTTGAGTTCAGTGCCTCTAGTGTCTCTCCCGATGCTCGGCCCCTTGGCAGTGCCTTTGGGAACAGCTACTGGGTGCTCTCTTCCCTAATTTATAAACCCTTGATAACATTTATTATCCTTCAATCTTTTAGTTATTTTGAGTGTCCCTCTCAGAATCCTCTACCTGCCCCCTGGAGTTGGTGTCCAGCAGACACTGACCACCGTTCTCCAGTGAGCCCAACCCAGAGCTCTGACCTTCCACCCCAGAAGGACTGGTGTGCTACTGTTAGATTTACAAACTGCCAGAGCACTGTGCTCACTCATCATTAACTTGTAGCCATTAGGACCCTCGATGTCTCTCTCTACTGTGTTTATTCATGGCCAGGAATCAATGATCTTTATCAGTAACCTTTACGTCTGGCCCTTGGTGAAGCCTTCCCATTTTGTGGGACTGTGTATATCTAATCCCCAAAACTAACCCATTTTGTTAGTTTGAGGGGATTTAGAACCTGCTTCTGCCTGCTCCTCCAGGCCCAGGCACCAGACCACTGCTGCACCCTTATTTCTGCATCCAAACACGCATTTAGAAAGGCAAACCATTTTAATGACTCAGAAGAAACAAGTGCCCTTTTTTGTTCAGATTGCTGATGGAAGAGCAGTGGCATCTGACCTGTCACAGAGACTGCATGGCATATTTGCAAACCACTTTGTCTAAATTATAGTACACGCCCAGGGAGCCTGGCAATCTAGTTTCTCTCGTGACATGTAGGGAGGGTGGGGAAGGACTGGATTATTAAGTAGGACTTGCAAAGTGTCCCAATGCCCAAACCTGAGTGTGGCCACGAGGCCACTGGCAGGATCCTCTGGTTTGCAGTGAGGTCACCCTTGTGGCCCAGCCACTTGAAGACGACCATGCTCTGTCCTCACAGTTGTTCCTGCCAAGTGTTTCCCAGATCTTGTCAAGCCCTGTGCTCCTCTCTGTTCAGGAGGCAAATGCTGTGGGGTGGACCGAGCCTGCCTTCAGTCTGCTGTGGGTTCTGTTCTAAGAGGTGGTGCTCCTGAGACGAGGGAGGGGGCGAGAGGGCACTAGTGACCGGGGAGAGGAGTGGTCTGTTTGAGGCCTTTCTTGTGTGTGTACCAGGCCTCTCCATTAGGGTTTGCTAAATGTTTACTGAATGAAGTGTGTGTGTGTGTGTGTGCGCGCGCGCATGCGCGCCCTTTTGGTCCCAAGGTTGTGGATGCCCAAGTGACCTTTCCTGGTGGCTTTGCTCATTGAAGGGTTTGCAGGGTGTATGTAGGCCTGCCTCAGAGATCCCAGGGACCCGGCGTGCTCTGGCCTCAGTCCCCTGCAGTGGGTCCACAGTGCAATGGCACCAGGCCTCTCCATTAGGGCTTGCTAAATGCTTATTGAACGAATGCACAAGTGAATGATGTGGAATTGGGCTGTGCACAGGACATTCAGTCTTTGAAGTGAACAAGGCCCCTAAAACCTCCTCAGGGGAAGCCCAGACTGTGATGATACAGATGGCCGGCCGTCTACACTGCCACAGACGAGCCATTCCCAGGCCTTTAGGACCACTGGACAGCAGAGGGCAGGCCCTTTCCGGGCCCCACCCTGAAGTCTGGCTCTTGGGCCTGCATGGTTGTTTATGAGAACCAGAGCAAAAGCAAACATCCTGACTTGGGCCCCACCCAAGGAACCAGCTGCCTCATGGGTTGGAAAGGCCCTTTTGAGAGGGGCAGGGGCTACTCTCTGGCCCTAGGTGGGGGTCAGAATGGGCCTCGTCCCCCTGTGGGACTGTCTTTCAGGGGCCCTTGATTCACCTGCTGTTTGTTCACAGTGCCCATAGCAGCCTGCTGTGGAGGGGGTGATGGTAGGGCTCCTGTCCCTGAACGCCAGCCTTTGTCTCTGCCTGTGTCCCTCCATCGGCCATGGCCAGAACTTCAGACCCCAGGTCAGGGCTGGGGCTCGGTGTCCAGGCACGCTGGGGAAGCAGCCTCTCCCACCCCAAATGACAAACTTTCCTTTAAGTGGAGCCACCAGTCACACTGGGTAACTGATGTCACCTGGGCCAAGGGCCCAACCTGCCCTTTGGTATCTCCCTAGCTAGCCTCCACCCCATGCACCCACAGAGGGGTGATGAGTCTCTCAGACATCTTAGCCATGGCCAGATAGGTGGAAGATAAGAAAGACCCTGCAGAGGTGAAACCCCCAGGGTGTAGCTGTGCACACGCACCCTCTTCCCCTTGCAGGCAAAGGTGTGCAAAGGCCCAGGGAGCCTGCACCGACCACCATACTCCAGTAGAACCAGGAACAACCTGATACCCTAACCACCCTCCCTGTAATCCTGGGGCATGTCTTTGCAGCAGGATCCTGGGTCTCTCAAGGAGCTGATGCCTGAATTCTTCCTCTAACTCCCACCCCTGACAAAGCCACATATGCACAACTCAGCTTTTCCTGAAGTGGGAGTGCTGGTGTCTAAGCCTTGGTGCTACACTGTGTGTTCCAGTCTCAGGGCCACAGGCTCTTTCCTGTTCCATAAATTCTCCATTGAACCTCTACATCAGGGGTCCCCAAACTATGGCCCCCGGGTCGCATGCGGCCCTCTGAGGCCATTTATCCGGCCCCTGCCATACTTCCAGAAGGGGCACCTCTTTCATTGGTGGGTCAGTGAAAGGAGCACAGGATGCGGATGCTGGAGTACCGTATGTGGCGGCGCCGCTCACGTACAGTACTACTTCCAGTGACACGGGAAGCATGCGTCACGGCTACAGAAGTGCATCATATCACTTGTTACGGCTAGCAGTGACAAATATGGAACTGGACATTGACCATCTCACTAGCCAAAAGCAGACTCATAGTTCCCATTGAAATACTGGTCAGTTTGTTGATTTAAATTTACTTGTTCTTTATTTTAAATATTGTATTTGTTCCCATTTTGGTTTTTTTACTTTAAAATAAGATATGTGCAGTGTGCATAGGGATTTGTTCATAGGTTTTTTTTAATAGTCCGGCCCTCCAACGGTCTGAGGAACAGTGAACTGGCCCCCTGTGTAAAAAGTTTGGGGACCCCTGCTCTACATGATGGAGGCAGAGCCTTCTGCCTCCTGGCCCTCCCCCTGCAGCCCAAGAACCCGTTAGCACCATGGACTTCCTGGGAGGAGCCTGCCTGCTACCAGCCAGCCCTGCTGGCTCCCCCAACCCAAAGGACACTGCCACCCACTAGTTCCATTTGCTCCCCCCCACACACACACCCTGGACCAGCCCTTGCTCTTCTGTGGGGTCCTTTTTGCCTGGCACCAGAACCTGCTACATTTTGATCTAACCCACTGGCCAGTCTCCTGGAGGCGCTTAAGTGCACAGGTTTGTTGCCAACACTTTTTTATTTACTTCGCATTGGAATCTGTGAGAGCCAGAAGCATTGTCGGGGTCGTGGCCAGCAGGGGCCACGTGACCAGTCCAGGCCTGACCAGTGGTGATCATGTTTAAAAAACAAAACAAAATACAGAGAAGGAATCAGTTGCTGTGGACATCAGTCATTTCTTGGTACTGGTGTCATGAAACTTTCCCTTAAACAAGAAAAACCTGTCCTCTTTAAGCCCAAGATGCTGGAGAGAAGATGGCCATGTGATTTGATCTCCCTTCAAATTTGAAATGTTACCTTCTTACTTAGAAATTTGGACAGATGTCTGCAGGCTATTTGTAGCCCCACCCCCACCCATTCTGCTCCTTGGAGGCCCAGGGACCCAGGAGGCCAGGGTCCAAGCTCACGTGGTTTTCACAGTTGAGGGGTGAGACCTTGATCACACATACCACGTCCCTCCTCAAGAGCCTTGCAACCCACATCCACACAGACACACACTTCACAGGGCTGCCAAGGTTCTGGGTCATGGTTGATTCTTTTTCATGGCAAAAAGTCAGGTGGTGTGAGGTGAATTTTACAGAAAAGAGGCACAGAGCGGTACTGCACTGAAGGGAGTCCTTGAGTCCCGAGCAGGACACTCTCAGCCAAGGTCTTTGAAGGCCAAGGTCAGTGGTCTCTTCCCTGAGTAGCAGCAGGTGAGGTCCCAAGAACTAGATAAGCCTCTTCATAACAGCTCTCACATGGAGTACTCATGTTTGTTCTGTGAAGTAGGGATCACCATTCATTCCACAGGTAAGAAAACTGAGGATCAGGGTGGTGGAAGGCCAGGCATGGGAAGGGTTGGAGGCAGGATAACCACCAGGTACCTGACCCCTAGGTGAGTGTCTTCCTGAAATGCAGGGCTGTTCACTCCCTACAGAGAAACCATCCTGCAGCCTCACAACTTTGGGAGAAATGAGCTGTTTAGTTTGGGGTGGTTACCTCTGAGCCAGGGACAGAATGCTCTCACTCCAAGAGACACCTTGCAGCCTGGATAAGAAACACAGGGCTAATTGATCCTGGGCTGCCTGGTCCTCTAGGGTCTCCAGGGGAAGTGCCCAGCCTCAGGCTGGACCTGTAGGTTCCCTCACTTCCCCGTGCCCCTGGCCCTGGTTGCACCCACGACACCCTGCAGCCTCCCTGCAGGGGGAGGGGAGGTGGGATGGAGGATGGAGGCTTCTCAGGGCATAGCCATGAACAGATTCCCATCACCCAGGAGGCTGCCCCCCTCCAAGTTATTTCTACCAAACTAGAATCAAGAGCCCAGAGGAACCTCACATAAACCATCGGGAGAACCCTTCCTGCCCACCATGGTCCACTGTCATCACCCCGTTTCCTATGTCTACCTGTCAAAGGTTGGAATTGGGTGACCTCTGCCAGCCACTCCCACTTAGCCCCAAGAAAGCCCACACTCCAGGTCCATGTTCCTCCTATCCGCTAGCTGCCTGTCCCCCAAAGAGCAGCAGGCAGGGCTCTTACAGAAACTCAGAGGACACATGGGTGAAGTCCTGGATTCAGTAACCTCCATTCTGATGCTTGTCCAATCGGGACACTATGGGGCAGCCTGCTGACGGCATCCAGACCGTGGCTGCCCTTCTGGACTGCTGACCATCCCCCCTTCCCAAATGGCTCAGGGACACTGATTCCCATGACTGTGAGTTCCAAGTCACCCTGCTCGCACTTGTGTCCAGAATCTTATGCAATAGCCCTGTTCCCCTCTAAGCCTTGAACGAACATACAAGGCTCCCTGTTCCAGCCCAGATCACGGAGTGCCAGTTAAGACCCCAACCCAAGCACCTGTGTCCCCCACCCTCCAGCCCTCCCAGGCTAGGAGCCCCACCACAGTCCCCCTTCCAAGCCAGCACGTGTGTATCAAAGGTTCCTTCTCTTTCCAGTGGCCAGGTGACATCCTGTAAGGTCGGCACATTCGTGTGGGGAAACTCAGGTATGTGTGTGCACACACACCGGCCAGTAACATTGTCATTTAAAAAAATCGGTTAAATAAGCAGCAATGAGGACCGTGGCATGGGCTGATCACCCCCTATTTGCACATCCTGGTGGTGGGAAGACTGGAAGTCTAATGACTGAATTATCACCCTAATGCCTTGTGCTGGGAATAATCCCAGGCAACAGCTGCCTCGGGGTTTCTGGCTGGTTTCCTCTAATTGCATCCAGTTTAAGGGATCTGGGCAAAGGGGGGCGGCTTCTCTAGCCCTCAGAGCAGGGTGTTCCCCCCACCCACCCATCCCCACCCCCACCCCCGAGCCCACACATCCAGGGCTTCGGGGCTCCTGGTTGTTCCAGGAGACAATCTCACAGGGCCCAGGCCAGCTCTCAGGGATGTGGAGTGGGAGCACTGAGGGCAGCGTAGCACTTGGTTCAGGGTTTTGGGGAGCTGTGGGAGCCAGAAGATTCAGGATAAATGCTTTGTACCAGGACCCTCCAAATGCAGGGATCTTGGACACCCCCCAGCGGCCCAAAGTATTGCAGAACAATGCAGGACTCTGCCACTGCAGCCTGGGGTGGGGGTTCCTCTTCCACTCTCGGGCACTCCCTGCCTCTCCAGGGGAAGTCACGCCCCTGCTGGGTAAGGCGTGTTCCAAAACACTGTTATTTGGGCCAAGACTTCCTGGTGGTGATGAGACTGTACCAACTGCCCAGTCACCATGCAGCTCCTCTCACTACAGAGACAGACAGTCCTTTCCCACCCCTTGATGCTGAGTCTGGTCATGTGACTTGCTTTGGCCAACAGGATGTCCGCAGATATGACTCCTGCCAAGGTTTAAACAGGTGTCTGAGCCTTTCTGCTTCTGCACCCTTTCCCTGGCTAGGGCTAACCTGCAGGAGAGGTGCAGTGACATGAAGCAGTGCCGATTCCGACCTCCACACAGGTGAACACCCCCCGAGACTTAACAGCAGGTTGACCCCCCAACATGGGAGCAAAGCCAACCAAGGCCACAACTGCCGAGCTTAAGTTGCTGATCCTCAGGCTCACATGTGGGACAAGTGCATGCAGTTTGGGGCCACCAAGTTTTGGGGTTGTTATGCAGCATCACAGTGACAATGGGTCACTGACATACCTGTTCATGGGGACCTGGTTTCTAGAGGAGGGTCAGTGTAAAACGTGGTTAACTTGAGAAAATTTTATAATGGACCAGGAACCAACACAGAAAAGCAATCCTCTTTTCCCAAAGCAAAGTGGATGTGAAGACTCCCCCACTCAGCCGGGGCCTGTGCTACTGGACCGTCGTGGTCAGCACCCCAAGATCTGGGCATAGATGGGGCTCCACGATGACCTCCCCAAGAGGCTCTTGGACAGGAGGGCCAGGAACTTGGACTTGCCAGTCTCAGTCACCTTGCCTGTTGGAGGACTTGGGCTCAGGGAGCAAAGAGAATCTGAGGAGAGGAGGCTGCTCACTTCTTCCTTCCTGTTGATAAACATCTTTCTAAATATTTAAATGGATAGCACCCCCAGCAGTTGTCAGCTCCATCCAGGGAGAAATGCTGAGTAGAAAGAAACCCTCAGTTGGGGCTGTGCCTCAACCCTCATACCTCATGGGGTCTCCTCCCCTGAAGAACGTGCTGGAGAGCTGAAGCATCCTCACTCCCACCAGTCTAATGGCTTACTGCACAAACTGCTGGGAGGACTCCGCCTACCCTGGTCCGTCCACTTCTAAATCCCAAGGAGCAAGCAATTTAAAATGTTTTGGAGGAGGGAGAGGGTGTTGGGAAGACCTGATTCCTACCCAGAAAGCAGAAGTACCCTGAGTGCTGGCTCCTTTCTTGCGGTCGCTCTTGCATCCAACCACCTAGCTGTTTTCAAGTGCCTTGGTCTTGCTGGGTAAGTTAATGTGTGTACTATCATTTCCCTCAGACATTGCCAACTCTGTCCAGAGGGTTTTGTGTGCATGTGCATGCATGCACACATGACACTAGTTGATGCATTTGGTGACATTAACCTTAATGCCAAAGGACTTCATGCAGAAATCCCCCAACTCAGGGAGAAAGCCAGCATGTCTCCAATACCTCATGGCTCAGGCTCGTGGGCAGGCAGTTACCTTCACATATCAGGGGTGTAAAATGTTTATACAGACACTGGGAAAGCCCCTAATTTCTCAACCTCCACCCCAATGATTACACCTCTCTATCCTGAAATCAGTGGGATATTATTTTTAGAGGGGAGGGGGTGACAAATGTCTTTACGTCAGAGTTGCCACTGTGGTCGGAGAAGCTGCAAGGGGTAGTTGGCTCGCTCAGAGTGCTGCCTGATAAGTGGGGTGTCCTGCTTGCAAAGAAGTCTCTGCATGGGGACCCCCCTTCTGTTCTGCACCCCCAGGCGTTGGTGGGTAAACTAGACCTTCTTTTCCTGTCCCCGCCCTTTCCATTGCCTGGCAATGCCCTGCGTTTGCCAACACAGCTGGAGGAAATCCTGGGCCTCATTGAGATGCATCAGAGCAAGGTGACATGACACAAGAAGCCAGCAAGCCTGCGGCTCTAGGTGTAGGGGTTGTGTGTTCCAGTCCTGTTGTTTGGGGAGCAGACTTTCCTCTGGGCGGCTGGCAAGACTTCCTTCTCTTACCTTCAGACTCTGCTTTCGTGGTTAATATGAAAATGTTCCCTCATGTCGCCTAAAGTATTTTCCTTATGTTTCAACCACCCTGTCCTGTCCACGCCCATCCCCACCCCCTCCCATGCCCTCATGACCTGGTGAAGTCCCCTCAACAGTGTAGGGAGCCTGACCTATCTGTGGAAACCAAAGCCTTCCTGAGGTGTCTTTGGGCCCTTCTTGCATTCTCTGGGGGGCTTGGGTGAAGGCATCTCCACCATGCCCCCATAGGGACAGCTCTCCGACCCTGGGTGGTGGCCTGTGCACTCCACTGCAGGTATGTAACCGCTGTCCCACATGCCTGTCCCACACAGCTTACACAGGTCATGCAGGCTGCAGGGGATCCGGGGCAGGAGGCGGAACTGATACAGCAAACTCCTCGCCTGCAGAGAGAGGATGGGAGGTGAGGAGGGGCAGGGGACAGCAGTGGCCAAAGAGCACCAGCAGCAATGGCCAACACCTGGGGCTGACCATGTGCCAGGCTGAGTCGAGGGCTCTGCCTGCAGTATCCCATTCAACACTACCATGGAGGGACCCTTGGTCCAGTTGCAGCGACAGGAACCACGGGGTTCTTGGAGCCGTCTTCATACATGGCTCCAGACAAAGAAGGCTCCCCAAATAGCCTGCATTTCCTGAGCCCTCACTCGGCCCCCACATGATGCTCTGGGGCTCTGCCTGCCCCACCACTCCACCTTGCAGCCCCAGTCTGTTTCCAGGTTCAAGCCCTCTTCCTATGCCCTGACCACGGACCCCAGAGGAAGACTTCTAGGAAACTTTAAGAAGCAGGAGTCTGGGAAGTGGAATGGCAAAGCTCACCACCCACTTTTATTCCGCTGAGCCTGGATGAGAAGTAGCCACTCTCCCCACAAGCCTTCTATTTTCCTGGCTCTGGGCTGCGAGTGAGGTGCCCCAAGGTGGGGAACTTGTCTAACAACCCCGGTGATTTGTTCAGTCCACATGGTGAGAGAGGCTCTTGTGTCATGGCCTCATGGGTGATGGGGCCTAAGGAGCCTGCAGCCTGGTTCAGGCAGTGGCCATAGCTCCTACCCAGCTGGCCTTGGTGGGGAGCTCCCAGCACTACCAGTGGGGGTGGGGCCTGAGTGGAGGAGGGGGCTCTGCATGCAGGGGAGGAGCTTTGCACATGGGTGGGGCTCTACACATGATGGGCTTGGCTCTATAAGCGGAGGACAAGGCACTCACCTTTCTGAGTACCAGTTCCCCATTCATGTGCATGGCCAAGTTTCCAAAGTGCAGGAGCATCTGGTCGGTGGCCAGCTGCTGCTCAATGACGTCATCCCCATAGATGGCCATGATGGCCACACAGATGAAAAGGTGGAAATAATCTGTCTGGGGAGTGTGGAGAGCGGGGTTCAGACAAGGCCCCTGACCCAGCCCAGGGCCCTGCGTGCAGGTGGAGGCTGAGGCAGAGGGCAGGTGAGGATGTCTGGGTGGGTTAGAGGCCCTGGGCAAGCCACTCCGCCTCTTTTGTCCTCAGTTTGCCTACCCGCAAGGGCCAATGTCAGTGCCTATAATAGTCTCCACAGGCTGCTATGACACCCAAAGGGAGGATGCTGATCCTGGCTGCCACAGCTGCTGGTACTCTTAGGGAAGCCCTTGAGGTGCTCTCTGTCTGGGAGGCAAAGAGCATACTTCACCTGAAGACTGGCCAGTGCTCCTTCTGATGCCTTGTTGGTGAAAGTCTTGAGATATAGTGGGTGCAAAAGGCTAGGTCAGAACACACACCGGCAGCTTGTGGCACATACCAGTGAGAATGAACCTCCTGGTAGCTGCCCACTGGTCACTGCCTTTCTACCTCCAGGCAGAACATTCCAACTCCTGCCCTAGAGATGACTCTTTAAGTTTTTGCTAGAAGGTGGGAAGAAAAGCGTGATGGAGTGAGCATGGCAACCCCCCGAAAGTCCCCACAGAGTGGCAACACCTGACCCGCAGCAAGGAAGCCAGAACTTGGTTCTGACCTTGGTACATCCTGTTCACTCTCCTACCCGGATGCTCTGAAGGCACGTGGACTTTGATCCAGATGCATTTCCGGGAGCAGGGGAAGGACAGGGAGCACCAGGAAGCCCGTGTTTAGTCTCCTAATGTTGACTACCCAGCCTGATGGAACCATGTTTCCACACTGGGCTGGGCGCAGCCCACAGTGTGCACAGATGTGAGGGAAGCAAACGGCCCGTGCCCCACCTGCCCTGGAAAGGAGATGCCCCCGGCTGCAGGGCCCACACTGCCAGCCCCTTCCTTCGAACTACCCTGGAATGGTCTTGTTTGGGCTCAGAACGCTCCTTCCATGGTAACTCTGGCTGGGGCGGGAAGGCAGCACAGGGGTTCTAGGAAGGGGGGTACCCAGCTCCTCTCAGAGAGGACAGTGGGAAGGAAAGGGTGTCTCACATCCTAAATTGGGCTGGACAGGAGTACAGGACTAATTTCAGTCCCCGGGACATGGCCCAGGCAGTCCAGACACCGCAGGCAAACCAGTGTTAAGTGGATAGAACAGAGCCTTTCTCACTCAGGGGTCACCTTAAAAGGTAAAGGCAGCACCTGGTAGTGCCCTCCACCCAGAGCTCACTGCTGATAAATTTGCATCCCCAAACTATCATCATCCCCCCACAAACACACACCTGTTATTTGACCAAGGGGAAGCTGAATGTGGCTAAATTTAGCCTGAAGTCGGGAAATGACGTGAACTTGATTTATGGACCTCAAGCCAAGAGAGGCTGCCCCCGAGAATTCTTTTTAAGAGATCACAGTAGCTGGCCCTAGCTGGTTGGTTCAGTGGTAGAGCGTCAGCCTGGCGTTCAGGAGTCTTGGGTTCGATTCCCGGCCAGGGCACACAGGAGAAGCGCCCATCTGCTTCTCCACCCCTCCCCCTCTCCTTCCTCTCTGTCTCTCTCTTCCCCTCCTGCAGCCAAGGCTCCACTGGAGCAAAGTTTGCCAGGGCACTGAGGATGGCTCTGTGGCCTCTGCCTCAGGCGCTAGAATGGCTTTGATTGTGGCAGAGCAACGCCCCAGATGGGCAGAGCATCGCCCCCTGGTGGGCGTGCTGGGAGGATCCCTGTCGGGCGCATGCGGGAGTCTGTCTGACTGCCTCCCCGTTTTTAGCTTCGGAAAAATACAAAAAAAAAAAAAAAAGAGAGATCACAGTAGCAAAGTCACCATGAGAAAAGGCCTCATCTGTTGGGTGATGTTCAGGGTGCACTTTTAACATTAGCCTACACATGATGCAATGAAGGTGGCCGAGTTGCTGCTAGGGACACACATGTCATGAGGCCTTGCAAAGCAGACGCAGTCAGAAAACATATGTTGCAGTGTTTCGGACCGTGCACGCCAGTGCTCGTCCTCATGGGCAGACATTTCCTCCCAAACACGCGCGTGGGGCTCGGGGTGCCCCCGCCTAGCGCGTGGTCTGTGTAAAGAAGCTGCTTGGGTTGCCGCAGTGAGAATGGGTCTGTGGAAAGGGTCCTGGCCACCTCCCAATGTGTCAATCCTGTTTTGTTTTGTTTTTAATTTATTTTTCCCAACATTTATTTTATTATTGTTATTTTTTTAAAAAAACCTTTTTCCCATTAATTTGAAAGAGAGGGAGAGAAATGGGGGAAGGGAAATAGAGCCAGAGAGAGAGAAGCATCGACTCTTTGTTCCAGTTAGTCGTTCTACTTACTTGTGCACTCATCGATTGCTTCTCGTATGGGCCCTGACTGGGATCAAACCCATAGCCTTCTCAAGCTGGGATGATGCTTTATCCACTGAGCTGCCTGGCCAGGGCAATCCTGTTTTGTTTGTTTTTTAAAGCTTGTGGAGTCAAAGAGACTTGCCCTTCCTTTAGTATCACCAGCTTGGGGCTCATTTGGGTGTAAAAGCCATGTGACAGCACTGCTTTCTCAGGGAGAGTTGCTGAGGAGAAGCTAATCACAGTGTACGGCAAGGGGAAATCGACATGACAGGGAAGGGATGGCAGGATGGTCCTGGGCTCTCTGGAGGAGGCGCGGGGTCTCGGCCTATTCCCTGAGCCATCCCAAGGGGAGAAGATGGGTGGGCACTGGTTCCGTGGGCACCAGCCTCCCAGGCTGCAATGGGCCTGCCTGGCCCTGGAAATGTCTTTCACACTGATTGGTTGTGACAGGAGCGAGCTCAGCCCCAGAAGGTGGTAATGAACGCAGTCAGTGGGCAATTTGCATCGATTTCAGTTCCTTGGGAAGCGAGTTGCAGGTCTGAAGCCAGCCACATGGGACAGAAGGCGGTGGTAGCGTGAGGGGCTGACCTGAGGCTAGTGGGGGAGCTGCGGGTTTCAGAGGAGGGAGACTCCCAGAGGAAGTCCTGCCCTCCTGGAAGACAGGGTGCAGCAGCATGACTGTTGCCCCAGGACAAGCGCTGACCAGCCCTCCCCGGCTCACCTGGTAGTGGGCCCAGCAGGCCTCCCAGATCCGCAGAGCCTCCGCCTCGGGGAACTCCCGCTTGAAGCAGAGCAGCAGCCAGCGGTGGCAGAAGAGCATCTGCAGGCCGTCCTCGCCCAGGGAGACCAGGTGCTGGTAGAAGCGCAGGTGCATCAGCCGTAGCAGCTCCCGTAGGTACAGCTGGGGTAAGGCAGGGCCAGTTAGTTCCCCAGCCCATGCTGGCCTGCCACCTGGCCCAGGAGCCCACTACCACCAGGGATCTGAAACATACACCTTCCGCACACAAGGTCACTCTGTGCTATGTGCCTGTACCTGCTTATTTCATTCTATTGCTGGACTCTGACCCACACCTGTCTTTGCCAGTTTATCCCAGACTTGAGACTATTCCGGAGGCCATGGTGTGGCCCAAGGCAGGTTGAGCATAGTACCCCGCTGTGGATGGGAGTCCAAAGGCAGCTCTGTGTTGAGAAAACTCCCTGGGCCTCAGTAACCAGATGGGGCTTTTTCTGACACCCCCTACATCCTCTGAACCCCAAGTCCACCTTCTTCTCAGATTTGGAAACCGGATTTGGAGCTGACACTGAGCAGGGAGGATGCAGTTCTGAGCCCCAGGATGCTCGCTCCCTGCACTTAAAGTCACCCTAGTGACATGGGACAAAATCGAGGCTATTTGTGGCTGCCCTTGGTTCAGGCTGCTGACTTCATCAGCACCATTGAAAAAATCAATCTCCAGCAGCTAATGAGTCACAGGGCCACATGCTTTGTGAGCACATCAGGGGCGAGTGGTGTCAGACCCTGTAATTGCCTCCCCAGGTACCACAGAAACTTGACATCACATAGAAGTGGAGAGTGAGGCAGGCTTGGCTGGGATCACATGCTCCCAAGATCACAGCTGGGGGATTCTAGGGCAGGGGCTCAGTGACTCACAGGCCCCTTCCCATACAAGCAGCCCTTTGTTCCTGCTTGAGACAGGAATGGGGCACACGGGCCCCTTGTAGGAATTGATTCTGCAGGTCCTTCCCATCATCCACTTTCTCCATCCTGCAGCCCACAGCAAGGTCAAGTCCGTGCATGTGGCTAACCCCTCCCTCACAGATGTCCCCCAGCCCCTCTGCACAGATGCCTCTCACCATCTAATCCACACCTCCCTTTTTTCTGGCTGCCTTTTTTCAAATCCTCTGCTGTGTTCTCCTCTCTCATCTGCAGAATTCAGCAGCCCCCTAACGGTTGCTCTAAAGGACATGCTCCTTGCTGTGGTGTTCAAGGCCTTTACTGCACACAACACATGTAATCTAACATGACTGGGCTGTGCAAGGTCACTTCCCAGAACACACTGGTCAGCCACGTCTTGGCAGTGTACAGGGCCTGACCTTGTGCAGTGGAGTCTGTTCCATCTGCCTTACTACTCATCCATATCGTCCCCCCAACCCCCAGCATCCTCCTCTCTGTCAGCTCTTTCCAGGACTGGGGAGTCCAGACCACATCCTAGAGCCCAGCACCTGGCAGGTACCTGGAACCCACAGGTGCCCTAGTGCCCTCTCCAGCTTTGCCCACCTCCCTGTCCCCCAACATTTAGTGCTGCCTGGCCTAGGTGTAGGTTACAGGAGGATGTGGAAGGAGGAGTGCTGGCTGGGCACTACAGGGAAGGCATGGATGCCCTTGGGGGACTGTGACTACTGCCGAGTGGGCCTCAGGGTGGATTCAGGAGCCCCTCACTCCTTATCCCCACTCAGGAACCCTGGCTGTGTTGGACCCAGCAGGGAGCAGCACAGATGTACCTGAGCACTCGTTCTATAAAGCTCAGGGTCAGGTGTGGTGGAGCTCCCGCCTTCCCTGCCCAGCTGGGGAGACTAGGCTGGGAGACCACGTGCATGCAGGAGGTGAGGCCACAGGGAGGGCCCTGTGCAGCCCAGCCTCTGTACCTGCAGTGATTGTAGGGTGGGGATGAAAGAATGCATCCTGGGACCCAGGAGCAGCATGTGGCTCTGCCCCAGAGGCCTCAGGCTATGCCTCCTATACCCATCAGCAATGCCCACCCTGTTTTTTTTGCTGACCCACAGCAGCCAGCTAACAGGCAGCCACCAAGACCTCTCCACACACATCCCCAAGCCTCACCAGCTGCTTCTCCATGTCCTCATCCCGAGGAAAACTGACGAAGATTGTATTCTGCATCAAACCCACAAAGCACCAGAAGGTATCTGATTCATCTAAGACCTCGGCCAGGATGGGCGCCACCAGGTCCGACATGCCCTGGGAGTAGCTGACGGCTGGGTTGTACACCGCGTAATTCAACAGGATCCTCCTGGCGATATGGTCCAGAGATCAGGCAGGTCAGTGAGGGTGGCCGAGACATACCTACCCTTTCTACCCTAACAGTGACATGCCACCCGGGGCCAGTAGAAGCCCAGGCTGGAGACCTCAGGCTGCCTGAACCACTGTCCTTCGCCTCAATGCCAGGGGGAGGCAGGCAGTGTGGGGACCATCCCCAGAGCCTCGGGAAAGGTAATGGCTGGCAGGTAGCCATTCATAGGCCTTGAGTGTGGGGGAAGGAGGAATGTGGGTCTGATTTTCTTAATGGTAGGCTGCCTATGCCAAAGGGCTAGTTTGCAGGGACATTTTTATGGGCTGCTAATTTTGTGCAATTATTTGCTAGGCAGCAGCCGAATGTCAAAGATGCCAGCCCCAGGGCTGGGCATGGCTTCATCACCTGGAGGGCCACCCATGGGAGACAGACACTCCAGGAGGCTCAGCCATGGTTCGTGTGAGCCAAGCAAGGCCTGCGTGGATGCCCAGGGGATGATGGTTTTGTTGGCACCCTTGGGAGAGACCTACAGGCACCCAGGGACACCATGACTATAGGGGCTGAGTGCAGCTGGCTAAAATAACTAATGGAATTATTGTATGAACCTGGAAGAAAGACCCCCACCTTCTAGGAGGCACAGCTGCTCCTCCACTTCCCAGAAGGTCACCTGAGGCCAGAGGGGCAAGGCGGGTAGATACCTCATGCTCTCCACATTCGGATTGCCTTCGCCTCGGAAAAACTGGTTGCTTCGATCTGTCCGGACCACATCCTTGTCCACAGTGAACTGCACGTTTCGCCAGAATGCTCTGTGCTCCTCAGGACTCATGGAGAGCCTGGTGCAGAGCAGGGAGCCCAGCAGAGGTCAGCGAGGGCCATGGGCATTTCATCCCTCCCAACCCCTGACCCCGATGAGAACTGGGGACCCTTCAGCTCCCCACTGACTTAGGGGGTGGGCATCCCTAACATGTCCCCCAGCATACACCCAGCCTAACTGGAGGAGAGCTGTCTGCAGCCCTGGGATCCACAAGACCTAGGTGGACATCCGCTGTCCTGGCTTCCATCGGCTACTGAGGACCCGCAGCCACCCCAGAGCCTAGTTAAGTCTGTTGGAAAAGAATTCTAAAACATGTGGGCTAAAAGGCGCCTGGGACGATGACCGCACTCCGCTGGGGAAGGCCATTGTCGGAAGAGGTGGGTTACAGAACAGACGACTAAGGCCAACGCACACCTCCCACCGCCCTTTCCAGCGCCCTCCCTCTGGACTCAGGAAGCTACCTCCGCTGCTGGATCTCCGTGTATTCCTTGCGCTTCTGTGTGCGCAGCGCCTCCCTCTCGTCTGACGTGGACTCGTGGCTGTAGTAACGCAGCAGGAAGGGCCAGACCTCCCCCCGGATCGACACGTCAATACCACCGAAGAAAATGGCCTGGAGGAAGAGGCAGCAGTTGGGGTGGGGCCAACGCAGGGCCGCACCCAGCACCTCCAGGTCCCCCCACCCCCACCCCAGGCCCCCCCACCCCCCAGGTCCCCAGGGACTTGGGTTTCGGTGGATGGCTGCGCCATCTGACAACTGATTCCTAGATTCAGGGGGCGCAATTTGCACTTGTTTGGAAGGAGAAAGTGCCGGCCTTCTATTCCGGGCTCATTAAAACCTCAATGTCCCATGTCCCATGTCCCATGTCCCATGTCCCTGCCCCTACACCGCCCCTCCCCCCGGGGGGCGGCGCTTGGAGGAGCATGTGGTTCTCACATCACGGCCTAATCCCGGAGTGTGGACGTGCTGCAGGGCACCGCGCGCTCTTTCAGATGAGCGGGCGCGGTACTCCCAAGCTCCACGAGTGTGGCTCTGATTGCGGCGCCCCGCGTGTTCGCGCGGCTCCTCCCGCGATGGGGGGGAGGCCACCCCGGTCCTGGCTCTTCCCCGCGGCAGCCTCACCTTGCGCAGCTTGTACTCTTCCTCCACCTGGCCCAGCTCGTTCAAGTGGCCCAGCCAGGCGGACACGTCTAGCCTGCGGTACATGCTTTCCTCTGGGTGCGTCTCGCGGGAGGGCAGTTTGGGTCGCCGGATGGAGAATTTCATGCATGTCTTCTCGTCGGCGACCTGCTGGACAGGAGAGAAGGGGAGAGGTCAGTGTCCATCCGCGGGAGTCGAAGCCAGCGCTGATCTTCCGGGGAATAGAAAAGCCTCCCCCTCTCTTCCAAAGGGAGGGTCGCTTCACCTCTGCGTACACACCCCGAAGTGGCAACTGTAATGAGATGCAATTAAGATGAAAATACCTTAATCTTCACGTCGGTTTTCCTGGCCTGGGCTCTGTGGCTGGCTCCCACCGGACCTGCCGCCTCCGGAGCCCCCCACCCCGCCGCCAACCCCCTCCTCCCCACCCCCCCATCCCCGCTCTCCCTCGGACCCCCAGCCGCAAAATGGAATTAATGCCTCGTTGGGCCCAACTTCCCTCTGCCTCTGCCAGAAGGGCCTGCAGTAAATTACATGTGATTGGCCACATACAAAGGGATTGCTGTTTAGCGAGCAGGGAGCCTGCCTGTCACAGGCAGTCACGAATCCAGGGCAAAACTGCAGCTGACATTTAATTCAAAAATCAAAGGTTGTTCAATGTGGGGGGGGGGTGAGGGGGGGGAGCCACGCTACTGTAATAAGGCGAGCCAGCAGGAGGCTCCGTGGGAAGGAAAAGGGTTTTAAAATCAGCCCCGTTTCTAATAAGCATATACAGTATCTTAAGCAGCTAATTAAAGAGCGCTCATTACATTTGTATGTAGATTGAGCAAAATATGGCAAGAAGGCCTTGTCAAAACATGACTTTTCGAGTGCAGAGCAGTGACTTTACAGAAGCCCAGGGCACTTGTTTCCAAGCCAGAGTCGCTGCCCTATCAGCCACTAGCAACCATGGTCACAGCCCCCCAGGCCCTGGGTGAGGGGAAGAGAGATGTGCAGGGGAGACCTGGACACTGATGGAGGCCAGCAGGAGGCTCAGCAGCCAGGTGTCTCCCAGGGGCTTCTCCACTCGGCCACTACCTGGTCTTTGAGGTGGGTCTCCGCACAGTACTTCCACTGCTGAAACACATCCGCCAGCTTGTCCAGGCCACCGTGGTGGAAGTGGAAAACTTTGTACTGGCTCTCCCGGCTGGCGACGACCAGCTGGCCACTGGTGCAGGCCTCATCGCTGAGTGGCCACCACAGGAGGGGGAGGAAGGGGATGAATATGTAAACAAGGGTTTTTATTTCCAAGTATGTATAATCAGTGGCAGCTATCACTGACCTGGAGGCAGGAAACAGGAAGTCCTTTGGAGTTTAGCTGCTGGCCCAAGAGGGGAACAGAGTTACATCCCAGCAGAAGCCAGCAACCCATTTGCTGAAGAAGGCAAGAGCTAGTTCCCTTCTAGGGAGGCAGGCACATAGGATTGTCCCCATAAACTCCCCAGGAGACTTGCCAGAGAGGCCTTCTGTCCCCACTGTGGACTGCCAGGCAGTATAATCCCTTCTTTCCAGGAGAGTGGGGGCGAGGGGTAGATGCTGTTGGAGGAATCAGATTTTGAGCCCGAGGGGGCAGTGGTCAGAGAGCCACCTCCAGGGTCTTCTCCAGCAGACGTGGGTGGCACTCTGGAGAACCCTCCTGGGAAAGCACCACGTATCCATCCATCAGGGCTACCAGCTCAAACTTTGATGCCCTTCCAGGAAAGGCTGGAATGTGGCCCTGGGTCTGGGAAACCCCTTGGGTAACACTCCTGCTATTCTTAGCACAGGTCTTTGGTTGGTATCATTTTACAGCTGGGCTACCCTGCCTTTCAGGAGGGATTTGATGTGGCTATTGGGCAGGACACCAATAGGAATGGTCCGCCCATCACAAAAGAAAGGGTGCCTCCCTCCAGAAAGCCCCCTCCCATTTCAAGAACCACTTGCTGGGATATGGGGAGCAGTCTTCAACTACTAGCTTGGCTTCCCCCCCTCAAGCCAGAGCCCCAGGCAACAGCTGGCCACCACCACTCTGAAGGTGGTGAATGAGTTTGAAAGCTATCCTAACCCACTTCTTATGGGGCACCTCTCCCTCTCCCTCCCATTGCTGACAACATCAGTGATGCCAGGGCCCTGGCCCCGAGCACCACCCACAAGGACACTGCACACATGCCCACCTTCTGCAGAGAGCCAGCTCTCACCTGAAGAAAAGTCGCAGGGAGAGCATGTGTCCCAGGTCCACGCGGAACACACCACAAGTCTGCTCCAGGGCTTGTGCCCTCTGCGGTTTGTCCCAGCGCGGGGTCTGCAGGAGACCGTTGCTGTCCAGGAACTGCAGGTGGGCATCCAAACTGGAGGGGGAGTTGGGGAAGCATGTAGTATGATGGTCACATATCTCTCGGGCCTTGCAGCCCACAGGGAAGGACAGGGAGGGTGTGGGGGAACCATTTAAACATGTGCACCAGGCTTAGACACTCACAGATGGCCAAACATGCATGCAGGTAGCAGCTCTCCAGACGCCCATGAATGAATGAGTGAATGAATCCAATACAAGTCACACCCAGTGACATTTACATGTGGATGGGAAAGCATTTTCTTGATTAAATTCCATTCCACTTTATAATGGCAGATGAGGTCATACTGACAAGCCCTCGCTCTGTGACCCTGGGCAAGTTACCAAGCCTCTCTGAACCTTTGTTTTCTCATTTGCAAAGTGAGGCTAATAACAAGACTTAGTGTAAGAGAAAGGATTGTAGAGTGCTCAGTACTGGGCACCCAAGGTCCTTGGGGCTGACCATTTTAGACAGCATGGGGCTTCTGTTAGGGTTCAAACTGGTTCACTGTTTTCCTGAAAAAAATATTAATTCAGTTAGGAAACATTTGGGTTATTAATATTATTAATACTAACAGTGAACATTTATTAAACACTCAGTTTGGGCCTGGCTCTGGGTTAACCACTTCTTGTGTGCTATTATCACCCTCACAGTAATCCTATGAAACGAGGAGTGTTATTACCCACATTGCACAGAGGAGGAACTGAGGCCCAGAGAGGTTGAGTAACTTTCCAGAGGTCACACAGCTAGCAGGTGGTAGAGTTGGGATTTGAACCCAAGCTCTGTAGCCCATGTCCTCACCAGCTTATTTTTACTGCTTCTAAATCCGAAATTTAACAATACAAACCAATTTATTTTGCTTTAAGAAAAAAAATTCAGGAATTTGTTTAGAACCCCAGATATAAAATGTTTTATCACATAGATTCAGCCACACTACAGGTGAAATGCAGTCTCTTGGGATTTAACAGTTATATCTGCCAAATGCCGGCTAAAATACAAGCCAGTATGGCTCTGGTCTGCGGCCCCAGCATCCAACTAGGTGCAGCTGCAATCATTATATCCTGCTTCCCTGTTTCAACCCAGAATCTCAGTGCCTAGGGAACTGACGAACCCCCAAGCACCCCTTCTTCAGGTGGGCACATGTCTCTACGGAAGCTACTCTGGATTGTCTGAGCATAATCCCTCAGAACGGGGAACTTCCTGGTAGACAAAGACATGACTTTTTAGGGTCAGCCAGTGGTGGGATTTAGCCAGTTCATACCAGTTTGGCAGAACCATTACCTAATTTTTTGTTGAATTTGGCCAACTGGTTGTTAAAATGGCACTTGTAATGAGGGTTCTCTCTAAGGTGGGCGCTCGGGCAGCTGCCCAATGTGGAAATCACAAGTTTACATTCCTTATTCTTTTTTAATATTCATCTATGCAACAGCGTGTTCTAAGTGCCCGTAGTAATGTTCATTCCGTCCATAGGTGAAAAAAGTTGCAAGTGAGGATGTCAATCAAGAAGCAATACGGAAACATCTTAACCCTTTGAGTAGTAGGAACGTTCATGTACGTCCTCATGCCCTCCTGACCATCCAGAGTACAATCACACAAAAATTTTTATTTTAAAAATGTCTAAAGCAACATTAAAAAAAGGCAAATGTATGTTCTTCTTGTTTCCATAAATTGGTTATCAAACAAGCATGGTTTTAAGTTAATAAAACTGGAACTGGAACTAATTTCATTTTTTGAAAAAAACTCACTCCAGTGAACATGAAAATAACTCACTACTCAAAGGATCAAATAATAGTTTTATTTTTTTTGGTCAGGTATTAGTTAATATTTTTTCATTAATATTTTTAAACTCTTATAATTTAGTTTTGTGTACCTCTTTTATTGTTCTTATTTAAATATTAAATGCATGAAATAATAAACTACCTTTTGGTGTATCACTTTTTTATACTTAAAACGGTCATTAGGGGCCCTGGCCAGTTTGCTCAGTGGTAGAGCGTTGGCTGGGTATGTGGATGTCCTGGGTTCGATTCCCGGTCAGGGCACACAGGAGAAGCGCCCATCTGCTTCTCCACTCTTCCCCCTCTCACTTCTTTCTCTTTCTCTATCTCTTCTCCTCCTCTCCTGCAGCCATGGCTCGATTAGAGCAAGTTGGCCCCAGATGGGCAGAGCATCGACTCCTGACAGGCTTGCCGGGTGGATCCCGGTCCAGGCGCATGCGGGAGTCTATTTCTGCCTCCCCTCCTCTCATTAAAATTAAAAAAAAAAAAAAGCAAAAAAAAAAAAAAAAAAGGTCATTAGGACAGAGAAACGGTTGTTAAATTATTTGAATCCCGGCCCTGGCCGGTTTGCTCAGTGGTAGAGCGTCGGCCTGGCGTACAGGGGACCCGGGTTCGATTCCCGGCCAGGGCACATAGGAGAAGCGCCCATTTGCTTCTCCACCCCCCCTCCTTCCTCTCTGTCTCTCTCTTCCCCTCCCGCAGCCAAGGCTCCATTGGAGCCTAGATGGCCTGGGCGCTGGGGATGGCTCCTTGGCCTCTGCCCCAGTCGCTAGAGTGGCTCTGGTCGAGGCAGAGCGACGCCCCGGAGGGGCAGAGCACCGCCCCCTGGTGGGCAGAGCTTCGCCCCTGGTGGGCATGCCGGGTGGATCCTGGTCGATCGCATGCGGGAGTCTGTCTGACTGTCCTCCCTGTTTCCAGCTTCAGAAAAATACAAAAAAAAAAAAATTATTTGAATCCCACCACTGGTCATAGCAGCTTCTGGAATAACACCAAACCTGCTGTGTGGGCCCAGGTGGCTTTTCCTCCCTACCTGCCTAAACAAGTGTGCTGAGCCAGGAGCACCTGGGCTGGCCAAGGAAACAGACCCAGGTGAAATAGCCCAGAGTCAGTGAGTAAACTGAATCACTGTGGCCAGAGGGCAAACTCAGACCAAAAAGGCTGAGAGGTTAGCCTGTCTACATGGACCCTGACTCCGGCTGTACTGGGCGATAGTTATTGGCAAAACAAGGCAAGTTGTAGATCTGAAGACAACCCCCCACCAGGCCACTTCATGCAGTGCTTCATAATCTCCTTATTGAACAGTGAGGCCACCGCGGTGGTCAGGAAAGCCTGCTCTCAGCCTATCTCTCCTGCTGGCTGGCCTTCCTGGCTCGCTTCCAAATCCAGCCGGGGAGGGGCCAGGGACCATCAAAGAGTGCCTTTATTCCAAGCCCTCTCCCTAATTCTCCCCACCCCCACTCCGCACACACCCAGCACCACCCTCCAAAACCTGCACATCCTTCCCAATACACCATGTCATGCTGACCCCGAGGGGCAGGCCAAGGGTTCCAGAAACCTGATGCAGGACAGACTCGGACAGTCATGGGTGGAAGACCCCTGCTCCACTGCTGGGGCCCAGAGCACTGGTTCCTGTCAGGGAAGGAACCCTGGAGAGTCAGCACCCCCCTAACTCCCTACAGTAACTTACCTTCAGGCAGAAGTCTGCTTAAGCCCTTAAGCTCCTTAGGGGGAAATTATTTGCGTAAATTAATTGATTGATGAATTAATTCAAGATACTATGCTTTCGACCTATAGCTGGGGTTTCACGGGTTCATCTGGGGCAAAGCTGATGGCAGCCTCAGTTCTTTATTCCTTAGGACCTGTCACAGCAGATGACTGCATGGTCACCTGGGTCCCTAGTACGACAGCTGTGTCCCCCTAAAGACAAATTGCCATAGTGTTAGGGGCCAGATCATGGTAGCCTCTGCAAGCCCAGCCCCCAGCACCAGCTGGGCATAGAACACAAGACATTTACTACTCCTGCCTGAACTGAAAACATAAATGTCTGAGAAGCTTGAGGTTATAGAAAAAAAAATCATAAGGAAATAAAACCTCGGGAAAACTGAAATATATGCAGTTTCAATTTTTTACCATGTTATGCATGTGGAGCAATTTGGTTTTAGAAATAGTCATATGTGCTGCATATAATTTGGCTTGTCCATAAAATTATGTGTGGTGCATTAAAGTTAAAAGGATGGTTTATTTAGGTAGTAACTTTCATTGTGCCGTAAGTTAAAATGCTTTGTAGCTAGAAGATGCTAAATGTTAAGAAATGTCGTGTTTCTCAGTATTTTTCCTTTTCTGAGGGTCATCAAAACACAGAAACAGAAATGAAAAAGGAAGCCAGCATGGTCAGAGTGAACAGAGCAGGTGAGTTCTCACTACCTCATAGCTGATGCAGCCCCTGGCCCTGAGGTGGAGATTAGGAACGGCCTCAGAGTCCTTGCAACTCATCCCATTTGTCCATCCCTGAATCTGGGTAGGCCTTGCGAGTTGCTTTGGCTAATGGGCTGCAATGTAAGTGACACTCTGTGAGTTTCAGGACCTGGCCTCAAGAAGTCTGGAATCAAGGGACCATGAAGAGAGAGAGACAGAAAGTCAGCACCTGAACCCCCAAAGCCTGGACAGAGGCCATCTCAGATTCTCTGCCCCATCCTGACCCCAGATGGCTATAGTAGTCTGAGCAAGCCCTAGCAAAACACCCTGATTTAGCCAAGCCCAACCAGGACAACGGCTAGCAAATAAAAGTTTGTTTTAAGTTGCCACACTTTAAGTCATTTGTTCACAGCAGTAGATAACTGATGAATACAGGAAGTGTCAGCTTTCAGAAAAAGCTTGAGCGGGGAGGAAGAAACCTCCAAAATGACTTCAGTTGTGGTTCTCAAGGTTAAAGAGAACTTTGGGCCAGATTTTAACATTTTCAAATAACTAAACGTATAAACTGGCTCTTCTTTTTCTTCATTTTGAGACTTTTTTCTTAATTGAAAAGCGGGGAGATAGAGAGAGACTCCTGTGTGCGCCCTACTGAGATTCACCTGGAGAGCCCACTAGGGGGAGATGCTCTGCCCATCTGGCCTGTTGCTCCACTGTAGCCGGAGCCATTCTAGCCCCTGAGGCAGAGGCCATGGAGCAGTCCTCAGCTCCCAGGCAAACTTTGCTCTAATGGAGCCTCGGCTGCAGGAGGGAAAGAGAGAGAGAGAGAAGTCAGAGGGGGAGGGATGGAGAAGCACATAGTCGCTTCTCCTGTGTGCCTTGACCCAGAATTGAACCCAGGACAACCACACTCCAGGCCAATGCTCTACCACTGAGCAAACCGGCCAGGGCCCATCTAAAACTTTTTAAGTCCACTAAATAATAAGTTGCTAGAACTCCAGTGGTAAGTCCCAAGCATAGTGTCCTGAATTAATTCATCAATCAATTAATTCATACAAATAATTTCTCCCTAAGAGTTAGAAATGGCTTAAGCAGACTTGTGCCTAGAGGCAAGCTGCTGCAGGGAGGTGGGAAGGCTGTCTCTCTGGGCTCCTTTCCTACCAAGGACCAATCCTCTGGACCACAGCAGTAGAGAAGGGGTCTCCAGGCCATGACTTTGTCCAATGAGGCTCTGTCCTGCATCTGGTTTCTGGAAACCTTGGCCTACCCCATGGGGTGAGCAAGACGCTGAGTGTTGGGAGGGGCGTGCAGGTTTTGTAGGGTGGTGTTGAGTGTGTGTGGAGTGGGGGTGGGAGACTTGGGGAGAGGGGCTAGAAGTAATGCCACCCTTTGATGGCCCAGAATTTGGAAGCTAACAAGATCCCCTTCAGTAGGTGAATGGATAAACCATGGCACCTCTGGATAATGGTATTATTCAGCCTGACCTGTGGTGGTGCAGTGGATAAAGCGTTGACCTGGAATGCTGAGGTTGCTGGTTCAAAACAGTCGACATTGGGAAGGTGGTAATCTGACCAAATGTATCTATGTATTTATTCAACCCAATCCTGACCAAAATTCTAGCAGGATTATTTGAGGGTAAATATTGACCAGCCGACTCTAAAACTCATATGGAAATGCAACATACCTCAAATAAACAAAGCAATTATATATATGAAGAAAGTTGGAGGACTTATCTGATTTTGAGACTTGTTCTAAATCTACTGTAATCAAGACAGCTTCGGTATTGGTGAAAAGGTCGACTTTCAAATCAATGAAACAGAATCAAGGGTCCAGAAATAGACAGATAATGAACAACTGATTATTGACAAAGAAGCAATTGACAAAGGATAGTTTTCCACAAATGGTGTTAGTGCAACTGGATATCTGGTTGGAAGCATCAACCTTGCCTCATGTCATACACAAAAACTAACTCAAAATGGATTACAAACCTTGATATGATACCTAAAACTAAAAATTCTAAAAGGATCCATGAGAAAAAACTTTTGTGACTTTGGAAGAGGCCAAGGTTTCTTAGAACATAAAGTACACAAACCACAAAAAAATTAAGTAAGTAGAAATTAAAAATCGTTTTCTTCAAAAATCTGGCAAAAAAAAAAAAAAAAAAAAACCCCACAAGCCACAGCCTGGGAGAAAATATTCACAACACTTGTACTCATAAAAGACTTGTACCCAGAATACATATAAGCAACTCTTAAAACTTGATGGCATTGCTAGGCAAAGATTTCTTAGCTATGACCCAAAAGCATGAGCCATAAAAGAAAGGGGAAAAAAACTGATAAACTGGACTTAGTTAAAATGAAAAACTTCTGCTTGTTGAAAGACACTGTTAAGGAAAGAAAAAGACAAGCTGCAGACTGGGAAAAAATATTTGCAGGACACGTATCTGATCAAGGATTTGCACGCAGAACCCTCAAAACTAAGCGATAAGAAAACAACACAAGCCTGACCAGGCGGTGGTGCAGTGAATAGAGCATCGAACTGGGACATAGAAGACACAGGTTTGAAACCCCAAGGTCTCCGGCTTAAGCGTGGGCTCATCAGCTTGAGCACGGGTAGCTGGCTTGAGCAAGAGGTCACTGGCTCTGCTGGAGCCCCTTGGACAAGGCACATATGAGAAAGCAATCAATGAATAACTAAGGAGCCACAACGAAGAATTGATGCTTCCCATCTCTCTCCCTTCCTGTCTGTCTGTCCCTATCTGTCCCTCTCTCTGTCTCTCACTCTGTCTCTGTCACAAAAAAAGAACACCATAACATGATTTTTAAAAATTGGCAAACGATTTGGAAAGACACTTCACCAAACAAGGTGGTAAAGAAGCCTATGACATCATGGGTTATGAAAGGCATGTAATGGAGCCATGATATGATATAAAGCAGGGGTCTCCAAACTTTTTACACAGGGGACGAGTTCACTGTCCCTCAGACTGTTGGAGGGCTGGACTATAAAAAACACTACAAACAAATCCCTATGCACACTGCACATATCTTATTTTAAAGTAAAAAAACAAAACGGGAACAAATACAATATTTAAAATAAAGAACAAGTAAATTTAAATCAAACTGACCAGTATTTCAATGGGAACTATGGGCCTGCTTTTGGCTAATGAGATGGTCAATGTCCGGTTTCATATTTGTCACTGCTAGCTGTAAAAAGTGATATGACGTGCTTCCGGAGCCATGACGTGGGCATCCCGCGTCACCGGAAGTAGTACTGTACGTGAGTGACTCCGTGCTTTGCGCGGCCGCCACATACAGTACTCCAGGAGTACTGTATGCATCCTGTGCTCCTCTCACTGACCACCAATGAAAGAGGTGCCCCTTCCAGAAGTGCGGCGGGGGACAGATAAATGGCCTCAGGGGGCCGCATGCGGCCCACGGGCCGTAGTTTGGGGACCCCTGATATAAAGGAACAACAGGGGACATTGTGCACCTGTCATAATGACTATGAAGCCAGTGAATGAAAACGGACAGCACAGAGTGCTGGCGAATGCAGTGCACCTGGAATCTCATGCACTGCTGGTAGGAGTGTGAAATGAACAATGAATGTAACATAAAACTCAGGAAACAGTTTGTAGGTGTTTGAGGTCAAACATCTCACGCCTAAGTGTATATCCAAGAGAAATGAAAAGTGTTCACACAAAATTGTGTGTGAATGTTACAGCAGTTGCCTTCATAGTTGAAAAAACAGGAAGGAGCACTCTTCCCCCTGATGGATACAGAAACAGACAGAGGGACATCGGTACAATGGAACAGCACTCAGCGACACAAAGGAGCAAACTGTGGATACACAAACAGACTAGGGGAACCTGAAGGAAGCCAAACTCAAAAGGCCACATGAGGCCTGACCTGTGGTGGCGCAGTGGATAAAGCGTTGACCTGGAACGCTGAGGTCCCCAGTTCAAAACCCTAGGCTTGCCCGGTCAAGGCACATATGGGAGTTGATGCTTCTTGCTCTGCCCTCCCTTCTCTCTTTCTCTTTCTCTCTCCCCTCTCTCAAATAAATAAATAAAATCTTTTTTAAAAGGCCATGTGAAATGCTACTCAGCATCATTAGCAATCAGGGAAATGCAAATAAAACCACCATGAGCTCCTCTTACACACCTGCTGGAAGATTAAACTCAAAGACTGACCATACCCAGTGCCGCTGAGGACAGGGAGGAATGAGAACTCTCCCACACTGCTGCTGGGAATGTAATAAGTTAGACACCTCCCACATGACCTGGCCATTCCACTCCAGTACTGTGTGTGTGTGTGTGTGTGTGTGTGTGTCAGAGAGAGGGACAAATAGGGACAGGCAGACAGGAAGGGAGAGATGAGAAGCATCAATTCTTTGTTGTGGCATAAATGTGCCTTGCCCAGACAAAACTGAGAGGACTGGATGAAACATGAATCGACATGCCCAGAGCAGTGAAGCTTCTAACGGTTTATACAGGATCTCCACTGCCCTGTCAGCATGCCCACTTTTCACATGTGGAAACTGAGCCCCAGAGAGGCCCAGTCCTGGCTGGAGGCCACATCGTGCCATGACCACAATGCTAAGTTGTTTTCTTTGCAATGGGGAACACATCCACCTACTGTCATGTTCCATGCATGAGGCATTGTCTCGTACTGGGCTTTTAAGCACTGGCTGGCTGGAAGAACGGCAGGTTCTCTGGAGTGTGAACGTATGAGGAGATGATGCAGGGTGACCGGGACGTATCACAAGGTGGAGTATGTCCCATCTGGTAATGACCAGGAGCCAAGGACAGCTAAAAATAGCCCTTCTGCAACATCTGTGCTGCAGCCTTATTCAGCCATCACCCCCTGCAGTGATGGTGTCCCTGTGGTCTTTGCACCCTCACCCTACAGGGATGCAAATGGTTGACAAGGGAAGTCTCACTCTCTGCACCTCAATTTCTGTCTGTGCAATGTGCCATGGAGGTGACAGTGGCTGGACTCTCTGAAACCCCATTAGGCTTTCAAATTCCCAAATGCAATTTCCCAAGTGCATACTAAGCTGATCAATCCAAGCAAAACCAGAGGCGCTACCCTAATGAACATCATACATGTACACAGCAGTGTGGGATCAATCCACCCACTGGGTTAGATGCTGCCTGGCTCCCACAGACCACCAAGGCCTGCCCAGTGCAGGGGTGGGCTGGCTTTCACAGCACCAGGAGCACAGTCAATGCCGGCCAGAGCAGGCCACCTGGACAATGGTGGCCACTCCCACCACCAGTGTGCGCACTATGGGCTTCAGAGACCTCGAATGCAGTGGTCAAACAAAGGCCTCCAAAGATTCCATTATTCCAGCCCTTAAAACCTGCGGTGGCTGAGCTGGGGAGGAGAGATGTCATCAGCACACACCTGGAACCAACAGCTGCAGGCTGGGCAGACAGGCCGAGTAGGGCATAAAGCACAGCTCCCAGGACCTGCAGCCCGGCATGCAGAGCGGGAGGACAGCGCCTCACCCGGTGATCAGCCAGCCCTGTCATCCTGACACCACGTGAGCTCGCTGAGGGCTAATTACGAAAGGTATAAATTATGGGGAGGAGAAGAGTGGACACATTCTTCAGGTTTATTACCAATACAATTTAGCAAAAGATAACATCTCTGCTGCCTAGGGAACGTGCTGGGCTGGCCAGAACCCAGGGAGAGGATGCACCAACCTTTGGGTGCTATTTTTATTGTTAATTTTTTTTTTCCTGAGTCGAAATAGAACAACACTGTCAGAGTTCTAAGTAAAAATAGGAACAACTTTTATTTACCCAACCCAACTGCATTCATGAGTCTCAGCTTCCTGCATCAGACGCATTCATAATCGCTAAGCAGGTAGATGCCGGCTGGCCACGGAGGCTACCAGGGCTTTTCCCACTTAACGTAATTATTCGGCACCATTCATTATGGGCAGGAGACTCTGACGGCAGAAATCATTTGTTTTTCTTTTTCCCTGAAAGCATTTGCAAATATGCTTGGAGGCTAAGGGACACAGGGTACATTAATAAATAAATCAAAATAATTAATAGCCCCAGCAGCCTAGAGACCACGCCTAGCTGCTACAGAGCCAGGCTGCTGAGAACCCATTGCTCCGCTCTGCTCCTTACTGATTGCATCCTGTGACAACTGCACCAGGAAGACAGCAGCAGAGAGATCTTTCTGAACCCAGAAAGAACAAAAGTGGAGCTATGCGTTTCTCCCCAGATTTCACAGGAATTTTGCGATAAGAAATAGGATATTTCTCTCTTTTTTAAATTTATTTTTTGACAGAAATAGAGACAGCGAGAGGGAGAGATAGAGACAGACAGACAAGAAGGAAGAGAGATGATAAGTATCAATTCTTCATTGCAGCACCTTAGTTGTTCCTTTCATACATGCCTTGACGGGGGGGGGGGGGGGCGGTTTCCAGCAGAGCGAGTGATCCCTTGCTCAATCTAGCAACCATGGGGTCATGTCTATGATCCCATGCTCAAGCCAACAACCCTGCACTCCTGCGACCTCGGGGTCTCGAACCTGGGTCCTCCGCGTCCCAGTCCGACGCTCTACCCACTGCGCCACCACCTGGTCAGGCAAGAAATAGGGTATTTCTAAATCAAGGCATTCTTATTAGCTGTATGTGTTCGACCCATTTCTGGTGGAACCTGGGAAGTTTTCTGTGACTGAGATAAAATGAAGAGCAACCCCAGTTCTGGCAAGATCCAGTCCCTGACAGAGGCAAACCCCCCGGGAGCCACCCTGGCAACTCCCCAGCTGGCAGAGAAAGCCAGAGCCTCACGCTTGTGCTGGGTTCACATCTGCTCCCAATGCCCACCTGACATTATGAACTCAGGGATCCTCAGGGTCAGGCTCAACCCAGTGCTCTGGCCAGTCATGTGACTCTTTCCGACATGAAGTATTCACCCCCACCCAAACCAACACTGAGATGCTTGAGGAAGACAAGGCAGGGTGGGAAGAGCAGGAGAACCAACACCCGGGTACCATTTACTAGGAAGAGACTTGGTCCCTCACAGGTCAGGGTATTCGTGCACTAAACAGGTGCTATAGTGCCCATGTGTGGTTTTTTTGCAAAAACACCTGGAGTCTGTTGGGCCCCAATCCCACAGGGCTACCTACTGGGAGCAGGAAGGGACCCTGTCTTCCACCGCCACACTTTTTGGGAACATCACAGCTACCAAACATCAGCCCCAGACTACAGGACCAGCAGAGTCTGAGGACAGACTAGGCAACTAAGTAACTAAGAAACACAGTGAGTGAGCAACAAAGAGTGGGCTTGGTGGAGAGCATCACTGACTCCGGGTCTTGGTGTGGGTGATGGGCACCCATTCCAGAGCCTGGGTGGATGAGGCCTAGGTCCACATGTGGTTCCCTGCAGGTTTCTGAGGGCAAAGACCGAAAACCCTCAGGTGTGCCTGACCCCACTATGGGCAGCCGCTCCTCCTGGACCCTCTGGCTGCTGGTGTGGGTACCACCGGCGGCGGGTTCATGGTTGTCAAGACCCTGGTGGTCCTGGAATGTCCCTTGGTGCTGCAGAAACAGAATTGTCACCACCCAGGCTGGTGGTTTCCCAAGTTTTCCAATGATGTTCCCTTAGGCTATTTAAAAATGGAATGAATACTAATAATAATTTCACTAAATTTAGGTGTTCCCCTTAGGCAGCTGATTAAATTTCATGAACTCTTTTTCGGGCTTGCAGCCCAAATGCTCCTTCTTTCTCTCAGCTTCACGCGAGGACTCCTTGGCCACCCCGTGGGCCCGTGAGCTCTCTGGACAGGCTTGGGGTCCCTTCCCAAAGGGAGGAGAAAATGGGAAGAG
Source organism: Saccopteryx bilineata (assembly GCF_036850765.1). Taxonomy (NCBI): domain Eukaryota; kingdom Metazoa; phylum Chordata; class Mammalia; order Chiroptera; family Emballonuridae; genus Saccopteryx; species Saccopteryx bilineata. The sequence goes on from NC_089495.1 coordinate 126,646,499, forward strand.
GCTGACAGGGGTGTGGAAACCAAGGTGTGAGTACAGGAGGAACATGTGGTTACAGAAGCGCCATAAAGATGAAAGGAGCCATCAAGACATTGTCCTAACAAGAACACAGAGGGGCAGAGAGGGAGGGGACCAGCTGAGAAACACAGCCATGGAAGGAAGGGTGGAGCCAGAAGCCAGAACCTTCCAATTATGAGCTCTGAGCCTGGTACCACTCCACGCACTTGGGCCCCAGTCCCACTTAGCCAGTCTGGGTCCCATGAGCCACCTCAGGAGCCCCTGTGGCAGATGGCCAGTCCTGAATGGGTCATTGCAAACACGCTGTCTGGGACGCTCACAATGACTTCCTGGGACCGACTGCCCAAACCTGTGCTTGCCCATTACTCAATCCTTGCAGGGTGGGCGGGTCACCGTGAGTGATGTGAGACTCACACTCAGGACTTAGTAAGGGTAGCAAAATAGCTGTTCACACATCTGGGAGGGTGGGCTTAGAAAGGCTCTTCTCAGGGCAGCACAGCCATCCCGTCTGTCAGCCGGACTCTGCACCCCTCACTGGAGCTCATTGACTGCCTAGACTGCCAAGCAACTGTCCGTCCTCAAAGCTGGTAGAAGGAAAGGAGACCCCTGGGCATCACATGTGGCAGATCCCAGGGGAATGGTGCATCTCCTGCATGAATTATGGTCTCCATGAACATGGTTCCAGCAGGGTGGCACTGAAGGGGGCTTTAGGAACCCTCCGAGGAGAGCTGACACCTTTTTCTCTTTGACTCACTCTTCTAAAACATCACAGAGACCAATGATGCATACTTCACAAAAGGAGAAACAAAGGGGCCCTGGCCAGGTAGTTCAATTGGTTGGAGTATCCTCCCGATACCCAAAGCTCGTGGGTTTGATCACCAGTCAGGGCACATATAGGAATCAACCACTGAGTGCACAATTAAATGGAACAACACATCAATGTTTCCATCTCTCTCTCTTTCTTTTTCTCTCTTGCTAAAATCAACAAATAAAAATTTATTTAAAAGAAAAAGAAACAGCATAAATAAATAGAAACATATTAAAAATCGTCAGTCATAAAGAAAAGCAAATGAACATGGATCTTCAGCAGGTGTATCAGCAGTGGATTGTTTCCAAACACCCAAGGCGACCTGACTATCGGGTCTCTACCCTCCCCATCCGCTCACCTGTTACACACCCAGACACTCAAAAGTGTGTACACTTCCAGAACTGCGGTCCCCTATCCCTCCTTCCGCATCAGCCCAGATCCAGTCTCACTCAATCCTGTGTTATGGCTAAGTTTTTTCACACCATATTTGGGGTCTTTGGTCCGTACATTGGGTTGGCCACACCTCTTTTTTTAAAGGGCTGCTTCAGATTCCATGGTTTATTTAAACATCCACTATAGACAAAGACTTAGGATGTTTCTCATTTTAATCTTTCTGTAAACTAAATAGCATCACATTGAACTTTAGTGTGTGTGCATGTATGCATACAGCGGTAGGTATTGAATGTCTGTGCATGCACACATTTATACATCGGACCTTTCTACATGTATATGATGGAACCTGTGTGTACGTGTGTGTATACATGTATTTATGCTTTTGTGCACACTTGTGAATTTGTCCACAACCAAGGCTCAAACCTTTAAAGCAGCAATGGGCAACATGTCCCCAGAATGACAAACTATTCTCTTCCTTTATGGGGAACCGACAGAAGGAATAGCCCTATTTGTACACAAGTGCCAAGCACAGATGTGTTCCTCCTAGGAAGAGCTGAAAATCAGAAACAATGAAATATTTGAGAGGTGTATGGTCAAGTGTAACATCATATATTCACCCAGTAAGATATCCTGTAGGTGTTAAAAATGATGGCCCCTCAGAAGGCACAACAGCTTGGGAAGAACTTATGATTGGACGTGAATTGGATATAGCAGGATGGAGCCCACAAGGTCCTGGTGGTGGGCGTGTATGCTGGCCCAACACCTGCAAAAAACAGTGGGTGCATCTTATGAAATTGAGCTCACACACACCCAGGTGTGCCCCCAGAGGGATCTGCTCCCCTGCACCAGGGAGCTGTCACAGTGGTACTGCTTACAGAAAAAGACCCCGAAAACAACCAAAGGGTGAGAGACAAGAACATGGGCATACTAGAGCACCATTGCCACTTGGGATCTGCGTGGCAGTCAAGAGAAAGGAAGCACTGAATCTTAGATACAGCTGGATCACAACGGGTGGCAAAGGGCAAGGACATTTTTATAATGCACACAATCAGACAAAGCTAATAGATGCATTGTTGGGAAGTATACACATATGTGGACAACCTGCTTTAAAAGAGCAAGGAAGTGACGCATACGGCATTTCAGAAAGGATGCCTTCCAGAGACCGGATTCTGGGGCTGAGAAGGGAGGAAAGAGCCGTGGTTGGTTGCCCCGTTCATGGCACTGCCACAGCCCCAGGCGTCATGCTATTAGTATGCTTCATGGTTTGTTTACACATCCTACATGTATTTTTGCACATATCAAATATAGCAAAATTTTAAATTATGGTTTAAATTTTTTTCTAGTGATTGATTATTGAGAAAGAGAGAGAGAAACATCAGTCTGCTATTCCACTTATTCATGCATTCACTGGCTGACCCTGCATGTGCCCTGACTGGGGATCAAACCTGCAACCCTAGCATGTCAGGACGATGCTCCAAGCAGCTGAGCTGCCAAATAGCAAGCCTATACTTCTGTGAAATAACTTAGGCCTCAGAAACAAAACAAAACAAAAATAAACACACACAAGGCCAGAGGAAGCATGCCCAGATGCTAACAACGGCTGTCAGAAGCAGAGCACTGGTAGGGTGTCACCCCTTCTCTTATCTGTCTTTTCTTTATTTTCTAAACTTCTTTAGTAAGTAGGTATTACTTTCATAATTAAAAAGAAAAAGACATCCCCCTAAAAAAAAGCATCAGAGGCAAAAATCAGAAAGAGCGAAAAGCTAACCTCTATAAACAAAAAATTACACTGAGCAAACCAGTTTCAGCAGAGAAAATGAAACAAGTAGGTCAAATGGCCACACCTGAGTCAGTCCTTAGACGGTAAGAAGACAAAGGCTGTTCTAAGAAGACAAAGGCTGTTCTGGCACCGTCCTCACCTTCCCGGGGCTCCTGCTTCCTTCTCTCATTAGCCCTTCTCTGGCTTCAGACATCAGCCTCCCACTCTGGGCCTCCTACCCCCCATGGACCGAGGTAAGGTCTTTAACAAAGTGACAATGTTTCCCAGGGTTGCCACAACAAATTGCCACGAACCAGAAGCCTTAAAACCACATGAATTTATTCTGCCATGATTATGGAGGCCAAGAGTCCAAAATCAAGGTCTCCATGGGGCTGTGATCCCTCTGAAGGGCCAGAGGGGAATCCTCCCTGCTTTTCCCAACATCTGGCAGCTGCTGGCCTCCTGGAAGCCCTTGGCTTATAGAAGCATCACTCTAAGCTCAGCTTCCTTGTCACATGGCCTTCGGCATGTCATGTGCCCTTCTCAGTCTCTTATAATAAGGTGACCAATCGTTATCCTTTAGGGAGGACAGTCCTTCTTTTGTAAGTTACATCCTCCCTCAAAAAGTGTCCTCCACATGTCCTCCTTTTTGATATTGGAAGACTAATCTGTAAATGTCCATATTCAATCTATGCAGAGTCGATCCATTGTGTGTGATATGATGTATCTGTATCTAAATGAGTACTTTTTTCTTACAATAATTATTAAAAATTAACAGGTATGTAAGCATAATTATAATATAAAGTGTTACAAATGTTTTTATTATGCATTTATCATATTATAGTGTATTATTGTTTCAATGAATAAAATGTTTCTTTTATTTATGATATTGTTTTCTACAACTTATTTTTGTCCTCCTTTTCATTGTAAAATAGTTGGTCACCTTACTTATAAGGGTGCGCACTGGATTTGGGGCTCACCGTCATTCAGGATGATCTCGTCTTGACCCTTACCTTCTCATTAAGGTCCCACTCTGAGGTTCTGGGGTGGAGGGACATGGATTTTGGGCACACTATTCAGCCCAGTGCAGACACATATGAAGACATATCTAATTTTTGTGACGGGGAAGCTGGGCAGCGAGTGTGAGGAAGGATGGCCACTCCAAGGCCAAGCAGATCTCTCAGGTGGCAGGCACCTCCCACTGTCTCAGAGTGGCTGTCTCCCACTCTCAAAAGGGATAGCTCCTGGGGACACGGGCTGGTCTGCCTCATGGGTCATGCTCGGGTCCTTCCATTCAACCCACTAGGGAATTCCCACCCCACACCCCAAGACAACAGGACTGAGTAGACAGGAGGGGTGGATGCCAGTTGGCCAGAACTATCATCTCCTTTGGCAGCCGTTTTGCAACAGTCCCCACTTCCATCCCCCTCGTAAACTGTGTTAAATGCTATTTAGAAGCTAATTAACTTTCTCTCTGAAGACCTCTCTAATTGCACTCCCCCCCCCCCATTTCTGACCTTCGGGAAACAGAGCTGTCCCCAGGCATTTGTCCTGCTCCCCCTCACTCAAAGGCACACCTTCCAACCTGACAACAAACTACCAATCAAGGCTATCACGGTCAAGGGAGACCAAATTCGGAGCCCCCCCATTACTGCCAAACTTGCTCAGTGAAGCTTAATTTAAATAGAAAGCAAAAAGGTTACAGAAAATATCCCCCCTCCCCCGTGAAAGTCTTTGCTCTCTGGAATGGCTGATTTATTTTTCTTTCAAATGTTATGGCTGGGATTGGTTTATATTTTGAAGGCGCTGGCATCTGCCATCCATCAAATGGAGAAGTAGTCAGAAAACAGAAGCGATTGCTGAGCACTTGCGTGATCAGCACAGTGCCGATGACTGCACGGTGCCCAGGTGTGGGAGCCATGAGTTTGGTCCCCATTTCCCTGCCGTGAGTCAAAGCCATTGCTCCACCTATGCCCTGGACCCAGACCTTGCATTTTTAGGATGCACTGGGCACAAGCTCCACGTCACAGGTCTACATTCCCTTTGGAAATGCAAGGATATCTCTGACCGTCCTCCAAGACAGAAGCCAACCCGAGCCGGACGTCGGGTCAGCGTTCAAGAGCAAAGCCCTCCACCTGCACCCTGGCACCGCCACAGCAGCCACGCAGCCCCCGCTCTGGAGAAGTCCTGTCTGCAGAGCATCTGGGTGACATCTTCCCCTCGAGAACCTCATCACACAAGACAAACAGGAGGGGCCAACACCAGCCTGAGGTGTTTCCCACCTTGGAAAGCAGAGGCACCGGGTGGTGACACCGTTCTGAAGGATGAACAACAAGGGGTGCGTCAGCTGGGCACTCGCATGCCCAAGTCATCGCCCAAGTCATCGCTTTTTATTAACCCTTTGAGTAGTGAGTTTTTTTTCATGCTTGCTGACCCCGGCGAGTGAGTTTTTCTTTTTCCAAAAAATAAAATTAGTTCCAGTTACAGTTTTATTAACTTAAAATCATGTTTGATAACCAATTTATGGAAACAAGAACATAAATTTGCCTTTTTAACGTTGCCTCACACATGTATGATCGTACTCTGGATGGTCAGAAGGCATGAGGATGTACATGAATGTTTGTACTACTCAAAAAAGAGCGAAGCCACTACAGTGAATGAATCGGTTTGATCTCAGAAACCAATGTCCCTGCTGGGTTTTCCATGCACCAGCAAAGGCCTGCAAACCGAACCCTGCAGGAAGCTGTGCTGAGACCAATGTCCTCAGTGGGACATGTCACCGGTTAGGTCAACAGGAAGGTCTGGTTGAGTGAGAAGCCTAAAGCCACTCCCATGTCTGAGGCCCTTCCCTGGGCGGTTGGGCAGGGCTGGTAGCTGGGGCTTTGAAGCACAGCCTGGGCTGAATATGTTATGACTGCTAGGAGGAACTAGACTTGAGGCTAAATGTCCCTTCTCATCCTATGGCCCCCTCCTGGCAGCAGCCTGGTAGCAAAGCCATCTGGGATATAGCTTGTGTCCCTGGAAGGCCCCCACATGGGGGGGGCCAAGCACCTCCCCCGTGGGCAACAGAGGGTCAGGACCAGGGTTGACCCTGGGGCTGCAGCCAACTTCCCTGCCCAAGGCAGAATTGAACCTCTAGCCAGGAGCAGGCACGAGGGAGCATCTTTTCGGGCCATGGTCCCAACCCTGCAATAGGAGGAAGCATCCCAGCTTGGCGGGGTGGCGAGTGCTTCTTTGAGGATGGCTATTTTAAAAACAAAATAAATAGGTGCCTGGTGACCAGGAACCACTACTGTCAGAGAGTGAGGCTGGAGTGGAGAAGGGGACCCAGGAAGCACAGTTGTTCCCAGCTTTGTGACAGGGGCCTCACTCCTCCTGGAGAGCCCTGGGCTCTGTCCCAGACAGTTTTCAGGGCAAAGGGTGTTACATGAGAGCAAGGAGATCTTGATTAGAGGGTGCAGGGGCTCTTTACACCCATGGCTGGTTACAGGCAGACAGGACCTGTCCTTCCTGGAGCCTTTAATCTGTGTGCAGCTGGGAAAGTGTGTGTGTGGGGGGGTGCCGGCCTGGGGCTCCCTGAGGGTCTTGGATGATATGCCCAAGTGCAGTTCGGAGGGGAATAACACATGCTTGCAGGAATTAGGCAGCCCAGCAATTCCAAAAGAGATTTAATGCAGAAACATGAGGGGAAAACTAAACACGCAACAGAGAGTGAGAGGGTAGTGAACATTCTCTTCTGACTCATGCACATGTGCATGTGTGAGTGTACGTGTGTGTCTGTGCATGTGGTGTGTATGATATGTGTATGTGTGTCAATGAGTGTGAATGAGTCAGGACCCCCTGTTCCCAGTTCCAGGCCAGTGTTCAGTTATGAAAGGACGAGAGTATCCCTGTGGTTGCAGCCTTGGCATCAGGCTTGGGGCTCGAGGAAGATCTCGTGCACACCCAGGAATCACTGTATTTACTTGCTTTGCATGTTTTCCTGATGCCTACCAGGGAGGGGCTGTCCTGGCTACCAGCCGGGACTCCTTGACAAGTGGGCGTCTGCCTAGCCTTTGACATTCTTTCCAAAGTTACAAAACAAAAACAACACCAGCTGGAAGAGTCATACTGGCCGACGAGCCTCTTCCCCCAGCTTCAGGGGTGATTGAGGCTAGTTTGTCCAAACTGCAAAAAGTTTCTCCTCATCCACTGTCAAGAGCTGGGCGTTAAGCCCAAACCGCGCACACTCAGCTCCATCGGGTATGTTCCCCAGGGGTGCAGCGGGTTCTACCTGATAGGGCTCCAGCCACGGAGCTGCCCAGGGGCACAGCCCGCCTGCACCCTGCTGAACCAGCCAGGGCTTCTCCTGGTGAATTTAAATCTTCAATTTCCAAAAAATTCTGTCAGCTCAGCAAACTAATCAGAACACAAAGGGAAGGTGGGGCCAAATCAAGACCTCTAGGGATGAAGGCAGTTTTTCCTGAAGGTTCTATGGGTGGAATGTTAGTCCTTTAATTGCAAATCAGTTCCAAGCAAACCTCAGTGGCCCCCACTTGCTTTGTCAGTTATAGCCTTGCAAAATCGAAATCTAATTCTGATGAGTACAGTGAAGTCTGTCTTGACCCTGTCTTTGACACGGCCACGTCTCCTGGGTTCTGGACAGGCTGGATGGTGTCACCCACATCCCCACCCAAACCTGCCCTCCCATCCCAGGCCATTTCTGGAGACCTAGTGCCCTCAGTCCTGCTGAGGAAAAGCCTTTCAATCAATAAGAGAGAAAAAGATTCCCCCAAAGGACAATCCTTAAATTAGAAAAAAAAAAAAATAGCAGAGGAGGTAAGTGGGGACATTTTCCACTTGTCCATTATACAAGCCTGAATTCTGGGTCACTGCAATGAATATATTCATGGTCAGGGAGCAGTGACCTAGGAACCCCACTCACAGGATTCTGGGGAGCCCCAAGTGCGAGGGACCACAAAGACCCTCCTACGCAGTTCTGCTTTCCTTAATAAAAAACCTCTTCGAGCCCAGGCCGGATTTTACCCATTTAATACCCGGAGTACAGTCCTCCAGCCAAGCCCCTCCTGGACCCGCTCCTGGGTTCTCACTTCTCATGTGGGTTAACCACCCACGTCGCCTTGACCGGGTCACCTACATGCATGAGCTTCATGAGCAGGCTGAGCTGGCAGGGCACCTTTCCACTCTGAGCCTTATCTGAGTGGCAGAGAGGCCCCCAAATGCACACAACACTGGGTTATTGTGAGGATGATGCCAATGTGATTTTGGTGTGCCACACAGAGAGCCCTGATAAGGGCTGGTGGCCTCTTCTTCTCCCCACCACATGTGTGATGCAGGCCTTTACAGGGTGCAGGATTGTTCTAAAGACTTCTCCACATGTGCGCAGGCTGCCTGAGTCTCCAGGGGACAGGCAGGCCTCCACAGGCTCCGGACGGCCCTGTCGCAGCAGGGACGGGTGCTGAGTCATTGGGAATTGGGCTCCGGCTGGGTCATCCTGGGAGAATTGACCCCAGGTGTGGGTCCCAGGTCTTCACTGGGGGGGACCTTGCACCCTCAGGGATGCTGGCCTTCAAAAGCAATTTTCAGTCTGATGTTGGAGCACCCACAAATTCAAAGGTCATGTGTTTATTGTCTGTTTCTGGACCCCTGAACTTTGCATCAGTGTTCCTGCAAGACGACAGGCTCTGGCCCAGGACCTCAGCCCTCAGCTGTACCCCAGCCCCCACTGCTTTGCTCCAAGACAACAGGGAGCATGCTCTGGGCCCGGGACCTCGGCCAGAGTGTGGCTGTGTGGCACGTTCAGCACGCTAATGGGAGGTGAGAAGTAGGAAACAGGCCACTAGCCCGGATTCTATAAGCCAGGAGCCCTCTGCTTGCCTTGTCACATTCTGGGAAGACTCTAGAACCCTCATTCAAATTAGAAAAGCCAGTGCTTATGCTACAAGACACTGGTCCCTGCCCAATCTCATCATACTGTCATTAAAAAAGATTTCTGGGGTTACAGAGGGGTCTCTCTGTGCCTCAAAGCAGGTGCAACCAGCCAGCCCCTCCCTGACATCCTCCTAGATGCTAGCACTGGCCACAGACAGTGGGTCAAGGTGCACTGGTTGACACATACCCTCCTGGGGTGGCCAGGGGTTCGGGGGTGGTGCTTAGAGAGCCAGGCCCGTGGGTGCCCTGCTTTCGGCGCAGGCCCAGCGCCACCCCCACCAAACAGGCATGCTCACATTTCCCCATTCCCAGAAGACAATGCAGTCTCTTTTTCTAAGTTCTGGAAAAGGCTATAAGAGCTCCCCCCACATCAGAAGAACAAGATTCCAGGTCCAGCTCCAGGATCTGCTTACAGCTGATTTCGAGTCAGACGGGAACATGGACAGTCATCTTGTAGGAAGGTGTGCACCTGACCAGTCCCGGTGCTCCAGCCAGCAAGAGGACACGGGGCAGGACCACAACCAGCATGGTCAGTCCCAGGCCTGACCTGGTGCTGAGCCTGGATTTTCAAGCCTTTCCTTCCAGCTTGGGCAGAGGTGATGGCTGAGGGTTGCCACAGTCCGCAGACCTGGACCACACCGGCAAGCTTCCCAGCCCTGTGGCCAGAGCAGGGACAGTGTGGGCAGGCTTACTGGACCTAACCCAGAAAAGCTGGTCCTCAGGATGGAAGGAAGCCCAAGGTGGCTTCTCACAGTCCCCGTTACCCTAGTGCCTCACTTCCCCTTCCTCCTCTCTTTTTTCTGTTGTAATAAAAACACATAAGATAAAATTTACCATGTTAGTTAGCCCTTTGTAAACCTACAGTTCCGTGGTGTTGAGCACATTCACATTGTTGGATAATCACCTCACCATCCACTCTAGACCTCTTTCATCGTCCTAAACTGAAGCTCCATCCCCATTAAACACTAATTCCCTCTCCCCCAGGCCCTGGCACCCTCCCTCCCACTTCCTGTCTCTGGGAAGGGACTCTTCTAGACACCTTACGCAGGTGGAATCACACAGTATTATCCTTCTGTGATTGGCCTGTTTCACTTGGTATAACATCCTCCAGTCCCCCATGCTATAGCATGTGTCGGGCTTTCCTTCCTGTTCGAGGTTGAGTCATACTCCACTGTGATCACTGTCATCCACCCACAGGTCTGTGGTTGCTCCCATCTTCAGCTGCTGCGAACAGGGTGTGCACATAGCTTTTCTAGTCCCTTTGGGATGACTTCTCCTTATTTCTAACATGTTTATATTGACCACATATTATCTATATAATAATCGTAATAATTTTTTAAAGAGCAGGGAGTTCAGCAAAGTACATTCTAGACAAGACCACCCTTAAGAGTCAGCATGTCAACACAGAGGAGTGAGAAGGACAGGAACCGGGCTGCATCCCTGTGTCCGGTTGACCCCACCCCACCCTGGGTCTAACATCAGCTGAGTGACTCTGCTCTTAGGTCAGAGGCCAACACTAGAGAGAACTTGTTTGGTCCCTGGGAGGCTGTGGTTGGTATGAGGTGAGGTGGGGGGCAGGTTTGCTGTAGAGGAGAGAGAAGGTCTGGGGAGACAGTGGTGAGCTCAAAATAGAGACAGGACACAGGGAAGAAGCAGCTGGTGGCCCCACAGCCCAGGGAGGCTGGCTGAGGTCTGCGCTTGCATCCTCCTCCCTGACAGCACACAACCAGCCAGCCTTTAACTGTCCCTGATCAGAGAAGAAACCCAGCTTGGGAGAAGGTGGTGACAGGTGAGGGAGGAGGGCAGGTAGGCCACCAAAGGCAGGTGGAACTTCCTTCCTTGGGTCATCCTTTAGCCCTTAGCAGCTTGGTGGGGGCCCTGAGGGTGCGGGTGGCAAGTGGCACCCCTGGCTGATCTGGGGGAAGCCTGCCACCTGCTGGGCACATGGAGACTCCTCCTTAGGACACTTGGTGCCACCACCAGGAAAATGGAGCTCAGTGGTGGTACCTGCAGTCTTGTCCTTCACCGGGGAAGTGACAGGACCTGATACCCAGACAGACCCGACTCTGGGGATGGAGGAAACGAGCCATCCCTTTGCCGAGAGCAGGGCCCAGGTAGACCTTAGTGCCCCGTGTCCACACCAACCAGCTTGGGTGGCACGTGCCCCACGCGTCTGCACGGTGGGCCCGACAAAGACTCCTGTCTGCTGGCTCCCTGTGCTGGGACACACAGTGCGTCCTTCCACCCCAGGTGGGGCCACTGGGGCACCAAGACCTCCCCGTGCCCAGAGGCCCTCGCCCTCCACTCTGCTGCATGCAGTTTGGAAGCTCAAGAAACTGTCACTTTCAACTACCGTCAGGGAAACTTCTGAGACGTGAGACCCACACTTGTCATGTTGTTATTTCCCTGAAGATAACAGCCTAGAAGCCTCTGTCCATGCTCTCCCAAATGGGGTGGGGAGACCATGACCCCAACTATGACGTACCATTGTAACAGTGACCATGCTAAGCACAGGCAGCATGCAGTGAGCCATCTGTCACCTGACACCCTGCCCGGCAGCCTGCCAGGCTCAGAGAACGACCATAACTACCAAAAATAATCTTCCCGGTGTTTAAATATTTACAGAAGCAGAGGGATCCTGATGCCTCCACCATCCACAGGGCCTCCGTGACTGCCAGCCCTGCGGCTCTTGCAAGAGGCCACTCCCATCTTCCAGGTCCCTGTTCCTCTTCCCTTCCCCATGACATGGGTGGGTCTCCTTTCCCAGGACCCACAAAGGAGCCAATCTGCCTCCTTTCAGAACATTTCCACTCCAACTTCTTGTTACTTTGTTACCCCAATCCTGTCAGGCACCTCCTTCTTATAGCATTTTCTGGCCCAAATGCCCCTGGGAAAGACCTCCTTTCTCTAGAGGGTCTGCATCCCATTTTGGAAGCCAGAAAACAAACTGTGACGGTAGGGTGTGCCCATTGGACCCCTCGGGCTGGTCTCAATGTTTCCTGGGCACTCGAGGATGAGATGGGTTAGGGATGGCACCCGGTCATGGTTCTCAGGACCTCCGGTGCACTCAGAGCCACTCCTCATGACAGTCTCATGGGCATGTGTGGCCCCTGTCTCGCCTCATGGAGAAGAAAGTGAGGAAATGAGGGTAATGACTCGCTGCGGCCATCAGCAGGCAGAGCTGAAATGCGACCAGGTCTGAGCTCTAGCGTCGTCACACTCAGGGACCTTGTGTCACCACCTGCGCTTAGGAAATCAGGGACGTGTTTTAGGCCACCTGCTGGACACTGCAGTCCAGGCCTGCCTCCTGATATCTCAGCTGTCAAATGGCAGTCAGTTAGGAATGACCTGGGTGGCTGGATCTTCAGCGGCCCTAGATCACCATGGAAACCACATTTTCAGGTTCCCCAAAGCAAAGCAAAGAAGCAGTTCTGGAGGGGCCATCAGGAGCCCTCTGTCCCCTAGACATCCCAGGCATGTAAAGAACACAAATAGAATTGAATGGAAAACCCCAGTAGGAATGCCTGTTCTCTTTCCTTTGCTGGGCATGAACTCTGAGACGAGCAGAGGGGATACGGAACAGTCAGATCAGAAACAGAGGCCGCCTGCCCACCACTTTCCATCTAGGGTGATTTTATCAGGTATTAGGTTACATTGTGACAGCCAGACGTAGGTCTCCAAAGCCACAGCGCAAGCTCCTGTCTCACGGCCTGTGACCTCACGCTCACAGAAGATCACGTGGGACTCTGCGGGGTTGCTGGCACAGGAGTGGGCCCCTGGGGTGCAGGGCTTCCTGCTCCTCAGGGCCCTAAGCCATTGGAGAGCATCCCCATAGCCCCAGGCAACCGTCACGAAGTTTGCGTCAAGGGTCCCCCAGGGAGGCTGCCATGGTTTGCAAGCAAGAACAGTTTCGTTCCCCTGTCCTTATGCACCAGTCCCCAGAGAGCGCTACCTCTCTGGGCAGCTGACCTTCCTTCTCTCCCTTTCAGGAGGGCCGATGCACTATTTCCTCCCTGTCCTGATAGCCATAGTAGCAAGAGGCAGCTGTAAAGGGCTGTCAGGCCTTTGGAGGGCAGTCGACAACAGCATGGTTTCAAGAAGACCTACCAGTCACCTCTTCGGAATCTTGCTTCCTTGTCAAACTTGGCTGGTGGCTTCGAGAGTCTCAGCTCAGAGCCAGGTACAGGTCAGGACAACAGAACCTCAATCTCCTCCTAGAAGCCACTCACCCATTGAGGACAAGGAAAAGGGGGACCAGGAGAAAAGGGGTGACCAGAGAATGTTTAAAACAGAGCTGGACACCAACCTGCGAAGACCCAGGCTGGCTGCGCCAGGGGCTCCGAGCTATGTGTGCCCGGGAACCCCTGGCAGGTAGTGAGTTCTCAGGAAAAGGTTTGCACAGATTCCCAAGACTTAGTTCAAACATAAAACACAAAGCATTTGCCTGACCAGGTGGTGGCACAGTGGATAGAGCGTCAGACTGGGATGTGAAGGACCCAGGTTTGAGACCCCGAGGTCGCCAGCTTGAGCACAGGCTCATCTGGTTTGAGCAAAGCTCACCAGCTTGGACCCAAGGTTGCTGGCTTGAGCAAGGGGTTACTCGGTCTGCTGAACGTCTCCCGGTCAAGGCACATGAGAAAGCAACAAATGAACAATTAAGGTGTCGCAATGAAAAACTGATGATTGATGCTTCTCATCTCTCTCCATTCCTGTCTGTCTGTCCCTATCTATCCCTCTCTCTGACTCTCTCTCTGTCTCTATAAAAAACAAAAAACAAAACATGAAGCATTTTTCATCAATGACTTGTTATATCTACTGCATGATTAAAATGGCAATATTTTAGGTATATGGGTAGTTATTAAAATTAATTTTACATGTCTCTCTCTCTCACTATTTTTAAAAATGTGGGTATTAGACCCACACAAATAAGCTCAACTGACTTTTGGCAAAGGTGCAAAAGCAGCTGAAAGGAGGAGATGGCTTCTCAGCAGACAGTGCTGGGCAGTCAGACACCCATGGGCAAAAAGATGACTCACAACCCAAACCTTGCCCCTTTTGTGAAAATTACCTCACAACAGATCATGGACTTCAGTGTAAAACTATAAAGGTTTCAGGAAAATTACATAGATCATCTTTGGGAATCCAGGACCAGGCAAGGAGTTCTTAACACCACCAAAATCCAAGATCCATAAGAGGAAAAAATTGATAAGTTGGACATCATCGAAATTACAATCTGTTGCTTTGTGAAAGACCCAATTAGGATCATGAAAAAAAAGCTACAGACTGGGAGAAATATTTGTACTATCATGTATCTGACAAAGGACTAGCATTTAGAATAAAGAACCCTGAAAAATAGAGCAATTACAAAGTAAAACCCAATTCGAATATTGGTAAAAAACATGAAGATACATTTCACCAAAGAGGATAATTGGGGGAGGGTGCAAATAAACACATGAAAATATGCTCACCAACACTAGGAAAATAAAACCACAATGAGCCACTACTACACACACATCAGAATGCCCCCCAAAAAAGGTGACCACACCAAATGCTGGTAAGATGCAGAGAAAGTGGGTCACTCATATATTACTGGTGACAATTGAGGACGGCACAGCTGCTCTGGAAAACAGGTTGGCAATTTCTTTTAAAACTAAACACGCAATTACCATTCACATGACCAAGCAACTGCACTCCTGGGGTTTATCCCAGAAGTGAACACTACTACATTCAGACAAAAACCTGTACTGGAATGTTCACAGTAGTTTTGTTTGTAAACCCCATACTGGAATGCCCTTGGATGAGCAGACAGTTAAACATCATGGTACACAACTCCGTGGAATACTACACAGCAATAAAAAGGAGTGAACTGCTGGCATGCACAACCACTTGGGTGGAATGCAAGGGAATAATGCTGAATGAGAAGAGCCGATCTCAAAGGTTACTTGGTGTCCAATCCCATTTATAAAAAGTTCTTATATAGATGGAGAATACAGAAGTGGGTGCCAGGGTCTAGGGAAGGGGACAAGGACTTAGATATGACTATAAGGGATAGCTTTCGGGAGCCGTGTGGTGATAAAACAATCTGTATCTCATTTGTGGCGGAGGTTACACAAAGCTATAATGTGGTACAACTGTCCAGGAGTCATACACACACAGTGTGTATATAGTATATGTGTGCAGAGTTCCTCGGTATCCACAGGGCATCAGTTCCAGGGCACCTCGGATTCCCAAATCCACGGATGCTCAAGTCCCTCATCTAAGTGGCAAGTATTTGCATAGTACCTGCACACATCCTCCAGTCTACTTTACATCCTCTCTAGATTTCTCACAATACCTGATACAATGTAAATACTCTGTAAGTAGTTGTTACATTGTGTTGTTCAGGGAACAATGACAAGAGAAACGTCTGTGCATGTTCAGAACAGAGAAGGCCTATCCACACAGGACAGATTGGCAACAAGATATATACTAATAGAAACTTCTTTTTCAAATATTTTTGATCCATGCTTAGCTGAATTGGCAGGTGTGGAACTCGTGGATACAGTGAGCTGACTACACACACAAAAGGAAGATCTTAAAATAGGCGAGACCCATGGACTGTGCCCAGCCGGAGGTGTTGGTTTGAAATGTGTCCTGTGGTTTTATGCAGGATGTTGCCAACGGGGAAGGCTGGGTGAAGGGTGAGAGGGACTTCTCTCTATGTTTTTGTTTTTTTTTTTGCAACTTCCCGTGACTCTATAGTTATTTAGAAATAAAGTTTTTGAAGACATCACTATTAGACAATTTTAAATCACATTATGCGACTCACATTACATTTCTATGGGTCAGTGCTGGTTTGGACCAGGAGTCAGCACAATCCTGACTTCTGTCTGTCATTGGTATTTCTTAAGAATTTATTTTTTTAGTGGTTTTTGGTTTACAGAAAAAACTGAGCAGAAGGTACAGAGAGTTCCTAGACAACCCCCTACACACACACACACGGTTTTCACTAGTATAAACATCTGCTTTAGCCTAGTACATTTATTATAATTGATGAACCAATGTCAATAGATTATCAATAACCGAAGCCCATCAGGGTTCACATGTACGTCAGGGTTCACTCTGTCATATGTTTAAGGGTTTGGATAAATGTGAGATGACAGTAGCCACTGTTGCTGTATTGGACAGAGCAGTGTTTCTCAGCTGTCAGTCCACCAGAAATTTCATGCTGGTCTGTGAAAGTGCCAACCACCCTGATGTTGCAGGAAGATTACAGACTCATAAGGACAGGCAGTTGAAAAACACTGGTATGGAGTATTTTCACTTAACCCTCACAACAGTCCCATTTCACAGATGAGGAAACTGAGGCACAGGAGATAAACATTTGGCCAAGGTCATGCCCTAGGGATCACATTCCCATGGAGGTGCCCGACCACAGAGCTCACCAGGCTCCCAGCCCTGCGGGACCCGTGGGACTGCCCTCCCCTCCCCAGACAGAGCATGTGAGCCAAACAGCCACCCTGAGCCACACATCAAAGGACTGGGCACTGTCGAAACCCAGCCAGATTCTTTGGCAGCCCCTCCAAGCTCCCGGTGCTGGGGCAGCCACCGCCTGCTAATGAGCTCCCTGCACTGACAGGGGACAGTGAAGGAATGTCCTGGCTCTGGGCACCACCAGGCTTCCTGGACTAGCAGTGAAGCTCCGGGCCATTTCCAGACTGCCAGAGGCTGAAGGCCAGTCCACAGGGCTCAGACCTGCTGGCCTCCCTTCCTGGTGCAGCTTCCTTTGGACTCCTGGTCTCAGCCACCCTCCTCCAGGGACAGAGGTAGTGTGGGGAGCAGCTGGTGACTATCACCTTGGGGGGACCTGGAGAAGAAGAAGAGATGCGGGTACAGAGCATTGCCGAGTGCTACAAAAACATACAAGATGAATCCTAACGAACGAAGCACAGAACATATTGTAGGGTGTCAGAGATGAGCTGTTTTAAAGAAATAAATCTCAGCTCTCAATTACAGACACACAAACAAACCCAAACAACAGATCTTTGGAAACTGCCAGCTTGCCAGTTGCCGGGCTGCTGCCAGGGGCCCTGACGGGTGAGGGAGGCCGTCCTCCAACGGCTCAGAGGTGCCTTCCCAAAGCTGGGAGGGCGGGGGACACAACCCACCCCAATTCCTGGCTGCTCCACCGCCCTTGCCATCTCTCTCCTCTCTTCAGGACCTGCTCACACCTCAGCACCCTGTTCACAACTGGTCACACAAACCGTCACCCTCCTCTCCTGGATGGGCAGCCCCCAGGCACCCTCACCCATTTCTCAGAGAACTTTTTCCCCCACCCACCCACCTCAGTCTGCTGCCAGAGATGGTTGGATAGAAAAGGAGCAGCAAGACTATTTATAAAAATGCTAGAAGCAACTAAGAATCTGGTGGTCTCACTCTTTCATAGCCCTTCACAGGCTTTTTGGGTGACCCTGCTGATACCCTCCAGGGATTCTCGTAACAGCTCCTGACAATGACACTTCCAGGTGCTCAGACCTCACACACCAAGCGCATGGGTTCCAGATCCGTCTCGGAGGCTGGGGTTCTCCCCAGAGCACCTCATTTCTGTTTTCTCAAGTGGAAGGGACAGAGCTGTTACACCAACAAGCACGACACAGGTTAATAATTCAGCTTTGCAGCTGATACCCAGTGTCATAGGGACCTTCCCTCCTACCAGCAAAGGCACTTAACGTACCATTTATTTCAGCCTCACTTGTCCTGTGGCAGGCTGAGCCTGGCTGGACCCTGAGGGCAGAAACTGTCACTCCCTCTGTACTGGCTTCTGCCCATGGCTTTAGGGTAACCGAACCCTCCAATACCCCTACAAAACCTGCCACCCTGGGGCAGGGTGAGGGGTACCTATTTGCTTGTCCTTCTCCTTTCTTTTGGACAGACCATTCTGGGGGCCTGCCCTGTACCAGGAGGTGACAACACTTTCACCTGCCTCCCAGGACTGGTCCACACAGAAGCCCCCTCTCACATGAGAAATTTAAATTTCTTTGAGATGAATACAATTCAAAACCCATTTGCATAGTTGCCACAGCCACATTCCCACGGCTAGATGGCACCTGTGGTTGGTGGCTGCCACACTGGACAATCCATCCCTGCAGAACAACAGACAGTGAGTCCCACCAACAAGCATGCATGCAGGGCAGTATTTTAAACATCACCCCAACCAGACGCCCAGGGAGGGGCAGGAGCTCTGCAAGGGGAAATGCAGATGCAAGCAAGGTTGGCTGGGGCTTCCGCCGTATAGGGGAGAACAAGCCAGCTGAGGAGGGAGCAAGGCAGGGTTCCCAGTGTGTGCGGGGAAGGCCGGGGGAGGCTGAGTAGGCAGGCAGGCATCGGAGCAGGACACCGATGCGGGGAAGGCCGGGGGAGGCTGAGTAGGCAGGCAGGCATCGGAGCAGGACACCGAGGGCAGGTGGGCTGTGAGCGCCGGTTCCCCTGGCCCTGCATCCGAGTGGACTGGGTCACTGCCCAAGTGCAGCCACTGACACCCTGTGTGGCCAAGCTGCCCAGCTGGCTCTGCAGCCCACACGCCACCACCCTTCACTTGTGCAAGAGCAACAGGAGGACCCTATGAGAGAGGAAATCCACACATCTTCCCTGGGGGTTGGGGCACCAATGACAGTCTCTGGGGACCAAGGGTGGCAGGTCATTAGCATCCGTTTCCTTGAAAGGACCTGGCATAGCCCTAGAGAGCTTTTTTATTAACAAGTATGCAAGACAGCTGGGGGGGTGGGAGTCAGTGTCCACCATGCAGGAATTAACTGGCTATCTATTTTTAAAACATGGTCTCATTATAGGATTCATACAGTGACAGCAGAACGTTTTTGAAAATTGAGAAAAGAAAAAAAAATTACTCAAAATTATGTGATCCCAATCTTTTGGCATATCTTCCTCTCACCCATGCCATCTAGTAATATGGTGGCCCGATGTACTATTTAAATCTGTATTAATCACTATCCTGTAAAATTCAGCATCTCAGTCACACTTGTCAGGGTTCCCAAGCTGCACAAGGCCAGTGGCCACACAGCAGATGGCACAGACCTAGAATAGCTCCATCTGGGCACCAAGTTCTGCTGGGCAATGCTGTCTGCACTGCCCTCCGCGTACACCAAACCTCTTCACAGACTTTAATCAGAATGTGCGTGTAATTTGCTAGCCGCTCTGTTCCTGATACATTATGACTTTCCATGTTGCTGCACAGTCTACAAATACCTCCTACTCTTCCATCGGGCAGCACCGAGGTTCTGAATCTTTGGTGGGGACATCACAGGCCCTTTGGGAATTTGGATGATGTCCCCTCCTCAGAAAAGTGCACACTCATGAACACACATAAAAACAGAGCATAAGCCCTGGCCGGTTGGCTCAGCGGTAGAGCGTCGGCCTGGCGTGCGGGGAACCCGGGTTCGATTCCCGGCCAGGGCACATAGGAGAAGCGCCCATTTGCTTCTCCACCCCCCCCTCCTTCCTCTCTGTCTCTCTCTTCCCTTCCCACAGCCAAGGCTCCATTGGAGCAAAGATGGCCCGGGCGCTGGGGATGGCTCCTCGGCCTCTGCCCCAGGCACTAGAGTGGCTCTGGTGGCAACAGAGCGATGCCCCGGAGGGGCAGAGCATCGCCCCCTGGTGGGCAGAGCATCGCCCCCTGGTGGGCGTGCCGGGTGGATCCCGGTCGGGCGCATGCGGGAGTCTGTCTGACTGTCCTCCCCGTTTCCAGCTTCTGAAAAATACAAAAAAAACCCACAAACAAACAAAAAAAAAAACAGAGCATAAGATTCAGGGGCATGCGGGCCCCATTTAAAGCCTTGGTCTGAGAGTTGAATTGAAACTGATTTATCTCCTTCTCCTCTGTTGGACATTTAGGCCTTTCCTTCCCTCCATTATAAAGAACATCACGAACATCTCCACGCACATGAGTTTGACTTCTATAACTTAGACAGCTTTTTAGAATAGGCTCCAGAGGAGACGCTTTGATTTAGGGGAGGAGAGATGTGTCAGCTCATACACATCACACTTCTGACGGACATGGCCAACCGACACGCCATGTGGAGGGCAACACCGGGGGTGGGGGCGCAGGTCCTGTCATATTACTCACTCATCCACCAGCCCTTGAGGCTGGACTGGGTGGCTTTTGGGACAGAAACGAATGGCTGGCAGGCCACTGATCTGGCCTGGCAGTCATGCTCACCTTCACCCCAGCACAAAGCCTTGATTTCTTTCCTTTTTTTTTTTTTTACAGGGACAGAGAGAGAGTCAGAGAGAGGGATAGACAGGGACAGACAGACAGGAATGGAGAGAGATGAGAAGCATCAATCATTAGTTTTTTGTTGCGACACCTTAGTTGTTCATTGATTGCTTTCTCATATGTGCCTTGACCGTGGGGCTACAGCAGACCGAGTAACCCCTTGCTCAAGCCAGCGACCTTGGGTCCAAGCTGGTGAGCTTTGCTCAAACCAGGTGAGCCCACGCTCAAGCTGGTGACCTCGGGGTCTCAAGCCTAGGTCCTCCGTACCCCAGTCCGACGCTCTATCCACTGCGCCACCCCCTGGTCAGGCTAGCCTTGATTTCTGACCACTGAGGATGCGAGAGTATGAGCCACAGCTGATAACCCTGCTGGCAGGACTCCAAAATCAGTGAGGGGCGGGTCTGTCATGATGAGGCCCCTGAGTGCTGGCTAAGTCAAGGATTTTGGGCCATCGCTGTGCAGGGGGGCTGGGAAGGTACAGCAGGTAGCTTCGCCACCTAGAGACCAGGGCC
This sequence comes from Saccopteryx bilineata, assembly GCF_036850765.1. NCBI lineage: Eukaryota > Metazoa > Chordata > Mammalia > Chiroptera > Emballonuridae > Saccopteryx > Saccopteryx bilineata. The sequence goes on from NC_089495.1 coordinate 126,667,186, forward strand.
TGCCAGCTGTACCCCACAGTTGGCACAGGGATGGACAATGCCATCTTTAACCACTTGGCCCTCTGTGAACTATCTGCCACATGACAAAATGGGGGGGGGGGGCTCTTGATGAGAGTGCTGCTATTCCTCCTGGCCCCTCCCACACAACATGCTCAGCCTCCATGAAGTTCTTTGATTCTGCCACTAGAGGGATCCCATGAGCTAGCCTGCCTTCTCCCCTCTTGGGGACCCAATTCCCAGTTTAATTGCACTTGTTCAAGGAGCAATTATGGGCGCATGCATGTCCTCCAAGCCCCCTGAGGAGTTTCTAGTCCAGTCAGATGCCTGCACTCCAGGACCTTGGTCCAGACACCCACTGCCAAAGGAGCAAGACAGCCTCCCTCTTTTTGGTCCTTCTCCCAGCAGGGTTCTTTACCCCATCTGCACACTGGGAACCCCTGGGAGCTCAGACATTTCCCTTCCTTAGGCCTCACTCCCAAAACCCCTGGTTCCATTGGTCTAGATGAGGTCTGGGCATCAGAGTTTATAAGCTGCCCAGGGTACCCCCATGAACAGCAGGGATCAGGAATATTTGTCCTGTGGTGCCCAGTACAACTGGTCATTGAGGCTGGGATTTCTAGTCCCATCACCATGTGGGTGCTGCAGGGGATAGGAGAGAGCAGAGGGTCTCCAAGGTGATGGGGGAAACACAAAAACAATGAGGCCTGGGGACCACCCGGTGTCCACATCTGGCTCGCACTAAAGCACCTATGAAAAGAAACAACACACAGATTCTTCTGTAACCCCTTTTGAAATCCAAATCTGCACTTTCTCTGAGCTCCAGCAACCTAGCACACATGACTGGGTCGGGAACCAGCATGCCAGATTGGCCAGAAGAGCAGCCAGGTGGTGTTCCTGGAGCCCCGTGCGAGGGAGGGAGCTCCCTGACCACCCGTCTGCAAGCTCACCCAGGAATCAGAGCACCGTTGGGTAAGCAGCTCTGAGCAGACAGGTGAGCCCTAAATTAACCTGGGCAGGGCAGTGTCTGGGAGACAGAGATGGTTCCTGATCTGCAGGATGGGCTCAGAACAGGGTGGACCCTGTACCAGAGAGACAGCACCCAGTGTCGCCCAGGCACCTGCATGTAGTACCGAGTGAGGCTCAAATTCAGCTGCTGGTCAGAATCACCTGGGGCACTAGCCAGCCATTAAAAGGAAGTCCTGACACACATGACAATATGGATGGATCTTGATGGCATCATGCTGAATTTAAAGAAAGGCCACCTACTGCACTACCCCAATTACAATAAAATGGCCAGAACAGGCCAACCCACAGAGGCAGAAAGCAGACCGGTGGTGGCCAGGGCCTGGGGAGGGGCTGTGAGTGTGCACAGGCTCTCCTTCTGCAGCGATGAGAAAGTTCTGGAACTAGAGGTGGTGGTGCCTCACAGTGCAAGTGCACTAATCACTGCCGAATCCTACACTTTAAACTGGTCACATTAGCAAATTTGTGTCATGTATATTTTACGACAATTAAAAAAACAAAATGATCTCCCTACTCTAGGGCCTCACATCTGTCCATGGCAAACAGAACCTCTAGGTAGCCCTCAGCCTCAGCACTGCAGACATTTGGGCCCCACTGCGCTGTCACAGGGCCTTCCCGTGTGTTGTGGGGTGTTTATCAACAGCCCTGACCTATATCTACTAAAAGCCAATAGCACCACCACCCTTGCTTGTGACAAAAATATCTCCTAACATTGCCACACGTCCCCTAGAGGCAGAATCAGCCCCGGGTAAGAATCGCTGCTCATGGGATCAGCTGGCATCATGATCGTACAGGTTTCCTGAGGGTTTCCATAGCAGCCAGGGTGAAGAGCCATCATGATCGTACAGGTTTCCTGAGGGTTTCCATAGCAGCCAGGGTGAAGAGCCACCATGATCGTACAGGTTTCCTGAGGGTTTCCATAGCAGCCAGGGTGAAGAGCCACCATGATCGTACAGGTTTCCTGAGGGTTTCCATAGCAGCCAGGGTGAAGAGCCACCAAGGAAGACAGGAAGGAGGGGCCGGGGGTGAATTCCCAACATAACCCTGTAAAATGAATATCACTGCCCCCATCTTACAAACAAGGAAACAGCAGCTGCAGGACGGTAAGGAGCTTGCCCAGCCTCATGCCAACCAGGTCCCCCAAATCCCAAATCCAAGCTCCTATAACATAGGAGCTATCCAATCAGGCTGCTGAACAGAGTTGAGAAGGCCAGGCCCTGATTCTGGTCCGGCCACTAAGACGGAGGCTATGGGACTCATAAGCCAGGCCTGCCACCTCTCTAAGGCACAGTGAAGACAAGGGCTGGGACATCTTGCCCTCCACCTGGACCCTGGGGGCTCCAGACACTCCAAAGCATCACCACACTGGCAATGTGGCACCACCAGGGGGCGCAATAAGGCCCACCTGTAAGACCCAGGCAGGGGCTTGAGTTTCCTCCCCAGCCTAGTTCTCAGATTGGAAACACCACACAGCTCAGTGAACCTCATCGGGTACCAGAGCCCTGGGTCACAGCCGACTGCTCCTTTTATATGAATTCTCCAGTACTTGAAACAAATGTTATCTGTTCACCCTTGGGCTTTAATGGACCACAGTTTATTGAGGCTATAATATCAGAAAGATTTCATCTCAAATTCCTTCCTGCGGAGGCCAGCAAACCATTCGGTGTCCCTATACCTACTCCTTGGCTGCTGGGCTTATAGGGGTCCCAAGTGATCATACATGCTCCAAGTCCGGTGTAGACTCAGCTGGGCTTGAGTCCGACTTGGCTGGTGTACTGGCTGGGTGACCTCTGGCAAGTTCCTTACCCTCTCTGAGACTTACTTCTACCTTCTGCACACAGAGGTGAAGTGGGGACCTCCCTCACAGGGTTTGGGGTAATTGTGAGCACATACCTGCTGCCCATGCACTGCTGGGCTTCATCTATACCTACCACTCACCAGACTCCCTCACTGTCATCATTGTCATTGACACTGTCAGTGTCAATGCTGTTTGCCTAGCAACCTAATGAGAGTGAAGACCACAGGCAGGCCACAGGAAGCTGACCCGTCCTGCGCTGGCCCTGGCCACGCAGGTTTACACAAGCCGCTACACCTGAGCCTTGTGCACAGCCACCTCTTTGGAGCCTTGAGGACCCCTAGGGGCTGCGTGGTAGCCGTGACCACCAAACCCTCATCAGGCCCACCACAGGCACAACCCTTCCAGTGGCATAGAGGGACGGCACCTCGGTGCCGCGGCCCTGGCATGGGGACAGCGGGCATCTGAAGCAGATGCAGGAGGGGACACAGGCCATCCTCAGCACTCAGTGAACAGAGCTAGTGACACAAGCAACTGTCCCCAACATGCCTGCTCAGAGGAGCCGGGACTGGCTCGGGGACTCACCTGTTCTCACCCTCCAGGAACACGGAGCTGCTGCTCTCAGCCAGCGCAGAGCTGACCGGCGACAGGCAGAAGGGGGAGGAGAAGGCATCCGAGTCCGAGTCCAAGGAGCTGTCCCTGCTCACGCCATCAGCCAATAGCTCCAGGGAGCCCTTCTCCTCGCTGGCCTCAGGCTGTGGCTTCCGCCCCTCCTTAGTCCCATCCTGCAAACTAACCATGGACAAGATCCCAGAATCGCTGTGGGCCCGCTGTGTGGCCAGGAGGGGTCTGTCCAGCCCCAGTCCCTGGGCCAGCTTCTCTCCGTCCTCAGGAGAAGGGCTGATGTGCACGGCGTCCCGGAGGCTCTGGGTCACCATAAGAATGTCCTCATCTCTGGGGGTCAGGGTAGGCCTTGGCTCTGTGGGGGAGGCCTGCTGAGGGGCACCCAGGCTCTGGGTGCCCCGGCCCCTCAGACGGGGCACCCTGCGCACAGGGGAGCTCTCGGGGGTGATGTAACGAAGCGCCTCCTCATCCTGCCTCTGAATCCGAGAGTTGGGGACCCAAGCGAGAATGAGGGTGGCCTCGAGCAGCTCATCCTTCTCCGTGTACAAGCACAGGTAGCCTATGAGGATGAAGAACAGCAGTGAGGAAGGGCCATGCACACGGGTCTCGGGTCTCACAGGGGCCATGCCACGGTTAGTAGCGTCCTGGGGCTGCGCAGACTGGGCCAGTTTCAGATGGCCTGGTCCTACATGAAACACTCCTGGGGGCAGTGGGGCTTAGGATGAAGGTAAGCCATGAACATTGGCCAAGCACACACACTTAGAGACCTGGGGGGCCCGGCATCCCTGGGCAATGACCCATTGTTTTGTGCTTTTCTAAGCACGGGAGACCTCCTGGCACTCAGAGCCCCACCTTGTCCACTGCCTGGTCGCCCCAGAGCTTTCCTGCCTGTGGGCAGTCACATCCCAGTCTGGCAGGCCAGGAGCCTAGCTAACGGCATCACGAACTGCCAGGAGGGGCACAGGCTGCAGACTCTAGCTCACAAGAAGAAGTCTGAGGTGGGCGGCTGGCATGTGAGTGTTGTCCAGTAAGCCGCGGCCCCCTTGCTTGGCATTTTTTCTCTAATGCAGCTTTTTGGAGAAGAGGTCATCTTTCCACGTGACACACTGGGGTTGCCAACAGTGACAAAGGGCATTTTTTCCAAGGCTAGCAGTAAGTGGGTGGGCTCCCTGGGCTCCTGAAAACTCAGTTTGGGAGACAGTAGCATTTCCCATGGCAGTACCTGCCATTTTGGGGTGGCCTTATTCCCAGGCCTATCACACAGGTCCCCCGGCCTCCTGGTCTCTGTTCTGAAAAGTGGTCTAGGGCAGGAGCTGAGCCTCTTACATTCCACGGGGCTGGGCCCGGGCCCCATGCATGGCTCCTGTTCCAGCAGAGCTCAGGGCTATCAGCCAGTTGTGCATCCCAGTTAATGTCTGGGGGGCCGAGAGTTTCCACACTCAGATCACATGGCTTTGGGATGAGGAAGAGAGCCTCAGACCTCTGTCTGTCCCTCTCTTTCCAGCCTTCCATCACAGCAGGACTAAAACCACAAAGCTCTCCAAAGGCCACACTCTTTCTTTTGTTTTGTACCCAGAACATGGAGCACCCTCAGACCTCAGCCTAGAACCTCCTTCCCCCCAACACACATGACTGCGGAGTTGGCCCATCGCTGGTCAGTTGTCCACAAGGCCAAGGTGAGGGCAAATGTGGAAGTGGGGCAGGAGCCTCTGAAGCTGGAGCTGGGTGGTTAGAACTCATCTCAGGGCTGGGACCCCAGTCCCTCCCCCAAACTGTGACTCCAGGCCCTTCCTCCTCCCGGGCTCACCTGGGTGGTGCTCCCCCAGTCCCTGCAGCCCCTCTGGTGGGTGCACGCAGACATTGTTCTTGGAGTAGATGATCTCCCCATCCAGGACAGAGGGGGGCCCACCACCACCACCCGGGGTGAGGGTCAGGAGGTCCGAGGCTTTGGAGGAGGCCCGGCGAAGAAGGCGGCCCAGAGACATTGCCAGGGGAGTGTTCCCATCTTCTGCACACTTTGGCCCAGGTGGGACTTGTCCACACCTGCCTGGGGGAGGGAAAGAGAGGACATGCATTGGGGCCCAATGTTGTGGATGTGGCCAGTGACCCCAGGGCTGCATTCTGCCTCACACCTGTCAGACCAAATTGATGCTGGTTACCAGTCACGTAGGCCCTGCCAGCCCAGGCCACATTCCGGGTTCTCAGCCCAGACATGATTGACGTTTGTAGCCGGGTCATTCCTAGTGGGGGGGGGGGACATCCTGTGCCTTGTAGAATGGTAAGCGGCACCCCTGACCTCTAACCCCTAGAGGCTACTAGCACCAGCCCCCATGTCTCCAGACATTGCAAATATCTCCAAAACAGCTGCCCCCTGACTTAACCACTTTCCAGGCACTGGGGGCAGGACCAGTGCCCAGTCCTCCCTGCGGAGCAGCTCTGGCAGCTTCAGGTTGAGAGGTGTCTCTCCCTCCTCTGTTCTTTTTATTTTTTTTTAATGTTTTTCTTTAATATTTTGGGTGTATAACAGTGAATCTATATACCTTATGATGTGACCACCACACTAAGTCCAGTAACTGCCTGCCCCTGTGCAAAGCTGTACCAGTATCATTGGCTCTCTCCCTGCATGGGGGGCTAAGCTCCATGGGGCATCATGACCCCGGTACATTCTACTCTCTGGGTACTTCAAGCCATGCCATGGAAGATGACAATCATATTACGAAACCTTTTTTTTTTTTTTTCAGTGAGAGGAGGCGTGATAGAGACAGTCTTCCACATGCACCCTGACCAGGATCCAACCAGCAACCCCCATCTGGGGCTGATGCTGAACTCAACCAAGCTGTCCTCAGTGCCTGAGGCAGACAATCTGACCAACTGAGCTATCATCAGTGCCTGGACTGATGCTTGAACCGATGGAGCCACTGGCTGCAGGATGGGAAGAGAGAAGGGGGAGAGGATGGGGAGAGATGCAAATGGTTGCTTCTCCTGTGCCCTGACAGGGTATTGAACCTACGAAGTCCATATACCAGGTCGATGTTCTATCCACTGCGCTAGCCAGCCAGAGCTGTATCTTTATTCTAGTAATAATTTCCATGGACTATTTGTAAAATTAAAGAATTCTTCAAGAATGACAAGGTCAGTTAACGAGCCATGAACCCCTCTTTTCTAGGCTGGTGCTGCCCTGTGGAAATACCATGGGACCACATGAGCAATTTCAAATATCCTGCCAGCCAGGTTTATGAAAAGGGAAGAGAAATGAGGGACATGGACTTTATTTTTTTACTTAACCCATTGCATCCTGTAAGGCCGGTGGCCACTACTGTGGCCACGCAGGTTCCCATTGGGTTTGGGCAGTCAGTAAAGGAAATGTGGAGCCAGAAAATGTTGGGCCACTCTGTTTATTAAGGTCTCCTAATGGCTGATGAGGCAAACAGGCAGGGAAGACCACTTTCCTTTCACTCAGGGCTCCCAAGCCCCTGAGCACTCCTTCTCTTTCTCTAGACTCTCCAGCAAAATAGGCTGAGGGCAAAAACCCCTTCTCTAGCAAACAATAGCAAGCAATTACCCCTCCCCATGGAGGCAGGCAATTCGCAATTAGCAATCTGCTGCCCTGAGAGCAAGCACCCCCAGCCTTCCACAGACCACACACACATGGCTGCCCCACACCAATGCAACAATTAGGCAAAATATGTGTAAGCGAGCAAACCTGTTACAAACTTGTTTGCCTAATACATCCCAAAGAGTGCCATTGTGGCATATAAGCAAATATAAAAAAAAAATCACTGATGGACTAGTTCACATTCTAGAAGTCCCGGAAGTCTGACATGTATTTTGCATGTAAGCACCTCTCATTTGGGAGCAACCACGTTCCTGGGGCTCAGTGGCCTCCTGTGGCCTTGGCCAGGTGGAACTGGGGAGGCAGCACCCACCTCCTTGGAGCCTCAGGTGGTATTACCCAATCCAGTCTCCAGAACTACCAGACAGGCTGCAAAGAAGTCTCTGCTGGCTTCCCAAACCAAAGCATCTTTCCCTGAAGATGGTTTACTACCCTTGAGGATCATTAGAAGAATGTACCAGAAGGCTGGACAGAGGTTCCAAAATACAGTACTAGTGTCTGCAATACTAGTGTCTCCCCATATGTCATCGGATGTGAACCTCACCTCAGCTCTGTAAATTCCGTCCCAGAGTGCTGATACGCAAATCAGGAAACATGGTTAGAGCGCCCAAAGTCACTCAGTGATCGCAAGATCCCAGGACAGAAGACCTTTGTCCTATGAGAGCAGAGTTTGGCTCCCACCCTCCCACCCTACCCTGGCCACCAGGGAGAGGACAGCCCCACCCGGCCCCAACCCAGATGATTCTGGGGAGACAGCATGCCTTTGGGGAAATCAGGGCACATGTGCCAAATGCCAGCCACAACTATGTACTCTCTTCCGACAATTATCATCTATTGTTTAAATGTATTTTTTTTTTTTTTAATTTAGGAATCTGGTCCATTCAAATTGAACCTGGTTCCCAATCTCTGGTCTCTTTAGAAGTGAAGACTCCTTGACCTATTTTTATTAAAGCTTTTTTTAAATGAAATTTGCTTAGAAGTATAAAAAAGACCACATATCCCTGAAATCACACAGTCCAAAAATATTATGTGTATTTTCTACTCACTTCTGTGCCTTTCTTAAAAACAAGAGCACTCACTGGGATTATGTCATACCTGCTTTAAGTCACCTCAAAAATATATTACACAGGCCCTGGCCGGTTGGCTCAGCGGTAGAGCGTCGGCCTGGTGTGCGGGGAACCCGGGTTCGATTCCCGGCCAGGGCACATAGGAGAAGCGCCCATTTGCTTCTCCACCGCCCCCCCCCCTCCTTCCTCTCTGTCTCTCTCTTCCCCTCCCACAGCCAAGGCTCCATTGGAGCAAAGATGGCCCGGGCGCTGGGGATGGCTCCTTGGCCTCTGCCTCAGGCGCTAGAGTGGCTCTGGTCTCGGCAGAGCGACGCCCCGGAGGGGCAGAGCATCGCCCCCTGGAAGGGCAGAGCGTCGCCCCCTGGTGGGCGTGCCGGGTGGATCCCAGTCGGGCGCATGCAGGAGTCTGTCTGACTGTCTCTCCCCGTTTCCAGCTTCATAAAAATACAAAAAAAATAAAAATATATATATATATACATATATATATTACACAGGTGAAAGTCCTAACCTCTAGAACCTGAGTGTGACCTTATTTGGAGACAGATCTTCATAGAGGTGATCAAGTTAGAACTAGGTTGGAAGGTTGGGTCCTCATCCAATGTGACCGGTGTCCTTTTGAAAGAGGACATCTGGAGACAGACACCTGTATACAAGGACATGAATATGGCTATCTACAAACCAAGGAGAGGGGCCTGGCCCAGAACCTCCCTCAAAGCCTCGAAAGGAACCAACTCCCCAACACCTGGATCTCAGTGAGTCTCTGTTAATTAAGCCTACCAGTCCATAGGGCTTTGCTAGAGCATCCATAAAACATAAATACACCATGTTGTTAGCAAATTAAGAATTCAACATGCCGACCATCCATCTTCATGGCTGTTTATGTTATAGGGTGCACAATCCTCCCTCCAGCCACCATAGCCTGACATCTGGTTTTCAGTGTCTATTTACATAATGACCTCTATATTTTTATACACAAATCTCCACCTGTATTCCATCTAGTTTCATAGGATAACTCCTTGAATTCCTAACTAAACTGGGCCCTGGACACATAACACCCAGTGGACTTCCAGATGGTCCCAGCACCATCAGAGGTTTGAATCTTTGCCAATTTGGGTCACTGAGAATGGTTTCCCGATGACTGACTCACACGAACAGATCCTGTGCTTACTAGACATCTGTGATCTCCTTGGAACTTGTTTTTGGGCATGCACTGCCAATGTTTCAGCTGGGCCACAGGTGTATTGCTGATACACAAGAACTCTTTATGTAGCAACAACCTTTATCCTTTGCTGGAATTGCCACATGTTTTCCTAATTCATGATTTGCCCTTTAATTGCATTATCTATGTACAGTATGCCTGACATGTCTAGGAAGTCACATTGATGGTGACTTTTCCCTAATGATTTATTTTTATCACTTTTATACTTTACATCATTCTTCCCAAGCCAAAGATCTGTTCGTTAATTGTTGGCTTATATTTTCTTTTTCTTTTTTTAAATAATTTTTTAATCTATTTTTAAAAGATTTTATTTATTCATTTTAGAGAGAGGAGACAGAGACAGAGAGATGGGAGGGAGGAGCAGAAAGCATCAACTCCCATATGTGCCTTGACCAGGGAAGCCCGGGATTTCAAACCAGCAACTTCAGTGCTCCAGGTCGAAGCTTTTACCCGCTGCGCCACTGCAGGTCAGGCGGCTTATATTTTCTTATCATTTCAATTTTCAATGGAGCAAAGGCCACCTGTGTTAACTGAAGTACTGACCAGTGTATTGATGAGTGTTTTATGTTGTTTTTATTGTGTACCCAGCTATTTGTCTGAAAGAAATCAGACATGAATTATAATGACAAAGCTGGAGACTTGTTATAGAAAACTTTATGGAAATTTAAAAGGGGGGGGGCCCTCAGTTGTGACCCAGAGACCTGTATGGCCTGGTCCAAGTTCTGGCCACACCCTCCAGCTTCTCCCCCATTGCATACACGATGGACACACCTGTTAACCCATGGTCTCACACTGTCGGTATGCTCTGATGAGAACAACTTGTCCCAGGCGTGTTCCCACAAGAAGTGGGAAGTGAGGTCTCTTTAACCTCCTCCCCAGGCAGCCCCTACCCAACGGAAAGCACCACTGATTACGTCTCAGATGCTCACAGGCCGCTGATCAGAGCGGGGCAGGAGCCTTCCTGAGTGTGCTGGGCTCTGCTCCTTGGCAGAGGAAATGGTGATCATGCCCAGCCAGTAGCTGCCCTCCTTAGGACCTGGTTGTTTGGGGCACCCACCAGCCACAGGCTCCTCATTGGGGCCAATGGAAGGCACCCTGAGCAAGCTTTCCAAATGCGTGTTTCCTGCCCTGTCCCCAACCCTGCAGCCATGTTCCTCTGGAATCCCCTTCCTGCTTTAGTTTGCATCTGTTTAAAGAGCCCTCTTCCTGCTAGGCTGATGTGAGACCCACAGCACAGGTCACTCCATGTGGCCCTACCAGGTCTTCCAAAAGTCTGTCCAGGCCAGGAGTGACCACTACCTCTCATCCACTTTACCTCATGGGACCTCAGCCACTGAGCCGCACAGTGGGCGCCCCTACCACTGCCCCCAGCCCCCCCTTGTGTCCTGTGATTGTTGATGCCACAGTGGGAAGGGCTGGGGGGACTCGCGAGTCGTTGTGGCTGTGGGCTCCTCATTCAGTGTGAATTTACATTCAGGTCCCACAATCCAAGTTGGCAGCGTTGTACCTTGGTAGCTCTCTACTACACCAACTGGTGAATGTGAACCTGAGTTTACCCCTCATGCTGTCAGAAGAGAGGGCAGAAATAGGGTCCCAAAGGGCCAAGTGGGTGAGGCACCTCCCAGGTGAGCACAAGGCTTCACCCCCAGCTCAGGATGTATACCCAGGGACCGTGGTGGCTGTGAGAGGCCCCATGGTGACCCAGCCCTGGGACAGACTTTATTTAGCTGAGGGTCATGACACGCTGCTTCTCCAAGCCAGGGGCTTTAAGGAACTCAGAGGGCAGAGCCTGGACTTCTGACCCACTAGGTCTTGGAGAAGGTCCTCCCAGGTGACTCCAGCCCCAGATTGGGAACTAATCTCCCCTCACTGTTAGAGGAAGGCAGGTGGGGGGTGGGGCTCTGTCAGGAGGTGCCTCTCCCTCCCCTAACTGTGTCACCAGTGAGATGTTAGGGTTCAAGGGCAGCCGCTGGATGGACCCAAGACTACAGAAGCATGTCCCTGCTCATCAGCCAACCTGTCACTGAGTTAATAAACTCAGCTGGACCCCCTTGTCGCAGAGAGCAGGAGGAAGTACACGGCCCAGGTACCCCAAAACATGGAGTCAAAGGAGCGGCCAGGAGCCGACCAGTGGAGAGGTCCTGAAAGGAAAGCCGGGCCTCCTGGGCTTCAGTCTCCCTGGTCTGGCATGAGCTTGTCTAATCAGGGATGATGACACCCATCCCAAGTGAGGGACAGGTGCGCAGAGAAACTCCGAGCCCCAGGAGAAGGCCCGGTGAAGAGGGTGGAAGGCTTATATGGCGGCACAGGATGCACTTAATGTCTCGGAACTGTGACCTCCTTACTCAGAGCGGTTAACATGTGGCGTGTGCTTTACCACAATGAATAACAGTGGTGTAAGGTCAGTGGATAATGGGGGATGGTCACGTGGGGAACCCAGACCCAAGAACTTTGGCTAGGACCGCCCACAACCAAGCGCACCAAAAGAAACTTCCCAGGAGCCCTTTGGAAAAGAGCAACATCTCTGTCAGCCAATGAGATTTCACCACATCATATTAACTCAACCACCCTAGGGACCCTTTAAATATCTCTCACATGGGTCACCCCTTGCGACTCCTCTGGTCTCTGTCCCGCAGGACCAGAGGACCTCATTGGGCGGGATGCACGCTGTACTCAATAAAGCCTTTTACTATTCCACACTTCATGGCTCCAACCCCTTCCTTCTTTCTGGGTGGGGAAAAATACCTTACAAGTGGGACCTGGAGGGGTGAGTGGACACTGTACTTTTGCTCATTTTTTTTTTTTTTTTGTGAACCTAAAGCTACTCTAAAAAATAATAGCTACTGCTTGACCAGGCAGTGGCATGGTGAACAGAGCATCAGACTGGGATGCAGAGAGCCCAGATTCAAAACCCCGAGGCCGCCAGCTTGAGTGTAGTTTCACCCAGCTTGAGTACAGGGTCACTGGCTTGAGCGTGGGATCATAGACACGACCCCATGGTCGCTGGCTTGAGCCCAAAGGTTGTTGGCTTGAGCCCAAGGTCACTGGCTTGAGCAAGGGGTCACTCGGTCTGCTGTAGCCCCCCTGTCAGGGCACATATGAGAAAACAATCAATGAACAACTAAGGTGCTGCAATTAAGAAATGATGCTTCTCATTTCTCTCCCTTCCTGTCTGTCTGTCCCTGTCTATCCCTCTCTCTGACTCTCTCTCTGTCTCTGTAAATAATAATAATAATAATAATAATAATAGCTATTAGTTTTTTTTAAAGGGTGAAGAAGCTGGCAGCTCTTAGGTTTCATTCCTTAACCCTGCCAGTAGGTCTGTTTCAGGGCTTGCAGCAGATGGCCAACCTCAAAGGAATGTCTGACGTCACAAGCTGGGAAGTCCTGGCAAACTTCCATAAAAGACCCTCCTTAGTCCAGCAGCCAGTGGGCTAAATGCCCCAGGACCCTTCCTACCCCCCTCCCAAAACACTTAAAACCTGGTCCCAGGCTGTGCCAGGCATGTGACTCTCCCTTGGGTCACAGCTCGGCAGGGTTCCTTTCTTCCTTTCAATAAAGCCTGTCACTCTGGTCTTTTCGGACTCCCATGGATTCTAACAGCACCCAAAGAGGCAGCCAAGGGTGCAGTCCTGAAGGTGGATGGGAGGAAGTGGGCAGGGAGCTGGCATAGGGCAGGAGTGATGGCAGGAAGCAGAGCCCACTTCCTGGCAGAGGGAAGGCAGCAGTGGCAATGAGGGGCTTGCAAGACTGCAATCTGATAGGAAATCTCCCTAAAATTCTTGGAAGCCCTAGACACACACCATCCTGAGTGGTTCTTGCTCACCACAGGCTGAGCTGTTTACGATTTTAGGGAAACTGGGATCCTATAGGGTTGGCAGGAGCAAAGATAACCATCCTCCTAGTAGACCAGAAAGCCATGCTCCTAGGTACAGAACTCAGGACAAATACAACACCCAGGTCCCTCCCACAGGTCTGGAGTCTTTCTACGGACCAAGCAGACTATTCTCCTAATTATATGCATGGAGTTGGGGGCACAGGCCCATGCTGCACAGTCTTCACATACCATCAGAGCTCCCAAGACATGCTAATCAACTAATGCTCAATAGGGAGAGGAAGAAAGAAGCCTGGAGCTGGGAACAGTGGTGCAAATCCTCCCATCTTTTGCCAGGACTTAGAATCAACTGACATTCAAAATAGCAGCTTGAGATGCTCGGAGCACTTTGTGCCAATATAACGAATCCTCCCTCCAAATCCTGCACCATCAAGGTGGATAGAGAAACAGCTCAAAGTAGAGCTCTGACAATAACTAAAAACTATACTCATTCTCCTCACATGCCTGCACTTAATATTGTTATTTTTAAACGGTCATGCCCATCTCAGTTTTGTTCATTTTAGATGATCAGCTCCCGAGTCCTAGGCATCTCTGAAAGCTCCCTTTAGGAGGAGGCCACCAGAACGCTATCTCTAATCAAGTCCAAATGCCCCATAGTTGTGGATGGAAAGGGTAATGATGCCAACTGGACAGCTGGCACAGAGAATGTGCCTCAGCAAGGGCACAAAACAAACAGGTCATGAGTTAAAAGGTATACAGTAAAAAATCTCAGTGCCAGTTTTAAACCACCCAATGGCAGTGGGGTTACCAGGTGAACTTTGAGCTTCTCTAGAGCTATGAAGGAGCATTAGCCAGGGCAGGGGTCGGGAACCTTTTTGGCTGAGAGAGCCATGAACGCCACATATTTTAAAATGTAATTCCGTGAGAGCCACACAACGACCCATGTACATTATGCATTATCCAATAAAAATTTGGTGTTGTCCTGGAGGACAGCTGTGATTGGTTCCAGCCACCCGCAACCATGAACATGAGCGGTAGGAAATGAATGGATTGTAATACATGAGAATGTTTTCTATTTTTAACGTTATTATTTTTTTATTAAAGATTTGACTGCAAGCCAGATGTAGCTATCAAAAGAGCCACATCTGGCTTGCGAACCTTAGGATCTGACCTACCCGAGCTAGGGGCTAGGATTTTGCAAAATAGGCTCTTGTGTAATTTAAAAGGAAAGAGCAACTTGGCCTCCTCTCAGAGAAAACAAAAACTCCCCACAGAGACTCCCTGACTAGGGGGACGCTCTTTCCCTGTTGACCTGCACCTCCTGAAGAACTGGAGCGCCTCTGAGCACCATGAATTCTTGGCCATGTGCTTGTAAGTCCAACTGTGGTGAAGGTAGCGTGTCTGGCTCCAGGAGGAGAGGGGTTTTGAGGTGGCTGGAGTAGGGCAGCTGCTTGGAGAGCAAAGAGGGCAGGAACCACAGAAGCCCCAAGCAGGGAAGGAGAGGGAGGGGCTGGGAAGGCGAGCAGATTCCTGATTCCACATTCTACATTCCTGTTCAGAACAGGCCCTGCTGCTGTGCTGGAGCCAGTGGACAGCAGTGGGCCTGCTGTGAGCCACACTGGTTCCCCCCCACTGTCTCAGAGGAGCCAGGAGCCACTGACGCTTGACCCAGAGGCAACCAAGGCTTTTGTAACTCAGCGGTGAAGCTCAGACATCTACACCCAAAACTCATTCCCCAAGGTTTGGTGATTTACACTCAAGGAAAGAGAATCATCTCAGATAGAGAGACACAGTCATGGAAAAACCGGAGATGAACACAAGACAGATTATGAAAGGACGCCCTTTAGAAAAGACACAAGCTGCTGTGCGGCTGCCTTCAGAAAGCACTATCCTTCCTCGTGTCATGGGTGCCTGTGGCCACTATAACCAGTTATACACTCAGCGGCTAGAAACAACACAAATGTTACCGTCCCGCAGCTCTGGAGGCCAGCGCCCATCTGGACCTCAGTGCGCCGAGGTCGCAGTGTGTCTGCAGCAGAGCTGGTCCCTCTGGAGGTTCCGAGGGTGCGGGCTTTCACTCCCTTTCTAGCTTCCAGAATCACTCGCATGCCTCCTCTTTCAGAGCCAGCAGTGACAGCCCTGTCTCCCTTATGTGGCGTCACTCTGACCCTGACTATCTGCCCCCTCATCCTCTCAAGGGGTGCTGTGATGACACAAGGCCCCCAGGGACTCCAGGACCCTCTCCCAGCTCTAGGTCAGTTGATTAACAACCTTAACTCCATCTGAAACCTTAACCCCTTTGCTGCATAACCTAATATATCCGCAGGTTCCCAGGATTAGGACTTGAACAACTTTGGGGACCATTTTTCTGCTGCCCATACCACGCCAAGGGCACCGTCAGGAGCTGACTCTAACTTGGGGAGGTTTTTCATTCTCTCTTCCACTGGCCATCAGAGCCATTGCCCTCTGAGCAATGACCCAGCCCAGAACCAGGAGGGAAGAGCCAGGGCCCATGACCCATGGGAGCAGGGGGACAGGACAGAGGAAAGCTACATGCTCACAGACCAGTGCCTGTTGTGGGCGCTCCCTTGGCCCAAAGCCTTGGTTTCCTGTCCTGGAAGAAAGAGCCCCATAAACTCCCAAAAGGAAAGCCAATAGGAGCTGAGGTGTAAACGTTTCTTCTGGAACCTTCCTAGGAAGACCAAAGACATGACAGCCTGAAGCTACTAGAAGCCTAGACTTCTCCCATTCACTGCTCTGGGCTTCAGGGCCACCTTGGGTCAGGTGCTGGGAGGGGGGCAACTCTGGACACTTAGGGGGACATGTCATAGGATGAAGCTCACAGATGATTATCCCCCTGGCCGTGTTGCTATCAGGCTGCTCCCCGACATGCGGCTCCAGGCATGTGGCAGCAGAAATTGGTTCATTTGCTTTGCCCTCAAAGCCCAATCACCAGTCAACAAAGAGTGATGATAAGGTAATGCCATGTTAAACACAAGCCAGGCACACGCAAACAGGATCTTTTTCTTCCCACTCAACACCTGCTGCAAACACACCTTGGTGAGAAACCATCTGCTTCTCCCTTCCTGGGACCAGGCAAACTGGCCACCCACACCGTGGTCTTTGGGAAAGCCCCAGTGTCCTGTTCAAAGGGTAGGGAAATATAAACCCTGCCGGTGGCCCCGGTCAGGAACCCTGTTCTAGGACGCATGGTTTGGGGAAGCTGGGTCTCCCTCACACCTGCAGGCTGAGGTAACCTCTCCCCTCAATTGTATTTGGCTTTAAGTTATGGGATCACTGCAGAAGAGAAATATGGAGAAAACAAGGCAGTGTGGGCACGGCCTCCATGTAGAAGTGAGGGCAAGACAACTGGCATTAAAATGAAGAAACAAAATTTATGGCATAAATGGTAGGCTGGAGCCTTGGAACAGGTGCCCTAAGAACAGAACCTCTGAGAAGCTGTAACCAGACAAGACGATTAAAAGAAAAGAGGGTGAGGGGAGACTGAGTGACCTGACTTAGGTGCCGCTCAATTGAAATACTATTCTCTCCTTAACGAGCAAGGGAGTGAGGCCTGGGAGACGGAACTAACCTTGAAGAACCAGGACTGGGGACCGAGAGACAACTGAGCCCCAACGGCGAGAGAAAGCACCAGTCCAGCCAGGAGAGCAACAACCGACTCCAAAATGGACTGGCTGCATCTGACTTCTATAACACACTATAGACTTTAGTATGGAGAGCTTCTTGCTGTCTGTGGTGAAGGAGTGGCTGACACCACAAAACAAAAACTGTAATTGGGGGTTAATGTATTGAGAGCACCCCTGAAAAGCCACACACCTGATCTCTCCTAAGGAAGGCATTTTAGTTTAAGAAATGGAAAAGCAAAAAAAAAAAAGAAAAAAGAAAAAAAGAAATGGAAAAGCCAAAGGCATCCAGTCACATCAAACCATGCCTTTTGCCCTGATTCCAGAATGTGGGAGTGTAATGACCAACTTATCAGACTACTGAATTCAGGGTTGCTCAGTGTGGAAAAGTGCGGACTAGTGAGTGTGGACCAGGCTCTGAGCACAGCCATATTATGATGGTTTCTACAGTGGCCAATCTAGAAAGAGCACAGGAAAAGTAAGCTGAATCTCAGTGTCGGCAGTCAAGCGGGTCCATAGGAGCACTCATCCCATACGTCCACTTGAAACACCTGAATGGACCCGCTACTCATGGTTCTGCCAGAGAAGGGTGGTCGCTCAAATGGAACAATGGATTTGAGCTCTCTCCATTCCTTTCCTGTGCTGTCCATTGGACCGAACTTCTGTGATCAGATATTAAACTCATTCTTCCAGCAGCCTGGCCTCTCTTCCTTTGAGGATGTGCTTCAGATCATATATCAGCTATCAGCTCATCGAAGTAGATTTATTAGAGATGCAAAGATCAGGTGACCGAAGGATGCACAGGTGGCCAACAGCATTAAAAAATCACCAATGAAACGAATGAGAAAAGATTTCCTACATCATTTCCCCAAATTTTGGGGTGGGGTAGAAGAGTGCAGACTTGTGCTCTTTCCTGTGCACTGGACTCATCAAAGTCTGTCTACAGACTACAGATATGTACAGTAACCCTCACTGAGCATCACAGCAGGTTCTGTGACTTGAAGCAAAATGACCTGTAGCAAACTCATATTACCAAAGACTAATTAAGTGATGTAAACAAGAGTTAAATTCCAACAGTATTTAATCAATGTTACAATGACACGGTTTTGAATGAAACAATGTTATTTGAGGACCCCCAACTGTTACTGAGGACCTGCTGTACAATAGAACAATGAACACCAGTAACCCCCCCCCACACACACACCTCTGCTGCTACAATTGTTTCACCTTCAACAGCCATCTTCCTAACATATGAAACTAAGTAGCTAATCTTACAAAAGAGGATTCAGGCTTGTGAAAAATTCTGGGTCTCTCAACTGGTTGTGGGGAGATGAGGTGAAATCTCTACTCAAGATTTGTGTGGCACCCAGTGGATAAAGCGTCGACCTGGAAATGCTGAGGTTGCCAGTTCGAAACCCTAGGCTTGCCTGGTCAAGGCACATATGGGAGTTGATGCTTCCAGTTCCTCCCCCCTTCTCTCTCTCTGTCTCTCCTCTCTCTCTCTCTCTCCCTCTTCTCTCTAAAAAAAAAAAAAAAAAAAAAAGAATAAATAAAGATTTGTGTGGCACCCTGGCCAGATAGCTTGGTTGGTTGGAGCATTGTCCCAATATACAAAGGTTGCTGGTTCGCTCCTGGGTCAGGACACATACAAAACAGATCCATGTTTTTGTCTCTCTCCCCACCCCCTTCCTCTCTTTCTAAAATCAATAAGTAAAAATTTTAAATATTTTTTTAAGTGTTTAAAAAAGATTTGTGTTGCCAGGCAACCTGGTGGCCCTGTTCCCTAGAACAGCCAGCAGGGACCCAGCCCCCTGCCCCCTGAAAAGTTAGTTACCTGTGAAAAATCCAAAAGATGGCCACTAATAATAACAATAATAAGTAGTAACAAGCCTGACCAGGTGGTGGTGCAGTGGCTAGAGCGTCGGACTGGGATGCGGAAGGACCCCAGGTTCGAGACCCCGAGGTTGCCAGCTTGAGCGCGGGCTCATCTGGCTTGAGCAAAAAGCTCACCAGCTTGGACCCAAGGTTGCTGGCTCCAGCAAGGGGTTACTCGGTCTGCTGAAGGCCCGCGGTCAAGGCACATATGAGAAAGCAATCAATGAACAACTAAGAAGTCGCAACGCGCAACGAAAAACTAATAATTGATGCTTCTCATCTCTCTCCGTACCTGTCTGTCCCGTCTATCTCTGCCTCTGTAAAAAAAAAAAAAAAAAAAAAAAAAAGGTAGTAACAAGCCCTTAGCATGTGCCAGGTACTAGATAATTGTTGCAAAAGACCTTTGACATAGGTGGTATTATCTCCATTTTACAGGAGAAACTAAGATACAGAGGAATTAAGTCAGTACTATGTGCCAGGGTTGCTATTTGAACCCAGCTATCTGCTGTGGAGGCTGTGTTTGTCATCACTACACCAAGCCAACAAGAACCCAGGCTGAGGCCAGCAGTTGGAGGCAGGCTGTGCAAACCCCATGGCTGTCTTCTCAGATGCAATAGCCACTAATGATAACACGAGATTAGTACCTACTTCCTTGCATTTTAATAAATCACCTGGCAGAGTGAACCACACCGTCTTCCTGCACAAGGTGGACAGGGAAAACATACATGCGAATGATGGGGACCAGTTACAAGAAGGGAGGCCATGTGGCACAGCGGGGTTTTTTTTTGGACCTCGAGCATCCCGTGCCCAAGGCCCAAGTTCCGTCATTCCTAGCTGCATGAACAAAGGGAAGTTACTTCTCTAAGCCTTGGTGTCTCCATCAGTAAAATGGAGATAATCTCCATTCCAACTTTATGGGTTTATTTTGTGGGTTAAGTGAATTCATGCATGAATATCAGAAGTTAGTTACACAAAAGCCATCAGTATTGGAGGATTTAAAAATTCCATTGATGCCTGACCTGTGGTGGCGCAGTGGATAAAGTGTCGACCTGGAAACACTGAGGTCATGGGTTCAAAACCCTGGGCTTGCCTGGCCAAGGCACATATGGGAGTTGATGCTTCCTGCTCCTCCTTTCTGTCTGTCTGTCTGTCTGTCTGTCTCTCCTCTCTAAAATGAATAAATAAAAAATATTTTAAAATTCCATTGATAAGAACTCTCCTTAGTCATATTCTGAGGCTTTGCTTCCCATGAACATTCAGAAGTCAACAAGGGCTGGAGGAAGCGCAGGAGCTACCCTCGACACACACAGTACCCATAACATTAGTGAGCTTTGTGCTTACTAGGGGAAGGCACTCCTCACATAAGTAGCCCCTCTTTTGCAAAAGCATTCATGTTTAATACTCGCCAATCAATTAAATGTTAATGTTGTTAATGAGGAATTTCTACAACTAACACCCAGATTTTTTCTTTTACCTATTTATAGCATATCTTTAGTAGAATAATTTGCTAACATGCAGGTGTTTAAAACTTCTCTACCAGTGCTTTCTTCAGCAGCACATATACTAAAACTTCTCTACTGGATGGATGACGGACTTGGAACGGAATTCTCAAATCCAGGCCTTTGGTCCGGGCCTGATAGTGTGTCCATCACATAGCCTTTTTGGAGAACCACTGACCTCTTATTTCCACATAAAAGAATTGTGCCTTCAGGTGGTAAGAAAAAGTGCGAAGGACCAGTTCCCCAGTGGGCCCCCCACCCCCCCATCCCTTCTGCAAGTCGAGGAGGCAGGAAAAAGAGCAGCAGTTCTTTCCTTTTCTATTTCTGAATAGAATCTGAATTAGATGTGGCCAACGTATGACATCAACTTCCCAGCGTGGGAATAACAGGATTTCAAGATCCACTGACTTCTGGCAAGGTTCTCTAAGCTATATTTAGCAATCTTAAATTGCATATTTTTCTCTTTCTCCTTTTTTTCTATTCTCTCTTCTTTATTTTTTTAAAGTAAAAACAAGAGGGAAGAGCCTGGGCCTAAAGGAAGTGAGTTTCCTGACAAGCGGTTCTAGCCAGACACCCCACCCCCATCCCCGGCCCCTGGAATGTAAAGAGCGCGCGTTGTGGGATGAACAGGACATTTTGGGGGGCTGTGTCCGCAAACAGCAGCCCCCTACAACTTCTCACCCGCGTGCTCGTACCATCCAGCCAAACAAAGACCACAAGTTCTCCAGTCCAGAGCTCCAGGCAGGCAAGGACAGAGTCTCCCCGAATCAGGCTCACCCACGGCCCACGGAAGGGGTTCCCACGACGCTCTCCGCGTGGTCCAGAGTACCTGCTCGCTGCCAGGCCCCTGCTCCCGCCCCGCACCTCTCGAGGCTGCGGCCAGACCCTGGCCCCTCCCGGGTCTCGCGGCTGCAAGCCCACACGCCCTGCGCACCCACCCAGTCCCCGCCAAGAGGGCGCCACACGGCCCCCCGCGGGCCCTCAGACCCGCCCCCGTAGCCCCAGGCCGGACTCCAATACCCACCCGATCCCACACCGGGGCCGGATACGGGCCGGCTCCAGGAGCCGCCGCCGCCACCGCTGCTGCCGCCAGAGAGGCGCGGTGGGGCGGGGACACGCGACAAGGCCCGGCCCCGGGCCCGCCCTCGGCCCAGCCCGGTCTCCTCCTCCGGATCCAGCCCGGCTCCCAACCTCGACCCCAGCCCGACCCGGCGCAAAGCCCGGCACCGCCGCAGCCGGCACCTGCCCTCGGGCCCCAGGCTCCCGAGCCGGGTCGTCCCAGTGCCCGGCCTCGCGAGCCCCGCGCCCCCCCGCCCCCCGAGCGCAGCGGGGCCCCTGGGGCCGCCCACGTGCGCGCTCGCCCTCTCCCTCCCGCGCGGGGAGTGTTTCCTGTCCTGGGGCACGGAGGGAACGACGCCCGGCAGCAGGCCACTGGGCATCCCGCCTCCGCCGGGGGTCCTTCGCCAGGACTTCGCGAGCTCCCCCGGTCTGAAGGTGGGTTGGCGGGCACCAGGCTGGGGTTCCCGGTTCCCCGAAGATGCAACCGGCTCCAGGGCTCCTCGTGTCCCCGCCTGCCGCCCTGGGGCACTTAGCGGTCCCGGGTCCCCTGGTGCCTCGCGCGGTCCCCTGGGGCATCGGAGTTGCCCGGCTCGGCGCACGAGGACATGATTGTCGCTTGACAGAGACAAGGCCAGGTAGGGTAGAGCTCGGAATGAGAGATAAGAGATGAATAATCCATATTTACGCTTTAATATATCTATATATTAGTTTGTTTCTAGTGCACGTAGACGATAACAATGGCCTCCCGCGGAGGCCGCTCGCCAGGGCCCCGCCCACCGGATGTTGACGGCGTCGCCTAGCAACGAGAAATGGCGGAGCCGGATAGCGGGGTCGGCGGGTAAGCCGGGTCCGGGGGCCGTACGTCCGGAGCGGCCCCCAAGGTTCCCCTTCGCATACCCCCCCTGTATCCCCCAGGGCGCCCCTTTCCCTCTCGCTCCTCTCCTCCCGCCTCAGCCCCTTCCATCCCCGCTCTCTGGGAAGTTCCCGCCTCCCCGGCCATCCCACCCCCTGCGCGCCCCTTCTCCCTCCTCACCGTCCCTTTTTCTTCTCCAGTACCCTCCCTCTTTCCCCAGGCTCCAGGCGCTCGGTTCCCGAAAACCCGGGACCACTCGCCCGAATGTAACCATAGCAACCATTACGCTTGGCAGCCTCCGCTGTGGAGCCTGCACAAGCGTCTCTGCGAGGCCGGGGTCCTCCGGTGCTGCCCTTGCGGTGACCCCGAGAGCGGGAAAACAGCCCTGCTCTCCCTCTCTCCTAGAAGGTCGATTCCCTTCCACTCCCAGCCTGGGAGGTCCCCGTGGTCAGGCAGCACCTGGACCGGTGTCCTGAGCCCAGGTAGCTGGCAGTATTCCACCATCACTTAAAAGCATGAACAATGTTTTAAAGAATGTGCCCTTCACCCAAGACTCCTCTGTATTGTCTTATTTTCTTTAAGGGTGGATCTGATCTGGGAATACATACACGGAAAAAAGTCCAGGTTACATTAATTGAAAAGTCTAGCCTGACCTGTGGTGGCACAGTGGATAAAGTGTTGACCTAGAAATGCTTAGGTCGCCGGTTCGAAACCCTGGGCTTGCCTGGTCAAGGCACATATGGGAGTTGATGCTTCCAGCTCCTCCCCCCCTTCTCTCTCTCTGTCTCTCTCTCTCCTCTCTAAAATGAATAAATTAAAATTAAAAAAAATAAAAAAATTAAAAAAAAAAAGACATAGGAACACCAGATAGAGAGTGACTCAGAGACAGACAGAGACTCAGAGCGATGGGTCTAGAGATAGAAACCCAGGACAGGGCAGAGAAGCTCAGAGAAACAGAAATAGACAGAAAAGTCTAAATGCCAAACAGTATTCAGGACGGTCTCCAAGTTAGGGTGCATGCTGGACTGTTTAAATGCACACACCCTGGAACCTCTGACTGTTAACCCTGATTACCTTGAGAAGGAGAGGACTAGTCACCAGGGATTTTATTTTATTTTATTTAACAGAGACAGAGAGAGAGTCAGAGAGAGGGATAGATGGGGACAGACAGACAGGAACGGAGAGAGATGAGAAGCACTAATCATTAGTTTTTCGTTGCGAGGCCTTAGTTGTTCATTGATTGCTTTCTCATATGTGTCTTGACCACGGGCCTTCAGCAGACCAAGTAACCCCTTGCTCGAGCCAGCGACCTTGGGTCAAGCTGGTGAGCTTTTGCTCAAACCAGATGAGCCCGCGCTCAAGCTGGCGACCTTGGGGTCTCGAACCTGTGTCGTCTGCATCCCAATCCGACACTCTATCCACTGCACCACTGCCTGGTCAGGCGTCACCAGGGATTTTTGTCTGTGACACACACTTCTGTTTTAGTTTGGCTTTTTTTTTTTTAAATAGGCTTGTATTTTTAATAAGAGAAGAAAAAACAGCCTGACCTGTGGTGGCACAGTGGATAAAGTGTCGACCTGGAAATGCTGAGGTCACTGGTTCAAAACCCTGGGCTTGCCTGGTCAGGGCACATGTGGGAGTTGGTGCTTCTAGCTCAGCTCCTCCCCCCTTCTCTCTCTCTGTCTCTCTCTCCTCTCTAAAATGAATAAATAAAATAAAAAATTAAAAAAAAAAGAGAGAAGAAAAAACAAAACAATTTGAAGGCTGTAAATCAGACCTCCTCATACTAGCCAACTCAGAGTTGCCAGAGCACTTGTCCTTTTCTCTGCAATTTCTTTACTTTGTATTGCTTTCTCCTAGTTCCATCGCAGACACAAACATATTTAAGGTGACTTTCTTGGTGTATCCCGGCCTGTGCTGTTCCTCTGATATTTCTTTTCTTCTTCTTCTTTTCCAAGTGAGAGGAAGGGAGATAGGCTCCCACATGTGCCCCAACCAGGATCCACCTGGCAACCCCAACCTGGGGCCAATGCTCTGCCCATCTGGGGCCATGCTCGCAACTGAGCTATTTTTGTTGCCTGACACCAAGACTCCACGAAACCATCCTCACTCAGCACCTGAGGCCGATGTGCTCAAACCAATTGAGCCATGGCTACAAGAGGGGAAGAGAGAGAGAAGAAAGGAAGAAAGGAAGAAAGGAAAAGAGGGAGGGAGGGAGGGAGGGAGGGAGGGAGGGAGGGAGGAAGGAAGGAAGGAAGGAAGGAAGGAAGGAAGGAAGGAAGGAAGGAAGGAAGGAAGGAAGGAGAGAGAGGGTGAGGGGTGGAGAAGCAGATGGTAGCTTCTCCTGTGTGCCCAGACTGAGAATTGAACCTGGGACATCCACACACTGGGCCAATGCTCTACCACTGAGCCATCCAGCCAGGGCCTCTAATGTTTAAATAGTTGCATTTTTCATTCATTTATTCATGAAGCCACTCTTTCAGGGCACTCCCAACAAAGGACAGGCACAATCTAGTGCTGGGGTTAGTGACAAACATGATGATGAACAAGTCAGTAAGTAGATATAAAGACACTGGGGAGGTGATCAATACCAGGGGAAAGAATGCTATTATAGCCCGACCTGTGGCAGCACAGTAGATAAAGCGTCGACCTGGAAATGCTGAGGTTGCCAGTTCGAAACCCTGGGCTTGCCTGGTCAAGGCACATATGGGAGTTGATGCTTCCTGCTCCTCCCCCTTCTCTCTCTCTCTCTGTCTCTCTCTCTCCTTTCTAAAGTGAATAAATAAAATAAAAAAATATATAGAAAGGGAAATACATGAAATAATGAAATGTACAACTTTGCTTTAAAAAAAAAAAAGAATGCTATTATATGAAACCATTACATTGCTTCTCTGCAACCAGGTCTCATGTGAAAGAAGATGCAACTTCCAATGGGGAGGAGGACCAGAATACCAGAGGCGACAGGGTAACTTTCCCCTTGGAATTAGTTGGTCTGGGCTTGTGTTTCCTAGGAATTACAGAGAGTTAGGACATGCTCCAGAAAAGTGTACATTGCCCGAGAACAGACTTCATTCAGTTGCAGAGAACCTTAGTTTCCTTATACCCATGCAAAGTGTTGGTGGCCAGACAGAAATGCCAGGGACACCATGCCCTTTGATTTCCCTGAGTTGTTCAGAATTCATTTTCTGTGACGTAGGATGAAAAGTAATGACAACAACCAAAAAAAAAAAATAGGGCACAGATATGTTAAAGCACAGAACACTCTTAGTGGCACTCAGAATTGTGCAGGTGTAGGGGTATAACTACACTATTAATAAAGCCTCACCAGACCCCTAACACTTTGTTTCCTAATTTTATTTTCCTGCCACACGGCCACAGGTATCAACAACAGAGAAGAGCAGCGAACAAAAAAATGAAGAAGCTGTTCATGCTACAGAGAATTTAGAGAGGGAGGTCACAACCCTTGGGGAAGTCACACCAGAAGGGGAAGCTGCACTGGAAGGGGAAGTCACACCAGAAGGGGACGTCACACTGGAAGGGTACGTCGCACCCAACAGGGAGATTGCACCTGAAGAGGAAATTGAAAACCTTGGGGAGACTGAAAACGAGGAAGAAGCAGAAATGAAAGAAGAAGAGGAATTGGAATTTGGAGAGGAATGGGAATCTGATATGGAAATCGTGTCCCCTGAAGGGAAAGTCAGTTCTATAGATGTGACTTATTCAGACATCAATCCTGTGGAAGTGGCTCAAGAGGAAGGTGACTTCACATCCCCTTATGAAAGAGCCAGTCTTAGGAACAGAGAGCTCCTCCATCCATCGGCATCCAGAGAGGTAGGTGGCATCTCCAAAGAGTCCTCCTAGCAGGCATCAGGCTCACCTGAGCAAGTGGGCCAAGATGCCCCTGGGGACAGTTGGCTCTGTGAGTAGCCCTGAGGTTTGTCTCATGCAAGTGTGTTACTACCCATGTGAAGAACTTAGGGTACACCTCAAATACCCATTGCAATCCCTGTTAGAAATTGCTTAGCAAACACTGGTCTCAATGCCAAGTTTGGGAACACTCCGTGTGAGGGCTCTAGGTTTCTGGTCTCTGAGCAGCTTATTCCATGAGACTCTCCACGATGATGGAAGTGCCCTTTACTTGCTCTGTCCAATGTGGTAACCATTTGTCATGTGCAGCTACAGAACACTCAAAATGTGACCAGGGAGACAGAGGAATTACTGTGGTGCCCTTACCCCCACAAGGATAGTCTGTGCCACATGCCTCCTCACTCTGTTCAAGCCCTTCACCCCACATTAGGTGAGCTCACCTGCTGGCTTCAGGTTTAAATTGTTCTGAAAGGGAAACAATAGGCAGGGTGGGGCAGAAAGAGAGCACACTGTACACTGCATCAACTCTGGGAGGGGCACCGCTATGCCCTTGTCAGTACTATCTCAGGGAATTCTGACAACAGCTCTGTGAAGTGAGAACTAGCATTATTCCCATTGCACAGATGAAGAAACACGGGTGAAGGGACCTCTTAGCCTGGTGTCATGCTGGTGAAAAATGGTCGTTCTTGCTCCAAAGCTACTGTTCTGAACCATGAAGAAATGATATCTCCCTGCCTCATGGAACTTAAAAGAGTTCATAACTTTGGAGAATAACACAATTTGATATTTAATGGGCCCTAATTAGGCTTTATGATTATAAGTGGCAAATACATGATCAAGACCACTTTTAAGAATTTGACAACAACCCTGGCTGGGTAACTCAGCTGGTTAGAGCATCATCTTCATACACCAAGTTGCCAGGATTGATCCCCAGTCAGGGCACACACAGGAATCCACCAAGGAATTCATAAATAAATGAAACAAAAAATCTCTGTTTCTCTCTCTCCCCCCTCTCTAAAATCAATGAATAAGTGAAAACAAAATTGACAACATCAAAACAGTGTCTTCACCTCCTAAGATGATTTGAAATGTAGGTTGCCATGGAGCCCTAAGCCCATTTCCATCCTTGGGCCTAGTTTCTAGAAAACTCACTGAGAGTTTCCAAAGGTAATCAACCAGAAAACAGAGACAGACCTGAAGAGAGAACCCTATTTCCTTGCCCCCCACCCCCTGCTAGCTGGTGCCAGATGTGTAGAAGAAATGGGAATTGTGGAATGCAAGCTGCTCTGTCCAGTGGTGTGCATGGGCACCTCACTGACTTCTCATCAGGATAACCCCTTTCTGGACAACCCAGAGGTGGGTGTTTGACTCCAGGTCCCCTTTGATGTCACTGAGCCTCCGGGTGCCTCAGATATCATTTCTAGAGTCAACATCATCTGAGGAAGTACAATTAGGAAGTGTGTTCACTGGGGGCTGAGACAGCCCGACTTTGAACTTGTTCTTGGCTGGCTGTGCAAATTCAAGCAGGGTCTTTAGCTACTGTGGGGCTGATTCTCCTCCAGGTGAGAGAAACACCCTCCCAGGGTGGTTGTGCAAGGCCACTGTTGTTACTAGTATTAGCCAGTTTATCATCAGCAATAATTATTGCCAACAATAATATATGCAAGAGTTTCTTTTACAACTAAAAGGGAGCCAGGTGTTTTTATTGAGAGACAATATTTTCTTATCAAAATGTCCCTTATGTGAATGATTTGAAAGAAAAGAAACAGCCCTCTTGGGAGACCAATGCCGAGGCTGAGGCTTTCCAGTATGCTTTTAGAAAAAGGATGCTCAGAGGATGCTTACTGTCCTCAGGGAATCAGCATTCAGAGGAAGGAAACTCACACACAACACTGCCACTCCTCAGCATTTGCAGATCTCAGCAGGCAGACTGCTCCTGAGTCCCCTGTCAGAATGGGGAGTAGATGCTTTCCATTGTGACCATTTGCAAAAGACACGTAATCTTTCCATCCAAACGCTTTTCTATTCCTTTAACAATTATGTTGAAGGTTGAGCACAGTAATGAATTGAATCCAATACCTTCTCTGTCCTGAATGCTCATGGATTCAGGCTTCGTTGTTCTTGCTCTAGAAAACATCTGGTGAAGACCTCCAGGAGAAGGCCTCTCCTTTGGGGGCACAGCAGCCCCTGAGCCCAAGCCTGAGGAGCTCTGTCACATCCTTGGATGAGCTGTCTCCAACCATGGAGCCAGGTACCATGGCCCTTTCCAGCAGGATAAGCCACTCCTCAGCCCCTTCTGCACCAGGAACACCACACCATTACCGAATTTCCTGCTTGGCTCTGACCCTGAAGATAAAAACATTATTAACAGATAAGGATAACATTCATGGAGCATTGACTCCCTTGTCTCATTTAATCTTTACAGTAACCAGTGAGGTGGGAACTGCCCTCCATTAAGACCCTGAGTCATTAAATAACTTCAATGAGTGCGTGGCAGAACTGGAGACCCAGCAATGCCCCAACCCCCAGCCCTGAACACCATCTCTCACAGTCACCAGTCTCAGACTGGAACTCAGCAAGGGCCCCCTGAATGGGGGTGTGTCTGCTGTTTCAAAGGTCTTCCCCTCTGCCCTGTTCTTTTTACTTGGTCCACAACACTGCGACCCGGGAAAGCAGATGAGGACCCTAATGACTGAACATGACACAAGCGTGTCACTCATGAGTGACATGAAGGCACACGCATCTAGACAAGCTAAACTCAGAACAGGCTGTCTCCAGCTCAGGGGGGTGGAGAAGCTGGAACCACAGCCTCACTGATATTCCATTTCTTTTCCATCATATCAGCTGTTTCTGTTTAAAAAAATAAATCCATCTAACCCATCAGTAAAAAGCCAACTTTCTCTTCACTATTTATGTATGTGACCCTTTCTACAGGGCATGTTGAATTGGTGAATAGAAGGTTCATGAACAGAAGAGACTGTAAATAGTGCTCTGACCCTCAACCCACTGGGGAGCTTTTTTTCTAATTTCCCTTACATGGCACAAAGCTGGGCATTGGCTTTGCCTTCCAACTAGCTCTACTAACTCCTCAGTGACATTCTTGTCCCCGCAGGGGTCCCCCTAGAGGAGTCCCTGCCCTCCTTCCTGGATGGGATCCAGCAGTTGAACGTCTCCGAGGAACGGGTCACGGAGAGAGTGGAGTCTGAGGGCAGTGACGAGGCAGAAGACGTGTCCCAGCTGGTGGTCTTGGATCCAAACCACGTAAGGAAGTCCTCCCAGTTCTGCTCAGAGGAAGAACGACTTAGAGACAGTCCTTTACCTGCCATTTAGGCCTCTTTCTGCCCTGCATCTCCACGGGCCACTCCCATCACCCAAACACTGTGCCCCCACATCACCTGTTCACGGAACAGTTAGTCTGTGTGGTTCTGGCCTGCATATGCTTTGTAAAGCATACCCTCTTTTTAGGTTCATATACCCCAAAGCTGCCTTTCTCAGCCTGGGCTCTGCTGACATTTGGAACCAGGTTGTTGGTTGTGATGGGGGCATCTTGGGAAGGCAGGTCTCGATGAGATGAAGCCACCTGGAAAGCCTGTGCTCAGGTCCTGCAGAAAGGACAGCAGTGGCTCTGAGGAAGGGGCTGAGTGCTCACCTGGTGCCAGTGCCCCCCTGGCCCCTGCAGTAAAACCAGGACCACCACCCAGCTTGCCCTGTCCTTCGGCCAAAACACCACTCAGGTCTCCAGTACTGAGGAAGAGACCTCTCTTGCTGTTATTTTGTGGCTTCCAGAGTAAGGGTCTGGGGCAGAAGTGGTGAGCACCCAGCCTGGAAGTCATTCCAGTCTCCCCTACTTCCCCACCTCCAGGGAGAACAACTTAGGTGAAGCCAGGATGGGACAGAAAACTAACCCAGTGCACTGCCTTCGTTTCAGCCCCTGATGCTAAGGTTCCAAGCTGCCCTGAAGAGCTACCTGAACCGGCAGATAGAGAAGCTGAAGCTGGAGATCCAGGAGCTGGTGCGTGTGCCCGCCTGTCCCGCCCGCCTGCTATGCGCCCATGGCCTCTGATGTGTCTCTCTCTGCGCAGGGTGTGGCCACCAAGCAAAGCCAAGTCCAGCGGCAGGAGCTGGGGGTGGGACTCTATGGGGTCCAGCAGCACCTGGCCCGCCTGCAGAGGCAGCTGGAGAAGAGCCACGACCGGCACTCCAGCGCCGCGTGCGCTCGGCGGCGGAAGGAGGAGGAGCTGCGAGCCATGCGCGTGCTATACACCGAGACCTGTGAGGCCGCCAAGGAGGAGCACAGAAAGCGTGAGTGGCTTTGAATCCCGTGGTGTCCCCCCACTCGGTGTCATCGCATCTCCGAGGGGGTCCTCCTCACATATCGTGTCCCCGCGTACCATTACTACCCCAAGGGCCATCCCCGTGTGCCATCGCAGGGCATAGAGAAAAGCGCATCCTGGAGGGGTTCCCAGACTTTTTAGAAAAGGAATGCATGCATCTCCGAAAAGGCACCTACTTAGCTCCCACATCAGGAGGCACAGAGTCAGAAGCAGATAAGGCAAGTGGACGAGTGGACGCGGAGCCCCACTGGGCATGTCCAGAAGGCAGGGAAGAGCGGGAACCAGGGCAAAAGCAGGTGGGAACACTTAGGTGAAGCCAATCCACAGCACAGGGCCATGCCTGGGAGTCCGCCACCGATTTAAGGAAACGGGATGGCTTCAGCCTGGATGGACAGCAGGACTATGCCTCCCTGCACACACTGTTGCTGCTAAAGTGACTCTGCCCAGAGTGGTGAGTTGCAGTGAACAGTGACTTCCTCAGACCCACAGATTATTCTAGTCTTTGTGCTTTTTTATGTTTCCAATGTTATCAGCTCTGTATTTCTATTAAAATGGGGGAGATGGCCTAACAGAATCCGGAAGAGAAGGGAGGTACATCTGTCCCAGCCAGTGGCTGGGGAGAACCGTTTTTGAACCCTGGGAACTGCAGGAGAGTTTTCCCCACTGACGGTGTTGAGGCCTGTGCTCACTTACCAGACACCTCTCTCTTGACTACTACCAAAGTAACCGAAAATACCAAAGAGAGAAGCACAAGACGTTCACGCTAAACCAATAGAGCCGCGTCCTGCAGATGTAATAGATTTTAGAACAACCTGAAAAAGGGCACAGCCCCTACGCCAGCCTCCATGTGCCCCAGGGAGTGCCCACCAGTGCCCTGCAGAGTGTGGGTGGGCTTCTGGAAAGATCCAGGCATCTCTGCAACTTTGTGTCCTTTCTGGAGGTCGCCAGGAAGCAGGAGCAGAAGCTGCCGGCCAAGGAGGGTTCCAGCTAAGAGCACTGTTTCTCCTTCCCCAGCCCTACCCACCAGTGCTGCCACTACTCTGTCCCTCTGGTCAACAGAGGGCTTTGACACTGGACAATGTCCATGATTGCCTGCCTCACCTGGGAAGGAGGTGAAGCCCACCAGTCACTAAACCTTCACATCAAAATGTGAATCAGCAGCAGCAGTCCCCACGGACAAGAGGAGGTGGGACTGGTCAGACAGAGCAGACACCTCCACAGACGGACCAGATTCTGGAAAAAACAGAGCCTGAGGGTACACCAGTTGGCCCCCCGCAAAAGATTTTAAAGGGCATTTCCGTAGCCACACATAAGAGCTCCACATTCTTGGCAAATTGACTTGAAAGTTCACTTGGAAAACTAAATGCACCTGGTTCCATCTGTCAAATGAGACCGAAGGGAAAGATACTTGGAATTTAAAAAATAATCATCAACTGAAAAAAAGGCACTGAATAGTCAAATCAATAGTGCTAAAAACTGAACATGTAAACTAAAAAGCCAGTTTGAAGAAGTCTCCCCAGAATTCAGGGCAACACCCTGAGTGATGTACGTTTTGAGAGAGAGAGAAAAGATGTGGTCGGCAGATCTAGGAATGTCAATATTCATCAGCTAGACATTCCAGAAGATTAGGGGCACTAACTAATGCCATCAGAGGACAACGTTCTTGTTAGTTCAAGGAAGATGAGACTTCAGATATAAAGACACTTGGAGGGCCACACAGGTGGCAGAATTAACAAGTGTGCCCAGGTATAGCTGGTGACATCTTTAAATTTCAAAGGTAAAGGGGAGAAATGCTATAGGATCATAGGCAGGACAAAACTTTCTATGTCATTCAGCCCTCCGTGGGTGGAAAATTTGGGAAGCGCTTCTCAGGCTCATTTTATAATGCCTAGAATAGTCCTTACTGCAAAAGCTGGCCACATACAAACATAGAAAACTATAAAACAGTCTCATGTAGAGGAGGTCCACAAGTCCTAACTAAAATATTAGCAAATATTAAATACTTGTTCAGCAGCAAAAGATTTAAGTTCATGAATATCTGAGAAAGAAAAACACCCCTTCATCAGGAAAAGCTTACTTCTGGGAATATTTGAAATTTAGAAACCGAATTTAATAGATTACATTAATCAATTAAAGGAGAGAGAAAATGTTTTCTGGGAGGATGCCAAGTGGGTGTTTGATTAAAAACAACAACAACATTGTGCACTCTAAACTGGGATAGAAGGAAAGGTCTCGATAAGTATTTATCAGGAACTAGCAAGGAAGCTGAACTCCAAGGAGAGCACTGGAGATATTAGAACCAGGAGAGGGGAGGGTACCCGCCAGTGACCCTTTTGGCAATGGGAGAAACAGGAGAAAGAAGGGATCGTTGGGAAATGCAGTGATGAAATTCTCATTCTCTACCAATGAAATGATTGTTTGCCTAGAAGATTGAAGATCACTGATGATGGGGTCGGGGAGCTAATAGGAACAACAAGAAGTCAGTAAAGTAGACGATTAACCAGGTGTCTAGTCTCCTTCCATCCCATAACATCTAGTTAGGGATTATGGTTTTGTGAACAACTCATCCACAACAGCTGTAACCACCCTAAAATGTTTGGGAATAAATCTCACAGGTGAGCCTGTCTGAAGAGCAGCACAATTTTACTAAAGAACATGAAACGAAAAAGGAGCAACCACCTCGCAGGATGGGAAGACACACCATACACAATGTCATTTCTCTCCAAATTTCCAGTTAAAATCTATAGTGGGACAGTTCTGGGTGAACTCAGATTAATTAACATAGTTATTTATTTATTTATGTTCAAGAAGTAATAATTCAAAATGCAAGCACTTTGGAGTGAAAAGTCTCCTGACCTCTCCCCCTCTATCCTCCATAGGGCACCCAGTATTACTGTTTCTCGTGTATTCTTTTAAAGGTATTTTTGCACATAAAAGCAAAGTTCCAAGGTTGTTTCTTTTTCCCCTCTAACTTTTACACAGCAGCTTCGCACTATACCCATGGCTCTATTCTTTGCTTTTTTTTTTTTTTCCACTTATCAACATGTGCTGGAGTTTACTCCGTAGCCACACATAAGAGCTCCACATTCTTGGCAAATTGACTTGAAAGTTCACTTGGAAAACTAAATGCACATGAACATTCAAGGAAATGTGTGAAAAGGAAGGCTAATGAAGGACAATTGTTTTATCAGGTATCGAAACACAGTACCAATCTATCTCAATAACAAACAGACAAACAGATTGATGGTGGCAAGCAGAGAGTCCTGGGAAAACACTGCTGTCAATGTGGCTATTATAAATTATGTAAACATAAACAGGTTGCATTTTTAAATCACTGAAAATGTTTGATCATTTGGCCACCTGAAAATAAATGTTTAGACCTTCTGTGTCACACTATACAAAAAATAAGTTCCAGGTACAGTGGAGACTTAGGGAAACCACAAGGCCATTGAGAGAGTGTGTCAGATAATACTTTACATATTCTCAAGGTGAGGAAGGTCTTTGTAAGCAGCACACAAAGTATGGGGGCCAGACAGGAGGAGTTTGACAGGTTTGATTACACAAAAATATAAAACTTACTTTTCAGGAAGCATGTAAAATTAAAAGGTAAACACATTTGTGACCACATCCACATTTTCTGTTTTGGTTTTCCATTGCCATGTAACAAATTGCCACAAACCTACCCACTGGTACATCTTCCCCAGTTTGTGGGTCAGAAGCCCAGCGTGGCAGGTAGGGTCTCTGCTTGGGGCATTGCAAAGCCTAACCCAAGTGTTCTTGTGAGGCAAACTGGGGAAAACCCGCCTGCAGACTTGTTCACGTCCTTGGTGGAATTCAGCTCCTTGTGGCTGTAGGATTGAGGTCCTGCTTCCTCACTGGCTGTCAGTGGGGGGCTGCTCTCAACCCATACCCCTCACCATGTGGCCCCCTCCACTTTCAAACCAGCAACGGAGGACTTGCCCCTCATTGCATCCCATTCACTCTGAGAATCTTTCTCACCTCCTCTTCTGCCACCAGCTGGAGAAAACTCTCCATGTTTAAAGACTCACCTGGTTAGGTCAAGCCCACCTGATAATTTCCCTTCTGCTACACAAGGGAACATAATCACAGGAGTAACACCAAGGGCAAAGATTATGGGAACCACTTAAAAATTCTGCCCCACCCCACCCCCTCCTCCACAAAGAGGTGTTAGAGACCAATCAGAAGAATGGCCAAGAACATGAGCAGGCCCTTCAGAGAGGGACAGGGGCAGCTGGTCTTAACAATGCTGGCCTGGCCTCCTTGCTTTCTCCCCAGTGGCGGCTTTGCAAACCGAGATGGAGAACCTGGCTCTGAACCTCTTCTACATGCAGAACATAGACCAGGACATGCGGGATGACATCTGCGTAATGAAGCAGGTCGTGAAGAAGTCAGAGGTGGAGCAGATGCAGGCTGAGCTGGACAAGAAGAAGCAGGTACTCTGCAAATCTGAGGCATGGGGACTTCCCCCTCCTTAAACCAGTTTTCCTGAGGGCACCCGGATATGCCTCTTGTGTGAACACCACAGCCCAGAGAGGCCATGGCCAGTCTTGGCGCCACCGGGTCAGGTTAAGCATTGGGTCCCTGAGAGGCCAACATGTGGTCTCATTTCCCAGGACCTACACATAGACCGGCTCACCACCCAAGCCAACCAGCTGGAAAAACAGATTGCCCTGTATGAGGCTCAGTCCTGCGCCCAGGCCGAGGACACCCGGATGCTCAGGAAAGTCGTGAGTGAGGTAAGAGTGGCCCCCTCAGTGCTTGACTGCAGAAGCACCCACTTAGCGCCCTCCACGCGGTGCCCACAGTGCCCACATGCCTGTTGAATGAATAACTTTGCTGTGGGTCCCCGTCAGCATTTCAGAACCTCTGGCTGACCCGTGTGGGATGAAATAGGTACCAATATCCGGCCGGTGTGGTTATTCCTCCTATAGCTTGACAGACTGAGGGGCCCCTGGGAAATGAGACACCATGTCCTGCTGGCTGGGCAGACCCTTAGCCACAGTGCAGCTCTCTGGGGAGGGCTGAGACCTCTGTAACATTCCTCAACCCTGGGCAGTGCCCACATCTCTACTCCTTGTGGAGTAAGAGTGGGGATGGACCCTATGCAAGACAAAATTCGGTGGCCAACATTGGACACCGAAGTTGCTGTGACTTTTCTATTTTAATCTGTGAATCACCATCGGCATCTCTGCGCAGGGACACAGGAAGGAGAAGAAAAGAGCTTGGACAAGCACACCTAGGTCC
Organism: Saccopteryx bilineata; assembly: GCF_036850765.1. Classification (NCBI taxonomy): domain Eukaryota; kingdom Metazoa; phylum Chordata; class Mammalia; order Chiroptera; family Emballonuridae; genus Saccopteryx; species Saccopteryx bilineata. Next base: position 126,702,758 of record NC_089495.1, read on the forward strand.
ACAGACACACCTGGGTTCACACCTGGGTCCACAGCCCTTTCCCACCCAGAAATATACTTAATCTAGCTGTTTTCCATTCAGACCCTCAGGGAAAAAAAAAAAACCGTTTTAGTTAGCAAAGCAATTCTTTAGTTTATCTGAAAAATGAATTTAGAGGACCAGCCAAAACTTGTTCTGGAAGAGGTGCATGTAGGGTGACTGACCATCGCAGACTGATCCCCACTGAGGGCTTTCCTGAGACATGGGGCTTTCGGTGCTAAAACTGGAGAGTCCTGGACAAACTGAGATGGTAAGTCACCTCAGCAGTGCCCAAGAGGCTAAAATAATGTGTTACTGGGTCAGGGGTAGATGGGTAGGCCATAGGAACCCATGCGAGCCCAGCAGCAAGCAAATATTTATGCAAAAATGTAGTAGATTGTAAATCCTGGAAAATGAGTGACTTATACACCCGGTGGGGTTGGGACCTGTGGTTAATCACTGGCGGGGAGGGGGGCGGGGGGAGGCAGTTAGACTTTTTCCTCATACCAGACACTAAAATAAATTCCAGATGGGATCAAGAATTTAAATGGGGGAAATGTACCAGAAGAAACTAAAATAAAAATATTTATAAAGTCTTGGACTGGAGAGGTCTTTCTAAACAGAAACTATAAAGGAAAAGATGAGGAGGATGAACCTAGCTTCCGTGGATTGGGGACAGCACCAACCAAGCAGGAGACCTAGGCGTGCCGGGGGATACCTGCATGAGGGTCGGTGCCCCAAGTCCCCACCTGCTCAAGGGTCACCTGTGAATATTTGCTGACGTGGATACCCATTCACAATATGCTAATTCTTAATACTAAGTTACACAACAACAGGGAACATGATCACACACACAGAGGAAGATAGCACCAGGGTATTAGAAATGGTCAACTCTAAGAGGGGGTAATTTTATATTTTTATTATAATCATATAATTTTATATGATTATAGGTAATTTTATATTTCCTTTTTGCTTACTTGCATAGTCTAATTTGCATAAAATAAACACTTTTTTTCAACAAGCAGAGTATAATATTTTTTTAAGTATTTTTTTAAGTCTTTTATTTATTTTTATTTATTTATTTATTACAGAGACACAGAGAGAGTCAGAGCGAGGGATAGACAGGGACAGACAGGAACGGAGAGAGAAGCATCAATTATTAGTTTTTCATTGCTCTTGCAACACCTTAGTTGTTCATTGACTACTTTCTCATATGTGCCTTGACCGCGGGCCTTCAGCAGACCGAGTAACCCCTTGTTGGACCCAGCGACCTTGGGTTCAAGCTGGTAGACTTTTGCTCAAACCAGATGAGCCCACGCTCAAGCTGGCGACCTCGGGGTCTCGAACCTGGGTCCTCTGCATCCCAGTCTGACGCTCTATCCACTGTGCCACCGCCTGGTCAGACTATTTATAATATTTAAAGACTAATTTCAACCAAGGTCTGTACATTTCAGCCTGCACCTTGGTCACTGTGGCTCACCCCCCACCTGGGGTCAGGGGGGGCAGGTGTCCATCAATATCAGCCCTCAGCCTCCTCTTCCCCCGCCATCGAGCCCAGGGGCCCTGAGTAAAGGCTCACATAGGGATTTGACAAACCTTTTTTTATTTTAATTGATTGATTTGAGAGGGAGAGAGAGGGAAGCATTCCTTTGTTGTTTCACTTAGTTATGCATTCACTGGTAGCTTCCTGTATGTGCCCTGGCCAGGGATCAAACCCCCAACCTTGGTGTTTTGGGAGAACGCTCTAACCCATCAAGTTAACTGTCCAGGACTCAGATGGGGGTTCGACAAGACTTTAGAGCCACGTTGAATATCATGTTTGTCCTTTGGCTGGAGCACGATAAAAATAAGGCAGGGTGACAGGGAAAGAAGATGTCCCGGGGAGGTCAGGGCTCTCCAAAATTCTCTCTGGGGCTCTGACCTAACTAAATGAGACCGGAACCCATCCCCGCCCAGGCATGTGCAGAAATAGATGCCATCAACATGGAGAAAAAGCGGATTCTTCAGCAATGGGCCACCAGCCTAGTGGGCATGAAGCATCGGGACGAGGCTCACAGGACCATCCAGGACACGCTCAGGTATGGCTGCCCAGGAGGGCCTCCGGCTGTGTTTCTACGGCCCATAGTGGAGGGAACAGGGCTCAGGACACCAGGCAGGGCCAGGGCGAGTGGTCATAGATCAGCAGGCACCATGAGAAGGATGGACTGTGGAAGTAGGGGGTGGCCTACCTCATCCCAGGTGAGCAGGCCTCCTGGGACAAAGGAGGCACCTGCAGCCCTCACTTCCGTCCTGAAATCTCCCGTATTGTTCACCAAGATATCAGCGTTTCTTAACTCCTTTCAAACTCTCTGTGGCATGGGGAACAGCCAGTCCTTCATGCTCAGATTTCCTAGGAGGATTAAGGAGAAACAGGGAGAAAGAAAGAGGTGTTTATCCTCAGGAGATAAGGTGTCCCTTTGATTTTTTTTTTTTTTTTCTGAAGCTGGAAATGGGGACAGACAGTCAGACAGACTCCCGCATGCGCCCGACCGGGATCCACCCGGCACGCCCACCAGGGGCGACGCTCTGCCCACCAGGGGGCAATGCCCTGCCCCTCTGGGGCATCGCTCCGCTGTGACCAGAGCCACTCCAGCGCCTGGGGCAGAGGCCAAGGAGCCATCCCCAGCGCCCGGGCCATCCCCGCTCCAATAGAGCCTTAGCTGCGGGAGGGGAAGAGACAGACAGACAGAAAGAAGGGGGGGGGATGGAGAAGCAAATGGGCGCCTCTCCTATGTGCTCTGGCCGGGAATCGAACCCGGGTCCCCCGCATGCCAGGCCGACGCTCTACTGCTGAGCCAACCGGCCAGGGCCGGTGTCCCTTTGATTTGAAGTCTTACCACCTGAGTGCAGAAACTCGGTCCACCCTGATTGTTCTGCCCTGGGCTATGTTCCTGCCAAAATCCTGTTTAATCTCTGCACCTCGAGGGTGAAGAAAGAAGTCCCTCTGTCATTTCTTGCTGGGGTGGACTCCAGATGTTGGAGATGGGGGTTCCAGGTCCAGCACTGCCTTTATTCCCTAAACTGCCCAGGTGATGGGGACCCAGATGTGATAACCCAGTGACATACCACTTACTCGCTCAGCTTTAACTTGGTCTCTGCTTCTGGAGCCAGCACAGAGCCTGTTGCTAACAAGAAACAAACTGCAGGCTCCAGGCAGCACCTCTGTGGACCCCCGTTGTCCAGTGTTCAGTGCCCCTAGGACTTAACTTGAGTGTTTCCCACAACCCTCCTCCTAGCCTAGTCCCAGGCTATTCCTACAGAGAGCACCCATTAGAAACATGTCCTCAGACAAAGGGATGTGGGTGAGGAGGCTGGGATTTCTCTAATGACACATGTCTCATCCCTCCTTCCCTCTTGGGGAGGCCAAATGACCATCCCTTCACCAGGATCCCGAGGCTGGTGGGCATGGCACTTTGATCCGGCCCTGGCTACCCAGGGAATCTTCACAATGTCAAGAACAAAGTCACATCAGATTGGGTTCCAGCCATGGTGGATAGTCATGATGGGGACTGCAGGAAAGGAACGGAAAAGCCGTGCATTCAAAGAAAATAGGTCATTTCTATATGAAACTTCCCAAAACCAACCAGAAAACACAAAGACTGCTGTGCTTACTTGGGGGACATCCTCTAAATTACGTCCTCTCACAGATAGGGCCCCACAAGACCCACCTGTACCCTGCTCCCTGCCTGTCTGACTTCCAGAGGAGCCCCCTGCATCCTCAGATGGCCCAGCCACTCAGGACACTGTCCTGACCTCACCAGTTTTCTGTTTCGATGATTTTCTGTCTGTAGCTGCCAATCAAGGGAGTTTTGTTTTTTTTTGTTTTTTTTATAAATAAATCTCCATTTTAATGGGGTGACATCAACAAATCAGAGTACATATATTCAAAGAAAACATCTCCAGGTTATCTTGTCAAGGGAGTTTTTAAGTGTTTACTTTTATAAAATAATTTTTTAATCAAGGATAAGTGGTCACATTACAGGAAAATTGAAAACCCAAGGAAGGGCCTTTAAAATGCCACTGTCTCCTTTTGGGACAATGCCACTTTATCAGCATTTGGGGCACTTGGAGGCATGTGGAGGAAGGTAGGTATGAGTCCAGCAGGGAGGACAACTGAGGGTAAAAAGGAAAAAAAAAGTCTCATCGACAAAGAAAGAGCCAAATTTCGTTATCCAGATCTGTGCTTCTTAACGTGACATCTGTTCACAGGTACTTCTATGGCCAGTGTGCTGAGGGGGAAACAGTACAAGTCGCAGTGACAGCCACAGAGGGCAGGGGCACGCATCTCAAATGCTGTTAGCCTCAGTATTCACATCTTTAAACTGGGACAAATCTCCCTTTCTAGAATTCCATCATCGTGACTACAAGAGACAGGCAGATGACCGACTCTGTGTGTCAGCTTCCTTCCCCTTGCTCACCCATCATCGTAATCTTAAAACAGTTTTAGAACTTGGACTTGACGTGGGTGATAGTTCTATCAATGTGTCAGAAAGTGATAGTCAAGACTTGGCTACTATTAAGTGTGGGTTTCTCCACTCAGTGACTGTATCCTGGGCCCTAATGCCCGGCTTTGCTCTTGTTTTGGCAGCGAGTGCCAGCACCAGCTGAGGTCCCTTGACAGCGAGATTGAAACCTACAAGAAGTCCATTGTGAAGGAGGAAGAGAAGAACGAGAAACTGGCAAGCATCCTGAACCGGGTGAAGACAGAGGCCAGCCTGATGCAGAAGCTGACCACGCAGTGTCTGGCCAAGGAGGAGGCGCTGCAGAACCAGTTCAACACCTACCAGCTGGCCCTGCAGGACACAGAGGACGCACTGGGCAAGGCTAATGTGGTATGGCCCTGTTCCCCGCACCCCACCCCACCCTGCTTCTCCATGGCAGGGCAGCCTCCGTGGCCCCCTTAGTAGGGCTCACCCTGTGACTCTTCCTTTCCAGGAATATATGGCAGTCATGGGCGAATTGCAGATGGCCCACCAGGCCATCGGACACGAGCTGGATCTGAGGAGGAGGCTGGATGCCTCCATCGTGGAGAAGCTGCAGGAGCACACGACCTCCAACAAGATGACCAAGTACTTCCATCAGCTCATCCTGAAGCTGCAGAAGGAGAAGACCAATCTGGTACGCCCTCTTCCCACCGTGGCCGCGAGGGGCCTGAGACAGCAGAATTGGGGCCTGGCTCCCAGAGTACACGCCACCGCAGAACCCTTGTGGTTGGGTCCTCAACGGGTCTGTCTGCTTTTCACTTTTCTAACTGCAAAGCCGTGCATTTTTACTATAGAAAACCTGGACATGCAGAAAAGCAGGAAGAGGAAAACAAGGCGGCCATAATCCTGCCATCCAGGGATAGTCCTTCTAAGACATTGGTATATTTCCTCTGGAAAGGTTGCTAAACACAGGCGCTTGGCCATGTTCCACCAAATAAATGCCCACACGGAAGGACACGTGGACACACACATGTTCACACCCCCATGCACATGGGAGCAAACACAGACATGAACACACATGAGCCCATGAACACACACAGGTACTCACACCTTAATCTGGGACTCATTATGTATCAGTGTTTAAGTCCCTTTTAGTCCATTTTTCATTAATTTTACTTAAGTACAACACAGAAGTGCAGAAATGATAAGTGTAGGAATCGAATTTTTCACTGTGTATGTGATATTTTATGAATCATATTCAACATTTTCCTTCAATATTCTTTGAAAACTTACATTTTTAATTTTTATAGCACCTTTCATCATCGACTCTATGCACTGTGGCAACAGTTCTCTGGTTAGACACAGGATGTTTCTAGGTCTTAGATACTGTTACCAACCCAGCACTGAATGTGTGTGCTCTAGGTCCTCAGCTGCATCTGAAGGGGCATCGCGGTGGCAGAAACCCTGGGTCACAGGGTAGGAGTGTTTAAACAGGTTTCAGAACTTCCAAGCCTCTGCCTTGCTAAGCTTTGGCCTGGAAGTCCTGAATGGGATGTGGCCTACCCCCCATCCTATGAGCTCTCTCTTCATCTCCTAGGGTCTTGTTTCCCTCTGTACTGTGGTCCCAGGTCCCTGTGTCCTTGGAAAAGAAGTTATTTACTTGAATTGTTTCTCCTTTTCCTTGGGGGAGTGCCCCCCCCAGTGGACCCCACGGAGGCCGCTGCATCCTGCACAGGCAGAGCCTCCTCCAGCCCCCACTTAGGTCTCAGGAGGACAGGAGGGTCCTATCCAGCCTCCCGGATCTATGGAGCAGCCACCACATGAACATGTGCCACCCAGGCCAACTGGTGGGGCTCACCTGTCCTCCTAGAAGGGCAGGGCTGCTATTTACGGGGTGGCCAGCAGTAGCTGCCTCAGCACTCCCAAGTACCTAGAAGGAAAGCATCTGTTCTGGCTGTGCCAAGGAAGTGGGGGACACGAGGCTGGAGCCAAGCCTTACACATAACTGGAGCTCCTTGAGATGTCCTGGTTGACAGTGGGGGTCCTGCCAGTCCATTCTCTGGGAATTGGAGGCAAGACCACCAGCTGGGAGTAAAAGTGGTGGCACTGGGTGCACTGGAGAAGCTAAAGAGTGTGGTGGGTGTGAAGTATCCAATCGGGCCCTGCTTTGGCACCTCCAAGGCCAGTCTCCAGATCCCCAGGCAGCCAGCCCTACCCTGTCCCCAGGGACCCACAAAGTTCATGCATGTAGTACCATCAATTTCCAGAAGAGGGCAGCAAAGAGTGCTCTGAAACCCTGGGGCTAGGCTACTGGCAGGCAGGGTGGAGTGTGTCTGGGATGAGGAGCTGGGGTCCAGAGAGAAGGTGGGCACCGGCCAGTGGTGAAGTCTAGACAGTTCATTCAGGAGCAGTACTGATGTTCTGGGAGGCTAGGCTATCTCAAGAACAACAGCTTGGGAGTGGAGCAGGGGGGAGGCCGGGTGTTCTGGCTGGTGACTGGGTGCTCAGTGCCAGGGTAGAGAGGAAGGCGGGGTATTGTGAAGACCCCAGAATGGGCTGGTGATCTCTGACGATCTTGTTAATGAAAGGGACAGGCTCAGAGGTGTTACTGGAGGGTACTGGTGCCTTGAGATGCTAGGAGCTTCTGCCCCAGGTGGGTACGGTCTGGCTTTAAAACCTGGAAATGGCGGGTGTCCTGTAAACCTACCCCTGGTGACCAGTCAGAGGGTGCATGTAAGACTGAGGTCAGCTGAGGTCACTGGGAGGAGCCTAGGTGACCAGGTGGGGGGGCAGGGAGTTGAGAGCCATGGGTGGTAAGAGAGCTGAGGCTTCATGTGGGCAGCAAAGGCTAAGGGGCTGGCTGGTAAGGACAAGGAAGAGCCATGGCCCCCAGAAAAGGACCTGTTCCCAGAGTGAGCTACCTTCTTGCCTCTCACAAATACCTTTGTGATAAACCATGTGCCACAGGAGGGGACCCGAGGGCATCTGTCTTCTGAAAGCCCAAGGAGAAGGTGGGGTGGGCTGGTCAGAACCTCAGGACAGTGGGCAGACCCTGCAATGCCCTCAGCTGCTGTACTATGGATCGCAGCCCCTGCCTCTAGAACCAAAGATGGACAGGAGACCCAGGGTCACCCACACCACAGTAGGACCTTATCTTTGCAGAACTGTGTCCAGCTTTTTAGTAAAATGGAGAAACATTTGTCCCACAAAATAGAAACCATGAACTGTTTGCCACAGGTTTATTTAGAGTGGGAACATTGGTAACAGATTGCCAATGGGACCGACACCTTGGCACACCAACCACCTGAAAGGCTCTCCGTTAATATTGGAGCACAGATGAGGTGTGCCCAGCAACAGCTGTGACCCGCACCCAAGACTGCACTGCTCATAAAAATTAGGGGATCAGGGACGTGCAGACACTCCAGTACTTTCAGCCTTTTGTATGCTGTAGTGCATTTTCACCAATGAAATAAAAGTTGGTTTTGCATCTTATTTGCATAATTGAACAACTTTCTTTGACTTGTCGTTTGCTTTTCTGATCTTGTTTAATTAAAAAAAAATCAAATGCTTCTTTTTTTAATCACTTAATATTCATTTTGAAATATCCCCTAATTTTTGTGAGCAGTGTATATTAGAAACACAGGGCATTGCATGACCATCAGAAATGATATGACAAGAATATAAGACAGGACTTAACAAATTAGAAAAGGGCTTACAAACCTATGTGTAGAGTGTGCTTTTATTTGGGGGGTTATATAGAAAGGCTTGGAAGGAGGGACAGATTCTAGGTGGTGGTGGTGGCCAATCCTGTGGCAAGATTATGGGCAATTTCCTCCTCTGTATTGATATATTTCCACACAGTGTGTGTTACTATTTGTTTAACAAGAAACAATGATGTTCCCTTTCTTTGCTGTGAGAAATCATCAGGGTCCTGGAGAAGGACAGCAACCTGCTCTCCTGAAGGGCCATAAAACTTCTTCAGACAACCAACAAAACAGCAGGTCAGCGGCCCCTCCACAGCTTCCCAGGAGAGTCCAGCGTTCCGATGGTGTTTCCTTTTGCTGACTCAGGTGACACATCTTTCCAAAATTGATGGTGACATTGCTCAGACGACGCTGGAAATCACAATCACCTACTGCCGTCTGAACATGCACCAGAGGACGCTGGCTGAGCTGGACAAGGAGGTGAAGAGAGCCAACGACCTCACCAGCAACAGCAGAAGTGAGATCTGCAGGCGCACAACGCTCATTGAGAGGAAGCAGGGCCTCATCAACTTCCTCAACAAGCAGTTGGAACAGATGGTCTCTGAGCTGGGGGTACGAGTCTGGGCCAGTGGGGGCACCCCTTTGCTGATAGGTGCACCTGGCCATGTCAGGAACATCTTACGGTTAAAAACGAACCAATGTTGAATACAGTCCCTACTTCCCCAACCATCTCACGGGTTGTGCGGGATGCTCTAAGCCAGGGGCCAGCAAGTCTTCCATTGTCCAGGGCCAGAGAATCGATATTTCAGACACTGAGGAGCAGACCACTTGTCCCTGTGTTGTGGTAGAGGAATAGGTGTGGCTGTGTCCAATAACACTTTATTTGCAGCCACTGAAATGTGAATTTCATATAACTTTCACCTGGCATGAAATCTTCCTTTGATGTTTTGTGCAGCCTATGGACCATGCAGAGACAGGCAGCAGGAGGGTTTAGACCTGCTGACTGCAGCTCTAAGTGAAGTAGTCTCATGAGTTTGAGGCTTGAAGTCCTATAGGTGATCCAGGTGCTCCTAACCTGAGGACCCCAACACGGGCACCAAGCCCCAGAGTAGAATGAGCAGCAAACTCTTAGGTCGGCCCTGGGCATCTGAGAGCCCTCTCAAAGCCACACCTGAATGGATTTGAGGGAATAAAGCCTCTGACCGTGACACTCTGCTGTTAAGACAATTTGTCAAGCCCCTTTGGGTAAGGAAGGCCCTGCCAACCCTGTCCCTGTCCCCACAAAGCTGTGGCATGGTGGGGCCATGCCAGTCATGGGACACAGGGACTACAGACTCCGTGAGACCCGTATCTTCCACAGCGGTTCAAGGGCATGCGCCGGGGCCCTCAGGGGAGGGCCCACAAGGACTGGGTGCAGGCCTTCTGAGTAAATACCCTCCCCAATCCTGGTGCAGGTGTAAGATCTCAGGGGTCTGGCCCTCTGCAGCCCACCCAGAAAACAGGCCTTTGCCTACAAGGAGACTCATATTACCTTTCCGCGAATTTCCTCTCAGGGGGAGGAGCTGGGGCCCCTGGAGCTGGAGAACAAGAGGCTGAGCAAGCAGCTGGAGGAGCACAGCATGAAAGTGACGCAGGGCCAGGTGAGCTGGCTGCGCCTGCAGCAGGAGATGGTCCAGGCCACGCAGGAGCGCGAGGAGCATCTGGCCTCCCTGAACCTGTCCCACAAGAAGGTGCACATCCTGGAGCAGAAGAAGCTGCGTATCGAAAGTAAGTGCCTTGTGCTCGGCACCCCGTGACTCCTACAGACCCCAGGGACTGCCCAAAGCCTTAAAGGCAGACACAACAATGCCTATGGCACAGCTTATGAATATGAGCCCAGGCCCACGGGGGGTCGCAGTCACAGTAGCTGACTTCAGGATGCTGCCAGAGTCGCGTGCAAGGGTTCTTTCCTGTCTGCGACAAGACGGCTCAGCTGAAATCACCACTATGGTGCGGGTCCTGGTTGTCCCCTGCCCAGGGAGCTAGTGACACCTCAAGCCCCAAACTCAGGGCTTCAGGAAGAGAACCTTCCTTCCTCTGAGGCTGAACTCAGAAAACTGCCCCACGCCCCACCCTCAGTCCCTGTCTCACTCCAAGTTGTGTCTAAATCCTAGAGGTTTCCCACATGCCAGGGTGTCTGGAGGGGAGGCGGGCATCCTTCCTGGTCGCCATCCACCTCACAGCCATCTGCTGAGGCATCCTGGTCCCTCTGGCTCCACTTGAGTCATAACTCAGGATCCACGCAGGTCAGCCCGGCCAGGAGGCCCCTCGGGATGTTGCCCAGCAGTTGGGGCTCCTCCCACGGGGGCACAAAGCACCTCATTCCTTCCCAGCGGTCCTGCCACCCTCTTGCCCTGACCTTGGGGCACCCAAACCCACCTGTTGGAGACTAGGGTAGTTGTTTTCCACCTCCTGCCACTGAGCTTGGTGGGGCCAGTGAGGAAGGACAGGACCCTGTTTGCTAGACATCAGTGCCCTGCTGAACCAGGAACCTGCATATCATCCTTTATCACGTCCCCCACCTGCTTGTCCTCCAGGCATTGGTCCTTCCAGGTTTTTGAAGGGACAGACTTTGGAAACCAAGCAGCAGAAAGACCCTTTTCCTCTCCTTTGGCCCTGGGGGAATGTGATTGGGGGAGGGGGAGCTGTGGGAGGACACAAACCCTGCTCTCCAGTCTCGGGGGCTGACCTTTGGCTGCCCCCTGGGTCCCCACTGCCTGGCACAGAGAAGATCGACCAGGAAAGGAAGGAGCACAGGGACATCGAGCACCATATGAAGCACCTGGACACTGACCTGCAGAAGCTCAATGTGCTGCTGAGCAGGAACTGCAGCAGCTCCGAGGACCTGCAGCAGGACAATCTGGCGACCGAGAATGAGTTTGTGCACGCACTCAAGGTCAGGCCCCACCATCCCTAAGGGCACAAGCCAGTGGGAGGGCACAGCTGTGGGCACACGTGTCCTCCAGTGTCCACCACACAGCTATCCCCATCCCTGTCCCCTGCCCCACACAGGCCTCTGAGAGGGAGACCATTGAGATGCAAGAGAAGCTGGACCAGCTGATCGAGGAGAAGGCGTCCATCCTCAACAACCTGGTGGAGACTGAGTGAGTGCTGTGCCAGGCACCCTGGCCCTCCTGTCCCTCCTGTCCCTGCCCCCACAGGGCCCCCGGGTGCATCTAGCGTCCATTTATACCCTCTGGGGCTGGCTGACTCCAGACATAGCTGACAGTCACTATGTGGTTCTGTTCCCCTGCCCTTGAGGGCAGCCCTCTCTCCAGACCAGGTATTGCTGGACATAGAGCAGCTTTCGTTGGGGGTAAATTTTTTAAAAATTGTATTATTTTTATGATGCCTGATTATGAAAGCAGTTCATGCTAACATTTTAATAGCTTTTAGGATATTGGTCTATCCAGGCTTTTTACTTCTTATGTCAACTTGTATCGCTGCGTTTACTGTTCTTAGCTCCTCTTGAAGTTACATATTCCACTCTCTCTGTCTTTCTGTCTCTCTTCTGTCTCTCGGTCTCTGTCTCTGTTTCTGTCTTTCTCTCTCTTTTTATGCCACAGGTTTGTCTATTTCAAGGGCTGGCAAACCTTTTTCTGGAAAGAGACATGGTAGTAAATGTCTGTGGCTTTCTGAGCCTTCCAGTCTCTGGAAGCCACTCGAGTCCGCTGTGGCAGCTCACGCGCAGCTGTGGACAGCGCATGAGCCCCGGGGCTGGCTGTGTGCCACTCGAGTCCGCTGTGGCAGCTCACGCGCAGCTGTGGACAGCGCATGAGCCCCAGGGCTGGCTGTGTGCCACTCGAGTCCGCTGTGGCAGCTCACGCGCAGCTGTGGACAGCGCATGAGCCCCGGGGCTGGCTGTGTGCCACTCGAGTCCGCTGTGGCAGCTCACGCGCAGCTGTGGACAGCGCATGAGCCCCGGGGCTAGCTGGGTGCCACTCGAGTCCGCTGTGGCAGCTCACGCGCAGCTGTGGACAGCGCATGAGCCCCGGGGCTGGCTGGGTGCCAGCCAAACTGCACTGAGAGAGGCTGCGGTTTGAATTTTACCTTCTTTTTTCCTGTGCTCTGCCTTTGAAATCTGCTGTGTGTTTTACACTCATCTCAAGTTCAGATGCACCATGGCCACAGGTGGCTGAGGAACCATGTTCGGGCAGGAGAGGCCCACACTGGCAACTGGTCGGTGCTGTCGACAGTGTCATAGGCCCAGGTCCTTCCTGTCACATGCTTGGCCCCCTCAGACCTGCAGACCAGACACCCACCTCTGCCCCTGCCTGGGATGCCAGTCAATGGGCCTCTGAGTGCTAGGTGCCATGGAGGTCCAGCATGTGAGCCCCACCTTCCCCTACCCTACACGGGGTGCTCTAGATGGGAGAGACCACTGGTCGGCCCCCCTTCAGGAGAAGGGGGTGGGTGCCGGCAGGCTGCCTGTTGTCCCTGAGCGCCGTGCCTGGGCAGCATGGCTTCAGGGGCACAGAGGAGAGAGGAGGAGGAAGGCAGGGCATGGTGGGATGATAAATGTACCCTCCACCTCCATGGAAACCACCAAGGCTCTGGCCCCAGACTGTTCTCCAGGGTGGACTGGCAGGAACTCAAGAGAAGATTTAGACCCAGGGATTTAGGTTGACCTCCCAATCCCAGAATGGGGAATATTGGTTCTTATTTAACAGTCATGCCTTTCACTTGTGCCTGGGTATGAAAATATGCTACCTGCCCCCTAAGGGCATCCCTTCATAGAAAAAAAGGCAAGGCCCTGGCCAGTTGGCTCAGTGGTAGAGCATTGGCCCCACATACAGAAGTCCTGGGTTTGATTCTCGGTCAGGGCACACAGGAGAAGCGCCCATATGCTTCTTCCCCCTTCCCCCTCTCCTTTCTCTCTGTCTCTCTTTCCCTCCTGCAGCCAAGGCTCCACTGGAGCAAAGTTGGCCCGGGTGTTGAGGATGGCTCCGTGGCCTCCACCTCAGGCACTAGAATGCCTCCGGTTGCAAGGGAGCAAAGTCACAGATGGGCAGAGCATCGCCCCCTAGTGGGCATGCCGGGTGGATCCTGGTTGGATGCATGCAGGAGTCTGTCTGCCTCCCTGCTTCTCACTTAAGAAAAGAAAAGAAAAGAAAAGAAAAGAAAAGAAAAGAAAAGAAAAGAAAAGAGGCCCTGGCTGGTTGGCTCAGCGGTAGAGCGTCGGCCTGGCGTGCGGGGAACCCGGGTTCGATTCCCGGCCAGGGCACATAGGAGAAGCGCCCATTTGCTTCTCCACACCCCCCCCCCTCCTTCCTCTCTGTCTCTCTCTTCCCCTCCCGCAGCCGGGGCTCCATTGGAGCAAGGATGGCCCGGGCTCTGGGGATGGCTCCTTGGCCTCTGCCCCAGGCGCTAGAGTGGCTCTGGTCGCGGCAGAGCGACGCCCCAGAGGGGCAGAGCATGGCTCCCTGGTGGGCAGAGCCTCGCCCGTGGTGGGCGTGCCGGGTGGATCCTGGTCAGGCGCATGCGGGAGTCTGTCTGGCTGTCTCTCCCCGTTTTCAGCTTCTAATAAAATAAAATAAAAAATAAAAAATAAATAAAAAAAGAAAAGAAAGAAAGACAGGGGCCTCCCCTAGCAACCACACGCAGTTGCAGATGTTGGCCATCATTCCAGGTCCTGCCCAGTGCAGAGCTATGCCCACTGCTGCTGGGACCGGACTTCCAACCTCCCCATCCCCACCATGGCTTCTCAATCCACAAGGAGCCCTTAGAGCTTGATCTCAAGGAAGCTTCGGGAAGGAAGCTACCGAGATTCTCTGGCTCTCACACGGCCTCTCCTGCCATCACAGACACCAGATCATGCTCTGGGAGAAAAAAATCCAGCTGGCAAAAGAGATGCGTGCCTCGGTGGATTCTGAGACGGGACAGGCAGAGATGTGCGCCATGAGGGCTGAGATCCACAGGATGAAGGTGGGTGGACACTTATGGGGGGGTAGAGGGGCCTGTGGCACTGGCCATGCAGGGGATGCTGGGAGTGAGCCGCCCCCGCACAGAGAGACTGGCACTCCAAGCACAAGGGAAACGCACTGTCTCCCTTGCCAACCTTACATCCGGGTGAGTCCTTCCTGTGCTGAAATAATTACAGGGCAACAAGGACACACACAGCCACGTGCATCACATTTCATGAACTGCTAGTTTATCAACCCATGTACTTCTTTGTCTTAAGATGCTGATTATGACCCTGGATCTCACAACCCACTAGTGAGGTGTGACCAGAGTCCCACTTGATAAAAGGGTTCAAAGAGCACACCCACCGTTTCCCCAGGGGCTCTCTCCTCATGACTGCTCTCTCTCTGATGTCACCTTTCGCTGGATTTCATCTTAGAAAGGCTGGTTATTAAATCACAGGCTGTCATTGAGCCAAAGGTCCAGGGCTTTTTTTTTTTTTCTTGTTCCTTAAAGATTTTATTTTATTGGGCACAACAGGAACTAAATTAATAAGGTCCAGGGCTGTAAGGACACAAATAAGGCCAAGTAATAAAAGTAAATGTGACATTACTTTCCCAAGGCTGTTTTTTTGTTTGTTTGTTTGTTTGGTTTTTTGTATTTTTCTGAAGCTGGAAACGGGGAGGCAGTCAGACTCCCGCATGCGCCCGACCGGGATCCACCTGGCATGCCCACCAGGGGGCCATGCTCTGCCCATCCGGGGCATCGCTCTGTTGTGACCAGAGCCATTCTAGCGCCTGAGGCAGAGGCCATGGAGCCATCCTCAGCACCCAGGCCAACTTTGCTCCAATGGAGCCTTGACTGCTGGAGGGGGAAGAGAGAGACAGAGAGGAAGGAGAGGGGGAGGGGTGGAGAAGCAGATGGGCGCTTCTCCTGTGTGCCCTGGCCGGGAATTGAACCCGGGACTTCCACACGCCAGGCCGACGCTCTACCACTGAGCCAACCAGCCAAGGCCCCCAAGGCTGTTTCTAATACTAAACCCCTCCAGCTGCTGAAGGCAGAGGAATTCTGATCAAATCCATATGCGTCTAATGCTTTAAAAACACACCCCGTTGTCCTAGCCATGTGGCTTTGCAGATAAAGCATCGACCCAGTGGGCCAGAGGTTGCAGGTTTGACCCCCTAGTCCGGGCATATATAAGAAGTGATCAATGAGTGCACAACTAAGTGGAACAACTAAGTGAAACAAGGAGCTGATGTTTCTCTCTCTCTCTTCCTCCCTACCTTCCCCTATCTCTCTCTCTAATCAATGGGAAAATTTTAAAAAACAAAACAAACAAAAAAAGCATTTACTTAACTTTTGAACCACAGCAGCCACGTCTGTTGCCGCAGCAGATATGCCCCTCTCAGCACAGCTCACACAAGCCCAGACAGGGGTGCCGCCTCCCTTGCTCCTACTGCTTGTTCCTCTTTTTCCCTTAACAAGAAAATGGGCTTTGTACATAGGAATTGACAACGTATTTTTAAAAAGCAATATGGAGGCCCTGGCCGGTTGGCTCAGCGGTAGAGCGTCGGCCTAGCATGCGGAGGACCCGGGTTCGATTCCCGGCCAGGGCACACAGGAGAAGCGCCCATTTGCTTCTCCACCCCTCCGCCGCGCCTTCCTCTCTGTCTCTCTCTTCCTCTCCTGCAGCCAAGGCTCCATTGGAGCAAGGATGGCCCGGGCGCTGGGGATGGCTCTGTGGCCTCTGCCCCGGGCGCTAGAGTGGCTCTGGTCGCAACATGGCGACGCCCAGGATGGGCAGAGCATCACCCCCTGGTGGGCAGAGCATCGCCCCATGGTGGGCGTGCCAGGTGGATCCCGGTCAGGCGCATGCGGGAGTCTGTCTGACTGTCTCTCCCTGTTTCCAGCTTCAGAGAAATGCAAAAAAATAAAATAAAAAATAAATTAAAAAAAAAGCAATATGGACATTAACCTATTCTTCAACAGTTACAAATGTACTACGCATATATCATAATTTATTGAAAGGAACCCAGGTTAATGAAAATTCAGGTTGTTTCTAGTTTGCTGTTTGGTCACTGTAAACAATGTTAACAACACTATCGTTACAATAGCCCCCATTCCAAGACTCAGCGTGGATGCCTAAAACAATTGATAGGAACAAACTCTACATATACAGTTCTTTTTTCATAGACATACAAACCTTTTCACTTCATGGAAGAGCTTTCTGCCTTCTCTGGCGTATCTCAGTTGCCAGCATCACTCCTCTTGCACTTTGGGGCCCTTATTACTAAGTAAAGGAAAGGTGACTAGAATACAAGCACCTCGACTCAACAGGCTACCAAATGACCAATAGGCAGGGAGCACCTACAGCGTGGGACACTTGGGACAAAGGGATGATTCACATCCCAGACAGGATGGGGCGGGATGCGGGAGAGTTCATCAGGCTACTCAGAATGGTGCCCATGTAAGATATATGAACTGTTTATTTCTGGAATTCTCCATTTGATTTGTTGGACCCTGGTTGGCCATCCATGACTAACTGAAACCTCAGATAAGAGGGCATGCCGTATATTAGTGGTTTTTCTTTGTTTTCTGTAGGCTAGATTCCCAAAAGTAGGATTACAGGGTCACAGAGTTTGTAACTTTTTGACTATACTAGAGTCTGACAGATTATTTTTCCAAAAATTACTGAGGGTCCTGTGTCCAGACCTCTCTGGGCCTCTTACCGCTTCTCAGTGGTTCTGTTTGCCTTTCATTCTCTATGAGGACTTTAAAATTATTCTTACCTGTTGACAAGGCCTCTAGATTTCTTGACCTCTGATGGCATCACCCTCATCGTCTCCCAGCCGGTTTGGTCGGGTATAGTGGGGGCAGACTGGCCTCCCACCCAGCCGCCTGCCCTGTGTACCCAGGTCAAGCATGAGCAGCTGCTGAAGTTGCAGGAGAGGTTGATTCGGGACATGGAGCTGGCCGTCGCCCACAGAGAGACCATCTCCACCCGTGCTGAGGAGCAGCACAAAATGGACAAGAAGTTGCTCACACGGACAGACTTCCACCACATGCAGACAGAGCTACAACGGAAGATCAGGGACCTTCACAAAGTAGGGAACTGGCCAGGGGACACCCTGTCCACAGGCTGGCGTCCACTTGTCCTCCTCACTTGTGGTCACCATGTGTCACCTGCCTCGCTGGCAGGCGTCACTGGCCAGGGACACCCTGTCCACAGGCTGGCGTCCACTTGTCCTCCTCACTTGTGGTCACCATGTGTCACCTGCCTCGCTGGCAGGCATCACTGGCCAGGGGTGCCCAAGCCATGATTGCCTCCAGGGAGGCAGTGTGGGCTTAGCTGGGACTCACACCCCGCACTACCCAGGTCACAACTCCCAAGAAGCAGGGCCTGTCCTTGTCCCCTCTGCGGATCTCCCACTTTAGGTACCCAGAAGGCTCAGCAGGGAAGCCTGCTGGAAAACCAGGACAACAGGGCCCCAGGGCGATCCTGTCTATCCCCTAGGCCACTGAGGAGAGCAACAACTCTGTCCTGGAGCTGGAAGAAAGACAAAAAGGCCTGGCCAACTCCCTCCTGGAGAAGCAGACGCAGCTTTCAACCATGCAGAGATACACTGAGGAGCTCAGAACCAACCTCGAGCAGCTCGGGGCCCTCAAGCGGCAGGTAAATAGGCCCCAGGGCCACTAGGGCTGTGAGAGCCCAGGCCACGGGGTCTGCCTGCAGAGCAGCAGTACACGCAGCCACGGGCATGGCCTCCTCCTGACTGGTTGAGTCCGACTGGTTCTTGGCGACCCTCTGTCCATCTCACATGCATTGGACTTTCTCTGTGGTCCAGGCACGACCTTGGGAACCACGGATGCTGAGTGGAATAGAAAAGACAACTCCTGCCCTTCCTGAGGTTATGTTCTGGCGGCAGGAGGACAGACTACAGTCAGGAAGACATCGTTTGTTAGACAAATATTTCCAAGAAAAGTAAACAGAGAAACAGTGTGGGGTGGAATCACTTTTAGATGGTGGTGGTGGTGGGTGTCGGAGGAAATGACATCTAAGTCAGACTTAAAGAAGGTGAGGGAGGGAACTCCCCCAGGAAGAAGAGACAGTGGGTAAAGCTGGAGCTTGAGACTGCCCCAGGGCTACCAGAGGCCCACAGGCTGGACTACAGGGCAAAGAGGGTCCTCCTTGGGGTCCGCGATCATGACTTTGGGCTTCTCCCTCAGGGAGGTGGAAAACATTGGAGGCGTTTGGGGCTGAGGGTGACATGTTAGCATGCAGGCTCATTGGCTCTGAGGATGAGTGAGTGGAAGGTGAAGGGTGGACATGGGAGGCCTGTTTGAGTCCATGGCCACACATAAGGAAGATGTTAATGCACAGACAGGGCCACCGCCTGCTGCAGGGCTCGTGAGCAGCCTTCCAGTTCTCACAGAATGTCAGTCATCTCAAAGGGGTTTCCTGCAAGTCTAGGTGTGGTATGAGCAGAAGAGGGAGGCCAGGTAAGGCCACGGGGTCTGGGCCTGGCCAACTGAGATGGGGAGAGAACAGAGGGAAGCATCAGGCAACAGGCATCTGACACATGGCCAGTCACCTGCCTCTTGGATGATGGAGGAAGGCTCCACCCATCCTCACCCCTTAGACGTGGGGACTCAGTGCCTCCAGCTGTCCCATTCCTGCACAGCTCTACTCTTTGTTTCTTTGAGTTTGGGTTTGTGTCAGGGATGGGGCCGTGGCTGTCCTCTTTCAGTTTGCACAGCCTGACGTAAGTCTCTTGTCCCACCCAAGAAACTCTTCGAGCTTGTGACCCTGCAGACGCGTCTCAAGCACCTCCAGGCGGTGAAGGACGGCAGATATGTGCTCCTGTTTTGTTCCAAAAAGTCACTGCTGGGGGAGCGCAGGCACTTGGATGACCGGCTGGCTGCCATCAGCACCATCCTCCACCATGTGAAGGACGAGTACCCCCAGTTTCAGGAGGCCTTGCTCGAGCTCAGACAGACAATCACCACCAACAAGCTAGACTCGCCAGGGCCCTCTTAGAGAGCAGCCTGGCCCGCATCTTCCTGGGCTGGCCCCCTGGGTAGAGACCAGGATTTAGTGTACTACCAGGGATTTAGTATCCTTTTGTGTCACTGAAAGCCATGCCTACCCTCAGAGAATGGCACTGAATTACGGTAGAGAAATAAACAGGCCAGCACCGTAGGAATTTTTTTCTAGCCACCCACAAGTTTAAACCAAGTCAAATCCCAATGTTCCCAGTTGCATTAGGCAAGTCTCCCATTTGCAAAGGCAGCGCCTATGAATGCAAACCCTGTGCCTCCACGGAGGACATGCTCATCTTTGTAAAACCTGGGTTTGTGGAGGGTCCCGTTTCTGTACGTGCGAGTGTCAGAAGGGACCTGTGCTTCCACCTCACCACGTGCAAGTACCTGTGCAGTCTTACGGGTCAACAGAGAAGGAACCCTATGGAGAGCAGGAGTGTGGTGGCCCTTAGGCCTCAACAACTCTGCTAGAACACACCTGAAAACCCACCCAGCTTCGCATCCGCAACTGGCCCTATTCCTGTCCCTCCCCCACTCCCCACTGGAAAACGTGGGTCCCTTCTCCTGCCCCCATTCCCAGTCTGGGCTAAATCCAGATTCTCAGCTCACCTGAGAAAGTGCAGGGTCAGTGACCCCACGGGGATGTTTACAAGACCTAACAACTTTAGTAAGACTGAACATGCTCCTGCCTTCATTGTCACTTAAGTGTCCTCTCACACCCCATTCCTGAGTACCTGTTACCTGTGGCTTTCCTGCAATAAAAAGAGTATCAAACAAAGTAATTTCACTTACAAGCTTCTCAACAGAAAAAAAAATTTTTTTCTGAATATGGAGAAAGGCATAGTCATTCTAAAATTTTTGAGAAACTCAAAAACCATTAAGAAAGAAGCAGGGACACCCTCTGTCCCCAGGCCCAGAGGCACCACTGTCTGTGCCTAACGGGTCCTCCTGTGTTTTCCTACTAAGAACTCCACTTGGCGGCCCTGGCCGGTTGGCTCAGTGGTAGAGCGTCGGCCTGGCGTGCAGGAGTCCGGGTTTGATTCCCGGCCAGGGCACACAGGAGAGGCGTCCATCTGCTTCTCCACCCCTCCCCCTCTCCTTCCTCTCTGTCTCTCTCTTCCCCTCCCGCAGCCAAGGCTCCATTGGAGCAAAAATGGCCTGGGCGCTGGGGATGGCTCTGTGGCCTCTGCCTCAGGCGCTAGAATGGCTCTGGATGCAACAGCGACGCCCCAGAGGGGCAGAGCATCACCCCCTGGTGGGCATGCCGGGTGGATCCCGGTCGGGCGCATGCGGGAGTCTTTCTGACTGCCTCCCCGTTTCCAGCTTCGGAAAAATGAAGAAAAAAAAAAAGAACTCCACTTGGCAAGATCACATTGTGTTTGGCTTCTGGGTTTCACTTTGAGAAGTCAGTTAAGCCTCAGTGGTAGAGCGTCTGCCCAGCTTGTGGAAGTCTCGGGTTCAATTCCTAGTCAGGGCACACAGGAGAAGGGACCATCTGCTTTTCCAACCTTCCCCAGCCATGGCTCCAATGGCTTGAGCAAAGTTGGCCCCAGACATTGAGGATGGCTCCATGGCCTTGCCTCAGGTGCTAAAATAGCTTGGTTGCTAAGCAGCCCCAGATCTTCAGAGCATTGCTGCTGGTAGGCTTGCTGGCTGGATGCCAGTCGTGCATGTGTGAGTCTGTCTCCTCCTCCTCCCTGCCAAGAAGAAGAAGGAGTAAGCAAGAGAAGGAGGGAAGGAGGGAGGGAGGGAGGGAAAGAAGGAAGAAGCCTGACCAGGCAGTGGTGCAGTGCATAGAGCATCGTACCGGGACGCAGAGGACCCAGGTTCAAAACCCCAAGGTCGCAGGCTTGAGCACAGCTCACCAATTTGAACCCAAGGTCACTGGCTTGAGCAAGGGCTCACTGCTGTAGGCCCCCTGTCAAGGCACATATGAGAAATCAATCAGTGAACAACTAAGGTGCCACAACTTCTCATCTCCCTTCCTGTCTGTCTCTCTGTCTCTGTCACACACACACACAAAAGTTGGCTCATCTAAACGTGCTTTCTCATTTTATGAAAAATTCCTTGTATATGTCAACTAATGTTTTCACAATAGGTTTTTATGGGTTGACAGTGTTTTCCTTTTCCTTTACGCAATAAGTAAGCTTAAGCTAAAATTGTTTCCAACAGCTGTTGTCTCTGCCATTTCGGGGCTGAACACCTGTGCTCGCCTTTCAGGCTAGACTCGCAGCAGGTGAGCAGGGAAGTCCAGCAAGCCCGACAGCCTCGGGGGCGGGCCGATAGGATGGTGTCGGCCCATCCCCCAATCCGAAAGGCAAGGTCGCGACCTCCGAGCACTTCTCCCACAGTGCGTGCCCCTGACCCCGCCCACATTGCTGATGAGCGGTTGGAGGAGGGCGAGGATGGTCCACAAGGCCCTGCTCGCCCCTCCACCACCGGTCGCACGGTAAAAGGAGCGCATCCTCACCCAGGGCGCCTGCACGGCAGCCGATCACGTAACCCGCGTTTCTACCCTACACACACACACACACACACACACACACACACACACACACACACACACACACACACCCTCCCACCCGCCTAGACACGCCTAAACACGCGTCCTCTAGCTGCTGGAGTCTAGCACCTAACCTCCAGTCGCAACTGCGGGTCGGAAGCGCGTGCGCAAAAGGCTACGGTACCCGGAGCTGAGCGCGCGTGCGCAGGGCTAAGGCGGCCGGGACCCGGTGCGCATGTGCGCGGAGGAGAGCAGGCCGCGGTAAGTGTGCCGGGGGAAGCTTGCGGTCTTAGCGAGGTGCTGGGGCGGTCCGCTGCAGCCTTTCCGGCGAGAGGCTTGGCTAGTTGGGGCAGCCTTGACACCCAGAAGGGGGAGGGATTGCTGGATAAATTGACCTACCGGCGGTCAGTGATTTCCTATGGGAGAAGCTGGGCACGTCGTGCCAGGGTCCGCGCGCGGCGGGACAGCAGCCAATACAGGTACTCGGGAAACCGCACGGTGTTCATTCAGCCCCGCAGTGCCGCCCCGGGAAGGCTGTGCTGGCCTGTTTCACCTGGAGGAAACTTGGAGGCACAGGCGACCCCGTGCCTCCCCCTTCAGTGGTGGAGCTGGGCTTTGAACCTGGCTGGCTGGTCTACACCACTACCCTGGCCTGGGAGCAGGGCCTGAGCCACCTCCCTAAGAACCGTGACAGGCCTCTGGCGAGGATCAGCGCTGCTTGACCTCCTAACCTTCAGTTCTTCCTCATTTTTCTACGTTGTCGCCCCCACCCCGAGACTTGCCCCGTTTCTGGGATCTCTTCCCAAGCTGTAGAATGGAAGCCGCGGGAGGGAATTTGGTGCGCGTCTCGCCTGTGCCCCGGCACCTCTGCAGCTTCTGAACTCTGGGTGGGGATAGGTGGACACTGCCCAAGGGCTCCCCACCAAGGACCCTGCTCTGCATTCTTGAGTTCCTCGGTTTCTGAGTCGTCATGATCACAAGGTATCAGATGTATCTGGAAGGGTCAGATGGAGCCAGGATACCTTGTGATATAAAAAACATTCAGGCTTTGTCCCCCACTCCTAAAGCCCTGGTATCTTGAGAGTGATGAATGTCTTTTATATGCTAATAAGGTGACGTGTGGCTTGGGGCTTGGTACCCAAAAAGACAAGCAGGACTCCACCCCCAACTTCTGGGGAACTGAAAAGGGCTGGTGATCGATTGTGCCTACATAATGAAACCCTAAACTACTTGGGGGTTTTTTTGATGCTGGGAGGGTGGCAGGCTCCAGGAGGGCATGGAAGCCTGTTGCCCCTTTTCCCATACCTCACCATCTGGTGGTTCCTGAGTTGCATCCTTTATAATAAACTGGAGATAATAAAACTGTGACTTGTTCTAGCCAATATTGAACCTAAGGAGGTGGGGGGCTTGTGAATCCCAAATGCATAGCTGGCTGGTCAGAAATGTATCAGCTGGGGACTTAGGATTGGTGTCCTTGTGGGGGCAGTCTTGTGGGACTGAACCCTTAACCTATGGAGTCTGCTAACTCCAGGAGGTGGTGTTGGAATGGGATGGAGTTCACACTCAGCTCAGCTGCTGTGTTCTGAAATCCACCCCTGTCCTTAAACCAGGCTGTTTCTGGCCGGTGACACTAGAGCAAGCTGCTTCCAGAAGCCCTGGGCCTCCTGATGGCCAGCTTTGGCTTCAGGATCCCCTCCAACCCTGAGGCCTTGCTGAACCTTCTTCAGCCTGCATGGCATTGTGGGATACATGGATTTAGCCACCAACCCCACGGGAGGGTCAGACTTGCCTGGAGTGTGATGGCTCTCCCATTTTCTCTTAGACAGAAAGGCCTTCTCTAATAGGATCTCTGCATGCTTAGTTCCATGATGGTGCCTCTGCTTGTAGGAGGAGCCAGAGCAACAATGTTTCTTAGAAAATATTTAGAACATAACAGATAAGTAAGACATAATAACAGCCTTACTTCTGGAGTAACCAAAGGCTCAGGTACAGTTGCTATGACAGAGACAGACTCAGGACCACTGAGGCTCCCTCAGCTGAAGCTGGTTTCCCCTGAACCTGACCTCTGGCCAGGAGGGTCCATGGTCTTCTGCTCCTGGAGTCCATGTCTTTCTCCTGTGGATCTGCCATCCCTCAGTGTTGCCATCCCTCCGAGTTGCCCTCAGCTGCAGTGCCAGAGCCTTCTGCCCGGGCTGTATCCACATACAGGTATGCAGGAGGGGAGCAAAGGGAAGGTGGCAGCTACCCCTAAGAGCACCCCCACTTCCACCCCACTAGTCACAACCTAATAACAGTCTTTATGAAGAAAACGGCTCACTTTGTCTGCTGTTGAAACTTGCTCATTCCAGTTGTCACTCTATCATGGGAATCTTTTTATGTCGTGAAATCATTTCTTACAGACCTTCTAAATGGGTTTAATTTGTAACATTTCCCAGTACTCTGCAACCCCCTATTTGAGACATTTCTCTCATTTCCCTTTTCCCCTCCCCTACATCTCTCTGAACAATATTAGGTAAGTTTATCCATCCTTGCCTGCCTGCCTCCCTGGCAGACCTCACCTCCACTCTGGGCATGGCTGACCCGCACAAGTTCACACTTGGAAGCTGCTTGGAGTGTTTCTGAAGCCCCAGCCATTCCTCACTTCCCTGTTGAACCTGCTTCCTCTCTTCACAGGCCTCCAGGACCAGTCCCACAGGCACTGAGATCATTAACATGAGGTGGCTGTCCTGTTCCCACCCCCTGCTGGGGGTCTGCACTTTCCTCTTCTTGGCCACAGCTGCATTCCTGGGGCATGTCCTGCTCCACAATTTGGCAGTGGTCCCCCGAAAGCTGCATGGCTTCTCCCAAGTACCCAAAGAGACTTACCGAGCTCACCAGCAGGGAGCCAGCGGCCCAGGGCCAGAGCCTTGCCCAGGAACAGCATCCACACAGTGTAACGTGCCCCCCAACAGCCGCTTCGACTGTGCCCCCGACAGGGCCATCACGCAGGAGCAGTGCGAGGCTCGGGGCTGCTGCTACATGCCTGTAGGCTGGCCCCAGGGCTCCCAGATGGGGCAGCCATGGTGCTTCTTCCCACCCAGCTACCCAAGCTACATGCTAGGGAACCTGACCCCCACAGACGTGGGCTACACAGCCATCCTGACCCGTACCACCCTGACCTTCTTCCCCAAGGACATCCTGACCTTAAGGCTGGACATGCTGCTAGAGACTGAGAGCCGACTGCACTTCACGGTCGGTGGGCTGATTGGGGCTGGGCACATGCAGAGACGGGCGGGGTGTGGGGATGGAGGATGAACATGGGCTCGACTGGGTGTCTGGTTATTGCACAATGTATATGTGCCCTCGTGGGTAGACCCAGTGCCCACTGAGGGAGCAGTGACCACCAAGACAGTGACTAGGAGGTTCTAGAGCTTGCTGTGGAGCGCAAGGCTCAGGTTTGGAGGAGGAGGCTGAGCCTCCCCCAGAAGTGATGTCTTACCCAGAACCTAGAGTCAGCAAGTAGGACATTGGAGAGGAGGGAAGGGGGAATGTTCCAGGCAGTGGGCAGTGGGATCTCAGCTGCCAACTATCCGTCCCCAAGGCAGGGCCTCTTGTCTGGTTTCCCAGCCCCTGTAAAACCTTGTCGACTGAATGAATGTATAGACACAATAGCGAGAGCCTGACACATGGTTCAGATGGATATATATTTTTTTTTTTAATTTTTTTTTTCTTAAATGAGAAGCATGAAGTCAGAGTGACAGAATCTCACATGCAGCTGACCAGGATCTACCCGGCAAGCCCACCAGGGGGTGATGCTCTGCCCATCTGGGGCGTTGCTCCATTGCTGGGCAACTGAGCTATTTTTATCACCTCAGGTGAAGCCATGGAGTTGTCCTCAGTGCCCTAGGCCAGTGCTCCCCAACCTTTTTTGGGCCACGGACTGGTTTAATGTCAGAAAATATTATCACGGACTGGCCTTTAGGGGTGGGACGAATAAATGTATCACGTGACCAAGACAAGCATCAAGAGTCTTTTTTTTTTTTTTTTTTTTTGTATTTTTCTGAAGCTGGAAACGGGGAGAGACAGTCAGATAGACTCCCGCATGCACCCGACTGGGATCCACCCGGCACGTGGGCGACACTCTGCCCACCAGGGGGCGATGCTCCGCCCCTCCGGGGTGTCGCTCTGCCATGACCAGAGCCACTCTAGCGCCTGGGGCAGAGGCCAAGGAGCCATCCCCAGCGCCCAGGCCATCTTTGCTCCAATGGAGCCTTGGCTGCGGGAGGGGAAGAGAGAGACAGAGAGGAAGGGAGGGGGGTGGAGAAGCAAATGGGCGCTTCTCCTGTGTGCCCTGGCCAGGAATCGAACCCGGGTTCCCCGCACGCCAGTCCCACGTTCCACCGCTGAGCCAACCGGCCAGGGCCAAGAGTGAGTCTTAAACAGATGTAACAGAGGGAATCTGGTCATTCTTTAAAAATAAAACATTGTTTAGACTTAAATATAAATAAAACAGAAATAATGTAAGTTATTTATTTTTTCTCTGCGGACCAGTACCAAATGGCCCACGGACTGGTACCAGTCCATGGCCCGGGGGTTGGGGACCACTGTCCTAGGCCAACCTGCTCCAACCGAGCCATGGCTGCAGAAGGAGAAGAGAGAGGTAGTGAGAAGGGAGAAGGGGAGGGATGGAGAAGCAGATGGTCGCTTCTCCTGTGTGCCCTGACTGGGAATCGAACCCAGCACTTCCGTACGCTGGACCGATGCTCTACACCTGAACCAACTGGCCAGGACCCTATTGTTTTAAGAGAACTTAAGACACCACTCTTTACTAAGTGCTTACTACAAACCAGACAAAAGCTGGGGTTCATTCTCTCTGTGACAGCTGTGCCAGGTTGAATAGCGTTGCCAGATTTGCAGATAAAAATACAGAATGATGCCTATAGTGAATTTGAACCAGATTACCAGGGAATGAGTTTATGTTTTTGGTGTAGGTCCCATGCAATACCTTAGTCATACTTCTACTTAAGAAAAGTGTTATTCCTGGCCCTGGCCGGTTGGCTCAGTGGTAGAGCGTCGGCCTGGCATGCGGAAGTCCCGGGTTCGATTCCCGGCCAAGGCACACAGGAGAAGCGCCCATCTGCTTCTCCACCCCTCCCCCTCTCCTTCTTCTCTCTCTCTTCCCCTCCCACAGCGAGGCTCCATTGGAGCAAAGATGGCCTGGGCGCTGGGGATGGCTCCTTGGCCTCTGCCGCAGGCGCTAGAGTGGCTCTCTGGTCGCAACAGAGCGACGCCCCAGAGGGGCAGAGCATCGCCCCCTGGTGGGCAGAGCGTCGCCCCCTGGTGGGCGTGCCGGGTGGATCCCGGTCAGGCGCATGCGGGAGTCTGTCTGACTCTCTCCCCGTTTCCAGCTTCAGAAAAATACAAAAAAGAAAAAAAGAAAAGAAAAGTGTTATTCCTGTGAAATTTGGGTTCACCGGGCGTTTTGTATTTTACCTGACAACCCACAGCAGGTGTGCTACTGACTCTATAGGTGAGGAAACTGAGGCTCATTGAAAGTGACCAAACCACCCAGGTTCACACACTGTGCACTGCCCTACTGGGACTTGAACTGACCCTTGGTCCCCCTGAAGGGTAAAGGACAGAGCAGGCAGGTGCAGCTATCAGTCCAGCAATGGCCTTATGACACTGCTTTCGCCTAGATCAAAGATCCCGCCAGCAGGCGCTATGAGGTGCCCTTGGAGACCCCACGTGTCCACAGCCAGGCGCCATCCACGCTGTACAGCGTGGAGTTCTCTGACGAGCCCTTTGGGGTGGTCGTGCGGCGGAAGCTTGATGGCCGGGTGCTGTAAGTGCCCCAACCCCAGTGGGAGGGTCAGGGAATTGGGATGGCATTGTCCTTGACCTTATCCTGGTCCAGCCTCTCCTTCAGGCCTTCTTGCTAGGAGCTCAGGGCCACAACTCCTAGGTCAAAAAGAGTTTGGGGAAGCCCTCACCCAGTACCTGCCTGCAGCCAAGGCTCATGGGGGCAGTCCAGCAGGGCTCTCTCCCAGTGTGCTCTGGGCACTCTACATTGCATCGGGTACCCTGAGTTGTTGGACCTCACATGGCTGCTGCTGTCACGAGGTCACGGTATCCAGAGCTAGCCAGGTCACTCCAGCCCCCCTCAGGGACACCAGGGCCTGGGGATCTCTCTAGGAGGGTCTGTGTGGGTTTTGTCTGACCTCTGAGGTTGTGAGGCTGCCTGATCTCTTCCCAACAGGCTGAACACCACAGTGGCACCCCTGTTCTTTGCTGACCAGTTTCTGCAGCTGTCCACCTCACTGCCATCCCAACACATCACTGGCCTCGCTGAGCACCTCGGTCCCCTCATGCTTAACACCAGCTGGACCAAGATCACTCTCTGGAACCGAGACATTGCACCCATGGTAAGGGGGTAGCCAGGTTGGGGCCTGGACTGGAGGAGACGCACAGGCAAGGGAGCCAAGTGGCATATCCTCTGTGCTCCAGCCCAACGTGAACCTGTACGGGTCCCACCCTTTCTACCTGGTGCTGGAAGACAGCGGGTTGGCTCATGGGGTCTTCCTCCTGAATAGCAACGCCATGGGTAAGAAAGCAGCCAAGTGCCCCACCCCCCAGCCAGTTCTGAGCACCCAGGCCAAGGGTTTCCCTGGGCGTGGCCACATCCCCTCCTTTGTAGATAGAGCATGGGGTCTCTGCATCTGCCCCAACAGGCTGAGGGTGGGGGGGAGAGGGGCTGTGGACAGGGGTCAGGTCTCATTTGCTATTCTAATAAATAAGTCCAGTGAGCTGTGGTTGCTCCAGCTCTGCCCTTTGGCTCTGGGGGTGGGCAGAGGCCAGAAAGGGGTGTCCTGAGGTCCCACTGCTCAGCATCTTCCCATCCTCCAGGGTCCTCAGCAAGTCCTCAGGGTCCTCCTGTACCCTGAATAGACTGTTCCCAGGTCCCTGTAGGAGAACCCCCCCTTCCTCCAGAGATAGTTTGTGAGGTGCCAAGGGCTTTGGGGGGGAAGTGGGTATTTGTCCCTGAGCCCCAGGGTGCTCCCCTCAGATGTGGTCCTGCAGCCAAGCCCTGCCCTCAGCTGGAGGTCAACAGGTGGGATCCTGGATGTGTATGTCTTCCTGGGCCCAGATCCCAAGAGTGTGGTGCAGCAGTATCTGGACATTGTAGGTAGGCCTGCTCCTGGTCCTGTCCACACACCCCCCCTCTACCCCTCTCCGCCCACTCACTGAGTCACCCTGTCTTTCACATAGGGTACCCATTCATGCCGCCATACTGGGGCCTGGGCTTCCACCTCTGTCGCTGGGGTTACTCCTCTACTACCATCACCCGCCAGGTGGTAGAAAACATGACCAAGGCCAACTTTCCCCTGGTGAGTGCTGGGAAGGGTCCTCGGGACCCAGCCAGATGGGGTTGGGGAGGCATGGAGCTGGACCGGGATAGCTCCCCAAGCCCCACAGCTGCTCCGGTGCCAACCTGCAGGATGTCCAGTGGAACGACCTGGACTACATGGATGCCAGGAGGGACTTCACTTTCAATAAAGATGGCTTCGGGGACTTACCGGCCATGGTGCAAGAGCTCCACCAGGGCGGCCGGCGGTATGTGATGATCGTGGTGAGTGCCCCTTCCTGCAAAATGTGCAGCTGACTCTGTGTGAAGAAGAGCACCCGGTGCCTGGTGGCTCCAAATCTAGGTAGCAGCTTCCTTGTGCCTGCCATGGTCACTAAGGATGTTTTCTGAGTGTCCTTGGTATGGAGGGAAAAGGCCAGATTTGCAGACCTGGCCTTTGCTCTCCATTGACATCCAGGTTAAAGGTCCCTGGGGACGTCTGTCTGTCTGCTCCTCAGGATCCTTTTGGTTGTAGGTTGCTTGACCAGCTTAAAGCAAAGAGGAGATGGTCAGATGACATCACCCAATACTGGAAGGGCCAGGTGGTCTGAGTCCAGGGTTCATGGGTCTCCTAGCCTTGCCCCAAAGGCTAGCTGTCTCTTAGGAAGGCAGCAGCACTGAGTGGCCCAGCACAAAAACATACCCTCCCTGGGCTAGTCCCTGCAGCCCAAAGGATAAGATTTAGGCACTGGTACAGCCAGACGAGTGCTCAGCCCTGCGTCTGGAGGAAGAGGGGAGGGCAGCTGAGACCAAACAGCCACCACCCCGGATCCAGTAGAGGAGGTGCATTTGCTGAGAGACTTGTGATGGTGCTGGTCCCTCATCATTGTGGCCCTTCTGAGGGCAGAGGGCAGCCAGCACCAGTGGTCACTCAGAACAGGGAGACAGATGTACACCTGTTCTTTCTTTTAGTGAGAGAAAAAGAGAGAGGGACAGACAGACAGGAGGGGTAAGATATGAGAAGCATCAGTTCTTCATTGTGGCACCTTAGTTGTTCATTGATTGCTTTCTCATATGTGCCTTGACTGGGGGGCTCCAACTGAACCAGTGGCCCCTTGCTCAAGACAGCGCCCTTTGGGCTCAAACCAGCAACCACTTGGTCATGTCTATGATCCCACGCTCAAGCCAGCGACCCTGCACTCAAGCTGGTGAGCACGTACTCAAGCTGGCGACCTTGGTTTTGAACCTGAGTCCTCAGTGTCCCAGGTTGATGCTCTAACCACTCTACCACTGCCTGGTCAGGCTCCCTTTCTTTCTTTCTTTTTTTTTTTTTTTTTTTTTTTTTGTATTTTTCTGAAGCTAGAAACGGGGAGAGACATTCAGACAGACTCCCACATGCGCCCGACCGGGATCCACCCGGCACGCCCACCAGGGGGCGATGCTCTGCCCCTCCGGGGCGTCGCTCTGCTGCGACCAGAGCCACTCTAGTGCCTGGGGCAGAGGCCAAGGAACCGTCCCCAGCACCTGGGCCATCTTTTGCTCCAATGGAGCCTCGGCTGCAGGAGGGGAAGAGAGAGAGAGAGGAAGGAGAGGGGGAGGGGTAGAGAAGCAGATGGGCGCTTCTCCTGTGTGCCCTGGCCAGGAATCGAACCCGGGACTTCTGCATGCCAGGCCGACGCTCTACCACTGAGCCAACCGGCCAGGGCCTCCCTTTCTTTCTTTATGCTGAAAGAAATAAAAGCTCATTGTACAATGTGTGTGAAATTGGGCCCTTACAATGGAGGTGGAGCCTACATGCAGGTGTGCCCGTCTTTGGCCAGCTGGTGCCCTGTGCTCTGCCTCAGAGGCTGAGTGTGCGTGTATACGACATGTGTGTAATTCACATGGATGGCTCTTCCTCATCATTACCATTCCCAGTGCCATGTTTCGTTCTTCTAGCAATTGGTGTCATGGCTTTGGGCATTTCCTTCTCCAACTGGTTTCTCTCACCCCCAGGATCCCGCCATCAGCAGCTCCGGCCCTGCTGGGAGTTACCGACCCTACGACGAGGGCCTGCGGCGAGGGGTCTTCATCACCAATGAGACTGGACAGCCGCTGATCGGGAAGGTAGGGTGGGGGTTGGGATGAGGGGTGAGAAGGCAGGGGTCCCAGCCAGTGGGAACAGGGAGCTGTTCAGGAAGAGGGTGTTGTCCAGTGGGACAGAGTGGGGTGGGGTCCCAGTTGGAGGTGGCAGTGGCTCCTGACAAGGGAAACCTGAGCTTCTCCCCTGTGGTCTCTCACCTAGGTGTGGCCGGGGTCCACTGCCTTTCCCGACTTCACCAACCCCACAGCCCTTGACTGGTGGCAAGACATGGTGGCTGAGTTCCATGCCCAGGTGCCCTTCGATGGCATGTGGATTGTGAGTGTGCCCCCCCCCCCCGGCTGTCCCTTAGCCTTGGGGACCAGCTCCACCCTCTGCTCTGGGTGGGTGCCCACCTCCGGGTCCTCTCTTGTAGGACATGAACGAGCCGTCCAACTTTGTGAAAGGTTCCGTGGATGGCTGCCCCAATGGCGACCTGGAGAACCCGCCCTACTTGCCAGGTGAGCTCTCCTACCTGTTGTCCCCCTGGTACCAGTTGTTGGGATTGGGTGGCTCAGATCTGGTTCTCCGGTTTGGGACACTTGAAGATGTCTTTCTGAGGAGTCGGTGGGCGCAGCCAGCCGGGAAAGCAGAGGTAACTCAGGAATGAGGTTCAGGTATGGGAGACGCCAGCCACATAGCACGGACCCCGGCCGTGCAGCTGAGGCGAGACCTCCCTGAGGAAGGGCATCCGGGCGAAGGTAAACCAACAAGGAAAGACTTGAAATGGTTCAAGGGCAGGAAGCTGTGTCTGGGGTCTGCAAAGGTCAGCCTTCGGCATCCTCCTTGTTTCTGTCCTTGGACAAGTGGAGACTGTACAGGATGTGCCCCAAATTCCAAGGTAGCTCTGATGACATAGCAGCACCAGCCCGCTGGGCTGAGCCTCCCTGGGAACAGCACCCTTTCCTCCAGGGGTGGTTGGCGGGACCCTTCGGGCAGCCACCATCTGTGCCTCCAGCCACCAGTTCCTCTCTACACACTATGACCTGCACAACCTGTATGGCCTTACTGAAGCCTTGGCCTCCCACAGGTGAGGACCTCATGTGAAGGGCTTTGGGGGAGGGATGGAGAAGGTACAGGGAAACAGGGAGGGAGCCCAGGCCACCCCCAGGGGCCAGCAGGTGGTCCTAGCACTGTCCTCAAACACTGTGCCCAGCACTTCAGAGGATGTTGTATGCTGACCAGGTCTCTGGCCCTGTAAGCCTGGAGGGCACTTATCCTCCTTGTGACTCAGTGCACCTTTGCAGGTAGTAAGGTGGTATGGGCAAAGCTGACTGCCCAGCAGATGTTGGCCACGGCCTTGCCTCCCTCCACCCTTCTAGCTCTGTACCCTACTGCATGGCCAGGCGCTCTGTGGGGCCATGACTCGCTCTGCACAGCTCTCTGTCCCCGTTCCACCCAGGGCCCTGGAGAAGGCTCGGGGGACACGCCCCTTCATCATCTCCCGCTCAACCTTTGCTGGCCACGGCCAATATGCTGGCCACTGGACAGGGGATGTGAGGAGCAGTTGGGACCAGCTGTCCTCATCAATACCAGGTGATTGCCTTGTCAGGATAGGGTATAGGGTCCCTTTCGGGAGGTGCATCCAAAGCTGGGTGCTGGGCTCAGCAGGGCGCAGGGACACACTGCTGCAATGGAGGGGGCACTGCTGACTCATGTGGGGCTCTGTCTGACTCTGCCTTGCAGAAATCCTGCTCTTCAACCTGCTGGGGGTTCCCCTGGTGGGGGCCGACATCTGCGGCTTCCAGGGCAACACCTCAGAGGAGCTGTGTGTGCGCTGGACCCAATTGGGGGCCTTCTATCCCTTCATGCGGAACCACAATGACCTGCAGAGCCTGGTAGGCAGGTGGTGGGGGCTTCTGTCCTGGGATCCCACTCCTGATGAGGTGGTGCCTGATCGAGCCATTGCAAGATCCTAGAATGGGGGCCTCGAGGCCTAGAGCACACTGCTTCCTCCACCTGTCTCTACTGCAGCCTCAGGAGCCGTACAGGTTCAGTGAGATGGCGCAACAAGCCATGAGGAAAGCTCTCACCCTGCGCTACACACTGCTGCCCCACCTCTACACACTGTTCCACAGTGCCCACACCAGAGGTGACACTGTGGCCCGGCCCCTCTTCCTGGAGTGAGTGTCCCAGGTCGGGGATGATGACTTATAGGCACCCTTGGTGGAGGGGTGTGACCATGAGCCCAGTGACACCAGGGCCACCCGTCCTGCTGCAGGGGTCCTGCTCCCTGCCCCAGAACCGAGCGAGGGAGCAGGTTGCAGCTGAGTGAACCAAGGCCAAACCTGGGCCCTCCCTACTGGGGTGCCCCCTGCACCTGCAGTTCCTACCCCTTAGATTCCAGCTCAGGGCTGGGGGCGTTCAAAGTCCAGAAAACCCCGGGATGCAGAATGCTGAGTAGGGACCAGGTCACCAGTGCAAAACCAAGTTATCAAACTGCCATGATTGACTCTGTTTGGGGCTGGCCAAGGGAAAGGTGCCCTGGAACAGACCTTGGTCACACGTGAGAAGGCACCGTGCCACAGAATGGCATCTCAAGCCAATGGCCTAATGGGTTCTCATTTGGTGAGGTGATTAGTTAG
Source organism: Saccopteryx bilineata (assembly GCF_036850765.1). Classification (NCBI taxonomy): domain Eukaryota; kingdom Metazoa; phylum Chordata; class Mammalia; order Chiroptera; family Emballonuridae; genus Saccopteryx; species Saccopteryx bilineata. Next base: position 126,736,454 of record NC_089495.1, read on the forward strand.
TTGTGGAATAAGTCAGGTTACTTTCCCCTCACCACACAGACCTAAGTTCCAGGTAGATTCAGTAGTTAAATGTCAAAAGTAAAGGTGTAGGAAAGGACCCAGGGGACAGGTGTGAGCGTTTCCCAGTGTTCTGGCAAGTGACAGCTTTCTAAGCAACAGAAGCTTAGAAAATCGGTGTTGACCAGTCGGCTGGAAGTGGTTCTGCCCTGTCTTCCTAGATTCTTTGGCTCTAGGAGCTCCATACACATGGGAGCTCCAGCTGCTTCCCAAGCCACCTTGCAGGCCTGGTATGCACACTGATCTCGGGTCTCCGTGCAGGTTCCCAGAGGACCCCCACACCTGGACCGTGGACCGCCAGCTCCTGTGGGGAGAGGCTCTGCTCATCACCCCGGTGCTGGAGACTGGGAAGGTGGAAGTGACTGGCTACTTCCCTGCAGGCATTTGGTACAACCTGCAGGCAGTGAGTCCTAGGTCCCTAAACCCTGGGTCTTTAACCCTGGGAGACTGAACGGTTCCCTCCCTCTTGTCCTGTCAGTGTGGACCAGATGGTAAGAGAGGAGCTGTCTGTCCCAGCTGCTCGCGGGCTTCGCCTGGGCGTTCCACGGCATTATCCCATGCAGTCCTTGCAGGAACCCAATTTCTAGATGAGCAAACCAAGTCCCAAGCAGTAACTTGCTAGGGTCCTATAGGCCACCCTGCCATAGACTGAGCTGGGACCCCACTTCTTTTGCTCCCGACATCCTGCCCCTCATGGTCTGGGGTTTGGGCCCCTCATGCTCTGTTCCCACTAAGTGGCTGGGTCTCTGCCCCTGAGGTCACACTAGCTTGTTTAAGCCAGGCCTCCTGGGCATCTTTGTGGAGCCCTCTACTCCCAATGATAGCATGGGGCTTTGGCACTGTCCAGGACCCTTAGTGACATGCCGTCCCCACCCAGGTGTCAGTACAGGCCCTTGGCAGCCTCCCACCTCCACTTCCAGCACCTTTCAAGTCTGCTATCCACAGTGAGGGTCAGTGGGTGATGCTGCCTGCCCCACTGGACACCATCAACCTCCACCTCCGAGCTGGACACATTATCCCCATGCAGGTACCTGGGCCAGACACCTGAACCATTTGTCTAGGCCCCCACATTGCTTCTGTTCAGGAGGGCGGTCCAGTTGCCCAGACCCCAGGCAGAGGTGGTGGTGTCTGAGAGTAGAGGATGAATGGGTCAAGGGAAGGAGGCTCTGGACATAGTGTATGGACTTGTGGCCAGACCAGGCAGAAGATGGGGCCTCAGCCTTTTTCAGGAGTCAGTCTGCAGACATCTGTGGCCCTCTTACATCCTCCGGGGCTCCACCTCAGACAGCTGGTCACCACAGGAATCCAGGTGACTTGGCTGTGGTGTCTTGCAGATCCAGGTTTCCTGGGCACAGGGTTGTCCCCACGTCTTGATCTTCCCACGCTGGGTCTGGAGGTCTCTGCCAGGCTTTAGCGGTGATATGTGCCACCCTGTTTCCAGGGCACTGGCCTCACAACCACAGAGTCCCGCAAACAGCCCATGGTGTTGGCCGTGGCCCTGACCTTGAGCAGGAAGGCCCGAGGGGAGCTCTTCTGGGACGACGGGGAGAGCCTGGGGGTGCTAGAGCGTGGAGCCTACACACATGTCATCTTCTTGGCCAGGAATGTGAGTCTAGACCTGCCCAGGCTGAGGGTAGGGCATGGGGGCTATCCCAGGGGTGACTGCCCTGATCTGGCAAAGGGATCTGGCCACCTGGACCCTAGAGGATCAACCCAAGTGCAGGTTGTCTCAGCCTCACAATGGAGAAAGGCCTGAAGGTCAAGGGCCTTGGCTGGAGTCCCGAGCACTGCCAGACTGCCAAGGGCTTACATTGGCTGGGGCCTGATGCTGATGACCCACCCTTCCCTGTGTGCTGCCCAGAGGCGTCCTGCCTGGGCCGTCTGCTCACACCCTGGTTCTGTCTCTCTTGGGGCAGAATACCATCATGAATGAGCTGGTGCATGTGACCAGTGAGGGGGCCAGCCTGCAGCTGAGGAAGGTGACTGTCCTGGGGGTGGCCTCGGCCCCCCAACAGGTCCTCTCCAATGGTGTTCCTGTTTCCAACTTCACCTACAGCCCCAACACCCAGGCAAGTTCTCCAGATTGGGCCAGAGGGCTTGTCCCCAGGATGGGCGAGAGGCAGGAAGTGCCAAGGATCTTGGTGACACGGTGTCTGCCAACTAGCATCATGAAACATGCTATCTAGAAGCTTGTGCCACATGAGGGGCAAGGAGGAACTGGACCTGGACCCTCGTGAGGGGGGTTGGGGAAGGATCAGTTGCTTTGCACTATATCTTCGGCAACTCATTAAATGGCTTAAGGTGGCCAGTGCCAAGAGCACCTGCCACCACCCCCCCCGCCCCCGAGTGAGAGGCCTCCCTGGGCCAGCCGGCTGCCCACCTGCCCATGTCCAGACTCCTGTCTGCCAAGCACTCAGGTCTCACCTCTGCAGGTGCCAAGTTTGACGGCCAGTGGTTCTTTCTCGTTTCCAGACCCTGGACATCCCTGTCTCACTGATGATGGGACAACAGTTTCTCATCAGCTGGTCTTAGCCGGGCCCATGGAGTATCGGGGCCCTGACCAAAGGAGCATGGGTTCCCAGCAGCCCCGGCACTCAGCCCAGGTTGCATGGCGCTGACTTCCCTCCAGTAGCCAGATTTGTTCACGTCTACCTCCTGTGCTGGGCTCTGTGCCAGCAACACCTCTGTCAGTTTTTCAGCCCAGACCCCAATTTGGGTCAGTGCCCCAAGGGTTGCCCGGATTTGGAACGTTTTACTGGAAGGCTTGCTCTGTGTAGCGGGTCACTGGAACGCATGTAACGTCAGCCGCTACCAGCTGCCTGTGTGACAGCAGGGAAGATCGTGCGTAGGGCCCTGAAGTTGTGCCTGCGTGGCTCCGCTGCTAACTCATGACGGGACAGAGCTGGGCGGCCACTGCAGACTAGACTGCTTTCTGGGGAACTGGGGAGAATCCACAGGACTAGGGAAACCTTTCATTTTAAGTGCTATTATTTGTAGTAATAGGAGCATCTGAAGTCAAGCCTCTGCTGGTCCCTCTGGCATCCAGGGTATGGAGGGCGTGCCTGAGGGCCATGACATAGTGGCAGACAGTCCACCCTCCATGGGCCTGTGGGGGAGAGAAGTGAACTGTGCAGTCTCGAAGCAGCACCCTCATACCCCTACCTTACCCTTACCCCTGTATGCCTCACCTCTAAGGTGACTGGTGTCAGAGGCACATGTGGCCCCCACCAGAGCTGTGTGGGCAGGGTGCCTCACCCAACTCCCTTGTCCCCAGACAACTGCTAATCCAGTACTGATAAGTTCACGTTTTCTAGAACCTCATCTAAATGGAATCATCTCACTAACATTACTCAATGTAATTTGCAATTCATCCACATGTGTGCTGTCAACCTTATCTTTTTTCACTGCCAAGTAATTTCTCATTGTGTAGCTATGCCACAATGTATCCACTTTTAACGGACATTAGCACTGTTTTCAATTTTTGGCTATTATGAATAAAGTTTCCATAAGCAATCATAGTATTTTTTTTCTTTAACGTTTACTTCATTGACCTTAGAGAGAGGGAGAGAATGAGACAGGAACATCAATCTGTTCCTGTACGGGCCCTTACTGGGGATTGAATCCACAACCTCTGCACTTTGGGATGATGCTATCTGATCAGGACAGTCTTGTTAAGTCTTTGAATGCATTTCATTTCTCTTAAGCAAATACCAAGGTGATACAGTCAGACTGTGTGTGTGTGAGAGAGAGATTACTGTACTTAAAAAACTGGCAAACTGCTTTCCAATTCAACTGTATGATTTTGCACACCACCCAGCAGGGAGCACTGCAGGGCCTCCAGCTCCTCCCCAGCGCTGGCCTCAGTTTGCCCATCCTGTCCACAGGAACGGAATCAAGCAGCAGGCATAGCTCCCCTCCCACTATCGCCCTGTTGGCTGCCAATGAGCTGACTACTGTGGCCAAGCTGTTCTGTCACCCCTCTGCTGCTGCCATAAACACACTGTACCTGAGTCCCAAATAATCACTCTTGTTGGGACTTCATAGAGCATAGAGGACAGTCCTTTCATAAACTGTACAATTTCAAATGCTTTTGAGTTAGAGACACCTGATGAACTTTAAAAGTATTTTGAAGCTGCTGCCCCACTAGAAGTGGACACTTACCACCATCCCAGCCAGCATGGGAAAGCCGGGCACTCCTACCTCTTCCCTTTCACCATTTCACAGTTCAGGAAACAGTGAAGTGACCCACACAGCAGGTTACCAGAAAACCTGGTAGCACCTTAAGAAACAGAAATTTTGTGGGAAAAGTTTTAAAGATTTAATGAAAAAGAGCCAAGCATTATTTACATGTGGGTAAAAAGTCAACTCAGGTCATGCGTTATGGGCCACACATCCCTTACACAGAACCTGTCCTGAACAGCTTGTGAGGGACCACAAAATAGCTCCATCCGCCTCCTGCTCAGACTTGTCGCTCTCAGATCAGATCAGCAACTGAAAGGGGAGAAAGCAACAGACAAAACGAGAATGTTAATGGCTCACAACAGACTTCTCAAAAACAAACAACAAAACAAAAAAGGGGAGAATCCCAGTGCCCAGACTGCGCCCTCTCTGCACGCTCACCGTTCATGGGCATCTCATCAATCTGTGTGGAATAGTACTGCTCGATGTCTCGCAGAATTCGGATGTCGTCATTCTTCACGAAGTTGATGGCCACGCCCTTCCGGCCGTAACGCCCCGACCGCCCAATCCTTCAGCACACAGTACAGCTACTTTAGTAATTACAGCAAAAAGACCCCAGTAAGCCCTGATGACAGTGAGGCTGCGGACAAACCCGCACCCCGTACCTGTGTATGTATAGTTCTCTGTTGTTGGGAAGGTCGTAGTTGATGATGAGGGACACCTGAGGGACATCCAAGCCCCGGGCCCAAACGTCTGTAGAAATGAGCACACGGCTGCAACAAGGAAAAGGTGGTCGAGGTGATTGCCTCAGTCATGAAACTTAAAAACTGAACACTAGTTCAAAACCTATCAGGTCCCGGCCCTGGCCGGTTGGCTCAGTGGTAGAGCGTCGGCCTGGCATGCAGAGGTCCCGGGTTCGATTCCCAGCCAGGGCACACAGGAGAGGCGTCCATCTGCCTCTCCACCCCTCCCCCTTTCCTTCCTCTCTGTCTCTCTCTTCCCCTCCCGCAGCCAAGGCTCCATTGGAGCAAAAAGATGGCCCGGGCGCTGGGGATGGCTCCTTGGCCTCTGCCCCAGGCACTAGAGTGGCTGGTCACGGCAGAGGGACACCCCGGAGGGGCAGAGCATTGCCCCCTGGTAGGCAGAGTGTAGCCCCTGGTGGGCGTGCTGGGTGGATCCCGGTCGGGCGCATGCGGGAGTCTGTCTGTCTCTCCCCGTTTCCAGCTTCAGAAAAATACAGAAAAAAAAAAAAAAAGAAAGAGGCCGTTTCAACAAAAACCTCTCCATGGAAGCTTGTTTCTTCCTCCCTTTCAGAGCGTTAGGCAGACCATCTAGTGGAGGTTGGTAGAAGCTCGTGATTCAAATATCCGCTCATGACGTAAAGCAAAAAATCCCCACTGTTCATCTCTCAAATTGCTCATGATTTAAAGTGCTCGTGTGTTTCAAAGTACCACTGTAGTCTCCATGGCAACCACCACATAATATAAAGAAACAGGTACTTCCAAATGAGTAGAGAAAAAGAATGATTTTTTCTTTTATTTTTTTTTTTGTATTTTTCTGAAGCTAGAAACGGGGAGAGACAGACAGACTCCCGCATGCGCCCAACCGGGATCCACCGGCACGCCCACCAGGGGGCGATGCTCTGTCCCTCTAGTGCCTGGGGCAGAGGCCAAGGAGCCATCCCCAGCGCCTGGGCCATCTTTGCTCCAATGGAGCCTCACTGCGGGAGGGGAAGAGAGAGACAGAGAGGAAGGAGAGGGGGAGGGGTGAAGAAGCAGATGGGCGCTTCTCCTGTGTGCCCTGGCCGGGAATCGAACCTGGGACTTCTGCACGCCAGGCCGACGCTCTACCACTGAGCCAACCGGCCAGGGCCAAGAATGATTTTTTTCAAGCCCGATATAAAAAAGGAGTCACAGAAGAGGTAAGAGATATACTTACAAGATGGTCAGTGTGAAACCACACATCAGGATTTGTGTTAAACGATATGGGACTACATGCTCTCATGACAAGACAGTGATTCCCCTTAGACTAAAAGCAAAGCACAAACAGCCCCAGCATGCTAGCTACTGCACAACAGACATGAAAGCTTAAGGTCACACACAGGACAGAGGTTGAGAGGACAACCAAGTGGACACGAGCTGAAGCAGAGCTGGTGTGGCTTTGCTAGCACAGTAGGGTTAAGATATGAGGAATCACTAACATATAGACAGACACTTCCTGACAAAGTCAACACTCCAGAAACACTAGTTTGGATCACACACAGCCTCAGGATACACACACAAGACCTGACAAAGACTCAGAAGGAACCTCATCCCCTGCACACTCACAAAAAGGGGGCAACAAACAGGTGAGGACATGACAACTTGAAAAACACAATCAGCAGCTGAAACCGCACAGGCACATGTGGGACACTGAAGACCACCCACCCACAATCCCTGTCCTGCTCAAGGGCACAGGACATGTGTACAAGGAGCCTGTCCTGAGCCACCAGGCAACTGTGAGTGCATCACAGGAACAGTCACATGGGCATGCTCTCTGACCAAAAGAGAACAAAGCTAAAACCAATTAATAAAACATACATGAGGCACCAACCTACCTTGTGAGGGCTCCCATCACCCAACCTCGCCTGCCACAGCAGTAGGACCCCCGCGATCACAGGAAAGAAGGCCGCCCAGTGCCCGGCCCGGATGCAGAGGGTGCCCACCTACCTTGCGCCAGAACGGAACTCCTTCATAATGGACTCCCGCTCCTTCTGTGGCATGTCCCCATGCATCGATGACACCGTGAAGTTGGCTTCTCTCATCTTTTCCGTCAGCCAGTCAACCTACCAACCAAATCGGCAGATGCTATGTAAGCTTATCCACAAACCAAACATGGTACTCAGGATTGATTTCAATTACTACTTGCAGAGTCAATGTAATCAATCATAAAGCAAGTGCCCTAGAACTCAGAGTAATCGTTACTGGATGTATAGAAAACTTAACTTTGCCCAGTAGGTAGTGGGGCAAAAATCCACTTAATTTGTCCATTATCAGGTAGCATAAAACCATGACCCTGGGCCTTCTGTGGTGGGACTGGCAACAGCACTTCTGCAGTGTCCCTGTGCATGTTCTGTTCACAGCTTGTCCATGGCAGCTTCTGTGCTAACAGGCAGTAAGTGGTTGTCCTAGAGCAGGGGTCCCCAAACTTTTTACACAGGGGGCCAGTTCACTGTCCCTCAGACCGTTGGAGGGTCGGACTATAAAAAAACTATGAACAAATCCCTAAGCACACTGCACATATCTTATTTTAAAGTAAAAAACCAAAACAGGAACAAATACAGTATTTAAAATAAAGAACAGGTAAATTTAAATCAACAAAGTGACCAGTATTTCAATGGGAACTATGGGCCTGCTTTTGGCTAATGAGATGGTCAGTGTCTGGTTCCATATTTGTCAATGCTAGCCGTAACAAGTGATATGACGCGCTTCCGGAGCCCTGACGCATGCGTCTTGCATCACTGCGCTTTGTGGCGCCACCACATACAGCACACAGGATGCATCCTGTGCTCTCTCACTGACCACCAATGAAAGAGGTGCCCCTTCTGGAAGTGCAGCGGGGGCCGGATAAATGGCCTCAGGGGGCCGCATGTGGCCTGCGGGCCGTAGTTTGGGGACCCCTGTCCTAGAGACTCCATTCCCACAAAGCCTGAAGCATGGACATCCACCCCTCACATAGTCTGACCCAGTTCTGCAGAGAACCAAGCTTGTGTCTACCACAAGGGAATCAGAGCTGAGACTGCGCACCTTCCTCTTGGTGTTGCAGAAGATGACCGCCTGTGTGATGGTCAGCGTGTCGTACAGGTCACAGAGTGTGTCAAACTTCCACTCCTCTCTCTCCACCGCCACAAAAAACTGCTTGATGCCTTCCAGAGTCAGCTCATCACTGTGGGGCAGAGATCAACACTGCTGCCCACCCTGCCAACCAACTGGAGAGTGCCTGCAGGCCAGAACTCAGTGTCCTGCCAGCACAGCCATACCCTCTGAGAAGTCACCATTCCCACATGGCCCAGCTCCAGATCAGAATTAACAGTTACCGCCACTCTGAACACAGCGCTGAACAAGACACTCCACTGCTCAACAGTAATTCCTTTACTCTCAAGTGACTGGTAAACACTAGCAACTAATTTTTAAATTTGGAGTTAGTGGGTCAAAAGGGAATGCACGTCAAAAGCTGGCTTTTCAGAAAAGAAAATTAGAATTTCCGTGTTTTGGCCCTGGCCGGTTGGCTCAGTGGTAGAGCATCGGCCTGGTGTGCCCAGGTTCGATTCCCGGCCAGGGCACACAGGAGAAGCGCCCATCTGCTTCTCCACCCCTCCCCCTCTCCTTCCTCTCTCTTCCCCTCCCATAGCTGAGGTTCCATTGGAGCAAAGATGGCCTGGGCGCTGGGGATGGCTCCTTGGCCTCTGCCTCAGGCGCTAGAGTGGCTCTGGTCGCAACAGAGCAATACCCCGGATGGGCAGAGCATCACCCCCTGGTGGGCGTGCCGGGTGGATCCCGGTCGGACGCATGTGGGAGTCTGTCTGACTGCCTCCCCATTTTCAGCTTCAGAAAAATACACACACACACACAAAAAAGAATTTCCGTGTTTTACATCTCAAAGACACCCCATGTTGTCGGTTTAGGACCGCTAGAGAAGCAGGGCATGCTCACCGTTTCACCAGGATGCGAATGGGATCTGTCATGAACTTGTTGGTCATCTCCAGGATTTCATGAGGCAGCGTGGCGCTGATGAGCACCACCTGCGTGGCTGGGGGCAAGTACCTGTACACATCATAAATCTGCTCTTTGAAACCTGGGTGGGGAACAAAACACACGAAGACATGCAAGACCATACACTGTGACAGAAAAGCTGCACGTCCAATGCTCACGCATCATTAGGAGCAGGGCTGTGGCTCAGGCCTCAGGCTTCACAAGGAGTCCTAACCACACAGCAGAAAAGCCACGCATTCCTTCTCCTCTCCTACCCCCACCCTACCCTCGGTGCTCTGGGGAACACAGCCCCACCCAAGATTCTAGATGCCCAGTCACAAGCCACAGACACCCTAGCCCTTAATCACCCAACCTGGATGTCAGCACACAGATCTCAACTAAGACCCAGCTGCTGCTGCCTGTGAGGACTTGTGTCCACGGTGGCCAGAGTTACTATGTTTTAAGAGAATCTAGAGATGTGAATCTTTACCAAAAAAAAATCTCCCAATTAAAAAAAGAACAAAACACTCCCACAAATATCAAATTATTATGTTGTACATCCGCAACTAATGTTATATGTCAATTATGCCACAAAAAAATCTGCCTAACAAACAGACAACCAATTTATATTTTGAATATGGTGTAGGCTGAATAAAACAGCCCAGAAACCGATAAAACTAGTTCATGAATTACGGGTCACCTGGATAACAGAATGCCCTATTACCTCCACACCTGGCTCACAGCCCCCAACCACCCCCAGGCTCCTCTAGGGCCTCAGCTCAGCTCAGCTCATGCATAAGCCGCCTGGGCTAACCACCAGACACACAGAAAGAAGCATGTGTCTGTCTGGGTGACAGGCACCATGCTGATTGTGACAGCCTTACAAACACGGACCATAAAAAGACCTAAGTGTAGGCCCTAGCCGGATGGCTCAGTGGTTAAGAGCATCGGCCCAGCATGTGGAAGTCCCAGGTTCGATTCCCAGCCAGGGTACACGGGAGTAATGCCCATCTGCTTCTCTACCCTTCCCCCACTCATTTCTCTCTCTCTCTCTCTCTTTCCCTCCCTAGCCAAGGCTCCATTGGAGCAAAGTTGGCCCAGGCGCTGAGAATGGCTCCATGGCCTCTGCCTCAGGTGCTAGAATGGCTCCAGTTGCAACAGAGCAATGACCCAGATGGGCAGAGCATCGCCCCCTGGTAGGCATCATGGATCCCGGTTGGGTGCATGAGGAAGTCTGTCTGCCTCCCAGCTTCTCACTTCAGAAAAAAAACAAAAAAAAAAACACAAAAAACCCTAAGTGTGAGTCTTATCTTCATGACCCCTGAGGCACAACTGTGTTCCACAAGGACACATTACTCCTACTCAGAGCATGTTCATGAGGCCCACATCTCCACTCTGCTGTGAATATTCAGAATTATATTACAAGAAATCAACTCTATTGGCATGAGTACCTTTGTTTAACATTTCATCAGCCTCATCCAAAACCAACATCTTGATAGCACGTGTCCTCAAACTTCTGCGACGAATCATATCTACAAAATTAGATTTTTAAAGAATTAGCCATCACACTACAAGGAAACAGGCAGCCACCTCAGAGCCCTAGCTTCCACTTCCTGCAAGTGAGTCCAGAGCAGACGTACAGTGTAAGGAACGGAGGGAGCATGACCCTCACCATTCTGGTGCATCTCACCACCACCACTTGCAGCACAATGTTACAAAGTGCTTACCAAAGACACGACCCGGCGTGCCGGCCACGACGTGCTGTCCGTAGTCCAGTTTCCGAATGTCCTCACCCACGTTGGTGCCCCCGATGCAGGCGTGGCACTGCACGTTCATGTAGTCACCCAGAGCAAGCAGGCCCTGTGTTGGAACACAGGATCATTTTTACTACAATTTTAAGTGACTACCAAGTATTACTTATACCATTAATTTTATACCATAAAGCCCAATTCTCCTCCTCCTACTCTTGTACCAAAATGAAGTTAAGTTTTAATGGTTTCTTACTATAAAAGTTATACATATTAATTATAGAAAAATCAGAGAATATGTAAAACTCATACTTCCACCCAAGAAACAATGTTAACATATTAACGTACAGCCTTCTGTTGTGTTCACAGTAAGAGTAAAATACATTTTAATTAAAATGGGTTTTGCTGTTAAAAAAAATAATTCTAAGACTGCCAAAACCTACTGTAATCACACAAATCATACTAAAAATAAAAACACAAACCAGCAATTCATGTATGATTTATGTCAAAATGTTAGGGTTCAGGAAGAGATGTTTGAGGGTATACAACTGGCTGCTCAGGAGGGACCTATGCATACAACCCCACCTCCTGGACGTGTCCGTCTCACCTTCTGGATCTGCACAGCCAGCTCTCTCGTCGGGGCCAAGATCAAAGCCTGGGTTTCACGAACCTGGCAAAATAATGTGCCAGCAAAGAGACGCTTCAGTATTTTTAAGAGAGACTGCACTAATTCAGGCTCTGTTCTAAATATTATTTCTAATAGAGGCAAACAAAACCTAACATTCTGGATGCCACAAATCCAGCAATAACAGGAAGTACTGGGGAAAATTCTTGGATAAAACTGTTCTTCTCAATACCACCATTACAGAAGAGAAAGGAAGTATTTCCCAGGATGAGACAGAGCAGCAAATCACCTGAATATCCAGACACTGGAGGACAGAGATACTAAAGGTGGCGGTCTTGCCTGTGCCAGACTGAGATCTAGTAGAAAAAACACAGGTGAGACTCAGAACCATGAGCCACATACCACTGTTCCCCTTCACAAAACCTGCCACAGTCATGCTCCAACGGGTGGGAGCAATGGGCAGCTTCTCCCAAGCTGATGCCCGATCCCCCCAAACAGACCAACACCTTAACTGCAAGGGGGTGGGATACAGGCACAACATCACTACTTTTAAGTCACAGGTAATGAGGACAGTAGCTACATCAGAGACTGATGGAGCTGCAAAATCTCTGACTCCAGCAGGTGGCATTCACCTTTACACAAATATGAACTGGACTGAAACCATCCTCTATTTTTTTTCTTGTAATTGGGTCTTTAAAAATTAGTTAATAGGAACAAAGCTATTTAAAGAATACTGGTATATACAGCCTGACCAGGCAGTAGCACAGTGGATAGTGTCAGACTGGGATGCAGAGGACCCAAATTCAAAACCAAGGTTGAAACTTCCCAGGAGTCCTTGGGAGAACAGCGACTGTCCGTCAGCCAGTGAGATTTCATCACGTCATATTAGCTCGACCACCCTAGAGGAGACCTTTTAAATATCCCCCACGCAGGTCACCCTATCCGACTTCCCTGGCCTTTGTCCCCGGGACCAGGGAACATCGCGGAGCGGGATGCGCTTTGTACTCAATAAAACTTTTATTATTAAAAAAACAAACAAACAAACAAAAAAACCCAAGGTTGCCAGCCTGAGCATGGGTTCATCCGGCTTGAGCATGGGCTCACCAGCTTGAGCACAGGGTCGCTGGCTTGAAGCCCAAGGTCACTGGCTTGAAGCCCAAAGTCACCGACTTGAGCCCAAGGTTGCTGGCTTGAGCAAGGAGACAAGGTCACTCGCTCTGCTGGAGCTTCTCTCCACTCCATCAAGGCACATATGAGAAAGCAATCAATGAACAACTAAGATGCCACAAAGAAGAACTGATGCTTCTCATCTCTCTCCCTTCCTGTCTGTCTGTCCCTGTCACACATACAAAAATAAAGAATATTATATAAAATTCCATGTCAACTGACAGATAATAAAACTGGCTAAAAAAATAAATGAAAGCTTTCTAGAAGACCACAAAAATAGTAACAAACAAAACACCCTGGGGCTAAAGTCAAGCATTTAACCACACAGTTGACCTTTCAACAACATGGGGGTTAGGGATGCCACATATGAAATCCACATACAACTTTCAAGTCTGCCAAACTTACCGCTAACAGCCTACTGTTGGCCAGAAGTCTTATCATTAACATAAACAATTGTCATTCGACATATTTCATACATTACATACTATAACCTTACAATAAAGTAAGCCAAAGGTAAGAAAACGTTATTAAGCAAATAAGGAAGAGCACATACATTTGCTATATTTATTGATGAAAAAGAAAAAAACATGTATAAGTGGACCCATGCAGTTCAAACCCATGTTTTTCAAGGACTTGCTTTACAACTAGCAACTGAGTCCCTGTCTGAGCAAGTGAGCAAACTTACTGTGCGATGACATCTCTCCCTTTAATTATCTGCTTGATGGCTCGCTGCTGAATTGCAGATGGTTTTTCAAATCCTGTAAACACAGAAAAAGTTAGCTCTGACCACTAGGTAAGCATGTTTATAACCAGACACTGTAAGCAACTTGAGGCAGAGATTTTTTTTACTCTCCCATCCCCTGCGTAAACCAATATTCAGCATACCAAGCTCTTACCAAACAGCTGTTGAATGAATATATTGGGCCACAGTGGATTTTTATGCTAACATGGGATCTTATTTTAATGACAACATCCCTGTAAAAGAAGCATCCTTGTAGAATATATAAACCCCAGAGAGGTCTAAAACAAGCAAACATAAACATACTCCCGGAGAATGATCAGGGTAGGTTCACTTTTTACTTCAATTGTGTTATTGTTTTACTACATTACAATAAGTATCCAACACTGCTTTCTTCATTACTTTTTTTTTGTGTGTGTGTGTATTTTTCTGAAGTGAGAAGCTGGGAGGGCCTGACCAGGCGGTGGCGCAGCGAATAGAACATCGAACTGGGATGCGGAGACCCTGAGGTTGCCAGCTTGAGCACAGGCTCATCTGGTTTGAGCAAAGCTCACCAGCTTGGACCCAAGATCGCTGGCTTCAGCAAGGGGTTACTCGGTCTGCTGAAGGCCCACGGTCAAGGCACATATGAGAAAGCAATCAATGATCAACTAAGGTGCCACAATGAAAAACTGATGATTGATGCTTCTCATCACTCTCTGTTCCTGTCTCTGTCTATCCCTCTCTGAGGCAAACAGACTCCTGCATGTGCCCAACCAGGATCCACCCGGCACACCCACCAGGGGGCGATGCTTTGCCCATCTGGGGCATTGCTCCGCTGCAACTGGAGCCATTCTAGCGCCTGAGGTAGAGCCTTGGCTGAGGGAGGGTAAGAGAGAGATAAAGGAGAGGGGGGGGAAGGGTGGAGAAGCAGATGAACGCCTCTCCTATGTGCCCTGCCCAGGAATTGAACCCAGAACTTCCACATGCTAGGCCGACACGCTCTACCTGCTGAGCCAACTGGCCAGGGCTCATTACTTTTTAAATTAAAAAAAAAAAGAAAATCAATCCATCAGTGCTATGGTCACCACACCTTCCTAATCTGCTGTTGGGGCGACTGTGAGATGTCCTGCACTGTCTGCTGTCCTGTCTGGACACAGCTCCGTGACCTACACCCTACACCCTTCTCCCTCTTGCACAGCAGTCTAAATCACCAAGGATCAAGGCTACTCTAAGGAGTACAAGTACCTTCCATGTACACAAACAAAACTTTATGTACAAGACGGTATTTTAATTATTTTTGGTAGTCTTTTAAAATGTAGTACAAGTTCCCATTTAACACAAAAGCAAGTGTAACAGATAATTTAAGAGACCTCATGCTGACCAAGCACACAGATGGGAAAGTAAAAAGTGTTTAGGGCAGGGATGTCCTGGATGCTAAGAGGCAGGTCAGGCTGTCAGCCTCCCTACCAGATGGGTTGCATTGGTCCTTTACCTCCCACCCCTTCAGCAACTTCTCTTCTCTGTCTAAACTTTTATGACAGCAAGGACTGCAGGATAAAAGATGGACCAGTCCCAGGCCTTAAGTACAGATGCAAACCACTCCCATTAGAATCCCCAACCCCATCTCTTTTTTTGGGGGGGGGGGAGGGGGACAGAGACAGAGAAAGGGACAGACAGGAAGGAAGGGAGAGAGATGAAAGCGTCAGTTCTTCGTTGTGGCTCCTTAGTCTTCTTAGTTGTTCACTGACTGCTTTCTCATATGTGCCTTGATGGGTGGGGGTGGGAAGGCTACAGCAGAGCGATTGATCCCTTGCTCAAGCCAGCGACCCCATCGGCGACCTCAAGGCTTTGAACCTGGGTCCTCTGCATCCCAGTCCGATGCTCTATCCATTGCACCACTGCCTGGTCAGGTCGCAACTCCAACTCTTAACTTAGACAACTGCCTTCCCACATTGCCAGTGGGATGGCATGTGGGCCCCCAAGCTCACCACATCCAAGACAGAGCCCCAATCTTGCCCCGGTCAAGTGCTCTTCACCTAAGCTAATGGCGGCATCACACGGACCGCTCCCCTCGCTCTTCACACTCTCCCACCAGTGAACCCTGGTAGCAGCACTCCACCTCCAAATGACAGTTACCTCTCCCCTGGACACCCAGCACAGTCTCCTAACTCAGACCTGCTTCCTCTCCTGCCTCCCCCCTCCCCCCAAATTCACAGACAACTAGGACAACCTCTGTAACTCTAAACCTGACTCGAACTTCTCAGGTAAAACCCTCCAATGGCCACTGCACTTAAACCCTTTATCGCCTCACATGACACTTTGCAAGCTCTGGCCTCTGCCTCCCTCTACAGCCTCAACCCTGGCCTCCCAAGAGGGGAGGCTTCTCTGTTCCTGGAATGCACCGGCAGCTCCCTCTGCCCAGTTTCACCAGTCTTCTACTAACAGCCTCCTTTAACAGCGCAAATGTCACCCCTTCCTGGACGGCCCTGACCTATCTGCTAAGTGTTAGCCCTCTTCTCTCCCAGGTACTCTCGATTCCATTATCCCGCTTCCTTTTCTTCACAGCCATTACTACTGCGAAGGCACCCCGGCTACAGGCTACCTTCTCCCAAACACAACTTAAGTTCTCCAAGAGCACAAGCCTCACACCGGGAGATACAAGACAGCTGCCCGTGGAATGACTGACTCCGAAGCGCCTGGACGAGTGCGCAGCCTGTGGGGGACCAGCACACTGCTTTGCGCTGAGGACAACACGCCGAAACCACGGACTCGGAGCGCTGATGGCGTGCTGGGGGCGGGGGTCGCCCATCAGCGGCCTCGCCTCGGGGCCCCGGAGTCCAGGCCCGGCCAGGGACTCTCAGCGACCAGACGTGGCCCTGCCCTCAGCCTCCCCGCCTGCGCCACCGACCGTAAGCGTAGATGCCGCGCAGCAGGTCCTCCCGCAGGCCCATGGTGTCGAACGTTGGGGTCACATCCACCTCCTCGCTGGTCTCGAATTCCACTTTGGTCATGTCTTCCTCCTTGAGCAACCGCTTCCGTGCCGAACCTGAATTTGCCATCGTGGCCGTAGCCGCCATGATCCAGAGTAGGTAGAGAGGAGGGCGCGCGCCTCAGAGGAAAGCGGAAGCAGGACCACTGCGCCGCCTCCGCCGCCGCCAGGAACTGACGTCACCAAGCGCCCGTAGTGCCTACAAACGTGCGTTGAGGCCACGCCACGGGAGGGGCGGGGAGTTCAGCATCCCGTGAAAGGGAAGGGATGCTTGACGCGAGAAAGGGGCGGTGCTTCGAGGCTCCTGTAAAATCTGAGCTCTCATAGGATCTCGCGAGGAGCGGGACCCCGCTCACCCTTTTATAAAAGTTGCGGATTATGCGCGGTGCTGGAATTTATTGAGTAAGAGGTTGGAAATTGTGTTGTGTAGCTGTCGCTTATTTACTGGATCCTTCGCGTTGGCGGGGTCAGGGCGCCCTGCTCCGGTGGGTGTTGCCAGGCGGTTCTATTTCGGAGGAGAACATGGGCGCAGGTCGCCAAATGCGCACATTCTCCCGTTTATACGCTTATACGTCGTCACTGGCCTAGGTCGGAGCGCGCCGGGCACAACGTGGGGAGCGGGTTGTTAATACTCGCTGCTGCTCCCCGCTGGAAACCCTTACTGCGGATAGTCTACTCCTGGAACTCCTGGAGTCAGGTCTGGCTAGGCGGCCTGTGTTTAACTCCTTGTGGATAAGCCCTTCATCGGGGTCACGTGGGGAGACACAGGGTCACGCCTGGGAGCGCCCCCTCTCATTTCTTTCTATCACTTCTCCCGCAGCCAAGGCTCCATTGGAGCAAAGTTGGCCTGGGCGCTGAGGATGGCTCCATGTCCTCACCTCAGGTGCTAAAAAAATGTCTCTAATTGCAACGGACCAATGCCCCAGATGGGCAGAGCATCGCCCCCAAGTGGGCTTCCCAGGTGGATCCCAGTTGGGCACATGCGGGAGCCTCTCTGTTTCTCACTTCAGAAAAATACACACAAAAAAAAAAATTCTTGCAGAACACTAGTTGAAAATCGCTAAGTTACAGACATAACAAAAATCGGCAATCTTATTTGAGGCAGCGTCCGCCCCAGTCATGAGCTCCAAGGAGGCCCTCTCCCAGCAGGCCCCTGCTCACTGCTCAGGGTGCTAGTGCTCACTCTATGTTCTATTTTGATAAGAGAGAACCTTCCCACTTGACTTCAGGACTCTAATGACCACAAAAGTTTAGTCCTGGGTCAAAACAGGCCCAATGCTCACCATGCAACAAGCAGTGCTCGGTGGGACCAGGCTTTCCTCCTGGATCCCCCAGCTCAGGGTGGTCACTGCACTGCTGAATGGGAAACTTTCTCTGGTGGATGTCACAGGGATTTCGGGATTGCTCTTTGACCTTCCCAGGCTCTCGCCAGAGTTTCTTTCCCTTTAAATGAGATGGTGGAGAGGGTCCTGGGGCCCCTTCCCCTGCCTGGCATGGGCTGCATGAGTGACAGGGCTTGTGCACTCCACACCCCTCCGTCAGCTTCATGCTCATCTGCCCTTTTTCAGAGTTTTTGGCAGAAAGTTGTTTCCGCCTTTCTTCCTTTTGTAGCTGCTGCTTTTGTTCCTTTCTTTTTCTTTTCTTTTTTTTTTTAAACAATTCAGCCTATTTTACAAGGCACAGGGGGAGAGAGTCTGTGAGTCTGGCCATTCAGCATTTGAACTAATTTTCCATGTTGAGTGTGACCCAGTGTGGGGCAGCTGTGTTAGGCTTGCTCACTGGTGATTAGTGTGTAAGCACCTGGCAGAGGCACATGTGCACAACCTATTTAAGGCTACGGATACTTGCACTCAAGAGAGATGGGGGATTGGGGATTGGGGATGGCAGATTGCCGGCCCGCCACTGTGAGGGGCCATTTTGCTATTTGTTTGCCTGAGAGGCGGTTTCCCCTATCTGTGTGCTCATCTGCAGTTGTGAGACTTTGTTAAGCGGAATGGCCCAACCCTTTCCGGCTCTGCAATTTTTCTACTGTCTGCCCAAATTCAGTGTGAACCTGCCTGGCCTCAGCCATCAGCATATCTATATGGCACTGTGAGCAGGATTCGGAGCAGATTGGTATGGAGCCGCCGACACCCTTGAGGGGTGGAATAGAGGAGTGGCTGTTTCCAGTGGCTCTCCTGTTGGGGACCATGGGCTGGGTGTTTTTTACAATCCTGCAAGAAGAAACCAGGAGCTCTGTGTGAGAGGCTGAGCAAGGTCAAAAGCTCCAGGGTGAGCTGCATACTGAGCGCCAGTGGTGCCTGGAACTTGAGCAGTCTCTGGACAAAGAATTACAGGTTCGCGAGTTGCAGTTTGCCCTGGAAGGTGAACATTGCCAGCAATAGCTGTTGGAGAAACAAATGCAGGATCAGGAGCTTGAGAGTTAATTTCAGACTGAGAACTGGCAGCTCTAGTTGACTCAGAGCCACTCTGCTGGCAGGAATGCAAAGATGGAGCTGCATTCCTGCCCGTGGAGTGGCTCTGAGTTGACTAGAACAGGAGTTTCTGGCTCCTCCTTTTCTGAGGGGGAGGCTCTGGCTGCAACTGCCATCCACAGACTCAGAACCTGGCTAGTGGTTGCCAAAAAGGTAAAATCTCAGCAGCAAAGAATCCCTCAGGGGCAACCACAGCCTCCTCCACAGATCGTAGGGCACTCTGTGTTCCTCCCCCCCCAGGCAGAGCTGATGGAATTGGGGGCCCAATTCAGGCAGAAACCCACCAAGTCGCTGGCAGCCTGCTTGGTGCAGCTGCAGGACATGGGGGTGAATGGCATCATGCTCTCTGGAACAGAGACGGACTGTGAGGCTGTGAGGGCTGCTGCCCGTGCTGCCCTTCTCCCCAACTAACAAGAGAAACAGGCCTGTGAAAGTTACCCAAACACAGATGTGGGTAGATTTGATTGCAACTGGGGCAGAGAGAAATTATAATCTATTGCCCTGGCTGGTTGGCTCAGCGGTAGAGCGTCGGCCTGGCGTGTGGGGGACCCCGGTTCAATTCCCGGCCAGGGCACATAGGAGAAGCGCCCATTTGCTTTTCCACCCCCACCCCTCCTTCCTCTCTGTTTCTCTCTTCCCCTCCCGCAGCCAAGGCTCCATTGGAGCAAAGATGGCCCGGGCGCTGGGGATGGCTCCTTGGCCTCTGCCCCAGTCGCTAGAGTGGCTCTGGTCATGGCAGAGTGACGCCCCGGAGGGGCGGAGCATTGCCCCCTGGTGGGCAGAGCATCACCCCTGGTGGGCATGCTGGGTAGATCCCAGTCCGGCACATGCGGGAGTCTGTCTGACTGTCTCTCCCCGTTTTCAGCTTCAGAAAAATACAAAAAAAAAAAATTATAATTTATTTATTTATTTATTTATTTTGACAGAGAGAGAGAGAGAGAGTCAGAGAGAGGGACAGATAGGGGCAGACAGGAAGGAAGAGAGATGAGAAGCATCAGTTCTTTGTTGCAGCTCCTTAGTTGTTCATTGATTGCTTTCTCATATGTGCCTTGACTAGGGGACTACAGCAGACCAAGTAACCCCTTGCTAGAGCCAGCGACCTTAGGCTCAAGCCAGTGACCTTGGGCTTCAAGCCAGCAACCATAGAGTCATGTCTATAATCCCACACTCAAGCCAGCAACCCCACACTCAAGCCAGATGAGCCCACACTTAAGCCAATGACCTCAGAGTTTCTAACCTGGGTCTTCCACATCCCAGTCTGACACTCTATTCACTGTGCCACCACCTAGTCAGACTAGAGAGAAATTAGATGGCAAGCCTAATAAAGTCTTGTTGGCACCGTGGAGTGGGGAGTTGGAGGTGGGCCTCCAGTTAACTCCCTTTGGCAGAGTGCTCAGGGGTACATTGTGAAGGGCACCTTTGTAATTGTCATTTTTGGAATGTATGGAATGTACCTATTGTGAGATGAGCAACCCTGAAGGGGTGGAATGTGGGCAGCTGTGTTAGTCTTGCTCGCTGCTGTATCCGCTGCAGGCACTCTGCTTGAGTTGTGTGTGAGCACCTGGCAGAGGCACATGTGCATAGCCTATATAAGGCTATGGGTGCTTGCGTTCAAGAGAGATGGGGGATTACGGATGCCTGCAGACTGCCTGCCACCACTGTGAGGGGCCATTTTGCTATTTGTTTGCCTGAGAGGCAGTTTCCCCTGTGTGCTTGACAACCATTATGAGACTTTATTAAACAGAATGTCCCAGCCCTTTCTGGCTCTGCACTTTTCTACTGTTTGCCCAAATCCAATGTGAATCTGCCTGGCCTCGGCCACTGGCATTAACCCAGGATCTTTGAGTCAGACACGATGTGCAGCGATGTCACGCATTTATCCTCTGGGTTGTCATCTAAGAAGGCACAAGGGGAACCCCCAGTGCCTATGCCCTGGAGAGGCATTCCCAGGTCATGGGACAATGAAAGAGCAGGGTGCTGGAATGAGGAAGTAGGAAGGGGGAGCCTGGCAAGGGACATGGAGCTCCTCTCAGCCCCTCTAGGACAGAGGACCAGAGCTTGTGCAACACTGGATGGTCAGCGTGCCTGCAGGTTCAACTTTGGCTAAAAGGAAGAAGAAAGACCAGGGGAGACTGGTGTCCTGTATGTCAGGGTGCTGGCCTTAGGGAGGCAGGGGCAGGGTAGGCCAGGCCAATGAGGGGACATCCTCACTGTCTCCCTTCTCTGCATCCTGTCCAAGTGGGGTCAGAGGGCAAGTGGGAGTGGTAGCCAGCTGCTCTGGGATCTTTCTGCATTTTTTCCAAACAACTTTATTGGGATGTAATGTATCTGATGCCCAGCTTGCCCATTTAAGGAGCATAGTTCCATGGCTACTAGTAGATTGACAAATGTGTGCAGCCATCACAACAGTCAATTCAGAACATTTTCATCACTTAAAAAGAACCACCAGGCCTGGCCCTGGCTGGTTGGCTCAGCGGTAGAGCGTTGGCCTGGCGTGTGGGGGACCCGGGTTCAATTCCCGGCCAGGGCACATAGGAGAAGCGCCCATTTTTCTTCTCCACCCCCACCCCCTCCTTCCTCTCTGTCTCTCTCTTCCCCTCCCGCAGCCAAGGCTCCATTGGAGCAAAGATGGCCTGGGCGCTGGGGATGGCTCCTTGGTCTATGCCCCAGGCGCTAGAGTGGCTCTGGTCACGGCAGAGCGATGCCCCTGAGGGGCAGAGCATCGCCCCCTGGTGGGCAGAGCGTCGCCCCTGGTGGGCGTGCCGGGTGGATCCCGGTGGGGCACATGCGGGAGTCTGTCTGACTGTCTCTCCCCATTTCCAGCTTCAGAAAATAAAAATAGAAAAAAAGAAAAAAAGAAAAAAAAAAAAGAACCACCAGGCCTGACCTGTGGTGGCGCAGTGGATAAAGCGTTGACCTGGAAATGCTGAGGTCGCCGGTTTGAAACCCTGGGCTTGCCTGGTCAAGGCACATATGGGAGTTGATGCTTCCAGCTCCTCCCTCCTTCTCTCTCTCTGTCTCTCCCTCTCCTCTCTTAAAAAAAAAAAAAAGAACCACCACACTTTATCTACCACCCTCACCCTCTCCCCTCAGAGGACAGACATCCAAAGTTGGAGCGTCAGCAGGGCCCATCTCTTTCAAAGGCCTGGGAAAGGACCTATTCCCCACCTTCTCCGAGCCTCTGGGGCTGCTGGCAGTCCTCGGTATCACTCCAGTCTGTGTGTGCTTGTTGTCACCTGGCATCCTCCCTGTGTGCATGTCTCTGGGTCCCTTCTCCTCTTTTTCTTTAATTTATTGGTTTTTAGAGAAAAAGGAAGGAAGAGAGAGAGGAACATTGGCTGGTTTCACTTATTCAGGTTGTCATTGATTGATTCTTGTAGGTGCTCTGAGTGGGGATCGAATGTACAACCTTGGTGTGTTGGGATGATGCTCTAACCAACTGAGCTACCCAGCCAGGGCCTTCTCTTCTTTTTGTAAGGACACCTATCATATAGGATTTAAGGCTCATCCTAATGACCTCATCTTAATTTAATCATATCTGCAACAACCTTATTTCTAAATAGATCACGCTCAAGTATTGGGGGATTGGGACTTCAACATATTTGGGGGGATACCACTCAACCCACAACATCCTGTCATCTTTTTTTATTTCATCAGCAGTCCCCTGGAAACCAGGTATGAACTGCCAAGGGGCAGCGAGACAGACTTGCTCAAGGACCTGCTCCCCCTCATCTCCACTTACCCAGAGCCTGTCTAGCAGGTCCTCCCTCTGGCCAGAACACTGAGGGAGGATATCTGTGGGGTCAGGCCTCTGGTGAGAGGCCCAGGGAGCCCCAAGCATGTTGATAACCATTGTACCTGACAACTCTCCTTGGCATTCTAGGCTTCAAAGCCCAGTTCCCCAGTGGTAGAGTGTCGGCCTGGCGTTCAGAAGTCCCGGGTTCAATTCCCGGCCAGGGCACAGAGGAGAAGCGCCCATCTGCTTCTCCACCCCTCCCCCTCTCCTTCCTCTCTGTCTCTCTCTTCCCCTCCCGCAGCCAAGGCTCCATTGGAGCAAAGATGGCCCCGGCGCTGGGGATGGCTCCTTGGCCTCTGCCCCAGGCGCTGGAGTGGCTCTGGTTATGACAGAGCGACGCCCTGGAGGGGCAGAGCATCGCCCCCTGGTGGGCATAGCGTCGCCCCCTGGTGGGCGTGCCAGGTGGATCCCGGTCAGGCGCACGCGGGGAGTCTGTCTGACTGTCTCTCCCCGTTTCCAGCTTCAGAAAAATACAAAAAAAATCCAAAAAACAAAGCCCAGTTCTCTTCTAGACTTCTGCTTTCTAGTTCTGAGGAAGCTTTATATTTACTGAGTAAACCACAAACGTGAAAGAGCTGTCCCCTTGTTTCCTGGATCAATGTTTGCCCTTTCTCCTCCTTGCACCAGTCCCAGGGCCTGAACTTTGAGTTTTGGAGCAAGTACAAGGTGTAAAATAGTTGTAAGATCACCTTGGCACTGGTTTGTCAGGTTCTACCTGCCCAGCTTTGTCTCACTGCCTAGAGTCCTGCAAAGGAGCCTGAAACTGCACCTGGCCAGGAGGGGGCATCAGGTCCCATTCCACCACTTTCACCGTGAGCAGTTCCTGCACAGACGGATGTGAGCATGTCTTGGTGAGTGTGTACCCTTTGGGTGGCTATCCACGGAAAAGGACCCTCTACTGGCCATTCCCCATCTTTCTTAGTGAACACAGGCTGACTTGCTCTGGTTCTGAGCACATTTAGTGTATACACCTCTTCAAGAGGCATTAGACTCTGCCAGTGCAGCTGTCATCCCAAATGAAAGGAACCAAGTCACAGGAATGTTCAGGCCCAAGAGAAACACTCCCACCCGTGCCCTACCTGAACACAAGGAATCAGTGGGATGAGAACAAGTAGAAACAATGTAATGCCCAGCCACAGGCCCGTGGATAAATCTGCTGTGTTTTATTCACATAATAAAATCCAGTGCACAGTGAAAAAAGGCTATGTGGCTGTATGTATCCATATGCTAAACCTCAGACGACTGTTAGGGTGGCGTCCCGTCCAGCATAGTACTGCTGATGTCAAGCAAGAGTTAACAGAGAAGTTACTGTTTGCATACAGAATCATGCCAGCTATGTAGTGATTGTCACCACCTTGTTTGAGCAGAGGGTGGGAGGAGAGGGACTGAGACAACCCAGAACTGAGTGCCTCTGATGATGCATTTCCTTAGAAAGGAGTCTGAGGTCCAGAATGTTAACACGGGTTGAATGTGTGTGGTAGGTGCATGGGTATCTGTGATATCACTTGTTTTTTTTTTTGTTTTGTTTTGTTTTTTGTTTTTTTGTATTTTTCTGAAGCTGGAAACAGGGAGGCAGTCAGACTCCCGCATGCGCCTGAGCGGGATCCACCCGGCATGCCCACCAGGGGGCGATGCTCTGCCCATCCGGGCGTTGCTCTGTTGCAACCAGAGCCACTCTAGCACCTGGGGCAGAGGCCAAGGAGCCATCCCCAGCACCCGGGCCATCCCCTGCTCCAATGGAGCCTCGGCTGCAGGAGAGGAAGAGAGAGACAGAGAGGAAGGAGAGGGGGAGGGGTGGAGAAGCAGATGGGCGCCTCTCCTGTGTGCCCTGGCCAGGAATCGAACCCTGGACTTCCGCACGCCAGGCCAACGCTCTACCACTGAGCCAACCAGCCAGGGCCTCACTTGCTTTTTTATATGCTTGAAATAGTCCACAGTTTAAGACCATTTTAGAAAGATTCAGATGAATGAATACAGAGTGAAGACCTCATGCCAGGGCCAGAAGTGAAGAGAGGAACATGACCGGATCAAAGCTGTGGAGGCAGTGGCTGCAGAGCTGGGCTCTGTGAGAGCCTGGAAGGAGCCCTCTGAGGTCCTCCCAATAGAGGGCTTGGATTTAGTGCAGTCAGCATACTATTCAGAAAGACCTGGCCATTTGAAAGCTGCATGTGTACCAGCCAGGTGGGGTGGCCTTTACTACTTACCTGAGGAGTTGTTTTAGTTTTTTTGTTTGTTTGTTGGGTATTTTTCTGAAGTGAGAAGAGGAGAGGCAGAGAGACACTCCTGCATGTGCCCAACCGGGAACCACCAGGCAGGCCCACTAGGGGACGATGCTCTGCCCATCTGGGGTGTTGCTCAGTTGCAACCAGAGCCATTTTTTTTATTTATTTTTTATTTTTAATTTTTCTGAAGCTGGAAACGGGGAGAGACAGTCAGACAGACTCCCGCATGCGCCCAACCGGGATCCACCCGGCATGCCCACCAGGGGGCGACGCTCTGCCCACCAGGGGGCGATGCTCTGCCCCTCTGGGGCGTCGCTCTGTTGCTACCAGAGCCACTCTAGTGCCTGGGCAGAGGCCAAGGAGCCATCCCCAGTGTCCGGGCCATCTTTGCTCCATTGGAGCCTTGGTGCGGGAGGGGAAGAGAGAGACAGAGAGAAAGGAGAGGGGTGGAGAAGCAGATGGGCGCTTCTCCTGTATGCCCTGGCTGGGAATCCAACCTGGGACTTCTGCACGCCAGACCGATGCTCTACCACTGAGCCAACCGGCCAGGGCAAGAGCCATTTTTTTTTAGTGCCTGAGGCAGAGGCCATGAAGCCAACCTCAGCGCCCAGGACAACTTTGCTCCAATGAGCCTTGGCTGTGGGGGGGGGGGAAGAGAGAGAGAGAAAGGAGAGAGGGAAGGGTGGAGAAGTAGATGGGCGCTTCTCCTGTGTGCCCTGGCTGGGAATCGAACCTGAGACATCCACAAGGCAGGCCGACACTCTACCACTGAGCCAGCCAGCCAGGGCCAGTTGTTTTAGTTTTATAGCGATCCATAATGTGCTTTTACAGCGTCATTCTCCTAACACATTTCCTAGGCACCTAAATACAAGTGCCCGGGGCTGCTGAATGTGACATGTGTCCACTATGCTAAGTATATATAAGCAGTGTGCTTTCTGGGTGAGTGCCCATCCACTTCCCACTGATCACCCCAAAGCCCTGTGATGTGGATCAGGGCACTACCTCTGTTGCTGGATCATCCAGCTCATGTTAACCCAAGGCGGTGCTGTCAGGGCTCCTCCACCATCACCCCTGAGGAAGCTTTCAGGCATCTTTTCCCTTCATGTCCTGCCCCAAGATATCACTGAAACAGGTATGCTGTGATCTGTGCACAGCTGTGCTATATCCACAGAAGAGTAAAAATTTTTTGCTCAAGACCCAGTTTTTAGCCCCATGGGACTATGTCCCCATATTGAGAATGTGTGATCTAGACCAACCTCCTAAGTCAGTCTACTGGGTTGGGGGCAGCAGCCTGCATGTTAGAGCCAAATCCAGTCTCCCGAAAGCAAAAGAAACCCTGGTCTTGCTCTGCCCCAGGTCCAGGATTAATGTTCCCCTCCCTCCAGGTCATAAGACACCAGGGCTAAGGCGGGTATCATCATCCTCTCCTAATTGTTCATTTCCTTCCCTACCTGTGACATGGGTTAAGATGGTTTGAATTGGAAGGCCTCCCCGGGCCCAGAAGCCATGGCACTGACTTCAACCCTCCGTCACTGCCCTTTCCACGCAGGGAGCCCAGTCGTGGCGGAACTGTGCCGCAAGGACTCCTCTAGACGAGGAGACACTGTGGGAGGTGACAGAGAGCCATTGCTACAAGATGGTGTGAAGCATCTGCCCCAGCTGCCTGACCCCTGACCTGCACCAGGCCAAGGTGCTGGGCCAGCTGGAGGAGGAGGAGGTGCTGTACAGCCCTAGGTTCACCAACACTGCCATGCGAGTTGGTGAGCCCTACACCTTGGTTCTGTGCACTGGCTCCCGTAGGCCATCTCTGCCCAGCCAGAAGCGAAGGGAACCCAAGTTCCAAATGTGGGAGCCCTGTTTTGGTGTCCCAGGGCTGTTGTAACAAATGGCTACATAGCAGGTGGCCTCAAACAGCAGAAATGGCCCTGGCCGGTTGGCTCAGCGGTAGAGCGTCGGCCTAGCGTGCGGAGGACCCGGGTTCGATTCCCGGCCAGGGCACACAGGAGAAGCGCCCATTTGCTTCTCCACCCCTCCGCCGCGCTTTCCTCTCTGTCTCTCTCTTCCCCTCCCGCAGCCAAGGCTCCATTGGAGCAAAGATGGCCTGGGCGCTGGGGATGGCTCTGTGGCCTCTGCCTCAGGCACTAGAGTGGCTCTGGTCGCAACATGGCGACGCCCAGGATGGGCAGAGCATCGTCCCCTGGTGGGCAGAGCATCGCCCCATGGTGGGCGTGCCGGGTGGATCCCGGTCGGGCGCATGCGGAAGTCTGTCTGACTGTCTCTCCCTGTTTCCAGCTTCAGAAAAATGCAAAAAAAAAATAAAAATAATAAAAATAAAAAAAATAAAAAAAAAACAAAAAAAAAACAGCAGAAATGGATTCTCTCACAGCCTGGGGGCTAAACATCTGACATTAAGGTACGGTATGGGCACGGCCACATTTGTTCTGATGGCTCCTGGGGAGGGTCCCTCCTCTCTTCTAGCTTCTGGTGGCCCCAGATATTCCTCAGCTGTGGCCCCTTCAGCCCTCATCCAACCTGTTTTCCAGGGCCTCCTCTTAGCCCTCTCCTCATGTCTCTCGTAGGACACTTGTCATTGAACTCAGGGCCCACCCAGGTTATGCAGAATGTCTCCCCTTGGTATTTGTAACTTAGTTACATCTACAAAGACCCTTTTTCCAAATAAGGTCCTGTTGACAGCTTTCAAGTGGACACAATTCATCCTGTCCCAGATGTCTTTGGAGCTGATACTGACAGTCTGTGTTTATTCATTCAACACAGGGAAGCTCATAGCTTCATCAGATCAGGTTGTTAGGAGGATTTAGTCAGTTTTTATTACAAGATACTTGTCTCCAAGCCTGGGCCATAGAGAGCTGGCAGTAGGTGGTCGCTGTTGACATGAAACTCTTTGTGCCTGTTTTCTGATGAACCTTAAAAGGAGGAGCAGTGAATCTAAGCTATGACTCGAAGCTGAGAGCAGTGGAGTCTGAGTGGGCTGGGCCCCAGGGTACTGCTGTTTGCTTCTTTCCTCCATGAGCTAAGTATGCACGCCTGCACATGTCCATCAACACACCTGGCAGGTATGAGCTCAGGGACCATCTTCCTTAGTCTTTTACCTCCAAGGCCTAGCACTTGGATCAAAGTAGTGGCTCAATAAATATCAGCTTCGCCCTTCTCAAGACTGTCTGCCACTATGTGAACAGAAGAAGCCCACAGGAACACCCTACCCCTGGGACCCTGACTCTTAGATGTGCAAGGATTCCCCTTTTCCATACCCCCCTCGTGTAAAAGCCCATTCCACTCCATTAGTTAACACTGTTCTGTCCCCGAGGGCACTTGCTGGATTTGCTGAGGACACAAGGAAACGATGGGGCCATTGCCTTCCTAGAGAGCCTAAAGTTCCACATCCCTGACATCTACACCCTGGTCACTGGGTTGCAGCACCTTCAGTGGTGAGAGCTCAGCCTTCAGTGGGGTTGGTGGGCACTCCTTGGAGCCTCCGGTTCCTAGTAACCGCTGGGGTCCCACCTTGCTGGAGTGCTATTCCTAACGCTCTTCCTCATTTCTTCAGGCAGAGCTTCCGTCCCTGTGCCATATCCAGCACTCTGGGGATAGGAGACCCCCTGAACTAACTGTAGTGGGGGTGGGTGAGAGAAAGATCCCATGACTTTGGGCTCTAAAAGGAAAAAAATCTGTCCCTAATTAGCCAGCACCATGGAAGAGAGCCCTTGTGGGGTGCAGGTGAAGGGAAGAGTCCTTTCCCTAGAAAAGCTCATGAGAGGGCCCCAGTGGACTCTGCAGTCTCCTGCTTTGGAGAGTGGGAAATTCCAGGGTGTAGAGGCAATATGGATGCCAATGCCCTGAGACTATGCCTGTGCTTGGGGGCAGGCAGCCCAGTCCTGGGGCCTGGCCCGGCTCTCAAGAAGACCACCAAGGATAGAGAGGCACCTGCCGGGGGGAGAAAATGGAGGCTGCAGCCCTCCGTGCATGTGCTCAGCCCCCTAAGTCAGGGTTCACTCCGACTGGATGGAGGTAAGACCATTTTTGTTAACTGAGTGACGTTAGGTTTCCCTAGAGCAGCTATTGACAGTTTGGGCATTCAGAGGAGCAGGACAGACATCACTGAAAAGTGAATAAGAAAGCATTTCTGCTCATCTGGCCTCACGGTCCATATTTGTGTTATTTAGAGATCTGTTATACAGATTTACACTCTTTGTTTTTCTTTTTTTTTTTCTTTTTTTTTAAATTTTTTTTATTTATTCATTTTTTTTAGAGAGGAGAGAGAGAGGGAGAGAGAGAAACAGAGAGAGAGAAGGGGGAGGAGCCAGAAGCATCAACTCCCATATGTGCCCTGACCAGGCAAGCCCAGGGTTTCGAACCGGCGACCTCAGCATTTCCAGGTCGACGCCTTATCCACTGTGCCACCACAGGTCAGGCCACTTTTTTTTTTTTTTTGCGACACCTTAGTTGTTCATTGATTGTTTTCTTATATGTGCCTTGACCGTGGGCCTTCAGCAGACCGAGTAACCCTCTAGCTCGAGCCAGCAAACTTGGGTCCAAGCTGGTGAGCTCTGCACAAACCAGATGAGCCCGTGCTCAAGCTAGTGACCTTGGGGTCTCGAACCTGGGTCCTCCACATCCCAGTCCAACGCTCTATCCACTGCGCCACCGCCTGGTCAGGCTGTTTTTCTTTAGAATGACATTAAAATGCGTTAATATTGAACAGGGTTGGGCTGATGAGGGGCAGTTGGGTCTGAATAGTGGGCCTGTACGGGGAGCCACGAGTGGGTAATCTCGACTCCTGTGGTTTATCTACCAAAGTCTCGAGTGCAGTTCAGCTGGAAAGCCTTTAAGGAGCCAGTCAGGCTAGGAGGGGGTTCTGTTGAGAGTCTGGGTGCAGGGTGAGGTGTGATGCCCCGGCGTCCTGCCCCTTCCCTGCAGGGCATCTTGCACAGTACACCTGTCAGCACATGACCCTCACCAGCCAGTCACCTGATCTCTCAGGGTCTCAATTGCTTTATATATAAAGTGGGACAGTCCTGTCCGCTTCATGAATTTAAGGTGACACAAAGTAGCTCACAGAGTGCTGGTACATAGTAGGTGCTCAGCTAATGCACCCTGGCTGTGTACCCCTTCCTCTTTTCTCTGCCCTGATGTGAGGAGCCATGGCTTCGTCCCTTTCCACAGCAGGCCAGGGTTATGCGGGGTCCTGTGTGAGCTCCATGTTGACACTGCTTCCTCATCCTCCCATCTCAGATCTGGTCAGCCCTGAGCCCCTCATCCAGCTGCGAGCTGGTCGACAGCTTTCACTCTAGTAGCCTGGTGCCTCCCAGCCAGCTGTCCCTGTGTATGTGGGCCACAGAGGACTTCTGGGAAGACCCCTGGTCTTCTGGGTAGAGAGGGGTGGGCATCAGGGTGGAATGATTCAGGTGCGGGTGGCTCTGGGTCTGAGACTGGAAGAGGCAGTACAGTCTGAGCTGGCTTCCTCTTTGCAGCAGCTTCCCAGAAACCTTGCAGGTGGAGCAGGGAGCCTCCCCAGGAGCTAAGGCAGGTGACGAAGACCTGGATTATGAGATTGTAGACAGAGCAGGTGAGTGCCAACCTCTGAAGCTGCCCACCGCCCCGGGGCTAGGCCATAGAGCCAGGAAGGGTAGTGATGACAGAGGTCCTCAGGGAGGCAGGTGAGATGACCAATCTCTCCAGGGAAGAGAGGCATGAACTTGACCACTACCCTGACCGGGACCTCTGGCAGTTTAAGCTGGTGCCCAGCCGCTGTTTCCTGGGTGTCATTTCCATTGTCACTTGGAAGCTAAGAGACCTGATCCATCCCCAGGTCCAGCTCAGCATAGGTATCTGCGCAGCTGCGCTCTCTGCCCTTCCCTGCTTTGCGCCATAGACACTTGGACCTCCCAGTGACAGCAGATAGCAAGCAATAGGCTGCAGTGCTCCTGCTCCTGGCCGAGGCACCTGTGGGAGCACTTCTCCTCCTCCATGTTGGCACCTAGGACCTTCCCAATTTTCCTGTGGCTTATTTCTCATATTTGTATCTTAACTAGTTCTCTCTCCTCAAGCCGTGGGCCCCTCACAGTCAGCCTCCTTTCCTGTCCCACATTGCACATCTGCCCCAGTCTTCGGCCTCAAGCACAGTGGGTGCGTAGCACCCTGTCTGGGATTCACCCTTGGGCAACCAGGTGGCAGACGTACCCTGGCGCATGTATCCCATGCTGGTCTGCCCTGATGTACCTGTATGGCCCAGCAGTGGGTCACATGACCAGAAACCTTACCCCCCTCCAAGACCTTTGGAGGTTTTATTTGCAACAGTATCCGTTGGGAGGATCCCCCAGGGCCACCCAGCCTGGGTATGAGAGCATGAAGAGAGGGGTGGTCATTGTGACATCCTAGGTGCAGGCCACCAGCCATGAAAACTGAGTACATCCAGTACATGGCTGGAGGAAAAAAGATAAACAACTGTTAGAAATGTAGCGATATTTTTCACTGAACTCTATGTACCCAGCAGCTAGGAAGCCCCTACCCTAGAGACTTAGCTAAGAACAAGGTCAGCTAATCGCACCTCTTCCGCCCTTGTAAACACTGCTTGCTTGCTCAGCCTAGATAGCCACCCTATAAAAAGGAGCCATTTTAGAAGCTCAGGGCTGCAGTGCTCCCTTGTGTGGGTTGCCTGCAGTCCCTGCGCAGGTTTGCAATAAAACTTATAAAATTCACTTTGGGTTTGCTGTGGTCTGTCTTCTGGGATGTAACAGTCATTTCTCTTTTCATCTCTGGTGATTCTACCTGATGTCCTGTTTTCATACAGTTTTAGTGGAATGGACCTCAGCTACATCAGGAGTATCTAATTCACCTGGCTTAAATGTAATCATGAATAGATTTTTGTCTGTGAGCCGGGCACAGGCTGTCCATGGCAGGTGACAGGCAGCTGTCCATCCTCTCCTGGCCCTCTGGTCCTCATGTGTGGTCAGTCCACCAGGTGAGAGGAGCAGCCTCGGACTGCCCTCAGGGAAGCTGCCGCCTGGGCAGGGGGCCCATCTGCTTCATAGGCTGCACTTTAGAATGCAGAGCTTAGAGACCCCCTGGGGGCATCAAATCTTTGGACTGCCAACTCAGAGGCCTGCACATACAGCTAGGTGTCATGTCCAGCTGCTGGCATGGCCTGGGGTAAGCAGGAAGCAGCCAATGGCCAGCAGCAATTGCTGCCATGCAGAAATGCAGGTCAGTACAGAAATGTGGGCCCACCAGATTTGATTGTTCAACTGAAGCCAGAAGTCCAGGTTCTGCCGGGGTCCAGCCCCAGGGGGGGAATCCAGGGGTCCCATAGGAGGAGACGGCGTCGGCGAAATCGAGTGAGAGAGCCGAATTCTTTTCTTTCTCTTTATTCTCTAGTTAGCATTTACTGCCAGGCATCTCTCTCAATGGCTGGTCTAACATTACTTTTTATGCATACACACTGAGTTAGTCACATGGTATTTTGTTTCACTATGGTTACATGTTTCCAGATAACAGTTAATTCATATCTATAAGCTACAAGTCAGGTGGTAAGTTATTCAAAGTACAGTTACACAATAGTAATAATAATATTGGTACAAACTTCTAAAAGATTAGTACTAATTAATAACTCTATTTTACTCTTGTTGTGAGTCAAGGGCACAGAAAGAGATAGCAGACGAAATCATCAAGGACTAGCAGAGGACCACCGCTTGCTCAGGCAAATAGCCTTGAGTTCATGTAGTGTCCTAATTCTTTTTTCACAAGACTACAAAAGGCTTGCTATTAAGAAACTGACATAGTATAAAGAGTAATTTTTACTTAGAGATACATAGAGTGCACCTGCAAGATAGCTAGTAGCAACATAATATCAGAAGGCATTAGTTGCTATTGCTGCTATGAATCCCACCACATACCTCTCCTATTCTTGGAAAATATAAAAATCTCATGAGAATGTTTTACTGAGAAAAGCCCAGCAACTGCCTTCAGTGACAAAACAAGTCTTTTAACAAAACATTCTTTACTAGCCAGCTGCACTCCTATCCAAGGCCACGCAACAGGCCACTCCACTACACTTTACCTAAGATTCTAATGTCTAGTTAAACTTTATTTATTTACTATATTCATATACTAGCTAAGTTCTAACTATATTCTTTCTAACATGATTAATAAGAAGAAATTCTCCTACAAACTTAACCCTTTATGAGGGATATCATGGCCAGCCTCTTATGTTTATGAGCCCAGTTCAAGGGGCTTACAGGCTTTTCTGTGGAACTTACACCTTCTGTCTCACTTCCAAAGAAATTACTACAAATCTACAGGGAAAGCACGGTACTATTATCCCTGTGCCATAAATAATAGCACACACCCAGAAAAGGGGGGAATATAAGGCCAGATTAATTCAAAAGATTAAAGGGGGAAGTGTCGTTGTGCCTTTCCTTGCGGTGACTTTGTCAACCCGCAGCTGTTGGTCTTACTGCGGTGACTCTATCTTCTTTTGCTGTGACTTTGTCAACCAGCAGTTGTGGATCTTCTCCTGCTGTGACCTAGTTAGCCAGCATTAGTGGATCGGCTCCCGACAAGGTTCTAGATTCTGTATCTTATAAAATGTTAGCAACATTCAGGTATCATAAAGGACACATATAGGTTAAACCCTGGCAAGTACAGCTCCCCACCAGCGCCTCCTGTTTGGGGGATGGTGAATCAAAGAAAGAGAGGAGAATGACAAGGGTTAGCCTCTGCAGAAGGGGCTGAAGGGAACTGAAGTAGTGTGGACGGGCAAAGTTCTGTCAGGAGTAGGTGACCCCAAGGGCCATCAGTGTCTCAGCCTCTGCAGACCTTCTGGAGTCTGAGAGCAGCCCGCAGCCGCCTCCCAGGAGCCTCTGCATATCAGCCAGGTGAGTGAAGGGTGGGGCTGGGGCCAGCAGGTGGCAGAGTGAGGGCTGTTGGCAGGTGACAACCTTTTTGAGTATGAGGTCATGGTGGGAATGGGGGCCATAGAGAGTTCCAGAATGCTGGGGCTGAAGAGGGCCAGTGGGAGATGCCTTGGCTGCACCTCCTGCTCTGGGCTGCCTGTGAGCTCCATCACTCCCTTCTTGCGGCAGAGACCAGCCTGAAAGATCCTGAATCAAGTCACGGTGCTGGTCTTCCAGGGGAATGCAATGCTGGAACAGATAAGTGTCATCGGTGGGAACTACACTAGCAACTTGATTCACCAGATCACCCCTGGCTCGGCAGTAGCCGAGATGGCCTTGCACCGGGGCACCCAGATCATGATAGTGAGATGTGGATTGGAGGCTTCTTGTTGTCTTGTTTTTGAAAGGTGGGGATCTCACTATCAGTGCAAGTGTGTGCGCACGCATGGCTGTATGTGAAACATGTAACATAAAACTCACCATTTTAGTTGTTAGGGCAACTTTTAAAACTTTTTATTGTAAAATATTTATTAAACTTCACAGAACATAAATGTACAATGTAACTAATTATTAAGTGAATACAGTGGCAGGTAGGTGACTTTGATGTAGCCAAAAAGCAGTATTATTGAACTTCAAACTTTTTATTTTATTATTGATTGATTTTAGACAGAGATAGGGAGAGAGAGAGAGAAGCATTTATTGGTCATTCACTTAGCTGTGTGTTCATTGGTTGCTTCCCACATGTGCCCTGACTGTGGATCAAACCCACAACCTTGGTGTATCCAGACGATGCTCTACCAGGGGTCCCCAAACTTTTTACACAGGGGGCCAGTTCACTGTCCCTCAGACCGTTGGAGGGCTGCCACATACAGTGCTCCTCTCACTGATCACCAATGAAAGAGTTGCCCCTTCCGGAAGTACAGCGGGGCCAGATAAATGCGGCCTGCAGGCCATAGTTTGGGGACGCCTGCTCTAAGCCTCTGAGCTAACTGGCCAGGGCAAACTTCAAAGCTTTTTAACAATAGCAAGAAATCTACAAAACAGGCACCACCCATTCTTGAGGCTCACCATTCCTCCAGGAGGAAAAAGGAGGGAGTGTGTGCAGGTGTGAAGATAAGAGCTGAGAAGGGGTGGGAGGGAGGCTGGGCCCCTGCCTCTGGAGCCCCACAAACCCCACAGGTTTCTCCCTCTGAAAGGCTGTCCATGTGCTACACCACATTTCCTGTGTATCAAATGATCTCAACTCAAGCTCCTGATAGTGTCATCTTGTATTTTCCACTCCATACAACATGAAAGTCCTTCATTCCATTTCTAACACTCCTCTTTTTTTTTTTTTTTTGTATTTTTCTGAAGTAGGAAACAGGGAGGCAGTCAGACAGACTCTCGCATGCGCCCGACCAGGATCCACCCAGCATGCCCACCAGGGGGCGATGCTCTGCCCATCTGGGGGGTCACTCTGTTGCAAACAGAACCATTCTAGCGCCTGAGGCAGAGGCTACGAAGCCGTCCCCAGCATCTGGGCCAACTTTGCTCCAGTGGAGCCTCGGCTGCGGGAGGGGAAGAGAGAGACAGAGAGGAAGGAGAGAAGGAGGGGTGGAGAAGCAGATGGGCGCTTCTCCTGTGTGCCCTGCCGGTA
Organism: Saccopteryx bilineata; assembly: GCF_036850765.1. Taxonomy (NCBI): domain Eukaryota; kingdom Metazoa; phylum Chordata; class Mammalia; order Chiroptera; family Emballonuridae; genus Saccopteryx; species Saccopteryx bilineata. The sequence continues at coordinate 126,771,707 of NC_089495.1, forward strand.
ATCGAACCTGGGACTCCTGTATGCCAGGCCGACGCTCTACCACTGAGCCAACTGGCCAGGGTCTCTAACACTCCTCTTGAAATCTCAGTTGTCAGCTTACATTGTGGCGACTGCTAGCAGAACCTTTTATGATGTTTGGGGGACAGTCCTGAGACCCGAATGGGGTCAATTCAGTTCTAGTAGTGTTACAGATACATCTTAGTTTTCATCTCATTATAAAAGTACATACTCTCCTCAACTAAAAGCAACACAGAGAATGAATGGAGTAGACCAGGGGTAGTCAACCTTTTTATACCTACCCGCCCACTTTTGTATCTCTGTTAGTAGTAAAATTTTCTAACCACCCACCGGTTCCACAGTAATGGTGATTTATAAAGTAGGGAAGTAACTTTACTTTATAAAATTTATAAAGCAGAGTTACAGCAAGTTAAAGCATATAGTAATAATTACTTACCAAGTACTTTATGTTGGATTTTCACTAAGTTTGGCAGAATAAATCTTTATAAAACAACTTACTAGAGTTAAATCTTTTTATTTATACTTTGGTTGCTCCGCTACTGCCCACCATGAAAGCTGGAACGCCCACTAGTGGGCGGTAGGGACCAGGTTGACTAACACTGGAGTAGACAGTAAGAACCAGGGAGCTGGGGGTGGGGGGTTGCCATGACATTAGTGAGTGGAGGCCAGGGATGCCACTAAACATTCTACAGGGCCCAGGACTGCCCTACAACACAGAGTGACCTGGCTCCAAATGTCAATAGTCCCAAAGTTGAGAACCCCTGATTTAGAACACTCTAGAATGCTCTAGTGTTGTGGACCATAAATGGCAAAAAGCCATTGTAGACTCAAGGCTTAGCAAAAGGCTAAGTTCTCCCCCCTTCACCTCCATGTTGGCTATGATGCTGAGTATTTGCACCCACTTCACTTGCTTCCTTAAGTTGCTGGAAGCAATTTACATGCCCTTCCTCTTACTCTTTGTTTGTTCAGATCTTGGTTGATTTCTCTTATGCATGGTGGGGGGATTCCTGTTTTTGCCTTGAGAGAGTTCCTGTTTTAGCCTCTGACGTGTAACTTTGTATCAAGGACTTTCTTCATTTGCATATGGTTATATAATAAAGCAAACTGTGGCTATAGGCCACTTGGATATTGCCATCAGCATTTGAAGAGTCCTCCTGGTCCCATTTTTTCTTGATGAGTCTGTTTCCTTAATTCCATACCGTTATTAGGAGCTGCACTGGTCCGTGGCAAGTGGCGCCTGAACAGACGACTTGAGTATGAGTACGAGGAAACTAAAACTGAAGGAAGATGACAGAACTCCCCAAAGTGAAGTGCGCACAGTGAGTAAAGAAAGTTTTGGAGGAAAGTGTAGTCGGGAATAAAGATTATGGGACAGATAGGGTAAAAAATAAGGGACCTTTTTGTAGAAATGTTTCTGTATGAAGACAAATCATTGTCTGAAGAGTATCAGGGTGAGCTGGAAACAGAGGGATGTGAATACGAGGATAACTTGGAGTCTGAGAATGACAGGGGGGATAAAAAATCCGCGGCTATGGCTGCCTTAGCCGCGGGGCCTCCGTTGCCCTCAGCTCCTTCCTACATTCAACCCTCTGCTCCTCCACTCCCTTATCAAGCTGATTCCAGAGTCTATAGCTCAAAATCTGGGGAATCCCCTCTCCAACAATCTATAGACCAGGCTCGAAATATAGGGGAAACAATAAATGATGGCTTTACCCATTTTCCTGTCGTAGAAAGACAGGATGATACAGGGAGACTAATGCGAGAACATGAACCTGTACCTTTTAGAGCTCTGAAAGAGCTTAAACTCGCTTGTGTTCAGTATGGGCCTACTGCCCCTTTTTCACTTGGTTTATCAGATACTATTAGTGCAAAGGCTCTTCCCCCAAATGACTGGAAGGCGATTGCTTGTGCTTATCTCTCCAAGGGTGATTATTTGCTGTGGAAGTTGGACTTGCTTGAGAATGGATAGGAGACTCAGGACTCAGGTATTAGGAAAATGACAGCTTTTCCTGTCATGGTCTGATTTTCTTTAATGTTTTAACTACAATCTTCTGAACTATCATTTTGTTTCTTTCTTATTCTTTGCCTGGAAATTGAGGTAGGGGACCTGTGTTGGATCTGACTATGGAAAATATCCCAGCAGCTGCCGAGAGCAAATTTTCTCAGGGAGATTTTGTTTAGTCACATCCTTCAGTCCCTCTGTCAGAAAATGCCCTTATTAGTGTCAGGCAGGCATCTTTCTAATCTGGTTGTGCTCTGAAATCCTGGGTTTCTCTCTGGTTTGTCTGGTTCGTCTAATTCTTGTTTCTGTTTAGTCTTTGTTTAATGTTGTCTAATATGTGTCTGTTTTTAAGGCCTGAATTAAGGTTTTTTGCATGCAAAAATTGGAAATGCTGGCTCTAATATTTAGGAAAAAATAAAATGATTTTAGAACTTGTAAGGAGCACTCATTTAAATTTAAATAAAATAAGCCTTGGCCGGTCGGCCTGGCGTGCAGGAGTCCCGGATTTGATTCCCGGCCAGGGCACACAGGAGAGGCGCCCATCTGCTTCTCCACCCCTCCCCCTCTCCTTCCTCTCTGTCTCTCTCTTCCCCTCCCGCAGCCGAGGCTCCATTGGAGCAAAGATGGCCCGGGCGCTGGGGATGGCTCTGTGGCCTCTGCCTCAGGCACTAGAATGACTCTGGATGCAACAGAGCGACGCCCCAGATGGGCAGAACATCGCCCCCCTGGTGGGCATGCCGGGTGGATCCCGGTCAGGCGCATGCGGGAGTCTGTCTGACTGCCTCCCTGTTTCCAGCTTCGGAAAAATGGAAAAAAAATAAATTAAATAAATAAAAAAATTTAAATAAAATAGAATGTAGATCCTTAAGACTTACTGATTTGGTTAGTGCATTGTGAGGTGTGTTCAGAGTTCAGAGTCAAATAACAATTTAAGTATTAGGATTAATCAAATTTATATGTTATATTTGTGTTTTTTTGTGCGTAAATGCCTTGTTTGTGTGTAAAGTTATTCTCAGTTAGGCAAAACAAAGGAATTGAGCAAAATTAAGCAGGGCTCTAATAAGTCATTTCAAGAATTTGTCTCACGGCTAATTCAGGCAGTTAGAAGAATAGTATAAAGATGCTAATTCTGCTTCTCAGGCCACATCCTGCAAAAGGGGCCCCAAGGAAATTGGTGATTTGGCTCCTCTGATTTTGCCAATTAGGTTTAAAAAAAAATAGGTCAGGAACTCCCTGAAATGGAACTAACAATACAAGGGCATAAATTTAAAAGACTTTTAGATACTGGGGCTGATGTATCTGTTATTGCTAAGCTACATTGGCCTCCTTCCTGGCCCACTCATGCAGCAGCCACAGAATTACAAGGTATAGGGCAGAGTAAATCACTCAACAAAGCTCTAGTTTTTATAATGGGAAGATAAAGAAGGTCATTCTGGATTTTTTCAGCTTTATGTGCTCCCTGGATTGCCAGTTAATTTGTGGGGTAGAGGTGTTTTGAAAAATATGGGAGCGTTGCTTGTCAGTCCTAATGGTTTAGTCAGTACTTAGATGCTTGATCAGGGATTTTTGCCCACTAAGGGACTAGGAAAAGAACAGCGGGGAATTCTCACCCCCATAGAAGTGGCACCCAATACCAGAAGGAGTGGATTAGGATATCAAAATTTAGCATAGAGGCCTTGGTAGCTCCTGCTACCCCAATAATGCATTGTGCAGACCCAATTACTTGGAAATCAGATAATCCTGTATGGGTAGACCAATGGCCCCTTTCTCAGGAGAAACTTAGGGCAGCTGCTCAATTGGTACAAGAGCAGTTACAGCTTGGGCACATTGAACCATCTAATAGCCCATGGAATACGCCTATATTTGTAATTTAAAAGAAATCAGGAAACTGGAGGCTATTACAAGATTAGAGAACAATAAATAAGACTATGGAAATTATGGGTCCTCTCCTGTTAGGACTTCCTTCTTCTACTGCCATACCATGGAATTATCACCTTGTAATTATTGATTTGAAGGATTGCTTTTTTACTATTCCTTTAAATCCACATGCTTGCAAGAGTTTTGCAGTGTTCCTTCACTTAATTTCCAGGCTCCAATGGAGCGATACCAGTGGAGAGTTTTGCCTCAGGGTATGGCTAACAGTCCTACCTTGTGAAGGCAGCACCCTAAGGCATATATAATTCATTATATGGTTAATATTCTTATTGCTCACCCAGATAAAGACACTGTGCTGACTATTTTGCAACAACTAGAATATTCTCTGAAAGAATCAGGACTTTATATAGCTCCTGAAAAAGTACAGCAATCTGTACCCTTTTCTTATTTAGGACAAATTATTGAGGGACAACAAGTTTGTCCACAGAAAATAGAAATCAGGACAGATCATTTGCAAACTTTAAATAATTTCCAGAAACTGTTAGGAGACATTAATTGGCTTAAACCTTCCTTGAAATTAACTACCGGGGAACAGAAGCCACTTTTTGATAGTCTTAGAGGCTCTGCTGAACCAGCTTCTCCTCGGCTACTTACAGATGCAGGACAGCAAGCTTTAAAACTTGTAGAAAAAGCCTTGCAACAAGCACAACTAAAACGCATAAATCCTGAAGAATCAATTGCCTTACTAATTTGTCCCTCTAGTTACACTCCAACGGGACTATTGAGGCAAGCTTCAGGTCCTACTAAGTGGATTCATTTAGCTGTTACTCCTAAGAAACTTTTATCGCCATATTTTGATCTTGTCACTTCCTTGATTTTCAAGGGGTGTAGGTGACTCTTACAGTTTATAGGTTTTAGGCCTCAAATTATTTTTTCTTTTTTCAAATGATCAACAACAATGGCTCTGGGAAACTTCCACTAAATGGCAAATTGCTTTTGCAAATTTTACAGGCCAAATTGATTCTCACTACCCAGCTGATAAAATAGTTATATTTGTATTTTGTAAAACAATTGTTAATGAGCCCATTCCTGAAGCACCTACAGTCTTTTTTTGTTTTGTTTTGCTTTGTTTGTTTTTTTGTTTTGTTTTGTTTTTTGCATTTTTCTGAAGCTGGAAACAGGGAGAGACAGTCAGACAGACTCCCGCATGTGCCCGACCGGGATCCACCCGGCACGCCCACCAGGGGGCGACGCTCTGCCCACCAGGGGGCAATGCTCTGCCCATCCTGGGCGTCTCCATGTTGCGACCAGAGCCACTCTAGCGTCTGAGGCAGAGGCCACAGAGCCAACCCCAGCGCCCGGGCCATTTTTGCTCCAATGGAGCCTTGGCTGCGGGAGGGGAAGAGAGAGACAGAGAGGAAGGCGCGGCGGAGGGGTGGAGAAGCAAATGGGCGCTTCTCCTATGTGCCCTGGCCGGAAATCGAACCCGGGTCCTCTGCACGCTAGGCCGACGCTCTACCGCTGAGCCAACCGGCCAGGGCAGCACCTACAGTCTTTACTGATGGGTCTAGCTCAGGAATAGCAGGCTTAATAATCAATGGATAACTTTATACTGAAACAGTCACCTTAAAATCAGCTCAAAGACTAGAATTACATGCCATTATCATGGCTTTTCAGCATTTGCCACGTTCCTCCTTTAATCTGTATACAGATAGCAAATATTTACTTATGGTTGTTTCCACTATAGAGACTGCTATCTTAGGGACAACTGCTGATGAAGTATTTCAGCAGTTTCTCCTTCTTCAAAGACTTGTATGTAAACATAGAACTCCATGTTTTATAGTACCTATTCGAGTTCACTCCATGCTCCCTGGAGCTTTTAGCAGAAGGGAATGCCCTTGTTGATCAAGCTACCCAAAAGAAAATTATTGGAGCAACCATGACAGATCAACCAATTCAGTCTCACACTGTTCATCAGCAGAACGCTGCAGCCTTGTGTAAACAGTTTCAGCTTTCTTGGAAGGCAGCATGGCAGATTGTTAAATCCTGTCCAAGGTGCCCTATATTACAATCTGTCCCTTCATTTGGAGTTAACCCTCAAGGACTCCTACTGGGACAACTTTGGCAACATGTTCCAGGGCCGCAGCTGCTAGCACACCCACCGCATCGGCCCACCGCATACAGCACCAAGGACACTGAGCACGGCACCATCCCCAACTACTCACGGAGAGCAGCTGTGGTGCACCTCCCAGAGAGGGGACACCACCAGGCCCGCTTAGCATGTAGGAAGAGTGGTCTTCTGGAGGCTTGCAGGACCAGGGTGGGCGTGATGAGATGCCCCAGAGAGTGGAACCCCCAATGTGCCACTCCTAAGTTCACTGCTTGGACAGGTTTTGTTTGTGCCAAGGGATGAACCTTGGTTTTAGAGCATTCTAGAGCATTCGGGACCAGAGTTTCTCAGCCTCAGCAATGCTGACACTTGGGGCTGGCTCCCTCTATTGTGAGCCTGTCCTGGCTACCACTGGGTATTGAGCAGCATTCCTCGCTTCCCCTATGTCTCCAGACATTGCCAGTGTCCCTAGGAGGTAAGGTGACTGTGACATTCGAATAAAAGCTATAAAATATATTAATAGGCTTTAGAAATAACTTCAAAGGAACTAGTCCAGTAAACAGGTGAGCCCAGACTCCCAGGATGGCTAGGAGCTGAAGAGTCCTTGAGATAGAGAAGTCGTTAGACTCTCCCCAGGATGGTTAGGAGCTAGGAGTCCTTGAGATAAGGAAGGTCACAAGAACCCTAAGGACAGTAAATGTAACCACATCCTAGGGGATAGATAGGGATATTTCCAGCTGGGGCTTTCAACTGTAGGACTGGTTACTAAGGCACGTGACTAGAAATTTAATTTGGGGGAGCCGAATTGCTAAATGCCAAATTTGCTTCTGTATGAAACTGCCTGCTTGCTATGCTATAAGAACCCCTAGACTGTAGGCGCTCGGTGTGGCTCTGGTGACTACCACTTGATTCACCCCTGCGCAGGTTTGTTTTGTTTTGCTTGTTTTCTTTTTCTCTTGGCCATAAAACTATTGTCTGAAAAACTCTCCAAACGTTCCAGTGTTTTGTTACTCCGGGCGAGTGCAACCATTTTATGGGGGCTCGCCGGGATTTTTGGCTGGGACATGGGCGGAACAGCTGCGAGTCTGGTGAGTATTGTTGTGGAATTCCCTTGTTTCTGTAATCTGTCTGGCTCCAGAGCATTTGCAGTCTGTGGTGGCAGACAGGACGCTGTCAGAGACCCGCCCAGACGCTCGGGCCAAAGGGCAGGACGCTGCCGGCCGAGGTTTCTGTTTCTGTCTGAAATCGAATCGAGTCGTTTCAAAGTAGTGAGCTCACTCGGCGCTGGCGCCGCGCTGCTGTCTGGTTGTTTGTTTAGCCTGAATGACTGTGTAGGAAATTTTGTGTATTGCCCTCCTGGGATTTGCTGCACTGTTGTGTTTGGTGTTAATTTGTTTGCCAGTACAGTGTGATCAACGCTCATCCATCTGGATCACCCTGCTTATAGGGTAGGGAATCCTGTGTGTTGTCTTTGTAGGACTAGAAGCATACCTGGCTGAGAAGAACAAGTACCGCGAGGTGGGACAGCAAGAATCTACTCTTAAATCCCCTCTTGATTGCATTTTAAGTAACTTCTCTGATTTTCAGAAGAGAGCTCAGGGTTATGAGGGACCTCCACCCGATCGAGAAACTCTCCGGACCTTAAGCCAAGTGGAGTGGCCATCTCTTAAGGTTGGATGGCCATCTGAAGGAACCTTTGATCTGCCCATAGTTTTTGCAGTAAGAGCCATTATATATCAGGTGCCTCACCCAGACCAATATGTGTATATAGATGTTTGGATAGATATAGCTATAGACAAACCTGGGTACATTAAGAGGTGCATAAAAGCAAATCAAAAGGTTAAGAGAGCTATTTGTGTGAGCGCAGCGGACATTAAGCCTTGCCCTCCCTCCGCTCCACTTGCACCTAAAAGAGAGCCTCCCAAATCGTATCCGGTCCTTTCTGATGTTACTGAGGATATAGTAGACCCTGTAAATTATCCTCCTCCTCATCAGAAGCCCAGGGAGCCAGATTCAACTGTGCCCGAGAATGTCCAGAGTCCTCCCCACACCCGGGGGGGGGGGGGCCCCTTATGCTCAACCTTCCTTTGATGGAGGTGCCCCAATGTTACCTCTTAGGGAGGTGCTGCCCCCACTAGATGAAGGACCACATGCACCGTCCCGAATGATTTATATTCCTTTTTCTACTAGTGACCTTTATAATTGGAAACATCAGACCCCGTCGTTTTCAGAGAAACCTCAGGGGTTAATTTCTTTGCTTGAGACTGTTTTCAGGACCCATCAACCAACTTGGGATGATTGTCAGCAGCTTTTGCACACCCTGTTCACAACGGAAGAAAGAATCCGCATCAGCCAAGAAGCTGAAAAAGTATTTAGGGAAGAGGGGGACACTGAAAGGGAACTAGAGAGGACGCTCCCCAGGAGCCCCCCCAGTTGGGATCCAAACAATGTCAGGGATAGGGAATCGCTTACCCAATATCGCCAGGCTCTATTAAGGGGAATAAGGGCAGCTGCTAAGAAACTAACCAACTTTAGTAAGGTAGGTGAGGTAACTCAGGGGAAGGATGAGTCCCCTGCTGCATATTTAGAGCGGCTAATGGAGGCCTACCGGGTTTATACGCCTATTGATCCTGAGGCAGAGGAAAATCGCAGGCTAATAAACATAACCTTCGTCACTCAGGCAGCCCCAGACATTAGAAAGAAGCTCCAGAAAATAGAAGGATTTGAGGGAAAGAATAGGAGTGAATTATTAGAAATAGCACAGAGAGTCTATGTCAATCGTGATGACCCTGAGTTAGGGAGAGCAGCTGTAAAACTACTCTTGGCACAGCAATCAAAAGGACCAAAAGGGAAACAGCAGCCCTTTAAGGGAAAGAAGGGAACTTTCCCGCAGAAGCAACTAGATAAAGACCAGTGTGCTTATTGCAAAGAGAAAGGTCATTGGAAGAAGGATTGCCCTAAGCTACAGGCCGTAAATCAGGAACAAAGCTCACAAGTTTTGCTCCAATTAGATTGACGGGGCCAAGGCTCCATTTCTGTTGGCCCCCAGGAGCCTATGGTCACACTGTCAATTGAAGGGAAACCAACTACCTTCCTAGTTGACACGGGGGCCACTTATTCTGTCCTAAAGAGACCACTTGGGACATTACAAAAGGAATCCACAAAGGTAATAGGGGTCACTGGCAAAGCTGTCTCATATCCTCGAGCCACTGCTCGGATTACAGACCTGGCGCGAGGGACTATTATTCATTCCTGATTATTCCAGACTGCCCTTACCCGCTGTTGGGACGAGATTTGTTGCAAAAATTTCAAGCAACAATAACCTTCAACCAGGAGGAGAATACAGAAGGCAAGGTATTAGTGACTGTGCCAATATCAGAAGAATACCTGATTGCCTCCCTCCCGGAAGGTAAGAGCGGGTTTACGGGCATCCCCGAGGAAGTAAAGCAGCAGGTTCCTGGAGTTTGGGGCGAGAGAATAATCCTCCGGCATTGGCAATACATCAGCCGCCTGTAGTAGTGCTGTTGCGGAGCGATGCCAGCCAGTACGCATCAGACAGTATCCTCGTACCTGCTTCTGGGCTAAACAGGTTATAGCACAGCACTTGAGGCGCTTATTAGAAGCCGGGATTCTCCGGAATGCACAATCTGCCTGGAACACTCCTCTACTGCCAGTACAAAACCTGAACTCAGGACTATCGCCAGTGCAGGACCTGCGTGAAGTGAATGCTCGGGTAGAGACCATACATCCTACTGTGCCAAACCCCTATACCCTATTAAGTTCATTGCCACCAACTGCATGTTTTCTATTCAGTATTAGATTTGAAAGATACCTTCTTTTGCATTCCATTAGCAAAGCAAAGTCAGGAAATGTTTGCCTTTGAGTGGAATGATCCTGAGAATGGACTTTCAGGCCAATACACTTGGACCAGGCTCCCTCAGGGTTTTAAGAATTCACCAACCATATTTAATGAGGCTTTGTGCAAAGACTTACAGGAGTTTCGAGCCGGCCACTCTTCAATTGTGCTGCTGCAGTATGTGGACGATCTCCTTATCGCAGCCCCAAACCAGGAGAGTTGCCAGAAGCTACATTGAACTACTCCAAGAACTGCAACGGATGGGCTATCGAGTATCTGCTAAGAAGGCCCAAATTGTCACCCAAACCGTGAGTTACTTGGGGTATGACTTGAGGGAGGACAACGTAGTTGTCTAGCCAAAGAATTCAGACTATATTACAGATTCCTGAGCCTGTAAGTAAGAGGCAAGTACGAGAATTTTTAGGTGCTGTGGGATATTGCAGACTTTGGATACTGGATTTGCAGAGCTGGCCAAACCTTTGCATGAGTTAACACGGGGAAAAGAGGAACAATTTGTATGGACAGAGGAGGCACGAGAGTCTTTTCAAAAACTTAAGGAGGCCCTAGTTGCAGCCCCGGCATTAACCCTGCCAGACTTGTCTAAGTCTTTTCAACTATTTGTGACTGAGAAAAGGGCATTGCTCTAGGGGTCCTCTGTCAAGAACTGGGACCTTGGAAGAGACCAATAGCCTATCTGTCCAGAAGACTAGATCCCGTGTCATCAGGTGGCCAATTGTTTGAGAGCACTTGCTGCTACCTCCATCCTTGTTAAGGAGGCCAGTAAACTGACTTTGGGTCAAGACATTCAGGTCATTGGAGAGCACTATTTAGAACAAGTGCTGCGGGCTCCACCGGATAGGTGGATCTCGAATGCCTGACTAACACAGTATCAGGCACAGTTGCTGAACCCCCCCGCAATACAATTTTTGAAAACAACGGCCTTGAATCCTGCTACATTGCTCCCGTTGCCAGACCCATCGGTGATCCATGACTGTAGACAAATATTAGATACCATTACAGGAGCCAGACCAGATCTACGGGATCAGGCCTATGAGAAGGCAGATTTAACTCTGTTTACAGATGGAAGTAGCTATGTTCGGGATGGGCAAAGGTATGCTGGAACTGCGGTGACCACTCAAGACACTGTGTTATGGAAAAAGGCACATCTGCACAACGGGCTGAGCTTATCGGACTCACACAGGCCCTTAGAATTGCTGAAGGGAAAAGTGCCAACATCTATACAGACAGTAGATATGCCTTTGCCACTGCCCATGTACATGGCGCCATCTACCGGGAGCGTGGGTTGTTGACTACTGCAGGAAAAGAAATTAAAAATAAGAATGATATTTTAGCTCTATTAAAAGCCATTTGGTTGCCTAAAAAGGTGGCAATAATACATTGCAAAGGACATCAAAAGGGGGATTCCCCTATAGTAAAAGGAAACCACTTTGCTGATCGAGCGGCACGGAATGCAGCAGAAGAGGAGGAACACACTAACCAACTACTGCTCATCCCACCCCCTACTTTACAAATAGAACCGAGGTATGAGCCAAAAGAAGAAGAAAGGTAAGCAACTAGGGGGTAAGAAAAGTAAACAGGGATGGAGTAGAATTACCAGACAGCAGAATATACCTACCGACAAGGAGTGTTAAGACAAATAATTCAAGAAATACATTAGCAGCTCCCTACTTAGACACAAAAACTAGAACATCTTAGTAGAAAAATATTATGAGGGAACAGAAATCAGAGATGTCATACACTCGTTTTTCTAGGTGTCAGGGCCTGCGCCAAAGTAAATGCTGTCAATAAGAAATTACCTCCTCTCATCAGGCACCGAGAAAAGCTCCTGGAGAACTATGGAAGTGGACTTACCGAAATGACTCCAGGGAAATTAGGCTACAAATATTTACTTGTTCTAATAGACACCTTTACTGGATGGACTGAGGCTTTTCCTACAAAAGGAGAAACTGCTTCAACAGTTTGTAAAATACTTTTAAGAGAAATCATTCCACGATATGGCATTCCCATTGCTGTAGGGTCAGATAATGGACCTGCTTTTGTGTCCAAGATATCACAGGAATTGGCAAAAAGATTAGGGATCAATTGGAAATTACATTGCATTTATTGGCCTCAAAGTTCAGGGCAAGTCAAGAGGATGAATAGGACCCTTAAAGAGACTATAATTAAGTTAAGAGAGGAGACTAGCGAAAATTGGGTAGAGCTACTCCCTTTTGCATTATATAGGGTTCGAAATACACCTTATACAGGAAAATGGACTCCTTATGAGCTAATGTATGGGCAACCAACTCCTTTGGTTCCACAAATAACAAGGGAAGAAATTGAGGGTTCTAATCAAAGTTTTCTAAAGTCCTTACAGGCATGATACGTGCAGAAGTACGGGCGCTTAGAGACCAGCAGAAGGACCAACTCAAAGGACTTCCACTGCCAACTCCACCGGAGCCAGGACAATGGGTATGGATTCTTAACCACCGTCGCGGGAACCTTGACGCTCGGTGGCAAGGACCATTCCAGGTACTGTTCAGCACGCCCACGGCTGTGAGGATAGCTGAAAAACCTTACTGGATTCATCTATCACATGTAAAGTTAGCTCAAGAACCGAGCTTGAAGGAAGCCAAATGGAGAGTCAAAGCGGATCCCCACAATCCCTTAAAAGTGCGGTTCTTACCCGAATCATAGCAATAGTTTTCTTTTGTATGTTATCCAGTATTAAACCAGTACCTGCTTTCCAGGAAACCCTGAATCATCCAGAGAATTTATGGGTGGCTTTAGCACGCACCCTAAATGTCTCATCGTTTTGCCTTGAACAGGATAGTCATACTCATTTCATGCTAGGAAAATGTCTACGCCCGGTATGTAAACCGGCAGCTGACATAAGGAATTTAACTTTCTTCTCCAGTATCCCTAATAAGACTGTAACTTATCTAGATTTAGCAAACTGGGGAAAAGCTTCTTATCAGTTGCCAAGCCATGCATTACAGATTCATACCCCCCATAGCATTATTGTACCCAATGATACTTGTGTTCTTTTTGTTAATTGTAGTAAAAATTGTAAGACAATCCCTGGTTTTTTGCCCTGTAATAATACTATCAAATACCCTTCCATTTATGGCTATATTACCCTGCCTACTGGATGGTTCTTTACCTGTAACTCTATGACATATAATTATATTCCCCCTAATCTTACTGACACCACTTGTTGTTTATCTAGGATTGCTACTTTCTTACCTAACAAGAATGATTTGTTACTTCTTGAGCATAATACCACTCTTCGCAGTAGGCGTGCTGCCTCCATCCCTGTAGGACCTGAATGTCATGATGAAGTACGATTGTTGTCAGAAGCTGAAGGATATGCCATAATTTTAAGTGTTGTAGGGAATCTAGTATGGGGTGCTTACAATCATAGACAAATCCAGCATTTAGCTTGTAACTTAGCTAAAAGCATCAACGAAACGTCTCAAGCATTGACTCTTTTTAATAATGAACAGCAGCAATTACGTCAAGCTATTTTAGATAATCGGGCGGCTATTCATTATCTATTATTATTTCACCACCAGGGTTGTGAAAAAATAAAAGGAATGTGTTGTTTTAATTTAACTGATAACAGCAATGAAATCCAGGATAAAATTGATAACATAAAACAGCAGAGCACATTCAGCAAAATAATGACAATTTAGATTGGTTCACCTCTATATTCAAACTGTCACCTTGGCTAACTACATTGATAACTACACTAGCAGGACCATTGTTAGTATTATTATTGGCCCTCACTATTGGACCCGTAATCCTTAACAAGTTATTTGCTTTTATTAAGGAAAGAATAGAAACAGTTAAAATAATGATTTTATCTCAGCCGTACCAACGCCTTAGTGCAGCCGAAGAATCTCCGTTATAGTTAAGGATTTAACTAGAACAAAGAAGAGGAGGAAATATGACATTCGAATAAAAGCCTATAAAATACATTAATAGGGCTTTAGAAATAACTTCAAAGGAACTAGTCCAGTAAACAGGATGAGCCCAGACTCCCAGGATGGCTAGGAGCTGAAGAGTCCTTGAGATAGAGAAGTCATTAGACTCCCAGGATGGTTAGGAGCTGAGGAGTCCTTGAGATAAGGAAGTCACAAGAACTCCTAAGACAGTAAATGTAACCACATCCTAGGGGATAGATAGGGATATTTCCAGCTGGGGCTTTCAACTGTATGACTGGTTACTAAGGCACGTGACTAGAATTTAATTTGGGGGAGCCAATTGCTAAATGCCAAATTTGCTTCTGTATGAACTGCTTGCTTGCTATGCTATAAAAACCCCTAGACTGTAGGCGCTCGGTGTGGCTCTTGTGACTACCACTTGAGTTCACCCCTGCGCAGGTTTGTTTTGTTTTGCTTTGTTTTCTTTTTCTCTTGGCCATAAAACTTTGTCTGAAACTCTCCAAACGTCTCCAGTGTTTGTTTTACCCGGCGAGTGCAACAGTGACCAATCACACTGGTGTATCCAGGACTGTCTTGGTTTTAGCACAGAAAGGTCCCACATCCTGGGGAACCCTCAGTCCTGGGGCAGCTGGGAGGGTGGTTACCCTCCCTGGAAGCAGCATCACCCTTGCTGAGAGCTGTGTCCCAGATCAGCCCATGCAGAGAGCGTGGGGTCGGGTGTGGGGCAAACCCGAGTTTGGCGCTCAGCTTAGCTGGTGCAGGTGGCTGGGACTGAGCTCCCACATGCTTCCCATGGAGCCAGGCCACATCCTTGGACACACTGGAGTAGCAAGAGTCAGGAGCTCTGTCTCCATCCAGGCTCACACCCAGGACATTCATTTGGCATCTCCATGGTGGGTCAAGGCTTTGCAAGTCTCACAGGGGCTGCCTGCGGTAGTGGGGGCATTTGGTGCCCTCTTGCAGCTGGGAGCATCTGTCCTCGTGCAGGGCTCAGGAGCTGCTGCTTGTCCTCCTACAGGAAGGACATGGCTCAGCAGAGCACCACTGCCCGCAAGGTGAGGCGGCCTCCCACTGGCCCAGATCCTGGAGGAGGTCCTGCTGGGGTGGGCCCTGCCTCTCTCCCCGGCCTCCCTCCTCCCCCAGCTCACATCACCTGTGGGTAGGGACCCAATCCACCTGTCCTTGCACTTGGGGTGAGCTGGAAGAGGACTGGGGCTGGCTTCAGGTCCCATTTGGAGGGTATGGGCTACTGATCTGAGGTGTCACCCTGTGAGTTCCTGCCCCATGGTCCCCCACAGACCTTTATCCAGGTCTGCCTACTGTACCCAGTCTGCAGGCTCTTCTGACGTGAGCAAGTACATTCACATGGGCTCTCCCTGTGTGCCCAGCTAACCCCATTGCCTGTCTGTCTGCACCCCATCCTCACTCCCTGAGGTCAGAGACCTGGTGTTCTCCCGACAGAACCCTCAGTTGCCCTGAGCAAGGCCCCAGATTACAGCAGGGCTGGACTGCTGGGGCCCACACTTCCTGCCTCATGTGGTCCATGCATCCTGCCCTCACTGCAGATGCCTGCCGGGGAGTGGAGAATGACTCTGCCTGAGGACCCCCTCCTGCCTCCCTTCATCATCCCCCAGCGCAGGGCCTGGGCTGTTCAGTGGGCACAATTGAAGGTCCAGGGATCAGCCTGGATTCCCCAGTGGAGTGGGTGCCAGGCCCCCAGCCCTGCACGAATGGCTGGGACAACAACTGGCCCCTTCCCCTTCCTTCAGCAGTCTTGTGGAAGAACCCAGAGGTTGGTCTGCATCGCCACTGTGGACAGAACCAAGGCCAGCTCCCTGAGCCATTCTTTGACAGGGCCCAGTCAGACCCCAGCAGGCTGGAAGGTGAGGCAGGTGGGGCTGTTGGAGGGGCCACTGGCTCTAGGAGGTGAGGGTGTCTTAGGGGTTACAGGCTGGTCAGCTTGGTCAGGGTGCTGCCATCCAGTTGGGCCAGAATCAGTTTTGTAAGGACCAGAATGATGTCTGTATATCTTACTGGAGAGCAGGTGTGCTATGCATCTTTAATATCCTTCCTCCTATCATCTGTCCAGTGAGAGTCAACACCACTGGTACAGTTCTATGGACAGCCGTTCCTTTAGACTAGTGACAGTGTGACACTATCCAAATGTGGCACAAACAGTGGCCCCCACAGACCACTCCAGAGTAGTTGGTGTGGGTCTGGGCATAAAAGGGAGGTCAGCACTGCACATGCCCTGAGCTGGTAAGATCGAGCTACAAAGATGATCAAAAATGAATTTAGAGTAAGCTGAGTTGACCTGAGTTTATTCCCTTCTTGAAAAGGTTTTGGGTGCATAATATAAGAGGGCTGCAGAAGATGAAACCTAAATGACAGGGAGGGAAGGAGGGGACCTGGATGAAGGAAGCTGAGGGACAGTGTTCAGGCTGGCACTGAGAGGGAGGAGGGGCTGTTTGGAAGGGAGAGGTCTTCTCTATCCTCCTGCAGGCCCAACAAGGCAAACAGATCAAACCACAGCTGCGAGCTGGACCTTGAGAGTCACAGGGCTCCATGATCACTGGGCACAAAAGGCCCACTCAGCCAGGGCGGGTGTGGATGTGGGTCCTCGTGCTGGAGCCCAGCATATCCCGTACTCCTGTGGGTGCAGAGGCTGTGGCAGTGCACGCCCAGTGCCTCCCGTGGGGCCAGGGCCTGGTGAACAGCCCAGGACAGCTGACAGCTGGGAGCCACTTACAGCTCTTCTCCCTGCAGGCCCCCCCCCCCCCGGTGCTTCTGGGTCGAGAGCTGCATCTCCCTGGTGCCCGACATGCGGGTGCACCCACACAGGCCCAGCAGGCCCCAGCCTGTGCTCTTTGTGCCCAGAGTGGTCAGCAAGATCCTGAGTGAGAAGCTGTGCCTCCTCCAGGGGTTTAAGAAATGCCCAGCAGGTAGGTTCTCACCTGGAGGTCCCACTTATCTGTCAGGTGGAGGGCAAGATCTTGGCAGAATCCTTTATGGGCTCTCCGGAGAGCAGCATGAGTGTTACTGGCTGGTTCCCTGGGCCTCTGTCACAAGTTACCACACACCTGGGGACTTAAACCACCGAGGTTTATTCTCACAGTTCTGGAGGCTGGAAGTCTGCCCTAGGTGCTGTTTGGGTTGTACTCCTCCGGAGGGTCTGGGTAGTGTTCTCCTGCCCCTGGCTGCTGGTGCTGCCGGGTCCTTGGGCTCCTTGGCGTGTGGTGGCTTCCCTCCTTTCTCAGGCTCCTCATCACGTGGCCTTCTCCCCATGCCTCTCTCCCTTCACTTGACCTTTTTATAAGTCATTGGATTAGGGCCTCCCTAGTGCACTATGATCTTTTCTTAACTAATCACATCTGCAAAGATCCTGTTTCCAAATAAGGTCCCGTTCTGACATTCTTATGTGGACATGGATGGGGGAGACGTTATTTAATCCCATGCAATTACTTCTGGCTCGTACTTCACTGGGGTGGTCACACCACCCACCAAAAGCAGACCAGCAGAGTCCTGGAGACAAACTGGTGTTGGATCCCAGATCCCAGGGGACAGAGTCTGCGTGTCCACACAGCAGGAAGGGTGAGTGGCTTACAGGGTGGAGAGCTAGAGGGAGGTGTTGGTTGGTGCTTTCATTCCCCCACCCATCACTAGGTGGCGTCTGCCGTGGGCCTGTCTGCGAGCTGGGGCCGCTGTGATCTGGGGTGCTTTGGACGGTGGGGCCAGGTGGAGGGCATGTGCCTCCCCTGACTGCAGGGTCAGAACCAGAAAGGCACAAGTGGGGGTGAGCTCACAGGGTTACTTAAGGCAGGGGTCTCAGCCATGGCATCTTGGGTGGGACTGTCCCATGCATTGTGGGATGTTGAGTAATACCCCTGGCCTCAACCCCCTAGATGCCAGGACCACACCCCCTCAGCCCCAGTTGTGAAATGTCTCCAGACACTGCCAGTGCCCTTGGGAGCAGAACTGCTCCTGGTTGAAAACAAGGGACCTAAGGGGTTTTTCTAGGTTGAAGTTGGATGTGTAAGTATGAAGCTTAGAGAAGTGATGGTGCGGTTTGTTTATCTACATCTGTCTATCCATCTGTCCATCTGTCTTTCCTTCCTTCTACCCTCCCCCCCCGGCACTGATGGACCACTGTTGTGTCCTTTGGTTTAAGGCAGTAGTTTTCAACCTTTTTACACTTGGGGAGTGGTGAAAATAGAATTATTTTGGGGACCACTAAGACAGAAATCACCCTGAGCATAAGCGAATTCAACTAATGTCATTGGGTTTATAATCGTCATACAGTATTAGGTAGTTAACTCTTTCATGGACTGGCACAAAATTTCTGGCTGACTAGTCTGCGGACTGGAGGTGGAAACCACTAGTTTAGGGTGCATGTGCAGGGCACAGCCTCCTCTGAGTGAGAAGAATAGGGCTAGGCTTATTAAGAGGGTGCCCCAGGAAGCACTTACCCTGGAGCTGGCAGGGTCCCCGGGGCAGGGTGTGCAGTGTGGGTCTCCATCAGGACTCCACACAGCTGGGTGTGTGATGTGTCTGTCCACTGTCACCTTCAGAGTGTTTGAGTGGATGAGTATGATGCCTCCAGCCAGAGAAGGGACATCATCCAGGAGAGGGAGGCCTCCAGTGGCCACTGCTGGGTGACCCGCCCAGCCGTTGAGTTCCTAATGGAAAAGGTAAGTGCAGAGGCTGCTCGGGGTATTTGGGAGTTCCATCTCCGGAGGAGGCTGCTGGGACAAGGCAGGAAGCACTGACTGTGACACCTGAGGGGTGCTGGTCGCAGACCTGCAGGGTCCCCTGGACGCCCCAGGCCATGCCCAGCTTGTCCTGCTCGATGTGCAACTGGGACAAGGCAGGAAGACCAAGGCCTGTGTTCACTATTTAAGGTCTTTGTACATGTTTAATAACATTTGTTGTACGAATCAGTGAGATGGAAGTAACAGTCCATGTTTTGTTGGTTTTTTTTTTATTTTTTTTTACAGAGACAGAGAGAGAGTCAGAGTGAGGGATAGACAGGGACAGACAGACAGGAACGGAGAGATGAGAAGCATCAATCATTAGTTTTTCATTGCAACACCTTAGTTGTTCATTGATTGCCTTCTCATATGTGCCTTGACCGCGGGCCTTCAGCAGACCGAGCAACCCCTTGCTGGAGCCAGCGACTTTGGGTCCAAGCTGATGAGCTTTTGCCCAAACCAGATGAGCCTGCGCTCAAGCTGGCGACCTCGGGGTCTTGAACCTAGGTCCTCAGCATCCCAGTTCGACACTCTATTCACTGCGCCACCGCCTGGTCAGGCACAGTCCATGTTTTAAGGCTCAAACAAATGTATGAGAAATAGCTCGCTGTAAACCTGGAGGTTTTCCATGGATACAAAGTGGCTGGGCCAGACTGAGCCCATGGTGGCTCCCTCAGTCCCAGCTTGCAGTGCCTCAATTGATAGGTGAAAAATCAAATGAATGAAAATTCTTTTATTACTAGAATTATTTTTAAATTGAAATGACATTGGTTAATAATATTATGTGAGTTTCAAATGTGCAACATTGTAATTTGATCTCTGTATAGATGCTGTACCACCAGGTCTAGTTACCATAGTCAGTAGGTTTGACCCTTCCCGCAGCACACCCTCCACCACCCCTCCCTCCCTGTTGCCTGTGTTTAGTTTTTGTTTCCCTTGTTCATTTTTTTGTTTTCTATTCCATGTGGGTGGAGTCATGGTTTTTGTCCTTGCCCACCTGGCTCGTCTCACTCACCACAGGCCCCTCGAGGTGGACAGAAAGGCGCCCTGTGCACAGCACTCTGGGAGCACAGCCACTGGTATGCGCATCGCTCTGGCTCTTCACAAATGCAGCCCTACTGGGTCCCCTAGGCAGTGCTTCCAGGTGTGGGCTCTCTCCCTTTCCCTGGAGACCGAATCCTGACTCCTTCCTTCTCCTCCCTCAGAACACCCACACCCTTTTGGACCTTCAGCTGGATAGCGTCTATGCCCAGCACAAGATGCAGATCTTTCCCATCACTGTGCACATGTCCATCAAGGAGAAGGCGGTAAAGAACTCAGATTGGTAACCCCCTGGGGCTGGTGGTGGGGCTTGCTCCTGGCCGCAGCTTTTCGTTAAGTCCTCGCGCCTCCACAGCACATAACAGTTGGAAGTATCACGGGGCAGTCACCCACAAACCTGGGACAAAGGTCTTGCTGCCCCCCATATGCTGGGAAGACAGCACAGAGGACAATGAGAACCTGGAACCTGCTTTAACTTGCGAAGGCTACCTGTGAACTGGGCACAGGGAAGAGCCCTCCACAATAGGTGAGAGCCTGTGCTGACACCTGTAACTTGATTTATGGCCAGATACAAACCCAGATGTCCTGCCAACCCCATTTACAGTTTTGATA
The DNA here is from genome assembly GCF_036850765.1 of Saccopteryx bilineata. Taxonomy (NCBI): domain Eukaryota; kingdom Metazoa; phylum Chordata; class Mammalia; order Chiroptera; family Emballonuridae; genus Saccopteryx; species Saccopteryx bilineata. The sequence goes on from NC_089495.1 coordinate 126,791,916, forward strand.
GCTGAGACTAGATAGGCAGCCCCCATCCATGTAATGTCATCTGCGGGCATGTCTTTTTGAGACCTTCTTGAAACTGGCTGCCTGTATCCAGGAGCATCTGGTCCCCTAGAATTCCAAGTTGGGGGTCAGCTTCCTGGGGCTCTGCCCTGCTATCCCTAAGCCCACCATCTCTGGCCCCTACAGGAAGGTCATGCAGCATCTGGGCACCTCGGAGGAGCAGCTGCTGGAGGCCAGCAGGCAGGAGGGCAAGCTGGACAAAATGCCATGTCTGTACTGTAGCCTGGCCCCTGACGGCTGGAGCGACCTGGACACCCTGCTCAGCTGTGTCCGCTTTGCCATCTTGGATGAGCAGAAGGTTGTATGGACAGAGCAAAGCCTCCACTGACCCCCAAGTTCGAGCAGTTGTGTCCTTTGTGCTCAAGGCCTGGCAGGGACAGCTTCAATGCTCACCATACATGCCCCATTAGCTCCCCATAACTGGAATCTGATCACGAACTCTTACTATATGTAGGTGACAAATGGGCATTCAAACCATCTGCCCACTTTTCTGAGTAAACAGTCTCAACTCACCAGGGCTTGGCATGGTCTGAACCAGATACCTGAGAATGTTCCCACGGTGGGGGTGTCCCTGGTGCCCTCCTTGGAGCTGGAGGCCCAGGTGTCTCCAGATATCTGTCCATCTGACCTGACCACTGCACTTTCCTTCTGCATTTCAGTGTCAAAGGGCTCATCCCAAATTCACTAGGGCAGCAGGCTGGCAACCCTACTGGCTCCAAGGACGTGGTGCCACTGCCCAGAGCAGAGGTACAAACCCACCTGTCATGTAACTCTGGCTAGCTTTTCTCAGCTCCTGACAGCTGAGATTCCTTAGTAACTTGTTTAGAGACTGAATTTGCTGGAAAATCTCTCCAAGTGATGGAAGCAGTCTTTTCAGTGGCTCTGTGACTGATAACTACTGTGCCAGAGACCATGGGGGCACCCTAGACAAGCCTCAAATGACTTCCTACAGGGTGCTGGCTGGGCTCCTTCCGAGACTGGTGATCCCTCTATCCAGACTCCCATCCTGGTCCCCCGTCTTTGGCCACCTTCATTGTACCTCCAGGGTATAGGAAACATTGAGACATGGCTCAGGTGAGCATCCCCAGGTGTCCCATCACCAGGTTTTGCTTCCCACTATCACAGTGAATGTCACCGGACAATAGTGCCCCAAATCTGACTGCTCTAGGAAGTTGCTTTAGAATTCAGGTCAGCATTGTCACAAGTTTGGAAATGGACTTTGGTATATTTACTAAAATAAGTTTTACTGTGTTCTGGCCTGGGGCTCTCCCCCTTAACCCCCAGGATGGAATTGATGGGGGAGGGAACGGTGGCAGGAGACCCCCATGTGAGGGAGAAAGCTCCCACCCTGGGTTTCCCAGGCAGAGCTCTGGTCACAGGCAGAGGGAGGTGGGGGGATAGAATATTCTAGGAGCAGCATCTGTATCGGACCCTGGTGCCCTCCACATAGAAGGGACCAGCCTGAGGACAAGGAGTTCCCTTCATGGACATACAAAAAGATGGATCGCCACTGGATTAACCTCTTCTCTCGGGAGCTTGTTAGGAATTGCTGGCATAGTGGAAACCCCTCCTGGGGGTTGGGAACGTGACCAGGGGCTGTCACAAGGTTTCTTTAAGACCCGAGATTGAGCTTGACCAGGCGGTGGCGCAGTGGATAGAGCATTGGACTGGGATGCAGAGGACACAGGTTCAAGACCCCAAGGTCGCCAGCTTGAGCGCAGGCTCATCTGGTTTGAGCAAAGCTCATCAGCTTGAGCCCAAGGTTGCTGGCTCCAGCAAGGAGTCACTCGGTCTGCTGGGGCCCCCAGTCAAAGCATATGTTAGAAAGCAATCAATGAACAACCAAGATCCCTGCAACGAAGAATTGATGCTTCTCATCTCTCACTTCCTGTCTGCCCCTCTCTGACTCTGTCACACACACAAAAAAGACCAGATTGATAAAAAATCCAGATACTGTGTTCCCACCTGCCATGTGGCACACATAGGCCCCCAGTCCCAACCCAGAAAACAAGGCCCCTGTCCAGACCACCGTTGTCTGTCCTAGGTTAGACACCCTGCCCTAAGGACAGTGATGTCCCATACCACACTGGTTGGGGGCTGAGGCACATGTCCTCTACCTCTTGCCTGGGCAGAAGGAGACTGAAGCCAACATCGGGGAGAGCCCCCCTCCATGGATGCAGGGGAAGGGTGGTAGTCCCTGTGCCCCCAGGCTGGCTGTACCCTCACTTGGCATTGTGAGCATGCAGACCAGGACTGGGACAGGAGGGACATGTGCCCGGGGCTCAGAGCTCGCTGTGTAGAGGCCGGCACTGTAGTGATGGCTGCTCCTCCAGGACCCCATCGGGAGCACACACCCATGGGTCATGTGTCTCCCACTGCCACTTAGCTAGCTGGGCCTGGAGCAGTTCCAGAACCTGGGCATAGCGTGGGTCTGCGGCCAGGTTCTGGGTCTCGTGGGGGTCCCAGCTGTGGTCATAGAGCTCCCAGCGCTCCCGGTAGTAGTAGTGGTGGAGATCCGTGTACCAGCTAGTGGGCTGGCCAGCCATGGTGCGGTTCAGGAGGTCCTGGAAGGTGGGCGAGACATAGACGTCCTGGTCGATGGGGAAGGGCAGCTGGAAGTGCAGGTTGTGAATGAGGTGGAAGTTCCCGTGCTGCACAGAGCGCATGGGGTAGGACATGGTGACCTCATGGTAGCTCTGGCTGCCAAAGACAGTGGTCCACAGGGGCTCTGCCTCCAGTGCCAGCAGGAGAGACTGGCCAGTGAGCTGGACAGTCTTTGATCCGAAGATGGTGTAGCGGGGGTAAGGGATGGAGAACCAGTCCAGAATAGTGGGTGTGAGATCTGTGAAGGAGGTAGCGTCACCACACAGGCCACAGGGTCCACCCGTGGAAGGCAAATTCAAGCCACTTTGAAAGGCTGATGGTTGCCTCACACATAAAGTCACCAACTGAGAGGGGCTCCTGCAGGCTGACACTTGTCCCTGCTGCCTGCTCTATCTGGGCCACTTTGCCTCCAATGGTGACACTCGGGGTACTTCTAAAGTCCCTTGGGCTAGTGACAGTTCCTAGAGGCTCATCCATTCCTGTCTGTGCCATGGCCACAGCATTCCCTGGCTTGTGCTTTGGGGCCAAAGGAAAATGCAAGCCCTGAGCTGCAGGAGCCTGAGCGTGCTGCTGCCCTGACCCCTCAAAGCAGGGTCCCCAGGGCTGCAACATTAGTGTCACCTGGGAACTTGTCAGACATGCAAATTCTCAGGCCCAACCACGATCTCCTAAACCAGGCACTCTGGGATGCAACACGTGGGTAGTGACAAGGGACTCTGACACTCATTGGTGGGCCAGTGGGAGAACTAGTCCTGGAGGTGGCGAGACCCAGGCTAGAATCCTAGCTGGGTATGCATGCTGCGTGACCTTGGGTAACTTACTTTACCTCTCTGAGCCTTATTTTTGACTCATCATTTAGAATGGGGGTCCCTTCCTCACCCAGGTGAGTGCAGAACAGTCAACACGGTGGTTCCACTAAATTTGTGCTTCTGCCGCCCCCTCCCCTTCCCATGAGACACAGACCCATACCTAGCAGGCTCACGTAGGCCTCGCTGACCTGACCCCAGCGTTTTGGGTGCTCTGGGGATGACACCAGCAAGGGTTCAGCAGTGCCTGGCCAGTACAGGTTGGTCCTGCCGCTGGGGAAGGGGATCCCGTTGTCAGATGTGAAAATCACCAGAGTGTCATTCAGGACACCAGTTTCCCGCAGTTCCTGGAGCACAAGTCCAATCCCTGTGGAGCAGGGAGGGGACACAGAGCTCAGGCACAGGCAGCTGGGAGACGGGAGACATGTGTGCTCTCACATGCACCTCCTCGGCCATAGGACCCAGCACTGTCCTGCCCACCAGCCTAGGCCTCTTGCCCAGTCCTCCCAGCACCCATCCTGGAGCAGGCCTTGCAGGGCCTCCACCTGAGACCTGCCCTTCAGGAACACTGGCCATCCCTCGGTACCCCCCAACCCCCACCCCAGCTGCAAGCTGCCACACGCTGGCTGCTGTGTTATCCAGAATCTTGTGTCTACTCTGTGAAACTAACAGGGACAGTTTTGGGCAGAGCCAGAGACAGGAGTTCCTCTATACCTACTCCCTTTTCAGGTCATTGTGAACTAATAGCACTAGCAGGGAGACTATGACGTACCAGCATTCTATAGCAGATAGAAAGGTGGTCCCTCAACACATATGTCCACCTGGGACTGTAAATGTGACCTCATTTGAAAAAAAAGTTTTTGTGGATGTAATTGTCATCGCTCCCGAGATCACTCTGAAATACCCAGGTGGGCGTTGGATCCCATGACAAGTGATAAGGGGCACAGACAAGAGGAGATGCAGAGAAGGTTATGTGACTATAAAGGCAGTGACAGGAGGGACACGGCCATGAGCCCAGGATGCCTGGGGCCACTGGAGTCTGGGAGAGAAAGAGCTCTCCCTGGAAGGGACATAGCGTTGTTGACACTGATTTCAGACTACTGGTCCAGGATGGAGGCCCAAGCCATGGCACAGCCCACTGCTGTACTCCCTGACCCACCTTGGTCCATCCGGCCGATGGTGGTGTATTGAGCGGCCAGGTCAGCCCGGGCTGCTGGGGTGTCGGGAATGAAGTAAGGCACCTGGGGACAGGTGAGCGGAGAATCAGATTTAGAAGAGGCTGGGGCGTGGCATCCAGTCCCTGAGTTAGGGTAGAAGGAGGAAGTGCCAGCATCCTCCCAGGACCTGCAGTCCTCCTCCTTCCTGTGAATGGGTTCACCCCCAAATCCACAATTTTGGACACATCATCCACACCTTCATGCCTCTCTCTGCAAGCTTCACAGACAAGACCTGGATCCAGTGAGTCAAAGGGTCCCTTCCATGCTAAGTCACACACTAGGGGCTAGGGCTGCAAGCTCATGGGGGGCATGGCACCCCAGATTTGTAAGGCAGAGGAATCAGGGTTGGGGTGCCTTGGCAACTTGGGAAGGGACCCTCCTACCCGCACATCCTGTGGGTTGTAGATCTGTGGGGTCCAATCTGGGATCCGCCCCATGCCACTCTCCCCATTGCCGAACTTCTCACAGAAGACCCCGTACTGGGGCTGGGAGTGCCCACAACGGTGGGGGTCATGGAAGGCGATGTATAGGAAGAAGGGCCTGCACAAGGGGTGGGGACTTTAGCGCTGAGGCCTGGCTTTCCACCCTGGGGAGCCCCATCCTTCAAGAAGGGACACCGCTTTTAGCTTTGCCTAGTCCTCTTTCACCCAAAGTCTCCTGTGATCCTCACTGCCTCAGTTTTCCCACGTTCCCTCTTCCTTTCACCAGATTAACTCGAGTACCTGGAACCTATTCTGAGATGTGTGTCCCATGTTAACTGCCCAGATCCCTGGCCATATGAGGGTGGGTAAGGGGGCAGGACCATCACCACACCTGCTGTCCCCAGTCTTCAGGAATTTCCGGACCAGCAGTTTAATCCTAGTGATGTTCCTCCCCACCTGGAGGACAGAGCCATTCTCCTCTGTGTACGCAAAGTCGAACGGGAACACCATCTCTGGCCCCACATGCTTCTTCCCAATGATGCCTGGGGGTGGGAGAGGCCTGTCCAGAGCCCCTTCTCACATCTCCCCTCTGCTCCCCTCTCCACTCCCAGCCCTGCACCCTGCCGTGGCCTCTAGAAAGGCAGCCCAGACCCTTGTTCTCATGGAGCCAGGGCCCATCCAAGAGGTCCAAGTCCTCAGGGACCAATGCTCAGAGCAGGCAACACAGGACAAGGCCCCATCCCTCTGGGGCATGTGGCGTGAAGCCCCTCACCCGTGCGGACGGCGGCTTGGCGGAGCAGCAGTGGCAGGCTCTGCACCCTGTCGAAGGCGTTGAAGTGGTGGACGTCCTGGTGCAGGCCGTACATCCCGTTCTGATGCTGCCAGCAGGGTCGCTGTGAGCCAGGGTGGGGGCCCCTACCACCCAGCAGAGCCCTGCTCCTGCTCCCTCTGACCCCTAGCTCATCACCCTGCCCTTTGTGGGCCCCGTTTAGCCTTCAGGTGGCCAGCACCCTCTCACCCCTTGCTCCACAGGTCCCTCCCAGGGACATCAGCAGAAAATACAAGGCTGGGAGGCTGTGCACCAAATATAGGGCTGGCTTTTGTTTTACCTTTTTTGTGTATTTATACTTCCCTACTCTTCTGTTGTAAGCATACATCGCGGAGTAAAATAGAAAGCTTCCCCTTTACTAACCAGCTATTTAACGGTGTAAGAAAAATCGTACGTGCTGCAAACTCTGAGCAGAGAGATGGCAGCAGGTAAGAAAAAGTTCCCTCTTTGCTGCTGCCACCACTGCCCACAGCTGCCTGACTAGCCTTCCAGGAAGTGTCTGTGCTCAGGTCAAACCCCCCAGTCTATGGAGGCTCCAGCTTACCACGTTGGCCTCTTAGGCAGGGAGCACCTGCTCACCATAAGATAACATGGGGAGTGGTAGTGGAAGGTGACTGCATCTCCTGGGGTGGGGGGCACCACAGGAGGGTTGGCCACTCCCTCCACCAGGCCCTGCTTCTGCCCCCTGCCCCCTCACCTGGGGCAGGCCAGTAAGGAGGCTGGCACGGCTGGGAGAGCAGCTGCTGACAGAGGTGAAGGCATTGCGGAAGACCAGGCTGCGCCGGGCCAGGGCATCCAGGTGGGGGGTGGCAATGGCACTGTTGTTGTAGGCGCCACTCTCAAAGCCTCCATCATCCGCTGAGGAAGGTGGGAGAAACAGAGGACACGGTAGGCTGGGCTCAGAAGGAGCCATGTGTGAGCAACGGAAACTTGGGTTCTGCTGCAGTGGCCTGGGCCGATGATGCTCAGGTGGGTGTGATGCCCAGGTGGGCAACACAGCTGGGAAGGCATGATGCCCAGGTGGTGGGTGTGATACTCAGGTGGGCATAATATTGAGTAGGCAGGATACCCAAGTGGCAATGCTACCAGGCTTGTGAATGCTACCAGGTATGTTAGCAGGCACAGAACTTAGGTGGACGAGGTACTCGAGTGGGCGTGATACTTTGGGTGGGCATGTTACAGGCCTGTGAAACTCAGATGAGCAGGTTACTCAGGGAGTCATAAACTTAGGTGGGCATATTAGCGGCAGGCATGAAACTTAGGTGAGCACTGCTTTAGCAGGCAGGCATGAAACTCAGGAGGACACATCAGGAGGCAGAAGGATATGGAGCAGTGTTAGGCTCCGCAGACAACCACAAGGATGTGGATGTGGACCCACAGCCAGGTTCTTCACTGCAATCCCCCAAAGGAGAGCTGACAGGAGACCCTCAGTGGAGAGCTGTTCAGGTTTCAACTACCAAAAAGGCCTGGCCAGGGACCACAGAGTTATCAGGGTGACCCTAGCAGAAGGCCAGACCTCAAAAGTGGAAAGGACAGAATTGATGGGGTTGCCTTGTGACAGGATGGAGGAGGAACTTGGAATTTCTGGAAGCGGTGGCGTTGAGAAGGGCAGGTGTGGGTTAGCGAGCAGACTGACCCAGAGAGCTTTGGAGGTCTGAAAACCGGCGTGGGAGAAGATGAGGGCCCCAGGGCACTCTGGCTGGCCTCTGGGAACTTGGGCACCAATCCCTCTTCTGACACCCCGCCCGAGATCTGTGGACCCCGAGTGACGAAAGCGGCCGGCCTCCGGAGCTGGGGGCTCTGGGCACGGGACAGGGTAGAGGATCACTGCTGGTGGCAGGAGTTGGGTGCTGAATGCTGGGGCCGACCCCCGCAGAGGGTGAGGCTGTCCTGCCTCCCTCCCCAAGGTGCCGACCACAAAGAGTATGGCGTCAGCAGAGGGAGATGGGGAGGGCGTGGCAGTCAGGGCTCCAAGACAGGATGAGTCAACACTGACCGCTATTGGGGCCACCGAGTAGCCGCCATTAGGGGCGACCACAGGCGGTGGCGGCGGCCAGCCGTGTCGCACTCACCAAGGATCAGCAGTACATTCCGGGGGCGCACCCGGTGCGCGCGGCAGATCCCCAAGGCGAGCAGCAGCGCCCAGTAGATAGCCCCGGGGCGGTGCATGGCGGCTACTGCGGGACCAGTCCGCTTGTGGTCACGTGGGACACCGGGCCCCGCCCCCGGCCCGATTACGTGAGCAACGCCCCCCCCTCCCCGGTCACGAGGCGCCAGGCCCCGCCCGGTCCGCCCCTCGCTCCTCCTCCGTGTGTTATTCCTGCAGACGCTGCTGCAGCGAAGTCGTCGAGAGAGCAGGAGCTGCTGCGCTAGGTGAGTCTACGGCGGGTGGGGGGCGGCCAAGGACCCGGGGTGGGGTTGGTGAGCTGCCGGGGACACACCGGGGTCTCCGGGAGGATGCTGGCGCGGCTCACGGCACAGGGTAGGAGTGTGCGGGCGCCTCCCGCGGAGACCCCTTTCTCCTGGTCTTCACCCACTGCACCCTACCCAGGCCCCTGCCGCCTTTGCTCTTCCGGGGACCAGTGGGCTGCAGACCATCAGCGGGGTGAGGTCCCAACCTTTAGACGCCATGAGCCGGGGCTGGGGTCGCAGCCCAGGCAGGGGCTTCGGGGGTGGGGGTTGGTCTCATTGTGTCCAGAACGGTCCCCGAGGGTCCTGGGGGCGGGGAGGGGTCTTTGGAGGATGCTGCGCATTTGTAATTAGTGAAGGGGTCTCTGACGTACTTTCAGAACCAACTAGAATTCCCGGGGCTCCTCTAGGGATGCGAATGCTACAGGTGGGGGTTGAGGTAATGCGCAACCTCAGGATGCAGACTTCCTCCGCCCCCGCTCCTGCCAGCCGCAGTGCGCAGTAGTGGGTGGAGCCCGCCTAACTGCGCACTTGGAAAACCTGGGGCTCTGCGGGCCTCCAGTTTCCTCCTCACCCACGCTCCCCTCTTCACTTATATCCCCCCTCCATTTAGACATAGGTACCTCTGTGGACCCTGCTTCTCTCTGCGCTGCTTCCAGTTTCCTGGGCAAGAAACAGAAAAGAAATTCTCCTCGGAAGACAAACCTTGAGTGTAATTAGTGTTTAAGGTTCTTATTGAGAAATTGGGTGTTTTTTAGGGCAAGCATTGATGGAGGGAGAGAAGGCACCTGTGGTTTGAGCAGGTGAGATTCAGGGAGAGCAGTGAGCAGGGCAAGGAATAATGGACGGAGGAGAGGAGAGGAGAGGAGAGGAGGGGAGGGGAGGGGAGGGGAGGGGAGGGGAACTCCACCACTGGTCTTTGGCTTCTTCTCAGACCAGCAAGGTGAGGGGATTTAACCCATCTGGCTAAAACCTCGGGGTGGGGGGAGACAAAATGTGTCTGTCCTGATGCCCCTGGACCTTTGCTCTGTTGCTGGGTTCTCTGAAGCCTGGACCCTGATTGCTGGTGTTGGTCCCCCTCCAGCCCACCACAGGCATGTCATCGTCTGTGAAAGCAATGGAGCAGGCCAATCCCTGGCCTGTTGGCATGGCCGCACTCTGCTCCCCTGCTGTTCTGCATAAGTGGCTGCCCTTCCTGGCCTGGATGCCCAAGTACTCCATGCAGTGGCTGAAGATGGACTTTATTGCTGGGCTCTCAGTCGGGCTCACAGTCATTCCCCAGGCGCTGGCCTATGCTGAGGTGGCTGGACTTCCACCCCAGGTGAGGTGGTCTGGCCCCATATTCCCTCCACACTGCCTGACCTAGGCCTCAGTACCCACCTAGAAGCAATCTAGAAATGTGTAGTACTGCCTCCAGACCAGAGGCCACCCAGGAGTTCAGTGTATGGGACCTGAGAAACCTTGGTTTACAATCTGGAACGTGTGACTGCTGTCGTCACACTGCCACACACAGGTGCCAAGCTCATCTGGATTGCCTGCTGGGGCTAGCAGGATGGCTCACAGAAGAGCGCGTTTTCAGAGTCAGACCCAAACATAAGCACACAGGCTTTTGTGTTCTAGCGGGTAGAGGAAAAGGTTCCCTCATCACTGCAGGTCAGAAAACGTGGGTGGGACAGGCTGAGCAGTTTCCCTGCCTGTGTGCGCTGATGTTCCCTGAGTCCACAGTGGACACCAAGATCCCGTTCTCAGATGGGTACCCCAGGGACCCTGTGAGGTCTCCTGGGTGCTCATTGCTCTTTCTCCCCAACAGTACGGCCTTTACTCTGCGTTCATGGGGTGCTTTGTGTACTTAATCCTGGGCACCTCTCGGGATTTGACTTTGGGCCCCACGGCCATCATGTCCCTCCTGGTCTCCTCCTACACCTTCCAAGAGCCTGCCTTCGCTGTGCTGCTGACGTTCCTGTCAGGCTGCATCCAGTTAGCCATAAGGTTTTTGTGCCTGGGTAAGACTCTTGGGCCCTCCTGCCTTGGGGAGTGAGGGACTGTGGTTCTCTTATTCTTGGGGAACCAAGTCACCTGTCTCCTGGGGATATCCTGCCATCAACATTTTCTTCTTTGCAATTCATGGACTGTCCCTGTGAGGGAGGGGTGGGGATGCACTCCACCCCTAGCACTAACCTATTCTGCGTAGGGGCCAGAACCTCAGACCCTAGCCTCCCCTACCTTCTCTCTAAACCAGCCCAAACAGTGTGCTGCCCACCAGACTTAGCCCTGGTCCCACTGCACCCCTCCCAGCCCACATTTATCAGTATCATCCAAAACTAGCTCAGTATTTCCTCTTGACCACCAGGGTTCCTGCTGGACTTCATTTCCTGCCCCGTCATCAAAGGTTTCACCTCTGCTGCTGCCATCACTATTGGCTTCGGGCAGCTCAGGGTAAGCGTGCTAGTTGGCACTGGGACACTTGGTAGTAGCAGGACCAAGGCCTGCCCCTGTAAGTGCAGTCTGGTAGACATCCTGCTATTCCAGATTTCAGAGCATGAGGTTTCCATTAATAAAACAATCCCTCAGGGAGCTTTGAGTGACGGTCAGAGTCTACAGCAGGTAACTTGGGCCAGAAATGCTGGCCCTGCTCTTACAGGTGTGCTCATGCTGACGTGCTTGGTTCAGTTCACAGGGTGATTCTGTTCTCCTTCACAGCATACTGCCAAATTCTAACAAGTTATTCACCACACCGATTTAGCTAGGTGATTTCATGCATTTTTTTTCTAATTTCTCCTTAATATTTTTTAAATACCGTATTCCTTTATATTTCTGTCTAAACATCTCTAAGAAGTACTGGAATCATTTTTTTGCTTACATCAGACTTTAAGATTCTGGTGGGCAGGAATTGTTTGTGCCTGGTGTAAAGAAGGTGAGTGCTCAGTGCACAAATGAAGCCAAGGGGCCCCTCATCGCAGACTCAGGGCCTCTCCCCTACCTGGTGACTTGGTGTCCCTATCCCAGCCTCTCCCAGGCATAGTGCCCAGGATGACCTATGAACGTCTTCCCAGTGGAGACAGAGAAAGAAAGTCAAGGAGGAGATGTGTGTGTAATAACATAGCTGACACTTCCTGTTCTCTGTGTGCAAAGAATTGTGTTCAACACTTTTCTAGTGTTTAATTTTCACGGCATCCACGGGACGGAGGTTTATTATTAAGGCATCCATTTAGCCTGACCAGGTGGTGGCACAGTGGATAGAGCATCAGACTGGGATGCAGAGGACCCAGGTTCGAAACCCCAAGGTCGCCAGCTTGAGTGTGGGCTCAGCAGCTTGAGCAACAGGGGCTTGAGCGCAGGCTCACCTATTTGAGTACAGGATCATATACATGACCCCATGGTCACTGGCTTGAGCCCAAGGGTCACAGGCTTGAAGCTCAAGGTCACTAGTTTGAGCCGAAAGTTGCTGGCTTGAACAATGGGTCACTAGCTCTGCTGTGGCCTCCCGTCCCTGTCAGGGACATATGAGAAAGCAATGAACTAAGGTGCTGCAGTGAAGAATTGATGCTTCTCATCTCTCTCTTCCTGTCTGTCCCTTTCTCTGTCTTCCCCATCTCTAAAAAAAAAAAAGGCATCCATTTAGAGAGAAGGAAAACAGCTTAGGGAAGGTGTGGATGGTCATCAAGAAGTGTGTGCAGGCCTGACCTGTGGTGGCGCAGTGGATAAAGCGTCTACCTGGAATGCTGAGTTCGCCGGTTCGAAACCCTGGGCTTGCCTGGTCAAGGCACATATGGGAGTTGATGCTTCCAACTCCTCCCCCCTTCTCTCTCTCTCTCTCTCCCTCCCTCCCTCCCTCCCTCCCTCTCTCTCTCCTCTCTAAAAAAAAAAAAAATGAATAAATTAAAAAAAAAAGAAAAAGAATTAAAAAAGTGTGCATAATGTAAGCTCGGTGAACAGTTTTGTGGGATGGTCTGTTTCTGTTTCTGGAAACAACATCCTTCATTTTTATTTATTTTTTTAGATTATTTTTTTATTGTTACTCATTTTTTTAGAGAGGAGAGAGAGATAGAGAAGGGGGGGAGGAGCTGGAAGCATCAACTCCCATATGTGCCTTGACCAGGCAAGCCCAGGGTTTCGAACTGGCGACCTCAGCATTTCCAGGTGGACGCTTTATCCACTGCGCCACCACAGGTCAGGCCAACATCCTTCATTTTTAGTGTCAAGAGTGTTCTTTTATACAATCAATGGGTATAGAGGTTAGCTTTTTTTTTTTTTTTTGTATTTTTCTGAAGCTGGAAACGGGGAGAGACAGACTCCCGCGTGCGCCCGACCGGGATCCAGCCGGCACGCCCACCATGGGGCGACGCTCTGCCCACCAGGGGGCGACACTCTGCTCCTCTGGGGCGTCTCTCTGTCGCGACCAGAGCCACTCTAGCGCCTGGGGCAGAGGCCAAGGAGCCATCCCCAGCGCCTGGGCCACCTTTGCTCCAATGGAGCCTCGCTGCGGGAGGGGAAGAGAGAGACAGAGAGGAAGGAGAGGGGGAGGGGTGGAGAAGCAGATGGGCGCTTCTCCTCTGTGCCCTGGCCGGGAATCGAACCCGGGACCTCTGCACGCCAGGCCGATGCTCTTCCACTTGAGCCAACCGGCCAGGGCGAGGTTATCTTCTTTACGGACTTGTACTTGGAGAACTTACATCCCTAAATTCCAGGTCATGACAGCCATCAGACACCCTGGGCTATGGTGCCAGTGGGGGACCTCCAGATTCTCTCAGGACAAGCCCCCGCCCATGTCTGCCTATCCCCATCGGGCTGTGTATGGATGGGTTTCAGGGTCCTCGAGCTGACTGCCCTGGAGTCTGGGCCTGGACTTCCCCTTCAACTACTCCTCACACCCCCCACCCCGTCTCAAGCAGAGTGAAAGACTAAATCAGAGTGGAGCCCCTTTTCCCTCCCGAGGACCTGAGTGCCAGGATCACAGTGGGAGGCCCCTGACTTGGCCGGGTCCCCCCGCAGCTTCTCAACGCTCCTTGATCCCGGGTTGAGGTGGGGGTTGTGGGGTGAGTAGTAGTAGTTTTACCTACCACAGCTGTGCCACCTGGTTTTTCCCACGGGCAGAGGACTGTGCTGGCTGGCCTCTGTGTGGGGGACGTAATGTCAGGCCAGTGGGAATAGGAGGGGCAGGGCACTCTCATGGACACAGCTGTGAGCCAATGACAAGATCTCAGGGCCTGACCACTAATAAGTGTGCAGTCAAAGTGGTCTACCTTGCTTTGAGGCCGTCCAGACTGATACTAGAAATGGAGATAATTTGTAAGGATGCATCCATGACTCCAAACGTTGTAAAATGCTCTTTCCCCTGAAAATAACTTTGTCTTCGGGAACTTTAGGAACGGACAGGTGTCCCCAGGAGGCACACCTGTGGGGAGGGGACCTCAGGCCTCCTTTGGAGAAGGTTGTCTAACCAGAGCCTCTGTGTTTGAACAGAACCTGCTGGGACTGTACTGTATCCCTCGAGAGTTTTTCCTGCAAGTGTATTACATCTTCCGCTATATTGGAGAGACCAGGTATCCTGCTGGGTTTTTTTGCCCACCTTCCAGGGAAGCTATTCCAGGACCCACTCTCGGCCCTGCCCCTCCCCTTCCACTCCCAGGTGGCATTTGTTCCATCCTCTGGGGTCCTTTTGCTCAAACGGGTCCCTAGGACATCACTAGGCAGCGGGCCAGCCCAGACCTTCTGAGTCAGTTGCACATGGAAGGGTGGGAAATCTGCTCAGCCAGTATGACCCCTGTGCAGAGCTGTATTGGGCAGTAGCAGTGGGAAGAGACCGGGAGACAGAAGGACCAGGCAGTCTCTCTCAAAAGGTTTGTAGTTCAGTGAGAAGGAGAACGTACAGAAGTCAGCAGGTTGTGCTGGTGTCCAAGGTTCACTGGTAGGTGTAGCAGTGTTGAGAGCTGGGGTTCCTGCATCGGGCACCTCTATGATGGTGGGGTACCTCCCATAGGGTGGGCACATCAAAGGACAAACAGGAGAGGCTCCTAGATGAGTCCAGCTGAAAGCTGGGACACCTCTGACTGGGGGGACAAAATGAAGATGTGGACTAGGGGGAGCTGCGTAAGTGCTGTGTCAGAGCAGTGCTGAGGACTAGAGGGATTAGGGAGACCCTGTGACCACCCTTTCCCCTTTGATCTGCTGTGGAAGCTTCCCTGGGGTCTGATTCCACTGCGAGCCTGGGGCACTCTGAGCAAAGAGGTAGCTGGTGGGGGTCAGAAGTGGAGACTGGATGGAGAGCATCATAGGCTGTCAGTGAAGCTTCTGGAGCAGATGAGGCACATGTAGCCCACAGAACCATGTGACTAGAAATGTGCTCTTGTTACTCTGCTGCCTTTATGATAGGGGCCACTGCCTAGTCTCACACAGGCCTGTGTACTTCCTGAGGTTTGAAGTAAAGCAGGGATGTAGATACTTTAGGGAAAAGCAGAAGGAGCCATGAAGAAAGAAAACTGGTTACCAGTTGAGGTGTCACCTGTAGACCAGAGGACACGTGCTATTGGCAGATTGGGTGGTGACTGGCCTCTGTCTGCAGGGTGGGCGACATCGTTCTGGGGCTGGTCTGCATGCTGCTGCTGCTGGTACTGAAGCTGATGCGGGACCATGTGCCTCCCATCCATCCTGAGATGCCCCCTGGTGTGCGGCTCAGCCACGGGCTGGTCTGGACTGCCACCACAGGTGAGGGACCCCTGGGCGAGGACCCACTCCCTCGGCGGCGCTGCATGACCTGGACATGCTCCCGGGGATGCACTGGAGCTGGTTTCAGGCCTCTTCTAGAGACTAGTATCACTGGTCTGGGCGTGACTAGAGCCCTGGGATAGCTGAAACTCCCTGGGTGGTTTTGTGTGCAGCTAGGCTAAGAACTTTTTTTTTTTTTGTATTTTTCTGAAGCTGGAAACGGGGAGAGACAGACTCCCGCATGCGCCCGAGCGGGATCCACCCGGCATGCCCACCATGGGCAACGCTCTGCCCACCAGGGGGTGATGCTCTGTCCCTCCGGGGCGTTGCTCTGCTGCAACCAGAGCCACTCTAGTGCCTGGGGCAGCGGCCAAGGAGCCATCCCCAGCGCCCGGGCCATCTTTGCTCCAATGGAGCCTTGGCTGCGGGAGGGGAAGAGAGAGACAGAGAGGAAGGAAGGGGGGGGGGGTGGAAAAGCAAATGGGCGCTTCTCCTATGTGCCCTGGCCAGGAATCGAACCCTGGTCCCCCGCACGCCAGGTCGACGTTCTACCGCTGAGCCAACCGGTCAGGGCCAAGAACTCTTTTTTTTGCATGAATTTTCCACCCTGGGCGATTTTGCCCCCAGGGACATTTGGCAGTGTCTGGAGGCATTTTGGTTGGCTCTACTGGGCAAGGCTCTACTGGCACCTAGTGGGTAGAGGCCAGAAATGCTGCTGCACATCCTGCATTCCACAGCCTCCTGTGGCAAAGAGTGATCCTGCCCAAAGTGTCAGCAGTACTGAGGTTGAGAGACCCTGGTGTGTGGGTAGGTCCTTATCAAGGGTGGAGGGTTAGGGGGCAACAATTCTGATTCCGTTTTAATTTTGCAGTTGTTTGCTGGAGGTAAGTATTTTGCTTTGGGCATGAAAACGGGTCTTGTAAAGAGGGGCTGCAGTGAATGCTCCCAAGATGAGGAGGGTTGGGGTGGCAATCACTGGTAAAGGGCCCCGTCTGGGGAGGTGGAGATCTTTCCGCAGCGGTCTTCAGGGCTGAGCTGCCAGTTGGTGGCGCAGGAGAGGAAGGCAGGCACAGGAAAGCAATAAAGTGGAGATATTTGCAGGACTTGCTCAGAATGGAGGAGCAAGTGTAAGTCATACTGCATTTGGCCCCACTCCTCCGTGGCCACCAAGTCCAGCCAGCACCATGGTGGGCGGTGCTCAATTCAGCCCTTGAGTCCCTTTCAGCTGTTCAGATGGTCCCCAGGCCCCAGAGTCTCTCAGTGGCTCCTGTTCCTCAGACTGGAGCCCTAAGTAAATGCAAAGAACTAAGAAGATAAAGGAGTCCAGGACTTAGAGGGAAAATATGTGGCTTTAAGTCCTGGCTTTGCCACTTACCTGGTGTTTGATGTTGGTGCAGGTCATGTGCCAGAGAGAGCTTTAGTTTAGTCATCAGGAAATGCACAGAAACAGGCATGTACGGTGTTCTCCAAACCTGACCACTGGGAGTGTGGCTGATGATCTACACCTGGCTTATTTGAAATGCAGATTCTTCTGTCCCACCCAGGCCTGCAACTCAGAATCTACCTGTTACCATGCTCACCAGGTGAAGTGAGAGAAGTGCTGCTGTGACCCTGGAGACTTCTTGGGCTGCGTCTCCAGAATGTTTCTTATCTCATGCTATGGGTTTGATTTCTAGAAGTTCAGTTTGGGAGCTACACAAGCACATGCCTTCTCCTACGTTTTGTCCAGTTTTTAGTTGTCTTAGGCAGCCAGGAAAGCCTATTTTGTTCCTCTGTCTTACTTCAAAGCAGGATTGTCCTGGGACATCTGATCTCAAGAATGGGTTTCAGCTATGCTGTGGGCCATGCGGTCACTGGTGACTAGAGATGTCAGATGTACTGGCCCTGTACTTGTCCCTCCTCCCTCCCACCTTTGTGCATTTTCTGTGGTGTCACATGTGGGCAGCACCACAGGGTCACTTGTAGCCACACTGTTTCCCAGGTTAGAGTGTAAGAGGCCATGGCTTCGTGGCTAGGATGGCATCTTCTACTTTCTTACCCAGACGAGCTGGGTCCCACCATGGGTCTCCTGTCTGTCCTAGCTCGGAACGCCCTGGTGGTTGCCTTCGCCGCTCTGGTTGCGTACTCCTTCGAGGTGACTGGATACCAGCCTTTCATTCTAACTGGGAATATAGTCCAGGGACTCCCTCCATTCAGGACCCCTCCTTTCTCGCTGTCCACTACCAACGGGACACTCTCCTTCACTGAAATGCTGCAGGTGAGTAGGAACAGGGAGCCAGGTCAGCTTACCCCCGGGCCTGGCTCTGCCCTGTAGGGCATCTGCTTGGTGGTAGGGAGCTCTGAGCTCAGCTAGGACTGATGAGTCCTCAGGAGGGGCTTTCTCTGGGTGGAGGGATAGGCAAGAAAATAATTCCAGATTAGGCACATCCTCAGGGGACCCCTTGTTTATTTTCCTGCCTTGAGCCCAGGGGTCTTCTGCCATCACGCACACTGGTATAGCAGGAGTGTGCTGTATCAGTTCCTTGTATGGTCAGGAAAGGCTTCCCCTCTAGCTCATAGCCCTGGGGCCGGGCTGCATGTGCTACTCTGTCACGTGGGAGAGCCAGTGCCTGTCTCGGCTTTACGGTTAAGGACCAGAGGGCAGCCAACATTCAAGGAAAATGGAAAGTTTTCTGAGTAATGAACATGAACAAGATAAGTAAAAGCTGTAACGTGTAGACTCCAAGAAATCCTACCCCCCAACCCCCACAAAGGAAATAATCAGGAAAACAGAAAATGAAGAATGATGTGGACTGGACATGTTACGAACACATGCAGTGCAACCTGGAGCAGCTGCAGGTGTTTGGGAGGAGTGGACATTAGTTGGAAGTCCTTTCCTCCCCCCGAGGGTCACCCACCATCCCTCTCTCCCCTCTCAGGAAATGGGGGCCGGGGTGGCCGTGGTGCCCCTGATGGGTATCCTGGAGAGCATCGCAGTGGCCAGATCCTTTGGTAAGACACCTACCGCCGTGCCTTCCCTGGCAGCCCTGCCGCAGCCCCGTTCGCCTGCCCTCTTTATCTTGTGAAACTCAGACACGCCCCTGTATACACTTGCATGTGTGTATATCTTACATGTTTATAAGCTTTCTTTTATGAAACCTAGGTAGTATTGTAAAGTAGAAACCTGCAACCTGTGTTTCCATTTAATGAATGTTTTTCTGCGTGATGTCACCTACGTAGTGACCATGTTTTTCCTGTCCTTTCTCTTTAGCGTCTCAAAATAATTACCGCATCGACATCAACCAGGAGCTGATGGCCATTGGTGAGACCCCTGTTGCTCTTACGAGGGCTGGGGGTGTGTGTGCTCAAGTTGGGGCAATTGGAGTGGTGGTCACAATGAGAAGCAGGGAGCAGAGGTGGCCCTGAGTTGGGCCTTTTGCAGCATTAGCGTGGATTCATCCTCAGAACTCCAGGGGATTCAGTGTAACTGCTCCAAGTAGGTAGCTGGCATCTGGTGCCTGTTCTGACAGAAGCTTATTGAGTGCCTGCTGTGGACCAGATCCTGAGGTCTGCGGCCAAAATGCCTAGGATGTGTCTCCTCAGGGTCAGGTTGCTGAATAAAGTGGCCAGGAGGACCCTCAGGTGAGCTTGCTGATTGTGTGGGTCCCGGAGTGCCTTTGCCCCACCCAGTGACCTCCCTGCAGGCTGGGCAGGTGGATGAGTGAAGCCTCTGGTGACCCCAGGCTGCCTGTGGAGGGGCCTGTGGCAGGTGTCACTCTAAGTTTTCTTGTTTTCTGTGATGGTTCCTTTTGAGACTAATCTTAACTTTGTTTACCATTGTTTTCAATTTCATGGGTGTCAGGCATCTCTGCTTTTCCTTTCAACCCCTTGTGAAGGGGGCACAGATTTAATAGGCAGCGCTGCTCAGTTCCTGAAGGGCCACGGGAACTTCCAGCAGACAACTTCATGGCAGCATTGGGCACCCCAGCTACTGGACTTCTCAGTAGCAGATGGCATGAGGCCCCAGGGGTATTGCCAGTGCTCCTCTGGGCTTACAGCGGAGAGGGTCTTGCCTAGTTGATAGACTCAGGGCGGCCCAGGAATCGCCTGCCCCACACAGAGAGTCTGCAGCTTCCCCATGTGCCTACCAGTAAACGCTCCAAGTGTGAGTTGTCAGAGCTTCCCATTCTCATCTCTGCAAGTAGCGCAAAATCCTCTCCTAATATGGTGGGTCCAGGTCACAGAAGCGACAAGTAAGGGATGGTCATGGGGCTGAGTTGGTGGTGGCAAGCTGTGCTGACTACACGAACGCTGACCTGAGACGTCAGCCAGGTCAGGCAGCTCTGAGCAAGTACAGAGCAGGAAGCTAACTAACCTGGCCTCTCTAGATGGCTGGCACTGGGAGGGGTCCCCACCTGGGTCTTGTGGAGCTGGCATGAGAAGTTTGGGTGACCATGGCCTTTGCCATGCCTGCTGATGTCGGGCCCTGATCTTAGGACATGAGTGGGGCCGTGGGACTCATGAACGCTTGGTTCTAAGTGGACCCCACCCTAATCAAGACTTGAACCTTGGATGCTGTTGTGGGTTTTCCAGAGCAGGGGAGTCTGTGGTCTTTGCGAAGGTCTCCGGATGAAGTGGAGGCTGCGGGCTGGTTGTGATGGACATGGGCCAATGAGCCCAGTTCTTAGGTCCCAACCAGGCCCCAGGCTTGGGTACCACCCAGGGTTGGCTAATCTGTTGCATGGGGAAGATGGCTCACTAGCCATGACCAGCCCCTCAACTTGGAGTAGGGCAGATGGCACCTGACTTGCCAACACGTTGGGGTGCCAGTGGTCCTGAGAGGCGGGGTTCCTCTCCATCCTATGTGGGAAGAAGGCACGTTTAACTCACATAGACGAGGCTACAAAGCGAGAGTCCACCGTAGGGAACTTGGTTTCTTTGTCCTTCCCTGAAAGAGGGCATTAGGAATGGGATGTCCCCCTGGGGGCTTCCTCCACCTCTGCCTTCCTGTTTCTGTCTGGTTTTAGCTCCCCCCACCTCCCATCTCTTTCCCTCAATTTTGTGCTCCTTCGCTTTCAGAGAAACCTTTTCTCTCTTTTCTCCCCAGGCACAACCAACATCCTGGCCTCCTTTTTCTCTTCCTTCCCAGTCACTGGCAGCTTTGGACGGTGAGTGCTCACTGTCCTTCTCTGTGCTGCTGGAGATGGGGGGTCCTAGCCCAGGCCGGAGGGTCCTTTCTAGCTCTCAAGTCCAGCTTCCCCAGCCAGGCCCAGGCCCCCATCCAGACAGGTTTTATTCCTCTCTGGGTTATGGATCTGCCTGTTCAGGCCACCGATGGCCCTTGGTCCGCTGCTCTGGCATCTGGGCTTGGGAGACAGTAGGGGGCTTGCCCTGCTTCCCTTCAGGACCTGGTTGGGTGCTCTTCACGCCCACATACTGAGGATGAACACTGAAAAGTTACAGGTGTGCTGGGAGGGTGCTCTGGCGTCTTGCTACAGGAGCTGACCCCTAAGGAGGTGGGGCGGGAGGGGTTGTAGAAGGGGCATGGGCCAGCTCAAACTCCATGGGGGAGGCGTTGCCCTGGGGCCCTCTGAAGCCAGGGGGCAGTGTGACCTGTGGGGAAAAGAGAAAAAGAGGGTGCGTCTGGCAGCACCTGGTTCCCAGAACAACTGACCCTCAACCTGTCTGAGTACTGGGCCTCCTGACACTCCAGAACCAGTGTCCAAGGGACACAGGACACACTGACCATCCTCCCCGTGCCTCATGGTCCTCATCTGTAAAGTGAGTATCTTAATAGGCTTATGTCAGAGCCATGTATTCAGTGAAAAGCATGTAGGACAGTGCCAGTGATGTGGGTCCTGTGTTGGTGTTCATGCAGTAAGGCCTCAAACCCTTTTCTAAATTTACTTGTCATGTGTTTTTTTGTTTGTTTGTTTGTTTCCATTTTTCTGAAGCTGGAAACAGGGAGAGACAGACTCCCGCATGCGCCCGACCAGGATCCACCCGGCACGCCCATCAGGGGCCATACTCTGCCCACCAGGGGGCGATGCTCTGCCCATCCTGGGCGTCGCCATGTTGCAACCAGAGCCACTCTAGCACCTGGGGCAGAGGCCACAGAGCCATCCCCAGCGCCCGGGCCATCTTTGCTCCAATGGAGCCTTGGCTGCGGGAGGGGAAGAGAGAGACAGAGAGGGAAAGTGCGGCGGAGGGGTGGAGAAGCAAATGGGCGCTTCTCCTCGTCATGTGTTCTTGTTAGCATAACTGGGTTACAAGTCTGTTCAGTCACGTGGCTATTTCTGCCCCCCCCCCCCAGTCTACACAGCACCTTGTATATAGAGGGCACTGAATATTTAATAGATGAGATTCGTTAGCTGTAGGGAGTGCTGTTTTGCCAGATCCACTGTATCTGCAGTGACTGGCAGCTTCAACAGCAGATGTTTCTGTCACACTTTGGAGGCTGAGACCTGAGTTCAGGATGCTGACAGGGTTGGCTTCCCCTGAGGCCTCTCTCCTTGGCTGGCAGCCAGTGCCTCCTCACCATGTCCCCAATGTGGTCATCCCTCTGTGTCCATCTTCGTGTCTCTGTACTGACCTCCTTTCCTTAGGATACCAGTCAGAGTAAATGAGGGCCTTGTCTTAACATAATCGCCCCTTCAGAGGTCCTCCCGGGTACAGTCACTTCCCGGGTGCTAGGGGTCTGGCCTTCAACTTGCTAGTTTAGAGGGTGCTCAGCCCACAGCAGGGAGGTGTACAGATCCTGTTGGATATTTGGATTTATGACTGGACTTCTCTCAGATGTGCCAATGGGTTGTTTCAGGCTTATTTAGGTCGGGGATGCCCCCCTTTGGTGAGGGGGCCCAGTGGTCCCTCTAGAGCACCCTGTCTCTGGAGGCCAGCTGCCTCTGTGTGGACTAGCATGTCCCCTGCTCTGATTACCACTAACAGGTCTATGTGTTGCCTTCTAGGACGGCTGTGAATGCTCAGTCGGGGGTGTGTACTCCCGCGGGAGGCTTGGTGACCGGTGAGTACCCTCACAAACTGAGCCCCTTGTGCAGAGGCAGCGACCTAGGAAAAAGTAAAGTGAGAGGGAGCATGGTGCAGTTGGCTTGGTGCCCAGGCTGAGTCCCCTAGATGGGGCTCCTCGCTCACCCTGTGTGAGTTGGGTGGCAGGCTCAGGTCAGTGCTGTCCCCCTCCTGCAGGAGTTCTGGTGCTGCTGTCGCTGAACTACCTGACCTCGTTCTTCTACTACATCCCCAAGGCCGCCTTGGCGGCTGTCATCATCATGGCCGTGGTCCCCATGTTCGACGTCAAAATCATCAAGACGCTCTGGCGCGTGAAGAGTATGTAGTTCCTCATCTCTCAACACAAGGTTCCCGAAGCTTCTCCCACAGTCTCCACTGGACAATGGTGGCTGGGTTGCAGCCAGAGTGTCCTGTAGTTCTGGGAAGTGTCATCGCAGGGCCAAGGGTCAGGCTGCCTCCTTCAGATTCTCAGGCCTCCCAAGAGTACCTTAAACCAGCTCAATTCAGTGCTGGGTCTGCAACAGGCTGGGTCTCTGCTCCCTCTCTCCCCCTCCCACTTCCCTCCGCCTGTCCCTCCCCCTGCCCCTCCCTCTCCCTGTGCACCTGGCACCAGCCTGACATGGGGTAATGCTCATTAGGGATGACCAACAGGGTCCCATGGAACAGCTGAACCAGCCAGTCCTTTGATGTAACAAATTTCTGTTCTTCCAAGCAATCAGGGAGTTTATGTAGCTTATCTGGTTCCTTCCTCATCAGCCACACACTTCTTCTCCCAGTAGTTACCAAGTGCAGGGGATGTGACTAGATCACGTGCCTGTGATGTTCCAGGCCTTCCACGTGTCATTGTGTCCCACCTTTGAACAGCCTTCGACTGTGCAACACTGAGCCCAGTCCGGGACTGACCCCCACCCTGCCCCATTGCTCCAGGGCGTCTTCCACAGTTCAGAGAAGTCCAAAGTTCTGGCTTAGGAGTCTGGTGCTCTGGGATGAGGGGTCATGTGGTCTCCTGGCCCTTCACTTCTCACACTTGGCTATGTGCCCAGGTCTCTTTCTCAATCCCTGTTGGCCTCCTCCCAGAGAGCAGAGATCTTGCCCCCCCCCCCAAGTCCCCTCCCAGGCAGGTCTCAGCTGCCGCTCAGCCTGGTGGGGAGGGGACTTTCTGCCTCTGGCATGTTCCTGAGCTCACGTGGCTGTCCGCAGTCCCTGGGGTGTCTCAGTCCCTGAGTCCCGAGTCCCCAGACAGGGGTCCCTGGGGGCTGCTGGGGTCTGTGACATCTTCACTCATTACATGCAAAGCCCCCCGAGTCTTGTGCTGGTTGGTAGCTAGGAGCCTAGCTTACTGAAGAGGGACTGTCAGCTGAACACCCTCTCTTCCAGGGCTGGACTTGCTGCCCCTGTGCGTGACCTTCCTGCTGTGCTTCTGGGAGGTCCAGTACGGCATCCTGGCGGGGACCCTGGTTTCTGTGCTGATTGTCCTCTACTCTGTGGCCAGACCTGACATAAAGGTACCAGTCTTCTCCAAAGGGGGCCCCACTGGCCTTGGCCTCAGGGCTGAAGGGGCCCGGGACAGAACCTCTGGCCTTTGCATTTTGAGGTTTCAGTGTGGTTGTGGCCCAAGGCACTACTAAGTGATGTTTAGCTGGGGGGCGGAACTAACCCCTAGATCTCTCTTGCTGCAGGAGGTGGTGTGGGCTGAGGGCTCTGCACCCCTTCCTCCGTCCTACTTGACTCCAGGGCTCACTGGCCTCCCCTGCTGCTGTCCCCAGGTGTCTCAGGGGCCAGTGC
The DNA here is from genome assembly GCF_036850765.1 of Saccopteryx bilineata. Lineage (NCBI taxonomy): Eukaryota > Metazoa > Chordata > Mammalia > Chiroptera > Emballonuridae > Saccopteryx > Saccopteryx bilineata. Next base: position 126,815,752 of record NC_089495.1, read on the forward strand.
TGATTCTGAGGCCGGCCAGCGGCCTGCAGTTCCCAGCCATCGAGGCTCTCCGAAATGAAGTTGTGAGCTGGGCTCTGGAAGGTGCGTGGGGCAGGGTTGGCCGTAGTCACCCCAGAGCTCTCCACTGACCTCTCTATCCAGCCTGCTGCCCAGGACCCCAGGGCCCTGCCCTTGTCTGTGAGAGAGGCGCTTGCTCGCTGGAGTCCAGGAAGTCCGGGGTATCAGCAGCATCCCCATGGCCACGTCTGCCCTGCGCATCCCGGGGCACCCACTGCCTCCAGGCAGCAAGGGTGGCATTTCCCCGTTATTTGTCCTGGAGGACCTGTATCTCCTTTTGGGTGTTGGTGTTTGGAGAGAAAGAGGCTGGTTCTCCCTCTGAGGGAAGCTGCTGCTATTGTCTTGGGTCCCTTGACCCTTCCCTGCTGGGAGACGGAGCTCTCAATGGCCTTGCTTTGCTTCATGCCACTGGTCAGGGCCTCTGCCCAGCGTGACCCACACACTCCTACCTCCACAGTGTCCCCCGCGTGCTGCGCGATCCTGGACTGCAGGCACGTCTGCAGCATTGACTACACCGCGGTGCTGGGGCTCAGGGAGCTCGTGGAGGACTTCCACAGGCAGGGCGTCAACATCGCCTTCGTCGGCCTGCAGGTGGGCATCTCGTGACAGCCGTTACTCGTCATTCTCAAACCAGCCCATGAGATCGTTGTTATCACTATCCTTATGTTAGGATGAGAGTGCTGAGGCCCAGAGAAGCTGAGTAAGCTGCTCAAGGTCACACAGGATGACAGCCTGGCATCTGACCCGGGGCATCTGGCTACAGAGCTCTGCTCATAGCTGTCACTTCTGTGCTATACCTTCAGGGCACTCCTCTTTGTGTTCTTGGGAGAGTGCTTGCTTAAAACATGTTCCTCTTAGCACCAGTGGCCTGGTTTTCTCTGTTTCCCTGAGTTGGGGACATGGTATCTACCCAGAGACCATGGTAGTTATGCAGCCTGTGGTCAGTGCGGGTTGCCTGCCCAGCACTAACTTTTGTCTGTCCTGCAGGGGCCCATTCTCCGTGTCCTGAAGTCTGCTAACCTGAAGGGCATCCGGCACTTCACCACCCTGGAGGAAGCAGGTGGGTACAGGCAGCATCAGTGGAAAGAGCCTCCACCCTGCGGTTGGGACAGCAGGCAGAACTCGGGGAGACGGGAAAGTCGGCTGCTAGAGTCTGTGGAGATGAAAGGACGATGGGTTGTCAGGGATCCTCTGGCACTGGGGTTTTATTTCTTATGGGAGTGTGTCTTCAGTTGAGGTGGAGTTTATAAATTCCAGTGACATGCACAGATCTTAAACCTCAGTTTAGGTTCTGACAGCTGTATCCACCAAGCAGGAGTTAGAAAGTTCCATCATTCCACCCTCATCCCTTTCCAGTGACCCCCACAAGGGGGCCCTGTCCTGTTTCTTCCATCAGAGTTGGTGGAATGAGAGGTTCCACCTCTTCTAGAATGTCCTGTAAATGGGGTCATAGGACTCTGGCTTCTTCAGCTCAACATGGTGTCTGAGGCTCCTCCATTTGGTGCTGGAAGAGAGCAGCCAGATGCCCCTCCGTGGGATGCAGTGACCAGTGGGTTTGCCACCAGTCAGAAAGGGTCATTATGGCATGGGAAGGGATGCAGCAACAACGGGGAGGTGGATGCGGCTTAGGGACCCTCTGCTCCCTCTGCACTGGGACCCTGACATACAGCCTTTACTCTCGCTCTGTAAGCCAACCCGGCCTCACTTCCCCTTTTTTAGTGCTTTAAAAATGTTGGTCTCTGCAGAGAAATACCTGACTCAAGAACCAGGGACCCAGCCCTACAACATCAGCGACGATTCTGTCCCGGAGCACAAGGTGGCCCTGCTGAAGGCTTGAGTGGGCCATGAAAGGGCAGCTGATGTGCGGAGAGTCTTACAGAAGGTTCTTGTCATCGTGAGGCTGGATGCTGTGCTGGCTAGAGGGTTTTAGAGTGCTGGAGTGCTGGCGTGCTGGCATGGAGCCCCCAGGTGGGCCTTGCTGGCTTCCCTTGGGGTGAGTGAGACATTGCTCCCTGCCATTCTGGGGCATGAGCCCTTTTTTTGAAGAATGGTTTGGAGAGAGCCTTCTAGACAGATGGACCCCGAGGGAAAGGGGGAGTGGGATGAGAGCCTGGTCCAGGAGTGGAGCCTCGCAGCCCAGCACCTTTCTGGATTGCGGGGAAGCGTGGTGGTGGCATCTGCGAGGCGGGCTCTGAACTTGACAGTGTCTGCTGTTCTGGGAGGAAAACCAAGGTGTGCCAAATGACTCAAGTGTCTGTGCAGGACAGTTCTGTGCTTTTCAAACCTAAAAACGTGTAGTAGCTTGGTGTTTTTGTAAAATTCATACATGCTTATTGTGGAAACTTCAGAAAACCCATCCCCTGACCTGTGTGAGTGACCGCTGTAGACCCCCCTGCCCCAGCATGTGGGAGTGTGTGCCATCCACATTCGTGAAGTCCTGTCATCCGTGGTGCGTGTACTCCTCAGTTCCACGCAGTCATTACTGTGAAGTGTTTATTGTGATGATAAATAGAGAAGACGTGGTTCTTGCAGTTACCTGGTGTCCTGTGTCCTGATTTACCGAGTGGGCCCCTGCGTGTGGGCTGTGGCCTGGTTCGGCATGTGAGTGCATGTTTTCACTGCAACTTGCTGAGAACCCCAGCTCCACTCACTCCGAGGAGAGTGTGCTTCTGACTCTTCCAGAACTTGCCACACAGGTGGCTGTGGTGCCCCAGCGTCACTTGTCCCTGACTCTTCATGTCGCATGGAGGAAAGAGAGGAAAAGGGAGCAAGGGGCCTGGTGTGCAGTTGGCAATAAGAGGGACTCGTTCCGTTCTAGTTTGTTCCGTTCTCACCTTCTCTCAGTGCACTTGAGTCCTCTCACCTTCCCGCTCAGTGCACTGACTGACGCACTTCACGCAGCTCCTCCCTCAGGGTCTGGCGTTACTGAAAAGCCTGTCTCTGGGGAAGTTGTCAGTAGGAACCCTTATGACTGGACAGGGAGGGAAGAAGGGGAGGGGAGGATTTAGGATTCAGGCTGTACATGTCCATCCATCCCCCCCTTCCCCATCCCCGTGCCCGAATGATCCCGCTACTAGAAAATGAAACGGCAGGGATGTCGTGGACACTCTGGTCCTGTGTCCCAAAGCCACCCTGCGCTGTACTTGACCTCAGTGCCACCGATGAGGTGGCAGCTTCAGGCTCTGCAGTTGCGTCCCTGTAGGCCCCTTGCTCTGTGAGGCCTGAGGGCAGAGGAGGCTGGGGCTCTGTGAACATGTGGGGGTGGAAGGCGTCTCCATTAGTGCCGTTGGGGACCGGGACCTCCATCTCTCTCTCAAAGACAGTTGGTGTGGAGCAGGGCTAACCTGGACTAGCCTGAATGTAAACAGCAAACCCTTTTCTGACAGAAGCATGACAACTTATAAAATCTGTTTTGTGGAGCTCTATCTACCCTTTGTAAATTCAGCTGCGGAGTGTAAATCCTGAGCCTGTTCCCCGTCTCCCCCTCGCTTTTAAAATAATTTAATTCCCTGGAAGGACCTCAGTTTTTCTAAATCCTATGAATTTGCAGTGCCAGATGTCCAAACTGAGCTGAGGTCTTACAGTGAAGCCGCTGGGACTGGTGCCCACAGTGGAGTGAGTTGTGTCCCCTAAGTCCCCGTGAACACACTGTATTTGGAAATAGGGTCTTCGCAGGTGCAATTAAAGTTCAGATGACATCACACTGTGTTACAAATTTCTTTACTGTTTGGACTCACGAGGCAAAAGACACACCAGATGCAAGTAAATGGGCAGAGGCTGAAACTCTTAGGTGGAATCAGCTCTGAGAAACTGCGCCACTGCATATTTATTGAGTTCCAAGAGCCATAGCTCAGCAGATAAAACCAAAAAGCTACAAAAGCCTTTTTCCCAACCATACCATCCCCAACCCTGCACGTCTACTGTTTCTTTTCATGAACAAGGACACAAGAAGAGTCAGAGTCCCAGAGTTTATCAATCACAGAGTACATCTGGTTCTTGGAGGCATTCCTCCAAGAATCCTGCGTACACGCATTTAAGTAACCCTGGCCATTGCCTTTCCATGGCCAACACACTCCAAGATCTGTCTCCACTTAACCCTTGCTCTGCAGTTAACTGCCATCTACATTGGTGCAGAGTTGTCTCCTACAACACTGGATGACGGTGGGTCCTACCCTAACTGCTGGTGTCCTTATAAGATGAGCAGAGAAACACATACAAGGAGAATGCTGTCCTGGGAGCTATGGAGTTGTTCAGTGACCACCTTCCTCAATCACCTGTCCTGTCTCATAGATAAGACAGAACTGTGAGGCTGTTCTGTCTGTGCCAATCTACAGTCCAAGGTAGGTGCACCCATCCCGCCCCTACTGTTCTAACCTGGGCACGTCTGACTCTGGGACAGTTTTCGCTCTGTGGGGCCAACAGAGCAGGATCTGCAGAGCTTAACCCCGATGGGGAGGGGTCCCCAAACCCCACAGTGAGTGACATAACTGCCAAGTCTCACACGACCCCTTGTAATCCTTCCATGGGGAAAACCAGAGCTGAAACCCAGATCCAGAGGAGGCTGGTAAGTAGATGCCATCGAAGCTGGCACTACAGGCCCTTATTGTTTGCAATTTTTACTGATGTGGCTTGGAATAAATGCGGCATTCTATGATGCCTGCCTGGTCACACAAGCCCTGCTTTGAGCTGGCTGGACACCCGGATCTGGCCAGGGCCATGAGCTGCGCCGCCAGCTATGGCCCAATGCTTCCTGCACAAGCCCCCTGTTCTCGGTCGCCCACCACACTTCCCCACCCTGCAAAGTGCCTCTTTGCTGGCCCAGAGCTGTGGTAGGACTGCTTCCTTCCTGTGGGTGGCCCCCAGATTTTCCAGATATGCAGATGAGCACCCAGGCTGGCCAACAAGGTGTGTTTGGGACCTGAGGAATCCATTCTACAAACGCTAATGGTGGCAATGACAAGATCAAGGACGTTTCAATGTTCCAACAGCCACAGGACCATGTGGGATTTAGCATAGTAGATGGTGTGGCTAAGTCAAGGGGCTCCTCTGCTGATGTCATGCTGCTGATCTGGGGAATAATGACCAGCAGATGTTCCCCCAGGGCATCTTCCAGGAGGAGCAGACCCTTTGTGAACACTGGGCCAAAAGGAGATGTCCAGGCTTACACCTGCAGCATCTACAACATGGTCTTTCTAGGGACAAAGCTGGAAGTGGTGCCTCCTGAAGCCTTCCTCAAGTTTTCTGCCTTCTTCGTTCCCTTCCTCCTTCGTCCTCCTCTCCCACCAACTTGGAGCAACCCAGTCTGCTCCTGGCTCTGCTCCACAAAGTCTCCTGTGCCTGCTATTGTTTTTGTATTATTTTTCCTCTTTTTAGCAAGAGGGAGAGAGACAGAGACAGGCAGGCAGGGAGAGAGATGAAAACATCAACTTGTAGTTGAGTCACTTTAGTTGTTCATTGATTGCTTCTCATAAGTGCCTTGACTGGAGTGCTCCAGCCAAGCCAGTGACCCCTTACTCAAGCCAGCAAACTTTAGTCTCAAGCCAGTGACCACAGGGTCATGTCTACAATCCCACACTCAAGCTTGTGGCCCCGCACTTAATTTGGCAACCTTAAGGTTTCGAACTTGGGTCCTCAGCGGCCCAGGTCAACACTCTATCCACTGCGCACCACCTGGTCAGATGTAGTTTGTTATTTTCTAATTACAGTATATCAGATAATTTATGCGTTATGTCACACGCTTTGTTATTATTTTAAAATGTCATGTGATACTTCAATGTATACAGTTATTTCATTGCTATCAGCTGGGAGAGGAAAGGTTCTTTGTGGGTGCCCAGCCCAGACAGCTTCTCATTGTTCTCTTTTTTTGGTATATTCATGAGTTTTGACTTGGTCCTTTGGAGTGCTGCTCATCTTCATGGTGTAGCCATCCTTCTGATGCGGCCACTTACCACCAGATTCTTGGCACTGAGAGATGGACAGTGTCCACAACCTCTACTTTCTTTGGAATACTTGTTGGCTCAGACCTGTACCTGTCAAAACAGGATGTCCAGTACCAGTGCCTCAGGAAGTAGGATGTCACAGCCTCCTTCTCTAAGCAGGCTTCCTTTCTCATGAATGAATGCTAATGCTTCTGGTGCTGCTCTAAGGTCCACACCTTGAAATGCATATTACAGCCACAGCGCCGGGTGGATGCGGCTAGACTAGACCCGCTGAAGGAAGACATGTTAAGAGGAGGCAAACTGACAATCCGGCTGCAGCTTTGTTTACCCTGAAGCACAGATGGAGTTGGGAGGGCAGGTGCACTGAAGGTAGGACAGTGGCAGAACAGTTAGAATCTCTTTCCTGTTTTTCTTACTCCTCTAAGGAGTGGACAAGGATGTAGAGGTGGGGGTGGAGGGATTCCCCTGGAGACTGTAAAATGGCTTTAAAATCTAAAAGGTGTGTTCCTTGATAGGCCTGGCCTCTTCTTGGAAGAATTCTCAATTGGAAGGACTACCTCCTGAGTTCTGTGAATGTCCAACTTCTATGCTTTCCACATGAAAGTGATGCAATATTGACTGTCAACTGTAATTTTCTTTTTCTTTTCTTTTTTTTTCCTATTAAATGAGAGGAGGGGAGGCAGAAAGACAGACTTCTACATGTGCCCCTACTGGGATCCATTCAGCAAGATCCTACCAAGCAGTGCTCTGCCTGGCTTGGCCATAACTCTTGCTCAGCAACTGAGCTATTTCAGCACCTGAGGTGGAGGCCATGGAGCCATCCTCAGCGCCTGGGGCCAACTTGCTTAAATCAATTGAGCCATGGCTGCAAGAGAAGAGGAGAGAGAGAAGTGAAAAGGGGAAGGGTGGAGAAGCAGATGGTTGCTTCTCCTGTGTGCCCTGACCAGGAATCAAACCTGGGACCTCTACACACTGGGCCAATGCTCTAACTGAGCTAACTGGCCAGGGCTTTCAATTGTAATTAAAAAAAAAAAAAAAGATTTTGAAAAAAAATTCTAATCCCTAAAGGCTGCATTGACTTTACAGTCAAAGAGGCTGTACCAGGCAGGTAACCACTTTCTCAGGCCATGTGACTTGACCAGGCCGTGTGGTTAGACCCCGGCAGGCTACAGTGTTCTGACTGTAGGTCCTGGGCCTACTCTGCTGGCCCCTTAACAGCTCCCTGTGACTTTGGGGAAGGCCTGGAGCTCTCATGTGCACATGGGTGTTACCCAACAAGGGCTCACTGCCTGCCACACGTAGGAACTGATACTATGGCACCAGCTTTTGGGAAACAAAAGAGCTTTTACTGTGAGTTTGGCCAGCAAGGAGACTGGAGGCAGGACTCAACATCTGTCTCATCCAGGGTTTGGGTGGGATTTTAAGGGGTTTCAGTACCGGATCTTCCTGGACAGCAGACCCTTTGCTTAGACCAGCGGTTCTCAACCTGTGGGTCGTGACCCCGGCGGGGGTCGAACGACCAAAACACAGGGGTCGCCTAAAGCCATCGGAAAATATGTGGCTTTAGGCAACCCTTGTGTTTTGGTCGTGGACCCCGCCGGGGTCACGACCTACAGGTTGAGAACCGCTGACTTAGAGTTCTGGCACTCAGGTTCCCAAGGTGTCCTGTACTTTGGTTCCATGGGGAGAACCATTAAGGGTTCACAAGTGTCACTCCTAAGTGGGGTTCACATGTTATTTGTAAGTATGGTAAACTTTAGTTTTAAGTATTGATAGAAGCAGGATAGGACCGATTTGAGCTGATTCTGTGGTTATATGAGTAGGTCGAGAAGCCACCTGCCCCTCAGGGCACACAGGATGTGACACCAGCCTGGAAAGGGTCAGGTTTTGGCCCATGCTCCACTGGACACAGAAGGGCTTGGCTAGCATCCCCCCACCCCAACCTAACAGGTAGCAGTGGCAGGGTGGGGCATGCAGGGTTTCCCTTTTCTTGGTGCCCAGAGGACTCCCACTGTGGAGTATATCTGAGCACTGGGTTCTCACACAGCATCCTCCTGCTAGGACTCAGAAGGGCCAGCCTAGTGCAGTCCACTGCCATCCAACAACAGGCTTTCTGACCAATGCCAGCCCCATCCCTCATACCCCCCTTTTCAGGCAAGCTCTTTCTCCTGGGACCTCCAACTAACTAACAAGGTCAAACACCAAAGCAGTGGATGCTGCCTGGATCCTGGCCAGATCCTAGATGAACTAGACAGTGAGGGGTGGCTGGTTGTACCTTGGAATTTGTGTCTGTGCAGGCTGCAGTGAATACAAGATAACAGTGGGTGACCTGGCCTAGTAGCTCAGTTGGTTGGAGTATCATCCTAATGAGCCAGGGTCAATCCCAGGTCAGGGCACATGCAAAAGTCAACCAACAAATGCATAAATAAGTGGAACAACAAATGTTTCTCTCTCTCTCTCTCTCTCTCTCTCTCTCGCTTTCTCCCTTCCTCTCTATAAAATCAATTTTAAAAATTAGAGAAAAAAGAAGGTAACAGTGGGCAACCTCTGCTCAGTGTCCCCCCAGAATTTCATGGGCTCAGACATTGATGCTGGGATCCAGTGGCTGGGATAAGCCAGCCCTGTGAGTGGGGGGCATGTGGGAGGGGCGCCCTGAGAAGGACCGAGCTTGCTGTATGCAGCCTGGAGCAAGGACAATGTGACTGGACAGTGTGGGTAAGCAGCAGAGTGTCAGGCAAGTGGATGGGGCGAGAACCTGCCTTTGTCATTAGTAATGATCATCCTAATTGGCAAGTGTAGCAGTAGTGGGCCCATGCCAGGCTTCCCACCAGTGCCCCTAGGCTGTGCTGGTTGGCAGGGGAGAGGATGGTGAGGAGTAAATGAAACACACATCAAACCCTGGCTCTGGCTGGGACACAGTATTTGCTGCATGGTCACTTCTCCAGCAGCCCTAGCATGCAAGACTGTGAGCTTACCAATAAGAAACTGAGGCACCCAGCAGGGCAGGGTGCAGACCCAGGCTCTGGTGGCCTCTTAGTTGTCAATGACCAGTGGAGCCCTGAATGTGGGCAGCAAGCCTCCCCTGCCATTGCTGTGGTCACTTAATACACACGAGGCCTGGATACAATGGGGCTGGTGACCTCCACTTTACACTCAAGTGGCCTGAAGCTCGGCTTAGTGACCTGTCTAGTATTCCCTGTGCCATTCCCCGGGTGGCCAGTTGGTCTGCAAGGCGGTGGACACCATCCAAGATGCTGGGCACTGGTTGGGAGACTTGTGTGCACCCCCCCCCCCTCGGCTACCAAGGGCTCCTGGAACCGGTCAGCGGGGTGGAGAAGGCTGGGGTGGAACCGGGGTATGGACCTGGCCAGGCCAGTCCCTAGTAGTGGGTGCCGCCCCCGCGCTCACTGGCAGGAGGCGCAACCACGGGCACTGGTCCACTGGGGGGCGCTATCCGCGAAAATTTCGGCCACACCCGCGCGGTCCCGGGCGCAGGCGCAGAGACACGAGAAGGGGCGGGACCCAGACCCGGGAAACGAAATCGAGCGGGCCGGAACCACCTGAGTGCGGGTCCGTGGGGCGGGATGCCGGGTCCTGCGGGTTCTGGTCCGTTGGGTCCAGGAGCCAGGGGTTCAGGACCCCGTGGGTATGGGATGCGAGTTACATGGGTGCGAACATGCCCCCACCGGTAGGTGTCGCGGGGTTGCGGTACCGGGGTACCGCGGGGTGTCTGGGTCTGGGTCTGGGTCGCGGACCCCCGGATGCAAGCCGGGGAGTGGCGCCTGCGTCTGGATGCCGCCTCCGTGCTCTCCAGGCCGCCTCTTCCTGCGGCGCCGGTTTCGGTTTCGCTGCCAAGTCGTCAGCCCAGCCCCGCACATTCCGGGATACCAGAAACACTCGGAGACCCAGCCGCGGCCTCCACCCGGAATAGCTGTTTAGCTAATTGTATCAACGGAAACGGATTGTTTTGGAAACATGTCCATGTTTTTATCTCATTGTCACTTTTACAAGAATGGCGCTACTGCTCACAGCTCAGGGTTATCCCAGTGGTCCTGGCCAGGCTGGCACCTGTTTGATGGTGGCCTTGAGAGGCACTGAGGGGGGTGCAGAATGAGGAAGTGCTGCCAAGATGGTAGGGGCCACCAGCTGGGACCCCCTCTATCCCCTGACCCACTCCAGCCCCGGGCCTACTGGAACCTCAGACCCATGCAACCCCTGGTATTGCTGGAGGATGGTTGGGAGAACGGGCTTGGAGTTTAGCATGGTTGGACATAATGGGAAAGGAGAAGTCTGGAAGGTGTTTGAATAGATAAGTGTATTATCCCTGCCCTTAGGCCCCCAGCACACCCTGAGGCCCCTGGTGTAGGTGGAACATAGGATACTTCAGTGGGGATTGCTGAGCCCTGCTATGAGTGTTTTGGTCTGTGGGGAGGAAGAGCTTTGGATAAGAGGAAGATGACTTAGGGAAAGAAAGAGAGAAGCCTGGGCTGTGGGGAGTCATTGAAAGTCTTTGAGTGAGAGAGTGCCCAAACGATGGTGGTATGTGCTTCCGATGGTGGTGTGTGCTTCCGGTGGCTGTGGTGGAAAGGGGCAAGAGGGAAGCCGCAGCCTATCTGTGGTGGATGAAGCCAGGGTACCGCACACACCAAGTGTCTTCAGTCTACCCCCTCCCCCCCAGGAGATCACCATCTTGTGGAGACCAAGTCAAGGGTAGCAGACAGGCAGCCATGCCACAGACCAGTGAGAAGGGAAGGCTGACGTCAGCAGCAGGGCAGGAGCCTGAAGGACCTAGCCTGAGGGCCCTCTGGGTGCCCTCCCAGCTGGCACAGGAGCCAAATTGGCCACTGCTTTGGCAGATTTCTCCGGTCAGAAGCCAGCAAAAGGTAGTAGGTGGGCAGGTGGATCTCTGTGCTCCAAGAGCTGAGATACCTGTTTCCACTCTCACTCTAGATGCACTAAGTGGTCCCTGGAGGCTGGAGATCCTTGGCCTGAATCTTGGCCTTGGCATGAACAAGCATGATCCTTACCTTGGTTTGATGCTACCCCCACAAAAGGGTGTTCTAAGTCATGGTCGATAGCAGAAGAACGGGCTTCAAAGATCGCAACCCCTTGCCCTTTGGTAGGAACCTGACCAGGGGCCCTTTTGCCCTGCGCTGCCCCTCTGCAGGCTGTCCCTGTGGCTGGCTGACTAGCTGTAGCTGACAGTTTGTTTTTTTGTGGTAGAGATAGAGTCAGAGAGAGGGACAGACAGACAGGAGGGGAGAGATGAGAAACATTAATTCTTCGTTGTGGCTCCTTAGTTGTTCATTGATTGATTTCTCATATGTGCCTTGACCGGAGGGCTACAGCAGACCAAGTGACCCCTTGCTCGAGCCAGCGACCCTGGGTCCAAGCTGGTGAGCTTTGCTCAAACCAGATGAGCCCGTGCTCAAGCTGGCGACCTTGAGGTCTCGAACCTCGGTCCTCCGCATCCCAGTCTGACGCTCTATCCACTGCGCCACCGCCTGGTCAGGCTGTGGCTGACAGTTTTTCTCTAGGGCTTTGGGAGCAGCTGTCCTTTGTGTCTCACCTGTGAGCCAGGGGCTTTGGTCTTGAGAGTTTCTTTCCCAGGACAAGCTTATGCTGTGTCTCTGCCGGGAAAGCCCTCCTCCCACCCCACCCCCACCCTGTCCTCAGCCACCCTGGCTTTCAGTCTCTCCCTGGTGGGGACAGTTTTAGATGGATTCACTAAGAGACTTTATAAAGCTCAGGAGGGCAGGAGAGTGGGGTGAAGGGGCAGGGGTGGGGAAGCAGAAAGGGAAGTGGGCGCTGAAGCTGTGAGGGAGGCAGGACAGGAAGGACTTGGGATGAGGCTGGGCTGTGAACTGCAGGGGAGGGGCTCAGGCTGAGTTTCTGTTAAGCCAGGACCTTGTGAGCTGCTGTAATTTCATTTTCCAGAAACTGAAACTGAAACAGGGCTGCAGTCACATGACAGGAGGCTGGGAATAAAAGTGGCTGCTTCCTCGGGACTCTTGCTTCCATATCTTCAGAGGCACACCAGCCTCGGAAGCCCCAACCCAGAGGTATGGAGTGTCCTTCGTGCGGGCATGTCTCCAAAGAGGAAGCTCCCAAATTCTGCAGCGAGTGTGGACAGAGGCTGCCCCCTGTGGTCCCCGCACCTGGTAAGGCCTGGGGGGAGGTGCCAATGAGGGCAGGGGCCAGCTGGGGGTAGTGAGTAGATAGTCAGCTCAGTCCTGCCTCCCTTCCTGGAAATGGAAACCAAGGCCAGAAGGCAGCCCAGACCTCAGAGTGAAGACTCCTGTGGCTAAAGGACTCTTTCTAGAAACACTTTCCTTAGAAAAGTTCCGTCGGGACCTTTGCTAGAGGCACCTGTCACTTTTTTAGAAATTTCTATTTCATTTCTTGGAGAAACCTCAAGGTTCCCCTTCCGCCTTGGGAATGGGAAGGGTGGGCTGAGCTCAGCTGATGGAGGTTTTCCGAGGCTGCTGCATAGAGTGGGACCTCAGGCACAGAAGAGGTTGAGGGGTCACTGTAGAGGGCTTGTGGTCAGTGACCAAGCTTGTGAAAGCCACGTCAGGCGGGTCTGACTTGCTCACTTGGCCAGTCCTCGATTCTCTTGGCGTCCGGACATCAGCCTGATGTTTCCTCCTTCCTTGGCTGTTCTCTAGCTCTCGTGGTGACCTCCCCTGGTCTTTGGTTTTGCATACCGCTTAGGCATTGTGAGCCCCCAGGTTAACCCTTTTTTCCTGGACCTGTCATCTAAACTCCAGCCACGTGTAGCCTCCCCACCAGAGTGTCTGACAGGCCTCTCAGTTTCCTGTCTCTGAAGCCCAGCTCCTCTCTCCCCCAGACCTGCACCTCAGGCTTCCCACCTGCCTTGCCCAGGGTGGACTCATCCCTCCAGCACCTCAGGCCCAACCCCTGGCACTGACCTCCACTTCTTCCCTTCCTCATGCCCTGCATCCTGTTCCCAGGACCCTGCTAGCTGCATGAGCAGAGCCTACCCAGAGGGTTCTTCCCCTCCCCCTGCCATGTCAGTCAGAATAAAAGCTGCAAGTCCTGAGCCAGTGCCCTGCCATTGCCCTTTGACCTCTGCTCCTACAGCCACTAGCCTCCCTGCAGCTTGCTGGCCTCCCTGTCCTTTCTGGAATACACTGGACCTGCTCTGACCCCAGGAACTTTGCATGGCCTGTTCCTATGCCTGGAACATACTTGTCCTCAGAGGGCAGCACAGCTCCCTGCCCTTGCTCCTATCTTTGCTCAGCTGTCTCCTCCGCCTCTAGTCCCCTGGGGGGGGGGTTGATAACTGCAACCTGCCCCCCCCAAACACATATCATCAGTTTGCCTTATGGCTTTAGGGGGGACCTTCACTGCTTTATCCCAGGTCCCTTGCACAGTGTTTGGCACACAGTAGGTGCTAAATAAATAATTGCTGAGTGATTCAAAGCAAGTCCGCAGGACCCCATGTGTTTTCTAAACACGTGCTATTGTTTGTGCATTTGTGTGGCGTGTACAGAGTGAGTCAATAACGGGAGCACAGGCCTTCCCACTGTGGTTCGGTTATCTGCGGGGATGACCCCGTGCCGGGGTTCTGTCACTCTGCTTCTGCTGCGTTTGTGCAAAGTGCTCAGGTTACAGACGTTGCATGTGGGCTCGAGAGGCAGGTGGTCCTGTTGTGGATTGTGTTTTATTGATTTTCTTTTGCTGCTAATCCTTCAGGAGGAGGTCTGGCTGACTGTTAAACCTGAGGGCTCCTGAGGGGTCACAGAACTGCGTGTGCCCTTGGCTGGCAGCTGAGTGTTCCCTCCCCTCATAGATTCCTTGCTGTCTAGACGTGGAATCATGGCATGGCCGAGCTCCTGGGGTCTAGATGGAGCCTCCCACCTGGCAAGGTTCCCTACCCCTGGTCACTAGAATGTCTGCTTGTGTGGGGACCTTGAGATGGAAGGGGTCTTTGGGGCTCCAGACATTAAACAAAATAAAACCAAATACTGGCTAACCATGACATGCCCTGAACTATGCTGAGTATCAAGGGAAGAGCTGTATCATAAAGCCCTGTTTCACAGATGCCAAGAACAAAGCACAGAGAGGTGAAGTAACTTGCCCAGAGTCATACAGCTGTTCACACAGTCTGAACCCAGGTTGGAGGTCGGGAGCCCATGACTCGGGAGGAGGCAGTGGTTCAGGTCTTGCTGGCCTCACTGTGAAGGGAGGAAGGGGAGGGTGCTAGCATAACCTTACAGCTGTTCTGGAGCACTACCCACCTGGGCTGGGTAGATAACTAGCTCTAGGCCCTGCTGGTACTGGCCTGTAGCTGGGGGACAGGGGTCAGGAAAGTATTAAGTGTAGGCCTCAAGGGTTAAAGTTAATTGCTGTAGTCAGGTAAACCGGGGTGGTCCTTGGTTGGCAGCTGAGAAGGAGTTGGGAGGGACAAACAGAGGAAACTGGAGTCTTAGAGACTGGCCCCTTTGGGAATCAAATTAACATAGGACGGATTAACAGGAGAAGAAAACCCACATTTCATTTGTACTTATGGGATCCATAAGAACAGGAGGTCCCAGAGAGGATCATGCAGTTTGAGGCCAATCCACCACCCTGAGCTAAGGAGAAGGGGTGGGGCTGGGGCTTTGAAGGGCAGGACAAGTTGCTGGCCAGTCACGGAAATCCTTTAGGCAGTGAAGGGGGAGGTGAAAAGCCCTTTCTGAGTCTTTTGTTTCTGAAACATAATCCACCTCAAATAATCCTCATGACAAAAGAGACGTGTTTTTGGAGTGATGACATCCTGCTCCCTATGGCCATCCTCCTCAGCCTGGTGAAAGGCCACTCTAGGGCCACCCGTCCTTAGCACAACACAGTTACTGCAGACAGCCCTCACCTTCCAGATGTTCAGCACCCCTGGTCACCTGCCCTCTTGTCCCTATGAGCACGGTGAGCAGTGGTCAGGACCATTTTCCTTTGGGCTGGGAAAGAGAGAGGGAGATGTTGGGGGTGAGGAGTCAGATAAGGAGGCCTAGAAAGCCTACAGGGTAAGGTCCTGATGCAGATTGAAGTGCTGCCTTCTGCTTTGATGAACACTCTCCTCTACCTGGTGCCATGGGTCTCTCCTCTATTGTTGGATGCAGCAAGTTCTAGTGCTGGTGCTAGTCAGTCACTGGGGAGGCACAGCAGAGCCAGACACCTGGGCCTGAATGGTGAGACTGCCTGGAGCCACTGGCCTCTGAGCATTGCACACTCTGGTGTGACCCCAGGAGAACACATGACTTCCTGTCTGTGAGCTGCTTTGTGTCCTCAGCCCTGGCTGTGCTTTGGTATTTACAGGAATAGAAAGTGAAACCAGGATGGAACCAGGGTGGGGGAGTGGCTTGGCAGGAGCTGCTGAGGGGGAGGCTCCTCCTTTCACCCTGGGGGATGGGTGCATCCATGCAGGTGGGGTGGGTGGGCCCTGCCCAGACCCCAGGGTTTGGTGGCAGAGGAAGGGCACACTGATAAAGGCATGTAAGAGTAATGTGTGGAGAATTCCAGGCCGTCCTAGGCCTACGTGGAGGGTGGCTGGCTTTGCCGGGGGGTGATGTTTGCCTGATTCCCCGGAGGGCTTCATTCCAGTAGAGTCAGCATTGGAGGGGGGTGGGTTAAGGAGCTTCTTCCCACCTCAAGTTCCCATTGCTTCTTCCATTGCCCCAGGGGATCAGATGGGACTTCTAGGCAGGACTTGTGTGCTGGGAGATGATTAGGGGGATGTCAGGTTTGGGCAATACATTTCTTTTTTGATTATCTGCATTTTCCAAAATTTCTTGAGACCCTGCAGGAGGCTGGGGCAGGGGGTGGTGTGGGGTAGTGCTGGGGGGGAGCCAGCTAATCTGTCCAGATGCTGGGTGTATGGCCAGTAGTCATGGCTGTTGTGGCCATTCACATGCAGGTTCTCATTGGATTCGGGCAGACGGTAGAGAAACAGTGGAGCCAAAAATGGTGGGCCATTCCTTTATTAAAGTCTTGCACCAGCCGATGAGCAAACACACAGGGAAACACTTCCCTTTCACTCAGGGCTCCCAAAGCCCTGACACATTCTCCTGTTCCACAACCAGGAGGATCTTTGGATTCTCCTAGAATCAAAGGCCCCACCAGTCTCAGCGGAGCTCACAAAGCTCCTCACCTCTGGTTCCCCATCTGCACACCTTCTCTTTCCCTGCCAACATGGCTTCTTCAGCACTCTGCATTCTCTCCACTCACTCTGCAAACATGGCTTCTTTCTGCCTCTTCTCCTTCCTCTCTTCTTTTCAAAACTTTCTTGTGTGAAAACATCTCCTCCAGCAAACATTAGCAAAACAATAGGGCTCTTCCCAAGCAGGAAGATAATTTGTAATTTTACAGACCACATATACCTGGCACTGTTCAGCCCCAGTGCAAACTATAGGCAAGCAAACATGAAAATCATATTTTACAAACATTTGCCCAACACTGGGGTGCCACAACCAGTGCGGCTTCTAATAAAGGTGCGGAATTAAGGAAACATACTTATTGAGAAAAGGATGGGACCTGGAGGACTCTTCAAATGCTGATGGCAATATCCGAGTGGCCCATAGTCCCAGTTTGCTTTATTATAGTCATATGCAAATCAGGGAAGTCCTTGATACAAAGTTACCAGTCCAGGCTAAAGCAGGAACTCTCCCAAGGCAAAAACAGGAATCCTCCAAACATGCATAAGTGAAATCAACCAACATCTGAACAAACAAAGAGTAAGAAGAAGGGCATGTAAATTGCTTCTAGCAACTTAAGGAAGCAAGTGAAGTGGGTGCAAATACTCAGCATCATAGCGAACATGGAGGTGAAGGAGGGAGAACTCAGCCTTTTGCTAAGCCTCGAATCTACAAAGGCTTTTTGCCATTTACGGTCCACAACATATCCCCCTTTTATTTTTTATTTTTAATTTGTGTGCTGAGATTTGCACTCATCTGATTTCCTAGTTTTCCAGATTCTAATTTGGAGGCAGACTGAAAAAAATACAGAACAAACACAAAATTAGTATAGCCAATACTAACAGATACCCAAACAAACATTCTAATACATTACAGTGATTAAAGCCTTTAAGCAAATTCTTAGCCAATATAACAAGAATCTATAAAAGAGTAATGTCCTTAACATGTTCACCAAGTCTAAGATGACACCAACACAATTCCAAATCCCTGCAAATGCAACCCAACCCCAGTTCAATCCATTAAGAGCTGTCACAGGAGCAGGAGTCCAGGGAAAATCTACATGACACTGGAATTGTCACATTTCTATACTTTGCAGCTTGTGTCCAAGTCCCAGTGACTGCTGCTATTAGCTGGTAATGATTCAGGTAGACTGGAAAAGCCATCTGCAGCATGTGTGGAGATGGAGCTTCTGTTCTACTCAGCCTGGAGAGATGAGATCAGGGTGCTTTTCCCTGGAGCTCTGCAACCATAGGGTGGTGAGGAGAACCTTGGGATACACTAAGCTGGGTGGCAGAGGTAAATTTGTAAGTTGGAAAAAAGGAGCTCTAAATTAGAAGTAGGTCCTAAACTAAAATATGAGTGGGGCATTGAGGCAGGAGGAATAAAGGAAACACTATATATTAAACAAAGCAGCAGAAAATAGGACTATCAACACCCACAACAGAGATCTTTGGGGGAAGAATAAAAAAACCTGAATATTCAGGCAAGACATAGTAAGTGGCCCTTGTGTAAATGAGATCAGTTTACCTGCTACTTGGAAGAAATACCCTAGGCTCGTCCACAGTGATATAGATGGGGCCGACGACCCTGGGCACCTTCAGCCTTCAGTGGCAAGGTTAAGTCACAGGTGGCTGGAGCAGGGCTGGAAGAGACTGAACCCTCCCTTAGAGGAGTGAGGGGGAAGCCTACCTTCCAGTGTCCCTGTTTCCTCACAGCAGAGGCATGTAAAGCCTGGCAGGCTTAGGCTCAATGACCTTCCTTTCCACTACTGAAGCAGGACCCAGATGGAGTCCTTTGGGGCATTGGAGCCTTTAAGGGTGTATCCCAAGAGCTGTTATTTAACCTGATCTCTCTTGGGCATTTTCTGCCTCTTGGTACCTTAAGAGCCCACTTGGTACCTTGAGTGGGCTCATCTGGTTTGAGCAAAAGCTCACCAGCTTGGACCCAAGGTCACTGGGGTTACTCGAGCAAGGGGTTACTTGGTCTGCTGAAGGACCACAGTCAAGGCACATATGAGAAAGCAATCAATGAACCACTAAGGTCTCGTAACGAAAAACTGATGATTGATGCTTCTCATCTCTCTCCATTCCTGTCTGTATGTCCCTGTCTATCCCTCTCTCTTACTCTCTCTCTGTCCCTGTAAAACAAACAAACAAACAAACAAAAAACCAGTCTCAAGAGCCATGCTCAGAAGATCTCGCTGAGGGGTTTGAGGATCCCCATCCGCCTATATAAACCTTTTCCATATATCTGGAGCTATTTGGAAAAAGACAAAGCAGTGTTATTAGCTGAATCAACTAAAAGAGGGTAGAAGTTTGCAGGAGAAAAAGATTTGGCGTCTCCTGTTCATCAGTATTCAAAAGAAAATTTTGTGTGTGTGTGTGGAGAGACAGAGAGAGACAGAGAGAGTCAGAGAGAGGGACAGACAGGGAGGAAGGAAGAGAGATGAGAAACATCAATTCTTCATTGCTGCTCCTTTGTTGCTTGCTCATTGATTGATTTCTCATATGTGCCTTGACCCAGGAACTACAGCAGACCGAGTGACCCCTTGCCCGAGCCAGCGACCTTGGGCTTAAGCTGGTAAGCCTTGCTCAAAGCAGATGAGCCCGCGCTCAAGCTGGCAACCTCGGGGTCTCAAACCTGGGTCCTCCATATCCCGGTCCAAAGCTCTATCCACTGCGCCACCGCCTGGTCAGGCTCAAAAGAAATTTATTTTATTTATTTATTTATTTTTATTTTTTACAGAGACAGAGAGAGGGATAGACAGGGACAGACAGACAGGAACGGAGAGATGAGAAGCATCAATCATTAGTTTTTCATTGTGAGTTGCAACACCTTACTTGTTCATTGATTGCTTTCTCATATGTGCCTTGACCTCGGGCCTTCAGCAGACCAAGTAACCCCTTGCTGGAGCCAGCGACCTTGAGTCCAAGCTGGTGAGTTTTTTAATTTTTTTAAATTTTTTTTATTTTTCTGAAGTTGGAAATGGGGAGGCAGTCAGACAGACTCCCACATGTGCCCGACCGGATCCACCCGGCACGCCCACCAGGGGGCGATGCTCTGCCCATCTGGGGTGTCGCTCTGTTGCAACCAGAGCCACTCTAGCGCCTGGGGCAGAGGCCAAGGAGCCATCCCCAGCGCCCGGGCCATCTTTGCTCCAATGGAGCCTTGGCTGCGGGAGGGGAAGAGAGAGACAGAGAGGAAGGAGAGGGGGAGGGGTGGAGAAGCAGATGGGCGCTTCTCCTGTGTGCCCTGGCCGGGAATCGAACCCGGGACTTCCGCACGCCAGGCTGACGCTCTACCACTGAGCCAACCGGCCAGGGCTGAGTATTGTCAGTTTTAATCACATTAGGAAGTTCAATAATAGGAAATGCATACAAACAATTAGCAGCCTCCCCTGTTCAGCAGAGGTTACTATAAATCCAGAATAAGTATCTACTGTAACGTGGACAAAGTACTGTTTGCCAAATGAAGGTATATGAGTAACATCCATTTGCTAAAGTTGTCCTGGTAGGAGTCCTCGAAGGTTAACTACAAATGAAGGGACAGATTGTAGTATAGGACACCTCGGACAGGATTTACCAATCTGCCGTGCTGCTTCCTCAGACAGTTGAAACTGTTTACACAGGGCTGCAGCATTCTGCTGATGAACAGTATGAGACTGAATTGGTTGATCTGTCATGGTTGCTCCAATAATTTTCTTTTGGGTAGCTTGATCAACAAGGGCATTCCCTTTTGCTAAAGCTCCAGGGAGCATGGAGTGAGCTCGAATAGGTACTATAAAACATGGAGCTGTATGTTTATATACAAGTCTTTGAAGAAAAAGAAACTACTGAAATAGTTTCTCATCAGTTGTCCCTAAGACAGCAGTCTCTATAGTGGAAACAACCATAAGTAAATATTTGCTGTCTGTGTACAGATTAAAGGAGGGACGTGGCAAATGCTGAAAAGCCATGATAATGGCATGTAATTCTAGTCTTTGAGCTGATTTCAAGGTGACTGTTTTAGTATAAAGTTGTCCATTGATTATTAAGCCTGCTATTCCTGAGCTGGACCCATTAGTAAAGACTGTAGGTGCTTCAGGAATGGGCTGATTAACAATTGTCTTAAGAAATAGTAATTAATGAAAATTGAGCTATTTTATCAGCTGGTAGTGAGAATCAATTTGGCCTGTAAAATTTGCAAAAGCAATTTGCCATTTAGTGGAAGTTTCCCAGAGCCATTGTTGTTGATCCTTTGAAAAAGTAACAATAATCGGAGACTCAAAACCTATAAGCTGTAAGAGTCGCCTACATCCCTTGATAATCAAGGAGGCGACAAGATTAAAATACAGAGATAAAACTTTCTTAGGCATAACAGCTAAATGAATCCATTCAATATGACCTGAAGCTTGCCACAATAGTCCCGTTGGAATGTAACTCGAGGGACAAATTAGTAAGGCAATTGATTCTTCCAGATTTATGCGTTTTAGTTGTGCTTGTTGCAAGGCTTTTTCTACAAGTTTTTTTTTTTTTTTTCCTGAAGCTGGAAACGGGGAGAGACAATCAGACAGACTCCCGCATGCGCCCGACCGGGATTCACCCAGCACGCCCACCAGGGGCGACGCTCTGCCCATCCTGGGCGTCGCCATATTGCGACCAGAGCCACTCTAGCGCCTGAGGCAGAGGCCACAGAGCCATCCCCAGCGCCTGGGCCATCTTTGCTCCAATGGAGCCTTGGCTGCGGGAGGGGAAGAGAGAGACAGAGAGGAAAGCGCAGCGGAGGGGTGGAGAAGCAAATGGGCGCTTCTCCTGTGTGCCCTGGCTGGGAATCGAACCCGGGTCCTCCGCACGCTAGGCCGACGCTCTACCGCTGAGCCAACCGGCCAGGGCTCAAGTTTTAAAGCTTGCTGTCCCGCAGCTATAAGTAGCCGAGGAGAAGCTGGTTCAGCAGAGCCTCTAAGAATACCAAAAAGTGGCTTCAGTTCCCCGGTAGTTAATTTCAAGGAAGGTCTAAGCCAATTAATATCTCCTTAATAATTTCTGGAAATCGTTTAAAGTTTGCAAATAATCTGTTCTGATTTCTAATTTTTGTGGACGAACTTGTTGTCTCTCAATAATTTGTCCTAAATAAGAAAAAGGTAAAGATTGCTGTACTGCCTGAACAGGTGGTGGTGCAGTGGATAGAGCGTCAGACTAGGATGTGGAAGACCCAGGTTTGAGACCCCGAGGTCGCCAGCTTGAGCATGGGCTCATCTGGTTTGAGCAAAAATTCACCAGCTTGGACCCAAGGTCGCTGGCTCAAGCAAGGGGTTACTCGGTCCGCTGAAGGCCCATGGTCACGGCACATATGAGAAAGCAGTCAATGAACAACTAAGGCAGGGGTCCCCAAACTACGGCCTGCGGGCCGCATGCGGCCCCCCTGAGGCCATTTATCTGGCCCCCGCTGCACTTCCGGAAGGGGCACCTCTTTCATTGGTGGTCAGTGAGAGGAGCATAGTTTCCATTGAAATACGGGTCAGTTTGTTGATTTAAATTTACTTGTTCTTTATTTTAAATATTGTATTTGTTCCCGTTTTGTTTTTTTACTTTAAAATAAGATATGTGCATTGTGCACAGGGATTTGTTCATAGTTTTTTTTTTTTTATAGTCCGGCCCTCCAACGGTCTGAGGGACTGTGAACTGGCCCCCTGTGTAAAAAGTTTGGGGACCCCTGAACTAAGGTGTCGCAATGCGCAATGAAAAACTAATGATTGATGCTTCTCATCTCTCTGTTCCTGTCTGTCTGTCCCTGTCTATCCCTCACTCTGACTCTCTGTCTCTGATAAAAAAAAAAAAAAAAAAGATTGCTGTACATTTTCAGGAGCTATTTAAAGTCCTGATTCTTTCAAAGAATATTCTAGTTGTTGCAAAGTGGTCAACAGTGTCTTTATCTGGATAAGCAATAAGAATATCCACATAATGATTTATGTACGCTTAGGGTGCTGCCTTCGTACTGGAGAGATAGCTTGAGCAACATATTTTTGGCACAAGGTAGGACTGTTAGCCATACCTTGAGGCAAAACTCTCCACTGGTATCACTCTATTGGAGCCTGGAAATTAAGTGAAGAAACACTGAATGTAAAACGCTTGCAAGCATGTGGATTTAAAGGAATAGTAAAAAAGCAATCCTTCAAGTCAATAATTACAAGGTGATAATTCCATGGAATGGCAGTAGGAGGAGTCCTAGCTGGAGAGGACTCATAATTTCCATAGTCTTATTTATTGCTCTCAAATCTTGTAATAGCCTCCAGTTTCCTGCTTTCTTTTTAATTACAAATATAGGCATATTCAATGTGCCCAAGGTGTAGCTGCTCTTGTACCAATTGAGCAGCTGTGCTAAGTTTCTCCTGAGAAAGGGGCCATTGGTCTACCCATACAGGATTGTCTGATTTCCACGTAATTGGGTCTGCACAATGCATTATTGGGGTAGCAGGAGCTACCAAGGCCCCTATGCTAAATTTTGATATACTAATTCACACTTTCTGGTATTGGGTGCCACTTCTATGGGGGTGAGAATTCCCCTAGTCGCTTAGTGGGCAAAAATCCCCGATCAAGCATCTGAGTACTCACTAAACTATTAGGACTGACAAGCAACACTCCCATATTTTTCAAAACACCTCTACCCCACAAATTAACTGGCCATCCAGGGAGCACATAAGGCTTAAAAAATCCAGAATGATCTTCTTTATCTTCCCATTGTAAAAAAACTAGAGCTTTGTGCCCTATACCTTGTAATTCTGTGGCTGCTGCATAAGTGGGCCAGGAAGGAGGCCAATGTAGCTTAGTAATAACAGATACATCAGCTCCAGTATCTAAAAGTCCTTTAAATTTACGCCCTTGTATTGTTAGTTCCATTGCAGGGTGTTCCTGACCTATTTTTTTAATCCAATTGGTAAAATCAGAGGAGGCGAATCCTTGATTTTCTCAGGGTCCCTTTAGCAGGGTTTGGCCTGAGAAGCAGAATTAGCATTCTTATACTATTCTTCTAACTGCTTGAAGCAGTTTGAGACAAATTCTTGAGCTGACTTATTAGGGCTCTGCTTAATTTTGCTCAATTCCTTTATTTTGCCTACCTGAGAGTATAACCTAACACATAAACAAGACAATTTATGCACAAAAAATACAAGTGTAACATATAACTTTGATTAATTTTAATACTTGAATTACTATTTGGCTCCTAACTGAACACACCTCACAATGCACTAACCAAATCAGTAAGTCTTAAGGATCTACATTCTATTCTGTTTAAATTTAAATGAGCGCTCCTTACAAGTTCTAACGTCATTTTATTTTTTTCTAAATATTAGAGCCAGCATTTCCAATTTTTGAATGCAAAAAAAGAACTTAATTCAGGCCTTAAAAACAGACACATTTTAGACAACATTAAACAAAGACTAAACAGAAACAAGAATTAGACGAACCAGACAAACCAGAGAGAAACCCGGGATTTCAGAGCACAACCAGATTAGAAAGATGCCTGCCTGATATTAGTCAGGGCATTTTCTGACAGGGACTGAAGGATGTGACTAAACAAAATCTCCCCAAGAAAGTTTGCTCTCGGTAGCTGCTGGGATATTTTCCATAGTCAGATCCAACACAGGTCCCCTGCCTCAATTTCCAGGCAAAGAATAAGAAAGAAACAAAATGATAGTTCAGAAGATTGTAGTTAAAACATTAAAGAAAATCAGTCCATAACAGGAAAAGCTATAATTTTCCTAATACCTGAGTCTCCTATCCATTCTCAAATTCTAGTCGCTGTAATTGGTGGCTCAGGTTGACTATGCTGAAATTTCTCCCTTACCTCAACAGCGCCTTCATGAAAGTCCAACTTCCACAGCAAATAATCACTCCCGGAGAGACAAGCACAAACAATCGCCTTCCAGTCATTTGGGAGAAGAGCCTTGGCACTAATAGTATCTAATAAACCAAGTGAAAAAGGGGCAGTAGGCCCATACTGAACACAAGTTTAAGCTCTTTCAGAGTTCTAAAAGGTACAGGTTCATGTTCTCGCACTAGTCTCCCTGTATCATCCTATCGTCTTTCTACAACAGGAAAATGGGTAAAGCCATTTATTGTTTCCCCTATATTTTGAGCCTGGTTTATAGATTGTTGGAGAGGGGATTCCCCAGATTTTGAGCTATAGACTCTGGAATCAGCTCGATAAGGGAGCCGAGGAGCAGAGGGTTGAATGTAGGAAGGAGCTGAGGGCAGCAGAGGCCCCGCGGCTTAGGCAGCCATAGCCACGGATTTTTCATCTCCCAAGTCTTCCTCAGACTCCCAAGTTATCCTCGTATTCACATCCCTCTGTTTCTGGCTCACCCTGATACTCTTCAGACAATTTGTCCTCATACGGAAATATTTCTACAAAAAGGTCCCTTACTAATTTATTATTTTTTCTTTTTTGAATTTTTCTGAAGTTGGAAACGGGGAGGCAGTCAGACAGACTTTCGCATGCTCCCGACAAGGATCCACCCGCCATGCCCACCAGGGGGCGATGCTCTACCCATCTGGGGCGTTGCTCTGCTGCAACCAGAGCCATTCTAGTGCCTGAGGCAGAGGCCACAGAGCCATCCTCAGTGCCCAGGCCAAATTTGCTCCAGTGGAGCCTTGGCTGCGGGAAGGGAAGAGAGAGACAGAGGAAAGAGAGGGGGAGGGGTAGAGAAGCAGATGGGCGCTTCTTCTGTGTGCCCTGGCCGGGAATCGAACCCGAGACTCATGTATGCCAGGCCGACGCTCTACCACTGAGCCAACCGGCCAGGGCCAAAAAGGTCTCTTATTTTTTACCCCTACTGCCCCATAATCTTTTACTCACTATTATACTTTACCCCAAAACTTTCTCTTTTTTTTATAATTTTTTTTTTTTTTTTTTGTATTTCTCTGAAGCTGGAAACGGGGAGAGACAGACAGACTCCCGCATGTGCCCGACCGGGATCCACCCGGCACGTCCACCAGGGGCCACGCTCTGCCCACCAGGGGACGATGCTCTGTCCCTCTGGGGCGTCGCTCTGCCGCGACCAGAGCCACTCTAGTGTCCGGGGCAGAGGCCAAGGAGCCATCCCCAGCGCCCAGGCCATCTTTGCTCCAATGGAGCCTTGGCTGCAGGAGGGGAAGAGAGAGACAGAGAGGAAGGAAGGGAGGGGTGGAGAAGCAAATGGACACTTCTCCTATGTGCCCTGGCCGGGAATCGAACCCGGGTCCCCCGCGTGCCAGGCCGACACTCCACCGCTGAGCCAACCGGCCAGGGCCACCCCAAAACTTTCTTTACTCGCTGTACACACTTCACTTGGGGAGTTCTGTCACCTTCCTTCACTTTCCTCATACTCAGGTCCTTGTTTGGGCGCCACTTACCAAGTACCAGCGCAGCTCCAAAGAAGGGTGCGGAATTAAGGAAACATATAAATACTTAATAAGAAAAGGATGAGACTGGGAGGACTCTTCAAATGCTGATGGCAATATCCGAGTGGCTTATAGCTCCAGTTTGCTTTATTATATAGTCATATGCAAATCAAGGAAGTCCTTGATACAAAGTTACACATTCAAGGAATAAACAAGAATCCCCCCACCATGCATAAGTGAAATCAACCATCTGAACAAACAAAGAGTAAGAGGAAGGGCATGTAAATTGCTTCTAGCAACTTAAGGAAGCAAGTGAAGTGGGTGCAAATACTCAGCATCATAGCCAATATGGAGGTGAACGGGGGAGAACTTAGCCTTTTGCTAAGCCTCGAATCTACAAAGGCTTTTTGCCATTTATGGTCCACAACAGTGGGGGAGGGTTCCAGCACTTTCCTGGGATGTTCACTTGCTTTCCTTAAGGTTTGACCTACGGGTGGAAAATGTTTCCTTCTCCCCTTCTAGGTTCTTTCGCTGATCTGATAAGTAAACTGATATAAGATCAGCTTAGCAGAACAAAAAGAACACTGAATAACATGCATGCCTCCTGTATACCTGAGAGAGGCCCAGGATGGCAGCGTAACTCTCCCAAATGGCAGAAGCCACCACCTCAAATACTGTTTTCAGGCCAAGACAGAGGAAGATATTGGGGATGGGGAGTCAGATAAGAAGGCCTGGAAGGCCTGCAGGATAAGGTCCTTATGCAGATTGAAGTGGCTGTCTTCTGCGTTAAGATTTCATAGAGAGGAGGTCGCCTTCCTCTTCCTGGTGCTGTGAGAGGAACACCTCCCCCCCACCACACACACAGCTGGAGGCTTTGCTCTACATGTAAATGTCTCTCACAAAATGGCCCCTTCTCAGCTCAGAGCCTCTCCTGTGTCTCTGCTCTTTCTTAAAAATAACTGGCTCAAGATAACATTCCAGAGGGTGACAAATTCTTCCCTTCACTGCATTTGTAGAGCCTGACAACAACCCCAAGCTGATATCGGTCCTCGAGGGAGAAATGGAGAGTGGAGAGGAGCTGAAGGACACAAGCAGTCCCTTCTCATACCTGGGTTCCAGTGACTGGCAGGAAATTCTGGACAAGCCCCATTCCCAAGACCCCTGGAAAGTCCAAAAGGTGAGTGCCGGCCTGGTCAGGTGAGCCTCCTGGTTCTACCTAGTCATTGTTTTCTGCTGTGGTTTCCTCAGCTGCTGCCCAAGGTTCCCCATGTCCCCTTGGCATCCCCTCCAGGACATCCTCTCTAGTGCATCATCACAGTATTGCCCCCCAGTCCTGCCTGCCACAGCCCAGCCCATGGACCCCAGCATGTGGGGCAGTGGCAGAACTACCTTCCTTTCCCTGTGCCTGCTTTTTTGCTTGGTCTCTGGGTTCCTGTACCTCTGGGGCTTCCACCTGCATTTCCTCCTACCCGATCCAGGGTGTGGTCTCCCAACAGCTGTGGCTGGGCAGGTCTGGGTGTCTATTCTTTTGTCCCATGGGTATCAACCACACTCTGAGCCTCTTTCATTGATGGTGCCAGCCCCCGGGGTCTCCAAGCTGTAGGGACATGGTGGGTGCTCAGAAGAACCACAGAGGCTGTTGCCTCCTGACAGGTGTCAGACCCCAAGTGACTCCTGGGTAAGGGACCAAGTTGGAGCCCTAAGCCAGGCCTGCAGGGCATTTACCTGGTCAGGTTTATGAAAGGTGGGAGGGGGTCCCTGTAGCAAAGTCCAGCTGTCCAGGCCCAAGGGCAGGACTTCGGGGAGGAACGCTCTCTCTGTGCCTGCCTTAGGGCTGATTTTCTGTTTGATCCTCACTTGGTCATAGTAGTGACTGGGCTGGGTTGGGCTGGGGTCTGTCACAGGTAGCAGTGTTAAGATCCACTGTGAGTGTGTGGTATGTGTGCATTGCGGGTGTGTGTATATGTGTGTGAATCTGTTGGGGTGTGAGTTTATGTGTGGTGTGTGTGTATATACATGTGTGTGGTATGTATATATGAGTAGAAGTGTGTGTGTGGTGTATGTTGTGTGTATGATTGTAGGGTATATGTGTATTGGGGATGTGAAACCGGAAAAACAAAGCTGGACTCAGGGTTACCTGTCATCCCCAATGCCAATAAAGAGAGGCAAGGACCAAGTAGTTGTAAGAGTGTTGTTAATTCAAATTGCAGTAACTTGAGAAGGCAGGGGACTCCTGTCCAAAAGAACTGCCTTAGCACTCTCTTGATGCTGCCAGTTTTTTATTTTATTTTATTTTATTTTTTTATTTTTCTGAAGCTAGAAACGAGGAGAGACAGTCAGACAGACTCCCGCATACGCCGACCAGGATCAACCCGGCACGCCCACCAGGGGGCGACGCTCTGCCCACCAGGGGGCGATGCTCTGCCCCTCCGGGGCATCGCTCTGTTGTGACCAGAGCCACTCCAGCGCCTGGGGCAGAGGCCGAGGAGCCATCCCCAGCCCCCGGGCCATCTTTGCTCCAGTGGAGCCTCTGCTGCGGGAGGGGAAGAGAGAGACAGAGAGGAAGGAGAGGGGGAGGGGTGGAGAAGCAGATGGGCGCTTCTCCTGTGTGCCCTGGCCGGGAATCGAACCCGGGACTTCTGCACGCCAGGCTGACGCTCTACCACTGAGCCAACCGGCCAGGGCCTATGCTGCCAGTTTTTATAGGGCTCAAGGGCTGTTAGTAATGGTGTAAGGGCAAGAGAAGAAAAGGAAAAAGCCCATACAGTTGCTCATGTAGCAGTGTGCGGGAGGTGGGAGGCCGGTTTGCAGGAATGTCTCCTCTGCAAGTTCTTCTGAGGTAGTGCAGGCCTAATCAGCACAGTCCTTTCTGGTGTCCTTGGTAAATCTTTAAGGTAAATCTTCAAGGCAGTAGGGGCAGCTGTCTCCCAGGAATAGCTGGGGTCATGATGCTACTGGGAACTTATACAAGAGAACTCCCTGCATTTCTTAGGCAACAAAATAAAGATAAAGGTTTGTGAACTAAGTTCCTAGTTATGTACAGGGCCTTAAATCCTTGCAAGAAGTTCTGTGACTCAGCCCTTACAAGAAATTATTATAATTTAACCCCTTACAGATGTATGTGTGGTGTGTAGTGTGTGTGAGAATATGTTGAGATGTGTGTCTGTGTATGTGATGTATACAGTATATGCGTGTTTGTGGTACATATATATATGAGGAGAAGCATGTATGTGGTATAGAAAGGGGGTGTAAATATGGGATATGTAAATTGGGTGTATTTTTGTGTGTGTATGAGGGGATATGTATGTGGAGTGTATATGTGTATTGGGGATGTGTGTGTGGTGTATAGTGTATGTGTGAATACATTGGGGTGTGTGTTTGTGTGTGGTGTGTGTGTATGTATGTTTAGAGTGTGTGTATTCAAGATGTTTGTGTTTGTGTGTGAGTGTATGTTCTTCGTCTTGGAGAGTAACCCACCCAGGGCCGATGGTCAGCTCTGAGCCTGGGCCCTGGGGGACTTTGGAAGCTTAGGTGAACTTGGGATGAGAACCAGGAACCACCATGAAGTGCACAGGACACTTAGCCCAGTAGGACTGGGATTTGGTTTTTGGGACTGAGGAAGTTTAAGGGCCTTTTGGAAGAAAAAATGGGGAAGAATTACCAAGAAAACAGTGAGCAAGAAAAGCTTGGAATGGGACTTGGTTGTGCTCGATCACACAAAGCTGTCCCAGAGCCATGGTCACGGAGACAGGAACTCCGGGGGAGATGGAGGCGCCAGAGCAGACAGCCTGAGGTGGAGTTTGATGTGTGCAAATATCTATCTGCTCTTGGTGGGGGGAAGGTTTTCTAGTAATGAACACAGAGGAAAAAGTATAAACAAAAGATTACTATGTGTGACATCAGGGAAATGATGGCATGAGAGATAATCCTGATCTCTCTCCTTGAAATTTCAATGAATTCTACAACTATATGCAGAGAAAACCCCCCAAGATGAACCTGAAATATACACACACCAGACAGACAAAAGTATGATTGCGTATGAAGGTGGGCCAAAGCTCAGAAGAATAAAAAAAATACTGGAGGACTGAGTCGTTCTCTTTCCTCAGGGACCTGAGGGAGGGAGGCACTGTTGCTGCAGGCTTTGTCTCAGACCTGGAGCAGGAAGGAGAGTCTGGGAGGAAGGAGCTGAAATAGGGGCAATGACCAAGAATGGAGAGGAGGGCCATTTCCCCACGTCTGCCTCACCGTGATTGCAGGGCTGGGCGACTACAGGCACTGGGCAAACACAAAGCTGGTGGCACGTTCCCAAGAACTACAGGTGAATAGCTTGTGGAGATCGGCCCACAGGGCACTGGGGCACGTGTCATCTGCCGGCTGTTCAGCCTTGTGACGCCAGACGTCCCTGATCTGAGAGTTCTACCACAGCTGCTCCTGAAGCTCAGGCCTTGGCTCGTGATGTGCAGCCTTGCCCTGCCCAGGGCTGTGCTTTGAGTGCTTAGAGTGGTATCAGAGGAGGAACTGGACTGTGTCACCCAGCCTCCTGGTCCCTTATTGCTCCTCTGGCTGTGAGAACAGCTGTGGTTGCGGACCCCCCCTCCACTAGATCTCCAGGCTGCTCTCTCCGGTGAGAGTTGGGGGGCACCTGGAGGCTTGATTCTCTGCTCTGTAGGGATGTGGAGAGAGCCCTGGAGGACCCCTGCTTGGCCATTCCTAAAGCCATAGAATTGCGAAGCCCTGGCAACAGGCCCTTCCTACCAATGCGAATGCCCTGCCTGCATCACTAGGAAGGCAACAGCAGAACACCCAAGAATCTTGCAGAGGCAAAGTTTGTAGTACAGCGCCCCCTGCCAGAAAAAAATAATTGTCTCTTGTTGGGGTTATTAAGAACACCACTTGCAAATACCATCAAGAAAAATAAATCAAATACAAGACAGAGATGTAGCTCGAATAGATAATGAAAAATCTCCAGGAAAAAAATCTCAATTACATGGAAACTTTGGAGGTTAGTGACAGAGAATTCGAAATTGAAGCTTTAAAAATATTCAATAAAATACAAGAAAACCCTGAAAGGCAATTTAGTGAACTCAAAAAGAACTTTATGAACAAAAAGAATACTTCTCCAAGGAAATTGAAACTATTAAAAAGAACCAAAGAGAGATGAAAAACTCAATACACAAATTGAAAAATGAGGTAACAAGCTTAGCCAATAGAATAGGCCAGATAGAGGAGTGAATCAGTGACATTGAAGAAAGGCAACTAGAGACACTACAGAGAGAAAAAGAAAGAGACTAATGAATTTTAAAAAAATGAGAAAGCCCTACAAGAATTGTCTGACTCCATCAGGAAGAGCAATATAAGAATAATGAGTATATCAGAAGAGGAAGAGAGGGAAAAGGGAATGGAGAACATATTAAAACAAATAATCGATGAGAACTTCCCAAACCTGTGGAAAGAGTTAGAACCTCAAATCCAAGAAGCAAACAGAACACCGAGTCACCTCATCCCAAACAGACCTAATCCAAGGCACATCAAAATGAAATGATCACAAATTAATGATAAAGAATCCTCAAGGCATCTAGAGAGAAGAAGAATATAACATATAAAGGAAGGCCCATTAGGTTATCATTAGATTTCTCAGCAGAAACTCTACAACCAGAAGAGAATGGACCCCAACATTTAAAGCACTGAAAGAGAAGAACTACTAGCCAAGAATACTATATCCATCAAAGCTATCCTTCAAATATGAAGGGGAAATGAAAACATTTACCGACATACAGAAGCTGAGGGAATTTATCACCAGAAAATCCTCACTACAGGAAATACTAAAGGGGGTTATCCGAACAGATACAGAGAACAAAACGAAACAAAATTACAAGTAAAAACTTTCTGACAAAATCACAATGAAAATAAGGATTATCTGTGATAACAATAACATAAAGGGGAGAGGATAAAGATCAGCAGTAACATAAGAGGATGGAGTGCAGAAGCATTCATGAAATAATGGACTCTAATAAACTTGATAATTTTTATTTTAATAACCTAATGGTAACCACCCCTGAAAATGCCACTACTGAAATACATAGCTTAAAAAAAGAAGAAACAGAAGATAGAACTGTGGAATAACACCAAAACAAAACAAAACAAAAACAAAAAAGAAGAACCAAACAAGACACAAAGCTGTCAGAAAGCAGTATATAAAATGGCAATAGGAAATCCTCATGTGTAAATAATTACACTAAATGTAAATGGGTTGAATTCACCAATAGAGACAGAGTAGCAGAGTGGACCAAGCAAAACCCAACAGTATGCTGTCTTCAAGAGATACATCTGGGCCTGACCAGGCGGTGGCGCAGTGGATAGAGCGTCGGACTGGGATGCAGAGGACCCAGGTTCAAGACCCCGAGGTCACCAGCTTGAGTGGGGCTCATCTGGTTTGAGGAAAAGCCCACCAGCTTGAACCCAAGGTCGCTGGCTCCAGCAAGGGGTTACTCGGTCTGCTGAAGGCCCGCGGTCAAGGCACATATGAGAAAGCAATCAATGAACAACTAAGGTGTTGCAATGCACAATGAAAAACTAATGATTGATGCTTCTCATCTCTCTCCATTCCTGTCTGTCTGTCCCTGTCTATCCCTCTCTCTGACTCACTCTCTGTCTCTGTAAAAAAAAAAAAAAAAAAATTAAAAAAAAAAAAAAAAAAAAAAAGAGATACATCTAAGTTACAAGGATAGAAATAGATTCAAGTAAGAGGATGGAAAATGATTCTCCAAGCAAATAAAATTAAAAGAAAAGCAGAAGTAGCTATACTCATATCTGACAATGCTGACTACAAGACAACAAAGGTAACCGGAGACAAGGGTGGACATTTCATAATGATAAAGGGAACACTGTATCAAGAGACATAACACTTCTTAATATATATATACAAACCAAGGAGCACCAAAACATATAAGACAGCTACTAACTGATATAAAGGTATAAATAAATAAAAATATAATCATACTTGGAGACCTCAATACACCATTGATGACTTTAGATTGTTCATCCAAACAAAATCAATAAAGAAATATAGGCCTTAAATGAAACACTAGAACAAATGGATATAATAGACATCTACAGGACATTGTATCCCTAAACATAAGAGTGTACATTTTTCTCCATTGTACACGAAACATTCTCAAGAATAGACCATATGCTGGGCCACAAAACTAACACCAACAAATTCAGAAAGATTGATATTATACCAAGCATATTCTCTGACCATAACTTTGAAACTAGAATTCAACTGCAAAAAAGAAGTAAACACACCCACAAAAATGTAGAAATTAAACAACATACTTCTAAAAAATGAATGGGTCATAGAAGAAATCAAAAGATATATACAGACAAATAAAAAGATATATACAGACAAATAAATGGGTATAGAAGGAAAATACCTCAACATAATAAAGGCCATTTACAACAAACATCATACTAAATGGTAAAAAACTGAAAACTTTTCTTCTAAAATCAGGAACAAGACAAGTCTGCCCACTCTCTTTACTCCTATTCAACGTAGTGCTGGAAGTTCTAGCCAGAGCAATCAGACAAGAGAAAGAAAAGGCATTCACATTGGGAAAGAAAAAGTAAAAGTTTCACTTTTTGCAGATAATATGATCCTGTATATAGGAAACCCCAAAGACTCCACAGAAAGGGTATTAGAAACAATAAACCAATACAGTAAGGTCACAGGATACAAAATTAATATACAGAAGTCTATTACTTTCTTATATGCTAACAATGAAACCTCAGAAAAAGAACTAAAAAAAATAATCCCTTTTACGGTTGCAAGAACAACAAAAAAACCCCTAGGAATAAACATAACAAAGAATGTAAAGGACCTATATACTGAAAACTACAAAGCATTATTATTATTATTATTATTATTATTATTTTATTATTCATTTTTAGAGAGGAGAAAGAGAGATAAGAGAGAGACAGAGAGAGAGAAGGGGGGAGGAGCTGGAAGCATCAACTCCCATATGTGCCTTGACCAGGCAAGCCCAGGGTTTTGAACCAGCAACCTCAGCATTTCCAGGTCAACGCTTTATCCACTGCACCACCACAGGTCAAGCAAGCATTATTATTATTATTATTATTATTATTATTGCATTTTTCCAAAGCTGGAAACGGGAAGGCAGTCAGACTCCCGCATGCACCCGACCAGGATCCACCCAGCATGCCCACCAGGGGGCGATGCTCTGCCCCTCTGGGGCGTCGCTCTGTTGCATCCAGAGCCATTCTAGCGCCTGAGGCAGAGGCCACAGAGCCATCCTCAGCTCCCAGGCCAACTTTGCTCCATTGGAGCCTTGGTTGTGGGAGGGGAAGAGAGAGAAAGAGAGGAAGGAGAGGGAGAAGGGTGGAGAAGCAGATGGGCGCTTCTCCTGTGTGCCCTGGCCAGGAATCGAACCCGGGACTCCTGCACGCCAGGCCGGCGCTCAACCACTGAGCCAACTGGCCAGGGCCCACAAAGCATTATTAAAGGAAATTGAAAAAGATACAATGAAATAGAAAAATATTCCTTGTTTATGGATAGGAAGAATAAATATAGTTAAAATGGCCATATTACCCAAGGCAATATACAAATTTAATGCAATTTCCATCAAAATTCCAATGTCATTTTTAAGGAAGTGGAACAAAAATCAGGTTTATATGTAACCATAAAAAACCTTAAATAAAAAAAACAAAACAAAACAAAAAAAACCCTTAAATAACCAAAGTAATCCTAAGGAAAAAAAATGAAGCTGGAGGCATTACAATACCTGACTTCAAACTATACTACAGAGCCACAGTAATCAAAACAGCATGGTATTAGCAAAAAAATAGACACACAGACTAATGGAACAGAATAGAGAACCCAGAAATAAAACCAGATATATATGGTCAAATCATCTTTGATAAAGGGGCCAAAAACACACAATGGAGAAAAGAAAGCCTCTTCAATAAACGGTGCTGGGAAAATTGGAAAGCCACATGCAAAAGAATGAAACCTGATTACAGTTTATCTCCTTGCACAAAAATTAATTCAAAATGGATCAAAGACCTAAATATAAGACCTGAAACAATAAATTACATAGAAGGAAACATAGGAACTAAACTCGTGGACCTTGGCCGTAAAGAACATTTTATGAATTTGACTCCAAAGGAAGGGAAGTAGAGGCAAAGATAAATGAATGGGACTACATCAGACTAAGAAGCTTTTGCTCAGCAAGAGAAACTGACAACAAAACAAACAGCCAACTAAATGAGAGATGATATTTTCAAAATATTCAAAGGACTCACAAAACTCAGCAACAAACAAAACAATCCAATAAAAAATGGGAAAAAGACATGAACAAACACTTCTCCCAAGAAGTAATACAAATGGCCAACAGATATATGTAAAAATGCTCATCTTCACTAGTTATTTGAGAAATGCAAATAAAAACTACAATGAGATATCATCTCACACCTGTTAGATTAGCTATTATCAACAAGACAGGTAACAACAAGTGTTGGAGAGGCTGTGGAGAAAAAGGAACCCTCATTCACTGTTGGTGAGAATGTAAAGTAGTACAACCATTATGGAAGAAAGTATGGTGGTTCCTCAAAAAATTAAGAATAACATTACCATCTGACCCAGTAATCCCTCTACTGGGTATATACCCCCAAAAGTCAAAACCATTGGTATGTAAAGACACATGCACCCCCATGTTCACTGCAGCATTGTTCACAGTGGCCAAGACATGGAAACAACTGAAATATCCTTCAATAAAGGATTGGATAAAGAAGATATGGTACAGGCCCTGGCCGGTTGGCTCAGTGGTAGAGCGTCGGCCTGGCGTGCATAAGTCCCAGGTTCGATTCCCGGCCAGGGCACACAGGAGAAGCGCCCATCTGCTTCTCCACCCCTCCCCCTCTCCTTCCTCTCTGTCTCTCTCTTCCCCTCCCGCAGCCGAGGCTCCATTGGAGCAAAGATGGCCCGGGCGCTGGGGATGGCTCCTTGACCTCTGCCCCAGGCGCTAGAGTGGCTCTGGTGTGACAGAGCAACGCCCCGGATGGGCAGAGCATCGCCCCCTGGTGGGCGTGCCAGGGGGATCCTGGTCGGGCACATGCGGGAGTCTGTCTGACTGCCTCCCTGTTTCCAGCTTCAGAAAAATACAAAAAAAAAAAAAAAAAAAAAAAAAGAAGATATGGTACATACATACTATGGAATGCTATTCAGCCATAAGAAATGATGACATCGGATCATTTACAACATCATGGGTGGTCCTTGATAACA
The DNA here is from genome assembly GCF_036850765.1 of Saccopteryx bilineata. Taxonomy (NCBI): domain Eukaryota; kingdom Metazoa; phylum Chordata; class Mammalia; order Chiroptera; family Emballonuridae; genus Saccopteryx; species Saccopteryx bilineata. The sequence continues at coordinate 126,851,594 of NC_089495.1, forward strand.
TTATACTGAGTGAAATTAGTACATCAGAGAAAGCTAAGAACTGTATGATTCCAGACATAGGTGGGACACAAAATTAAGACTCATGGATATAGATAAAAGTGCAGTGGTTACCAGGGGGAAGGGAAGGAGGGGGGTGAGGGGAAGTGGAGGGACTTAAAGAGAAACAAAAATATAGAGTGACAGAAGATGATTTGACTTTAGGTGATAGATATATAGCATAATCGATTACCCAAATGATGTGAAGATGTTTTCTCTAAATATGTATTTTGGCTGACCAATGTCACCCTGTTAAATTGTCTAAATAAATTTTAAAAAAGATTACTACATTTGGCTCTCAAAAAAGTCTTAAAAGAACTAAAAGCCTCATATAATATGATCAGAACACATGAAGGGCAGACTGTATAGGAAAGATATAGAGAGAATATTTGGCTTTCCATAGAAATATTTTTTAGCAAAGGGTGAGTCACCTCCCTATATTAAAAGCTCTTAGGAAGCAAGTAGAAAATGATAGCCAACCCAATAGACAAATGGGCCGATTAGAGTATAGTCCACGGTGGAGAAGACACAGTGGCCAGTAAACATGTAAGTTCCACTTCTGCTGTCACAATGCTGAAAACTCACAAAGCTGCAAAACAGTATGTACTACCTTCACGTTAAAGCAGGGGTCGGGAACCTATGGCTCGCGAGCCAGATGCGGCTCTTTTGATGGCTGCATCTGGCTCGCAGACAAATCTTAATTAAAAAAAAAAAAAGTTAAAAATATAAAACATTCTTGCCTGACCAGGCGGTGGCGCAGTAGATAGAGCGTCGGACTGGGATGCAGAAGACCCAGGTTCGAGACCCTGAGGTCACCAGCTTGAGTGCGGGCTCATCTGGTTTGAGCAAAAGCTCACCAGCTTGGACCCAAGGTTGCTGGCTTGAGCAAGGGGTTACTCAGTCTGCTGAAGGCCCGCAGTCAAGGCACATATGAGAAAGCAATCAATGAACAACTAAGATGTCACAATGAAAAACTGATGATTGATGCTTCTCATCTGTCTCTGTTCCCATCTGTCTGTCCCTATCTATCCCTCTCTCTGACTCTCTCTCTCTGTCTCTGTAAAAAATAAAAATAAATAAATAAAACATTCTCATGTATTACAATCCATTCATTTCCTAATGCTCATGTTCATGGTTGTGGGTGGCTGTAGCCAATCATAGCTGTCCTCCAGGACAACACCAAATTTTTATTGGATAATGCATTAATGTACATGGGTCGTTGTATGGCTCTCACGGAATTACATTTTAAAATATGTGGTATTCATGGCTCTCTCAGCTGTTGTGAGTTGGGGGCGCAGAGAGAGAGATCAGCAGACGAAATCATCAAGGACTAGCAAAGGACCACCGCTCGCTCAGGCAAATGGCGCCAAGTTTGCGCTGTGTCCTGTTTTTATTCACAAGACTTCAAAAAGCTTGTTTACTGAGAAACATCAAGCGTAACTTTTACTTAAAGATATATGGAGTACACCTGCAAGATAGCTTAGTAACAACATAATATCAAAAGGCATTAATTGCTATTGCTTCTATGGTTTCCACAACTTGCCTCTCTTTATCTCAAGGGATAACCTTGGAAGGTACAGAAATCGTATGAGAATGTTTTACTGAGAAAAAGCCCAGCATAGACCTGTTTCAGTGATCCGCCTTCAAGTCACAAAACAATTCTCTTGGCAAAACATTCTTTTCTTGTTGTCTGTGTTCCCAATCAAGGCCATGCAATGGGTTATTCCACTACATTTCCCCCTTTTTGTTTATGCTGAATGTTATGAAGCACCACAGTAAATACAGCCTTCTGTCGTTCATCCCTTATTCCTGTTGCTTTGATTTTCGACAGACTACATATAAAAAAAACATAGAATTAATATTATTATAAAAAGTCCTACAGTGGATCCCCAAAATCCTTTAATATATTCAATAGGATTTAATTGCGATAAATTATCCATTAATCCCTTCAATATAGGTTGACATGTTAGAATTTCTAATTTTCTTTGAAAAGCTTCATGAATATGTCTTTGTAATTTAATGATTTCTTTAGTTATACTATCATTATTTAACAAATGCTTTTTAACATTTTCCTAATGGAAATAAGTATGATTTTAAGAAATAGGGGTAACACAAAAAGTAGTTACATTCTAATCACATCTTAGCTTAATTTGTCTTTGCAGGCCAACAATTTGATCTTTTAAAATAATTATAGTGTGTTCTAAATTATTAACTTTAGTATTAATGTTACTATCTATATGTTATTGAGAAGTCCACAGTTGTTTAGACTCTTCATGCCATTTTTGCACAAAGTCCACAGTCTGTATGCTTTGATGTAATGTAACTCCAGATACAGCAGCCGTGGTGGTTACAGCTATTAGTCCCACAATAATGGTGATGATCAGTCCAACTAGTCTCTTGGTTCACTTCAAGGACTTAATAAGATGTTGTAACAGCATCATGGAAGGGGAACCCTGCCACATCCGATGCATCTGTAGTGGAATCTAGACTCCTGTTCAGGTTCTTAAAATGTAAAGACTTTGATTATTTTTATTATTTTTATTTTTTAATTTTATTTTATTTTATTCATTTTAGAGAGGAGAGAGAGAGGGAGACAGAGAGAGAGGAGAGAGAGACGGGGGGAGGAGCTGGAAGCATCAACTCCCATATGTGCCTTGACCAGGCAAGCCCAGGGTTTCGAACCGGCGACCTCAGCATTTCCAGGTCGACGCTTTATCCACTGCGCCACCACAGGTCAGGCCAAGACTTTGACTATTTTTATTTAAAAGAATAGAAGAGTTAATATATGTATAAAAAGCATACTTACTGCAAGTTATTGAATAATTTTCAGTTGTCCATTTGGTTTCACCTATAACAAACATATAAGGCAATCTAACACAAGCAGATATGAAATGTGTTTCATTTTTCTTAAATATTAACATAATATGATTAGAAGGATAATTTCTCCACATTTTTCCTTTCTATGCTGACATATGTTTAAGTGCCATGGCTACTTTCCACAAATGATATTGTATAGGACCAAATTTTATATGAGGAGCTTGAGGTGACATCCCTCCTCTATGCCATATGATAGTATGATTACCTCGATCACCAGCTGTAATTAAACCATTGTTCTTAAGCCACCTTAAATCAGCACCCTGCCCTTTAACTTGGGCAGAGCTATAAGGGCTTTATTCTATAATGTTTTATGTACAGATGTATTACTTTTAAATCTATATCCTTGTAACAAACATGGCGGGTTTTTTATAACCTCCTTTACTGTTATCTTTGACAATAGAGAGCCAAGCTTGAGCTTCTATGTTTAAACAATGTGGCTCATGTCCTATACATATAAGTAATCCCTCAACTCCTGTTGTATAATTTTCTAATTTCATGCCTCCTTCCGAAGGTGCTAAGGGACCTCTATCATTAAAAGGTCCTGGAAGCCAATTAGAGTCATTAACAAAAATAGGAAAGGCACTATTTTCCTAATGAATAGCTTTACTTAATGGAGGATTAGGAACATATGCCTAATAACTAAAATTTTCAGCTCTACTTACCGGAATTGTTACCAAAGCAATCATTGCTAAAAACAGGTTAGTAGCATTTTTTTTTCTAGTAGCTTGTAGCATATTTTTTTTACCATTAACGATCAGTTTTTTAAGTTAACCCCAACTTGGTATTTTAGCCTTTTCAATACCAAGCAGCAGCACCTTTAAGATTTTTCTTTTGAAATTCATTTCTCATCAATGGGCAGATATGGAAAGAATCTATTGTTCTTATACATGTTGTTAGTTTAATTCTGCAAGCAGGACTCCAAAGGACTTCACCGGATTCTGCAATGACACAAGCAAACCCTCTTCCCCAATGTTGCACTACACTAGGTGCCTATTGATTCAACTCACTTTTATAATGTATAGGTTGATTAATCTTAGAACTGTTACTTTTCATCTAATGTCTGCAGCAGTCAAATTATCTTCTCCTGTATTTAAGAAATTTTAAAGTAAATAAAGCTTTGTGTAACATAATTCTAGGGAATAATCTCCTTTCTTCTCCCCCCTTTTGTTTAAGTAACATTTTTTAGAGTGCAGTTACTGCGTTCAATAATTGCTTGTTCTTGTGGGTTATATGGAATTCTAGTAGAATGTTTCATATTCTAAAATGCTAAGAATTGTTGAAATTTAGTAGATGTATAGGCAGGACTATTGTCAGTTTTAATTGCTTTAGGAATGCCTATAACATTAAAAGCTTCAATAAGATGTTGAATGACACAATTAGCCTTTTCTCTAGGCAAAGGTGTGGCCTATCGAAAGGAAGAATAAATATTAATAAAACCGTACATAAGATAGTTTTTTTTTAAAGAAGGAATATGAGTAATATTTATTTGTTATAGGTTATTGTGTTGTCCTCTAGGATTCATTTTTCTTGGTAATGGAGGAGTATTTATAATACTATATTGAGGACAGTTTCTAACAATATTCTGAGCTTCTCGCTAGGTTATTTTTGTATTAAATCTTTTTTATTTGTATGAGTCTGTATGAAATTTAATAGCTATTTTTATTGATTTAATAAGTAGTTGATCAACTTCATTATCTGTAGTAGACATAGGTCCTGGTAAAGCTGTATGAGAACAAATGTGAGTTATATAGATAGGCAAATTTTATTCCTACAATAAAAGTTGTAACTCTTGAAACAATTTGTGCAATCTAGAACTATTATTTGAAATATAAAGTTTTTATAAGTTTAATTGTATGTTCTACATATTGTGAATCAGTAACAATGTTAATAGGACAGGATGTTTGAATTTTGTTTTTAATTACAATCAAACTATACTGATTTAAGGTTTCAGAAGCATTTTAAGGATGACTGAAAGTTCAGCATTATTTTTATAAGCTATTAATACGTCATTTATATAGTGGATTATTAAAGATTGAGGATATTTTTAACAAATTTTTTCTAAAGGTTGATTTACATAATGTTGATACAGTGTCGGGCTATTCAACATTGCTTATTTAAGTAATATAAACTGATGCAAAACTGTCTGACACAATTTGAGCTTGCTATACTAACAAAGTCTAACCTATTCGGGTACTCTCTCCTCTATGAGACAAACCTTTATATAGACTTAGACAATGTTCCAGCTGTTGGCTAAAATGTAGTTGAGCTTACTCTTACTCAAGTTCATGAATGGTGGAAGAAGATCATGAATGCCAACCCTCACTATTGGGTCTTCTGAATCATCACTTTGTCTTGAGCTTACCCAAGAATTAATACCGGTAGCATTTTGGGACATATCCTTAACCTGGGATTCTTCTATGAAATATAGTGAATGGATTTAGTCTGTGAGTCCTCTGGGAATTTTAGGTAGCACCATGTTTGTGGTTTTCTGAGAAGGGAGTTCAGAAAGCAAAAGGGCAGGGTTTTAAATGTTCATGATGGGTGATGAGGGAGGTATAAAATAAGCCATGGTACTTAACTGACCTTTTTTGTTTCCTGGTAGAAAAAAAAAAAAAAAAGTAATATAAACTTAGAATAGTTTATTGTTATAGACACAACAGCTAGCATTGCTAGAAACAGAGTCAATGATGTTTTTTGAAGTCTTAGTCTTTTTTTTAAAATAAATTTTTATTAATGTTAATGGGATGACATTAATAAATCAGGGTACATATATTCAAAGAAACATGTCTAGGTTATCTTGTCATTAAATTATGTTGCATACCCCTCGCCCATAGTCAGATTGTCCTCCGTGACCCTCTATCTAGTTCTCTGTGCCCCTCCCCCTCCCCCTAACTCTCTCCCTCCCTCCCTTCTATGTCCTCCCTCCCCCCACCCCTGGTAACCACCACACTCTTGTCCATGTCTCTTAGTCTCGTTTTTATGTTCCACCAATGTATGGAATCATGTAGTTCTTGTTTTTTTCTGATTTACTTATTTCACTTCTTATAATGTTATCAAGATCCCACCATTCCTGACCTGTGGTGGCGCAGTGGATAAAGCGTCAACCTGGAAATGCTGAGGTCGCCGGTTTGAAACCCTGGGCTTGCCTGGTCAAGGCACATATGGGAGTTGATGCTTCCAGCTCCTCCCCCCTTCTCTCTCTGTCTCTCCTCTCTCTCTCTCTCTCCCTCTCCTCTCTAAAAAAAATGAATAAAACAAAACAAAACAAGATCCCACCATTTTGCTGTAAATGATCTGATGTCATCATTTCTTATGGCTGAGTAGTATTCCATAGTGTATATGTGCCACATCTTCTTTATCCAGTTGAAGTCTTAGTCTTAATTAAAAAAATTTTTGCCTCCTAGGTAAGTTTATTTAATTATCAAATTTCCCTTTTTTTAATTTCCAACTTATGTTGAGGCTTCAATTTTCTGGAGTCTCTTGTATTGTTAAGTCTATTTCAGGGCATCAGAGGAACTAAATTCCCACTTTCCTTGGTGCCTCTTTTTCAGGATGTGGCCTTACAAGCAGCCAACTGCCTGAAGCAGCTTGAGATAAATTCTTTAAAATGACTTAATTTTACTTAATTCCTTAGTTTTACAGATTTGAGCATATTTTTTACACAAAAATAAGACAAATTTTCACCACAGAAACACAAGTATAACATATAACTTTAATCCTAATACTTGAATTCTTATTTGATCTCAAACTTTGAAAATACCTTATAATGTATTAACCAAATTAGCAAGTCTTAAGGATCCATATTCTATTTAATTTAAATTTAAATGAGCACTCCTTATAATTTCTAATTTTAAAGCAAAAAATATATGGATAAAACTATTTTTCCAGTATAAAAGCTGGCATTTTTTATCTTTGTATGTAAACAATTCAGGCCTTAAAAATCACATTTTAGACAACATCAAACAAAAACTAAACAAATTAGAATCAGACAAACCAGACCAGACAAACCAAAGAGAAACCCGGGATTTCAGAGCACAGTCAGACTAGAAAGATGCCTGCCTGATTTTAATCAGGGCATTTTCTGACAGAGGGACTGACGATGGATGAGACTAAACAAAATTTCCCCAAGAAAATTCTCTTGGCAGCTGCTGGGATATTTTCTATAGTCAGATCCAACACATGTACCCTGCCTCAGTTTCCAGGCAAAGAATAAGAAAGAAACAAAATGATAGCTCAGAGGATTGTAGCTAAAACACCAAAGAAAATTAGTATTTATTTATTATTACAAAGACTGGAGAATTCTAAGGACTTCATGATTCTTCTATATGTCCCAATTCTAATTGAATTTGTACCAACTGCCTGACCTGTGGTGGCGCAGTGGATAAAGCGTCGACCTGGAATGCTGAGGTCGCCGGTTCGAAACCCTGGGCTTGCCTGGTCAAGGCACATATGGGAGTTGATGCTTCCAGCTCCTCCCCCCTTCTCTCTCTCTCTCTCTCTGTCTTTCCCTCTCCTCTCTAAAATGAATAAATAAAAAAAAATGCTCAGCAGAATTTGTACCAACTGATATAAAGCTCTAAGCTTTTCTTCCTTTTCTCCAACTCCATGAATTTGCATCCAGGCTTTAAGACAAGCAATCTAATCTGAGCTATAACAGCATCAGTATAACCAGTTTGTTGTCCTACAGCTGCATTAGCGTCAACGCTGATGAGCATTTCAAAAGTAGCTCCCGGGGGATTATTTCTGGCATTGCGAGATATTTGAAGAGCCTCCTCTCTCCAAGATTTGAACTGTAAATATTGTCCGGGTTCCAAAACCGTACTAGCAAGTAAATCCCAATCCAAAGGAATCATTAAATGATCATTACAATAGGAATAGATAAGACCTTGAACATATGAGGACTGAGGTCCATATGTAGCAACAGATTGTTTGATTAGCTTTAAGAAAGTAAATTCAGTTTGGTGAAATTGGATATTATGCCCTCCCCCAGGATCTGGAGCATTACGAGCAAAAGGCTGTCGAATAATTGGGAAAATAGATGCAGAAAAATTACTAGAATTAGATTCTAAATCACCATGACGTACAAGCACCTGTTGCATTTCAGAGATTTCAGGGAGTTGAAAAATCCTTCCCCTGCCAGTACCAGTTAATTTTTTACCTTGAATTGGAGGAGCCGTAGGCTCACATATATCTTGCTTTTGAACAGGATAAGCAGTATACTGATTTCCATTCTCCTGTTGTTCCAGTGTAAATTGTAGTTTACTTAATAAATGTTTTAGACAGGCAACATCATCCATAGGGGCTCCCTCATTTTTTAACAAAGAGGGATGAAAGCCTGTGGATGGCTGAATTTCATTAACATTATCAGTAACTTCAGAAGCAGAGACAGTATTGTCCAAGTCACTATTCTGTTCACTCTGTGCTGAATCAAATTCTTCAGGCTCATTAAAAATAAGCTCACTCAAGTCTTTTTTTTTTTTTTTGTATTTTTCTGAAGCTGGAAACGGGGAGAGACGGTCAGACAGACTCCCACATGCGCCCGACCGGGATCCACCCGGCACGCCCACCAGGGGCGATGCTCTGCCCACCAGGGGGCGATGCTCTGCCCCTCCGGGGCGTCGCTGTGCCGCGACCAGAGCCACTCTAGCACCTGGGGCAGAGGCCAAGGAGCCATCCCCAGCGCCCGGGCCATCTTTGCTCCAATGGAGCCTTGGCTGCGGGAGGGGAAAAGAGAGGCAGAGAGGAAGGGGGGGGAGTGGAGAAGCAAATGGGCGCCTCTCCTGTGTACCCTGGCCAGGAATCGAACCCGGGTTCCCCGCACGCCAGGCCGACGCTCTACCGCTGAGCCAACCGGCCAGGTCACTCAAGTCTTTAACAGAATCTCCATTGCTATTGCTTCTATGGTTTCCACAACATTCCTCTCCTTATCTCAAGGGATAACCTTGGAAGGTACAGAAATCTTATGAGAATGTTTTACTGAGAAAAAGCCCAGAACTGCCTTCAGTCACATAGACCTTTTTCAGGTCACTCAAGTCTTTAACAGACTCTCCATCCCTTGATTGCAAAGGGCTGTAGCAATAAGATTATAAGCAGCCCACATTGCAGCATCAAGTGGATCTCTGTGCTGATGAACATAGCTTAAAGATTTTCCTACTTGTTGCCAAACATTCAAATTCAATTGATTATAATGTTCAGGAGTATACCAATAACAGTGTTCCTGAATAGCATTTAAAAGACGTAACAAAACCTTGTCTTTTATCTTAATCCCTGATCCTCTTGAGAGGGATTTTAAAACTTGTACATAATTGTCCAATAATGAATGGGAATTTCCCATGACTTTGCTAGTTACCCGAAAGTTTTGTGTACACAGCGCGTCCAACTTACCCTTTTGGGGTTCTACCTGTTCCCAATCTCTTCTTAAGGCCCCACGTTGGGCGCCAAATGTTGTGAGTCGGGGGTGCAGAGAGAGAGAGATCAGCAGATGAAATCATCAAGGACTAGCAAAGGACCATCGCTCACTCAAGCAAATGGCCTCGAGTTTGTGCTGTGTCCTATTTTTATTCACAAGACTTCAAAAAGCTTGTTTACTGAGAAATTGGCATAACATCAAGTGTAACTTTTACTTAAAGATATATGGAGTGCACCTGCAAGATAGCTTAGTAACAACATAATATCAAAAGGCATTAATTGCTATTGCTTCTATGGTTTCCACAACATTCCTCTCCTTATCTCAAGGGATAACCTTGGAAGGTACAGAAATCTTATGAGAATGTTTTACTGAGAAAAAGCCCAGCAACTGCCTTCAGTCACATAGACCTTTTTCAGTGACCTGCCTTCAAGTCACAAAACAATTCTCTTGGCAAAACATTCTTCTCTTGTTGGCTGTGTTTCCATCCAAGGCTATGCAATGGGTTATTCCACTACACTCAGCCATAAAGGTTCCCAACCCCTGGTTAAAGCATTGATTGGAGGTCAGGTTTGGCAGCGATGGGGCGAGGTTTCAGGACCACCCATCGGGTGGGTGTCCTTCGACCTGCTCTTCTGAGTCTGGTTTCATTGTAAGGAAATGGCTTCAGCAAGGGTGTTATCTCCACCTTAGGCTTTCGTGTCTGGCCGGAAGTTCTGGCACAGGCCACACCATTGGCCTCATCTTTATGGCAGAACACATTGTGGCCTCTAACTGTTATTTTCCCTCAAAGATTAACGAGTTGAGGACATTCTTGCCATTGAATTAGATAGATACTTAAAGAGATTTTTAAAATATGCAATAGGGTCATAGCAGTGGAAATGATCAAGAAGGGAACTCCCAGGGCCTGGCCCTCCACAGAGTTGCTGGAAAGCAAGAACTAAACTGAGTAAACTAGATTGGGATTCTGAACAAGAGCCCAAGGTTTCCAGTGACCCAGTGACTGCAGAAGCAATAAAGGGCGCTGCCTGAGGTGGGGGCTGTGGGGTTCAGCCCTCTGGCCTGATGGGGTCTGAAGGTGGCCTTGGGGTGGGTCTTAGTTCTTGAGGGAATAGGGCAGACCTTGCCCCCAAGGAGTGCTGTTTGTCTGTTCTGACCTGCCTGGGATTCCCTGTGGCATTGACCTGGGAACTGGGTTGGGCAGCCAAGCAGAGGGTGTGCCTGGATACCGTTGTAGGCGAATATAGAAGCTGCAGCTGCCTGGATGGACAGGTCCAGGGGGGCAAGTGGACAATGCAGGAAGCCAGGGCTGAAAAGCGGGGAGAGTTCCTGTGGGAGGAGGGTGTTGAAAAGGTTCCCACAGTAAACTGGGCATCTAAGAAAGCTGCAGGAGTGCCCGGCCCTCTCCGGCAAGGGAGTGCAGTCACTGCTTGCTGGGGACGGGTGATGAGAATGTGTGAAGCAGACAGAACGGTCGCACGGATTGTGCTGTGAACTGAGGAGTGCATTTTTAACACAGTTAATTTTATGTTGTGTGCGTTTCCACTTCAGCATAAGAAAGCGATGGAAGGTACTGTCGCAGAAGGGTTTTTAAAAAATGCTTAAATGTTACACGAAGAGAAGCGAATGAAGTGGACAAATGCCTGCTGGTGGGTTTGCCTCTGGTGATTAGCTCACAGGCGCTTCAGGGGTTGTTCCCAGCCACTAGATCAACCCTCCATTATCCCCCTGGTCAGAGAGGTGTGTGAGGTGTTGAGCCCTGGACTTTCACCTGGCTGTGATGCCAGAATGGTGGCCGGATCACATGCCAGGGAACCAGGGGGAAAGGCCCCAGAACGATGAACAGGCCACGAGAGTGGGCTCATCCCCAGCCACCAAGTAAGAGGTCCTTTGCCCAGCGTCGTGGGGTGTGTGCAGGGTATGGCGGTCACCAGGGCGGGTAGGGAGCTGCCAGCACATCTGTTGCCTGGGCTGACTATCTCCCTGCCTTTTCTTCGGTGGCCCTTTGATGCTGACGCTCTGGGAGCCTTGGCTGCTTCTTGCTTCCTCCCCAGCAGCAGTTGGATTTGTTCTCCCCTGCAGTAGCTTCCGCCAACCAGGAAGTGGGATAGAAGGTGCCCAGTGACCCCATGCTTATTTTCTCAGCTTCCTGCCCCCAGCTGGTGGAGATCAGCCACCTGGGTTCCTGGCCCTGATCAGGATGGGCTCTGGGCCTGGGCATGGCCCATGCACTCTGCTCTGCCTCACCCACTGGCTGGTCCAAATGCCCCTTGCAGAAATACCAATTGTCGCCTTCCCTAGCACTTGGTCCAGAGGCCCAGAGGCTCTTGGCCTTTCTGGTTGCTGTTCCTCCTGAAGGCAGTGCCTGGGAGGCCCACGTGTCCCACACGCCCCAGTCCTCTCTGGTGAGGCCAAGACCAGACCCCACACCGAAGGCCTCACGTCTCTCTTCTTGTCCATGGCAGCTGCCACTGGGCCTCAGTTCTGGGCCCAAGTTTTCTAATTGCTTGGCCCCGCCCCACTGTCCTGCAACATGGCCTGGGGCACACTTGCTAGCCCTTCTGCGCCTCACTGTCTTCCTTAGGAAAATGAGGCTGGTGGGAGGAAGAGATGGGTCCCCCCGGGCAGTGCCAACTCTGTGCTGCCCAAAGTGTGCCATTCACAGGGGTGGCCGCTGCTCTGCGCTTCTCCAGTTCCCAATAGTCCTGGACTGGCTCTGTCTTAACTACTGGCTACCTAGTTCTCCTGGGAGCATCTGCATAGCCGCATCCTTGTGGGAAGCACTAGCCCAGACCTGGGGTGGAGGCCAGCAAGAGCTAGGACCGGGGTTTCTTTGCGCCCCGGACCCGGGGAAGTGAGGTGTGCCAGCTCATACGGTAACAGCTCTGGCATGGGCACTTCTCTACATGGAGTGGCTCGGCCCACCTGCAGGGGTCATTTCAGGGTTTCCTAACCCTGAGGGCCTTCTGCTTGCTGGCCTGGATGGCGGGGGCTGGCAAGCTAGCTGGGCCCGCAGTTGGGGTCCACCAGTGCTCTGCAGGAGGGGCCTCTGCTCCACCTGCCTGGTCTGAATGAAGGATGTCCTGTTTCAACAGGGAGTTGCGTCAGAGGTTTTTGTAGATGCAGTTGCCTGCCCATCTGATGAGCTAAAGGCTGCTAATTACCTTCCCAGCAAACGAAGAAAAGAGGACCCAACCCTGGTTGAGGTGGCTGATGTGTTGTTCTCTGCAGACCCTGAGCAGGTAGTTGGCATAAGTTATGGGACCTGGCACCTCCCGCTTGGCTCTGCACCTGCATGTGAATCTGGCATCCCTGACAAGGAGGCAGGCTGGCGGGCTCCTTGCCCCTCCCTGGGCTGGGCCAGGGCCATGCTTTTGGGTTTTGGCTCTTGTGACCAAGGACGATCTGCTAACATTAAATTTCAACCTTTATTGTGTGTCATTCCCTCCCCCCCCAATCTTCTGTCCATCCTTCTATTCTGGTGAAACTATCTCCTTTCAGATGTGGGGAGACTTACCTGTCAAAAGTGCCACCAGCTGTACAAGATGCTCTTTATGGCAAAGGGCAGGGGCCCAGGTCCTCTGTGAGGGCCAAGAGCCCTCCAAGATGCCTGTCACTGTCACTTGCACCTGAGGTTCTAGACCCAGGTTTTAAGCATCTGTGCTGTGGTGGTGTAGCTGAGCTGAGTCTCTAGTTTGTGGAAGTTCAAATCCCAACTTGGTTCATTTTCTGTAGCATTTGTATTATGGCTGTGTTTACAAATAATATAAAAAACGAAACTAGCCTGACCAGACGGTGGCGCAGTGGATAGAGCGTCGGACTGGGATGCGGAGGACCCAGGTTCAAAACCCTGAGGTCACCAGCTTGAGCACGGGCTCATCTGGTTTGAGCAAAGCTCACCAGCTTGGACCCAAGGTCACTGGCTCAAGCACCGGGTCACTTGGTCTGCTGTAGCCCCACGGTCAAGGCACATATGAGAAAGCAATCAATGAACAACTAAGGTGTCCCAACGAAAAACTGATGATTGATGCTTCTCATCTCTCTCCGTTCCTGTCTGTCTGTCCCTATCTATCCCTCTCTCTGTCTCTGTAAACAAACACAAACAAACAAACAAAAAACAAAACTAGCTAATATAGCAATGAAAGTATTCTTGCTTCTGAGTAAAAGCCTCTCAGGTGGGCAGCGTTTTGTTTTTATTGGAAAACATTTTGGGGCCCTCGCTGGTTGGCTCAGTGGATAGAGCATTGGCTTAGCATGTGGACATCCCCGGTTTGATCCCCAGTCAGGGCACACAGAGGAAGTGACCATCTGCTTCTCTTCCCCTCCCTCTCCCCTTTCTCTCTTTGTTTTCTGCAGCCAGTGGTTCGATTGGTTTGAATGTCAGCCCCAGGCGCTGAGGATAGCTCGATAGGACAGGGTGGATCCTGGTCAGGGCGCATGTGGGAGTCTCTCTCTCTGCCTCTCCTCCTCTCACTTGAAAAAGGAAAAAAAAAAAACCAGTTTGGATTGGTGGCTGCTGCCCAGGTGTGAAATCCACCAGTCTGCTGCTGATGGTATAGTTTAGGTTGGGGTCCACCACCTGGTGTGCTGGTAGTCTGGTGGTCACCCTTTCCCCTGACAGTGTCTTCTAGGAACTGTTGTGGACCATAAATGGCAAAAAGCCTTTGTAGATTCGAGGCTTAGCAAAAGGCTAAGTTCTCCCCCCTCCATCTCCATATTTGGCTGTGAGCTGAGTATTTGCACCCACTTCACTTTCTTCCTTAAGTTGCTGGAAGCAATTTACATGCCCTTCCTCTGATTCTTTGTTTTCAGATGTTGGTAAATTTCACTAATGTATTGGTTTATGCCTTGGGAGAGTTCCTGTTTTAGCCTGGGATGTGTAACTTTGTATCAAGGACTTCCTTGATTTGCATATGGCTATATTAATAAAGCAAACTGGGGCTATGGGGCACTTGGATATTGCCATCAGCATTTTTTTTTTTTTTGCATTTTTTTTCCTGAAGCTGGAAACAGGGAGATAGTCAGACAGACTCCCGCATGCGCCTGACCAGGATCCACCCGGCACGCCCACCAGGGGGCGATGCTCTGCCCATCCTGGGCGTTGCCATGTTGCGACCAGAGCCACTCTAGCGTCTGAGGCAGAGGCCACAGAGCCATCCCCAGCGCCCGGGCCATCTTTGCTCCAGTGGAGCCTTGGCTGCGGGAGGGGAAGAGAGAGACAGAAAGGAAGGCGCGGCGGAGGGGTGGAGAAGCAAATGGGCGCTTCTCCTGTGTGCCCTGGCCGGGAATCGAACCCGGGTCCTCCGCACGCTAGGCCGACACTCTACCGCTGAGCCAACCGGCCAGGGCCATCAGCATTTGAAGAGTCCTCCCGGTCCCATTTTTTCTGGACGAGTATGTTTCCTTAATTCCGCACCGTTATTAGGAGCCGTGCTGGTCCGCGGCAAGGAACTGGTCACTGTCCCTACAAACATCCCTCTTGCATTTATTGTGGTCCTCAAGAGCTCCCCCTCCCAGGTAGTCTGGGTCTCGCAGCATCTCCTGCCCTTGTGGTGGTGCATGCTTCCTTGTTTCTTTGTCATGACTACCTCTCTCCTTCTGGAAGGCGGGCCTGACCGAGGTTTCCTGGGAAGGTGGCTGGAGCCTGTTCATGAGGTCGGATCCCTCCTGCCACCTTCTGAGATGCCTGGAGGGTTGGGCACCTACCACCTTCCTATACCATGAGCTGACTCAGTGGTCTAAAGCTTTTAGGATTCTGGGGCCTGAATCTGTTTAAAAGAACGTGACATTATTATCCTATCAAAGCTGTTAGAACATTAACTACCTTGACTTATTTTGGCATTCTTTATGTTTGAAACAACCTAATTTACGGTTTGGTTATTTTAATTATTAGAAATCCCGTGCTTGCAAATAACCAAAAACCCAGCTCAGATGAATTAATATGACACAAGGAATTCATCATGCATGTGACAGAAATCCTCAGGTGGACAGCTCCAGGCACACTTGGTAGTCCCAGGTATAGGTGTCTCCTTTTGTCCTTGCACCGCCTTCCTGATGTCACTTTCCTCCTTCAGCAGCCTCTTCAACACTCTGGACCGCTCCACCCTCTGTCACATCACAGCATCTACAGTTGTCCACTTCCCACTGCACCAGTCAAGGATGGGGATATGTCTCTGGGCGGCTCTTACAGAAGCCTGGAGGCCTCCCGGTACCAGGGAAGGCTTTCCTCAGATCTCATTGGCTCTGACTGGGTCATGTGCCTATCCCTGAAACAATCACTGTGGCCAAGTGATAGGATGACTGTGGAAGGGAATAGAGTTAATCCTGCCTGAACCATGTTGGGGAGTGGGAGCAGGGAAGGCCACCGGCACCATGGCCCTGCTGTGGGTAGGAAGGGCCATGGCACTGAGGCACTGAGGGCACGTTGCCAGTTCCAGGTGGCGCTTGCCAGGCATCTCTCTGAGGTGCTTACTGTGCTTTGTCTCATCTGGCCCTCATAATGGCCTGATGCCGTGGCCAGATGGGGATGCCTATTGTCTCCATTTTGCAGATGGGAAAACTGGTGGCTAGTGTGGTGTATGGGGGTCAGCTGCTCTCTTTGGTTCCTAGTTCAGCGATTTTATTATAAATCCATTTACTACAAGAATTGTTATTGTTTTGTTTTGTTTTGTAGAGAAAGGAAAGGTGGGGGAGAGAGAGAAAAGCACCCATTTGCTGTTCCACTTATTTATGCATTCACTGGTTGACTCCTGTATGTGCCCTGACTGAGGGTAGAATCCACAACCTTGGTATGTTAGGAGGATGCTCTCACCAACGGAGCTTCCTGGCCAGGGCCTGTAAGAATTTTTAAAACATGCCATAGCTGACTATTTAGTCAGAGGCACTGACTTTTTCTTCTTAGAGTATCAAATAAAAAAAAATGACAACAGCCAACACAGCAATAGCTGACTGGTGTGCATGAATCAAAATGATACATATATATTTTTGTCAGATTGGCAGAATAAAGGAAATGTTCTTGATGTGCCGTGGAATTGTACTAATTTGTGTATTTGCCATGAGACGAAAAAGGTTGAAAATCGCCGCACCCCCATCATGTATTCCCCACCTGGCACTCAGGTGAATGAACGGGCTACCTGCTCCCCCTGGACTGGGTGTGCAGGGTAGGGTGGAGGCTTGGCTTTGCTGAGTGGGAGAAAAAGCTGATGCTCTTTGTAAAATCCCAGGTGCCTATGACCAAAAATATCTAGACTTCACAAATTTATCTTTTTCTAGTTCTCTGTGAGCTGGCATTGCATAGCTTTCGCGTTGAGTGAAAGGCACTAAAGTCAGGGCAGAGTGGAGCCAGGTACAGCTGTGTGCAGCTTCATAACCCCCCTTCAATCCAGAGACAGCTTTCACACCCCCAAAGGCTCCCCCGTGTATCTTCCTAGTCAAAAGCTCTTCATGAAAAAGACACTTTTGGTGCCCTGGCTGGTTGGCTCAGTACTACCACTGAGCCCAGTGTGTGGAAATCCAGGTTTGATTCCAGGTCAGGGCACACAGGAGAAGCAGCCATTTGCTTCTCCACTCCTCCTCCTTTCCCTTCTCTCTCCCTCTCTCTTTCTCTCTCTCTCTCTCTCTCTCTCTCTCTCTCCTTCTCTCTCCTTTTCTCTCTCTTCCCCTCCCGCAGCCATGGCTTGATTGGTTCTGAGGCATGGTGCTGAGGCTGGCTCCGTGGAGCCTCTGTCTCAGGTGCTAAAATAGCTTGGTTGTGAGCATGGCCCCAGATAGCGGTCACTGGGTGGATCCTGGTCTGGGCACATGCGGGAGTCTGTCTCTCTCCCTCCCCTCTTCTCATTTGGAAAAGAAGAAGAAAAAATGTTTTGATTACATGTTAAGCCTACATAAAGGACATTTATTACGTAGATGCAGGGTTAACAAAGTGAGCACTGACTCCCCACCATTCACTTTTTTTTTTTTTTTGTATATTTCCTAAGTTAGAAGCCAGGAAGCAGTCAGACACCAGCATGCGCCTGACCAGGATCCACCCGGCATGCCCACCAGGGGGCGATGCTCTGCTCCTCCGGGGTGTCGCTCTGCTGCGACCAGAGCCACTCTAGCACCTGGGGCAGAGGCCAAGGAGCCATCCCCAGCGCCCGGGCCATCTTTGCTCCAATGGAGCCTCGGCTGCGGGAGGGGAAGAGAGAGACAGAGAGGAAGGAGAGGGGGAGGGGTGGAGAAGCAGATGGGCGCTTCTCCTGTGTGCCCTGGCCAGGAATCAAACCCAGGACTTCTGCACGCCAGGCTGATGCTCACTCGGCCCTGGCAGAGCATCGCTCCCTGGTGGGCAGAGAGTCGCCCCTGGTGGGCATGCCGGGTGGATCCCGGTCGGGCGCATGCGGGAGTCTGTCTGACTGTCTCTCCCCGTTTCCAGCTTCAGAAAAATACAAAAAAACAAACAAAAAAACTCTACCGCTGAGCCAACAGGCCAGGGCCCCCACCATTCACTTTCAACATGGACATCACCCAACTGTTGGGGTCTCCTCCTAACCATCCCCACCCTCAGTGTCCACTGTCTGGGTGCATCCCAGTCAGAGGTGTGTTTATTCTTACTGTACACATTTCTGACTCCTGTAGCCTTCATTTTGCCTTTTGGGAAATAGCTATATTCAGAATAGGCCAAATTAAAGACCACATTAATTAGGAATACATGCATATGTGCATATATACTGCTCACAAAAATTAGGTGATATTTTTTTATTTTGTATTTTTCCAAAGTTACAAGCTGAAGGCAGTCAGACAGACTCCTGTATGTGCCCGACCAGGATCCACTTGGCATGCCCACTAGGGGGCGATGCTGTGCCCATCTGGGGTGTCACTCTGTTGCTGCTGGAGCCATTCTAGCGCCTGAGGTGGAGGCCATAGAGCCATCCTCAGTGCCTGGGCCAACTTTGCTCCAGTGGAGCGTTGGCTGCAGGAGGGGAGGAGAGAGAGAGAAAAAAGAGAGGGGGAGGGGTGGAGAAGCAGACGGGTGCTTCTCCTGTGTGCCCTGACTGGGAATCTAACCCTGAACTTTCACACACTGGGCCAATGCTCTACTGCTGAGCCAACCGGCCAGAGCCAATTAGGGGGATATTTCAAAATGAATATGAAGTGATAAAAAAAAGAAGCATTTAATTTTTTTTTATTAAACAAGAACATTAGAAAAGCAAACAATTGAAAGAAAGTTGTTTGATTATGCAAATGATATGCAAAACTAACTTTTATTTCATTGGTGAAAATGCACTAGACAAAAAGCTAAAAGTACTGGAGTATGTGTATGTTCCCTGGTCCCCTAATTCTTTTTTCAAATAATACAGCCTGAATATGTTTATTATTATTATTAATTTTTTTTGACAGAGAGAGTTAGAGAGAGGGACAGACAGACAGGAAGGGAGAGAGTTGAGAAGCATCAGTTCTTCATTGTGGCTCCTTAGTTAAGTTCATTGATTGCTTTCTCATATATACCTTGACTGAGGGGCTACAGAGCGAGTGACCCCTTGCTCAAGCCAGTGACCTTGGTCTTCAAGCCAGTGACCTTTGGGCTCAAGCCAGTGACCATGGGGTCATGTCTGTGATCTCATTCTCAAGCCAGCAACCCCGTGCTCAAACTGGTGAGTCTGCACTCAAGCTGGTGACCTTGAGGTTTCGAACCTGGGTCCTCTATGTCCCAGTCCAAAATCCTATCCACTGAACCACTGCCTGGTCAGGCCCTGATCCCCTAATTTTTGTGAGCAGTGTATAATGAGGAATATATAATGTGTAAAACTTACATAGATAAGCCTTGGTTTTTGTCAAGGGAAAGTTTAGGTTCCAGCCCCGAGCCCCACGTGCTAGGTGTGTCAGGCCTGATGGATGTGAGACAGGTGTGAGGTGTGTCTACCGCCATCCCCAACAAATGTATGTAGAGAATAGCACTTAACCTATGCAGAATTGAATCCTATTGTGAAAGGTCTTGAGGCAGCTGACAGGACGCATGCAGAGTGGAGATAGGAAGGAGGGAGAGCAAGGTGAGTGGACAGAGAGAAACTGTGCTTCAGGGGCCCAACCTGGGGAGGCCTGAGCTCGGATGGCGAGGGGCGAGGGGCAAGGTCTGAGGAGCGGCACTGGGTGCCTGAGTGAGAGAGGAGGCATGGGAGCCTGCAGGGAGGCAGAGCTCGCGTGGAGGGGTGTTCACCTACCCAAACGGAAGCATGGGGCACCTGTGGGGCTGGGATTGTTCTGGACCCTGGATGCAGCAGTGAGCAGAGCAGTCTCTCAGACTTCTGCTCTGGAGGGGAGAGGAAACAGCACATGTTTCATGTCTGTGTGTGTCTGCATGCATGTGCATGGGTGTGTGTGTGTGTGTGTCTGTATGAGCATGCGTGTGTCTCTGCGTGTGTAACTCTGTGTGAGTGCATGTGTCTGTTTGTGTCCAGATGAGTGCCTGTGTATCATGTGTGAGTGTGTGATGTGTGTATGAGCATGTGTGTGTGATATGACTTAAAGCAGGTGGCACCTGCGGGGCTTTGCTGTCCTGCAGAGGATCTCCAGAATGGTATGCTGAAGGGTGTGGACTGAGGAGGTGTCTGGGAAAGAGGGAAGTTGAGGCAGGAGATGGCGAGAAAAGGCGTCCTGATTATACCTGGAATTTAGTTTATAGAGGTGACTGAATGATGAAAATAGATGTCAACACCATTGATAGAAATTTTATTATTCACAGTTCCCAAGAGGAGGGGTCACTCCACACAGGGCCACCTAAGGAAGCACTGGGTGGTTGGGACGCAGAGGGAGCCAGGGGATAGCGGACAGCAAGGCCCAGCCTGCATTTTGGGGCAGAGCACCCGAGATTGAACTCATTTAGGATTGGCTACTTGGAATCATTGCAGTGGGCTCGGGGCATAGGGACTCTCCCTTGATTTCAGGTTCCTGGGTCTGGGGTGATAGGGCAGGTGGATAATGACCCAGAGTGTGAGAGGCAATGTAAGAGGTAGAGGGGTGTGCACTCTAGGTGGGTGGGTTTATATATGGAAGACAGCTCACTGGGTAGTTGTCTGCTATCTCTGGGAATTAGCCAGCCCTGGAAGGAGACTCCCTCCAGGGTCTGCAAGGCCCCTAAAATGACACAGCATCATAAAGCCAGAAAACAAAATGCAGGATTAGTAGCTGAGGCCGGGGCAGGACGAGGATGGCAGGAGCTGCCAGGCAGTGAGCAGGTGGAGTCACGCAGGGCCTGTGGGCCGCACTTAGGCTTTTGTTCTGGGTGAGTGAGGAAGGCGCCAGGCAGCCCGTGTCTTTGTGCGGCACAAGACCAGGCGTCTGCTGAATTCTTCGTCATTTGTGTCTGTCAGACTCAGCCTGGGCTATCTCCTCCAGGAAGCCTTCCAGGCTCTGATTTCCCAGTGCCCTCAGGTGCCTTCCTCATCAGCACTTCCCATACACTAAAACCGCCTGTGTTCAGTGTGTCAACCCCCTCTAAATTTTTGGCCTCATGGGAGAAACATGTCTTGATTGCTTATTCTTTGTTCATAGCAGTGTTCCAGATTGCCTGGTAAATCAGTGTTAATCAGAAACAACTCGATTCCAGGTAGTTTTGCACTAAAGAGGAGATTCTACAAAAGGCTGTGTCCCTGCACACATCCCCCTGCTGGTCTGACCAGTGTCTTTCAGCCAGGCTACTTGTTGGGACAAAGTGAACGGAAGTGCTGATGCCCAGACAGATCAGACCTGAGGTGCATGGGCTGGACTTCCAGGGGCGGCCTCCAAGGGGCTGCACTGGTCTTCTGCTGGACTGGCAGCAGCTCCTTGGAAAGGCAGAGTCTCGGGGGCCCCACACATGTCGAGTCACCATCTGCACGTTAGCAAGACCTTTAGAGATCTGTACAACCATGGAGATGTCACCTCTGTGAACGACCTTTCTCAAGGCCCTTTCTTCCATGATGCTAGTGGGCGTCAATGATCAGACAGGCCTGCAAATCATCCCCAGGTTGCCCAGGGTGGCTGTGTCCCCTGCTCATCATTGTGGGCAGATCTGTAGGAGGCTCGGTCAGGATTGTTGGAGGAAACCTCAGAACGAGGCCACCCATCCCATGTGCAGAGGTGCCCCGTGTTCTCCGGCCGCCCTGGTCACTCAACCCAGGCAAGCTCAAGGTGGTGAGGGCAGGGTCCGCACTGGCCTTCGGGGACTTATGGGTCACTCCCACTTAATGAACTGATTAAGAGTGTTGTCCCTGTGAGGTCTTCAGAAGGTTCTGCCCCATCTGCTGCTTTTTTCTTTTTGTATTTTTCTGAAGGTTGGAAATGGGGAGGCAGTCAGACTCCCGCATGCTCCTGACCGGGATCCACCCGGCACGCCCATCAGGGGGCGATGCTCTGCCCATCTGGGGCGTTGCTCTGTTGCAACCAGAGCCATTCTAGCGCCTGAGGCAGAGGCCACAGAGCCATCCTTAGCGCCCGGGCCATCTTTGCTCCAATGGAGCCTCGGCTGCGGGAGGGGAAGAGAGAGACAGAGAGGAAGGAGAGGGGGAGGGGTGGAGAAGCAGATAGGCGCTTCTCCTATGTGCCCTGGCCGGGAATTGAACCTGGAACTCCCGCACACCAGGCCGACGCTCCACCACTGAGTCAACTGACCAGGGCCCCCATCTGCTTCTTACGAGCACCATTTCTGATTCCGAGGTTGGGAACTCTCACTTTTGAGCAAGGATCTGCTGGATGAGGCTCAGGGTGCCTGCGTGAGAGTGGGACAGAGCTGTCCTGGCTGTTCACGTTAGTCCCCTGCTTTTCGTCTCGGTTGTGTATACAGAGCACACACAGCATAAGAGTGACTTTCAGACTCTCAAACGTCTGAAAACCATCCTTATAGGGCTGTCTCATTGGAAGGAACTCCATGTGAGGTTGTCTGCTGTGCTTTGGCCGCACCACTCAGCTGCTTGTCTCTGAGCTCTGTCCACCATTCCCGTTCCTTCTGTGTCTCAACTTCATTCCTTCCAAGATAACTAGATGGTGGGTTCCATGGATGTCAGAGGGGTTGGTGGAGCTAGGTTTGACGTTCTTGACTAATTGAAAGGAAGATGGAGCAAAACATGGGTGAGAGTCAAATACACCCAAAGAGTAAAATTAGTGTTTCTTCCTCTACCTAGAACAAAAGGAAGAGAAAGAAGGAGAGAAAGAACCAGAACGCCTCTGCTTCCACAGGGTTGGAGTCCCTGCCTCCCTGTCCCTCCATCCTCTCTAGTCTGGATTCACTTGTATCTCCTGAGTTCCAAGAAGCAACCCTGCTCCAAAGCCCAGCTCAGCAGGGTGGTCCTCCTAGCCAGTGGAGCCCTCACCCGGGCGCCAGCATGATGCCTGCTGACCACAGAGGGCCTCTCCAGGGCCAGACTGCAGGAGAAGCAGAGGCAGCCATGGAAGGACAATCTCCCGGTGGCTCGGCCTCCCGAGATCAGCACTTCTCAGAAGAGAAGGACCAGGAGTGGGCCAGCCCAGCCGCCTCTGCCGCCTCTGCCCATGAAGGTGGTCCTGGGAAGGAAGACACTGCCCAGGAACTACTGCTGCCGGAGTCAGAGGGGGACCACACTGAGCCCAAGAAAGAACTGCAGGCTGGCCTGCAGCAGGCTGGGGCCCCAACCTCTGGGGTGAGTTGTGAGGGGCGGGGTGATGACCAAGATTGGCCTTCCATGTCCTTGATGCCTTGCTGCGCAGTGTGGTTCTGATGTCACCTCCCTGTCTGGGAAGGGCATCCATCCTCTCGGACTGGCTCCCGGGAACAGGACTGTGGAAGGAGCCGCCCTTTCACCCCAAGCAGCTGACCCCATCACTGAGCTGGAGGTGATGCTGAGCCTTATGCCGTTTGAGTCACAGGCTCCCTGTTGATTTTGTCTTCTTGGCCCTGACACTTTGGGATCTTAATTTCCTCCAGGCAATTGATGTTGCAGCCAAGTCAGCGAATGCAGGAAAGAGGGCTGAGAAAGAAGTTCAAAGTAAGACTCAGAAATCTAAACAGCCACCTGCAAGTGTCCCAGCACTCCAAGAGTACTGCCAGGTAGTGTCTTGTTCTGTGGGGATGGGTGTCCGCACCCCGCAACCTGCCCCACAGTCCACGCCTTTTGGCCCCGTTTCGCCATGGCTCATCTTTCATTTGGTTCTGCCCCCCCATACACGTTAGGTGCTGGGGTGGAGCTGTGAGGGCCCCCCCCCTCTGAGCTCGTACTCTAGAGGGAAGAGAGACATGCTGCCGGGCAGGGGGTGCTGGAAGGGCACCAGAGGGGGTGCCTAGGGAACATGGCTGGGCAAAGCCTCTCCAAGAAGGGGTTGCTGCAGTGGACACCTGGATGGGTGAGAGGCAAGTCACGGGGAAATGTGGGGACGTGTCCCTGGAACAGGAATGGCACATGCAGGGGCCCTGAGGTAGAGTGTGGCAGCTGCTCGGGGAGCGGCAGGAAGCTGGTGCCCTGAGAGGCAGAGGGGGTTGGGCGAGGGGTCCTAGGAGGCTGTTGTGGGTGCCCCAGACTGTCAGAGGCAAACTTGGAGGCTGGTGTTAAAGGTTGGAATTTGGCCACTTGTCCTAGGAAGCTGAAGTCGAGGGCAAGACCCCTGTTTCTGGACAGAAAACCAAGCCCAGCCACCTGAAGAAACTGGATGGGGATAACGGGAATCACGTGGCTGCCAGGAAAGAAGAGAAGGAGCAGAAGGACCAGAGAGCTGATGTGTGTGCTGTTACAGAGAGGTGAGGTGTAAGGTGTGCATGGGAGCTGATGTGTGTGCTGTTACAGAGAGGTGAGGTGTAAGGTGTGCATGGGAGCTGATGTGTGTGCTGTTACAGAGAAGTGAGGTGTAAGGTGTGCATGGGAGCTGATGTGTGTGCTGTTACAGAGAGGTGAGGTGTAAGGTGTGCATGGGAACTGATGTGTGTGCTGTTACAGAGAGGTGAGGTGTAAGGTGTGCATGGGAGCTGATGTGAGATGTTACAGAGAGGTGAGGTGTAAGGTGTGCATGGGAGCTGATGTGAGATGTTACAGAGAGGTGAGGTGTAAGGTGTGCATGGGAGCTGATGTGAGATGTTACAGAGAGGTGAGGTGTAAGGTGTGCATGGCGCGTAGGGGACATAAGGGAAGCCTGCCCCTGGGGGCACAGGCACAGTGCCTGCCCACCCCACCCCACCCCACCCCACCCCACCCCATAGAGGGGATTCCCAGGCTGCCCTTCTTGTCCACTGCTCTGGAGATAGGCGAGGGAAGGGTCCTAGTCCCAATTTGTTGCCTGGTTTAAGTGCTTAGTCATGTAGTCCCTGGGGTCCCAGAGGCAACAAGGGCCTTACAGAACTCAGGAGAGAGGCTGCATGTTTCAGAGTGCTGGCCAGCACCTCCCACCACTTCCCCAGCACTTAGAGAGTGTGGAGATCGTCCCCACCCTCTTACACACAGGGCTGGCCGTGTGTCTGAAGTGTTGATACACTTGACTTTTGCTGGATGCATGTTAATGTGCAGTGAAGAAATAGGGATCATGTATGTGTGCATGCTTGTGTGTGCATGCACATGTGTATGTGTGCTGGTTTGTGTCTGTACACATGTAGCCACATGCATGTGTGCAAGTCTGTGTGCATGAGAGTGTGCACACATGTGCATGTTTGTACATGTCTGTGAATATGTGCAGTGTGTGCATGTACTGTGCATGTGTGTGTGCGCGCATGTTTGTATGTGTGTGCATGTACATCGTTGGGTAGACAGGTCCAGGTCTAATCGTCGATTTCCGGTGGCTTCGCTGCAGCCCCTTGAGCCCCGGAGAAGGAGTCACAGTGATCTTCCACGCCATCATTTCCAGAGACTTCCAGTTTGACTCCAACCACCACAAAGTATTTGTTCGCGGGGGAGAAGAACTCGGGAAGCCAAAATGGAACTGTAATGTGTGCGAGTTGTATGCTATCAAGTGAGTGTGTCCAAGGGCTTGTGAACAGTCCTTTGGTGAGTCTTATCTTTGAAATCAATTGAAACAATATTTTTTAGGCCCTGGCCGGTTGGCTTAGTAGTTAGAGCATCTGAGTGTGCTCTTCTATACATCAAGTGTATGGAAGTCCAGGGTTCAGTTCCCAGTCAGGGCACATAGGAGCAGCAACCATCTGCTTTTCCACCCCTCCCGTCCCCCTTCTTTCTCTTTTCCCTTCCTGCAGCCATGGCTCGATTGGTTTGAGTTCATCAGCCCCAGGTGCTGAGAATGGCTCCACGGAGCCTCCACCTCAGGTACTAGAAATAGCTCGGTTACAAGCACGGCCCCAGACGGGCAGAGCATCAGTCCCAGACGCGGGTTTCCAGGTAGATCCTAGTCGGGGTGCATGTGGGAGTCTGTCTGTCTGTCTCCCCGCCTCTCACTTGATAGTAATAATAATAATAAAAAAGAAACAATACTTTTTAGCTAAGTTCATTACATCCTTGAACTTTCGGAAAATGAGTATTTCAAGCTGCTCTTCCACATAAAGCTCTTGTCCTGTGTCCCCATGACTCACTTTCCATAGGCTGTCTGAGAACCTCACCTTGTTCCAGAAGTGTCCCCTTGGTCAGCACTGACATGTAGCTCTTGGTCTGCACTCCAGGCTGTGTTTGAGAAGAACTAAAACTTCCAACAGGATTTCCCAATAATTGGGTGGTATCCTGTTTGTTCACAGACCCTTAGACCCTCATGGGTTTCTCGTTGAAGGCAGCACCATCATTTCCAAGCAGCACGTGGGCAAACCCATTCCGTACAAGTATGTGGTCGCACAAGGCAGCGACTCTGTTCAGTATGAATTCATCTACAAACGTCAACAGAAGGAAAAGGAGCACGTCAACCGCTGCCTGCACATGAAGTCCTCACTGCTGGGCTCCGGAGGTGAGTCCCTGCGGGGCTGCCGACCCAGTGCACACATGCAGGGCCAGGTCCCCAGTGCTGGATATTTCTCTCCGAAGAGCAGAGGCTCCCTTCGCCTAGGTGGGTCCTCTCTGCTCAGCACTGGCCCCTATCTCTGGCTCCACGTGTAATAAACCTGAGCTTGGAAGGAAGTTCTCACCAGGTTAGCCTGAGTGCTCACCTATGAGAGGAAATAAGGAAAGGGATTTAGAATGAGGGCAGAGGCCCTGGCCGGTTGGCTCAGCGGTAGAGCGTTGGCCTAGTGTGCGGAGGACCCGGGTTCGATTCCCGGCCAAGGCACACAGGAGAAGCGCCCATTTGCTTCTCCACCCCTCCGCAGCGCTTTCCTCTCTGTCTCTCTCTTCCCCTCCCGCAGCCAAGGCTCCATTGGAGCAAAGATGGCCCGGGCGCTGGGGATGGCTCTGTGGCCTCTGCCTCAGGCGCTAGAGTGGCTCTGGTCGCAATATGGCGACGCCCAGGATGGGCAGAGCATCGCCCCCTGGTGGGCAGAGCATCGCCCCTGGTGGGCGTGCCGGGTGGATCCTGGTCGGGCGCATGCGGGAGTCTGTCTGACTGTCTCTCCCTGTTTCCAGCTTCAGAAAAATGGAAAAAAAAAAAAAAAAAAAAAAAAAAAGAATGAGGGCAGAAAGGAGAAGATGAGGCTAGAGAGCAAGGGGGCTGAGCGCAGAGGGGTGCCAGAGTAGGGATAGGTTGGGCGGGGGGAGGGAACTTGGGAGGGGAACTGGACCCCTTCCAAATGGTGCAGGGAGTGAGGTATTGAAAGAAGCCCTGAGGAGCCCATCCCTGCCCCCGTGTGATTGCAGCCACACTTCCCCTTTCTCTTCTACCATGTCACCTACACTGTCCTTTATGGGTGAGCATCAATGCTCCTAATAGGAAGGGCAGTGGCACGTGCACCAGGTAACGTAGGAAGTGATGCTCACCTGCTACTGTGAGTGATAGTTTCAGTATAAAATGTTTACCCTCTGAGCAGTCATTTTCTTTTTTTTCTTTTTATTTTTTTTAAGTGAGAGAAGGGGAGATAGACAGACTCCTGCATGTGCCTCAATCAGGATCTACCTGGCAACCGCCATCTTAGGCCAATGCTTGACTCAACCAAGCTATTTTTAGTGCCTGAGGCTGATGTGCCGGAGCTATCCTCAGCGCCCAGGCTGATGCTCAAACCAATCGAGCCACTGGCTGCGGGAGGGCAAGTGGGAGACAAGAGGGAAAAGGGTGGGGGGAAGAAGCAGATGGTTGCTTCTCTTATGTGCCCTGACCAGGAATTGAGCCTGGGACATCCATATGCCAAGGTGAACACTCTATCCACTGAACCAACCCACCAGGGCCACAATTATTTTCTAAGGAGCTCATGAACATTTGCTGAGCTGTCACATTTGCCAAAGAACCAAGAAAGTTCCAAGTACTTTCAGGCCAGCTGAATTGTGTGACCTCAGTGTCATCGTACTCTCTGTGCTGTCTACATACCTGGCCTAAGCACAGCCATGCTCCCCCACGAGGCGAGGCCCCATGTTGCTTGCCTGTGACAGGCAGGTGCTGTCTTCCGCTGACCACAATTTTCTGATCGTCCTTCTTTTTCCCTTCCTGGGGCTCATTCATTCTGTTCCTGACAGTCAAGAGCAGCCTTCAGGACAGAGTGTCCAGGTCAGGGGAGTTTTGATGTCTTTTCTCTCCCTTCTAGAGTGGCATCAGTATGATGACATTATTTGCATGAGGCCCACTGGGAAGATACGGGCAGTCATGAATCATTTCATGGACCAGACAAGGAAAGACGTGGTGAGAGGAAAACGCCTTGCTGCCAGCATCATGCTGGACGGCATCTTCAGCATCCTCCATTCCTGGAAGGCCATTGACTTGAAA
The DNA here is from genome assembly GCF_036850765.1 of Saccopteryx bilineata. Lineage (NCBI taxonomy): Eukaryota > Metazoa > Chordata > Mammalia > Chiroptera > Emballonuridae > Saccopteryx > Saccopteryx bilineata. Next base: position 126,879,669 of record NC_089495.1, read on the forward strand.
AACTTTTTCAGCCAGTTTCGTCAGTTTTATTCTGTCGTCCACATGCCCATGATCTATGAAGGACAGGAACAGCCCTGGAGTGACCTGCAGTACGGGGAGAAGGAGGTATCAGGTTTCAGGAGTTACAGCCATTCCTTTCCCTACCTTCTGGGCAGCCAAAGTCACCCCACCTCCTAGGGGCCAGTTGACCTGTTGACTCAGTGGGCAGGTGCAGGTGGGGACAGGTGTTATCTCTACCTCTTTTCTCCAGATATCACTTCTTGGAAATTCTTTGTCATTCTCATTTTCTTCCTCCTGCCCTGGTTGTTCCCATCCCCTCTTCTCTCCCACCCCTCACCTGGCCCCACCCCCTCTTCTGCTCCCACCCCTCACCTGGCCCCACCCCCTCTTCTCTCCCACCCCTCACCTGGCCCCACCCCCTCTTCTCTCCCACTTCTCACCTGGCCCCACCCCCTCTTCTCTCCCACCTCTCACCTGGCCCCACCCCTTCTTCTCTCCCACTTCTCACCTGGCCCCACCCCCTCTTCTCTCCCACCTCTCACCTGGCCCCACCCCCTCTTCTCTCCCACCTCTCACCTGGCCCCACCCCCACTTCTGGTCTCATCTCCTTGCCAGACCTCCAGGAAGAATAGAAGGGGTAGAGTAGGACCCTCCTTCACTAGCTCTTCACCTGCACTGTGTGTGGCCTGGGCAGTTTTGAGACACTTCTTGGGCCACATCTGAGATGACTGTTGAACCCTTGTAAGCATCCAGGGCCCCCACTTGAAAGCCCCTCCACCATGTCAGGGTCTCTGGATGGCATTACTGATGGCAGCTCCCGAAGGCCCAGGACAGCTAAGCTGGAGAAGGGCATGCTTGGGGTTCAGTGGAGAGGCAGGGTAGTGGGACAGCCCCTTCAAAGAGCTGCCTCTGCCCAGATGATGTGGCCTTGGGGCAGTGATGGGCAGCTCAGATGGATTTAGCCCCATGGTTCTGTGTCCCCCTTTTCTCTGGGATCAGGTGAAGGAACACCTGTGTGATTATTTGAGCAAGAAAATGACACTGTTTCTGGAGAGTGGTGGGGATCATCAGCCTGCAGATTGCCCAGTGAAGAGCAAACTGAGAATGGGCCTCATTGTCCTGCACTTGGTCCAAGAATTGAAGCTTCCCCTATCACTGCCTAACCTGATCTCACTATGCACCCTCCTGTGTGCGAATGCCAGCTCACCGGATGACCTTCACGCTGACCTGAGCCACATCTTTGAAACATCTCAGAGGTAGTGGTGTGTGTGTGTGTGTGTGTGTGTGTGTGTGTGTGTGTGTGAAAGATTTTATAGCTATTTTTCATGAGTTTCATCTGATTATAAAAATAGTGCTGGTCATAGAATGGATGAAAATATACAAGAAATCAAGACTGCCCTTGAGGTTACCAGTCGTGGCTGTCACTCCAGCATTTATCTCTCTAACCTTTTCCCAGCATTTATACTAATTCTTTTGTGTGATCTTTTGACAGTGCTGCTTTGGAGATGCTGTATATTGGGCTACATCGCGCCCTCAAGTGCGTGTATTTGGTGGGGCTTTGCTATGATGAGTGGCTGTAGGAGCCCAGCCCCAGAATGTTTGCAGAAGCAACCTGGCGCTCTCCTCATGGCCTCTGTCACCTCTGTGTTCAGTTCAGGAGACATGGGCCACTACACTTGCCTGGGGGCATCTAGGGTGCAAAGGCGGTGGCCAGCCTGGAGGAGTTCACACTTCCCTGGGTGTGGGGGGTTGCCTACTCTGTGCCCTCCGACGATCCCAGCATCCCATGTTCCACAGTCTTTCCTGCAGCTGTTTGAATTGAACTTGAGGATGACAATAAGTAGCCTGCCCTGAGTAGCAGGTCTCCTTGGAACATGGGCCTCTTTCTTGGTTTTACAAATTTACAACCCCAGCTGAATGCTGTCTGTTTTTATCAAGAGGAGGAATGGTGGTCAAGGTCAATGGATGAAGTGTGTATACATTTTTCCAAGGATGAAAGCATTAATGTTTTGTAATCGTAAGAACTATGCCATACACGTTTATAGGATGCCCCCTTTTATGAAAAAGTTGCTTAATACTTAGATTTACTGTTGCCAGATAGCCTGCTCTGGCATGTGCCCTTGTATAGATTACTTAGCCTGTCGTTATGAAGATGTAAATGACACTATCAGGAGTTTGCTGTGGGGCTTTAGTGAGGGCTTATTCACGCCCGATGCTTTGGGTGCAATTCCGAGGGTACCCTATCTACCACACGCTCCCATTTCTCCCTGGTCCAGTCACGCAGTGCTCAGGCACCGGAGTGCTCCTGTCCTCCCCGTGCAAGGAGCTGGCCCTTCCCTGGTGGGGTGTCATACTACAGGCTAGTCTGACACGGGCCACCCTTGGCTCACTGCTGGACCTCTGTTCCCTTTCTAGTTGGCGAGTGTACTTGGTGAACCTCTGCCAAATGAGCATGGACAGAGGGATCCACCACTGGGTGGGCATCCTGCCTGTGCTCCACCACTGTACGGGGCAGTCTCCTCGAGGAAGGAACTCCGGGATTCAGCGTGAGGACACCTGGGCAGCGCTCGAAGGAATCTCTTTCTCAGAGTTTCGGGAAAAAAGAGCACAGGAGTAAGTGTGGCACTCCACTTCCATACAGAAGTCTCCATGGACTTCCGTGACGCAAGTCATGTGTCACCTCTCGTAGAGTGACTTCTTAAAAAAAACTGTGAACCTGCATGAAATATAAAGAAATAACAAAAACAGCCTGTTGCAATGCCCGAGATGATAGTGTAGTTGACACCGACACGCCCTTGTCCAAGATCTTATCCAAATAGGCCACATGGGTGCTTTTATGTGCTTGGAAAACAGCAAACGATAGGATACAGATTCTGTTTTCCAACCTGGGTTTTTTTTTCACCTCCCAGTATTCTGTCAGCGAGTGCATACCTACATGGCTGTCCTCGTGATGGCTCGGTCATGATCCTGTGTTTTTGTCCAGCCGGGGACTGGGCTTTGGCTTGTCTGGGCACTGTCACTTTGTGAGCAGCTCCGACAGGCACCTTTCGTTTCCTTGTCCTGCTGTTTCCTCACCACACGTCCCCCATGTGGTGCAACCAGGTAGGTCAAAGGCTTCGCGTGTCAGACGTGTGAATCCTCAGGTAGGGAAGTACCAGCCTTTTCTTGGAGAAGATGCAGAAAGCATAATTCATAAGAGAAAAATGGTAATTCTGATTTAAGTGCAAAACTGAAATCAAAACCTCAGAAAACGGCCCTGGCCAGTTGGCTCAGCAGTAGAGCTTCGGCCTAGCGTGCGGAGGACCCAGGTTCGATTCCCGGCCAGGGCACACAGAAGAAGCGCCCATTTGCTTCTCCACCCCTCCGCTGCGCTTTCCTCTCTGTCTCTCTCTTCCCCTCCCGCAGCTAAGGCTCCATTGGAGCAGAGATGGCCCGGGCGCTGGGGATGGCTCTGTGGCCTCTGCCTCAGGCGCTAGAGTGGCTCTGGTCGCAATATGGCGACGCCCAGGATGGGCAGAGCATCGCCCCCTGGTGGGCAGAGCGTCGCCCCTGGTGGGCGTGCCGGGTGGATCCCGGTCGGGCGCATGCGGGAGTCTGTCTGACTGTCTCTCCCCGTTTCCAGCTTCAGAAAAAAAAAATGGAAAAAAAAAAAAACAAAAAAAACCCCCAAAAAAACCTCAGAAAACACAAAGTGCAAGAAGATTAATACCAGCGTTTCTATCCAAGCACACGTCATACTTGTGCTGCATTTTGTCAGAGTACTTGTTCCAAGCGCACACCCCTCCCCTAACCCAATGGGATCGAGTCTGCAGGTGTTTAGGGAGTCAAGTTGTGAGCTAACATACATTACAGCTTCTTCACTGCTCTGGGAACCTTTTGAAATTAAAGCCCAATTAAGATTATCTTATAGAGCCCTGGCTGGTTGGAGCATTGGTAGAGCATCGGCCTGGTGTGTGGACGTCCCAGGTTTGATACCCGGTCAGGGCACAGAGGAAAAGTGACCGCATGCTTCACCACCCCTCCCCTTTTCTCACTCTCTTTCTCTCCCTCTCCCACAGCCATGGCTCAGTTGGTTCAAGCACACTGGCCCCGGGCGCTGAGGATGGCTTCGTGGAGCCTCTGCCTCAGGTGCTAAATGGCCTTGTGTTTGCCTGTCAGCATGGCCCCAGATGGACAGAGCATCGGCCCCTGACAGGGGTTGTCAGGTGGATCCTGGTCAGAGCATATGTTGGAGTCTGTCTCTTTATCTCCCCTCCTCTCACTTGGAAAAGAAGAGAAAAAGATTACTTTATAGAATTACATGTGTTGTAAATGCCCTTCAGTGTTGTGCAGACTGTCTGGAAGAAATTTAGTTGCTAGCAGTGGACAGACAGCAGCCTTGGTCCTAAGAGTCTGTCCTTCAGACAGAACTGGTCTTTGTGTGTCCTGAACACTTAGCCATATGTTTTTCTATGTAGCCTCTGTCATCCTGCTTTATTGAGTTTCCACTGATCATCTTCTGGGGGTCTTCAGGATAATGTTACAGAATGAGCATAGGTTAAAGGAAGATCTTTCCTGGGCTCACTCACACTCGTTCCAGGGCACTTACTTCATCAAAATGAGTAGTTTGTAAATTATTGCACCCACTTTGGAAACCAGTGTGGAGGTTCCCCAGAAAGTAAAAAATGAAACTACCATATATATGGTCTAACAATTGCAAGGGAAACAAAACCACTCTCCTGAAGAGCTATCTGCACCCCCATGTTTGTTGCAGCATTATTCATGGTAGCCAAGGTATGGCAACCACCTAAGTGAGTGTTAATAGAAGGATGGATGGATCCAAAAGATGTGGTATATCTATAAAATTTCTTTTCAGCCATGAAAAAGAAAGCAGCCTGCCATTTTTACGTGAATGAAACTTGAGGGCATTTTGCCAAGTGAGATGAGTCAGAGAGAGAACAAATACTGTGTGATCTCACTTATAGATGGAATCTAAAAACACCAAACTCGGCCCTGGCCGGTTGGCTCAGCGGTAGAGCGTCGGCCTAGCGTGCGGAGGACCCGGGTTCGATTCCTGGCCAGGGCACATAGGAGAAGCGCCCATTTGCTTCTCCACCCCTCCGCCGCGCCTTCCTCTCTGTCTCTCTCTTCCCCTCCCGCAGCCAAGGCTCCATTGGAGCAAAGATGGCCCGGGCGCTGGGGATGGCTCTGTGGCCTCTGCCCCAGGCGCTAGAGTGGCTCTGGTCGCAACATGGCGACACCCAGGAGGGTCGCAACATGGCGACGCCCAGGATGGGCAGAGCATCGCCCCCTGGTGGGCAGAGCGTCGCCCCCTGGTGGGCGTGCCGGGTGGATCCCGGTCGGGCGCATGCGGGAGTCTGTCTGACTGTCTCTCCCTGTTTCCAGCTTCAGAAAAATGCAAAAAAATAAAAAATAAAAATAAATAAATAAATAAAAACACCAAACTCGTGAAACAGACTGGAATTTGGTTATCAGGGCTTCAGGGGTGGGGAAAGGGGTTGACGTTGGTCAGAAGGATACAAACTTCCAGCCCTAAGGTAAGTTCTGGGGAGCTAAAGTACAGGTTGGAGACTGTGGTTAACGGTGCTGTAATCGGTACCTGAAAGTTGCTGGGAGAGTAGAGCTCCAGTGTTCTCAGTGCAACAAAGAAATGGCAACTATGGGACATGACCGAAGGTGTTAGCTAATGCTACAGTGGTAATGATGATGCAGTATACAAGTGTATTCAATCAACACATTGGACACCTTGCACTGACACAATGTTATAAGTCAATTATAGCTCAGTAGAGCTAGAGAAAAATGCTTAATTTGCAGTGATTTTTTTTATGGTGGTAAAAGAAAAATAACACAATTTGCCAGTTTACTCATTTTAAGTGCACAGTTCAGTGGTAAGCACATCCACACTGTTGTGCAGACTTCACTCATCCATCTCTGAAACTGTGTGTGTGTGTGAGAGAGAGAGAGACAGAGACAGAGAGAGGGACAGACAGACAGGAAGGGAGAGAGATGAGAAGCATCAATTCTTTGTAGCGGCACCTTAGTTGTTCACCAATTGCTTTCTCATATGTGCCTTGACCAGGGGGCTACAGCAGACTGGGTGACCCCCTGCTCAAGCCAGCGACCTTGGGTTTAAGCTGGTGAGCCTTGCTCAAACCAGATGAGCCTGCACCCAAGCTGGCGACCTTAAGGTTTCAAACCTGAGTCCTCCGTGTCCCAGTCTGACACTCTATCCACTGCACACTGCCTGGTCAGGCCATCTCGAACTCTTTTACCAAACAGACCTCCATCCCCGTGAAACGCTCCCTCTCCATCTCCTTCACCCAGCCCCTGGTAACCTCCCTTCTACTTTCTTTTATTTTTATAAATTACTTTTTAAATTTATTTATTGATTTTAGAGAAAGAGAGAGAAACATTGATTTGTTGTTCAGTCGTGCCCTGACTGGGGATACAACCTGCAACCTTGGCATATCAGGGCGACACTCTAACCAACTGAGCTACCTGGCCAGGGCCTTCCTTCTGTTTTCTGTCCCTGTGTATTTGACCACTCCTGGTACTCCGTGTAAATGGAATCATATAGTATTTGTGACTGGCTTATTTCACTCACCATCATGTCTTCAAGGTTTGTCTATGCTGGTTGATTCTTAATATGTCATTGTTTCCTTTTTGTTTGATTCATGACTTATCATTTAAATTTTCTTAAAAATCTGAACTTGCTAGATTCCTCCTACTATGATTTTACGTAACTCAGAATGTTTCACAGACCTCACTGCCCTTCTTCTGTTCCTCCTTCCCCTCATACAGTAGAAAATTACTCGATTTCATGAAGAGTAAGAGACATCTGTTGCACTTGGACGAACACCTGTTCTGGTCCTGGTTCAGTGTGCTGCCCCTGAGCAAGCTGGCTCCCTACCTGAGAGAATTCTCCAAGTTCCTTAGCGACTTTCCCGCATGTGTCCTGGACTGTCTCTGGGGGACTTGCTACCGGCTTCAAGGACTGAAGGAAATCTCCAACAGAAACCTGGAGGTTTGTCTGTCTAGAGGAGGCTCTTGAGATTTTGCTTAGCAAAAGCACACCAAAATGCTAGCATACAGAGCCTGTGGTCCCTCTTTTCTGAAAGTCTGACAAGATGAAGCACTTAGAGAACTGGAAGGGGTCCCTGGTTCTTCTGCATCAGTGAAGCTCTACCCCTTTTTTACTTATGACAGTGCTGGCACATGTCACAGTTCCTTTCCCATTCTGGGGGTGGAAACCAGTCTAGTTTTAAATCCTGAATTTTATTTCTTTTTTTTTTCTAAGTAAGAGTAGAAGAGATAAACAGACTGCCACATGTACCCCGACTGGGATCCACCCAGGAACCTCCATATGGGGCCGATGCTTGAATCAACTGAGCTATTTTTAGCACCTGAGGCTGACAAGCTCAGACCAACCAAACTATCCTCAGGAGTCCATGCTTAAACCAATTGAGCCACTGGCTGTAAGAGGGGGAGAGGGAAAGGAAAAGAAATAGATGGTCACTTCTCTTGTGTGCCATGACCGAGAATCAAACCCAGGACATCCATATGCCAGGCTGAAGCTCTATCCACTGAGCCAACCAGCCAGGGCCCTGAATTTTTTCTCTGGAAGCTAGGAGTTTAGTACTGGAGCACCTTAAAACATGTTTGTAGAAAGAAAAGAATTGCTCACCTTTCTTGGGACTGGATTTTTTTTCTTTTTTTAAGCCTGTTTTAGCAAAGACCAGTGCCATGATTAAATCTTTCCTTTTTTTCTTCACCACCCTAGGATATTGATAATATTTTGAAAATGCTGTTTCACCTCCTGGATATGTTTCAGGACAAGTAAGTAGAAAAGCAAAATGGAGTGTCCTCAGCACACAGTTGTCCCTTACTGGGTGGCAGCATCTCATATTTGCTGCCCTAATCAGAAGGTCATGAGTCAGTCTATATCCCACTTCTTTCTTCAAGTTGCTATGGTAATCATCCTGTTTGTAAGGAAAAATAATAGAAACTGCTAAGCTTTTGTGTTCTTTCCCTCTGGTCTTGTTTTATCCATGCATTTTTTCTTTTTTTTTTTTAAGTTTTATTTTTCTTAAGTGAGAAGTGGGGAGGCAGAGAGATAGACTTCCATATGTGCCCCCCTGTGGGATCCACCCAGCAAGCCCACTAGGGGGCGATGCGTTGCCCATCTAGGGCCATTACTCCACTGCTCAGCAACTGAGCTATTTTAGCACCTGCAGTGAAGCCATGGAGCCATTCTCAGCATCTGGGGCCAACTTGCTCCAACAGAGCCATAGCTGTGAGAGAGGAAGAGAGAGACAGAGAGAGGAGGGGGAGGAGTGGAGAAACAAATGGTTGCTTCTCCTGTGTGCCCTGACTGGGAATTGAACCTGGAACATCCACACACCAGGCTGATGCTCTACCACTGAGCAAACTGGCCAGGGCTTCCCACTTACTTCTAAGCGGCCATCAGCCTGCTGCACATTGCTGTGTGTGTGCCACGTGCCTCCAGCATTTGTTTATCATGTGTTTTTCTGTAAGTCAGACCCGTTGAAAATAAAAGTCCAGGCCCTGGCCGGTTGGCTCAGTGGTAGAGTGTCGGCCTGGCGTGCAGAAGTCCCGGATTCGATTCCCGGCCAGGGCACACAGGAGAAGCGCCCATCTGCTTCTCCACCCCTCCCCCTCTCCTTCCTCTCTGTCTCTCTCTTCCCCTCCCGCAGCCGAGGCTCCACTGGAGCAAGGATGGCCCGGGCGCTGGGGATGGCTCCTCGGCCTCTGCCCCAGGCGCTAGAGTGGCTCTGGTCGCAACAGGGTGACGCCCCGGAGGGGCAGAGCATCGCCCCCTGGTGGGCAGAGCATCGCCCCCTGGTGGACGTGCCGGGTGGATCCCGGTCGGGCACATGCGGGAGTCTGTCTGACTGTCTCTCCCCATTTCCAGCTTCAGAAAAATACAGGAAAAAAAAAAAAAGAAAAAAGAAAATAAAAGTCCAAGTAGTTTCTCATAATTGTCCCAAATCACCTGCTCCTGCCACTGTGTGACCTCTGACCCCACCTCCCCGCAGAGAGACAGGACATATAGAGTGCAGGGCAATAGAAATATTCACGGGGTGGGAGCAGTTTTCTGGGATTCCTGCAGCACCTCCCATCTACCTCACTGAATTCTTAGGGTGTTAAGGTCAGAGGCAAGGGTGTCAGGCACCTGGGATTTCAGGACCTCATCACCCAGCCTTCCCTGTTGTGGCCACCTTCCCAGCCCTGCTCTGATCAGCTCAGTCGCTGTCACCTCTGGCCAAATGTCAGTACTCAGGAAGCCTGGTCCTCCCTGGGCTAGAAGAGGCTAAGCATAGTGTACGCCCTTCTAGTGTGTCTTCCTTTCTCCTCCTCTCCCTGCGTCTTTCGGAACTGTGTTCAAGTTTACTTAATAGTTTGCTGTCCATCCCTAGATTTTCTTCAAGTAAAGGATTACCCTTGGAAAAGTTTAACTTGGTTTTGTTAAAATAGTTCAGACCGGGAGGCAGCACAAAAGTTTCTGTTTTGATTTTTTTTTTTTTTTTAATTAAGTGAGAGGCAGGGAAGCAGAGACAGATTCCTTCATGCACCCGACCAGGATCCACCCAGCAAGCCCCCTACCCAGCGATGCTCTCCCCATCTGGGTCCACTGCTCTGTTGCTTGGCAACTGAGCTCTTCTTACCACCTGAGGTGGAGGCCATGGAGCCATCCTCAGCTCCTGGGGCCAACTTGTTCAAACTATTTATGCCATGGCTGGGGGAGTGGGGGGGAGAAGAGAGAAAGGGGAGAAGCAGATGGTTGCTTCTCTCGTGTGCCCTGATTGAGAATCAAACCTGGGATTTCCACGTGCTTGGCTGACGCACCACTGCTGAGCCAACTGGCCAGGGCCTTGCTGCTGCTTTTTTTTTTTAAGTCAAAGAAGATGTTTTAATATATAATACTAATATAATCATCTTTTACCAATGTAGTCATAAAATATAATTTAAGAAGAAACTCTCTGTAGGAAGGGGTTCCATCCATGAAAGTCATAATGCTGCCCCCGGTTGTATCAGTAAGAATACTTTCTGCTACAAGTATCAACAGGGCTGTTCTCAGTGGCTTCAGCAGTGACAGTGCTTTGTTCCCCTCACATGAGGAAGTTCAGCATGAGAGAGGCTTCCAGGGTTGGCAGACTGAGTGTCATCAGAGATAAAGACTCCGCCCAGCTCTCCGCTCTGCCGGCCTTGCTGTGGACCCCACTCCCAGCTGTCAGCACAGCAGCCGCAGCAGTTCCAGCATCTCCCGCCCTGACAGCCTTCCCAGGAAGAAGACACACTGCCCCCTCCAGTGACTCCTTCACAGAAGTGAGGAAATCTTTCCCAGAACGCCTGCAACAAGTGTCCCCCTGGTTCACTGGGCAGGACCAGAGCATGTCCCCGCTCTTAAACCAGCCACGGACAAGAAGGATGGAATTAACACAGTGGGCTCAGACTAATCCTTTCGGGTGGAATAGAGGTTAGGGAGTCAATCTTAATGCCTTCTCTAGAAATCTTCCTCCAGGAGGTAGAAATAGAAGACAAAAATATGGACGAGCTTACCCAGGGAAAGTGTTCAGATGGTGAAGCTCAGAGGAGGTAGGAGCTTCAACATCTCCAACATCTGCTGAGGGCAAAGGAGCAGAGATGGAATCAGTTATGGTTCCTGCTACAGAGGGGCTTCCTGGCTTCCTGCTGGAAGAGATGCCGTTAAACAGTTACAAACGGACTGGAACCACCGCTGGGGTCAGCACACGGTCTGAGAGCAGACAGGGTTGGAGTCCCAGGTGTACATTAATAACTGTGTGACTGGACAGGTTACTTAAGCTCTCCACCTCAGTTTCCTCTCCGTAAAGTACCCTATACACAATAAGTATCAAATAAATGAAGCTATTATTTTATTATGGTCCATGTTGTTATCATATTTAGGCGGTAGGAAGCTGTTGGAAGGGAATTAGCAGGCCACTGTCCTGGTCAGGATTGTGTCTTGGTTAGATGGCTTGGGCAAGCTGCGGTCTGTCTCTGCTCTGGTTTCCTCTTCACTAGTCACCACAAACAAACACTGAGTTTCCTCTGGCTGCCCCCATCAGACCATCCAGACCCCAGCAGTGTCGATAAAACTGCTGTTGGTTTTAGCTGCACTCCTGTGCTGTGGAGTCGGAATGAATTACTGTTCCTACTTTCACCCCGTCTGCTTGCATTGCTGACACTCAAAGAAGTTAATCAGGTTTATTAAATATGACTTCTCTTCTGTGAGCCCTGCTCCCGGTCTGCAGATCTGTACCTGTCCGCTGCACTCTGGCTCGGTTCCGGTCCGAGAGGCCTCAGCCTCCTTACTGCTGTCATGGGGGCAGGGACAGACGGCTGGGTGGCCACACCTTTTGTTGTTTACGGAGACTGACACACTGGGCTGGGTCGGACTAAGGCAGGACACTCTGCTGTAGTGAGTACAAGGTCCTTTGTTGCCATGGTGAGAAAAGAGGATGGTATCGGGAAACCTCTTCAATGCTGATGATAATATCAGAGAGACCAGGGCCTTGCTTTTTATCTTGATCACAAGTTCAACATGGATTGAAATTTTCCTGATGTTATCCTCTGTGGGGATCAAAGCAAAGACGCAGGGAGGGGAGGAGAAAGGAAGACACACCAGAAGGGCGTGCACTATGCTCAGCCTCTTCTATCCCAGGGAGGACCAGGCTTCCTGTTTACTGACTGACATTTGGCCAGAAGTGACAGTGACTGAGCTGATCAGAGCAGGGCTGGGAAGGTGGCCACAAGTACCTGTTGGGATTTTATTTTATTTTATTTTATTTTATTGTATTTTTCTGAAGCTAGAAATGGGGAGAGACAGTCAGACAGACTCCCGCATGCGCCCGACTGGGATCCACCCGGCACGCCCACCAGGGGGCGACGCTCTGCCCACCAGGGGGCGATGCTCTGCCCCTCCGGGGTGTCACTCTGCGGCGACCAGAGCCACTCTGGCGCCTGGGGCAGAGGCCAAGGAGCCATCCCCAGTGCCCAGGCCATCTTTTGCTCCAATGGAGCCTTGGCTGCGGGAGGGGAAGAGAGAGACAGAGAGGAAGGAGAGGGGGAGGGGTGGAGAAGCAGATGGGCGCTTCTCCTGTGTGCCCTGGCCGGGAATCGAACCCGGGACTTCTGCACGCCAGGCCGACGCTCTACCACTGAGCCAACCGGCCAGGGCCTGTTGGGATTTTAGAGGGAAGGACCTCGTCCTGAACAATGGGTGCTGTGTGTCTTCTTCCTCCTGGATCTCTTCATTGGTTTCTCTTAACCTCTGCGGGGTAGGGTGCTCAAGGAGCCCTCGATACAACCCTACTTAACTGTGTGCCTGAAACTCCATGGAAACATCTGCAGACTCACAAGAGAGTATGAATTTTATGAGATGCCTGCTTCGTCTGCTGAGATCATGTGCAGGATTATTAGACTGAAGCCTCCTGTGGTGAGTGGAACACATATACATAACGTCATGCCCGGGACAGGTGTGGCAGGTCAAGCAACCTCACCTCAAAAAGGAGGTCGGCTGATTCTAAGATTGCGGTTTGACACAGAGTGGTTCTGTCATCTAAGGTGGGTTGCCTGATTGATGCCGTTTCTGTTCTGTGCATTGAGGATGTTTCAATGAGCCCCTGTGCACCTTGTTCCCTTCACACAGTGTGCACATGTCCTACATGGGAGAGAAGGATGAGTTCAAGTGCAAGATATCAGGTGACTGGGAGATTACAGAGCAGAGCAGATTGCCAGGACAGCATGTGAGCCTTTTCCCATGCACTTGAACTTGAAGACAGGAGCAGAGGCTGCACATACCACGTGCACCCTCACTGCCTTTGCACGCGGCTGCCTGCCCTGACTTACTCACACGTTGAGCTGGAGGGAGATCCCAGTGCTCTCCACCCTCCCTCCTCCTCCTCCCAACCGTGACCATGCGTGTGGTTTCTGACATCACGGATTAGCTTGCTTGCCTTTAACTTTCTACTTTTTTGCGTCTGACTTTTCTTTATGCACACCCCGTCTCTGAAATTCGTCCTGGTGCTACGCATGTTGGTTTATTCCTCTCCCTTGTTGTGTAGTCTTTACCCCCTTAAGTTTATGAGCTGCACTGTGGAGGTGATGGAAGTATTTTACCTTTATAGCATGTACTTTTTAACCACATTGCATGTCAAAACTGAGACATTAGTGCTGTAAAATTATAAGTTTTATTTTTATGCCTTCTGGATTTCTTTTTCTTCAAAATCCCAGGGGCACATTTCTAAATGATGTTGTTGGTAAGGTGATTGCTTTCTCTTGAAGTGAGATCTCATTTAAACTATCCTAGGCCGGGGCCAACTTCCAAATTAACTGTGTATAAGGAAGCTGTCAGTCATGGAGTGCAGTGTTTCCTGCAGAAATAATTGTCTTAGATGTTGGTTGGAGCAGCAGAATCCACAGTGTGGTCAGAATATGCCACCTGTGCTGTGAAAGCAAAGAGCTTTGCAAACTGAAACCCACCAGAAGTCCATGGTGAGTTTTACAAAAGCTGTCAGTTGGATGCTGATACAAGGGGTCAGTGGAACTGAAGGGCCAGATGGAGGAAAACAGGAGAGAAGGTGAAGGTTGCAGTGTAGGGTTTCAGGCTCGAAGCTGTTCCTCCCTCACTCAGCTGTGCCCGGTCCTGTGCTGGGTACGGGGACCCCAGGAGGAAAACAGAGCCAGGCTCTGGCAGCAAGGACTTGTTGAGGGGCCGTCAGTGAGCGCACAGGGGTGGCACCATGGGCTGAGGGGAAGTTGGCTTTCTCCACGGTGCTCTGGGAGCAAAGGGAGCAAACGGCAGGGCCTTGGACCAGGGCTGTGGTCCCACAGAGACAACAGGATGCCCCTGCAGGATGAGGGATGAGGGGGCCCCTCACCCTCTGGAGAGCCTGTGGGAAGCCACGTGTGGGTGGAGGGGAAGCCCAGGTCTAGGCCAGGCCCAGAACACAGGGTGTGCATGCATAACTGAAGCTCTTGGATTGTTCTAGAAAGTGCTGTGCTATTCGGGGACTTTAAGCAAGAGCCAGCGTGTTTGGTGCCCAGCTGAGAACTGTCACCCTGTGTGCTGTGCTGCAGCCACACCTGCACCTGAAGCCACCCTCCTCCCCTGCCCCTTGCTTTCTCCTGTCAGGGCAGAGGCCCTCCCCCACTGGCCCCAGGCTGAGTACAGTCTCCTAGTGCCCTGGTCGGCAAACTGCGGCTCCCGAGCCACATACGGCTCTTTGGCCCTTGAGTGTGGCTCTTCCACAAAATACCACGTGTGGGCTCTACCTTGATAAAGAATGTACCTACCTATATACTGTAAGTTTAAAAAACTTGGCTCTGCTGACTAATGAGTTTGCCAACCACTGTCCTAGTATACCTGGAAGCAGCAGTTGGGATTCTCTAAGCTCCTGGCAGCTTTGTGCCATTGAGGGTGCACCCCACCCCCCTCCAGTCTAGAGACAGCGTGATGGCTTTTCCTGAGTCAGAGCCCATGGGTGTGTTGTTGGGATGGCCAAGCCTCCCTGAGCTGTCATTGCATGGGGGTCTGTGAGCATCAGCTCTAATGACATCCCTGCTCTTACCCCTGTCCCTGTGTCACCCGCTGGGAGTGAACCACAAAGTGCCGGGAAAGTAAAGTGTTCTGAGGACACAGCTGCTGGCAGGGCCAGTGTGCGAGCACATCTGTGCAACTTAGACGGAGCTGCTTCCCGAGGCTCTGTCATGAACTTGGGGAAAGCAGGGGAAGGTCTCGCCCGTGCCTTTGAGAGCACAGGGCTGGGATGATTCACTCTCTCTCCGCTTTGGTAACAGGATTTAGTGGATGGGCAGGGAAGTGAAACTGGGAAGAAGAACCTGGTGAGGACTGCCGTCCAGCGGACCCTCACCACTACCAGAGAGTGGCTTCGGGGGATCTTCCAGAACAGCATGTTCCCGAGCTCACGTTTTGCCCCAGTCACATTCACGTACAGAGAGGAGATTCAGGTGAGCCAGGGATGGCACAGAGCCTGCTGGACAGTGTGAGAGGGTCTAACGAGGGACAGAGACAGTCGTGTTCAAGGTTAACAGCTGGGATTCTGCTGGAGGGACAGGGGCGTCATGTTGTGTTTGCGAGTTTGCCGCATTTCAAAACAAAACATCAGAGGGAAATTCCTTCCGAATAAACACCGGTTACACAGCAAAGAACCGGAGGAGTTACCTGTCTAGTCAGGGCTCTTTGTTTCCTGGGGCTAAGGTGTGTGTCCTGAACATGGCCAGGTCTGGGGCAGGGTGTCCTTGTGGCCCAGTGCTCTCTGCACTACCATGACGGTCTGTCTTTTTCACAGAATGACACCGTGGCATTTTGTGGCAATGGGGGCTGTTGCTCATATGTGGCTTTTGCAGGTCTGGAGGCGGCTGGTTGAAATAAACTTTCCCGAGGAGCACGGCTGGAAGGAGTCCTTGCTGGGGGACATGGAAGGGAGGCTCAAACAGGTACCCGGATCGGGAATACTTTCTCAGGGGTGAAGGCACCAGACTATTGGTGACAACCAGTGGAGACGGAGGGTGCGTTTGAGTGGATGGACATACCTCCTGTGCACAGGGATGGGACATGTGTGACTGCGTAGCCACTTCTGGTGCAGCTGAGCTGTCTGACCCCAGGTAGCTTTCCAGAACAGATAAAGGAAATAGGGTGTTGCCACCAGGGGAACCCCAGGCATATACCAGAGCCTGTCAGTGGCCTGGTGGTGACCAGAGTAGGGAAAACACAGAAGTGCTCTCTATTCTAGTTCAGGCCTGTGCCCCTAGGAAAATTGAGGTTGATTTCTATTCTTTTTTTTTTCTTAATATGCATGGGAATTTCATGTATGACTGTTCAGTGGCTCCTTGTAGGAAAACATAGGCCAGGGAAAATCAAATTAGTTTTCAAAACTTAAGTTTTCACAGACTGCGGTGTGGGTACTTTCTCTGTAAGAGAAGAGGCTGAATTGTCACTGGTCTGATGTTTGGGGGGCAGTGAGGACATGCTTTGTGGGGGGGGGCAAAGGTTTGAACAATGGGGCACTGATAAAATAGAGGGGAAATAAAAACAACTGACAGCTTTGTCCTAGAGAGTTGGGAGCCACACTCACAGCTCTAACCCTCACCCTTGCATCCTCGCAGGAGAAGCCCCTCTGCCAGATCTCCGCCTTCTGTAACACCAGCTGGGAAGCTGTGGGCTCAGGAGACAGTGTGTCCAAGTGCTTTGAGAACTGTGTCATTGAAGCTGTCAGCTCAGTCTGCCAGGTGAACAAGCTTGCCCACCCGGGAGGCCACTTCTGGGGTTGCAGCAGCTGCCTACCAACTGTCAGGAAGGGCTGTTAAACGCCCGCTGGTTCTGAGACCATGCTCTGACCCCAAGAATGGGCCTGGGCGTCCCCCTTCTAGCTTGCATCGGTGGTTCTGGAATCCAGGACCCTTGGCCAATGCCTTGAATTGCCAGTCAGCTTCCTGCTGTGGCCTATGGCTGTGACGTGCTGTGAATCACAGCCAGTCATGTGTGACCTCACATTTGGAGGAATCACAGTTTGCTTCCACTCCTGAAGTTCCCCATGACTCCTGGCGTGTGTCATTGTCTGCTGGCACTATTTGGTACATTTGCAGTAAAAGACCCCAAAGGTTGACAAAACTGGTGGAAGGAAAAAACATCTGATCCTATCTATTCTCTTAGGGCTTTCCTTTTCTACAAAGTAGGAAGATCATCTGCCTCACAGTGCCTCTTAGGGGCAGCCTGCTGCTTTGTATGCGTGTCTGTGTCTGTGTTCTGTAGAGTTTTCTATAAAAAGATTGTGTCATCTGTGGGTACAGACGTTTTGCTTCTTCCCTTCCTATCTGTGCCTTTCGTAGCTGGTTCCTGCCTGATTGCTGAGAGTGGAACCTCCAGGCATGTTGAATAGTGTGGAGAGGGCACACCCTTGTTTCGGTTCTGATCTTAGGCAAACGTTTCAGTCTTTCTCCATTGAGTAGGAAGCTTGCTGTGGGTTTCCATAGATGCCTTTTACTGGGTGGGGAGGTTCCTTCTAGTCCTGGTTTGGGTGTTTTTATTATAAAAGAGTGTTGGATTTTATCCAGTGCTTTTTCTGTGTCTATTGAGTCGATTGTGTGTTTATTTGTTTTTTTTTTTCTATTGATAGGATGTATTATATTAACTGGTATTTTTATGTTAAACCAACCTTTCATCCCTGGGATACATCCCACTTGGTTGTGATGTTTGATCCTTTTTATAAGTTGCTGGGTAAGGCTTGTTATCCTTTTAAATATCAGAAATGGCCCTGGCTAGTGGCTCAGTGGATAGAGTGTCGGCCTGGCATATGGATGTACCGAGTTTGATTCCTGGTCAGGGCACATAGGAGAAGCAACCATCTGCTTCTCCCCTACCCCAGTGGTTGGCAAATCATGGCTCATGAGCCACACGTGGCTCTTTGGCTCCTTGAGTGTGGCTCTTTGGCCAGCTTAGCAGTACTCTAATTAAGTTAATAACAGTGTACCTACCCATATAGTTTAAGTTAAAAAAATTTGGCTCCCCCCCAAAAAAAATTGGCTCTCAAAAGAAATTTCAATTATTGTTACTGTTGATATTTGGCCCTGTTGACTAATGAGTTTGCCGACCACTGCTCTACCCCATCTTCCCTTTCTCTCCTTCTTCCTCTCCCACAGCCAGTGGCTCAGTTGGTTCGTGTATTGGCCCCAAGCACTAAAGATAGTTCCATTGGAGCACATCAACCTCAAGCACTAAAAATAGCTTGGTACTTGAACATTGGCCCAAGATGGGGTTGTCAGGTGGATCCTGGTTGGAGCGTATGCAGGAATTTGTCTATTTCCCTTCCTCTCACCTAAAAAAAAAAAAAAAAATCAGAAAGTATCTATTATAAACTCACCTTACCTCTATTTATTTATTTACTAATTACTGAACTATTTGTAAAAACTTGGGCCCTAAAGAAGGAAAACATGATTTCTTGGTGGAGAACCAGAAAGAGAATTAGAATGTATGTGCTACTTGTAGGCAGCCTGGGAAAGAACTCCAGTCTAGGAAAACAAACTCTGTGATGCATCAGTGATTGACTCATACTGCAGTTAGTGTTTTTTGTGATTTGAAAGTCCAAGAAAAATGCAGAAACTGGCCGTGAGGTTGTGGGTTGTGAGTGTGGACATCTCCACATCTCTAGTCTTTGTCACTCATGGGGACAGTTTGCAGGAGACAGAATGCCCTAAGAAAAGTCAGGTATTTTAACTTTTTTTAAAGCTTCATAAAACTAGTCATAGAAGATTTCTGAGATGCTATTGGGTCATTTACTTCTGTCATTTAAAAAAATAAACCAATTTGTGCCCTACCCAGATAGCTCGGTTGGTTAGAGCATCCTCTGGAAGCAGCAGCGAGGTTGCCAGTTTGATCCCCCGTCAGGGCACACACAGGAACAGATCGCTGTTCCTGTCTCTCTCTCTCTCTTTTCCTCTCTTGATGAAACCAATCTATCAATCAATAAACAAACAAACAAAAAACAAATCAATTTTTAAAACTTCCTGAATTCTCTTCTCTTTACTCATTTTCATACAGTCTCAGACCAGCATCCTCGAGGGGATCTCTTACAGCGACTTGCACAAATTTGGCACTCTTGTTTCAGCTGTGATCACCAAGTCCTGGCCAAGAAACTGTGGGGAAGCCGTGGATGACTTGGAGGAGGTCCTGAAGCACCTGCTCACGGGGCCAGACATCAAGCATCTCTTCAAACTGTATGGTATGTTTCTGTGTGTGTGGGGGGTGTCTACTCAGTGTCCTCTTGACCTGTGGAAGCAGAACATTCTACCTAATATGCCATTAGGATGGGCTGATGTCTAGCAAGGGAGCAGATTGGATGGAGAGACCCATCAAGGACTAGGGTATCTTGTATGGGAATAAGAACTAATAAAGAAGGCCACCACCCCTTGCATACCTGCTGTGCACCAGCTGCTGTGACCTTGAAACTGCCCTGGAAGTCCTCCTGAAGGTCCCCGTATTCTGATAAGGACACCGAAGTGGAGGATGGGATGAGACTTACCCAAGGTCCCCAAGATGTGGAGTATTTGGCACTGAACTACACACCCAAGAGTGTCCATTTCTGAAGCTCCCTCTCAGCTAGTTGGAGGCCCAAGTGACTGTGCAGGCTAACAGATGACCTGGACAAAATGCTGACTATGTGTGGTTCTCCCAAGCCCCCCCCCCCCCCGTGTGCCCTAAGTGTTTCGTGATTACAGACGGGAGATGTGTTCTGCCTCAAACACATGATATTCAGGCTCACATGTAAGTTGTGAGATTCAGATGGGGTGGAAAAGTACTGTGTTTGGATAAAAAAATCCCATGTTAGTTGATTCTGAGCCTCGGCTTCCTCAAATTACTGGGACAGCCAAAAAAGAGCTAAGCTGCTTCCACCTTGGGATTCTTCTTCTTCTTTTTTTTTTTTTACAGAGACAGAGAGAGAGTCAGAGAGAGGGATAGACAGGGACAGACAGACAGGAACGGAGAGAGATGAGAAGCATCAATCATTAGTTTTCATTGCGCATTGCAACACCTTAGTTGTTCATTGATTGCTTTCTCATACGTGCCTTGACCACAGGCCTTCAGCAGACCGAGTAACCCCTTGCTGGAGCCAGCGACCTTGGGTTCAAGCTGGTGGGCTTTTGCTCAAACCAGATGAGCCCGCGCTCAAGTTGGCAACCTCAGGGTCTTGAACCTGGGTCCTCTGCATCCCAGTCCAATACTCTATCCACTGTGCCACCGCCTGGTCAGGCCACCTTGGGATTCTTGTAGGGGTAAAATAAGGTCACTGAGGTGGGACTTTCAGGTACATTATTGAAAGCTACTCAAAGCTTGTATGTTTTTTAAGTAATAGACCTTATTTTTTAGAGCAGTTTATAGTTCAGAATAAAATTGAGCATAAAGTACAGAGCATTCTGTCCCTGGCCGGTGGTTCAATGGATAGTGTCTACCCAGTGTATGGATGTCCTGGGTTCAATTCCTGGTAAGGGCACATAGGAGAAGCAGCCATCTGCTTCTCTTTCACTCCCTTTCCCCCTCTCACAACCAGTGGCTCGATTGGTGTGAGCATTGTCCCTGGGTGCTGAGGATAGCTCACTTGGTCCAAGTATGTCAGCCTCGGATGCTAAAAATAGCTTGATTGATTTGAGCATTGACCCCAGACAGGGGTTGCCAGGTGGATCCCGGTCGGGGTACGTGCAGGAGTCTGTTTCTCTATCTCCCCTCCTCTCACTTAAAAAAAAATTCTGCTCTCTAAATTGATCCTGAAATTCACAATCAAAATTTTGAAAGATAGCTATGATGTGCAAAGTAAGACATATCTGTTTCTACGGGCTGTGCAAGTGCTCAGTGACACCACCTGAGCCCCTTTTTGAGTGTGAATGTACATCTAGTACAGTTTATTCTGCCACTGGGATTCCTGAGATGGGGACTTGAGAGGGGATTATGTGTGGTTTGAGAATACTGAAGGGCGCAGAGATTGTTTGTTTGTTTTTTAGTGAGAGACAGGTGAACAGGAAGGGAGAGAGATAAGAAGCATCAATTTGTAGTTGTGGCACCTCAGTTGTTCATCAATTGCCTCTTATACGTGTCTTGATGGGGGCCTCCAGTCCAGCCAGTGACCCCTTGCTCAAGCCAGCAACCTTGGGCTTCAAGCCAGCTAGCATGGGGTCACGTCTATGATCCCATGCTCAATCCAGCAACCCCTGCGCTCAAGCCAGATGAGCCTGCTCTTAAGCCAGCGACCTCAGGGTTTCAAACCTGGGACCTCAGCATCCCAGGTTGATGCTCTGTCCACTGTGCCACCCCAATCAGGGCAGGACATGGGTTTTAAAAGCCCAAGAAACTTGGTTCTCCTGGCTGATTGCAGCTGCTGGACGGATACTCTTTATGATCAAGGCTGTACTTGGGAGATGAGTGTTAGTAAGAACTCCACCTCCCAAGTGAAGGGAGAAGCAGACCTGGTGCCATGGCGCAGCCTCTGCTGTGTTGTCTGGGCACTAGGGCTGAGCAGCAAGGAGGTCACAGGAGTCCTCAGCTTGGCAGACGGGGGTGGAAGGCAGCGGGCGCTCACTGGGTCTAACTCTGTTCTCAACCTGGGCAGGAACTGACGAGAAGATACTAGCACACATTACAGAGGACGGCAAGAAGCTGATGGCTACCGCTGACTCTGTATTCACGAAAGTGATGGCTGACCTTCGAAGTGGAATGGTGTTAGTCGGACAGCTGGAGCTGATCTCAAGACACACCAGTCAGTTTCTTGACCTCTGGGAGCTGAGTGAGTGTGTAGCTGGGCACGGACAGGCTACTGAGGGCCACCAGGACAGGGGTGTCTATCTGTGCTCATGGGTGTTAGTAGAAGGGTGATCCTTGTCCTCTTTACAACAGGGGCTCTCCTTGCTGCTAAATTGACAAGATGGTCTCTTCCTTCCTTCCTTCCTTCCTTCCTTCCTTCCTTCCTTCCTTCCTTCCTTCCTTCCTTCCTTCCTTCCTTCCTCCCTCCCTCCCTCCCTCCTCCCTCCCTCCCTCCCTCCCTCCCTCCCTCCCTCCCTCCCTCCCTCCCTCCCTCCTTCCTTCCTTCCTTCCTTCCTTCTTTCCTTTTTCTTTATTTTTTCTTTTGGAAAAAAAGGGCTACTATTTTTTTTTAAATGATTACAAAGTTAAAAATATTGGAAGTGTATTCAAAATAGAATTTCTTTTGAAAGCCCTCAACCATTTGAGAATAAATTGCCAAAGTGATGACCCATCCTTCCTGGACACTTCCCCATATAACTACCATGTAACTATTCAAGTCAGAAAAATTGGTTACTACTTCGTGTGCTCATACTCCACCCACATTTTACTGATGGTCTCCATCAGTAAACAGCAGAGATACAAGAAGATGCAGTTCAGAATCCTGTGTTGCATTTAGTGTCATGTAGTTTCTAGTCCTTGGGAGAAGTAACAGGAAAGTGACCGGATCGTGACAAGGTCACGGGGCTTGTGCTGCCTGAGTCCAGGGCCCCTGGTTACTGCCCTCTCAGCCCTCCCCAGGCAGTGTGTTCAAAGGGAGAGGAAAGAAATGGTTACCATGGAAAAGCATATGTTTGTTCTCTTGGGTTACTTTTATTTTATTTTTTCCAGAGAAGAAAAGTCTTTTGCCCCAGGAGAAAGAACACGACATGAGGAAAGTGCTGGATTACAGACTGGATGAACTACTATTTCTACAGAAAGAGAGGGGATACGTCAACAGTCTCCTGAGGCTGTGTGAAGGGGTGAAACACTGGGTCAAAGGTGACATGCCTAAGGTTTTATTTTTTAAGTGAGAGGAGGGGAAATACTGAGACAGTGTTTCCTGCATGCACCCCAACTGAGATCCACCCGGCAACTCCTGTCGGGGGGCCAGTGTTTGAATCAGCTGAGCTGTGCTCGGCACCTGGGGCCTGCGCTTGACCCAGTCAGTCCCGTGGCTGCACAAGGGGAAGAGGGAGAGAAGGGGAGGGAAGGGAAGCAGATGGCACTTCTGTGTGCCTCGACTGGGGATCGGACCTGGGACTTCCATACACTGGACTGATGCTCTATCCACTGAGCAACTGGCCAGGGCCAGCATAAGAATTTTAATGAACAAACCAAAGAGGGGATCAGAGGAGAATCTGAGCAAACTGCACCACCATTGTGACCTTTATCTTGGAGGGGAGGCTTTTGATAAAGCATTCAATCTAAACTGAGGCAGAAGTGTCACCTTGTTCTTTTCTGATATTTACCCCTACCCCCCTAGATAACATGCTCAAGTCCCTCCTTGGTTTTCCAGATTTAAGCATCGTCCATTGTGGAAGATGAGGATTTAGGTCTCTTTATTTTTCCAGTCCCTGCTTCCCCCATGGAACCTTTCCAAATCCCCTCAATTTTCATGAGCACATTTTTTAAAATTTTATTTTTTTAAGTGAGAGGAGGGGAAATAGACAAATTCCCTGCATGTGCCCTGTCCTGGATCCACCTGGCAACCCCTGTCTGGAGCCAGTGCTCTGCCCATCTGAGCCCCTTCTTGCCACTGAGCTATTTTTTTTTTGCATTTTTTTTTTTTTTGCATTTTTCTGAAGCTGGAAACAGGGAGAGACGGTCAGACAGACTCCCGCATGCGCCCGACCGGGATCCACCCGGCACGCCCACCAGGGGCGAGGCTCTGCCCACCAGGGGGCGATGCTCTGCCCACCAGGGGGTGATGCTCTGCCCATCATGGGCGTCGCCATGTTGCGACCAGAGCCACTCTAGCGCCTGGGGCAGAGGCCACAGAGCCATCCCCAGCGCCCGGGCCATCTTTGCTCCAATGGAGCCTTGGCTGCGGGAGGAGAAGAGAGAGACAGAGAGGAAGGCGCGGCGGAGGGGTGGAGAAGCAAATGGGCGCTTCTCCTGTGTGCCCTGGCCGGGAATCGAACCCGGGTCCTCCACACGCTAGGCTGACGCTCTACCGCTGAGCCAACCGGCCAGGGCTTTTTTTTTTTTTTTTTTTTTTTTTTAATTTTTTTTTTTGCCACTGAGCTATTTTTGTAGCGCCTGAGGCGGAGGCTCCATGGAGCCATCCTCAGTATCCAGGGCCAATGTGCTCAAATCAATTGAGCCATGGCTGCAGGAGGGGAAGAGAGAGAGAGAGACTGGAGGGGGAGTAGTGAAGAAGCAGATGGGCGCTTCTCCTGTGTGCCCTGATTGGGAATCGAACCTGAGACTTCCACACACCAGGCCTATGCTCTACTGCTGAGCCCACTGGCCAGGGCCTCATGAGCGCACTCTTGGGGGCTTATATGATCATGGCCATGTAAAGAAGACTATGATTACCTTATCTTCTTGCACAAACTTTTCTGTTGAATAGAAACCATTGTTTTGTCCCATGCTCTGTTTCCAGCATTCTTTATTTTAGTTCAATTCCAGACTCTTGAAACTTAGAATTTTCTCCAAATAATTTTGACTTGATCTTTTGGGCATCTCCCCAAATGGGAGGGATATAGCCCTTGAACCTTCCCTCACCGTCCCAGGGATGACTGTGCCTCAATCCAGTTTGAGTCTTTTTCCCCGGGGGTGGGGACCGTGACTCCCTCTCACTCCCTTTCAGTGTTTCCTTTGTGTGGAGAATTGATGAGCAAGAAGGTGGTGTCTGGGTTCTAAGGAAAAACATACCAGCACGTTTGTGTACTTGAGTTCCCTTAAGAACAGTGAGGATATTTAATGCTGGGGAGAGGGAGATAAAGTTATGTCCAGACTGCAGGTTTGACTTGTGACTTTCTCTTATGATTTCAAAAGTGGAGTTTGGAGAGATTGCGGAGAAACATTCAGAAGACCTCAGCAATAAGAGGTTGAAAGATGTTGTGATGGTGAATTTGTCCCCCATTTCCTCAGACTCAACATGGGTGACACATTACAACCTGAGCCCCCAAGTCCAAAAAATGGCCAAAATGATAGACTCGCTGAAGGACAGTTACATCTTCCAGATCTTCTGGGCAGAAGCCACAAAGGCGCTGAGCCAGCAGCATGAGGAGCAGGAAGGGCTGGTTGTTGGCATTGAAGACATGTATGAAGACTTGTATCTTCCTTGTCTCAACAAGTTCAGTAAACTGTATAAGGACCTGAAGGCAGGAGAGGTCACCTTTGCGGAAGTTGACACCACCTTCAAAGTCTTTGTGAATAAGTACAACGATCTCACCACCGACCTTCGCATCATGTGTGCCCTGGACCCCAGGGACCAAAAGGATTGGATTCAAGAGCGAGTGAGGCAGATCCGCGAATTCCACCACTTGTATCAGGCTGCCAAACTGGCGAAGGTCATCTTGAACGTCAAAGAGAATTTGAGCCTGACTGGTGACTTTGATGTTCTCCTCATTTTATTACGCATTGTAAGTTATTCGCCAGGGATTCCTGGAGTGGGGACAGGATCCTAACTCAGATTCCTAAGGAGCCGTGAGCCATGGGCTCTCTGGCTTTTATTTTATTTCATTTCATTTATTTATTTTAGCGAGAGACTGACAGGAAGGGAGAGAGATGAGAAGCATCAACTCATAGTTGTGGCATCTTAGTTGCTCATTGATTGCTTTCTCATATATGCCTTGACCAGGGGGCTCCTGCTGAGCCAGTAACCCCTTGCTCAGGCCAGCAACCTTAGGGCTCAAGCCAGCAACCATGGGGTCATGTCTATGATGCCACACTCAAGCGGATGACCCCATGCCCAAGCTGGTGAGCCCATACTCTAGCCAGATGAGCCTGTGCTCTAGCCGGTGGAGCCTGCATTCAAGCTGGTGACCTCTGGGTTTCGAACCTGGGTCCTCAGCATCCCAGGCTAATGCTCTATCCACTGCACCACTGCCTGAGCAGACTTAGCTCTTTGGCTTTTAAAAATTGGATGTGTGGCCCTGGCCAGTTGGCTCAGCGGTGGAGCGTCGGCCTGGCGTGCAGGGGACCCGGGTTCGATTCCCGGCCAGGGCACACAGGAGAAGCGCCCATTTGCTTCTCCACCCCCCCCACCTTCCTCTCTATCTCTCTCTTCCCCTCCCGCAGCCAAGGCTCCATTGGAGCAGGGATGGCCCGGGCGCTGGGGATGGCTCCTTGGCCTCTGCCCCAGGCGCTGGAGTGGCTCTGGTCACTGCACAGTGACGCCCCGGAGGGGCGGAGCATCGCCCCCTGGTGGGCAGAGTGTAGCCCCTGGTGGGCGTGCCGGGTGGATCCCGGTCGGGCGCATGCAGGAGTCTGTCTGACTGTCTCTCCCCGTTTCCAGCTTCAGAAAAATACAAAAAAACAACAACAACAACAAAACTTGGATGTGATGATTTCCTAGCTTTCACTGGAATTCTTGTTTGTATTTTATTTGGTGCTGAATATTTCAGGGACTCAGTTTCACCTCTGTTTATAAATACAGTGGTACCTTGAGATACGAATTTAATTAGTTCTGTAACTGAGCTCCTAAGTCCGTCAACTCGTATATCAATCTGCTGATACTGGACCCGTGCGCCAACTAGCAGCAGCTTCCCGAATCACAACTCGTATCTTGGAATTTTGCTCAGATCTTGAACAAAAATATGGACCGAGCCGCAGTTCATATCTTAAAAAATTCGTATATTGGTCTGTTCATATCTCAAGGTACCACTGTAGCATGACTGCCTTTTGGTTAGTGAGAGTTTTCTAGGGTTGCTATGAGAGTCAAGAACTTAGGAAAGGGCTGTAATACTCTTGTAGTCATTAGATATTTGTAGAGATTGAAGGACCTTGCTTTTGGCCTCTCCACTCACATCCCCTAGTGCTAGCCAGGAGCTGGGCATGAGAAGGTTCTGTTTATCTTTTGGTTTCTGTTCTTTTAGGACAAGCATTTGTAAGATATACTGTGACCTATATAATAGATTAGACAGGTATTACAATTCAGTACAAGATTTTTTTTTAATTCAATGAGAGGAGGGGAGTCAGAAACAGACTCTCACATGTGCCCTGACTGGGATCCACCCAGCAAGCCCACTAGGGGACACTACTCTGCCCACCTGGGGTGTGGCTCTGTTGCTCGACAAGTGAACTCTTCTTAGAGCCTGAGGTGGAGGCAATGGAGGTTGGCCTCAGCGCCTGGGGCCAACTCACTCTAATAGAGCCATGGCTGCAAGAGGGAAAGAGAGAGAGAGGGAGAGAGATGCAAGAAGGGGAAGGTGACGCATAGGGCACTTCTCCTGTGTGCCCTGACTGGCAATCAAACCCAGGACATCCACACGTCTGGCTGACGCTCTACCACTGAGCCAACTGGCGAGGGCCCCAAGATCATACACTATAAGCTTGAACTCCTGCTATGGGTTCTTGTGTGGGTCCCAGTTCCAGGCCCTCACTTCTGTACCTATAACACAGAACAATTACACATACTGGGTGAGTTCTTGTGGAGCCTACTTTAAAGAATGTCTCTACAGAACTGTAGCGATCACTGCTGATTGAGGGAGGACAGCTGTGGGAGGGAGGGGGTTTAGTGCCCAGTTCTGGGATGAGAGCCTTGCAGGCATGTCACCATTGTAGCAGCTTCCAGTCCAGGAGGTTCAGAGGCCCTTGCAGTGGTCAGCATTCCTGCTCAGATTCTGGGGCCCCACAGAACCAGCTCCAGCCCACAACAGAGCTTTGTCTTGCAGACTGACGATTTTGAGAGCTTCCGCCATGAAAAACTGGACCAGATCAATGAGCAGCTCATCCGGGCCCACAAGCTGCTACAGGGCATTGACGAGGCTCAGTACCGGTGTCTGTGGGAGGTGTCCCTGAGGAAGGAGTTCATCAGCTGGGTCCAGGAGGCTCTTGGAGGTATAGCCTGCCACGGGGGTTGCAGAAGTCTGGTTGTCCTGATGCACTCAGGGCGGCTGTCCTAAGCTGACAGGTCACATGAAGGACAGGGCAGGGGTGCCATCTGCATTCTGTGATTCACATGCCATGCATGCTTGTTGGCAGGATTTCTATCAGGACAGTATATTTCTCATGCTCTTGGGTCAAAATGACTTCCTTGGCTATTGTGCCCCCCACACTGCATGCTGACTGTGAACGACTGGGGATCATTTTCTTAAAAATCTCAGCCTCTGGCCTGACCAGGTGGTGGCGCAGTGGATAGAGTGTCGGACTGGGATGCAGAGGACCCAGGTTCGAGAACCCAAGGTCGCCAGCTTGAGTGTGGGCTCATCTAGTTTAAGCAAAAAAAGCTCACCAGCTTGGTCCCAAGGTCGCTGGCTCGAGCAAGGGGTTACTTGGTCTGCTGTAGCCCCCCGGTCAAGGCACATATGAAAAACCAATCAATGAACAACTAAGGTGTCGCAATGAAAAACTAATGATTGATGCTTCTCATCTCTCTCTGTTCCTGTCTATCTATCCCTCTCTCTGACTCTCTCTCTGTTAAAAAAAAAAAAAATCTCACCCTTTGGTTGTTTTTCACTGGAGGCCAATGGAGAGATTTAACTTATTAGTTGGTGTGATGCATTCCTCTTCCGGTGGGGCGGGGCGGGGAGGGAGGTTGGCGGCCTGTTGAGCTCTGTGGCTGAGGTGCTTTAGGTAGAGCTCCTTGGAGGAGAGGAGGAGAAGTGAGGAAGGAGAGACGGGGAAGGTGGACAGTGCCCGGAGTGGGCGGAGCAGTGGGGGCCTGACCATCCCAACTGCCATCCCAAGCCTTTTTGCCTGCAACTGGGAGCTCTGGTCCACATGGACACATCCTCTAGTTAGTAAGTATCCCAGAGAATTACCCCTGTTTCTTACAGTCTCTGTCGACATAGTATTGTTACCAAGCAAGGCAGGCTTGCTGCCCACCACACACAGGAACCACTACCATGGCACCAGCTTTTGGAAAAAGAAAGAGCTTTTACTGTGAGTTCAGCTGACAAGGAGACAGTGGCAGAGCTCACATCTGTCTCATCCAGGGTTTGGGTGGGAATTTAAGTGGTTTCCGCACCGAATCTTTCTGGACAGCAGACTGGTCACTCAGAAAGGGTTCTGGAGCTCAGATTCATGACGTGGCCCGTCCTCTGGTCCCGTATCGGGGAGCTGTTACGGGTCCACACATATCACTCGTGAGTAGGGTGAGCTTTGGCCCTGGGTCCTGTTAGAAAGAATCAGGACAGGACCAGTTTGAGCTGGTTCTGCGGTTCTAGTACTTACCAGCTGAACCCCTTTCTGTGTAAGTTTGTGATGTCGCGTAGATTGAGTGGAATCGGGCACAGGAAGCCTTGCACGGTGCCTGGATCCTGCTTCCAAGGGGACAGATATTGCTTAGTGGTATACAGAGAAGAGGCCAAAGGGAAGGTGCCCAGGTTCTTACTGAAAGCAGAAAAGTGGATAAAAACCCTCCACGTCCATTCAGTGTCCATTTCTAGCTTCACTGAGGACTACTGTCCACAGGTAGAGCCTCACATTGTTGTGGAGAGGCCCCATGCTCACCCGCCTCTTCTTGCCCCCAGGGATCAACGACCTAAAGGTGTTTGTGGACCTGGCATCCATCTCTGCAGGGGAGAATGACATTGATGTGGACCGCGTGGCCTGCTTCCACGATGCCATGCAGGGCTACACTTCTCTGCTCCACAAGTTAGACACAAGTGCGGGCTTCCATGAGTTCATGGTCCATCTGAAGGAACTGTGGAAGGCTCTGGAAAATGACCCAGACCTCCCCAGCAAACTGGTAAATCTTACTTTAGGCTCCCAAGCCTATGGGGTTCAATCAAGCATTGCTCAGCTGTACTAGGGGCACTGCTGTGCAAATCACACACCTGTGGGTGGGCATTCATGCAGATGTTGTTTGCAAACAGTTGAAAGTGATGTTTGCAAACAGTGCTGCCTGTATGGAAATGCTCTAGCTCTCATATGTTACAACATAGGATACAAAATTGCAAGTAAATAAGACTAAATTCTACTAGGTAAAACACATAGGGGAGAAAAAAGAGAAAGGAAACATATTAACATGTTACCAGTGTTTTTTCCAAATGGTGATTATTGTGACTTGATACTGTGTGCTTTCTGGTACTTTCTATATTTCCTACAATTGGGATCTATTTACTTTTTTAATTTTATTTTTTCCTTTTAAATGAGAGGAGGGGAGATAGTGAGACTGAGTCCCACATGGGCCTTGACTGGGATCTACCCAGCAACTGAGCTATTTTTAGTGCCTGAGGCTGATGTGCTCCAACAGAGCTATCCTCAGTGCCCGAGGCTGCACAGGAACCAATTGAGCTACTGACTGTGGGAGAGGGAGAGAGAGAAAGAGAGAGAGAGAGATTGAGGAGAGGGAAGAGGGGAGAAGCAGATGGTCGCTTCTCCTGTGTGCCGTTACCGGAAATCAAATCCGGGACGTCCATAAGCTGGGCTGATGCTCTATCCACTGAGCCAGCTGGTCAGGGCTGGATAGATTAACTTTCAGAAAAATCAAACATGTCCATTTATCAGAAAAAGTAAACACTTCCGATGATGAAGTGACCTATCTTCAGCGAGGTTTGAGTAGACCCGGGCTGGATGGGTCCTCGTGGGGAGCAGGGAGCAGTGGAGTGAGCAGCATTTTCTGTTCTGGAAGCTCATGTCCAAACAAAAGGCCTTTGTTGTAGTTTTTCCTTAATTCTGCTGGTCCAGACTTGGGGACCCCAAAAGGACATTTAGAATGGAAGAACCACAGCCCTGTTATTTCTGGTATTCCCCCGACCCCAGCTGGGAGACTGGCAGAGCAGTGCCGCCTTCTGGCCACCTGGTCCAAGTGTCCACAAGTACAGGTGGGAACAGTGCGACACAAGTGTTCTGAGAGAAGCAGCTGAAGCACATGGGCATGGGCAGCAGCTGAGGAAGCCTCCCTTGTAGGGTGACTTGCCCAGCCCGGCAAAGGGAGTCGGCATTTGCCCTCGAAGGCAGAGCTGGGAGGGGCTGCGTGAAGACAGAAAGAACACATCACTGTTTTCTCTCCTGTCCCAACAGCGTGACTCGGCCAGGAACTTGGAGTGGCTGAAAACGGTGAAGGAAAGTCATGGGTCTGTGGAACTCTCATCCCTGTCGCTGGCCACAGCCATCAACAGCAGGGGCACCTACGTGATCCAGGCGCCCGGTGATGGCCGGAAGGTGTGTGCTCACGTCCTGGGCACGGCTGGCCACAGCAGAGCTGACAGGCTGCTGGGAATTGGGGTAGAGAGGTTGTTTCTCCCTCTGAAAAATAACCTGTAAACGTGTCCTGTTTCTCAGATTTCCCCAGACACAGTTCTACATTTACGCCTCCCGGAGAGCCCCGGGGACCTCCAGCAGGTGCGAACATACTCCTTAGAGGAGCTGAAGGAGCTTTTGAATAAATTGATGCTTATGTCTGGCAAGAAAGACCACAACAGTGCTGAGGTGGAGCAGTTCTCCGAGGTGAGAATTCCGTTTCCCTCAAAGCTGTAGGGCAGGGCCAGGGCTGCTCAGTTTGGGCCACGGACCCCCTGCTGAGTGGCCTCAGGGCTATAAGGAAGGTTTGGGTTTGGATTTGATTACTAATCATTGATCTGCTCTGAGAGTCTGAGTCATGGGTCTGCAGCATGTGTGTCATCCAAAATCGTGACCCAAAGGGGACGCCTCATGGGCAAAAGGCACCCTGTTGAGAAAATACATCAGAAGGAACCCTGTTGAGAAAATATATCGGAACAGTCTCATTGTTTGTTACTAGATTTTCTACATTTTTTTTAAGTGAGAAGAGGGGAGATGGTAAGACAGACTTCTACATGTGCCCGACTGGGATCCACCCAGCAACCCTGTCTTGGGCTGATACTCGAATCAACCAGGCTATTTTTAGCTCCTGAGGCTGATGTGCTCAGACCAACTGAGCTATATCCTCAGTGCCTGGGTTGAGCCACTGGCTGTGAAAGGGGAAGAGAGAGAAAAGGAGGAGAACGAGGGGGAGAGAAGTGGATGGTTGCTTGTCTTGTTTGCCCTACCAGTAATCCAACCTGGGACATCTGTACACTGGGCTGATGCTCTATCCACTGAGCCATCTGGCTAGGGCCGCTAGATTTCCTTTCACACTCAATTGTTCTTTTTTTCCACGACCGCCTCTGTATTTACAATTTCCAGCCTTCCCTGGGAAGAGGGCCTGTGGCAGAGGAAGGTAGGCCTCTGTGGTCAGTCCCTGCCCTCCAGTGCTTAGGAGTCGAGGTCTGATTGTTCTCTCTGTGATCTGCTGGGTGACACCTGCCTCCTGCTTCCGTTCACAACAGGTGTTTTGCAACATGCAGAGGCTCACGCAGTCCTTTATAAACCTATACTGCACCGGGAACTTGCTGTTCCGGGCCTGGAAGGCCGAGGTGTACTGCTTCCCTCGGAAGGACATGTCTGTGCAGATGGACTTCAACCTGGGCCTGGGGCTGCTGGACACGCTAGCTGGGAGTGGGCCACTAGCCCCGCTGCTGGAGGCCATCTGCCGGCAGATGGAGCTCTTCTTGGAGCAGTGGGAGCGTTTCATGGCTCAGAAGCGAGCTCACCACTTCCACCTCAACTACTACACGGCCGAGCAGCTGGTGTACCTGAGCACAGAGCTTGTGCGGCAGCCACCCAGCGATGCTGCCCTCACCATGCTGTCCTTCATCAAACGTAACTGCACCCCTCAGGACGTCGTGGAGGCCTGCATGCGGTCTGAGAGCAGGGTGCCCGGACCCCTGCGGCAGACAACGGTGCAGGAGTTGCGGCTCATGCTCAGCTGTGGATCTAGCGTGGTGGACAAGCTCGGCATCATCATGAAACAGTCCCTGGTGTGTACGAGCGCCTTCCTGCCTCATTGCCTGGACTTGGAGGCCCTGGGCTGCTGCCTGGCACACCTGGCGAGGATGGGTGAGGCTCCTGTGATGCGGGAGCTTCCAAAAGGCCTGCGGGTCGGCCAGCTCAACCTCATCGTCTGTGGCCACTTGGAGGTGCTGCTGGCTGCCCTGGCCATTTACATGCAAAGCCCGAAGCAGCCGCTGCCTACCTATGATGAGGTGCTGCTGTGCAACCCGGGGACCACATTTGAGGAGGTGGCACTTCTCCTGCGCCGCTGCCTGAGCCTCGGCTCCCAGAGGCGCCGCATCTACAGTCTGCTGTATGCAGACCAGCTGAGTTACGAGGTGGCCTGCCAGACGGAGGCGCTCTTCCATAGCCTTTGCACGCGGCCTCACCGGGAGGACTACCAGCTCATCATGGTCTGTGACTATGAACGGGAGCACTGCCACCTCCCCTCTGTTTTCAGCCAGCACAAAGTCCCCATCATCCCCCAGGTGCCCCTTGAGGATGTCCAGACCTACCTGGCACATCATTTTCGGGTCCCCGAGTGGACCCCATTGGCCTCTGCCATGTTCAAGGACCAGATGTGTGTTGGAATCGTGGCCTCGGAGAGAGCGGGTGTTGGTAATGACAGCTGCTGGGGTGGACAGGTCCCCTGTGTCCCAGGAACCACCTGGTAGCTCTTCCTTATCCCACAGGGGTGGGAGGTGATTCAAATTAAGCCCTCACCCAAGAGGGGAAACTGAGTCTTAGGGAGACGTGGTTTATCTGAAGTTGCAAATCAGGGTCCAAACTGGAACGGGACCCTCTCCACCTTCCTTGTTTAAACAACCTCCGAAGTTTCCTCATTTTTTTTTAGAATTCCATTGGCTGCTTCAGGGTTGGTGTGGGTGGGTCATGAGAGCAAGAGGAGACATAACCCTGGACTCTTTTGTATTTCCTTCTTTTTTCAAGTGAGAGGAGAGGAGATAGACAGTGCACCCCAACAGGGATCTACCTGGCAACCCCCATCTGGGGCTGATGCTGTGCCCATCTGGGGCCATGCTCTCAACTGAGCTATTTTTAGTGCCTGAGGCCAAGGCTGCATGGAGCCATCCTCAGCGCCTGGGGCTAACTCGCTTAAACCAGTTGCACCATGGCTGCGGAAAAGGAAGAGAGAGAGAGAGAGAGAGAGAGAGAGAGAGAGAAGGGGAGGAGTGGAGAAACACATAATTGCTTCTTCTGTGTGCTCTGATTGGGAATCAAATCCTGGACTTCCACATGCTGGGCATATGCTCTACCACTGAGCCAAACAGCCAGGGCCACCTCTGTCTGTTGATCTTTGTCTCCCTTCAGTCCCCATTACCATTTTCATTCTAGTGACTGAATCCCCTTCACAGCACTGCCCCTTCCCTCCCCACAGCCTATGCATAGTGCATCACCGGCCCTAGGGAAACAGCATGGACACCTGTGTGTCTTTGATCCCCGGGTTACGCTTTGCATCAGTTTTGAATTTTGCACAGGACGAAGTGACTTGGGCTAAGTCTTTCTGGGCTCTCGGATCATTGGACTGCAGCCCTGGCACCTAATGTTCTTATCTTTTTTTTTTTTTAATTATTTTATTTATTCATTTTTAGAGAGGAGAGAGAGACAGAGAGAGAGAAGGGGGAGGAGCTGGATGCATCAACTCCCATATGTGCCTTGACCAGGCAAGCCCAGGGTTTCGAACTGGCAACCTCAGCATTTCCAGGTCGACGCTTTATCCACTGCGCCACCACAGGTCAGGCCTAATGTTCTTATCTTAATGTTGCAGGAAAGTCTCTCTATGTGAAGCGATTGCACGAGACTCTGAAAATGAAGTTTAGTAGGAAACAAGTGCCTCTAAAAATTATTCGATTGATCGACGCCCAGGTGGATGAGAATCAAGTGCTGGGCTCCCTGCTCCCCTTCCTGGATGCCCAGCATCAGACGACACCCGTGATTTTCCACTTTGATGTGACCTCCTCAGTAAGTGCCAGGGACTCCAACTGAGTGGCCCTGTCAGGAAACAAGTGATGCTGAGCCCTGTCCCGCTCCACCCCCCTGCATAAAGAATTTCTTTACCATGTATAGATATTCAGTCTTGCGTATCAAAGAACAGAATAAGAAGGTCCTTGAAGGGGGTGGGTTGGGGAAATTGATCTTCTTGTGTATGAATACTGACAGACCCACGTGCTTCTGTCTCAAGGTGCAGACTGGAATCTGGGCGTTTCTTTTCAAACTCCTCATTCTACAGTACTTGATGGACATAAATGGGAAAATGTGGCTGCGGAACCCGTGCCATTTATATGTCATAGAGATCCTGGAAAGACGTTCTGCACTGCCTCTGAGGTCTTCCAAACTGGTGCGCTTCCCAGGGCCCCGTCATGGCATGTCATGGTGGAGTGGGTCCTTCCTACGGGCTTGTCACCCCCTACTTGTGCCTTAGCAAAGCAGCCAAGTGTGATGTTAGTAAAGAAAGATTAATCTTTAAACTTTTTAAAAGTTTTTTTTAATTTATTGGGGTTTTTTTAGAAAGAAGAAAGGAGGGGGGGAACATTTGTTTGTGGTTCCACTTATTTATGCATTCATTGATTAATTCTTGTATGTGCCCTAACTGGGGATCAAACCTACAACCTTGGTATACAGGAAGGATGCTTTAACCAACTGAGCTATCCTGCCAGGGTCTAACCCTGTTTTTTATTTTATTTTTTAATGCCTGGAATAAAAATAGTTTTATTAGTTAGCAGCATCTTAAGTTTATTGTGAGTCACAGCTGATGCCGAGTCTCATGGGGTAGATATCAGCTGTGCTGAGGGCGGTAAGTTCCTGCGCTGAGAATTACTGTCTTCCTTAATGCAGCTGGGATGGGAAGGAGACTTCTGGCATATAAATTTCTTGACAAAAGGGAGTTTCACACACCCACACACACACAGACACACACACACACACATACATGATGTAGAGCAGTGGTAGTCAACCTGGCCCCTACCGCCCACTAGTGGGCATTCCAGCTTTCATGGTGGGCGGTAGCGGAGCAACCAAAGTATAAATAAAAAGACAGATTTAACTATAATAAGTTGTTTTATAAAGATTTATTCTGCCAAACTTAGCAAAAATCCGACACAAAGTACTTGGTAAGTAATTATTATTATATGCTTTAACTTGCTGTAACTCTGCTTTATAAATTTTATAGAGTAAAGTTACTTCCCTACTTTATAAATCACCATTACCGTGGAACCGGTGGGCGGTTAGAAGATTTTACTACTAACAGAGATACAAAGTGGGCAGTAGGTATAAAAAGGTTGACTACCCCTGATGTAGAGATTTAGTTTCAGGAGCTCGGGTGGAAAAGATTTCCTGATGGGGAACGCAGCTCTCACAGTGCCCGAGTTTGCAAATAATCACAGAAAGGGGTTTACAGAAATGGCTTTGCAAAAAGTGTTTTTAGAAGGTCTGTCCAATACAGACTATGTGGAGGGTTCAAACACAAAAGCAGTTTTTAAAAAAAATTTAGTCATGTCTCTGGCCTGTTGGCTCAGTAGAGAGAGCGTTGGCCCATTGTGTGGATGTCCTGGGTTCGATCCCCGGTCAGAGCATAAATGAGAAGCAACCATCTGCTTCTCCCTGCCTCCTTCTTCCCCTTCTGTCTGTCTTCCCTCCAGTAGCCAGTGGCTCAATTGGTTCAAGTGTCGGCCCTGGGCACTTAGGGTAGCTTGGTTGGTCTGGGGCATCAGCCTCAGGTACTAAAAATAGCTCCGTTGAATAGAGCATTTGCCCCAGACAGGGGTAGCTGGATGGATCCCAGTCAAGGCTCATGTGGGAATCTGTCTTGTCTCCCTTCCTCTCACTTAAGAAAAAAATTCAATCATAACCATTTTATTTCTATCTTCCTTTCCAGAAGTCAAATGCCCCCCACTTCAGTTTTCTTGACATCTTCCCAAAAGTCACCTGCAGGCCTCCCAAGGAAGTGTTAGACATGCAGTTAAATCCTCAGTGGAACCAGGAAGAGCCAGGAATGGATCCAACAGAGTTCTGCAGCGAGACTTTCCAAAGGCCTTTCCAATATTTACAACGGTTCTATCAGAAACAAAACCTGGACATGTTCCAGTACGAGGAAGGCGTGGTTGAGGGCACACCTGCGGAGTGCCTGCAGCACCTCCTGTTTTACTGCGGAGTGATAAACCCGTCCTGGTCGGAGCTCTGGAACTTTGCTCGGTTCCTCAACTACCAGCTCAGAGACTGTGAATCCTCTCTCTTCTGCAACCCAAGAATCGTTGGGGACACTCTGAGGGGCTTCAAGAACTTTGTGGTCACCTTCATGATTGTTATGGCGAGAGATTTTGCCACACCCACCCTCCACACATCTGACCAAAGCCCAGGGAAGCACATTTTCACAATGGACGGGGTCAAGGAGGAAGACATAGCCCCTTTCTCCCTCCGAAGGAAGTGGGAGTCAGAGCCCCACCCATACGTGTTCTTCAACAGTGACCACACGTCCATGACGTTTATAGGGTTCCACCTGCAGCCCAACGAGAAGGGCATGGTCGACGCCATTGACCGCTTGAGTAAGAAGGTGATCAAAAAAGATGTCATGACGATGGATCTGTACCAGGGGCTGTTGCTTCAGAGGGTGCCCTTCAATGTTGACTTTGATGAGTTGCCCAGGCATGAGAAACTGGAACGGCTCTGCCTGACTCTAGGGATCCAGTGGCCCATTGACCCTGACGATACTTATGAGCTCACTACGGACAATATGCTCAAAATCCTCGCCATTGAGATGCGTTTCCGGTGTGGGATCCCCGTGATCATCATGGGAGAGACCGGCTGTGGGAAAACCAGGCTCATCAAATTCCTTAGTGACCTGCGGCGTGGGTGTGCCGACGCTGAAACCGTGAAGCTGGTCAAGGTCCATGGAGGGACAAGTGCAAACATGATCTATGACAAAGTCAAGGAGGCGGAAGTCCTTGCCCTCGCCAACACAAATGAGTACCAGCTGGACACTGTCCTATTCTTCGATGAAGCCAACACCACAGAAGCCATCAGCTGTATCAAAGAAGTTCTGTGTGACCACACGGTGGACGGCTGGCTGCTAGCTGAGGACTCCGGCTTGCATATCATTGCGGCCTGTAACCCCTACCGTAAACACTCCCAGGAGATGATCTCCCGCTTGGAGGCAGCTGGTTTGGGCTACAGAGTGAGTGCAGAGGAGACTGTAGACAGGCTGGGCTCCATCCCCTTGAGGCAGCTGGTATACCGAGTCCATGCTCTGCCTCCAAGCCTGATCCCTCTGGTGTGGGACTTTGGGCAACTGAGTGACACCACAGAAAAGCTATACATCCAGCAAATAATCCAGAGACTGGTGGATGCCACCCAGATAGGTCAGGATGAGACGCGTGTGATCACTGACGTGCTCTCCGCCTCCCAGCGCTTCATGAGGAAGAGAGAGGATGAGTGCAGCTTCGTCAGCCTCAGGGATGTGGAGCGCTGCATGAAGGTCTTCAGGTGGTTTTATGACCACAGCAAGATGCTCTTGTCAAAGCTGAATACCTCCCTCTGTGTGTCTGACACCAGCAGAAATGACTTTGAGAGAGACCCTGTCCTCTGGTCGCTGGTGCTGGCCATCGGGGTGTGTTATCACGCCTCTTTACAGAAACAAGACTTGTATCGGAAAGCCGTTTGCCGGTTTCTACCACAACCATACAGCGATAGCAAGGCTGTGCTGGACGAGATAATGCGGACGCAGGACCTCTTTCTGGATGGTGTAGCTCTAAGGAAAACCATCGCCAAGAACTTGGCATTAAAGGAGAATGTCTTCATGATGGTAATCTGCATTGAGCTTAAGATCCCTCTCTTCCTGGTAGGAAAGCCCGGCAGCTCCAAGTCTCTCGCCAAGACCATTGTGGCGGATGCCATGCAAGGCCAGGCCGCCCACTCAGACCTCTTCCGGAGCCTGAAGCAGGTCCACCTTGTGTCATTCCAGTGCAGCCCACACTCCACCCCACAAGGCATCATTGGCACCTTCAGGCAGTGTGCCCGTTTCCAACAGGGCAAGGACCTGCAGCAGTATGTCTCCGTGGTGGTGTTAGATGAGGTCGGACTGGCCGAAGACTCGCCCAAAATGCCCCTCAAGGCTTTGCACCCGCTGCTGGAAGACGGTTGCATTGAAGATGATGACCCTGCTCCCCACAAAAAAGTCGGCTTTATTGGTATTTCCAACTGGGCTCTGGACCCAGCCAAGATGAACCGGGGTATTTTTGTGTCACGTGGCAGCCCCAATAAGAAAGAGCTCATAGAGAGCGCCAGGGGGATCTGCTCTTCAGAGCCCCTTATTCAAGAAAGAATCCAAGGATACTTCCCGTCCTTTGCCAAAGCCTACGAAACAGTCTGCAAGAAGCAAGACAAGGAATTCTTTGGGCTTCGTGACTACTACAGCCTCATCAAAATGGTCTTTGCCTCCGCAAAAGCTTCTAACAAGAAGCCTTCCCCACAAGCTATCAGCCAGGCCATCCTTCGGAATTTCAGCGGCAAAGATGACATCCATGCTCTGGATATATTCACAGCCAGCTTACCCGAGGCTAAGCTCTCAGAGAAAGTCAGCACTATGCAGCTGATCAGGGACAACGTGTATGGTGACCTGAAGGTGTCGGGCAGGGAGCCGGAAGACTCTGAGTCCCGCTACTTGCTCGTGCTGACCAGAAACTACGTGGCCCTGCAGATCCTGCAGCGGACCCTCTTCCATGGGAACCAGCAGCCAGAGATCATTTTTGGGTCCAGTTTCCCCAGGGACCAAGAGTACACCCAGATCTGCAGAAACATCAACCGGGTGAAGATCTGCATGGAGACTGGCAAGATGGTGGTGCTCCTCAACCTGCAGAACCTCTACGAGAGCCTCTACGATGCCCTCAACCAGTACTATGTCTACCTTGGGGGCCAGAAGTACGTGGACCTCGGCCTGGGGACCCATCGGGTCAAATGTCGGGTTCACCCAGACTTCCGCTTGATAGTCATTGAAGAGAAAGATGTTGTCTACAAACACTTCCCCATCCCCCTCATTAACCGGCTGGAGAAGCACTATTTGGACATCAACACCGTTTTGGAGAAATGGCAGAAGAACATCGTGGAGGAGCTCCAGGGCTGGGTGAAGAAGTTCATCTGTGTCAAAGAAGAGCTATTCCAAGCCAGACACAGCTACAGCCCTTCTGACGTCTTCATTGGCTACCACTCGGACACTTGTGCCTCTGTGGTGCTTCAGGTCATAGAGAGGCTTGGTCCTGGGACCTCAACCCATGAGCGTTACCAGAAGGTGCTTGAGGACGCCAAGTTGGTGCTGCTGAACTGCGCCACGCCTGATGCCATGGTCCGGCTCGGCTCTTCCTCCCTGGGCGTCTTTGCCGCACAGTCCCTGTTGCAAGAATACTACTATAGGCAGCAGCATGACTCCTTTGCAGACTTCCTTCTGGCTCACCTCCGCACACCGAATCCGGAGCACCATGTTGTCTTCACAGAGGTGATGATCTTCCTATGGTTTTACCCTCAGAATCCTTGATCCTTAGTGTCAAAGATTCAAGATTCTTTTCCAGTCAGTGTCTAGATATCGTAAAGGGACATGTTGAGACTTTTGCTTCCTTTTCATGTTAAGTGTGAGGAGACCCATAATTTATAAAAGTGCAGTTTGTGTGCCTGTTGCTGTGCAGAGCTCTGGGCTGACAGTAACAGTCAACAGTGTTTACGTCAACAGGTGAAGTATCATGTTCAATCACAGTACTCAGGGTACTGGGGACAAGAAAATGCATTGGCACAGTTCTTGTCCTTGGCCAGCATAGAGTATAATGTGGAAAGACAGACTCACAAACCTGAGCCGTTGATATCATTCCATGATGCTCTCCCCAGGCAAGGAGGGGCAGTGCAGGACAGGCTGTGAAGTCAGATGGATCTTCTTTAAGAGCTGACCCCCTAAACAGCTTGTGAAATATGGCTGAGGACAGTACTACAGGCAGAGGGCCTTGGGTGAAGGTGTGAAGCGGTACAGCCTGTGCAGGAGACTAGGCATTGATCACTGATGGAGCTTAACGTTCCAGGCCGAGTGCTGAGAGGGAAGGTTGACATACCGTTGGAGAAGCTGCATGGAGGGCCCATACAGCGGCCCCGAGGAGCTTGGTGGGTCCTGCACAGAGAGGAGTTCTGGAGAAATATGTGTTGAGATACAGGAGGAAAGTCTGATAAGAAACTATCCTAGAAAAGATGCACCAGTAGGGAGACTGCTGCAGGCGTTCAGAGTCGATGGCGGATGGGTGTGACCAGGAAATGGGAAGGAATGCGCTGGCTGGTTCTGAATAAGGTCCACAGGAGGTGGAGGAGTCCGGGGGTGACTCCCTGGCTTCTTCCTCAGATGGCCAGAGGTTTGGTTAACCACAGTAGAGAATCCTGGAACAAGCAGCAAGTCTGGGGGTCACTGGTAAACTCTCTCTGGTGCTCCTCTAACACCCAGGCAGACGTGTCTGTCATGCAGCTGTATGTAGAAATTGGAAGGTCTGTGGTAAGGCAGCCTGGAGATGGGAACCTGGCAGCTGTGGGATCAGCATGCCCATAAGGAGTGTTTTGCTTACACTATGTGGTATGACCCAGTGGTAGAGAATTGGCAGCCACAGAAAGGAAGGGGCATCATTGGCTAACTCCATCTGAGAGTATGAAGCAAGATTGCCAGGGAAGAAGTGACATTTGTGTTGAGCCCTTAAGGGAATTGCCAGAATTTCCAGTAGAGACCGAAGCAGGAAGAGGCATTGGTGTCTGGGAAGGGCACCCCACCTTAGGGACGGGGTGTCTTCTCTCCACTGCCCTTTGATTATTGGTTGTTTCCCTCAGCACTGCCTCATTTTTTTAAAACTCTGGGTTGGGTTGATTTTCTGTCTATGTGCCAGCTGCCCCATGCTGTGCCCATAGAAAGTATTTGCTAACCATCCTCATGTTCCTGGGATCTCAACTTAGGGGATGTGCTAATAATTTTGAATTCTAGTGAATAATTTGCATTCCCTGACTTTGCAGATTACTACTTTCTCCAGACTGCTCACCAGTCGTGACTGTGAGAATTTAGAGTCAAAAGT
Source organism: Saccopteryx bilineata (assembly GCF_036850765.1). NCBI lineage: Eukaryota > Metazoa > Chordata > Mammalia > Chiroptera > Emballonuridae > Saccopteryx > Saccopteryx bilineata. The sequence goes on from NC_089495.1 coordinate 126,921,042, forward strand.
TAATGGCAGGGCCCTGAAACCCACGATCCTGTCACTGCAACAGTTTGACACAGAGCACTCATTCCTCAGAGAAATCCGGTGAGGTCCCTTGCCTTTCCTCCCTCTGGGCTTCATCCTCAGTCCTGGCTGTGTCGTATGTGGTTTGTGTGGCTGTTGTGACCGCTGGTGCTTGTCACCAGCGTCGGTTAGTGAATGTGAGAACTTGTAACTGTGAAAAGGACAGCTGCGGAAGTCTCTTGTGTCCTTGTCATTGCTGTTATCTTCTGCGTGAACATTCTTCTCTGGCCCTTGGTCCTTGTATCTCTTGAGGAAGCATTTATTGGGGTTTGTTCTTTCTCCACTGTAGGGAAAGGATACTCACCTTGTAGAGGAGAATCTCATCTGTACAGCTTTTCTGTCTGCTGCCCTTATAGTTCCCATCACTCAGAGTCAGGAGGTCATTGGCACAACTTTTTTTATTATTAAGTAGAAGCAGGGAGGCAAAGAGACAGACTCCCTCATGTGCCCTGACTGGGATCCACCCAGTAAGCCCCTTACCAAGTGATGCTCTGCTGCTCGGCAACCGAGCTGTTTTTAACTCCTGAGGCAAGGCCATGGAACCATCCTCAGTGCCTGGGGCCAACTTGCTTGAACCAATTGAGCCATGGCAGCAGGAAGGGAAGAGAGAGAGAAGTGGAAGGGGTGGGGGTGGAGAAGCAGATGGGTGCTTCTCCTGTGTGCCCTGACCGGGAATCAAATCCAGGACTTTCACACACCAGGCCAGTGCTCTACTGCTGAGCCAACTGGCCAGAGCCATCATCCACTTTTCTTTTTTCTTTTTCTTTTTTTTGTATTTTTTCAAAGTGAAAAGCAAGGGGGAGGCAGACAAACAGACTCCCACATGTGTCTGACCAGGATCCACCCGGCATGCTCACCAGGAGGTGATGCTCAGCCCCTGTGGGGCGTTGCTACACTGCAGTCGGAGTCATTCTAGCACCTGAGGCAGAGGCCATGGAGCCATCCTCAGCGCCCAGGCCAACTTTGTTCCAGTGGAGCCTTGGCTGCCGGAGGGGAAGAGAGAGATAGAGAGAAAGGAGAGTGGAAAGGGTGGAGAAGTAGATGGGTGCTTCTTCTGTGTGCCCTGGCTGAGAATTGAACCCAGGACTCCACACGCTGGGTCGACACTCTACCACTGAGCGAACAGGCCAGGGCCACATCACCCACTTTTTTAAGACTGGTGAACTCACTTGCATAATTTCCCTTTTTTTCCCCCTAGAAACTGCTTGACTAACACAGCCTCATGTACAATCCTCATCATTCAAACAGATTTTGAAGATGGGGTTCACAGTGCTCAGCTCGTTGCATCGGCTAAGTATGTTTCTGTTATTTTTCTCAGCAATCACGTATAGGAAACCCAAAATTTATTTGGGACCGTCTAAAGAATTGCTTTCCTGAGAACAGTATGGTATCCCAGTAGACATAGAAATAAAAGTAAAACCAATTCTCTCTTTTTGTTTTCCCGGTTGTGGACTAGAGAAACTGAACAAGGAGAAGCAAAAAGAGAAGGAAAAAAAGGCTAATCACAATACGGAAATGGTGGAGTGATGCAAGCTGTGTAAATAATAGAACATTAGTGGGATTTTTTTTTTTTTTTTCATTTTTCTGAAGCTGGAAACGGGGAGGCAGTCAGACTCCCGCATGCGCCCGACCGGGATCCACCCGGCATGCCCACCAGGGGGCGATTCTTTGCCCCTCTGGGGCATTGCTCTGTTGTATCCAGAGCTATTCTAGCACCTGAGGCAGAGGCCACAGAGCCATCCCCAGCGCCCGGGCCATCTTTGCTCCAATGGAGCCTCGGCTGCGGGAGGGGAGAGAGAGACAGAGAGGAAGGAGAGGGGGGGCGGTGGAGAAGCAAATGGGCGCCTCTCCTGTGTGCCCTGGCCGGGAATCGAACCCGGGACTCCTGCATGCCAGGCCGACGCTCTACTGCTGAGCCAACCAGCCAGGGCCCATTAGTGGGATTTTTAAAAAAGGGGGTATCCTTGACACTTAGGCTTGCAGACATGTTTCAGTACTTAAAACTAGTTTTAAATTATTCCATTTGAACTTGTGGCAAGGTCAAGGACAGTAACAGGCTGTAAATGATTTTATTTGCATTTGTTGGATTTTTATAGTGTTTGTAGGGAAACATGGTACTTTCAGAGTTGTGTCCCCTATTACTCAAAGTCAGTGATTTCTGGACCTTTGAAAGCATTGGAAGCCATATGTCTTGCCCTGGTTATCTGTTCTCAGAGCCAGAGCCCTGTTGCTTACAGTATAAAGTTTTGCTAGACTTGCCTTTGGTGGGATTAGGGCAGCACATCTAGATCCCAGGTTAGGGGTTCCAGTTGGTAAGAAATTCCTTTTTAAAGCAGGAGGACACAGGAATGGGAGTGGGCAGGAATAGGCTAGAACATGCCCTCATTCTCTCATAAGAGGGGTAATCACGAGGGTCTGATATATATATTGAAAACTGGAAAAAAAATAAGGTGAGACCATAAGCTTGGACAGGCCAGCTTTGAGGACAGACACCCATCAGCCATGCCACAGCTGTGGTTTTGTTTATTTGCTTTGATTTGTTTTGGGTTTACGTGTTTGTTTTAAAAACAGGTATTCCGTTATAAATGAAATCAACAAGGTACAAGGGAATAAGGACTGCATCTTTGTCTATTTCATCACAAAACTGTCCCGGATGGGAAGTGGAACATCCTACGTGGGATTCCACGGAGGTGAGAGAAAGATACTACTGACTGTGGTTATGTGTCTAACACTTCAGTTGTGTCTAATTTGGTCCTGGGGTGTACAAGTCTGAAATTAGAAAATTAATGTCAATCTCAATAGTCTTTGGTCCAGATGCAATTAGATTTGTTACCACTGATTACCGGGGGGAAAAATCCCTTATCTTTGGACTTGCAGCTTCCACGTGTAGCATTTCCTTTATTACCTGATGAACACGCACGCGGCCTCTCTGGTTCCTCACCTTCATTATATGGGTAATGCTGAGAGGGCATTTCCGACTCACCTGTCATGGACACACTGATATGTTGTGCCTGTTTTGGGGTGGGGGACATGCTATCTTAAATCAGTCTCCCTCTCTCCTTCCCCCTCCCTCCCTATCTCCTAAGGAATGGCTCACCAAATATTTGTCATGTAAGAAAGTTGGCATTCTAGAAATAGACAAATAGCAGTTTACTTTAATAGTTCCCTAGGTGATGGAGGGCAGCCCTGCCAGTGCCCCCCGGCCCTGTACCAACTGTGCTAGGGCAGGTAGGATACCACCTACGTAGAAGACCACAGCCCTTCTTTGGGGGGCCTGGACCAGGTGTTTATTTCAGGCTCACACAGATTGCAGTGTTGGGCTATTGAGACACAGCATGTGTCAGACTGTCACTCAGCAGAGGGGGTCAGCACCAAGATGTGGTGCCTCCTGCTCTGACAGATGAGTAAACCGGAAAAGATGCCAGGAGGCTAGGGGCTTTGCTCTTTACAGGGCTGTGGCACTCCGTACACATCGACGACCTCCAGAAGTCCACAGTCATGGTTTCTGACGTGACGAAGCTACAAAATGTGACCATCAGCCAGCTGTTTGAGCCAGACGGTGGGTCTGTGTGTATGTCTTGGGGAAAATCTCTGGGGATGCGGGAGGGAGGCCACGTGGTCAGGCAGTGTCGGGAGTGCTGCAGTGTGCTGTGAGAACAGGGCCCCCATGCTTCCATTGCCAGAGTCCTTGATCCTGCCTCTCAGCGGCAGCTGGCATGGCTCCCAGGCATCCCTACTGCTTTCCCAGGCCATGCAGGAGGCACTATTTCCACTGGGAAAAGTTGTCTGTGGGTGCAGAGGGCTACAGAAATGCTACCTGTGGCATATGTCACCTTCTCTTCCTGTATCATCGGCCCTTGGAGCCTTGCTTGGAAGTGAGGGGTCCCTTCTGAGGACACCTGAGGGGCAGACTGGAGGTTCTGCATGTCCCAGGCCTCTCCTTGGGGACCCTGCTGGAGCCAGGGCCCATGGAACGGCTGCCAGCCGGTACCCTGCATGCAGTTCAGGGTCGTCTTCTGGGCAGTAGGTTGATCATGTTGCTTTTCTTGTAGCCGAGACGGAACACAGGGCTGGAGACAGCCATGAGGAGGTGATGGAAACAGAGACTGGTGAACCGAGGGCCGAGACCCATGTGGACATGGAACCAGACAGCTCTGAGGTAGTGGAGAGCAAGACCTCTGAGCCCAGGAGAAGCCATGTGAGTTCAGCTCCCTTGTTCCTGGGGCCTCCCCAGAGCTGCTGGTCAGCCTCCGGCGCTCCACACCTGCCCCCAGAGAAGCTGAGGACTAGACGGGCTGACCCGGGCTAACCTGGCACCATTTTCCTGCATGCTGCAGAAGAATTACCAGGAGGGGGGGCGCATGTGGGCTTTTCGTGCCATCTCCTGCATGGGTTCGCTCTGTCCCTTGAGCCCCAGCTGAGTCCTGAGCACGTGCAGTAGTTCTAAGGGAAGCCAGGCAGGTGGGTGGGCGTGGGGGGACCTGTTTCCAGCTGGGCCTCCCCCACGCTTGGGTGGCTGACAGGAGCCTGCCTGTGTCTGGCAGACAGCAGCCCTGGACACTGACAGCCTGCTGCGGAGCTCCATCCAGAGTGCAGTGGGCCTGCTCCGCGACCTGGGCACGCCCAGGCAGCGGAATGTGCGGCGGGTGGAGATACTGCTCAGCCTCCTCAGCGAGGACTGGGAGCCCGGAGGTGAGTGCTGGGGACCCCAGCAGGGCCTGGCCTCGGCTGGAGACCTGGCCAGGCTCCAGGTGGCCCGGGCTGCACCCCTGGACCTCAGCAGGGGCGTGGCATGTGGCAATGTTGGTGTGTCCCCTCTGCTGTGTTGCAGTTGCTTTCTTGTGGGTCACCAAGATGCGCCTCCACGACCTCTTAACACAGCAGGAGCAAAGCTGCATGTCACACAGGAAGGAGTGGGTGGTGCAGGAAGCCTCCAACCCCGATGCCCTCCAGGAGGCGGGCACGTTCAGGTACCTGATGAAAGCCACCAGGAGGGGCCTACAAAACAGTGGGGTGACTGACAGGCAGCCTGTGCAAGGTCAGAGCTCTCGAGTTTCTTTCTCTCAGCTATTCAAAGTGGTCTTCACCCAGGAAAAGTCCAAGATGGTCTGGATGGGGGTTCTATATGGGGGCTTGCAGACTCTTTTCTCTACTTGTGTGTGTGTTTAAATCTGTTCTTGGAGGATGTAGCCGTTCGCCAGCATGTAACAAACCATAGAAACAGATTTTGTTTGAGGTTGTTAAATTAAAAAGGTGGGGGAAAAAAAGAGTGAAAAAAAAATTAAAAAGGTGAGGAATTACTTCTCCAGACCTCCTACTTGAAGTTATTCTATAACTATAAGAACAAGCTCCTGGAGAATTCACTTATTGCCGGTGGTCCTTTTTCTCTAAAACCACCATGATGACCAGTGTGGCCCAGGAAGGAGGGGCCGGTCTGAATCCCAGGTGGAAAATGCTGTCCATGCCTGAGCGGCAGGATTGCGTAGACTTTCTTTGGGACTCTGGCCTCAGCTCTCTCGTCTCTGAATGAAGGTTTTTCTCATCCTTTGGCCCCTCTGGGTCCAGTGGCCCAGGCTCTGCTGGACTTTGCTCTGGGTGTACGAGTAGGCGGGACTGGAACACAACCGGGTGGGGGCTCATCAATGGGGTTTTATTACTGTAGGGGTCTCTGCTTCTTCTCCACCCCTCCAATTATCCTTAATTTCTTTCCTAATTCTACTTCCTGAGTCAGGAATTTTATAAGATACAAACCTTAGAAGGATTTCTGTGCCCCTTGGCTGTGCCAGTGTACTTCATCAAATATTTTATTTTACATAAATACTTCTTAAAGTCTGTGTCGTCAGAGGCCCCCTTTACACACCGCTTTTGTTGCTCAACCTCCTCATTTGCCGGGTGTTCAGAGGGGTCAGGCGTCCCACCCATCACAGCTCTGCCACTTGCTGTAGCCCCAGAACTGACCCATCTCACCTGTTGGTCGGGGACAGGGCAGAACTGCACACTGGTGTCAGGTGTCAGGAGGCAAGTAGAGCTCTGGGGCAGCCAGTCCATGACCGCAGCCTTGGGATCGAATGTTCACCATCCGTGTATTTTGGACCACAGTCCTTTGCCCTCTTGGGATTAAACAGTCCAAACCCTGGTACTCTTCACACTCAGGATTTTCCAATACCCGGAGCCCAGAGTCTGCAAGCTTGTCCTGGAGTGACTTCCCTGTCTCTCCCTGTAGCCAGTGCTTCCCTTTCCCTTTTGTAGTCTCCGCACTCTTTCTACTTAGGCATTTTTCTCCCTCCAATCAAGTGACCTCTTGGGTCATTGTCATGCTTTGTTTCTTCAGTAGATGGGTTTGAATTCTCTCCAGGTCTCTACATACAATAGACCTAAGAAACTGAAGTGGGTATTTTCTTCTGTTGAAAATAAAGCCTGCATTTTTCTCCCTAGTATTAACTAGCAAGAGATGCCTCATTGTTTTTTGTTCGTTTTGTTTTGTTTTGTTTTATATTAAGTGAGAGGAGAAGAGGCAGAGACAGACTCCTGCTAGCAGCCAGACCAGGATCCATCTGGCAAGCCCACTAGGGGGGCGATGCTTCGATGCTCAGCAGCTGAGCTCCTCTTACCACCTGAGGTGGAGGCCATGGAGCCATCCTCAGCTTCCAGGGCCAACTTGCTCCAATCGAGCCATGGCTGCAGGAAAGGAAGAGAAAGAGAAAGAAGTGAGAGGAGGAGGGGTGGAGAAGCAGGTGTTCACTTCTCCTATGTACCCTGACTGGGAATCTAACCTGGGACTTCCATACACTGGGCCAATGCTCTACCACTGAGCCAACTGGCCAAGGTCTCATGTTTTGTTTTGTTTTGTTTTGTTTGGGTTTTTAGGTGAGAGGAGGGGAGATAGTGAGGTAGACTCCCACATGTGCCCCAACTGGAATCCACCCGGCAAACCCATCTGGGACTGATGCTTTAGTACTCAGCTATTTTTAGTACTCGAGGCTGACATGCTTGGACCAACTGAGCTATTCTCAGTGCCCAGGGCCATGCTCGAACCAGTTGAGCCACTGGCTGTGGGAGGGGAAGAAGGAGGGAAGGGAGAGAAGAAAGGGGGGTGAAGCAGATGATTGCTTCTCCTGTGTGCTCTGACTGGGAATTGAACCTGGGACGTCCATACACTGGGCCGTCTCATATTTTACCACAAGAGTTTTTTAAATGAATTGTAGCTTATTATATACAAACTTAATTATAGTGACAGTGTAATGCAATTAACAGAAACAATCACGTTTATATATATCACTACTCAGGTCTAGTGTACAAAACCCCCAGTGACAAAAGCTCACTCTGGACTAACCACATGCTGTCTCCCTCACTGCAGGCACACCCTCTGGAGGCGCGTCCAGGGCGCAGTGACCCCTCTCCTGGCGAGCATAGTGTCTGTCATCGACAGAGATGGCAACCTAGAGCTCTTGGCCACGCCTGACACTCCATCCTGGGCCAGAGACCTTTGGATGTTTATTTTCAGGGACATTAAGCTTCTGAACATTCCTGTTGTGGTGAGCGATACCAGGTGAGTAGAGGACTTCCTGCCTGTGGTGAGGAGGCACCCAGCACTGTGGCAGTCGGAGTCTGCTCTTCCACGTGTCCAGTAGCACACAGGGCCCTGACTGGAGAGTCACACTTAGCCTGGCACTTGTAGCCTCACGGCCTGTGGGAGGATTTAGTGGCATTCTGAGAAATCTGGGCTTCAGGCGCCGGCCACGTTCCATGCCCTCAGATCATGACATGACTGGCATTGCTGGCATCCACTCCATCTTTTCGGAGAGGCTGCAGTGGGAGAGCTGCATGGTCTGTGTGCTTCCTGGTTTCTCTCTGTGTGGTGGGGCTCTCAGAGCCTAGCCCTAGGTCCACTCCTGTGTTACTCCCCAAAGCTTCCTGTTTGGATTTTAGGGGGCTTCTTTACAAAGGAGAAGTGATTGTCTGCTTTCCCCCTCCCTTGCCCCTTCTCTCCCTCTTCCCCTCCTGCAGCCAGTGGCTTGATTGGCTTGAGGTTGGCCCCGGGTGCTGAGGATACCTCCATTGGAATGCATCAGCCTCAGGCACTAAAAATAGCTCAGTACTCAAGCATCAGCCCCAGATGAGGTTGCCAGATGGATCCTGGTGAGGGTGCATGCAGGAGACTGCCTCACTATCTCCTGTCCTTTCACCTTAAAAAAAAAATGAGTTAAGTGGAATTCAAAATCACCGGTGGAGGCCTAACCTGTGGTGGCGCAGTAGATAAAGCATCAACCTGGAAACCCTGAGCTTGCCTGGTCAAGGCACATATAGGAGTTGATACTTCCAGCTCCTCCCCCCTGTCTCTCTCCCCTCTCTCTCTCTCTCTCTGTCTCTCTCTCTCCCTCTCTCTCTCCTCTCTAAAATGAATCAATAAAATAAAAATTAAAAAAAAAATCACCAATGGAGACCTCGAGAAGACAGACTCGAGACTTGAACATAGACAAACTCGTTCTGACCTCATGTCCTGTCTGCACAGGGCACGGCAAGGCCCTGGCTCCCTGAGACTGTAGCCAGCCTACTTGACCCCTCCCAGGCTTGGTCTGTCTGCACAATAGATTGCACAAGGCCATCCTTGAATTCCTTTAGAACAGAAACCTGAGCTGTGACACAGACCAGAGGACTGGCTTCATTACCTTAAACATACCTCAGTCTTGAAAGCTAAGAACAGTGGGCTGGGGGGAGGTGGCTCCTGTCTTACATTTTGAGTGATACTTCACTGACTGTTTTCTGACCTCACTTGCCCAACTGCAGGTCCAAGAATGAGATGTCCCACATCCTGGTGCAGAGCCACATGAACCTCTCGGACAATGTCTGCAACGCTGTCCCATTCAGCTGGAGGATCAGGGACTACCTGGAGGAGCTGTGGGTCCAGGCTCAGTACATCTCCAAGGCTGCAGGTACATCCAGGGGAACATTGTAAGGGATCGCTGTGGCAGGAAGAGAGCCCAGGAGCCTGTCACAGGCTAGTCATTCTCATTCTAAGCGTCCTGGACAGCGAGGGCCCCAGGACTCCAATGTCCTCAGTTAGTGTTTTCTCAACAACTGCCAGTTTCAAGAGCAGAGTGCCTCCATCCAAGCTGACTGTGTCCCCTCAGAACCCTGTGGCACCTTGCCTAGCTGTCTGTGACATGCCAAGTGGTCTGGCCATTGGTGTGCCAGGAAAACCAATATTCACGCCTGACCTGTGGTGGCTCAGTGGATAAGGCGTCAACCTGGAAACACTGAGGTTGCCGGTTCAAAACCCTGGGTTTGCCTGGTCAAGGCACATATGGGAGTTGATGCTTCCAGCTCCTCCTCCCTTCTCTCTCTCTCTCCCTCTCTCTCCTCTCTCTCTTCTCTAAAAATGAATAAATAAATAAAAAAAAAATTAAAAAAAAAAAAAAAAAAAACCAATATTCACATGATGCTTTGGGAGAAGTCATCTTCCATAATGAAACAATATTTTTAAAAGGTTGGCTTATAGCTCTGCCTTTAAAATACACAGATTAAGATCCTTGAAGATGAGCTTATTTTTCTAAGCACGCCTCCTGCCACTTTTTCTGAGCAAACTTGAAGCCACCTGTCCCCAGAGGAAGGAGTTTTTCTGTTTCGAGGCCACTCCAACTGACCCTGCTTTGCCATGGTAGCATGCCACATGGGGGCAGCGCCCCATTCCCAGAGGCAGATATTTAGTTTGAGCAGAATGTGCCCCCAGTCTTGGAGAGCAGCCCACTCTTTCTGATCCTGGGGTTCCTGAGATGCATCAGGACTCAGACACACATTCGGTCTGTCTTGGGCCGTCTTCTCCTTTTGGGGCTAGTGAGGCTGTTTGTGACTGAAATGGAACATCAACTCTGCCTTTGTGTCTGCCCTTCCCCCGGAAAATATTGAATGCATCAACACAATGATCTTAGAGTCAGACCACCCACTCTCCTGTGCTGCTGGTCAGCGGACCCTTCCCCGCTGAGTGTCTGCAGAGTGGCGGGCCCAGCTATGGGGGCTACGTGTCCCGAGCAGAGGGACAGGGACGCACTGGAGTGGCGTCCTCACCCCGGGCCACTCTGGTCTCCCCGTCAGGGGCGTCCAGTAAGTTTGTAGAGATCTTCCAGAAGACTCCTCTGGGCTGCTTCCTCGCTCAGCTCTGCAAGGAGGAGAGGCAGGAGCTGCTCGACTGCTACCTGAAGGACTTCTTGCTCTTGACCATGAGGGTGTCCACGGCAGAAGAACTAATGGTAAGTGCTAACCCTGGGGCAGTGTGGACTGGCTGCAAACAGTGCTGCGGGACGGGACCCGGTCCGGGAGGACCCTGGTTCAGTGCTGCGGGACGGGACCCGGTCCGGGAGGGCCCTGGTTCAGTGCTGCGGGACGGGACCCGGTCCGGGAGGGCCCTGGTTCAGTGCTGCGGGACGGGACCCGGTCCGGGAGGGCCCTGGTTCCTGACAGGCTGCCGCACCTTCAGCCCACCGCCCAGGCCCCTAAAACAGGGAACTCTCTAGCAACATGATGAAGATCGCCAATGTCCCTGGAACACCTTCTTTTCAAATGCTTAGCTTCTCTGAAAGGAAGTTAGGCAAATATTTAACAGACCATTACAGGATAATAATAATAATAACAACAGAAATTTCAACAGAAAGATACTTCCTTCAAACTTTGTACATAAAAAAGGAAAGGGACAGATTGGAGAACATATGATTAAGGGTTAATAAAGTATGCTTAGGAGTCAATAAGAAAATTCACCCGATTTTTTAAAAAGGAGTAGAAGTTATAAACCAACTGTTCACAGAATTATACAGGCATCCAGAAAGCATTTTTTAAAGTTATTTACAAAAATTCACTTTAGAAGAGAGAGAGAAGGGGGGAGGAGCAGGAAGCATCAACTCCCACATGTGCCTTGACCAGGCAAGCCCCAGGTTTTGAACTGGCGACCTCAGCGTTCTAGTGCGTTACCACAGGTCAGGCCAGAAAACATTTGTAAAACTGCTCAAACTCACTAGTAATCAACAAAACCTGAAGAGTTGAAGCGACTCTCTTTACCTGTCCCCATGGCAATACTGTTTTTTTTTAAAAAGGCCAGCAGTTTTTTCATTGCAGACAGCCGTGTGACCAGCACAGAGCTTCCTGAACACCCCCTGGCAGGGCAAACAAGTGACCTTACAGAAACTGAACTGCGGATTCTGTCCTGAGAGCATTGTTGCACATGTGGTCAAACAGCTTAGCCCTAAGAATGTTCGTTCTAGCTTTGTTGCTAAAAATGGAAGATGAGAAACCATTTAAGTGTCCAAAAATAGGGGTTGGACAAATGAAGTGCGCCCCCTATGGCCCCTTGATCGGGATTGCACAGCCAGTAAAGACGGTGTTCTTCAAGTACACCTAACAACAGAGAAACAGTTCATGATGGAAAGTGATACTGTGACCCTCACTTGGGGACAACAGGGAGGACAGGTAGGGGTGTTCAAATGCTAGGAGTGGATGACACCAAGAGGTAGACGAGGGACAGTGCCAGTATGCCTAAGTTTCCCTTTCCTGCCGTGTTTTGAATCGTCCCAGTTTTCCATGAGCAGCAACATGTCTGTGTGTGTGACTTAACACGTACACACTCTCTTACCCCAGTTCCTGAGGACAGCTCTGTGGTCCTGCGTCCACCAGTTGACAGCAGGAAGCCCCGAGGAGGAGCTGTCTCTCCCATGGGTGCACCTGGCCTATCAGCATTTCAGGATCCGGCTCCACAACTTCTCCAGAATCTTGACTCTTCATCCCCCAATTCTAGACAGCCTAAGCAGCACCACACAGAGCCACAGCTGGGCTGGACATGAGATGGTATGACCATTCTTGGGGACAGTTAGTTCTTCCAGCCAGGGATTGGCCTTCCTTCAGCAGGTGGGAGGGTGCTTCCGGGCCACTCTGGGAGGGAAAGCTGACAGCCATGCTCCAGATAGGAGACTCCTGCATGGGGCACCTACATTGGCACAACACATGTCAAGACACACCAAACAGGGCCTGCTGTCTTCCCAGAAAGTAAAGAGGAGGCTGCGGGCAGGTACCGTGCGAGCACACTGAGCTAACTGCCAGGGCCTCTGGGCTTGGGATTTAGAGCCGCTAAAGGGGCCAAGGAAGCGCTGCATCACAGGTCTGCTCTCCACCCCCAGACCCTGGATGCGTTTGCAGCAATGGCCTGTACTGAGCTGCTGACGAGGGACCTGCTGAAGCCCAGTCCCGAGGCATGGCTACAGACGGTGAAGAACTTGTCCATCCCTCTGGGACTCCTCTGCTCCGAGGGGTACGTGCCAGACCACAGAGGCCTGGCCGGAGACATCATCAGGGAAGTCAGGTGAGTCACTCGAGCTGGCACTCAGAGCCCCTTCCACTTGTGCTGAGTCCCAGGCAGCTTAGAGAGAAAGATGACGCAGATACCCCTGCACGGAAGGAGCCCTTTTCTCCTTCATTCCCTTAACATCAGTGCACCACCACTGCCCCCAATGCCAGGCCTCCCATTGGCACTAAGGACACAGAAGAAGAAACCGTGTGCAGGGAGTACACGGAATGAGGGGGTGACAGAAGGGTGAGCGGGCACTGGGACCCCACGGCAGGAATGCTGTGACAGTGGAACAGCCAGAAAGGACCCCACACAGGACAGTGTGGGGCGGGGCGCATTCAGGGCAGTCATTCGAGGTGGACAAGTCCTGTGCTGGCTGTGCGGGCTCAGTGGCACTCAGCAGGCACAGCTGAGACAAGAATGTGCCACCCCAGGTGACCTCCATGTGGAGTCTAATGAGAAGCCAAACTCACTAGAGGCCAGGCAGCGCATGACAGGGCCCACACCGGTCTCTCTCTCTCTGCTGGCACCCCTATCTGTGGCTCATCTTCCAGCTCCAGAGCCCCCCTCCCGTGGCTTCTCTGGCTCTCTCATCAGCTGAGTGGGTGGCGCCCTCTCTTGACAGAAACCTCTGGCACCGCATCTCCTCCGTGGTGCTCTTTGTGGAGCACGTCCTGCTGGGGACCAGGAGCTGCATGCCCGAGCTGGACAAGCTGGTGACCAAGTATGTCCTCTTGCTCGACAAGGTGAGCACTTAGGCTTGTCTCAGCATGCAGCATCTGTCTGTCCCACACAAAGTGTAACTGCAGCATAGCCTGACCTTCATCTGACAAGGTCAGCTAGAACTGCAAAGGGAAGTGATCCTGTCACAGAGGCTGCCGGGTTTTCTGTGTTTAATTCTTCAGTTGCTCACCCTGTCCTGAGTGCCAAGTCAGAGCACATCATTTTAGAGAAGCCACTCATGCACAGGACATGCAGTGAAACCTTTGGGACAGCAGAGGAGGAAGGGCTCCAGCCAGATCTTCAGTGCCCAGACCAGCCTGGCCACTACTTGCAAAATTTGGAAACATTCTAACTGTCCAACAATGGGATAAAAGGGAACTAGTATACTCATCAGATGGTATCATATAGCGGTTAGTTACTATGAATGAGGGGACCTTCATGTAGTGAAGAAGAAAGCAGCCTGACTAGATGGTGGCGCAGTGGATAGAGCGTCGGACTGGGATGCGGAAGGACCCAGGTTCGAGACCCCGAGGTCGCCAGCTTGAGCGCAGGCTCATCTGGTTTGAGCAAAGAGCTCACCAGCTTGGACCCAAGGTCCCTGGCTCCAGCAGGGGGTTGCTTGGTCTGCTGAAGGCCCGCGGTCAAGGCACATGTGAGAAAGCAATCAATGAACAACTAAGAAGTCGCAACGTGCAACGAGAAACTGATGATTGATGCTTCCATCTCTCTCCGTTCCTGTCTGTCTGTCCCTGTCTATCTCTGCCTCTGTAAAAAAAAAAAAGAAGAAGAAAGCAGGTTGCAGAAGCTTAGATACAGTGTGATGGAAAGTTTAAACCCATTTAAAATAATAACAGTATCTTTATTCATGCATACAAATGTTCCTATCTTTTTTTTTTTTTAACAGAGGCAGAGATAGAGAGGGACAGATAGCACTGACAGACGGGAAGGGAGAGAGATGAGAAGCATCAGTTCTTTGTTGCAGAGCCTTAGTTCACTGATTGCTTTCTCGTATGTGCCTTGACCAGGAAACTACAGCAGAGCAAGTGACTGGCTCAAGCCAGTGATCTTGGGCTCAAGCCAACGACCTTGGGCTTCAAACCAACGACCTTCGGGCTTTAAACCAGCGACCTCAGGGCTCAAGCCAGTGACCATGGGGTCATGTCTGTGATCCCACACTCAAGCCAGTGACCCTGCTTTCAAGCTGGTGAGCCTGCGCTCAAACCGGCGACCTTGGGGTTTTGAACCTGGGTCCTCCATGTCCTAGTCTGATGCTCTATCCACCGCGCCACTGCCTGGCCAGGCGGAATGTTCCTATCTTTAAAATTACTCAGAACACGCTTGACCAGGCAGTGGCGCAGTGGATAGAGCGTCGGACTAGGATACGTAAGACCTGGGTTCGAGACCCCAAGGTCGCCAGCTTGAGCGCGGGCTCATCTGGTTTGAGAAAAAGCTCATCAGCTTGGACCCAAGGTCACTGGCTCGAGCAAGGGGTTACTTGGTCTGCTGAAGGCCCACGGTCAAGGCACATATGAGAAAGCAGTCAATGAACAACTAAGGTGTCGCAACGAAAAACCGATGATTGATGCTTCTCATCTCTCTCCATTCCTGTCTGTCCCTATCTATCCCTCTCTCTGACTCTCTCTCTGTCCCTGTAAAAACAAAAACAAAAACAAAAAAAAAACAAGAAAAAACTACTTAGAACAATAACAGTATCTCTATATATGGATAAAGACCCCACAGTCTCTTTGGGGAGAGGAGGGATACATTTGGATTGCAGTTTAGCTGTAACATCTTGTTTCTTTAAAAAGTAATCTAAAGCAAATGTTCCAAAACAAATAAGATTTCTTAAAGCTTGGTGGTAGATTCACAAGTGGTCACTGTATTATCATTTAAAGTTTGAAATCTCTTGTAGAGGGAGGAGGGGCTAGACCTTAAAAATGGGAAGAGGGAGGCCTGACCTGTGATGGCGCAGTGGATAAAGCGTCGACCTGGGCCCTGGCCGGTTGGCTCAGCGGTAGAGCGTCAGCCTGGCGTGCAGGGGACCCGGGTTCGATTCCCAACCAGGGCACATAGGAGAAGTGCCCATTTGCTTCTCCACCCCTCCCCTCCTTCCTCTCTGCCTCTCTCTTCCCCTCCCGCAGCCAAGGCTCCATTGGAGCAAAGATGGCCTGGGTGCTGGGGATGGCTCCTTGGCCTCTGCCCCAGGCGCTAGAGTGGCTCTGGTTGCGGCAGAGCGATGCCCCGGAGGGGCAGAGCATCGCCCCCTGGTGGGCAGAGCGTCTCCCCCTGGTGGGCGTGCCGGGTGGATCCCGGTCGGGCGCATGCAGGAGTCTGTCTGACTGTCTCTCCCCGTTTCCAGCTTCAGAAAAATACAGGGAAAAAAAAAAAAGCGTCGACCTGGACTGCTGAGGTCGCCGGTTCGAAACCCTGGGCTTGCCTGGTCAAGGCACATACGGGAGTTGATGCTTCCTGCTCCTCCCCCCTTCTCTCTCTCTCTCCTCTAAAATGAATAAATAAATAAAAAATAAATAAAATAAATAAAAAAAATAGGAAGAGGGAGCAATCGGAAGTTGAGAACACCAACCTTCTCCCAAAAGTGGCATGGTCACAAAGAGCATTCAAAGCTAAAGACACTGAAATAAGTCCAAAAAAAGAAAAAAAAAGAAAAAAAAAAAAAGACACTGCTAAGTACATGCAAGGCCTTGCCCTGCAGACAGATGGAACAGTCCTGGCTACCCATCAGTGGGCCAGCCGGGTGGGTGCCATCTCTATTGCCCTGGGTTGGGGAAGATCTTGGCTCACCTGGCCTGGCTAACCTTGCCCTTCCTTACTACTAATTCTCTTGCTGGTCACTGCCTTTCTCCTCCAGTACCTGCAAGAGAACTCTGACATCAAGACCCACAAGCCTTTTATGGCAGTGATGACCGCTCTCTGTGAATGTAAGGAAGAGGCCAGCAGGATGTTTACCCGGTGAGACCTTTGGTTTGGGACCCACGAGGGAGAGGACGTTGAACCATTGTTGTTTCTAGTGTCTCCCATCCAGCTTCTGTGCTTTAGCACTGACCACTGGCCTTGGATCCTAGGTATGGGGTCCAGCCGTGCCCTGTCTGCCTGGGAGATGCACACGACCCTGCCTGCCTGCCTTGTGAGCACGTATTCTGCCTGGGCTGTGTCCGATCCTGGCTCATTCCTGAGCAGATGAGATGCCCCTTGTGTTTAACCGACTTGCCTGACAACTTTTCTCTAAAGGTTTCCCACAAACATAGGTAGAATACCCTTTCTCTTAAGAAAGCTTCTTTCTTTTTCGCCAATACGATATTCAAAAATAGAACTCTGTTAACTTTAGGAAACCTGGTCATAAGGGACTATTCCAACAGAGAAAATGGACCTTCATAATAACACCTAATGTCTCAAAATTATTGTCTCCCCAAGACATATATGTGTATAGATTTGGGAGACAGCAAACCAGGCAGTCATAAGTTATATGAAGCCATCACCAAGAGAACAAAGGAATGCAGGTGGTTTTTCCTCTTGTGGTACAGCCATTCATGTTCTATGACCTGAGGGTAAGCTAAGTACCTGTGGGCTGCCTAAGTACTCTTGGGGGGTAGGTCATTAAAGTTAATGGGAGTCCCGTGGGAAGGGCTTGGCTTCCTCCCTTTTCCTCCTTTCTGGGGCCAGCCCTGTGGTGGGGTCTTTGACACATACTTAAGAGGTTAGCCAGCTGGTCCAAAAGCTCAGGGTTCTTAGAAGGAGATGAGCACATCCTTCCTGGCACTGTTCTCCAGGCCCCTCCAAGCCATGTCAGGAGATGTTTACATGTTTTTGTTTAAAAAATTAAAATGCGCCCTGGCCGGTTGGCTCAGTGGTAGAGCATCGGCCTGGCATGCAGAAGTCCCGGGTTTGATTCCCAGCCAGGGCACACAGGAGAAGCACCCATCTGCCTCTCCACCCCTCCCCCTCTCCTTCCTCTCTGTCTCTCTCTTCCCCTCCTGCAGCCGAGGCTCCATTGGAGCAAAAGATGGCCCAGGCGCTGGGGATGGCTCCTTGGCCTCTGCCCCAGGTGCTAGAGTGGCTCTGGTTGCGACAGAGCGATGCCCCGGATGGGCAGAGCATTGCCCCTTAGTGGGCGTGCCAGGTAGATCCCGGTCGGGTGCATGCGGGAGTCTGTCTGACTGCCTCCCTGTTTCCAGCCTCAGAAAAATACAAAAATAAATAAATAAATAAATAAATAAATAAATAAATAAATAACAAAATGCCTCCTGACCAGGCGGTGGCGCAGTAGATAGAGCGTCGGACTGGGATGCGGAAGGATCCCAGTTCGAGACCCCAAGGTCCCCAGCTTGAGCGTGGGCTCATCTGGTTTGTCACTGGCTCAAGCAAGAGGTTACTCGGTCTGCTGAAGGCCCACGGTCAAGACACATATGAGAAAGCAATCAATGAACAACTAAGGAGTCGCAACGCGCAATGAGAAACTAATGATTGATGCTTCTCATCTCTCTCCGTTCCTGTCTGTCTGTCCCTGTCTATCTCTGCCTCGGTAAAAAAAAAAAAAAAAAAAAAATTCAAAATGCCATCTGCATCGCACAGCACCGAGTATGGAGGGAATTGGGAGCCCATCCTATAAGCCCTTTGACTGTAATTTTCCACCATTTCCAAGGGATGCCATTGAGAAGCACTTCCGCTTCCGACAGATGTGCACCAGCTTCTTTGTGGACCTGGTGTCTACCATGTGCTTCAAAGACAACTGTCCCCCACACAAGGATGTGGTTGAAGCTCTCCTGTCTCTGCTCTTTGTGGAAAAGAACCTCTTAAGAAATGAGCTTCAGAGTAAGTTGCTTTCTTCCTAGGAACCTAGACATCCAGTTCCCCTCTTGCTATCACATGTCTGGTGTGACCAGTAAGCTTACCTCACTCTTTCCGGTTTAAGGGTGCCGTGAACACACAAAATCTCTGTCTCCCTTTGACGACGTTGTGGACAAGACCCCTGTCATCCGCTCCGTGGTCCTGAAACTGCTTCTGAAGTACAGGTCAGTGCACTGGCGTCCAGAAAACCCTGCCTGCTTTTATTTTTCTTTCATTCTTTTTTTTTTTTAAATAAGTGCAAAGAAAGGAGATCAATAAACAGACTCCCATGCCTGACCTGTGGTGGCGCAGTGGGATAAAGCGTCAACCTGGAACACTGAGGTTGCCGGTTTGAAACCTTGGGCTTGCCTGGTCAAGGCACATATGGGAGTTGATGCTTCCTGATCCTCCCCTTTTTCTCTCTCTCTCCCCTCTCTCTAAAAATAAATAAATAAAAAGAAAAAAGAAACAGACTCCCACGTGTGACCCAACTAGGATCCACTTGGCAATCCCCCCATCTGGGGCCAATGCTTGAATCAACCAAGCTATCCTCAGCGCCTGGGGCTGACACTCGAACCAATAA
Organism: Saccopteryx bilineata; assembly: GCF_036850765.1. NCBI lineage: Eukaryota > Metazoa > Chordata > Mammalia > Chiroptera > Emballonuridae > Saccopteryx > Saccopteryx bilineata. The sequence goes on from NC_089495.1 coordinate 126,939,578, forward strand.
AGCCACTGGCTGCAGAAGGGGAAGAGAGAAAAGGAGAAGAGGGAAAGAGAGAGAAGCAGATAGTCGCTTCTCATGTGTGTCTTGACTGGGGATCAATCCCAAGATGTCTGCATGCTGTGCCGACGCTCTATCCACTGAGCAGCCAGGCAGGGCTTTTCCTCCTCATCCAGGTTCCCTCTGCTGCCTGCACTCGTCCCCGCAGGACAGGCAGCAAGTTCACGTAAGGAAGGCTTCTCCAGCGGCACGGCACCTGCCTTAGTTGTCTGTATTGGGGGGGTGGTTGGCCATTCTTGCATTCTTGCAAATGCACACAGCTCCACCACGGCACATGTTGTCAGGGAGAAGAAAGCAGGTGGTGGGAAGGGGCCTGGGATGGAACTCAGGTGGGAACTCCCTAGCGGTCTAGGCGTGTGATGTTTGGGAAGGTAACTGGTACTGTCCCCTGGCTGTCCCAGACCTCCTCAAAGCTTTGCTTCAGCTCCTAAACTTCTATGTCTTTGTGGATGGATAGAGAAGTCCCATAGGGCGTTGAGTTCTCCTTTAGAAAGAGCTAAGAAGGTGACCTGTATTCAGAAGACTTCTCCCAAAGGGTGCTCAGCATATGTGGCCCGTGTTCTGATTGGCACGGTGTCCTTGGAGGTGTTGGCCAAATCAAGACGCTGCAAGAAAGGCTGTACTAGAAACCACTATTTTTGACTTAACCATCCAAAAGCAGACATAGAGGAGAGATTAGATGTCCATGTAACACATGGATCCACAGCATCCTCGTCCATGGACACATCCTTTTCCTTTTTAATGTTCATCATTTATGAAACAGGGTTCCTGCAGGATTTTCAAGCAAAAAGATCTTAAAATGCATTTTATTACAGAACCAGTGTCTCGTTCTGCTTTTCAGGTGTATACATAGTTGACTTGCGATACGAAGAGAGCCTCCTTTGATGTTCTGTAACGTCCACCAGTTCTGATAAGTGTGCGACATCTGTGTGCACTTGATGTTCTTTGCTCAGAGACATCACCATGGAGTCGCTGACAGGCATACCTCCCGGCATGTAGTGTGGATGTAGTTACAGGAGTAGAGACAGCCCACTCACAGGGTACACGCTCTGTCTTGCAATAGGGGCTGCACATTATAGAACTGACATTAAGATAGAAATCTTGAGCCCTGGCCAGTTGGCTCAGTGGTAGAGCGTCGGCCCAGTGTGTGGATGTCCTGGGTTCGATTCCCAGTCAGGGCACACAGGAGAAGCACCCATCTGCTTTTCCACCCCTCCCCCTTGCCTTCCTCTCTGTCTCTTTCTTCCCCTCCTGCAGCCAAGGCTCCATGGGAGCAAAGTTGGCCCAGGCGCTGAGGATAGCTCCATGACCTTCGCCTCAGGCGCTAGAATGGCTCTGGCAGCAATGGAGCAATGCCCCAGATGGGCAGAACATTGCTCCCTGCTGGGCATGCCAGGTGGATCCTAGTCAGGTGCATGTGGGAGTCTGTCTGAGTGCCTCCCCGTTTCTAACTTCAGAAAAATACCCCCCCAAAAAAAGATAGAAATCTTGAAACATAAGACATAATTTTTAAGTTGGCATTGTCTCTGAGATGTGCTGGCTTGTTGTCCCTTTGTTCTGGGGGTTTGAACATTTTGTGTGTATGATTTGGCTGGACTTGGAGTTGCTTTGTGGAAATCTAGACAGCTCTCTGGGTAGACTGCCCCCCCTACACCCTCCAAGCCCCCTGTTCCTGGGCTGCCTCACCCCTAGCTGCCTGTGGTCTGGACACTTGAAGGGAGACCAGTCACACTTTTTTTTTGGCTAAGTCTTGGGCCACAGAGGGCGGACACCACTTATGTAAGTTCCTTGTTGGGGTCAGATGCCCAGGACAGTATCAGTAGGGGCACTTGACGATCCAGTATTGCAGTTTCCAGAGTGTGGGTGCCTGGATTCTACAGGGAGTCCGTGCGGTCACGACTATTTTTAATATAGTACTAAGATGATTCACCTTTTTCAATATGTTGGCATGTGCAATGTGACTAACGCCACAGTGGGTAATGGCTGGCATCTCAGCATGAGGAAAACTGTCCTGGGAGCCCTTCCTCATCGCCTTGCATGGGTTGTCCTAAAAATAACAGTTTTGCCTGACCTGTGGTGGCGCAGTGGATAAAGCGTCGACTTGGAAATGCTGAGGTTGCCGGTTCGAAACCCTGGGCTTGCCTGGTCAAGGCACATATGGGAGTTGATGCTTCCAGCTCCTCCCCCTTCTCTCTCTCTGTCTCTTCTCTCTCTCTCTGTCTGTCTCTCCCTCTCCTCTCTAAAATGAACAACAACAACAAAAAATAACAGTTTTGTGCTTACTTCAGCAGCATGTGCGCTAAACTTGGGGAGATACAGAAAAGATTAGCCTGACCTCTGTGCAAAGATGACATGCAAATTCACGACATGTAACAAAAAATAAAATAAAAATGAGAATGGCAATTTCTTACCTTTTGTGACAACATGGATGGACCTGGAGACTATTATGTTAAGTGAAATAAGCCAGGCAGAGAAAGAAAAATATCATATGACCTCACTTATATGAGGAATCTAATGAACAATGTGAACTGAGGAACGGAATAGAGGCAGAGGCGGGGTCAGAGGGACCAGAGGGAAAGAGGAAGAGAGGATGGGATCCGAGAGGGGAAAGGGATTAGTGAAATTATGTATACAGAACACAGAGACAAAGGGAGCAGGACAGCAGATCCTGGAGAGAAGGGGGAGGGTGTTGGGGGGAGGGGCCAAAGGGGGTATCAAGGGGAACACAGGGGTGGGGAGGGAGATATATTCGATAGGACACTGAATCTATGTAAACACAGTAAATTAAAGTAAAAAAAAACAACAAAGAATGGCAGTTTCCCTGAAGAACATCCTTGGTGAGGCTATCAAAGTCATCACTCTGACTAGATCTTGACACGGATAGGACACGGATGTTCTGTTGACGTGAGCAGCACACAACAGGAAAACCATGCCAGCAATTTCTGAGTGGCACTCCAAGCGAGCTGCTTTGTGCACGGACGCCCTCTGGGACTTGGCAAGGGACTGCCAGCCTGTAGTACGTGGGCATTACTTTTCCTCAAGAGCAAGTGAAGGGAAAATTCAAGCTTTTAAGCAAAACTGAAAATTTTGCAAACTTGTATCTTCTACTGTGAGCCTGTCAGCTTTCTCATAACATAAAGACTTTTTGATGACATGGGTAGTGATATTAGGAATGTGAGGTTTGGCCCTGGCCATGTTGCTCTGTGGATAAAATATTGTCCCAGCATGCCAGAGGTCACGGGTTCAATCCAGATCAGGGCATGTGTGAGAAGCAACCAGTGAGTTACAACTAAGTGTAACAATGAGTTGATGTTTCTCTCTCTTTCGGTGAATGGAAAAACAACTAAGAAAAAAAAAAGTGAGGTTTTAAAATACATATTTTAAAATAAGAATGTGTCAATGTTGGCAAGTTCCACATAGCTCAGTGCACCAATGTTTTCGAATGACCCATGTTTCATGTTACAGAATCATGTGTTTGTCAGAAACAACTCCGCTTCAAGTGCAAGGTCGACCATTTGACTTAATGTAACTGGCTAAAGAGGCACAGGTGCAGTTTCAAAGTGCACATTGCAACATCTTTAGAAACTACCCATTTATCAGAGAAGAATATTTAAAATTACCTGGAAGACAAGCTGTTTCTCCCAGATACACAGCACTCCAGAGCAGATTCTCTGATACTTCAGTATAGGCACAGCTGATGGAAGCAAGAGCAAGTCAGAAGGTCAGGCAGACTCAAACTGTTCTGAGAGGCTTGGAAAACAAAGCCATTTTTGTTTTGGGAAATAGCTTGATTTTAAATGTTATTTTTTTTAAATCCCTAGTGGGTTCAATTTTGTCATTTTAAATGAGTTCATTTCTACTACCGTAAATATCAATAGCTATAACCCACATAAACAAAAGTTCTTAGGGGTTCTCCATAATTTTTAAGACTGCAAAGGAGTCCTGAAACCAAGACGTGGCAACAGCCAGTCTAAAATGCAACATTTTTTCTCCCTTCTTTTTTCGAGTGAGAGGAGGGGAGACTGAAAGACAGATTCCTGCGTGTGCCCTAACCAGGATCCACCTGGCAACCTCCATCTGGGGAGGATGCTTTGCCCATCTGGGACCATGCTTGCTACCTAGCTATTTTTAGCCCCTAAGGTGGAGGCTTCATGGAGCCGTCCTCAGCACCTGGGTCCAGCTCGCTAGAATCAATGGAGCCTTGGCTGCAGGAGTGGAAGGGAGAGAGAGAAGCGAGAGGGGGAAGGGTGGAGAAGCAGATGGGTGCTTCTGTGTGCCCTGATCAGGAATCAAACCAGAGACTCCCACATGCTGGGCCAGTGCTCTACCACTGAGCCAACTGGTCAGGGCCCTAAAATGCAACATTTTATATTCTCCAATGTCATACTGAAACGTTTTCAATAAAGTCATGTGACATACTATACCTATGTATGTATGCATATATTTACATAGGGAGATTGACAAAGATAAGTCAGCTATTGTTTTCATTTATTTGTTTTTTCAAAATAAACGTCCGGACCTGAGATAACCAGGTTTACTACTTCTCTTTCTGTAGCTTCCACGAAGTGAAAGATTACATTCAGGATTACTTGTCCCAGTTGGAGAAGAAAGCATTCATAGGGGAAGATAAGACTGAGCTCTACATCCTGGTCAGCAGATGTCTGGAGGTAGCGTCACCCCTCCCTGGATTTCTTTGGCACACTGGTTGCACCACATCATTTGCACAATGGAAAAACACTTCTGAAAAGTCACAGGATACAATTTTTTTTAAATAAGAGGAAAGGAAAGAGACAGACTCCAGTATGTACCCTGACTGGGGTCCACCCAGCCAGCCCCCTACTGACAATGCTCTGCCCAACTTGTGCCGTTGCTCTGCAACCGAGTTATTTTAGCACCTTACGTGGAGGCTCCACAGAGCCATCCTCAGTGCCTGGGGCCAACTCACTCAAAGCAATGGAGCCATGGCTGCGGGAACAGAAGAGAGAAAGAGAGAAGAGGGAGGGGAAGAGGTGGAGAGGCAGGGCTTCTCCTGTGTGCCCTGACCAGGAATTATACCTGGGAAATCCACATACCAGGCTGATGCTCTACCACTGAGCCAACCAGCCTAGGCCACAGAATACAATTTTAGTGGCTGAAATTAATGGACATGGTGTTCCAGGCAAGGGAAAAAAAGGGGAGAGGTTTCAAAAGCATTGCCTCTGCCCTCAGTCATTGTCTATATTGGCATTGATGTGCAGGAGAAAAAAAAATGAAAACAGGCTAGACAATATACCATTCAAGTTCATGTTTAGCTCCAGGGGGAGGGACTTCGAATACTTTCCATTTTCATTGTCTTTTTTTTTTAATTTTATTTATTCACTTTAGAGAGGAGAGAGAAAGGGAGAGAAAGAGGAGAGAGAGAGAGAGAGAGAGAGAGAGAGAGAGAGAAGGGGGAGGAGCTGGAAGCATCAACTCCCATATGTGCCTTGACCAGGCAAGCCAGGGTTTTGAACCAGCGACCTCAGCATTTCCAGGTCAATGCTTTATCCACTGGGCCACCACAGGTCAGGCCATTGTCTTCATTTTTTTTGTTATGTTCAAAACTTTTACAATGCATTTGAGAAAACTTTAGATCATACACCATTTTTTTTCCTCAGAGGTTTCCTTTGTCTCCTCTTTCTTGGTCTTAAAGTAAAAAAAAGAGAGAATAGGTTTCCAGGGTTCAGAAAAACGAACCCGAAAACCTACAGCCTTCTTCATCCTCCCTGTAGTTTCTACGTGTTGCATGGCAAGTTCTGGAGGGTTGGGCTTGCATATTAAAAAGAACATCACTGGCCTGACCTGAGGTGGCACGGTGGATAAAGCAACCTGGAACACTGAGGTCGCTAGTTTGAAACCCCAGGCTTGTCTGGTCAAGGCACATATGGGAGTTGATGCTTCCTGCTTCTCCCCCTTTCTCTCTCTTTCTCTCTCCCTCTCTCTCTCTCCTCTCTAAAAATAAATTAAAAAACAAAACAAAAGAGTGCCCTTTTCCATCTGGTCCCCCAGGATTCCATCCACGAGAAGAATAGTTCTTTCCCCACCAGTGATGACCTGAGATTCCTGCGGGAGGATGGTCAGTTACTCCAGGCATGTCTGTCAGGAAGGCATCACAGAGAACCTGCCTGTGAGGCTTCCGTGGAATACCTGCAGGAGATGGCCCGGATCCGCATCTGCCTAGACAGGGCTTCCGAGGTCCTCTCAGAGCTCCGGCCAGGCTTGGGCAAGTTCTTCCTCTGCACCTTTCTTCTCCTCGGCTCAGAGCCCCTTACAGAGAAATCCGGGAAGTGTGGGAGACTGGTCCTCAGAGTAACACTGGCCCCTTTCCCTCAAGTTGGTGTTTTACTCCAAGTTTCTATTTTACTAGCTTCGTGTCTGTCCCAGACTCTGAATGACAACACTGTCCCCGGCACTGACCGCTTTATCCTTGGTCTCTGCAGAGATGGCCAAGGAGAAGCAGCAGTTCCTGCAACAGGTCAAGCACTTCTGCGCCCGGGTCCAGAATGACTGGTACCGGGTGTACCTGGTGAGGAAGCTCACGAGCCTTCGGGGGATAGAGTTTGTACAGTATCTGTCCCGGCCCGGACATCCGGCCCAGTGGGTGTTTCCCAAGGAAGTCATTGCACAGCAGGTGAGGAGCAGTCCCAACCCCCCTGGGTACTGTCACACCCCTGGGCACACCCCCCTCCCAGGAGCAGGTGTCCCCAACTTCCTCCTGCCCACTCAGGAAGGCTGGCGTCTGGTCTGGGCCTTTGTGTCCCAAGTCAGTCAGCTCCACCAGTGATGGCCTTTCCCAGCTTGCCTGAGGGAGAGGTGTGCGTGCTGCCTGAGGGACAGGTGTGCGTGCTGCCTGAGGGAGAGGTGTGCTGCTGCCTGAGGGAGAGGTGTGCTGCACCGGCCTCTGCTCCGCTGTCCTCCTGTAGTCCTTATGCGGCATCACTTCGGATCCCGCTGGACCACGGGAGCAGTAAAAAAATGGGTCTGTGGCTTTTGCTTCCAGCAAAGTAGAAGTCATTGGGCTTGTAGGACAAGGTCTTTCTACCCCAGCAGCGGGGATGGGGAGAACCAGGGTGCAACAGTCCTTTCCTTGTGCTCAGAAATAAACAAATTGCATTGTTCATAGTGGCACTAAAAACGCTGACATTCTGGGGGGGGTTAACTACCAATTGGAGCATAGATTGAGTGAAGTCACCTGGCCTCTGATACTGCTGAGTGGAGGCAAGGTTGGCATCGCCTCCTCCTTCCCTGCTCTGTCCACCCCTCCGGCTGCAGGGAGCCTGGAGGAGTGTCCCACACAGCACTGCACTTCCCTGCCACAAGCCCGCCTGGAGTCCCAGCTTAGCACCTTTGAACCTCCAGTGATCGCCAGCTTCTTTTCCTTCTGCAGACAGTTATTTGCTACACGTTACCCCCACCGTCCCGCCATGATTAACTCTGTGTTCCTGGGCTTGCAGAAGGACTATCCAGGCCAGATGGATCGCTACCTGGTGCATGGAGAGGAGTACAAGGCTGTCCGTGACGCTGTGGGCAAAGTCATTCTGGAATGCAAACCCCTGGCTTTTGTAACTGCTCTGGAGGTAGGATGGGTCAAGGCCTCTCAGAACCTGCCTCTTTCCTTTGTTATATCCCACGATGCAGTGGAGTGTCCCAGAGGGTGACAGCGCCTTGGAAGCCACAGTTCCCTAGCCCCCACTGGCAAGCAATAATAGAAGAGCTGGGTGGACAGATTTGCTTCGTCTCACTGACCTGCCAAGGCCATTAGTGACAGCAGGTCCTCTATGTTGTGTCTGTCAGTTACTTTCTCTGAGACCCTGCTGAGATCACTTCCTACAAGATTGCTCTGATGGGACGCATGTGGGCACAACCAGCAGTGTGGGTACTCATGGGTGTTCACTGTCCAGCATGTGCCTATTATGCGTGCATGCAGTTCTCTGTGTTAAAGAGAGATGGATGCAGGGTGTTTAGAATTATCTTTTGGCCCTTGCTGTTTTGCTTGGTGGATAGAACATTGGCCTGGTATATGGACACCCTGGGTTCAGTCCCCAGTCAGGGCACACAGGAGAAGTGACCATCTGCTTCTCCCGCACACCCACCCTCCCCTCCGTCTTCCCCTCTGCCCCTCCCGCAGCCAGTGGCTCTGTTGGTTCGAGCGTCTGCCCCAGATTCTGAGGATAGCTTTGTTGGTTTAAGCATCAGCTGCAGACACTGAGGATAGCTTGGTTGATTCCAGCATCGGCCCCCAAATGGGGGTTGCTGGGTAGATCCCTGTAGGGGCGCATGTGGGGATCTGTCTGTCTACCTCCCTCATCTCACTGAATAATAATAAAAAATGAATAGAGTCTGATCTTTCAAATGTTCTGGTGTTGCTTCTTTTGGAGACCCCATTTCCCCTGGCACTGTGCCAGGACATGTTTCCAGGACCAGGAAGTGGTCAGAGAATAGATGGTGGCATCTGTTATGCTGTCATGAGACTTCTACTACATGTGCTCTGAGTCTAGTAGAAATCTTTGTGAACTCTGCAGCCTTGGAGCTGGCTGTTGCCAGGAGGCAGTCCTTGAGGCTCAGGGTCCAGGTCTGTAGGGTCTTAGGAAAGTCTCCTCAAGCCCTGGCTGGTTGGCTCAGTGGTAGAGCGTTGGCCTGGCGTGCAGAGGTCCCGGGTTCGATTCCTGGCCAGGGCACACAGGAGAAGCGCCCATCTGCCTCTCCACCCCTCCCCCTCTCCTTCCTCTCTGTCTCTCTCTTCCCCTCCTGCAGCCGAGGCTCCATTGGAGCAAAGTTGGCCCAGGCGCTGGGGATGGCTCCTTGGCCTCTGCCCCAGGTGCTAGAGTGGCTCTGGTTGCAACAGAGCGACGCCCTGGAGGGGCAGAGCGTTGCCCCCTGGTGGGCGTGCCGGGTGGATTCCGGTCGGGCGTATGCGGGAGTCTGTCTGACTGTCTCTCCCTGTTTCCAGCTTCAGAAAAATACAAAAAAAAGAAAAAAAGAAAGAAAGTCTCACCCTATCGTGGTGTAGGTGCTGAAGCACATGGGCTCTGGCCCTTGGCAGGAGCTGTATATGCTACAAAGTCTTTCTTGGTGTCCTTGCTCTCAGGCCTGCAGGAGCTCCCAGACCCAACAGGCAGTCTACCTACTGTTGGCGCTTTTCAGAGAGGTCACCACTCTGTACCAGTCCTGCAACGCCAGCCTGCACCCCAAGCCAGAGGTGAGTGTCTGTCTCCAGGGCTTGTGGCCATAGTCTCAATATTCGGAGGGTACTTGTCTGCCCATAATTTTTAAATCTAGGATAGGGGTTTTCACCTTTCTCATATGGAGAGACTATTTTCTGTTTTACCCAAAGCTGTTAGAATTATAGGTAAAACTAAAGTCAAGGCCCTGGCCAGGTAGCTCAGTTGGTTGGAGTGTTGTCTTGCTTCGCCAATGTTGCAGGTTCAATCCCCAGTCAGGGCACATGCAGGAATCAACCAAAGAGTGGAACAACAAATCAATGTTCCTTTCTCTCTCTAAAAATCAGTCAATAAAAACAATTTAAAAACTAATGTCGCCTGACCAGGTGGTGGCGCAGTGTATAGAGCATCAGACTGGGATTCAGAGGACCCAGATTCAAGACCCCGAGGTCACCAGCTTTAGCATGAGCTCATCTGGTTTGAGCAAGGCTCACCAGCTTAAACCCAAGGTCACTGGCTCAAGCAAGGGGTCACTCAGTCTGCTGAAGGCCCACAGTCAAGGCACACATGAGAAAGCAATCAATGAACAACTAAGGTGTAGCAACGAAAAACTGATGATGGATGCTTCTCATCTCTCTTCATTCCTGTCTGTGTGTCCCTCTCTATCCCTCTCTCTGACTCTGCCTCTGTAAAAAAAAAAAAAAAAATGTGTGACTGACTTGAGAGCAAACCAGTGAATTCAGCGTGCCTTCTTCTTTTGTGCTTTAACATTGAAACGTGTTCCTGTCAGCAACGTGAGGCCATGAACAAGTTCATTGAAGAAAGCCAGATCCTTTCCCCCGACATGAGAGGTTTTGCCACATCTCTTGTGGCCAACACACTGCCGCTGCTGAGGACAGATCCCGGTGACGGTGGCCCTGAGGGCACAGTGACAGAAATGGCCGTTCATGCTGCAGCTGTCCTCCTCTGTGGACAAAACAGAGTCCTTCAACCCCTGAAGAACTTGGCCTTCTCCCCAGCCACCATGGTGGTAAGACTGCACGCTCTGCTTGGTCACCGGCAGACACCAGCCCCTGCCGGGGGACCTGCTGAACGTGCTTGTTTTCTCAAGTCTGCCTCTGTCTCACCTGATCCTAAAGTCCACTGTGACGGTGACAGTCTTGCCTCACTCTTGGTTGTCTCATGGAGAGCTGTGACATTTTCTTCAGTGTTTGGGGTCAAGAAGAAAGGAAACAAGACGTCTGTGTCCTTGCTCTGGACCTCCTGCCTGATCATTGCTCTGCTTTCTTGGTTTTTCAGACAGCATATCTCCCAACGATGCCCGAGGACTTGCAGGCTCAAGCCAGAAACTGGCAGGGTCTAGAACACGTCCGCTGGTATAGTAAGTATTGATGTCTCAGACAGTCACAGTTCTCTGAGCTTTGAAAAGTTTCCTGATGCCACGGGAGCCGTTGGCTTAGAGTGGGAGTTCATGTGGTTGGTGCCTGTGGGTCCCAGAGTGCCCTCCCCTCCTGCCATTGGTGCGTGGTGGGACAGGAGCGGCCTGCAGAGTGTAGATGACCATCATGTCCTTCCTGGTCATGGGCAAGGACCTGCAGGACCTGCTCCTTTTCCCTGGACTATGCGTCTGGGGAGAAGGACACTGGGAACCACTTACATCAGAGGCTCAGTTACAACACAACCAAGTTTTTTGATCTAAAGATGTTTCTTTTAGAAAAAATAAAACTGGGAGACAGAACCATGTCACCCATGACTTTATGTAAATTTTGCTCTCGCCTGAGTAAATAATCAAAAGTTAAAAAACATGTTCTAAAAGTTGTTCTAAAACATGCTTGTGGCAAAAACCCCCAGAGAAAACAGAAGTATATAAAATCCTATCTACCTTGCCTTCCACAGTAACCCCAGCATAGGCCTGGGATCTAGTTTCTCTCTGCTCTGTAGACTTCAACTCAGAGACACTTTCCCATACGTACTTGGGACACATCCGCCTTGCATCCAGTGTAGTCAGGCCAGTGAGGAAAGAGTTAGCTTTCCCTTTGAACTGTGGGTCATTAGGTGAAACCTCACCAGCCAATGCATGTCCCATTGTTCTCCCAACAGTGTGTCCCAATGGTCACCAGTGCTGTGTAGGAGAGGTGAGTCTTGTTTTGGAGCAGGGTTTGGGGGGCTTAAAACGAGTGTTCCTTCAGGGCTGGGAGGGGTGGGAGAGCATGGAGGAGGAGGATAATGAGGTCTTGTCTCTCCAGGAGAACATAGACTGTTTTGAGGGCTGTCCCCGGTGTTCCAAGTAAAGCTCTACATGGAGCTCCGTGTGCCCAGCCAGCCTCTCAGCCTCGACACTTTGCACATACCTCTTTACTGGGGGCTGTTTTGTGCATTGCAGGGTGTGTAGTATCCCTGGCCTCACCAGATGCTGGGAGCACCCCTCTCCCCAGTGTGACACCCAGGGATGCCATGGGTCCCCTGGGGGACAGAATGGCTGCTGGTTAGGAACCAGTGCTAGCCACTTTTCCTGGCGCCTGCAGACACGTGCCTTTCTGTGATGGCAAAGTGGGGACTGGGTCAGAAGCTGGATGACCAGCCCAGAGAAAAGAGACAGGGCAGAGAGCAGAGCCAGGAAGAGGAAAAAGACTTGTAGCTCATAAGCTGGGGGGCAGGACCTGTGTGTTCCTCATCCCTGAGTCCCAATACCCTTGTTAGGGTCGTTGGTATCTGCCTGCTCAGCAGCGGGCTGTGGAAGCAACAAATGTTAATCGATAAATTAAATGAGAGAGGGAGGGGTACAGAGAGAACTGGATGGAGGGTGGCGGAGGACGATCTCTCTTCAGGTGATGGGTATGCAACATAACTAAATGACAAGATAACCTGGAAATGTTTTCTTTGAATGTATGTACCCTGATTTATTGATGTCACCCCATTAAAATAAAATTTTATTTATTTAAAAAAATAATAATAAATAAATGAGAGACACAGAGGGAACTAATTGATATGCACCCTCCGCTCTAAGTTTCCTGACTTCTGTATCTGTGAAGGGTGATAGCCAGGTTCACCCCAGACTATGCCAGCCGTGCCTGTCTGTAGTCTGTCCCAGAGTACGAGCCATAGTTGCCAGCACAGAGTCCAGTGTTGCAGAACGAGGAAGCAGTAGACCATATGGTTCCATTATTTTAAAGATATTACTCATTTTAGCCTGACCAGGTGGAGGCACAGTGGATAGAGCATTGGACTGGGATGCAGAGGACCCAGGTTCGAGACCCCGAGGTCACCAGCCTGAGTGCGGGCTCATCTGGTTTGAGCAGAGCTCACCAGCTTGAACCCAAGGTCGCTGGCTCGAGCAAGGGGTTACTCGCTCTGCTGTAGCCCCATGGTCATCAAGGCACATATGAGAAAGCAATCAATGGACAACTAAGGTGTCACAACAAAAAACTAATGATTGATGCTTCTCATCTCTCTCCGTTCCTGTCTGTCTGTCCCTGTCTATCCCTCTCTCTGACTCTCTCTCTGTCTCTGTAAATAAAAAAAATTTAAAAAAAGATATTATTCATTTTAGAGAGAGAGAAAGAGGAAGGGGGAGGAGCAGGAAGCATCAATTCCTATATGTGTCTTGACCAGGCAAGCTCAGGGTTTTGAACCCGTGACCTCAGCATTTCAGGTTGACGCTTTATCCTCTGTGCCACCACGGGTCAGGTATTTATTTATTTTTTAAAATAGAAGTCCATAACAGAGTTGAGGAAATGCGGCGCTCGCAGTATCAGGAAAGAAAGCGCCCGAAATGGTGACAGTAGGGGGTGGAGAGCAGACAAAGCCCAGGATGGAACACTGGCTAGACACACACTGATGATTCTGTCTGGGAGGGAAACTTCAATTGTCTCTCCTGTTGAGAAAGACCCAGATTTGCCCATGTTCAACATAATTGGCACAGAACATGTGCCCTGTCCCCCTCCCCCCCCCGCCACCCATCGATACACATGCACCAGTGAGCACCCCTGGGGGCAGCCGCTGCTCCGTGGTCCGTCTGCCGTCTGCATCATGTGTGCACTGGTGTGGGTCCCGGGGCTGAGGCCATCTGCTCTGTCCTAGTGCGGCATGCCCATGGAGCAGAGCATCTGCATCGACTGCGGCGCACCCATTGGAGGGAAGGATCACAGACCCACCCAAGGATTCACTGTTGTCCAGTACGTATGGCTGTGTCCTCCGGTCACACCCTGGGCTGTGGGCTGTCTCTGTTCCGGCTGAGAAACTGGTACTAAACATGGTGTCACTGCTGTAGTGCCTGTGTACCAATGATGTGCTGGGAGGTGTCAAGGCCACAGTCCCTGTAGTCATATCCCAGTCTGTCATGTCATTGGCCAGCTGGCTTCTTACCTGCAAAACAGACAATGTGTTTAGTCCTTATGAATGTGAATACTTGTTTATGCCACGTCTCCCACTAGGGACTGTCTGAGGCATGCTCCTGTTGACATATGCTTGGCACATATCAGTGACCTAACCCAGAAGGACACTAAAGTTTACAAAGCCAGAAACCGGTCCCTTGTCTCTCTGGGCAGATGCCATCTCACTTGTCAACTCCCTTAGTTTCCTCTTCTTAAGAAAGTAAAGGAGACATAGTCTTCCCGAATGCTGTGGGATCCAGGTAAAACCTGGTCTCACAGTCCTGCACCTGTACACCAGGTGAGGATGGTTGTAAGCACTGCCTTAGGGTGGCAGGTGGGGCCTCTGCGTGGTCATTGTCCATGCTGGCTATCCTGGCACAGTTACAGTTTCAAATGTTCTAACCGGTTAGCTCCACAAACCATCAGAATGTCCTAGAATGGGTAACAGTTTTGCAACTGGTCATGTCTATCATATAGTACCTGCCATCTGGGTTCAGTAGGACATCCTTTGCCAGACCGTGGGTCCTGGTCTTTGATTTGGGAGAAGGAGACCAGTGGTCACATGTCCCCACGTCAGCGTCAACTCTCCTTACTGAGCCCACCTCCTGTCCCCGCGGGACTTCAGACGTCCGTCCTGACGTGCGGCCCCGTGATGGCCCTGAGTGCCGTCTCGTTCAGCCACTTTCCCTCAGAAGGTTGTGGGCTTTTGGTCAGCCAGGAAGGTGGTTCTAGAAGGAAGAAGACTTCTAGGAACATGGTCTTGGCTTTAGCAGAAAGAGTACTTTTAACATCATTCTCTTCCATAACATGAGCCTGGTCTGCAGGCCTAAGGGGCTGGTGTGGGCCTGAGAGCTCAGGAGAAATGACCTTCAGCCCTCACCTTGACGTCTCTTGCTCTTCCCAGAGAAAACCCAGACAGAACTCAGACTGGCCATGTGTTGGGAAGCCCGACCTCCAGTTCCCAACCGGTAGTTTCTGACCGACAGCTGTCCCCCGTAGCTTTTCTTCTCGCCCGGTTACTCACTCACCTGGCCATGCTTTTGGGAGTGGCGCACAGCCAGCAGGTACGTGGTGTGCTGCCCCTCTCTCTGTTTAGTTCCTATGGTGATGAGCTGCTCCTGCAGTGTCTCACAGTGTGTCCTTCTGTCTAAAAAGTCCTAGCCCAGGGCTCGGGAACCTATGGCTCATGAGCCAGATGTGGCTCTTTTGATGGCTGCACCTGGCTCACAGACAAATCTTTAATAATAAAAAAAATAACGTTAAAAATATAAAACATTCTCATATATTACAATCCATTCATTTCCTACCGCTCATGTTCATGGTTGTGGGTGGCTAGAGCCAATCACAGCTGTTCTCTGGGACAACACCAAATTTTTATTGGATAATGCGTAACGTACATGGATCGTTGTATGGCTCTCACGGAATTACATTTTAAAATATGTGGTGTTCATGACTCTCTAAGCCAAAAAGGTTCCTGACCCCTGCCCTAGCCCCTCCTGAGGATATTGAAGTTGTCTTGGTTACCTAATCTACAAACTGACATAGAACACAGGTACCCTGCCTCTCCCCTCTGTGACATCTGATGGTGTGGGGAAGCACTCACCAGCTCTCGTCAACCCCATTTTAAATGGCCAGCTCCATTTCCACCCGGGAACAGGGAAGCTAATGCAGAGTCATAGTCTTCCCATGTTGGGGCTGTGGCTCAGGGGGTTGGGGGGCTGAGGCCTGCAGTGGGAGGAAGAAGAGCATGTAGCTTCCTCTAAGTTAAGGGAATGTAAGAACAGGCATCCCCTTTCCTGCTGACAAGATCAGAGACCATCTCTCCACCTCTCCCACCCCCCCACCCTCGCCTTCCCACCCCTGCCAGCAAAACCCGCTGGCTCACTCGTTTTTTAGCCATCCTGCCTTCCACTGAGCTCCCTGTCTCCTCCACCTTGTGTGATACATCATTCTCTGGCTGCCGCAGGCTCTGAGCCACATCATCAAGCCCGCAGTGAGGGACCTGAGAGGGTTTCTGCAGCAGCACCTCCACAGGGACTTGGAGCAGCTGATGAAGACGCTAGGCAAGAGCGCTGACGACACGGCCATCACGGTCCATCTTGTCCTGCGCAGACTTTGCAAGGAGCATCACCCGCTCTCTAGCCAGAGTGAGGGACTGGGTGTGGGGTGCAGGTGGGGGGGCCGCAGGGCACACTGCAGAGACCATAGGGCCCAGGGAAGACAAAAGGATGGTGGTGGGGGCAGAATCCTGGGTGGGGAGGCAAACAGGAAGAAGTGCACCTGCTGGTGGTGCTGGGGGCGGGGCCCACTGCTTTGTCCTTCTCATGCTCCTGCGGGGATCAGACCTGCAAGGTTCTGGTCGCCTGCACAGAGGTGCTTAGTGTACATGGGGAGGCTTTGCAGTCTCCAACATCAGACATTGGGAGCTCTTCACAAAGAATACAAGGCTGAGGGTTGCAGCAGGAGCCATTTTTAAATATTCAGGTTAATTTAGAAGAAGATATCCATCCCCACCCCCACAGTACTTCAGTTTCACTTGGTCTTTACTGTAGGTAGACTGCTGTGGGTTTTGTTCCTTGGGGAATCCACACATTTCTCTTTGCAGGTTCTTCAAATTTTGATGCAACCTTGTCAACCAAAGGAAAGAGAAACTCCTGGGAAAGGTTTCTGGAGACTCTCATTTTACCTGAACTGGAGGTGAGAGAGGAAAGGTGACAGCTGCCTGCCACCCTCATCTAGGAAAGATGGATACAGTCTTTCCTGTGCAGCCCCTGGGTGCTCTGGCCAATGTCCCTTATGGAAGGGCTGTTGAAGCCTTTGGCCAGGCTCAGATCTCACTGTCCTCTGCCCAGGTAACATGCCCTCGTGTTGTCCCTGATCTTCTCCCTCCTGACGCCTGTGGGTGAGTGTGGCTGAGGAGTGATGGGAAGTTTAGAAAGTGCAAAGTATAGTTTTCTCTCCTTTTTACTTTTTTTTTTTGAGAGAGAGACAGAAACATCGAAGTGCATGTGCCTTAACCTAGGAATCAAAACGAGCAACCTCGCACTCTGGGACAATGCTCCAAACAACCAAGCTATCCAGCCAGGGCTTAATTTTTATTGATTTTTAGAGAGAGAGGAAGGGAGAGAGAAGGGAAGGAGAATGGAAGCATTAATTTGTTGTTCTAGCCTGACCAGGCAGTGGCGCAGTGGATAGAGTGTCGGACTGGGATGTGGAAGGACCCAGGTTCGAGACCCCGAGGTCGCCAGCTTGAGTGCAGGCTCATCTGGCTTGAGCAAAAAGCTGACCAGCTTGGACGCAAGGTCGCTGGCTCGAGCAAGGGGTTACTCGGTCTGCTGTAGCCCCACGGTCAAGGCACATATGAGAAAGCAATCAATGAACAACTAAGGTGTCACAACGAAAAATTGATGATTGATGCTTCTCATCTCTCTCCGTTCCTGTCTATCTGTCCCTATCCATCCCTCTCTCTGACTTTCTGTCCCTGTAAAATAAAATTAAATTAAAATTTAAAAAAAATCTTTAAAAAAAAATGTGTTGTTCCACTCAGTCCTGCGCTCCTTGGTTGCTTCTTGTATGAGCCCTGACCAGGGATCGAACCAGCAACCTTGTTGTTTCGGGACAACACTCCTAACTGACTGAGCTAACTGTCCAGGGCCTCCGTTTCTTTTTGCAGCAGATTGTGAGGGCGAGAGAGCTGGGGAAATAAACTACCATGTAGCGACCCTCCAAAAGTGCACTCATGGTCATAGATCAGGTTACGATGTCCCTAAGAGTGACAAGCCCATCAAGCAATGAACAGCAGTGAGAAAGAGGGTGGGGATACAGTGCAAGCCTGAGTCTCATTCTAGCTGGGGAGAATAAAACCTAGGAATCAAAATGAGCAACCTCGCACTCTCATTCTAACTGGGGAGAATAAAACCCACAAACCAGGAGTGTGGGAGTTGTAATAACGCAAACCAGTACGAGCATTTGATTCTATGTGAACACGAGTCGCTGGACACCCTCGTTCTGCGCTCAGGTTGCTGCCCGCTGGGCGTCCCCACTGGGTGGCTGTAGCATCGCACGTCCACAGTCCTGTCTCCGTTTCCTCACCCAGCATTTGGACAGAAGCCTGCTAGTGGTGAACACTCTAATTAGCCACGATGAGCGCGTCAGCTCCGACCCGGTGGCCAGAATCATATTCGGTGACCCAGCGGCCTTCCTGCCCCACCTGCCCTGCCGCAGTGTGGTCCACTGCTCCAAGATGTGGAGCTGCAGGACAAGGGTCTCCGTGGAGTGTCTGCAGCACATCGTGGAGCAGAAAAACGGCAAGGAAACAGTGCCTGTCCTCTGGAAGTTCCTCCAGAAGGTAAGGGCCTCGCTGTGGCTACTGGCCCCCTTTTCCTTCGACCTGAGGGCCCAGCTCAGAGTCAGTCTGGTCTTTCCTAAAGGTGGGACATCTGACAGACTATGTCAGTGCTTTGATGCTGAGGGGCATGTCGGTAGCAGAGGACACAGGGTCAGAGCCGGGGCCTTCAGACACAGGCGGCTGCACGGGGTGGGCAGAGCACAAGTCACAGATGGGCACACACACGAGCTGGGAGCAACAGGAATCCATAAAGACCTGGAGCCCGGGAGCATCTCCCCAGCCCTCAGCAAGAGAGAAGAGAATGGAAGCCTCTCCCAGTGCGTCCGTCTTCATCCCCGGCACCCAGGAACACTTGGTCATCCATGAATGAAAAGCTTTAGTCCAAAATGCCTCGCCAGAATTAAACAAAATCTTCCCTATGCCTGAACTGTTTGAGTTCATAGACTCGGGTGAGAGAGGGCTGGAGGGTAGATGAAGTGTATCTGTTGATCACATCAGCACCAGAAACACACAGTTTCTAACTTCAATGCACTTGAACTTTAATTTTGATTTAATTTCAGAAGCACGTTTATTAAAACTGAGAGCAGTAAAACAAGGAAGGGTTTAGGATACAAATCACAACAGGAGAGCCTATGCAGGGCTGGTTTGGCTCATTGGGAAGTCAGAGAAAAGAGGGCCTTGGAGACGGTTTCAGGGGGTTAGTCTGGGACAAGCTGCCGCTGCCCCCTGCTCCCCTGGTTGCAAGTTTCATGGGGTCCCTTAGAGCTTAGGAGGTGCACGCCTATGGGGGACTGGAGGGGGAAAGAAAAGCATGGGTGTGCTCCCAGGAGGGAGAGTGTGAACTTGCATTTTCTAGAGCTGACTTCCTAGTTATTTTTTTCTAGGGACCAGTAGTGCAATTTGCAGTTCAGCAGGAAGTGAAATTCCCACTGGTCAGTTAAAGGAAGTGAATTCACAGTGGGCAGGGCTTCACATTGAGACCCTGATCGCTCACTGTTGAAGATGCTCAGGTCTCAGGATGCTCAGGATGCCTCCCAGGGGGATGCTGCACTGCTGCCTAGAATCTGGGTCTTCTGCTCTTGGCCACGTCTGTCCACATCCAGCATGTCCTGTGGGTCCCAGAGTCCGATTTCTGCCATCAGCTTTGGGCAGTCACATGTGTTACATCAGGCTGTGAGAACACGGACTTTCCTGCCCACACCATTGTCTCCAAGGGCTAGCACATGGCCATCTGTTGGGGGGTCCTTGCTGCTGGCATGACATAGCCTTCTCTCCACTTCCAAGGGTCTTGTATAAAAACGCCACATTGACCAGTGGAAGCACAAACACACATCCGAGTCAGCCCCGTGGTCTATGTCCCCAGTGACAATTTCTTGGCAGGTAAGAGCTGTTACTGGGTCGTCTTCCCTCCCTCTCCAGGAAGCAGAGCTGAGGCTGGTGAAGTTCTTGCCGGAGATTCTGGCCCTGCAACGGGACCTTGTGAAACAGTTTCAGAACACTTCAGAGGCTGAGTACCAGTCCATCAGGGGTTTTGTCAATAGTCACAGCTCAGGTATGACTCTGCTGCCACAGGAGGTCAGGGCTGCCTTTGTTGGGTGGCTTGGAGAATCGCTGCAGCTGGGCATGGGGGCAGGCCAGGCCTTTAGCAGGATGCAGGGGGAAGGGTGTGTGCCGCAAGTCCTTAGGACCCATCAGAGGCTTTGCTGCAGACTCTCTCTGGCTCCTCAGACTCAGCTGTGGCAGTCACACAGCATTTGGGTTGCGCTGGTGAGAGCATGCCAGAGCCAAGCTGGCTGTGCCCACAGAGCGTAAGTGCCGCTGCACTGGTCTGACCTCGACAGGCTGGGCTTGTGTTTGACAGATGGGCTGAAGAGGTTACTCCTCTGCAGAGTCATGGTGTTTCTCACTACATGGAACAAGCTGAGGCGGTCACTGGAGACCAATGGTGAGTGGCACATTCCCCTCTAACATAAAACACAATGGAGCATGCATCCTCATGGCCCTTGTCTTCAGTCTCTGTGACCACATAGTACTGTGCTGCGTGCGTATAGCGGAGTATTCTCAGGTGGAGGGGTCTGGCGTAGTGACATCACACAGCCAGAAATGTACAGCCTCAGTCCTTGGGGGGTCTCTCGATGTAGAACCAAGAAGGCATTGAGGACATTTGAACCTGGTTTGCACAGAAGAGACTTGGAGGCAGGACCCCTGAGGACCCCTGGGCCAGCTCTGGGGGCTGAGATTCTGGGCTGCGGCTCCTGCTTCAGGCTCCCTGGGGCCTGGGTTCTGTGCAGAAAACAGCAAGGAGCAGCTGCTGCTTACGAATAATCCTGCCATTTAAGGTGAAATCAAGCTACCAAAAAACTACTGCAGCACTGACCTTGACCTGGATGCAGAGTTTGAGATCATTCTGCCACGTCGCCAGGGCCTGGGCCTCTGTTCCACTGCCCTAGTCAACTACCTTATCAGCCTACACAACGAAATGGTCTACACAGTGGAAAAATTCTCCAATGAAAACAGCAGGTGAGTGCACAGCCTGTGCGGGTGGCGCACTGACCCCCCCCTGCACCCCCCACCCCCCTACCATTTCTGAGGCCACCTGAGCTGGGTCTGCAGGCCGCATGCACATTGACTCCTCTGGCCAATGCCCCTTCCAGCTGTGCTCACGGCATGATCACAGATTTTTGTGTTGTCCCATCTGCTCAGACTCCTGAGGACAGCGAGTGGGACCTGGGTCCTACGGCTGGAGTCCCGGCCACAGTTCCCTGAGTACTATGTCCTTATGCCCTCAGCTATTCTGTTGATGCCTCTGAGATTGCTGACCTACACGTCATCAGTTACGAGGTGGAGCGGGACCTGACTCCACTGATCCTCTCCAACTGCCAGTACAAGGTGGAGGAGGGTGGCGAAAACCTGCAGGAGTTTGACTTGGAGACGATTCAGCGCCAGGTCACCAGCCGGTTCCTCCAGGGCAAACCCAAGCTCACGCTTAAGGGGATACCCACACTGGTGTACCGACGTGACTGGAACTATGAGCAGCTCTTCACAGGCATAAGGAGCAGAATGCTACAGGTGAGCCCGCAGCCCTGCCTTCAGCATGCTGCTGCTTATATTTGGTGGTGGCCAACTTTTCTACACTTGGGGACCAATGACACTAGGAGAATTATTTTGGGGGTTGCTAAGGTAGAACTCATTCTGAGCATAAGCAAATTCTACTGAGATCATTGAGTCCATAATCTTTATACATCAGGGTGGTTGTGCCGGCATGCAGTTTCTGGTGGACCAGTCCACAGAATGGTGATCTTTTTTATTTATTTATTTATTTATTTTTTATTCATTTTAGAGAGGAGAGGGAGAGACAGAGAGAGAGAGACAGAGAAAGAGAGAAGGGGGGGAGGAGCTGGAAGCATCAACTCCCATATGTGCCTAGACCAGGCAAGCCCAGGGTTTCGAACCGGCGACCTCAGCGTTTCCAGGTCGACGCTTTATCCACTGCGCCACCACAGGTCAGGCAGAATGGTGGTCTTATCATAAGACTTTCCTTGGCACAGGCTGCTCCCATGCCAGGCATTTGCTGCAAGTGCCCAAGGCTTCAGTTCTCTGACCCCACTGCTCCTGCCAGAGGGTGAGCAGCACAGCGAGCCGCACGTTTTCTTGTCGAGTGTGACAAACTGCAGTTGGGTGGTGTTGGTGTCTTGGTGCTGGCTCCATGGCCACGTGTGCTGATGCAGAAGGCCAGGGAACTGGGGCATTCCTGCTCTTTTATGTGTGCGTGTGGTGTTGTGTGCAGGGTGTATGTGTGCATGTGTGTGTGTCCATGGACGCATGCTCACAAAGTTGCTTTGAGGGTTCAGTGAGTCCCCCTCTGTCAGTACAACACACTTAGGAAGCACAGCGTGTCAGAGAGCTTGTCCCAGTTTATGGCCTCGGCAGTGGGGAGGGAAAGCACCCTTAGCAAGTAGTGATGCATGGCCACCCATGGGCCCCTGTTGTGCTTCTGTTTCCTAGAACCCCCTCCCTAATGCGGCCATCAGTGCCATCAGTGGGCAGCTGCAGTCCTACAGCGACGTCTGTGAAGCTCTGTCCGTCATTGAAGTCACCTTGGGGTTTCTGAGCACCGCGGGTGAGGACCCTAACATGAACTTGAACGTGTATATCCAGGACAAGCTGCGAATGGGCGATCAGACGGAGCAGGTTTTAAAGGTGGGTCTTGAGGGAGCTCAGCACCGCTCCTCACCTCTGTCCCCTCCCTTCCTACTAAGTAGGGTGCCATTTGGCGCCAGCCCAGGCCAGTCTGCCTGGAAAGAGGACAGACTCTGGAGGTCATGGTAGACGCAGAGGGCCACAGGTGCTGCCAGAGAGACAGAGATTTAGTGGCCCGATGGGGTGGCCTTTGTGCAGAGGGAGACTAGATGAGCAAACGGAAAGCTGTCCCACGCCTTCCCCTCCCCCATTCAGAGTGCTCGCTGGCTTCTAAGGAGCCCTCTTCCTCTCCCAGGCCTTCCACAGGTGTCAGCTGAGGCATGTCATTGCCCTCTGGCAGTTCCTCTGCACTCTCAAGTCTGAGCAGCTGCTGCGCCTAAGGAAGGTCAGTCCTACCCTGCTCTCCCCCTGACTGCAAGCTGCGCTCCCTTCCAGGGCCTCTGCTTCCCTCCTCCTTCTTTCTTCACTGCAGGAGCCCTTTGGGGACATCAGTGATGAGTACAAAGATGAGCTCAGCCTAGAAAGTGCTAAGCTCCTGAGCACATTCCTGAACCAGAGCAGCCTGGACGCCTTTCTCCTGGAGCTGCACGAGATGATGGTCCTGAAACTGAAGACCAAGAGTGATTTCAACCCCACCTGGAGGTAGGGTCTGTGAGCCGGCTGGGCCAGTTGCACTCATGGGAGGGCCTGCGACTCTCCACAGGCATGAGAACCAGCTGTCTTCCCACCGCATTCAGTTTCCTGCTGTCCTCAGGGCCAGGGCGCCTGAGGACTGGCTTCAGAGGTTTGCCTCTCTAGTGGATCTTTTAAAATCATTACAGAAGTCATATTCTCATGATAGCAAGTGGACCTACTAAGTCAAAGCGGTATTCATTTTAAATTTCATACACAGGGAGAATATACAACCCTGGATATTATCCATCTTTTACATTTTTGTCAATCTAATGGCCAAAAAAATGCTATCTCGTTCCATTCATGTTTTCCTATTTCCTTAGTTTCCTAGTGAGGCTGAAGATATTTTTCTGTTTATCAGCCATTTGTATATCTTTCTCTGAATTACCTTTGATTATTTTTTGTGCAGGGGGGCTATTTATCTTTTTCTTAATTGTAAAAGATTAAGACTCAGCCCTAGCTGGTTGGCTCAGTGGTAGAGCATCGGCCAAGTGTGATGTCCCAGGTTTGAGTCCCAGTCAGGGCACACAGGAGAAGCAACCATCTGCTTCTCCATCCCTCCTCCTCTCCCTTCTCTCTATCCCTCTCTTTGCCTCCTGCAGCCATGGCTTGGTTAGAACAAGTTGGTCCCAGGTGCTGAGGGTGGTTCAGTGGCCTCACCTCAGGTGCTAAAATAGCTTGGTTGCCAAGCAACAGAGTAATGGTCCCAGATAGGCAGACCATCGCCCCATAGGGGCTTGCTTGGTGGATCCCAGTTGGGGCGCGTGCAGGAGTCTGTCTCTCTGCCTCCCTGCTTCTCACGTAAGGGAAAAGAAAAAAAAGATTAAGACTTACGTTTTCATCTGTTATGTTACAAATGCTTTATCTCAGCGTTTAGCTTTATGAAAGTGAGACCTGACAGGATTTTTCTAGAAAGCTGCTGCAGGAACATAGAGCTATAAGTATTCTCCTTATCCTGAGCTTCTAAAACAGCACAAAGTGGGCTCCTACCTGTGCTTCTAGGGTTTTGTGGTGTACTGGTTATTGTTGTGTATGGTGTGAGGTAGGGATGTGATTTGGCTGGTTTTCCTAAATAGAAGTCAACCCTGGTTCCTTCATACCTTCACACAGCAAGTAGCTATTCTGCATTATGCCATGTGGCATATACTTGTATACATCTATCTGTAGCTTTGGAATTTCTAATAAGTCTTTACTGTCCTGGACTTTGGGTATGGGAAAATGAACCCATTCCTAGAGAACTTACTGTGTTTGTTTATAAGAAATGTTAAATGAAGTACTGTAGAAGCTTTTATCTGGAATGGCAGGCTTTGTTATTGTTTTTTAGGTAACAGATCACATTACTAGCATGCTTAATGTCGTTGTCAGATGGGGCTGTCACCAAGGTGGGCTACTTCCTGCCTGTGTGCACGCTGCACATGGGAAGGGGCCAGAGTCTAGTTCTGGCTCACCAGCTTAGGCATTGCTGCCCTGTAGCTGACCGTCAGTACTTCTGGTCTTGGGAGCACTTTGGTTCTGTTGCTGGCTTAGAAAAGGTGACAGCCACTGGGCATCATGTAGGTTATCCTGAAAACTGTTTAAAATGCTGTCTCCTGTCCCTTGGTTTTTCAGCCTGAGAGACACACTAGTAAGTTACATGGACACTAAAGGCAGTGAGATTCCCCCCGAAATGGATCAGCTCCCAGAAGAGATCCTGCTCTCCAACTGTGTCTCCGTGTGGAAAATGGTGGCCGACCTGAAACGGGACCGGCAGATGAGATAGAATGACTCGCTCAGCAGCGCCATCTCTGCCTGAGGCTGGGGTAGAGAGGGCTGGCCGCTCCCCACCCAGTGGTGGGCACCCCCACCGACCGCCACCTCTGTGACTGCCGTCTCAGGAACATGTGTGTATGCCAAACAACACTTTCTCACAGGGTGACAAGTCCTTGTCACTGGGAGGTGAGAACTGAACATACCACCACCCTTTACATTCCAGGGGAATGGCTGTATAGGAACTGTGTGTCTTAGGCCTCCAGGCCCCTCAGCAGGGACATTCCCAGCCACCAGGCTCCCTTCTTCCTTGGACTACTACCTGGTCAGAGGGAGGGAGAACAGTGCTACAGATTTTTGCTTTTTTTTTTCTCTAATATGTTCTGCACTCACAGAAGAGGTTCTTTCTTCCATTCCTTTAAACTAAGGATTTTGTATACATTTTTCTAGATTTCCAAGATTAAAAAAAGGAAAGTGCCAGACTCTCTTTTGTCTTCTCACAAGTCAGGGCATTTTGGGAGTACTAGACCCTTGAAGCCAAACTGACAAACCTTATCCGGGCCGTAGCAAGCACTGCCACTTTGCAGGGGTCAGAGCGCCGAACTAAGAATTCTGGACACAGGGTCTTAATTTCCTCATCTATAAAGTGAAGGAACTGGCCTGACCTGTGGTGGCGCAGTGGATAAAGCGTCGACCTGGAAATGCTGAGGTTGCCGGTTTGAAACCCTGGGCTTGCCTGGTCAAGGCACATATGGGAGTTGATGCTTCCTGCTCCTCCCCCCTTCTCTCTCTCTTCCTCTCTCTCTCTCCTTTCTAAAATGAATAAAAAATAAAAAAACAAACAAAGTAAAGTGAAGGAACTGGAGTTATGGCCAAATTTCCTTCCCATACTAGCTATTTTGAAATTCTCCATGAAAGGTTGCCAGTGTAGCTCGAGCCAAAGGCACAGTCCCACCGTTTCTTTGACTGGCATTCTACCAGATAAATGTGATCCCTGTGTGACCTCGGTTTCCACGAGCATTCGAATGTCTGGTCTTTGCTCTGGGTCTCAACCAAGGCACCAAAACAGGCTCAGAGAGAGCACAAAAGCAGTTAAGTTTCCAAAAAAGGAGCAAAGCTGACCCTGTACTGCTTTCTCACTGGGAGTGTCGGCCCCTTTCCCACAACTCACCTGGGTGCTTAGTGACCTCTCTAGACTTGTTCCTATCCCTACGTTGCCTCAGCACCAATGACCATTGGCAAACAATTTTTTACAAGTCACACAGAAGTCCTTAATGTACATTCTCAGTGAGTTAATGACTCAGTCAACTTGAAATCAGGTCCCTGGGTGGTGAGAGCTACAAAAAACAGCAAATGCTCATCCAAACCCCATGCATGCCCTGAGCGTCGGGAGGGAGCTGCAGGCGGCTCTGCACCCGTGGTCACTGTACCGATTTCTCTTCATTTTGCTTGGTGAGAGAAGTACAGTGATCTAGGCCCCGCAGTCATTCACCTGATGCAGTATCCACCTGCCTTTAGTAATCTGATTGTTCAATCATTCCAAACTATGCAAAGGCGCCCTCACCCCCGCCATCTGCAGCCTGGATGCCATGCAATTGCCATTGAATCAGGGGAAGGGGGTTGCTTGTTCAGCTCCTCCACTTGTACTTAGAACGCCTTTGATACCTCAGAGCTGGGATGGAGCCAGCCAGGCCACTGGGTGCCACACTGGTTCCTCACTGTGCCACACCTGAACAGAAGACCCTTTTTTTTCCCGGGGGGGGGGGTGAGGACTGGAAATTTTCTGCTCATTTTTATGAAGGTTTTTTTTAGTAAAGATTTTTTGTATGCTGTGCTTTTATTTTATTTTAGATTTCTTTTTTTATTTATCCACTTTTAGAGAGAGAGGAGAAAGAGAGAGGAAAGAGATAGAACAGGGGGAGGAGCAAGAAGCATCACCTCCCATATGTGCCTTGATCAGGCAAGCCCAGGGTTTTGAACTGTCGACCTCAGCACTCCAGGTCTGTATGCTATATGCTTTTAAAGCCTTAACTGTCATTATGTAGCATTATCTTGTTTGTACAAAAATACACTGGCCTCGAAAAGACAAATGCAAATTTTATTATTCTTGTTTTAAAATTGAGTTTTGTTGAATAAATGTGAGTTTTACTGCTATAGGATCTTTCCTTCTCTGTGGGGGCACAGATTTGATTTATGGCGATTAGCCCTCAACTGGCTTTGGGCAGCAGTTTTGCTTGTGGAAATACCATCACGTGGAAGGTTATGGACAGAAAGCACACACTCTGGTTCAGAACACAAGGGTAAACTTTTCATCTGGATAAAATGACAGAAGAGTGGCCATGGACTTGAACACCACTCCAGAAAGCAGAAGCCTCTGCCTCGGGGGCCTCCTCCATACCCTGGGCAGTGAGAGCAGGGTCCCAGCCAGCTGAGTCAGAGCGAACTCTGGGAGGGTGGGATGGGGAGAAGAGGTCCCCAGTGAAAGGCAATAAAGACTAAGAGACAGATCGTCAGTGTCCAGCTGCCCCCAGTACTTGAGTGGTGATACCACTTTAGGTAGAAGTTGCATTTTTATTATTATTGTGGAAGGAGGGGCAGGCCCCCTCTTGGCTTAAAAGGAAGAAATGAAAAGAATACAAGGGAAGGGAGCCAGCTGGGGTAACCGAGTCAGCCAGTGATAAATTATCTATATCCCATAGTTAAAACATAAAACAAGAACAGCAAGATCCGTATGTAACTATGACCAGTGATCTGGAAACCCCTTCCCCCTTGTTTACCCCACTGAACCTCTCCCTCCTCTCTCCTTGAGTCCTGGGAAACCTTAAATAAAGAAATCACATGCTCATTGCTTAGATACTGTAAAGGTATATAACCTGTAAGAAAGTCAACTTCAGGGAGCCCGTGTTTTGGAGCTATAAGCCTCAAGTGCTCTGTCAGCTTTAATAAATCCTACTTCCTTCATCAAGTTGTCTGGGCATTTTTGTCCTTCTTTGATTCCTGCAAAATATGGTGCATTGGCCGGGAACCAGGGAGCAAGGACGCCAGCAATTGGTGGACTTCAGGCACCCCACTGGGGAGCCCCTGAGCTGCCCTGAGGATGCGCCTGCATATGCTGGGGATTTCCCCGTGTGGACACCTCCGTAGGATGAAGGGGGGATCCCCTTCACCGGTCCCAGCAAGGACCAGACAACAAAGGAATAAGGAAAAAGGGCGCGTCAGAGCCACGGTCAGGGAAACTGGGCAAGGGAAGCTCGCTGAGGTCCTGCCTCACTGGGCAGAAGGGAGGCCTGGTCACCTTCTGGAGAGTCACTCATCACCCTCCATATAGGTTAGGAGTGGGGACTGCACTCTTCACAGGTGTGGGGAGTGGTCCCCACAGGAGTAGTGACTCATCACCCTCCACTGGTGTGTGGGAGGCTGTGTGAAAGAGAGTGGGTGTGTAG
Source organism: Saccopteryx bilineata (assembly GCF_036850765.1). Taxonomy (NCBI): domain Eukaryota; kingdom Metazoa; phylum Chordata; class Mammalia; order Chiroptera; family Emballonuridae; genus Saccopteryx; species Saccopteryx bilineata. The sequence goes on from NC_089495.1 coordinate 126,967,593, forward strand.
TGAACGAGATGGACACTGGGAGAGGGTTCCGACTCTCCCACAGGGTCGAAACGAGTGTTGGGTCCCGAACCGTGGTTCCGCAGGGCACCTCATATGGGTAAGAGGCAGAATTGCGTGCTGACGCTTTATATCAGCCTGCCATAAGCCAAGAGGGCCCGCCATTCCCATGAGGGGAGCGGCCAGTGACGGACTGAGGCGAGTGGCGTCCCCTCAAGTTTCCCCTCCCTCCCCCCACTCCTTGTGGGTGATTGTTGTCATGGGGGGTAGGGAGGTTCACAAGGAAAACCCACTCCTTTAGCCACGATGGTCAAGAATTTTAAGAAAGTGTTCTCAGGCCTGACCTGTGGTGGCGCAGTGGGATAAAGCGTCGACCTGGAACACTGAGGTTGCCGGTTCGAAACCCTGGGCTTGCCTGGTCAAGGCACATATGGGAGTTGATGCTTCCTGCTCCTCCCCCTTCTCTCTCTCTCCCCTCTCTCTAAAAATCAATTAAAAAATCAATAAAATAGCCCTGGCCGGTTGGCTCAGCGGTAGAGCGTCGGCCTAGCGTGCAGAGGACCCGGGTTCGATTCCCGGCCAGGGCACACAGGAGAAGTGCCCATTTGCTTCTCCATCCCTCCGCCGCGCTTTCCTCTCTGTCTCTCTCTTCCCCTCCCGCAGCCAAGTCTCCATTGGAGCAAAGATGGCCCGGGCGCTGGGGATGGCTCTGTGGCCTCTGCCTCAGGCGCTAGAGTGGCTCTGGTCGCAACATGGCGACGCCCAGGATGGGCAGAGCATCGCCCCCTGGTGGGCAGAGCGTCGCCCCTGGTGGGCGTGCCGGGTGGATCCCGGTCGGACGCATGCGGGAGTCTGTCTGACTGTCTCTCCCTGTTTCCAGCTTCAGAAAAATGGAAAAAAAAAAAAAAATCAATAAAATAAAAAAAAAGAAAAGAAAGTGTTCTCAGGGGATTACAGGGTTACTATGTCCCTGGGGAAATTGAGGACCTTGTGTAAATTAGAATGGCCCACTTCTGGGGTTGGGTGGCCATCAGAAGGAAGCTTAGATGAGTCTGTTGTACAGAACGTATGGCAGGTAGTCACTAGAGATCCAGGCCACCCCGACCAGTTTCCCTATATAGACACTTGGCTTAGAGGTCAGGCTTCTACAGTACTGGTAGCTAAGGCAGGGAAGTGTTCCACCAGACCCAGCGAGCTGCTGCAGCAGCCAAAGCCAGAAATTTTAACCCCTAGTGAACCAGAAGAAGCAGAAACTTAGGCTTCTCCCCCTTACATACCGGCGAGGCTCTACCCGTCCACCTGACTCTCTGTCCACCCCAGAGACTGCCACTGACTCAGGCCCGTCATCGTCAGATTTATCAGGTCCCAGCATAAACTCGCTGAAGCCTGAGCCAGAGGTGACCCCCACTGCATCGCCAGAATCAGGCCCAGGCTCTCCTCCCCTAGCTAGGAGGTTGCAACAGGTGCCTAAACCTAGGTTTGTTCTAGTTCTAACTGTCCCCAGAGAGGAGGAGTGGAGAATTTTTGCTGCCGCATCTGGGAAGCCTCCAAGCCAAAAACTAATTCAAAAATACTCTAGAGCTGCGGTTCTCAACCTGTGTGAGAACCGCTGCTCTAGAGTCTAGCCTGACCAGGCGGTGGCACAGTGGATAGAGCGTCAGACTGGGATGCCGAGGACTCAGGTTCGAGGCCTGAGGTCGTCAGCTTGAGCGCGGGCTCATCTGGCTTAAACAAAAAGCTCACCAGCTTGGACCCAAGGTCGCTGGCTCGAGCAAGGGGTTACTCGGTCTGCTGAAGGCCCACGGTCAAGGCACATATGAGAAAGCAATCAATGAACAACTAAGGTGTTGCAATGCGCAATGAAAAACTAAGGATTGATGCTTCTCATCTCTCCGTTCCTGTCTGTCTGTCCCTGTCTATCCCTCTCTCTGACTCTCTCTGTCCCTGTAAAAAAAAACAAAAAAACAGAGTCTAGGCTGAAGACCACCCCCCTTCCCCAGGCTGGTAATAAACCAAGTGCCAGTGCAGATAGAGTTAAAATCTAGGGCACTGCCTGTCAGCCAGAAACAATACCCGATTCCTAAGGAGGTCTGGGAAGGAATCCAGGTGCATTTACAAAGGCTCAAGCAGCCGTGCCAGTCACCCTAAAATACAACTTTGCCCTCTGTCAGAAAACCAGAGACTAATGATTATCGGCCAGTATGGGATTTAAGGGTCATAAGTGAGGCAGCAGTGACTCTGCACCCGACAGTACCAAACCCCCGCAGTACTCTTAACCCTCCTTTCTGCTCAGGTCTCATGGTGCCCTTGCTTGGACTTAAAAGATGCCTTCTTTAGTATAAAACTGGCCTCTGAAAGCTGGGAGCTGTTTGCCTTCCATTGGGAGGACCCAGCTACAGGGACAAAGCCTGGACTAGGCTCCTGCAAGGGTTCAAGAACTCCCCTACCATCTTTGGGGAGGCCCTCGCTCGGGCCCTCCAGAGGTTTCCTGCACAGGACATCGGGTGCGTCCTCCTTCAGTATGTAGATGACCTGTTGCTAGGTCATGAGAGTTTCCAAAGATGTGCTCAAGGAATGGACGACGAGCTTCTATGTCATCTAGAGAAGAATGGATACAACATCTCGAAGAAGGCCCACATCTGCCAAAGAAGGCATACCTGCCTGGAATTGCCATAGCCGCCTGAAGCCTGCAGCCCCAGCGGAGATACCGTCATAGATAGCAGAGACTAACCTTGCCAACCCTTGTAAATTGACCCTGAGAAGGACAACATGCCCTACTCCAGCCACAAACCAGGAGCGGGCTGGTCGATGTATGACAAAAGCCCGAGGAATCTCGCCATGGGGATCCTTATAATTGGACTCTGGGGAAGGAAGGAAACTAGGACAGAGGACTGTGAACTATGTATCCCTTTCACCAAGTAAGGCCAACAGTCTCCACCACCTTATTTTTCTATGGCTTCTATGAGTGTGAGGGAATCCAGAAAGGGACCTGTACCTATAATCAGACTCAATATTCAGTGTGTGACCCAGGATATAACCAGCCCTATGTCTGTTATGATCCTAAAAATCCTCCTATTTCAACAATATTTAAAGTAAAAACAGCAGCAGGGGGATAGAGGAAATAGATAGAAGGACCAACAATAGCCCAGACCAAAGTTAAAAGGAACCTCAGTAGCCTTTTGGGGGGATAGTTCTCAGCCTTTAGTAGGTTTAAAACCCCAATAGGGCCTGACCTGTGGTGGCTCAGTGGATAAAGCGTCGACCTGGAAATGCTGAGGTCGCCGGTTCATAAACCTGGGCTTGCCTGGTCAAGGCACATATGGGAGTTGATGCTTCCAGCTCCTCCCCCTTTCTCTCTCCCTGTCTCTCTCTCCTCTCTAAAATGAATAAAAAAAAAAAATAAATAAAAAAATTTAAAAAACCCCAATAGGAGCAGTCTTACTACTCCTAGGAATTTGCTTAGTAGGTCCATGCTTGTTGCCACTATTGATGAACAGCATAAGGAACACGACAGGGGCCACAGAACGACAACGAACCACGGCCCATTTATACTTCACCCACCACTATCAGGCTTTCCTCTTGGGATCAGATGAGGAATGTGAGACTCCAGTATAAAAGAAATTCTGAGCTCTTAAAGGGGGAGTGTGGAAGAAGGGGAAGGCCCCTTCTTCTCTGAGAAGGAAAAAATAAAAAGAATATAAGGGAAAGGAGCCAGCTGGGCTAACTGAGTCAGCCAGTGATAAATTATCCCACAGTTACAATACAAAACCAGAACAGCAATATATGTATATATGTAACTATGGTCAGTGATCTGGAAACCCCTTCCCCCTTGTTTACCCCACTGAAACTCTCCCTCCCCTCTCCTTGAGTCCTGGGAAACCTTAAGCAAAGACATCACATGCCCATTACTTGGATACTATAAAGGTCTATAACCTATAAGAAAGTCAACTTCGGCCGTGTTTTGGAGCTATAAACACGTGCTCCACCGTTTTTTTGTTTGTTTTTTGCTCCACTGGTTTTAATAAATCCTACTCCCTTCATCAAGTTGTCTAGGCATTTTTATCCTCCTTTGATTCCTGCAATATTATTATTAATGATTTAGAGAGAGAAGAGGGGGAAGAGCTGGAAGCTTTAACTCATAGTAGTCGTTTCTAGAATATGCCTTGACCAGGCAAGCCTGGGGTTTCAAACCGGTGACCTCTGTATTTCAGGTTGTAAAGCCAGTAGCCACGGCTACAATCACAGCCGCCTGGCCTATGCAGGTTTGCATTTTATTCGGACAGATGGTAATGAAACAACAGAGAAAGAACTGGTGGGCCATTACCTTTAATCGTAGCTCACACCCAGCAGGTGAGAAATACACACAGTGGGAAAACACTTCCCTTTCCATTTACGGCTCCCAAAGCCACTGACTCATCCGAGTATTCCTAGAATCAAAGGTTCGTACTTTACCAGCCTTATTCACCTCTGTTCCCCATCTCCTTCTCTCTGCACAAACTCTGCACAAACTGGCTTCTCCTTCAGCACTCCGCCATCTTGGCTGCTTCTCCTCTCCTCCATGCGGCCTTTCTCTGTCCCCCTCCAGCATGGGCTCCTCTGCCCCATTTTATATATAGAAATCAAAACCTTTAATC